>NC_135374.1:37229433-39729433 GCF_049243985.1 Paroedura picta | reverse complement strand
AAGTATTACCTCTGATCTTAAATCTGAAAATACAGGACAATCTAAAACCATATGGTCAATAGAATCTATCCTATCTGAACTACACTTACAAAATCTGTCAGTGAATTGTATACCTTGCAGAAGGCATTCACTGTGCTAACAGAAATGTCATTGCATACCTAAATATTGTCAGCAGAAAGAAACACATTGCCATTTTAATCAGAGAAGGAATGCCAACCGTAAAAATAGAACACACTCTATGGACTCCAGTGGTTGTACTTCTATAATCAAATTCCTTCAAATGACATTTTATCAAATTGCTCAGTTCCTGTTTTCCCAGGGCAACCATCATTTCATTTGTTATATTTAAATATAACAATTTACTCTCCATCATCCTGTCCCAATTGGATTTATAAAGATCTCTACTAACTAGGCTCAAAAGGTCTGTTTCACTCTTTGATGTTAAAATTTTGATTTTTAAGTTAAATGCTCTCCACTCAAAGCAGATGTCATGATCCCATGTGGGTTTGAACCCCAGTTGTATAACCTGCTTTGTTCCAGCTTTTCCTCCTCATTATAATACAAATAGTGCCTAGGGTTTTTCTCATGAAGTTTAGAGGTTGTAGACTGCCTAGTTGTACAGAGTTTGGGATGTAGATTTCTAGTTTACTTCAGGTGAACATGCACACTTGCTGACTTTTCAGTGTTACTGCCTGTGTTCTTAATACCTACTATCAAAAATCAGCCACTTTGCCTTTCCCAGTATTCGTTGCAATGTTTTAAAAGCATCCGTTCAATTCCCGTGGAATCGATAGAAATCTTGGCATGGATATTAATAAGAACTGGATCTGGATATGGTGCAATGAAAATGGTGACATTTCGTTAATCTCCTTAAGTTTTTTCTCCATCCTCCATTATTTTCAGTGTGGTTGTTTCCCAAAATTTAATAAGACCAGATATTTATGTAGGTGCTACACAATTATGCTCCTGGGAAGTGTGCTTGATGAATCACAATAAACTGCATACCAAGCAAATTGTAATTATTGCCCAGGAGAGGGAACACCAAAAAATTGTTTCCTCTGTCATTTGCATGAAAAGGGTATTCCTCTACTCAGAAGAAGTTTTTAGACAATCAAGAAGGCAGAAAAACACAATCCAAACCCATGAATTAAGAACCCAAAAGTTACAGAAACTAAAAAACACAAGGGTCTAAAATCACCAATAATTAAAAGAATACATATATTTGTAAATGATGAAAACATTTTATAGGTCCAAATGATAGCCTCAAAATAGAATAAAATCATTCAATATTCTCAAATAAGGAGCATGAGGTTCCAGACTTTGAACTAAGAAAACAAAATTTTGAAAAGTAGGACCCAGATGAAATTGCTTTAAAATCAATAACTGTGACTCAAGGTAGAGATATAGTGTAGAGGACTCTTTATAAATAGGCTTCTGGTGTGTGTGTGTGTGTGTGTTTTTTTTTACTTTATTATGATCTTATAACATCACTGCATATGAAAAAAGGAGGTTTGGTCATTGACAAAGGACATGGCGACACATTTAGCTGTCCCCCACAATACTTGCCTTTTCAAAAACAATGTTACTACAGATGCACACACACAAAAATTCTGTCACTGGTGAATTGCATGATGACACAGCTGCACAACCCCCTTTTCAAAGGAAGTGTGGAACGCATGGGGCGGTGGTCGGATCTGGATCCAAGAAAAATATCCCTGTAATAAATGCCATTTTGCAACTCATCAAGAAATAATGGCAACACTGAAGTGCAGAAAAGGTAAAAGTGAGAGTGTTCCCTGAGTGGGGATCCAAACCTGGGTCTCTGAAGTCCAGAACTAACAACAGACTTTTCCCCTAGTAGCCCTTCTCTGGAAAAAATTCTGGCCAAGTTGCAAAGGTAGCAAGTAACTCAGATGAGATGTGATCAAGCAAAGTCACTGGTAGCAAGTTAATTGGCAGTTGTTTTTGGCCCTCACCCAATGAGTTCTCCTTCCAGGGCAAGAAGGATGGGAGCAGGGGTGGACAGGGAACCCAAGAACAAGCCTTCTCCCTGAGTTTTACTGATGAAAGTCAACGTTTGAAGAAATTGTTCTGGCTGCCTACAACATGCACAATGGTCACTGAAACCAAATGGCATGTATTTCTTAAAGATGCTGGCATTGCTTGTATTCTTGGAGGGCAGGGCTTGTCTCCTGCAATGTATAATGTGTTTAATTTCAGTTTTTTTTGCAAACCTGGATATTTTCTTGGGTTTCTAGAAAGATCTGTATTTTCTGTTCATAACACCAATTCATCCAGTTTAACTAAACACACACTAGGCTACATTAAAAACTGGATATATTGATGTATTCTGCACAGGACTCCAACAGTCCCCAAGAAAAGTTCTTATTTAATTCCTGCCTTAATTTCCTTTGAGTCACTCTAGCTGCTATTAGAAGCAGAATTAACAGTGCAATTCTCAGAAAGCTGTCTTGGATGTAAGCCTTTTGAATTAGTCTGGTTAGATTCTCAGTAGGACTCTCTGCAATATATTTTTTTTACTTTGGTAACTTGGCAGGGATTTTTGTTTGTCTTCTCTGTATTCTTAACATCTACATTACTACCTGAAGTTAAGATGGCAATCGTCAGGTGATCATAACAGAGGTTTAAAAGGGAACTGGAATTGACTCATACTACTGAAACATTTTTTTCTACTATGGGAAATTATGCAAAGATCTGAAACAATCTGCCTATAACCAGTCACCATTTATAGATTAGATTGCTGTTTAGCTGCTGAACACATGTGATATTCAATTGGATTCCACATTAGCCCATGGTAGTCTAAACAGCAGTCAGTTTTCTGATCTCTCTGGGTCATACACATTTTTATTCCAAGAGGTAGAATTTATTCTCTTTTTAGATTGAATTTATGTTTAGTGGGACAAATGTGAATTAATCTCAACAGCCATTTGCCATGTACTATGGATATCTGTATCACAAACTGAACTACAGCTTTTGCTGAGCACTGGTGAGGTCTTCTTGGACACAGTGGAAACTCATCTCCATCTGGTTGCTTCTGCAAATTAACAAAGGTCATCAGATTAAGATTTTGTATTTCAAACAGATTTGCTAATGGACACTATCTGTAAAGTGGACTCACAAGTTACATACAAAATTCTATTAGCACACATCAGCCCACCAAAATATGCTAAACAGCTTTTCCTAGGTTGCAAATATGCAGAACCATTGATAGAAAGTAGTTTTGAAGGATTTGGAGGGGATTGTGTGTTAAGAAATGCACTAGTGTACTCCAAAAAGAAATGCCAACCATGTGCAAGCATTGCTACTTTGAGGTTCAGAAGCATATTTGGCCTACTAGTTCCATGTAGATAGCCATGAAATCCACCTACATTTAAAAAATAGAAAGCAAAACTAGCTGGCAAGGCATGTTAAGGGGAATATAGACATAGGCTGGGTTATTTAGCATTCAGCAGTTAGCTTCACATAAACCATGAATCAATCTACTTTCAGGATTAGGTTAATTTAGCTTTGGCAGCACTTGTCCTGTTAATTTGTTTCCCAAACACACATCGGTAGGTGGGACTCATGCTGAATTATGGATGAAACAGTTATTTCTCTATTTAATGAGCATGTTCTATTTCTTTCTAAATTGTTTTTCCTAGGAACCAACCTGGCATATACAAAAACTCCTTTTTGTAAGTGGAATCCTCAGTGAGGCTCCTTTTGCAGCACATGAAATCCAGCACTCTGCTACACCATGACATGGTGGGAAAAGATGGTTTGGGAAGAAATAGAAATTAAAGTAGTGCTTAAAAGTCACAGGAAGGACTCAGAAAGTTTATTGCATTTGAGTATGTGGATAGAATCCTTGGAAGTTCGAGGCCTACCAGCTGTTTATATGAACCTTGATCTTATCCTTCCTGGTTACTTAAAAAGTCTACCCAGGACCAAAGAGTTCTCAATATTTGTTGACTAGCCTCAAATGTTCTGTTCTTGAGCAAAGTAACTGAGCAGGTGGTGGCTGGACATCATATTTTCCTGGATGAGGCAAATTGTTTAGGTACCTTACCATCTGAGTTTAGGCCTGGTTATGGAACTAAAAGAGCCTTGGTTCCCCTGATGGGTGGCTTTTGCTAGGAGATGGACAGAGGAAATGTGACTCTCTTGATTCTCCTGACCTATCAGTGGCTTTTGATACCATCAATCATGGTATCCTTCTGAACCACCTATCTGGGCTAGACCCCATTCTGGGAGACACCATTCTGAGGGAGGTTGCAGAATGGCACATTGTGGTACTACTACCAGACTCTTGGCTTTGGCCTATGGGGTCTTGCAAGGTTCCAATTCATCCCCTACACTCTTTAACATCTACATGAAACACCTGGGTGAGGTTATCTGGAGATTTAGACGGGGGTGTCACAATGTGTAAATGCCACTCAGGATCTACGTTCCTAGATAGAAAAGATCTGGCCACTGTGGTACGTGCCCTGGCTACAGCTAGATGACACTCTATTTGGGGTAGCTCTTCTAAAGTGTTCAGAAGCTTCATTTTGTACAGAATGCTGTGGTCATGATGTTGACTAGAGTGGGTGTAGGGACCATATCACTCCAATCTCAACCCATTTACACTGGTTCCCAATTTGTTTCCAGACTTAATTCAAAGTGATGGTGTAGATCAGTGGTTCCCAAACTTATCTGGCCTACCGCCCCCTTTCCAGAAAAAATATTAGTCAGCGCCCCCTGGAAATTAATTTTTTATAATCTTCTCTTCTTTCTTTTATGCTTTCACTGCTCCCTTACAGTTATTCATCACCCCCAAATGCACCTGTGGCCCATCACCACCCCCCTGGATCGCTACAGCACCCACCAGGGGGAGGTAGCGCCCATTTTGGGAATCACTGGTGTAGATCTACAAAACCCTACAAGGCTTCAGACTAGCATAACTGAAGGACCACCAAACCAAATAACTTATAAACCTGTCCAACCAATACAATTATCTTTGGAGGCTCTGCTTTGGGTGCCCTTACTTTCTAAGATTTGGTGGGTGGCATTTATTTATTATTTTAATTTTTGTCTTGTCTCTTCCCCATCAAGTGAGCCCTACCCGCTAGGAGACTTTAGAATGTTCAGGACTCCCAGTGGGAGAGAGGGAGGGAGAAGGTAAGGGGCTACTGAGCAGGGACACCTTGCCAGGCTGGAAGGGACTGTTTAAAGCAGTGGTTCTCAACCTTACTAATGCCACAACCCTTTAATACAATTCCTCATGTTGTGGTGACCCCCAACCATAAAATTATGCAAGTGTTCTATCACAGAAATTAAACCCAAACTGACCAATGGTGTGAAGATCCATTGTTCATGATTGTATATAAATGGATTTTCTTTCTGGGGTTTCTCAGTTCAGTTCTGCCTCTTGTCCCACCATGCTGATCTCGCTCTATTCTGCTGCTCCAGACAGACGAATGCTCTATCTCCATCTACCTCCCAAGGTGTAGATGGTGCCCCCACCGCCGGCCAAGCTGCTTGCCCTGCCACAACTCCTGTGAAAGGGACATTCAACCCTCAAAGGGGTCTTTACCCCCATGTTGAGAACTACTGGTTTAAAGGATGCCGCCCGCCATTACAGCTGATTCTCAGAATCGGTAGCAACATGTGCACATGGCCTCGATCTGTTGAAACAGTCCCTCTCTGCCTTGTCAGACTGGGAGGGAGTGTTTAACTGGACCTGGTACAGCCCCCTCTCCTTTTCAATACTGTCCCTCTAACTTTCCCAGGCTTGGAGGAATAATGACACTATTATTATTATTATTATTATTATTATTATTATTATTATTATTATTATTATTATTATTATTATTATTATTATTATTATTATTATTATTATTATTATTATTATTATTATTATTATTAATTTTCAATGGGCTTTATTGCTAGTGACAGTAATAAATGCTGATACTTGACCCAGTAAGACTGACTGGAATGCTTGGAGGAATAATTTTCATTTACAGGTCCTGTGAAACCTAGACAGGTCCCAAAGGGCTTAAGTCTCTTCAGAAAGAGTATTCCATCTGGTTGGACCATAATTGAAAAAGCTCCTCTTCTAGTTGAAGTTACCCAAAGGCCAGGCACCAGCAGAAACAGTAATGCCAGTCCCTAGGTGGGACCTGGTGATCCCCTGGTTTTACAGCTCATCTCTAGGCAAGAGAGATCAGTTCCCCTGGAGAAAATGGTTGCTCTGGAGAGTGGACTCCATAGCATCATACTCTATTAAGGTCCCTCCTGTGAAGGGCTCTGGTGTCCCACCCTGGACTCCCCCCTTCTCCACCGTGATGTACAGTTCCTGACCTTTCTATCTCTTACAAAAAGCTCTCAGGCGTCATTCAAGTTCAGAGTCTTTTTATTTTCCTCTTCCTCTCCTCCACCAACGTTCACACTTCCCCTCTGTTCTCAACTGAACTAACTGTCCTTCCCCTGCCTCCTTCTCCCCCTCCCTTCTAATCGCCCACCCTTCCAGTCCCCTGCTCACTTCATTTCCTCTCCCGATTCATAGGCTTCTCCGTCGTCCACGATCTCAGCAGGTAAATTTCTCTCTTCCATGTACTTTCGTCTCCTTGGTCTGGCCCTTCCCTGGGTTGCATGAGCCTGGGTGTTCCATATACTTTTCCGCAGCTCACCTCCCCTTCCCTGAACTGACTGAGAATAATCACCTGCCACTGACCCTCTAAGGTAAGTGCTCTCTTTCTTACTTTTCTCCTTTCCCCGAGTTGTTCTGTCCCAACTTTCTGCTGCCGTCGTCTGCACAATTATCCCCCCTGTCTCTCAAGGATGGGACAGCCTTTAGTCCATCACAAGGACCTTCTCAGTCATGGCACCAAACTGTCTCCCCAGAAAGATTTATTTATCTCTTCTATTTCTGTCTTCCATCGGTGGGTGAAGCTTTGTTTGGCATTCCCTCAACAATCCCTAACCAATGTTTTGATTGGCGTTTTCTGTGTCTTTGTATGCATTCAGTTCTGTTTTTAATTGTTTTAATACTGTATAATGTGATTTTTATCAGCCATGTTTTAAATTGTTATCTGCCTTAGTGGACCTTGTGAGGGCAGAAAGGCAGGATATAAAGTTGTAAGTAAAATATAAATATAACTGAGCCAGGAACTGGCAGTGATGTGGCTGTCAGATTGTAGTCCGGACAGAGTTTAGGGGAATATTTTAAACTCTCTCAGGCAAGTTGAGCGGGAAGGGGAGTCAAAGACAGCTGGAGGAAACAAGTCTGAAGAAAGGCAAGCCAATGGAGACAATTCACCAACGTGGTGATAGCAAATGTTTGAATTGCACTGATCTAGACCCTATAGCAGTGAGGCAATTGCCATTCAAGGATCCTCAAGGTAAATAATTGATTGTGTCCAGCTCTGCTGATCCATACTGGCATATTTAGAATTATTTTGTTCAGACCAAAGATGTGGTAAGAAAGTAGGCTTGTTGTGAGGCTTTTTTTCTGGATTATCTTAAGTAGCTACTGAATTAACTTCTCCATGGAAATCAGATTGGGGCTGCCATTGTGCTAACAGTCACAAGTAGGTTGTTCTGATGGCTTGTGGCTATTGCTATACATTTTTTCAAATGAATATTACTTGCCACTATTGTTTGTGCTGATATTTGTTCTTCAGCATGATCTTGGCATAATGAGATTGATACTGTAAAACCTTCACACTTTCCCTCACTAGATTCATCTAGTTCTATTTGTTTATACCCCTCAACCTAGAGAGGTGGTGGGATGCAAAGATATATGTAGATGAGACTGTTAAGAATGTGCTAAAGGCATTCCATTCCCATGGTGATGGCTCCTTCACTCTCAATGAAGAAGGCAAGTCTTGGTGTAGGGAAATGATCTGTTGAGACATTACTCTGGTGGTCTGTTCTGCTCCTCTGGAGTTGGGGGACAGGGATCTTGGTAGCGGAAAATATTTGGAATGTACAGAGAGATGAGTCTGTGAAAAGCACTTTGATTGCATGGTGACTTTTCTGCCTGGGGTGAAGGCTGAGCTGGCAGATAAGCACCAATTTATTAGTTATAAATTCTCCAGTTTGAACAAATAGGGTCAAAATCAGAATGGTATTGGCTACTAAAGAGATAAAAATCTGCAATCAATTCTTCAGAAAAGCTGAGTTCATTTGAAAATCCAAAGACATGCTGAGTTCCTTTGAAAACCTTGGCCCAAAATATTGTTTTGAAAATTTGATATGGCTCTCTTGTTTATTTTAGGAGTACAACAATAAGGTTGACAGAAAAGCATTGTTAATAATTTTTTATCTACAGCACATCGATGAATTAAAGGTTATGTTCTCAAGGATTTTTCTAGACACCACTATTTTCAAAGTCAATCCTCACAAGCTGCACTTTATTTGTTTCAAGTTAATGAACTTTTTTCAGGATCCAAAGAAAATGCAGGCCAAAATGAAAGTTCAGATCTGTTTACAGGCACCCTGTATTGGGCTCAGCGGGAAAAGGAAGGTGAAAAGCTGAACAGAAATAGCTGGAAGATGAGGTGAAGTGTTACAAGAACATAGTTTTATTTTGAATAATTATTATGATAATATTGATACTATAAAAATAAAGAGTAGGAATGTCTTTACAGCAATGAGTATTTAGCAAATGGTAGATTCCCACATCAAAGAGATTAATGTTGGAAATGGGGCAACTCCACATGCTTAGCATATTTGGAGGGGGTGCTGCTGTTTTTGTCTTAGTCAAAGGCAAAGTGTTTTTTTTTTCTCTTGGTGCCTCTCATGGTGATAGAAATCTAACAGATATAAGAAAATACTTTATTCCAGTATTTAGATCTCAATGGGCAATTAGCTCTTCATCAAGTGGGGTTAAAGAACTTGGCTCACTTGCCCCATGAAGAAATGCTACCAGTTATCTAGATTTAAAGCAGTTTCAGCAACCATTAAATCCAGAGGCTCCAATACCAGAATTTGAAAACTTGGTAATCCAAGATAAGTCTCACTTGCAGGGCCAAATATACAAACTGTTATTAAGGTATGAGACGAAAATGGAACAGGTTAAGCCATGTATGATTAAATGGATGCAAAATATTGAGACAAATGTGACAATGGAACAATGGGAACTAGCATGGTCTAGAATACCTAAGTATACTAATAGTCAAATACTTAAAGAAAACTGGTATAAAATGTTTTACAGGTGGTATGTGACACCAAAAGTGATCGCCAAAATTGCTAAAAATTGTGATAACAAATGCTAGAAATGTGGTGATAAACTAGGTTCTTTTTTTCATATGTGGTGGAAATGTGAAAAAGTTTATAAGTTCTGGGCAAAAATACACACCATTGTGCAGAAAGTGTGGGGTCTTAGATTTCCTGTGAAAGCTGAATCTATGTTACTAAGTATGCCTCCACAGTGCCTCCCAGCTCATATCCAAAGTTTATTCTTCTATGCGAAGACAGCAGCAAGACTAGTACTTGCCAAGAAATGGAAAATGCAAGAACTACCTTCGATAGAAGACTGGTTGAACAAACTAGCGGACTCTGCTAAGATGGCCAAACTGACACTGATAGTTAATGGAAAAACAGAAGAGGCGTTTCAAGAACAATGGGGCCTTATCTGAATTACTTAAGAAAATAAACTAAAAGGGGACTGAAATGGGGAATTAAGTGTATCAAATGAAGAGCATAACCTATCTTTCTCTGTATTAACAATGTATACTATTCGTTCTGTTTTATCTTTAGCTTTGGGGGAAAAAATATGTATTAAAAAAATGCTACCAGTAGCTCTTCTAATTGCTAGCTCAGCTCTTCTTCTTCAGGTTTTCTTGAACCTTGGCTTTACTGGACAAACTATTTTTTCTCTCCCTAATCTGCTGCCCAGAATTGATATCAGGATAAAATTATATACGGACATATGCCAGCATGGTCCGATCCTTGCTGTTGTACAAAAGAAATCTACTTGCACCCTCTGGCCAAGCTGGTCCAGGACTTTGGGCTGGCTTGTCACTAATATGCACATTGCTCATTATTAGGGATGGAAACAAACAAGAAAAATCCAGTTCAGTTTGGGGTTCAGAGTGCTGAAGGATCATTCCAGTTGCTTGCCAGGCTATTTTCATGGCTTTCTGGAATTTGTGCATCCCTACTCAGCATACCAACTGGGTGACTAAATTATAGGTCACTAAAATTGTATTAGAAAAGGTTGTTTTCACAGTGCTTCCAAAGTCTTTACAAGTTTGGGACTTTCTCAGGTCCACAGGTAAACTATTCTGAAAGACAGAAGTGGTCACTGAAAAAGCTCAAGTGGGATATTCATTTATACTGGAAGTTACAATACATCTCTGTCTCTTTTTATCCACAGTTACAAAATACACCCAGTTATTACAGTTTAAGAAACTGGCAAGAGTTTTCTTTAATAAGGTAGGTCCAGATGGGTAGTCATGTTATTAGCATGCTACCAAATTAAACAGAAGTCTAGTGGGCCCCTAAAGACTAATAAAACTTATTCTAGCATTAGCTTTAGTGAATCAGAACTCACTTCATCTGCCTAATGGATGTACATGCAGTTGAAGAAATGAGCACTGACACATAAAATTATGCTGGAATAAATTCATTTAGTCATGGAATTCATACCAGAGCTTTCATACGACTTATTCCAGATCAAGGACTGGGAGAGCTCACTCCAAGTAGAGCTGAAGCATTTTACAATGTTCTGTTACAAACAAGCTATGAATTCATATCCAAGAAGTCATGCAGGAACAACTGAATTCAAGTCCCATAGGGACCAACAAGATTTTCAGATATTTGCTGAAGGGACTTTTGACTCTGGAAAGTTTAGATCATGAACACCTTGTTGGCCTTTATGGTGCAATTGGACTTGATGAACCTAGTTTTTCTACCTCCAACAAATACATCTGCCCTCTGAAAATACCCAAGAACAAGAAGCAGGCAATATCGGCACATTTCAGAGGGCAGTTACAGAAAGAGACTCTGAGTTCAGTCCAACACCTAAATAGAAAAGCAGGCCTGTTGAGTGCCCAAGCACCTCTGAGACAGCATGAATCTAAAGAGGCAAAAACTTGGACTGGACTCAAACTCACCTGCTGCAGTATTGCAGATGGTTTCTTGGAATGTCTTCTTCTCTTTCATAAACATACATAGAATTAAAAAAAAAACCCTAAGAAACTGAGGAGAAGCTAGAGTGCTAGATTCTGGGTTCCTTACATGAAGAATCTGAAGTGATTGGGCATCAAGCTCTATTCTTTTTGGTGGCCTGCAGATGGGTTTTGAGACAGACTGGATTTGTAAGACCCAAATGCAAGCTATATATGATCCATATTCATACATAACTACAATTAAATACTCTGTTACAAGACAAAAGAAATGCCTAATCAGCAGTGGATTGGAAAGTTAATATGGTCCAGGAATAAGCCATGACAAAAAAATAATCAAACAGATGGTCCTTGAGCAGCTAGAACAGAGAGCTGTGATTCTTGCGGGTTTCACAAGAATCAGACCAACCTTATTTCTTTTTCAAGAAAGCGATGACCATGCTGGATCAGGGGAATGCTGTGGACATAGTATATCTGGATTTCAGTGAAGCTTTTGATAGGGTTCCACGTGATATTCCTGTTGACAAGTTGGTAAAATACGGTATGGATCCTAATTCTGTCAGGTAGAACGATAACTGGTTGACAAATCATACCCAAAGGGTACTTGTAAATGGTTCAGCTGTGAAGGTTCAAGGCAGCTTACAGTGGATGAGTGATAGGGTTGTGACTGTCCTGCATAGTGCAGGGGGTTGAGCTAGATGACCCAGGAGGTACCTTCCAACTCTATGATTCTATGATTCTATTCTATGCTGCACAGCTAAGGCAGGAGTGCCAGCAATGGCCACCAATTGACAGTGGTGTAGAAGACAGCAATGGATGAACTGACACCTATAATTGCTGCTGAAACCTTTGTTCCAAGCATTCTGTCCAAAACTCTAGCCCACTAGGAACCTCCATGATAAGTTAAATGGACAGTCAAGCCCTCCGTTTGGTTGAGAATGTATTTATAGGCATTCCAAAAGTTTAGAAATCAATTAAAAATTATTTGTGGTCAGTCCAAAGCAGGATGAGAATACAGGAATGCTCCCTTGAGGAACATTCATCCCTGTATTTGTGTCTTACTAAGAAGCATAGTGCATTATGTGACCTCCCAAAAATAGCTGAGCAATGTACTTTCTATAACTACAAAGCTTGTGCATATATATCGATCATTTGGAGATTGATATAACAGTGTAGTTGTCTACAGTAAATCACTATCTTTTTAAACTTACCAAACTATTGGTGTAGCTCTAGATTAAAGAAAGGAACACAACCAAGATGCTTTGAAACAGTACAATGTACCTCAGAATTGACTTGGAATGCAGTTTGACAAGTGTGGCTTAAACAAACCTGAGTGTGTCCATAATTTTCAGATGATTTACTTGTCACAGTTGCTCTCAACATAAAAGCTGACAATCAGTCATTAGAACACAGTAAAAAAAAATTCCCAGGGTATTATGTATCATGTTTGGACAGTGAAAACTCTCTACTATTATTTATTCATGTTGCTATAAATTATTCTCATCAAAATGAACCCAAGTCACGTAAATGCTGCCTTGGAAAGTAATGGGCTAACCCTTTGGTTGCTCCTGCACCATTTATTTACCTTTTTAATCCATTTGCTCTCCTAAAATTGAAAGGCAAAGATTAAGAGGGTTGAGGTGTCTTAAATCAGTGTCCTGAAATTAAGCAACACGGGGCAGCATTCATTATGTCAGGGGTTGAAGTCACAGTCTGTAAATTGTTAGTGCACTAATATTATGTTGCAACTTGCCACTGGACGGTGAAGCCTAAGAGTTGACATAACAGCGCAGTGAGATAGCACCTTTTCTTAGACTTATGCATGCGGTACAATAAATGCCTGTATATTCGTTCAGAACTCCAGAAGTACCACTGATTTAATTTTAATTGTCCTCTCGATTGTTGCCATAAGACCAACCAAAGGGATAGCAATGTCAATCAGTTGTGCAAAAATAAACAGGAGTTTTGTGGCATTTGAAATATGCAGAATATCTCATTCCAACATATTCTTTTTGTCGAATAGAACCTGATTCTTTTGATTCCATGAGTGGATCCTCCTAGATACACCTCTTATGCAAGAGACATGAAAGTAACAAATAAATTGCAGGGTAATGGAAATGCTGGAAATACAAATTGGAATGTAACTATGTAAAATTCAAATGTAATCAATAAAAATATAAAGACCATTCACCAAGCATTTGCCAAGCTAATGAACGCTTAGAATGGGTGTGGAGTTCTAGGTTTTGTAAGATAGTTAATACCAACAGTGAAGCAGAAATCTCACCCCCCTTTGCCTCCAGAAGAACAATAGACAGATTGATAGGACTCACGCACACTCTCTCCTCCTACTTTACAAAGTCATTTAAGCTCTCAATAAAGCTATTTATTCTTTTATCAGCCAGTGCTTTACTCTTCCTTTGCAAATTTAAAGTCTGTCCACAGGGTTCTGGGCTTAGTGTGAATGTTCATGCAGCAAAATAAAAGCTAGTTAGTTTGATAGGCAAAGAGAAGAGGAAAAAACAGAAAATTGTAGTTTCCTGCAACATTTGGCACAACCACCTACTGGACAGACTTACCAAAGACTTACCCTCATTTGAGAATGAAAAGTCACCTGCTGGCCATGGAACTGTGGCATGCTGTTAGAGACCCCCAACAAGGATACGACCAGCAGGCAAGACAAAGGACTTGGGATTCTGGTAAAGAGACCAGATTGTCCCAGTTTTGGAGGGACATCTGGTGGTACCTGGCAAATTTTTCTTATGTTGAAATTTAAATACATATATATATATATATATATATATATATATATATATATATATATATATATATATATATATATATATATATATATATATATATATATATATGTAATATATATATATATTACAATACTATTTTTGCGTTCTATGTGTTCTATGAAACTTTTTGTTGCTCTATATAGACCAAATTTTTAATCAAGAACCCCCCCCCCCCCCGCCAATGGTGTCCCGCTTTACCAATGTTAAAATCTGGTCACCTTAGATTGTGATAATGAGAAGGGAAGCAGAGCTCTGATCAAAGGTTTGACTAACAGGTATATTTTGAGGGGCATTCAAAAGCAGACAGCAAGAGCTGTATCCTCTGAGGTGTTGTATTAATTCTCCTCTGAAAAGCCAGCTCTATTTACAAAACAGAGTGTTTATCATTAGCATGCCAGAGAAAAGTAATTTGCATGACCATCTAGGTCAGCCATGCATTCTAACTGAAACAAAGAAATATAATGTGTGGCAAAATTTGCTAATACAATAAATAACAATCTTGTCACAGTTTCTTTCTTCGATGAAAATATTTATTAGCAAAATTTGCTTGAAGAAAAAATCACTGAAAATGGTTCAGTATGTACCTTCTTCAGTTCAGTTCTGTAAATCTATTAATGAAATCTATTAATGAACAAATTCATAACAAAAGAGGAAATTTTACATGAGTATATAAAATAAGCAAAAAAGCTATTTAAACAATCTGTTATGAAAATACAAAGATAGCTAACAGATACCAAATTATACAATAGATGAAAACATATACTAGGTTATTACTGTAACATGAAGTTACATGATACTAAAAATGCAAAGAGAAATCTTCAATAGAGCAAAAATTCTTGAAAAACAATGTAAACTCACCAAAAACAGTTGTATATCACTTTCAAAACATTCAAAGGGTGGTTAACAGAGAACCTACAATTGGTTTCTAAGGAATAAAGTAAAAAATGACCATTAAAATCTATCAAGGACACATAAGGTATTCACCATCCACAAAATGTTGGTATTCTAACTGAACATCTCAGAAGCACAGCAAGGAAATCTCAGAACAGGATTTAATTGTGTTTATTGTAACAAGTTTACCAAAGACTTATGAAAATACAGTATCTCAAATTGAAGCAAAAGGCAAACTATCTCTCATTGAAGTAATCAACCAATTCGAGGCAAATAGGCATAACAGCTTGAAGACTGCAATGTTGAGCAAATGACTAGGAATATAAAAACAAAAGCAAGGCGATTTGTTATACTTCAAAAATGACTGCAATGTTTCTAAACAGAATCTTACCTTTCAAAACCAATAAGGAAAAATTTTATGCAGCTGCCTTTGAAAAAAATGCTATATATAAAGTTCATCCAGAAGTAAGACGTGAGCATGTACAAAACACATGTGTTCAGATAGGGACCTCTTTAAACCATAAATGAAGACTGGAAAAAGATTAAGTGTGGCTGATAGCAATCTGTGGTTCAAACTTCAGGGGCATTTCATGGGACAGGAAATACAAGAGTCATGTTTCATGAGTGGAAGTCCTTGGGCACAAGGGAATGGTTTTTATGAATCCAAGCCCATGTCTCTAACAGTTTTTCAAATACCCAGTTTAATACAATTGAGTACATGACATATAGAAGACTTGGTATTTTAAGCAGAATATGGATGGAAAGAACTATGGACAAATTGTCATTCCTGTAAGCAATGCAATATTCCCGCTAATCTTTTCCCATCCTTTGCCATAAAACCAATAGCAGAATACCCATTATCCATCACTAAGTTCAACAAATATTCAGATTGTCCAACTTAATTTGTTACTTCAATGAAATGTAATTCTACTTAAACAGCTGTCTGGATTCCTGCCATTCATTCTATGCACTATGCAGATTTTTGGAATATCCCCAGTTCTATTTGGATCAATAATGTTGACTTGCTTGTATATTTATAGAATTTTAGGCACTATTATTATAGTTTTGATTATCTATTGAATTCCCTTTCTATGGAAGAATGGCTGTCATGTTTTCATGTTTTCCACCCCTCTGGACAGCTTTATTGGAGTAAAATGTGATGTAGCATACTTCCTTTTAACCTTTTTGCTATTATTTTAGGTCTCCTTGCCTTTGGAGAGTAGGATAGAAGGAACGAAAGGGGAGTTTCTGTCTGTCCAGAACTCCACCAGGGATGCCTGAAGCAAAGCAGTTCTATCCATCATCTGCCTCTTGAGCACACTTGTGAGCAGGATGTGGCATCTCATACCAAAAAGGACTTCAAACAACAACAAAAAATCCCTTTAAAATGCCGTCTCCAAGATTATTCTACTTCTAATGAACACATCAGGATTTTTGGCTGAGACAAGGCATACAGATGTTGATTCAGCTCATCTCTGACCTCAGTTATATTTTATACATTTTTTTCTTTCATTCCTTCTCCCCTGCATAAAATTGTCATACTCAATAATAGTATAATTAAATTCTGTGTAGCACTTTATTGATTTGTGTTTATTTCTAACAATTGAGCTAAATATAAAGATAATTAGAACAATTTCAGATATACATAATTATAAAATAATCATAGAAAAACCTGCATGCTTACAAGATGTGCAAAAATATTCCAGAAGATTACAGCAACAGTAAATAGACAAGAAGGAAAAGTAGCACATCATTAAAATTAGTAATCTGTCAGAATACATTAAAATATCTTAAAATAAGCATAATTAACATTAACATTAAATCAGAGAGACTTACAGGTATTATAAGTAAAATTCATTTTATCTGCATTCTGCCCCATTCTTTCAAGTCTTGTTTGAATTCATGCATATGAAAATTACTTGAAGTGACAGCTACTTTTCTTAGTTTTAAAAAGTTTACAAAATAAGTACAAACTTGAGTACTTATTTTTCAGGTTGAGCCTTTTTCAGGTTGGGGACTGGGGGGGGGACAGGGAGGCCTGGGGACTGGGGGGGGGAGAGAGAGGCATGGGTGACAGTGGGAGGCGTGGGTGCAAATGCAAAGGGGGGGAGGCATGGGCGCAAACGCACAGGCGCGGCAGCTCCATGCCTGCGTGTTTGTGCCCGCCGGCGAGCGCAATACTGCAGGGAGCGGCGCTTGCCAGCGGGCGCAAACGCACAGGTATGCATTTGAGCCCACGCCTCCCCCCCCTCAAATACAAAGGATGATTCAGTGTTATGTAATGCCATATGCCTTGACCAAAATGATTCTCACCTTTTTATTTCTCATTAAGGCAAAATACCCACAAGCTAATGCTGCTGGGGGGGGGGGGGGAGGGTCCTCTAGCAAATTCATTTTAAATGTGTCTTTAACATACAACACTTTAAAAGCCAGGTTCCAAGTGCTGAAATGATAGAGAAAACCTGTAAGTGAAGGGTTAAGTATTCAATGAAGCTGAGAGCTTGAGTGACAGGCTGTCCCAGCACTTTGACTGACCAGCAACAGCTGTGAGATAAGTAATATTAGATCTGTATTGCTGAGGGAAGAGTTTAGTTCCAATTTTTATGGAAGCCAGCATAAAAAGTTCTATCTACACCTTAGCTGAGTAACAACTACTCTAAGGAGAAATTTTAGTCAGAGCTTTCCTGCACCAAAAATTTGCCCTGACTCACCACTCATTTGGTGCCAGGGCAAATTCCTGGTTCCGCTTGACATTGGTGCCAGGCTGCAGCTGTCCCACATCAGGCCCAACTCAGACCCTCAGTTGCCCCAGGGTAAGGGAATGTGGATATATCTGCATTTCCTTGTTTGCCTGGGGTAGCCTATTTCACACCTGGGGTGGCAACAGGGCCTATGTCAGATGACAGTAGTATGGTTTAAAAATATCTTTCATCAAATAACCCTCTTGGGCAACAAATGATAATCCAGCCTGATTGGGTAAATTGTCAGCTTGTTTGTCTAAAGGAAATTGAAAACCTAAGTAAACAACTGAAAATGGGAAAGGTGCCTGGCCCCAAAGGTTTCTGCCTGAATTATTCCTAAAACATCTAGAATGTTGAGCTTCCCCCCTTGCCACTCTCTTCACATTCACAGATACACTCAGAATCAAGTATGAATCATGGCCAAAGTAGTGCCAGTTTTTAAAAAGTCCCAGTAAGCTATTTCACAATGAGTCTGCTTTCCATTGTGGGTAAACTCTCTGCAAGACACTTACTAGACAAACTCAATGTCCTTACTACAGTGGTACTTTTTGAAAGATTCCAAAATGTTCCATATTCTTAAAGACTCTGTATTTGTATGGTTGGAAGCCCCAAATCTGTTGCTCAGGTACTACTCTACTTTGATATCTATGTGGAATTCTTCAAGTCTCTAATCATTCTACTTTTGTGTAAGATGAAATGGTAGGCTGAGGAGAAGCTTCTTATGTCTTTTATTAGACTGAAGTTTTCATACTACTGGTCCAGTAGCAAGTCCTCATACTACTGGTCTGCTAGCTGCTATGAGAATCCAGGAATATCAGACAAAGTGATGTGAAGAGGAATTACCCCTTCTGTAATGTTTTCATTGCATTCTTTTTCTCCATCCTGATATGTTTTAATTTATCATGTTATTACTGACACAATCTTAATTTTTCAAAGACAGTTCTCTGTTTCATTGAACTAGGAATGTACTTGAAAGAAAAATGTGTGCAGCCAAGGAGACCATTTCCATCCTGCCTATTTTGTTTAAGAACTTTCTAATTGTTTGTTTTACAGCATTTTATGCCATCTATTAGTTATTCACCATTTATATACCATTGATGCAAAACCAGGCCTATTTCATTAATATTATCATGATAAAAAGTCAATCACAATTTTGTTCCAAGTCTGGAGAACCTTGAATATCTGAATCAAAATGAAGCAGCCACAAAATCCAGCAATATCCATGCATGCAGCTGGAAGAACAACATGCCAGAGTCATCCAAACTTTATTAAACATGGAAGCTGCAGAACAGCAAACCCTAAACGAGCATCAGTCAGTGATTTGCCCATGGAATTGTAGGTGTTTTTCTAAACAGCCTTTCAATTCTGAACCATCTGAGGTTCACTGTCACTCTTTTCACTAGTATATGTCTGCTTAAACTAACACAGCCTTAATGTGCTAATATAAAACACGAAGTCCACGATACTCTGCCAAATGACTCGTTTATTATTCTGATTAGTCAGCTATACTTGTGTGTTTGTTATTTTTCTCGTAACTTTGATCTTTCTTTCTCTTTGTCAATCAGAGGTCATGGCAGTTGTAGAAAAGGTTTGGACAACAGGGACTGCAGTTCAGGAATGAGTTCATTAATAAGTTTCCCATTTGAAGAAAAAAAAACATACTCCTGCAAAGTATTGCACTGCTATATTTATTTGTGAACAGTGGCTGTATTAGCAAGCCATGCATGGACTTTAGTGGCTGAGTTGTACTAAAATAAGCAAGATAAAAGAGTACACTTAGCAAACAGGTTCCAAACAAAATTAAGGGATTACCATTAAACTTTCAATTGTATTTCTATACCCTGAAGTGAATTCTGAAGCAGAAGTTAGGAATACTTTATTCAAGAAGACATCTTACTTAGTGATAACACTTAAGGACATATCCCTTTCTTTTTTTATGCTGCCAATTCATCCAGAGGAGTTGGCATTTTAGGAGCTGAGGGGGGAAAGGAGAATGTCTGACAGCGCAGACCTGTACAGAAAAGCTGCTTGGAGGAGGTTGAAAATAATAAAGTTATAACTAAAGGATCCCAGTTGTAGGAATAAGAATTCAGGTCAAAAGTTCAATGGAAGTGAACTGTTGTTACTTGTACCACACATTCTTCAGTGTTTTGTTCATATCATATTTTTTACTTGTTTTGATTACGGCTTATGGGCTCTGGGTCTAGGGGAAAGAAACACACATACACGACTTAATATATATATATAGCATATACATATGCTATAGCAGGGCTAGTCAATCTGTGGTCCTCCAGTTGTCCATGGACTACAATTCCCATGAGCCCCTGCCATCATTTGCTGGCAGGGGCTCATGGGAATTGTAGTCCATGGACATCTGGAGGACCACACGTTGACTAGCCCGGTGCTATAGGATAGGGATAATGGTAACTGTGACTGACTGGAACAGTGCTTGGCCTATTATGCACAGTCGCTGAAACAGCAGCATGGAGAACGCAGAGGAGGAAGAAGCGAAGCAAACCGCTTAGGCATGGGATGGAACGAAACGGCGGCAAAACCCAGGAGCTTTTTGCACGGCTTCAAAATCGCACAATGGTTGCCAATTGGAAACGCTATTGATTTGCCATAACGCACGACGTCGTAGACAATCTGCAGCACTCCTGAAACCGATCAGCAAAAAGCGCTTCGTTGTAGCGCTTTCAGGGGAATCCCAAAAAGTGGATTCACCCTCCGGAAAGCGCTACACTCTTGCAAACAATCTGCAATACTAGCGATAAAGACCTGTGCATTAACATTGTTGTGGTTTCTTCAAAGTCCCTCCTCCTGAGCCTGTCCTCCAAACTTCTGGCGAAGCGATCGCCATTTTTTTTTCTCCGAGCGAGCGGGGATAAACGCACCAGCGAGCCTCTTTCTGTTTAGAGGCTTCCCTGGCTTCAGTCCTTCACCTTTAGTCACTAAGCACAAACCACATAAAAGCCCGTTTGCTGAAATAAAGTCCCTTTATTTTTTACACATTAATTCAGCCGAAAATCGGGCCCATGAGAGGGGGGGGATTTTTTTTTTATCACTCGAGGCAGCGTGGCAATGATCATACGATCAAACGACAGCTCACATTAGGCAGCTGGATGGGTCTCTCCGTTGCAACGAATCTACACAGATTCGTTACAATGGGTCTGTTTTTTTAAAAAAAAAAACCTTTCTTAAAGGGAAAGGGGCTGTTTGGGAGCATGCTAACGGCTGCCCGTTGGCTGCTTGACGGCCAGGGGCGGGACGAGCTTGGAAATAGCGCTTCCTTTTCTGCCGAGACCGGAAGCTGTGGGAAATGCTACAAAACGCAACTGGATTCCACTACAAAGGCAGGTATGCATAACGACGAATTCCACTATTTTAAATGGCGATTTTTCGTTCAGTGACCAATTTGCAACAAAGATCCCGGTGCATAAAGCCCCCCAGAGTATCCGATTGTGCATGCGGCTACCCTGGAGACGCTTCTGATTGCGCCCTGGTCCAGGGAAGCTTCACTTTCCTCCGCATCTTGCTAACGCGGCTTTTTCGGCAGCATACATTGACTCTGCGCCAGGTTGCCGCCTGCAGCATGCATAATTGATGATTTTAGCTGCCGTCATTCCACCCTGAATGCGGACCTTCCACTCCGTGCATAATGGGCCCTTGAGCCCCAACCCCAATTGTCATCATTAAAGGGGGCTGGGATATGCTGTGTATAACACTGGGAATGAGAAAGAGGAGCTGAGGTGTGAAATGCTGAGGGCTCTCTGTAAATTTTAAAAGAAATAAGAAATATAGCTTAGGATGTCCTGACCTCCATATGACTGGAAACCTGAGAGTGGTTTAAGAGAACAGTAGGTACTCTGTGTGATTGGAGAATGAGAGTCACACTCTTATATGAATTTGTTTTATTTTACTACTCATAAAAATAGCATGTATTTTTTTCTTACTGCATATTTGGTCGAGAGAATGGTGGGGCCCTTTGGACACATTCAGAAAAAATGTAACTGTGCTTTGCATTTCCTCACTACAGTCTGACAGTGAATCTCTCCAAAGGACTTGGCCTCACACGCTTTCCTTTTCCCTAGTTGCTCTCTCATATCTCTGTCTGATGTCAGTTCTGAAGCTTTGCTTAATTTCACATGCACGTGCAAAAAGAAAAGGGACTGGCTGACCACAGATTAAAAAAACACAAAAGACACTTGGAAAGGAGAAAGGAGGCACATTCTTGCGAACTGGACTAGCAGATTTCATTCCACGAAAGACACAAAAAGTGGGTCTAACAATGCAACTTTATGGGGTAGTTCATGGATAACTATTACAAATGTATCTTGTCAGATTTGTAACAATGATAACAATTATATGGGGCATTTGACTTTGGATCAGTATTGTTTGGTATGTTTCTGTAGCAAGTGTGGGAAGCTTGGCTTTTGGATAAAGTTTAAAATATGTTACCAGCTTTGCTATAGATGCAGGGGTAAGTGAAGAGGGAGATATGTTTCTTTGGTTTGATGTTGTTGGCTTTATTCTGAGAGTTTGCCCTGGCCTTTACCTTTTTCCTTTTTTTTCTTTTGCAGAGCTTGTGTGTGATGTAAGTGCCTGCTGTCTCCTTTTTCCTTCTGTACATGTTTGAAATGAGTTTTTCTTGGTCCGGGCTCTCTTCTCCATCTTCCTCATACCTCAGAGACCCAGCCACTGAGTTAAACTAACACTGCTTCAGTTTTTATTTCCATGTTCCCTGTAGAGGATCTTTTGCTGACATTCTGATCTTTCTTCATTGCAGCAATCAATCATGTTTGCCTGCTGAAAAATACTATGGCATAGTCACAAGGCAACATCCAGACTCTCTTCATCTTGTTTCATCTGACCTTGAATAGCATCAGGTTTTGCTGTTTGAGTTTACAGCGCATCTACACGCAACATGCTCCAGTATTGCTGGAGAGTATATGTGTACACCAAAGAGCATGCCCCAAAGATTCTTGCAAATTAGTCATCACAAGAGAAGGGCTCTGAAACGGAAACATTTGGTGCAGAGGTAGAAACATCATCTCTGGGTTACCAGTTTCTCCAATTGACCAGAAAGAGCAACAAGCACGATCACAGGGACTCCCTTCCCCACCCACCCAGATTTAATCTTTATCACCCAGATAAAGTGAACTCCAGTACATATACCTGCACTGTAACCTTCCTCCTCCCCACTTCACTCTCTGCTTGATCTTGAGATCCAATGTGGTGAAGTGGTTAAAAAGTAGCAGACTAATCTCAAGAGCTGGGTTTGATTCCTGACTCTTCCTACATATGTAGCCAGCTGGGCTGCCAACTTCCAGGTTTGAACTGATTGGCCCAAAGGCCAGGCTGTGTGGAGAAGGCCATGGGGGAGTGCCTCTTTCCAACCCACCCACTTCTCCCAAAGGGCAGGCTATGTGTGTGTGTTTGTGTGTGCGTGGGAGGAGGGGCTCCCTCCTTCCCACCTAGCACCTAAATTTCCCAAAGGCTGGGGCAGGCAGGGAAGGCTGCAGAGGAGATGCCTCCCTCCCACATTCTCCGTCACATCTTCCAAAGGCTAAGCTGGGTGAGGAAGGCTACAGGGGGCTTCCTCGTTCTCATCTACTCCCTCATCTCCAAAAGGCTAGGCTGCTTGGGGAAGTCCATGGTGGATGGGCTGCCTCATTCCCACTCACTCCCATCTTCCAAAGGACAGGCAGGGAAGGCCATGGGATAATTAGCTGCCTCCTTTCTACCCATCCCCATCTTCCAAAGGGCAGGCCGGGGAGAGAAATTGTTCACACAGAGCAATTTCTCTTAAAACTCTCTCAGACACACCTACCTCACCGATTGTCAGTTGTAGGGAGAGGAAAGGTGTCATGGCCCCGTCTCCAGAGGGTGCCTCTGCACCACTGCCTGAGCTCATTCTGCCAGCTCCCTCAGAGGAAGAAGTGGAGGAGCTGGAGCAACGCAGCAGGGTGCTGCTTAGAGAGGAAAGTCCTGATAGGGAGCCACAACCAGATCCCAGCCAGACAAACACCATGCCCTCTGCACCAGCATTACCTCAGCCTGCAGCAATACCCCTGAACAGCCCAGATTCATCTCCAGAGCGCAGGAAGGAATGCAGAAGGACAACGTTGGCAACACTCAGGCATAGTGCTCGGCTAAGACTACAGCAACAGGCTAGGTTGGACTCAGGTGGGGCTCATTCATCGGAGGAAGGCTGGGTGCCAGGTGCAGCCACTTGGTGTGAAAGCTCAGCTTGTTCTTAAGCACAGCAGAAATGCTTCCCAGTGTGGCTGCAACCTTATGCACATGTCCACCCATTGCCTTGACTGGTTTCCTGCTCCCTGACACTTTGGTGAAGCTCTGATGGACTGATTCCCAGCTTGACCTTGGTAAAGATAAATGACAACTCTTTTGGTTCTCCTTTGGACTTTGTCAGCTAACAATTCCTGATAAGACACGGATGGGACTTTTGACTACTCTCTGGTACGTGCTTTGAACTTGCTTGACTCGGTAACCGTGCTTGCCTGCGTGTGCCCGGCTAGGGCAGTACAAAAGGAGGACTAATATAATCTACTGTGAGACTCCTTTGGGCAGTGATAAGCAGCTCTTCTACTGGGAAGGTGCTACTGGGAAACAGCGCCCCTCCCTCCACATGTCCCTATGGCCTCATGGTACTTCTGTCACCCCTCTACAGTTTCCCCATCATCCATCCCATTTGTCTCAGATTTACTTTGTTGTGATGGTCTTGGAAAATTGCAGCAAGACCAAGCTGGTATCCATATGGAAAGGGAGGAAAGTCTACATCTCCCCAGTCCCACCCACATGAGCAACATTGTCCCTGCTGCAAGTGTCTATGGTGGTTACTCCCAAAGCAGTCCTCCCTTCTCACATTGCAAGTTGCAAACCTCACATGACTTGCTCATGAGTAAACATTCCCAGGGCAGAGACTTTACCTGGGTGCCCTGGGTCCCAGAGGCTGGCAGGGGAATGCTTCCAGGCCTCCCACAATCCCCCTCCAGAAAGCCCACAAACTGTTGGCAGCTCGTTTCCCTCCACCATGTCCTCTGAATTGAAAGAGGCTAGAAGGTCAGGGCAATTTACTGGCTGCAGGGCATACTCTGAGGTTCGCTCTTCTATCCAGCAAATATCTGAAATTGGGAGGAAGTTGGAGGCGGAAAGCTGATCAGTTACTAGCCTTTCTTCACTGGGAGCTCCCTCCTAATTGGGGCTAAACTACCAAGGCAGGCTGCTCCTGGCTGAAGGTCATGATTTATTAATGAGTAAACATTCCCAGAGCAGGGGCTATGAATTACTTATGAGTAAACATTCCCAGGGTAAAGGCTTTTCCTGGCCACCCTTGGTCCAAAGGGCCAGCAAGGGGCCATTTCTGGCCTCCTGCAATGCATACAGAAACTACACCGGAATGCAGCTTTCTCTCCCCCCCCCCCCAAATGTCCTCTTAATTGAAAGAGGCCATGACAGGGCAACTTACTGGCAGCAGGGCATACTATGAGACTGGCTCCTCTTCCACCCAGGTAGGAACTCTGAAGTTGAGCTGTACAATTAAATAATGTAAAAATGTTGATTATTTATTATAGTGGGTTTATATTTATTATATTGGGTTGTGTTCCTTTTTTGGTTTTGGTTTTTCCTCTTCCACCCAGCAAACTTCTGATATTGGCAGGAAGTTGTAGGTGGAGAGTTGACCCCATTCCTGGCTGAGGGCCATCTCCTATTCCCCCCCTACTGGAGGAATATTTCCCAGGGGGGGGGAATCAGATAGGGAGTGATTTATCTGCATGCAATTTGAGCTGATTGGCCCTCATTGAGAGAGTGCAATTTGAACTGATTGGACCTCATTGGGAGAGTGCAATTTGGATTAATTGGCCCTCATTGGCAGAGTGCAATTTGAGCTAATTGACCCTCATTAGGAGAGTGCGATTTGGACTGTCCTTCATTGGCAGAATGCCATTAGAACTAATTGGCCTTCTTTGCAGAGTGAATTGATTGGTCCTTATTGGCAGAGTGCATTTTGAATTGATTCGCCCTCATTGGCAGAGTGCTCCAGCTCTGTTGGTGGCACACCCCCAGGTAAGGCCAATCAGATAGTGGGTGAGTAGTCAGTTTGGTTTTTTAAATTGGTCAGTTTACAATGTCACATTTTCCTGCTTAGCTGAAAAGAGCCAGCTTGGTTTAGTGACTAAGAGCAGCCGTCTCTAATCTGGGGAACTGGTTTGATTCCCCACCCCTCCACATGCAGCCAGCTGCTTGGCCAGTCACAGTTCTCTTAGAGCTCTCTCAGCCCCACCTAATTCACAGAATTTCTGTTATGGGAAGAAGAAGAGAAGGCAACTGTAAGCTACTTTGAGACTCCTTTGGGTAGTGAAAAGCAAGGTACAACCCCCCCCCCAAGCTCTTCTGTCTTTTACCTTCTTTTTCTGTGGCCCCACTGTGTAGTGCTACAAGGACCAGGCAATTTATTCTTAGATACAAATACATTAAACATTTTCCAAACCCAGAGGCTCAACACCTCAACTATGACTAAATATTTGCTGGCCATCTTACATTCAATTGACATATTTGAATTGACATAATTTAACCGTGCTGTGGCCTTGCAGCAGCACCCCTAGACTATTATATGAAGGCACTTCTGTCCTATTCTGCAGCAGGGAGAGAGTGGGAAGGGAAGAAATTGCTCAAAGTGTATTAACCATCTGAACAATCTTAAAATAAAATGCAAAAGAGCTTTACAAAAACAAACAACTAAACCAAATTAAATTAATGCAGTCCTACAGTCTATAATGTGGAAGATGATTCTTGATGGCAACTCAGAGAGGTGGATTTTCCCCTCTCCCATTTTGACCACTGTCTATTAAAAGTCTTTCAGTGACAGCAGTGGTGGGAAATGTGGGGCTGGCTGTCATGGACTCTCCCTCTGCTGGCAATACCAGGTGGTCTTCTGTACCAGCAACTGTCTGCTATGAAGCATGTAGACATCATTAAAAAATGCAAAGCACCAAGCAAAGTATTTTCCCCCTTCTTCAAAACCATTGTTTTATTCATACATGGAGGTTAGTCACATCGAATTAATTTATAGATCAAAACACACAATTACCCAAGTAAGTTTTCTTTAATTGGGGAACAGCCCATATACAGGGTATGGAAGAATGCCTTCACAATTTGCCAGCTGGCATGGACCATTCATGTTGATCTCAGTGCCCTGACAGCCCTTTGCCAGTTGGACTGTCAGAGATCAGACTAGGGATCCACTTCACTCATCACAATACATGCACTAATAAGAGAACACACCACTGACATTTTTAGCAGCCTTTGGAAGAGAGCTAATGATTGATAAATAGACTTCTTCATTCATTAAGTGACTCTGGTACCTTACAGCTCTTACTTTGGAGCTTTTGTTGGCTGCTGTGCATATTTCATATGTGTAATGAACTGGTGTGTGTTAAAACCAGACCTTTGAAGAAGACTCTATAAGGGCGGAAACGCATCAGCATATTGGTTCATATAGTGCACAGCCCACCATTTTGCAATAGCCTATGGGATGTATATATGTTTTTCTGAAAGTTTTTAAAAAATTGTGCACAATAAAAGTTATATAATTTTAACGTTAATACAGACATTCAACCTTTCAAGGTCCTAACAGTCACCAGTTGGGTTTTTATGGTTCCTGTGGAAGAATGCCATCATAATTTGCCAGCTGGCATTGACCATTCATGTTGATCTCAGTGCCCTGACAGCCCTTTGCCAGTTGGACGGTCAGAGGTCAGACTAGGGATCCATGTGCCCCATATGCCTGGTGGAGTGAACAGGTTATCTGGGACACTGGAAACGTTATTTTTGTGAAACAGAATGGAAATGTGACTGCTTCTCAGTTATGCAGAATGTATTACAGATGTCACTGCTGGTAAATGATTCTTATTGTCACATTTTATTTTATGCATAGCTAAGAATTAGCCATCTTTCCAAGGATTGTTTATAATTCCGTATCAATGTTGTAGATGTGCTGGGTTGTGCCAATTCCTAATTTATTTTTTAAAAAACAAACAAACGTAGGATAGCTGACTAAATAAATAGCTTAACAACAGATTTAAAACATATATAATGGCATGCTGTCAAATCAGAAAAATCTGACTCATTATTACTGTGACCTTTGGCATCTGCTGACATGGTTTATGACAAAAGTAAGACATCTGATTGAAAAATCAATTTAAAAGAATGGCCTATTACAAATATGGGATATTGCTCTCTGAAAAACAGTATATATTCTGCCATTGAGTAGTTCATGCCCTTGTTGGGATACATGGATTGACCCAAAGTAATGCAATGAACTTTGTGATGAGTGAAGATTTGAGCAGAGATGTCTGTCACTCAAATCTGATACTTTTAAAGGACACAAATTTTAAAATATTATCGTTCAGTTACGAGACATGACCTTTTTTTCATTTTCTCAGTATTCACAAATCTGCAGTCTCACATATGCTTACTAAGGTGCATCATACTGAATTCTTTAGTATTGCTTCTTCTGAGTAAATATACATGGGATCATATTGCACATGTGCTGCCTAAAATGAAAGGAAATTATATCAAATGTATTGTGTGATGAGCCACACATGCAAGAAATATACTGCAACATCTCTGAAGCCAGCTTTGAGCCCCAGAGCAAAACAAAGATGAGGATATGGAAGTCTTTCTTAATTCACTTCTTACATTCATGTCCAAAGGCAAATCAAGGAAATTTGATATATTTAGAATGTATATCATGGATGAACCATGTTACCTTCAAGCAAGGACAAAGGATGCTTGTGGAATGTTCATCTACCTTAGAGAATATCTATATCAGCAGTTCTCAACCACTTTGAGTTGGTGACCCCAACTGTGGTGGCGATGGGGTTGGCATATGCGCACACACGTGCACGGGCGGCATGTGCATGCATAAACGCACGCAGGTGCACAACGGTTGGGCAGCATGGAGGCAGCCATTGCCATGGCTCCTCCACCACCAGCCACTGGTGACTGCCACTGCCTGCTGCTGCCCACTGCTGCTTGTGGCTACCACTTGTAGTTGTCACCACCACCCGCTGCCACCTGCTGCAGCCAGCCAACTCTGGCCACTGCTGCTGTGCCAGCAACCAACCTGGGGAACCCCCAGAAGGGGCCAGGTGACCCCAAATGGGGTCCCAACCCACAGGTTGAGTACCAATGATCTATATGGTGCAGTATGCTATTTTAGGTTTTGGATGTGAACATTCAGTGCATCAAATTTCCAGTTTCTACACACCAGATGCTTCATGCTGGCCGTTCTGAGGGAGGCTGATGAGTCCAGTTGGAAGACCAGCACAGACTGTGCTGAAGAGTCACTCAACCAGCTTCAAAGTAGAGAGATCTCACTAAGGGAAAACCATTTTCCAGATACTGAATAGGGCTGCCTTTGAAACATTCTCCTAGAAAGCAAACAGGGACAATATGATGTTTCATTTAAGAACAAAGTGAGACATAATTGCAAACTACATGGACAAATAGTAGCCATAGGAAACTCTGGAAACAGAAACCAAACAGGGTGGTAGTGGTGGTTGTAGAACATGAAAGATTTTAAGTTCAAAACACAGAGGATATAAAAAGGATATGCAGGTGATAATAAAGCAGCATGATGGAAGCACATTTACTTTGTGATTTCTGTGAATTTTTTGTGCACAGCCTCAATGTTCAATTGACATAATGGGAACATTTTTTTTTGCCTGATGCCTGCAATACATCTAAGTCACAGCACACAGCTTCTATGTTCTAACCATTTATTTCCAAGTGGCAATTTCACTTTCTCTGTAAATTTTGACAAGTATACATCATATCAAAGGATAAGAATTTGCCAGTACTTTTCTCCAGCCACTGACAGAGAAGTTTGTTTGAAGAATGTCAAGTGGCACCTGCTAGCTTACATGAGACTGATGAAAAGGAAGAGCTGGAATTCCATAACAATGTTTTTTTTTAAAGAAAAACTACTTGTTTTGACATGAAAAGACTTGTTGCATTACAAAAAGATATATTTTCCAGGAATCCAGTTTTGCTGTAGAAGAGTAATAAAGATGTCTTTCTCTCTTGGGCACAAGTATGTTATTGGATTATATGAAATCAGTAAGGTGATCTTTTATTTACTCATTTATTTGGGATGCATGGTGACCTGCATGGTCATTTGGACCATTTCACATGAAAGTATCTTTCATTTTTAAAGAGGACTTGCGCTATGTATGGACATCTCTATGAGCTCTGTCTATTTGCAGCTAGTGAAGTAGTTTAATGCTTTAAAAATCAAATGGATATGCTAGTACCTTCAAAATGAATATATAGTTCAAATTCAATCAGGTATGGTGATGCAACGGTGTTAAATGCAATTGGCTTCAAATTTGTTATGGTTGCTGTTTTAATAAACAATCTTTTGATTTTTTTTTAACCGAATTTTCTGTTAGCAGCTTTGCAACTGTGACGGGGCAGAAACACGTCTTAAATCAATAAACCTGAGCCTGAGGAAAAGTCTGCAGGGCTGACTCTGCATAGAGGGTGTAGTGTTGGGCTGCCCCCCCCCCCCAGCATTTCCGTCGGGAGGAGATGATCCAGAGTTTTGTACTGGCACACGTGGTATTATACTGCCAAAGTTTCCCCCATGTGGCTTGGAGCACTGTAGCCACATGAGGGTGCTGGGTGGTGGTACATTGGGGGGATCCCTGCCAGACTATCTGCCGACACATGGCCATGTGTCAGCAGAAGCTCCATTGGTGCCCCGGCTGCCTACCGGAATGCTGGATATATCCACGTTCCCTTGCTCTGCAGCTTCCAGATGCCTGGCTTGGGCTGGCAGCAGGGTGGCACCCAGCCGGTGTTGACATCATGTGGTGTTGGGAGTTTCCCCCACCTCCAGATGAGCAGTATGACAGAGTGTCATCCCCATGTGGAATCAGCCCAGGTGGCTCTTCCAAACTGTATAATCTCACAGACCAACCAGGAGGGTCTCCTTGAATGAGTCCCAGAGACATTCCATCAGAAGTATTGTTTTTCCATTTTGTAAATCATTTTGAAATTATTTTGGAGGAAATCCCTGATACATATCTTACACAAATAAACAAGCAAGTCATGAACATATTTAATCAACCTTTTGCGGGTTTTGTTTTTTTGTTGTGATCCAGAGGCTATGCCTCTTTTTAATCATTTTTAAATTCCCCATAAATTTTACATGAATGAATCTGAGATTATTCTGTTAGGGTCATAAGACTGGTTCATCTACATAGTTTCCATTGGACCATCTGGTCTACTGCATTAACTACACCCTATGCTGAGACTAATGGGTTCTGAATTGCTTGTTATCAAGATGTTAATAGCCATCACAGTGCCAATGTCTCTCTTAATTTGCAGCAGCCAAAGGCTCGTCTTACTTGACTCAGCGCCAAACAATAATTTAAAATTTTGAAATGTATTTTCAAGTTGCAGGGAATCTTCTTCAGGTATAAGAATTTACAGCAGTTTAAAAAAAAATCAAAAGTAATTGAATTAACAGTTTATTAGTTAAGCAGTGTACATTTAAAATAAACGGCAACCATGAGGTAGGAAAGCCATTTCCCAATAAACAGCTTTATGTCAAGCATGTTCTACGTATCCATTGTATGGATGAGTGGGTTCCACAGCCATGCTGCAGTTAGGAGTTGTCAATCCTCTAGACGCAGGGTTTTGCTCCAAAGATCAACTTTTGCAGATCTCCAGGCACAGAACCCAAGAATTACGACAGGACATTGCTACATGTTTCTACTGTTGGTGGAGCCCTGAGAACCTGGACTCTCTGGAGAAGCATTTCCAATTGTTGCATAACACCAACTGAAAATGATAGAAATTCTGAAGACTGGTGCTTTAAATTTTAAAAAAGAGGAAAAATGAGGAAAATGCACTGTTAATTCTGAAAGTTTACATTATTTCTTTTGTGCCATTGTTGCAAGAGTCTCTGGTGTATACAACAACAACAGCAACAACAAAGACTCTATCAAAACTGGATAAAAAAACCACCCTACTGCATACAAGGTGGGAGCGGATCTGTGAGCACTTGGAGGATTTCATTTCTCAGCTCCCTCTTGCTTTCTTTCTCTCTCCCAGAGGCATCTGAAGCCTCTTCCTTACCTAGGTGTAAACTGCACGGAGCTTTTATTCCAACCCCAGATCGATTCAGTCTGTGCCCTCTACACAGAATGCGATTTCCGTTTGGATTTTGGGCGATTTTAATTTTCCTTTTGCAGCAAGGATTGATCCGGAGTGACCCTACCTTTATTATGCGATATCTCAGACTGCTTTTAAGCCTGAATATCCAGCTTGGGAAAGAAAGCTCCATGGTAGAGAACCTCTGATAGGCTACACCTGGTCATGTGACACACTTGCCTTAAAGGAGAAGCCCCTAATTTCTCTCAACTTCTGTCGGTCCTGGATTCTTTCTCCCTCCTCTGCCTTTTTTGATCCTCTCCCCCACACCTCCAAGAAAAGAAAGAGGCTTCCTGCTTGGCTCCTCTTCCCCCCCCCTTGAAGAAAAGAAAGAAAGAGGCTTGGCTCCCCCCCCCCCACCTTCTGAACCTCCCTAACCACGTGCAGAAGACTTTCCTGTTTCAATGGGGAAGGGGGGGAGAGAGGAAGACCCGAGTTCAAAGCGATCTGAATTCAACAGGATTGACAATAGAATAAAGAACTCTGCCCTACGTTTTCTTGCTTCCCTTTTTTCTCTCCCGTCAATCAACAGCATAAATTTGAGATTATTTCTTTTTACAGGTATATAAGGGCTCTATTTCCTTATAGATATCATTGATATTTACAGATCTGATTTTGTCTGCACTGTGGTCTTGGGAAAAGGAGAACGAATAAGGTGGCACAACCCCCTTTCCCCTCCTTATTCTTAGGCCTGGGTAGATCTGCCTGAGACTACCAGAAAGATGGTGGAGGAAAGGCAGGTCAGCTAGAGAGGGGGAACCTCAAAACAGAATTGATGTGATTTAGACCTGACTAGTTGTTTTCATAAAGAGGGGAAATTGAACGAAATTGTCCTCCCTCCCTTCTGTGCCGATAAAATGTTTGCTCTGTTGCAGTTCCTTCACCAGAAAAGGAAAGGAAGTTAGAGCAATTTTACTCAATTCCCTCTTCCCATAGCAGTTCCTTATGTTTTATAGTATTTTGTCCATGAGGGTCCCTCAGTGATTGAACACAATATCTTGGAACATTACTTCTGTAACCTGATTTTATACTTCCTGCTTTTTCATCTCCATTTGAAATGAAAACAAATGAGGATTTATCACTGTAAGGACATTTCCTCATTTCCTAATAGCTAAGGTTTGCTAAGAGCACAGGCTACTGTGTGCTAATCTAGTTTAAGAATTCCCACTGATGGCAGAGAAAAAGACAAAGCAAGCATTTGTTATTTTTTCCACGCAACTTTAGCCTGAAAAAATAGAATTTACTAATGAATGTAATTAAATGCAATTGGGCTAATAATCCTGAAGACTAAAAGTAATTGACTGAATCATTTTAACATTTAATCGGTTTCAGACACTACAGAGATTAATGTGGTCAAGATATTAAGATAAATTATGTTAAATTTGTGGGTTCAGTGAGACATGGACACTCAGCTGCAACAACCAAACAACTTTACTGGCACCAGAAATACCGAACACAGATCACCCAAACTGTGGAACTTATATACACATTCCTGTCTCCTGACAAGATGGATGACTGACCATTAACAGAGACCTATGATTGAACCTTGTCTGTCCAGTGATTGGCTGCCGGCTGGGAACCAGCAAATCCCAGACATGGATCTAGGAACCCAGTCTCTGTGTTCGAGCTCCTGGTATCTACATGTCCACAGACACATCTCTGCCCCCTTTACATGCATTCTAATGCATATTAATTGGCATACAAAGTCCTGCAAATGCTGAGGTTTCACTTATATGCTCTTCATATTGGGTGCCTGTTGCTGGACTCTGGGAGACCTCAGGTAGTGTTGGCATGACTTTAATTTCTGCCATCTCTGTGCAGTTCCAGGACATTACCTCATCCTAGGTGTCAGTGAGTTCTGCCATGGATGGTTCCAGCACTGGGTCAGCTGCTGGGACCTTCATGGATTTTGGTGCATTTGGCAGATGCTGTCTCATTTTGTTAGTGTGCTGACAGAAGGCATGACCTTCTGGCCATTGGATCTGGTAAGAAATAGGTCCTGGTGCCCAGCTGACTACCACCACAATCCATAGTATCTCATGAAAACAGTGCAATCTGGTGCAAAGGACCTGGAGGTAGTGGGTGCCATGTAGGTGGCATGGAACAGTGGCCGGAGAAGAGTCCTGAGAAGCAGAACTCCATGCACTGGTGAAAGATCTATGTCAATGCCTGGTAGTGCCAGGTGGTTGAGGACATCAGCATTTTCCATGCTTTTTCCTGGATGGTGTTGCAAAGTGTAGTCATAACCTTTGGGGAAAATGGACCAATGAAGCATTCTTGGAGATAGAATATGAGGCATCGTGTAGTCCTTAGCAAAAAAGATCCAATAATGGTTTCTGATCAGTAACTATTGTGAAATGATGGCTATATATGTAGTCATGAAACTTGACATCAGCAAGAATGGCAAGGGTTACCTTATCAATTTGTGCATAGTTCCGCTCAACTAAGAACAGTGTTGCAGGAGTAGAAGGTAATTAGCACCTCACATTTGTTGAGTAGTTGGAGGCTGAGGACTCCTTCAATCCTATAGAGAGAGGTATTGCAAGTGAGAACAACTGGCTGGAACTCATCAAAATGACCAAAATGCTGTTGGAGAATGGGAGGCTCTTGACTGCATTGAATGTTGTTTGTTGAACTCAGCCCCAGACCCATGGGGCTTTCTTGTCTAATAGGCAGTGCAACAGTTTGATATTAGCCACCTTGAAACAAATGATAGAAGTTAAGCAGGCCTAAGATGGATTTCAGGTCATGCTTTGACTGAGACAGTAGGGCTTGCTGGATGGCCTTTACTTTGGATGCCATGGAATGCACACCATCAGCATCAATTTGGAACCTGAGGAACTCCATTGACAGTACTCCAAGGTGGTAGTTTCACACTTGACCATAAGCCTAGCAGAGTGGAAATGGTGCAGGACATCTCATAGACATGCTGCAAGTTCAGGATTAGAGCTGCCTGACACTAAGATGTCATCAAATACAGAATGACACCCAGAAGAGAATTTTGCATAAAACTTTGGAAAATACCCAGAGTGATACTGACACTGAATATGAGTCTTTTGATCCAGAAAGTCTCTCTGTGAGTCTGCATTTTGGTGATAGTGATATTGACTGGTAGTTGTTGGTAGGCCTGAGTGAGGTCAGGTTTGGAAGACCTTTCCCCAACTAACAGCGCAAGGAGGTGACTCACCACCAGCACTGGATATGCATGTTATTGCAGAGCTTTGTTGAGTGTGCTCTTGTAGTTGGTGCAGATTCTGATGTCCCCATTGGGCTTAAGGGGAGTGACAATTGGGGTCTCCCAGCATGCATGAGGAACCAGTTTGAGCACCCCTTGCTTAATGAGATGGTCCAGTTCAGCATCGATGTTAGTTTGAATGTGAAAGGAACATACCTGGCCTTCAATCAGATAGGTGAACAGGTGGGATCAAGGAACAGAGACAGTGGTGGCCTGTTGTAGCACTCTAGAGACTTGTTGAACACTGCTGAAAATTCTGTGCAGACCAAGTTGAAAACATGGCTAAGGATGTGTTGGATTGCGGTTGATTCTGTGAAGGCTCAAGGGGGTGGCAGGTTCCAGTGGATGAGCGATAGGGATGTGAATGTCCTGCATAGTGCAGGGGGTTGGACTAGATGACCCATAAGACCCCTTCCAACTCTATTATTCTATGATTCTAGATGTGTGTGCCAGATGGATACTGAGAGTGCTTTGTCATTTTCTGCTTCTTCTATTGAGATATCCAATGGCAACAGGGATGAAAGAGAGGCTGCTTGGTAGCAGTCATACACATTGTGGCTGAATATTTTAGAAATGTGGAAGGCATCTGTTCTTATCAGTTTCTGATTTCTTTTTGTCCTTTGCAATTTATAGTAATCTTAAAAATAAACTAACCCTGATATTATCATTTTAATTGAAACAAAGCTACTCTTCTGAAAAAGCAAGCCTGGTTTCACATAAACTTCTCCATGTTCCTTACCTGTATCTTACCTACAGAATTGATAGATTTATTTCATTTTAAGTAGAATTCATCTGAAATTGCTTTGGCCTAACTGCTTCAAAACAAAATCTTGTGCATGGGTGCTCCTTCTAACATTTTGTTATTGTTATAAGGTATGTATAATAATATGGGGGTTAAAAGGGGTTAATGACACCTCTTGCTTTTAACTCAGTTTAGCTGAAGCAGATGAATTAAGTAGTCACACCTGTTAAGGTCAGGCAAATAGCTATCTTGACATGGAATTAACGATTGCCCTGCTCTGTCATGTTTTGCACATACACCCTCCCCCACTTCCCAGCAACTGTGTTTTAACTTAACTATTAATTTAACTATTTATTTAAACAAAAAGATATGCCAGACAAGCTTGATATAAAACCTTCAGCTTGATATATGACCTTCAGAATGAATACAGCAAAACTATATTCAGTGGTAGAGATTCAAGGCAAAAAGATTTTGCTTTTTAGCTAATTTAATTTATTCTATTAAACTCCAAAGGTAACCTTCTTCAGTTCTATGAAGATGTAGAATTTTATGATGGGAACGGAATGATTTCCATGACTAAAGAAGATATTTAGCTCCATACTGTCACACACACACACATATTTTATTTATGCCAGTCGTTTTCTCCACCACCTTTGCTTTTTCTGACATTTAATTAACCAGATGCCTCCAATGTCAAAACAAACATAAAGTATGTCTGCTTGCGAGGAATATGAACCTAATTAAGATGAAGTTTTGGACAAAACATAAGACAAGTTTTGAATTCTCATCAGGTTCTAATCCACTTTATAAAATGTTCCCAGATGTTTGTAAGCCTCAGAGTCCATTTTTTTGAATCTGGAGAACCTAATGCTTATATTGAAAATTGTAATATTCATCATCTGTGGAGAAGATGATTTTATTTGGAACATCAGGCCATGTTCCTTGCTGGCATAAATCCAGGTATTTGAGTGTAGCTGAGTGGCCCACCATTTTGAAAACAGACATACGACAGTAAATAACAGTGATCAATTTCAGTTGAACTACCAGTGTCTAGCCCACCTCCCTTACATACCAGGTTTTTCTAAGATCAATAACTAATAATGTGCAGGGAGGGTTTGTAGTTTAACAACATTCAAATATACAGTTCTGTAAAACTCCAAAGAACTTTATAGACTTTCTAAGTTTTATTCCTTATATGATTAGAAGCTGAGAGTTTGGAAGTGTAGCAAGAAACTAACCAGGGGAAAAGATGGAATGACAGGGAAGAAAGGAAGCAGGCCCCGGAACTGAGCAAGTGGTGCAGGGAAGCAAGCACAGGGTTTCCTGCTCTAGGCTGGACATTTCCTGGAGATTTGGAGGTGGAATCTGAGAAGGGTTGGGTTTGGGGAGGGGATTAATGACTTAAAGTCTGCTCTCCAAATTAGCCATTTTCTCCTGGCTGATGTCTTTAACCTGGAGATCACTTGAATATCTGGGAGATATCCAGGCCGCACTTAGATGTTGGCAACCCTAAGCAGGAATGTGCGATGGAGGCTATGGATGAATGAAAGGTGGAAGGAATTATTTAAATATTAAATGTATAAAGGAGGTACCACGCTCACCGGAAGAGAATATAACATGCATGCAGCAGGATCCCTGCCATCTTCCCCTTACCTCTCCATCTCAGGTAGCAGATACAAGGGAAATCCCTTCCCTGATAAAAACACTATTAGGTGACTTAGATACATCAGTTGTATTGGTTCAAGACTCAACTGAAGCAAGAAATGTTTTTTTTTGTTCCCGCAGCACACCACTGAAATGCTCAATAAATCAATGAGGGGGGAAATATCCCCCGCAAAAATATATAATTTTATGTGAGATAGCAAGCTACTTGTTCTGTTACAGGGACCATTCAGATCAAAATTATGACTGGATGGAAGCCTTTTCTTTGTGACTTGAGTATAGTATTTTTTTTCCATGAGATCAACTCATGAAAAGCTATTTTCATTAAACCACTGGTGTAAATTTTCCCACGTCTTCAAAACAATCAGGTTCTCATGGGAAAGATGAGGATTATATATTCAATTAAAACTGAAATGAGTATGAAATAAAATATATGACTAAATTGCAGCATTCACTCCAGCTTTCACAGGAAAAGGGGAAATGGTTCTTGATATGTCATAATGCATATAATGATATATCCCACATTAGACAGTACAGACAATTGTTTTATTCTTTTTCTATTTTTACATCTTTCTGCAGTCTATAGTGTGACAATTGGTGTATTTTCACTCCCTTGTAATATATATTGAGTTGGGCTCTAATATCTGTACAAACCTAGTTTATTCAGCTATATTGTGTAACTGTGCAAATTCTATGTTATATATTCCTGTTATGTGCAAATTCCTGTTATGTATTAAGTGCATTTTGAAGCCTGAAATGAATAGGGTACTATTGTATGCATTGGATTCCTAGTATACAGCTGCTCTAGAACATTTACATTTGGTTGCAGTCATAAAGTGGGCCCTATTATTGTGTTGTATGATCTGGAAATTTGGTGTTTTTGTTTGTTCAGTTGTTTGTTTGCGTCCACCTGAATGGGTGCAAATATGTAATTCTTGGATAAAACTCTATGGGACAGGGATCCATGGAGTACAACTCCAATCCAGATTGGGCCCATACAGAGAACAGATTGGGGGGGGGGGGAGGTTAGTTCTTCCATCCCTGCAGAGCTTTGTGATTCTATTATTAAAATAGGAGAGAGAAAAAATATGACCATATCTATTTATTTAGGCATTTCTTGGCTTGTAAGCCAAAATGGCTTTCAAAAATGCTATTTAAACCAATAAAAAGAGAGAAAATATAGCAAACTGAAATAAAAGAGCAAAATACAGTTAAGGACCACAGTCAGTTTCAATAAGTCTGTATTCTGGGCTGATTCTAGATCCACAGGCCTGGTGATCTAGCCTGTCCTTCTCCTTTGAGGGCTTTATGGGGAAAACTTATCATCAAGGACTTTGATCCCCCCACCTCCTACCCCCAGCTACTCAAGCATATAAGAAGGAATGGCAGCCTGGTTCTGCTTTCCACCTGAGCAGAAATTGTCATCCAGGACTGAACAGGTGGAAGAATCTGCCATGGGTGGAGACTTCTCTTCAAGTAGAAGACAGTACCAGGATGCAGTCTCAGTTCCATCATCTGAAAATGGAGTGGAAAGATGGTACAGTTGTGTTAGTCATCGGTAGACAATCTTGATATTTGTATGCTATTTGTATGCTTTATAGCCATTGATTGGCAGGTGAGATATTGGCAAGCACGACACGACTCTGTTTTGGCATTAACAAAGCCACAGCTTTATTGACAAACCACCTGCAGCTGCAGGGTTGGCATGGCTTAGAGCCCCATCAGCCTTCCAGACCGTGCTCCCGAAAGCCGGTCTCTTATGGAGACCCCCTGCTTCAGGGCTTCAGTATGCAAACTGGGCACTGACAAACCCAGGCTCGTGCACCCCTTAAACTGTTGTGATGGAAAGATTATAGCAACATAAACAAGAAAACCAAGCAACAAGGGCAGGAGGGTGGGAAGCTGTCCTGGTGGAAGTTGGCGGCGGAAAGGCCGGGCCCAAGCATGTGGCACCTTAAATAGGCTCCTGTGGGCCTGCCCCCCAGCCGCCAGAGCTGTGCATGCCCACCTGGGCATGCACGCTCCCATCAAGCTGGCCTGCCAGCCCCCACATCAACAACAGTCGGCTGGGTAAGTTGCGGCCGTGTCTTTATCCTCCAATGTGGGTATTGTTTTTGAACAGAAAAATGGAATATAAATAACTATGGGAGAGGGATTTAAATTTCAGCAGACAATAGAAATCTTGAATTCCTGCTTTTCTTTTCTCCCCCAATCCTAACCTCCCCACATCCCACAGCTTCTATTAGCATGTTAAGAAAAGTGCTGGGTGGTAGGATACAGTCATAGATATTGTGTCTCCTTTTGTGTTTTTACCCTCAGACTTTCCTCAGCATAGGGATTTCAGTTTAGGGGTCCCTGTCAGTTTCTGACTATACAACATTAGGATAATCTATTTGTTAAACATTTTCAGCGTGCTATTTATAACAGATATATACCTAGTTGGATCCTACCTGCTTTTCTAGGTGTAAGATTTTGGGGAAAAATGCATATTATGATGCCCAGAGGGATATGCTGGTACCTGTGGATGGATAAAAATTCAGGCAGGATAAGCCTGCAGTGAGGAGGGGGTGAGGTGGGGTGGGTTTTGGGGGTTCTTTGGGATTTACTGTTTTTTCACTGTTTCTTCTTTTATCTGAGGGGCAGCATTGTTTGCCTTTTCTTCTTGTGATTGTGTTTCTTTTAAAAACAGTTCTTTCTTTCAGTGTTTTGTTTTGGGGGGGCACTGTAGCCCCCAGTTTGGTACTGTTGTACTTGTTGTAGTAGGTTGCCAACTTTGGGTACTATTGTTCTGCTCTGGTTTGCTGGCCTGGGGGCACTATTTGGTTCTTCTGTCAGAGCTGTTCTCACAGAGAAGTTCTGTCAGTGCTCTCTCAGGTTGTTTGGCATCAAGAGAGGAAGGGAAGACAATTGTAAGCTGCTTTGAGACTCCTTTGGTTAGTGAAAAGTGGGGTACAAAAACCAGCAGCTATTCATCCTCTTGACTTTTCTGTATTTGTTGGGAGGGAGGCTGGATGGGAAAGCCCGTGAAGATTGAGCATGGATTAAGCACTTAGGCCACCCTATAAATTAACCAGTAGCCTGCTGCATTTCCCACCCTTGGCTTATATGCAAGTCAATAAGTTTGCCCAGATTTTGTGGTAAAATTAAACGCCTCGGCTTATATGCGGGTCAGCTTATATGTGAGTATATACGGTAACTGCAGGGGAAGAGGAAAGAGAGGCATAGGCCTGTTCCAGCCCTATTTCGGGGGGGGGGGAGTGGGAGCAAGAAAGGAGCATATTTCATAAAGGGAATGAAACGATGAAACATGTTGCATGTGTAATGAACCAGTCTCATGCAGCCCCTCCTGCTGCCTTTCATAGAATCATTTTTTAAAATGTCAAAGCAAGAGATTCAGTAGTTGTAGAGATATCAATTGTTTGGTTATAGCTAAAGACACTTACATCAATGGGCAAGTTACATTTAGCCTGAAGCAATACATCATTGTATTGTTTTATGTCTTTAGCATAAAAACACAGTTGACTTTGGGCTTGAGAAAGAAATAACAAAGCTACTTGTGATCCATCACTCTAATAAGGCACAATTTACTTACTGTTTTGCTTTGAGAGAGATATATTTATTTAAATATCATCCCAACCAGACTGCAAAAAGAAGAATATCGCACTGAACTGATAGAGTTCCTATTAAAAGGTATTCTCATTGATTTCAAAAGAAAATATGTATAATTCTTCCACTGAAATCAACCATATTTAGAAGTATTTAGTTTTGGCTGAATTATGACCACTGGTAGCACATGTTGCTGCAGAATAATGCTCTGCCAGATTATTTCTGCACATGAAAGGAATTCTGCCTTTGGAATACAACGTCCCTACTTCAAGGCACCCAATCTGCCCCCCCCCCAAACAATGCTGTTCTTGTGAGCAGTATTTTCAAAGGAGATTTGGAGATGTTTTGGGATACAGAATGAAAGGAAGTCACACTCCATGAACAGAAATTCAGGCAGAAACACTCAAGTAGTCTGTACTCCTAAACACATTTATTTAGGATTAAGTTCTACTGAGCTCAAGGGGTCTACTTCTTAGCTCTGGGGGCTATAGGATTGCCATCCTGGGTTCAAATCCTTATGTTGTCACAGCATTTGCTGTGTAAACTTGAGCCTGTCAAAATTTCTGTCAACCTAATCTACCTCCTCATAGGGTTGGGGTAAGGAAAAGAATGGGGAAGAGAGAAACAAGTATGGCATCCAATTAACATGTAAGACATATTGACATGCAAGGACTCCTTGGGATTACAGCTGTTAAGTAAGTTTTATCCTGCCCTTCTTCCAAGCCACTTTTATGTCATCCCATATTTTATGTTAATTTAATATTCTAATTGTTTTACCATTTTTATGTTTATAACCCTACCTGTTCCACTTAATATTTTTGGTAAGGGCTAGGAGGAGGAGCCAGCTTGGTGTAGTGGTTAGGAGTGCGGACTTATCTGGCATGCTGGGTTTGATTCTGCGCTCCCCCACATGCAGCCAGCTGGGTGACCTTGGGCACCTCACAGCACTGATCAAGCTGTTCTGACCAAGCAGTGATATCAGGGTTCTCTCAGCCTCACTGACCTCATAGGGTGTCTGTTGTGGGGAGAGAAAAGAGAAGGTGACTGTACGCTGCTTTGAGACTCCTGTGGGTAGAGAACAATGGCATATAAGAACCAATTCTTCTACTTCTTAAGTGCCATCAAGTGCTTAGCACCCACTCAGGGCAACTGTCCTGCCCCTGAGTGCTTCTTCCTCCGATCGGATTGCCTGACTGTCTAGTGGCCAGCCAATTGCCTTCTGTCCCCCCAACCACCCCCTCCTCCTTCCACTTCCCTCCCACGCTCAGAGGCTGCAGAACCCTGCCATGTGAGAGCTGCCCCTGCCAGTGAGCTCCATGCCCAGGGGGCCATCAGTCTGCAGCCTTTCAAGGTACTGGGGGGAGGGAAAGGCCATGCACAGAGTTCTTCTACCCCCATCCCCCAATCTAGCACCCAAGGTACTCCTGAATGCAACAGGCTTTGCCCTAGTATTATCTATAAGATGCAAAGGCAAGCCACCCTTGCAGTGGACTTCTCAGGGCCCCTTGGAAGAAACAGAATTTCTTTCGTTACTTTTCTTTTCAAATTGCAAAAACAGTTTGTTACAGTGTTTTATTTAAATATTCCTAAATCCCCTGTTCCCAGCCATATGTTCTAGACACAGACTAACCCTTTGACAAGAAAAAGTGCATAGTTTGTTTTTTCTCCATTATTTTATCAGTAGTTTGAATAGAAAAGAAAATTTAATTTGTTTTTGCTCTCAACATTTATCATTAAGCTTTTGCCAGATGTTCAGATCAAAATACAGAGCTTCTTGGAAAGCAAGAGGGGAAGGAAAACGGGCAGAAATAGCTCCTAAAATGATTAATTGGGAGAATATTCACTTGTTGCAAAATCTGTTTGCTGACGTTCCTTAGCTGATGATGCTTCCCCCCTTTTAATTACTGCTCCTTCTTACTGAATTAGAGATATTAAAAAATTAAACAAATTGGGGTTCTCCTAATTGATGAGATAATATTGCAAAACTACATGGCTTCACAGAATTCATGATGGGATGATATTACTGCAGACGAAGTTGGTACAGAGGGAAAGCAAGGCCATTTCCACACAGAGGGGTAAAATGTGAGTGGCTTCCTGCTTACTAACACGGGATGGTAAATTTTGCATTTGCAGTGCTTCTCACGGGGAGACACCTCTTGCATTTTCCCGCTGCCCCGTCTAGGCTTTTTGCCTCCTGACAAGGCTGCAAGGGAAAACAAGTCAAACCTCTCCCTCCACTCCTTGGATTGTCAATCACAGCAAACCACCAATCACAGCACAGAAGTTCTCTCTCTCTCTCTCTCTGTGTATATATATATATTGCTTTGTGGTAATGCCACAGCATATATGTCCAATCCACACTGCTCCATTGCTATGGAGAAACACCAAAACGATACAGCATTCTGCTCCCATTTTGGGATTCCTGTTGTTTGGGATTTTATTTCTCTCTTGGTGGATTTCTGAGACCCTGATCATGATAACTGGATCCCCAGATGACATTTTGTGCTAATGGTTGGCTTTAAAAAAAGGTGCTCATACCCCTGTATGATTGGGAGAAGGGTGCCAGATTACCCCCCCCCCTTTTCCAACTCATTTCCTACCTCCAGAAAATGCAATCGGAGCTGTTTTTGCTTGCCTCAGTTGTTAGAAGGCCGGACAGTTAACTGAAGCCCCAAAAGACATTTTGTGCAAATGGTTGGCTTTAAAACAATATGCAAAGGCTGTCTAGGAACATTTTCCTTGTGTGGAAATGGCCCAATGATTCCTGAATAGGACCACTTTAAAATGTCTGAAACTTGGGGGCGGTGCAGATAAATATCCCTCCTCTAATGGATCAGCCAAGTATATTCTTTGCTTTATCCCAAACAAACAAGCAATCAAAATGGGTTCAAGTGGACAGCCATGTTGTTCTGAAGCAGCAGAACAAGACTTGTGTCCTTGTAAGAACTCAGGTCTTACAAGGGCACCTTGTAAGATCAACAAAGTTTCCTTCAAGGTATAAACTTTTGTGTGTGTGCGAGCATACTTCTTTACTTACCCATGCAATCAAAATTGTTCATTCAATAAAGAATTTGGCACCCAATATAATCAATGCTGTTCAAGGAGAGGTCCACAGTCCAGAATATACTGCTAAACAAAGTAAAACGCACAGTTAATGGCTGTCCCAAGCAGACCAGTATCTGATCTTCAGAGGGAAAAAAACTATCATGGCAGGTCAGCCTTTAAGACAGATGGATATTCTTCATCATTTCTCCCCAACAAGTGCATGGAGATGAGAATAATAGAAACCTCATTGTGATGGGTGTAGTACGATATATAGGCTAGGCACAGACTGGATGACTCATTGTTTCTTCCTTGACAATAATTTGTATCACACACAGTATGTTTGATTTATAGATGATTGTAGAAAGGTCATGATATGGGAGAATAACCATAGTCACTAAATTGCATATCTGTTCAGTTTTACAAAATCACTTGGGCCTCGAACTGACAATAGGATATTGGTGAAAAGTGTTTCAAAGCCTCTACTTGCATCTATGTAAGCTTTGAAGTATGACAAAAGCAGCCTGCGTATTGCCAATAATACCCATTCCTGCTATAGAATAAAGTTCTGAAAGGCCACATTTCTGAAGTTTAACAAATAACGGACAAAACTGTTTTCTTATTCCAGCCAAAAGGTACAATGTTGCTTGTTAAATATGCATTGTAGCAGATGAAAGGTAATTCCACAGGAAGTGGTAGCAGCTACAAGCACAGGCAGCTTCAGGAGGGGATCAAATAAACATATTTACTGCATGTGTTTACATATTAGATTAAGGCTGTAATCCTATGCACACTTATTTTTAAGAAAGTTTGATTAGATTGGATCCAATAGGTCACTTTTCTTTCCAATGGAAGGTATCTATCTCCAAAGGAAGATACTTCAATTAATGTAAAAAAGCATTGGAAATCAGAATGGCCTTGATGAAGGAGAAGAAGACAGTGACTGAGAGAACTCTGACCGGACTGCTCAGTCAGAACAACACTAGCGGGGTTGTGGCAAGCCCAAAGTCACCCAGCTGGCTGCCTGTGGAGGAGCGGGGAATCAAGCCCAGCTCACCAGAAGTCACCACTCTGACTCACTACTCCATGCTGGGTTACATTGTGTGCTTGGGGTTGCATTGTAAAGTTAAATTATCTTTACTGGGAATAATCCCATTAAATAGTTGGACTTGCTTTTGACTATATGTGTATAAGATTAGGTTATACAAGTGACTTCAGACATAATTTAATATGCCTATAGATTTAAAAAAAATCTTGGGTCATTTCAGCATCAGAGGATGTTTTGAGGTCTGCAAGCACAGAAAGAGATTAGAGAGAAGCATGGAAGATGTCTATCAGTGACTACTAGCCATGGTGACTAAAGGCAACTTCCGCATTTAGAGGCAGTCAGCCCAGTGCCAGGTGGCAGCAACAGGTGAAGGTCTCAGCCTCTGTCTTGTTGCTGGACCTCCAGAGGAACTGGGTGGTCACTGGGTAAGATAGAATGCTGGACTAGGTGGGTCATTAGTCTGATCCAGCAGGGCTCTTCTTTTGATTTCATGCCCTGTGTTTGGAATTCTGCATTCTGTTATAAGACTGCCTGGTGATTCTGGCAATTTGGGCAACCCCCCGCCCATACCCCAAAGTAGCAGGAAGTAGTTATTTTAGTTATTATATGTTTAAATATGTTTATGTTACATTGTTATATGTTTAAATTGCTGTAATGATCACATGTAGTTATGAACTCAGTCTATTTCTGCAATACTTTGTCATGTAGTTAACACGTTGCCATTATTCATTTCACTCAGTTTGAAAAGAGGCAAGACAACAATTCTGCTGTCTGAAATGATTTATGAACTCACTTTGGTTATGCAAATGCTCAAATTTTGACCGTGAATCAGGCTACTGCAGCAATGTGTCAAACAATTTTCAAAACATTTAAGCTGTTGACTACACGTGTTTCCACTTTGTAAATCCTTTCAAGTGCGACACCGACCTGATTCAAAGCAATGTGTGTAAGGCTCATGGAACACTATTTAATCTGAGAATTAAAACTGCACTTTAAGTATCAATAGTATAATGAAACATAACTGTGACTATTAAAAAAGTGGAGTCCATCACCATATGGTGATCCAAATAGAAAAATGGGAAGCAAAAGCCAGTGATTCAGAATTTCAAAGTTTGTACAATTAATCATGAAGCTGATTAAGTCTGAATGTGGATCAATAGAGGCTGAGGCTTTCCCCTGAAGTTGCCTGAGTTCCCCTGAAGTAGGTTCAGGACCAAGTAGAGGAAATGGTCTTTACACAGAGAGTGATTAAAATGTGGAATCTGCTGCCAGAGGGTGTGGTGATGACCACAGGAATATATAGCTTTAAAAGGGAATTGACAGATTCATGGAGGATAGGTGACTACTAACCATGATGACTGAGGGGAACCTCCTGCCCATCAGCGTTGTTGCATGGCTTCAATTTCTAGTATCTTAGGAGAGGGAGAAAAAAAAATATTTTTGTCAACTCCCTCCAGTCCATGCATGATTTTCCAAACCTTTATAGAGTCTATCCTGTCCACCTTAGTCATCTCTTTTTTTCAGCCTTACTCATAGGGAAGGTGCTCCAACCCCCTGATTTATCTTGGCCACCCTTTACAGAAGATAGCCAGCGTAATGCAGGCCTATTTTTAATTAATATAGGAATTAAATGGATTAACAATTGAATTACAGCATTAGCTGTGTGTCACTATTCTGTTTGATCACAATGATTATAAATTGAGCAGCACTCACAAATGATAAACATTAATATAATTTTATTGAGCTGTCCCCACAGCTTTTTTTGTACTTTCGTGGTTGTCTCAACCCTCTGTCATGGTACTATGTGTCCATGCTGGGTGTGTGTGTGGGGGGGGGGGGAGGGAAGCTGAGAGCCTGGAAATAATCTTTCATATGGATGGGCATGAACTGGCTTGCAAATTAAAGTTAATGATGAATTTTGACTTGTTTGTGGTTTGCAAAGTGAAGTTCATGGCAGGTCAACTGGCACTGCCTTTCCATGAACTTTCAAGCTCTTTGCTGAGGTTCCTACCAGTTTGGGAATGGATACATTTCCAGATAGACTGTCTCTGTTCAATCTAAATGTTTATGAAACTTCAAAGCAATTGGTTGTGTGTGTGTAGAACCTGGAGGGCATGTAGAGCATCTGGGGGAGATAATCTGTGACTTTGATTTCTCTAGCTCACACAAGATCGGTTCTGAACCTCCTAAATCCATGACTTGATTTATATAGGCTGCCTAAGGAGGTGGTGAGCTCCCCCTCACTGGCAGTCTTCAAGCAAAAGTTGGATACACACTTTTCTTGGATGCTTTAGGATGCTTTGGGCTGATCCTGCATTGAGCAGGGGGTTGGACTAGATGGCCTATATGGTCCCTTCCAACTCTATGATTCTGTGATTCTGTGATTTATGGGCTCTGAGTTACAGTCCCCCAGAGAAGGAGCTTCCAGGAAAGTGCTTTCTGAGGAAATTACAGGAAGCCATTTCCCCATAAAGCACTCTTCTGGAGGGACCATAATTTGGACGTGTAAATCCAATCCTCACCAAACTTTGAGGACAGGCAAAAGAGTCAGCGGGATATCTCCTGAGAGTTTGGGGTCTCTAGAAATCCATGGTGGCCATTCTACCATGTCACAAACCTCACAAACTGAACTGGTTTGTTTGACTCCTAAAAGTTGATTATGATTTGAGATTTGCACACTGGCCAAACTGTGAACGGAACTGCATTTTCCTGGTTCATGTGATGCCTGTTGTGTCTGTAGTCCTGCTCAGGACTGAACTTGGGATCCAAGACAGAATCATAATTCTGGGTACATGACTGGCCACTGCATATTGGATCCATCTGCAGTATCCAGTCAGTTTATAATGAAACTGACCAATAGCTCGCACTGGTGGGAAGATCCATTTGTTTTGCTGTGTAGATAAATTCTAGGTTTTTGTGGGTTTCCAAGTTCAGTTTTGCCTCTTGTACCTTAGTGCTGGGGGTCACAATAAAGAGCTGAAATTTACTCCCAGTGTGCTGAATCCATGGATCTAACAGTGCCCACCCACAGCCTTTCAATCTTGTTCATTTTGTCTGCCTAACTGCCAAAGCCAACCGTAGTCAGGATCACAAATATTTTGTGCATTACTTTTGCCACCTCAGCACAAACAAAAAAGCAAAGCAAAATATAAGGATGTCTCAAATTTCATCTGATTTGGTGACAGTTAAATAAATGTGAGATTCAGGACAACCCCCCACCCCTTAGTAGTAGTAGTTGTTGTTGTTAGGTGCAAAGTCGTGTCCGACCCATCGCGACCCCATGGACAATGATCCTCCAGGCCTTCCGGTCCTCTACCATTCCCCAAAGTCCATTTAAGTTTGCACCTACTGCTTCAGTGACTCCATCCAGCCACCTCATTCTCTGTCGTCCCCTTCTTCTTTTGCCCTCGATCACTTCCAGCATTAGGCTCTTCTCCAGGGAGTCCTTCCTTCTCATGAGGTGGCCAAAGTATTTGAGTTTCATCTTCAGGATCTGGCCTTCTAGGGAGCAGTCAGGGCTGATCTCCTCTAGGACTGACTGGTTTGTTCGCCTTGCAGTCCAAGGGACTCGCAAGAGTCTTCTCCAGCACCAGAGTTCAAAAGCCTCAATTCTTTGATGCTCCGCCTTCCTTATGGTCCAACTTTCACAGCCATACATTGCAACTGGGAATACCATAGCCTTGACTAAACGCACTTTTGTTGGCAGGGTGATGTCTCTGCTTTTTAGGATGCTGTCTAGATTTGCCATAGCTTTCCTCCCCAAGAGCAAGCGTCTTTTAATTGCTGCAGTCCCCATCTGCAGTGATCTTGGAGCCCAGGGAAAAAAAAACTTTCACTACCTCCATTTCTTCCCCATCTATGGACAGTTCCCCTTAGTAGTAGTATAATATGGGAATTTGGAAAAAATATTTCTTATATTATATAAGGAGTTTAATTAGACAAAGCAAGTTTTCTGGACACTTATTGCTTGGATTTTATTTACCTCTTTGCACTCTTCCCCTCAGCTGAATGAGCCAAAAGTAATTTAGAAGAAAGGATTTAATTGTTGGATTTAATGTGAAGCTCTGAATCAAAGTAAATTCACTTTGACACATTTTGTTCTGTTTTCTTTGTGAAGGTTTCAGCAGTAAGATCTTTCTATCCTTCCTAAATCTGTTAGAAACAGAAAAATAGTTCTCAAAACAAGGTCCAAAAAACTATTGGATTCCCTTTCAAATGCTGATGTCCCTGGTTGTGTAGGAGGGAAAATTGGAAGGCTTGGGGAGCAGGTGGTGCCTGGCCCAGCATAAAATGAGCTGTGGATTTGAAGAGGACAATATAGGTTGAAGCGATTAATTCTATATTGCAGTGTTCTGTTCCTCCCACTAATCACAGATGTTTAGAGTTTCCTGTAAAGGAAAACGGGAAGCTGTCCTGCAGAGCAGATAACTACAACCCTACCTAGCCTGTAAGTTAACAGGCCATATTAACAGAAGCCATTTCAATTCTAGCTCCAGGGGCACATTAACTTTTTCTGCCCACAATATATATTTTAATACAGGGCACAAAGCCACTGTCAGGATCTGGTTGTCAAACCAATGATCTTTCTTTCTTTCTTTCTTTCTTTCTTTCTTTCTTTCTTTCTTTCTTTCTTTCTTTCTTTCTTTCTTTCTTTCTTTCTTTCTTTCTTTCTTTCTTTCTTTCTTTCTTTCTTTCTTTCTTTCTTTCGATACTGCAGCACAGGCTCCACAGAACCAAGAATGAAGGCATTGCCCTCTGATAATTCCTGGATGTGACTATATGAATTGCTGATCCAGTACAGTGTAGTGGTTAGAGCAGGCTTTCTCAACCAGGGTTTCATTAAACACTGGAGTTTCTTGATGGCCCTGAAAGAGTTTCCAGAATGGGTGAGAGTTAATTAATTTTAAATATATATTTTAAAAATTGTTAAAATATTGGGTGATATTGGGTGATATGGTCATATATGGTCACGTTGACCCAACCATCTCCTCCTAAATTGGCCAATGATGGGTCTGGATGGATAGAAAGGGGAGGGGCATCAGGTGGGCATGTACACAGCTATGCTTCCCAAACATGATTGCACTATTTCTGGGGTTTCTGCCATGCAAGCTTGCTGAGTGAACCTGGAGCTGGTCACACTTTCTCTAACTTAGATAATGGGGTTCTTGTTGTCCTCTCAATTACATTGCATGGATGGCTGAATATAAAGTCAAATTTCTTTTCATCCTTATGAATGTACTTTCTATAATCAAAAATTGCCTGGCTGCTATCAAGGTTGGCTAGCCCATACACTAAAGTGACTGAACTTCTGCTAATGTGGAAAGAAGTACCAAGCAGTCAATCACTGATTAGTCTTATGTTACAACATTCCACAGAGGTATTGTGGGAAGTCCTCCATTCAGTTAGCTATTTTGCTATATCCAAGTACTGGGAGATGGTGAACTGCAATCAAAACATGATGGAGGGCAAGATTTTTCCTCACTTAACTGTTGCACATGGTAAGGGTTCCTTCTACTACAGTAGTTCTGTATATAAAATTGCAATAATACCTGTGCAGACAGCTGCTGTACTGTGTTTGTACTTCTAAGCTCAACTGGAACGGAAAGTCATGGTTAATTATTATCAAACTGGAAGGAAAAGCAACATCTGAATGTTGAGGATAATTGGAACAGATTTTGAAAGGAAATGATAAGTCTGTGTACATAAAACAAACCTGAATGGTTTGTAAAATGAATCAATCCAGAAATAGATTAGTGAGCTGGATACAGATGCAATGAGGTAAAACTATACTCTGATCAGATTAACCTGACATCATGGAGAGATTTTGTTGTGGTTCTGAAGAGCAGCATTCCAGTAAGCAATAAGGGAAAACATCATGGAAAAAACAGGGATTTGTAAATATGCCGAAGACGATTTTTTATTCAATTGCTCTTTATCTCTAATTAGAGCCAAAGCCCGTTGTACCCAGTAATACAATGGGTACTAGGATGCACACCTGCACTGTGGACTTCCTGAGGTGTGGCTACATGGCAAAAGCTCCTGCCAGCCCCTGAGCTCTTGAGGCTCCACCTCCAAAACTCAAATAACATTCCTGACCCAGGGGTCACCAACCTCCAGGTGTGGCCTGGAAATCTCCTGGAATTGGAGGTTATCTGTAGACTATAAAGATCAGCTCCCCAGGGGGAAATGGCTGCTTTGGAGGGAGGACTTTGCAATGACAACTCATCTCCAGGCTCTTGGAGATGAAAGGGCTTGCATGGGAAGGGGGAACTCTGGTACTGTGCCCCAGAGAGATTGCAGGATGCCAATCTCCAGTTGGAACCTGAGGATTTGCTGGAATGGCAGGTCATTTCCAGGCAACAGATCAGCCCTGCTGGAGAAAATGGCTATTTGAGAGGGGGGATTCTCTGATTTTGATCCCATGGAGGTGCAGGGATGCCAGGCTCCAAGTGGGAAATAGAGAAATGCTGTGTGGCGCCAATTGCTAATAGCAATAATAATATCCAATAATTCATAAATTTGTCAAAGTTTCGTCCTTCGATGAAAATGAAGAACTGAAAAACTTTCAGTCAGTGAAGAACTTAAAACCTTTCAGTCAGTGAAATGAAGAACTGAAAACTTTTCAGTCAGTACATTCTTCAGTTCAGTTCGATAGAAAAAAACAGTTGTATGTTACAATCAAACATGAAAACATTGGTTGGCAAAGAATTTACAGAGGGTTTCTCAATTATTTACTATGTTAGTTTTTCTCAACTTCTTTACCATTGAGAAACCAAACAAATATTCTTCAGGCTTCAAGAAACCCCAGCAGTGGGATCTTCAGGTCCCAGCTGGACACTAGCATCCCTGCCACTGTTCAGGGATGCCAGCCTCCAGGTGGGATCTGGAGAGCCACTAGCTTCTCTCCAGACTATAGAGATCTATTCCTCTGCAGGGAAGAGCTGCTTGGGGTGGGGACAGGGACTGTTCAGCACTGTTCTCTCTACACACACACACACACAATGAGAGGGAACACAGAAAACAAAAGCATTCCTCCCTTCTCAAATGGCAAACCTTATTAACCACACAATCACCTCTCCATGAAGGCATTACCTGAGTGTCTCCCTCCTTGGATTGTTCTGAGAACCCATTGACCCGAAGGTCCACATTTAAAGGGAAAAAAATCCCATAAGAGTCAATGACCAAGTCAAAAACTTTTTATTTGTTTGTTTGTTTATTTATTTATTTCTTAAACTTTTATCCCACCACTCCCAGACAAGCAGGCTCGTGGCGGCTCACAATATATAAAATATAAAAACCCATAAAATACAATAAACAGATAAACCATCCTCCTACAACAGCTTCTTTTGCCTGTGTTCTAGCTACATCTCTTTAAGGCAATGGCAATGGCTTTGAGTCATCGTTAAGAGCAGCAGCTTCCAATGTAGGAAGCTGGATTTGATTCTTTGCTCATCCACCTGCTGAATGACCTTGCCCCAGCTGGGTGACCACAGGCTAGCCACAATCATGTTCGAAACTGTTCTCACAGGCCAGTTTCTCTCAGAGCTCTCTCAGCCTCACCTACCTCATAGGGTGTCTGTTGTGGGGAAAGGAAGTGAATATCATACAAGAGTATAAGAAGGATGGTCTGTTTGGGAAAGGAAGTAAAGGCTATTATTAGCAACTCTGAGACTCCTTTGGGCAGTGAAAAGCAGCATATAAGAACCAACTCTTTTTCTACTGGGAAACAGTGTCTCCACCCTCTGCATGTTCCCATGGCCTCATGGTGCTTCTGTGCCCAGTCTACAGTTTCTCCATCTTCCATGTCACTGGTCTCTTCTGGACCTCCCATAGCCCCCCTCCTCCAGAAGGCATGTGCCAGTGACACATACTGCGAGGCCCCAGGTGTGCTTACCAGGCCCCCGGGAAGCGCTCCCTCCCCCCCATGGCTGGATGACTTTTCAGGGGCCTGGCAAGCACACCCGGGCCTGGGTGTGCTTTCCAGGCCTTTGGGAAGCACCCTCTTCCCCCCCCCCCCCACACAGCCGGGTGTCTTACCTGGGGCCCTGCAAGTGGAGTGGCGGAGTCACAGACGTGTCTGGTTCTAACAGCCAGGCACGTCTGTGAGGCAAGGGGTGAGGGCTTAGTGAGGGAGGGCAGGAGCTATAGGGGCAGGGCCAATCAGGGTGCAGCTGGCTGCACCCTGATTGGCCCTGGAGTAGACGGACCATTCATCCGCCAAGGCTGTTTCACAATTATTAAGAGGCATCAAATGGATAAGATGACAATACCCCTATCCCACAAAATGATTAAAACTGTTATAGAATGTAATTTTGCTGATGTGGAAACAACAATATTCATCTTTTGGTAAGGAAATGTCCAGAGATTTCAAACATTCAAGTAGGGGAAGGGGAGGAAAGAATTTGTCTTCATGAAAAAAATCAACCGTTTAAAAATGTAGATCTGAATGGTATTGCTAGTACAGAAGCAGTCCAAGACATATGTAGCTTGACCCTGTAAATCTGCTGTATCTATGGCTGCTAAGTTGGGACTTAACTATTATAATGTAGTCCCCATCCTCTGCACAGCCAGCAGTCACGTCAAAAGCCTGCGAACTGTTGCAGAAACAAAAGAGAATGTAGCACAGACAGTTTCTTCCACCAGAGTTCCAGATGATTTTCTGGGTCATCAAGAGTGTCTCTGTGTCACCTGTGCACATTGTATGTGGGAACGGTGGAAAGATCTTGTTGCCAACAGTGTCCCCTCCTCCAGTCCTGCATATACCTGTAGGTTGCCTCTATCAACTGAGCTGATTTCACCTTGCAGGTGGAAAATCCAACATCTTCCTGAACTGTTCATGCTGGGATGTAGTATCATATGTGCATTTTTTCTAAAACCATATAAAATAAACTAAAGTCTAGTAAGCCTCTCTAACAAGTGCCCTCAATGTAGGTTCTATCATGTTTTCATCCAAAGACTCATTCTTCATTAAGCTCACCTTTGATTCCCAGTTTGGAGTCCTTACCAAACCTTATTTTCTGCAATCTCTTTATAGCACTTGACTCATCTGCAGCCAACTCCATTTCCTCAGAATCTCCAAGTATTGTCAAAGTCAGAGAAAATATAGTTAGAGATCCTATAAATAACTAATTCTGACATAGTAAAAAATTGCAACTTCAGCATTAGCTGTAGCAAAATCTGGTTTTAATGTAGCAAATAGCCTGAGATGTCTTGCTTGTGCAGCCTAAATGATATCAGAAAAGGTTTCTTTAAAAAAAAAAAGGCTTTTTTTTTGCTTTATTTGAGAAGCTGGCCAAGAACCACATTATATCATTTTTAAAGGTTGTGGGGGAAATAGCCATTTGAGAACATTAGAGATATTTTTCAATGGTTTGGGGGTTTGGCTTAGTCTAGTTTTTAAAAAAATTAAGAAGTGAGAATCATATATATTTAAAAATGTATGTTATAAGATTATAGGCAACAGTCATTTTGAGAGTTGCCTACATATAACAATTGTATTCCTAAAATATTATTCATTTCTTCATTTAGTATAACTAAACATGTGGTAAGTGGGTTTTTTTTCTTGTCTGTGGTTGTTTTAGGTTTTGATTTGTTGCTGTTATATTTTTCAGTAAGCTTGTATGAGCAGTAAAATAGCTGTTTATTATTTCAAATAAATGCACATTTTACATAGATATTATCACATGTTGGTTTATCACATGTTGGTTTGTGATTGAAATGTGGAAAATGTTGGCACAAAGCCTCTCTCTCTCTCTCATGTGATTTGGTTATGCATTGGGGATATGCATTTGTTATGCAATTAAAAATATTTGTGTATTGATGATGTGAACTAGTAAAAGCAGAAGACTTTCAGTCCAATCTGATACTTTAGAAATGCTGTCTGGATGAGAGTAGGTTTGCTAATAAATCCCTTATGATTTAACTCTTAAGTTACTCTAGCATACTGTATGGTTTAATGACATTTTTCTTGAGCAATTTTAAATGAGAGCAAGTGCTATCCCATCACAACTATGTCAGTAAAACATATGAGTGCTTATGGAGGATTAGAAGAGTGATCCCTTAGTATAGTTCCTATGGTTTTCCATTGGTTGATCCTGCCTCTCCTGCTGAAATAACAAAATGCAGTACACATATAGTTGGAGACATGTCACATTAGCCCTTTAGCCATATCACAGGGCAGGATTCTGATTAATTCCACCAGTATACAAGTCCCAGCAGGAGAAACAGGTCCTCATCAAGATGGAGCTTTCGCTGGATTGAGTGACTCAGCATGTTTGGACATTGGGGGGCACTACATCACTCCTGAGTATGTATGAGTGTAATCTCCTTGATGGGATGCCTCTCTTGGTCTTAACCTGGGAGCTGCCCTCCTCTCTTTTTCATTTTGTCCTCACACTCTCTCTACATGGCCTTCCATGGAGACACATGCCTGCTGGTCTCTCCTATAGATACAGTGTACTCAAACTCCCATACACATGATGCTGGACAAGCTGGCCAATTGTGATAGGGAATGTGCTCCTTAGATTAGGCTTCTCTCTCCTTTGGCTGCAACCTCAATGTGAACTGGAACTACTTGAATAAAAGTTTACCATATTTTGCCATAGACTTCTTGGGAAATTTATTTATAGCACTTGATATCATGCTTCTATGACTGGCCGAAACTCTGTTGTACTAACCAAATATCCCAATAGCTATATCAGTCTATTCCAATATGCATAGATCTGATAATATTTAATATGGTTGGGATCTTTGACAAAGGCAGAACTTTGCAGACATAAATAGATTAGGATATATTAGGACAGGATTGTTTGACATGCTCAATGTGCAGAGAACTCATATCTCTTCCTATGGCCAGAATATCTCAGAGTCCTGTGGGAATAAGAGAAAAATGTACACTGACTCCATTATTCAACAGGAAGTTGCAGTTATCTCCCAAAGCAGAAACAGGTAAAGTTCCTATTTGTATAAAGAAGATAACCAAAACATAGACTTTGCCATGTGGAAATCACAGGAAAACCACTTAGAAGAAGGAATGGTTATCCATTACAGCTCCTTTTGATGATAAGCTGTCAGCCAGGCTACAGTGCTGCCTATTGTACTATTTATACTTTCAGAATCTTAATGATATGACACACACACAAAAACGAAAACAAAACAATGGCCCAAGACTGGAAACATTCAATATACATTCCAATTCTGAAAAAAGGAGACATCAAAGACTGTTGCAGCTATTCATCTATCACATTCATTTCTCATACATTGTCATGGGTTTGCCAGCTCCAACAGAGCAAAGTGGTGCAGAGGACTCTTCTGATGAAGAGGTAGTCATCAGATCTGACTGAGAGACACAGCCAGTGATAGAGGCACTGCAGGAAGAGCCAGACACAAATCTACAGCCAAGTACCAGTGCAATGGCCTCTCAGTCCTGAGTTGGCGAGAGTACTCTGTCAACCAGTTCACCTCCCCTGCCACCAGAGCCTAGGGAACAGCATAAGAGGAAGATAAGGATGGAGCTGCAAGACAAGAAGGTGCACTGCCAGATTGGCAGCACAGCACCAACTCCACATCAATGAGGAGGGTGAGTGTTTGCATGCACAGGGCTGAGGTGGCTGGCAGTTGCTTAGTATGATGTTTAAAACCAGCCAATAAGGGAGTGTCTGTGTGTAAGCAACATGTCTGTTTGCCACTGACTTAGCAGCCTGTGCTCTGGACTGATTTTCTTGCATCTGACTCTGGCTTGTATCTTACTTTACTTTTGGGTTCTCCTTTACACCTGAAGCTGTGATTTATGTCTAGCCAGTATCTGACACTGTGATAAACTGTGACACTGAGAAACTACATCCATCTGTCTGCTGTGTGACTGCAATCAGGACATACATGTAAAGTGATTTTCAAAATCGTAGAAAGAGTGTTTTATATATATTGAATGAAAAATGCCAGATGTTCAGGCTGGATTCAGAAAAGGAAAAGACACTGGAGATTATATTACAAATTTATTTTGGTTACTAGAAATCATATGAGAAAACTACAGAAGAAAATATGTTTGCATTTCATAGATTATACCCCCAAATTGGGTTGGTTTTAAAAGAAAAGAGTATGTCACAACATCTGATTGTTTTGATGTGCAACTTATACTCTGGATAATACTGTCAGGACAGAATATAGAGAAAAAGAATGGTTTCCAATTGGCAAAAGTGTCAAATAAGGATGTATTATACCTCCCTGTCTCTTCAGTCTATTAGATTTAGATGAAGGTGGAGTGAAAATTGGTGGGAGGAACATTGTTAGTTTGAGAGATGCAGATGACATCATATTTTTGGCAGAAAATAGAAAAAACTTGAAAATGGAGGTTAGAGCAGAAAGTGCCCAAGCAAGAATATAGCTGAACATCAAGAATACAACAGTAATGAGGAATTACAAACTTTAAGGATGATGATGTACAAATTGAAATTATTTAATGTTTTCTATTTCTTGGCTCCATCTTGGCTCCATCCTCAACCAAAAGGAAAATCGCAACCAAGAAATCAGAAGGAGATTGAAACAGAGAAGGGCAGCCATAAAGGAGCTAGAAAATATTATAAAGTGTAAGTATATATTGCTGACAACCAAGATCATGATAATTCATGATCATTCATATCCACCCTCCTTCCTTCCTGCCCCGGTACATTGATGCTGCAATCCTTGCACTGTAAAAGGTCAAGGGAAGGATGGCAGGAAATGCTATGGCCTTGATCCATGGGGGGAGGCAGCATGTTCATTTTTAATTAATATACAAAACAAACCTCTGGCTTTAGAAACAAAAATTACTCTACACATTATATTAAAATAGGGTTACCAGATGTCCTCTTTCTAGAGGACATGTCATCTCTTTTTTGGTGTTTGTCTTCTTTTGGACTCTTGTTTAAAAAAACAACAACAATTGATGATGATGTCCTCTTTTTGGATTTGAAGATTACTCACATTCCTAGCTAGTAGCAATTATCACAGCTTTAATAGTAGGGTTATTTAAAATGAAATTCGTCACAATGATCACTTGTCTGAAGTAGTCAGTCAGGAAATATGTCACCTTTTTTCTTTATAAAATATGGTAACCCTACACAAAATTATAGTAATTAAATAGTGTCATAAGTCTGATTTCAGCTACTAACCTCATGTCAGGGTCTATCTTTAGGTTAGATGGTTATGCTTCAAGCAAATTCATATTCTGGGAAACAAAGTCCTTGTTTTCAAGGTGATGTTCTAATGTTGCCCAAAAAACATATATTATTACACAAGCAGTAAAGTTGTTTACACATATGATTAACATAAATTGTGTGTGGGCTGAAAACTGTTTATAAAACCCTAGCTATAAAATTTCTGCAGCATTCTTAGTATATTCTGTTGTGAAAAAAAATTCTAGCCTGACACAATCAGAATTCAAAGATTTATCTGGCATTGTTTGGTAGCTTTGGCCTTAATATTATTTTCATCCTTTTTCTCATTATGAAGAAAGAACAAGCTTTACATCTCACAAAACTGTTCCTAAAGGCTTAATTTCCCCACAGGGACAGCTCTAAACAGCTTAATACTGACTTTAAAAATACAGCAATATAAAATAATATTTAGCCTCTTGTTGCTTCCTTTTCAAGAAGGCTTCTTCTAGTCACATGTAAACTGCTTTTTTGAACAGTTCTACTAAGATGGCTGCCCTTAGACCTATACAATCCTCAGAAAAAAACCCCCAAAGAACAAAACACCACCAATAGTCTAACAAAAAGAGCAGGGAAGTGCAATGTTTATGAGGGAAGGAATGTAACTGTGTCATTAGACACCATTTGTGTGTGTGCGTGTCTAAAAGGCTATATGACTGCTCTCATACTGCAGTGATAAACCTTAAAGAAGTAATAAAACACAAGGTTGCTACCATGTTCCCGAAAATGGTCAATAGGTTTCACATTCCAACTGCAATGGTTCCATTGGTTGGGGAAGAATCCCAGGTTCCTAGATTTTATGATATGTCACAGGGAAAGAGAAATGCTTCTTCAAAGGAAGCTTTTTCAGTTCTATGAAATAAATGAGCAACAACTGAACATTGCTCAATATACTGATTTTCCATACAGATTTTCCATAAAGATCTATGGAGTTGCTATCATTGAAAAAAACTAACTAAAGATACCTATCATGAATTTAATTCAATAAAACTGATTACATCTGAGGATGAAGTCTGATTCATAGAGGGCAGAGGGAATGTTCATCCTTGAGAAGAGGAGGTTGAGAGGGGACATGATTGCTCTCTAAGACCATTTACGCACTGGGAACTTCATTGCCCCAGCTCCCATGCAGGAGCACAAATCGGGGGCGGATGAGGGCGGGGGCGGACCATGCCAAATGCTCACTCATGTGGATACAGGAAGAGGTGGGGCAACCTGCCATGACTAAAACTCCAGCCTGCAGCCCAGCATGAAACCTCCATTGCGTAAACGGTCTAAGTATTTGAAAGGTTGTCACTTGGAGGAGGGCAGGGAGTGGTTCCTGTTGGCAGCAGAGGACAGGACCTGCAGTAATGGGTTTAAACTATATGTAGAATGCTACTGGCTAGATATTGGGAAAATTGTTTTCACAGAGTGGTTCAGCAATAGAATCAACTGCCTAAGGAGGTTGTGAGCTCCCCCTCACTTAAAGTAGCTGGATAGCTACTTATCCTAGATGTTTTAGGCTGATCTTGCATTGAACAAGCAGTTGGACTAGATGGCCTGTATGACCCTTCCAACTCTATGATTCTATGATTCTATAATGCCTGTATCCCTCCTCATACAAGAATGTACCATTTCATATGATGGAGTCTGAAAGCAACAATTTGACTTGGTTTTGAATGTGGCCTGAAAAAGAGAAGCCGTTTGACTTTTATCTGTAGTTTGGTGGGGGATTTGTATGAGACTGCAGGAGGACTGCTGTTGGGATGTATCCAGGCTAAATTTTCCATTCATGCAAGACATTTTAATCAATATCTTCCCATCCCATCCCTGCTGCAGCCTATTGATGTTACTGCGATGCCATTCCTGCAGCAGCAAGAGGGGATCTGTGGAAATTACTCTATACCTTCTATTAACAGAAAACGCAGTCTGTAACCAAGCCATTATCTATAAACATTCATGCTGCTCCAATACCAGCACTCTGGGACCATTTGGTTCCTACCTGCTCTACCTATATATGCATAAAGAAACTTCTAGAGTTTTCTTATGCTTGAAGAAATAGGAAAGTGAGGAATAAATGTATTATTGCATTTCTAGACCACCTCCCTCTCATTGGCATTCTTAAGATCTAAACTGTGAAAACAATTTATACAAATACCTTTTCTATTTATAGCTTGTCCTTTTGGTTTTAGGTCCTCCTGTAACATTGTAGATGGGGGAAAAAATCTCATACCTGCATAAAAAAAACAATACTTGTCTTGAGTCTCACTGCTGAAAAAGTGCCAGAATGCATGTTGCTGGAAAATGCAGTAAAACATAACTGCAACTTGTGGGTTGTTTGCATGTTTAGCAGAAGACATTGTTGGTTGAAAGTATGGATGGGAGGTATGAAACGTTATGCTTGTGGGTCTGCATGTGAGGCTGACTTTGGTAACCCGAGGTGAATCCAGCCATCTGTGACAGATATGATATTTAAAAGAACAGCTAGGAGTCAGGAGATAAAAAAAGCTTTCCCATGGAGTTCAATGAAGAGCTTCTCAAAGCTAAACAGACCAGCATATCACACTCACCACAGCAAATCACTACTTAGAAAATATTTCATCAGAACAGAAGACAGAAAATCAAGATGTTCAATATATTTATTTACAATTAGATAAAATCCTTTTCAATGTAAGGAAAATCCCCAGTATCTATAGAAAACACTCCCAGTACAATGGTCCTTATGAATAAAGGAGAATACGCTTTTCAGTGCTGGTCACTAGTTCTCACCAGGTCCTGTTGGTGCCAGTGACCCATCCAATGACCTTCCTGTCTCAGGACAGAAGGCCTCTAGCAGGATAGAACATGCTTCAGTGATAAAGATAATGAAGCTGGTTTGATTTCAGTTTGAAAAAGCAGGTGAACATATAATCTGCATTCAGAGGCAAGCTATTCATTGTAGCCACATGTCTGGAAGGCTCTCATCAGGTCTGCTAATGGTGAGATTGCAATTGGACAAACAGCTGTATCCCTAAGGGTATGATAACGTTCTTTTCTCATAGATCATTTGCCACTGAAGCTGAAGATTCGAAATCTTTGTGTGTCTCTGTGTGTATAGGGGCAGAAGTTAGCGGAAAATTGTAATATGACAGATTTTTAGAGATCGTAGTTGTACTGAAAGAGAAAAAAAATGGGGAGGGGAATCCCCAAGGCTGTTTTTATTTCCCCCTGAAGAAAAGGGGCAAGCACAGTTTTTTTCTTGCAACATTCTTTGATCATGTCAGCGTATTATACCTCTTTTCTGAAAGTGATGTGTTAAGAGGCTCTTGAAAACTATGCCAGCTAACAGAAGGCATCCAGAGTGATATATCAGAACCTCCTTCCCATCTGCTTTATTTTTTACCTTACCTCACTGTTCAACTATACTGTGTTTCCTAAATTATGGCTTTAAGCCTCTAGAACTAGCATTCTCTTTGAATTCAAAGCTGCATCCTCTTCTTCTGGCTAATAAAAGATTATACTGCAATATGGGTCACCTTCACCGGGTGTTTTATCCTTTAAGACAAACCCAGTATTTTGACCTGTTATTCATGTAAGAAGCATTTTGATGTAAGGAAAGGGGCTGGGCACTTTTTACATACCGTGATTGAAATGTTTCATTACTATGCATTACTGAAGTACAACTACTAATACTAATCTGAATGGAGCTACCACCATCTTTAGCACTGGAGCAAAAGCTTACTGGCTTGGAAAGGGCCATAAAATCTTACCATGCAAGCATAACTAATTTTATGTATTCCATTGATTCACTCAGGGAGCTTTTAAATGCTATAGCTGCTCATGAGAGTCCCCGCAGTATCCATGTTAGTACTCAGAAGAGCATACAGACTTTTGGTGGTGGTACCCCACATCTCAGGTGATCACTGCTAGTATGGAGATATATGGATTAGAGTTCATGCATAATGAAGGAGGCTTGTAAAGAGTATGCCCTCGGTATGGAGCACCTTGTACAAGTACATTTCAGCAGCCTTTGCACTGAAATAGCCCTGATTCTACATTTTCTTTCCCTCATATGTCTTGCTGCATCCTACCATTCTTCAATGTCACATGCAATGTAATCACAGCTACACTGTCTATGTGACAGTACTTGTGTATTCCTCCCTTCATATTTTTTCCTGAAGTCATGTAGCCATTGTACTACCTTTTTCTAACACCAGCCAAAGCATCACAAAATAATGATTGCAAGCTTCACCGGACTGGATGTTAATAAACATACTCCCCCCCCCCCCCGCAAGAGAAGGTGCCGCCATTATCCATTGTTTCCAAAGGACTAAAGTTAAACCAGAGCATCTCTGCAGTGAAATGGATGGAGAGAGATCAGTAGCAATGTGATTCCATAACGTCTCCCTTCCAAAGCTCCCATTTCTTCCTACGGAATCGATCTATTTAGTCTGCAGTTTATTGTAATCCCGAGAAAATTCAGAGCCACTTGGAGGGTGGTAAACATAGGGATGGGGAAGGTGCAGGCCCCAGAAGAAAGCTTTCTTCTGGAGCCTACTACAAGCAAAAAAGGCAGGTTTGTCCATGAGAGTCCACCAAGGCCAATAGTCCTCTCTCTGACAGATTTATAAATTCCCCAGAATTATACCCAATCTCCAACTTCAGAGATCCACCCTCCTGAAAAAAAAATGACAGTTTGGGAAGGTGGAATCTATGAAATCACAATGCCTCTGAACTCCTTCCCTTGCCCATACTCTGTTCTTGGCAGGCAACACCTTCAAATCCTCAACATTTCCCCATGTTAAAGTTGCCAACCTTATTTAATAGTGGTAAATTCTAGATCCTATATGTAGAAAAGCCCAGTGTGCAAAAGAGTACTATAGTTTCCTGCCAAACTTACAGCAGTTTAAAGCTAACCTAAGCAACAAGATTGTATAGTAAAAAGACTTCCATGAATCTATAGGAACATTTATCACACTATAAGCCATGACTGTATGTCACATTGCTACTCGGGGGAATATCCTTTGGTTTATTTTTCTTTTATGTACACTGCTTTCTATTATTATTATTATTATTATTATTATTATTATTATTATTATTATTATTATTATTAGTAGTAGTAGTAGTAGTAGTAGTAGTAGTATTAGTAGTAGTATTAGTATTAGTATTAGTATTAGTATTAGTATTAGTATTAGTATTAGTATTATTTAATTTTTAGACTGCCCTTCTCCCAATAGGTCTCAGGGCGGTTTACAACATAAATAGTTAAAACACAATAAAATCCCCATAAAAACCCCAATTAAAAGTTACATATAACATATAGCGGCGGTGGTCACAATTCTGATCTTAGTTCAGCCTGGTGGAGAGAATAATGTTCAGAAGAGGGTGGCACCAATACAATAGATCTAACCATGATCTTGATGTTAGAGATCTCAATATTGGAGGGGATCCTCTGATGGATTAGTGGGAGAGCTGCCCTGGCCTCAACCATATGCCTGGCAGAAGAGCTCCGTCTTACAGGCCCTGCGGAAAGCTGGTAGATCCTGCAGGGCCCTTAGCTCTTCTGGGAGCTCATTCCACCAGGTTGGGGCCAGGACTGAAAAGGCCCTGGCCCGGGTCGAGGCCAGGCGAACATCCCGTGGGCCCGGGACAACCAGTAAATTCATATCCGCAGAGCGGAGTGCCCTGTGGGGGGCATAAGCAATCAAGCGGTCCCGCAGGTATTAGTATTAGTATTAGTATTAGTATTAGTATTAGTATTAGTATTAGTATTAGTATTAGTATTAGTATTAGTATTAGTATTAGTATTAGTATTAGTATTAGTATATTTATTTCCCGCCTCTCCCGACAGGCTTGTTCCCTGGTTGTAAGTACTGTGTGGAAACACAAATATGGTGCAGTCTGAGTAGAACTACATATTTGTGTAAATCCATGATTAATCTCCATGAGGGCTTTTTTCCTTTTCTAAAACATTGTCATGAATGAGCCTGCAATTGAAAGTAGCAGGGCAGAAGAGAGGGAGAAGGACTTTTTAAACTTTCCCTCTTTGCCTGTCATTTCCCTGTTTAAAACAATCACTTGCAATTGCTTTTAATCCACTCTAGGGAATATAGAGGTACCTGCACATTTCCCAGTAGGGCTTAAAGCAGTTTTAAGATGGCAATTTTGAATGACATAGCGTGAAATAATTAAATGGCTTCTTTCTCCTCCTATGCTTGTCCCTTTAAATCCCAGCACCTGCAGCTGCCATTCTATTTTTTTAAAATGTGAATGATTTGCACCTAACATGTAGTTTTACTCAGTGTTTCTGCATGCCTTTGTTGCTCTTGTATCACTTTGCTTCTTTGATGACCTGTTCAATGAGCATTAGCTAAACTGAGAATATTGACTGGCATTTTTGCTCCCAAGCTGGTTCTGTCAAGAAAAAAATACAATTACCCAATCTTTCAAAAGATGGTTTGGTGGATTGTTTTCCTTATACGCCATTTGAATTCATTAACCCTCTGGCTAGATCTCAATCACTATTTGGGATGGGCTGGATTTGATTTTCCTCTCTGACACTCTCTAGGTCCCAAAGGCTTCTAGGAACAACCCACAGGATGTTGTAAAGAAGCCTGAGGATTAACTGGCTCCTTGATATTCATGTCCCAGCACGCACGCACACACATACACACATATGCACACTAAACAGAATACACAAGAGGTCTGGCTTTGCTATAATCAAAAAGGGGAGGATGCAGATTGTTCTGATCAGCACAGCATGTGTCTGGAAGGCTAATCCAAAATTAATTAGATTGGGGCTGTATAAAATTCATTTGGATTTGTAAACATAATGACTGGAGTATGAGGATTATGCAGATAAAGAATGGGTAAGGTAACTAATGTGTAGGTCGATAATGCTTTAATAATGTCACAATACGCTCCTTTGTCTTAATAATTGCCAAAATGTGGACTATTTTCTCTTGCTGTGTCAGAAAGATATAAAGTATTAATGTGTATGTGAGAAAATGCTGGATCATGTAACATGGAAATGTTTTGCTGCAGTCAAATAGGGGAGGGGGAAGGGCAGTGGTACACTTTTACTAGGAGAACCGAATGGAACACATTTACCAATACATCTTGATTTCATAGGAAATCCCAAACTGAGTCCACATTTCACACTACTTTTTAAAGTGATAAGGAATATGACAGGTCTATGTCCACCCCTTTCCTCGTTATCCACCAATATTGGTGTACTGTTGTTGTTATTAGCCATTCAGTCATGTCTGACTCTTGGTGATCTCATGGCACAGGTGTCTCCACAATCCCCAATCCTGTGCAATTATCCCCAATCCTAGCAATTATGCTCGGATTGGTCAGTGGAAAAAGGAAACCTCCCTCGGCCATGCAGTGTTCTGGCCGGTGCCCACCTCGATTGTGTCCAACCACAATCTGTTGGGCTGGTTTCCTTTTTCCACTGACCAATCCTAGCATAATTGCTTTCTCCATTGAGCTTGATTGCTTGATATGGCCAAAGAAAGTGAGTCAGAGTTTCGTGATTTTGCCTGCTAATGATATATCAGACTTTATGCACTGTGGTATTTCTTTGTTTGTGACTTTTGCTGTCCATGGAACCCACAGAAGCCTGTCCAACACCAAAGTTCAAATGAATCGATTCTTTTCTTGTCTGATTTTTTTACCATCCAACTTTCACAGGCATAAGTGGCTACTGGAAATATGATAGATCTAACTAATCTAGATTTTGTAGTCAGGTTTATGTCTTTGGTTTTCCATGTTCAGTTCAAGATTATCATTGCTGAGTGACCCAGAGCAATTTGATGTTTTATTTTCATACTGCAGTTGCCACTCACATCAATTTGTGATCCAAGAAAAATAAATTATTGAATGCATTCGATCTCTTCACCATCAATTGTTACTGTGACATGTCTGTTTTTTTTGTAGTGGTCATTATGTTTGCCTTTTTAGTGCTTAAGAAAAGACCAGATTTCTTACTTATTTAATTGACCTTTGTAAGTTGTTTCTTAGTTTCTAAAAGGAGGGTAGTGTGATTAGCATAGTGGAGATTATTTATATTCCTACCTCCAATCATAATTTCAGTGTTTGATTCTTTAAATTCAATCTCTCTCATAATGATCTCAGTTTACAAGTTAAACAAGAAGGGGGAAATAATACAACCTTGGCACACTCCTTTCTTTATTCTGAACTAGTCAGTGTCACCAAATAGTTTGTGTAGAGTGACTGCATCAGTTTCATCAAATGCACTGGCACCCCCAAATTTTTCAGGGCTACACACAATTTGTTGTGATCCACACAATTAAAAGCTTTCTTGTAGTCAATGAAGCAGATGTAGACATCCTTCTGATATTCCTGTGACTTTTCCAAAATCCTGCACTGGTTTTCTGTGTGATCACAAGGCAGACAGAGGCTATGTGGAAGAGTGAAGTCTGTTTGATATAAGATCCATTAATTTTTAGGATTTGAAAACCTTGAGGGGAACTTTTATATGATAGACTTGTATTTTCTGTCTCTCTCTTTCTCTGAAACATTGTATTCTATAGTGAAACTGGTCCAGCAGCACCTTAAATACCAAATAGATTACTTTGGTCTAAACTTTCAAAAGTTAAAGTTCCCTTTACATACCAACATAGCTACCCACTGAAAACTACTATCATAGTGAAACTGGTTCTTTAGGCAAATAAAATGAACATTGTTTTGGTTATTTAACACCAAAACAATTATTTCTAATTAAAGTTCTTGTTTTGTTTACCTCTGCTCTCCTTCTTGTGTTTCATGAATGGATAAACTTATTACATCTTAAATTTTCAGAGAATTACCAAGCAATTTTAGGCCAGTCCCTAAATAATTCTCTGGCTGCTCAGTTATCTGAGTTGGCTTTGTGATGAGAGAGTGTGGCATGGAGGTTAGTCTTCAAATATCCAGAAACCGAATGCACTACCATACAGAAGGTTTTTAAAAGTAAATGTGAGATATTGACACTACAGTAAAATAGCCCATGAAAAATTCCTCAAACTCCGAAGAGGTTTCTCACAGTGTGTACATCTCAAAATGCTCAGCTACCTGCTGTAACATTGTATTGATAACGTTTCATTTACAATTTATTTATTTGGGAGATTTATTTTAAAGCTACCTTTCCACGGTCCTGCAGCAGCCAATGACTTAAACAATGTAGCAAAGGCAATGAGACTGTAAGCACTTTGGAATGTTGGTAAAATTGTTCTTCTGCTGCCTGAGATAATCTTTGAGAATCTGCTGGATTAGACAGTCTTCTCATCCTCCATGTACATGATTCAATATTGATAAGAAGATTGTAATGCAACACATGTCTGAACAAGTGTGCCATTTCTCATTCTCATTTCTCTGTAGATTATTCCCATACTCTTTCATGTCTATGCATCTATCTGCTTTGTTTGATTGATAATTTTTAATATCAATAAAATTCAGATTTTATTACAATTCAAGCATCCAACACACTGATATTTTTCAGGAAAAATCAAAATTCAGAGAAGAATATCATGTAGGACTGTCTGTCACAGAGGAATAGCAATTAACCAGTGCAAATGACATATATATGTTATTTTAGATTTGATTTATAGCAGGTGGACAGGAAGTACACTTACCCATTCTGGCTGGGGTGCAGCTTAATATCACTCCCCTGGCCAGAAATCTCGGTATGATTCTGGATGCCTTCCTTTCTATGGAGACCCAGGTCACAGGTTTAGCCAGCATGACATTTTCCCATCTTCACCAGGTGAGGCTACTAGCAACCTGCCTGCCTCAGGCTGCCTAGCTACAGTGATCCATGCAACGGTTTCCTCCAGATTAGATTTATGTAACTTTCTTTATGTGGGCCTACCCTTGTCTTTGACCGAAAAATTACACCTGGTGCAAAATGCAGCTGCTAGGGTCCTCATTGGCAGTAGTCCCCAACTTTTTTTTATCACTGGGGACCGGTCAATGCTTGACAATTTTACTGAGGCCTGGGGGGGGGGGGTAGTCTTTTGCTGAGGGACGTCACCACCTGAGCCCCTGCTCCACTTGCTTTCCCGCTGGTGCCCCTGACTTCCCACTGTGGACTCGCTGGCCACCTCTGGAGTTGATGGGGCTAAGCAGGACTGCTCATGTTGGGCCCCCTCTTGCCAACTCTCCTTTGTTGTTAATAATGGTTGTGACCATGTTAAAAGCCATCTACTGGTCAGGTCTTCTTCCAGCCAGAAACTGCCCTCCTGTTAGTCAATATCTTTGGTTTCAGCATAGTTCTCTGGTTCCCATTCACTTGAATTTAGTAGGGCAAATTTGTTCTTTACATGGTCTTAAAAGTTTTCAATAATGTTGTTTGTAGGTACTATGAATACTTGGGAGTTTTTTTCAGTTTAATACAATTATCAGTATTAATGGATGGTCTGTACAGCAATCAGCTCCTGATATCTTAGCGGAGAGAAAGCACTTCTCCATCTTTTGCTTCTGATTATTGTAATCTGATTTATTTGTGTATTGACCATTCAGTGATGTCCACATATACCTGTTTGATTACCTAAAACATGTATACAATAGTCACAAATAGGATGGTTCTTCAGTTTGAATAGATGGCCAACACTGTATACTAGCACACATGAGATCAAAATAGTCTTTAGCTATGGCCAGTGATGAGGACATAAGACAGTGGCATTCCATAGCTTATGTCAGAACTGTTAAATACCTCCATATCCAATAACCACTGCTGGGTGTGAAAGTTCAGAACTCACCTTCCTCGAATGGCACAGGAATGGAGAGTTGCATATCTCATTCTGGCATAGCCCAGGGATGTGAATTATTAATTTCCATGTATATGGGGGGGAATGATGAATCTCTTTTCTGGACAGTTATCATTGCAGATTATGTTGTTTAACTGTCACTTTTATTAGAGATCATAATGATAACTTATTACTTTTTCTATTCTACCATGAGTGCTCAACAGTTCCAGCTGGCATCATAGTTTAGGAATGCTCTGTTCAGCTTTAGGGTTAGAGACACCCAGAACAGTAGCTCCAGAAGGCTCTAGCCATATGGCACAATATAGATAAGAGAGTAGAAGCCCAACAAGAAATATGATACAAGTTCATGAAACTGTAACTTTTGATTTATTTGTAGAGCACAGTTTCACCCTGGTACACATTGCTTACATTATGCCTTCTGAAATCTCTACATGCTAGAAATATGAGATAAAATGCCTAACATTTATAAATGTGGATGTAATCTTTCTGGTATATGCCTGCGTGCACATATGCATGCATGCATGCACGCGCGCACACACATATGTATTCATTTATGACAAGCACTCAAGATGCCAGAGCATCTCTGAATTATGCTAGAGTGTGGTTTAAAAAGCAGTGCAAAGATTGGCGGAAAGGCCGCACTCTCAGTCTTAAATCTTGTATCTTCTTTTTTATTTGATTGTTACTGACGTGCAGCTTTGGACAGTAGTTAGAACTTGTGTCATTTACTATAGTTATCTACTTGGTGTATAGTATACTTTGTCTTGGCATGCAGAAAAGAGTATTTCCATTTTCAACTGAAGTTCCCTTCATAACTTTAGCACATCGCTGTGCTTGCAATTAAAGAATTTTGTTTAAGATTGAGGGCCATTCCGCACAACTTAAATATAGTAGAAATCTTACCTTTTGTAAATGCTACTAATTCAATGTTCCACATGACGGCGCACACAATCTGCAACACTCCTGCAACACTCCCGCAAAAAGCGCTTCATTGTAGCGCTTTTCGGGAAATCAGGAAAAGTGGATTCCCCCTGAGAAAACCTCTACACTTCTGTGCACAAGCTGCAACACATCAACGAAAGGCATGTGCGTTCTCAATGTAGCGGCAGAAAAAATGTCCCTCCCCTGCTCTCACCACCAAACTTCCGGCGAAGCGATCAACATTTTTTTTTCCTTAGACAGGAAAAGCATCTAACAAGCGAGGCTTCTCAGAGGCTTCTCCGGCTAAAGTCCCTCCACATAAGTGATTAAAAGTTAAACAAAGCTCCCTACTGCAAGTGTCTTTAAAGTTCCCAAGCGCAATACAGCCCCTTGTTCAACACTGCCCATAATTTCAGCCACAAATCTCGCCCATGGGGGGAGGGATTTTTTTTTTACTTGAGGAGCCTGTAAACGATTAAGCGCCAGCTCCTGGAATGAATATGTATTGCTACGGGTGTTTTGGGGTTTAAAAAAAGAGTTCTTAAAGGGAAACATGAACACAACAGTTAATTGGCTGTTAAGGGGTGGGAGGAAGCACAGAAAAATATTGCCTACCCTATTGCGATTTCGGCGAGACCGGAAACTTGTGCGTTACGAGAACACCGCTACTGGAAGAGCCTTTTTTCACTAGAAACGGCTGTGTGGGTTACCGCAATCTGCCGCTTTTGCCTGCAGCACTTTTCAATAGCGCACAGATTTAGCCACACAGCCCTTTGTGAGGAAAGCCCCTGAATTTTGGTTTTGCACTTGGACCTTGTTCTAGGTTTTGTCAAGGCTAAACAAATAACCAGAAACAATTCCCGTCCTCTCCATTTCATTTCTTGATAGTATTCAACAGTCATTTCCCCCTTTCTAAATCTAAAGAGAAACACAGTTCAAAAGGCTTAAAAATATTTTCATGCTGCGGGCTGTAAGCACACAATTCAGTCTCATTTTTTATGCCTTTTCTTCTTCCTCCAATTTATTTTTGAATATCAAAATGCCTGGAAGTATTTTCCAGTTCTAATTCTTCACCAAAAGATCTTGCTAACAACTGAACCAAGTGCAGCATGGCAAATAAACCCCACACTGCCATTGAAGAGATGGCAGGGTGGGGCAGGAAGAGGATGCTCTGTATCCTCGTAAACAAAAGGGGAGAGGGAAAAGGAGGAGCGGCATGTGCGGAAGGCGGGCAGCAGTGTGAGCCCGTGGTGCCTAATTAGGGTGCAGGCTACATCACACTTTCCCTTCTCTCCAGCGGAGCCACGAGCAGCTTGCTCCTACCCACCCTCCCCCTGATAAATGTGATTTGTGGTTTTATATGCATGTTTGTAAATGTTATGGAATTACTGTTTGAAAAATGTCACAGCTTTTTGGGGGCAGCTATGGCACGGGCAGAGAGCCTAAGGGGTTTGAATGTAATGGTTGGGACTCATCAATGAGGTGGTTCAATTGAGGCTGCCATCTAATGACAGCAGCATGATTGAAGACCTTCTTAAGGGTCTCCATGGTGGTGTAGGCCTTCGATGCTTTACCTCCCCAGCCAGCCAATGAAGCACTGACCTAGCCTGGCAGACCTCAGGAAAGAGTCTTCTCTCTGCTCTACCTGGCCAGGATGGAAGAAGGCCTGTGAAAATACAGGCTGCAATTGCCCTCTAGCTTTTCTCCACCAACCTCTCCCTCTGACTTGGGTTGATTTAGGTGGGATTGTTGACTCCTCCATGGTGGTGTCCTATTAATTTCCTTTTGTTGCCTGCATTGTCAGAACTGCATTCTGTCAATATCAGCATTGAGCCAGATCCATTTTGCCCATTTTCTCCACCTTCAGAGATCCCCTTAAGGGATGTTGGAGCGAGGGTTTGCAGAGGAGCTGTCAGGACACCCTCACTCTCAAGTGGCAGGGGATACCACACAGTGCCTTGTGAATTCCACATGGAATCTCACATCCTGCCATCCCATAGTATTCCCCAGCAGGCAGGAAGCAGCCAGCTGATGGGTAGAGATCTACTGCCCTATGCTGCAGAACGGCTCAGATAGCTGTGCCGGAGGAAGTTATGGCCATTTTAACTACAGCGATGTGTCTGGTGTTTGTTCACCTCACTGCTCCTTCCCTTTTGGTGGTAGATCTGCAAGGTTTAAATTGTGAAGGAATCCATGTGACAATATGAATTGTACTATTGGAATCAATTGTTTTCTAGATTTTCCTGAAGTGAAAGATAACAACAACACAATATATAATTACATGTGCATTCTTTAGAAAAAAAAAAGTATCACAATATTTGCTTGTGCCATCATGACATAAATAGATGAATGGAAAATACAAATTTTAGATAGTTGCCCAAATTTACAGTTTAAAATTCACAAGATTTACACTGACAATATGTAGTACCAGTTTACAGTTTGCTCTCTATAGAAGAAAGCCAGCACATGGAGAGGTCACAACATAGTTGAACATTCAAAATAAATTCTGAACTGGCCATGGATTGGAGAGGAAAACCTAGATGGGAAACAGGAAGAATTCTAACTTCTTGTTCTAGCTATGAATGGAACACTTGGGAGGGTACACACCAAGCAAAAAAGTAAGGGAGGACCACTCCATAAACTCATGAGAATTATTATATCTTTATTGTTTTAATAAATTTTATCATAATCTGTGTATATTCAGAACAAACAAGGAGTTAACTTTGCTGCTGATCTAGTCTTTTCATTCCTCTTTCCTGTTTCCTGATTACAAAATGCCATTGTTAAGAACTGTGAAAATGACCTTGTAAAGCTAGTGGTACTCAAATATACTGATGCTATCTGGACATGTATATGAGCCCTTGGAGTACCTGAGAATGAATTATGGAAGATTATTTGCTTGATTCATCTAATCTTTGACACCTGATAGCCACGTAACTGGGGTCTTTGCCAAAGGTATTATATGGCAATATCAATCTAAAATTTGTCTTTTATAAAAAGCATTTTTGCAATTTCCTGTGTACAGTTGGCAATAAATTCATCTGCTCTTTTTTGTTCTTCTTTATTTCGAAAGCATTAATTTTATTCCACAATTTAGAATGCACCTGGAATCAACACAGCTGTTTTTATTTAAACAATATGCTAGGGCCGTAATTCACTATTTTCACCATAAATAGTGCCTGCATGTCAAAGTACTTGTTTAAAAACCAAGTGAGGTTATAGGATATCAAAGATCATGATGGCAAAGGAAACTACAATTTGGTCCATTTAAAATGACTGCGCATAATGCTTAAGAGGGAAAAGGAAATACTATTAGAAGGAAGGTCTTTTGATAACACTCCAGAATATAGAAACAACACAATTACCATTGCCTCCTCTCTGGTAATGGTTCATTCATATGGCACCATTAAAATATATAGGGTTTGTTCCAGTCCAACATTCTTAAGAGATTAACTGATAATCCCATTAGGGAGCTATAACTATGACACAACACATATGTTTTATGTAGGAAATTCCATGCTTTGTCTCTGGCAATCCTAGTTAAGGGTTCCCAGTAGCAGTACTTACGATCCTACATTGTCACTGCTTGCCGAGATAGTTAGGACTGAGCTACAGAAGCTGGCAGTATACCTGTATGCTGCCAGTTCAGCTGGGATGGCAGTATAAACATCAAATAAATAAATAATCAATACAGAACAGGGCAATCCTTTTTATATTGTGACATTGTGTTGCACCCATCCCACTGTACAAAGGTATGTCACACACACATGGTGTTTCCCCATCCAGACAGATTGTGGAACTAATAGCTGTTGGTGGGTTTAAAGGCCAATATTACACATGTTCACCTGGCCCTTTGGCTGTTATTCCTAAGCAAATTCAATTGTTTTGTGTAGCTAATAAGCAATTCAGAATGCAGTCATGTGTTGAGAAAATAATTACTTTCATTTTGTAGTTAATAATGAATCTCATTAGGTATATCATTAGCCAATAACCCAATTTAGAGATATTTGCCAGTGAATCTGTATATCATGCTTTGAATTTTACTATCCAAAACACTTTGAGATTATGGCCATCATCCCATTTTGAGATCATTTATGAGTGAGAGTTGACATTCATATCACACCAGCAGCATAGAGGCTGCTTGAAAATGCTTCTAGGGACTGGCAATTCCATGCAAGTATTTTAGCATATAAAAATGCTTATACTATGTACATTTCTTAAACCTCATGAAGACTCACTCTAGTGCTAGCCATTGCAATCATGAACTGTGAAGACTCTACGTTACTCCAGATATCTACACAGTCAGCACCTCTATATATTATGGCCTTGTTGTGGAACTACTACCACAAGAGACTATTTTATTTATAGCAGTTTATTAAAATATTTTACCTCTTCTTTCACATCCCATCTAGGTGAATATCTGTCAGATAGACTGGCTGCCTGCCTGCCTGCCTGTCTATCATGTTTTGGACTGACAAAATAGGGATGGGATTTATCCATGAATTTGGATAAACATTGCAAATTTCAACATTTTAAAAATATACATTTAAAATGTATAAGCAAGTGATGGGTGGGCTATCCTTAAGCAAGAGCTATTGCATACTCAAGACATGACTATTCCAGCAAGGGAGAAATATAGTAGGGGATACAAGATGCCTATTTGGATGAAAAGGAGGAGCTAAGAAAGAAAAAGGAAATGTTCAAGAAATGGAGGGAAGGACACATCTCTAAAGCAGAGTATCTGCAGGTTACTAGGCACTGTGGGTCACCCATCAGCGATATTAAAGCTGGGAGTGAGCTGAGACTGGCCAGGGAAGCCCACTATAACAAGAAAAGCTTCTTCAGATATCTGAGGAGCAAGTATAAGGTAAATGAGGCACTGTTGGCTGAAGAAGGAGAGACTCTGACACAGGACAGAGAGAATGCAGAAAGGCTGTATCTATTATGGCTCTGTGGACACATCTAGAGATAGTAGTGGGCAGTGTGCAGTGTCTAGGTGGCAGGCTGACATGAACAGAGAGTTTGTCAAGACACACCTGGCTATACTGGATGAGTTCAAATCCCCTGGGCCGGATAGTGTGCACCTGAGAGTGATCAAAGAACTTTCTGGAGAACTTGCAGAACCCTTGTTTATCATGTTTAGAACTTCTTGGAGGATTGGCGATGCATCAGAAGACTGGAAGAGAGGGCATGTTATCCCAGTCTTCAAAAATGGTGGAGCAATGACCTGGGAAACTACAGGCCCTGAGTTTGATCTCAAGCGGAGGGGAGGTAATGGAGCAGATTTTAAAGGGGGGCAATCTGCAAACATCTGAAGGACAATTTGTTGGTCTGGGGAAGACTGCATGGATTTGTCTCAACAGGTCCTGCCAGACCAACCTGGCTTTCTTCTTTGACTGAGTAATGGACTTATTAGATCGTGGAAACTCAGTTGATGTTGTTTATCTGGATTTCAGTAAAGTTTTTGACAAGGTTCCCCATGATGTTCTGTTGGGTAAACTGGAGAGCTGTAGACTGGAATTTTGGATGGTTACGTGGATAGGGAACTGGCTATAATACTGCACCCAAGGAGTGGTTGTCGATGGTGTTTCATCAGATTGGAAGGAGGTGAGCATTGGGGTGTCACAGGGCTTGGTACTGGGTCCAGTATTTTTCAACACTTTTACCAATGTTCTGGTTGAGGAGGTGAAGGGAATCTTCATTAAATTTGCAGATGACACTGAATTGAGAGGAGTAGCAAACTGGATCTGGGACCTCTATGAAGAAAGGCTGAGGGGAATGTTCTTCCTAGAAAATGGGAGGTTGAGAGGGGAAATTATTGTTCTCTTTAAGTATTTGAAAGGTTGTCACTTAGAGGAGGGCAGTGAAAGGTAGGCAGCAGAGGATAGGACCTGTACTAATGGGTTTAACCTACATGTAGAATAGTACTGGCTAGATATCAGAATTTCCCCCCCACAGTAATTCAGCAGTGGAATTGGCTGCCTGAGGAGACAGTGAGCTCCCCCTCATTAGCAGTCTTCATACAGCAGCTGGACAGATACCAAGAATGCTTTGTACTGATCCTGCAGGAGCAGGGGGTTGGACTAGATGGCCTGTATGAGCCCTTTTAACTCTATAATTCTATGATTCAGTGTCCTTTGAAGTCAATAAGTTTAGCATGGTGTGACATTTGCTTAGGACTTAGTTTGTACTTTGTAGTGAGGACCTTATACTGATTCAAACTACTGGTCTTTCTTTGGCTCTATGTTGTCTCTTATGACAGGCCATGGTGCTCCAGTATTAGACACAGAAAAATATCTTTCAGCACCTTCTACCCTTAAATGGAAAGAGCAGGGATTGAACCAGTGGCAAGGGTGGTCTTCTTTTCCTCCCTGCATTTGGGACAGCTCTGTTTGCATCCCTCCTATGCACCAAAAGCCTATTCAGCTATTTATTCATAGAAAAGTCCTCCCTAATTCAGTGCTCATGAGCAGAAGGTGCTTTGCTTCTGATGTGTGTTGTTAATAAAATGTTTAAAAAGAGATTTATTCCCTGGATATTCAAATGGAAAAGGAACTTGTCTTATCTTATTAGGGTTTAGGTTTTAAACACAGGTTTACAGAATAGCTAAAGAACAGGAAATACAAATGGAGCCAGGATTACAGGCAACTCAAGGGACTGTGGCAAGTGTTATGTCAGAAGAAAAAGCACATTTTCATCCTTTCTTTTGTCCCAATGAATCAAAGTCCCTCTGATTGGTGGTGTCACATCGCCCTGATCAGAAAGGAATTAAGTGGCCAGGGAGAATGTGCTTTTCTATCAAAGACCTGGCAGACTACGGGATGTAAAAGCCCAAAGGTCTGTGTAAATCTCCAGCTCACAGACAGCAGAATGGAAAGGTGGGGAAAAATCTATTACAGGCAATCCAATCCCTCACAACCTGACCATTCACTAAAAATAAACATTCACGACTCACACTCTTGGCTTTCAATAAGGCTGCCTCATCCCCCCACCCTCCATCTGCATTTTTTAAAAGAGTGCATTAAAATGATGAGTAGTGGCACTGAAAACGGAAATCTTTTTTTTTTTTTTTTTTTTTTATAATGATTTTTTTTATTTTCATAAAGATAGAAATATAATCATCATTTAAGAATATACGACCCCACATTGACTCCACAGTGATATAAACTTTTGCCCAAAACTCTAAGAGCCATGAGTCTAAGAGCCATCCACATTTCCACTACATTAAAAAAAAGGCCTGTTTAGATATACAAAAGAAAAGTTATTATTAATCAACTTACTTGTGAGATCGTAGACCTCACATTAACTGCTTGATACAATCTAAGAGCTATCCTAGCAGATATTTCTAGGTTTGAGTTAGATGCTTAACATTAAACATTTCTTATAGCACAGTATGAGTTTTGGCCCTGTATCAATACCCTGATGAAGGGAGAGGAAAGTAGGGCTTTGCCTTAAAGATGTACAAAGAAAAAAAATTACAAAAGGATTTCATAATTTCTCCTTATCCTTAATACAGATACATCTACAAACCACTTATACTTGACCCATTCTAAGAGCCATCCTGACAGGTATAAGTTGAGAGCTTTGCATTTTCTACAGATCAATATGAGCTTTGGCCCTGTAACAATACACCAATAAAAAAAAATAATAATAAGGGGGGAAAGCCCCATTTTATATTTCCAACGCTAACGATTATATTACCTATATGCCTACTAAGAAAAAGAAACAAGAGAGAAAAAAGGCACTGCTTCCCCTTTTTCATAAAAATAGCAATGTAGGATACAGTATATGTTGTTAATACAGAGAATAATAAGATTTCCAGGTTTAGATTAAATGCTTAGCATTAAACATAGAACAATATAAGCTTTCAGTCTTCTATAGGTTCTCCTTATCCTTGGTTCTGATACATCTACAAAACAATTTATGCTTGACCCATTCTAAGAACCATCCTGACAGATATATTTTCAGATTTAAGTTGAAAGCTTAACATTAAACATTTTCTACAAGTCAGTGTAGGCTTTAGTCCTAGGACAATACCCTAATAGAAGAAAGAAAAAATAAGGGGGGGGAACCCCATTTTACATTTTCAGCACTAATGATTATATTACCTATATGCCTACAAAAGAAAAGAGACAAAAAAAAAACAAGAGAGAAAGAGACACTGCTTCCCCTTTTTCATAAAAATGGAAATATAGAATACAGTATAACATTAAACATAAAACAATATGAGCTTTCGGTCTTCTTAAGGGGGTCTCATCTCGAGGCTTGCTACATCTTGTCGTTCCCGTAAAATTATATTCTGTCCCATTGGCCTTTGGCGTAGAAAGTGCAGTTGTACTCTTTCCCGCAGAATATGCATCGATAAATCTTGAGGCCGTTGCACCTCCTGGACTCCAGTATCAATACAATTTCCCCCCCAGAGAGATCCTTTAAATCGGTTACTTTCACTGCAGATCCATATTTCTTTTGATTGATTTTTGTACACTGTTGCTTTGAGATGGCTGTATGTCTTTTTAAAAAGGGTGTCCTTATCTGGGCTGCAGAACTCCGGCATCCCATTCTCCGTCTCCAGAATTTCGGATTTCTCTTCTACTGTTGGTTTTCCACCTTGTTTAGAGCTGTCATCAGCCACTGTTATTGATCCATTATTCCTGTTAAAGACGTCTTCCTTGGCATCTTGGATCTCCTTGAAGATATGAATTTCAGATTTCTCTTCTGCTGTTGGTTTTCCACCTTGTTTAAAGCTGTCATCAGTCACTGTTATTGATCCATCATTCCTATTGAAGACTTTTTCCTTGCCATCTTGGATCTCCTTGGAGATATTTTTGATCAATCCATCTAAAAATACTTTGTAATCTTGGGTTTGTATCTCTATTAGATGAGCCAATCTTTTTAACATAGACATGATTTTGACTTTAAAAAAAACCGGCCCCAAACAATTTTACAAGTGGCCAGTAGAGGTCCTCTGTTTTATCCTCTAATGTTCCGGCACAGGCATGTGACGTATTGAAGGCAGAGATTCTCGTGCTGGCACAGAGTTCTCGTGAGATTTTCCCATTCACAGCTTATCTTATCTTCGAAAACCAAAACAATTACAATAAGAGCTTTTGCCAATTAATTCGAGTTGATTTGAGTCCTTCTTCTGCTTAGTTAGGAGAATTAGCCTGCCTCTTAACGAGGTGGCTTCGGGCAGAGCAGAGTAAGAGGAGGGGGGAAACAAAGGGCTTTGATGCAGGAAGAGAGACGGAGAAAAAAAAAAGCGAGAGATACTTGCAGTAAATGATGTTTTGGAACTCAGCCGATGTCCTCCCCTCAGTTCAAAGCGTTCATTTGTGGTAAATCATCATGTAGGGTTGAAGCAGATACTTTAAGATTAAAGAAAGAAAAGAAAGTCCGAGGTAGAAAATGGCAGTCGTCCTCTGGACCTGGAACGCTGACAGCCTATAATCCAGGGAGATATACTCCCTAAAGGATTGGAGACGGCCCCAAGAACTTCCTGGGTAGAAAGGTGAGGTGGGGTTTGCGTACCCCTCCTCTCTTCTGCCAATTGCTTGCACAATTGACCCCTGTCAGGCTTCAGAGATAGCAGAGCAGATGCCCTGCCACCCTCTCAGGACGACATCTTTAGCCACACCCTCGAAAACGGAAATCTTCAGCTCAGCCATTTATCTTCACCATTACACTGTTTTTACTGTTTGCACTTGACGAATAAACACTCTAGTAGGTTAAGGATGAGCTGGAATCAGGAGAAAAGTCATCTCACTATGCTTGGAGTACAATAAATTGGGCTCTTAAAAATGCTACATGGTACCTACTAGTGTTTGTTAACCACGGCAACTACATTGCTTGCTTGAAGGGGAAAGAGGCAGTTTTGTTTATGAAGAACATGACTCTTGCTCTGTTAGATTTTTTTTTACTCTATTCTTTCTCCAAATTATTCAGGGTAGTAACCAGGGTTTTCAGCTTTTTATTCAGAGTCAGCATGGTGTAGTGGTTAAGGAGCAGCAGGTTCTTATCTGGAGAACCAGGGCAATTCCACACATACTAGTTAATGCACTTTCAATGCACTTTAGAAGTAGATTTTCCTGTTCTGCACAGGAAAATCCAGCTGCAAAAGCACACTGAAAGTGCATTATCCTATATATGCAGAAAAGACCCAGGGCTGATTCCTCATTCTTCCACATGCAGCCAGTTGGGTCAGTCATAGTTCCCTCAGGCCAATTCTGCATGGGCAAAAAAGGACAGGGCAGTGTCAGTATGGACATGGGGCTAATCCCCATGTCCACATGACATCGTCATTGTTCCAGCCCCCTCCAGGGCCTGCTATGAATGGGGCCCTCATTTGGTGAATCCTAAGGGAACCCAGGAGAATCTGTGTTCCCTTTTCACACTGCAGAGGCCAATGGGGCCTATTCCGTAGCAGGCACATGTGGGTGGGAGGGGGCAAAAAATGCCTCGGTCAGCTTTGCAGCCCTTCACAGTGCCATGGGGTGGACTGATGTTTTTGTTTGTTTGTTTGGGAGTAAGGTGGGACCATGTTCCCATGTAATCTCACCTTCCTGCAAAATAAAAAACCTCTCCGCACCCCCCTCCCCCCACATGGGGGCAACCTGTCTGCTGCAGCTGCGTCCCTTGGGCGATGACATTTCAGTAGTCAACTGGGTGCCCCACTGAAATATGTCCCCTGTGGGCACACAGAAAGCTGCAGAGCTTGCAGCTCCTCAGCTATGCACCACTGGAGGCCTGGCTTGGTAGCTGCCATACGAAATCGGCCTTAGTGCTATTGTCACAGAGCAGTTCTCTTAGAACTTTTTTGGCTTAACTTCTTAATATGTTCGTTGTGGGAAAGATGTTTATAAGCTGCTATGGGACTCTTTGGGTAGTAGAAAGCAATTGTTGTTGTTCTCCTCATCCTCGAAATAACAATGATCTTCATAGTTCAATGAGTATTTGAATCCAGGTTGTCTTTGCCCTGCTGTAAATATGAATCACTGTTCCAGTGACCTCATTATGTTAGTCTGTTGTAACACTAATCACTAAACCTGGTTAGTTGGTTTTCTGTCATCAATTCATATTTAGTCTCATTTCATCAGGTATACCTATGCCTCATTCACAGGACTAGTTTAAATTAATACTGAGACTTTATTGAAGAAAAAACTTACACTATGATAGACTATCAACTGAGCCATTCACAACAACAAAATTTATTGTAGGAATTTATTGGAAAGTTTTTATATAACAAAATTCTCATGTATAGCCAACGGCATTCTAAGTGTAGCCCACAGGGAAGCATAGCATCTTCTGCCCCACCTCAAACAGTGGCTGCAATATTCCATACAGCAACTATCAAGCTCAAGGTCCATTAGTGGGCTGAAGAAAACATCGCCACTGTATAGCTAAGATGATGATTTCAGTGGAGTGCAGGCCCTAGAAAGAGAAACTGATAACAAATATATTTAAAATATTTCTCTTAACATGATTAAAGACTTGCTGAGTGACTGCACAAAGGACATCTGGGTTGGATCCCGATAAATATTTTTATTAGCAGAACAGAACTTTCCTATCTCACCCCCACCCCACCCCCATTGCAGCCCATGAATTCCCACACCATGCTGTCCATAGGATGCCAGGGGAACTAGAGGAACACCATGAGTGCCTCTAAGGCGGGGAAGGAGAGTCAGGGGAAGCTGCCAGCTTAGTGTGGACCCAACTCATTGGCTGAACCAGGTTTTCTAATAGTACAAGAAGGAGGACAACCAATTGACTACAACCTTGTCCTGAGTGATTAATTGTCCACAGAGGTCCAGTACTTCCAGCAGACTCTCTTGCGGGATTGAAAGAGAGCACTCTTGTCTCTTGTTCCTATTAGAAATGCTGGTATGAGCCAATCCACCATGTTAAACTTGGTTTAAAGTAACACCTTTAAGACCAACAAAGGTATTCAAGATATCAGCTTTCATTTATACCTTGGATAAAACTTTGTTGGACTTAAAGGTGCCACTGGACTCAAACTTTGTTCTGCTACTTCAGATTGACATGGCTACCTACCTGGCAACTCTAGTAGCTGACCTAATACATCGAATTATCTATTCACCAGACTGTATTTGTACACCAAGAGGATGAATGCCAATTGAACTGAAAAGCATGTTGAAGTTCTACATTTGCCAATTTAAAGTGAACAAAAATTACAGATTCAAGATGAAAAGCCTTCTGAGCAGATACAGTAAAAGTCTCACTAACTTTCTTTCAGTCCTATCACAGAGCAACTTTGCACACAATACCTGATGAGGGGGAAATCACCACATGCTAGGATTATTTATGGGCCCTAGTAAGTGGCAACAGTTCTGTGGACAGGTGTGCATGCTGTTCACACTTTCAGCCTTTCCCTAACCATACTATGTAAATGACACTCTAAGCAGAAGTCAGCAACATATGGCCCACAGCTCTGCATGCCTCTAGTCTAAGTGATCTTTTTGTCCTCAAGGGCTTCTGTCAGAACTCTATTATTTACTATTTTTATTGCACCTAAAATGCTGGATATCCTGTGCCTCCTGGCTATAAAAGTATTGGATGAATTTAAAGGAGCCCAAATCTCATTATAAATAAGCCCAGACTATGACATTTCTGGGGGGAAATCAGAAGATGTTTCACATTTTGGATTATATAGTTCAGGAAGACAAACAGAACTGTGCAACATGGCTGAAAATGAAAGGCAAGATACCTTTCCTATTAATGGAACTGACATGCATGGACAACACACAGGAGGGACTGGATGGTTCAGAAAGTAACAGCCTGTTGAATGTGTCAGAATCATCCTGCATGATGCATTTCATTCTGGGTTCCTCGGTGTCCAGCTTGAACTGCAAGAAGGGGAGCCCTATGATTATTCTGTGTACTCACCTTTCCTGTACATGGCTTTCATCTGAGTGAGTCAGTGTATCAGATGTATGGAAAATGCGCTCAATCATTCCCAATAAACTGCCCAGCCATTACAAAGATGTCTCTATCTTAACACATAGTCATCCAGCAACCTACTCTTCTCTTGGCCAGTGTCTCCTAGTCCGTAGCCTGCATATACAATAAAACCATGACAGGGGCCCATGCCAAGAATCTGGAGAGAGGTGGGCTGCTAGGTTAATGTACCCACTCAATACCACATTCTACTCTTAATCACATTCTACTCTTAATCACATCAAAGGTATAGTAAGGGAGCAAGTTGGACAAGTTGACTCTTTCGTCCCCAAGGGAGGCCATGGAGTATCTGCTCATTCCCACTGGAGCACAGCCATGCATGGTGGTAAACACAGTAAGGTGGTGAATTCAGTAAAGAGATGAAGTCAACATGAAGGTCTAGAGCACGAGTGGCCAAACTGGCATGGGCTCATGGTAACTGCAATCTGTGGGAAACTGGAGAGCCACAGTCTGCTCACTCTTGTTCTAGAGGCTTAAAGGGCTGTGTTCCCATGCCCACCTGGCCAAAACTAATTAATCTGGGAGTAGAAGGAAGCAGGCCAGTAACTTCAGTAGAGGCTTGAGGTGGCCTGGAAACTTCCAAATTTCCAACAAAGGTTGCTTGGGCAGAAGAGGTTTCCTCCATTTCCATTCTGAAATCTCCTCACATTTTGGATTTTTTTTGTTTCTTCATGGGACCCTAATTTCTGAGTGGATGACCCCCATTCCCCCCCCTCTATTCTGCATTGTATTTACCCCCTTCAAGGGTGAAGATGCATTCCCTTTGTATTTTCCCCTTGTTATTTAAAAGCTGTTTTGCAATGCTCCAGGCCCTAGGTCATTATTTAAATAGTTATTAAATGCAGACATGTTCCATGGTTTCCCCCCCACCCTGCCCTTCACCCATCCCTTGCTCTGCACTGCTCTTCATTCACCAGTAGGAGGATGGCCAGAGTCTTGCTTGGTGCTACCAACAGGAATACTAGTAGTGTACCTCCTACTGATACACTAATTCCCCAGCAGGAAGCATGCAGCAGGGAGCCAGAAGAAGCGAATAGCTCTGTTTATTTACTTTTATTTATAATTTGATTTATATCCCATCTGTTTTGACTAAGTCATCTCAAGGCAGCTTACAACAATAAAACAACATACCCCATAAAATTCCATAAAAACATTAAATCCTACAACTCCACACAAGAAGATTGTTGTTGTTAGTTGCGAAGTCATGTCTGACCTATCGCGACCCCATGGACAATGATCCTCCAGGCCTTCCGATCCTCTACCATTCCCCGGAGACCATTTAAGCTCTCACTGGCTACTTCAGTGACTCCAGCCAGCCACCTCATTCTCTGTCGTCCCCTTCTTCCTTTGCCCTCCATCACTCCCAGCATTAAGCTCTTCTCCAGGGAGTCCTTCCTTCTCATGAGGTCGCCAAAGTATTTGAGTTTCATCCTCAGGATCTGACTTTCTAAGGAGCAGTCAGGGCTGATCTCTGACTGGTTTGTTTGCCTTGCAGTCCAAGGGACTTGCAAAAATCTTCTCCAGCACCAGAGTTCAAAAGTCTCAATCCTTTGATGCTCGGCCTTCCTTATGGTCCAACTTTCACAGCCATACATTGCCACTGGGAAGACCATAGCCTTGACTAGACACACTTTTGTAGGCAGGGTGATGTCTCCGCTTTTTACAATACTGTCTTGATTTGCCATAGCTTTCCTCCCCAGGAGCAAGCGTCTTTTAATTTCTTTGCTGCAGTCCCCATCTGCAGTGATCTTGGAGCCCAGGAAAATAAAATCTGTCACTACCTCCATTTCTTTCCCATCTTTTTGCCAGGAATTAAGAGGGACGGATGCCATGATCTTTGTTTTCTTGATGTTGAGTTTCAAGCCAACTTTTGCACTCTCCTGTTTCACCCACTTCAGGAGGCTCTTTAGTTCCTCTTCACTTTCTGCCAGTAGAGTGGTATCATCTGCATATCTGAAGTTGTTGATAATTCTCCCTGCAATCTTGATCCCAATTTGTGATTCATTTAACCCCCCTTTCTTACGATGTGCTCTGCATACAAGTTAAATAGGCAAGGCCTGGTTCTCACTGTTGCTTCTTGACCTGCATATAAGTTTCTCAAGAGACAGATAAGATGCTCTGGTATTCCCATCTCTTTAAGAACTTGCCATAATTTGTTGTGCTCCACACAAGGATTGCTGCCTTGTCATGGCAAAGGGGCTTGCGTAGCTCAGTGAAGCCATGCAGGGCCACCCGAGACGGACAGGTCATAGCTGAGAGCTCTGACCAAAGGTGATCCACTGGAGAAGGAAATGGCAAACCACTCCAGTCTTTTTGCCATGAAAACTCTATGGACAGTTCCAAAAGGCAAAACAAGAACATTATCAAACCATAAATACACACATGGCCATAAAACCAACGGTTGCCCTCTATTCCAGTTGGCGGTTGTAATCATTCAATGCATAAATTAAACTCCATCAGGCTCAGATCTATCGCACCAAATGTACTGCGCTCAACATTAGGCAGGACTGAAGTTCGTGATTCCGGGCACTCCTACATGAGGCATAGCCCATGTGGCTGGTGGCATAGTAGGCAGGTTGACAGGCTTCAATAGTTCAAATCCCAAGTGTGCAACTAAAAATTTTGCACCTTTTCATTCCCCACTCAGTGACTAGTGCTGAACTTCCACTGAAACGGTTGTGTTTTTGAGGATCTGGGAACCGGCAGCTTCACCCCAGCCATCAACAGGGAGGGATGCTATTGCCATATTCTGTATGAATAGTATGGGGAGAATTGGAGATGGAAGCAGAGGAAGTTAAGACCATCATCGGAATAGAGTACCATGTAACCACAAGCATCTGCAATGTAATGCCGGGCAGTGGGAAATGACTGTAGCATGGCCAACGTCTGACCAAAGTAATCTGCAAAGCCTTTCAAGTCACGTTGCCATCTTGGCTTGGGGAAAGGGAGGGGGTGGAGGGAAAGGACTTCAGCCACTCCCCCCTAAGAACTCCTTCTCCTGCTGGCAGTCAGCCTGTGACAGAGGTCTCTCTGGAGGATGAGGTACTTGAATTTCAGGTGGATTGTAGCAGCAACAAGTGGCAGCTTACTTTGGTGGAAACTCTCAGCAATTATTAACAAAATACTGACAAAACTACGAGGAAGCACCCCCCCCCAAAAAAAAAAAAAAAACGATTTGTGTGCTTTGTCTATTTTTCATATTTTGGTGCACTATTTTTTTCTTTGGTAAGTGTAAAAAAACCTCCGGAGTAACATAGCACATGCAGAACTGGATGGGAACCAATTTATAAATCATTGGACTGCTCAGATTACGCAAAGAAAAACGTGAGGAGGAGGGTGGGAGACTGCAGATGGTGGAAATGGGGGGTGGGTGAGGAGAAAGAGAGCTCAGGAACAATCTGGGAGGAAGCAGCAGAAAAAGAAAGCCTGAAAGCAACATGGGTCGAGGCAGCAGTGGTGAAAAGAGCAAGGGCAGCCAGAGCAGTCAGCAACATAAACAGGGGAGAACAGCATAAGACAGTGATGACTATCAAAATGAGAAGCAGGAGGAAGTCTAAGAAGCTGTCGGGACAGAACAAAAAGGCAAATCCGAAAGCAGTAAGGGCTTGGAGGTAGTTAAGGAAACTCTTAATGTGATTGGGGACTTGAAGCAGAACATACAACAGGAGCAGAAGACTTCAAGAGTTGAGATTTAGCATCATTGAGGGGACTCTGTGAAGGGGCTGCAGGACTGAGAAAGCAACTCAGCAGGACTGCGGACTGGGGGACTCGGGCAGGCCCAGATTTCTGAGGGTTCAAGGGTTGGCCCTTAAGTAATGTATGGGGACAGCTTGTGAGAAACTGGCAAGGGAGTGGCTGGCTGGCTGGCATAACAGACTTCCTTGTTTGAGGTCCCATAAATGGGGGAGAGGTGACACCCATTAATTCAATAGCTTAGCTATTTTTGGATATGCATTTATACACCTTTTTCACTGGCGTAGGAGCTGGCATTTAATCCTTTACAAGCTCTTCAAGTAAAAAAAAAAATCCCCCCTCCTGATGGGTGTGATTTGTAGCCGAAATTACGGGCATTGTTAAACAGAGGGCTGTATTGTGCTCGGAAACTTTAAAGACAATAGCATAAGGGAGCTTTGTTTTACTGTTAAGCACTTCTGTGGAGGGACTTCAGCTGGAGAAGCCTCACTTATTCATTGTTTTCACCAGTTTAAGGGGGGGGGGGGATGGTGATCACGTCTCCGGAAGCTCAGGGATGAGAGCTAGGGAGGGACATTCTTTCTACCACTATTTTGAGAATGCACATGTCTTTTGCTGATGTGTTGCAGCTTGTACTCAGAAATGTAGTGGTTTTTTCAGGGGGAATCCACTTTTCTGGATTTCCCACTAAGCGCTATAAAATTCTGATTGTTGCAGGAGTTTTGTGGTTTGTTTACGACATCATGTGGAACATTAAATTAATAGCGTTTACAAAAGGTAAGAGTTTGGCTACATTTAAGTCATGCGGAATGGCCCATAGTGCTTATCCTTGCTTTATTCATTAGGCTATCTGGTTCTGGAAAGAAAACATTCTAAGGAAGCACGTAATTCAGCAGAGGCTGTCATTTGGACTAGAAGCCAATGGTCTGTTAGGAAGCACATGCTGATGTAATGTTTGGTCCTCTCCTCAGGTCCTATTCTATTCCTATTTATGGCCCCTTTTGTTACCCTTGATTGATGTAGTACTTCCATGTACATGTGGACAATAATTGTATTATTATCAAGTTAATTATATTCATCTGTCATATAAACATTTAACATCCAGTCCCATTAACTAATAGCAGAATGATAGGAACACTGGGGTAATTGCAAGTTGATGTGCTTGTGAAAAATGGAATAGTTACATGAAAAAAATGACTCAGGAAAACAATCATTTTCAACATGACGTAGCAAAAGGAGAAAAATTACATAATGGTGAATAAAAATTGTTCTTCAGTACGTTACATAGTTCTTGTTGGGCTAAAAGCATTATCATTGTGAAGATAAGATAATAGTTAATTCCTCTCGCACTGCAGTGACCACATCTGAAATCACTGTTAAGGGTGCATCTATATCTCATCAAACACCTCTTCATTGGGTCACTTACTATCCTGTTATTTATGACTGAAATGCCTAGTGACCACTGATAACTGGAGAAAATATTTAAAGTAAAATCAAAAGTTCAGTAATTTAAACATATTGATCTAGTGTTTAATCTAGTTTGAGTGGTATTTGCTCCAAGCTTCACACATCAAGTAATTCTGATGATGAATAAGCAAGCATGAATTCACCTTTAGCTATAATTTAGTAAAGAATAATCAATTCTCACCTACTTATTATTCAGAGATTCTCTGACATTTCAACAACTGAACTTCCTAAAAGAAGAAAATAAGTACTGATGACATCTTAAGAGCAGGTACATTCCCGCAATTGGCTTACCTGTGCCAATAATTATTTGCCTTAGTGATTTACTCATTTGATGGGTGTTATGTTGGACTGTGGGACTCATACAAGGTCATGATTGCTGTGACAGAGGACAAATGGCTATCTTCTCTGTTCTCATGTATAGTGTTAATGTGCATGTCCAGTTGAATACTTATGGATAGGACTGTGCCAGCTTTTAATATTTCATCTTGCTAATTTTCTCACTGCAGTTCCATATAGCAGTGGTCCCCAACCTTTCTGAGGTTGGGCACCGGCAGGGCATTGGGGCGCGGCCCGTGGGCCATGCCCACGCATTGGCCGCGCCCGCGGGCCGTGCCCGCGCATCGGGCCGCACCCGCGGGCCGCGCCCCCGCATCGGCCTGGGAAGTTTTTTACTTGCGGCCTGGGAAGTTTTTTACTGCGGGGGGGAGGGGCGGGGAGAGGGAGCCGCGGCCCGGCGCCATGGCCTTCGCGGCCCGGCACCGGGCCGCGGCCCGCAGGTTGGGGACCACTGCCATATAGCTATCCTCCATGTGGATTCAAGTTCTGCTGCAGCTTTCAGCATGGTTATGGTGGCAGTTTAAGGAATGACGGTCTTTTCTTTTGCATAGAACACTTGAGTCCATATAATAGTGTGGAAAGGTTTGCTCAACAAGAAAAAAACTAGGCCAGTTTCCAATCTTGTTTCCCACCAAGTGGCAGGTTGCTGCCAAATAGGCTCTTTAAATGAACAACCTGCAGTAGTCCATTGTCCAGAAGTGCTGCTACTAGCTGAGATCAAACAGAACCAAGTCCCAGCACTACTGATGAAATCGCCCAATAGTGGCGAGCACAATCATAGACTCTCTTGTTATCTGGTTCCTCAACACTTGTATGTGATAACATTGAATATATTTTAAATTTTCAATGAGAAGAATGGGCTTATTTTTATATTTTTTTACCATGAGTATGCATACCAAGAGTGATTGCTAAAACTTTATGTTCAAGGAAGCTCTCAAATTACAAATCATCAGAGCCATAGAAAATACCTTAATCTGTGGGCTCACTTAGGCTAGGCCATTAAAACCCCACCTAAATCCTTTTGTAGCCCTGAAAATACCACCCAAATAGGTATATCTTTCCACACCAAGCTGAAAATTCTCTTTAAATCCAGTCTCTCCAATAATGGGAATATGATTCCTTCCACTCAAAGAAAGAACTGCATTTGCAGTATCAGTTCAGAAAATGTGGATATTATATCGTTCATGTTTTGCAAATGGCGGCCACTTTACTCCACACCTGTCACAGGTTTCCACTGAAGAGTTTTAAATAATTCAGTGAGGTTCTTGAGGAGCAAAGATTATTTTGTATAAATTTGAAGGTTTCTTTTTGCTTGAGCCAAGTGTTGCTGTTATTACTACAGATCATGAGAAACACTCACTCAAATATTCAGTGTAAGAATCTCACAAAGAATTCTTCAAATGGTGAAAGTTGAAGAGAAGCCTTCCTCAAATATCTAAAATTCAGGCTTTAAAAGATATACAGAAGATGAACTACTGTTTTGCACATCATGCCTCACAGTGGATAAAAACACTGATAGTCCTGCTTAATAGTTTGTTTCCAAAAATACTTAAACTATCGATGCTCTGGCTTGTGAGAATGTAACAAGCTTCAACCACACAACAATGAATCTATTAACAAAATAAGAACCACACGTATATGAAAAACATGCAAATTAAAAATGCACAGATAATGATTTTATCATACTTTGGATGACTGATACTCTTCGTATGCCTGTTGCTCCATGCAACCCAGACAGAATAAACCAGGAATATTCACTGTGTCACTCATGGACCAAATATGCATGGGGCAGGTAATCAGGGTGGTGGCATCAGGGCAGATCTGATTGCACATGACAATGCCACCATCCCAGCCCTGGCCCAGCATAATGCCCTGGAAGGCACACGGTAAGGGAACACAGAATGCTATGGGCACCAGCGGGGGTTAAGCTGAGCCAGCACCATGCATAATAGGCAGGCCTGGCTCTTCCCTCAACCTATGGTGTCCCTGCAGAGACACCGCATGTCTCTGTTAGCTCTGGAGAGCTGCAGAGCTGGCTGGGGAGTCCACCACCCCAACCTTGGTGGGAGAGTGGCATGCCGCTCCCCTCCATCATGCAGTGGGAGCCCATGCCCCCCACTCCCCCCTGCTGCTGCTGCCTCCAGGCAGCATACTAGGCTTTCCAGCCCCGGTATTTTGAGTGCATGCACGCTATGCCAGGGCAGTCCACATATGCTGGGGTATTACTCTCCCCATGCATATGCGGGAAGCATGGGGGCATGCTGCCCTGACACCATGCCCGGCAGTAGCCGGGCATGGCTGCTGCCATGCATAATAAGTCATGGAGAGACATAGTCACAATTACTATCAGCCCAAAGAGGCACATTTACTATCATCCCTGGCAGGAGACATGCACCTCCGGTGGAAGCCGAAGATGGGAACCAACTACTAGGTAAAAGCTCCACCAGGTGGCCCACTTTTCTGAAATATGGGATTTATGCTACATTGGAGAAGAATGCTCAGAAGAACTACAGATGGCATTGAAGAACTATATGGAGACAAAAATGATCACTGGGATAGACCTATCTCTATAGATGTCCAAGTCAAATGGACCAACAGGATCAGCATTATTGGCAGGGTCAGCTCCAAATTCTTAGCAGCCTTAGTCAAGAGCCCAAATATGGAGCAGGCTATGAATTCAACAAATTAATGAAATAAAATAATTTTTAGTATCTACTGTCCTCACAGAGCCTCTTGTGGCGCAGAGTGGTAAGGCAGCAGATCTGCAGTCTGAAGCTCTGCCCATGAGGCTGGGAGTTCAATCCCAGCAGCCGGCACAAGGTTGACTCAGCCTTCCATCCTTCTGAGGTCGGTAAAATCAGTACCCAGCTTGCTGGGAGATAAACGGCAATGACTGGGGAAGGCACTGGCAAACCACCCTGTATTGAGTCTGCCATGAAAATGCTAGAGGGCATCACCCCAAGGGTCAGACATGACCCGGTGCTTGCACAGGGGATACCTTTACCTTTACCTTTTAGGTCCTTCTGGTTTCAATAGAATCTATTTTCAAGAATGCTTTAAGGATCACAGCATAAATGCTTCACCTTTCCCACCATACTCTATCTGCTATTTAGGGCCCAGTGGGAAAAAAAAGAAAACAGCAACTACGCTGAATTTATCTCCCTCTGCGTGAAAGGAAAACCTACTAATTTAATGCAACTAATAAACACAAATTTAAGAGGTCTGGGGAAGTCATTTCCTCCACTATGCACCTGCATGGAGTAAGTTTTAAAGTACCATGCCTCCCCTCCAATAGTCATCATCACAGAATGCAATACAAACAGGATAACCATTCCAAGTTCTGGTGTACGTGTTAATGCTGGCATCTTCAGCTGCTGCAGGAGGAAGGTAGGCCCCTGAAGTGCATTTGGCTAAGGACCCAGTGCCTCGAAGCCATTTGGTTCCCATTTAAAGTTAAAAGTTGGCTCAGTCATGTGCTGCAGGAGGAACAGACCCTCCAGCCCTATACTAGGCAGTGTCAAACAGCACTCGCTTTTCCTCCCAGCAGAGATATAATGAACATGGAAATAAGAATGCCTTTGGAGAATGCCTGACTGCTGAAGGGTATATCTCAAGAAAGCAGAGACAAGGCTCGGAAGGGAATACAAAAGAGATAAAGAGCAACTGACTTAAAAAAAAAAGCAAAGCCCAAGGGAAGAGGACATATCACTGCTGTCTGGGCATCTCTGCCATTCCACTGCACTCAGGGCAAGGATCTCCTGGTAGTGCATTACACTTTGAATCCAGAAAGCCTTTAGTTTAACTCCTACATCTCCTTGCCTGCAAGTGGGCTGGGAGAGACAGTATGCAGCTAATCAACTAAAGAGACCAACGGGCAAACTGACAATGGCAACTTCAGACATTTATTCCAGTGAAACTCATTCATATTTATGTACATGGGAAAATGGTGCTCAGTATGTTCAGTTAGATTTACTCTAATGCATAGGATGCAGCATAACTATTACTAAGGAAAGGTCTACATTTTTAAAAGTTTTATAGCACACACAATTTTGATATTTCACAAGCCAATGTATACCCATCTAGTGTCATAAGTGTAGGATAAGCAGCCTGTCCTGTGGAGCTTGCAATGCAGTTCTAATTGCTTGCTTTTACATATAGCTCAGTGATGCCAGAAAAGTCTTTAGGATGGTATGCCACTCTCTGTTTTTATTTGTGTACTACATAGCAATTCTGTATGGGATCAGAATGCTAAAAGCACAATCCTAGGCAGAGGTATACTTTTTCTAAATCCACTGAAATCAGTAGACTTAGAAAGATGTAACTGTGCCCAGGACTGCACTGTGAACATAGCAATGGTGACAGTTCTTGACATAGTACTATTAGTGCAACTTTCTTGGCATCATGACCTAGGCAAGATGTCACAAACTAATGTTTACAAAATGCCAGTGTTTAAGGATGAGGCAACATTATTGTGTGTTCTATTACTTTTCTTGGTTTGCTTCGTTAGATGTCACCCATGGGAGTGGAAAATACTAATGTAATGCTGTTAATGTCCCATGGATTTTTACATACATGTTACTGGGGAGGGCAATGGATGGGTAGCATGTGTGTATCTCTCCATACTGTGCATTTTGGGTTGAACCAGTGCAACAGATTTTTTATTTTTGGTGTTTAAGTGACAAGGCAATGTTAAGTATAGAATATCACCATTCTGTTTAGAAATTAATTAAATGACTGATCAGTCCTCATCTGTATTCTCTCTCTCTCCACTTTGTATATATGTGTGAATGCATATATGTATGAAATGTACTCAGTGTCATGCATTTGTAAACTGAAATTGCTCTCATTTCTTATATATTAGGCAAAGGTGGTTTTGATTGAATTACTGAGTGTTAGTAGAAAACCAATACGTACAGAGTGAACATTCATTCATTCATTCATTCATTCATTTATTTATATCCCACCACTCTCACAAGGGCTCGTGGCAGCTAACAAATTAAAACCCCAATACATAAAAAGCCCAATAAAATAAGTAATTATTTTGATCAAACTAACCAATCAACTAAAAATCATCCATTCATTTGGCATAAAAAAAAACCATACTAATCATTATTGAAAACTTCAGGGTTTTTAAAATGTCTTTCACAGTGGAGTAACTGCCTTTACAAGACCAAAACAGAATTTTAGAATATAGGAACATACATCAAAAAATCCACTGAGAGCTGAACAGGTGTGATTTACATTGACTTGCTGAAATTCTATATGCTTATTCCAGTCTAAGCCTATTTGATAGACTTGTGGATAATCCTAAATAAGTCTACCTAGAATCCTACTTAGGTCAGTTCAGCAGGGTTTACTCTTGAGAGATTGTTCTTATGCCTATGATTGCTCTGTGAGATTTGGAGTTCCACTCCTTAGCTAAGTTCAAGGCATGGTTCTAATTGTGTCATTCAGGCAAGCTGGTAATTGAACTGAAAGCTATGATCCAGCAGTTGGATTTTAGGAGTATTTAGGGAAGTGAATTGATAGATCAGCTCTAATTTCCATTGAAACAAATAAAGAACCCATTTCCTATCTCCACATCAGCTATTCACAGACAGGCTTAACACTCTATGGCATTATAGTCCATTATGTTAAACAGTCAGTAGGTCTAGGGTTGCCTACAACCAGGAGAAAGAAATGTACTGCCCCTTTAACAGAGGCATAGTGGGATGTTATTTCCCTGCCTGCCTTGGTAAACTTCTGCTTCCCATTTAGACACATAAAACCTCTGATAAAGGGCAAGGTTGTTGGCAAGCCCCCCCCCCCCCCGACAAATAAAGAATCACAGTGCTGGGAGTATGCTTTGAGCTGTTTTTATTGCACATGAGATTGTAGCAGTAGTTACAGCACCCTGGAAAGGGGGGGGCATGCCTTGTCCTTTTCAATATAGCTCAAGGAAATGTTTTCTACCAGATTATGTTATTTACCTCAGTTCTATTAAAAAAACTTGTACCCAATTTCCACACAAATAAGCCTCTAACAAAGAGATGCAACACCAGGCTAAAACAAGACGTCTCCTAATGTGGAAATAGTCTCAGAACTCTTTCAGCCCCCCTTCCTCACAAGCTGACTGTTGTGGGGAGAGGAAAGGAATGCAAGTGTAAGCCACTTTGGGACTCCTTAAGGTTGAGAAAGGCAGGGTATAATTTTTTTTCTCTTTTTCTTTCAGCATTGGCTGATACACTGACTACTGCCCTTCTTTGGAAAGCATTATCTGGCATGGCAATCCATTGTTACATCCAGGTTATTGCACTGCACTCAGGGCTATCAGCAGGCCCATAGCCAGAATTTTTTTTGTTGGAGGGGCAAATATTTGGTTAAGGGGACATTAAGGGGTCTGACCCAGTCAGGGTTGCCAGCTTCCAGGGGGCAGAGATCTCTGCCTGCAGACAGAGAAACTAGACCCGTGGGCACCCAGAGGCTCCTTCTCCAGCATGGCACAGCAGGCTTTGCCTCAGCCTTGGCTTCCGCTGCACACCCACACACTCCACCTACAGTATGTATATTTTCAGATTTTCATTGTTGCTTCTTTTCATCATTGTGCTTTTCATCTTGTTTGTTCAGCTTTAGCCCCCTGGCTGAAGAAACTTTGGGCCTGGAGAACCCATATTCTAAATGCAGATCCAGACTCAGATATTCATTTATTCTTCCTCAATCTGTGTGAGCCTACCACATTTAAAGGGGGACAGTTTCATGATGAAATGTGAAAACTGCAGTTTGTACTTCTCATTCACCTGTATCTTTGAACATCATTAGTTCCACAAATTGATGGCCCTGTAAACTGGATCAGAGACCTTAAAGCAATCAGCATGTGCCCAGATGGGGACATTAATCTCTGCAGTTCACTGAGAAGAAAATAGTTTCCAAGCCAATGCAAATCAATATGATCTCTTTAATATAGATTCATGAGGAAAAAGTGACCTAAGGCTTGTCTTTTCAGTTCAATGTTTTATTACAAAGAGGGTTTATGTCAGCTTCCCTTTGTCTCTGTTGGCCTTTCCTCCACCCCGCTTTGTCAGAGATTACTGCTAGGGATTATTACCAAAGAAATTGAAAATAAGCAGTAACTATGGAATAAACAGGAAAATAAAAAGTCAATTTAAGAAAGAAAATAATTAAAGTGGAACTTGGTAGAAGTTTGTAAAACTTCTGCTTTGTATGAGAAATAATTAAAGAAACACTTTTCTCCCTTTTCCATAATACTATAAATCATCATCATCATCATCATTCCAGTGGTCAACTTGTGTTGGTTTGTTTGGGCCAAACAAAACAGAATTCCACTGGCACTTTAATGACTGAAAACAATCCAGAGCTGGGAGTGGTTCACTCACTCTGAAAGTTGATTTCTCTCTGACTAGTGATGTTGTGAGTCAAGAACGGAAGGGTGGGATAGGGGGCGGGAATCTGGAACCAGAGCCACAAAATCCGAACTGAAAACAGTCAGGACGTTAAATGGCTGTCTGTATAACAACAGCTAATTACAAAACTATATGGCTTTTATAGAATCATAGAATAATAGAATCATAGAGTTGGAAGGGGCCATACAGGCCATCTAGTCCAACCCCCTGCTCAACGCAGGATCAGCCCTAAGCATCCTAAAGCATTCAAGAAAAGCGTGTATCCAACCTTTGCTTGAAGACTGCCAGTGAGGGGGAGTTCACCACCTCCTTAGGCAGCCTATTATTAAGAGCCTCTTATGGCACAGGGCAGTAAGGCAGCCGACATGCTGTCTGAAGCTCTGACCATGAGGCTGGGAGTTCGATCCCAGCAGCCGGCTCAAGGTTGACTCAGCCTTCCATCCTTCTGAGGTCAGTAAAATGAGTATCCAGGTTGCTGGGGGGTAAAATGGTAATGACTGGGGAAGGGAATGGCAAACCACCCTGTATTGAGTCTGCCATGAAAACACTAGAGGGCGTCACCCCAAGGGTCAGACATGACTCGGTGCTTGCACAGGGGATACCTTTACCTTTCCTTTTATGGCTGGCTTTATGGCTATTGCAGTCGTCTCAGTCGTCTCCTCTCTAGGCTAAACAGACCAAGCTCCCCCAATTTCTCTTGATATGTCTTGGTCTCCAAACCCCTCACCATCTTTGTTGCCCTCCTCTGGACACGTTCCAGTTTGTCAACATCCCTCTACAATTGTGGTGCCCAAAACTGAACACAGTACTCCAAGTGATGCCGAACCAGCGCAGAGTAAAGTGGTACCACCACGTCCCGTGATCTGGACACAATACTCCATTTGATACAGCCCAAAATTCCATTTACCTTTTTAGCCACTGAGTCACACTGCTGACTCATGTTCAATATATGGTCTACTAAGAATCCTAGATCCTTTTTGCACATGCTACTGCCAAGACAATTTCCCCCTTCTTATACTGGTGTATTTGGTTTTTCCTACCTAAATGCAGAACTTTACATTTGTCCCTAATGAACTTCATTTTATTCAGTTTAGCCCACTTCTCAAGCCTATCAAGATCATCCTGTATTCTGTTGCTGCCTTCAGTTGTGTTTGCTACCCCTCCCAGTTTAGTATCATCTGCAAATGTAATAAGTATCCCCTCTAATCCCTCATCCAAATTATTTATAAATATGTTGAACAACACAGGCCCCAGGACAGATCCTTGGGGTATTCCACTTGTCATTCTTTTGCAAGAAGATGCTGAACCATTAACAAGTACCCTCTGGGTACGATTTGTCAACCAGTTATTGATCCACCTGACAGAATTAGGATCCATACCGCATTTTACCAACTTGTCAACAAGAATATCATGTGGAACCTTATCAAAAGCTTTACTGAAATCCAGATAAACTATGTCCACAGCATTCCCCTGATACAGCAAGGTAGTCACTTTCTTGAAAAAAGAGATAAGGTTGGTCTGACATGACTTGTTCTTGTGAAACCCATGCTGAGTCTCAGAAATCACAGCTCTCAGTTCCAGGTGCTCAAGCACCGAGTGTTTGATTATTTGTTCCAGAATTTTGCCAGCTACAAATGTCAAGCTGATGAGTCGATAATTACCCAGATCGTCCTTTTTCCCTTTCTTGAAGATGGGGACAACATTGGCCCGCCTCCAATCGTCTGGCACCTCTTGTGGCACAGGGTAGTAAGGCAGCCGACTAAATAAAGGTTTTCTCGTTCCCACAATTGAAAATTCCAAAAGCATATGGTCACTACTTCCACCTCATCTACCAGTTCTTCACTATTGATGAGAATCAAGTCTAAAATAGCAGAGCCCCTGGTTCCCCTCTATGTTGATAGACTGGAGGCTAACCCTAGAGAAAGAAAAGCCCCTAGACAAATGGTTTAGACTCGTGTTCCCCTGGGCAGCGGCCCAGTACCGGGCTGTGGAGCCCTCGGTACCAGGCTGTGGCAGAGGGAAGGGAGAAGAGCTTTCCCTCCTCCAAGGAGCATGCAGCTGCTGCCCTTTCATATAGTGCTGGAGCAATGCATATGCATTGCCACAGCAAGCATAGTAAGAAAAAAATTCCAAGTTTTAAGAATGGAAGAAATACCTCCATAACACAGAAGCATGGCAAGAGGTCCCCTACATGAAATCCCCTTCCATGGCCATTCATCAGCTCCCAGCAAAATAGAAATACATAAATGTGTATAGGTGGTTGCTGTCGCCCACTCCCACTGTAAGCATGTGACCTTAAACTATAACATGTCTGCACATTCATTTTATTTACCCTAAAATGTATTAATGTTCATTTTGTGTAACACTGTAATTTTAAAAATGATTTTTTGTTTTGCTATTTCATGTGTGTGCACATGTTTTTATGGGTTGTTGTATGGAATGGCACTATTTTAAAAAATCAGTGGGCGGGAACTGGGGAGAGGGAGGTGAGTGCAAACATGGGACAATGCTGCCAAGAATGTTTTGTGTTTTCCCCTCCATACAAGCTTACCCCTTGTTGCCTGCTGCTCACCAATGGGATGCATAATTGAAGGTGGCAAATCGAGTTTTGGCCATTTCCCTCATCAAAAGTTAAATCTGGCCAAAACTTGAACCAGCTCCTGGACAGCCTCAGGATGCAGGTGACATCACGTGGAGGGAGCTCTAAAAGCAGCCAACATCTGGAGCCCGTCCAGGGGCAGATTCCTTGTGTGGAAATGGTTGAGTTTTCCAGTACAGTCCTATGTACCCTTACCTGAATACAGCAGGGCTTCCTTCTGAGTTAACCTACCTGCAGTGCAATCTCATGCAGAATTACACCACTCTAAAGCCATCAACTTCAAAGAATTTAACTCTTGTTATGCTCATAGTTTTCAGCTGCAGTAAAGAGAATCTACAGGTTAGCACCATTGAGTCTTTCCCCCAAAACATTAACTTTTCTCTGGATTTCACAGTAGTGGCCTTTGAAGAGGACTGTGCTGAACAATCTGTTTTACTTTATTTTCTGGCTGCAATTATTGATTAAAATTAAACAGAAAGTTTTACTAAAAGAGAAATACATTGTACACTCACTTATATTAATCATATTCTACACCTTTGCTTTCTTGGTTGGCTAATCTTCAGATGTATTCACTCTCCCTTGTTGTTTCTTCCTCCTTCCAGAATGAATAACATCAGTGATCTTATGTAGTCACTGAATATAGTGCTTGACACATTACTGGGTAAAAGTAAGTAAAATTAGAACCAGTCAGGTCTGGCTAAATGACTGCATCATTGGAGGCAAATGAGAACAATCTAGAGTAAGGGAAAGTAAAGATGTATTTTTTGACCGCGCCAAAAAAATCAGAGAAAGGGTGAATCAGTTGTTTTGCTGTGTTGAAATGTTTGTAAAAATAGAGAAGGTTTTAGAACTGCTCAGAATGTGAAACTGGAAGAATTTCAGAGTGAAAATTGAAAAGTACTGCCATGCATTTCAAAGTCATGGTCTGCATCTAAAGGAATTTGCTGAATTGTAGCCAGAATACTTTATGAAGCAGAATAAGATACCTGCAGAAGTGTTTATTTTAAATGATTTCTTAAGGGAAATTACATTTGGTTCATTAGCGCATCTCTGTATTTCACTCCACTTAGCATAATGTGCCCATGGGCCTTATAGCTAGTTACAATAAAGTACTTGATTTTCAAATAGGCTTCATAGTTCCCCCAGAGTTCATTTGTGTTGATTCAGCCACTTTGGGGTTAATAGGGAAATCAGAGGAACTATTTACCTGTAAAGTATAGCCATTTCTACAGACATTTTTACTGGTGCCTTGAAAGTTAAACTATTTTAATTTAGCCTCCCAAACACCAAAGCAACATGACTTAGGGTTTATTAATGAAGACAGAAAAATAAACTGGAGCAAAAGGCTTGATTGCATTGAATGCTGAATCCAGAATGGTTAATAGGATCACATGTAGGAGTCTGAATTTCTTTATAAGCCAAGGCAAGTGATTTTTATATTTGATGTGCAATTTTAGAGTATTTTATCTTTAAAAGAAATATACTAGCACAACATAGTAAATAACTATAAATTGCTCTCGCTAAGAAACCATGTTTAGGTTTGGGACGTCCACTCCTGACAGGAAACCTGCATGTGATTTTTTGCTTCTTTGCTCGCCTAATGGCCTTTCTCTACATCTGCAAATAAAAAGATTTTCAATATAACCAGCTGGGATCAGAATTCATGTTGGCCTGTTCTGGGTGGGGTTGTATTTTCCCTGAAACAGCAGGTTAGCAGGTTGGTGGGTGCACTTAATCTGGAAGTGGGAAGTAGGGATGAGCATTCTGGGAGAAAAAGTCATTTTTATTATTAAATTGTATTATTATTAAATGTATAAAATATTCCTCTGGGCAAACAGGCTCAGGGTCATTCATAATATATTAAAATTCAGTTTTAAATTCAATAAAGCAATAAATATCTCATGCTCCCCTTTTCCCGCTTCTTCATGTATTCAGTAATGGGATGCTCTAGAGAGGGAAGGAGGGAGGCCCATATGATTTTATTTACTTGTTCTGGCCTCAACCATAAGCCTGGTGGAATGGTGCCATCTTACAGGCCCTGCAGAACAAATAATTCCATCATGGCCCAGATCTGAGTTATCAGTTGATTCCACCAGGTTGGATCCAAGGCTGAGAAGGCCCTGGCTGTGGTTGAGGCCAGATGCACTTCTTTTGGGCCAGGGACCACCAACATGTTGGTATTTGAAGATCATAGAGCTTTTCTGGGGGCATATTTGTAAAAGGTAGGGTTCAGACTGTGTAAGACCTTGAAGGTTAGAACTAAAACTTGATTCAGAATTCCACTGGTAATCCATGCAGCTGCTGAAGGACAGGTTGAATATGAAGCCTCCATGGTGTTCTAGCAGTTTCCAGGACAAGGTTAAGGGCAGACCCACATAAAGTGAATCACAGTAATCTAATCTTGAGGTGACCATCACATGGATAACTGTGGCTAGATTTTCAGCAATCAGATTGAGCACTAGTAAATTTACCTGGTGAAGATGGAAAAATGCCTGATTTGCTACCTTTGTGATCTGTGCCCCCATTGAAAGGGAGACATATAAGATCACCCCAGATTCCTGATGGAGCACAACACTGTTAATTGTACTCAATCCAGGCAGGGGAGACATGCTTCCTCTTCTCATTCTTTCACCCCAAATCACAGGACCTCTCTCTTCATGGGGTTTAGCTTTTGGTGGCCCTGCTGGAGCCATTCCGTCACCTTCTCCAGGCACTTGGCCAGTGAATCTGTATCCGGCCAGTCAACCATATGTGAGTAACCCTCTCTTGCTAAATCTCCTTAAACTAAATTGCCCAAACTAATATTAGGAAACCAATTTTGGTAACATGGCAATTGTGACTGGCTGAACCATCCCTTCAATTTGCCTGAGTGGCCCAGCAAACCCTGTAGCCTATTCATTTGAAGCAGCAAGATGTAGATGATTGAGGGAACTTTGGGTGATTTTTTAAAATTATAGGTTATTTTACAACCCATAAAATGTATGGTTATACTGCCAAAGTTAGTAAAGAAACTGCAGACCCCCCAAATAAGCATTAAAGTAAGATTCTATATATCTTTTGTGATGCTACAACCATGCTGAAATCTGGGACATGGATTATATAGTCCTGGGTTTTCTCTACAACACCTGAGGGTGTTTTTAAATTAGGAAGGTTACAAAATTCACAAATAAGTAGATTTTGTACCTTATGGTTTTTGTGAAGTGGTTTTTCATGCATAGATGAACAGTAGATACTCCTGCAAAGTTGACCTTCCCAGATGTGATGAAGCAAACCCCCGAACAATTGTAAGACATTGCAAACTGCTCCAGATGCTAATATATGCCTTTGAGATAAGCACCCAATAACCCAACTACAGGCATTAAATGCTCCCCTTACAAACATTAAGATGTTCAGTGTTCTGCTAAGGAGATCACTTCTATTAACTGTGAAGCTTCAGTTCTATTAGTGATCTTGTAATGCCAAAGATAATTAGTGCAAGCTTGTCAACTTGATTTTTTCCCTCTTTTCCACAACTTCATAGCCCTTTATTGTATTCTGTATTCCTATGAGCCCTTTGGCAGCCTGCAGTTTGAATTAATTCAAGGCCAAACAAAAGAAGCCTTTCATTCAAAGGTGTCCCACATGCCATTCACTGTGACCTATGTGATGTACCTTTGATGCAAGGCTATAAAAGTTGAGATCTGAGCAGATTCTCTGCTCTAATTTTCTATCAGGGAACACATGATACAAAGTCAGAGATCCAATTTTTCATTTTTATTTAGCATTTATATTGATAGAATTAATGATTTTATTACCATCTTCAGATTAATGCAAAATATTAAATGGAAATGTATGCATATACGTACATGTGTAGAGAGGCAGCAATTGTAAATGTAGTTCTTGTGGTACCCACAGATATCAGGAAACAAAGGAGACCTAAAAATTAACTAAAAGAGGGTAAAACAAATTACCTTGTGCTTATTAACAAAGTTAATTCTCAGACTTTCAAATGGGAATTCCAAACAAAATGCATATTGCTTGCTTAATAAAAAAAACAGTCCTACACATTTTAATTTCTTCTCTTTGATCATAACAGACAATGCCACAGTGACAAGAAAACCTAATATTAATTATTCTGTATACATTGGTACCTCCTGATAGCTGCTTTCTCATTAACAAATCTCTAAATTTCCTTGTTGCAACATTTGAAATTTATGGGATAATTATGTCACATAATTTCTATGTATGAACAACAATCCATTCCTTTCCAGTGTCTGCAAACAGTAATATTTTCTAGAGATCTTTTGTTTCCCTAAGAGATCAAATCCCTTCCTTGTAACAAAAATTGGTTCAGAGCACAATATCAAATGAAATCAGTTTTAGATCTTTGGTGCTTTTTGTATTGTAAGGAATAATCTAAAATGGGAATCTAAGAATAAATAAATGACCTTTATAATGATAACCATATATATCTTTAATAAGACTGAATCCAAAATGAAATTATTAGGAGATTATGAAAGGCTTCATTTTATTTTCATCCTGTGGTTGGCAAGTCATCTGATGAAGATTTGAGTAAAGAGATTAAGCTTCAGAAGAAAACTGACTGAAAATGGGCTAGGTATGATGGAGCTGTGCAATGCAAACAATGGACATGTTCATTTCTTTCTAAATCATGCTTCAGGTTTCAGATTAATTACTCCAGGGTAGCATGGAATCTACTGGGTGGTTACATGTATATTATAAATGTGGATATTAATGGGAAAAAGTGATATTAACAGGAGGATTACAAGGTACACTGATTTTAAAAAATCACAAGCTAACTGTCCAGGCTGCAAGCAAGTGATGGCAAAGCCCTTGGTTTCAAGGTGATTTACAAGGTAATCCAGAGAGCTGCCATGGTGGAGGCAGCCGGTTCTTGTACAACAGCCGTAGCACACATACTAAGGACTGGGAAAACAGCCCTGCAATCCTGGATTGTGGTCCAATTACCACCTCAGCAACTTCACCATCACATCCTCAAGCTATCCCAAGAGTGCAATGGTACATCTGTGAAATATAGGGTAACCAAATATACTTAGGTCAACAGGCATGGAGAGGTACACAAAGGGACATTTGGACAAAAGTGGTAACTAGGGATTGACCCAAGGCCCCTCACCAAACAGGACAGAGGCAGCAGCAGAACAGAGGCAGCCCACACACCCCAGCCCAATTGAGTCAAGCCCGGCTTCTCGGTCCTCCATCAGCCCCGGCTCCATGGTAGGGGGGGTGGGGTGGCGATCCTAGTCCGGGACAGCTATGCCTTCAGGGCTCTCCCAGCACCATCGATCCCAGGAGTTGAATGTGTCGGCCTGACGTGGGAATCGGTCGAGAACGTGGCCATCTGGGCGGTGTACCGTTCACCCACTGCCCCGCCCGATGCCCTGCTGGGCCTGCTGGAGGCGGCGGCCGCCTGGACATTGCAGTTCCCCAAATTATTAATTTTGGGGGACTTTAATGTCCATGCGGATTCGTCGGCTCCAGGACTTGGCCTGGACCTGGTGTCGGCCATGGCGACACTGGGGTTCTCGCAATTTGTTGCTGGTCCCACTCATCAGGCTGGCCACGCCCTGGATCTGATCTTTGGTGCTGGTGTTGAGATCGATCTGGTGGCTAACAACATCGTTCCGTGGTCTGACCACCATACCCTGAAGGCTCGCCTACGGATGCCACCCCTCCCCTGTTTGGGTGACGGACGCATTTTAGTCCGCCCACGGAGACTTATGGAATCCGAAGGATTCCTGAATGCTCTGCGGGACCCGATGCCCTCCGGTGTCTCGTTGGAGGCCTTGGTGGAGGACTGGCAGTCCCGCCTGTTGGCCGCCATTGACGAGATAGCTCCTGAGCGCCCTCTCCGCCCTCACCTCAAGCAGGCCCCGTGGTTTACCGCGGAGCTTCGGGAGAGGAAGAGGGAGGTGAGACGGCTAGAGCGAGTGTGGCGGAAGACCCGCGACGAAGCTACAAGAACATCTCATCGCACGCTTATGAGGGCGTATGAGATGGCGGTGAAAGCGGCAAAGTGTGACTACTTTGCTGCGGAAATCGCGTCCGCTAGCTCTCGCCCAGCCCAATTATTTAGGATAGTTCGGACCCTTACTGCCCTCGAAGGAGGGCATCAAAATAGTAGTCAATTGGAACTAGGCTGCGAGGCTTTTGCGAGCTATTTTGCGGATAAGATCTTGTCGCTCCGTCGTGACCTTACTGCCACAGTTGATACAGTTCGTGAACTAGAAGCTCCGTGGCCGTTACGGGGGATCAGGTTTGATGGCTTCAGGCGGCTCTCTTTATCCGAAGTGGACAAATTGCTAGGGTCGGTGAGGGCGACCACTTGCCCCCTTGATCCCTGTCCGTCGTGGTTGCTTAAGATCAGCGACCCACGGATAGGTGTTCCCCTGAGGGAGATTATAAACCTCTCCCTTACATCGGGAGAATTCCCTCAGCGGCTCAAGGAGGCAGTGGTTCGCCCTCTTCTGAAAAAACCATCGCTGAATCCGCGGGACCCCGCCAGCTACCGCCCGGTATCGCATCTTGCATTCCTGGGCAAGGTGGTTGAGAGGGCCGCCGCGGACCAGCTCCTAGCATTTTTGGAGGAAACTTCGGCCCTTGATCCATACCAGTCTGGCTTCCGTCCTGGCCATGGGGTGGAGACTGTGCTGGTCGCCCTGACAGATGATCTCCGGCGCCAGCTGGACCGGGGCGGGTCGGCCATTCTCGTGCTATTAGACCTGTCAGCCGCATTTGATGTGGTTGACCACGAGCTCTTGGTTCACCGCCTCGCTGATACTGGGATTGGAAGGGTGGCTCTTAAATGGCTATCCTCCTTTCTAGAGAACAGATCACAGAGGGTCGCTGTGGGGGAGGAGTTATCCGACTCCTTTGCACTCCCATGTGGGGTGCCACAGGGAGCGGTGCTCTCCCCCACGTTATTTAACATCTATATGCGTCCCCTGGCTCAGCTGGTACGGAGTTATGGGCTTGGGTGTCACCAGTACGCTGATGATACCCAGCTCTATCTCTTGATGGATGGCCGGCCAGATCTCCCCCCAGAAAAATTCGCCAGTTGTTTGGAAGCAGTGGCTGGATGGATCAGGAAGAGCCGCCTGAGACTCAACCCCTCTAAGACGGAGGTCCTTTGGCTAGGCCGAAGGGAGCAGGAACAGGAAGCGCGTCTTCCCTGCCTGGACGGGGTACAATTGTCATCTGTGCCCCAAGCCAGGAATTTGGGAGTGATTCTGGATGCCTCACTTTCCATGGAGGCCCAGGTCACTAAGGTAGCCTGGACGGCGTTTCTCCATCTACGCCAAGCTCGGCTACTAGCGCCCTACCTGCCCCCGGAACACCTGGCCACTGTGATCCATGCAACGGTTACTTCTAGATTAGACTTCTGTAACTCGCTCTACGCGGGCCTACCCTTGTCTCTAACCCGGAAGTTACAGCTGGTACAGAATGCAGCTGCACGGGTCCTCACTAAATCATCTTGGAGGTCCCATGTTCAGCCTCTGCTGAAGCAGCTGCACTGGTTGCCAGTTTGTTTCCGGATCAGGTTCAAGGTTTTGGTACTAACCTTTAAGACTATACGCGGCTTGGGTCCTGCATACTTGAGGGACCGCCTATCTCCTTATGCCCCCCGCAGGGCACTTCGCTCTGCGGGTAAGAATCTGCTGATGATCCCAGGACCCCGGGAGGCACGCCTGGCCTCGACAAGGGCCAGGGCCTTTTCGGTCCTGGCCCCTACCTGGTGGAATGAGCTCCCTGAAGAGCTGCGGGCCCTGTCGGAGCTCTCTGAGTTCCGCAGAGCCTGCAAAATGGAGCTCTTCCGCCAGGCATTTGTCTAAGGCCGGGTGATGGCCCGGGGCTAAGATCGGACCCCTCTCCCCGGAGGGGGGAGGCCAGTACTAAACTGACCTGGTTCCCCAGAGTGTTCCATCCTATGCCCAATTATCCTCCGTTCCCTTCTGCTCATCCAGTGGGCCTGTACGGGAATAGTTTTAATCGCCATCATTGTGACTTAGTCATTGTTTTAATGGGGTTTTAATGGGGTTTTAATGGGGAATTTTAATGGTTAATATATTGTATTTGTATTAAAATGTTGTGAACCGCCGCGAGCCGGTTCCGAGAGCGGCGGTCATACAAATCAAATAAATAATAATAATAAATATATGCCATCCTATCCATCCTGTGAGCAACGAGCCAGCCACAGCCACTTAGCAATCAGTGGCAGTGGTGGTATTGCCTCCTAGCACTACAGACATAGTCTCCAGCTTCTCAAAGGCCACCCATTCCTACAAGAGTATAGGGGTATGTGCTGTGCAGGCTGCAGTCCCACTGCCTGTACCTCATAGATCTCCCCTGGTCCTCTATGCTCCCACCCCAGTCCAGGTCCACCAATTCAGTTGCCTTAGCTACTTCCAATTGCCCCAACTTTTAGATAATGACCAACCCAACTTCCCAAACCTATTCTGAAGGGGTGAAGGCAAAAATATGCTCCACATTACTGGTGCAGAAATTCAGGGTGACTGCCCCAGCCACGCATGGGAGCACTTTCAGGCCCCATTTCCACAGGCACTCCACCTTGTTTATCCCTACAGGTAAAGGAGTCACCCAGGTCTGAGTTTTATTTGTTTGGGGAAAAGGTGGTAGACAATTGCCCACCCTGTATACGTACAGATATCCTACTTAGTTTCCAGCTGGTGTTTCAAATATTTGCTGCCATTGAAGGAGAACTATCAAAAATTAGATGTAATGTTAAGCAAGTACTTTCTTTGAACAATAAACTGGGAATACAATGTATTGAGTACTATGGAACAAACATATATGTAAATACTGCACACAGTCCTATGTATATATATATACTAAGAATTAAGTCACACTTAATTGAATGGAATATTTTCCACACGTTCAAAATACTGCAGTTTTAGGATAATTTTTAAACATAATTTTGGGTGGGTACATGTGTTGGTCTAAAGCAAGAGAACAAAATTTGAGTCCAGTGGCATCTTTAAGCCCAGTAAAAATTTATTTGAGATAAAGAAGAAAAAGAAGAAGAGTTTTAAAAAAATGTCACTTTTCTCTACAGGAAAGAGTCTCAAAGCAGTTTACAATCGCCTTCCCTTTCCTCTCCCCACAACAGACACCCTTTGAGGTAGGTATGGCTGAGAGAGCCCTGATATTACTGCTTGGTAAGAACAGCACTATCAGGGCTGTGACAGGCCCAAGGTCACCCAGCTGGCTGCAAGTGGAGGAGCGGGGAATCAAACCTGGCTTGCCAGATTAGAAGCAGTGCCTCTTAACCACTACCCCAAGCTGGTACAAGCTTTTGTGTGCACACACACTGAAAAAGAAGCATTCATGCACAGAAAAGCTCATACCTTGAATAAAACTGTGCTGGTCTTAAAGGTTCCCCTGCATTTGAATTTTGTTTTAAAGATAATGTGATCCTAAGAGTTTAATCTCTGGGGCATGTAAGATAATATCTTAGTTTTATTTCTATCAAAATCAATTTAGAAACCATTAGTTTTTTCAAAAGACATAAATGCTCTGAACTAATTTATTGACATATGTATATGTCAAATGTTGCTTGATAAATAAATGTTTAAGAACACAATTTAAAGGGATCAACATCCAAAGTTCTTTTGCTTTCTAGCCCTGACAGGTGCAATGAGAATGCAAGAAAATGTGTTCATTATGAGCAAGGTTGAAATTAGTTACTTAAAATGTGGCTTAATTTAGGCAATTTATCATTCCCCTCAAAGCCCCTTTTGTACAATTGAAATCTGAAGTGCTTAGTTAACTATTAGCTCATCACAGCTGCTGCTGTATCCCTTAAAGCAGATGTTTCCCAGGCAGAAAGAGCAGTGCTAATTTTCACATAAATGTGGTTACTTCAAGTCACTTTTTGGCAATTGTTCTACTAGCGAATTTGAATACATCACACAGGTGCAACCATACACATCCAGTTGTGCAATAATGGCTTAGGGAAAGATGAGGAAGGAAAGTGACATAAGAGAATCTTAACAAATGCTGCTAGATAATCCAACCAACAAACATGGGCCTTGGATTTCCATTTGGAAGGATGGTCTACTCACTGAATTGCCTAAGATAATTAACATGCATTGTCAGTGGCCTGCTTGTACTTAAAAGAAGGGGCTATTAGGAAGGTTAGCTGTCATCCTCCTCTGTTGAACTTGGTGTAAGCTGTCACTTCCTGTCATTTGTTAGCTTATCTTCTGCACCAGCCACCAATGTAAATACAGAAACAACCTTCATATGTATAACTAAGTTTCCTCTGTTCAAAACAGTAAATTTAATTAATTAATTGATTAATTTCAATTATATACCACCCTCCCATAAGGCTCAGGGCGGTTCACATGGAATGTAAACAAAGAACGGTACATCGAATTACATGACTATATTGAATACAGGTAACAGTAATAATAATAGCAATAAACAGAGAAATAACATTATAACAGTAAACAATCTAACAGTCCCATGGTTGGTCAGCGTATGGGTTCAAGGGAGGGAGGTTTGTGTTCCAGTTGACATTGTTTAGCTTTGGTCGATCTCAACCAAATGCCCGGCAGAGGAGCTCTCTTTTGCAGGCCCTATGGAACTGTTTTAGTTCTGGTGGGGTCCTGATCTCTTCTGGGAACTTGTTCTACCAGGTGGGGGCCAGGACAGAGAAGGCTCTGGCCCTGGTTGAGGTCAAGCAGACTTTGTGGCCAGGGATCACTAGCCAATTGGTGGTGGTGGAATGCAGAGCTCTTTGAGCCTTGAAGGTAATTACCAAAACCTTAAGCCTGATATGTAATTCAACTGGTAACCAGTTCAATTGTTGGAGAATGGGCTGGATGTCAGACCTGCATGGTGTTGCTGTGAGGCCCTGGCCACTGCATTCTGGACCAGATGTAGTTTCCAGATCAAAGTTAAGGGTAGGCCTGCATAGAACAAATTGCAGAAATCCAGTCTAGAGGTGACCGTCATGTGGATCACTGTGGCTATGTGTTCTGGGGCCAAGAAGGGCACTAGTAGTTTGGCTTGGCGAAAGTGGTAGAATGCCAGCCATGCTACTCTTGTGACCTGGGCCTCCATTCAGAGGGAAGCATCCAGGATCACACCCAGGTTCCTGGTGGAGTGAGCCACTGATAGTTGCACATCATCCAGGTTGGGCAGATGCGCTTCCCCGCTTGGACCCTTCCTGCCTAGCCATATGACCTCTGTCTTGGAAGGATTAAGCTTCAGATCAGTCAATAAAGCCTGTGTATGGAATGATGGCTGCAAGAAACTTGACTGGCATTTCTAGCTCTGCTTCAGGTAAAATGCACACAGTCAACTTTTCATGGAAGGTGCCTGAAAGACTGGACTACATGCCACCAAATAAGGTTCCTTTTGACTTTAAAGTATTGTCTAAAATTATGGCCTATGGTTGTTGTTGTGTATTCTCAGCTTTACAGATAGAACAATGTTCCTTTATATCATCTAAAATACTCAGTTTTAATTACAGTATAGCCATTTGGGTCATGTGCCATGGGGGGATTATTTTGCACCTGAAAAGACATTGTGGGTGGAGAGCTCCTGGAACCAGAATGCCTCAGTCCCAAATCCAGATGGGGACTCACAGCAACTGCGTTTGAAATAGTGCTGTAGGCACTGGATGGTCTCAAATCCACGATCCCATTTAGCTTGGCTCTAAGTGCCAATACCTGACAAATCACAGAAATGTTTTCATTCAGTTTTGGCCAAATCATCCCCTCTAAACAGTGCAAGTCTTTCATAGGTTTTGTCCACACAGATTCCAAGTTCCCCAGCATAAAAAGGAGTTCCATATGAGAATTGTAGGATATTTATGTATTATTTATCTGAAACATTTTAATGCCATCTTTCTACCCTATTAGAGTACCCAGTTAAGGTGTGGCAGGGCCCCCTGCCTCATTGACAGGCACACTTTCTTCTATAACCAATGGCACCCCACAACAGTCTAGGCTTAAGCTAAAGCCATGACACTGCTAGGGTCAGCAGAGCCAGGCCAGACTCCATCTTAGAAATCTTGCTCCCTGCCTTAGGAATGACAGCCTTTGCCTGATCCAGAGGTGCCTCTAGACTCAAGCTCGCATCAGCCCACCCCCCCCCCCGCCCCCCATTGTATTTCTAAGTGAGTGGACTGGCTTCCTCCTGTTTGCCTAAGGGCTCCTAGGAAAATCCTTTGTCTTGCAACATTTTTCACACTTGGCCCCTCTGCCATGGGAAATCTCTTCCCCACATCCTGCCAGCTAGACCTGATGGCTCTCTTCCTCAGAGCCATTAATACCTTTATCCAAATCCATTTACGGCCATCCCCCCCACTTGGCCAGGTATTGTCCTAATCTCCGGGGACCCTGGAAACTTCCAGCACATGCTTACCTGAGCCTTGTCACGTAGCCCCCTTTCCAAAATCCTATAAAAAACTGTGGCTTCACACAACCACTCTGAGTGTCTTCCAACCCGGGACCTCCCACGCTGGTTCGTGCTTCTTCCTCTGACGCTCCATTCCTTGGACAGGTAACTATCAAGCCTTCCACTCTTCCTCCCCCTTCTCTATATGACGGCTTGTAGGTGTGTTAGCTATTTGTGTGTCTTTTTGTTATTTTCTTTTAAATAAAGCTTATATTACTATTTTACCATTTACATCTGTGTTTGCCTTGAGTTCCTACGGGTGTAATCAACCGTGGTATATATAGGCATTTCGATCCATAAACGCTAAGTTACCCCCCTCTCGCAGTATTTGGGCTATTCTTCCCCACAAGCTCAAAGATATGTGTTTTAGGACACGTGTTCACACAATTTGGGTAATAACCCCATGGTGGCAAACATGAAAACATCTGAGCATAAAAACAGAACTTTAAATTAAAAAGTAGTTCAATAAAAACATTTATAACCCCCAAACCAGGAAAAGAGCCAATAACAATTTCTGGGGGTAAGCCAAACAATTTTTTATTTGCTGGCCGATGACACCGATCAAGGGAGACAAACAAATCTCCACCTTTCTGTGTTTGCTACCCATCCAGCTTCAGATGAAACAGTGTCTCCAGCAGTCATTGAACAGGTAGTTTCATATGGGACAAGGTGGATATTCAGTTGTTCCAAGTGTTCTATGCTGAAATAAAAACATCATCAACTCAGAATCTTTCCAGCATTTCAGCTGCAGATGAAAATGAACAATTTATTGTATGCCAAGCTACTACTTATTTTAAGCCTTAACACTTTTCACAGAGAAATGTGCAATCATACTTACAGGTAAATAAATGTGTAATCATACGTACAGGAAAATAAATTGATTTCTGACTACATATGGTGGATCATACCATGGCATTGAGCAAAGTTTTTCAGAAACGTTTATCCTGTAAAAAGGTCCTTGTCCCAAATCCACAAAGGGAATGATCCTAATATCTGTCACAGGCCACTGGTATGTCATAGAAAGTCTGACAAAACAGTCTGATTTAAAACCATGTATTCAATGCACCACTTTTGTTTTATATGCTGAAAAAAACTAACTGTCCTTTTGTGCTGGTAGGAAAAAATCTACATAACAATTAGATGTTCATTTTGCTCTTGCAGACAGTTCCGCCACCCCCATTTCAATTTATGATGTGACTCATTATAGGTAAAAGTAATAAGATGACCAAGTGGTTCAGGAACATGATAATCTTCTTCTTTTTGATAAATGACATTATCACAGCATATGTGTCCTAATGAGCTTGATAGAAGAATGTTTAATTATGTCAGTTGTTTGGCACTGAAGGTGTCTGATTGCATCCTTATTAATTCCAAGATTATGTGCTCTTCTCTACATTTCAGTGGGACAAATTACTTAATGAAGTCTGAAGTGAAAGGATGCACAAAAGGGCACAGACTAACAAGGGGGTGAAAGCAAACAAAAGAAACATTTTTATTTGCACTAATTAATCTGTGAGCATAATATATATACTGTCTGGCTGTGGATCTACAGTTCATCACCCAATTTACAACTCTGTTAAACTAGATTCAGAGCTGGGATTTGAGAGGACCCATCAATCTGCTTTCTGAAACCAGTATATTTTCATTTTTGAAGTACTTGAAATTGACATTGACTACAAGGGCTGGAATAAAATGCAACACACGATGTTGGATATAAACAAGGCTACAGCTATATTACTTCCCATGCAAGGGTTAGCATAGAATGGGAGAGGAAGCCTGACCCAGCAGTCATTAGATTGCATGAAAACCTCTTGAGTCCAGAGCCATCCTGTGGATCTGCACTATTTCCAGTTGGGAGAGCAGATCCCCATGCGTACTGGAGTCCACTACTAAGGGAAGCAACCTATGTGTGGGGGGGGGGGGCAAAGACTGCCAACCTCATTTGGCTGCCCCCAGGCTACCGGGCAAAATGAACCCCTGGCCTCCCGAAAAGGTCAGCCGTGTTCATTTACATACAACTTCTTATGGAGGCCCCGAATCCCAGGGAATCCAACAGCCAACAGGCTCCATCCCATGCTAACTCACAGCTGTGATGAATTTTAACTGTAAAATTTCCAACTTAAACACTGTAACATGACTGTTTCTACAATAAATAGCGTGGGTGGGAGGGAAGCTGCTCCTGTGGTGTCCCGGACCTGTGCATGTGGTGCCTTTTGTAGGCACTGTGGGTTCTGCCTTGCTCCCCTGATACCGCACACACTATGAGCATGTAGCACGCACTGTGAACAGACCACTGGGACAGTCATGTCCACCTGGAGCCAGCACTCTGTGGCATCAACCATCAGCCCCAGGGAGTCTCGACTGTGCTTTATAATAAAGTTTATTAAATACAGAGGGCAACCAAAATGATTTGGGGCTTGGGGGAACTTCCCTATGTAGAAAGGCTGAAGAGCCTGAAACCTTTCAGTTAACAACAGAGACAACTAAAAGCGAATATGGCAGGGGTTTATCAAACTATGTGTGGGGTGGGGAGAGTTGACAAAAAGAAATTTATCTCCATCTTCCAAAATGCTAGAACTTGAGATCTTGCAATTAAGCTGATGGCAGCAGGTTTAGAGAGTTATGAAAATGTGGAATTTGCTGCCCAAGGATTCAGTAGCAGCCACAGGAATAAACAGCCTTAAAAGAGGATTAGATACATACATGGAGGAGAAGTCTATTAATGGCTTCTACCTATGAACCACAAGGTTGACTCAGCCTTCCATCCTTCCGAGGTCGGTAAAATGAGTACCCAGCTTGCTGGGGGGTAAACGGTAATGACTGGGGAAGGCACTGGCAAACCACCCCGTATTGAGTCTGCCACGAAAATGCTAGAGGGCGTCACCCCAAGGGTCAGACATGACTCAGTGCTTGCACAGGGGATACCTTTACCTTTACCTATGAACCAGGAGGCAACATGATGGGAAAGCCTCTGTATCCTGTTGTTGGTCATCCAGAAGGAGCTGTTGGCTACAGTGTGATAAAGGATGTTGGACTACATGGTCTGACTCAGCAGGGTTCTTTGCATGTTCTTAAGTGCCAGTATAAGTATAGATTTCAAATAACTGTTCTGAAGAAATGTCCAAATATAAATCTTTATGTATATTACCTGTGTTTTCAAATCTTTCACTGAAGGGACAAACATATGAAGAGTCCTACTATGTTCAACCATATGTTCCTTCAAGAGAATGTCTATAATATGTAGATTTTCATAGAATCATAGAATCATAGAGTTTGAAGGGACCTCATGGGTCATCTAGTCCAACCCCCTGCATTATGCAGGATACTCACATCCCAATCGCTCATCTACTGTAACCTGCCATCCCTTTGCCTTCACAGAATCAGCCTCTCTGTCAGATGGCTATCTAGCCTCTGTTTAAAAATTTCCAAAGATAGAGAACCCACCACCTCCCGAGGAAGCCTGTTCCACTGAGAAACTGCTCTAATAGTCAGGAACTTCTTCCGGATGTTTAGATGGAATTTCTTTTGAATTAATTTCATCCCATTCATTCTGGTCTGTCCCTCTGGGGCAAGAGAGAACAATTCTGCTCCATCCTCCATATGGCACCCTTTTAAATACTGGGGGCCATTCCGCACCAGGATCCATGTAGCTGAACGAAAAAGTGCCAATTTAAATAGTGGAATTCGGCGTAACGCATACCTGCCTTTGTAGTGGAATCCAGTTGCGTTTCTATCGTTTCCCACAGGGTTCCGGTCTTGGCAAAAATCGCTAGAAAGGAAGTGCTATTGCTGAGCTGTGTCCTGCCCCTGGCCGTCAAGCAGCCAATGGGCGGCCGTTATCATGCTCCCAAACAGCCCCTTTCCCTTTAAGGAAGGCTAAAAAAAAAGCACACCCGTTGCAACGAATATGCGTTGATTCGTTGCAACGGAGAGACCCATCCAGCTAGCAGGTGATGTTTTGAGCTGCCATTTCATCGTTGCCATGCTCCCCCTGAGTGAAAAAAAAAATCCCCCCCCTCACGGGCCCGATTTTCGGCCGAAAACAGTGTAAAAAATAAAGTGAAAATAATGCTTGTGCTTGGTGACTTTAAACAGAGGGACTGCAGCCGGGGAAGCCTCACTGGGTAAACGAAGGCTTGCCGGTGCGTTGATCTCCGCTCGCTTGGAGAAAAAAAAATGGCGATCGCTTCGCCGGAAGATCAGAGGAGAGAGCCAGGGGGAGGGACTTTGCAGAAACCGCAACAATGGTAACGCACAGTACTTTCCCACTAGTGTTGCAGATTGGTTGCAGGAGTGTAGCGCTTTCCGGAGGGTGAATCCACTTTTTGGGATTTCCCTGAAAGCGCTACAACAAAGTGCTTTTTGTGGATCGGTTTCAGGAGTGTTGCAGATTGTCAACGACGTTTTGCATAACTGCAAAACTGTAGTGATTTCAATTAGTAACCATTGTGCTATTTTGGACAAATGTGGAACGTCCCTTGAAGATGGTTATCAGATCCCCTCTTAGTCATCTCCTCTCTAGGGTAAACAGACCAAGCTCACCCAACCTTTCTTCATACGTCTTGGTCTCACCCATCTTTGTTGCCCTCCTCTGGACACGTTATAGTTTGTCAACATCCCTCTTCAATTGGGGTGCCCAAAACTGAACACAGTACTCCAAGTGAGGCCGAACCAGAGCAGAGTAAAGAGGTACCATCACCTCCTGTGATCTGGACATGATACTCCGTTTGATACAGCCCAAAATACCATTTGCCTTTTTAGCCACTGAGTCACACTGTTAAGTCATGTTCAATGTATGGTCTACTAAGACTCCTAGATCCTTTTCGCACATACTATGGCCAAGACAAGTCTCCCCCATCTTATATTGGTGTATTTGGTTTTTCCTACCTAAATGCAGAACTTTACATTTGTCCCTAATGAACTTCATTTTATTCAGTTTAGCCCACTTCTCAAGCCTATCAAGATCATCCTGAATTCTGTTGCTGTCTTCAGTTGTGTTTGCTATCCCTCCCAGTTTAGTATCATCTGCAAATTTAATAATTATCCCCTCTAATCCCTCATCCAAATCATTTATAAATATGTTGAACAACACAGGCCCCAGGACAGATCCTTTGGGTACTCCACTTGTCACTCTTTTCCAAGAAGATGCTGAACCATTAACAAGTACCCTCTGGATACGATTTGTCAACCAGTTATTGATCCACTTGACAGAATTAGGATCCATACTGCATTTTACCAACTTGTCAACAAGAATATCATGTGGAACCTTATCAAAAGCTTTACTGAAATCCAGATAAACTATGTCCATGGCATTCCCCTGATCCAGTAAGGTAGTCACTTTCTTGAAAAAAGAGATAAGGTTGGACTGACATGACTTGTTCTTGCGAAACCCATGCTGAGTCTTAGAAATCACAGCTCTCAGTTCCAGCTGCTCAAGGACCGAGTGTTTGATTATTTGTTTCAAAATTTTGCCAGCTACAGAATATCAAACTGATGGGTCGATAATTACCCGGATCCTCCTTTTTCCCTTTCTTGAAGATGGGGATGACATTGGCCCCCCTCCAATCATCTGGCACCTCACCTGCTTTCCAAGAAGTGTCAAAAATAATGGATAGATGTTCAGAGATGACATCTGCAAGTTCTTTAAGTACCTTTGGTAATTATTACCTGTATTACCACAATCCTGCATTCTGAACAAGCAGAAATCATGGTGGCTTTCCTCAACTAACTCCCCACAACTACCACCCTACTTCTGCTACCAGCATTGTGCTGCACTTCAGAGTGATTTTTGATTGAACAGTATGGTCATATGCAGAGTTAGTCCACTATAAGCCAATTGATTTGAGTGAACAAAGACTGAGGTAACTCACCATAGGATTGTATCATTAACCTGACCGTTGTCTTTCATCGAAGGCCATCCTGTGTCTGACTGCGAAACAACCTACTTATAAGAACTCTTCATTGGGAACTCAAGGCAGAAGCAGGAAATGAATTCAGATATGTGTGATTTTGAAAACAGCAGACTTCTGGATGTGGGAAGTAGGGCACAGCAATCCCAAGATGACATTCAAAGCCAGGACATATTGCAGCACAATCTGAAGAAGGCTGTGTTGGTGCATGGAATCTTATAACCCCCCCCCCCTCATCTTGTGGGTCTCTAAGGAGCTGCTAGACTCAAATTTGGCTGGTCTGCAGACCAACATGGTTGTCTTCTAATACAGTGGTCCCCAACATCTTTATCACTGGGGACTCGTCAACGCTTGACAATTTTACTGAGGCCCGGGGGGGTAGTCTTTTGCTGAGGGACGTCGCCGCCGCCGCCTGAGCCCCTGCTCCATTTGCTTTCCTGCTGATGCCCCTGACTTCCCGCCACTCATTGGGGGGCGCTGCCAGCAGCAGCTGTGCATTGCCACGCCAAGGGGGAGCCCCAGCCTTGGCGGCCACCGGAGAGCACAAAAGGTGAGCTGGCAGCAGAGTGGCAGGGCAGCCCCCGAGGCAGCAGCCGGGGAGGAGGACAAGGAGGAGCCGTGGCCCGGTACCGACTGATCCACAGACTGGTACTGGTCTCCGGACCGGGGATGGGGACCACTGTTCTAATATCACAATCTGAAGAGCAGTTATATACTAGGCAGGGATAGTTTGATGGGGAAGAAAGTTGTGAAAATGTATGAAGGTTGCTCGGAACTCTTCTTCACATGTGCACGTTCCAGAAATATGATACCAAGAAGTGCCACAGACATTTTCGTAAAGTAACAGCATGCAATCAAGAGATAATTGAGTAAGTATAATATCACTGATTACACTCTGGGAATTAAAATCAGGCAGATCCTCAAGATGATTGTGATAAAATATGGCAAATTAAAACCTGGGGGGGGGAAGGCATTCAACCTTCATTGTTAGATAAGATAAAACATTAAGGCGGTATTTATGCAAAGGTTAAAAAGGCGGTTCTTGTCAGCTGCCACATCATTCCTCATTTTGCCCCATATCCAGAGACAATGGCCTATCAACATTAAGAGTAAAAAGATGGCAGAAATTGCTGTTGTGTATACTGCAACTTGCCAACATATTAGAAATGAGCAATATTTAAAATGGACACATGGTGCCAGCCCCTGGAGAGCCAAAATACACAACTTGCCTTGGCAAGGCTTCCTGCTTTGTCATGCCAGTAAAGATACTGGAAGCAAACAGGGATTAAATGATGTGCTAAGTAGGATACAAACTAATGAGCATTCTTTAGTGCACCTGCCCTTCCACATTCCAGATTATATCTTTTTTCCAATTAGCAACATTTTTGCATGAATGGGAGGAAACACCATCTTTTCTCTCTCAAAGTCATATATATCCTCTTTTTTATTTACCTTTGCTCTTCAGAATTTCCCACAATTTTTGTTGCAATTACCCTACATAATGAGCATTCTTGACAAACTGGAATGACCAGTGTATCATTTAACCCATATAATTGGTGATATCATACCCCACTCTTTTAAGGCAACCAGCGCTACTTTAGCTAGCAACAATCATAGTTGCCCAGGGAAATATGGATGATGAAAAAGAAGAACAGTTGGTTCTTACATGCCACTTTTCTCTACCCAAAGCAGTCTCAAAGCGGCTTACAGTCATCTTCCCTTTCCAAGTGGTTTTGGATATGGGGAGATGCTTTCTCAGTTGTGGAAAGAAGTAATAATAGAATCATAGAGTTGGAGGGAACACCAGGGTCATCTAGCACAATGCAGGAGCTCATGACTACCTGGTCACAGTGACCCCAATTTCATGCCCCAGTGATCTCTTCACCAAAAGTCTCCAGAATCCGGCCTGGCCTGGAGGAAATTCACTTACCTTCCCACAGTGACAATCAGCAATTCCCTGGGTGTGCAAGAAAGGGCCACAAGAGACAAACACTGGAACATCCCTTCCTGCCCACCCACTCACAATCTGTCTAAATTCACAGAATCAGCAGTTCTGTCAGATGGCTATCTAGCCTCTGCTTAAAAACATCTAAAGAAGGAGAACTCATCACCTCCCAAGGAAGCCTATTCCACTGAGGAACAAGAGAGACTTGTTGCTAGTCCCATCCAGTTGCACCCAAGTATGGAAGCATTCCCACAAGCCCTGCTGTGTTTGATTTCCTGTCTGAAAACCAGAGAGTAAGATTATAAATTACATTACATACATACTTACATCACATTACAGTCCCATTGTCCTAAATGAAATGAAAAGGAGATTGTAAGGAATATAGATATAAGACCTGAATGATTTATGTAGTGAGATAAGAAACCAATATCCCAACTGAGTCCTGGAGATTCCATTGGTTTGAGGGTTGTAATAACTAGTATCTCTGCAATCTCACTTTCCAGTCTGTTCTTGTTGTTTCTTTGCAATATAACAGCTACTTTTAGATCCCTCGCTGAATATCCTGGAAGATTTCTAAGTTCTGTGAATGTTGATTTCAGACTTGTGTCCGTTTATTCTTTAGTGGAGGGTTTGACCTGTTTGCCCTATGTAAAGAACATTGTTGGCATTTAATGGCATATACAATGTTAGAAGATGAGCATGTGAATAAGCTTTTGATGGTGTAGGTGATGTTGTTAGGTCCAGTGATTGTATTGTTTGGGTGTATGTGACAGCAAAGTTGGGATGGGGGTTTGTTGCAAGCTCTGGTACCAGTGTCCATCTTCAAATTAGGTGTTGTATTATTGTGGGTGGGAGTTGTTTGGGGGGGGTTGTCTATGTGCAAGAAAAGTTTTGCCCCCCCCCCCCCAAGTACCTAAGAGAATTGTCATTTTCCAGTTGAGTTTGGTGTAGTGGTTAGGAGTGCGGACTTCTAATCTGGTGAGCTGGGTTTGATTCTGCGCTCCTCCACATGCAGCCAGCTGGGTGACCTTGGGATTGCCACGGCACTGATAAAATTGTTCTGACTGAGCAGTGATATCAGGGCTCTCTCAGTCTCACCCACCTCACAGGGTGTCTGTTGTGGGGAGAGGTCAGCTTTTGTTATTTCAGCAAGGAACTATCCAGTTTTGATTATCATGCTGCATATTTGTTGTGATGCTGATTACTAATTTACTACTAATTTACACTCTCTTTATATCTGTAATCTTATGATTTTTGTTCCATTATCTGAGGAAGTGTGCATGCACAAGAAAGCTCATGCCTTGAAAAAAAATCTTTGTTAGTCTTAAAGGTTTCTTTGGACTCACATTTTGTACGACCAACTCATGAATCATCTTTATATGATACTAGCTTCAAAGCCTGTTGCTAAGAATGGGCCTTGAAAGGGTCCCCTCCCCTGGTCCCTGGCCAGGCAGCTTAAGGTGGCTTTGGGCGGCAGCTCACAGCCAGATCAAGTGGGGTGGGCGGGGGCTGGGCAGCTCATTAGCAGGGCCGGGACAGTGCTCCTTAGCAGGCAGTCAGCAGGCCCGAAGGCCCTCATCAGCAGGCCCAGCCTAGCAGGCCAAGAGGCCCTCGTTAGCAGGCCCTGCTTATCAGTCCAAGAGACCCTCATTAGCAAGCCCTCCACTACGACCAGGGCCCTCTCCCCTTACCTGCTGCTGGCTACAGGCACTGAGGCATCTGAGAGCAAAGAGGCTAGAGACCAGGGACTGAGGGTGGTAGCGCAGGGGCAGAGCCTATCTGGGAAAAAAGCTATCTGCACCCTGATTGGCCCTATTCCAACCTGGACAGATGGACACGTCCCACCCCCTAGGCTGTTTCACAAATATATAGATGAACAACAATGGATAAGGATTTGTTTTCAAAAAGTGAGCTCTGTTACTTTTACCGAAGAAGAAAAAACACACTGATACAAATATGATACAATGGAAGGCCATATGAAGACTATGTAGGCCTGAAATATATAAAACTGAAGGTGACTTGTATATCTCAGAAATGCCTCTGTACAATTGCATTGAAGATTGTTTTTATCAATCATCTCTCTGTATATATGATAAGTGGTGTATATTATCAAGCAATATAGATAGGCAAGTATATTACTTTTCTGTTACTCTGATTATCTTTGCTCTGTGCTATGATTATATTCACTTTCTACTTTCCAGTATTTCATTTCCCACTTATCAAAATACAAGTATTCACGGCAGGACACTTTAACAAGGTCATTAGAAACCTGTAGAAGTAATTATTTTTCTCCACACATTGCATGTTTTGTCATGCTTCTCTGAAGAATACGCAAAAGCAAAATCTGATTTCTCCTCATAGGTGTTTCCAGGCAATACCATGCTAAATACACATGGTTTATCAAAACAGGTGTTTGTGGCATATTCTAATTATACTGAAATGTCTACATGTTGAGTATTTTGAAATCTTGGGAGATTTTGTGGATTTCTGGTTCATAAGGCTGCTTCTGCTGCATTATAATGGCTGAAGTTTGACCTAACTACCACAACTAAGACTGGTGATGGTGCGAGAGAACTTGTCACTGTTCAAAGAAAAAATTAGTGACAGCCCAACTCTCACAAGGTATGCAGAATACATACATGCTCCAGGGCTCCTTAGTCCCTTCCCCCTCCCCCCCTCTCAGGCAGACACACATACACAAACTCCTTTCCTCTCATCCCCACTGTTTTAATCCCCCCTTTACCTAATGCTTCCCTGATCACCTCCCTGGTCCGTACCCCTCTCTCAGACACACACACACGCACATGCTGGCATAAACTCCTTCTCCTCATTTGCCCTACCCTCATCCCCCCCCCCATACCTCTTGCTTCCCTGACTTCCTCCCTGGTCCTTCCCTACTCCCTCAAACACACACACAGATGCCGTCTTCCCTCCCCTCCTTCCCCAAATCTTTACCACTTGCAGCAGCACTGCCCTACTACTGCTGAGGCCGCCTCGTGCAGTGGCAATGCTGGCTTCGTCTCCTGCTGCCCCATCCCACAACTACCCCAGCTGCCTCGGGCAGCAGCTGCACTGGCCCGGCCTCCTGCCGTACTGCCCATGATTGCCCTGGCCACCTTGGGCAGTGGCAGCTCTGGCCTGGCCTCCTGCTGCACCACCCTGTGGCTGCCCCTGGCTCACTCCCTGGGGTGGGACTAAAAACTAAACTATTGGCCCTCATGACATCCTGTGGTAATTAGTTTGAAAAACTGAGTGAAGAGTACTTCATTTTGTCTGTCCTGATAAGCAGGGGAAATTCTGAATAAAATACTTTTTACCAATTTACTTACCAATACAATAGGATAATGCTTGCAGTAAACTCTTGTGCTCTTATGAATTTTTTTTTTTTTGCTTATTTTACCCTAGTAGGCTGGCAACCCTAGTAGGAAGCCTTCTGGCACTCAAGCTGATTTCTCACCAGTGCAGGAAAGGAAGTGGGTGGGAGACAGATGGCATCATCATTCTGACATGCTTATGTCACATCTCATAAAAAAATGCAGAAATATCATGGTCGACCCTTGAGCATTTTATAAAGAAAGTGGTAATGTTTCTGTAAATGCTGAACATCTAAAATGTTAATTCCAGTTTTTATCAGAAGTCACATCAGCATTCTGGTACGACATCTCTGTGCCAGGCCCTGCCCTCACTTCTTCCCAGTGCCTGCTGGCTGTGGCCTGGTGATTTTGGAGTCAGCACAGTGCTTCTTCAGCTGCCTAAGGAGGCTATCCCCACACTGGTAGTCTTTAAGCAGTGGCTGGGCAGGTACTTATCAAGGATGCAGTAACAAATAAGAGAGCCGTATGAAACAACTCCCTTTTAGAATTAATGTCCCTTTTAGAATTAATAATAAAAATGAAATGAAACAAGCTCCCAGGCACAAGTCTAGAAATATCCTTCTGTAGGTCTGGTACTTCTTGTACATGTTCTGCTCTCATGAGAATGTGATGAGCCTCAATCACCAGAATGTAAGTCTGATATAGCTAGAGAACAGCACACATAGACACATCACATTTGAACCTCCCCCCCCTCCCCTGTCTTTCTTTATGAGATCCGTTTCCATTTCTGTGCTTCCCTTTCCACAACCTTCTCAGCCATTCTGCCCAATGGCAGCTGTTTACAATGCCCATAGCAGCCACCATGCAATCCCTTTATAATCCCCCATCTCTTACATCCTATTTCTTATTTTAATAATAAAAAATATCCAGCTGTTATCTTCATTCTGTTTGACTCCAGTTCTGGATAGCTACTCCTCTGACTCACTGTCTTGGATTTTTCTCTATCTGTTGTGGAAGTCATAATGCTAAAAGAAAGAAGTACATTTGTCAAATTGCCCGTTACAGTAAATCCTCCAGTCCCTCATTATTTCATTGGTCATAGCCATATAACTTTTTACCCAGCATTTTTGAAATTTTAAAAGAGGGAAAAAGTGAAACTTAATAGGCTTGGAGCACTGTTTTGCCTATCACAAGATTCTACCTTGGTCTTTTCATCCCAATTATTTCTGTATGCTGGATCATCAGGGAACCCAGTTTCAAAAACAAAAACAAAAACATGTTACATTTATTACCTCGCATTCGTCTGAAATAGACACTAATTTTGGCAACATGCCACACATCTTTGTCAAGAGACCGCCACTTTTGCATTAGATTTCCTTGTTTATATGTCTTCCACACATGGTATCTTATTAGTTTTTCACTAACACACATCTATAGTCAACCAATAATCAAATAACTGAAAAGTTTTGAGACTGCTGGCATAGAATGTCAAAAATATTGTTAGAGTTTAAGTATGCAGGAGAGGTCCATGACACCAGGACACTTAAAAGAATGGAAAAAAATTACTGAACAGATACCAACTTTGTATAGAAAGAGGGGATAGAGAGATTCCTAACTGACTAACTGTTCTCTTCTGTATTCGTTCTGTCTCTTCTGGAGGCAAGATGGAAAAAAGTGTGTTCATAGAATCAGGAAGTCTCCAAATGAGTCAATCAAGACATTGGAGGAAATTATTTGAAAAAAATATCAGGGGTTTCCTATTCTAACTGTGATGAATACACATGTCCTTTGATGCACCCTGTAGGGTATTTTTCATGTTTTTGAATCATGTACATTGAAGATCTTGCATATGCCAACAAAGTAAGGGAGTGTCAGTGCAGTTGTCTGAAAAAATACCTCCTTCCCCCTTGCCTGCTGCCTTTTTCATCTGTACCTTACTCACTTCCATCCTGACCCTGCATGTGGAATACCATGAACAAGTTCCTGACCCCACAAGGCAAGTCAAAAACATTAAGAGTAATTGCCACATTTTGATCTCAAGCTTGATCTTGCAGCAACAAACACATCAGTGATATTGCAGCAATTAAAACCTTCAAGGAAGCCTTTTTTTCTGGGGAGAAATCTGGAAGTGCAAGTGTGCCAGCAGGACAAAAGCAAGTAAGTCAACCCAGGGTACTGACTGCACTCACAATTTCCCCCCACTCTCGATCCTGCTGATTTCTGACTCATCTGAACCCAGATCTTGCATCAGATCTGCAGCATTCCTTTTTTTCTGGCTGGAAACAGCTTTAAGTCAGAATCTGAGGTCAGCACTCGAATCCTTCCAATAGGGGCACCCATGTACCAGTGCTTGTAGGTGCCTTTTAGCTAGAGTGTGTGTGTGGGGGGGAGAAGCAAGGGTTGTTTGAAGCTCTAGCCAGCATTGTTTGAGCTGACAATTAGTCTGTTGATTGGTTTCTGGCAGGAGCAGGGCTTTCAATTCTGGGCTTTGCTTTTTGCACTTCAGTACTTGTATAAAGTTAAGGGAATGCTTAACACTTAACACTTTCTATAAAAATCTATTGTAAGTGGAGGGGAGGGAAACACTTTTCAGAAGTCTTAACTGGTGTTTTCTCTCACCCCTTGTCCGCCTCCCCTTTGCCTCCTCCACACTAAGAAACAAATTGCAAAGCAACCTGATTTTCTCCCCCACTATGAAGCATGTGTGGCATCTTTAACTTTTTATTATATGAGTGCTTCTCTCATTACTTAAAGAGGACATATACCTTAGGCAGCACTGGAAAGGAAAGGATCTACTACTGCTGGGAGCCAACCAGTCAGCAGAGACCATGGGACAGTGTCCATGCTGGAAGCGTAGGTGAGGAGTGGGAAAAGTAAGTCTGAAATAGGCAAAGGCATATGCACCTCAAAGAGAATGCCATGGGCCTGCTTTTCCTCCATCAAGCAAAGAAAATCCACTCTTGGATATGCCAGCAAATAAGTAGTATGGCTGCAGAGTCACACAACAGCTGTGCAGATAGGAGGAAAAACCTGACCAGGATCAAAGTGGAAATCAGATGTGCAGATGTTTGTTTGTTTTTTAACAAAACCAATAAGCTTTAAAAGCCCAGTGCAGATAGACCCAAGGTTAGAAGACAAAGATGGCTCTCCCCACATTGCTCTCTCTGTGGTATGCAGATATGATCGTCATTGCATTGACTATCAATTCAATTTGAATATTATATTCCTGGGACCTCTGGTTCATATCTACCCATTGTCCCAAATATTGTCCATACCGAATATGTGACTCTGTATCATGTCTTTTTGTAATTCTGAATTATAACTCTATCAATAAATTTCCTTCCTGCTGCCCTTCCCTGCTAATTGGATAAATGCCCTCCATAGCCTCCATACTGTCATCATTCAATTACCAAGCCGTTCCTTTATCCTTTGCTTTCTGAAAGGTACCATGTTATCCTATGGGCTTCAAACCGTACAACTAGTGTGACATCAGAGTTTGATCCTGCCCACAACTTGGACTACAACTAAGGTTTCCAAAGCCTTGGACTCTTTCATTCTTCCTTCCTTCTTTCATCTGATTTTGGTGAAGACTAGGACAGGTATATCTTAGCTCCCTATCTTGATCCATCGCCTTTTATTTTTCCAACTGTCCTGCGCCACTCAGAGAAGTGGCATTTTATTCCTTTCTGGTGGTGTGGTAAATGTGGCTGTCTACATTGTGAAAAAAAAATCAATTCTGCCTGTTGCTGTGCACAATATTCTTGAAATGTCTACCCACCTAGTCTAAGATTTATTCAACAGACTCTTTGTGCTCAAAACAATTTGCATCTAATCTGGCAGTCTGAGTGGAAAATTTCCACAAAACAGACTTTTTAGCTCTTATAATTTGGAGCTATACAGGATATATTGGCACAGTTTTAATGATAGTTCAGTTTAGTAAATGGCATCATCACAAGGATAAATATGAAGTCCTTTACTGGGCTTGCCAAGAAAACATCATATTTGTGAAAAGTTTTACTGCTTTAAAATGTACAGATCAACCAGTCTAGTTGATATTTTGTTACTTTTGGCAAGGTCATGACCAGACCATCAGGTCTCTGTCAAAACTGATAGCGTAGTTTTTTACTTTCTTTAATGTAAAAGTTTTTGGTAGCATATGCCATATTCCTTCATGCACACACACTCATACGTTTACATAGATATAGATACAGCCCCCCCCCGCAAGTATATTATACTGATGGCAATTCTTTCCAGTTACATGGATAACGACTGGTCTGTCAAATATGGAGATTAAGCCTTTATTGATTATTTTAAAGGTGTTTTCCAGAATGCCGGTGTAATGATACATACAAAGAGCCTGTTTTACCAGACATATGGTCGCCAGTACATCCAAGGACACTGTGGTCTCTTCACTCTGCAGGAATTCATCATCACTGGTGTCATACATCTTATTGCTCTAGGGAAAGCAGTCACCTCTTTTTACTGAAGGACATTTCCCTGTTCTTAATTTAACATACATTGTCCATGAAAAGGGGACAGGGTCCTTGAAATATTAGTCTGGTTCCTTTGACTGTTACTCATTCCTTTAGGTTAGTTTTGTGTGTGTGTGTGTGTGTGGTTTATAAATACAGGAACCTAACATTCATCAAAGAGAAACCAGTTACCAAATCAGCCAACACATACACATACGAACAACAGCTGAATAACATTGACACACTCCTTATGGTAAAGGGCTGAATAGGACATTGGATTTCTAAATAATAACAAAATGAGGATGGAAAACTTTGCTTAGGATGCTTTCTGGAATTGACCTGATGGATGTAAGGGTTTTTCTATAGAAAAAAAAGCATGATTGCTGAAAAAGGAGAACTTTGATTGAAAACCTGGTTATGTATTTACATAATTTATGTATAGTTCTTCTTTCTCAGTAAGACTATATAAACAGTTCTAACAGTCTGCAGCAGTAGGACTGTTGGAATTTTTGGTCTTGGCTTGGTCCTGAGTCCCTCCAGAAAAATAGAACTGCAGAGTAACAGAGCATTTTGAAACTATTCAGTTATTTGTTAATAACCTTTGTGGATGAGGCACAGGTCCAGTCTCACAGTGATTTGAGGTTTAAAAGACAGTAAACTTTACTGGGAAAGATTATTTACAGAAATATATCATAGTCATCTGCTTCAGTCTCCTTACAGAAGCAGAGTCCAAAGCTTAAATAGTAGTTACAAAAGCAGCATATTTCAAGCCTCTATGGCTAGGCTGTAAGAAAACTACATGCCCACACATCAGCAGATGGAGAGCCTTAATGGCTGCTTGCTTGTTCAGCAAAATCACACACTGATATGCTCTTCCTGAAGAAGCAGGAAGTGGTGACACCCCATCTTAAACACAGGAATCCCCAGCAATGTGCTTGGGATTTTTCCCACTGCTTATGGCTACAATTCCCAGAAATCCCCTGCGCCACTAATGAGCACACAGGTACAGCTTAACAGCAGCCCTTCAATGCTGACTTCAACAAATTACTCGCTGATTGCAATTCCAACAATTATTGGAATTGGAAAGCACAACAAAAAGTGGCAAAGACTTAAATGCAGCCACCATTGACGCGGCGGAGAAGTGGGTGGTGAGAAGATGAGCTGAGGGGAGGTCCTATGGTGACGGGAAGGGTGGGCGCTGCACGGGAGCATTGTGCCTGCAACATTGGTGCCTGGGCATGGGCTTGGGGCTCCTTAAAAGGCGCCACATGGAGGAACCCTGACTCCTGGTGCCAGACTCGCCACCCGAGCAGCTTCCCTTCCACCCACCCTGTTTTGTTGGCTGTTAAACTTATGTCAGTATGGCCACTGGATGATATTGCATTTTGTCACAGATGGTAGTTTTGGCATGGGATGGAGCCCAGCCTCTTTTGCTGAATTGCCAGTTGAACAGCTTAACTCCCACCCACCCAGTTATGTTGGCTAATAATGTTCTTATTTAAGTGGCCACTGTCAAATGTTTTGAATTACCATTTGTCATAACAGGCAGTTTGGCATGAAATGGAGCCTGTTTGGAGAGAGTTTGGTCAACGCATCGGACTCACCAGGGTAGGGGCGGCAGGTCTGTGAGTGGGGCTGACCCGGATGGGGAGGCTTGGGCATTGCAGTGCCAGATAGCCCATGGTGGGACCAAGAGAAGTGTGCACCTCTCCTTGGCACCCAGGGTTTACAGTGCTGGGTTGCCTGGGATGGGTACAAGAGAAGTCTATGCTTCCTCTTGGCACCCCAGTGAAATTCCCTATGGTGGGGACCCGAGTTCCCAGTGGGGGGAACCAGGTGGGCCCCAGGGTGCCGCTGTACACTTCCTGTAGGTGGGATCCCAGCAGCAAGGGGACCAGTGTTCCCAGCAGGGGAACCAGAAGGGCACCAGTGCAGTTCCTGTGGTCAGCCAACTGAAAGTCAGGCTCCCTCTCCCATGCTGTGCTAACACTCCTGCAGAGTTAATAAAGTTGTGGCCTTGTTTAAGCCAACAGAAAAGTGTGTGCGTCTTCCTTGAGCCCAAAGTGCCCTCCTGAAAGTCAAAATGTGTATGAACAAAAAAGCTTATACCTCAAATAAAACTTCATTAATCTCAATGGTGCCACTGTACTCAAAACTTTGTTCTACTGCTTCCGACTAAAACAGCTACATACAATAGTACCTTTCTCTTAAAAAGGAACCTTCTGAACTGTCCCATCATAGTACAGCTGGAATCCCTTTATAAGAATGCCCAGTTGTGCACATACTTAAAATAACCATAAGGATCAGGCAGGTTCCTATGGGGGTAGACAGTCCTTAAGATATGTTGGCCCCAGCTCTATGCGTGTTAAGTGCTGTCAAGTCACTTCTGATTTACGGTGACCCTATGAATTAACATTCTTGAAAATGTCCTGATCCACCATCTGGAGAAACTTCAAAGTCCACAGTTACTATTACATATAGTTGACACAGCTTCTAATCAGCCTCCATGGCTCCAGCTGAAATATCCTATTAACAAAGGCAGAAAAGTACACAAATGACTAACAAGAAACATCAGTTTATTTATTTATTTTTGCCTGGTTTTCTCTCTGAGACTCCAGAAGATTTGTGTGTATGTGTGTGTATGTCTCACTGCCATCAATTTTCTTCAGTTTCTTCAGACTTATGGTGATACTATAGCTATGATATGAATTAAATTTCTGCAAAGCATCCTGTCATTAGCAGCCTTGCTCAAGGCTTGCAAAGGGAGGACTGCGGCTTCCTTGATTGAGTCAATCCATTTCATATTGAGTCTTCCTCTTTTCCTGCTGCCTTCAGCTTTCCATAGCATTATTGTACTTTAGCTTCTAGGGAGAGTTTGGGATTGACTTGATCTAGAGCCCACTTATTTGTCTTCTTTGGCAAACTACATTATCTATAAAATTATCCTCCAACACCACATTTCAAAGGAATCAACTTTCTTCCTGTTGGCTTTCTTTACTGTCCAACTTTCACACCCGTATATACTAATGGGGAATAGTATAGCACGAATTAACTTGATCTTAGTCACTCTCACCTGATCTTAGTCACCTCACCAGTGACACATCTTCACACTTGAATCTTTTCTATCTTATTTATGGCTTTTCTTCGCTGACTCAATCTCCCTCTGATTTCTTGTCTCCTTTTGGTACATGGTGGATCCAAGGAAAAGAAAATCTTGAACAATTTCGATTTCTTTACCATCAGCCTCAAACTTGTGTGATTCCCCAGTACTCATTACTTTTGTCTTCTTTATGTCCAGCTATAATCCTGTTGTAGCACTTTTTGCTTTAACCTTCAGCCGTCATCTCAAATCTCAAATTGTTAATGCTGCCACCAGTTTGCACTCCACCTTTATTTAATTCTTATCCTGCTTTTGTTATGATGCGTTCTGCATATAGATTGAAGAGTTAGAAAGATAAAGTACATCCTTGTTTGACACCTTTGCCAATATGTGCATACATTTTATCCTGCCTGTGCTCTCGTAACTGTCCTATGAGGTAGTTTCAACTGCATATAGCTAGCCCTAGGTCATGCAGAGATCTTTGTGGCTCAGCGTGGCTGTTATTCTGATCTGTCACTCATCATTTACCCCCATACTGACTCTCTCTATAATATAGGATGGCAGTTCCCAAATTGTAAAAATAATGCAGATTGATTTGACCTGAGGGTGAAATTGGAAAAATGTCATGGCTTTTATAGCTATAATTTCTGTCAGCCATAAGCAAATATGATGCTTCCTCCCCCAACCAGCCACAGTTCAACTAAAGGAACTATAGTGGAAACTGAGGTAATTCAAACTGGTGATATTTTTGCCTGAAGTTCAATGTCTGTAGTCTTGGAACAGAGACCAGTTAATGAAATCTAGTTGTCTCGGTCTCAATTAGCATTCTTCTTGTCAGGCTGAAAGAAATTTGATTATTTTTCCTGCCAAGTAGTTCAGTTCCTCAAGGAGGTGGCTGTCCTTTCACCTGTTCTACCGCATGTTAAGCGGCTTTTTCTATCTGCTGCAGAATAGTGTTAGAGCACTCTAGCACAGCAAGAGCCCTCGGTCATGCTGGTATAGTGTTTCAGGCTCTTTTTTTAGAAGACGTATTTTGGGATATAGAACAGTTGAATAAAGATGGAGCAGCTAAGCTACACATGTGTTCTAGTGATGGATGCAATGATTGTGGAGAGAGAGAGGCACTTGATTGTAATGAAGAAATCACTACAAAAATGATAAGAACGGGTAGTTTTTGCCAGGTTGCCTTAGAATTGCAGTGTTTTTGGTGGCTTTTCTTTAAAAAAAATCTGCAGGTGGATTTGAGGCTGTGGTTGTGCCATTATACATTCTCTTCTGTCAGATCAGAGTTCAGGAGGAGTGCAGGTGTGCAGTATCAGTTGCAACATTTATCTTGTCAGACATTTCATAATTGTTTCTAATGAGGCTTCCGCAATGTTATAGACTACAAATACATTCTTATGAGCAAGTGCGCCTGTCCACAAATGAAAACAGAGACAGGTCTGTCTTGATCATTATTTGTAATGGAACTGTTATTTTAATATTTATTAGGGAGTCTAATTTAACTTGAATCTTAGTCTAAAAACATATTCAGAGAAGGTTTTTTAATGTGATCCGTAGCTGAACCCAAATCTAGTATTATTTGATTCCCTTGAACCTAAAAAAATCCCCCAAGCCTTATCTAAGGGGGCCATTGCTGCTGTGGGGGAGGAACGGCAAAAGGGACCTGGCTGGTTGGAGAGATTGCCCAGCCCTGGCATCCTCTGAGCAGTGTGTGTGTTGGCATGGCAACAGGGGCTGTGGCCGAACTGGGCGTCAGTTAAACGGATGGCCTGACATTGCTTGACCTCTTTCCCCCCTTCAGAGTGCCTGAAGACGCAAAACCCACCCTCCCTCCCTGTTTATGAATTGTTTGACTTTTTGTTAGATGTTGGGTTAGATTATTGATTAATTGTCACAGCCTGCGGAAGTGGAGCATGGGAAGGATCAATTTTGGGGAGGCCAAGCTTGCGTGTTGTCCTCCCCTAGATTTGGAGGGCCCCTTAAAGGGCTGTGTGGATGCAGAGCCTGATTGAAGGCTAGCATTTCCAGGAGGCAGGAGAACCCAACAGAGGCTGGTGCCCAGAGGGGTCACTCCATGGTGCCTCCCCCCCTGTTTCAGCCTGCCATTATGTCTGGGTTTTGGGGCTGGATAGCCAAGGCAACCCGTTGAGGGGCAGGCTGTGGTGGGCTTCCTTGTGGTAGGGTAACCACAAGATGGCATGATTCTCTTCCCATGCTTGCCACGCTCAATGTTGAATAAAGGCTGTGGCCAAATATATTATGCCAAATTATGGTTGTCAGTGTCCTCATTAGGCGGTCAATATCCCCCTGCAAGGCAATAGAATCTTCCTTTTCACAGAAAGAAGGAAAATCCTGACAGAGGTTAGAATTCAGAGTTCAGGGTGGAGTACAAGGTGGTGTTAGGGATGCCAGTCCCCTGGAATTATAGCTCATTTCCATACAAAAGAGATTAGTTCTCCTGGGGAAAATGGCTGCTTTGGAGGTTGGACTCCATAGTATTATACTCCACTGGGGTCACTCCCTGCCCTAAATCCCATCCCAGTCTCACCCCCAATATTTCCAGGTATTTCCCAGCCCAGAACTGGCAAATAGGTGGCATACATTTTATATTCAGAACAACACAGCAACTAGACTGATACATAGTGACTGGCCCAAGCCCAAGGAAATATACAAATATACAATGCCAAGGTGGAAATTGATGTAAAACGTCATTGGGACTCAGAAGACGCTTGTTGAAATACATGTGAACATTTCCGTTCTCACATCTTGCAATGTGAGCATGACAAGAACATCTTTGTGGACTTGATAATTTATTTATTTATTTGATCTAATATGGTGGATTTCAGAAAAAAACATATTAGGTTCACTCATAGTATTTGTACAGCAAATTTAATAATCAGATGCATTCCATGAAAATATCATTCAGCTCTTTTTTATAAAGTGTTCCATCCTACTCACATCTCATTTGTATGGTGATCTGATTATCACTATAACAAGCGTATCACAGGTTGGTTAATATGTGACAGATGTTTCAAATAACCAAGTATCCAGTATCTGAAAAAATGTCCATGTGAATAAGTGGTTAATGTTCATGCTATGTCATTGGCTATTGAGTCTTTCCCAGTTACTCTAGCAACCTCCCCTGACTTTCTTGCAAATGGTTTCTTTTCAAAGCTTATGTTTTCAAAATAAAGAGCTGCTTTGTGGGTAGCACAGTGAAGAGGCCACCAACTCCCGGTCAGCAGCTCAGGAGGTGACAGGCATTGCCTCCTGGACTCAGAGGGAAGGAGGAAGGGTGGTCAGAGGTGGGGGATGGAAGGTAATTGGCTGGCCACTGAACAAACAGGCAAGCCGGTTGGAGGAGGAGGCACTCAGGGGCAGGACAGCTGCCCTGAGTGGGTGTTAAGAACTGAGTGGCACTTAAGCCATGAGACATGCTCCTCCTCCTAACCTTTACCAGAAATAATAAGTGGAACAGATTAGGGTGACCAAATACTTTGAACCAACCCTGTAGAAATTCCTCTTCTTTTAGTATAGTGTGAAGCTGTGGCGGATGAATTTTTATTATAACAATAAATTTCTTCTTCAGGAAGCTTGCAGAAGTCTGCAACTGGTTTACTGTGCAAATAGATGGGCTGAATCGTTTCATCGCAAAGTCAAGTAAACACTTTCAGTGAAGTCTCACAACAGGGCCTTCCTTGCACCTGCTATTCTGAAAGAAGAGAAGTGTACTTCCTTTTGCCAATTCTGTTTTGAAGGAACATGCTATTTGGCCAGCTCCAGACAGGTCAGCATTGAGTCTCTCTCCCCAGTGTCACTTAAAATAACTGAAGTTCCTTTCTAGGGGAGGGGAAACATAACCTGCAACTTTCATTATTATCATTTGCCAAGCAGCTGTGTTTACAAAAAAAACCCCCACAAGCCAGCCTCCCTAGCCTTATGAATTTTAGGTTTGCTTTTAAGAAGTCTGAGAAGAACACGGGTGCAAGGGATGGAGCCTGAAATTACATTGCATTCATTGGCCCAACATGTTCCGCCTTCCTGTCTGTTCATTTTGCTTTCCCCATCTTATTAGTGGCAAGCATTAATTTCTTTTGTTTCCTTGCAGCCCTGAAACTATTTCCCACTGACTGAAGGAACAGCAGTGAAAGCAGCAGAGCTAATTAAACACAGGCTCTAGCTTGTGCACCTAGCCAACAAGCCATTCATGATTGCAACAGATGTTTCAGCTGCTTGGGCCAAAGGAAACTTTATAAGGTTTTTCCTCCCTTTTGGGGATTATATGCCAGAACAGTCAAGAGAGGGGAAGTCTATAATTTTGTTCACATATTCATAATACACGAGAAATGAGGAAGCTGATTGTGTGGGTGAGTGCGGTAATATAAATGGTCACTTTTTTTCTATTGGTTGCACAGATACAAATCCCTCTGATCTGGCCAGAAATTATACTTGTTGTAATTCAGTCAATCAAGGAAGTTAAATTTAAGAATAAAAAAATACTATTGAAAATACTAGTAAAGAAGAAGAAGCTGGGACTCTTCTTCTTGAAGTTGTCTCCTTTAGAATCCTGTAAACGTTTAGGGGCTGGCACATTTATTTTTCCCATTGCCCTTTGTGTTCTTTGACAAATGGGAATAAATAATTTCCTCTAGAGGGTGCCTGTTGCCTCTCCTCAAATCCCTCAAGTGAGGTCTGTCCCTTCCTGTGGGGCTCCTGCTGTTAGCTGTGCTGTTTGCCTTCTTTAGATTTCAGGTGCCCACTTCTGAGAGTCTTTTCCTTCAAGCCACAGGGATCCTGCCATCCCCCCCCCCCCCCCCGGATGTTGTGGGCCTACTGAGTGCCGTCCTCCTGATGTCAAGCCAGATCTGTAGACAAAAACCTTGGTTGTTCTGCTGGCAAAATCCAATGGTTCCCTCCCATATTTGACCAGTTAGTACATGTTTGAGAGTGCTGACCCTAGACAATTCCATAAACAAAAGTCCCAGGCTAATCCTGGTCAAAGATGCCACCTGCATAAGGCCCAGCTAAATAGCCTTTTGGCTCACGCTTCTTTTAACTACTTGCAAGGAAAGGATGACAAAAATTTGGCTAGTTGGGACTCATCTACTGCTAGCGATACCTTCCCTACTTCTCCCTGCCATTGTATTTCCATGCTAATGATGAATGATATAGTTTCCACAAGCTAAAATCACAAATGAGCAGAGACATATAATGTTCCTACAGTCAGGCAAACTTCTCTGAAAATCTAAATGGCGAGCAATGACAAATTCCTATTTGAGAGATTGACCTCGAACTAAGTTTCTTATGGACAAAACACACACATACACCCCCCCTCATGTGAATAACTCTAGGAAATTAATTAAGAGGATTATGAATATTGAATTTAATTTGTATTTGAATCAGGAGCAGGAAGTCCCTCTGGATGTTTTATGCAAAGGCCATCAACATACTTCAGAAAACACACAGAAGTTAACCAGATTTTCAGTTCTGCTTACATGGTGAATGCAATTGGCAAAGCAAGTCCCTTGTAAGGAATCATGTACTGCCTTTGAAAGCTTTCATTGCTCTCTATGGATTGATGGTCAGGAACACAGATCTTTTTGTCAGCCAAGGGAACTCCTTCTCCTTGCTTGCACCTGTGATGCAGTGTTGAAAACTGGTATATTTCAATAACAAGAATGAGGTAGAATGGATATTTTTGTTTGCTTCATGATAACAGCACACAGTATTAATATCTAGGGACCAGAGTAACTGAAACATCTGGTTACCTTTTAGCATCTGGACTGCTTTTTATTTTCCTTAGTGCTTGTGCAGGATAAGCAAGTGATAGCAGTGAAAACTGATGGGCTCTTTTGTTGTTGTTGGTTTGGAGGATTGCCAGAATGTGTTTCTACAAGTTGCTCTGTGTTGACCCTGAAGTGATTGTAATCTGGATCAAAAAAGATCACCCTCTCTAAGGAATAGGGGTGTGTGAATATTTTAGTCTTGGGTCTTCTTATTGTAGATTGTCTGTTCAGCTGTGGCTGAATCTTCAGATCACAATTGCAGTCTTTTAGAATATAGGACCTTGGTTTTGGTTTCAAACCAGGTAGGGTTTTTATTTGGGTTTTTCTTTCTTTCTTTTTTTCTTTTTTGCTTTTTCAAGTGATGAAACATTCTTGCATGATATAAATGAACAACAAATGTTTCTGACAGCAACTTAGATAAACAAAATGACACGCTGATGCTATGAAAAGAATGGATCAAGACACTTTAAACAAACAATGGTGGTGCTGTATTATACTACCAGCTCAGTGCTCAATGTATTTCTGGAAAATTGGTGTTGCTGGCATGAATACCAGGCATGAGATGTGTGCCCAATGAAGTGATTGTATGTGAGCTTAATTCATCACTCTGGAATGACTCAGTTGACACATAATCCTAGCACACCAAAGTGGTATTACAAACTGCTATGTAGATTTGAAGGGCTTTCCTAATCAAGCAAAAAAGGTCTTAGGTTTGGTTTTATAAGTATACAGTGGGGGGGGGGTTGGTATATTTTTGTTTTTTTGCAAAAAGGGTCTTAATTCTATCAAATGTCATTAGTGTGATCAGGCATAAAAATTATAGGGCCAAAACCTAGGGGTAAATCAAATCAAATTAATTTTAATACAGCACTGCGGCCAGATAAAACAGATAGCGAGAAAAAACATTTCAGAGTAGAAAATTGCAAAATCAGGGAGCCAGTACAAAATTTAAAATATATAAAATTGTATAATTGATGGGTACATTATAAAGAATGCATAGTAAGATTCCTCTAAAAATCTTCACTTAAGCTTAAGTTGCCTTTCCCGTGTGCTAAGCACAAAATTTGGCAACCTGCTTAATAATATGGCCCCTACTATTCCACAGGAGGAATTTTACTTTTTCTTTGTTTGAGCTGGTGGAGGAATTCCTGAGTAATGGGAGGATGAATTTATTTCTCGCAGAGCTAAAAGTAGGGCACCTTAAGAGGATGTGTTCGATTGACACTATCTCCCCGGAATTACAGGGGCAGAGTCTTTCAGCTAATTTGGTTTTCTTGAAGCAACCCACCAGCATGTCCTAGGGGTAAAGCATCTGCTTGCTAAGGCAAGATAATAGTCCATTTGAATGGACAATTGCTCTCCCTCCCAGTTCTTTCAACATCCAGATGATAAATGTTTCCACCCTTGAAATCTGCTTTTCTGATTGAGGGTAAGAGACTTCAGCAGGAAAGCCCATCTAAATTTTTTGAATATTAGCACTACATAAAGGTTGAACAGTCACCTTTGCCAAAACTCCTTTTATAATAAGGTTCAAATAAGCACTGTATACAGAAGAAATACCAATAAATCAACTAGTACAGTTATACTCAAGGGGAGCATATGACTCCCTGGGGGACCCTGGTACTTTTGAAGGAGGGGCACAGTTTGAAAAATATGAGAAGGGGAGCCCAAAGGGTTTATGAGGGACCCTGGTAATTGAACCATGTATGACAATATGAATTGCTAGAAAGTTCAACCTTTGTCAAGGGGAAGAAAAAGGAATAATGTAATCCGTTCCTTTGTGTGTGCTTGAATTAATGCATTCAATGGGGAAAAAGGGCTTGGACATGCTTCTCTTGGTCAAATTTTCTAGAAATCTGTCTCACATAAATATAAAACAAGGTATAAATGGTCTACTCTTAGATTATGCCTTTTTTAGTCTAGTTTATTATGCAAGCAGGCAGCCTATTGCAGGGGCTCTCGAACCTGAGAAGAGCTCCTAAAAGGGCCATGGCTAAAAAAAAATGGTGGGGAATGTAGCATCTTGACTGCTTGTCCGCAGTAGTGCTGCAGTAATTCTGGTTACTCTGCATAGCTCTGCAACACTTTGTGATACTTACACACTGATTCTGATATATTTAAGCGGGTAGCAAAACAAAGGGGCTTTTTGCACAGCTTCAAAATCGCACAATGGTTGCTAATTGGAAACGCTATTGATTTGCCTTAACGCACGACGTCGTAGACAATCTGCAACACTCCTGAAACCGATCAGCAAAAAGCGCTTCGTTGTAGCGCTTTCAGGGGAATCCCAAAAAGTGGATTCACCCTCCGGAAAGCGCTACACTCTTGCAAACAATCTGTAACACTAGCGATAAAGACCTGTGCGTTACCATTGTTGCGGTTTCTTCAAAGTCCCTCCTCCTGAGCCTGTCCTCCAAACTTCCGGCGAAGCGATCGCCATTTTTTTTCTCCGAGCGAGCGGGGATAAACGCACCAGCGAGCCTCTTTCTGTTTAGAGGCTTCCCTGGCTTCAGTCCTTTACCTTTAGTCACTAAGCACAAACCACATAAAAGCCCGTTTGCTGAAATAAAGTCCCTTTATTTTTTACACATTAATTCAGCCGAAAATCGGGCCCGTGAGAGGGGGGGGGATTTTTTTTTTTTCACTCGAGCCAGCGTGGCAACGATCATACGATCAAACGACAGCTCGCATTAGGCAGCTGGATGGGTCTCTCCGTTGCAACGAATCTACCTAGATTCGTTGCTATGGGTCTGTTTTTTTTTTTTTTAAAAAACATTTCTTAAAGGGAAAGGGCTGTTTGGGAGCATGCTAACGGCTGCCCATTGGCTGCTTGACGGCCAGGGGCGGGACGAGCTTGGCAATAGCGCTTCCTTTCTAGCGATTTCTGCCGAGACCGGAAGCCTGTGGGAAACGCTAAAAAACGCAACTGATTCCACTACAAAGGCAGGTATGCATAACGACGAATTCCACTATTTTAAATGGCGATTTTTCATTCCGCAAACAATTTGCAACAAAGATCCCCGTGCGTAAAGGCCCAAAGTTTGAATCCAGCAGCACCTTTAAGACCAACAAAGTTTTATTCAAGATATAAGCTTTTGCGCACAAGCTCACTTCTTCAGATGCAGTGAAACAGAATTTCCTCAACCATTGCATATATGTAAGAGAGGGTGGGGATCAGTTGCCAGGAAGAGCTAATTAGAGCCAATATGCATAAGTAACTGGACAACTATAGCTGAAATTGTATTAAGACAGGTGGTAAAATCTGTGAATGGCAATAAAGTAGCATACAAATAAAAAAGTTCACAAACATGTTTAAGAACTAAGTTTGAGTCCAGTGGCACCTCTATGACCAACAAAGTTCAATAATTCTGGGTATAAGTGAGAACTAAGAATCTTAGCATGTGTAGATGCATACTCCTTCAGATATACTGAAACAGATTTCCTCAAATGTTACATATAAGGAGGAGGGTTAGTTACCAGAGAAAGCTAATTAGAGTTAAGGTGCATAACTATCTGAGTAATACATATAGGAAAGATTAGAATAACACATTTGGTAAAATATGTGAATAGCAGGAAACTGGTGTATATATATAGATAATAAAGGAATTAACAGCAGATATTAGAAGTGAGTTTGAATCCAGTAGCTTCTTTAAGACAAATCACATTTAGTTTCTGGCTGTGAGAACTGAATGACTTAGCATGTGTTGTGAAATTAAAAGCTGGCATCTCTGTTAAACCCAGGGGTTTCCATAGTCCTGAATATGGTAATAACTTGTAATTCAACAGTCCCCCATCCCAGTCTGTTTCTGAAATTCTATTGACTGTTTACGACCGTTTCATGCTGGGCTGCAGGCTGGAGTTTTAGTCGTGGCAGGTTGCCCCACCTCTTCCTGCACCCACATGGGGGAGCATTTGGCCCGGTGCACCTCATCCACCCCCAGTGAAGTTCCCAGTGCATAAACGGTGATTGAGTGTCCTGGGAGGTTGAAATGTTCTCCCGCAGGTTTCTCAGTTTGGTGTCCATTTATTCTTTCGCATAGGATTTTACCTTAATCCAGTCTCAGCTACATCCACCCAGTTACTTACGCAACTTGACTCTATCCCATCCTGGCAACTAACTGCCCATCCTCTCTCTTCCTATATGTAATGGTTAAGGAAAATCTGTTTCACAGCATCTGGAGTGTGCTTGCATATGAAAGCTTGTACCTTGAATAAAATTGTGTTCGTCTTCAAACTTTGTTCTACTGTTTTTGGTAGTAGCTCATTCAAGAGTTCAGATATTAAGTAAGCCCAAAGATTATATGAGAGATAAGAAATGCTTAGCTATTACTTTGCACATTCTAAAGTTTGCCCTGGATCTTTGGAAGGAGTTTCTGTAAATGAATAGTTCATAATTAAACAAGAAAAACAATCAACCCCAGGATGATTACAAGGGAATGCTTAGCTGCACATTCACAGATCACATTTCTGTAGCATCGGGTTGCTAGCTCTGGGTTGGGAAATAACATTGATATTTTGGAAGTGGGGCCCTATGCAAACTGTGTTGCCAGGCCACAGAATCACAGGTACAGTAGAGCTGTCACTATCTATGTATGACTATCCAATATCAGTGAAAGATTGTGAACTTTGCCAGTAATTTAAAACCCAGTCTGCCAAATACTGGTCCTGAAACAGTTCACCATTTATCAGTAGCATGGAGAAGTTGCACATGAAGATGTCCTGATGTAGTGTACAGCATGATGTAGTGGACAAAGAGCAGTGACCTCTAGAAGAAGAAGAAGAAGAAGAAGAAGAAGAAGAAGAAGAAGAAGAAGAAGAAGAAGAAGAAGAAGAAGAAGAAGAGTTGGTTCTTATATGCCGCTTTTCCCTACCCGAAGGAGGCTCAAAGCGGCTTACAGTCGCCTTCACATTCCTCTCCCCACAACAGACACCCTGTGGGGTGGGTGAGGCTGAGAGAGCCCTGATATCACTGCTCGGTCAGAACAATTTTATCAGTGCCATGGCGAGCCCAAGGTCACCCAGCTGGATGCATGTGGGGGAGCGCAGAATCGAACCCGGCTCGCCAGATTAGAAGTCCGCACTCCTAACCACTACACCAAACTGGCTCTAGCCTGGAGAACTGAGTTTGATTTCCCACTCTTCCACATGCAGACAGCTGGGTGACCTTGGTCTCGTCACAGTTCTCTTACAGTTGTTCTGACAGGGCAGTTTTCTTAGAGCTCTCTCAGCTCCCATTGACATCACAGAATGTCCTTTGTGGGGAGAGGAAGGGAAAGGTTTTTTTAAGTCACTGAGACACTTTCAGGTATTAAAAAGCAGGATATCTGCTCTGCCTATCTGAGGGACCGCCTGTCTCCTTATGCCCCCTGCAGGGTTCTTTGCTTTCAGGTGTTAGCCTACTGGAGGTCCCTAGCCCTAAGGAAGCATGCCTGACCTTGACCTGTCCCAGTGCCTTTTCAGCCCTGGCCCCAACCTGCTGAAATGAGCTCCCAAGAGAGCTGCAGGACCTGAAAACTGGAGTTCTTCCACCAGGTCTTTAGCTGAGGCCAGAGTGAGGAACAATGAGGCCTCTCCTTAGGCTACGTAATGACATCTAATATACCCGACCAGGAGGTGGATGGCTGTGGGAATGGGGGCGCCAGGTGGTAGTGGTGGTTATGCTGCCAATCTTTCAGGTTGTTTTTTAATGTCCTGTCAGCATTGTTATGGGACTAGGTGGGTTTTATATGTTTTATGTGGATTTTATATTGTAACTTGCCACAAGTCTCCAGAGAGTGGTGGGCTAAAAGTCTAAACAACAACAACAATAACAACAACAGCTAGACTTTCTTCTGATAGAAATTATTGACTTACCTAACTACACATCTGCTCTGACTAAAAGTGTGCTTCAAGGCTCACATGTACATTTTCCCTATTTCTGTTATTTTATGTTAGTAGCAGAGGTTGAAACTGACACATTTTGCATAGAAAACATGATTCACCACTAAATTATGGACTTTCTCTTGTTCTTTCCATTTCTCTTAGGCTGGGCAAATTTGGGGGGCAAGTTGATGAAGACTGTCAATTTGAATTCTGCCTCACAACTTATTCATATCTTACTTGACCTTTGTTCTCTCCAGAACCATTCCTATGTGCTCAATAGTATTTTATTCTGGGTTCATAAAAATCTCTGTAATTTTTAAAAATAAATTAATTCCCTCTGGGGAAACGTAACTTTCTTGAATCCCTGCTCTACTATGAACTTTTTTGAAAAATGGGAAAGAGGAATGTGAAAGGCACTTGCCGTGTACTTCATTTCCTGCAATAAATCTTTTGAAAATACGACTCTTCTTTTATTTTTGGTTAGGAGTATCATATTTTATGACTTCTCTCCCTCAAACCTTATGCTTTCTCCAATCTAGTCCATAACTTGGCATGAGCCACTAAGGACACTGCAAGGCAGGAAGCAAAGACCTCAAAGACATAGTTATTAGTCTCAAGACTGCAGGGGAATGTAGGCATCGGAAAGAGAGTTAGGTGGGATTCAAACATTCATGCATCACTGATGGCCGTAGTTTATTTATTTAGTTTAAAACATTTTTATCCCACTTTTCCACCCAGTCCAGAGTCTCCAATACAGCGAGCATTAAAACATTTCAGACATTAAAAGCTTATGAAATGCAAATATATAAAAATATCTAAAGTGCAATTAAACAAAGTATAATATAAATACATCAAAAATATAAACAGACAATGGGAAAAGGATTTGTGGAAGACATCTAACCCCACCCCCCTCCATCACTCTTTCCTTTTTTCCAGTCTTGAAAGCTCTTTATGTTCTCCCCTGCTTCCTTCTCTCCTGCTAGGGTTGCCAGCCTGGAGATCTTGAGGAATGACCATGCATCTCCCAGCTACAGAGATCTGTTCCCCTTAGGGTTGACAGCTCCATGTTGACAAATTTATGGATTTGGGGGTGGTCAGGTTTGGAAAGCGAAGTGATCTCAGCAAGGTATAATGCCATATAATCCATGCTCCAGAGCAGCAATTTTCTCCAGGGGAACTGAACTCTGTCATCCATAGAACAGTTGTAATTCCAGATGATCTCTAGCCCCCACCTGGAGGTTGGCACCCCTCCTTCCCCTGGAATGTTGGCTTTTGAGGGTGGAGTCTATGGCATCATACCCTACCCACAAGCTCCATTTCCCCTAACTTCTAGGAATATCCTAAGCCAGTGGTCCCCAACCTTTATTAGGCTGGGGACCGGCAGGGCATCGGGCCGCGCCCGCGGGGACCGCGCCCGCGCGGGCCACGCCCACGCTTCGGGCCGCGCCCGCGAGCCGCACCCGCGGATCGGGCCGCGCCCTCGAACTGCGCCCGCGGATCGGGCTGCACCCGCGGGCGCGGCCTGCACGGGCGCGGCCCGGCCCTGATTCCCTCTCCCCGCCCTCCCGCAGTAAGAAGCTTCCCGGGCCGCAAGATTGTATGTATGTATACATGTATGTATGCATATGTATGTGTGTGTGTGTGTGTATATATATATATATATATATATATATATATATATATATATATATATATATATATATATATATATATATTTAATATAGGGTTGTTTTTTTTTTTAGCAGTGGTCAACTTCTGGCTTTGAAGAACAATCTTTTCTATATCTAAGATCACTTCTTATAATTCCAATGTTTCTCAACTATGGTTTCATGAAACTTTGGGGTTTCTTGACAGCCCTGGAATACTTTCCAAGATGGGTGGGTATCAATTATTTTTAATATATTTTTAAAATTTGTGAAACATTTATCTGGTGATATGATCATATATGGTCATGTAAACCCATTTTCCCTCCTCCTAAAATGGCTAATGATGGGCCTGGAGGGGGTGGGAAGGAGAGGGACACCAGGTGGGTGTGTTCATAGCTATGCTTCCCAACCATATTCTGCACAATCACACAACTTCTGGGAATTTTTGAAGCCTAACTGAGGGCCACCACACTAAGAAAAAGGGGCCCTTCTTTCTCCATTCATGTAATTTTAAAGGGTGTGGACAAAAAGAACAGGGCCTATGAAGCTGACTGTAACTGATAAGCAGACTTGTCTAAAAAGAGGAGGTCTTCCATATGCTAGGATCCCAGCCCATTAAGAAACAACAAACCGAGAGACAGGCAATTCAATTAGTTATGAAGAAAACTATTTTCCTTGCACAAGTAAAGGAAACACATGTATTCTAATGATGCAACATGAGGTTCCTGTAAGAATTTTTCCACATTTTCAAACTTTTAAGTAAGGTTAATAGTTTACGTGGTTTCTTCCTTTATTTTAAATTTTAATACATTATTGAGCTCAACCAGCATTATGCACAAATCAATGAAATATCAGTTAATTGTATTTAGATGGTATAGTCTAATGGCTTCAGCACAACTTAACCGTCTCAGTAGTTACACCCTAGAGATGAATGTATTCAGGAACTATGCAATTTCTGATAAAAGGAATAAACAACTAAATTTTCAGGGAAAGGTTTAGGCCTCCCAGACACCCAAAGCGTAGCATCTGTATTTTGCTTATGAAAATAATTTTACTCATAGATCCCATCAATCACTTAGAGAGAGAAAAAGTAAAGTTATTTTTTTATAATCATCATAAGCACCAGATCTGTAATCAAATATCAGGGAATACTGGGAAAGAATTCAAAATGGTGCACTGTCTCTAGAACAGATGTGTAAAACATTCTAAAGCCTAACAACATTTATTTCAATATAAACTTTCATGAGTCACAGTCCACAGGTTCTAGCCACATGAGACTTGTGGCAAAATACAACAAAAGTCTAGTGTTATCTTTGCTAGCGTGAATAGATGTCCAGGCACTGAGATCACTAGCAGAATGCTAGTCTCAGTAAGAAAGATAGAACAAGGCACAGTGTAGGGGTAGGAAAGGGGAACAAGGCAGACAGGAGGGATTGGAGTTTTCCAAAGTTCAATTCTCCAGGCTGGCTCCCTGGGCCATTAGATCAATTGGAGATGCAAGGAGACTTGCAGGATACACACGCAAGACAGCAGAAACAAGAAAGCAAGCTAAATTATCACAGAAGAGGAGGAAGCAAACCACTTTCTTCCCTGTATGATTAGTATAAGAAATCCTGCTGTTTTCTAAGACAGCATGTGCTAGATTGACTAGTTAATCAATCTACAATCTCGCCTACCATTCAGAAACAAGTAGACTGGATTTCTTCTATTACAACAACACATTTAAAAACTAAACATGTGTTAGGCACAGGGAGCACTGAATTTTGGCAGGAGCCAAAATATAAGGCAAACAATCATCTGATTGTCAAGACAGACTGAAAGCATAAATGGTTGCCTAAATTTTTTCTCAGAAATGCACTCTGTTTCCTCACTAACTTTTCAATGCTCCTCCCTCCAAGCAGCATGTCAGACGGAGTGGTTATGAAATATTTTTTTTATAAGGACTGCGTAAAAGCAAATAATATTCTCATGTAGGACTGGCCCCAGGTTTTCTATAGTAAACTTACTAGTTCTGGTATGATTCACCCATGGATAAAGATAGTCAAGTGGGTTTTCACATCAAGAAGAACATGAATATATACAAAGCAGACTGCAAAGCAGGGGGGGAAAGCCCCTCTAATTGAATAGCCATCTAATTACAGATCCATGTGTGAAACTACTGGAAAACCAGCTTCATGTACTGATTTAAAGTGGCTCTAATACCTGCAGGTGAGGAGAGACTGCATTTTGACAAGCTTGCAGAAGAATTTGTGATGGTTGGGAATCATATTTCCAGAGGAAATTCCTACTCCCCGCCCGTACTGTTATGTTAGCCAAAACTGTACAGGGAAGTCATAGGGTTGGAATTTCCCATAAAAATCCAGAGTTCTGGATATGTATTTTGCAAATGGGCTACAGAGCCAAGATCCCTAGTGGTCCTCTGACAATGGGTGGTCAGGAAAGATCCCCCAGTGCTTAGTCCAGATGTGCTAGCCACATTTAATTTCACATTATTGCCTTCCCCACACACAATATAATTCCTCTTATGATCTTAAAATGTATGGAGGTTTGTCATTTCAAATGGTTTTGTTCTTTGTCATCTGCTAGACACATTCCTAGTTAGCTGGTGCATTCCAAGGTATTTCTGTGCTGATAGAAACTTTCCTGGACTCATACATCACAATGAAGCATGATGGAGTGAAGAATAGTGATAGATTTTTAAACATATGTGTTCGTTACCAAGCCATTTGTTGATTCATTGTATCCCTCAATACAAAATTGATGGATAATATGGAACCTGTCCAGGAAAAGTCCCAAACTCTACTCCCTCCAATTGAAAACGATTCCTTTTAGCTTTCCAACCTAAAACATGAGCTTAACTGTAATGTTCCATTGTTAGGGTAATACAACCCTAGTGGAAGAACTTGAAGAAAGCAACATGAAAAATGGATATTCATTGCAATGTGTATTCTAAACATGAACAAGGGATATGCCTAATCTGTTTATGACCCAGAGGAATCTCATTCAAATTTAATTTAGATTGTCATTCCATATTTACTTAACAGTTTGAAAGTGCTAAATCACTTTAACCTATTCATAACACTGTGGTTAACATGCCATTTTTATTGCCATTCTTTTTTTACACATAGAAAATTGACAATCAGTTTGGTCATTACTGTGAATTAGGTGTTGCAGATCTGGGAATCGCTCTTAGCATATTCAATAAATTATAACATACAAAGATTGCAATAAACACATGCTTAAGTCTCCCCCAGGAATGAACAATGTCAGCACTTAGGATCAGCTGGACATGCCCCAGTATCTGGCTGTGTTAGGAAATAAGAAACAGAAGTACTGCACGTGTTATTTCTGTGATTCTCTATAACATCCAGGATCTCTCCCCCCCCTGCCCCAACACACACATTGTGTCAGCTGCTGAGTTATCTCTGCACAGAAACTTAAGAATCTGCTATGGAATAGTAAAAGTCCCACTTCAATGGGTCCCGAGAAGGGCGGCAACTAGGAAGAATGAGATACTTGCATTTCCTGTTCTTTGCCTCCATAAACCTTCTCAGAATATCCAAAGCTTATCTAATAGTGAATTCCCTGTGAACAACTAAGCAATTCACAAATCAATAATTCTATGTTTTGAACCACCCTTAGTCATACTTTCTCAAAGGTGTTTCATCTTACAAACATATGCCATGGTAGACTAAGGACTAAAAGCCAGGGTGGTACAGTAGTTAGAGTATCAGACTAAGACTTAGGAGACAGGGATTCAAATTCAGCACATTTCCATGGAAATTTGCTGGGTGGCTCTGGACTAGTCATGCTCTTTCAACCTAACCTAACTCATTATTTGTGCAAGGTTAAAATGGGGAAGGGAGAACCATAGATGCCATTGTGAACTCCTTGGAGGAGGGGTATACTAAATTATTAGGATTAATTCAAAAACCAGGTAAATCCATTCAAATCAGGAGTTTCACATCCAAAATGGCAACACTTCAATAATGTAAAACAATTTGCCAAGGATACTTCGAACTGTCAATTAGTCAAAAAGTTACATCTCTCTGGCTTATGAACCCATATATAATTTATCTGGGAAATTTATAAGCCACTTTCCCATACTCTACAACTGTCAAGGCATCTTACAAATTAATAAAATATAAAAATCATAATAATATTCAAATTGTTAAAAACTAATATTTTTACACAGTTTAGATATCCAAGGTAAATAATGTATGAAACACAGAAGATATATCAAATAACTTTTAAAAATGCAAACTCTCTACCAAGTAGCCAAACGGGATGGGATCAATGCTGGCATTTTGAGTGTGAGCTGAACTTTGCCATCTATTTGAGAATATGATTACATATGTTTAACTTTTACATTTGGATAAAGGGATTAGGCTGTGAGTAATGTCTGACAACCACCATGCGTGGTTTGTTTGCTTTAAAACATCTGCTGGATCTGCTGAAGATCAAAATCAATACAAAAATAAAATTAAAAATACCCTGTTCCAACAATGTACAGCGCTCAAAAGCCCTTTGCTTGAAGACAAATCTTACTGAAGGGCAAAGAAAGGAAAAGAGACGAAAGGAAGGACATACTTTAAACAGCCCGTGCTGTTTGGATGTCTGAAATGGCAGGATTCCAATCATGTAAAACTATTTGCATCACTGATGCCAAGAGAAAAAACACAAATGTGAACAGAAGAAAAGCAACAAAGAGGGAACAAGGGCTAAAGTGCTACCCAGATGAACTGGCCTGAAAGGGATTTCCTTCTTAAGCACCAGAAAACACAGGAGGCTTGGAGGATGTAAGTGGGACAAAGCAAGGAAAGACCTGTGGGGTAGGATAATTGAAAAGTGCTGCCATACATGAAGTTGTTGCCTCAGAAAGATTTTTTCTTCATTTTAAGCTCACTAGTGTAGAATTTGGGTGGCCCTCTTTTTTCCCCCTCCTTGAAAAGTGATACATGGAGCCTGTGTGTTTTGGGGGTCTTCACGGGAAATTACTCTGCATGACAGGCGTTTTCATAAATGGAGAATACAGAGAACATGCTTCTCTGGTGATTAGCCTTGTCTAAGCTAGTCTTTGGATAAAAGTAGGCGCCACGCTCTTAACAATTTCTGTATCAGCCAGAATGGAAATGAAATCTTCAACGTGCTTCTTCCTGTTTACTCTTGTATCATTGGTTGTATCCATGCCTTTTTTATGAGGATGTGTTCCTGCTTAGTTAGGTAACAACTACTCCAAACTTTAAAGTGGAGTGAAATACTGCATCATGAAAAAAGTGAAACTAAATCCAGAGATATATTTTTGCCTCCACTAGCTTCCAGAATTTGTCTTAAACTCTAAAAGTTAAATGTTTCTTTTTGTCCTTATGCTGGGTTAGAATGGCATGTGGAGGCACAAATGTATTTTTGTTGGGGAAAACTCTCACTTAGGTCCTGACTCTTGAGGAGATCAGTACCATTGTCCTCCCATCCCCCACCGGCTGCTCCACTGGACCTGGCAACCCTAGCAGAGCTGCAGCAATATATAATGAGAGCCAATGTGGTGTAGTGGTTAAGAACAGTGAACTCTAAGCTTGAGAAGTGGGCTTGAATCCTCACTCCTCCACATGCAGCCAGCTGAGTGATCTTGGGCTAGCTACAGTTTTAAGCCTGTTCTCCCAGAACAGTTCTGTTAGAGCTCTCTGAGCCCCACCACCTCACAGGGAGTCTATTGAGGGGACAAAAAGGGGAAAGTGTTTATAAGCCACTTTGGAATTCTTTTGAGTAGTGAAAAGTGGGGTTTAACCCCTCCCCAAGCTCTTATCTCCTCCTCTTCTACCCTTGAAGTTATTCCTTGCAGGATCCTGGCCAACACAGAGAGCCATCTCAGGAACTCTAGCACCTGTGAGCTATACAACTGGGCTCAGTATTTCCCAGTGTACTGAACTGGGTACTGGGATTATAGCTTTTGAAATACTAAATTCATAAGGTCACAGATCTTGCCTGCTAGATCCAAGTTCCAGCCCTTGCCTGTTCCTGAACTCCAGAGTCAGATCAGTGATCATCTGCCGAATATTTTCTGGCTCTTAAGGAGATCATTAGAAGCCTGAAGCTAGAATAGGTAGGCATTTATGTCCATGCAGGATCATGGATTCCAGAATGCTTGGGGGGGGGGTGTAGGACTCTAAACTCACACTCTGTCGAGTCTGCGGTGGGAGCTTGGAACATGGAGCTCCTCGAGACGATAGACAAGACCTATGAAGTAACAGTGGCAGTTGTTATTTCTCCGCAGCCATTGCATCTGCTAGCTCATAACCACCTCAGTTGTTCAAGGGATCTAGACATCTGCGGACTCCAAAAACTGTATTGCCTTAGGGTAATACAGGAACCAACAGGAACCTTTCTCTGCCCTCCTCTAACTGACAAACTTTCAAGTACTTAAAAGAACAATCATGTCCTCTCTCAACCTCTTCTTCTCCAGACTGAACATTCCCAAGTCCCTCAGCCTTTCCTTATAGGGCTTGGTCCCCAGGCTCCACATCATTGTCCTTGCTCTCCTCTGAACTCGCTCAATTTTGTCCACATCCTTTTTAGTGGGGATTAGTGTAAAGACAGGAGTATTTTTAGTGCTTCCTGTTGCAAATACATAAATTTTCTGTAGGATCTAATCCATCCATCCATTTTATACCTTTTGCACTTCATGACTTTGGGCTAGAGAATATAACTTTAAAAAAACAGTAGAATTTTTAAATACTAAAAAGTAATAAAAATCAGCTTTGATTTCCTGGCTCTTATTTCTCTGGTTGAAGGACAAACAAAGGCTGCCTATTTATTAGTAACTGTCCCACGGTGGTCTATTTAAAATAATGCTTTTATGCATGTAGATTCCTTTTTCAATAAACTCTGTGTGGTGATACTGTGTAAATGCCACATCACAACCGCACTTTTGTAGATCTTTTCTCTCAAAGTTCTTTCAGAAGTGAAGTTGCTCAAAGGTGAGAAAATCTGCATGTATTTAATTTTTTCACAAAACAGTATGCTATAAAGCAGTGGCATATACAGTGCATGAGTGGCAGCCTAACAACTGTGTCTGGATCACTAGGATCTTGCATGCTGGCAAAAAGCAAGTCTTCTCCCTCCAGCTACCCCAGTGAAGATATGTCAGGAGTGAATGCATATTTAGCTTCCTTGTATATAACCACTATGTTTTGAAACCATGACACTACAAAGTAGGCTTTCTGCAATACCAACAATGTGGTGTCTAGTTCTCTGTTATATCGTGGATCAATCAATTTGTTTCCCTTTGAAGATCAATTGAACTTTCTCCAACAGAAGTTCCACTGTTATCTGTAAGGCTTTTTACAGATATAAATATCAGCAATTCAGTGCAAGGTAGAGAATTTATATTTTAAGGAGGGGAAGAATGAGGCTCATTCCGCACGAGTTTAATGTAGCAGGAGTGTGGCAAATTGCAAACACTACTAATTTGCAGTTATGCACGATGTCGCACACAATCTGCCACACTCCTGAAACAGACCCGCGAAAAGCACTTCGTTGCAGCGCTTCTAGGGAAATCGCCAAAAGTGGATTCACCCTCTGGAAAGCGCTACACTCTTACAAACAATCTGCAACAGTATCGAAAAAGTTCTGTGCATTACCATTGTTGCGGTTTCAGCAAAGTCCCTCCCCCTGGCTCTCTCCTCTGAACTTCCGGCGAAGTGATCACCATTTTTTTTTCTCGGAGTGAGTGGAGAGCAACGAGCCGGCAAGCCTTCATTCACCCAGCGAGCCTTCTCCAGCTGCAGTCCCTCCACAGAGCTGCTTTAAAGCTCCCCTAAGTCGCCAAACACAACACAGCCCCGTTTGCAAGTTCCCTTTATTTTCAGCTGAAAATCGCGCCTGTGCACGGGGAGGGGATTTTTTTTTCACTCGGGGGAACAATGAATCGGCAGCTCACACGCCAGCTGCCAGCTAGATAGGTCTCTGGGAGCAAGGAATCAAGGCATATTTGTTGCAACGTGTGTTTTTCTTTTTTTTAAAAAAACTGTGCTTAAAGGGAAAGGGGCTTTTGGGAGCATGATAATGGCCGCTCATTGGCTGCTCGTTTGATTGACGGCCAGGGGCGGGACAAAGCACGGAAAAAATATCTTCCTTTCTAGCAATTTTTGGCGAGACTGGAAACCTGTGGGAAACGATTGAAATGCTACTGGATTCCACTACAAAGGCAGGTATTAGGTGTTACGCCGAATTCCACTATTTTAAATTCTGTTATTTCTTTCTGGAAGCAATTTGCCACATTGATCCTTGTGCGGAATGGGCCTGAAGCATTCTGTGCAAGCTGTATCTAAAGTATGTCCTTTTCACTAGCTTTTGTCCAAAGTAAATTACTGGGTTATGCCAGTTCCAGCTGAAAATAGTATTTCTTCATATTCACCAGAATGTGTTTTAGGCTGCCACTGAAGATAAAGTTTGGTATGATTAAGGGACCAAAAATATAAACAAGAAATTATGCTATATTACTTATTTTCCCCTTAGGTTATGACCAGATTATAGGGAGTGTGGCATGGTATAGCCTCATTAGATCTTTTGTGGGCATTGGATTGGATTCTGCCAAGGAAGAATCTGCAGAGGAAGACAATGGCATGCCTCCTTTGTTTCTTACTTGCCTTGAAAGCTCCTTGCTGGGGTCACCTTGAATCAGCTGCAATTTGACAGTATGTACCAGAAGCTTCCTATGATTAAGTCTGTGAGCCCAAATGTAAGCTACAGTAGTTTGTCAAGAAGGTAAAACACAGCACCACTACATTTGATTTGGCAGAATTAGGGTAAGCAAATTATTTCTATATAAATCATTATATTTCTATTGATTGCCTGGAATTATTTTTTTTTGGGGGGGGGGATCATTAATGTTTGACAAGCCCAAATCATCTTTAATATGGGAAAGGGTCCTTTCATCTTCAAGGGGAAAAGAATAGAGTTGAATCTTGATGTTCAAATAAACCTAATTACGTCTTGCAGTGTTTACTGAAATATTATCAGAAGCATGAATAATTATATCAGACATCTCTCTAATGTCTTGGAGTATGAATCTGAGTTCACAGTGCAAATTAATATAAAGCTTTTTGAGTCTTTGTTCCCACATATAGTCAGAAGATATATGTATGCTAGACATGGGTCTGTGAGATATGTCTGTGCTCTTGAGCTTGAATTTGACTCTACACACAGGAAAATGAAAGCTACTCATAGAATAATAGAGTTGGAAGGGACCTCATGGATCATCAAGTCCAACCCCCTGTACTATGCAGGACACTCACAACCCTCACAGAGAGCTACTACCAGGATCAAAATTCATAAAGTATGTCTACAACCATACTTTTAGTAAAACACAATTCCTCTGTTCTTCCATCTATACATGCCCTATCAGAAGTTAAATATAAGGTAGGCTCATTGGCTTAGAAAGTTAAAGATTTTTTATAGGAGTTCCATTACCTTCAGCGGGGGAGAATCTCCTGATCGTTCCTGGCCTTAGAGAAGCGCGCCTGGCCTCGATCGGTCCTGGCCCCTACCTGGTGGAATGAGCTCCCGGGTGAGCTGCGGGCCCTGCAGGATTTATCAGCTTTCCGCAGGGCCTGCAAGACGGAGCTGTTCTCCCAGGTTTTTGGTTGAGGCCGGAGTCAGTGAATGAGTGCCAACATTCCCCCCCCCCAGACCTAGTAAGTTAGATCTCCTCTCCATCCTCCCTGCCACTCTGATAGCAGGGGTGGGAATAATAAGAACTTCTGCCATGTTGGGATTGTTTTAAAGTTTTTTAATGGGTATTTTAATGGGGATAGGACTGTTGTGACCCGCCACGATCCTACGGGGAGTGGCAGGAAATAAATCTAATTAATAATAATTAAAAATAATAATAAAGTCTCCTTCAGATGACCAGGCCAGCACATGGCAATGACCACCTCCTTCAGATCTCAGTTAACAGTTCTGTCTACTTTGATAACAATCAGCATCCAAAAAGCCCTTGTTCCCAGGATTCTTATTATATCACATTTCTTACCCACTGACCAGGTCAAGCTGGGTGAAAGAAGCTTTCCCTGAAGTCCTTCTAGTCTTTAAACCCCGCCCCTCGGCGCAGCATGCCGCGGAATAAATAAAAGAGTAAGGGCTCTGTGGGAGGAGTTAGGGCGGGACCCGTCAGGGATGAAAACTCGGAGAGGGCCAGTCAGGAGCCGCGAAGCAGCTCCTGATTGGCCCTCTCCGAGTGCCACTCAGGGGCCAATTGGGTGGCCACTCAGGGGCAAATTGGGAGGCGTGCTATGCGCCTATTGGCCACTTGGCCCGCCCCAGATTCCTCACACACGCCACTGGCAGCACGCACCTCAGGTAAGTGCGAACCGCCGTTCTCTCCCAGCTTCTGCCAGGCCTGGCCGCTCCTTCACGGCAGCGAAGGAGCGCCCAGGGCCGGCAGAAGCCTTTTCTGCCCACCGCCACTGTTCTCCCAGCTTCTGCCGGCCCCGGGCGCTCCTTTGCGGCCGAGAAGGAGCGCCCGGGGCCAGCAGAGGCCTTTCCCGCCCACTGCTGCCCTTCTCCCGGCTTCTGCCGGCCCCGGGCGCTCCTTCACAGCCGCGAAGGAGTGCCCGGGGCCGGCAGAGGCCTTTCCCACCCACCGCCGCCGTTCTCCCGGCTTTCGGGAGGGGGGGCGGCAGCCGGCCTCCTCTCGCCCTAGGAGCGGCTTCCCCGTGCCCGGGGCGAGAGTAGGCCATTTTGGCCTTTTGGTAGGGGGGGCAGCTGGCCTCCTCTTGCCCCGGGGTGAGAGGAGGCCGTTTTGGCCTTCGGGGAGGGGGGGGGCTGCAGCCGGCCTCATCACGCCACCTTCGCCGCTCCCGGGGCAACAGAACGGTGTTCTCTCAGAATTCTCTCGGCCCCGGGAACAGCCTCGCCGCGATAAGGCTGCTCCCGGCGCCGAGAGAAGACAGGCTCCAAGCGCCCATTTTATTCAGACATAAAGTGGGCTTTATTTCTAGTACTTAATATTTCCAAATCTCTGTTCCCTGCTGGGGGGAGGGGAAGAGCTTGGCCATATTGTCTCTTGCTAGAACAATGAACATTTCAAAATGGTAGCTGAGGTAAACTGGAAAGCAACCGAACTGCCGCCCCACTTGCTCTCTGTCCAGAGAATTTTTTTAAAAAAAATATGCAAAATGAGGGTTCAAACCTCTGAAGAAAAAGGGTATTTAATCATACCACATTTATTCACATTGAATTCTATGGTACAAGTGATTTGACATCTCATACCAAGGTTTACAATGCATTGTTACTTTTTACTGAGATGATGATGATGATGATGATGAGCACAACAACGACGATAACAGTAATGAGTTGGTTCTTATATGCCATATGAAGGAGTCTCAAAGTGGTTTACATTCGCTTTCCCTTTCCTCTCCCCACAACAGACATCCTGTGAGGTAGGTGAGGCTGAGGGAGCCCTGATATCACTGCTCGGTCAGAACAGCTTTATCAGTGCTTTGGTGAGCCCAAGGTCACCCAGCTGGCTGCATATGGGGGAGCATGGAATCAAACCCACCTTGCCAGATTAGAAGTCTGCACTCCTAACCAATATACCAAGAGTCTGTGCTGCATAATCAATTCCTTTATTAATTTAATAAACCTGTATATATTTTATAAGGTTTGGTTTTCTTGTGTGCATCCAACCTCAAGGGCTCACAGGTCTGGGAAGTTCTTCAGGAATTCCAAGTGGGATGCCAGGAGCAATGACCCAGGGAGACCTAGCCAGAGTGGTTTACATATGCATGTGTTTTAGATCTGCAGAAAATGCCAGTAATCTTCAGAAACCTGCCAAAAGGTTTGCAGTGCATGTACAGAGTCTGCACTAGGCTTGCTGAAGTAATTCAGTTTGCTTCTGGAAAAGAATAGAAGGCAGCAGAGTAGCCAGTGGCAGATGAGCGGGGAAGAAACACAATATAACCATAAGCATACGTCACAACAGGCCTCAGAAAGGACTCTTCCTTCCAGAAGATTTTCACATTGCCTTTCTAAACTAGATGGTATTTATTGTTAGCCCAATTTTCAGTAAAGCAAATTTCCTTCTGTTAAGGAGCCACCTCTGAAGTGTTATTGTCATTTCAAACAGTACCACATTTTTCCCCACATGATTTTCTTTGACCTTTTTTTTGTTCCAAATTGAGCACTATAGTACAAAACCAAATAGCACTCCAGTGCTATAGCAGCACCATTGAGATACCTTGACTTCATTGAATCTATGGAGTCAAGACATTTCAATGGTGCTACTATAACACTGAAGTGCTATATGGGGTTAGCGCTATAACCCTCAACATTCAAAAATTAAAGTCTAGAGATGTTTGCATGGCAAAAAAGGCCAGGGAAAAAGTAGCATTGTGTAGACATTTTAAACAGTATACCACAGCAATTCAAATGTTCAATGAAGAGGTACAAAGTGGGAGAAAGCAGTTTCCTTCAAAAGCAACCCAACCACACCTTGCTAACCCAACACTAGTGGGATTGTATGAATAGGTAAATTCCTCTAGCAGCCAGTTACTAAAATGGGTTGGTCTGAAGTGACAGAAAAAAATCCATTAGCAACCAATTACTGAAATGGAAAATGGTCATACACAATCCAAATATCACTCACCTGGATAATCACAAGTTAGTGACCAATGGCTATCACAGCAGTATCTGAAGAAATGGACTCTAATCTACAAAAGCTTCTGCTGGACTTAATTATATGAGGCTTTAAAATGTCACAAGAATCATTTTTATTTTTTATTGCAGCAGACTTATACACCCTCTAGAATCAACCCCCTACTGTTCTAGTTCAATTTTACCGACAAATATGTTTGGCTGTTAGCAAGCAGCTCAGACCTGTTTATTAGCTGCTTCTGTATTTTAAAAAAATACATTCAGCACTCTGGGATTTCAGGTCCTTACCCCACCACAACCCAGGCATTTTTATCAGCACTTACTAAAGAGGAAAGGAATTGCTCTGAGCAGATCTGATTGCTGGCTCTCAGGTGGTTACAGTTCTCATACCTCAAACCTCTCCTAGTAGCCTATGACAAGCTGGCCTGTTGTTATCAGTACCAGTTAAGAAGGTCAATCATGTTATCATTATTTATTAGAGGGGAAGAGGGGGGTCACTTTGTGCCAATCTTATTGCTTGTTCTAAGGTATATCTATCTGTTTCTGATTCCTTAAACCAATTGTATACATAAACAGTAAGGCCAATTCTGCACCAGTAGCACCACTCCGGGTCACTAGTGGTACATTGTGGCAGAGTTGCATGCTCTGCCATTTTCTGTGTTCCCCCATGGGAGACCTTTTAGTGTGACACACCTAGTCTGTTCCGGATTTCTGTATAAATGGGGTGAAAGCAGGGGAAAGAGGGTGGAAAATAGAAAAGAAAGCTTGACTGGTAAAGGTGATGATTTAAAGTAATTCCATGTATGATCTAGTGGAAAGAAGGGAGGAAAAAAATGTGGAAGCTGAGATACTGATTTGGCTACCCAGCCACAGGCAACCCATATACAAGGAGAAGATCCTGTGTGTTAAGCCACTGCCCCCAGCACACAAGGGCCCAAATGAAGTTGAATCTGATTGTGTTTGAGATTATTCTATCAGTTTAAATGCTGAAAGCCAATAAGCTGATTTGGCTGTGTAGCACCAAGACTAGATGCAGTGCAATGGGTGAAACCACAGCTAGGTAGGGACCCCCCCCCCCTGCACACACACGCACACACCCAAGTGAAGAGAAATCCTGAAATAAAGTGTTTCCCCTAAGAAAAGTAAAGTAGAAATCTGGATTTGTGGGAGATCCTTCACACCACTTTGAGAGAGAAAATTAAGAGAATTAAACCAGAAGGGGTTTAAAAGGAAAACCCTTAAAGAAGACCACATTTGGGGAAAAATGTTTTCCCCTGCTCCCACACAAAATACTTCAAAGACAGAATTTGAATGCAAGCCAGAAATGAGCAGCCAAAGAATCAAAAGTGGGGCTGAAGGTGCTCCTTCTCTCTAGAACCACTCTATCTATCCCATAAAATTATCTCCCTGTAAATAGCTCCACGCCCCCCCCTCCCTCTCCACCACACAGTCCCACTGAGAACAAAAGAATGTAATGCTCTCTCATGTGGCCTCAGGGACTATATATACCAAGGCATTCCCATTGAAACCAAGGGGAGAACTACTCTTTGCTAATGAAAATGCCAATCAAGCAAAATGGTTAATCACTGGAGTAGCCACGGAAAACATCTTTGCTGAAGAGAGATTTTTGCGTGCTTCACACACTCAATGCATGTGCACCAAGGGAGGAAAATCCTGTGAATGCACACAGAGGGGTAAGACTTATATGTTGTCATGTACAATTGTTGGGGGGGGGGTGCAAGCCTGGTTCATGAGCCACAAACCACCCGTGGGTGGAGACCCGTGGGTTGGGTCGTGCCAATCTCTACTCACTGGTGACCGAACCTGTTGAACATAGCATGTTTACATTCCCAACCTGTTAATTTTAAAGGTTGTGGCAGCCCTATCTGGAATGACACTCTGAAGGGCCCCAGTTTGTCCCAGTGATCAGGGGCAATTCATGAACTGGCCAACGGATAATTAAGAGGATTTCATATTGTTTTCTAGAGCACACTTAAGATCTACAATCATTTTGTTTTTCTTCTTTACAAGTTCAAGATGTTTCTTGAGGCTTTTGGCAAGTAGCCTACTAGGTGCCTTTGGAACAAATGACATATTATAAAGCTTTTGAGGCTCTTTGCGGAAAGACAGATGATAGAAAGTTTCTCTGTAAGAAGAGAACAAACTGAGTCATCTCAATTGCTCTGAAATCTTTAACACATGACAGTGTGTCTAATCAGGACAGTGCTGTTTAATTCCTTAATTTAAATTATTCTGTGATGACAAACATGTCATAACAAAGGCAAAGTTCCAGGAATTTTGCACCAAGAAGAAAGAAACTATTCCACAAAAGAAACGTACTTCTCAATGACAAGCCTGTCTGTAGAAACAGTTAGTTTCTTGGGTAGGCACAAATAACATAAAAAAGATATTTTAAAAGAAAAAGAGCAAGATTTGGTATGGAGGATGCTCTTTTGTTTTGGGTAAACAGCAGTAATTTCAATGAATATGGATGAAGTGGCAGTTCTAATCTGATGTCACAGTCAGTGCACCACAGAATATTATAGGTAGGAGAATAATCATAAGGAAATCTATTCAAAAACAAGTCTCATTCTGCACACATTGGATAATGCACTTCCAAAACACTACAGAAGCATATTTCCTTGTTTAGTACAGAAATATCCAGCCGAAAAAGTACATTGAAACCACATTATCCAACATGTGGGGTATAAGCCTCACTTTATTCAATTGAGCATTTTTTTTAGGATTGCAGCCTAAATTCCACCAGAGTCCATGTGGTCTAGTGGTTAGAATGTCAGGCTAGGATCTAGGAGACCCAGGTTTGAATCCCCTCTCTTGTATGGAAGTTCACTGGGTTCAGTTACCTTCTCTCACCTTAGACCTAGATTGTAGGATCCTTGTGATGAGATTAAAATGGAATGGGGAATGATGCTGGGTCCCCACTGGAGTGTGCTGCCCTAGCTGGCCACACCAGATACAAGTCCCAAAGAGTCTTGGACAATAAGCCAATCGCTAATTGCAAAGTCAAAGTCCAGTCCAGGTCTTAGCACTAACCAGGCAATGCTGAATCCAAGGGTAAGCTGAAGGGAAGGTTGTTCAGTGAGTTGAGGAAAGCAGAGTCCACAAGCCAAGTCAGTCCAGTTACCAAATAATAGTCAAGAGCCAAAACCCAGAAGTCCAGTAACTGGGAGTCAGTCGTGCAGTGCTTTGCTGAAGCAAATGTGAGACAGGACCCGAGGCCAAAGTGACAGGTAGGATCAACGCACAGGTTGCACCCACAAGGAAATGATGTAGCAGCCTTCCTTAAGCACAACTTTCCTTAATGAGCTGAACCATCCCACCTGTAGCCTCAGGTGTCATCTGTAAAAGTGCCCTCACTGGGCCCCATCTACTTTGACAGTGCGCCATGAACCGGGTGCTCCTGCAATACTTGCCGTCTGCTTGCCGTTGCCTCCTACAATGCTCTGGCAAGCTTTCTGAGCTGGGGTGTGGTGAGGTGAGGGCACTGCTGGTAGAGAAGGCAGAGTGTCAACCTGGCTGGGACCCAGTTGATAGTCTTGTTAAGTACCCTGATCATGCCCCTGAGGCTCACTGCTCCCCCCATCTCCTTCTGACAGTGGCACCAGCAGCAGCATTAAAACTGAAACACAGTGGTGGCAGCAGAGGCTCTTGCTCCGAAGGCTGAGTGGACAACTATCATCTGCTTTCCATACATGGTGTGGAACATGTACACAGTAGACCAGTGTTTCTGATATGAAACTAGGCAGTGGCAATTGTCTCAATAATCTAATACATTATACAGTGGGCTATCATAATATGGTGTTTAGCAAGAAAATGGATTTCTTGGGAAGCACACATAACATCATTTACAGAACAGATCAAAAAATCCTAGTTAATTTGTAGCATCCAAAGCAAGGCATACTTGTTGGATATAATGTGAGGGTCAGCAGTGTTGGACTGCCACAGAAACGTTTGGCCATAGAAATGTGGCTTGGCATAACCTAGCAGGGTTCTGAAGAAGGGATGGGAGGTGCTGAATCTCATGGCTGGAGCCTCCTCCTGGTTCCCAACTCAAGGGGGATCCTTGGCTTTCAGGTCCCTCAGATTTGGAAGGGGTTGTGTTAACCTGTGGTATCATTCTCATCATCTTGTCAGGTGCTTTCTGCTTGTCCCTTTTCACTCTGGGGCAGGAGCAGCTTCAAATAGGAATGGGCAGGAATCAGCTCATGAATTAAAGTTCATGTAAAAATTTGGCTGGTTCATGCTTTGCAAAATCAAATCCATAATAGGTCAAGCATCATAACTTTCCACAAACTTTGAAGCTGCCCTTGAAGATTCATTAGCAGTTTATGAATAGAGACATTTCCAGACAGACAGTCTTTGTTCAATCAAGATGTTTACCAACCTTTAAAGCAAACTTCAGAGTAAGGGAGGGAGATTTTTCCTGTGAGTTTTTTTCTTCCTTGAATCACATGTTTGCATGCCATGGGTTGCCAGGTCTAATTTTTGGTCATGGGAAAAGATGTATTGTAATGCTTTCTACCATAAACAGGGTCCCCGTGCCCCACACTTGCTGTGGTTCCTGACTTTGATATCTTACCTAACCCAAAGTGTCAGTACAAAAAAGCACATTAAGTCCATAGGAAACCATGCTCCTCCCTAAAACTATGACATGGGAAGGTAGATGGGAGGATGACCACCTTCCAGGGCCAAAGGGAAGAAGGGGGCACTAGACAAGACCCAGAAACAATGTCCACAATGAGGTGATATACTCAGGGGGCTCCACAGTGAATTTCACATGTATAGCAGCCCAGGAAATAGCTAAACAGCTGACAAACTCAACCAAACCCAAAGGTTCATGAACACAGGAGGGGTCCATGCAAGTTTGGGGGTCAAGGTTCATGATATCCCCTTGACCGGTGACCCCCTAGAAAACCCATGAACTTCCATTTTCTAGGTTTGTGCCCACATCTACTTTCCATTACCATAAAAAGTATTGGTGAATTGCTCTTGAAATACCATCTTACAATAGTATCTTACAATATTACAATATTACAATATTATCCCTTTTTATTATCCCCCATATGTGTGTATCTGTAGTGATAATAAAAATATAAATATCTAAAATAAATTACTCAATTCAAATGCTAATTTTCTAACTATACTGAAATTGTCTAGCTTGTTTCTGTATTGTATTATTATTATCATCTAAAGCTAAAAGGTAAAGGTATCCCCTGTGCAAGCATTGGGTCATGTCTGACCCTTGGGGTGACGCCCTCTAGCGTTTTCATGGCAGACTCAATACGGGGTGGTTTGCCAGTGCCTTCCCCAGTCATTACTGTTTATCCCCCAGCAGCAAGCTGGGTACTCATTTTACCGACCTCAGAAGGATGGAAGGCTGAGTCAACCTTGAGCCAACTGCTGGGATCGAACTCCCAGCCTCATGGGCAGACAGCTTCAGACAGCATGTCGCTGCCTTACCACTCTGCGCCACAAGAGGCTCTCACCTAAAACTACATCTGATTTAAACTTGTTTCCTCACTCTGTTTCTGTAGCACATTTTGTCCATCTAACCATCTGTGATTTTCTTCTCCAGATCTTTCCTTTCCTTCCTTTCAGCCTTCCATTTCCTTCATTTTCAATGGTATGAGGAGGGTGAGGAATGGAACCCCATTTTTAAAGCAAGGTGGCTTATACTTCCAAAGACAAAAAGTATTAGCCCAGTACCTCTTGCAATGGAAATACTTCAGGAGCACTTTTGCCTCACTTTGACCATTTATGCACTGGGAACTTCATCCTGTGCAGGAGCACAAATCGGGGCCGGATGAAGCACACCAGACAAAATGCTCCTCCATGTCAGTGCAGGAATAGGTGAGGCAACCTGCCATGACTAAAACTCTAGCCTGCAGCCCAGCATGAAACCTCCAGTGCATAAACGGTCTTTCAGGCCTCCTAAAATATAGTAAAAGGGGTTACCTTTAGCAGTGGAGGGAAGTATTCACTCTTTTTTAGTTGAACCCTACCAAATAAAATCCACAATATGTCTTAGTCTATGGGGCACATCAAAGTCAGCATCATAAACACATGATGCAAGACTGGAATTTGATACAAAAGGAGAAAGGGCCACAGATTTGAAATATGATGGCAATAGAATCCGGAATCCGGAGAAATGTGGTTTGTGATGAGAAAGATAAAACAAGACAGTGCCCTGAAACATAAGACAGGAAGAAAGACTAAAGTAATATTCAGATATACATCATCAGGGTATGCATCCAAGCAGGAGATGGGGAAGCTACAATAACTTTGTGGTTATTTATTTTTTTGGCAAGAGTTGTACAGTAACTCTTTTCATGAGATATGTCACACAACAGTTTCCCTTCACTGGGTAGTATATTTTTAAGGCTTATTTCTCCCTTCAGATCTCCTAGTCTGTTCTTCATAAAGAACATCCACGGAGTTTGCCAGTATTTAATTCCCCAATGATTAATAGAACATTTTTATATACACCTCAAGATAGCAACATGAGGGAGACTTCTTAGTAGGCATGGTATCTGTGTCATGTAGAATGATTCTGTCTGATGACAACAGCAATAATAACAATAATAACCTATACCACGCCTCCCCATATGGACTCCGGGCATTTCACAAAAATAAAATATACAATAAGAACAGTTACAATAATAAACTGTATATATCTTTTTTCTTTCTTTCTTGTGTTTATATACTGCCCTCCCCTGAGACTCAATAAAATACAATATAAACCCCCATTCCTATCCTGCCACTCCCTTCATGCTCTGTGCCAGCTTATCCAGACTGGACACAACTGTAAAACCAACTTGGCGTAGTGATTAAGAGATGCAAGCCAGGTTTGATTCCTTCCTCTTCCACATTCAACCAGCTGGGTGACCTTGGGCTCTTTACAGCACTGATAGAGCTGTTCTGACTGAGCAGTAATATCAGGGCTCTCTCAGCCTCCCCTAACTCACACCTGTCTGTTGTGGGGAAAGGAAAGGGAAGGCAATTGTAAGCCACTTTTAGACTCCTGGTAGAGAAAAGTGGCATATAAAAACCAACTCTTCTTCTTCATATCTGTTGATGTCCAGTTGACATTTCTGCCTGTTATTGTGCTGGGAAGAATTAGGACACGGACTCCATACTCTTCTGCCTAGCTCACTAGGGGTGAATAAAGAACCAGGCTGGCAGAGTTTATGAAAATGCCCTATGTTGGCTGGGCTTTTGAAATTTGGTCAACTTAGTCTGACCAACTCAATATTTCTAGGGCCATGATTCTATTTTCTCAAGCAACCTTTACTTGGTGTATGTGTGTTTAATTTCCTTGTGGATCTGTGCCTGCCAGTCAACAGCAGAAACTTCAAATTCCATCTGTTCTCCTTTGTCTTCCAAGATTAAGTGAATGTTCTGTTAAGTGCTCCAAAGCAATTTCTTCATCCCTGTCAGACTAAGCTTTGAGTGTTTGAAGTGGTTCTATTTTTTCTTAGGCAAATTAATAGCCCAATACTAGAGAAAGCTTAGTTTTCAGAATTTAGCTTTATTCTGCATAAACAAGACAAATCACAAAGTGAAATCATTTTTGCCTACTGAAAGAAGGAACCATAAAATCTAGAGAATACTATCACAGCTATGGCCAGAAATATAGAGGAACAGTTGCTGGACTTGACCAGAAAGAACACAGGAGATGTCGCAGCACATATAAACAGAATAAACCCAGACTCTTGGGGAAGGATGCCTACAATCTTGAAGGTGAATATAGTGAAGCCAGGAGATCAAAAGGCTGGCAGCCAGACAAGGGATGTTTAGAGGTGGTTTTCCATTTCCTGCCTCCTTTAAGACCAACACAGTTTAATTCAGGGTATAAGTGAGAACTGAGTGACTTAGCATGTGAGTAAAAATTGAACCAGTTGCAGTTTCTGGAGCAGAGATAATGGAAGGTCCACATATAGTGTTACAGTAATCTAACCTAGAGGTGACTATCACATGGATCACAGTGGCCAGGTGGTCTGGGGTCAGATAAGGTGCAAGTTGCTTAGACTGATGAATATGATCAAATGCTAGCTCTGCTACTTTTGTGACCTGAGCCTCCATAGTTAGGAAGGTATCAGGAATCACTCCCAGACTCATGGTCAATTGAACAGCTGAGAGTTGCACACTGGTCAGGCTGGGACCTGATCTAATCCTTTCCCATCCAGCCAGAGGATCTCGATCAAGGGAATGAGCTTCAGGTGACTCCACTGGAACCACTCCACATGGCCTCCAGGCATCTTGCCAAAGAATCTGGGAGGGGGAAAGGATCATTCTTTTGTGCATCAGGAGATAGAATTGGGTGTCATCTGAGTTGGGCTGATGATAAACTGGGAGAGCCCTAGTGTTGCCATGGCAGACACCAGCTCCAGGCTCTGCCCATCCATGTGGACTTTGAAGTTGCCCAAAATAATACATTTTGGGTACTGAAATGCCCAGGTGGCAGCTACATCAAGTAGTCCCAACAGGCTATAGGTTAGTGAATTAGGTGGCTGGTACACCAGTTGAATAATCAAGCCCCCTGCTATTTTCCAGACCAGCCCACACACTTGATAACAGAATCTGCAGTGCAGGGAGATCCCTAAAGGAGAAAGTATAGCCAACCTTTTCCCCACAGCCCATTGTTCGTGATTGATGGAGGACCAAGAACCCTGGGATGACCAGTTCTTTCAGGACAACACTTTTGCCCCTCCCCTTACCCAGGTCTCAGTCATGCAAGCCAGGTCAACCACGTGCTCCACAGTTTGCAGAGATGATGATGATAATGATGATGATGATGATGATGATGATTTTGAATCACTTCCAATGACGGGCATTGTTGTTGATTGACCTGGCATAGCACAACATCAATGTCAGAGATTGTGGTAACCTTTGCCTTTCTTTCTGTGTTTCTAGAAATGGGAAAGAGATTAGAAAGTCTAAGGGCTTGCCTGTATGACAGATGAGGCCCAATAAGAGTCCGACCACCATTCAGGGAACCACACCTTGCACCCCTTCTCTTGTCCAATCACTGCCCACTGCTGTATCTGCTGTTTCCCCAAATTGTGGGTTACATGAATATTTGGACCCAGATCTCCCTATCTGCAGTCCAACATGCCAACCACTATGCATGCTAATCCCTCACAAAATTCCCTTTAAGCACCATGAAAGACTAAATGAAATATGGATGAGAAATGTGTACAGTTTCAAAATCCAGCCTCCTTCAATCCCTATAGTAATTATATCTCACTTTACCCCAAGATAACACATTCTATTATTTTATCCAGGTGTGTTTTTAGATGTAATCCTGTTGCACTTCCCTAGGGCAAGTCTTAGTTGCCCTTGCTTCTGAGTAATCATGAACAGTTGGGGAGAAAACCCTTACTTGACCTCTTCCAAATTTATTTAGGCTTCATTTGCAAAATGAAAAGAGCAATTGGTTTATTTCAGAGATTTTAGGATCCAAGTATATTTGAGGTTGGTATTTTGTTTTTTAAGAGAACTTATAAAAAGGAGGTCTAATTTGTGAATGTTGTATGTACATGCATTGTTGGAACAGAACCTGTTCAATAAAAATGCATAAAGCAGATAGGAAGGTGGAAACTGAGCCATTCATGCATGCAATCCCCACACTGGACCTAGTCACTTGAGTGTTACTTGGCTGTAGCAGCAGTGCTTATTTAATAATTCCCCATTATTACAAAGGGATTTTTTTTAATCCACCTGGAGGCTCGAAGTGAATAACCCTCCATGAGCCAGCTCAGGAGTGATGGGAAATAAATCTATAATAATAATAATAATAATAATAATAATAATAATAATAATAATAATAATAATAATAATAATAATAATAATAATAATAATACACTACTACTGAATAGTTTTGATGAAGCAGATATTTTTAAACAGAGGGGGAAAGGGTGGTTTAGAAATACTACTCATGAAGAGTTTCCTCCACACTACAGATTTCAAATTTTGTTAGCATCAGAGGTGAATCCCTCTTACCAGCTACTCATTAACCATAATCTGGTCTCTTGAGTTAAAAATCATATATCAACATCCCTGGAGGAAACTTTAGTCCTTGTCCCATTTCAGTCAGGTTTCTGGACTGGCCATGGGGTGGAAACACTGCTACGCCCTGACGGATGACCTCCTCCACCAGCTGGACTGAGGTGGGCTAGTGCTGCTTGTACTATTAGATCTGCCTGCAGTGTTCGACACTGTAGATTACAAGCTCCTAGCTCACTGCCTCGCCAACACCAGGATACATGGGACAGCCCACAAATGGCTGCTGTCCTTCCTCCAGGTTAATGGACAGAGGGCAGTAATAGGTGAGAATCCAACCATCAGCTCACATGTGGAGTCCCACAGGGATTAGTCCTCTCTCTCTTATTTTATTTAACATATTCATGCACCCTCTTGCTCGGCTGGTGTGGAGACTTAGGCTGGGTTGCCACCAATACGCAGATGACACCCAGCTCTTCCTCCTGATGGATGACCACCCTGACTCCCCCCCCCCAGCACCCTTAGCCAGATGCCTGGAAGCAGTGATGATGTGACTCAAGTAGAGTTGTTTGAAGCACAATCCTTCAAAGATGGAGGTTCTGTGGCTGGATAGGGAGGGACCAATGAGGAAGTGCAATTACCCAAGCTGGATGAAGTGCATCTAGCAGTAGGACACTCTGCCAGAAACCTGGGTGTGATCTTCAATGCCTCCCTCTCCATGGAGGCACAGGTCACGAGAGTAGTACAGCAGGCTTTCTACCACCTACACCAAGCCAAACTACTAGCGCCCTACTTGGCATCAGAACACCTTGCCACAGTGATCCACGCAATGGTCAGCTCTAGACTGGACTTCTGCAACTTGCTCTACACAGGCCTACCCTTATGGAAACTACAACTGGTGCAGAATGCTGCAGCCAGGATTCTCACTAATACACCATGGAGATCTCAGTTTGGTGTAGTGGTTAGGAGTGCGGTCTTGTAATCTGGCATGCCAGGTTCGATTCTGCGCTCCCCCACATTCAACCAGCTGGGTGACCTTGGGCTCGCCACAGCACTGATAAAACTGTTCTGACCGGGCAGTGATATCAGCGCTCTCTCAGCCTCACCCACCCCACAGGGTGTCTGTTGTGGGGAGAGGATTGGGAAGGCGACTGTAAGCCGCTTTGAGCCTCCTTCGGGTAGGGAAAAGCGGCATATAAGAACCAACTCTTCTTCTTCTTCTTCATATACGGCCTGGACTCCAACAACTCAGATGGCTCTCAATTGAATTCTGGATCAGACTTCAGGTTTTGGTTCTTACCTTCAAGGCCATACACGGTCTGGACCCAGTGTACTTGAAAGACCATCTCTCTGCCTACACCCCAAAAGAGCACTACATTCTGCCACCAGCAACCGGATGTTGATCCCTGGCTTCCAAAGTAGCACGTCAGTCCTCAACAAGGGCCAGAGCTTTTTTGGTCCTGGCCCTCACCTGGTGGAATGAGCTCCCTGAAGAGATCATGTCCCTGCCTGAACTTCCACAATTCCACAGGGCCTGCATAAGGGATCTCCTATACCAGGCATTTGCTTTAGTCCGACCAACCCAACAACATCTGCTGGTCCCCCCTCACACACCCCCTCCATGACCTGAAGCAGCCTGACCTCCCTGGGGGTTTGTCTAAGTTATCATCACTGTTAGATTGTCAATATAATATTTATGACTGTGTTATTTGTTTAGACTGTTCTATGTATCACCTCTGCAATGTTTTATGTGAACCTCCCTCAGTCATATGGGAGGGCAGTATAAAAATCTAATAATAAATTAAATAAATAAATGTATGTTGCTAGATATCCCTGAAGAGAGGGAAAAAAGGGAAGAAAGGTATGCAAGCAACATACTATCACAAGAGGGCTTCATACCAAATAAATGCTATTATGGGCAAGTGGCAATTAAGATTCCCTTAATTGTCTGTCATTTTGTATTTATCATCATAATGTTTGTTTTACAATGCTTTATTAAATCTGGCTTGATGACAAACAGTCTGCTGGCAGTCTATCCTGCTGTGCAACATATGGTGTCACACCTAATGAATATTAATACTCTGAAGTACAAATGGTCCTGCGGGATTATCACTGATGTCTGGGAAACTCCAGCAGATGCTGTTATTGTGCAGGAAGGTTTGGCTTTGTTGTTTTGCACCGATCCAGTTCACCACTGATGATGGCTTCTCCTGCCTATTTTTTAACCATGTGAGTCTCTTGTGAGTCTAACTGACCATTTTGATTGCATGTCCCAGAGCTCACCATTCCAGCAGATATGCTAACCAACACTGTGATGAGTCAGTAAACCAGGTCTTCCCCCCCCCAAAAAAATGTCTAAAATGTCATTGAATTGCTTCCAAATTATGAATTAAGGACCTCTAATATGTCCTGTCTTTAATATTCATTTTCAAATCTTGACTAAAAGAGAGCCCTGACATTCCTTATTGAGTCAATCCATCTCATGCTGGGGCTTCCTCTTTTCCTGCTGCCTTGAACTTTTCCTACCATTATTGTCTTTCTCATTGACCTTTCTGTTCTCATAGACTGTTTATGCACTGAGAACTTAATTGCCCCAGCTCCCATGCAGGAGCACAAATTGGGGGTGGATGAGGTGCACCAGGCCAAATGCTCCCTCATGTGGATGCAGGAAGAGGTGGGGCAACCTGCCATGACTAAAACTCCAGCCTGCAGCCCAGCATGAAACCTCCAGTGCATAAACAATCATATTGTGACCAAAGGACAATAACCTCAGTTTGGACATTTTAGCTTTTGGGGTGAGTTCAGGCTTGATTCGATCTAGATCTGGTTTGCAGACGTTGCTCCTGTATCTTGCTTTACTTATTGTCTTTGTATTTGTGCATCTTGAAAACCCTAGGTACAACACCAGGGCCAGGTTTAGTCCTGAATGTGACAATGACTGACTGCAGTCTAACCCAAGCGAATACTTTTCACTTTTAAAAAAAAGTGAACAGCTTCTAAGCTAAAATAACATTTAAGAGTATGACATAAGGTCACAAGATATATCTCCTTATCTCCTGAACAGGTCAGACATTCTTCCCAGTGAACATTAATAATTCTTTCTGTATTCTTATTTCAAATAATTTTACAGGAATTAATATCACTCTAACAGTGAACACCAGTACTGATTAATTGTATGAAATCACCTTACAAGCACATGTAAAGATAGCTTGTGCTGTTTTGTTACTACACTAGCTATAGATATTATGTCTAATTTTGGCTGTAAATATTATGCCTAATTTCTTCCTCTTCCCCACAATGGTTTCCCGAGTCATGTCTGACCCTTGGGGTGACGCCATCTAGCATTTTCTTGGCAGACTCAATACGAGGTGGTTTGCCAGTGCCTTCCCCAGTCATTACCGTTTACCCCCCAGCAAGCTGGGTACTCATTTTATCGACCTCAGAAGGATGGAAGGCTGAGTCAACCTTGAGCTGGCTGCTGGGATTGAACTCCCAGCCTCATGGGCAGACAGCTTCAGACAGCATGTTGCTGCCTTATCACTCTGTGCCACAAGAGGATTTATTAAACAAATAGGGACAGCCAAAAATGTGTAGAAGACACCTCATCTCCCCTATTTCTTCTTTCCTTGCTTAAAAGCCCTCCTAGCCCTTCCCCTTTCTCTGTTTCCTCCTGACCTTCTTACCCACCAACCAACCTATTTTTAGGTACCCCTGTCTTTACTTTCATCCCTCCCCTGGCATCCTCTACCTGAAACACTATTGCTGAGTTGTGCAGTGCTACCAAGCTAGAGCTGGTAGTTTATTGTTGACCATTGGGCCCAGGAACATGATGGGGAATGCACAAGGGCTTCAGGGTTCACTTCCTTCCCTCTACATGTATGTGCCCACATGATGTCCTCTTTTTTTCTCTTGGAAGCCCCTGGTTCCCTCTCTCCTTCCCCCTCACCAACCAATTTTTCTTTTATCAACCCCCCAGTGTTCAACTTTACTTCATTTATATTGCGCTTTTTCTCACATTTGAAACCCAAAGCAAATTACCTCTTTATCCTTCAGGTGCCTCCTGGGATTAGCTTGTGGCAACAACACTCTGGAACTCATTCTCTAGGGCGATTTGTTTGTGCCCTCTTCTGCCACTTTTTTGTTTGGTTTGGTCTTCTTTTCTTCCTGACCAATGTTTTAATTGTTGTTTTTATACACACACAGAGAAAAGTTTTAGCTCTGTTTTTAATTGTTGGGTAAAAAGGTATGTTTGGGGGTAGTTAAGATGGGGTTTCATTATGTATGTTTTCTGTTTGTTAAATTTGTCTTAGAATCATAGAATCATTGAATCATAGAGTTGGAAGGTACTTCCTGGGTCAACTAGTCCAACCCCCTGCACTATGCAGAACAAGTGTACAGGACACCCACAACCCTTGGCAGGTCCTTCTAAAGGGGGAAAAGAGGGATATAAATTTTGCAAAATAAATAAATTCTCCCCTCTTCCATTTTATTCTTACAACCATTATGTGCCTGGCCCAAAGGTACCCAGTGAAGCTTCCACTGAAATTGGGTCTTGGTCTTGAACTCTTTGATTATACCACATTGGCTATTTTGTGCTGCCTGCTGTTGAACAGTAGGAAGCAGCCAGCCCTGGGCCTAGTCTGCACACAATAGATAATGCACTTTCAATGCACTTTAGAAATAGATTTTCCTAATCTGCACAGGAAAATCCAGCTGCCAAAGCACATTGAATGTGCATTATCTACTGTGTGCAGACTAGGCCCCGGTTGAGTCATGTAAGTCAGACTAAATCAGATGGCATCAAGTTTCCAAGTGGTTGCTGTCAGGGCAAGCCCAGCACAAGAAAGATCACTGCCCCATCACCTCTGCCTTTTCCTGACATAAACCAAGGGTTGTAAAAACTGACAGTACTGGTATGGCTGCCTGAGCACATTTACATTTCTTATGAGTAACAGCCACTGCTTCCTTCACTTTGGAAGTTTTAACTTCTATGCAGACATATATGCATGTGCACATACACATACATAAGATTTCAGATTTCTCAGCAAACCTGGGGCTTTGTCTGGCCTTTTCTGACCTACATGGAAATGCACTCTTGATGTAGAATTAGGCAAAAGCTGAGAGTGGTGACCTCAGATAACACATATTTTAGAAGGTGGGCTCCAAACCAGATACTTTAGAACACTAGCTGGAGCTACACCTAACTGATTTTTCTTTGCCACTCAGCAAGCCTTTTATCTTATACAAAAGAGCATTTCACACAATAATTTGATCACTGAGGAAGACCCCTGGGGGTTGAAACGCATTTGGTCTATTCTATCATGTGCAGTTAGATATGTGTTGTTTTTACTTTATTTTTAATATAGTATATCAGTGGACTTTGTTTAATAAATACTTGTAATGATTTTTAAATATTGTTTTGCAGCTCAACTTCTGTGTTTTTGACTTCTGTTCAGGTTGGGTTTTGGTTTCCTTTTTTGGCTTTGCATGTTTTGACCTTGAGCCCAAATTCCAAATATAATGTGAATTTTTGAGAATGAGATCCATTGATTAGGAGCCATGTTGTTAATCTTTTCTTTGTTTTCCTGCTTGTATACTAGGAACATCAGTCATCTTAATAAAGCTCTTAAAGATGATATTTGTTAACTTTCATAGCCAAAACATCATTGGATCTGTCATGGACCATTTATGCACTGGGAACTTCATTGCCCCAGCTCCCGTGCAAGAGTAAAAATCAGGGGCAGATGAGGAGCACCTGGCCAAATGTTCCCCCATGTGGGTGCAGGAAGAGGTGGAGCAACATGCCATGACTAAAACTCCAGCCTGCAGCCTGGCATGAAACCTCCAGTGCATAAACTGTCATGGACATGACCAGCTACTGCTCTGCAAATGTAATAGCTAAGCAGAACCCTTAAATGTTTTAGCCATAGATTTCAAATGACTGTTTAGGAAAAGAGTGTTAATAGAGCTAACAGAAGTTATGAACAAGTCTGGATTCACCAGAGTGTAGAAACTATTTTTCTTCCATTTCCTTACTTATAGAACTGTAAACAAGTGTTTCTTGTTTTTTTGGGGGGGAGTGTTGTGTTAATATGTGTTTAGTTCATATAATAGAATAAATTATATTTAAAAGGCAGGAAAATCCACATGCAGCACTCTAATTGTAGTGAATTTTGAATAAAAGTCTATGAAAGCTTGTATGGAGACAAGGAAAGTTTAAAAAATGTATAATTTACCATCTTGTTTCTTCACCTCTACCACTTGGAACAAAATATATATTGAGTTATTGAAACATCTAAAGTAAAGAGTAACTGGCTACTAGACTGTTTTAGATGCACTTATTCATGAGTAGGTCTAAGTAGCCTTTGATAAACTATCATTTATTTTGGGAAGTGACTTTGTAATATTGATTTTTTTTAAAAGCATTAAAAGCATGTCATGCAGATGATTAGCTCTTAGAAGGGAAATATGCAGTCATTCACATGGCTAGAGCTGACTTCATTGGTAGGTCTTCCTGGGCTTTTGCTTTAAGGAGGACTTCAGAGGAAGAGTGCTCCTCTTACTGATGCCATGGATCAAAGAAACATTTTGGCATCACCGCCATTGAATGTCAAGGAGGATAGAAGGATGATGTGTTGGAAGAAACCCTCCAGAAGTCATGTTTGGATAATATATACAGCCACAGGTTTATTGATTACAGTCAAACAGAACATTGTCAGAGCTTGGGGATAGATCCAAACACTGGTCAGCATACCTGGAACAGATAGCCCCCCCTCTCAAGCCTGCCTGCTGGGGGATAAAATCATGGAATGATAAGACTCAAGATCCATGGAGAAGAAAAAGAGTTGGTTCTTATATGCCACTTTTTCTCTACCCAAAGGAGTCTCAAAGTGGCTTACATTCACTTTCACTTTCCTTTCCCCACAACAGATACCCTGTGAGGTAGGTGAGGCTGAGAAAGCCCTGATATTGTTGCTCAGTCGGAACAGTTTTATCAGTGCCATGGCAAGCCCAAGGTCACCCAGCTGGTTGCAAGCAGGGGAGCACAGAATCAAACCTGGCTCACCAGATTAGAAGTCCGCGCTCCTAACCACTAAGCAGTTTGGTGCCAGTTTGGTGTAGTGGTTGTGTTTGCTACTACTCTCAGTTTAGTGTCATCTGCAAATTTATTAAGTACCCCCTCTATTCCTTCATCCAAATCATTTATAAATATGTTGAATATATGTTGACAGGGCCTAGGACCGATCCCTGAGGCACTCCACTCATCAGTCCTCTCCAAGAAGATGATAAACCATATACAGGCACCCTTTGTGTACAATCTGTCAACCAGTTCTCAATCCACCTAACAGTAATAATATTCATAACTCATTTTACCAACTTTGCAAAAAGAATTTCATGTGAAACTTTATCAAAAGCCTTACTGAAATCCAAGGTAAACTATGCCCACAGCATTCCCCTGATCTAACAAGGTATTAACTTTCTAAAAAAAAGGGATAAGGTTAGTCTGACATGACTTGTTCTTGAGAAAGCCATGCTGACTCTTAGCAATTACAGCCATCCATTCTAGCTGCTCAGGGACCAACTGTTTGATGATTTGTTCTAAATTTTGCCAGCTATAGACATCAAGCTGATGGGTCAGTAGTTACCTGGATCCTCCTTTTTCCCCTTCTTGAAGATGGGGACAACATTTGCCTACTTCATCGGGCACTTCGCCAGTTCTCCAAGAATTGTCAAAAATAATGGACAGACCTAGGAGAGCAGAGCCCTGATGTTTGTAAGGTTTTTTTTCTATCTCAAGATCTATTGGACCCCAAAAAATCAGGATTTCCAAAATATCCCATATCTGAACACTATACAGGGTAAACCAGCTGGGGAGTGGCCTGTTAAAGGCATCGAATAATGTTCCCATGTCCACTCCAGTTATTGCAGCAGACTTAAGCCATGCAGCTGACCTTGCCTCCACAGCCTGTGGGCACCATGAGGCTGTAAGCCATACTTCTGTTGCTTTTCCCACCTCCAAGACCCTTTTCTTCCAGCTGCAGGCAACTTTAGTCAAAGCTTTGTTTTGAGTTCTACCAGCATTTAATGGGCTAGCTGAAGCATTTATTTCTCCTACACTATAGTGAGTGTAGTGAGAAATAAGTGAGATTCCTTTTGCAGGAATCCTGATCCATACAGACTGTTCACATCTTTACTAGTGAGTGTAAAATGAGACTGTTTTGAATTGGAAAACACCACCTACTTTGCATGTGCATGAGTCCTTTGAAATGTGCTTTTGCCCTCATGCTTTGCAAATTAGATTTGCTGCAGAGCTCTACTTTTCATATCCAAATTTAAGTTGCAACTATTGTTTTCTTTCTTCTTTCAGCTTCAATGTGATCCAGTATCTGGATAAAGTTCAAAATCTACAATTAATATTACATACCATTGACACAGCTTGTAATCAACTTCTCTGGCAGAAAAGGAGACAAATAGGAAACATCAATTTATTTATTTTAAGTTTGCTGTAGCCCATCTTTTTGTCTGAGACTCAAGAAAACACACACGTGTATGTGTGTATGTGCCACATGACACTATGAATTAACTATTATCATCATTATTATTCTTTTTAACATTCTTCAAAATGTCTTGTTGCTAACAGTCTTGCTCAAGTCTTGAAAAGTGAGGACTGTGGCTTCCTTGATTGAGTCAAACCATCTCATGTTCCTCTTTTTCTACTGCCTTCAACTTTTCCTAGCAATATCGTCTTTCCCCTGTCTTCTCATAACATGACCAAACTACAACAGCTTCAGTTTTGTCATTTTGACTTGGTGTTGTCAGTAAGAGCAGTGGCTTCTAATCTGGCAAGCCGGGTTTCTGTCCCTGCTCCTCCATATGCAGTCAGCTTGGGCTCCTCACAGCCCTGATAGTGTTGTTTTCCCAGAGCAGTCTTGTCAGGGCTCTCTCAGCTCCACCTCCCTCACAGGGTGTCTGTTGTGGGTGTCTGTTGTGGGGAGAGGAAGGGAAGGCGCTTGTAAGCCACTTTGAGACTCCTTTGGGCAGTGAAAAGCAGAGTATAAAAAACAACTCTTCTTCTTCTACAAAATTTTGTCTGTGCATGCAAATGAAAGCTCACGCCTTGAATAAATCTTTGTTAGTCTTAAAGCTGCTACTGGACTCAATTTATGTTGTGCTACTTCAGACCAACATGGCTACCCACTTGAATCTATCTTCTTCATCTAGGAAGAGTTTGGGCCTGATTTGATCTAGAACCCACTTTTTGAGGGGGGTCATGGTATTCTTAAAACTTTCCTCTAGCACCAAAATTCAAAGTAATCAACTTTCTTCCTGTCAATGTTCTTGCTGTCCAATTTTCACACACATACATAGTAACAAGTACTGCTATAGCATACATTAACTTACTCTTAGTCACTAGCAACATCCTTACACTTACAAATCTTTTCTAGCTCCTTCATAGCTGTCTTTCTCAATCTCCTTCCATTTTCTTGGTTACAATCTCCCTTTTGATTGCTGATGGAGCTAAGGAATAGAAAATCTTGAAATATTTCAATTTCTATATCACCAACTTTAAAATGGTGTAATCCCCCAGTACTGGTAACTTTTGTGTTCTTCATATCCAGCTATCATCCTGCTTTAGCACTCTCTGCATTCACTTTTCCCTATTATTTGAAAAAAATGGGATATCTGTTTATCTCAAATTGCTCCTTCGACCAATTTTCATTCCACCTTTGTTTAATTTAAATCCTGCTTTCTTAAAGATCAGATATTCTGCATATAGATAGAACTGATACCTTTGTGAATTGAAAACCATTGTATTTCACCATATTGAGTCCTAACTGTAGTATTTTGTCCAGAGCACAGGTTACATGTCAAAACAATCAGATATTATGGCCCACTTATTTCTTTTTAAGTTGACCAAAGCTTTGCTGTAATTTATGAAACTGATTTTCTATTGAAATTCTCTTGTATGTTCCAGTAACCAACACGGATTTGCAATATAATCTCTAGTACCTCTTTTCTCATATCCTATATGATCTTTGTTGTAAGATGCTAAGCATAGCTATCCTCATATGAGAAATTAACATGATGGTTCAATAGTTGCTGCAGTCTTTGATATATGTTTTTTTTAATAAATGGGTATGTAGAGTGAGCTTTCCTAGTCTGTAGGCCATTGTTGTATTTTTCATATTCTTTGGCATGATCATGGTTAAGATTTAACTAGACTGCTTTTATGAACTGAATATGGAAGAGTAAGGATATCAGCCTTAATACAAAGTGCCGGTTAGTCAACACTGTTGTCTTCCCCATAACAACTTATGAATGTGAAAGCTGGGCCCTGAAGATGGAAGACAGGAGGAGAATAAATGCTTTCCAATGATGGTATTGGAGACGAATGCTGTGAACACCATGGACAGCCAAAGTTACCAACAAGATGGCTTTAGAGAGGAGCAAACCAACTACGTCATTAGAAGGCAAGATATTACGGCTAAAGCTCACTTACTTTCGACACATCATGTGATTAAACTCACTAGAAAAATCATTAATGCTCGGCATGGTCAGCAGCAAAAGGAAACGTGGTCACCAAAGGAGACACTGGCTTGACATGATCAAAGCCTATACAGGGATTACCATGAACCAACTAAAAGAATCAGTCAGAGAGAGGGGTGGATGGCGAAGACTTTCCTATAGAATTGCTGAGGGTCTGACATAACTGAACGATAACATCATCATCATCAGAATGCTTTTTTTTTTGGGGGGGGGGGGTCAGCTTGGAATACCTCTACTGATATTCCATTTACAACATGATTTGTTGTAGAGAAAATAAAACTGACATTAGTATATGAATTAGAAACATAAAATTCCCAGATTGGTCCTTTGCCTTCAAATGTGGTCCAATATGATGTGCAATCCATTCAACATATTTTTTAAAAATCACTTTTCACACCTACAGATAATAGATATTTGCTACAGCCTTAAGAATCTAACATTAAGAAATGTAAACGAATAGTATTTCAGATCTACATGGTTGTTCACATTTTCTCACCTTGTTTGAGATAATTGCTCTTTTCTAATTATGATTTAGATAACAAAGCAAAAAAGCAGGGTACTGTGAAATTGCAAAGATTTTTATGGCCATAACAAGAAAGAGCTGGGCTGCCAGTACTGTAAGCTGTTTAGAAAAAATGCCTATTGGAAAAATGATTATGTAACAAAGTATATAGAGAACATAAAACTGACATAATTACTTTTGATTATCCACGTTTCAAATATGCAAATATTAGCAACTGGATTCAGCACCAATCTATCTATATGAAGTAACAGATTCCCTGATGGAATTTCAAAATTAAGCTACTTCCATAACATGAAGAAAAATGGAATCTTGCTGTGACGCTAGTCCAACGTTTCTTGATAATAATAATTTTAAAAGCCTGCTTTGGGAATGTTGTTACAGTTGTCATTTTAAAGCCAGAACAGAAATCCCGACCGTATTTCAGAGTATGCCAAGGAGTAAAAGTCGGGTTATGGGAGGGCCACCTTAATGAACCTGAAACAGGCTCACACTGGAACTGGGGAATACAAGGGACAGCCAGAAAGTCTAAACATCAATGAAACTGCAGATGTGTGAGGTTTCTGCACTTATCGTTTTAGCCATTTTAACAGTGGAGGGGAGAACTTCTCATAACCAGTAGAAATGCATTCTATATATATATAATTTTCCAGCAGCTTGCTAATTCTAGAAGCCAAATGTATTCAATCAAACCAACTTAATTGCAATAGTCAAAAGCCATTGCAAAATAGGTTAATATGACTGATAAAAATCAAGAACTTGGGTTTTAAAAAGTTAAACTCATTAATAAAATACAAAAGCATATACTTTTGTCCATAGTAGTCAGAGGAATCACTTTCATTAAAATAAAACAGCATTTTAAAATTTTGTTTCCTTCCATACCTTCTCACCTTTTCTTTGATGTAATTTCAAAAAAATGCAACTTGATAAGAGGTATTTTAATCAGACAAGTGATAAACAATTATATCCTGTGGTGAGTACCCAATACACTGAGAAGGGGAGTGGGGAAACTTCCTGGGAAAATATGCAATGGTCAATATAATAAGTAATGAAGTAGATCTTCATTACAACCATGTTGACATAAATACAATCTGTGTTATTAGGTGTGCTGATGCTTATCCTTCAAACAGTCTGTAAGAATCTGTTGTATCCTCAGTTTTGTGAATCTTTCTACAATTTAAGAAAAGATATTCTGCAAATACATAGAGGCACAATGATCTTAATTTTTTTTTAACCCAAGTTTATATAGATTTTATAAATCTCCTGAACCTGAAAGTAATTGTCTGTTGAGGCTATATTGGATACTGCCTCCCATTGCCTTGACAAATTGGATGCAGACACCCATTGGGGTTCCTTGTAGGCGTTTCCCAGGTGATTCTGCAGCAGGCCTCCCATCCTCCTGGCTGGGAGTAAGGCGTGGAGCCAGAGTGCCGCGGTTTGTATCAGGCAGCCGGATGGTCAGGCTCCCTTACTGGCATCGGGCCAACCCTCCATTGGGGTTGCATGTTACTAGACGGCTGTGGCCAACTTATTTGCCAAAACTGGAGTTGCATTGTCACTGGATGAGTCACCACCTGCTAGTCAACATCTCTTCCTATCTCTCTGCTACCAACATTGAGAATACTGTAGCCAAGATGCTGCTTCAAACAGCCTTTAACTGATATTTTTGATTAATTTAGGTGGCTGAGAAGTCTGTGGAAACACTGGGGGTTCTCTTTTAGTCCTGGTATTTAGAGACAGTTATGAATACTGTTAATATCATGTTAAGCTCTTTTGCCAATTCTAGTGTCCTTCATAATAGCTTCAGGACACAACACTTAACACAAAAACCTAACTCTTCACCAGTTCCCCCTCCCCCGCTAACAACCTGTTTATTATTTGATTGCAGATGATCCTGGCTGTTCTGGTTATTGAATTAGCTCACTAAATTGAGTTATTTACATTCTGATAGGTGGAGACAGGCAGAAACCTGTAAACACCCCATTACTTCTAATAGGATTTTGACTTCACAGATTTGCTTAAGGATATTTCTATTCCTCTTTACAGGAGCTCTTTTGATGAGACAGTCATAACTCTGAACAGCCCCCTTAGCATACTAATATCAATTTATATTTTAGATGCCTATAGATCAACAAACTTGTTTATATGCAAAGTATCTGAAAAGATCACTGGTTCTAAGCGAAGGGGAAATATTACAAAACATGTTGTTTTATTTATCCGTATTGCGGATCCAAAGCAACATTGCTTGTAACATTGCTCTCCCCTTCTCCATTTTGTCCTCAACAACCTTGTAACATTTGGCTGAAAGAAAGTGACTGGCCCATGATCACCCAGTTATCTTATATCACAGAGTAGAAATTCATATCAGGATCTCTTAGATCCTATCAAACTGGCATGTGTGTGGAGAAGGTGATTTTTGCACCAGTGGTACCTCTCTGGGTCACCGCAGGTATGTTGCAGAGGAGCTGGTCCATGGGGAACACATTTTGGCAGCAGAGCTGGTCCACTGCTTTCTGCATTCCTATGGGGGACATATTTCAATGATGGACCTGGTCCACCACTTTCTGTGTCCCCATGGGGTATGCAGCCATAGTGAAAAGGTTGTGCTGTGCAGGGGGCAGTGGTGGTGGTGGTGGGTGAGTTGTAGGAAGGTTGGATTGCATGAGAACACAATCCCACCTTCCTGAAAAAAATCAATTTGGCCTGCAGTACTGCCAAGTGCTGCGGAGCTGAGTGGGGTATTATTTGCCCCCTTCAGGCCTCTGTAGGATGGGAAGCTGGCCCATTGGCAATATCATGTGGAAGCAGGGATTAGTTCCGGAGATTAGCTCCGCTTCCATATGAGTGTCCTAACTATCAATTGAATGGAATGGGCTTGGTTTGTTGTTGTTGTTGTTGTTGTTGTTTTCATTCATTATCTGCCTTACTCACTGGGATTCAAGGAGGCGTATAAGGGTGATTTAAAAAAACTTTCAGTCAATCATTAAATGGAATAGAAGACATAATAACATTTGGACCTTACAGAAAAAAATTCCTAGAAAGACAAAATCATGCCGTTGAGCTGGAATTACAGAACAGAGGAAAAAACTGCACACACATGTATCTGTTTAAGGCAGTGGTGGTAGAGAAGTCAAAAACAAACAAACAAATAAATATTAAAAGTATTTATTAGAATTCATCTCCTGAACAGATTCATGGCATCATGGCTCTATTCCTTTACAATAATGCCCTCCTGAGCAAATCTGTTCTTGCAGATTTTGCAAACAATCAAGGAGTGAGAGCCTTCCTAACAACCTCAGAGAGACTGTAATATAATAAAGGCACCAACAGAGAACAAAAACATGACGATAAAAAGAATGACTACTGAAGAATTGCATAGGTTTAAGGTTGATGATGTTGTGACCTGGACAGCCTAGGATAGCCTCCCTCAGATCCCTCCCATCAGATCTGGAAGCTAATCAAGCTTGGCCTGGTTAGTATTTGGATGGGAGACCATCAAGGAAATCCAAGGTCACTAAGCAGAGGAAGTTCATCTCTAGCCTTTAAAGCCCTGTGGAGTTGCTATAAATTGATTGAGAGTGTATGGCCAAGACTAACCAGCCTCTCACTCCTGTCACTTAGAGTATCCAATTCCCATCATAATTGGTGACAGGCCATTTCTGGTAACAAGAGATTATGGCAATTTACTAACAAACTACTGGGTTTAATATAAGAAAATCAATTGCCTTGGAACCACAGAAGCTTTACACAGTATCACCTGCCCTCCACATCCCAGTTAAGGAGAAAATGCTGTTCCTACAACTTACAACAATGATTTGACTCAAATGATAACAAAATGTGAAGGGGAAATGAGACTGGAGACTCTTCTTAGGGGAAGATTACATGACAACCAATTCCTCCCAGTTCTACATTCAATGTTATTTCCCTTCTTGTTCCCCTGCCCTAATACACATGGGGTAGTCATAGTACACAGGTGTCCACCCTGCTTCTTCTGTCTCCATTTTTTTTACTGTTGATAAAATATTATGTGCCCAAATGCTTCTTTCATGGTTGCTCCTTACAAGAAGAAGAGCTGGATATTTGTACTACCCAAAGGAGTCCCAAAGTGGTTTACAAACACCTTTTCCCTTTGTCTCCCCACAATAGGCAACATGTGAGGGATGTGGGGCTGTGAGAGGTCTGAGAGAACTGGGAATGGGCCACAGTGACCCAGCAGGCTTCAGGTGTCTCAAAGCAGTTTCCAATCACCTTCCCTTCCTCTCTCCATAGCAGACTCTCCGTGAGGGTGGTGGAGTAGAGAGCCTCACTTGGAAGATGGCAACCCTAAGGGGAGGTCCCTCTGTGCACAGCAGTCTTGACCTTAGTCAGGTTTATGCACACCTAGGTAGTATAGAATTTCAGAAGATGAATCTACACCAATCTGGAAACCTTGCCTCCTCTCTGCAATGTTTTCTTGACCTAAAATAGGTCAGGGAGTGCTAGGTAGCTGTGGGGGCATTGCACACTTTTGAGGCCCCACTTTCAGACTTCAAGGAATATGTTCAAGGACAGCCAACCTCCAGGGGGGCCTGGAATTGCTGCCCATCTCCAGACTATGCAGACCAACTCTGCAGGCAAAAATGGCTACTTTAACTGTGCAGCATTGTGTCCCCCTGAGGTTTAGGGATGCCAGCCTCCAGGTGGGGACCAAGAATCCTTTGGAAGTACAGGTCATCTCTAGGCAGTTAGGCTGAAAGGAAAGCTCTCTCCCCTCACATGCATCCCTTCAAAAGGAATGCACGTGGCCCCAGAATCCACTTGGTTTCTTGGCTGGTGATGTCTGCCCTTCTGAAGCCTGAGACATACTGCCTCCTGACTGGCAAAAACACCTTCCAATTGGGCCCTTACCCAACTGGCTAGAACTCTTGCCTGTCCTGGTGAGGGCCCTCACCCAGACGGGCCCCGTCCACTCTCTGCCCACTTAGCCCTTAACCAAATATGTATACCGCTCCTTGAGCGGTTTAAAGATTCTCAGCTGTCCTTTATTTAAAAGGAAGGGAAATTAGGCTTTATGGTCAATGTGAAAAGCTTGAAAAGAATCTCTGTGGATTACTTAATGCTAGTTAGGAGGTTTTTTGAAAGCAACTAACCAATACTGACTATTTTAAACTGTTGTAATTTGCAACCTATTTCCAGGATTTGGGTTTTATACACATTTAACTCATATGCATTCTCTCCATCTAGCCTCGGGTATTGTTGGCAGCACATCTTTAATTTCATGATGAACATGTGGTTATCATTACCTTGGAATGGGTCAGTTTTCATAGAAGGATTAACTTGGGTGAACTTAATCTGGAAACTTTCAGGTGCAGAATGTCTGATATTTATATCACAGAGGTTTTTCCAATATGATACAAAACAGTGACAATTTTAACTCCTGTGAACAATGATGAACGTGCCCCCAAAGATTCAGATTTAATCTCCGTAGATGAAGGAGCCCATATGGTTTACAATGAAGAACAAGCTTGTTTTTTTTAAAGCCCTCCTGCAGAACAGCCTCTGCTAAATTGCCAAATAACTAGAATGAGGAATGAGATTTCATCACAATTCTTAGGAGACATTGATCTGACTTGCCCAAACAAAGTGCAGATATTAAGTTTGGATATATGGGACTGCTAGTTAAATATGCATAGGCTAACAAAGAGTTAGTTAAGATGACATGCATGGGGGGAAGTGGGAGAAGATAGGAGTCCTCCATTCTGGCACTTGCCCCATCTCCAGTGTCAATGGACATCAATGCCCTGCCAAGTTATTTAATAAGGCAAATTGAAATGTAGGATTTCAGCTGTGTATACACTGAATTAGATGACATGGTACTGTATGGGTATCCTGTGCCTTTGGAAGCCCAACTGGCATTCTGGCTAAATAGAAATGTCTGAAACGGATCCCAAAATGTCATACATGTACAACATTAATTGGATCCCAAAATCTGCTGACAAAATGACTTTGGTATTGAAGGTAATAAATAACTATAGCATATTTAGAGATGATATTAACATAACTTTGAATTCTGGAAGAAAATAAGAAAGAACCGCTTTAGCTAATATTATATCCTGGGGCACTACCTGGTTTCTTGTCTGACATATTGGCAATGGAAAAAATAGGTCACATTCAAAAGTTAGGGGAGCAGGGGTCAGCTTTGTGGTTTAGATTGATGTCATCCATCATTGAGAAATCAATTACTGAAACTACAACTCATTACAACTTGCACACTATTACACTATTAGAATAAAAGAGGGGCTTCCAAAAACAAACATGATATATGGAGCTAGAAATCAAATATCCATAATCCAAGCCTTTGCATAATGCAACAAATCAATGGATCGTATGCTATCTTCCTGTTATATGATATCCTGAGAGAATTCTGTGCCACTACAAATGTTACTTATGGACCTTAGGACTCCAAAGGAAAACTATAAAAGAAAGTATTATCCCAATGGCTCCTGAAGAGATTATCTAAACTCTAAGAAGAGTGTAGTGTTTTATTATTGCCTTCTTTTGGTGCTTGTATTCATTCACTCACTCACCCACTCACCCACTCACTCACTCACTCACTCACTCACTCACTCACTCACTCACTCTTAAAATTATAGCCCTTCTTGGGTACATTGACAGAAAGTACAGATATATGCACGTGACAATAGTAGTATTACTGTAATATGTCACATTAAATTGTTAAGGTTTTATAGCCCTAGTTCTCACTTGTATCTTTTAAAGAAATTTATCTAAAGACACAATGCATTTGAGAATACACAAAACGTAATTACTCTCTGGAGGGAATTAACATTGTTTTGGAAAAGAAACTCTTATTGCTTATTTATGCACTTTATAAATCCCAATTGACAAAGGGTTTCCCCCCTACATATTTGACTAGAGTAATGTAATCAGATTGCCTACAGGCATGTTTTCAATTGCAGTTGTCAAGGTACGTATTTAAAAGAATCTACTAATTTCAGGCACCCAAAGACTCTGTTCATATTCTGCTCAGCATTTACAAGCAAGGAGACAGTGACTCATGGGGCAGTTCAGCTGTTTGTGAGCAGCTCAAGCCTATTAAGTGGGCTACTTTCTATGTATTGAAACTGCATCATTCAGAGGAATCAGGGTTTCATCCATGCACAGCCAAGTGGTAGTATGTTTCCTCCAGCCTGGGAACTGTCATCACTGTGTGCTGCTTCACAATATTGCTTAAGAAAGAAACAACCAGTCAGTCAGTGATTTATAAATCAATTCTGTTTCCCAAAAAGTCTTACTTTTTGCATTCATCTGTGTCTTTTATTGATGGCAACTGCTTTTCATGTATGCTAAGAGGGGGCAATTTGAGTGATTTGTGTACTTCAACTACCTGATCCAACAGTGGTCCCAGGTTATGGGAGAGTGTAGATTAATGTCTTCTATTGCCTACCAAAGGTGGCCACAAATCATAAAGAAATGATAGTTAGCAACCAGAGTTACTATGAAGCTTCACAGGCATTTGGCACATTGCTCAAGTTCAGACAAAGAGATCCATGTCTTGGCTCATGCATGATTATGACTCAAAAATTGTATGTTCAACTGTCAAACATACTCAGCATGAAATCCTCAATATCTCTCTACTTTCAAGGCAGTCTTATGATTTTTTTGGCTGACTGTCAATTACCCTGACCTATTGTACAGTTAAAACAATGAGCCAGAGATCAGGAACCCAGACAACAGTTCTCTCTGCATATCTATATTATAATTCTAGAATGTAAGTTGAATAAACTGACCTAAATACTCTTTATGCAGTATGAAACCAGGGTGGTTTTTAAGATTAGATTACAGAATGCAGCAAAGATTGTTGAAAAGTCCTATATATGTGCCAGTTCTATCAAATATTAGTACCCAAGATTCTGGTACTGATGTAATATCTTTTAATGTGGTATGCTGGATGTAGTCTTAAGCATAACTAAAACATTTGCTGTTGTGCTACAGAACTAATTGAACTTTCAGGGAGGAGAAATTAAGCCCTACTATGCTGCCCTTTCATCAAGCCAAGCTGCATTTGAATGACTTCTAAAAGGATTTGCTTTGTGGGGTAAAGAGAGTTGAGATAGCTGATATTATCTAGTCTTACTAGCAAACATTGGTTATCTTTGCCTTGGGACTTTCAGACACAGAGATGGCATTCAGAAAACTTTCAAAGGCACAAACAAGCCTTGTGCTTCTTGACAAAATCTTCTTCAAACATTCTGAAATCTAGGACACACAGTCTTCAACTTTACTGAATACATTTCAATTCCTGAGACTGAGAAATTGTCAGCATAAGTAGTCCTGAGGGAGTACAACACCACTAAAACCTTGTTCAGTATTTTCACTGTAAAATAATTAGTTGTTTTAAGAACATTTCTTTAGACACCTTTTCTATTTATGTGACTTGCCAGTTCCACGCATTTGATGGTGTTGTTTTTTTTTTTTACCACAAGTTCAGCATGATGAATATTAAATCTTACACAAGAACTCTCGTCTAAGACCTGATTAAAACTACATTGGTGGCATGAAATCTTTTGTCTGTAACATGCAAGTAGCAGAATCCCACAGGTGGGAAATGTCACACAGTATCTTTCATCCAAAATTTGGGCATGTATGTTGGTCTTACAATTCACATCAATGTTAGTGGAATGGGGATGGAGGGAGAACAAGCCACACTGACAGTTCTGAACAATCTGTTAGCATCAAAGCAATATGCCAATCAAAACAGCCCATCATAGGCTGAGTTCATCCCTTAAGATTGCAAAATCAGAAGTTTTCAAGCAGCAGAAAGCTTATTGGGCTGACTTTGGCTTAGTGGGTCACAAGGTATAAAAATCTATACAAGAAAGTGCCTTGCCCACTGCAGAACTGAATAGGGTTCCCAGCCTCCAGATGTTGGCTGGAGATCTCTTGGGATTACAACTGATCTCTAGGCAACAGAAATCAGTTCAGCTGGAGAAAGCAACATGAACAAGAATTGAAGCCTCTGAAGGAAAGAGGAGAATTAATGATAATGAAAAAGTGACTGTGTGGCACCTGGCAGAGCTTCACATTCTTATGGCAACACACTTTCAACATGGCAATGGCAGTCCACTCCCAGGGCTCTCTACCCAATGACATTCTACAAAATTCATTCTTTCATCTTATCCTTCATCTCAACATGTATATGAGAGAAACATGCTCTTGTTTACTTGAAAGTAAGAAGAGTGCAGCACTGTCCCAGTTTCTAGCCATCATTTTTTGTAGCATGATATCAAACGAATGTCAACCCAAGAACAAAATCAGTTTCCAGGTACTCATTTGGAGCTCTACATCAACAACCATATATCTATGCATCCATGTGATGCTGGCTTTTTCTCATGATCCAGGCATTCTTCTATGCTGTGACCACTTCTGAATGAGTAATTTGGCCTGCTTCACTGCTCATTCGGATCAGGCCAAATTCCCACTTCCTCATCATGTCAGTGCCAGTCTGGGACCATCCCAGGCCTGGCCCAACTCAGGCCCTCATTTGTCCCATTACAAGTGAATGTGGATCCATGTTTCCTTTTTTGCTGTAGGACTTAAGGCAGAAGTCTGGGCAGGGTCGTTTGGAAAGCAAAAAGTTGGGCCATCCCAAGTCAGGGCATTGCTCCCACCCTCCCTCTGAGCTTCACTTCTGTCATCCTCCCCTACATCCACCACAGCATGGCTCCTCCTCCCATTCACAAAGGGGGAGAAAAAGTTGCAGCTGATGCTCTTGCACACAATCCCCCCCCCACACACACACACTCATGGTTTCATAGTCATTTTTTGTTCCCATTACTGTAATGGAGGGGGGGGCTGCGGCTGGGACCTGGGCACAATCCTCTCACTCCCCTGCCCACCTGCCTGTCTGGCTGGCAGACAAGCAAGAAGACTATGCCCGGCAACTACAGCCACTGCCTGCTGTTCTTGCCTGTATCGCTACAGAGAGCATTTATTTACATTTTTTATTATAACACAATAAACTTGTTTGTACAATAAGAAAAAAAATTTTGGAATTGGAGGGAGGCAACCAAAAGATTCCGGAAGGTGATTGAGGAGTTCTCGCCACATCACAATAATTGACAAGTTAAACGAAATGTAGGAAGTCCTGACTTCTGGGCCATCAGCTGTCTCAGGCGGCAGCACAAACCCAGGGTGGACAGGGTGTAGCAGGATCCCCAAGGATCCCTGTGCAGGAGCGGGTGGGACTGGGGTGACTAGCCCCAAGCCAAAACCTAGTGCCACTTTGCATCCTCCGCGTGGTAAAGGTCTTTGAGAAACAGAGGAGAACCAAACCAACTGCTATAACTCCCCTCCTATTCTTTCCCCCTTGAAACCTTCACTGCTGCCAATAGCTCTTTTTGTTCCGTCTTGGTTACTTACACACAATAATAAATTTATAGATTTCCTATAGTCAAATGACCAACAGATAGAGGGAGTGGCTTTAGACATGAGTAGAAAACAACATAGCAAGGAGAAAGGGTGTCAATCCGATAGAATCAGGCTTTTACCAAAAATTATTTTCATGCATCACTAACATATACCTATTGTATTTACTCAAAAGACGTAATAGTTTTTCCAAGTATATAATCAAGTAAAATATTACAGTTCTATCTAGTAATAATCTTGTGTGTGATTATAACATTGGGGAGGGGGTGTCAGCATTCTGGGGTGTCTTCTTTTCAAGTAAATAAGGTGCAAGATTTTTAAATAGCTTACTTAAAAAATAAGAGCACTGGGGTAACAAAAAAGAAGAGAAAGGCATCTAGCTATACCTAACTATTCAGTGTTTTGACAGGTGCTTAAAAAGCAGGTTTCTTTAGCACAGTCTTGTTCTTTTGTCAAATCAGTTGCTTATTCTTCTATCAGCAGCCAAGTTCTTCAGCTCTTTTCTTTGGTGCTCTGATTTGTCTTCATTTCAGTTTTCCTTCCTCACTATTTTGTCTCTGATTCTGCTTGTTTATATAATTTAATCCCTCTCAGATCTTGAACAGCTAATGAGAGCAGCCCCGTGTTTCAGCTCTTTTTTGAATGTCATGTCTTCAAACCAGTTAGAAAACTTCTGTTTTGCTTCCTGTTTCCACGGCTGACAGTTTGAAATTTTTGGCTGAAACTGCTCAAAACCATATTTTCCAAAGCCAACTGTTTTACACATGAAACATTACAGGAACCAAATACAAAATGGTGGAGATTTATATTCCTTCATGCCACCTGTAGATACTTTATAATTTTATCGTATTGCCCAAATGCAGCCTGAATTGGATAATGGAAGGAAGCCGTGGTTGTTATTTCTTAACAGCTAGCACTAAGGCTTCAATCCTAAAAGTACTTTCCTGGGAATAAGCCTTATTGAATAAAATGAAGCTTAATTGTGAGTTGTCCTATTTTGGTCTACAATGTTTATATATTTTATTTTCTTCAACAAACTCCCACCACTGTTTTTCTTAAATGAAATGAAGAGGAAAAAATAACGAGAATGACAAGGAATGCTGGGCAGGAATTAGAGGATAACTAGGGGACTGGCATTAAAATGAGGTTTGTTTCATCTAGTAACAATTAAGGGAATTCTAAACTATTAGAAAACAATAAAATAAACATTTAAATACTGAAATATTTATATTTTTGGAGATTAGGTGTTTTACTCTTTGTAGTGTTTTTTTCCCCTTTTTAAAACTACAGGAAATGAATTCTTCAAATTACTGATCCCTATACAAAGCAAAATTTTATCCGTTTTTTTTTTAATTCTTGTTTTGAGCATAGTTAAGGGCAGAAGAAGAGCAAGAAATATGAAAAACTCAATATTGCTTGATTCAAGTAGGTAGCTGTGTTGGTCTGAAGCAGCACAACAAAACAAAATCAGAGTCCAGTGGTACCTTTAAGACCAACAAATATTTATTCAAGGCGTGAGCTTTCGAGTGCAAGCACTCTTCCTCAGACTATGAACTTCCATCATGACAGTGGGAATATAAAGCAAAAATTAATTCTGTTCAATTAGTAAACTGTGCAAATATAAAGCGGGGATCAATTCTGTTGAAGTGGTGGGCTGTGTCGCGCATCCAGGTGCAGCCATGTGGAGATTCTTTGCCGGAGCGGCCAATTGGTCCCCTCAAATTCAGTTGTAGTTCACTTGTATGGAGACAGATGGGGCCAGCAGCAAATGGTGGGGTGAGAGCCATTGATCACTGACAGACAGTTTTATTTCTCCTATGTTTTTGTGAACTACAACTGAATTCAAGGGGACTGATTGGTTGTTTTGGCAAATAATTATCATGTGGCTGTATTTGGATGTGTGTGACAGTTTACTATTTTAACAGAATTAATTTTTGCTTTATATTCCCACTGTCATGATGGAAGTTCATAGTCTGAGGAAGAGTGCTTGCACTCAAAAGCTCACGCCTTGAATATATCTTTGTTGGTCTTAAAGGTGCCACTGGACTCTGATTTTGTTCAATATTGCTTGTAACAATCTAATCTAAATAACAGAACTGAATTTGAATCCAGTGGCACCTGTAAGACTAGCAAAGTTTTGTTCAAGTACAAGTTTCTGTGTGCATGCACACTTAATCAGATACAGCAGTGGTCCCCAACCTGTGGTGCCGGGCCGCAAAGACCATGGCGCCGGGCCGCGGCTCCCTCTCCCCGCCCCCCCCGCAGTAAAAAACTTCCCAGGCCGCAAGCTTGCGTCCCGGGAAGCTTCTTACTGTGGGAGGGCGGGGAGAAGGAATCGGGGCCGGGCTGCGCCCATGCGGGCGCGGCTCGCGGGCGCAGCCCGATGCGGGGGCGCGGCCCGTGGGCGCGGCCCGATGTGCGGGCGCAGCTCGCGGGTGCGGCCCGATGCGGGGGCGCGGCCTGCGGGCGCGGCCCGATGTGCGGGCACGGCTTGCGGGTGCGGCCGTTGCGGGGCCGGCGTGGCCCGTAGGCGGGCCGCGGGCCACGCCCCAATGCCCTGCCGGTTCCCAACCTCAGAAAGGTTGGGGACCACTGAGATACAGTGTATAGACAGTATAGTCTGAAAATAATGTACAGAATGTATCCAGTGATCAAATAGTTCCACTGATATCTCTTCATAGAATACTGCTGAACACTCTGGCAGTGCAATGTCATGGTTATAGTCGTTATGTAACAGATTACATTTGTGATGCCAGTAATGTAATTGCTTGCCATTAGTAGGATTGCCAACTTCCCAGTAGGACTGAAGGCAGAGGAAGCTGATGTGGTCAGCTACAAGTTCAAAAAACTCTTCTTTATTAAATCACAGTGAGAGCCAGAGGGGGTCTAGATTGTCACTCATATTCAGGGTGACCACTCTCCTCAGTGGCTCTCAACACTTATTTACAATCCCTAATTATTTCAAAATGTATCTTTCCACAATATTTTATACCTTTTAAGTATCAATCAGACCATTGGTTTTAGTGGCAAATGGAGGATCCCATGTTGCAGTCCTCTCAGCGCTTTATGGGTGTTCCCATGGTAATGTTGGGAGCCACTGAGGAAAGTTGTTACCCTGAAAATGAGTGACAATTTGGATCTCATTCTGGCTCTCACTGTGATTTAATAAAGATGGTTCTTTTCCAAACATTTCAGAGCAAGCATGCCAACTAAAAACTCTCCATTTAAATTATCAAAATTGAGCTGTGGACATCAAGTGACTCAGTTAAAACAGGTCAAAAATGAATTACCACAGCATGAATTTACACCTAGAGATTCTATTTTGAAAAACTACAGGAGGTAATTTGACAAGTGTTGGATTGAAATGCAAGGCATTCCTTACCATAAATAAAACAACAGGGAGATAATAACCCAGAGGAATATTTAGAATGTATCACTTGTTTTGCACATTAAGTGTCTAGAAGTAAGTGTCTGTAAAACACATGGCTTTCCGAACTGAATATAGCCAGCCATCCATAGCCTACCATGTACTTGGCAAAGTACCAAAATGGCAGTAAAGACAGGAGACATCAACCTTCTTGTGTAAGGTGTCTATTCATCCCACATCTCGCGGGACAATCATGCTTTCTGGAGAAATGTCCCGCATCTCGAGACTTTAAAAAAAAGTCCCGCCTGGCCACAGGCAGCCTCAGAAGCTGCTCAAACCAGCCTGGCTTGGGCGGATGCAAGAGGGACTTGCGTGTGCTATCCCCACTGGGGGGGGGGCAGGACAGTGGATGGCTGAGCAGGATGGCTGCCGTGGAGCAATAACAACAGCACCCCAGGTAAGGCCCATGATGGACCCTGGACAAGCCCTCCTCCTCAGAGATAGGCTCCACCATCGCTGAGCAGGAGCTGCTGCTGCTCCCCTGCCCCCCACCCCCCACCCCCCTGCCCGCCCACTGCTGCCCCCACCGCCACTACCCCACTTTAGCTCCCTCACAATCTGGCCACCTTATTCTTGTGGGCTGCTGGAGTTGACTTAATGGACCAGAAGTTGTATGAGCAATGAATATCTATACATAGTGACTCATAAAAAATTAAGAATAGAAACTAAACAGTCTTGCATTTTGCCAAAACAGGCTCTATACTTGCTGCACAACAATAGAACAAATTCAGAGTCCAGTGGCATACTTAAGACCAAAAATGTTTTATTCAAGGTATGCACTTTCATATGTATGCACATTTCCTCAGATACAATAAGATACAATATCAGATACAATATCAGCTCTTCTGATCTTCTCTGGAAGGCTGTGCCAACAAGTGTAACCATACCACAATGGAGCTATGAGTACCATAAGATGTTAAGCCTACCAGTTTTCCAGCTTTCAGATGAACTCACTATCAATACAAGGCACAACAGGAAAAATGGTTGAGCTTAGCTGAGCTGTGTAGTGGTTTTGTATGTATCACTGTTTCTCCCGAATAAACTTTTTGCTCAACAAATATTCATCCACACACACACTCAACCCAGCTTTGGCCAACTTTGGGGCATAACGCAAAAGTAAGATGGTTTGTGAATTGCTTTGTTGATGATGACCAGTTTCAGTAGCTGTATTTGTGATAGGATTGCCAACATCTAGGTGGAGCATGGAAATCTCCCAGAATTACAACTCATCTCCAGACCACAGACATCAGTTCAGTTTTGTCAATCCCATGATAAAATGTTAGACTGTAACAACAAGAAGAGAGTACATGTACATTTTTCCTTATTCAATCACAGCCTAAATGTATTATAGCACTGAACTGCTCTGAGCCATGTGGAAGGGTGGTATAAAAATCAAATAAATAAATAAGTGATTAGCACAAGACTCCTGTTTTATTTTGTTGCTATAGACTAATATCTTTAACTATTGTACCCTATAGGCTTCACTGCAGTTCTTATCTGCAGAACATCTGAAATGCTGATTTTATGAACTTAGGCAGATTGTGAATGGGTGGGCAGCAAGGGATGTGCCAGTGTTTGTTTCTTATGGCCCTTCCTTGCATAGCCAGGGAATTGCTGATAACCACTGTGGGATGGTAGGTGAATTTCCTTCAGGCCAGTCTAGATTCTGGAGATATTGGTGGAGGGATCACTTGGGCATGAAACTGGAGTCACTGTGGGTGGGCAGATAGTTGTGAGTTCCTGCTTTGTGCAGGGGGTTGAACCAGATGGCCCTGGAGGTCCCTTCCAACTCTATGATTCTATCTTTGAGTTGAGAGAAATGAAAAAAGGGGGGGGGATTATCCATTCACCATTTGCAAACTGTCTTATGAATGATTACTTTAAAAATAATCCTCAGCTGTAAAGGTGCCCTGACTATTTAGAGAGGCATCTGCACTCTGTTATGTTGCATCATACAAGGATTTGGACACCATCTCTACATCTTAGCAAACACCAATTCTCTTGACAGCACACAAAGAGAAGCTAAGGCGTATGATTAATGATCATAGTTCTCTTCCAATTTTACGTACATTCCCCAAGTAGAAAGAGGTGAAAGCAGCATCCTCCATCACCAAGTTTCATGACCGGCCGGAAGCTACTTCATCCACCAACGACCACTTCCTCCCTCGGGATGATGTGTCAGGAACATTGTTACATGTTACAATCCTGGAAAAATGAATTTAGATGCATTACGTAAGGGGCTAATGTCATGTTACATACAAATACACCTATATAAGTCATGATTCTTTGCTTTTAAAGGAAATCAGGCACAGAGCAGAGAGACCGAGAACATATTTAAAATGTTCTGGGGGTGAAGCTGTGTGAGGGCAGTGTGGATTGGGAATTAGTAGAGCGAGAAAGGGTTAAGTGTCCTATCAGCCCTGTCTCAGGTTTCTTTTTTTAAAAAGAGGGGGAGGAAACTGGGTTCTGAATTATAATGAATATATTTAGTTCCTAAGCAGCATGCTATGTTTATTCCAGATTTCATCATTTTAAAATTAGTAATTTCTTCTTTATGAAATAGGAACTTTTTATTTAGTGGTTGTAGAAGAGTTATACTGGAAGGAAGCAAGGCTCTCCAAACATAATTAATTAACTCATATTTATTTACAACTTTTTATTGCTTATGACAAAGGTTAGGGGTATCAAAAGGGAGCTCCTCCACCAGGTGGTTGAGGTAGACGTGAACCACCACTTCCCAAGGGCTCTCCCCCTTAGCCTCCCTCCTATGGCTCCCACTACAATTTCACCCAACCCACTGGGCTATCAGTATGCATTAATTTCATGTTCTCCATATTTTTCTATGCTGCTTGTTGGTATCACTGTATTATTGATAAACTAAGTTATCTGTATCGTTTCTGTGAACCACACTGAGCATTCCGGGGGGGTGGTATATAAACAAACAAACAAACACAAACAAACAATGATTGTAATTTTCTGCATGGATATCGAATATCCCCTGAATTAATTTCTATTTCTTTTCAGAACAGGCAAATTGAATATCTGGTCATTTCCTATGAGCTAAGCATTCAAAGTTCCGAATCACATCCATTATCTTATTCATTATACGCTATTTACAATGTTTATTAAAGTGCATTAAATTACTCCTGGTGTTCTTTCTTACATGATTTTTAGTATGCACATAGGCACAAATACAGAGCAGTCAATCTAATGTCAACATTTTCTTTATTTGAAATGGTATTGTTCAATATTTCCCAAAGTGGGTGAAGTGTAATTGCCCCATAATATATGTTTGAAAATATTTTCCCTTTCCTATTTAGTTCAAGATATCATAACAATGATCCCCAAGAGCAGCAAAACAACATGTGGATCATTAATCAAACCACTGGATGATTATCTCTGTTTTTAGCTTTCTCCATCAGTCAAATCATAAGACACTTCCTTGGTGCTGAAATAATAAATTTCTGGTGGTCATAAAGTCTTCAGCACATTACCTTCTATCATTACCTTCTTTACTGGTGAACTGATCTAGAGTCCAGTAGCAGCTTTAAGACCAACAAAGTTTTATTCAAGGTATGAGCTTTCATGTGCACGCATACGTCCTCGGGCACAATACAATGTATACAATATAATGGAATGGAAGTAATCAGTTCAAACTTATAAGTAGAGTGTGAAAGTAAATAAACATACGGCATAATTAAAATGGTCAACAGATTTCAGAGACGAATAGGAAAAAAGACAGCAATTTGAATTTGTTTTCTATTTATCTCTTGAATCTGTTAACCATTTTAATTATGCTGTGTGTTAATTTACTCTCACACTCTACCTATAAGTACCAGATAAATTACAAGATTATTTGGCTGAAACAAATTACCAGATATCATAATGGCAGTTGGTTGAATACAGTGCACTCAAGATAAGAGCCTCATCCTATCAGTTGCTTTATCTCTCTTTATTTCCTGTTAGCATTTCTTTTCAGACTGGCTGGCGAGGAAACTGGTGACTGGAGTTCTGCTATATGGCAAAACATAGAATTCTGCATTACTATGCTGTGACCCATTCACTGAGAGTGTTGGGATCTGCGAGTGCGTTAGCCTATAGTGGCCAAGCATTGTCCATTCTACCTGGTTAGGGTTCTTAAGTGGAGTTCTTTCCCTATCTTTCCCTATCTCATTCTTAGGCATGGCCCAGCGATCCCTGATTGGCCCGTGGAGCCAGCAGAATCTGGACACAGGCCGGACACGCTGTGCCCAGGAGGGCTCTTCATAAATATTAGAGCCACTAAGACCCATTATGCACGGGGGTTTTAGCGCACATTCGGGGTGGAATGGTGGCGACTAAAATCACCGATAACGCACGGAGCCGGCTGCAACCGGCCGCAGCTTCGGTGCATGCCGCCGAAAAAGCCGCGTCAGTGAAACGCGGAAGAAAGCGCAGCTTCCGGGTGACCGGGGCGCAACCAGAAGCGGCGCCCGGATCGCCGCGTGCATAAACGGTTACTCTGGGTTTTGCCGCCGTTGCGCCCCGCCCCGTACATAACCGGTATGCGTCGCGTCTTCCCCCTCCGCGTTTTCCATGTGACCCGAAATCGCCGTTTCGGCGGCCGTGCATAATGGGCCTAAGTGGGTAAGGATTTGTGCAGCTTTTCTCCCTTCCCCTACCCTACATAATGGCATTATTTAGATGAAATCTGAGTAGATTTAATTGACAATGGGCCACTTTAACAATAATTGTAGATAACTTCTTGGGTATATTTGAACTGACCTCTTAGGGCTTTTAGAGAGAATGACCAGCCCCAGCAAGCTTCACTAAAGCAGGGAGTCCTGAACTTTGATCTCCCAGATCTTTATCCAACCCTATAAGTATCATGTCATACTGGTTATAAAATTAATAAATAAAATGTATTGGCAATAAAATTTTACAAAGAATTGTATATGCTCACATTATTCTACATATTGCATTCAAGCACATTTTTAATACTGAATTTCAGATAATATAATGATCCTTTATATTTTCTAGCACAAAAGTAAGAACTGCATGGCCCATCTGCCCTTCCAGTCCTACTTCCATATTCATGCAACTTGTCCCCAGTAGTGGAGTCACAAGCAGCAGCATGGAGCTTATTTAGCCAGAGCAGAAGCTTTTACTAGGCTGGCTATGGTCAGTACATTCCCTGAAAATATAGCAGTAGTAGCAGCAGCAGCTCTCAGCACCGAACCTTTGCAGAAGTTCTTGGCCACATAGATTCATCATCGAAAGTTGAGCCCAATTCATCTGTCTGGGTTTCTTTTTTAAAATCTCTTCTCACTTTAACTGTGACTGATGTAAGCCCACATGTGTTGACTTACTGTCAACATTCCCTATAGAATTATTTGGCTGAGCCTATATAACAAAACCTCAAACAAACCCTAGGAGCTGATGAAGACATAGCCCTTCATGTCCACCTCCTGCTGTCGGTTACATATGCTAAAACTTTAGCCATTTCTTCCATAACCATGGAATGTGTATCTTGGGAAAGCAACTGCCAGGAGGGAGTTTGCCGAAGAATGGTTCTTGAACATACTCATTCCTTCATGCACTGATTTACAAGCTACTGATTTACAAGCTGCGAATGAATAGTAGCCTTCAACAACAGGAAGCTCTGCCATTGGGAAACTTGATATCTTCACATGGAGCCTGGAGACGAGCCTCAGAGCCTACAGGAAAATTCACTCCAGGAATCCCAGTAATCAGAGCTGTTAACCAGAAGGAAATGTCTTCAGTGCACTTACATGGCTCTTAATCAGCTACTGACAGAGTGCCTTTGATCAATGGGTTTTCAAAATGAGGTTAACTGCAGTTTACAATATGTCCACACAGATTTCACAGTCAATCCCAAATGTGCACATTCAGACAAGTCATCCAGACATGGATCTTTCCACTAGTCACCATTTGAGGTCGTTGGTATCTGGGAAATATGGCCAAGAGGCTGCAGTTCATGTACCTTGCCAACAGTTATAATGTTACCGCTCTTAATAAATGGATTCCAGCCACAGAAACTGCTAATGCAGCTCTTCAAAGGAAGAACTTTGAACAAATGACCTTGTACTGTCAAATAGTGGTGCAGGAAATAAGTCCATAGCATGTGTGGTATTTCCCTTTATAAAAGAGAGATTATGTAAAGCTATATAATTCTTATTGAATTGTATAATCATATCTTTTTTCTCAAGGTCTGTTGGCAACCTACACAACACACAGTCTCCTAAGAGTAGAACATCAGGTGCCAGGGACAGCTAGTCTTTCTTAAGGAGATATTCCTTGTTGTCTGTTTGTTTTCCTTTAAACTGCATTCAATTGCATTCTGGTATTTTGGGCAAGCTGCTTTGGATCTCCTTTGGGCAGCAAAGCAAGGTAACAATGTCCCAAATAATCATACTCAGTCATACTGGAGCTGCAGGATCCAACCAACATCAACTAATTTTCCCTGTGGTTTAGATTTATTCATTACTGTTATTACTACCAATACTTGTGGTGGAATTTCAACATATCCTGGCATTATTCAATAGCTGCTGACAATATCAGTAGAATATTGATAGATAAATATTTCAGCAAGGACTATCAGTGTTTAGATAAAATATATGCCATATAGAATAGTACCTGAGATGTCAGCCTGCATGTTAAAAAAAATGAATTTTAAACCTCATTCTACATACATTGTCTGTGTCTCACATCTCCTGAATTTTTTGTGATATTTAAAATATTTTTAAAATATATTTAGAAATATTCTCTGTAACAACTAACTGATGGAGAATTGATGTGTGATTCGTACAGGTTATTTATGAAACACCTACATCAGCTTTCACGTTCAATACATTCATGTTCACCCAGAAAAGAGAGTATTGGGAATCTAAATTTAACATGGAAGTGGATTTTTAAAATACTAAATTTCCTGTGTATTTTTTTTTTAAAAAAACATTTTTTCCAAAGTGACTTTTCCTTCTTGCACTGCAGGCCTAAGGTTTTGTCAACAGTTTAGGCCCACAAATGAACCTGTGGGGAGAAATATGTTTCAAAATGATGGGATCACAGTTATGGTTGCACTCTTAGTGAGGAACATTTTTAAAATACTGGGGAAAGGTGCTAATAGAAATAATGATGATATAAGGCTTGGAAAATGTGGTTAATTGTATGCCTTTTTAAAATCAAAAAGCAAGCAAGCAGAAGAAACACAAGAAAATGCAACATGCAATTTAAAAAGTGAGAAAAACAAGAAATTAAGAACCAAAAGCTTGCTGATCTTTTGTTTGTAGTTTTATATGTATGCCTTCATCAACCTGCCTACTGAATGAAATAATACATCTAACCTAGTGAAAACTTGCATCACAATAACAAAGCAATCCACAGCTAAGATATACAAATGAAAACTTCAAGGGATTTTCAAGGGTGTAACTCTGCTTATGGTTGCACAGTAGATGAGTTAAGGTAAGACTCTTTGTTCTTTTGGCTGCGGCAAACTAACACAGCAATTCCCCCACCCTCCCACCCCCATCCATCCGCCCATCCGCCCATCCGCATAAAACAGAAACTATTTCTCCCCTGGTGTTTTAGCCTGAAAAGACCAGTGTCAAATTTACTTCTCCCTTGTGTGAATCAAACCTATGGTTCTTTATTTTCATATTTTCTGTTTCTTTGTGCTCTTTGTTTCCCATAAAATATAGACAATTTGTAACAGTATTTGTAATTGGCCAGCACTGTCATTTATCCATGCCTACATAGTACACATTTTCTATAAAGGCAACAGTGAAGAGGAAGAAGGCAAAACCATAGATAAATGAGGAAAAAAATATGGAACATTTACTCATCCCTATAAGAACATTGAAAAAGCTCTGAGATTTCAGATTATTAAGAAAAATAGAGTTCAACCTAAGATATACAACTCAATTAGCTAGCCTGGTCACTTTTAGCTCACCTGGTTGTAACTTTGTACAGCAGGGGATCAAGAACTATAGGCGATCTAGCATAGTGTCTGCAGTGACCTGTGCAGCACATATGGCACATGCATCACAAAAAGGTAACATAAAAGAAAACCTACTGTTCTGTGGCTTCCTTAATAGAATACCTGTTAGGCACTGTATAGAAGGCCGTAACAGCTTAAAAGGCCATAACAGCTTAAATGCTAAATGTCCCAAAATGCTTTTACTTTGAAACTCAAACTCAAATCACTTAGAAGGCATAGTATTTGCCTTTCGGATGAATTGAATAAGACCAAACCTGCACAGTAGGACTACGAGTAAAACTATTTGGGAGCACACTGACAAAAAATTCCATTTCAGTGGAGCAAAATAGGTTTGCTACATGATTTTGTACCTGAGTTCAGAAATCATGTTTGCAAACAGATAGATAATGTATGATTACAACATCTACAGCACTGAGTGAATTTAGCGTTCTGAAAACTAAAAACTATGATTTAAAATATTACATGATCCTTGCTCATTTGTATATTTTGCAAAATACTTTAGCAAATAAATAACACCCTGGAAATCCCTTGATTTTAAAATCCAAAATACCATAAAATAGAATGTTCACACAAACGTGTACACACACACAAACGCCTATATATAAGACAAAATATATCAGTTTAAATAAATTGTAATAACTCTTTATTAACTCCATCCACTAAACTATGCTAATTTTGGTATTCCTGAATATCACAATGTCAGCTCCATCTTCACAGGCCAAACAAATATGAGCTGAATTGGCAAGTGTTTGAGCATCCCAGATGCAAATGAATTTAAGGAACTAAAACACATCTTCCAAGACTTTAGGAATTATCTTCATTAAACTGGAATTATGTATAGAATAAAGCTCCAGAACAATAAGGCAATTCCCTAGAGAAAGTTCAGTTACCCAGCATAGCAGGAATACACATACATTATATCTGCACCTTCAAAATAAAGCCACAATAAGCCAATCTGTGGATTAATCTAGATTGATTGATTGGTATCAATATAACATCTTTAAACCTTACTTTTAACTACAGAATGTTGCTAACAGCTATGAGATAAAGGAATTTACCTTAGAAAAGCAATTAGAATACCTAGTTATAGTCAACAAGTCATGTATGTGTGTGTGTTTTTTCCCTTGGTATTTTTCCTTGGATCTACTGGACCTCCAAATTTTGGGATTCTCCAAAACACCTGGATACCAATACCAAATTTGCTTAGGTTCAATAGGTCTGAACAAAGAAATGCCATACAAAAAAGCAGTGGCAAAGATGCTAAAAACTTCTAAGAGTGGTTCAGCTGAGGGTCTTTTGGGTAGACCCATTTAACCAGATTGCTCAACAGAACCTGACAAGCAGCCCATCTTGTGGGAAGAACTCTCCCCTCAGGCTCTGCTGGGTGGCCCAGTTTAGAGTGGACTGGCCAATAGAGCCCACACAAGAACATATCCGATAGGTCTAGTTTTCCCCACCGTCTCTGTTGGAGCTCTACTGGACAGCCTAGTTTAAACCAGACTGACCAAAAGAGCCTACCAAGGAGCCAGTCCTATGGAGAGACCTCTTCCAGCAGGATCAGCTCCTGGATGGGTTCTGTTGGAGAATCCAGTCTATGGCCCATTATGCACGGAGGTGAAGGTCCGCATTTGGGGTGGAATGGCGTCACCTAAAATCACCGATAACACACGGCACTGGCTGTAACTGGCTGCAGATTTGGTGCATGCCACTGAAAAAGTCGCGTTAGCGAAATGTGGAAGAAAGCGGAGCTTCCGGGCGACCAGGGCACTTAATAATCAATTACTCTGGGTTTTGCTGCCGTTGCATCCCATCCCGTGCATAAGCAGTTTGCTTCGCTTCTTCCCCCTCCGCGTTTTCCATGTGATCCAAAATCGCCGTTTTGTCGGCCATGTATAATGGGCCTATTAGGCACTCCCTGTCCCTCGCCCCAGCTTTGCTGTAAGTAATCCTAGCCAGTAATTTAGCCAGTAATCCTCAAATCCATCTGGGATTTTTCTGATTTTGCCAAAATTACCAGATACATTTATAAAGCCAAAATATACACCCAAAACACCAATAACGTGTTTTTCAGGTATATTTTTTTAGTTTGGGGGCACCCAAATACACACTCCTAAGGTCATATGACTTCAGACTCAATCTGTTCCATATTCCTCCACTAACGTAGGGCTATCTTGACCAAGACTTCACTGAGGTTTTGTGATTTAACAAAGCATCTCGGTTATGTCAAAGTACATTTGACTGCCATTCCAAAAATCTGCTATAGGTTTTGTACACATGAATGTTCTGACAATCATGACCTCCCTGTTTTATGGAAACAGGGAGAACATATATGTGCATGCCGATCTTCCAAAAGAAACCTCCAGTCTATTTATACATTCTAGAAGATGTTGTTTAGGCTCACAATGAACAGTGATGGAAAGAAAATGAAAGAAATGCATAGAAACAAAACTATCTGGATAGAAAATCTCAGTTCTGTCAGCTGACAGAGCAGTTGAGGCTTGAACTCATTAGCTAGAAATGATTAATACAGATGGGAGCACATGGTAGCACAATCCCGAAGGAAAAGGTGAAGCAATTACAAATATAATAAATAAGATTAATTTTCACCAACAGTGGGGAGTTTTGTTTGGTTAGGTTACAACCACAGATCTCTACTGGCAAGTCTGAAGATCCACATTAATAGTGAAAATGGGGATTTCATCCTATCTGCTAAAGACAGTATGGCAGACTTCAAACATTACACCATTGTTGTCGCTATGCATGTTTACATATAATTTTAAAACCAAACCATAAATAAACAAAGGGGACAACTGTGCAAGCACCAGGACAAGAAGAACCTTGTGTGTTAGCTGTGAGATTGAAAGCAGATGTCCAGTTCAGTAATTAGGCACGATTCAAGCTGCCTGTAGTGCATAAAAGCCGTTGTTTGGGAATCGATAGGAGGGGCCAATCTAACATAAACATTATTTGTCTTTTTTGCTGCACATGGCAAGAGATTAAAGCAAATGTTAACACATTAATCATGGGAAAAATAGTCTTCGGGGAAGGCACTTACATATGTACCTCTGGTATCTTTCAAAAGTGAAATGTTTGGAAATTATGGTTCTGTGCTTATTATTCAGGCATAGTAATAGTAATGGCTGAATAGCTAAGGTGTAACTCTGTATACTGTTTATGGTTTGTATGGGAATCCGAGTATGGCTTGAGTAGGGTTGGCATGTTGATTAGTGTCAGAGTCTTCTTTGTTCTAGCAGCAGTAGATTTGTATGTGATTACAAATATATAATTGTCTGAGAATCTGCTTTTATCACTTGTTCTGCTAATGAACCATTCCATCCTTATAGTCTAAAGTGCACCATTAGTTTCTTGTAGGATTTCCAAATGGAGATTTTGGTGCCTGTTTTATTAATGTTATGTAGGTTTAAGTTATATTGCCAGTTAGCAAATGAGAGATTTTTGTATTTATTTTGTATTATGGTCTAGTTGACTTGGCATATCAGTACAATGACAGAGGAGTTTGTGAGCTAAACTAGATGATCCATTTATTAATTTAATGCTAACAGTAAAGGCTGCTATGTTTAGGAATACAACAGAGACTAGCTAGGGGTTTGTGTTGTATTTCATGTTGATTATTGATTATTATCTGCAGCATTTGGTAGTCTGTACTACTGGTTGATGCTGATGAGTGGGTTGCTTGTATTGTGTGTTGTAAGGCATGTATGTCATAGGTGCTGGTGTCTGGTCACATTGTACTGTTGTTTTTAGTGTTTTTCCAGATTTTTTTTTTAATGGGAAGGGGATGAGTGTTGCCAGAAAAGAAATGACACTTTATTGTAAGGTGACCAGATTGTCCCACTTTTGGAGGGACATCTGGGGGCACCTGGCAAATTGTACTTATGTTGAAATTTAAAAATATAAATTACAATACTATTTTTGCATTCTATGCGTTCTATGAAACATTTTGTTGCTCCATATAGACCAAATTTTAAATCAAGAACCCCCCGGTCAATGGTGTCCCGCTTTACCAATGTTAAAATCTGTCACCTTACTTTATTGGTATCATCACAGAAACATGTGAGTATGCCTTATTCAGAGTCAGAAAGAAGTTGCTCATTTTTTTACCAGCTTCTGTTCTGAACGTTTAGCTGCTGCTTGGTGTGCCAACATCAACATGAGTGTACCTAAGTGCTAGATAGAGTTGCCAACTCTGGGCTGGGGGTAGGCTTGTGCACCAGGGGCCCAATCCGGCCTGATTTGGCTTTGGCGCCCATTAAAGTCAATGGTGCCATTGACTTTAAAGGGAATTCTGGCATTCCCACCCTTCCCAGGGCCTGGGGAGTGGGGGTTCCAGTTACAATCTCCAAACTTTCAGGGTAGCTTCAGGGGGCTCTTATCTAACCCCCCTCCAAATTTCACAATGATTGGACCATGTCCAGGGGTTCCGAAAGAGGGTGCCCCCATCTGCTCCTCTCTATCCAATGTCATGGACTCTCCAAAATCAAAAAAGAATAACCTCCTTCCTCTGGATAGTGAGGGACAGGTGGGAATTTTCTGCCATGTTTGGGATTTTTATGTCTTTTAATGGGGTGGTTTTAATAGGTTTTTATGAGACTTTGTAACACGCCACAACGATTCTCGGAAGTGGCGGGAAATAAATAAATAAATAAATAATAAATAATCTTTTTAAACAATCAGTTCTAAATGAACTCTGTTATTAATTTCTTTGTTAAAATTTCTGGTGTGTTTCATTCCAAGCAACGAATTTTATGCACTATTGGTAGCTAATCTTCATTGTATTATATCTAGAAAAGAAACATTTTTTCTCATGTGTTCATAGACATATACTTCACAGACCACTGGTCTATTGAGCCCAGTACAGCATATTTTGACTACTTAGTGGCTCTCTGGAGTAACAAGCAGAGGTTTTTGAAGTACTGTTACATGAAACTATTTTCTCTGGAGATATTGAAACAGACCTTTCTGCATATAAAGTTTGTGCCTTACCACTAAACAATGTTATGTGCATTTACACTAAGACATTTAATAGGAGGTAGTGGCATGGCATGACTCATTATATGTAACTGAGACCCAGTGTGTTTTATTGGTTAGGGATATCCTATTAAAATGGGCAATCACTTGTGCATACACTATACTTAATATACTTCACAGCCATGTTGTAAAACTAAAATGGAGAACCATGTATCCTGACCTGAATGCCTTGGATAAAAGATGGGGGGAATCTAATCAATGCTAATTACAGATATATACAGATTTTATCTTATATAGATAGACAGATTTCAGTGTCTACAAGCATCCCATAAATTCCTTTCCAGTTTAAATAATACTTGAGACCCTGATTAATTCTGATGAACTCTTGTGAGATTTGCTTTATTTAATAAACTTTTGGCAATCAAATGGGCTGGATATACTATGGATTGTGCTGCAACCACTTGGACTTTTTAGAGTAGAACAAAAATTATTTCTTGGGTATGTTAGTAGTCCCTATAATCAGAAAGCTGTTTTGTTTCTTCAATAGTTTACTTTTTCTAATGTTTTCCCTACTACTGAACAGATGTTTTAGAATGAAGTCAGTGTTAAGGATGTGGCTAGAATAGTCATTATTAACTTAATTAGTAACGTTACAATTTATCTAAAAGTTCCATGACACTTTACATATAGAAATAATATTCATATAGAAATAATATTCATTATTCTACATATAGAAATAATATTCATTAAATAATCAAATGCAGTAATTCTACTATAGAAGTATTTTGCTACCTGGTTTTCATGTAATGTTGTTGTTGTTAGGTGCGAAGTCGTGTCCGACCCATAACGACCCCATGGACAATGATCCTCCAGGCCTTCCTGTCCTCTACCATTCCCTGGAGTCCATTTAAGTTTGCACTGACTGCTTCAGTGACTCTATCCAGCCACCTCATTCTCTGTCGTCCCCTTCTTCTTTTGCCCTCAATTGCTGCCAGCATTAGGCTCTAATTTCTGTTTCATGTAATACATTTATGTAAAGATTATTATTGAGTCATAGTGGTCAGTGGTGACAGTGTTACAGCATCTTGGTATTCCAAACTGGCCCTGAACATTTTGACAAAGGAGAACCTAACTGCATTTATTTATAAATGTAGAATTGATTTCAGTGAGGTTTGCTTTTTCTGCCACTGTGATGTGAGCACAAAACATATATTGCCCATAAAGTTTTACCATCTCTTTTTCTTGCTTTCTCTCCTATATGTACATTTCCCACAGACACACATTGCCAGACAGCAGATAAAAGACACATTGAACAGTATGGGCAGGTGTAGAAATGCACTAAAATGCATTTAGTTAAATGACTGAATAATGGAAATTCTGCAGTCTCCTGAATCAGTTCTGCAGCTGTTTCCCTATTACAAACCCATGGTCTTTGCACTGTGAACATGCATAAGAAAAAGATAACCAACAACTTTTGTGGAGAAAAACTGTTCACAGCTTTTGTTGGACTCAAAGGAGAACAGCACAGGGTCAGTTCCCACATCAAGCGGATTGATGATGAACCCACCTGATGAACCCATCCCCCCAGCCTGTCTGCTGGGGGAAACCATGGAGTAACAATTAGTGGTGACCACATGGGTGCTGCATGGTTCTCTTCTTCCCTGGTGATGGGAGCCAGGCAATAACCCCCAAGCTAGACACATCACTAGATGGAAACATGAGACATGCTCAGAGGTCATAACCATGCAAGAGAAGTTGAGATGTCCAAGGACAACCAGAATTTCTTTGAGTGTATTTTTTTTATTGCTGACCTGATGCAGAGGGGCTCTGAGTGCAGATAGCTCATAATCTGGCAAGCGAGATATGCCCTGAATAGAATCCAATAAGGTGCCAAGATAAGTAATATGGTTGGTGGGACATTCATGGGCCTGGGTACCCCTTGATCAGATGCTAGAATATGGAAATTCCATTAGCCCATTCAGAGGACCCAGCCAGACTGATAAATAAAAATATCATCCAGAAAGTATTTCACAAGAGGACTACCAGAATGGAGTTTAACAACTCATTTTAGGAATTTGCTGAAAGCCTCAAAGGTGGCATAAGCCACAGAGCAGCCTTCAGACATGCTCAGGCCAATGTATCATTTGTACTTGAGGTTAAAGCTCAGAAGACAGAAATCAGCTGGGTGGACTGGACATTGCACTTTACAATTGGTAGATTGGGGCTCCATGACTGTATTAAGCAGATTGCCTGGTTAACATAAATATATCTTACTGAGGAAAATTTGGGAGGGGACAGTGTCATTAATAGAGGGACGTTTGGGCAAGACAGGTTATAGTTTCCCTGGGGTTTTCTTAGGAAAAGCCCATCAAGGGGAGACCCTACGATTAGGAAAATTCAGCCATCTACCTTTTAGGGTATTCCATGGCAACATTGTGCATAACAATGTCAGGCATGTCCCTTGCATACTTGAGGTATCAACAGTCAGTGGCCACTCAAGGTCCAGTGAATGGTATCATAAACTGCATCTCTGTGGGGGTGTAAAGCTAATAATGAAATGAGAACCTGAGGGTGGATGGGGCAGACCCAAGTCCTGGCTACCTGGAGAGGCATAGCTATTTTGAGGAGCTGGAGAGAGGCATTACCCAATCCACCCACCTTTCTGCTCCCAAAGGTGGAAGACAATCCCAAAAAGGATGTGTACCCCTACATGGGCAAGATGATTTGGGGTGGAAACCAAAACATTTGTGCAGTTCTGGTGAAATTTACATTTATTTCAGTTGAATTTTACCTGATTTTACTCCTAGCAGTTACAATGGGGAATAATACACATAAATACTGTATTAACCTTGGTTTGGTCAGACATTAATTAATGTTTGCATTATAATGCACTTGTAAAACGAACACCAAAAAAGTAAGAAAAATCTCCTCCCTGTCCCATTCTCTTGACCCTGTAAAAACTCCATAGTATTCCCAGAATTCTGAGAACAGGAAGGAGGGAGGGATGAGGATACAAAAGGCAAGATGCAAGGGGGAAAGGGGACAAGCTCTCAAAGTGGCAGAATGGTGTCTGTGTGTCTGTGTGTGGGGGGGGGGGACTTTGATTTCAAGGAATTCTTCACTAGTAAGAACTGAACTAGAACCCAACATGAAATTGCTGTAACCAAGGAGTCACAAAACATGAGGTTAAGGTAGTGTGAAATTTGGACATGTGACTGGAAAGGGTGATTTTGGTGTGGAATCAAGCAGAATCTTCAGAGCTTTAAAGAGATACATGCGGGGGATAGCATTAAAGTGGAAACAGTCTGAAAAGAAAGTCTCTCTCCTTAGAGTTTTAGAAGATCTTTTTGAATAGAAGAAACATTTACCTCTTGGCAACAAATTATCTAGTGTGCATTCTGATCGGTTTACCATCATCACCTGACCCAGATGGGCCAAAAGCTGAACTGACATAAGGATGTGAAACAAAACTAGCTTGGATTCTGATGGACTAAGGCCTCAACCATGATCTGTTGTTTACAAATGGACAGAACCATAGAGAACACTTGAGCTAAGGCTTGAGACTTTGTGTCTGTAAGATTGTGCCATCTAATATAACCTTTAATTGTGCTAGAAAGTTATGATAGTATTTCTTGTTTTCTGAGCTGCTTGCTTTTAGAATTTTGTGTTGCTTATTGATAAACTGCTATCCTAAAATTTGTCTTAATAAACTTTACACGTATTTTATAAAGTCTGTTTCTTGTGTACACCAGCCCTGGAAACACACGGGGTTCATGCTTGGACTCGTTGCCAGGTATGTTAAGCTGAGAGTATATGTTTAGCCTCCATGGCAGTGTGGGTAATTGAACCTTGGTTTCCCAGATCCTAGTCTGGCAATCTAACCACTATTCCACTCTTGTTTTCATATTGTTGTAGTTGCAAGCAGAGTGAAAATAAATCTTCACTAGCTTTATATTATATATTTTAGTGTGTCTAACTGAATCTCCAGTTATGTTTCACTTCCATCAATGTTTCAAGTATTATGGACATTATATTTATGATATTTTCATTTTTCCCATCAAAACACAAGGTATCATATTTTTGTATAGGCGAAAATACCATTAGTTTCCACATTCAGTTTTCCACTCATCATGCCAGTATTCATATTTCTTTTTTATAAGATTTGATGTTATATAAGATGATTATGTACCGTTCAGGGTGTACACTAAATATATAGACAAAATCTCATTGGTTTACCATCCTAAAGTTCTTAAGGAGCACTTAATCTTCAGCCAATTCTTACATTTGTAAAGAAACTCTACATCTAATCTAACAAGGATTATAATGCTCTGGCTGACTTGCTTGTTATGGAACTGTCTCTCTGGGGTTCCTCAAAAGGGTTATATTTCATTTAAGAAACAGAGCTAATGAGATTTCAAGACCTGAGATATTTAAGGGTAAGTCAGTGACAAATTCTTCCCACCTTGTCATATGGATAATGGAATGCCATTCCTTGCCATATCAAGTAAAACGTGTTATATACAAACATTTGTAGCTGGTATGAGATGAATCAGGTTGTGAAATTCTGCCTTTTGTAAGATTTTTTAGAGAAGCCATTTTTTATGAACAAATTGGTGCACTTGGGTATCTTGGAACCTCTAGACAAAATCATATAAGGGCATTATAGGTGTGGCCATTGTTCATGCTGTGTTCAGTCCCTTGAGATCAAGGATTTTGTCAGGCCAGTAGACAATGGTATTTAAAAGAATTTTAAAGATGTAATTTCAATCAATCCATATATCAGTCCACACAAAATATTGAATGTGGAGCAGGCCACTCGAGCTCTCCAGGTGAGAATTTTAGGACACAAAATCCAAATTAGAACAGGATCCAGGGAGTGAGCCCTCAGTGAGCATTTTCCAGGATATAAAGAAAGAGCTTCTGACTTTTTTGTTTCCTTTTGGAAGCTTTACATCCTTCTTCACTAAGCCTTCTAAATGTAGAGCAAACAATTTTATGTTGTCAATCAATGTAAGACACCAGTCTGCTCTCAGTGGTAATTTGGGGGACTCAAATGTCTCCCCCAAGTCCCCAAAATAATGTTTTTTTTTAAGGAAACTACTACATTACTTCAGGGACCCACCCCAGCAATAAAACATTCTCCTTGATTTCAGGATTCTTTTTAGGATGGTCTCGATTTATGTTCCAGAACATTTCTGATTGGCTTGAGGCTTACGCTGGCCATGCTGACTGGACCACAGGATTGTGTGTTCACAAAACAGAATAAAAATACAGAACACAGATGCCATGCCAATAGGGAGAGGTCTGCTTCATAACAGCCCCCCCATCTTTCCCTGTTCATGCCCTACCACCAGAAAACAAATTTGAAGAGAACATGACAGTACATTTTATTTCTGCTGATATACTGGCATGTTGGTTTGCATTCCCATCACAACAGGGACTGAACCATTTTTTTAAAATTGTGATCCAAAAGCAGAGAGGGGAGGGCAGGTGCAAAGGTAGGTAAAATGCTACTGAGACTGTTGCATGTATCACACAGGCTTGCTCCAGTTTTCACCTCATTTTATATTGCAACAGGAAATTGGAATAAGATTCTTCTGCTTTTAATTATTGCAGGACAATGGGGACAAAAACTCATGCCAACCCTTGGAGAGCCACAGGTTGCTGCTGAGATCATGAGGAAGCAGCATTAAAACCCATAAACAGAGGCCAGGCAGCAGGTGAAAGGTGTCAGCGTGGCAGCGTGACAGCAGGAGAGACAGAGCCCTTTTCTGGGGCTGTTTTGGTCACCCAGCCTGCCCCTGAACACAGGATTTTTGGGGAGAGATCAGGGAATGGGGCCAGTAACTTTCAGCATCCCTCTCCATAGTGATTCTAATAAATTTAGGCCACCTGAGGGGACTAGCAACCATTCCTTTTCCCACCAGTGCTAACATCCTTTTTGTGGGCTTCCTTTAGCAGGGGTCACAGGGTTTCAGAGCCTCCCCATGCTGACCTTGTGATCACTGTCTGCTGGGAAGTGAAGATTTTGTAGCTTCAAATGCTAGAAAATTATGGGGTAACAAAAATAGAGTCCAATAGCTCCTTCTTAAAGGACTCTATTGGACTCTATTCTTGATGCACTACTTCAGACCAACTTGAAACAATTCTAGGATATTTTAGAATGCAAATAATAAAATTTACTCTGTCTATCAATTCATATAGCTCAATTAATAAAGAAATTATTCATGTTTTGTCTATTCTGCAGGGACTAATCATCATATATTTTACCCATCCCTTCCTAAATAGGAAGAACCACGGTGGAAGATTTAAGAAAACGGGAGGTAGAGACAGGAAAAATTAGTGAGTTAGAGACATAGGTGATTATCCTAAGCAGCTCTCCAATTATTTATAACTCTGATTCATATATACAGTAAATATATCTCTTTTCTCCATGCTTGTTGACACCTATAGTAATTACTCACTGAAAGGTAACTCTCTAAGGCCCCATTTCTGTTTTCCTTAATTGCTCAAGTACCGGCTTACACTAGATCAGCATTGATGAGCAGTGACATTGTCCTGTCAGCCAAGTAATTTGTTGGCAGCAAATGCCATTGACAGTTTAGTCTCCATCTTTCAAAACTCCTCATGCAAATAAGACACCATAATTAGCACTGACCTTTGCCTAATGCCGGTTGCCAATCACTCATGCACTGTCCTCAGGGGCTGCCTTCTTTGATCCAAACAATAGAAGGAGAAAACAAATGACAGAAGCAGAAGTGAAAGAGAATGAAAAGCATGTTTTTCCAGGGCTGATTCATGACTCCTTTGGGCTTGTGTGGGGCTAGCTTGTTTTTATGTCCTAGGGAGACTCCCCACTCATGACTCATTTGCCCATTGCAAATCCTTTCCATTTTTCATGTCACCATCTACCAATAGAAAGGTGTTTTGCCATCGCATGGATAACTGGGAATCTGTGCTTGTGCTGTGTATGTTGTTGTTATGTGCGAAGTCGTGTCCGACCCATCGCGACCCCATGGACAATGATCCTCCAGGCCTTCCTGTCCTCTACCATTCCCCGGAGTCCATTTAAGTTTGCACCTACTGCTTCAGTGACTCCATCCATCCACCTCATTCTCTGTCGTCCCCTTCTTCTTTTGCCCTCGATCGCTCCCAGCATTAGGCTCTTCTCCAGGGAGTCCTTCCTTCTCATGAGCTGTGTATATAAGATGACAAATTCAACATGATCAGGAAAATGATCAGGAAAATGCCAAGAGGGGGCAGGAGTTCTTTGAATGTGTGTGAACAATGCTCCATCTGGTTTGTTGAATGAGGACCTGCCGTGAATACTTCAGAAAGTCTTTTTCATAGTTCTATGAAATAATTTCAGAGGCACCTCAGAAAAATGTTTCCATCAACTTTGAGAGGCGTATTGTAAGGAAGTCCATATCATGTGCGGGAATTTAATGCATCACATTGATTCATTCTCCCATGATATGCTGTGTTGCAAAAGTCACATCTAACTCATGGACTGCTTCTTTATAGCAGGCAACCCAATTCTGTTGTCCAGATTACCTTAGAATTGCAAACAATTGTCATGGATCGAGCGGTAAAACTCTAACCCTATGAGAACTTACTTTTATTTTAATACAGTAGGACTTACTCTCAAGTAATTCCAATTGGATATATAGAACTGAGTTTCATGTACTATCATACTATAAAATCACAATTAATACAGTAATAAAACTTTGTAATTCTCCATTTTCCTGCCTACATTTATGATAATATGAGAAACAAGAAAGATTCCCTTCCCCTGACTCCTTGCTACTCATTGGATCTGTGGAAGTCTGAGAACAAAAGAAGGAAGCAACCAGTAGGGGATCCTAATGAAGTGGTTTCCAAGGATTATGGGCAACCCCTAGATGGTGTGGTGAGGAAACACAAAACGTAAGCATCAGGCCATGTGACGTAGAGCAGTTGTCCCCAACCTTTTTTAGGCTGGGGACCAGCAGGGCAACTGCCCTGCCCGCGCATGGTGCATGTGCACATGCGCCATGCGTGGCCAAAATCGCGCATGCACTGCACTTTCGTGAATGCGCGCATGCACGAAAGTGCCGCACATGCGTGATTTCATCCACACATGGTGCATGTGCGCATGCGCGGCCCTGATTCCCTCTCCCGCCTCCCACAGTAAGAAGCTTCCCGGGCCGCAAGCTTGCGGCCTGGGAAGTTTTTTACTGCGGGGGGGCAGGGAGAGGGAACTGCGGCCCGGCGCCATGGCCTTCGCGGCCCGGCACCGGGCCACGGCCCGCAGGTTGGGGACCACTGATGTAGAGGACCTGAAAAAGAGAAATAGAATTGTTATTCATCTCTGTGGCACTGTTGTTATGGAGCAATGCAAGAGTCTATAAGCACCCAATTAACATCTACCAAGACAGATTAGCCAGCAATGGCTGCCAATAATACTCAGTTCTGCTTCTACTTTTCAACTGAAGCAGCTGTGGTAGGGGATATCTTGAGTATTTAGAGATAAGAAATGGGTTGGATGAGGACCAGTAAGATGAAATTCAATCCAGATAAAACTGATATGTTGTTGGTTAATCATAGAATCATAGAATCATAGAGTTGGGAGGGGCCATACAGGCCATCTAGTCCAACCCCCTGCTCAATGCAAAATCAGCCCTAAGCATCCTAAAGCATCCAAGAAAAGTGTGTATCCAACCTTTGCTTGTTGACTGCCATACTTAATAGTACGGCTAAACGGAGGCTGAGCATTCAGTCTGTTTGGACTGAAGCACTCTATGACCGATTCTGCACAGGGATGAAAGGCCAGGCTGGTGCTTGCATGGCAGCAGGGCTAATCCATGATTACATATGACTTTGGCCTGGCCCAATTTAGGGCATCCGATGCCCCATGGCAAAGGAACACGGATGTTTTCACAGGTGCCATTAGCAGCCATATGAGGCCAGGCCTCTTGCGCATGTGGAAGAGTCTTCTAGGCCCAGTTTCACCCCTGCCTATGGTGTCCTGGAGGGACAGAAAATGCCCTATTTAGCTCCACGGTGCTTTGTGGTGGGCCTGGAGCCAAGAGTTGTTGTTGTTGTTTTTTTTTTACAACCACAAAGGTGGGATTGCATTATGAAGCAATCTCACCTTCATGAAAGTAACCCCCCCATGGCAAAGCATGGTAGAACTTTTCTTCCCCAGCTGTGTGTGCACACACACAGAAATCTGGGGTGGATCATGTCTGGAAGAGGAAATCTTCCCCCTTCATACACAGGAAGCAGCAGGGCATGTTGGCCCACCACAAGAAACTGGCAGCTGCCTGGTGTGGCCACCACCATGCATAATAGGTCTACGTGGCTCTTATCTAGTCTCTTGATAGATTCAAGTAGGTAGCTGTGTTGGTCTGAAGTGGCAGGACAAATTTTGAGCCCAGTGGTAGCTTTCCCTTTTGCCATGTTGTTCTTGATTGAGGAAATTAATTTTTCCCAGTATGCTAATTTCATGTAATACTTGTTTCCTATATCATTAAGTGGCAGAAAATTTGGAAGGAATTTTTAAGCAGGTAAAGTAGGATTCATGTCCCCTGTAGCCCCAAAGGGGGAGCCATGCGATAGTGGGGGGGGGCTTGTTTTTGCCACCAAGCTTGTGTGTTGTGTTTCTAATAATTTTGAATGGGGTTTTAATGGGAGTTTTATTGTGTTATGGGTTTTTTCTTCTATAACCTGCCATGAGCCAGAGTGCCAAAAGTGGTGGGGAACAAATTCAATTATTATTATTAATAATAACAATAATAATAATAATGTTGCTCAAAATGAGAGTACTGACACTGTGTGTTAAATGCTGGCAAGTTCCTTCCAATTTATGGTGACCCCCTATGAATTAATTACCTCCAAAACATCCTATTGTTAACAGCCTTGCCCAGGCCTTTATTGAGTCAATCCATCTCACTTTGGGTCTTCCTCTTTTCCTGATATTACATTTTTCAAGTGATTATTTTTCACACCATGCCATTAGTTATATGGCAACAAAGCCATCTACATTGTGCTAAAAAACTGAAGTGATTGTCCAGTCAAAGAGAACTGCTTTTGACATCTATTGAACCAGCATTCCATAGTGGAACTTAATTAATGAGTCAAAACAACAGAGATTGTAGGCCCAAAATATGCCAGCTATTGGTGCCTGAAAAAGAGAAAACATTTAGTAATGCAACCCCAAGTCTTATAAAGCTCAATAATTACAGGCTGTTACACATTTCTGTCTTGCTTAGAAAGGGGGATTTATAAATATGAATGGGCAGAGGTGAAAAATTAGTCTACTGAGAAGGTTAAAAACTTTATTCATTCTTAAAAAGAGCTAGCCAAGCTTACCTTTCCACTATAATCTGTTTTCTAAGGATTGTTCTTTTTTGATGGGGGGTGGGGTAATTGGTTGCTGTCTCTTTCCCTGTCAAATCAATCAATTCAAACATAAATCATTGAGGGTTAATCCACTATTGCCTATGTAAAATACAAAGGAATAGTAACCTGACACTTCAATAATTTTCCTTTACAAGTGACCTTTTATTCCAGCTGCATTGACAGTTTCTGCTACACTAAGATTCACCCCACCTACAGAATGGGTAATGCTTTCTCTAGAAATGCTGGCTCAGCCCATCTGACATCTCTATTAATCTTGACTCTTACAATAAAAGAACATTGATGCTGCCGTGGAATACCACCAGAAAACAAGGTTTTAAAATGTCATGGTTATGTCTGCTCCAGATGTTTCTGGAATGATTTATATCTGAGAGTATCCTGGATAGTTTACAGCTCATTCTGCATTCTGTCCCAATGGCACTTAAGCAGGTCCTCTATACTCATATAGCTGCAACTCTATGGTATTCTTGGTCATAGTTGTGAACATTCCAAATATAGAAGAAGTGTTGTTTTTTATATGCTACTTTTCTCTATCAGGAGTCTCAAAGCCCTATTATGCATGGGCCATAAGGCCTGCACTCACGGCAGCAGCGCTTCGGTTAAAATAAGGGACACCGCTTGCCCCTGCAGGCTCTGTGGTGGCACAGAGCTGTCAGGGGTGACCCCCTGCCACCCCTCACTCCTCTCAGCCCCTCCCCACCTCCCCCACCCGCGCCGCTGCACTTACCTCAGCTGGGCCTCCTAGCCCTGGTGTAAAGCGCGTGCGCGCACACAATGCAGGGGCAACCCAGCATGCCCCACTCCCGTGCGTTCACGGGAAACAGCGAGGCATTATGCCCTGCCACAACGGCATGGCGCCAGCATGTGGAATCTGGCACTGTGCATAAAGGGCCAAAGAGGCTTACAATCACCTTCCCTTTCTGCTCCCCACAACAAACACCCTGTGAGGTAGGTGAGGTTATGAGAGCCCTGATATCACTGCTTGGTCAGAGCAGCTTTATCAGTGCTGTGGTGAGCCCAAGATCACCCAGCTGGCTGCATGTGGGGGAGCGCAGAATCAAACCCGGCTTGCCAGATTAGAAGCTGGCACTCCTAACCACTACTCCAAGCTGGTGCATGGAAAGGGCAGGTTGTATCAGTCTTGTCCACTTCATTTATTATTGGACTTTCTAGCAAGAAAACCCATTGCACCCAGGAATGCAATGCACGCTAGGAACGCTAGGACCCTGGAGACACTGGCACATGGAGGAGTCTGCCTCTGTCTGTGGTGGCATGGAAAAGCCATGTAATTGCCCTGGTCTCCTGAGTCGTGTGCCTTTCCAGAGCTAAAGTTGTCACATACTTCATAGGATATCTATGGTGGAGAGAAGAAGAGAAGGTGAGATTGTAAGCCCCTTAGAGACTCCTGAGGGTAATGAAAAGTGAGATATAAAAACCAACTCTTTTCTTCTACTACTCCAAAAGGACTTTGCGGAGCTAGTACAGAGGAGTGGGACCAAGATATTTAGAGGGTTGGAGCACCTTCCCTATGTGAAAAAGGCTAAAGAGTTCAGGACCTCTCAGTTTACAAGAGATGACTAAGGGGAGACATGATAGAGGTTTATAAAATTATGCATGGGGTTAAGAGAAATGACAAAGATCGATTATACATTTGGCTGGTCATGTTGGGACACCACTGATTCCTAGCGGTGGGACAGCATGCCTCGCCGCTTCATGTGTACACATGGGGGACAAAATCCCTTAGTGCACACGGTCCACCCCAGAGTTGTGTGTGTGCTCTGGGGCAGGGAGGGTCCACCACACCTTGTGGCAGCAGCAGCAGAGGTGGAGGAAGGCACGAGGGTCCCTCCGAATGATGGTGGGATAGTGGCATGCTGCTATCCCACCATTGTGGGGGGTGTACAAATGCCCTGTAGCACTGCGAAGCCAAATGGGGCATTTTTGGGTCCCTGCAGGGACACTGTATGTCTGTGTGTGTGGGAGGGGGAGGATCCAGGCCTCAAAGAATCCACGTTACTTTGCTGTGGGCCTGAAGTGAGCCAGGGCTAGGAGGGGCCCTGAACAGCCCTGGTGTTGTGCATAAGTAGGGATTAGCCTTGCTGGCATGCAGGTGCCGACCTGCTTTCCTCATGCATAATTGGTCAAAGAGAACTTTCTCTCCCATAATAACTTGAGGGCTTCCAGTGAAGCTGATGGGCAGTAGGTTCAGGACAGACAAAAAGGATAAGTCATAGTGACCTCCACATTCAAAGGCACTAAACCTCTGAATTCCAGAGCCAGCAAGCAACATAAGGAGAAGGCCTTGGTTTCTATGCCCTGTTGTTGGCCATCTAGAGAAATTGGTTGGCCACTGTGTGAGACAAGATGCTGAACTGATGGACTATTGGTCTGATCCAGCAAGGCTTTTCTTATGTTCAGGAAACAGTGGCTCATATAGTAGAGAGTATATAGCAGAGTTGGGCTTTGATTTGGGGACTTCCTGATGTTCCTCTGCTGGAAAAGACTGCTTGTGCTAAAGAAAATTTCCACACAGCTGAATGGAGGAGTCATTTCCAGTCCTGAACTAAAAAGAAGGATACTGCAAACCTCTGCACAAACATGACTACATTCAAACTTATTGTGATTCAACTGTGAATTTTAGTATGTCAAGACCCTCACTGAATCACCTGAATGTTTAAATTGGATCCCATGTTAAGCAATAGAACACCCCTGCCACCCCATTAGATGAGACTTTAGAGATTCTTCTTGAATGCTGGCCTCCTTTTATTAAGTGAATAATAAAGAGAATGTTAAGGCAGGTAATGAGGAATGCTCTCAGTGCAATACAAATATTATGCAGTCGGTCAAGGAATGATGGTCTAGGTAATTACAACTCCCATGAGCTAGTGTGAATATCCATGCAAATGCTCAAGATTCAGATAATTTACTTGCTTTATCATTAATTAAACTAAATCAGCTAGCCACAAAAGAGAGAGAGAGAGAGAGAGAGAGGTCTCATGTCTGCAGGTCACTGGCGGGGGATGGCGGCTGCAGAAAGTATAAGATGGTGCATAAGCAATCAATCTTTATAGTACAATTGGAAATATTTAGGCTTCAACGACTGGTAAACAGTTTGTCAAATGTTCAGCTGTGCTGATTTCAGCTGGAGAATATGGGTCTTCTGCCAGTTGGCTCACATTCTCCTTACTAGTTGCAAACAAGGAGCCAGTTGTTTGGTTAGCTATTCAGATTTGTTGGGGAGTGGGGGGGGTGGATGTATCCATTCATGGTATTACTCTGTGTTCTCCACATATTGGAACCCATACTGCCTCTGCTTAAACTGCTTGCCATGATCACAATTTAAAATGAAAAATAAAATAAAACTGGTCCTATTACACCATTGCACTATTTCTACCATTAGACATAGCACTGGTGTCAGAGCGTAATAGTGCTAGTTGGCTCCCCAAAAGAAAGCACACAGAGGAAGAAGTATTATTAGCCATAGATTACTGTGCTTTTTAAAATCTCTCCCAGTCTGCCAAAAGGTACAAAGTTAATAGATTTTTTTATTTGATTCTTATTGTTCAGATCTCTATGTGTGCTTTCAATGTCTGTTCCTTATGATCATTAATCTGTTTTCCTCTCTGTTTAATGATATAGGTGAAAGTGTACTTCCCTAATTTTTTCCAGGCTGAACAGATTTGTGCTACACTGTGACCCCAGGAATGTTGTCCGATGGTAGAAATAATGTAATGATGTAATAGCAGAAATTAACAAATTAAACGTTGACAATAGCAAGCATTTCTGAGGTTGATGTTTGTGTTGAAGTTCGCAGCATGCCTTATTGCATCTTAGAGATGGAATGTGAACTAAATGGGAAGATTATCAAACATCTCTGGCTAAATAGCAGCCAATTCTCAAGCATTGTACACTGTCTGGGTCATGTTCTTTGGCACCAAACCTTTCTTTTAAGCCTTAAAAAAAACTTCTTATTCATGTCAAAATGGTTGTCCTACTGAGAGTCAAAAATGATGTGCATGATTTCTTGATCTGGTACCCAAACAGTACAATTTTTAGCTACCTACTGGAATGGACAGGCATTTTCTGAACTGCTGAGAACAAGTCTCCTTTAATATGCAGGAGGCAGACCCTCCCATAACGTCTAACACAATGGACCCCTGGTTTACCCTTTCTCACTGAATTATCCCTTTCCAAACTCTTAACCACCAAGAGACACCAACTAAATCCTTTAACCACCTTGGAATAAATCTGCAACTGATTAAGAATCTCCCAAGGACACGAAACTCAAAATGGTGCCAAAGTGGAAGGGAGAAACCATTCCAACCTTTGATAATCAAGAAAAAAGACAGACAGTTTTGGAAATGACTAAATCCTTGCAAACAAGTTACAGAACTGTTCCAAGATGGTTTCCCCACCTTTTTAACATTTGGGCTCCGTGGCTTTCAACCAATGCGTTTCCCCCCACCCTCATCTGTAAACAGGAATTAGACTTAAGGGAAGGCCTGATGTATTTGATGAACCCACCCACTCAGTTTTGTAAACAACCAGAGACTCCACATGTGTTATTAAATAGAAACCTCTGTTTTCCCAATCCCTGTCAGTGTGCAGATATGTCCAATTTCGGTAATGAACTACCTTGTAAAAAACAAGTGACATGCTCTACTGGTTTTAGCTGTGAAAATTAACTTGCTATCTGACAAGGAGGTGGAGACCTGATGGTTTAATTTAGCGGCTTTCATCTGGGATACATCTGCTGTTGTCAACAAGACTCAGCCTTGTTTCTGATGGCCATCCATTTTCCACTGCTGGGATTACTGTGGAACAGCCTTCTAGAAAAGGAAAAGCCTGTCAAGACTTTTTTTGGCCTCATTCTGAAAACCTTTTTATTTTGAAATGTATTTAAATAACTTAAAACTATTAAAAAATCCAGTTCCTCTTATCCTGCACTTCCAAGTAGAATGTTTGCCTCCTTCACACACAATTTAGGGCCATCCTTTTCCCTTCACAAAGTGCTTTGCATTCTCTTTTGACTGATAAAGTTTCTACTGAAGAGATTATAGAAGATGACTAGGGAGAGATTTCATATACATTGCCATATATATCTGTACTTGATAAATGGTAAAAATGGTAACATTATTTGCTTACAAAGCAAACTCTTTTTATCCTAGGAGGATAAGAGCTCTAGACATTCATGGAGTTCTAGGAATTAATTCCATTCAGACCCTGATAAGATGGAAAGGTGGCATAACCATGTTTAAATAAATATTTTACCCCCCAAAATAAGTCTATTTTTCATTTTTGCATATGTTGACAAGGAAAGAAGAGGAGTTGCTTTTTATATCCCGCTTTTTACTATCTGAAGGAGTCTCAGAGCAGCTTACAGTTGCCTTTCCAATCTTTCTCATCTGCGATGCCCAGAACACTTGATGCTCAGCTGGTCCTCCAGTCCAAGGTAGGTCCCCCATCCAGACCTCCGCATAGCGGCCTGCCCCAAAAGTGATGCTATGTCCCATGATGAGGAATGACACTGCTGTGGAGATCTACCCTGGAACAAGCAATAGATTATGAATCCTGAACTGGGAAAATGTTAGACCTATATGCCTGCGACCTCCCAGGTTCATGATATCCCACAAAGATGCCCCATACAGATGTGCCTGCATGGCTGCCCCAATCCAGAATGAGTGCATCCCATAGCTATCAGAAGCCAGCCCAATTCTACAAGGCAGATCCTTATGATGGCTGCAAACTGAAAGCTTGACATAGAGGATCCATCACTGTGAATCAACAGTGCACTCAGTACATCTGGCTGTACCTTGAGGTACCTGCTCGGGCAGTATACCAGGCATAATGGTGAGACTCTCACTACAGGCATGAAGGACCATGAGCCCCAAACCATCTGATCTGTTTTTGAACTCTGCAGTACCAAAAACACCCCTGCCTCTGTAATGTCCACATCTTCCCTTGTAAGGACACTTTTGTGGAATGTGAAGATGCTACCAGCTTGCTGGCCCTGAAAGCCCCATAGAAGGCAATTGTAAATGCCACCCACATGAAGATTACCTCATATGAGCAGTAGCAAATCCAACCCAGTTGCTGGACAGTTTGTTTTAACAATACTAAAGTAATCAGATGCCATGTGTTCACTCTTTTAGGCGTTTGCCTCCCCAGCCCTTCATGAATTCAGCACCCCATCCATTATCAATCAAGGCCAAGGTGACACAAACCCTCCGGGAATGCATCTGGGTTGTGGTTTGCTCCTGGAGCCATCTGATGAAACCTCTTGCTCTGAAATGGAGTGAGAGTGTCAGCTATTTCATTCTGTACGCCTGGCATGTCAGCACCCACATCTCCCATCCTGTGCTGTGGTTTGGCGCTGCGCTGGCTGCTTCAGGCGGGAATGGCCACTTTAGACTCCAAAGGGCCCAACCCTACTGTCATGAACCTCGATTCGTGCCTGTTTAGTTTCATTTCTCCAAGGCTGGTCAGGCCGAGGGTTGTAAACCTGTAAATACTCCTCTGCTTTCCCAGCGGGAGTTTTCTTCCATTACTTTATCAATCTGCCTTTAGTGACCTTGCTTAGACAGCCTGGTCTCAACAAGGCTGTAACTGTATAGATTAGATTCCGGCCATCTGGCAACCCTGTGAACCTTAGCACCTTAGGTGCCTTCTCGCTCTCCCGCCAAAATGCCTTTGGGCCCCCCCCCTTATCTGTTCTGAACTGATGATTATTTGCTGTTACTATGAAGATCTTTTGCTTAGGAAGATCTTGGCTCACTTTAGCATTCTGTGGACTCTATTCAATGAAGCTCCCTTTGGATTTCAACTGGTTGGATCTCAGATGTGTCTTTGGCTAATGCCAAAGAAGGAAAATGCCATCACATGGGAAAACCTTGTCAGTGGTCAGATAGAAGAGTGGAGCAAACAGTGCCATAGATCCAAGGCAAAGTGATTACAAGTTATGTTTACTTGATATATAAAAATTTCCCCTGTCTGACAAAGAGCCTTTCATACCAACCAATCCAAAGGTGTATCCTGGCCTAATTTAATATGAATTCTTGAATTCTCTGATCTCAGTATTTGCAATTCTGTAAACACTACATCTGCTATAGTCATTTCAGCAATAAAAAATACTGCCAGCCTTCCTTATTTTGGAAAATTGGCAGTATTTTCTATTGTTGAAATGGCTACAGCAGATGTCATTTTGTAAATCAGAACAAATATATGCTATGAATTTAATTGACTGGTTGCCTTATTATGGAATAGTTTTTACCGTAAAAGAGTTGACATGAAGTTCTGAAAAGCATTTTCATTTTCTTTTAAGCAAAGCTGGGTGAAGAATTAATTTTAATAATTCTGTGCAGTCACTTTATTTTAATGAGTAACTGATCATTACAGGATGGAAAACAATTGTGAACAATACCTGTATTGTGGTGTAACGGTTAGGAGTAAGGACTTCTAATCTAGTGAGCCGGGTTTGGTTCCGTGCTCTCCCACATGCAGCCAGCTGGGTGACCTTGGGCTTGCCATGGCACTGATAAAGTTGTTCTGACTGAGCACTAATATCAGGGCTCTCTAAGCCTCACCCACCTCACAGGGTGTCTGTTGTGGGGAGAGGAATGGGAAGGCGACTGTAAGCCACTTTGAGACTCCTTTGAGTAGAGAAAAGCGGCATATAAGAACCAACTCTTCTTCTTCTTCTTCTTCAACTAGAATCTAATTTGGTCTCCAATCTGAAGCTAGTTCAGCTGACAAAGCAGAGGTTGCATGTGAGCCCTCCATGAAGTCTCCATAAGAACCCGTGCTGCCATGTTTCTGAGTCAGCCTCTGAATTACAGTAATCTAGTCTGCATGGATCGCTGTGGCTAGTTCAGGTGTCCTCAGATAGGGTGCTGCCAAAACCTGGGAGAGATGGTAAAAAGCCTGGTGGGCAACATTTGTGACTTGTGCCTCCATTGACAGTGAGACATTCAGTCTCACACCCAGGCTCCTGGCAGTTGCCAAAGATCCCATCAAGAGCTGGGAGTTGAAGTGGGCTCCTTCAGGTAGAGAAAAGCAGCATGTAAGTACCAAGTCTTCTTCTGTAATTGACAGAGGCATCGGGGGGGGGGATTTTGAGAACAGGTAATAAGTCTTTGGAAAAGACAACAATGCTAGGAAAATCTGAAGGCAGCAGGAAAAGAAGAAAACTCGATATGAGATGCATTGCCTCATTAAAAGATGCTATGGCCCTCAGTTTGCAAGATCCGAGAATGGCTGTTAATTAAATGATACTCTGGAGAACATTATTTTACAGTGTCTCCATAAGTTGGAAGTCAACATATATACTATGAACCCTACCAGCAAATGGCTACCATAGGGGATGAGACCGATAAAAAATAGCGATGGATCCAAGTCAAGCAACATTCTATAAGGATGCAAAGGTTTCTGTATGGGTGTGCCCCATAGACACAGCAGTGGTGTTTCCTGGTTCTTGGGTTCTAGTAAGGTGAAGCAAAGTTAGGACTGGTGATTAATTTTGAAAAGAAACAAAGAGATGCCAGAAAACAGGCATCATTTGTGTAATTTTGATACCGGATGATGCAAATTCCATTACACAAGTGAGCATTACTCAAGGACCAATATTCATATAAGTATCTGTCTATCATACTTGGAATCTATGTACTAATCTCTAGATACGCAATTTACATGGAAAGAGGTAATAGCAGGGATTAGAGCTATTCTCCCTGAGGGAAGAGAATTTACCCCTTTGGGTAAAATCATCAAGTACTTGATGATTACATGAGAGCTGTCCTGATCCTGAGCTCTGGCTAGAAGTTGGATTGGAAGGGATCTAGGGTAGATGTGTCATCCAGGAATTCCTGGAGCTGCTCAACCACTGCTTGTTCCATCACCTTTTCCAGAAATGGAATATTCAGATACTGAGCAGTAATTGGCTAAATCCCTCTCATCTAATGACTTTTTCAGAAGTGATATCACCATTGTGCCTTTGAGGGAGCTAGGAAAAAAACCCTGGGATGGTGAGAAATGAATAGTGTTTCCCAAAGCTCCTCCCACCAGTTCCCTGGAGGCTTTCACCAACCAGGAAGAGCAAGGATTCAAGGAACAGATAGTAGGCTGCATAGCTGATAGGACTCTGTCAATATCTCCCTGGGACAGTGGGCTGAAGGTGACAGAACTCCAAAATTCCTGTTGACTCCAACTTGGCAGCCAAGTCTTGGCAACTGAGTGAGACTTTATCCAAAAAGAACATTGCAAATGTGTCACAGCTAATAGCCAATTTTTAACTACTTTTAGAGCTACCAAAGGCATGATCAATTACCTAATAACTCTAAACAATCAAACTTGACATGATATGGCAGATACAATGGTGGCAGACAAGTAAGAGTACTTTTGTTGCCTTCACTGCCACTTCATGAGCCTTTAGGTGGGCTCATTCTCATTGCTTCATCAGGAGTTAATTGCTAGCACTATTCTAGCCATCTAAGCCCTCTTTTTTATCATCCTTAGTTCATTCTTATACCAGAGAGCCAAGATAGTAGGAGTGAAGAAGGCACTGGGTGGGGGCCAACGTGGTCAATGGCCTCTTGAAGACCCAGATTCTAAACATCAGGGAACCAGTGTGGTGTAGTGGTTAAGAGCAGCAGTGTCTAATCTGGAGAACAGAGTTTGATTTCAGACTCCTCCACATGCAGCCAGTTGGGTGACCTTGGGTTAGTCACAGTTCTCATAACTCTCTCAGCCCTACCCACCTCACTGGATATCTCTTGTGGGGAGAAGAAGGGTAATAAAAAGTGGGCTATAAAAACCAACTCTTTTTCATGAAGAGAGCTGCCATCAGAATTAGAGAAATCCTACAGAGCATTCTGGAATCTGAATGGATTCATGAATCTTCATGGGTGAACATAAATGAGCTCCCTGCAAATCTCAAAACGTTTTTCACAAGGTAACTATTAGTGGGGACAATTAGTCCATGGCACCAGCTCACAAAGTGTTGCTGAATCTAGATCAGTTCCTGCACCAAAAATCAAATCCATGTGGCCTGCTCAGTGCATGGGGACCAATGCAAGCTGGGAGGGTTCTAATGATGCTATGGTAGTCATAGACACTAAGGACGCACAAGACAAGTCAATGGTAAGGTGGACATTGAAGTCCCCCAAACAATATCAGTGTGGTGAAATGCAAGGCCCACATAGCCACCACCTCAGCTGAGAATCAGCTGGTATCTGGACAAGTGGTAAAGAAGCAAGACTCCCACCCAATCCCTGGCATTCTATGCCAGGTCAGCACATTCAGAGCTGGCAAAGTCTGGTGTTGAAAGACAACAATTGCTCTCTACAATACTTTCTCCGCACACTGGATTCTGCTATACCTACTCTATCCTTGTCTGTCATGGAGAACTCAAGTAGCTCAGTAGTTTAGAAATGATCCATTCCTGACAAGTGCTCATGATGCTTTATTCCTAATAACTGCCTCCCCATACCCGACCTTCACACACATTTGTTTGGAAATGTTCCCCAGTCGTGTGTGTCAATCAAGCAAACACATGAGTAGGGGAATTGCATGGATATTTCCCCACCTGATTGCCACCGTAATTCATTTTCAATGCCTGGGCTTAGAATGAGTGCTGACAATCCTTAGCGTGAGGTCTCCTGAGAGACAGCATATATTGAGCAGAGGAATATTAAATGCTGAGCAAACATCATCATTAAAAGAATTAAAATAACTCCTTTTTACACCACTTTTGGAGACACTTCTTTTGAAAGATGTTGAAAGAGGTTCCCTCTGTAACCCTACTTCCAATTTGTGAAGCGGGAATAAAAGTGACTATTGTGCCTAAAGGGAATTTTATGAAGGATAGAAATATTGGCAATTATGTGAGGATTTTGTACAGTTAGTGATGAAGAAGAGTAATATACTTTAGTGTATCTTCCTCATACCATTCAAATTAATGCCGTTCACGTCTGGTAGCTGGGATTATACTCAATGCTGATTATATAGTAACAATTACAGCTAGGCAGCATCCTACCTTATGCCAAAGGCAGTTCCAAAGGAGCTTTCTACCTACTTCCTTGACTCCCCCTCTGGAGAGTATCATCAAACTTCACTAATTGAATGGTAAGATAACAGGTCACTGTATTTAGTTCTTGGGTCATCACTATGACCACCCCTTGAGAACACAGAGCAAGAAAATCTCTCTTATATTTTTCTTTTGTTCACTAGAATGTTGACTGTTTAATTTCAGACACAATTAACATGCAATGTAATGGCATAAGCCCTACTGGATAGAAAGGGGAAATCATCTCTACTCTGACAGCAGTTTCATGATGTACTAAATCAGCAAGAACTGATGGCCCATTAAAATGCAGTGTTTCTCCAGTCCCTGAAGAACAGCCTGTAAAACTGTTACAGCTGCACTTTCACGTCTACTTATAGCTCTTAAAAGATAGCAACAGCAAAAGGTGTGCAGTTTTAATTAAATTATGCCTTCTACCCCCATCCCCTGTTCCTGCATCTCCCTAAAAGCTATTCCAGTTGCATTGATTAAAGACATGAAGTAATACAGACAAGTGGACAAAGTGCAATCAAAGTTCTCCGAGCACCAATTGACTTGTCGTAAAACTCCCTCAGGCACTGCAAAATGGGCCCTGCCAAGCCATAACAAGACTATTACTATTTCTTTGTCACTGACAGCCAGTATTTCCACCTGTTCATAAGTGTCTTCCTGCAGTAAACTAGGAGAGGGGAGGGTGCTTGTAAAACCAGGTTTTACTGGTTGCATTTTTGCTCCTGAAACTGCACAGAAGTGTTAGTGGAATGGATTATATAAAGCACAGCGAATGTAGAAACTTATAGAAAACAGCGGGAAAATTAAGTTGAGCTTCCCCACTGTTTTCTGTAATTGCCCCATCTTTCTGCAAACATGATAATTATCAGTCAGTAAATTTTATAAAATCCAAACTGATTACTCTCCCATTATCTGATTGGCTGTCATTCAGGAATGGCCCACCCAGATATTTTAGACCCAATCAGAAGGCAGCCCTCAGCCCGAAAAAGCTTAATAAGGGTTCAGCTATCCGCTTCCAACTTTCTGCCGGTTTCAAAAGTTTGCTGGGTAAAAGAGAAGCCAGCCTCAGAGTATGCCCTGCTGCCAATATGTTGCCCTGGCCTCATGGCCTCTTTCAACTTGGAGGATGGGCAGGGTGTGTGTGGAGCTGGGGGACTGCAGAAGGCCCAGAAACAATCTCCCTGTTGGCCGTTTGGGACCCAGGGTACCCAGGAAAAGCCTCTACCCTAGAAATGTTTAATCATGAGTAAGTCATGTAAGGTTTGCAATTTACAATCTGAGAAGGGAGAAATGCTTTGGGGGTAGGCAATTGCAGCAGGGAAATTAATGCTGATGTCAGTGAGACTGGGAAGTTGTATACTTTCCCTTTCCATATGGATACCACCTTGGACTTGCTGCAATTTTTCAAAGACCACCCCACAAAGCAAATTTCACACCAATGGCATGAAAGATGGGGAAACTGTATTGGGAGCTCAGAAGCACCATGAAGCCATGGGGATATGTGGAGGGGAGACACTGTTTCCCAGTAGTACCTTCCCAGTAGAAGAAGTTGTTTTTTATACCCTGCTTTTCACTACCCAAAGGAGTCTGAGTGGCTTATAATTGCCTTCTCTTCCTCTCCTTGCAACAGACACTCTGTGAGGATGGTGAAGTTAAAAGAGCTGTGAGAGAAACTGCTCTGTGAGAATAGTTTCTAACAGGACTGTGACTAGCCCAGAGTCACTAAGCGTGTGAAGGATCAGGGAATCAAATCCATCTTGCCACATTAGAAGCCACTGCTCTTAACCACTACACCAAGCTAGGGCACAGGCAGAAGAAGTTTTACCAGGAGGATGCTGTAAGCCTTTTTTTAGTTGCCCATTGACTGATATGAGATTGTTTTCCTTTAAATTTGTACTTTCTGGCCAATGGCTTCTCAGAGCAATCAAAGGAGGGAGACACTCAGGTAATTTGGAGAGGTGGTGTGGTAAAAAAGGTTTGCAATTTCAGAAGAAAGGAATACTTTTGTCTTCTGTGTTCTCTCTCTTTCTGTCTCTGTGTGCTTGTAGAGAGAGGAATGCAACACAGCCCTCCGTTCCCATCCCAAGCAGTCTCTTCCTCCAGGGGAACTGATTTCTGCAGTCTGGACAAGAGCTTTCATTTTGTGGGTTCTCCAGATCCCACCTGGAGTCTGGCACCCCTGACCAGTGGTGGGGATACTGGCCTTCAGATGGGACCTGGAGATCTCACTTCTGGGATTTCTCAAAGCCTGAAGAATATTTTATGGGTCTCCCAATGGTAAAAATGTTGAGAAAATCTGGCAACCAATGTGTTCATATTTGATTGTAACATACAACTGTTTTTGATTTACTTAGATATTGAACTGAACTGAAGAACTTGCAGACTGAAAGGTTTTCAGTTCTTCAAGCAAATTTTGCTATTAAGTATTTTCACTTAAGGAAGAAACTGTGACAAGTTTATGAATTATTTGATGTTTATTATTATTAGCTATTACTGGCAACCAAAATTTCTATTTTTTCCCCACTTGGAGTCTGGCATCGCTGCACCACCATGGGATCCAAAGTCAGGGCTTTTTCCCAGGGGGACTGATCTGTTGCCTGGAAATGACCTGCAATTCTAACAAATCCTCAGACACCAATCTCTCCTTTCCTACAACCTCTCTGCCACAGAGTTCCCCCCCTCCTTAGTAAGCCCTTTATTCTCCAGGAACCTGGAAATGAGTTGTCGTTGTAGAGTTCCCCCTCCAAAACAGTCATTTTCTCCTGGGGAGTTGATCTCTACAGTCCAATTCCAGGATATCTCCAGGCTAGAGCTGGAGGTTGGTGACCCCTGGGTCAGGAATGTTTCTTGAGGTTTGGAGGCAGGATTTCAAGAGTCCAAGGGTGGGCAGAAGCCAGCCCCCAGGAAGGCCACAGTCCAAGTTTGCATTCCTAGCTCCAGGTGGGAAATGCTGTGTGGCAGTAATTGCTATTGGTTGGAAAGAACTTACAATGGGTTTCTCAGTTACAGCCTCTGTGTCAAAAACTCCTGAAACATTCTTGAGAGAGAGAGAGAGAGAGAGAGAGAGAGAGAGAGAGAGAGAGAGAGAGAGAGAGAGAGAGAGAGAGAGAGAGATATGGACAGAACAGTTTTGAAGCATGAGCGCTGCTGCTACCACCTCACCCCCTCACATGCGCACATGCTTCCCCATGATGCCTCGCCACTGCTGCTGTTGCTGCAGCCCCTCCCCCACTTGTACACACAATTCCTCATGAGGTGTGTGTGTGTGAGCATGGTGGTGGCAGTGAGGCCTCACAGGGATGCATGTGTGCATGGGGGGGGGGTGAGGAGGCAGCAGCAGTGCCCATGCTTCAGAAGTGTTCCTGAAGGAAGAGGCCAAGACAAGTGGGGAAGGTTGAGTGGCAGGTCATGGAACAGTGGGGTGAGGTGGGGAGTAGAGGAGCAAAAGGGATAGAGGTTTAACAGCTTGGGCAGTGAGAGAACCACAGTGGCAGTGGTTACTTAGATAAAGATTCTTGAACTACTGCAGGAGTGGGAATCTGCCTCCTTTGCCCTGACTCAATGACTGCATTGCTCTTGCTAGTGCCTTTTTCATAGCCAGTGAGAAGGGGGAAATGCGAGACGCCGCGGCAGAGTGTGGAGGAAAGAAATGGCTGAATTTATTATCAGCTATATGGGGCATTCCACATGGGAGTTGAAAGGGGTGAGACAAGTCTTCCCCCACAGCAACCCTTTGTGTCTGGTTCTGCAGAAAGGAGATCAGCCATTGAAGGACTGTCCCATGTATCCCAGCCCCAGTAAGGCAATGGGCTAACAGCTCATGGTCAAACATATCAAATGCAGCCAACAGGTCTAACAACATGAAGATAGCCAAACAGAGATCATCTGTCAAGGCAACCAGCACCTAATGAGTGAGAGGTTTAATAAGCCTGCAGATCAACTGTTAGTTGATAACCTAGTTTAATCCAAGTACTCTACAGGTTGTCTTCATTTGTGGAGATGTGTGGGGAAATAGCACTTTAATGTTGCACAGAGTTACTGACCTAATTCTTCTAGGATAAGATGTAACTTCAGTAGCTTGGCTTCAATTTTCTGAGGCTGAATAAAGGAAACTAGAAGGAAGTTCTAGAGTCTTAAACTTTGATATTCCTCTCACCTTCCCACCCCCTGTTAGTGGAAAATTATCCTTCTCTTCACAATATATGCATGAAATTTCAGATGTGTCCCCTGTGACTTCTAGTATATTTTTTCTAGACAATATAAATGCTCTTTTTGCTTCTAAGTGGCAGTCACTTCCTGGAAGTCCTTAAGAGTGTACTATCAAAAGAACAGTTCAGCTAGACTGAACTGTATTTTTATATCTCTTCCCAACATCCATGTCATTTTTACGGGGTGTTAGAAAGCAAAGCTAGAATTCTGTTGCAGCCCTATATGCAGGCACAAGCCATTTTGCCTGAAAATTCAATGTTGACACAGAAAGTTTTCAGATTTACTGATAGAACAGTAAACAGAAAGACGGTGGTAGGCGTACAGTACAATCCTAAGAACACTTTCTCCATTTAAAAAGCCTTCTATAAAAAGACCATAGTAGTATTCTGAATAAACCTGCTTAGGAAGAATACTCTTGTAAGAACTTTTCCCTACCTGTGTCTTTTTGTGTAGTCTGTGTCATGACCATTTACTATAGTCAATTCTATCTTTTCCAAGAAATCATAATTTTGAAACTAAGAGCTTAACTAACAAGTGAGAATACTTCTTCTCCTGTCCTAAACTTCAGTTAATTTAAACAGCCAGAGTAGACATTGTGAGCTTACCCTTGATGTTTCTTTGTTAATCTAAGTCAATCTGCAAAGAGCAGTCAGTGTCTTTTGCAATGTTACGGAAAGTAATAACATTTAATGGTGAAGACTATGAGAGATCATTTTTATGATGTAGCAAAATATGCTATTATACTCAAAGATATTGCATTCATCTCTATTCACATATGGGAGTGAGAGAATGTGAATACTTGCAATCTAACTCCAAAGGGACTCATATTCACAGTAGGGTTTAATTTAGTACATCTTCCATGGCTTTTCTGTGCCAAATGTTCATCTAATAGTCTACTGTGAATCTCTATAAACTTCATTTTTGTGGATGCATACACATGGTGCACATTGATATGCATCTTAGGTGTGCTTTATATATACAGAATTCAAGCTTGCCTTCTCATTGTACACCCTGGATAATAAAGAGCTAAAACTTCTGGCTGCCAAGGAGACCATAGGATATCCTGGCTACACTACACACATGAAACAATCAATCAATCAAATAGTCCTTCTCAGGACTGCTTGACAAGGGAAAAAGGAGACTGCATCTCTGAATCTGCCATAGGAATATTGAAAGCAAATGCCAATAGTGGTTGTGAATCTTATGGGCCAATAAAATAGAGTTAGCTCTTGTTCATGAAATTCATCTTAAAATGAAAATCAAGCCTGCCAAAGAGCAAAAACTGTGAGATATGATGTTATTGGCATCATGTACCATCTTACCTGCAGCATAGTGACTCATGCCCAATGCAACATTGAGAATGTGAAGTTGGTTTTGGCCAATGTCCACAATAACCACACAATCGTAGTAAAATTGGGGAAGTACATGTTCTCAATGTTTACAATGTTTACAAACCTTCTGCAGTCTTATGGCTAGCACATGTCCTACCAAACTACACTTATCCTTTTGTATATTCTGGTGACCATGGAAATTGGAGATACATAGTTAGAAGAAGAAGAGTTGGTTCTTATATGTCACTTTTCTCTATCCGAAGTAGGCTCAAAGTGGCTTACAATTGCCTGTAAAAATAATAATAATAATAATTATTATTATTATCCTGTTTTCTGGATATTATTATTATTATTATTATTATTATTATTATTATTATTATTATTATTATTATTATTATTATTATTATTATATTTATTTCCCGGCACTCTTGGCAAAGCCGGCTCATGGTGGGTTACAGGATCAAATATACTCCCCCCAAACCCCTATTTCCCTTAAAACCAACAATTAAAAACTACCCAACAACTGGTGGCAACTAGCATATCCGTCTCGCTGGGGAATCAGGGAGAAGATGACCCCCACTGATGGCATATGGTGGGGAATTCCACCTTTGGGGAGGCCCATAGATCTTCTTCTTCACCCTGGCCTCAACTATAAGCCTGGTGGAAGAGTTCCATCCTGCGGGCTCTGTGGAAACCTGGAAGCCTTCCCTTTCTTCTCCCCACAACAGACACCCTATGAGGTGCGGGAGGCTGAGAGAACCCTGCTTGGTCAGAACAGCTTTATCAGTGCCGTGGTGAGCCCAAAGTCACCCAGCTGGCTGCATGTGGGGGAGTGTAGAATCGAAACCGGCATGCCAGATTAGAAGTCCGCACTCCTAACCACTACACCAAACTGGTTAATGATCAGAATGTTGATACAGTAGTTGACATGGCTTGCACCTTGTTTTTGATGCTGAAGACAGAGTTACCTTCAGATCAGTGACATGGAATAGAGAGTCCAACCCTGATTTAAAATTTGTTTAATCTGACTGAAAAAGTCAGCCCTTGCCTATTCAAACATATTCTTGAGGCTTGAGCTAGGAATCCAAATACCAGTGATCAGGTATTTTTCAAAAACACAATAGAACTTTAAGAGATCAAATTGGAAAGATTTCAATGGAGATCTTTGTATTTTGGATGGGTCCCTCCAACATATAAGAACTACCACTGATTTGTTAAATTGTTATCTATGGACAAAAACACATTCCTTGAGGATATCAGAGATCATATATTCCAGGAAGGAGCCATTTTCTCAGATACTTATATTGATAGGATTTTGCAGGACCAGTTGTGGCCCAGATCAAATTCAAGGTTTAGGCCATCTGCAGCTTGGGCTTGCCTACCTGAGGGACCACATGTCTGCTTCTGCCCCAATCAGGGCTCTTCACTCTGTGGGTGCGAATCTGCTTGTGTCTCGGGCCCAGAGACGCATGTCTGGCCACGACCCAAGCCAGGACATTTTCTGTTCTAGCCCCAACCTGGTGGAATGAGCTCCCAGAATAGCTGAGGGCCCTGATGGGGCAGTTTCAGTTCCGCAGGGCCTGTAAAACAGAGTTCTTCTGCCAGGTTGAGACCAGGTTTCAGGACTACAATTTCCATGAGCTCCTGCCAGCAAACGCTGGCAGGGGCTCATGGGAATTGTAGTCCATGGACATCTGGAGGACTACAGGTTGACTATCCCTGCTCTAAATTATAGGTCATGCTATGTGCACATGGAAAAGTAATGATGGAGCTCAGACATTTCAGCTGGGCTGTATAATTTTCATTTGACTATTTCCACCATCCTCCTTTTCGACCAGATCTTGATTGCTGCCTTCTGGAACCTGCGAAATATACATACACGAATGTGTGAAGGTTCCTTATACTGAGCCAGTCCATTGGTATAGCACACTCACTGTCTGCTCTCCAGGGTCCTAGAGGCCTTTCACATTACTTGCTACCTGATCATTTTAACTGGAGATGCTAGGGGATTAAGCCTGGGGCCTTCTGCATGCCAAACAAAAGTGTTCCACCAGTGTTCTATGACCCCTCCCATTGCTTTATTATTATTTTTAAAGCTGTTTGCTTTCATGTCATGTCCTTCAAGTTCAATAAATGCAACAACTGGGCAGTGACACCAGCTCAAAACTAAATCGATGAGAATTTCACAATATTTTTAAACGCCAAGGCACAGATCTAGAAGGTTTGATGCAAGAAATTCAGGAAAATGCTCTATTGTGTGTATTAACTGATAAAGGTATAAGGCTACATTGTTGTGACTGGTTATGCAGCTTTACATCCCATTGATTTCAGTGGGTCTAAAGGATACATAACCAGTAACAAGATGACAATACAAAGGAGAATAAGTGGGAGAGAAACAATGTACAGGATCAGCTGCAACAGGACGTGGAACTATTTATAAGTTGTACATGTTATTTCCTATGTTTCACATTTATTCCCTAGCAGGAATCTCACAGTATCATAAGTTAGAGGAAGGGGAGTTACAAAATCACGTTGTTGTAGGGATTGAGTTTTATTGCTTCGCTATTAAGAGCTAGGCATCTATTAACTCAGTTAATGAGACATATATTTTTAAAAAATTAAAGAGAAAATCAGGCAGTCTTCCTTTGCCAAAGCCTCAAATGAGCCGCAGGGGAAAGTTTGAATAATATAAAAGATTACTTTTTTACAAAAGCAGGGAATGATTAGTGCTTACTGACAAAGTATCAGCTTATAGCATCTTTCATATATACCCATGAACACTACTGGTGTGCTGGTCTACCATTCAATATGTTCCTGAGGCTGAATACACATGTATCTCATTTATTGAAAACATTTTTATGCCACCTTTCCACTGAACAGATGTAAGAACCATAGATTCCTCAATATGAAGTCAGAAAAACAAAAACTGGAATCACAAAGGCAATGTTGTGTAATAGTTTCCTCTCTGTATATTTAATGTTAGGGTTAATATTAAATATACAGAGAGGAAACTACTACACAACATTGCCTTTGTGATTCCTGTTTTTGTTTTTCTGGCCTTTCCACCAAATTCAAAGGTCCCAACATTGGCACATGGACTCAGAAAAGACATGAGCAATGATGCATTTGTGACAGGAGTGGCGAGAGGAAGAGCCCACTGCCTTCCATAGAAAACCCCATAAAAAACAATCTCAGGAGTGTGGAGACTCTGATGTGGTCTGCAGGATAAGTGGTCATATTTAAGAAAAAATAGCACATATGTAGAATGAATGAATCAAATTGGGGGTTTTCTTTAACAGTCGAAGATGGTCAGATTCCAAAAAATGTAACAGTAGAATTGGTGCTGAATTCTATACATAACTTGGGTATAACAAACATTTCAGAATCTGCCGCCTTAGATTAAAAAGATTTCTGGATTATTTATACAGATTTGCTCTGGCTCTGGAGTCTAATAATCCTCCTTACTTTCTCCATGCAACTTCATGCTACATTTGGAGCTGTCAGTTTTAAAGTGCCTTTTATTTTAAACCATAGCCTTCCAATTTGTTCTGGAACTCCTCCACAAAATGAAATCCACACCAGAAAAGCTTGCATGAGTATGCTGCAAAATGAGTGAATGAGCCACAGGACATTTCACATTGCACATACAGTCTCCTGTTTGTGCTTCCATGTCTTTAAGTGGTTCCTTTTCCCATTAGGATCAGCTGTATTTATCACCTAGTACTTTCATACAGCCAGGATCATCCCTCTCCCTAGTTTTCCACAATGTCAAAGAGTCTGAATGAAAATATATGTGCTCTACACATGTCTCTCTTATGATGCAGTGGGACATCTTTCAACATTCTCAGTTAATTTTAAATATAGGATTAGAGTATTTCCCAGTGCTCCTATTCTTTATGGAAAGCAGCCCTTAATACGCAAAAGTAATTCCACACACACTGGTGTTTTAAAATGATCCCTGCTTTAGAAAGGCACATAAAACTTTTAAGACACAGAAAAGACAATAAATTATCCCTCCTGTTATATGCACTCAAATTGAAGGCGGAGGGTGGGGGCCGGACGACACACACAACTGGTTATAAATGAAAGCATAATAAATAAACCTTGTCTTATATGGTTGAATACTACATTTCTCCCGTTTCTCAGTATCCTCACATCATTAGAAGAAATCCTCTGAAAGGAAAGAAGACTAGTATCTCTTGCCTAAATTGGGATCAGCAGACATCTGGCTCCCCACTGGTTCCATTTTAGTGAAAACAATGCTTATCAAAGCATCATCCAAAGTCTTGAGAGCATAGGATGGTGACTTACACTGATGTATCACGAACATAGTATATGTGGCCAAGCCCTAAAAGCACTGTGATGGTGTAAAGTCAGTACTGAACTTGGTGGCAACTGAGTTGTGATTGGAGCAGAGAAGGGCTCAGTCCGCACCCTTAATCTCCAGCCTCAGGAAGATCCCTGACATTACACAATGGCGACTACAAACCTTGACTATCTTTAGAACAACCCACAGAGGCCTATGCCGGGGAAGTACAAGTTCACACTCCCTTCTCACTCTGTCCCCAGTTCCTGGTGCTGCTGAGGATATTGACTAAATTTGCTGGCACAGGGCCACATATTCCACTAAATTTCCCCAAAAAAGATTAAGGCCATCAGACCAAATTCTGCTCAGGATCCAAAGATTAAAGGAGAAGAAGAAGAAGAGTTGGTTCTTATATGCCGCTTTTCTCTACCCGAAGAAGTTTCAAAGCGGATTACAGTCGCCTTTCCTTTCCTCTCCCCACAACAGACACCCTGTGAGGTGGGTGAGGCTGAGAGAGTCCTGATATTACTGCTCAGTCAGAACAGCTTTATCAGTGCCGTGGTGAGCCTAAGGCCACCCAGCTGGCTGCATGTGGGGAAGCACAGATTCAAACCCGCCTCACCAGATTAGAAGTCTGCACTGCTAACCACTACATCAAACCGGCTCTCAACCAGCTTGTGGTCTCAACCACAGCTAGGGTCTTCTCAGCCTTGGCGCCAGCTTGGTGGAATGAGATGAATGAGGGCCCTGTCGGACCTTAACCAGTTCTACAGGGCCTGCAAAACAGGACTGTTCCACCAGGCCTATGGTCAAGCCTCTGATGGGCCATCAAGAGGTGCTGGCTTCACTGCTGAAATAGAGAGGATCTGCCCTCCAAGGACTTTGAATCCCCCTCCCCTGCTGAAATTGGATGGGGACTACTGTCAGTTATATCAATGCTTTAATGTTATAGTTGATTTTATTATGAGAGAGATTGTATTAAACCATGTTGTCACCCACCCTGAGCTATCTAGGAAGGGCAGGATCTAAAAATAAGGATGATGATTACAAAACAAGTCCAACACACAGTGCAGACACATTTGCACTACAGTTCCCTCCAAAGGAAGGCAGGTGCTGGCTTTGCCTCCCCACAAGAAGCACATTCTACCATGTGAGATCCCCAAAGGGAGCCACAAAAGCACCATGATCTGGGCCTGGGAGCTCACTGGCTGTGTGCTGCTGCTGCTGCGTACTGCTCATTGCTATGTTTCTCTCCATTTGGATTTTGTTTTGTTTTGCAAACAGAATGGACTCCACAGTGCAATGCCAACCATTGGCTGAGCCTGCAATATAACTAAATGCTTCAGTGACCAGTGACCAGTGTTAGTTCTCTTGTTCTGGCCTGTATCCTATACAAAGCCACTTCCTTGCAGCTGATTGAACATGACAGTTGTCCCTCTAGTGGGCATTCTGTTCACTGTCAGGCCTTTCCTCTCAAGGAGGGGCAGGTTATAGCTTATAGAGTAGAACCACCTCTCTCTATATCACCCCGATATCTTAGTGTAGGGCACTGTTTGGACCAAAATGACCCCAAAATGGATGCCAGCCAGGCATCAGCCTAGAAAAAAATAATTTCAAAATGCAAATCAGAGAGGCTGGCTTACTGCACCCTCTCCTTGCCCTGGAGAGATATTTGACAGTAGATCTTTTAACATTGTATGCTTTTACAACGATGAAGGAATAGAACCATGGTTAAGACACATACTCTTGGAATATTGTTAGAATACCATAAATTATAACTGTGGAATCTTTGGGGAGTAAATCAAAGGTATGTGGTCTCGCGAGCAGGTCCCCGTCACCCAAAGACTTTGTACCGTCTCAGTGCAATCTTAGGCCTTCTCCATCGTTCTATCAACATTATGGAATAGACTGTCTAAAAGATATAGAAAACCCCTTCAGTGGTGGTCTTTCAAACTTGCAAAAAATGTTCTTTTCTGAGTAGCATATTTATAACTTTGTTGTTAGAAACAAAATTTTACTGGTCCAGTAAGTGCTCTGTTCCCTTCGGGTGTGCATTATAGTTTTTAATATTTTAGTCTGGTATGTTTGCATTAAGTGCCATTGAGTTGCTTCTGAATATGGTGACTGTATGAATTAATGTCCTCCAGAACAGCTACCATTAACAGCCTTGATTGGTTCAATCAATCTCATGTTGGTTCTTGCTCTTTTTCTGCTGCCTTTAACTTTTCCTAGCAATTCAGTCTTAATTAGTTGGCTGAGGCTGCATAAACTTTGCATATGATGGCAGTAGAAGTCTTTTATCATTTTTGATGGCATGTTTTTTAACTGTGTATGTTTGGTGTAGTGGTTAGGAATGCCAACTTCTAATCTGGAGAGCTGAGTTTGATTCCTGGCTTCTCCACATGCAGCCAGCTGGGTGACTTTGGGCTTGCCACAGCACTGATAATGCTGTTCTGACCAAGCAGTAATATCAGGGCTCTCTCAGCCTCACCTACCTCACAGGGTGTCTGCTGTGGGGAGAGGAAAGGGAAGGCAAATATAAGCCACTTTGAGACTCTTTTGGGTAAAGTGGCATATAAGAACAAACTCATTGTTTGACTGTATACACACACATGGGCATGAGAATGTGTCATATCAGCTGGAAGAGGATCAGGAATGGGTGGGAATGGCATCCACACTCTCCTGTTGCAGAGCCTCTTCCTACTGCTGCCCTGCCCTGCCCTGATACTGAAGCTTCCCCCTCTCTCCTATCACACCTGTGCAAACTGAAGCCCAGATGCCACTGTGATTCTGCCCATAGCCTGGAAGGGCCTTTAACCTACCGAGCCATGTTATTTTCCTACAGCAATATTTTGGAAAGGAGGCAGTGCCCACATGGACACTCCCTCTCAGTGACTCTTCCAATTTGAATCAGATTGAAAAGCACAAACACAACAGAAAATGGATGTTCCACGTTAATGCAAGGGCTTCCTTCTTGTGTTGCTGGGAATGATCCTTGTATGGAAGCGGCCTCTCTTAATTAGCTAAGATCAAATATAAACAACTTGCTCTTCTCTGTTTCTTGCATCACATTTTTCAGAACGTTCACAGTGAGCAGGAGATGACACTAAAAGCAGCATATTTATTTATTTGACAAGCACTATTACTGTGCATGCTTCATGACTCCCCCTGGGCCTTGCATGGGTGTGCCTCTAAATTCCATTGAAAACTAAGGCTTGTTAGAGATATCGTGCAGATGAACTGTAAGCATCCTTTAAACTCCCCTCAAGGTTGCTCTCCACGGCTTCAAAGCAATCCATCTCTGCATTCAAATATGTAAAAATACTTTCATTATGTTTATTATAAAAATATAAATGTTTCCACTACAAATCATTTTACATTAGTATTAGGCCATCTACAATTGCACAACATAATAAACTAAATGATTAAGTAATGTGTTGAAATAAAAGTGAAAAGTAAATGCAGATTTGGCAGTTCAAATAACTATACATTGCTTATTGGATTCTAAAGTACAGCAAAACACCCTATGTTATATGTTAACAGAAATAAATAATATATGCAAAAACAATTTTAAGATACAAAATCAATAATATGGTACATATTCTTTGTGAATACTTTGTGTTGTCCGTTTGATGTAAATTATAATCAAAGGCAGGTCCTGTACAGGAAAATGGCCACAAAATTTCTATTTCCTCTACTCCACAGTTAAGAATTGTACATTGCTATGTTTACATATGTACAGGGGGAGAAAGGGAGTGTGGTCTATAGGAAGCCACTGAATAGTACCAAAGTTTTCTTTATAAGAAAGAGAAGACTAAAAGCGCTTTTGAAAGCTATCTGCAAAACAAATTTCTTTTTGAACAAACAATAAAACCAGCCCCTACTACTGAACATATTTAAAGTTATGTCTGACAGCATGACCTGATATTGGGATGCAACTAAAATTAGGTAAGGATTTACAATTTTCTTCTTAAAAGTCAATGACATTAATTTTTCTTTCCTTTACAGGTATTTAAGATTTTGACCTGGAAATTGACTTCTGATCTGTACTACCATATCATTGAAATTAACTGTGGGTGGGGATTTATTACTTTTAGCATATCAAAGAAATAGAGAATTCTGATCTTCAGCTTGACAAAACTGGAAAGTGAGCTTAACATGGTGGTTATCTCCTTCTATGCCAACAGACTTCTGCAGATCATTGTGGACTGATCTGATCACCTGGGATTGACTAGACACGTCTAGCTTGAGGGGGTAGGGTGAGAAAGTGGGCACACAGAACCTTGTATTATTGTCATGGAACACCAGGTGATGGGCCAGTAGAAGTAGTGACCCAAAGTTCTTTGTTTTCTCACTGAATTCGATATCATTATGTTGCAGGAGACTTGGCTTTTGCTTCCACCATATCTGTCTGTCTATAAAACCTTTGACCTCCCAGCAGAACACTCTCTCTGTGGGAGACCCAAAGGGGGCTTGGTTATTTTAGTGTCCACTCAATCAATGGTTAAATCAGAAGCTCTGACGAATTATAGGCAGTCATCTATGGCTGTGGCTATTTTATTTCAACATGTGTGCTACCTCCTTGTTCATATATATTGTCCCCCAGGAGGAACTAAATCACAGCTGGAGATCTATTGGGAGGACTTTGAGTTATATTTAGAGGACCTTTTGATGAAATTCCTATCAGCATCCTCATATCAGGAGGGGACTGTAATGCCAGGATGGGTTGGGATGACTATACTCTTTTTACTAGCTACAACCTATATATTCCCGACTCTGAGATCTTAACACCACTACATAGAAGGGCTTTCAAAGACAGTAAGCATAATCTTTTAGGTCTTAAGTTGGCTCAACTGGTGTATAGATTAGACTTAATTATTCTGAATGTTTCAGTAGTAACAGACTATCCAGCAAAATTTACCTTCTGGTCAGGGGACAGAATGAGTACCATTGACTACATCATAGTATCCAAAAATCTGATGCAGAGTTTAGTAGAATTTGAGGTATCCTCTTTCTATGACAACCTTTTCCCACTTATAGTACATCTCAACTTAACAACCCCACTTACTACAGCAATATGACGGTATGTCTAACGAGGAAAATTGCCTTCAAAGAGTTAAATGGAATAGGAGGATAGACAAATTTATTAACAACCTTTTGTGTCCTTCATAAACAGGATGGAGGAGTTCCTGTTAAGCACTGAAAGCTCTATGTCTGTATGTGCATATGATGCTCTTATAGAGAGCTTCCAGGAGACTCTAAGAGGCATAACATCATAACCAAGTAAGCACCCATATGGCCATTCGATCAAGAGTGCAGATCTCGCAAAAAGACACTGAGAGGTTTGCATGCTTGTTATAGGGTTAGCCCTACAAAAACCCTAATAAATGAGATCAAGCAACTAAAACAAAATACAAAAATATGATAATATAGTAGAAAAGATTTACGGAAGCGTCCTTATGGAAGTGGTTCACTTATGATCAGGGATTGTGATGCTGCAGTGTTAATTCATACTGGATATGTTATTAACTCATCCAATGGGGTGGGTTTGGTTCTATTTGTTTTGTCTGTATCAATATGGCCATATGCTGAGATTGATCAAAGAAGCCCAAAGGAAGCAAAAGAACATATGAACAGGATACATGTTGATCTGGAGATCATTCCATCCACACTGTACACATACTATTTTGCAATACCATAAATCCCTTAGAAACGTACTGTAGGTACTGTGTAAGGGATGCTGAAGACACTAGGTTAGTCCTCTAATACAAGTACTAAGAATTCTGTTGTTTCTTTTCTGGATTGCAGAGTATGGAAAACGTATAATTTTGCCACCAAGTATCATGTTATATAGTTTGTTTCCCCAATAAAGGATGATCCCAACCTTCAAATAAATAATAATCCAGCAACAACTGAACACTGTATGCATGCTGCAAATATCTAAGCACATGCAATTTTCAAGGAGAGAAAATAGGAACAGCTCACCAAGGATCATTTCCATGAGGAAAAATGATTGAAGGACTCCCTAGATTGCATCATGTACTCACAAATGGAAACGTCCAAACCGGTATACGATACCTTATTATTTGTGCATGCAGAGTTTTTCTTTTTTCCTGCCTAGACAACTTGGACTTTAATGAATTGTTTACCCCAAATGTTAGGATTGAAGCCAAAGTCTGGATATGGCACTTGGCAGTCATTAATTCAAATCAATATACATATATAAATATAAACAATAAACAACTTCAAAAGGAAAATAAATATGCCTTTCATTTTTAAAAAATTAAGATTTTTTTTAAAAAAACACCCATGCCCAAACTAGCCTCATGGCAAGCATTAAATGTGAAGTATTGCCTCTGTTTTATCGCAAAAGTTCTATATGTATTACCATCTCGAGCTGAAACACTATTGCAGATATGGTTGCTGATATGGCCGGGAGTCTGAGGTATTGTCCCCAAATATCATTACAAGAGTCAGGTTTTAAAGAAATAAAATACCAACCACTCATCCTTTCTGCATACAAAAAAATACTGTGAGGGTTTTCTTTCCTCCCCTTACCACTGCTGACTATCAGTCAAAATGCAGCATAACACCCATGGCTTTGCTTGTTTGTTCTTGCCTGTCGTGTAAGTTCTCTAATATTTGCATGGCTCTAGGCTTCTCGGAAGAATTGTTTTCATTTACATGATATGTTTAAACAGTTCATTATTACAAAGGGAGAAAGAATATGGGGGAAAGAACAGTTTTCATTTCTATTTTAAGGCAGTTTAACTCAGCAGATGAGTCTCTCAGTGGACTTGAGGTGTCCGAATGTAATGTTTTCAGTTTGTTTACAAGAGTGCCTTTTACGTCTTGCGATTTCTCACTTGTCACCATGCCCTTTTGCAGCAACTTCTCTTCTTCTTGTGGTGTCCTGAGTATTGACATTTTGGCACCTTACACAGGAACTGGGCCATTCTTTGTATGCATTTCTAGAGATTTAATACTGCTAATGAGCTTTTTCTGTGGCCCAACAATCGTTACGCCAACCTTCTTCATATCACTGAAAAACATAGAACACAATCAATGAATTGGTGGGAGATGGCAAGCATTCCACATTCTTGAAAAACAACAACAACTCTGTACGAGGGTCATGACCATCCTTTGCATACTGTTAAACAGAGACTGGACTTGCAGCGAAGCTCAAAGAATATTTCCAGATGGGCAAGGCAGTAAGTATGCATTCCTATGTTGGAAACACTGTCAAGCAAGATCCAAGAAAATAGCTCTCCCAAGGAAGGAACGTAAACATCCTCAGAGCTGTGAAAAACTGATACATCTGCACAGCAGCTTTCTGATCTTGGAAGGTTTGACCCTTTTGGCCCCAGTCAGACAGACAGGAAAGCAAGGGGTGAAAAGAAATGATCACTGTCCTGGATGTCAAAGGCTACCATCAGCTTAACTGATACACAGACTAACCAGTGTCAGCTTTTCAGTCTAGATCCTGGCTAAAGTAGAAAAGATCATCATAGTGCTTATTTAACACATTTTTATGTCCTTTCAAATGGGCCTGCCAAGCATGGATTACAAAATAAAATATAATTAAAACATTAAATTTTATGAATGAAAACCAAGCAATACATATGCTGGAAAAATTGAACAGCCTAAAAGCCTTCAGAGAAAAACATTTGGCCTGACACCTAAAGGAGCAACATAAGACATCAGATGAGACTCAAAGAGAAGGATGCTCCATAAATATGATTTCACTATAAGGTATGCCTCTGGTTGTTGCCTGCCCCATCTTTAATACTTAGGGCACCAAGAACAGGTCTTGTGAAGCATATTTTACTGGAGAGTTGGACAATATAGTATAGCTTGGCATAGTGATTAAGAGTGGTGTTTTCTAATTTACTGAGCTGGATTTGGTTCCCTGCTTCTCCATATGAAGCCAGCTGAGTGACCTCAGGTTTCTCACAGCCCTGTTAGTGCTGTTCTCACTAGGGTTGGGCGCTTTGGTAGATGAGGCTGAGAGAGTCTTTATATACTGCTCTGTAAGAACTAGGGTTGGGCACTTCGGCATCTGAAGAGGCTGGTTGCGCCTAAAGCAACCAGTGCTGTGGCTGGGGGGGAGGGAAGGGGAGGCGTGGGCGTCAGTGCGCTGGAAGACGCACACACGCAGGCGCAGAGCTCCCCCTCACACCACACCTCCCCCCCACTGCAGCACTGGCTTCTTTGGGCGCAAATGGCCACTTCAGATGCTGAAGTGCTCAACCCTAGTTCTCACAGAGCAGTAATATAAAGACTCTCTCAGCCCCACCTACCTCACAAGGTGCCTGTTGTGAGAAGAAGGGAAGGAGATTGTAAGCTGCTTTGAGACTCCTTCAGTAGAGAAAAGTGGGATATAAAAACCAACTCTTCTTCCTTTAAGTTTCTTTCTCTTTGTTTTTAGGATCTCATAATACCTCCAACCTACAACTTGGTTCCTTCAAGGAGAATGCAACCCTTTCCATGGCAGGCTGACTCCTCCAGAAGGATAGCCCCTCCAGAAGGATACCAATGGTACTGAATGCCACAAAAGGATCCAGGAAAATCAAAAAGTCCATACTTCCCCAGAGAAGATAATCAGTCAAGATGTCCAAGGGTTTTCTGTCTCAGACCTGAATCTGGATTGAAACGAGTCTAGATAACCCCTCTCCTCCAAGATTGACTGAAGCTGCATAGCAACTACTGCTCAGTTATCCTTCCCTAAAATAGAATGTTATCCACTGGGCAGTAGTTGTGGGGTGCAGGTGTGCCTTCTTTAGGAAGGATTTCATAACTTTCAATGGAACTACACCCTCCTGCAGAGAAGCATTTATAGCCTCTTAGATCATGACTTTAGCATAAATGAAGGGCAAGGGACAAGTTTCGATGTTATGGGCTACGCATTTCTAAGCAACTTGTCCAGTTCTCACCAACTGAAAGTTATCCATACAATTAGGACCAAATTGCTTTCCAATGTTGTCCTGTGACTGAACTGCACTAGCTGTGGAAATCATGTCACAAAGGGTGTAAGTATTTTTTTTTTTGAAAATGCATCTCAAAAATATCATAGTGAGCCTGTACATTTTCAGGAACCAGGAATAAAAGCCCCTTCAAACTCAGAACAATTATGCTGAATGGCATTCTGAGGATATAATTGTGGCAGAGAATAGCAAGACATGGTAAGCTACTTTTAAATTTCTCTTGCATAAACACATCTTTATCTACTAATCATGCTGAAAGGTAAAAATTCTTGGACATATTCCGTGCTGCAAAAATCTTTTCCAAGAGTTTAAAAATTCCAGGAAGCCTTGAACCTTTTCTTCCTTCCAAGCCCAGCTTAACCTCAATCACCAAAATCCAGTATGAACAGTAATGAGGTCTTTTAAATAGCCTCAATTTTGGGATCTGACAAGGCTTTTAAGTAATGGAATTGTACAAATATGGATCTTGAGATCATTTGCTTGTGTGGCATTGGCACATGAAGATGAGCACATGGAAAGTATTCTATAAATAAGACATTCCTGAGAATGACATTTTAACATGCATTTTTAATGTAACAGTTGGTAGTACTATTGTGTTGAATAACTTGGTACTATTTTCTTGTCAGAAATTGTCCTCTTCTCTTCATAACAGCTACTAATTCAAGTAACAACAAAAGAACAGACATCCATATAGTATCTTTCTTTTCCCATTTGAGGGCTAAAAGAAGCTCAATATGTGTGTGTTTTTTCTACACTATGGTCTTGATCCAAATCCTCTACCACATGGTTGATTTTTAACATAAAAATACCTTGAACAATCTAGTAATGGATCTCTTGCATAACATGAATCCCAGTCTTTAGTTATTCTTAAAAGAGTGGAATTTTAATCTGTTCATCTTCATGAGCAATGCAAAAACAATCAAGGGAAAAGCTCTACCATCAACACTTACTCTGTGGAAATCTTAGCTATTGTATCACATGAGCTGTATTCTACTCCTGTGAATATGTCTTTGCATTGTCCTATCCGAATACCATTGAGCCAGTCATTGGTAGAGCGGAGAGCTGAAATTTCAATGCTGCTTTGGTCCAGAAGAAGATTTGAGGGTCTGGAATAAAAAGAATATTGTCAACTGTGAACCTTTTCATTTGCCTAGTTTACTTGCTAGCATTTCTTTTAGACTACTTTACCTAGATTTGACATTAATTGTATACAACTAAAACAAAAATAACTTTGAAAAAATATCAGCACTAGGGTTCAATATGCACAAAGAAAAAGGAAAGCTGAAATTGGGATTTGCTTTTTACAGAGGCGGAAACAGAAATTCATTTCACATACTTGTTTTCCTACTAAGAGGTTGTTGAATTCATGTTGCTTTTGTGAAGACCCACAAAAAACTGTGACCATTTCCACACTGGAGGCGTCGCACCAGACTGCAGGCTGCAGTTGGCATCTTGTCTGCCCCAGATTTGTGCTTCCGCACAGGAGCCAGGACCTTAAAATTCCCAGTGTGGAAATGGTCACACTCATCTTGGTCCACAACATTGTGTCTATATCCATTACGTATTAACTTTTCCTCATCCTTTCCATTTTTATGCAAGGTATTCAGACTTTCATCCCACTCACATGCTCATACTCATACTCACATGAATATACAATCTCCATTCACATGCATAGATCAGTCACATTGCATTAAAGTTTATACCTACGCTCTCTAAGAATCTTAAGTTGAAATATGTTTAGAATGTACTGGATACCATAGCAACTTTTAAGCAAAGGACTTAGTAAAATGTTGGTGTTGTAACTTAATAGCATGTATCCCTTACACATCTACCTTGGGTGCATCCAGTTATTTGGTTTTCCTGGAAGAAGTTACTGCTCATATCAATTTTTTATTTGAATGATCACTGCTATTTGAAAATTCTTATGCACATTTAAACTATCTGCCCATCTCTTGGAGGCTAACAGTCAATGGAAATGGATCCTCTATGCCATTACTACACCTAAAAGACTCATTTTACAACACTGTAAAGATAAAAGCCCACCCCTGGTAAATAAATGAATTGATGACTTTAGAAATCTGTCAGCATTTGACCACATAGCATTTAAATGTCAATTGCATATAGATTAATTTTTTTAGATATTTGGAAATCCTTGATAGAAATGAATGTGTAGATTTGCCACCATTGTTGTTATGATTTTGTCTCATATTTAGATTCTTTCTTTTTAAAAATAACTTAGCAGTTATATTTTAAGTTTTCCCCTTTTGTTCTTTTCTGTTTTTTAAATAAATAAACTAAACTAAACTAAACTAAACTAAACTAAACTAAACTAAACTAAACAATAATAATAATAATAATAATAATAATAATAATAATAATAATAATAATAATAGGTTCTTATATGCAGCTTTTCTCTACCCGAAGGAGGCTCAAAGCGGCTTACAGTTGCCTTCCCTTTCCTCTTCCCACAACAGACACCCTGTGAGGTGGGTGAGGCTGAGAAAGCCCTGATATCACTGCTCAGTCAGAACAGTGGCGAGCCCAAGGTCACCCAGCTGGCTGCATGTGGGGGAGTGCAGAATCAAACCCGGCATGCCAGATTAGAAGTCCGCACTCCTAACCACTACATTAAACTGACTCTCTTAAAAACCACATGCACAGACCTGTTTTATCCCTTTTTTTCATTGGTACCTATGTATGTGTGCATGCACTTGTGTACATGCACATGCACACAAAGCTACATCTCTATTCATATATATTGTTGACAAACTGATCACCTCACTTCACTTTTAGGTCCCTCTTTCCATGAACCCTTTTTTCAGTCCCTGGGTTCCTTGTGCTGATTGGTTAGAATGTTTATGATTATTCTATTAAACCACAGCAAAAACAGCAATAGCAAAAGTTCAGTGCATTACCACTGGTAAATCAGAGAGTTTATATTACTCAGCCTTTGTGGTAGAGTTGATATTTCTCAGTTCAGTTGTCTAGTAAGCTCCCATGTACATATGACTGCTGAAGACCCTAACTGATTCTCATTTTAGAATAGCCTTTCTTCAGGTATCTCTAACTTTGTTCTGCTGCTTCAGAACACAATGGCTATGCACCTGAATTGGAGCTGTTTCTGCTTATATTATAAGAAGCTGTTGTAAGCAGTGCTTTTAATTGAAGGCCCACTGATTTTTCCATTGCTTTCATTATTATGAACTGTGAAATACCTGTTACTGGCAAGTAGCTCCTGCCATACTTATGTAGCTGTGTGAAGGCTGAGGTTGCACCAAGTATCTTTCAATGAGGTAGGGTGAGGTGATAGGAGTGCAATGAACAGTAGAAGTAGTGCCCAGATTGTTCTTAGTAGAAAAGATAGGTTCCCATCTCATGTTTGGATGCTCAAATAACATCCATTCAGTGTTTTCTCAACCGTTTTGGTTGGAATGTCAGCCCTGTTGTTTGAAAAAAGATTGCAACACCAGCTATGTATGTTTTGGTATCTTATAGGTTAGGATACTGTAACAAATGTTTTGTGAGGCTGCCTTTCCAATGTGCTTTTTGTAGAAAAGTGGGATAAAAATATGCTAAAATTGCTAAATATGCTAAATATTAAAATATGCTAAAATTGCTGGGTTATTAAATACATCAGCATATTTTGTTGGTGTTGTCTCTGTTTCTGGTGCAATTCAAATTGTTGGTTTTAATCCATAAATCCCTAAATGGCATGAGACCAGTATCTGAAGGACCATGTTCATCTGTACAATTCTTTCTATCCCTGTTTTATTGCTTGGATACTTCTGTGTTGAGAGGAGCTAGGTGTAGCTGTGGCTCAGTGTAACAGCATGAAGGTCCCAGGTTAAATCCAGCTAAAAGGACATATCCAGCTAAAAGGACAAGCCAGTAGGTGATGTGAAAGGCCTGTGTTGAGACTCTGGAGGGCAGCTGGCAGTCTGAATTGACAAGTATTGGCCTTGATAGACCAGTGGTCTGATTCAGTGCAAGGTTTCTTCATGTACGGAAAGGGGCTTTGGCTCAGTGGAACAGCACCTGCTTTGCATGCAGAAGGTCCCTGGTTCACCTGCTGACATCTCCCATTGAAAGGTCTAGGCAGTAGGTGATATGAAAGATCTTTGCCTGAGACCCTTAGAGCTGCTGTCAGAGCCAGGAGCATGTGATCTCACAAATCATACTCTCATGGTACCCTAAGATTCTGTGGAACTCTAGTTGAGAAATGCTGGTTTAGGAATAAGTTTGTTTCTCCAGCTATTGGAATGCAGAGCCAAAGTTCAGGCTCAGCATGTAGTTCTCATCCACACATAATTTGTTTAGATTGCAATCATTTGCTTTAAATGGTTGTTTGAATAGTAGGTTGGAAGAACATATTAATGTATCTATTGCATGGGCCTAGCTAACTTCTATTTGTCTAACGAAGACCATATTTAACTTACAGTTTTCTCCATATAACTTCTAGGATCCCCAGACATTTATTAAAGATTTTATGAAGTATGAAGAACTTGTTCTTCTCTGGTTAAGCTAACATCTTCCTTTATTCTAATAAAAGAGGAATTCACTTAACACTCACTTAAAAAAACAATATATATGTCTTGAGAAAGAACAGCACAGCATGATTACAGCATAGACAAATCCTGTAAAGCTTTTATGTTTATTGTTGGGACCAAGGTGTAAGACAAAAAAAGAGAGCTAATTTTAATACAAATGACCACAGAATAACTAGAATATCATTTTTCTCCTAGTAGGATTCTAGGTGGGGAATTGGTTACTTTCCTCCTTTGAGAAGACATCTGGACAGTTTATCAGTGACCAGGAATTTGTCTCTAACTGTGAAGAGTCTGTGATGTCTCCTCATGTGCACCAAGGGAATGCTGGTCTTTCAGAGCATCTGTATCCATTGGCCTTTCCTCCCCCACCCTGACCCAGCCCCTAGACAGCAGGTCTAAACATGAAATTTATGGGGAGAGTGATGTACGCCATAAGCCCACACTTTTACTATACAAATTAGATGGGCTGCAATTGTGCAGCTGTAAATGACGTCCTGCAGGGTTCCACCTGATCTTTCACAGCTTTTCATAAATCAGGACCTACTAGCATCAGACGGCAGTCATTAAAAAGAAATCATGGAAATTACATGTTTGCTCAGGGGAAGTGAAAGAACGTCACCCCCGAAGCTTCCCCCTCCTTTTCATTTTTGCCGCTCCTCACTCCCTCTCTTACATTCAAAACTGTTGTCTGCATGTTGGCACAGAAAGAATCCTCAGCATTCATCATTCTGGCACTCAGAATGACTCGAAGTCTGCATTTGCCAGCATATGGCTGTCATAAATAAAGGGCAGTAAACCTCTTAACAATTAAATGGCAGAGTATATTTTCCACCAATGGCCTCTTGCAGTCAGCTTTTATGGACCCGGCCTATTATGTTAACAGCTGGAATTAACCTTGTTCCTTTGCATGAAGGCCTGGACAGCCCCACTTTGCTGTCATAAAGATGGATGTTGCCACATTGCTAAGGAACTTTCTGTCACATCACATCATGTCTCAAAATACACATATAAATAGCAATGGAGTTTGGCCCCCTGCTGATACAAATTGCTGCACTGAGTATGCCAGCTGTCCAGTGGGAAAGAGATAACTTAATTTGTAACCACTAGCATTAGGCATTATGACTATCGGGGAAGTAGCATTATGCTAGCTACTAAGATAAATGTTAACTACTGTGCTCCAACCAGATCTATTTGTTTTTTAAACTTGTCTTACAAATCCTCTCTTCTCCAGTAGTCTTTTTTAAAACTTCAGACTGGTCTATTTCAAAGTTGTCATTCTCAATATCTTATATTCCTCCCTCTGTTAAGGTGAACTTCCTAGACATTTCCTTGTATTAAAAGCTCTGATTTATAAATAACCATGTGAATCAAAACTCATGACTCATTATAAGTTCAACCTAAAGATTATCTCTGTCCTTCAGAAAACACAAGTGCATGTGAAATTTTTTAAAATATTATCTTCACTGGAAAATGGAGTCATGGAGGTATCTGCTTCCCAACAGGAGACCAGAAAATAAATGACACACAGAGGAGTTGTCGAGACATTTTGTTGACTTTAATTATCACTGTACCACAAGGAGAACAATCTTTGCCTCTATAGTTATTTATGCCCATTTTAAAGTGTCAGATAAAATTAGTAACTTTGTTCTTAGAAAAAAATTGAACTAGCTATGTGGCATGTTAAGCTTCCCTTCTTGTTTCTTCATATCAGGTTTACTTGGTTAAGGAATAAATCAGATTGTTACTTTGTCTTTGAGCCCCTCAAACCAGATTTGCCAACTGAATCATAACAATGTGGATAACCAAAGCTCTAGTTTTCAGGACAACATATCATCTCTCCTGACATGGTTGCCAATCTCAGACCCAACAAAAGCTTTTCGATTTGCCTCTTGCTCTCTGAGTACTTTGATTATAATCATTCCAGCTATTCATCATCATCACTGTTGTTATTTTTCCAAGTTGCTGTTGAGTTTCCCCCTCAATTGATCTATATCTGACTGCAAGCCTAAGGATAGAATTGTCATTACATAAGAGTATTCTACTACTAATATAAAACCCAAGCCAGCCTTTGTGGTGCATGCCATAGATCTTATAATGTCCTCTTATTAGTGCAGTTCTTAGCACATCGTAGAGTTCCTGATGGTGGAACAGTTGCAGAAAATCTGTGCCCAGAATAGCACATGGAGAAAAGAGAACTCCAGTGCCACTGAAGAACAGTATTCTTCTTCTTCTGGGTTCAGGGAGTTCATCTCTATGTCTCTTGAATTTCCTTAGTTTGGACAATGTATCGCTGATGAAAACCAAGATGCCATCTATCTGTACTTCTGTAATCTTTTCCTGTCTCCCACTGCTTTGTTCCAGGAAACTGCTGCTGCCCCTCTACCATTGTGGCTGGGACCCTGTAAGCAGTCACACCTGGGAATTGAGCATGTTCTTTCCCTTCCAGATCTTTAAACAGAACACTTTCAATCTGTTGCATGTACTGAAACTTCCGATATTAACATCAGGCAGTACTGGGATCTGGTCTCTTGATTTGACCTCGACATCTGTTCCTCAAATTGTTTCTGCCTTCCTGTCATGCCTCATTGTAGGCCTCCTGCCACTCTGCTATTTTTGATGCTGTATTGCTAAGGATCTTTCCCTGCTTTTCGCCTCCTTTTTAAAAGGGTATACAAAAAACAGGCTACATGTTAGCAGATGCCATTTAACATTTCCCACATATCACAACCTGCTATAAAGAAAATAGGGTGTAGATAAAACTTAGCACTGTTAAGAAGAAGAAGAAGAGTTGGTTCTTATATGCCGCTTTTCACTACCCGAAGGAGGCTCAAAGCGGCTTACATTCGCCTTCCCATTCCTCTCCTCACAACAGACACCCTGTGGGCTGGGTGAGGCTGAGAGAGCCCTGATATCACTGCCCGGTCAGAACAGTTTTATCAGTGCCGTGGCGAGCCCAAGGTCATCCAGCTGGTGGCATGTGGGGGAGTGCAGAACCGAACCCAGCATGCCAGATTAGAAGTCCGCACTCCTAACCACTACACCAAACTGATACTGACAGTGCTGCCTGTCAGTTCATAGCTGAACTGCAGACCATACATTACCAAACTTCAAACCTTGCTTAAAACAGGAACTCTAGCATTGTTGATGCACATTTCAAAAACGTTACAATATTTTGGCTTGTGTTATCTGCAATTTAATGTATGACTGGAGCAGAAAATTTTCACATTTGGCTGCTGGTTAATTTTTTTCCACGTAACATGAACATTGTGGGCCATTATGCACATCTAATAGAGCCTCTTGTGGTGCAAAGTGATAAGGCAGCAACATGCTATCTGAAGCTATCTGCCCATGAGGTTGGGAGTTCAATCTCAGCAGCCGGCTCAAGGTTGACTCAGCCTTCCATCCTTCTGAGCTTGCTGGGGGGTAAACGGTAATGACTGGGGAAGGCACTGGCAAACCACCCCATATTGAGTCTGCCAAGAAAACGCTAGAGGGCGTCACCCCAAGGGTCAGACATGACGGTGCTTGCACAGGGGATATCTTTACCTTTATGCACATCTAAGAACATAGTGTTAAGCCAGCACAATTGCTTAACGCTATTAAAAATCGTGCCCCCGCTATTTCTCACCTCCTTGCAATCTCGGTTTATTCTCACACTTCCTCATGCTTCCTGGAATTATGATACTTGAGGATCAACAGAAGTAATTATTTTCCCAATTTTTTTGGGGGGGGGGGTGAGAGGCATGCTTTGTGCACCAACTGGAGGTGGATGGAAATCTTTTTTTTTCTGCCTGGATCAGGCACAATGCATTCATTGCTCCAGGCTGCTTACTAAAAAATAAAGGCCCCATTCCAGGGAGAAGGGAAAGGGAGGCAGGCATGAGGGTGGGCACTGGAGACAGAGATCATGCTAGATCTGGCCACTTTGGTTACGTACAGCTAGTTCGCTAGTGGTTGCTGGTTGCTCTCCCACTTGCGCAACATAGTTTGGGAAATCCACTCTATGCAATTCCCCAACTACCACTTTAAAATGGAGGATGTAGCTGCTGGTTTGCTGGTGGAGTGCTGGATGCTGACAATGCTGTGTGAAACATTAAAAAAAAAGTCTCTGCAAGAGGAAACCCTTTCACTACATTTTCTGAGTGTGGAATGGACCTGTGTTTTTCTTCACCTCCAGTTTAAAATTCCTAGATGCTTATGAGATATGTGTATTATATGAATATAAATTAAAATAAGATAAAAAGCAGGACTGAAAAAGTTAGGTTCTCTTTGGATAGGAATTTAAAACAAACGTGCACCACAGATACTATTGGAAACTGCTTTCCTCTCACAGTTTTATGTGTGTATATATATATACATATACATATATACATATACACACACACACACACACACACACACACACACACACACACACACACACACACACACACACACACACACACACACACACACACACACACACACACACACACACACATATATATATATATATATATATATATATATATATATATATATATACACAGTATTAAAAAAAATGCACTGCCAGTTTGGGTACCAACCCCATTGTCCCCTTCCCATTGAGGAGAAAACGTAGAATGTATTTTGGTTTATGTCCCACAAGGCTGTACTGCTACTCCCCAACTTGGTTCCTCCTCTTTTTCTATGGACTCGAGCCTGTCCTGCTCAGCCTTCCCATTGAACCCTCCCTCTTCCTTATCTTTCTATACCTACCCATCCTCTTATCTGGGCTCCAATTGTTCTAAAATTATACTCAACCACTGGCAGTAAAAGCTTGGGGATTGTAAAAATATATTTAGAAGAAGAAGAAGAAGAAGAGTTGGTTCTTATATGCCGCTTTTTCCCTACCCGAAGTAGGCTCAAAGCGGCTTACAGTCGCCTTCCCATTCCTCTCCCCACAACAGACACCCTGTGGGGTGGGTGAGGCTGAGAGAGCCCTGATATCACTGCCCGGTCAGAACAGTTTTATCAGTGCCGTGACGAGCCCAAGGTCACCCAGCTGGTTGTTTGTGGGGGAGTGCAGAATCGAACCCGGCATGCCAGATTAGAAGACCGCACTCCTAACCACTACACCAAACTGGCTCTTTATACAGATGAATTGTTTTACTGGCTGTTGCTGTTTCAAAACCAGCCCGTTTACTCTGCTAACTGCTGCATTTGCAAAAGGAAATTTGGTAGGTTCCTCCCACTCATGAGTGCAGGTTCCCAAAACATCGTCTTTTGTCTTCCCAAGGCTTTGTTCCATCTGCTCTGTAATTGATTCCAATAATCACAATTGAAAGCAATACTCAAGAGACTGAAAAATAATAAACTGAACTAAAAAAAGAGAGAACCGATCAAAACTGGGTGAACTATGAACTCATTCTACAAAATCTAAACACTGCACAGATTAAATTAGCTGAGGGGGGAAGAACAATGTTCAGAGACCCAGACAGAACTGCAGGAGACAACTCAAAAGAAATAATGTTGAGGTTATACAATTTTCTGGCAAAATCACAAACTATACATTAACAAAAGCTTCATATATTGTACACAGGCCTTTCACACACTCTTTCAGAATTCTTATAGTGGAAATGCATTGATTACAAATATCCCTAAGAACCATTTCTGCCTACACTGAAAGATCTTGCAGACATTATTGAGTGATATGATATGACTGGAGAAGAATATTTATAGATTACACTGTGGAATAACAGGTTAAAATATTTATTTTAAGCCTATATGGTACAGTGATAAAGTGTTGAACTAGGAGCACTTGGGCTTTATGTACTCTCAGATGCTGTAGAAATAGCTGCTACTGATTTGGATCAGGGCCATAGCAGGTCAGGGGGAAAGGTTTCAGTTCTCCCACCCTCATATGGTAAAGCCATCAAAACTCCCTCTCCCCTATGGAAAGGAAGAAAGGAGGAGATTAATCCCATTTTACCTGACCTGTGCCACGGTCCTACTTTAAATCAGTGCCTTCTCGGCTACTATTTGCCTCTAAGAATCAAACCCAATCAGGAATTTTCCACATCTAGGAAGGCTACTAGCTAAGAAATTCCTTAGGCTACTAAGCAATGGATAATGTGATTTTACCCTGTCATCTATAAAGGCAAATCAAGCATGAACATAACATATCTGTTCCAGAACTGTTATGAAATATAGCAACCAGCAACAATAATATCTATGGTAGCCTCACAACATACATTTAAGCTACAAGAAAACTTCCTGATATTTCCCATGTGTTAGTGTGCAAGCCAGTCATATGAATGTATGTATCGACATCAAGTGGGTATCTGGAGAGGTGAGATATGCTTATGATAAATGGTCAAATGTATTGTACTTGTCCACAAGCAGTATTTCATAAATGCTTTGTATGGATATATATTTTGAATACAGCTAATCAAAATCTGATCTGTACATCACCTATTGTCCACTAGGTATGGGTGCAGGAAAAAATAATGGCACTTTTTGGATTTTGACCATAATGCTACCCTATGGCAGCATTATGGTCAATGGGAATTTTAGCTTTTTCATATATCCTGTGGTCTGGGTGGTGAGGTTTGAGATAGAGGCACCAGATTTGCAGTGTAGCAGTGACACGCTCACCTCAAAAGAACCCCCAAGTTTCAAAAATATTGGAGCAGGAGATCCAATTCTACGGGCACCCAACAGACTTTGTTATTTAAGGTGCTAAAGAATTCCACAGGGCTCATCTGTACACCGCCCGTGGCGCCACGAACTAAATAAAACAGTAAGCCCTCCTGGGGCGGGCTGTGTCCGGGATGAGGAAGGGTCCGGATTGGACCCTTCCTCATGACAGACAATCGGAGGGACCAAGTGGCAGGCGCAAAGCGCCTGCCGTTTGGTCCCTTCGATTCCCAGCCGCAGCAACTGCGAGCTGCGCACAGCGCGGCTCGCAGTTGCCACGAGGGAGCTCCCGGCAGTCGCGCGGAGCGCAGCTGCCGGGGGTTCTCTGCCCGTCAAGCCGCCGCCCGAGGGAGTCCCTGCCAGCGGCGCGCAGGGCGGCTGGCGGGGGCTTCCTGCCCGGCGGTCTGACGCGGCGAGAGGTGCGAAGCGGCGAGAGGTGCTGGCAGGGACTCCCGTTTAAAAATCTGGTGCAAAACGCACCTTCGGAAGACCCCGACGGATTCGAAGATGGCCGCCAAAGGCCCGCAGAGCGCCCGAGGATGCCCCGCCGCCGCCCGCCCTCTCTAAGGTGAGCTTACTTGCCCCGTGCTGCCCTGTCCCTCCCTATCCCCCACATTCTAGCGCCCATTGTGCGAAGCGCCTCCCAACCCGCCCAGCCCCCCACCAGAGCTTTCCTTCGCTCCACGGCGGCCATTACTTGGCTGGCTGCCGAGAGCAAAGGTAGGGTCCCTGGCCCCCGGCCCTTAAAACACTCCCCAAGCCCCAGGGAAGGCGCGGATCGCCTTCCCCGGGGCTCGGAGAGCTTCTTAAAACTGTGCTGCCGCCTTAAAAAGTTCTCTGAGCCCTGGGGAAGGCGTGGATCACCTTCCCCGGAGCTCGGAGAGCATTTTAAAACTGAGCTGCTGCCTTAAAAAGCTCTTTGCGCCCCGGGGAAGGCGTGGATCGCCTTCCCCGGAGCTCGGAGAGCATTTTAAAACTGTGCTGCCGCCTTAAAAAGCTCTCTGAGCCCCAGGGAAGGCATGGATCACCTTTCCTGGGGGCTGCTAGCACCCATTGCATTTCAGACTGCAATGGGCTATATTTCTAGTTGTTCTATATATTGCTAATAACTCTTACTGAAATTGGGTTAGCAAATCAAATTGTGTGATTGTAACACCTTTCAATGGTGAGCATTTATTATTGTTATTGTTATTATTTTATCACCTGACCTTCCACAAAGGGTCAGAGGAGGTAATAACAAGTAATTAACAAAATAGTAATTATAATGATAACAATAAAACATACACGAAGTTATGAAGTTGTCCTGCCTATCTTCTGGAAGAAGAAGCAATGTAAGCACAGATTCACAGTCTAGTTTGGTTGATGTTTTGAGCAGGGAGGTCAGAGTTTCAATATTGTTCCTGGCCTCAATTGTAGGCCTGGAGGAACAGTTGTCTTACAGGGCCTGAGGAACTGTCCTAAACCCTCCAGGGCCCTAATCTCCCCAGGTACAGCATTCAACCCGGCTATATCAATAACTCTGCTGATTCAATGGACAGCTGATGTCCACAGAGAAGTTGTACAAGAGAAAGTTTGTGAACACTGGTTTAGGGGTAGTCAACCTGTGGTCCTCCAGATGTTAATGGATTACAATTCCCATGAGCCCCTGCCAGCTGATGCTGGTTTATAGGATCAAATGCCTCTGAGAAGCTTTGTTACTTATACAGGCTGACCACAGAATTTTCTGTTGGGATAACTGTCCCTTCTTGAATCAGAGTGATCCTGAAGTGTTGAACGCTCACATCTTTCATGGGTATATAGTAGCCTGTGAGTTCCCAACTGACTTGACTTTGAAAGTAGGCCCTCATTTATTTGTTTTTGCCACTTGGAGTGACGGAGCAAATTTTGAGTCCAGTGGCACCCTTAAGACCAACAAAGTTTTGTTTGAGGCATGTGCTTTCATGCACACTTAAGATGCCCGCCTGAACCCAGCAGAGTGGGTCAAAATGCTCATGTAATGGGTGAAGGCAAGAAATGGATGGACAAAGCAAGCATATTTCAAGTGCTAGAGGCACAGAAAGGAAACACATTCATTTTCAGCATGCAGAGATGTAGAATGCATGGTGTCACCTTGCAGCCGCACTGGTGATTATTTTTAGACTGCTGGGATTACGGATCAGCTTGTCCAGGATGCTGACAATCTGCTCAAACTTCGGTCTGTTATTTCTGTCTTTTTGCCAGCAGTCCAGCATCAATTGATACAAGGCAGCTGGGCAGTCCATGGGTGGTGGCAAGCGGTACCCTTCCTCCACAGCCTTAATTACCTGAACAAGAAAGATTAGAGAAATGTAGAGGACATCCCATGAACTTATTACCTGTCAGTTCTCCAGACATCTATGACATTATCACAGATCTTTAAATATGTTAACAGATTAATTATCCTTTACTTTTTCTGAAATGTAACTCTTCTGTTTTATCTACTAAAGAAGGTATAGAGGGGAGATATCAGGCCAAAAGTGCCTGAAGAAAAATAAGGGAAAGTATATTTTGTCTGATACTCAGATGTGATTAAAAAAAATGGAGGTTAATTTAATACATTTCTTAATAGACAAGCTTAATTGTTCCAAAGAGAAAACATCTGGATCATTACACACTTACTTCTCACCATGTAGCTTTGCATGGATTGTCACTGAACTGATCTTATTTTTCAAGTCATTTTCATTAACACACACACAGAGGCACACAAGACTTCAGCATCAATGTTTACTGGTTCACAGAAAGAGGGAAGTATTCGGCTGTGAGTATCCATTGGTAGCAAGCAACTTAACACACTCAACTATGTCCTCCTCCACTTTGTGCAGTGTGGCCACAGTTTTTGAAGCACACATTTAAAATGGGATGTGCAGAAGATATTGCAGTTGCTAACCGTACAATTCGAGAAATAATCAAGTACACCCAAATGCCCATCTTTCCGTTTCATTCAGCTAATGGGGTTAGAGTTGCATATTCTCTGAGTTATGTGATTGTTGACAGATGCATTGAATTCCTAACAAGTACATGGAGTAGCAATAAGACAGGATTACCAGTGATTGCAGAAACAAGCATATTTTCAATGATATTCGGTTTTGGCTTATGAGGCTTTGGTTGTGTGGTTTGTATGTATATAAAACACAACTAACCATTGTGCTGTCTCTAATTCTAAGAAAAATGATTGCAACTCATCAGATAGTTTTAAATTGCTTGCTAGCAAATCACAGAGCGTTCCCTTAAATCTTACACTGGGGAAGACAATTATTCTGAAAGTAACTCATTCAAATTCATTGGGGTAAATAATACTATTAATTAGTCTAAGACCAGAGACCAATTTCTTAATCACTAATCTACTGATCTCTTATTGAACAAACTGGAAGCCAGGTTTACCTTCCACCACATTGGAACCAACCATGTCTACTGCTAGCACTGTGCAGACATAAAACTACAGCATGGAAGAGGGAGAGACAGAAGATTCATGGGGTAACTAGTTATCTAAAACAAACAGTTGGGGAACATTCAGTACCTCTGCACTGAGGAACTAAAGACTTTGATTCAAGCAATTACAAATGGAATATAATGTGTTATATTACACAGCCAGTGGTCCTGGCACACGGGACCATATATTCTATAATTACTATTCCCATTTACTAACAAGAAGTGTCTGTTTTCATTTGCTGTTAGTTTGTTTAGGGCTTACAATGTGATATACAACATTTCTTCTTTTGCAATACATGCTTTGGGCTTTATATCTTGTCAGAATCTGTAGCTTGTAATTGGCTTGCATGGAATGAATTTAGGCTCAGCAAACCAAATGAACAATATGGTACATTTGAAAGAGAGACTTTGGAAATGCCATATTCCTAACAAGCATAAAATAGATAGCAGATCTGTTTAACTAACTAAACTTATACGGCAATAAATTTAAAGCTATCTAAATGAACCTCTATGGAAAAGACTTCCAAACAAATCAAACAGTCACTTCACGTTATCTGTTTGCCACATCCGAAGGCATTTGCCTCATTAAAATCTTAAACACAAATGCTTTCTTTCTCTTTTCATGCAGTTCAGCTCTAATTAGCTTGTCTATTCATAGAAAGCATTAATGGAGATACAGCCAAAAGGACTCGGGAGACATTTAATAAGGTTCTGCAAAAGTTATCTCAATGTCTGTTGAATGAAGAATGTCCCTAGGTTATCCGAATCATCAGTTTTGTCCTGCTCCATATAATAGTAGATGTTCAATAGTTTGAGCTCAATAGTTCATCCTTATCCATGGTTACTCTATATATTTGTGAAACAGCTTTGGGGGGTGGAATATGCCTGGCTGTCTATGTTGGAATAGGGCCAATCAGGATGCAGCCAGCAAAGTTGCCTGCACCTTGATTGGCCCTGCCCCTACAGCTTCTACCCTCCCTCCAGAAGGACCCAGCAGGAATGTGTGTGTGTGAGAGAGATATCTGCACCTGCCAGTGTCCCCTGGGTCCTAGAGCCCATTGCATTCCTGGTTGCAATGGGCTTTCTTGCTAGTTTAATAATAATCTATATTGAGTGGCACATGTCTTTTCAACAAAGAGTTTTAAACATGGGTTATATGTAGGAAACCAAAAATCAATGTAATTTTCTTCTCATCACATGCAAACATCTTTTGATCTATAAGGCACTCACATCTTGATTGGACATCTCCCAATATGGTCTTTCTCCGTAGGACATCACCTCCCAGAGAACAATCCCATAGCTCCACGCGTCACTGGCGGATGTAAATTTGCGGTAAGCAATGGCCTCTGGTGATGTCCATCGGATTGGAATCTTCCCCCCCTGTGAGAGAATAATATGTAACATAGAAGAAGAAGAAGAGTTGGTTCTTATATGTCACTTTTCTCTTCCAGAAGGAGTCTCAAAGCAGCTTACAATTGCTTTCCCTTTGCTCTCCCCACAAGAGACACCCTGTGAGGTAGGTGAGGCTGAGAGAGCCCTGATATCACTGCTCAGTCAGAACAGCTTTCTAAGTTCTATGGTGAGCCCAAGGTCACCAAGCTGGCGGCATGTGGAGGGAGGAGTGGGAAATCAATCCCAGTTCACCAGATTAGAAGTCCACAGTCCCAACCACTACACTAATGTATTAGCCCTCATTAACTCCAAAATAAGTTATTAGATATGATCTTAACTGGCAGGAATACAATTTAAGGGGGTATTTTGGGCTGCCAAGGTGGAGGGATCATACTGCACAGGTGGAAGTCCTTGCACCCAAAGAAATGCTAATCTAGATCAAAATCCTACCATACTTTGAAACTTGAATTTCACAATGGATGGAGTTCTTTGCATACTTAACTGAAAGTATATTTCAGTAAAGCAAGTATGTTGTGGGATGTTCAAAAGTAAGGCCCTGTTATAACATTACGCTAATCCTAAGAATTCAAAGATGAAAATCAGAATTGCTTAATTACAGTTTCCCTACACTGGGTACACTATGTCAGGGACTGAAGACACACACCTGTTTTACTACATGATGGTCAATAGTTGCTTGAACAGGAGTCTTCTGTACACAATTCTCCACTGCATGGTGAAAACACTGTGGCTTGAATAACTTTGAAAACCGAATGAAAATAGCTTGAGTATAATTTGGTAGAATATTCACAGCACTTTTTCCCCCCTGTCAAGTCACAGTTGACTTATGGTGTCAAGATACTCTTGGCACAGAAAAGGAAACTTTAGTCTTGTATGAGAATTTGCACTTACTGAAATAATCAATGTAGTTGTCTGAGGTTATGATACAAAGTGCCATATGATAATGTAAGAGGTTAGTTTTTTTAAGTATGTTCTTAGGATCTATGATGGTTCTTGATTACACTGGAAAAAACCTGTGTTTCCCTATCAATTCTTGGATATGTTTTTTCCATAAGTCAAAAATAACAGATTCTAATATCATTTTTACAATTAAAAAAATTTAAAACTATAATAGAATTGCTTCTCATGCGATGATAATACAAAAAAATTACAACTGTAAATGTTAATAAGGCCTGTAAGATGGAGCTCTTCTGCCAGGCTTTTGGTTGAGGCCTGGCTGACAGAAGATCTTGCCCTTTCTCTGGTATCTCCTTCTAGTAACATCATCCTTGGAGACTAGGCAGATACGGGGGTGGGGTGGTGGTGGTTACAGTTTGTTTGAGATTAGAGTTTGTGGGGGTTTTATGCATTTTACTGTATTTTTATTTGTTGTTAGTCGCTGTGAACCAGCAGGCTGTAAGCAGCAGCCTATAAATATAACAATAAATAAATAAATAAATACTCAACATGGTATTATAATTCTATTGTATAGATATAGTGATCAGATGTAGACAGAAAGATGGTTGGTCGAAATCGCTTCCCTGCTCTATTAAGAAAGACCATAAATGATCTAGTTTCAGGGCTTCTGCAAGGTACCATGGACCCCCAAAAGGTGCCGCATGATCCTATGAACCTGATCCAAACCATTCACTTAATTTTGCATATCAATATAGGACACATTTCTTACAACTGCTGAAGTGGACTGTAGTTCACAAAAATTTCATATCACAATCAAACTGTAGTACGTAAGTCAGTTAAGGAACCTTTTTACCTCTACATAGCACAAAAGCAGAGGCAAATGGATTATGTAGTGGCACTGGGAATATGGGGACTGATTTGAGGACAAAGGTATGAAAGAGAAATTAAGAGGAAAGGTTATTTTATTATCTACAAGGCACTAACTGGAAATATTTGGTTGAGCAGACAAAACTATGGAGCGGGCAGGAAGGAAAGGAAGACGAAGGCTTCAGCTCGACAACGACTGCAGCAGCCATGAGTTGTGCTGGCTGGTCTCGCCTTGCTCTTGCGATGGCTTGGCTGTTAGGTTGAGTACAATATGAAGCCTTTGCCCCCTTGTAGTAAAGGCAGGTTGAGCAGAAAGTGGTGCAACTGCTATTTTTTGTTCAATAAAACTCTGTTGGTCTTAAAAGCACCACTGCACTCTAAATTCGCCCTGCTATTTACTGTAACTGCAGTGTAGAACTGCATTGAATGCAAAATAAATGGAGATGCAGTCTGACTGCAGCATGAGGCTGGTTTCAGCTGAATTGGACCCCAAGAATTTTGTTCCCCTTCCCCTCGGGGGTGCACATGTTATATCTGGCTGCCAGATACCTCTGGCTTCACAGTAAGCATGTAGAGAACACTGAACTCACTCGTGTTGTATAAGCAGCTTCTGGGTCATCTTCCAGAACACGGGAGAGGCCAAAATCAGAGACCTTGCATACCAGGTTACTATTGATGAGAATGTTGCGGGCAGCCAGGTCACGATGAACATAGCCCATATCTGACAAATACTTCATGCCAGATGCAATCCCTCGAAGCATTCCCACAAGCTGTATGACTGTGAACTGAGCATCGTGTTTCTGAAAAACATTAATGTCACATCATTCAACTCTACAATGGCACAAGTGCCAGATCTACAGACATTCACTGAAAGTCATTAAGAACTTGTTTTGTGAAAGTGTTCTGCCAAAGCTGGCCACTTAATAGAGAGCTATTAAGCTAACTTAAGCTGCCCCAAGGACTGCCAGATAGCAGATGGATAACCTCATCTGTCTCAGTAGGCATTATTATACTTCAAAACACATTGTTTTCACACAAGTCTGAACAGCATGTCTCACTTTCTGGATATATATATATATATATATATATATGTATGTATGTATGTATGTATGTATGTATGTATGTATGTATGTATGTATGTATGTATTGAACGTTGATGAAAACTTGTTCACAATCTTTCTGATCACCCCCTCATCAAATTAAATGCTAAACAGGAAGGCTGATAAACTAAGATTACATATCTAATAGATTAAAATTGGCTCATGTTGCATAAATACAGTCTGTAACTCAATATTAGTAGTCTCTGTATTAGTAATAAATGTTCATGCTTTTCTTTTGGCAAAATACATCAGCTCCTTTTTATTGCATATCATTCTATTGGCCCTTTGAAAAAAGATATAACACTCCTTCAAATCTTGATATCTCATGGGTCTCTAAGCAGGTCTGAATAATTTGTGATCTACCAATCAAAACAGAGTCCACCATCCCTTTCTGTTCTATATAGGAATATGTGGAAGTGGGGATATGGGACAGTTGTTGAATCTATCGACTATATTTTTATCCCATCCTTGTGTCAATGAGATAAGGGTGATATATATGGCTCCCCTCTTCCATCCATCATTCTATCTTCACAACTGGCTGAAAGTTGAGTTTTATAGCTGAATGAGAATTTTAATCTGGGATTCTTTAGTACTTGTTTGGCATTCTAACCAGTATACCATACTGAATCTCTATCAGATAAGCTGACATTAGAATATTTTTATGATGTGCAGTTGACAGCTGACTGGTTAATGTGATGGAAACAGAAAGGATTCTGACACTTTTTACACTTATGTTGTATACCAAATTACACTGGCTTGGATCCACATGAGCATTTCTGTGGGCAGAGCCAGTTTGGTGTAGTGGTTAGGAGTGCGGACTTCTAATCTGGCATGCCAGGTTCAATTCTGTGCTCCCCCACATGCAACCAGCTGGGTGACCTTGGGCTTGCCACGGCACTGATAAAACTGTTCTGACCGGGCAATGGTATCAGGGCTCTCTCAGCCTCACCCACCCCACAGGGTGTCTGTTGTGGGGAGAGGATTGGGAAGGCGACTGTAAGCCGCTTTGAGCCTCCTTCGGGTAGGGAAAAGCAGCATATAAGAACCAACTTTTCTTCTTCTTCTTCATCAGATTTCTTGCCTCTTAATATTTTGTCACAGTTGCAGGATCACGTGGGATGGAGCTTGTTGGCAGGGAGTCTGGTGTGCGAGAGGACCCCTGGGGTTTGGGACCTCCATAAGAGGTGGCATGTAAATGAGCACAGCATACCCGGCTGGGAGGTCAGGGGCTCATTTAACCAGGCGGCCTGGGGACAGCCAAATGAGGTGGATGCCCATTGGCTCCCATGCATTGGTCACTTCCCTTAAGGTGGACTTCAGCAGGCAACGGGATCTGCTGTCCTGGATGGGAATGGTGCAAGTCCCCAGGGCACCTCTGGACACCACGGGTTGTGATGCAGTCCGCTGACTGCTAGGTCAGGCTCCCTCTTCCATGCTGTGTCAACCCCCCCCCCCCTGGGGGAAGTAATAAAAGCTGTGGCCTTGTTTATCCCAACATTGGTGTGCCACGTCTTGTTCTAGCCCAAAATGCCCTCCTGGGAGTCAATTGCTCATGAAAGTGATATTTCTTAGTGTGTACATTTTAGGAAATGTGTGTACCAGAAAAAGGAGCTAGTTTACATCTTTAAAAAGCAAACCCCAGTAAATAATTTGGAGGAAGAAATGAAAAATATCCTAAATGATAAAGAATATATATTTCAAAAAGCATAATAAGTAACCTTTGCATAAATGGAAAGAGAATGGATTGGATTTGATTGACAGCATATTTTAGTTCTTGATGGTCAGGCATCATTCTTTCAGCATGTCAGTTAAACTCTTGTCTTGTATTGACAGTTTACCATCACACTATCATTCTAGGCACTTCTCAAAAGCATTTTAGAAAATGTAGAATAACTAAGTCAACTCCTTTTTTACTGGCAATAGTGTGATAGATAACCTATCCACTAATAACAGAGGAAAGAAGGGGATAGTTGGGGATATTTTAGGAAGTACAGGGATTCTGCTTTTCATATGTTTTTTTTAAAAAACCTGGGTGAACACAAGCTTGCATGGTGTGGTTAGCCATATATTTCCCCAGTCTGCAGGAAGGGGAGGAGAATACAGCTTGGAATCTGTCTTCTGCTGCTACTGCTGCTGACTTCACTCAGCTTGCAAAAATCATTTGCAACTTTAGAAAGAGTTCTGTATCTATCAAGTATTGCCCAAGATTTGGGGGAAATGGTGCAACAAAGAGACCAGAAAGAAGCCAGGTTATTGTAATGAAGTCCATACGGTACTTACCCTTAGGAAACTATCCAAAGAGCCATTTTCCATATACTCAGTAACAATCATGACAGGTTTACCTATAAATATAAATATATAAATATAAATGACAGTCATTTATTTATGGGTGTAACTCCAACTAAGAAAGGACTAATAAAATGAAAACCAGATTATTATGAATATCCTGCTAACAATGATTGGTGAATTCAGTCAAAGGATATTATCTCATTCTAAAAACAAGCAGCAGTTTGCAAGTACTTTTCAAGGGCAGTCCCTCTATGAGGCATTGCAGCAACTGTAATGCTCAATCACTACTCAAACAACAGTGGACAGGCACGTAAGTAATGCAAACAAATGTTGAAATTACAAATTCATCCTAGCTTATCTTGATCTGGATGCTCTAGTTACTGTCAGTTTTGAAACACTTTATAGCGGTCCATTGCCTCAAGGTGGGCCAAAGAGCCTGTATGGTTTTCCAAATGTAGCAATGGAAAGTTTCATGGCAAAGCACTAGCTAGCTCTCCTATGACTGATTAGCCCCCCGCAAATTCACCCATTTTAATCATCACAAGTGTTAAGCATACCAAATCCAGTGACTTAACAGCCTTTCTACAGCTTAATAGCAATCAGACATGTAGCCACAGACTGATCCGTAAAGAAATTCTGCAATACTTATGTTCCCATGAATCTTTACACAGCTCAATCTTTCAAACCTTTCTAGTCAGGTTTGACGTGAGTTACAGCCTGGGAACCAGAAAAACCACTAGACAATCCACTTAGCAACTACTATAACCCCTTAGGGATAACATTCTCCCTCTGTCATTGCTTTCATTTCTTAATCAATAAAAACAGCAGAATATAGCAAAACATTCATTTAGTTAATTATTAATAACAAAATTACAGCTGCAAATAATTCATCAGGTACCAGAATGATGTGCTTACTCTGTATGGTAAGACTGCTTTGATTGTCATCTGTACAGTTATCTCTTTATTAATGACACTGGGATGATTTGGTTCAAAGCATTCCTATCAATACATGCTGCTGTAGTCAATATGTCAAAAACTGATTTATAAATTGTCACATATATTAGGTGCTGCACATCTAAAACCTTCCCACTCCTGCCAAGAAGGGGAAAGGCATGGGGATAAACAATAACTGCTCAAACACTAGATGATGTTCTGACTCAATGGAATAAATGTTCGTAGAATGTTCTTATGGTAATTTTATAATCTGAGTTCAGTTTCTGTGAGAAAAGCAGATCATAATGAAGTGGACAAGTAAAATATATTCTATTTTAAGAAATATTATGAATTATCCAGAAATCTTGGCCACAGGGTGATATATAAAATTTATAAAATGAACTCTGAAAGTATTTCACTTTTTTTAAAAAAAGTGTATTTATCATAAGAGGCTTGAATCCATTGAAAAATCCCATGAAAAGAAATAGACCTTCCCCCATCAATGAGAAGTGGAGGGACATCATGGAAAAAATACACCAAGCCTTCCTGTCCTCTACCATTCCATTACATTTAAGTTTGCACCTACTGCCTCAGTGACTCCATCCAGCCACCTCATTCTCTGTCGTCCCCTTCTTCTTTTGCCCTCGATCACTCCGAGCATTAGGCTCTTCTCCAGGGAGTCCTTCCTTCTCATGAGGTGGCCAAAGTATTTGAGTTTCATCTTCAGGATCTGGCCTTCTAAGGAGCAGTCAGGGCTGATCTCCTCTAGGACTGACCAGTTTGTTCGCCTTGCAGTCTAAGGTAGCGATCCACAACCTGTGCGCTGCGGACCACATGTGGTCCGTCGACTAGTTGGAGGTGGGCCGCGAAGGACGCCTTCTCCCCCCCCCCCGGCCCTTTACTTCATCCCTCCCGGCCCTTTACAACACACTTTGGGTGTCATTGTCTCCCATCACTCCATTCACTCGTTGCAGAGAAACAAGCTCAGGGTTCCCATTGATTTGTCATTGTCATGAGTTAAAATTTCCATGAAAAGAAAATGTTCTTTATAGTCATTGTTGTGGTGTGTCTGTAACTTATTTTGAAGGGATGTTTAAACATTATCATAGCAGAGCGTTAGGGCAGTGGTTGAGAATAGAGGAGTAAACTACCCTCCCCCCCCACCGGGCTTCAGTAAAATTGTCAAGTGTTGAGTGGTCCCCGGTGATAAAAAGATTGGGGACCACTGGTCTAAGGGACTCGCAAGAGTCTTCTCCAGCACCAGAGTTCAATAGCCTCAGTTCTTTGACGCTCGGCCTTCCTTATGGTCCAGCTTTCACAGCCATACATTGCCACTGGGAATACCATAGCCTTGACTAAACGCACTTTTGTTGGCAGGGTGATGTCTCTGCTTTTTAGGATGCTGTCTAGATTTGCCATAGCTTTCCTCCCCAGGAGCAAGCGTCTTTTAATTTCTTTGCTGCAGTCCTCATCTGCAGTGATCTTGGAGCCCAGGCAAATACTCCACATCAATTTTATTTGGCTAAATTTCATGTTTTATTCAAAGAATTAGAGGTAGGGTTTCCAGGAATCAGCAGTTGCCTAACAGACTGTTTCATTCTACTTTATGCAGCTGGATAGGATTAAATGGAATGCATTATTTCATGCCTTAGAATGCAATATATCCCTTGCAATCCTGTTTGCAAAGTGACCAGACAAAGCTACTATAGGTAGACACCTGAGAATGGTAACATTCTCTGGGGCAAGGGTGCCCAGAGTTATAAATTGGGGTTCCACCCAACGGTGTGCTGCACAACTATCAGGGAAGATCGATGCCCGAGCGTTTGAGTTGGTGGAGATGCAAAGGCAGATTATAACAGCTGACTGGAAGAGAGGGCACCTGCTGATTCTGTTTAGTTTATGGTTATTTATTTTAATGTTATATGGAATTTTAGAGTATTAACTTTATGTGGTTTTATGGGGTATATTGTTCTTATTGTTGTGAGCCACCTTGAGATGACTATTCGGGAGAGGTGGGATATAAATCAAATTATAAATAAATAATTTGCTAAGAGTCTTACTGAATCATGACATGTTTAAAAACCTCTTAGTCAAAAACTGAGCCAGATCCTTCTCTCTGTGTATGAATCTTATCTGATGAATTCTTGCTCTGAGGAATTCATGATTCAAGCATTGTATTATCTTCTTCCTGATGACAATTGCCTCGTCCAGTATGAATTTTACCGATTTGAAAATGCGTTAGAGTAATATCAACAAATAAGGACAAACCTTTCAAATTATTAAATAAAATTCCCCTTCCTGGTTTATCCTGTTTTTAACAAAAGTTTTCAGTAATGCTGAAAGGGAAATGGAAATGGATGTAGAATCAGAAACATATGGTCCAAAGCAAGCCTAATTTTTAAAGGAACATTCTATATCCATTTATCAAAATGCAGCCATTTACATGATAACAACTTGTGTCAACAGTGTTTTTTAAATTTATTACACTAAAATGCTACAAATTGCAGTAAACTAAGCAGAACATGTGTGTTCGCTATTAGGCCCTCTGCCTATAGGGCACCCTGGAGACCATTGTGGAAGGAAAGTTCAATACAGAAACAAATATGAAACAGGGGAATAATTCAAAGTTGGAAGAATGGAGGTCTTATTTTGCCTATGTACCCTATCACATCTCTGGTGAGCAATAAGCTACACTGCCCTGAAATAGCATATATATGTCTAATTCCAAGCAGGATTTCCTAGGAAAGCCTGCCATGCAAGTGTTAAGAATTATCCCACATCAGCATGAATAGCCAGTTCATTTGTAAAGACCATCCATCAAAATTTGGTTTACCAAGTAAGAGTCCCATTGCCTATTTATCATGCGCTATATATATTTGAAGAGATGCTTGGCAAACTCCTTTCAGAAAGAACACCCAAGGATAATATACAAGCTTGCTCTATTTTCTTGAAATGTGTCCAAGCTTACCTTTAAACACTGTGTAATGACCAGTAAAATATAATTCCAAAGCACTAGAGAATTTATCATTACAACCTATTGGTTCAAAAGCAAATACAGGCTCAGCTTTTGTAATCTTAGCTATAATCGAAAGTATGAGATTGATTGACTCACCAAGAATGATGGTAATCAAAATTAATTTGGTTGCTGTTGTAATTATGGCTAAATTGCAACAGCAACTAAAGGAATTTTGATTACCATTACTTTTAATTTCACCTAAATAATGCCTCACAGGAATCTGTTTCTTCAGCCAATATATATTTTAAACATGTCTACCTTGTACTGAATTCATGGTTGAAGTTTTAGGTCGTGGCCTGGTGGTCATAATGCCATGTTCTAAATGCTAAAGGAATCATACTGCAAACAGTAGATTAGTATTCACAAATATTCTTTTACTGTGTTGGGAATTCAGTAGGGATATACATCAGCATAACAGTTCTGATTAAGGATTTGGACACATTGGATTCAGTATTTTTTATAATGTATAATTTATGGATTTCTGGAATTCCCTTGAAGTTAAGAGAAGAAAACGGCCTTCTGAGGCAACCCCCCACCAAAAACAAACAAACCTAAGGCAATTTTTTTTAAACTCCCGTTTTTCTAGTACCAGGTACAAATAACCAGAGAGCTTCAGCAAAAGCATAGCAACAACAACCACACTTTCATGACAACAGGGCCCAGGCATCGAGTAGAATACTGAAAGAGTCACTGAGGCAGTACTGAGCAGGGCTCAGTGGAGCAGAGGCCAGCTGGTCCTGGGAGATGGACATATTTGCAGAGCAGAACTGGCAGGACAAGTGGAGCAGAGGGCAGAAGCTGGGAGAACAGCAGGCAACCACTCCAACAATATTAGGACACAGGGAGGGCTGTGTCAGCATGCTGAACATTAATCTACAGCAAATGGTTATGGGGCAACAGTGGAATTATAACGCAGTTATGCCGACTTTGGATCTGGAAAGGAATGTTGTAAAAGTGCTTTCTGATGACTGTACCTGCCTTGAGATTCCATAAGTGCAAAGAGACATCAGTCCTAGGTTTTGCTCTCCTCCTAGCCCCATCTCCCTTCATAATATCACAGAAAACCCATTTACTACATATTTATTTCATTGTCTTTGAAGACTGACTGTCTTAGTAATATGTTATACTTTCGTTTTCCAGGCAGCTCAGCTTGCTTCCAATAGAATTCCAGATATTCACAATTATTTTTGAATATCTGGAATGAGGGCAGGCACAATGCTACCAAAACTGTTGTGCATTTCTCCTTTCAGATGGCCTTGCCCCTGTTTGCAGTGTGACAAGAAAGGGAAAGCAGGATTTTGCAGTTTCCCTCATTGTGGAGCAAACTGGATGAAAACTCATCAGACAACGAATTCTGGATATCGACTATCAAAACACTATTACTGGAGTACGCAGAACATGCTCTCCCATCTTTTTTGAAATCTATCCTCCAGCAAGAAGGATCCCAGAGTACTTTACATCTTTAAAATCGCCTTCCCTGAAGCAATTTTTTATGATAGCAAAGCTGAACCTCCTACCAACAGCAGTGACTAAAGGTCGGTACGCTAAAATCCAATATACCAACAGACTCTGCCCATGTCCTGCAAATAAACCTGAGTCAGTGGAACATGTTCTTCTCTTTTGTGAGCAACATAACCATCTCAGAGAATGGCTCATATTCCCTCTCGTGGAGGCAAGCAAGATTCACAGTCTTGCAACAATAGTGCACTTTCTTTTATTGGATTAAGTAATCGAAAGCATTGCAAAATTCCTCCACGGGATTTTCTCCAAGTGATCTGGGATCTAAATCACCTTGTCTTTTATATAGATGTTTTGTTATGATTATGCCAATAAAGTATTTGATTGATGGATTGAAAACTCACGCCAACTCCTGCACAGCCACAGGTTGCTGCCAACATCATGAGGAAACAGCACTAAAACCCGTGAGCAATGAGAGGCTGTGCAGGGGCAAATTCCTCATGCAGAATCAGTCTGGTGCTTAAGAAACTCTCCACGCAGTAGTCTAAATGGCCAAGAAAGCAAGAGGGCTTTGAAACCTTGAGATATATTGATTTTAAGATCTATAACAAATACCAAAAATATGACGCTATTCCTTGGAAAAGGCTGTACACCCAGTTCAAAGATAGGATCTGCCATTACTAATACCGACTAATAACACTCATCAGACGTGATGCATTTCAATCTTTAAAAAGGCACCTACCATGGAAAAAAGAGCTTATAGCTGCTGTACTCCTGTTTTCAACTTTGGTTGCCTCTTGTGAATATAAAGTAAATATGAAAACAGACTATTAACCTGGACTAGTTATTGCCACACAATTTTTGCTGCCCAGTTGCCAGATGCTGACACCATGAGGTAACATGCAGTATGTTTTTCTGTAAGAACAGCCAGAATGCCTATAGCTGTTTATGAGCAATCAATTCCAACTGACTGTTTTTTTTAATCTTGAAGGCTTTTCAGTTGCAGTCGTTACCACCACAGGGCATGAGTGCACAGCATTCTGAAAGACTATGAGTGGAGAAATCCTAATTAGGTCTACTTTATCCAATAGGGTTTACTCCTAGGAAGGTGTTCTTGGGAATACAGCCTGAATGTGTAAGATATTTGTATGTGTAGAAATGACAGAAATATTGGCTCCCTCTGTGTAAGTTAAAAATGAAAATGGTGGAAAATTCCATTGTACTGAAATATTGCTTTCATCACTTAATGATCAGACAATATGTTTTGCATTATTCAGGATATGTTATTAATTATAAGCCTGTTATGACTAAAACTAACATGATCATAAGGAGTTGCTGTCAGCTGTATCACAGTGCTAGGACCCTATTGACTGTCTACCAGCTGTTGCCTAACTGTTCTGAATCACAGAGAAGCTGGACAGCCTAGGACAGTAGACTGGAAAGGACATTGGTGCATTCTTAGAAATTAGATGTTAATGAGTGATTTTGCATAAATCGTTTAAATATTGTCTACAGACCTTGGGTTTTCCAGTTAGTTCTTCTAGTTTCAAATTTTAATGAAAAATTATTGGCCATGAACATGACATTTGCTGCTTATATATGTGCTTATTGGCAGTACCTGTAGTATTGGGTGCTGTTCTGGAGGCCTCACTTCAGAAAGGATGTAGACAAAATTGAGAGGGTGCAGAGGAAAGTGACAAGGAAGGTCCAGGATGTGGGGATTGTGCCCTATGAGGAAAGGCTGAGGGGCTTGGGAATGTTCAGCCTGGAGTAAAGAAGGTAGAGAGGGAATATAATTGTTCTCTTTAAGTATTTGAAAGGTTGTAATTTGGAGGAGGGCAGAGAGTGACTCCTGTTAGCAGTAGAGGAAAGTACCTGCAGTAATGGGTTTAAGCTAGTTGAAGAATGGTACAAGCTAGATATCGGTGTGGGTGGGGGGAAATCACAGAGTAGTATTTCAGCCGTGGAATCAGCTAAAGAGGTAGTAAGTTGTAGATAGTAAAGGCAGTAAAGACTCACTGACAGTCTTTAAGCAGCAGCTTGACAAATACTTATCATGGATGCTTTAGGCAGATCCTGCATTAAGCAGATGGTTGGTCTAGATACCTGTATGGCCCCTTCTAACACTAAGATTCTATGATTCTATGACATGGTTCAAAGCTGATCTTTGAATCCATATTTTGAGGTTGAAAATGCCTGTTATATGAGTGTAAGTCAAAATGTATTGCTACTAGGGTTCCAGTTCATTCATGCATGGGTTTATTCCAAACAAATTGTGTTTAAACATGTTTTTGTGATCAGTGGATGGCTGCAGACAAGTTCTCTCAGTGACACACTTCTCTTAGTCTCCTTAGGGTGCCTTCAAAAGAACTGGAAAACTGTACTGGTGAGAAAACAATTTCTCAGTGGATAATGGTTCTTACTTTTGGTGACAACTCCCTCTAACCGAATGATGTTGGGATGGTCAAACTGTCCCATGATGCTTGCCTCTCCTAGGAAGTCTCTTCTCTGCTTCTCTGTGTAGCCAACCTTCAGAGTTTTGATTGCCACTGAGATTTCCTTTTTGGAAGGTAGTTTTAAACGACCGCTGCATACTTCTCCAAACTCACCTACCAATAAAAGGATATGATAATATGGAGAAGTTAGGAGACAGGGAAAATATTAAATGATGATAGCATTTTATACATGCCCTTTACTTGTACCAGGTATTACTATCCCAACATAGCAGGCCTACTGAAAACATGCCTTTGAATTCTTTGAATGTGTGGTATATCCTGGATAGTCACTGCCATGGAAGAGAGGATCCAAGTCTAAGACTGAAGTTTTTGTGTCAGTCAGTTCTTCAAAACAGTAACGATAACAATGACTCAAGATTTACTGAACTGTAGTAATATAATACAGCAATGGTTTATTTAAATAAATGATATTTTAAGAATTATCATCATCATCATTATAGTAACCATCTTGGAGCCCCAAGGAACTGACTACTCAGCTGGCAACAGTGTCAAATTGATACATATCATGCTATTGTTAGTCTTTTTCAAATATTATATCCACATGTACCAGGATCCCAACATGTATCAGGAGCATGATGCTTCTGATATACACAATGTTGTGTAAACAAGGATAACTAATGCATATTTCATGCACATATGAAAGTGAAAATCCAGTTTGACCTGAACACGTCTACAAAATACATATGTTGCCCCTGTTCAGAGAACATGGAGACTATGAGTACTGGAAAGACATATGCACAGTCAAGAGGCTTCTGGTATGCATGGAAATAATAACTGAAAAAGTCTGCTACTTCATTCACATTAGGAATCATGTGCTAAATATTCTCAAAATCTTGCTGGACAGCTCAACAGACAAAAATCCTTGCCTCATCCAAACAAAAGTGGCCAGCACATGCACAGTATTCCCTATAATTACTTCCTTTCAGGAATTACATCTACATTGAGTGAAAGATCAGTCACTTTTCACATTCTTGGACTGTCCTCAGAGACTGGAAGTGTTGAGCTTTCTCTTGTATAATGTATTATACATGGCTAATTTAGGGGGATAGGTCAAGGAGAACATGTGCCACGTGACAGTATGACAATTTTTTATCTTCACAAACATGCTCAGAATTTTCACCATCATCTTAAAACCATCAGCTTCTCCAAAAGCCAGCAACAGTATCTGAACCAGTGCAAGGTGTCATTAATACTGCACAGAAGAGCATAAAAGGAGAAAATATTCTGTGTATATTTTGAACTGCAGTGTGTTGTATTTTCTTTTTAATTGGTTGTAAGTCAAAAAGGTCAGTCTGCCTGAAAACTTATTTTCATTTTTCTGACACCTCTGAGCTGCTAACTCCTACTTAAGAAACTACATAGTTGATAACAAAGATTGTAATGAATAAAAACCTGACCTCTGTCAGCCACATCTGCCGGCATGCTTTACTCAGAGCAAACATTGCTCTTTTTCAAACAGTAGCATTAGATTGATAGTTAGGAAACCCTGAGAGTTAAAAACAAAACAAAACCATGTAAAGTATGAAAAGTGGGGGGACCCCACATTTTGCAGGATATCTTCTAACATTTTAAGCAGGGGTAGTCAAACTGCGGCCCTCCAGATGTCCATGGACATCTGGAGGGCCGCAGTTTGACTACTGATTTTAGTTGTTACATTTTATTTTCTTTGCATAAATCTTAAATGTTTTGAACAACTCTTGAGTTTTTTGTTAGGCTCTTATACCTATAGTACCGTGACAGCCTGAAGAGCTCTACTTTAGAGTTTTAAAATGTGGTTGTTAAGACTACGAATTCTTTGCATGGGTTTGATGTTTGATATTCAGGTAAAGAGGGTAACTTGCCTTGCCCCCTCTATACCATTGAGCAACAGTTCATTAGGCAAAAAATAAAAATAAAAAATATATAAAAATAAATAAATAAAGCTGCCCGAGCCTATGAGCCCCCCTTGCCCTCCTGTCTGGGTAGGCATGTCTTGCAGGCCGCCTCCTCTTTCAGGCCCCTATGTTGGGGAGTCAGCCACGCAAGATGGACTCTCCTCAAAACTGGCTCTGTCCCCTGCCAGCCCTCCAAATCCAAAAGCTGTGGCAATTTTTTGAAAACTTTGCAACCATAATCCCCAGGTGGCCTGAAAAAAACTTCCAACCTCTTCAATCTAAACACGATGGGAGGGTGGGTCAATCATGGCAGCTTCACTCAGTAGAAGAGGCCGAGCTGAGAATGCAGCTCCTTTATAAAGGGCACCAACTGCTCCACCCCCCTCTGCTGCAGCCAGGTGCACACCGTGCTTCTTGCCAGCGACCTGGCCTCCTTTTTGTGGGCCTTCTCCCTGGCTCCCTCACTGTGCCAGTGGCAACCACAGGTGAGTCCAGGCTGCTCTTTATCAGTAACCTCCGACTGTAGCACTGAAAGTATGGGAATAAAGAGCAATTTTTTTCTTCTAAATATTCATTACTTCATCATACAGAGAACTAATGTGGTATAGTGGTAAGAGTTCTGCAGGGGGGAGATCAGGGTTCAAATAGCCACTCAGGCTAACATACCTCACTGTTGTGAGGAAGAAAATGGAGGAAAATCATGTAAGCTGTTTTGTCCACACATCAGGGAGAAAGGGAGAGTATAAATGAAGCAAATAAATATATAAATAAAATTTATGATTTTTAAACCCCATTTCTAATTCCCATGAGGCCTTTAGAAAGGCCACATATGAGAAAACCTATAATACATGAAACAAAAATGAGTGACCATCATATTATCATAAGTTATATGGGAACATCTACCAGCTCTGGGGCTTCTGATCCTTGCCTTTGTCCCTTCATCCCCCACTTCCTCCCTGCTCCCTCACCTTCTGTCTCTCTTTCAGACACGCAGACAAGCATGCACACTCAGATTTCTTCCACCCCCTTCTCCCTCCCTCTTGCTTCCCCAACCTCCTCCTTGCCCCCTCCCCCCTCCCTGTTGTCTCTCTTGCAGATGCACAGATACATTCACATGCACGCATACACAGACTCTGCCACCTCAGCTGCCTGCCCTACAGCTGCCTTCTTTGTGCCTCCAACACTGCCCTACTCTCCTGAGGGTGGGACCAGGCATGGAAGGTGGGCAGGAGTGGCAGTGCAACAGGGTTCGGCCACCACCTCAGCCTCACGCCCAGGGCCTGCTCCCAGCCTGGGTTCCTTCATCCTGGTAGCAGTGGAGCAAGTGGGGCTCAGTGCAAGTCCTCACCAGCCAATGCCACTTGTTTTCTGTGGTTGTCTCAACAAAGAGAGTCAAGGGCAAAGTAAGTGATGTTTAATGGGCTGAGTATTTGGAAGTCACCTTTCAGGCATGCTTTTATCTGTTGATTAAGCTGTTACCTCAGTATCAAGCCTCTTGTCTTTGAAATGGGCATCATGAATCAGTTGTGAAGATGTACAAGAAAAAAAGAAATGCTTGTCATTTTTCGACTATTCAGGAAGGCATGGGATACCACTATTACATGGTCCCAGGGAGGCACACAATTGATTTCTGATCTTTACTAAATCTCTCCTTGCGGCAAAGAATAACACCATAATTTTATTGCAAATCACATACATATGCCAGGAGTTTGTTTGTTTTTCTTTTAGACTGTCTGTGAATAGGAAGTAAGTACATATTACTGGAACAACTTTACATTATTTAAATTATTCAGGCAACAGTGGGCATTTCTATTAACTGAGGCACTTGCTGCCGTAATCACTTGCATTGTGTTGAGGATTTGTACGGAGCGGAGCCTGAGTTTCCCCTCTTAGGTATGCTTTAAATCACAACTCTGCAATGCACAGGGTCCTGCCTGGCATTCTGTTTCCTGTTCAGATAAGACAAACGCATTGTATGAGCTTTGTGAGTCTTAGGCATTTGGTGCTGAAGCTCTCTTTAATGAAAACTAGGTAATCCATCCCTGTTAGGATGCAGAAATTCGGGGTCAACAACCTGAGTTCAGCAAAGAATGTTAAATATATTTTCATTTACGTAAGATAGGTGATTAGTACAGTGCATTTATTTACATGATTGTAAGAACAGAATGACATTTTACAGAACTGAACTATAGAAGCAGGACCTGGTATAGTTTATCTCCTTATAGGCATACTTATAAAAGAAATCAAATGCATGCTGACCAAGTGACTTGTCAGTAAGACAGGTTATGGTCACAGAGTTCACCACTTCCTCAATCATAATGGGAAGATCCTACTGTTTCTTTGTTTTCATGTGCTTTCAATGAAAAACTATTGTATATACAGTTGAATTTAGCTTAAGAGGAGTAGAAGTAGGTTTCTATATTCCACTTTCCCCTACCTCAAGGAGTCTCAACATGACTTACAATCACATTATCCTCTTCTCCCTACTACAGACACCCTGTGATTTAGGTGGGGCTGAGAGAGCTCTGAGAGAACTATGACAGGCCCAAGGTCACTCAGCAGGCTTCATGTCTAGGAGTGGGGAATCAAATTTGGTTCTGCAGGTTAGAGTCTGGCAGTCTTAGCCATTACATTACACTGGCTTTAGTACTTGTGCTTCTGTATTTAAAAACAAAAATACCATTGAGGTTTGCTGATTATGTTTTCTCAAAAATATTCTTGGGCTTGCTTTCATGAACAACACTCACAAGTTCCAATATTCAAACGGAAGAAGTGCTATCTGTTCTCTTTCCCATCAAAGACTGCTCCACAAAGACTGATGATAGATTTCAATCTTTTAAGAAATTTATTTCCATTATCTTTACAGCAGCTTCAAAAGCCTGATATCTATTGAAAGCTCACATATGAAATTTATAAGGAAATCAAAAGTTAACAATGAGGAAAGACCACTTACAGATTACAAATATTATATTCACATACATTATTATGATGACGATAAAACTTGTGTCCCACCAGGATCCCAGTACTCATGTCTCTGGGTCTACAGAACAGAGAAATTCACAGGCACCTGTGACATCATAAGTAGTAGCATACTGTCTTGTCCCTGACTTAGCCATGGCCATTATTCGAGTATTAGCCGGATTTCAGCTTCAGTTGTATGGAAAGAAAGACTGGGTATGCATCTTTTAACACTCCTCCCCTATTTAATTTCTCCTTGAGCTTTTCCACATCTCATGGCATTACTGAGAAAGGCTACAACACAAGAACAGTTCTCCTGGAGGCCTAAAGGGGTAAATCAAGGAAAGGGATATGACAGAGATCTGTTTATATATACAGGTCTGCTCACAGTTCTCTGGGTATACAGAAACTACCTTCTGGTGCCTATTTAAAAATTGATGAAAATGCTTATTTTCATTGTTCGTGACCTTGAGGCTGTGCTGGAAAGACACCAAAATAGAAAACAAATTTGAAAGCATATTTATATGTCTTTGCTCCTAGTATGTGGAATGTGCACGTGTGTGTGTGTGTGTGTGTGTGTGTAGAACCGAATCCCTGTTGTAAATCTAAACAGTCTAAAAACAGATGATAAGGAATTCCCATTCCACTTTACACGGCTGGCTTTTGGCAACTGACCTATTACGATAAGTATCATTTTAATTAATATCTGGATGCTTTTAAAACATCTTAAAGCTTTTCAACTGAATGCATTAACATCTGTTTAGGAATACAAACAGCTGTTGAAGTATCTATTGCCACTCCTAGAAACTGCACCAGTTAGCAGAGATTGGGTGAAACTGACAAGGATGGTTAGAATAGATTCTCTTTCTATCAGACAAGAATCTCTCACAGAAAATAGGCAGCCTAAGGAGCTTACATTGTACCTGAGAAATTCATCAGTGCAGAACAAGACATTCTGGGGACTCTGCCGGCGGCCTCACCACTTGCTCTTAAATGCGTTATCAATCTTATTTTCTCTGTTCTTAGTTACAAAGAACTGTAGCCAGTTAGGGTATGCTGTTGCCTGCCTAGACTGAAGATGATGGAAAACACTGCACTTTTGGGGGGACAACTTTTTAAAGCCAACTTAAAAAAAATGCCTTTTTTCTTTTCCTGTTGTTTCTACTTGCTATGAAGTAAGGTATCATTTATTGATCAGTATGGATTTATTAGGACCCATTTAAGACTCATGCATTTCTCCTTGGGTAGTAAGCATTTGTTTGAATAATTTGTTATTGATGCAGAATTTTAACAACAAAAAAGTTATTCAAGTTATGTTTTGTGGCAGGGTTGCATTGTATCTGTCTGTCGATGCATCTTGTCAGAGGTCCACTATTGTGACAATAAGCTACTTTCAGTCTGAAGGCTGCACATAAGGAAGTCTGTATAGCATCCCCACCAGGTAGGAGATATCTTTGTTGTTAGAATTCTTTAGAAAAAGAACACAAGGCTCCAGTTGAGTGAGAGCTCCCTAGGCATCTCCTAACTCCTAGGAACACAAGCCAGAGAAGAATTTGCTTCTTACACCTCCTGGAACAGGGCATTTATTGCTAGCTAAAGAAGCTTGGCTGATGGTATGCGTTGGAACTCAGCATCCTACAGAACAGCAGAGGCAAGGGCATGGTGGTTAGTATCAAGGCAGCAGCATCCAGAGGTCACGACAATGGCTGGTAATGTGTGAAAACACTCCAGCAGCAGTGTCAAGCAAAGCAGCCCTAATTCCTTCTCTCAAGGGTTAATATGCCTTATGTCAAACTGGTTCCATCTTGCAGATGTTCTTAATTAATTCTTAATTGGTCCTTCACAGCCCACAGGCCTCTTATCATCTGAGCATCTACAAGGCCAAAGTATGAGATGGGCTAATTGGCTCTCTGTAAGAACTGGTGAGCTGCAGAATGAGAGGCTGAGAATCAGAGTGGTTAGGTAATTTTCTAAAGGACTCATTGTAATCACCTGACTCAGGTAGGTCAAAAAACTATAATTAGCCTAAGAATGTGGAGATCAAAGGTTAGTTTGGATTTTGAAAGAATCAGAGGTTTGCACCTATGGACTGCTGTCAGCAACATAGAAAAAGTGCTTGAGCTAAGGCCTGCATTTGCATAAAGTAAGCCTATACCAGGGGTAGTCAAACTACGGCCCTCCAAGCATGGGCTGGCAGGGGCTCATGGGAATTGTAGTCCAGGGCCACAGTTTGACTCTCCCTGGTCTATACTATCTGATGCAACACCTGTTGTGTTAGGCAGTTAAGCTAGCATTTGATTTAAGAAACTTGTGTTGCTTTCTAATATAGATAAATTTATATTTTCTAAATTTCTTATTATACTATGCATTTATTTTACAAGAGTTCATTTGCACACACTTGTCTTGGGGACCCATGGCATTCAGGTATGGATTCCTTGATGAGCAGTCACAAGATAGCACATTAAGCTAAAGATGCAAGGGAGAAGTAGATACATGTTTTATGTAAGGCAATGAGAAACTTGGCCTAGAAATATGGCTGTGCCAAGGATTGAGTCAAAACAGAATTTGTTCTGCCCTATGTTTGCTATAGTTTGCAGCCTTCTCATGAGTAGGAAAATAATAACACAGTCCTGTTCTGCTCATGTCTATTCTCTAGGGCCTAAACTTGCAAAGAGTTATCTGGGTTCTGATTCTGTAAGGAGTTATGAAAGTCAGAACAGCAATTCTGCTTGGTAGAATTGCTGTGGGCTGCAACTTGGGTACATGTAGGTGTACATTTTGCACACTTGTCATCTATGCAATCTTTGTTACATGTAAAATGGCCAACAGACCTACAGACACATGGAGCTTCTCCCATATTTAGGCAGGCTCTGTCTGCTCCTGTCCTAACTCCAATCTCTCACTGTTGTAATTGTTCACCAAGATCCAACGTGGCTGTAACCTAGAATTACTTGCCTACTATACACTTGATAATGCGGAAGGTCAGAATATTATAGATTAGCTTCTCAGTTATAACCGAATAGTCAACTACTGTTAGGGGCAATGTATGTGAGAGAGAATGCGTGCATTTTTAAGATCTGCTATACTGATGAGATTTCTGAGGTATCATAGAGGATAATGGAGGCTTCCTCAGACTAGGCTCCCAAAACTACTGAGGCACTACCTAAAGTTGTGGGGCTCTTGAGGGAGGGAATAACTTAGAAACATAGTTAAATTTGGAGGAGCCATAAGAATCTGTTACGATTCCACTGGGATTTGAAAAAGAATCATGCTACAGAGCAAACATAAAACATACCTTGAGCTGTCTAAATCATTGTGGTTTATACCCACACCAAGGGAGAGGTAGTTTTATCTAATTTTCCCCCTTGTTTCTGGTTCTTTAAATTTAAAAAATCTGTAGTCTGATTTTTATTCTGTACTTGTCTGCATTTCCTCTGGGTTTTTTCTGTGAGTAGTACTACATCTGGTGCTTACTGCCAGAAACACAACACTGTATCAAATGGAACATTAACCAAAACCAATATATTCCTTCTCAGTAAAACACCGTAATTGCTTTCTGTTGTTTGATGTAGAAATGATCTGGATACACATATACTGCATCCACACTTTATTGGATATAGCACTACAACTACTAGTTTGTAACAGGACTGTCTTGTCTTGTCCACACAAGACAATCCATTTTTGAATGATTGCCATGCACAACAACAGCAGAATAGTCAATGTTGTGTAGATGTAAACGTAGGGTTTACCAGACAAGCAGTACCAAAGTTCACTGGTGGCTTTGTAGATGCCTATGCCGGGCTCTGCTTGGGAAAAGGGAAATGATCTAAAAAGGCAGATCTGACAGTCAAAATGGTTTAAATCCATTCAGCATTTGGAGAGAAGACTTTCAATAACTGCTTGATCCTTGCAGAAATGGCCCAGATACATTTTCTACACTGCAATAGGCAGAGATTCCCAGTATAAGAATCCTTACCTGCTCCAACAACTTTGTCAATGGCAATACTAGTAGCATCTAGCTCCTTTGCAAACTCATGGACAGCTTGGTTAGGATCTTCATAGGTATGTGGATCCACGTAAGTTCTGAGGCCTGGGAGTTTTACTGTTTAAAAAATAAAATTGGGAATGACACGTGAACCTTAAGTAAAAGAACGGGTTTATTAACAAGCATGAAATGTAAACAACACAGAAACCTCACTATAGTGAAAGATACAAAATTACCTGGGATCAAACTGTAACCATGACATCAGCAAAAGAACATTTATTCCCCAGATCATTCAGGATAAAAGAAAAAAAATCTTGTCTTCCCTTTCAGTTTCTAGATATCTTTTTTAGCAGGACTGAAAGCATGTTTACTACTTCGAGATTTATTCGGCAATTCACCAGTGCAGAGTTAAATGCCTATATGTTATTTATTACATTTCTATCCCAGCCTTCTTCTCAGGAGCCCTCTATCTTATCCTTGCAACAACCTCAGGAAGAAAGTTGAGAGAGACTGTTCAGTCTAGGGAACATTATGGCTGAGAAGTCAAGAAGTCCTCAGTCCTAATTAGGGGTGTGCATTTGGCATAAACAGAGCCCCCCAAAATACCCTGAAATAATTTACTGGTATTTTGAGGCTATAATTTAAGCCAAATACAAATCAGAGATAGCTGAGTTTAAATAAAGCTGAGGGGTTTTATTATTTTTTTGCCTTTCATTCAGGTATGTTCAGCTGAATGAGAGCCAATTTGGTGTAGTGGTTAGGAGTGCGGACTTCTAATCTGGCATGCCAGGTTCGATTCTGCACTCCCCCACATGCAGCCAGCTGGGTGGCCTTGGGCTTGCCATGGCACTGATAAAACTGCTCTGACTGAGCAGTGATATCAGAGCTCTCCCAGCCTCACCCACCTCACAGGGTGTCTGTTGTGGGGAGAGGAAAGGTAAGGCAACTGTAAGCTGCTTTGAGCCTCCTTTGAGTAGAGAAAGCAGCATATAAGAACCAACTCTTCTTCTTCTTCTTCTTCTATACCGAAGATTATTGGGGGCAGCCTGAGCTGAGAGCTCATACCCAGGTCTGTGTGTGGCGGTACAAAGCGAGACTGGATTTTTTAAAAATTGGTATTTTGCTTCTCAGTTCCCAGATTTCTAAAATAAATTCTGGATTCAAATATCAAACCAGTATTGGGATCTGGGACGTTTGTGGAAATATCCAATTTGTTTCAGGCTTAATAGACTCATATATTCTGTGTAAACCGCCCAGAGCTGCAAAGAAATGGGCGGTATAGAAATCTAAATAAATAAATGAATGAATAAATAAATAATACCATTTTTTTGCACACTCCAGCACTTTCACCACTATTTCACAACTTCACAATTTATCCTACACAGAATGATGAAAAATAAGTATTCTAACCCAGACTGTCATGTAGCATATAGGTCAAACCATATTTCTGAACTGTTCTTATATATTAACAATTTATTTTCTACTAAAGACAGGAGGGATTCTTCTCCAAAATTGATCTGAAGTTTATTCCTGGTAGACAAAACCCAGAAATTCCTCACACAACACATAATTAATTTGTGAAAAGCGCTTCCACAATATATGGCGAAGAACAATGGTTTAGTAGGATTTCAAAAGGAATGAGAGTCATGGAGGAGAGGTTGACGTGGCTAGTAGCCACAATAGCTGGGCGTTTCTACATCCAAAGCAGCTGTTTGTGCCCGACGCAGCAAGCACCTTGCCGCGGGGGAGGGGGAAGGGAGGAGGGGGGAGGTGTGGGTGTCGGCACCGGCACCCCAGCGGGTGCACACATGCAGGCGCCCTCCAGCACACCGATGCCCGCGCCTCCCCTCCCTTCCTGTGGCGCGGCGCTGGCTGCGTCAGGCACAAATGGCTGCATCCAGAGGCCGTCTACTTCTGAATGCCAGTTACTGGGGAATCCACAACAGAAAAAAGGCTGCTCTGTCAGGCTATTTGGTCTAGTGCTTTTGGGATGTTCACATGCTCTTATTGCTGTACGAATTTCCTCAAAACGCTCACACGGTTTAGAGATCAAATGTAAAAGCTTCAAGAGTCAAATGACAAAAGGCAAACTTAAGTATTAATTTCATCAAACAGAAATGATGGCTGATACTCAGAAAATAGGCCCAGTTTGGCCTGAGCTCATCAGGGCTTGTGAGGTAAGCATGGTCAGTATCTGGATGGAAGAAATCAAAACAAAACTGAGGCTGATACTCAGGGAAAGGCAATGGCAAATCAGCCCTATTCATCTCATGCTTGGAACACCCAGCGGTGACTTGATGGCATGTTCTTTATAGAGCAGTGGTTCTCAACCTTCTTAATGCCACAACCCTTTAATACAGTTTCTCATGTTGTGGTGACCCCCAACCATAAAATTATGCAGAAATTAAACCAAAACTAATTAATGATGTGAAGATCCATTGTTCATGATTGTATATAAATGGGTTTTCTTTCTGGGGTTTCTCAGTTCAGTTCTGCCTCTTGTCCCACCATGCTGATCTTGTTCTTTTCTGCTGCTCCAGACAGACAAACGCTCGATCGTGATCTACCCTGAAAAGCTGTTGTGTGGATGGTGCCCCCCCCCCCCGGCCAAGCTGCTTGCCCTGCCGCGACCCCTGTGAAAGGGTAGTTCAACCTCCAAAGGGGTCCCTACTCCCAGGTTGAGAATCACTGTTATAGAGGAAGAGTACTTCACACAACTTAACAATTGAGAATCTTTCCTGCAGGGCAGTAGTGTGCAAAGAATCATTTTCACTATGATCTTTCAAACAACAATGTAAGTTGTCAGCCTGCACATGAGCCCTGAAGCTCTCCTGGAGTTCCAATTAATATCCAGGCTGTAGACTGCAGCTCCCTTGGAGGAAACAGCAATTTTGGAGGGGGGACTATATGCCATCACACCCTTGCTGAGTTCCCTTGCCTCCCCAATCTCTACTCTTTCCAGGATGCACCCCTAAGTTTCTAGGAGTATCCCAAGTCAGAGATGGCAATACTAGTTCAAACACACATATCCCTACAGCAGCAGATTGCTATGGTTGAAAAATCTTGTCAAGGCTCCCTGCCACCTATGCAGGTTGCCTGTTACAGACTCCTGCGTGCCTCCAATAAAAAGCAATGGCTATTAAAAAGCCCCTAAATAACTGGGAAGAGGGCTGCTGCTGTTCATTTTAATGCAGATCCCAGAGGTCTGTGTCATCAGGTGGCTAAAAAACATGAACCATTTATACCCACTTATTAATGGCAGTCAATATACCTAAGTGTGTTTTGTCATGAACTGTGTATAATAAACACATGTGCATGTGTTAAGCTGCTCTGCTTTACAGCTTTTCTTCTGTGCAAATGCCATGATTTCCATTTCTATTTTTACCACCTTGAGTTGCCCTACAGGCAACAAAAGAATAGAAAGGTCTTGTCCAGAAGCGGGCAAATTGAGATTTTTCTGAGAAGATGAAATACTACTCTGTTTGTCTGAAATGATATTATAGGATATAAAATAAGGCTGAAGGGAACAGTTTAGGGCTTAGACTTTTTCTCAAGCAATTCAGGATAAACTCACTGAAATACACCAGCTGCCATAGGCTGAAGTGCCAAAAGTTTATTACAGTCACAGAAGTTAGCTTATCCTGTTGCAAATAGCCCAGGAGAATTTCAGGTTTTGTATTTTCATTAGACTTTTACCAGCTACTACTGAAAGAATGCCTGGCACCATTGGATTTTTATTACCCCTGTGACAGTTTGGGGGGGGGGGCAGTTGCTAGCTAGCCTTGGAAGGTCCAGTCATAGCTCCAAGGATTAAAAAAAAGAATTAACTTTCAAGAAACAATTTATTTCCATTAAAAGGACTGTGGACAATCATATTTCATCTACTATGTTACAGAATACCTGGGAAAGGCAAAATCATTCATATGGCCACTTCATAGAGTTGTCAGATACTGCCTGTCCTCCAGATGAGGCTGGGAGGGTAGGGTTGCAAAGCTAGGTTGGGAAACTCTTGGAGATTTGGAGATGGAGCCTGGGAAGGCTCCACCTATGTGGGATGCAATGCCACATAGTCCACCTTACAAAGCATCAGTTTTCTGATCCCTGCAGTCTGGATATGACCTGTAATTCTGAGGGATCCCCAGGTCTCACCTTGAGGCTAGCATCCCTATAAGTAGTTGAGAATCTCCAGAAGACTTAATTTGAACAGAGGGTCACTGAATTCTTTGTCTAAAAGCTTGATTTGAATGTTCAAACATATCCATCTGATTTGTGAAGTAGTAAGAATGAATCAAGAATTCATTTTTGTAAAGGCAACAGGGCTGTATTAGAATAGCATGGTTAATGGAGGACCTTTTATAAAGGGAACAAGACTGTGGACTATATAACTGTTCATATTGTGCCACAGTAAAGGGAAGTTGTGATCAAGGTTGGCTCATCAGTTAACCAGCATGCTCTGAAGTACAAGGGATCTGCTCAGGAACCGCTGACAAAACTGGACTATTTGTGGAATATCCCCCTTTCAGGGTCAATTGGGGCTCTTGCTCAGGAACCTGCACCCCCCTTCCGTTCCCTTCCCTTCCCTTCCCTACTGGCCTGCTGTGAAGGAAGCCTGTAACTACAACTGATTGAGGAGAGCAACACATTTCTCTGTCTGTGCCATGCTGAGAACAGCCTGAGTGAAACAGATCCTGCTGTGGCTAGTCTCCCTGTTGAAGGAAAGATGCAGCCGAGCCACACTTGTATCTTCCACCTCCCCCTCAACACTCCCGTCAACCCTTATTGCTACCCTCAGCCTTTCCACCAGCAACAGTTTTTTAGAGCCCATTGGGGTTTTTTTGCACAAAGGGCTTCATTGCTCGCATTGTAATAATAACAGTTGATGAGGGGAAAGCAAGCACTGAAGAACTTCACCAAGAAAAGCAAAGAGCAACTTCTAGCTGAAGTTTACAAGGCAGACTTATTTAAGATTATAGAAACCAAAGAAGTTTACAAAAAGGTTGAAATGAAAACTCAGTTTGAGAACTGAAGGAAAAAAAGCACTTGCACGGGCAATATTTGAAAGGCATAAAGAACAAATGTGATAGTGAAAATACTTGGAAGTGGCTCCAAAATGGGTACTTCAAGAAAGAAACAGAAGGGCTCATTTTAGCTGTGAAAGAAATGAATAGTATGAAGTCCAAGATTCAAAAAAACAAAAACAGTAATTAAAGATGGGCATGAACCCAAAATGGGGTGGCTCCCAAAATGAACTGACTCAACCCAAAAGGAATTCAGATAAACTGAGCCAGTCCAACAGGTTTGGTTCCAGGACCGCCATGAAAGGGCTTTCCCCCAGCTGCAGCTTGCTGGGACCAGGAGAAGGGGGAATGCTTGGGAAGGGTTAAATGGCTGCCAAACATATAATCTAACAGTTTCACTTCCCCCTTGCATTGAAGGGGGGGGGGTGAAACTAAGAGTGTTAATAGCTTGCAGCCATTTAAATGTAACATTTGATTGTGTCTGCCAGCCAGTTGTCATTTAAGCAGTCATTTTTGCTTACCCATGAAGGGGGGGGACTGAAACGTTTAATACTCACAGCAAATAAACAGGTTGGTTTCTCTCCCCCTGTTTTAAATGGGGATGTGAAAACTAACAGTTGACTGGGTCTGCTGGTCAGCGATTAGATTTAAATGGCTGGCAGCCATTTAACCAGTCAGTTTTACTTTCCCCCCTTCAAAGGGACTTATGAAACCAAAATGTTTGATCACTCAGTCATTTAAACCTAACAGATGATGAGTGCATCCTGCATCACTCAGCTGTCAAATTTAACTGTCTGGCTTCTAGGCACTGCTCCAAGGGCTCAAGAGAGCCTTTGGGAGAAGATTATCATTGTGCCAGTTGTCACTGGAACCCATGGAACAGTGCCTAGAAGTCTGAAGAAACACCTGGACATTCTGGGCAATGTCTGTTCAGCTCCAGAACACAGCACTGCTTGGAACAACAAGCATCCTGTGAAAAAACATCTGCAATTCTCATGAACTTGGTTAGATCTCAAATTACAGAGCATCAACTACCAGCCAAATATCTGACTGTGACAATTCATCATCATGTTTCACACATTCACTATGGTTCAAAACTCTCTTAAGATTAGTGTTGAAACTGGGGTTGCCCAATGTGTTCAATTTAAGGACCAAGAAAAAAACAGAGCTATCACTATTGATGGCTATTTGAAGTACTTTCCCTCCCTGACATGTGCTTGGCTGATTCTTTAGTTATCCTGATGACTGACATTTACTAAAGTCTTATAAATTAGGGAATAAGGTTCCCAGGGATTAAGGATACCAGCTGAAACTGTAACCCTAAAGATTGGAGTACTTATTTCCTAATTTACAAGTGTTCAGCAAATAAGGGTCAAGCATCAGCATAACAAAAGGAAAGCAATTTGCACTGAGCTCAGTATTGTCCGTCTTATCCTATACTTCTGGAGATATGCATACTCATTTTTGAATGGATGAATGAATGTCTTCACAAAATTTTTCCCAGTAACAAGAAATTTTGCAATCAGAAAAGTGCTAAAGAGAGCCAGTTTGGTGTAGTGGTTAGGAGTGCGGACTTCTAATCTGGCGAGCCGGGTTCGATTCTACGCTCCCCCACATGCATCTAGCTGGGTGACCTTGGGCTCGCCACGGCACTGATAAAATTGTTCTGACCGAGCAGTGATATCAGGGCTCTCTCAGCCTCACCCACCCCACAGGGTATCTGTTGTGGGGAGAGGAATGTGAAGGTGACTGTAAGCCGCTTTGAGCCTCCTTCGGGTAGGGAAAAAAGGCATATAAGAACCAACTCTTCTTCTTCTTCTTCTAAAAGTTAAAAGAATGTTGATAAAACAGCTAAACCTGTTTGCTCACCTATTTTGTTTAAGAAGAATTTTAGACATCTTGAACATAGGTGAATATTATTATCATTGTTATTGTTATTGTTATTATTATTGAATTTGTTACTGGCCGCAATCAGCAAACCGTCTCACAGCAGGTTACAGAATAAAGTCCCCCATAACAATTTTAATGACCACATTAAAAATATAACTCACCCTGCCCCACCTCCAACTAACTAATCTCCCCATGGTCATCATGGGGCATCAACAGATGACAATGGTTCAACCTGGCAATGATGTGGCCTAATATAGACTCTAATTCCAAGAATGACAGGAGCTGGCCCACGGTAGCCTTTTCAACCACCTTACCTAGAAACACAAGATGCGAGACCAGGCGGTAGCTGGCTTAGTCCTGAGGATCCAGTGATGGTTTCTTCATTTGAAGAACCAACAACCTGACCACCTAACACTGCCTTTCTCAACTTTTTGAGAAATTCCTAAAACATTCTTCAAGCTTCAAGAAACCTCCGAAGTGGTGTGAATATGGTTGGGAAGCATAGCTGTGTACATGCTCACCTAGAGCCCTCCCCACACCCTTTAGGCTCATCATTGGCCATTTTGGGAGGGGGAGAAATGGGTTGAAATGACTATATATGGTCATATTTCCCAATAAATGTTTAACAAATGTTTAAAATATATTAAAAATTAATTAACTCCCACTCATTTTGAAAACCCTTTCAGGGCTGTCAAAAAAAGCCCAGGGTTTCATGAAACCCTGGTTCAGAAAGCCTGATCTAACATGAACTGTAGAAGAACAGGAAGTTCACAGGTTCATGATTTTTTTACAATGAACAGCTTCTGAATGCATTTCTATCATCACTTAATAGTTTCATCTGGTCAAGGGACATGGGAGTGGATTTGAGGCCTGTGTGCAGATTCAAGGAATGCTTAAGCATCTGGACCACTCTTTTAAGTAAATACTTTTCTTCCTGGCATGGTATAAACTTTGTGGGTGAACCAGGAATTGTTCAATCAACAGTGTAAATGTTGCTACTTAAGGAAAATGTTTAAAAAGTAAGATACCATTAGAATGAAACTAGAATTAAATTAAGGGTGGAAAATATTGCCAGAAATCATATATGCGCTGAGTGAAATAATATTTTTTTTGTGATTCAGAATACTCTTGTAGAATATTTCCCAGAAAAGCTGTGACTTTGAAAACGTTTATTTGTTATAACATGAATCTTTAAAAAAAATACTGGACAGTTACAAAATCTTAAGTGGATGAATCCACAGGAATGTACCTACTGTGACTAATTTAAACATAGTGATTGTGACCTTCCAATGTATAGGGGTGGGCAGAACAAATTTTGACCTGTTATTTGTCTATGGCACATTTTAAATGGCTGTTTCTGTTTTATATCCTAATTAAATTTGAATAATGCAGACCTCATGATGTGAGGCACATGTTGCTAAATGGGTAGCTTAAGCCCATTGTGTTAACTATCAGTGTGCGGCCTTAAGTAGCTGGATCTCACAGCTTGGTGCTTGCCATAAAGAAAGCAGAGTCATGTTCCTTTGGGAGCAAGGCTCAGGAGAAAAACAATTTGGAGTTTCATTTGCCCCAATACAGTTGCAATTACGTAAAGGTTTTAATTTCAGCAACCACATTTAAAACCACACAGAAAGAATTAATTCTTAGTCCAGTTGTGGGGAGGGGGGCAAGAAAAAAGGAGGAAAGGAAGAATTTGTAACTGAATAGCAGTATTTATACTATGTGGAAAAATTCATTAGAGGAAATAGAATCAAAATGCAATACATTTTGCAATACATGCACTATAGAATATAAACTGAAAAAACAATCCAGGTTGTGGAGTTTGGCTGTCAGAGCTGGTACTAGATGTAACTTTACGTAGACTTTACCTTCGCTTAAGGAATCAGAGCCAGAGAATTTTCATTCCCTCTTATCCCTTTCCTTCTTATATGCAAATCCTTATTTGTTAAGTATTTCAGGTGACAAACATAACCTTCATTTAACAGAAACTGTGGTTAAATCAAATTCATTGGAACAGCCTGTCACTCAAGATCCTCTGTGAAGAATTTAACTTTCACAGTCTTTGTATACCTCCCCTAAACTGTGAGATAATGCAGACTGTCATAAGACAAAATCATCTTCTTATATGTATCATATATATTAACCAAATATCCCAATACAAACTATAATGGGAGCAGAAGGAGAATAGGTGAACAAATTCTTGCACAATCCCTTATACAAATGGAAACAAACAGCAAGTAGGTTTCTTCTTCCATTTATTCATTTCTGGATCTAGTTCACTGTTTGCCATAAGATGCTTTCTACATGTATTATTCTAAAAATTTACACTGGTTTCATGCAAAGGAATTCAAAATGGGTGTTAATATTACTGAAATCCAGGATAGTACAATAATGGGGAGATCCGAGTTCAAAGCCCTCATCAACCATCTGGCCAGTTCTCTCTCAACATCATCTACCTCAAAAATATGGATATAAAATCTGAAAATACTATGCATACCATCCCGAATCACTGGGAGGAAGAGAATGTGTTTCTGAAAAATATCCTTTGCAATATTTAGAGAAACTGATCTTTTCCACGCACAGTTCTTAATTGGAAAGAACTAAATATGACTGCACAGTTAGAAGCAACTCTAATGAGGTCAGGTATTAAGATGTGTCAGTTGGAAACACTGATCAGCAGGTAGTGATATCGGTAAACATGGCACACTCCGCAGGCATTTCAGTGCTGAGGAAATGTTTCCAAATGTTCTGTGGAAGAGGGCTGACTTCTTTTAGAGAACCTAATTTTGTTAAACCATTAAACATTGATCAGAACAAATAAAAACTTCTGGAATTGAACACAAGCTTATGAACTTCAAATGCAAACTTACTATTTCTACATTTAAGCACTTCTGCACAGATCCACACAGTCAGAAATCCTCCCTTTTTTCTCCCTCATTTCCTGAGTTGTCAACTTCTTTGCTACTGCCATTTTGAACTGCCCCCTTTTTAACCTCCACTCTCAGGGCCATTCCACACTCATCCAAAATAGCACAATGGTTACAAATTGAAATCGCTACAGTTTTGCCATTATGCACAACGTCGTACACAATCTGCAACACTCCTGAAACTGATCCGCAAAAAGCGCTTCGTTGTAGTGCTTTCAGGGAAATCCCCAAAAGTGGATTCACCCTCCGGAAACCGTACACTCCTGCAACCAATCTGCAACACTAGCGGAAAAGTTCTTTGCGTTACCATTGTTGCGGTTTCTGCAAAGTCCCTCCCCCTAGCTCTCTCCTCTGATCTTCCGGCGAAGCGATCGCCATTTTTTTTCTCCGAACGAGCGGAGGTCAACGCACCGGCAAGCCTTCGTTTACCCAGCAAGACTTCCCCGGCTTCAGTCCCTCTGTTTAAAGTCACCAAGCACAAGCAACACAGAGGCCCGTTTGCTGGTTTATTTTCCCTTTATTTTTCACACTATTTTCGCCCGAAAATCGCGCCCGTGAGGGGGGGGGGTATTTTTTTTTCACTCGGGGGGAGCGTGGCAACGATGAAACGGCAGCTCAAACACCACCTGCTAGCTGGATGGGTCTCTCCGTTGCAACGAATCAACGCAGATTCGTTGCAACGTGTGTGTGTGTGTTTTTTTTTAAACCTTCCTTAAAGGGAAAGGGGCTGTTTGGGAGCATGATAACGGCCGCCCATTGGCTGCTTGACGGCCAGGGGTGGGACACAGCTCGGCAATATCGCTTCCTGGCTAGCGATTTTTGCCGAGACCGGAAACCTGTGGGAAACGATAGAAACGCAACTGGATGGAGCAGACTTGTTCTCTCTTCTCTTGTTCTCTCTTGCCCTGGAGGGATGGACCAGAATCAATGGGATGAAATTAATTCGAAAGAAATTCTGTCTAAACATCCGGAAGAAGTTCCTGACAGAGTGGTTTCTTAGCAGAACAGGCTTCCTTGGGAGGTGATGGGTTCTCCATCTTTGGAAATTTTTAAGCAGAGGCTGGATATCCATCTGACGGGGAGGAGAGGCTGATTCTGTGAAGGCTTAAGGGGGTGGCAAATTACAGTGGATGAGCGATTGGGATGTGAGTGTCTGGCATAGTGCAGAGGGTTGGAGAAGATGACCCACAAGGTCCCTTCCAACTCTATTATTCTATGATTCTATGAACCAGTTTAGCAGGACTGCATGAACAGCACCCCAAATTAAATGAGATTCTAGAGCCAGCTTGTTGTAGTGGTTAAAAGCAGAGGCTTCTAATCAGATGAGCTAAATTTTATTCCCCACTCCTCCACATGCAGCCAGCTGGGTGATCTTGGCCTAGTTACAGTCCTGTTAGAAGCTGTTCACACAGAGCAGTTTCTTTCAGAGCTTTCTCAGAGTCACTTACCTTACAGTGTCTGTGGGAAGCAGAAGGGAAGGTAATTGTAAGCCGTTTTGAGACTCCTTTGAATAGGGGAAAGCAGGGTATAAAACCCAACTCTTCTTCTTCTAGATGGATACAAGGTTGTATGGGCTTTTCCTGTCCACCAGCATCACAAATCTACCCTCAATATGAATTTGCTCAGAATGCAAGGAACTTGGCTAACATAATATTTATGTACCACTTTTTGTAACTTACAGTGCCCATTGCCAAAATACAGTCTCTTCTCATCAGTGTCATGTTTTGATTTACTATGTCCACAGAACCTACAAGAAATAATAATTTTAAAAAATCAGAAATGTATACACTGTTTACATTTTAAAAAGAGAATGCAACATTTTCCTTAAATTACTAAATATCTGGTATAAACTTTAATACCATTTACTTTCTCTGTACCTTACAGAGTTGAGATAATTCTGAGGGAATTTGAGGAAATTGCTTAATGAGAAAATAGGCTGATTTTTGACCACACCAGTTTAGTTTTACAGTTGCCTAGGAATGTGTTTATAGCTTTTTAAAACAAGTTCAGTAGGACTGGTGCTACTATTGTTAGCAGCCTCATTAATGTACATAGCTGTGCCTATGTACTGCTCAGCAGCTGAGGGCCTAAATGGACTAACCATTTTACTCATGTATATAAAATATTTCTATCTCACTTTCTTTACAGAGTCCAGGTGGCTAACAGTGTAGCAACTAGGTCATGATAACATGTTATAATAACCTGCTAACAAGCTTACAATGCACAAACAGCAAAACAGTCAAATATTTAGAACACTGAAAATTGGAAAACTCACCAAAGGAACACAGTCAAATCTGCTAAATTTAGTCTCCTCCAAATGCTCTCAGGAACAAGACTATCTCATATGTTTTCCTAAACATAGCACAGGTCTATGTGCCTGCTTGAGGCGGCAGATCTCTTGCTTTCAGCAGGCCTTGCCTACCAGCACTCTAGCACCCAGTGAGGGAAACAATTTTCTTAAATCACTGTCAGGAATAACACCTCTCTAGGAAAAACCAGAAACTGTATAACAAAACCATAGAGTTTTCAGAAGTTCCTTGAGAGGGTTGAAGTTACTTCTAGGGAAAACCGGGAAGTGATATCAGTCCTCTGTAGGGCCTGGCAAACATAATGTAGCAAATGAAAGCACTCTATGCAATGGCTCTGGTAGGTCATTCCAAGGAACTGGGCCACTATCAGAAAAAAGATCATGATGAAGTTATAACCATACAGACAATTCCATGATAAGGCACCTTAAGAGAAAGCTGATTTTGAAATGTAACTGGCACAGGGGTCCATTCTTTTGCATCTTAGCAAAAATGATTATTGTTCTAATGCAGCAAGAAAGAAACGGAAAAAAAATGGATAAAATAATGATGAACTAACCTCCCAATCAGGATGTAAACCACAATTGTGAGCAGAATAATTGCTATTGCGGCTGAAACGGCAATCATTACAACCTGGCTATTCTCACTGGATATGGAAAAAGCTAGAAGTCAAAGAAAATAAAAATGAGTAAATATACATATATATTGCTACAGACAAATTTAGGCAGCAGACAGATTAAATCATTACATCACTTTCTTTTCAACCTGGGAACAACTATGCTTGATTTCTCAGCTAGGAAAACTCACTCTTTACTAATGAATGATCTACAGGGAAAACTGAAGTCAAAGTTCTATAGATCTACTTACAAAAGTCTGTAGTGATTAGCAGAAATAAAATATATCACAATGATCATCATTAGTTTTTATTGATGATTTAAAATCAAACTTGGAATGTTTAGCTAAAGAAATCTAACATAATGGATGAAACAGTTCAACTCAACAGCTTAATCCTTCAAGGATGGAGGTGCCATGGTTCAGTAGGAAGGGACCTGGCGAGGAAGTGCGACTGTCCTACCTAGATGGTGTGCAACTACTAGTAGCACACTCAGCCAGGAACTTGGGCATGATCTTCAACACCTCCCTCTCTATGGAGGAACAGGTCACAAGAGTAGTATGGCTAGCATTCTTCCACCTGCACCAAGCTAAGCTACTAGCACCCTACGTGGCCCAAGAACACCTAACCATAGTGATCCAAGTGATGGTCACCTCTAGGCTGGGTTTCTGCAACTCTCTCTGTGTAGGCCTGCCCTTATCCCTGATCTAGAAGCTACAACTAGTGCAGAATGCAGCAGCCAGGATTCTTATGAGAACACATTGGAGGGCTCATATCTGGTCTGTGCTCCAACAGCTGCAACCAGCTGAATACTGGTAATCACCTTCATGGGACCGTCTAGGTCCCCCAAAGAGCACTGCTTCATACAAACACTAATGAGCTGGTGATCCCTGGCCTGAGGAAGGCTCGTCCAGCCACAACCAGAGCCAGGGCTTTTTTGGTCCTGGCCCCCACTTGGTGGAATGGGCTCCCAGAAGAGATCATGACCCTGCCAGAATGAAAATAATAATAAGCTTTTCCACCAAGCCTTCATAGATGCCAATGAAACAGCCACCAACCAGAGCCCAGACAGCCCTCCCACCACTGACTGTGAATACTCATAAAAGAACTGAATCTACAGCTATACAGTTAAAAAAAATTACCGATTTGCATTGCTGTAAAGTTTAAAGGTTCTACAGTTTAAAATGTTACAGGTTCTACTGTTTGAAATGTTATAAGGTTCATGATGCTTTCCTTGTATTGTACTGCAAATTTTCATTGTAAACCGCCTTGAGCCACAAGGGAGGGCAGTACATAAATGTAATAAAAATTTAAAAATTGTCCATGTTTAATTTCTTTAGTAAAATATGTGATTCAGAAAATGGGAGTTAGCTTTTTTTGTTTCAGTTCAGTTTCTAACACAAATGAAAAGTCTACAATAAACATTTGATTTCTCTGCCACAATTGCCATTGAAATCTATGGAAATTAAAAGTGCTTCATCTTAGTTGGACTGTCTCCAAAACAATCAACTATGCAAGGATCTGGGCATTAAAATTCTCAAAATTATTGTAACACAAGAATATCCATATTCCATACACATGATTCCCAAAGTGATCAATGAAAATTTGCTCCAAAATAAAATTAGTATAATAAATAACCTAAAATCGAATTAGTGTAATAAATAATCTAATATGCGGAGCTCTTCACCACCATTATATTAATCTGTCACAGGAAACACATATATGTTTGCTCAACACAAAAACATATTTCTTTCCCATATATTCTCATAAATTATGCTCTGAATGATTCTTAATGCTATGTGTGCATCATATAATTTATTTCAAGAGTAAAAGGTTACTGTAATAGCCATTATTAACTAAAATAAGGAGCTCAGCTATTTTCCAGAAAGCTGGAATTTTTAAAAGCTCACAAATCTAAAAAATTCAAACATGTCAAGTGTAAGATTATTTGGCTCACTACTAAATTTCTCTGTTTATTTTTGTGAGCCATTATATTCTCCAAACAGAACATTTCTTAAACTTCAGACACTTGGGCCCTGGGACAAGCAAAAGTTATCACTGTAATATCTGTGGTGTAATCTATGTTATGCTACGAGGCTGGAATTCCTTCTTCCCTCTCCAAAATGCATACATGTGACAAATTAATCAGGGCTAACTACTAGATCATTATATAATTGCTAAATGTCATTTCCATTGAGACAGACAGATTAAATGTTAAGATGTCAAATATTTTCAATAATTCTGTCGAGGGAAGCAAGTCTCTAAACTAATAATTCAGTTTGGAATGTTACAAGATATGCATTTTAAATTTAAAAGCTGAACATTTCATTATCCAAATTTTAAACTATCTGCCTGATTTAAAAAAAATATATTGTTAATATCTAATACAAACAAAATTAATCTAGATATTCTTGGCCTGATCAATATGGAAAGTTTCTGCACAATGGCCATAAAAAGGGCTGTTTAGGCTTATGAAAGGGGCTTAAAAACAGCCCTGATGGCAAAGTATAGCATCTTGTTTCAATAGTAGCCAAGCAGATCCTTCTGGGAAGTCCACAAGGAGGATGCAAAACCAACTATCTGCCTAGTTATTTGACTCACAGCAACTGGTATTCAGAGTTTGTGGTAGACCACTGGAATTCTTTACTTTTCTCCCTTTGAACAGCAGATTCCTCCATGCTATGTCACAAAGTACTCTAGAAACTCTCCTCTAGTTACAGTGTGTCATGTGGCATGGGGGGAGGAAGCCTTAAGTTTAAGAAAAGTACATCCTAAACATCTTCTGCTTCAAGAATTAACTTCGTGGTTCTTTGGCTACTATGCAAATCTCACCCTCCATCCCTAATTTGGAAAATATGAGCCTGTCTGACTAGTTATTTAATTTAAAATATGATAATTTGCCATTGTGGGAACATGCATTTCTCCCAGCAAGGACAAAGCTTGAGGACAAAGTGTGATAGTGTGAGTATTAACAATCCCACTGACATAATCAGCAGAGGACTGTATAATTCACCCTGTATAGTTATGCCATTTCATAAACTTCTGGAGGAGTTTCTACTTTTCAGAGAGTACTTACTGTAATGTTCAAATAGCAGAACACTCTAGTTCTTTAAATATATATATATATTTAAAAAAACATGGCAAACATGGGCAAATATTTGCCTTGCTCTTGCTCATTCGAATTTTTCTCTGGATCTTGAGATACAAAATATCTGATCTTGTTTCTGAAGTGGAGCTGGTCCATTAGGCATTTTCTAGAATCTGTACAGAACATTCAGTACGAATATGAAAATGAAAGGTGAAAAACTGTGCTGGTTGCTCTGTCAGTTCATTTGTGTTCTTTTATTTCTTTATATTTACAATGCAAATGTGCCAAACCCACTCTATGATTGAATCAAGATTCTCTAGGTATGATGTTTTAAAGGTCCAAATGTATATGTGTGCATTGATAAAATTAACTTCGTGGTTCTTTGGCTACTATGCAAATCTCACCCTCCATCCCTATTTGGAAAATATGAGCCTGTCTGACTAGTTATTTAATTTAAAATATGCCCTTCCTGATGGACCTGTTTTACATATATATTTTGCTCATTATTAAAACCACATAAAAACCATCTTACTAGAATAACATACACTATATGTTATTTAAAACCACACAAACAGAACCTTGTAAAAGCATAAGATCCAGAATGCTTTTTGTAGTCCTTTATCAATGAAATGGGCACACTGGTAATGCAGATGGGGAATAAGGTGCAAATCAACTGAATGAATTGAAATGTCTAGCAAGCTGCCCATGGAGAAATCCAGAATTGTCTCTAAACAATTCTAGTTATATTAGAATTCAGGAATGGAATGCAGCATTAAGCAAACTTCCAGAATAAAAAAACAACAACATTTGATCAATGCATTAATCTCATTTCTATTATTAGTGCACACATTCTTATTTGTATGGATATTAAATAAATCTGTTGACTTCTCAATGCTTCTTTCCGCCATATAAAAACATCTTTTCTTTTTCTTTATAAAGAAAAGCATCACAAAACTATACACACTGCTTCCTGGAAGTCAATGACTTTGTGTACTAAAAACCCTGGGGAAGCTATTCCTGCATATATTGTGTGAACAGAGTGGAAGTAAACCACACAACACCTAAAGAAGCACACAACATAATTTGCCTTTGTTTACAAACACCATCTGACACAAAATGTGAGTATTTCTGATAACAACAAATTAAACAGGTAATTTGATGTCAAAAGGTTAATGAAGAGTTTGTTCAATTTTCTGAAGAAAACGTATTTTGGCAGTGCTAGTGAGCACTTTTTAAAAAAGGGAAACATCTGGTTAAACTAAACTTTGAAAGGACTGTGCATATTCAAACTGGCAATATATGAAACATCGTCAGCCCGAAAAGCTTCTGTCCTCAGATGAAATTATACTTGAATGTGATTATACTGTGATCACATGGAAGGCGATTTTAAAGAAATTCTCCATGGCTTTCTACATATTTGTGTAACAATGGTCCAGATGTCTGAGGGTAAGCATGTAACACCTAATGTCTAAAACAGGTTTATGGGCATGGTGCTACTGGACTGCAATATTATTCTTTTACTTCAGACAAAGATCTATCTACCTAAAACTATGAAGTTAAGGAGAATGTCTCCCTGCATTGTTCTTCTAGGAACATAAGCACAAAACTTTCTCAGTTCCAGTAAAAGAGCAGCCATTCTATCCTCTCTCTGCATTCTTCTATTTGTTTCATTTTTTTTTAGAATTCTAAATGACATGCTGGACTGAATTTCAGACATATACACCATTTATAGACATTGATCACATTTGTAATATTATGTCCAGATCTGGGTGCTGTAGGTCAAGAAGGATATTAACAAGTTGGAACTTGTTCAGAGAAGGGAGACTAGGATGGTTGGGTGGTTGGAATCCATGCCTCACCAGGAGAAGTTGAGAAACTTGGATATGTTTATCTTGGGGAAAAGGAGGGCAAGAGGTGATATGATAGCTGTGCTTAACAGAGTAAAATGTGGACATGTTGAAGAAGGGAGCAAACTTGTTTACTGCAGCTTTGGAGACAAGGTCAAGGAGCAATGGGTTCAAATTATGGGAAAGGAGATTCCACTTAAATATTAGAAAGCATTTTCTGATGGAGAGAATCGTTTGTAGATGAAAAATGCTGCCCCAGAGGGTGGTAGAATCTCCTTCAGTGGAAATTTTAAGGAGGATATTGGATGAGCACCTGTTAGGAGTGTGTGTTTCCAGGAGTGTGTGTGTGTCCAGGAGAATGTGGGAAGTTGGAGGGGATAGCCCTTTGTGGTCTCTTCCAGCTCTGTGCAATTCTGATTCTGATCCTAATCTATCTAGCAACAGCATGATTACAATATTTCCAGTGCAATCCTATGCAGGGGTTCTCCAGTTTAAGCCCATAGGACTGTGCTATACATTATTACATAATGCCCCCTTCCACAAATGCTACATATACTCCATTGTCCTAATTCAATTATCCTTGCGGCAATATTTTATGTTAGGCCAGCCTAACGGTTGGATCCTGACTAAATTGTTCCTATCCACCTTTCCTGCTCTAGAACCTCTCATTTCATTCCTCTTGGTTCCCCATCCTTCAGGAACAGCATTTCACAGAGATCAATGGAAAGACAGAGGTAGGAAAGTTCCATTCTGCCATCAGAAAATTTAATCTGGATCCAGTCCATGAACAGATGATTAGTTGTTTTCCTAAAGACAACAATGGCTTCATGACTTGAGTTAATAGTTGGAACGTGAACTTTACAGTTCTTAAGTCATTCTCTGAATCATGCTTGTGTTGATGTGTCTATATGCCTTTTCTATGTATTTTTCTCTACAAGTGAAGCAGCAAGTAATAGTATAGACTGGCTTTGCAGGGCCATTATTTGCATTTGGCTGCCATTTCCCTGAAAACACACTGCTTTCTTCCAAACTCTTCTACTGCTAATGAGAAGGAGATTTCTGCCTTGAGGAGAATGAAATGTGCACCATTTTGCGGATCTGCAGGAGGAAAAATGACTCAACGGTTCTTCTGAAGTACAGAACTTTCCGGCATCCACAAGGTTAGACAACAATATCAGGATATTATAGCACAGTGGATCTTTTAAAATTTCTTTCCTGGCAGAAGGTGCCATCTAGCACAGAATTTATTTAATTCCAGCAACATAAATAAGATGTGGCAGGAGAAAGTAGGAATACCACCTGCATCACTTTATGGTATATTTCTCATAGCATGTTTTAAAATAGTGACAAAATATAAAAATTTATAGGCATGTTAGCTGGAAAGGCAGATCATAAATACTGAGTCACATTTGCTGAACTAGAAAAGGAATAAAACCAGCCAGCCTTATCATTTTGAAAACTGCTTAGAAAACATTTGAAATCATTTTTTTTTGGCAAATACGTACAGTCAGGGCTAGTTTCAAACTCAAACTTGCGACTGTTGCTCCCATAGCCTGCAGCCGTTCGGGCTCGGATTTGAAAAATGTAAGTGGTGTCCGGTTTGAGGCCGCTGATAGTGACGTTGGTGCTTCTTGCCCTCAGAATGGTGTAACTTGTCTCTTGCTCCTGCTTTAAGGAAATAAAGGGCCACATTAAAACCTAGCATACTCAAAGCCAATGGGAGTGAACTCACAACTACCTGTCTACCCACAGTGACCCCAATTTCATGCCCAAGTTATCCCCTCCACCAAAGATCTCCAGAATCCAGCCTGGCTTGGAGGGACTTCATCTATCATCCCACAGTGACAATCAGCAATTCCCTGGGTATGCAGGGAAGGGCCACAAGAGACAAACACTGGCCCACCTACTCACAATCCTGCCTAAGTTAATCCTTCAGGAATTTCCCAATTCAGGGTTGGCAACCCTACTGAATGCCCCGTTATGTTGCATTTACTGACTCACTTTGTGTAATCCACTTTGAGTCCATGTGAAAAGAGCAGATTATAAATAACTCAAACCAAACAAATATTTTATTTTCACTTATGGAACAGTTTCACATGGGCTGTTATATTAATTAAATTCACTTCCATTGCCAGTTATTGTATTTCTGGAAATCCATTGCAGTATGATTTTTAAAAACAGTATAATCAGTCTTTTTAGCTGTCTTTCTTGGAGGCAGTGGGGGTGAATAGATCTCTGATCCTAAACAGAGAAAGAAAATATGATCTAACGCTAATATGTCCCTTGTCTGGAAAAAGAGCCTAGTCCACTAACAGGGCAAAGAAAACAGAATGATCTTGATCATCCACAAGCTCATTTCTTATCAGCTATTATTGGCTGAAAACAGAAACCTCTAAGCAATTGTGTTAACTTTTCCCCCAAAAGGTATTGACTTGTTCATCCCACTAGTACATCCTATTAAGTCTAGTTTATTCTACAAGAATAGAAGTGGAATAGGTGGCTGCTTTGCAGGGACAAAGAGCTCACTGGATTTCTATCTCATGCAAGAAAGGCATTGTCGGAGAGAGGGCGGAGCTATGGCACTTAGATAGCTTGAATACTTCGAGCTCCTGTTCCACTGAGGGTCAATCGCTGCTGTGATTGACAGAATCGGGTTTTGGATACGCAAATCCACCTACCATCAACTCAGGAATTCCTTGTGAATCTCTGGGGCCTCTCTGTTCCGCAGGGAAATTAATATTCCCTGGAACGCAAGCTCAGTGTGCACAGGGTCCAGTAAGTGCCGTTCGCCATTTTAAAACTTTCATCTTTCCTTACAACTCTGCAATCTACACAGCTCTTACTCTAATCTTCAAAGCTAATTGGATTCCTCCTTGCAAGACTTTTGACTCATTACAACTCCGGAGTGAAAACAACTGGCAGACATCAGATCAAGCCTACAAACAGTGAGTGGGGGTTTCCCTCGGCACCTTCTCTTCTGGAACAAACTCTTGGCGTGCAAAGCTGCTTTCTTTAACTTAAGCAAGCTAGAGATACAGAAAGATATGTGAGAGAAGGTAAAGAAAGGAGTTAAGGTAGCCAGAATATCCCCTCGCCACTGCTTATAAATCGGAGATTGAAAAAATAGATACAAGAATCTCGCGAGAGCTGCTTGCCAGAACGAGAATTGGCTCGGAAAAGCTTCAACAGGTCATTAAAGCGACGGACGACAGCTGGTGAGACATTACTGTAATACCAAAACAGACTGTTGCTCTTCGTTTGGACACCGAAGGACCTCTACTGGTTATATGCAAAATTGCCTACAAAATGTCCATGCTAAAGAGATTTGCTTATCTACTGGAACTACAGACAGAAGACCTGAAAGCACATATAGATGGCTTGCTTAAAGATATGCTCAAGGAGTTCAAGGGTGGTAAGGAAGAAGTCTCCAACAGGAATGATAAATCAATAACAGTGGCTGATGACAGCTCTAAACAAGGTGAAGATATGCTCAAGGAGCTCAAGGGCGGCAAGGAAGAAGTCTCCAACAGGAATGATGAATCAATAACAGTGGCTGGTGATAGCTCTAAACAAGGTGGAAAATTACCAGTAGAAGAGAAATTGGAAATTATGGAGATGGAAAAGGGGATGCCGGAGTTTTGCAGCCTAGATAAGGACTCCCTACCCAAGAAGACATACAGCCACTCCAAAACAACAGTATACAAGAACCAATCAAAAGATATATGGATCTGCTGTGAAAGTAATCGACTGAAAGGAGCTTCTTGGAAAAAAAACTGTACTGATATTGGAGCCCAGGAGGTACAACTGTTTCAAGATTCACCGATGTATACACCGAGGGAAAGACTACAACTCCACTCGAACATGGGTCAGTGGGAACAACAAGATGCGGCAGGCCTCGATATGAGACCCCCTTAAGCCTCCTCCTGCTTTCTTCAGTAGCCATATAGGCAAGCTGAATTTGAATTAACATATCTCTGTAGTGACTCTCAGCTTAAACTTAAAGCATAACTAACAGGAGGCAGCTAACTGAGGAGGTGTAAATGTAACTAACGAAGACCTTATTTTACAAACTAATGAAGACTCTATCTAATCATTTTTTGTATTTAATACTGTACACTTATATAGCTTACAACCTTAACAACCTATACATATATATATATATTTCTTTTTCCATACAATTAAGTAGGCTTTTATTCTTTTGTTTTCTTTTCCCTAGTGGAAATGAGGATGGCTCTGAGACCACGTTAAGTACAAATTGTTTATGATTGTTAAAAGTGTTAAAAACTATGCAAACAAATGTTGAAACTTCTCTTTTTAAATGTGGTGGAAAGGTGAAAAACTTTATAAGCTTTGGGTAAAAGTCTATAATATTGTAGCCATGTGGAGTCTTATAATTTAAATGAAGAGAAGAGGCTTTTCAAGAACAATGGGGCTCTTATCTGATCTACCCAAGAAAATAAGTTAAAAGGGGATTGAAACGGGGTATCAAGTGTATCAATCGAAGAACATAATCTTTTTCTTTCTGTATCAATAATGTAGATTATTTGCATTGTATTATCTTTAAATATTACAAAAGGGGATTGAAACGGGGGACTAAATGTATCAAATGAAGAGCATAACCTTTCTTTTTCTGTATTAACAATGTAGATTGCCTGTACTTTATTATCTTTAATCTTGGAAAACAAAAATAAAAATCTTATTAAAAAAAAAAAAAAAGAAAGGCATTGTCCCTGTCATATACATGCACACATTCTCCAACAGTGGGCTCCCGGACTCATTTGGAGCAGTTCATGAATGTCACAGAATTCTTTCTCATGGCTACAAAAGAGCATCTGAATCCAAGAGTCTGTCTGGTGTACATAAAGCTCCCTTAACTGTAATGAATCCAGGGCACTTTTACAACAGCTGAGCCCCAATCAAGGTGAAAGGAGGCAAATGGAGGCACCCACCCTGGCTGAGCCCCATACAAAGTTAAGCAAGACAGAAAGCACTGCCCAGCCTAGCTTAGCCCTGCACAAGGTGTGGGAGGTCAAGGAAGAATTGAGTTTTTGTACCCTGCTTTTACTACCAGAAGGAGTCTCAAAATGACTTACCTACCCTTCCTCTCCCCACTACAGACACCCTGTGAAGTAGGTGAGTCTGAGAGAGCTCTGAGAGCTCTGTGACAGGCCTAAGGTCACCCAGCAGGCTGTATGTGGAGGTAAGCCAAGGCAGAGCGGGCACACAGCACAGCCAAGCCCCAAGAAAGTTAAGGTGCAAGCTGGTGTCTGGCTGATCCCCACAGAATGCAGAACAGAAACCAGTCCCTGACTGATTCCTGAACAAGATGAGGTAAGGCAGAGGGCAGTACCTGGCATGACTGAGGATCCTGCAAAGAAAGGCAAGGCAGAGGAGTAGGAAGGAAAGTGTTTTGAGTCCACATTGCAGATAAAGGTGGGTTATAAATGAAATAAATAGTAAATGTAGCTGAAGATGGAGGGACAGATAAAAAGTTGGTGGGTAGGTGGGAAAGAGAGAAGGAAGCAGAGTAGTTTGATAATATGGGGGTTGCCAGGTGGAGTAAAAGAAGAAATTGGGTGGGGAATTTGAGACAGGGAAAAATGAATGCCCTTGTAGATTCACCATTGTGCAACTGAGCCCACCTGGCAATGGGCACCACAGAAGGTGCCAGGGATAAAGCATGTAGAAAAACTCAAGATGGTAAAAATATAAAGGTAGTTAGGGGGAGCAGGAAAGAGGGAGATACTGGGAGCTTTAAAGGAAGATGAAAATAATGGAGGTTCCCACTTGAAGGTCCTTCATTTTACTAAGATCAAGAAACAAAACAAAACAATGCCAGCTTGTATCGTGAGATAGCTGTCTATTAATAGAAGTCTATTTTTTGCTAATTTCCTCCTCCTGCTGTAAATGTCTGATATCCTCTGATGCTGCTCCAAGGTCCTCCTGTCCTCCTGGGGCAACACTAGCTACAACAGAAAAGGGGAAAGTGAGAATATCTCATTCTGCTGGTAGAAATGAATCCCTTTAGAGGAGATTTATCACCATGTTAAATCAATGGGAATGTAAAGAACGGGAAAGATCCAAATTATTGTATTGCATCCATGTATATCAGAAACCTATGTTTTCTTTTTTTGGCTTTAATATGAGACTTTTCACAATTTTAATTTTGTTTGACGCTTTTCTTATATCATTGGCTGCTGGTCTGAAAGACATGAATTTGAAAGCACACTTTATAGCTTTTAACGTCTTTTGTGTTTCCTACTCTATTGTTGATGTTACTGCTTGAACCTAAGCAGATCTCTTTCTGGCTCTTTTTGTCCTGCTTTCCCACCTTTTCGTAGTACTTGACTTCATAGTCCAAGATGATCCCATTAGGATGTTCCGGTTCTTGCCAAGACAGAGACACACTGTTTCTAGAAGTCCGTTCTTTCCTAATAATTGTGATGGGGGATGGAGCTGGGGAAAGGGGAAAAAACAAAAGCAAATGGAATTTATCATTGTTCTAATCCTTGGCAAGAAGGTGGTGTTTCCATCTGAAGGACTCCTGTGTATAAACCTGGACTTGTATCAACACTCAACAGCTGTATTATAGACTTCTTACCCAAGCCTTGAAGCAGGATGGCCTGAAGAAAAAAATAGTTAGACTTTCTGTTGCTAGTCGACCAGTGGCAAATGAGCATATGTTTCTAATCTGCTACTATAATGTAAGCAATGAAATACATTTGATATATAAAAAAGTGAACCCAAAAATATCTGCCTCTTTATTATGATGTTGCGGTGTTATTATTACCAGATTCTGTGGCAAATTGATAATGTTTTCTTATTTTAGGCATACGACAAGACTGGAAAAGATTATGCACAAGTATCCCAAGAGGTCCATTGTTAATAATAAGCACACTGCTGAGTGTATCCTTTTAGTGAAATATTCCATCTCTTTCTCACTCCACCTCCGCTCAAACTCCTCCCAGACATCTGTAGCAATTTTACAGGGCTTAATCTAACAAAAACGTTAAAACCTAAATACAATATTTAAGTCATTTTCCTTAATGAAAAATATAGGAGCATATAGTACAAATTTGGAAATTCAATATGATACGATATATCATATCTCCTGGAGCCTATTCATAAATTGCGAGAGATGATTTTCAAGTCCAACCAGTGAGTCCATACATTATACTACACATTCCGGTAAAATGAATGACTTAACACTAGAGATGTTAACAGACTTCATGACAATGCTGGTTTGATTTTGGATTTCTTTAATGGTTTCTCTATAGCTAGTATGTCTCTCTTCACACTTTCTCTCACCATATTAATTAGATTAAGTAGACATGTTCTACTGAAATTCACATCTATTTCTGTGTCGATTGGAATTAGAATGCTATGGAAGAAATAAAAATGAGGGAAATTCTCCAAAGATAATAGGCAGGATGAAAGTGCTCTTTCTGACCATGCATTAAACATTTTTAAAAATGGGGGGGATCCCTTCTTTATTTAAAAAAAAGAATTATATGCTTTACTTCGTTGACCTCTATATTACAACAGAATAAAATATTTATCTGATAATGCTGTACATTACATCATCTTATCTTCTCTGCAGACATAAACTAAGCTATTGAAAGAGAGTCAGCTGACTGACAACATTTTGACCCCACCCTCAAGGGAAGAAAGATTTCTTGCCCATCCCAGTTTAAGAATGCAGCTAGAAGTTTTATCTTCAGCGAAAGGATTTCAGTGCCTCTTTGCCCTCTTGTCATAAGAAGGGGCCTGTGGATGACACAATTTTATGCTCCCATGAATCTGGGTATTTTATTTACACACACAGCTCAATAGATAGACCTGTGCCAGGTATTTCCCCTGCATACTTACTGATGAGGTTAGAAAGGGACTACACATAACATATGGCTTTCCATATGCATCTTATTTATTTATTTCTTAGGTTCCAAATATTGGTTTGGCATTCTGAACTGTTTTTTTTTTGGGGGGGGGGGGATTCCAATACTTTTTTGGCTCTATTAATCTCTATGAGTAATCTTCCCAGGGAGCTGGAAGGGATGTTTTGAAAGATACTGTGACACCAAATTGCAGCAGTGCTGCTAGTAGCTATCTTTTAAATAACCCCCAAATTCCAGTTCTATCAATCCCTGGACAAGATACCCCCAGACATCTTTCATTAATTCTCTTAGGGGTTAAAAATATAAAACCTGATAATCTACAAAAAAATTCCAACCCTAGAATTACCTGATCCAAGTACAGTAGAAACATTGTTGCAAGCATATGTAAAATCAGAGAATCGATCCGATGTACAATCCAAGAATCTACAGCCATGTCAAACCCAAGAAGCTAACACAAGAACAAAAACAAACATTGCTTCAGCAGCACCTGCCATAACAACACAGGGATTTTTACAAGGTAAAATGATGCCATCAAATTAGAAAAAACAAAAGCATAAAAACAAGCAAAAAAGCATTTGGGCTAAAATGATTTTATCATACAGTCCTTATGCTAGCAGTAGTAAACTAGCTAAAAGGATTGAACCTTTCAGTTATAGATAAATGTTTTGGATTAGTCCCCAAAACAAAGTAAGCCCCCAGTGCCACACAACCTACAAGAGGCCAGCATTCCAACAGCACAGTGCAACCACTCTGTTATTTAGTGTTTTTTTTTAAACCTGTTTGACATGGACGAAGATTACATTTCTGGGTCAGTGCAGGAAATGTTAGAAGTCAGCTTCTAAAAGACAGGTACACTAGGAGAAAAACAACAACACAGAACATTCCTGGTTATCACTTAGACCCTTTATACATGGCAGCAGCTTCCCTGCACTGGCGCCATGCCGTTGCAGTGGGGCACGATGTCCCACCGTTTCCCGTGTATGCATGGCAGTGGGGCATGCTGGGAAGGCCAGGAGGGCCAGGAGGTAAGTTAAGCAGCAGGGGTGGGAGTGGTGGGGAGGGGCCAGGCCCCCTCCACACATACTGGTGGGGCCAGGGGGTCACCCCTGCCAGCTCCGTGGCTCCACGGAGCTCGCAGGGACATGTGGTGTCCCTTAAGGCACACTGTAGGGTTGGGGCTGGGCGGGCCGACAGGCCTGGTGCTGGCGATTATGCACAGCGCCAGCCCACTGCAGCCCCAGCTTACCCAGGAAGCTACAGAAGATCCCGCATTTGCTTAACACGGGCCTTCCATAGCCCTGGGCCGGGAGGTGCCCACGCTGGCAGCATCAGGATTTTCCCTGAAGTGCTGCTGCCGCCAACGCAGGCAGTACGGCCCGTGCATAATGGGCCTTATTGTCCAAAGCTACACTCTCTTTGGTATACTCTTGGAAGATTAACATTCCTTCTCACATGCCTTTTGTATATATGTTGAACCTTGCTTACAGATTGTCCCATCCCAACTTGAAACAATGTTTTACCACAATAATGAACCATCAAATGAAAATATTGGATCAGCCCCTGCAGCAGACACCAGTGAACACTTGGTCCTCATAGCCATGCATGTTATCCTATTACAGGACATAGCCACCTGGGCTCCCAAATGTGATGCCCATGAGCACTAACTACTGTGCCCACCAAGAGCTTTTATAAGGTGGATGGGGATGAGGGGAGACTTTTGCCCAGCAGGGCTTGTGATTGACTGTACAGATTAAAAGGTGTCCTCCTCAACAGAGCTTCTGCATGAAATGTCTTAGCATCACTGTGGCCCATTATACACGGAGGGGAAGGTCCACATTTGGGGTGGAATGGCATTGTCTAAAATTACTGATAACGCACGGCGCCAGCTGCAACTGGCCACAGATTCGGTGCATGCCGCTGAAAAAGCCGCGTTAGCGAAATTCGGAAGAAAACGGAGCTTCCGGGCAATCAGGGTGCAACTAGAAGTGGCGTGGGGTCGCCGCATGCATAATCGGTTACTCTGGGTTTTGCCACCGTTGCGTCCCATCCCGTGCGTAAGCGGTTTGCTTTGCATCTTCCCCCTCCACGTTTTCCATGTGACCCGAAATCACTGTTTCGGTGGCCGTGCATAACGGGCCTATGTGAGTTTATTATAACTTTACTCCCTGACATGTTGTGATTGGCTCCATCTCCAGCAATGGTCATTTTGTGGTTGTGCTCACCACACTGTGTTAGGATTCTAATGGTGTTCTCAGGCTCAAAAAGGCTGGGGATCGCTGCGACACATCAGCAGCAGCTCATGCACATAAAGGTTGCCTCATTCTCTATATGTACGAGCAAATACCCGTCTGCAATTTATACTGGTTGTATGGCAAGTCTCTATACTGGTTGTATGGCAAGTCTCTATACTGGTTGTATGGCAAGTCTCTATACTGGTTGTATGGCAAGTCTCTATACTGGTTGTATGGCAAGTCTCTGTGCAGGAGACTAAATGGGCATAAATCAAGCATCAAGACTGAGAACACTCAGATACCAATGGACAGCCATTCAAACTCCCCGGATAAACTGAAAGGCTTCTGCAAAGTTTCAGCAAAGTTTCCAAAGCAAGTTCCACGAGAAACTGTTGATATGACATTAATAGATAACCTTGAAATGTATGTAGGTTTGATAGGTTTGGACTTAATAAGAACATGAATGTGATTATTTCTCTTTGCAAATTTCTATATACTGTACACTATTCCGATTCATCCTGTTATGCCGGCTCTTCGACAGTTGGGAACGGCCCATACCTACTATGTTCATTCGTGACACCTTCCAGCTTCTCTTTGCAGTTAATACTCCTCTGCCTACCTTTCTATGATATACACTTTTATGTACTTTTATACACTTTTATCTTTGCCTACTCAGTTCAACTGACAAAATAGGCTCTGGCTAATGACAGTTTGGAAAACAGTTTGGAAAACTCAACAATGGCCACAGGATTGGAAAAGGTCAGTTTACATTCCAATCCCAAAGAAGGGCAATGCCAAAGAATGTTCAAACTACCGCACCATTGCACTAATTTCTCATGCTAGCAAAGTTATGCTCAAAATCCTACAAGCTAGGCTCCAGCAATATGTGGACCGAGAACTTCCAGAAGTACAGGCAGGATTTCGAAGAGGCAGAGGAACTAGAGATCAAATTGCCAACATACGCTGGATCATGGAGAAAGCTAGGGAGTACCAGAAGAACGTCTACTTCTGCTTCATTGACTATGCTAAAGCCTTTGATTGTGTGGAGCACAACAAATTGTGGCAAGTTCTTAAAGAGATGGGAATACCAGAGCATCTTATTTGTCTCTTGAGAAATTTATATGCAGGTCAAGAAGCAACAGTGAGAACTGAACATGGAATCACTGACTGGTTCAAAATTGAGAAAGGAGTTCGGCAAGGCTGTATACTGTCGCCTTGCCTATTTAACTTGTATGCGGAACACATCATGAGAAATGCGGGATTAGAGGAGTCACAAATTGGGATCAAGATTGCAGGGAGAAATATCAACAACCTCAGATATGCAGATGATACCACTCTAATGGCAGAAAGTGAAGAGGAACTAAAGAGCCTGTTGATGCGGGTGAAGGAGGAGAGTGCAAAAGTTGGCTTGAAACTCAACATCAAGAAAACAAAGATCATGGCATCCGGCCCTCTCAATTCCTGGCAAATAGAAGGGGAAGAAATGGAGATAGTGACAGATTTTATTTTCCTGGGCTCCAAGATCACTGCAGATGGGGACTGCAGCAAAGAAATTAAAAGACGCTTGCTCCTGGGGAGGAAAGCTATGGCAAATCTAGACAGCATCCTAAAAAGCAGAGACATCACCCTGCCAACAAAAGTGCGTTTAGTCAAGGCTATGGTCTTCCCAGTTGCAATGTATGGCTGCGAGAGTTGGACCATAAGGAAGGCCGAGCGTCAAAGAATTGAGGCTTTTGAACTCTGGTGCTGGAGAAGACTCTTGCGAGTCCCTTGGACTGCAAGGCGAACAAACCGGTCAGTCCTAGAGGAGATCAGCCCTGACTGCTCTTTAGAAGGCCAGATCCTGAAGATGAAACTCAAATATTTTGGCCACCTCATGAGAAGGAAGGACTCCCTGGAGAAGAGCTTAATGCTGGGAGCGATCGAGGGCAAAAGAAGAAGGGGACGACAGAGAATGAGGTGGCTGGATGGAGTCACTGAAGCAGTAGGTGCAAACTTAAATGGACTCCGGGGAATGGTAGAGGACAGGAAGGCCTGGAGGATCATTGTCCATGGGGTCGCGATGGGTCGGACACGACTTCGCACATAACAACAACAATGACAGTTTATGGCACGATAAATTTGTTCATCTTTAAGATGCCACAAAGCTCTTCATTATATGTGTGAACTCACCCTAAAACTACCCTAACCGTTCATGCAAAAGCTGGCTTGAGTTACTTAATTATGAAAATGTACTAAATAACTCAATATGTACCCCTCAAGGTTAGCAGGCTGAAGACTTGCTTACACACTATGATGTTTGCAAATAATACATCCTCAACATGAAAGGAGGGCAAAAAGGGAAAAACAGACAGAAAGAATGAAAAGCAGCTGCTTCCTTTCATTTGAATTGCAGAGATGGACTACCTCCCGGCTAACAGTTGCTCTGTAAGAACCATCATGGGTGCTAGTTTTTCCACTGCTGCAATTACATTTAAAAATGAAAGCAAACTTGTGGGTTTCCCTCTTTCATGTGCTCTTGTCATGTCTCTCCCTTTTCTTGCATAAAGACATAAAGTGAGCACAGGACATATGTTTCTCATATGCTTAACATGTGTGCAATAAATCGAGGGCACGCCAAGTCCACTTGAAAAGTAACAGGCTGCACAATAAACTTTAGGAACAGCAATTACAGTGGCTTTCACAGATGGAAAGGGAAAAATAATATGTGCTTCAAATTCATATGATTTTATACTGTGGTGTTCATAATAGCAGTCTTTAACTGAGTTTCACATATGAAATGAGAGATGTGTTTTATGTAGTTTCATAGCTTTACTTTAAAGAGCATCCCTGAAGAAACATTACAAGAAGATGCAATAGTATACAGTTATAATTTAAAAGGAAATGTATACCTTTTAAATTATAACTGTCCAAAATATTCTGAGTAAAATGAAGATCCCATATAACTTGCTAATATTTTAAAAGTTGTTCTTAATCAGCCAAGTAATACCAACTGGCAAATATCCTGCACATGATATGTTAATTGATTTTTTTAAATCAAGGGCATGAGCATTATGTTACCCTTTCCATTAAATAGTTATGCATTATTGTTTGTGCATGTGTGGGTAGAAAGAAGCACTATCCTTAGTTCTTGTTTCATTAAAAACAACATGATGAACTAGGACATAAAACAAACAATTTTAAATATATGTCATGCTCCTGAAAAAGTAGTAGTAGTGATTTAAGAATTCTGTTCGATTATCTAAGGGCACTGTGATAGGTGCAGCACAGGGGAAAGCATAAAACTATTTAATGAATTCAGTTTACAAGTATGTACCAAAGTGTATATCATCATAATTTTCAACATAAACTAAACTATATAAAGTTGTTAAAATGCAGAACGGTGTGAAGTTAAATGATCATGAATGATAGATCTTTTCTAAAAGTAATATGCTCTGCTTCAAATCAATGGGAACAAATAAACAAGATAAATTCTGCCGATGAATCTTGATGCCTCTCAGATTTGAGATCCAAACTGCACAGCATGTGACCCTCTAGTAAGATTGCATGTAAAAAGAACGAGAATTCAGTTTCCTTACCACTATTTCTACATAAACAGTAGCACATCTGACTGCTTTAGGACTGCCTTCATACTAATTGTTGGCAAAGTTTAAATATGCAATAGATTAAAAAACTTTGTGAAGAAGAGGAACAACTTTGTGAAGAAAGTAGAGGGACAGAAAATCCTAGCTGTTCTAAATTCTGTCTGTTTGAAGGTAGGAAGTGTGGTCAAATGAACAGCAAGTCTTCAAATGAGCCAATCAGGATGCTAAGAAATATAGCTAACCTTTGAGGTTCTGACTTGTTTTCCAGGTCGGGTTTTTATTTCATTTTATGTAAATTTGTTGTCATTAAAATTTTTCAACAAGAATGTAGAACAGTTGGCACACTAGTGTCCCTAAATCCCTCTTGGCTGCAAGTATTCTGGGCTTCAGTTGGTGAAGGGCACAATCTAGCCATAAAGGAAAAAAAATATGGGACCATTTGCAAGAATATTCTGTAAGAACAGAAATAGCTTGAGGAAAAGAGAACAAAATCCAGGGGCATTTTAAAAAAATAGGATACCTTTCTACACTCAGAAGTCGAAGATATATATCTGACAAGAAATTTTATACCTCCACTAATTTAGGAGCCTTCTTTGAGTTGGAAAAAACAGAGGGGTGGAATGGCTATTTTGTATCTATTATTTTTTGGTCTATAGAATAAAAAGGGGTTTATAATGCTTTTCTATATTTTCAAAAGTATCGGGTTGAGTGCTACTATATTCTCAGTAATTTATTATGATGTCTCTATAATTTATTAAGATGCTTTTATGGGTTCATTGCATTTTTCTTCCATATTGACATTTTGTTGGCTGTGTTTTGCATCTCAGGTAAAGATTTGCAGTATTCACAAACCTTCTGTTTCTATTTTATTCAGGCTATTGGAATATGTAAATCTACAAAAATTGGAAGCACTATAGTTAATTTTTCTTTCTGAACTACTGTACTAAAATTATAGAAATTGTTTTGTGGACTGTTTCTCCAGTCTTAAACTTCTGGTGTTCAGGCTCTGAATTTACACTGGTACTGTTTCTTTGTAAAGCTTATTCATTTTCCCCAAGACCTTTGGGCCTGCACAATAATCCTGAAAAGGAGAAGACGAGACATTGCTACTCCAACTTCTCATTCATAATATATAATAAGAACAATTTACCAAAAGATCTAGGTAGTCATGAACATACTCAAATATGTAAATGATATTATGGTATGATAACCAGCGAGATATCTCTTCTGAAAACCTAGTCACCAAACAGCTTTGGCAACAGAGACTAGATAAATCGGTATATGAGCGTGTCAAGTGTAGCACAGCTGTCCATCTCTCTCAATGACACATTCATAATTAGCACTTTGCCTCTGGGGATTCTGGATTTCATATAATTCTCCTGTAGCAGTCAGTGACCCGTCCTAAGCAGGGTTGATTGGTGTTATTAGATAACATCTGTTTGAAAAACATATTATTGTGGGCTCGGGTGAAACATTGTTCCCTTCTGCATCATTGATAGCTGAAGCTGTACGTCTGTGCCTTAAGAACATAATAAAATGTAAATTGATAGAAGCCAAATCAAGTGAGCACCTAAAGCTAAAATATATATAATATATTGTTTCCAGATTACTAATGACAAATAGATGTGACAAATAGATTGCACTAGAAATAGTGCAATATTACAATTATTCAAGGCATGTTATTTATTTATTTGAGTTTTAGTTTGCCGCTCCCAGAACTGGCTTGCAGCTGGTTACATAAAAATTCAAGAAAATTCAACTTACAATAAAATGGATAAAACTCATTTAAACCCCCACTAAAAAACCCCCAACATTACAAAATTCAAAATTCAAGTGTCCAAATAAGTAAATTTTGTTTTATAGAAAATAGATCATTAATTTTATAAATTTGGAAGAAGGGCTGGCTTCTACAAAAATGTGCTTTCTCCCAGGATCATTTTTTTTTGTCAGAATTGGAAGCAGTTTGGAGGTCATCTTGTCCATCTCCCTGTTCAGTGCAGGAAATACAGCATTCTTGACAGATGGCCATTTAGCCTCTGCTTGAGTACTTCAGTTAGACAGAACACCATCCTCCAAGGAAGTCTGTTTCATTACTGAACATCGCTAACTGTTAGGAAGTGCCTCCTAAGATTTAACTGAAAATTTACCTCTGGGTAAGTTTCTCTGATTAATTTTATTCCTGCTCTCTGACACAACAGACTGTAATCTACGCCATTATCTAAATTATAGCCTTTCAGACACTTCAAGATTGTAATCTGTCTAACCTCTTCTCCAGGCTAAACATACCCAGCTCCTACAATCTTTGCTCATAGGGTTTGATTTACAGAACTATCAGGGGCTTTCCGCACCGGGATCCTTGTAGCAAATTGTTTGCTGAACGAAAAATCGCCATTTAAAATAGTGCAATTCGTCATTATGCATACCTGACTTTGTAGTGGAATCCAGTTGCGTTTCTATTGTTTCCCACAAGCTTCCGGTCTCAGCAAAAATCGCTAGACAGGAAGCGCTATTGCCAAGCTCGTCCCGCCCCCGGCCATCAAGCAGCCAATGGGCAGCCGTTAGCATGCTCCCAAACAGCCCCTTTCCCTTTAAGAAAGGTTTAAAAAAAAAAAAAACACACCCATTGCAACGAATATGTGTTGATTCGTTGCAACGGAGAGACCCATCAGCTGGCAGGTGTGTTTGAGCTGTCGTTTCATCGTTGCCACGCTCCCCCCAAGTGAAACCCCCCCCCCCTCATGGGCCCGGTTTTCGGCCGAAAACAGTGTAAAAAATAAAGGGAAAATACATCAGCAAACAGGCTTGTCTGTTGTTTGTGCTTAGTGAATAAACAGCTCTGGGGAGGGACTAAAGCCGGGGAAGCCTCTAAACAGGCTTGCTGGTGGGCTGAACTTCACTCGCTCGGAGAAAAAAAAATGGCGATCACTTCGCCGGAAGATCAGAGGAGAGAGCCAGGGGGAGGGACTTTGTAGAAACCACAACAATGGTAACGCACAGAACTTTCCCGCTAGTGTTGCAGATTGGTTGCAGGAGTGTAGTGCTTTCCGGAGGGTGAATCCACTTTTGGGGATTTCCCTGAAAGCGCTACAAGGAAGCGCTTTTTGCGGATCGGTTTCAGGTGTGTGGCAGATTGTCAACGACGTTGTGCATAATGGCAAATCAGTAGCATTTTAAACTGGCAACCATTGTGCGATTTTGAAGGTGTGCGAAAAGCCCCTCAGTATCCTGCTCTGGTTATGCTGCCATTTGTTGGTGTCATTCTTAAAATTTGGTGCCTAGAAATGGCCACAGTATTCCAGATGAGGCCTGACAGATGCAGAGTGTAATTTTGACCTTATGCTTCTGATCATGCAGCCATAAAGAGAACATTAGGGAACACTATAATGCTCAATCACATTCCCACTTGGATAGATTCAAATGAGTAGATGTGTTGGTCTTAAGTAGCACAATAAAATCAGAGTCCAGTAGCACCTTTAAGACCAACAAAGATGGTCAATTCATAGTCTGAGGAAGAGTGCTTGTATAAGAATGCATTGTAAGATCCCAACTTAGAATTATGTTGTTAAGATTTTTTTTAAAAAAATGTAAGAATTATATTTATCCCTGGTTTCAGACTGTTATAATCATTGTGAGTCCTGACTCTGTTCTTTCGTGCTTTACATCATCTGAAAAATTTATAGGCATTCCCTTTATAACAGCCCTCATTCATTCATTCATTCATTCATTCATTCATTCATTCATTCATTCATTCATTCATTCATTCATTCATTCATATTTTTATACTGCTCTTCCATATGGCTCTGGGTGGTTTACATAGAGTGTTGTAAAATAGTTACATAGAACATTATAACAATTTGTCAAATGATAATAATAACAAAGCATGCCAACCAGAACAGTATTTTAACAGAACAATAACACCAACAAATCCTTGGGGAGGTCAGATCGTTCAGTTATGGAAGGGGGCATCTGAGGGGGGGCTAGCACATGTTTTGAGTCAGTTGGAGCCTGGTGGAGGAGCTCCCTTTTGCAGGCCCTGCGGAATTGTGGATCTTGGGCAGGGTTCTTATCTCCTCAGGGAGCTCATTCCACCAGGTGGGGGCCAGGACCAAGAAGGCTCTGGCCCTTCTTGAGGTCTGACAGGATTCTTTGGGGCCAGGGATCTGCAGCCAGTTGGAGGTGGTGGAGCATAAGGCTCTTTTGAGGGTATAGGCAGGGAAGGGAGGTGGTCTCTTAACTGTGATCCAGAATTCAACTGGGAGCCAGCCAAGTTGTTGGAGTACTGGCTGGATGTGGGATCTCCATGATGTTTTAGTGAGAATCCTGGATGTGGTGTTCTGCAGCGGTTGCATGGATCACTGTGGCTAGGTGTTGTGGAGCCAGGTAGGGCATTAGTAGCTTGGCTTGGCAGAGGTGGTAAAATGCCAGCCGTGCTACCTGAGCTTCCATTGCAAGGGAAGCATCTAGGATCACACCTATGTTCCTGGCGGAGTGAGCTGTAGACAGCTGCCCACCATCCAGGGTGGGCAGACGTACTTCCTCCGATAGTCCCTTCCTACCCAACCACAGGACCTCCGTCTTTGCAGGGTCATAAGGCTCTGCTTGATCCATTTTGTCACTGCTTCCAGACATCTAGCTAAGGATTCTGGGGAAGAGTCAGGGCGGTCATCCATCAGGAGGAAGAACTGGGTGTCATCAGCATATTTGTGGCAACCCAGCCCAAACCCTTTAGACTTCTTGTCCACACTGTGCCAAATGTCTTGCTGAAATACCAGTTCACCACATTACCAGAGCCTATCAAACTAGTTATTTTATCAAAATGGAGATAAAGTGATTCAGACTTATCTTTAACCGCTCCTCGCGGAGCGAAAGAAATAAAACAGTAAGGGCCCCGAGGGCGGGCCCTGTCTGGGATGAGGAAGGGCGCCAATAGGCCCCTTCCCCTGGACTGACAAGTGGAGGGTCCAATCAGGAGGCGCAAAGCCTCCTGATTAGGCCCTCCGCTTGTCAGTCCAGCCCCAAACTGCCCGGCCAACAACCAATTGTGAAGCACGAGGTGCCTCCCAACCCGCCCCACCCCCCACGAAAGCGAACCTTTGCTCCACGGTGGCCATTACTCAGCTGGCCGCTGAGAGTGAAGGTAGGCCCGCTGGCCCCCGCCCTCAACCCCACAACGGCTCCCCAGACTCCAGGGAGCCCGCTGGCCACCTCGCTGAGCCCCTCTGTGCCCTCCCCGGGGCCTGGGGAGTGTTTTTGCAAGTAGAGCTGCCCTGAAAAATGCTCCCCAGGCCCCGGGGAAGGTGACCCGCGGCTGCCAGAGCCGCGGAGCGCCCTCCCCGGGGCCTGGGGAGCGCTTTTCACATGCAGCTGCCCATAAAAACGCCCCCCAGGCCCCGGGGAATGCGCTCTGCAGCGCTGGAAGCTCCGGACCCGGCCTGGAGCCTGCCGGCCCCGTCACCCTTCTTGCGCTGCGCCCGCCCCTGCTGCCTTCTCCACATGCCCATTTTTAAAAATGGGCTTTATCTCTAGTTCTTGATAAACATACACTAGCTCAAAGTAATTAATGCATTCTAGAAAAGTATGCCCACATTATCTAGGATTACAGTAGGTACTGTCATCAAGCAGATGAGTTTAAAATGTTCTAATTCCACCTTTTCCCATTTTTGAGGACTGGGACATTTTCCCATCTTCAGTCCTTTGACACCTCATATTCTGCAAAAATCATCAAAGGTGACAGCCAGAGGCTCTAACATAAAATCTGCAATCTTCTCTAGTGCCCTGGAGTAGAATTCCAAATGTGGCGAAAGAGCCATTATTTTGCTACAGTTAAAACAGCAGAAAATTCATGATTAGACTTCTAAGTGTGCACTTGTTCGAACCTTTGCCAGCATAAATCAAATTTCTCAAAATGAAAATTATGCTCCTCGTGTAGTCAGCATCCATATAACCAAAATTGCACTTGTCAAATCCTATAGGCACACATGTTCTCACTGACAGCCATCTGAACACCATCAGTCGCTGGATCAGCATTTTATAGTAATATCCTGGTGAGGGAGCAGGCAGCATGTTCAGGGCAAATACGTAACTCAAAATATTATTAAATCCTTGTAGTGTCAATGTTAGCCTTTTATACCCCCAACATCAAAGCACTTAATTTTCTTCTATTAAATCAAAATTAATGACTTACATGCCTTCAGTAATTTATATTGACTATTACTGGAATGAAACTGCCATTAAAGTCTGATTTTATTAATAAAATACATTCCTCCCATGGCAACAGACTAAAGTGTTATTTGACAATGCAGAATGGGATTTGATCTGATAGTAGTTTTGCCAAATAACACAATGTAACTGTCAAAAAACTGATCCTGTTCACATTCACTGAAGCAGTTTCCCCTCACATTCTAAAGAAATGAAAATCTGCACACTTCTCCACAAGTTGTAAAATGGGAATGGAGAGAAGATTATTTCATCCTCAAACATTAATCCCAGCATCCAGAGCAGATGAAATATTAAATCCCTGTGGCACTGTGTAATACTTCTGTCAATACTCATATGATCAAATCCCATAGAGAAACTATTGTTTTCCAGGTCTGGCGGCATATTATTGATAAAAATGCTGGAGTACTTTTAGCTGGAAGATACAGGAATTATAGTTTACAAAACAAGAACCATTATATTACTTTCCCTTTTGTCTCTTTTCTTTTGCACTACAGGTATTTAGTTAGCACGGACATCTTGGAAGATAGCTGTATAGTGATAGGTTATCCCTGTTCCTCTGAACAAACCATTTGGTTCTTATTTTGCATACATGTTTGATCTGCAGCTGGAAAGATAGGTCACATACTCACTGCTAAATGCTGTGTATGTGTGTGTGTGTGTGTATGTATGTATGTGTGTGTATGTATATATATATATATATAATTCTCTTTAAATTCCCTGCACATTTTACCTTCCTCAAGGGAATCTGTTACTCTTGCAAATGTCCAAAAGAAGTAGCTATTGGCAATAAGAGTTCTTTTTATACCCTGCTTTTCACTACCCAAAGCAGTCTCCAAGTTGCTTACAATCACTTTCTCTTCCTCTCCCCGCAACTGACACCCTGTGAAGCAGGTGGGGCTGAGAGAGCTCTGACAGAACTGTGAGAACAGCTCTAATGGGATTGTGACTAGCCCAAGGTCACCCAACTGGCAGCATGTGGAGGAGTGGTGAATCAAACCCAGTTCTCCAGATTAGAGCCCGCTGCTCTCAACCACTACACCAAGGTAGACCCAAGCATATACCAGTGTTGAGTTGACACAATAGAGAGAAGAAACATGGCAAGTCTATCAGATTTCCCTGAAGAAGCCTGTTAGGGAAACACATATAGAATTTTAATAAAACATATTATTTTAATCACTAGCCTTGGCCTTAGTTTTTAATCTCTTGGAAGAAGTTGGTACCAACAGTATGATATGTTAAGGATTCAGAAGATTCTGTTCTTATATGCAAGAAAAATTGAAAAGATGACGTTTAAACTGTTCAGAATATCAGACTAGGATCTGAGAGACCCAACTTCAAATCACTAGTCTCTCATGGCTCACTGGGTGCCCTTTGACCATCCATTCCCTCTCAGACATGTCTGCCTTGCAGACTGTAGTAAAAATAAAATTAAAGAGGGAGAATAACGTGTAACACTCTGAGCTCCTTAAAGGAAGGGTTGGAATTATTTTCTTAATATAATAATTATAATAATATTTTTCATATGAAGAATTTCATATGAAGAATTACATAGAACCCTAATTAAAATCCAAAGTTAGATTCAGGTGTCCTGAAACAGCAGAACAAAGTTGAATCCATCGGCACTTTCAAGACCAACAAAATATTATTCAAGACGTAAGCGAAAAATGTCTCTGAAGAAGTGCGCTTGCATACAACAGACGTTGAATAAAATTATGCTGGTCTTAAAGGTACCATTGGACTCAAACTTTATTCTTGACACTCTGAAGTGGTACTATTGAGACTCAGGTTTAGTATGATGACAATGGCTGTAAGAGCACTAGGCCTATGTCTAGTAAAACAATCAGAGCAGTACTCACCAGCTTGATTAGTTGTAATGCTGACAGCAGCAAATTGCCTTGATAGGGGACCCAAGTCTGAGACTCCATTAACTGCATCAATCTCAAATGTGTAGTTGGTATGTGCCAAGAGGTCTACTACAGTCACAGTGGTATTGGTGAGTCCAGTCTGGCGGGGAATAAATCTTACATTGGTGCTACATGGTTCACATAGCTTAGTAGTCCCTCCACATTTCTTGCATACAATGTTGAAGGTGACATCTTTCCTGCCTCCAGTGTCCAAAGGCCAGCTCCAGTCTAGGATAACTGATGTTTCATTGATATTAGAAATAACGTTTCTGGGAGCAGAAGGGGGTCCTGAAAAGGAAATTGGAAAAGTAAACTTATAAATAATATTCCACAAAGGCATAAAAAGGCACACAAAAATGATGCTCTGCTGTGCTTATTATCTATTTCATGTTTCCAAAGACAGATCACTAAATATCCAATTTTAAAACGTATCCTTTATTAAAACAAATTTTTCTTAAAAAACAATCTTCAGATTAGAGGGGCTGAACTCCATTTGCCACTGGCCAAAAATGCCTTTCTTGAAAAGTTCAGTTCAAGTTTAGGAACTTTCCTCTTTCACTAACTTCTCTTTTACAGAAAATGACAGGAAAGCAATGAAAACAAATGATCAGTAAAGGTTAATTGTATACCTTTTGTGAACTAAAAGTATCAAGCAGGGGTATAGATCATGTTTTTTCATTTCTTCATGCACAAGGGAGTTAATTTCCACTGACCTCCCCCAAGGCAGATGTCTGACTACCCTCCTGCTGTTCCTTGGGGACACCTATTCCATAAGAATAGCTTTGGGCAGTATGTTTGAGCAGACAGGGGGAGGAGTGAAGCAGAGAGTCACCTTGTTTCCAGGGGGATCCAAGCCAAAGTTTAAAGGCTCCGCCCCTTTTTCCTGTAGAGTGGAGATGTATACCTGTCTACTAAAGCTAATGTTTGATTCCCAGAAAAACCCAGAGACAAATACCCTGTTCAGATTTCTTTCTTTGAAATAGTTTTCCTTTCAAGATAGCTTCTTTTAAAAATGGTGAAAAGCACAGGGCTAAAGTGCTAAGTGAAAAATTGAGGCTGTGATTCAAAGTTGGGTGTCATTGTTGTAGCAGAGAAAGAAAATAGTCTTATCAAAATTAGATCACTACTCACTTGTGCAAGCCATAGATGGAGGATCTTTCTCTGATCGAAAATAGTTCTTTTCACACTTGCAGTTTGTAGAACCCTCCATGTTTATAGAGCTATGGGGCGGGCATTTCGCACACTTCACATTACCAGCAAACGCTTTGTAAAACCCTGATCGGCAAGCTGTAAAAGAACAGTAATGGTTTACAATACCTTGAACAATATGGTACAATATCCTTCATTGAAGGATGGAGTAAAATAACCCCAGTTGAAACAGCAAGATAAAGCCAAAAGTGTAACTTGAGAAACTGCATTTGGTTGGATAGTTCCTGCATTATTTGGGGGATGGAAACCTAGAGGGGGCAGGGTTTGGGGAGTGGGGAGACCTCAGTGGGTATAATGCCATAGAGGCTACTCCCCCAACCTACCATTTCCTTCAGGGGAACTGATCTCTGTACCCTGGAGATTAGCTGTAATTCCAGGAGATCTCTTGGCCTCACCTTGGGGATGGCAACCCTACTGTCCATAGAAATTATTTTGTAATTCTTCCTTTGTACAAATATATTTAAAAGTCCCATTGAAAAGATAAAACTTGATGGAGAACAGTTGCATTTTCTATTCCTATTGTTTTTACTTTGTTCTTAACATCTTTATGAGATCTTCCCCCTCACACATACATTTTAAGCACATTTTGGGGTTTTGTATTACTCTAAAACAAATGTTTCTCCTCCAAGCTAAGTTCACAATAGTCTATATTAGAACGCCTGTATTAACTTCAATTAAAGTCTCACTTTTATCTTTAAAAATTGCTTTATCAATGACAAGCATTCAGACGGTTAGACTGACCATGTTAGACTGACTAACATTGTTTGAGTATTTCAGTTCAGCAACAAGCAGAAAAGGCTTAAAAATTAATGTAATGAATGTGACATGTCTGTGCTTTATTCTTTTTTCTTTGCTTTTTGTACCTATTTCTCCTTTTTAATAAAGAAAAGTGTTTAATAAAAAACTTTTTAAAAAGAAAGCAAATTGGATGTAGTCTTATTGATTAGAGAAAGCTAATATAGAATTAATTTTACTTTTTAAGTAAGCCTGATATAATATGATAAGTAGGAAGTACAGGGTATATATGAAATAGTTGGGTGGAGACATAAAAACTAATGTAATGAGGTTGACGTGTCTGTTCTTTGTTCTTTTTTTCTTTCTTTTTTGTACTTTATTCTCCTTTTTTTAACCTGTAGAAAAATCTTCAATTAAAAAAAAAACACGTGTAAACAAAGACAGCAACAGGCAGAAAGGGAAAACTAATTGGCTTCTCTCAGCAAAGACACTCCCCAGACCGTGGGAGAAGGCAGACAGTGCAGGAGTCTAGTTGGATCACACTGGCCCTCTTTTAGTCACTTAAATTTGTAGGTTCTGTATCTATGTCCTAGATCAAATTGGTTATAACTTCTTTTGACTAAAATCACCATTATCACAGGCAGAGTCTTACTTAAGAAATATTTTATCTGCAATGCTTCTGAGTACCACAAGATCTGACAACCAAATCTATAGGATACTTTTATCTTCAACAGTTTTCTTATTTGCAGTTTCAATACTGTTCTGGTTATCCCATGCACTAATGAATTTTGTCCCTCTCCAAAAAAAAAAATCCTATGTTTTTCTTCAAAACAATTTTTCTCTTGGTATGATTGTACATTCCATTTTACCTTCTCAGAAAACCAAGCAATAAGGAGAAAAATAAAACAACTTGTGAACAGTGAAATGCCTGTCCAGCTTTGAAACTGTATTGAAGGAGAAATATAATGGGCTTGTCTGGATAAAATGTAAATACCTCTCAGATCCTGCAATAATAGACCCTGCATTAGCAAAGACTGTTAGGGAGGCAGCTTCAGTTTGGACAATCTGCTTATAACAAACTCCAGGTGGTAGTGTTTCATTAACATTGGCACAATTCCCCAATTCTTTCTCATCACCCTGACTGAGTCAGTACCTCACACATCATGCTAATATACAGTGAAAAGTGTGCCTAACTTGCACGGAAAGAACCTGCTTTCCAGCCTATTGCATAGCATCAATACACAATAAACAATAAGATCACTGAGTGGGTAGAGAACCACTGTTACAAAACTTGCCATTGTTTCAGATCATTCAGTGAAAAATGTTTTCTCTCACACTTTTTCAAAATACAGAACCAGTTATCCTCAGACAGCTGTTTTTAGCTTGTTTCATCAGATCAGTGGTCTGGTGGATGTTGCTCATGATGTCATGGCTGTCAACAAACAAAAATCTCTTCTCCATGCCAAGACAATTTTGGAAATTTTCAAGCATGGTTTAATTTCTTCTCATTAAAAAGAAATGTAACACCTAAGTTTTCTCATGCTACGATATTCAGGCACTGAACTGTACATATAACCTTTTCGGGAAATAGGAGGAATTAACATTTCTAAAGTTTCTTCCTAAAACAATAGAAGAGGAAGAGGAGGAAGAACTGTTTTTGAACCCCACTTTTTACTACCCAAAGGAGTTTTAAAATGCCTACCCTCCCTCTCCTCAGAACAGATACCCTGTGAGACAGATGAGGCTGAGAGAGCTCTGAGAGAACTGTGATTGATCCAAGGTTACAGAGGTATCTGTAGGTAAAGGAGTGGGGATTAAAACCTGGTTCTCCAGATTAGAGGCCATCATCAACCCTCTCTTACTTCCATTCTTCCCAGCAAGAGTGATATAACATGTTTTAGAAGGTATTACATATTGACTACTTAATATTGTTCTTATTGCTTGGAACTGCTACCTATCCTTCCCTGAGACAGTATTGTTCCACTTAATAAACCTTGTTTCTGATTTCACCACATCTAGGTATCGATGTTCTTTTCCAAATTTAGTGCTTCCTTACTATCAAATGGCCCTTAATACTGGCACATGTTCAACTATAGGAAATTGGTGTATATTTGCTTTGGCTACCACCTGAAACCTGAGGCAGAAGATTGCAAAGCATGAAGCTAGAGGTGGTGGAACAAATGTTCCACCACCTCTAGTATTCCACATACATAAGTATTTTGGTGAGTTTTTGAGCTTCAATGGTCAACAGAAACTGAAAAAGGAGCTTGAAGGATACTCCTCAATGCTCTGGAAAAATACTTTCATTATGTCCCTGGACCAGGGTACCCAGCTCTTGGCTGAGAAACACCAGGAGATTTTGAGGGTGAGCCTGAGGAGGTCAGAGGGTAGGGAGGAGAGGGACCTTAGGAAGGTATAATGCCATACAAGCCACCCTCCAAAGTAGCCAATTTTTCTAGTGAAACAATTCTTGGTTGTCTCAACTGTAATAGCAGGAGTTCTCCAGGTGCCACCTGGAGGTTACAACAAAAAGGAACGGTCTGTCAGGGGGGTGGGTTGTTGTGAAAAGTTATAACACGCATGTAAATGACCATTCTATTTGACCATTCTAGCAAATTTTGAATATGAAATACTATTTGCTGACATTTATGAAAATATTGTTCTTTGAAAAGTTTGTTCTTTGTTATCACCTATGCCACTGAGGAAATTAATTGAAAACTGGCTTCAAATGGATCTTGAAAGGGTCCCCTCCCCTGGCCCCTTACCAGGCAGCTAAAGGTGGCTTTGGGCCGCAGCTCACAGCCAGATCAAGTGGGGTGGGAGGGGTTGGGTAGCTCGTAAGCAGGGCCGAGACAGAGCTGTTTAGCAGGCAGTCAGCAGGCCGGGAGGCCCTCGTCAGCAGGCCCAGCCTCAGGCCAAGAGGCCCTCGTTAGCAAACCCTCCACCACAATCCTTTGCCCAGGGCCCTCTCCCCTTACCTGCTGCTGGCTCCAGGCACTGAGGCATCTGAGAGCAAAGAGGCTAGAGTCCAGGGACGAAGGGCGGGTGCTGCAGGGGCAGGGCCAAAGCTGGCTGCACCCTGATTGGCCCTATTCTAACTTGGACAGCCGGATACATCCCACCACCTAGGCTGTTTCGGAAATATATAGAGGAACACCAATGGATAAGGATGTGGTAATAACCGGTTCCGTTTGGGCTGTAATACAATCAATTTTGAATTAAAGACATTTCTTCTTTAGAACCCACCGTTAGCCCTTCTGTTAGCTTCACATATTTCACCTATTCACCACCTGGAGGTTGCCAGCCCTACCCTAAACATGTACAAATGACAAACAACAGCTACCTATATACTGTAAGCTTATGGAAGAAAACAAAAGCAAAGGACCAGAGCCCACAAAGATCACTTAATGAAGACAAGAAAAAGTGAAGCAGAACATTGCAGGAAACAATGTAATAAAGGCAGATTAGTCTCTTTATTGTCTCCAGAGGAAGAAATGTCACCAAGTCTTCTGTGTTTTCTGCATAGCTCAGCTATGGTGCTGTGAAGAATAGTAGTTCAAAGGGAAATGAGCTAGTTAGAACCCTGCTGTCCCAGCATGCCCTAGTGGGAGGATTCTGATTTGTATCTTTCCCTCAGGCCGTCTTGCACTTCCATCTTTGTGTGTCAAGCGACCATAAGATTATTCAGTGCTACAGCCCTCAGGAAAAATAAAAAAGCAATTATATCGCAAATTAAAAACCTGGAAAGAGGGTGGCATGAAAAGGTGGTCACACCAATTTCATTTCTTTGACATAAAAATTGCAGGGCAAAGAGAGGGGGAGAAGGATGGTAGTTTTCATTTCATAAGCAATTTCTTTTCAGGAGCAGAGGAAGTGTATTTTGTTTGCCCGGAAAGCCACATATGAATTAAGGTGAAAGATGCTTCTGGTTTAAGGTAATGAACAGAAACCTAAGCACATTCATTTTCTTAACATTTTTAACTTGGAAATAAGAGCTATCTTTCAGCTATTAAATTTTTTTTTTAATGACGCTAATACAGCTGGAGATGTGACACATGACAGCAAAAAGACTGAATGGCATGCAAGAAACACGGGGGCAGAAATGTGACAAGCCTCTAGCCAAATATTCATCACTCAAAGCATCCCGGGGTCTCATTTTAACCAATGAGTTAGATGTTGCAATTAGGTCACACAATGAGTTTGAAATATATTGGTCAAGTTCTTTCTGTGACCAGAAGCATGCACACTTTTAGCTGTACATTTTTTCCAGGATAATATAAATATTTCACACTACAAAGTTTGAGTCCAGTGATACCATTAAGACCGACAGAGTTTTATTCAAGGTATAGGCTTTCATGTGCATGCACACTTCTTGATGCTGTAGGTAAGGCTGCTGTCACCAGTACAAGCAATCACACCAGCTGTTTTGGTTTCTGCTCAAAAGCTCTTCATAATTAAGGTGAAATGCAGTACTTCTAAAAAGTCCCTGCTTGTTTCACTACTAGAGTTCCTTTAATCCAGGGATTTTCAAAGTCTCCCTTAGCACATCTAAAGTTACTTAGGGTTCCCAAGTGTAACAAAGGAAAGATTGATAGCTTTATACTTGCAATGCCCATGTGTATGTGTGTGTGTATGAGGTCTGGGGGAAGACCACATTAAATAAAAATAGGGCTGAGTGACACAAGATATAGGAAACACACTTAGTAGCTCTTATCATTACTAATTAGAAGGAAAGATACAGATACCGCTTTAATAGGGAACTAAATTAGGTAATGAAAAAATACTCCAGTATTGAAGCTTGAACATTCTCAGACATTCCACTGGCTCTGTTACTCTGATAAAATGTGAGTTCCACAGCTTCAAAAAGCAAACATTATCCCAAATTCTCATATTGGTACTATGGCCTGTTTTCGTCTCCACCCGCTACAGTAAATATGAGCAAGGATGAGAAAAGGAAACAATTTGGAAAATAAAAGAAAGAGACTGAAAGGGATTATGAGGCTGTGCTTAATTTAATCTTGAAAACACTATTTGTTTGACTTTGCTACCCAAATTGTACTTCATTGGTGAAACTGGATGCAGAACTTTTCATGTTTCTTTTGCAGTAAAAGGGGTATAAAATACTCCATTAAATAAATAATACAAATAAAAATGAAATTACCAATTCTATATTATTATTATTGTTGTTGTTGTTGTTGTTGTTGTTATTGTTACTGTTATTGTTACTGTTATTGTTATTGTTATTATTATTATTATTGAATTTATATCCTGCCACCCATGGCAAACCATCTCATGGCAGGTCATATAATTAAAAATCCCACATAAAACAAAAAAGAAATATCCCATTTAACCCCCCTTATATTAACACTGATTGGTAGTACAAAAATTCTCATCCCTCTTCCCTATGGAACAGCTGCACCATGGTGCATCAAAAAGCTTCCCTATGCTGATAGCAACCAGCACAATGATCTGCAGGTAAGGTTGCAGTATCTTCCATGCTCCAGCCTCAATCATAGACCTGGCAGAAGAGCTCCATCCTCTGTCAGTCAGTCATGCAAGTCAGCCAATCACCTTTCTACCTCTTTTGAAGGGGCTGGAAGGCAAGTTATTTTTTTTTAAATCAAACTTCTTCATCTAGATGCCTATGCATATAATCAATGATCCATAGTGCTTCTTTTTAATGCCAACCTTTTGTATTCATGAGCCTTGTAGCCCGGAATGGGAGGGGGGGGTTAGAGAGGCATGCTTCATGTATTAACTGTAGCGGATTTTAATTAATTAATTTTTTTTGCTTTGCCTGGACTATTAAACAAGTACTTGTTTCTCCAGGCATTTTGCTTTTAAAAAAAAGAAACCCCATCCCTGGGAGAAGGTGGGAGCAGGGGCGGGCACTGGAGGCAGAGATAGCGTTATGTTAGCTCCACACAGTTCCTTGGCATGTTGCTTGCTGGGTACTTTCCTTCCGCTCACACTACATGGCTGGGGGAATCGACTTTATGCGATTCCCCAGGAAGGGCTTTAAAATGGAGGATGTCGCTGCCAGTTTACTGCTGGGACCCTGGATGTTGGCTGTATTGTGCAAAATGCCTAACATATGGCATCTGCAAAAGGTATTTCACTACATTTGGTAGGTGCGGAATTGCCCTTAGATCTCTCTTACCTGTGTAAAAGAGACAATATAACCAGTATGAACACTACTCTGCTCTTATTCAAAACCTTTTCATACAGAAACATGGACTTGTAAACAGGATTATCTTTTCAGATACAAAACACAACTTCAGTCTGATGAATATCACTAGTTCAAATGGGGTTGTATCTAGATTAAAATTTCTACAGATGCAGGAATCTCCTGCCATAAAGTAGGTTTTTCTGCATCCCTCCTACCATAGCAGCCAGAAATTCTCATAGAAATCCTGTTTCTGGAGCTCTCCTGGGAAAAGGATTTTGGAGGAATCTGGAACATTCATAGGAAGGAGGAAAACTGGAAAATCACAGTCCATGGGTGGACAAGTGGCCAAAATGTTCATCCAGATCCAGCTCATGGGTTTATTATAAACTTTTAAAATATCAATAATTCAAAAGATAGCCAAAGAAAACTAAATGAAACAGAGCCATTGAAATGTAAGTAATTTAAGCAGACAGTAAGTACTTAAATCTGCTCAACTCAATTGGGTTCCATGGAGTTTTGACAAACCTAACTTCTTCTACATTGCACCTGTTCTAACCAAGTCTCCATTTCATCTTCTGGATTTCTGTACAGAGAGCAATGCTGCTAATTCTATCTCAAATACAAACCAGGTGTGAAGCAAAATCCAAGAAACAGATGCTCTCCAGTGTTAGCTACTCTGGGGTCCATTTTTCTATGCAAGGAAAAATCCACTGTTTAATCACAATATCAGCCACACTCCATGATCTTATAGGAACTCCATTCTTATTGTTTGGAATATAAACACAACCCTTTGGAAATTCAATGCAATGGCAGTGGATATGTGCCATATGAAGCGTAGTGTGCATTCCTAAATTTTCCCCACTGGTCAATTTTTTTTTTAAAGGAAGGAGACATGACAAAAATGCCACAGGTAAAGCCTAGTATCTAGAAAATAAGAGGATTTTAAAGGTGTGTTTCATCGTTAGCCTTCTCTTCCTGGACACTAAACAAAACATGTCAACAGACCTAGAATATGCTTTATACATCTTCCCTATAGAAAGAAAATACATAAATATAAAAACTGGGTTCAGGATGAAATTTCTCCACCTTTCAACATAGTACTATGTAATATTTTTTGCTGGACTGGGGTTTCTATGCTACACCAAGAACCAAAAGAATTGTAGGTATAGTGTATCATCTTCAAGGGGTGAGGGAAGCAGAACACCACAGAAGTGATCAGTTTTGTGGATATAGATCTTAAAATATTGGATTCTAGCATCCTAATTCAAATAAAGTTTGAAATACCCTACAAGTAGGAAAGTGCTGACTTCCAAAGATCACTTCTTTCTGTCATGGCATAATGCATATAAAGAAGATGCAAAACAGTGCCTTCCTCTCAATGTGTTTTTTTAAGTAAGTCACATAACTGCTGCTACATGATTAAGCTCACAACAGTCTCACCTATATTTTAATTGCATTAGCATCTCATCATTCTTATTATAACCTCTTCTCTAATTCCTACTTTATCAGTCATGCTGGGGGAAGGGCTTCAGATTCAAATCTATGAATATATTACTGAAGAATATCTCATTGCAATCTTTTCCCTCATCATGATATTTCACATACACATACACATGACCCTTGATCCATTCCAATCCAGCTGTATCTGTTGATGGGTGTCCATCTGTCTACACCCCCTGTTTCATTCGCCAGGCTGTGTTGGACTGACTCAAGCAAATTCAGCTGAAGCAGAATCCAGTTAAGGCAGAGGTCCTCTGGCTGGGTTGGTGGGCTCCAGGTAAGTCAGTGAGAGCCCACCTAGAAACTGGCACCTCTACAGCAATTTAGGCTTATAGGCCACCCCACTCTAAACAGTCTCAAGGCATTTTACAACAGATTAAAAATTAAAAACCTATATAATTTGAAATTTAAAAATTTATCAGTCAAAAATGGGGAAATCATTTGGATGGTAAAAGTGGTCCTTGGTCTCAACCTGGTGGGAGAATACCATTTTACAGACCCTTTGGAACTTAGGGAGTTCTGTAAGGGCCTGCATCTCTGCCAGCAGCTCATTCAACCAGGCCAGGTCAGAGCCAGGACCAAAAAGGCCCTGGTTCTGGTTGAGGCCATGTATACATCTTTGGGGCCAGGGGTCCCAGAGACCAGAGACCAGAATGTTTTGGTCTAGGTCTTTCATACCCTTTCTGTATAAGAGCAAACTCCCACAATGGTATTCTTAAAGAAACAACCAATACAAAACTTTCCACACAAATTTTGCCTCCCTAGGAGTAGATCCAATTTCATGACCTCTTACCCTGCAGTTTCCAAATCCTCCTTTACTGCAATTTTTTTGCCCTCTTAATCTTAACTTGCTGTTATTCAGTGAGGAATTCCTGAATACAAATTTGGTTTCCTGCCATATAGCCCTTTTGTTTAGTCAGTGTTGCATATTTGGCCTCTCACCTCACCCAATTATTATTATTTTTTTAAACATGATGTTGATGCACAATGTTATGTTACAACATATTTTTTTCTTTATAATGTAGCAACGTTCTAACTTGGAGATAAAATAGGTGTTGAGGTTTCATGTAGCCTTCTCCTTTCCTTTCTTTTTTTCTCCTTTCTTTTATTTGGCAAGTAGGTTTTCATGCCATATGCTTGTATTGTTTCTTCATTCTCCCTTCCCGGCCTGAATCACTTTGCCTGTAGCTCCTGGTATGCTTTCTTTTTTTAAAAAAACAACAATATTTTATAACATTACTGCATAAGCCAAAAAAATTTTTTCCTTGGACAAAGCATGTTATCCAATCACCAGGAGGAACAGGGAACCATTGAAATGGTGGCAACCATACTTTCCCCCATGATACATTCAGTATTTTAAAAATGTTATGATGCTATAACATCACTACATATCAGCATAAAATAAAAAGGAGGTTTTGTCACTGAGGAAACACATGATGACATGGCCACAACAAGCCTTCTCAAAGAAAGTGCAGAGTACATAGAGTTGGAACTGAATCAAAGAAAAAAATTCCCTGAAATAAATGCCTTTTTGTGGAAGGGGCCTACCTAGTAATCTGCAGCAACACTTACATGCAGAAAAGGGCTCAGTGAGTTTAACGGGAAATTGGGATTTAGATCCAGGTTTCACTGTTCCTAAAACATTTCCTCATAGAGGGGTAAAACGCAAGTGGCTTCCTGCTTGCAAACACAGGATGGTAAATCTCGCATTTCCAGCCCTCCTCACGGGGAGACCCCACTCATGTTTTTCCTCTGTCCCATCGAGGCTTTTTGCCTCCTAATGAGGCTGCAAAAGAAAGCAAGCCACCAATCACAGCACAGCAGTTCTCTCGTGGACAGAAATGTCCCCCCCCCCCAAGCCCCCAAATTAATTTTTTTTAAAGGTACTTCCACGCTTCTATGACCATTTATGCACTGGGAACTTCACAGCCCCAGCTTCCATGCAGAAGAAAAAATCGGGGGCAGATGAGGAGCACCAGCCCAAATGCTCCCCCGTGTGGGTGCAGGAAGAGGTGGGGCTACCTGTCACGACTAAAACTCCAGCCTGCAGCCCAGCATGAAACCTCCAGTGCATAAATGGTCTATGAGGTAATACCACAACATAGATGCATTTTTAATAAAAATCAACACTGCCATGTTGCTATGGAGAAAGCAGACCAATACAGCATCACCCCCCCTTTTTTTTTGAGATTCGTGTTTTTTGCACTTTATTTCTGAGATGCTGAACATAGTCCCTGGAGCCCAAAAATACATTTTGCGTAAATGGTTGGCTTTAAAACAAGATTCTCAGACCCCTGTATGTTCGGGAGAAGGCTGCCCAATCACCTGCTCCCCCTCTTTCACAGCTCATTTCCCACCTCTAGAAAACAGAAAGGGGGCTGTGTTTTGCCTGCCCAAATTGTGAGTAGTCTGCACATGGTCCCTGCTGCGCAAAAAGACATTTTATGTTAATGGCTTAAAAACTAGGTGCTCAGACCGCTCATTCCCCACCTCCAGAAAACAAAAAAGGTGCTGTGTTTTGCCTGCCTGATCCCAAAAAGGCCATTTAAAAAATACTTGGAGCAGAAAATGGTGTGGAGAGGGCAGGTGCGAGGGCAGGACAAAGCTGCCAAAACTATTGCACATTTCCCCCTTCATACGGGCTTATCCTTTGTGGCTCGCTGGTTGCTCACCGATGGGACATGCAATATAGGGATGTAAATACAGATTTGGCAATTCATGAAATTACAAGATAAAAATGCCCAAAATTTGACCCAGCTACTGGACAACCTTGGAATGCAAGTGATTTTATGTGGAGGGAGCTCTAAAACCTGCCAACAGGTACAGATTTCTCATGTAGAAATGGTCCTAGTCTAACACTTTGATTGCTACAACACACAGGCAAAAAAAAGATGAAATTTAATCACAGAAAGGAATAGCAGCAAAATCTATAAATGATCATATCCCTCCCATGGGTCAACATTTGTTATACCTGTATTCTGAAACATTCTAAAAGAACAATAATAATGTAAAGGTCACTCTCACAATGAAGATTAGTCAATTCAACAGGAAAGTGAGCACAGTCCATCTTTAATACTTTAGCATGAACCATTCATTGTTAAGCTCTTTATGGTTTTCTTTCCTAACTCTAAGGTATCTCTTTCAGCAGGAATCTCTTATAATGCAGATTTTCTGCAAACTCCCTCCATGCTGGGCAACACTTTTCAACAGACTTCATTGTGCTCACTATATAAAAAGTCACAACATACTGAACAGCAAGTGCTCAGTAACATTTCCTTCTTTCTTTCAACCATCAGCATTTTCTCCCCACACCCCCACCACCACTTTGGCCTCCTAAGGAAATATTTCACACCTCAATACACAGTGGACTTCACTCTTCCAACTTGGCTTTGCCAATCAGGAAAGAAAAGAACCACAGAATTAAATATCTTCAGCAACCTCATTTTTTAAATGAAGATTTTAACTAATTGAAGAAGATGCTGTTCTGTCTCTCTTTCCATAGCATTAAGGAAATCCAGCCTCAATTCAATAAAGTGGCTGCTTTCAAAGGCATTTTAATCTGTCTTCACCTCCAAAGTGGATCACCTTTTTTTTAGAGCTTTCAGACAATATGTGCTGTAATAATCCATTTCCAAGGTTTTCCATCCTCAGTATATATGGTTACCAGGTTTCCTAGAAAACCCATTTGTTGCACATCTGAACCTGAAAATCTGGTTTGAGGAAACAAGGAGGATATGGAGAGTGTTAAACAGCATAATTTCTGCTGAGTTCCTTTCCTTTCCCAGGCTCTGCTTCAAAAATTCCCCATCCCAGAGCTTGCATCCACATATACCTACTGGTCTCACTTTTTAAAAGAAAGATTGCCGCACAAGTGCATTAGCATGTTCACTGGAAGAAATAGTTTTCCTTTTCCTGCCCCTCAAATCCTGTGGTCAGCTTCATGGGCACTATTTTCCCAGCATCTTTTTTCTGTCTCACCACCAGGAGAATTTTTGACGTTTCTTTTTTCCCCAAACAGTAATTGCTATATAGTACAACAACAAATTGCCACTTAACTATTTCAAATTTTGAAATATTTATGGCAGTCATAACAGTGATTCTCTTGAGAGTCAGAGAGTGGAACTGAACACAAGTGGAAGAGGAAAACAAGAACAAGGATGGCAGTAAGCGAGCAGAGCACCTTCACATGTGGAAGCTCTCTTGTCGTGATACACACGTAGCATTCACGGTACTGATGAAAACGTCGTGGGCAATTCTTGTTGTGTGAAAGCAGGAGGTTTTTGGTGAAAAGGAAAATAAGGAAATGCTTCATAGTGGGAAAATAAAATAAATTCTATAGCCAATGGAATAAATAAGGTATCTATCACTCTATGTTGTACAATGTTTTATCAGTGTTCTTCTGTACAATGTCTAACACACAAGTTGTCCAAAGTAAAGTTAAAGTTAATTTACCCGAGAAATTGTGCTCACATGACAACCATATTAAAATATTAATATCCTTATCCATTGTTGTTCATCTATATATTTATGAAACAGCCCAGGGGGTGTCCGGCTGTCCAAGTTAGAATAGGGCCAATCAGGGTGCAGCCAGCTTTGCCCTGATAGGCCCTGCCCCTGCAGCTCCCACCATCCGTCCCTGAACTCCAGTCTCTTTGCTCTCAGATGCCTCAGTGCCGGGAGCTTGAAGCAGGTGAGAGGGCCCTGGGCAAAGGGTTGTGGTGGAGGGCTTGCTAACAAGGGCCTCTTGGCCTGCTGATAAGGAGCTCTGTTCTGGACCTGGTAATGAACTGCCCAGCCCCCACCCGCCCCACTTGATCTGGCTGCCAGCTGTGGCCCAAAGCCACCTTAAGCTGCCTGGCCAGGGGCCAAGCAAGGGGGCCCTTTTAAGGACCATTCTTAGGAATGGGCTTTGAAGCTAGTATGACATAATTTATAACTTAAAATCCTGTCAGCTGAGCTATATTGCTTCTTCCTCCTTAATCCATTTATTTGACATGCTTTTGAGGAAATATTTCAAGGTGCCAATAACAAAATTTAAAAACAAAATCTCAAATTAAAAAAATTAACACATATTTAACTTAAAACTCAACCCAGTTATTAATACCAGACAATCTTGCCAACACTTAATATGTACTAAGATAAAAATCAAAGAATAAATTCGATGGACATGAAGTTCAGTTACATATTCATAAAAGCTCTCTGAAATAGCCACCCTTTATAAACATTATAAAAGCCCAGTAAAACTGGAACCTAGATGGCATGTTCCACATTATTATTATTATTATTATTATTATTATTATTATTATTATTATTATTATTATTATTATTTAGATTGATTTTCCACCACTCCTGGCAAGCCGGCTCATGGCGGGTTACAAAATCAATCCCATATACAATAAAGCCCCAATTAAACCCTATTAAAACATTCAAACAAGCATAAAATCACAAAATTGTGGTAACAACATCAACCATCTACATCAAACGCAACTACCAGCAGGGACAGTGAGAAAGTACCTAACTAATCACCAACATGATGTTCAAAGGTAGTCGTATCTATTTCTTAAGGTAGGAGGACCTTCAACTGATCTCTCTACAGTGGCCTCATCCATAGACCTGGCAGAAAAGCCCCAACTTGCTGGCCTTGTGGAATGCTGAAAGCTCCTGCAGGACCCATAGCTCTTCCAGGAGCTCATCCCACCAGGTAGGGGCCAGGACAGAAAAGGTCCTGACCCTGGTCGAGGCCAGGCGAGCTTCTCTGGGGCTAGGAATGACCAGCAAGTTGGTACCCACAGAGTGCAAAGCCCATAGGGGGCATAGGGTTATAGGCAGTTCTGTCGTATTTAGGAGAATAATAATAGATCCTGTAACTAATAGAATAACTGTCCAATACAGCATATGCAGAATGTGACATATCAGCACCTTAAAGTGACCAGATTGTGAAGGAAGTAAAGTGGGACACCACGGGCGGCGACAGCAGCGGCAAAGTCTTTGTGCCGAACACCCCGCCCAGCAAGAGCCCTTTCCGCTTGGCTCCTATGTTCCCACTGCCACAGGCCCGCTCCCTGGCGAAGTTTCTGGGTGTAGGTGGGCAGGGCCGAAAGCGAAAGTGCAGGTCAGGTGGGGGCCAAGGGCGGGCCTCTGCCTGATGTGCCTGTGCAGGCCATCCACAGGGCCAGCCAGGGCAGAGCCCTGCTGCTGGCCATCCTGCTGGCCGGGGGGCACGGAGGAAGGGAGGCAGGGAGGGGGCTCCGGCTGAGCCATGGTGCAAGAGGCAGGCAGAGGTTGACGAAGGCACGCGGAGGCAAGGCCATGGCTGCAGCAGGAGGTAGATGGCCGCGGCAGCAAGGAAGGCGGCAGCAAGAGGCAGGCAGCGGCAGCGAGGAAGTGGTACTTTTAAGGACCTGGGCGGGATGTGGGATAATGTCTTCAAAGGTGTGAGTGTCCCGCAGAAGTCGGGACAGATGGGCAGCTTAAGCTACTGGGGATTGTGTGAGCGCTGGTGGGGACTGGTTCACCCTTCCCCCCCTCAGAGTGCCATTGAGACCGTGTGAGGCTGTGGCCAGTGCTGATTGGGGTAGGGGGGATCACTAGTGGGGGCTTCCTTCTTCCTTCCCCCACCAGGCCACAGTCCCAGGGCCTCCACCCTCCCAGCTCCTGCTTACCGGGCTAGCAGACATTCTTCTTCATCTATATGAGTATCCTGTGCCACATATTGGCCAACTGTTTGCCTAGATTGCCCACAAACATATACAGGACCAAGAATTTCATCTGCCTTATCTCCTACCACTAGAGGTTTACTGATTCCAGATCTGGTAGTTCTTTTTAGGTATCTTAGTAGCCACCATGGATCTATTTTCCATGAGCGTGTCTTGAAAAAAATAATGCTGAAACAATTATATGTCATAAAACTATTGGTAATCAATTTCCTGTAGTAACCCTGGGATCTGAGAGTCAAAGATATTTCCCACAAAGCACTCAGATTGATTATCTGGTCTAGGCAATACCTCAGAAGTGCTTATGTCTACTCTAAGGCCTACTTCATATGGACATCATGCTTAGGCCACAAGTCACATTGTTCCAGTTATATAACTACTATAATAATGTTCTTTGTGACTCAGTCTTCTCACAAGAACTAATGCCAAAATAAGATATTTTAAAAGTTATATAAGAGGATATTGCTCTAATTTAATCTGATGGGGTCAGGGCAATCTGCAGTTATATGGAATATATGTGATACAGGATAATACTGATGAACATCAAATGCAGGAAATTATGAGGCATTACTGCATTGTGAGGACAGTTAACCCTTGACAAAATATAGGACGCCATTTGAATACAGGGACATTTTTATTTGATCATAAAAGAGGTAATAGACTTAATTTAATGTGGTCTTTAAAAACTTTTTACCAAGTGTTTTTAAATGAAAGTCTGCCAGTAAAAGTATTTAAAATTTCAAAGAACCAAGACTGCCTCTTAGGAGTGGGTTTCCCAGGCTGAAATAGCTTTAGAATATCAGCTTCCATCAACCATAAAAGGAGGAATCAGGAGGTACATAATTTATACTTTTCCAACTAAATGGATAAGAAACTGAAATTCAGTCAAGAACTAGTGGCTATTAAACCTATGCCACAAAGGAATGCAATCTAACAGTTTAACTGTACAATACTGTGTCAAAGTTAGCTTGGGTAAGTAGAAATAAGTCCCATTAAATACAATTGGACTCATCCAAGAACTTGAATATCTTTGCAGATAAATTAATGGGAATTAATAAAAGGTACCAACATCTACAGGCTGGGCATATAGAAGAAGATAGCTGTTTTTTTTGTACACAGCTTTTAATTACCTGAATGAGTCTCAAAGTGACTTACAATCACCTTCTCCTCCTTTCCTCACAACAGACACCTAGTGAGGTTAGTGAGGCTGAGAGAGCTCTGAGAACTGTGACTGGCCTAAAGTCACCTACTGGCTACATGTAGAGGAGTGGGGAATAAAACCTGGTTCTCCAGATTAGAGGCTACTGCTCTAAATCACTACACCAAGCTGGATCTTTACTACGCCAAGCTGCAGAGGTCCTAGTTTTAACTCCCCAAATCTCTAGGCCAACCAATCCCTCAAACAGCAAAAGATCTACCCAAGACTTTGGAGAGATTCTCTGTTGCCAGCAAATCTTCATTTTGCTTTATATTTCTCTGCCCTTCAACTTGATGTGAGGTCAACCTTTCTCACTCTGTGTTGCTTGACTTGTCAGTCACTATGCCAATACAAATTACATAGAGAGGTACTTGGATTTGACTGCAAAAGGTGAAGGAACTTTTAAATAAATAATGAAAATCCCCAAACTCACACTATGTACTGGGAAATTTTGGCATTGTCGTTACAGAAAGACATCAATAAGGCCCATTATGCACGGCCGCCAAAACGGCGATTTCGAGTCCCATGGAAAACGTGGAGGGGGAAGACGCGATGCACACCGGTTATGCACGGGGTGGGGCGCGACGGTGGCAAAACCCAGAGTAACCGATTATGCACGCGGTGATCTGGGCGCCGCTTCTGGTTGCGCCCCGGTCACCCGGAAGCTGCGCTTTCTTCCGCATTTCGCTGATGCGGCTTTTTTGGCGGCATGCACCGAAGCTGCAGCCGGTTGCAGCTGGCACCGTGCGTTATTGGTGATTTTAGTCGCCGCCATTCCACCCCGAATGTGCGCTAAAACCCCCGTGCATAATGGGTCTAAGGGATGATTTAGGAGGAGGGAAAGAACTACCTGAAAGGAGTTGGTCAATATGTATGCACACAAGTCAGTTGTTGAGAAACATTGTCAGCTCATACGGCCATTTCCAAACTGTATTAATGATACTACATGCAGCATACAATTGCCACATCCAGAGGAGCCAGCTGAACATCCAGGGGAGACCTGAAGATATCTCAAAATTATAATAGTCCTGCAGATTACAGAGGGTGGACTTTATGACATTATACCCTACAGAAGTCCCTTCCTGCTCTAAATTCTGCCTTTTTCAGACTCCACCTCCCCAAATCTCCAGGAGTTTCCCAAGCCACAATTCTTTCTTTCTTTCTTTCTTTCTTTCTTTCTTTCTTTCTTTCTTTCTTTCTTTCTTTCTTTCTTTCTTTCTTTCTTTCTTTCTTTGTCTTTCTGTCTGTCTGTCTGTCTGTCATACTTTTAGGCTGCAGTTCCCAGCCTGCTGGCCCGTGCCGGCTAACAACAGTTAAAACAATACAGTAAAATAAACAAAACCCCACAGTTCCAGCACAAACTATCATGTCAAGGAAATATTCAAATATCTTTGTTTCTATTTAATAACACTACATACATATGCCACTTTTCTTCTGCCATCTTCAAAATGGCCCTAAAATTTTATCAGAGTCATACATGGAACTAATCATCCATGAAACTGTCTTCATAGATACTGCTCACTTTTAAAGAAACCTTACTTTTTTTGGAAACACATTCTGATAAACATAGGATAGTAGTTCATCAGTTTTTTGTTTTTGTTTTGGCCATATCTTGCAGTTATAAACACATAAGGCTTTCCCCTCCCCAGCAGATGTTTGAATCCCCAATAAAGTTGCTTGCATGTAAATCTGTTCCTGATAATGCAAACATCCTATAAACATGTTAATGATTTGTACTTAAGGCTTGAAGTCTTTAGATGTAAAGACAGTAGAGGGAAATATCCTAACCAAGTGAGAGGAAAGAACTTGTCTTCATCAGTACAGGAGAAGCAATTACAATAAGCAAGTGAAAGCTGTCTTCACTATTAGACACTGTCATAATGCATTAGTGAAGTATCACATTAAATCTTCCTTAATGTGAAATGATGTTCCATTGATAGGGATGTCACTGCTCATATGATCTATTCTACTGACATCACACAGTAAGATCAAGGCGTCTTCCCACAGACTGGCACTGGAAAGCCAAGCTCATGCCAGAGAAGCTGATTAAGAACTTGCATCCCCACCTGGTGCCAGGAAAACAGCACATCACATCCTGGGTTTTAGCTGATTATCATCCTGTAATTACCTGGCCACTTAATCTAATCTGGACCTTTTCTTGATGAAATCTGCATCCTCCTGAAGCAAGCAGTGTCAGCCATATGGTGATGAACAGGATGCTCTAACATTATGGTTCTTCTTACTGGAATACCATTTGTAAATACACTCTTAATGGATATTTGCCTTGGAAAAGTATATCATTCCTTTACAGACAGATACAACATTGGAAGACAACTGAACATAGCATCTCTATGTTATTTCCCATAACCCATAAATTATCTCGTTCCTTGTTGCTTTATACATTTATTTATCTTTGCACTTTTTTTTCCATTAGTGCAAATTGGGGCTGGCACCAAAAATTATGTACCCAAGTATAGCTGTCTTAACTTTCTGTTATGATACCAGCATAGTGGCCAGTTACCAATCCATTCCAGTGCATAATATGCAGTACCATACCATACAAAATTGTACTCTGCACATTCAATTACCATTCCCAACAGGGACACATTGTCCCCTGGTAACAGAAGTGAATCTATCTATGTAATAGGGCCAAATGTAGTTACAGGAATAGGGAGGCCAACTCTTCCACTTTGGCAGGAAATGTGGAGTGAGTTCCATAACAGCTGCCTGCAGCCTTTGCAGGTCCTGGGGGGGGGGGGAGAAGGAGGCCATTTGCTGAATACTTCCACTCCATCCCCCTAATCTAGCACCCGTTGTATTCCTGAATGCAACGGGCTTGGCCCCTAGTGTAGTACATAATCTTTGGAGTAGGGTTGGGTGCTTTGGTGTCCAAAACAGCCGTTCATACCTGAAGCAGCCAACGCCGCAGCATGGGGGGGTGGGAGGTGCAGGCGCCACGCCGACAGCTGCGCCTCCCCTCCTCCGCCCATGGTGCAGCGTTGGCTGCTTTGGGTGAACGGCTGCTTTGAATGCCGAAGCGCCCAACCCCACTTTGAAGTATGCAGGCTCCAGGTCATGAAGACCTCTAAAGATAAGCACAACAATATAAGATAACAACATGACATTAAAATGCACAAAAATACAAAAAACTACCTGACAGCAGCAAACTAACTCACAAGTATAGGAAAGGGAACAGAACAAGTGGTAAAAGCTCTGCCCTTAATGGCGACAGACCCTCCAGGCATTTCTTTCCTTTAATGAAGCAACTCTCTTTAAACCTGCAGGTTGGAGAGAAGGAACAGAGCAGGTGGTAAGAGAACCACCCTTGATGGTAACAGTCTGTCTCCCAAAATTCTCTAAGCTGGATCTCGAAAGGGTAGTCTATAAATCAAATCAATAAATTTAATGATCCATGCAGCCCAACTTGGTCACTGTCGGGCTGCTGAATTCTGTACCAACTGGACTTTTCAAATTGTTTACAAGGGCAACCAAACATAGAATGTGTTACAACAGTTAAGCCTAGAGGTTGTTGCTCAGTGGATCAGTATATTGCAAAACCAAAAAGGGAACCAAAATCCAACCTGAACAGAAGTCAGGAACCCAAAAGTTGAGCTGCAAAACAATATTAAAAAATAATTTTAAATATTTATTAAACAAAGTACACCAACAACATATTAAAAACAAAGTAAAAACAACACATATCTAACTAGAACAGACCAAATGCATTTTGATGCACAAGGGGTCTTCAGTAGTCAATATATTGTGTGAGATGTTCTCTTGTATAAGATCAAAATCTAAAGGCTTGCTGAGTGGCAAAGAAAAATCTGTTAGGTGTAACTCCAACTAGTGTTTCTAAAGTATCTGGTTTGGAGCCCACCTTCTAAAATATGTATTTTCTGAGGTCACCACTCTTAGCTTTTGCCTAATTCTACATCAAGAGTGCATTTCCATGTAGGTCAGAAAAGGTTCCAATGATTCTTTAATATTTTTTTGCAGCTCAACTTTTTGGGTTCCTCACAATGGATCAGTATAGCCAGAGCAGCAGTCTCCAAATAAGGGCATAAACCCAAAACCAAAAAAGGATAACATCCAGAAGTTGATTAAACAACATAGTGCTGGCTGCCATCTGCATTTTGATAGTAACCCAGACACACGTGCACACACACACAAAAGTTGCTTTGTTTGAAAATCAGAATCAAGGCTATACTGTTGATAGGGATATAGTTATTTCCAATATAATGGTTAGTATTGAATAAGTATATAAAACAAATACTAAGAAAGGCAGCATTTCATTGGACAAAAGAGTACTAAAAATCCTGTGGTGATTCTGTCAGAATGTCTTTCTGTTCAGAGAAAGGGCAAAATGAGAAGAAATAAAAGTACAAAAGTAGAGTCCTATTAAATACATATCCCCCCACCCCCAGCAATACATTCCAACAACTGCTCCTTTTTTATCCACATGTGTTCCTTACCCAGATGCACAAGTGAATAGAGTGTAAATAAGGCATCAACAAGGGGACAATCACAATCATTTCTTTGGCTGAGGCAGCTGGAAAAGGGCAATAATGACTACAGAAATCAATGGCCATTTTCAAACTGCTTTTGTATTCTGTTTTAGTAACTGGGTACTGTTTCTGCACTGGAGGCTTTGTGCCGGGCTTCAGGATGGAGTTTGAATCAGAACAGGTTGCATCACCTCTTCCTGCTCCCTCATGGGGGAACATTTGGCCCGGTGCACCTCATCCACACTGGATTTTTGTTTCCTCACAGGAGCCAGGACAGTGAAGTTCACAGTGCAGAAATGGTCTCTGCCATTTCAGATACACCTGTTTTAGCAACCAATTGCCAGTGGAATTTATTTACCTGTTCATACAAACCTCATTACATTGGGTTAGCAAATCATGATTGAGCTGCTTTTGAAGGAAACAGCTTCCTTCCTGTTTTCTACCCCTCCTATATGCTTTTAAATTAAAGTGACCAGATTTTAACATTGGTAAAGTGGGACACCATTGACTGGGGGGGTTCTTGATTAAAAATTTGGTCAATATGGAGCAACAAAAAGTTTCATAGAACGCATTGAACACAAAAATAGTATTGTAATATATATTTTTTAAATTTCAACATAAGTACCATTTGCCAGGTGCCCCCAGATGTCCCTCCAAAAGTTGGACAATCTGGTCACCTTATTCTAAATCACTGTGGTGTGCTGTTTAAAATGTCCATAGCGCTTCTTACAATGCTATCTTTCCTCCTTGCTTTTGTTCACTGCATGATCTTCCACTGACTTTTTTTGAACATTCTCAGTTGAGCTGCATAACACTAAAACAATATAGCAGTTCAGAGCTCCACTGGCACCTTTGAGATGACTTGACTCCACTGCATCGATAGAGTCAAGGCCTCTCAGTGGTGCCACTACAGCACTGAAGGGCTATCTTGGTTTAGTGCTATAGAACGTTCAAGCCCCAAGGAAGGTGGCACAGTAAAAAAAAAAAAAAGGGGGGGGGGAGAGTGCCACTGTTTGAAATGACTATAACACTTCAGAAATGGCTTATTAACTGATGGAAATTTGCTGTATGGCTGTATGAACCCCCTTTCCCTGTATCTCTTTACATTCGGTTTAGAACAGTAATGTGGAAATCCTGAATGTCTGTTTTCCATCTAAGAAGATGGTTCACAGTGTCCACAGACTGAGAATTTTGTTAAAAGATGCACTGTTTGTGTAAGAGAACTAGTGTTGCCAACTTTGGGTTGAGAAATTCCTGGAGATTTTGGAGATGGAGCCTAGGAAGGGAAGGGATTGGAGGGGGGAGGAGCTCAGGGTCCACCTTCCAAAGTAGTCACTTTCTCCATGGTAACTGATTTCGATCATCTATAGAACAGTTGTAATTCTGGGAGATCATCAGGCCCTACCTTGAGATTGGCAACACTAGGCAAAACACATTCAAAGTAGTCAGTACTAAACTGCAAAGAACTTGACAAGATGGTGGCTGGTGGCTACTTAACCCCCTGAATAAAGGTACATTTGTTGGATTAAAAAACTGGTGAAGCAAAAAAGTCCCCAAGTATTCAATAAGCAGGGAAGCGGAAGTCCTTGAAATGTACCAATAATCCAAACCATCATTACAAGCAAGAAGGGAGAACAATTGCTATATCACTGAACAATTTGGCGTGCGAAGAATCTGCCCCTAATTAAAGTCTGCAGGATCTAAAGAAGGCAATGAATTCTGCAAAAGAGGAAAGTAAACACATGATGATATCCTTGTAATTCATACATAACATGAAAATTACTCTGGCCTGTATTGCACCAAAGTTTGAAACCATCCTCCAACTTGGTTTTTCCACGGTTATCCCAAACACAATGCAGAAATATTGGCACTGGGCAGGCGGGTGTACCAGTGATTTTTCCATGCTCAGTCTGAAATCACAGATTTGCTGTTTCACATGAGTGTATTGAACAGGTGGCAGATTGAGGGATATTATTGTTTGAACTGTGCAGGAAGCAAAGAGGCCAACTGGCTGCACAAGCTGTTGAATCACAAAGCCAAATATACACACAATACACAATGTTCAGGTCTGCATGGTGCTGCTCAAAGAGAGTCTTTGCATGGGGAATATAATTTTAAAAATAAGCTAACACACAAGAAAATAAGTAATGCTGGCATAGTATAGTGGTTATAGTATTGAACTAGCATCTGTGATACCAGGGTCAAATCCCTGCTCTGCCATTGAAGTTTGCCAGGTAACCTTGAAGCACATCACAATCTCCCAACCTAATCTACCTTACAGGTTTGTTGTGAGGACAGAGTGGAGAATAGGGTTGCCAGCTCTGAGTTGGGAAATATCTGGAGACTTCAGGGCTGGAGTTGGAAGTGGGCAGTATTTGGGGTGGGGAGAGACCTCACTGACGTATACTGCCTTGGATTCCATCCTCCAAAGCAGCTATTTTCTCCAGAGCAACTGATTTCTATCACCTAGAGATAAACTACAATTCCAGGGGATCTTCATGTCCCACCTGTAGGCTGGCATCCCTAATGGAGAAAGGAAGAACAACGTGGATTCAAATATGGGAGAAAATATATAATACATTTTAAGGACAAATGTTTGCACAGTGGCAATATTGTAGTGAATGGGGCCAAAGAAAGAAAATAAAGCAAATAAGCAATGTGTAACAATTCAGAATTCCACTGTGAAAATGGCAGTTACACCCTTCAAAGCCCATTGGCTTCAGCAGGCCTTAAATAGATTAACTCTGCTTCAAATGACACTGTTCAACATGTAACACTTGCATACAGAAAAGAAACAAATATCAACATAAACACAAGAATAGGTTTTGGCATTAGAGCTAACAAACTACAAATCTCCAATGACCCATAATTCAGTAGCAGGGCTGGCCCATAGTTCCTCTTTGGTGCGAAGATGATCATGCTATGTTGACTTATGTATATGAATTAAATGCTTAAGGCAGAATTAACAAGATTTATTAAAGGGAAATCAGGAATTGGCTTTTGAATACAATGTCATTCTCTTGGTCATAAATCAAAAGGATAGAATATGTCTCAGGAGATTAACAGGCCAGTGGAACCCCCCATGACAGCAAGTTTTCCTGTTCACAAAAGATGATGAAATCAATCAAAACTGGATGCTCATGGCTCAGCTTGGGTGTCAGCACATTTGTTAGAATCTGACTGTCAGTCACCTTCCATTTATCTCTACTGACTGGGCATCAAGGCTGTCATAAGGCACAATGTAAACTGCTCCAAATACATTGAAACTCATCTGGAAACATGAAGTGGTTCATCAGAAGTTACAGACATTTCCATACATCATGCCAGACTGGCACCCACGTTGGCATAAATCAGCCAAAACTTTTCCCCCGGCAAGGCAGAAAGTTTTCCTCCTCATCCTGTCAGTAAGTGACAGAGTTATAAAGTGGAGTAAATGATCCTTGCACATAATCTCATGCAACAGTGCATTTCAATGTCGTCAGTTAGGGCCTTAATAATAATTTCTCAAACTTAAGTACCCAAATTGCCTATAAGGCATCATAGATGTGAAATCTCCTACTGATCTTATTATGCAAAATCGTGTAAATAACTCTTTTCTTTCGTCCATCCCCAGCCAGCTGCCTTTCTTTGGGAGTAAATTAAGGAGATCTGCATTCATTACTGTCTTTAAACATCTCAGCATATACATCAAACTGTTTGGATTGTTTTATGCAGTTAGGATTTGCAGTTTTGGAACAGTGCAATTTTTCCCTGTAGCTCAAGCATACTCCATAAACGCTAAGCAGAAGGACACTCGTAACTTTATTCATCAAGGACATTGGTAGAAGTTAAGTACCATGCCATCAAAAAAGAGAGCTTATTTTACTTAAATAAGACGTGTCCAACAAATGAACATCAGGGACATAATGGTTGCGCCCTCTAGTATGTAATGGGAATTGAGTGCCTCATTTGGTTGCTCACTTAACTGAATATTTACTTTCAAAGTCTTAACAAATCGCCAAGGAAATGAAAGTGACAGTTAAGATAATATAATTCTCTTGATGCAAAAAGAAAAAGAAAAGAAAAAAGCAGGAGATGATAATGATAGATAGAAGGTTCTACATGAAACCTTAGATCTTCAGGACATAACATCAGTAGTCAACATGTTTTGCATACAGGAAATCACAAGTTTGATTCTGGAATTCCTAGTTTAAAAATGAGGTCAGACAGCAAGGCTCGCAAAAATTGACCTGTGTCCTGCTCAGGGCTTAGTTCCAGGAGTCAGGGCACTGGATCTGGAGCCAACAATGCCATAGCAGTGTTATGTTGTTACAATAAAAGCTGAGGACTTAAAAAATGCTTCTAAAAGGTAAAAACGTAATTTGGCATATAGGCTTTTGGTTAATAATTCAATAACATCTTTTTGCACATATGTTGAAAACTGATTGGCAAAAGGACAAGCTGAATATGTCCCTAAAGTTCTTAGTGTAAATCATTTCCAGAGACCACTGGATAACGTTTAACGCAATAGTTAAGATCATAGTTCAACCTGGTTCTCTATAGTAACCTGATTTAATATAGAAACCTGTCCACAAATCAAGATCACATTAATCTTCTGAACAATTATCAACTCTGGCCATGAACTTAAAGGTACAGGGTTGATATCCATTCAGAGGAAATAACTGGGAATGAACTCATGGTTACAGCTCGTTCCTCTGAAAGGTCATTCCTTAACCTGCAATCAAAAGCCAACCAGTCTGTCTCTCATACAAAACACACTCATAAACACACACAGGCTGCTCCTGTCTCAGCCACAGAAGCAAAGCACCCCTTAAAGAAAGAGCAAACTTGTACAAAACCTTAAAACTTTCATTCTTAACCAATATTGACTGCTATCAGCAAAAAGAATGACTTGAACAAAAGAATAATATTGCTTTATGAAAAATTGTGTATGAACTGATTGGCAATCCATAACATTTTTTTTTAGATTTGTCTTGTCCTCAACACCCCAGATGGTAGAGTAATTTGGCTAGAGGTTTCTGTAGCACCAGTTAGACAGTTCGCACTGACTACAAACAAATGTGATGCATTTTTGAGGGGATAATCAGAAACTATTTGAATTTCATAAATTAGCCATCTTTAAGGAATATGTTACAAATATTTGCACAGTAATTATTCATGAAATCAAGCTATGTGTCCTAGTTATCTATCATATCACAAAACAAAATTAATTCCAATTATGACACACTGGAGCACATGTAGGTACACTACAAAACAGTAATTTTAATAGAACACTAGTTCTGTTGAAAAATAACCCTTCAATTTAATATGGAAACAAAATCAGAAACCATTTCATACTTGTGGAAATTGCTGGGCATTATGGATATGCTTCTGATGGCACCCTGACAAAACATTTTGTATTTCAATGTTCATTCACAATCAATAACAACCCCCACCCTGGGTTACAAGATAAGGCAATTTCCTTTTTCTATGGGCTAATTCATGCCACCATTCTATATTCACAATACAAAGGAACTTTAGGATTTAGTGGGACTTTTTTTGTAGCCAAGTTCAATTAATGAGAACTTTTCAGCACTATTTTAATGTCTACGGCTAGCTTACAGATGGTGATTTTATTTTTGGCAACACATATCTTAGATGACGAGCAAGCCACATGCTTTGTATGACTTCCTCAAAATAAGGACAGTAACTAATGAATCTGTGCTCAGGCAGTTTATGTAAATGTGTGGTATGCTGTATGAAAATATTGTGAATTTAAAAAAATGCGTACTCATAATCAATATATTATTTTTGTAATAATGTCTTAGATGTACTTGGTTATAAGTGAGCATATTGTGTCTGTAGGGTTGTCAGCTCAAGGTTGGGAAAAACCTGAGGAATTTGGGGGTGGAGCCTGGTGGAGGGGTTTAGGGAGTGGAGGACCATACAATCCATCTTCTAAGAGGCCATTTTACCTAAGGAAACTGATCTGGAGATAAGCTGTAATTCTGGGGGAATCCCAAGGTCCCACCTGGAAGCCAGCATCCCTATTTATGAGTGATATATCGTTATATTTTTATGAACCAACTTACTGCTCAGCAATGTTTTATAGCTTTGACCTTAGTATTTTTCTGAAGTAGGTAGCTGGAATGAAGGGACTACAGTCCAGTAGTTCTAATCCTATCTGACTGAACAGAACAACCAGGTGCAGCTTGACATCAAGGCACAAGTTTAGTCTCATTCATTTATTGTATTACTTCACATCTATGTAATACTTCACTGTATTATTTCATATCCCTGCAATAACTTATCTGGCTATTTAGAGTGAAGTACAGATTGAGTCAGTTGAGCCAGGTGAGATGTTAAAAACAGGTGTATCTACTCTCAAACTGTGTTGGTCTACATATGTACAGTAAAAGCTTTGTTATGCCAGTGAATGTGCCAGTGTTTGTCACTTCTGGTACTTCCTTGCATTCCCAGAGAATTGCTGATCACCACTGTGGGATGGTTGGAGAATTCCCTCCGGGCCAGGCTAGATTCTGGAGATTTTTGATGGGGAAGGATCACTTGGGCATGAATTTGGGATCACTGAGGGTAAGCAGGTATTTGTGAGTTCCTGCATTGTGCAGGGGGTTGGACTAGATGACCCTGGATGTACCATCCAACTCTATGATTATTCTTTGATTCTATGATCTGACACTTCAATGTCTAGAATGATCACTTAGCAGCATTGCCCAGAGTCTAACACTGAGCATAATGCCACAGGCCATTAATAGGCTTCTGACAACCAATGCAGCAAGCCTCCTTTGTGCTCAATACATCACTAGTTGTTGGGTCACAGCTTTGATGATGATGTTGTTTAGTCGTGTCCGACCCTTGGCGATGCTATAAGAAAGTTTTTGCCATACGTTTCTGTCAATGACTGCTTCTTTTAGTTGGTTCATGGTCATCTCTGTATCGGCTTTAGAATCATAGAATCATAGAGTTGGAAGGGGCCATACAGGCCATCTAGTCCAACCCCCTGCTCAATGCAGGATTAGCCCTAAGCATCCTAAAGCATCCAAGAAAAGTGTGTATCCAACCTTTGCTTGAAGACTGCCAGTGAGTGGAGCTCACCACCTCCTTAGGCAGCCTATTCCACTGCTGAACTACTCTGACTGTGAAATTTTTTTTCCTGATATCTAGCCTATATCGTTGTACTTGATATTATTGTACCATTACTGCGTGTCCTCTCCTCTGCAGCCAACAGAAACAGCATCCTGCCCTCCTCCAAGTGACAACCTTTCAAATACTTAAAGAGGGCTATCATGTCCCCTCTAAACCTCCTTTTCTCCAGGCTGAACATTCCCAAGTCCCTCAACCTATCTTCATAGGGCTTGGTCCCTTAGCCCCAGATCATCTTCGTCACTCTCCTCTGTACCCTTTCAATTTTATCTACGTCCTTCTTGAAGTGAGGCCTCCAGAACTGCACACAGTACTCCAGGTGTGGTCTGACCAGTGCTGTATACAATGGGACTATGACTTCTTGTGATTTTGATGTGATGCCCCTGTTGATACAGCCCAAAATAGCATTTGCCTTTTTTACCGCTGCATCACACTGCCTGCTCATGTTTAGTTTACAGTCCACAAGTACCCCAAGGTCTCGTTCACACACAGTGTTACCTAGAAGCGTATCCCCCATCCAGTAGGCATGCTTTTCATTTTTTTGACCCAGATGCAGAACTTTACATTTATCTTTATTAAATTGCATCTTGTTCTCATTTGCCCATTTTTCCATTGTGTTCAGATCTCGTTGAACTCTGTTTCTATCTTCCAGAGTATTTGCCAGTCCTCCCAATTTGGTGTCATCTGCAAACTTGATGAGTAGTCCCTCCACCCCCTCATCTAGATCATTAATAAATATGTTAAAAAGTACCGGGCCGAGCACCGAGCCCTGAGGTACCCCACTACTCACCTCTCTCCAGTCTGATGAAACACCATTGACAACAACTCTTTGAGTACGGTTCTCTAACCAATTCCCTATCCACTTAACTATCTGAAAATCCAGATTGCAGTCCTTCAACTTATCCAACAGAACATCATGGGGAACCTTGTCAAAAACTTTACTAAAATCCAAGTAAACGATATCAACCAAATTTCCCCGATCCAGCAAACCTGTTACTTGGTCAAAAAAGGAAACCAGGTTGGTCTGGCAGGACCTGTTGGAGACAAATCCATGCTGACTTCCTTGGATCACCAAATTGTCCTCCAGATGTTTGCAGATCGCTCTCTTTAATATCTGCTCCATTATCTTCCCCACAACAGAGGTCAGACTCACTGGTCTGTAGTTTCCCGGGTCATCTTTCCTCCCTTTTTTGAAGATCGGAATAACGTTTGCTCTCTTCCAGTCCTCCGGGACATCTCCAGTCCTTAAAGAGGTCCTGAAGATGATGGACAAGGGCTGTGCAAGTTCTCTGGAAAGTTCTTTGAGCACTCTCGGGTGCATTTCATCCGGACCAGGGGATTTGAACTCATCCAGTGCAGCTAAATGCCTCTCGACAACCTCTCTATCCATGTTAACCTGCCACCCAGACACTATCCTTTGGCTACAGCCATCTCTAGATGTGCCTAAACACTTTGACCTGTGGGAAAAAACTGATGTAAAATAGGCACTAAGCCTTTCTGCTTTCTCTGTATCCTCCGTTAGAGTTTGTCCATCCGCACCCAACAGTGGGCCTATTGCCTCCTTTACTTTACTTTTGCTCCTTACATAACTGGAAAAACCTTTTCTTATTACAATGGGCATCCGTGACCAATCTTAGCTCTCTCTCAGCTTTGGCCTTTCTGATGATTGATCTACAGTGAACATTTTCCTTTTCTTTCTTAGTTCCTCTTGAAGTTCTCTGTTCATCCAAATAGGCTTCTTAGAGCTCCTGCAGTGTTTTCGTCTTTCTGGGATAGTCATTGATTGAGCATGCAATAGCTCTTATTTGAGTAGCGCCCACCCTTCACATGCTCCCTTCCAGCATTCTCATCCATGGTATGACACTCATCATGTCTCTGAATTTATTAAAGTTTGCCCTACGAAAATCCAACATCCGTGTCTGGCTTTGATCATGTTGAACCAGCGGATCCTTTGGCGACCACATTTACTTTTGCTGCTGATCATGCCAGCATTAATGATTTCTCCGATGAGTTTGATCGCATGATGTGTCCAAAGTAAGTGAGCTTTAGCCGTAATATCTTGCTTTCGAATGACATAGTTGGTTTGCTCCTCTCTAAAACTATCTTGTTTGTTACTTTGGCTGTCCATGATATTCGTAGCATTCATCTCCAACACCATAACTCGAAAGCATCTATTCTCCTCCTGTCTTCTTTCTTCAGGGTCCAGCTTTCGCATCCATAGCTTGTTATGGGGAAGACAATGGCGTTGACTAGCCGGCACTTTGTATTAAAGCTGATATCCTTATCTTTCCATATTCAGTTCATGCTTAACATTGCGTTCCAGCCCAGTGTTATTCGCCATTATCAAATGGCAATTTCACAGATGCATCCACCACTCTGAGTGATCATAGAGCAATAAAGATGAAATCATCAATATATTCATTGTTAATCGTGACTTTGTTGCTACTGCCAGTAGTTGTCATGAGCTTGGTCTTTTTGATATTTAGGTATAATCGCATCTTTTCACTTTCTTCTTTTAGTCTCTTTATCAGGCTCTTCAGATCATGCTCCAATTCAGCAAGGAGAGTTGTATCATCGGCACAGCAGAGATTATTGATGGTATGACCTCCAATTTTGACTCCAATTGTAGATTCTTCCAGATTAAGCTTCTGCATAATTACCTTTGCATATAGGTTAAAAAGAAAGGGTGATAAGATACACTCTTGTCTCACTCCTTGCTTTGCTGGATGACTGTTTAGGGTAACAGAATACTACACAATGTCCTCATTTCCATTGTGTTTAACCCTACAAAATTAGAACATAATTGGAGCTTCTGAGTCCAATATATTTCTTTTACTGAAATAAGGTTACAAACAATATGTTTAAATGATAGCAAAGTAAATTTAGATTGAACATTAGGAAAAGTAGCTGAAGGAGCAATAAGCAATGCCCCTCCCTTGAGTATGTATTCAACCCTCTTTTCAGAGACAATACTACAGCTCGGTTTAATGGCTAAGAGCAACAGACTCTAATCTCGAGAACTGGGTTTGATTTCCTCTTCCACATGCAGGTAGCTGGGTGATCTTGAGTTAGTTACAGTCCTGTTAGTGCTGTTCTCACATAGCAGTTCGCGAGGCGGGCGATTGCTGGGCACAGCTGCAAGCGGCGGTGCTGCAACGGGCGTGGTCGTGGGTCCCTCCTGGGCACGGAGGCAAGCGGCGATCTGCGGCGGCGAGGTAACGGCGGCGGTGGCTGGCAGCATGGGTCCGAATTGGGAGGGGGCAGATTGGGAGGCGGTCCGCGGCTCCCGTGTCGTCAGGCCAGCGGGAGAAGACAGCCAGCGATGTTGCGGCGTCCCTGCTCCTTTCCGAAGATGGAGGAGTGGCGGTGCCGGAGGACATATAGAGTCCCCGGCCAGCCAGGCGAGGCTGGGGCAAGCTGCCCCTTGGCGGCTTGGCTGTGGATGGACACTAGGAGGGCCCAATAAGGAGCCACTTTGCGGCTCCTGATTGGGCCCTCCGAGTTTTTATCCCGGCCAGGGCCCGCACTAACTCCTCCCAAACAGCCCTTAGCCTTTTATTTAATCCGCTCCACAGGAGCGGTTTAAAGATAGAACAATCTGTTAATTGAGCTACCATAAAAAGACAGCATAGTATATTAATCACCAGATATTCCTTTCAAGTTGTAACAATTTCACTTTCTTTAGGAGAAAAAAAGAGTTTAATGAAATCCCGAAATGCATATTTAACATTATCATACATTGACCTGAATAAAAGTAAACATGAATTAACAGAGTCACTGGTGATATATTAACCCCATAACATCAAAACTAGAATTGTGAGTAGTTCAGCCCACCTGTTTCCCCTACAGGACCAACTGCCTGCATTTGATCCAATGCAATTCATGGAAAATATATTTTGATGAGATTCTGCATATTTTGTGCACAGATTGTTTGCTCAAAAATAAATGTACTGTGACAGATGTCATTACATGCTTCAGACTTCAGCAGCTTCTAATGTATTTTCATTCCAGAAGACTGAGAAAGAAAAGTGCCAATCAAAACCACAACTTCTGTTTCCATGAAAGTTCCTAGTATATTAATCTGTCAGTTTATTTTATTTTTCACCACCAAAAACAGCATAATATGATCATTTCTGACAAGTGTATCCAACACCCTAAGTACAATTTTTCATTCGTTTAATTTTTTTTTAATGCAAACCGGAACACTCTCATTTTAAATGTAAATAGAATAGAAATGGAAAATCTTAATGATGAACCCCTCAAACAGACACATATGTAAAGTCACATGTACATGTATGAATCAAGAATATTATCATATTCTTAATCTGGTTTAAAATCTGGATTTATTTAACATCATTATATAAAAATGTGATTTTCTGTTTTTAGTCTCACAGACTGATTATGCACGGGGTGGAATGCCCAAGATTGAGGTGACAGGGCTTCAGGGAAAATCCCCGATTATTCTTGATGTCACCACCATCCCGGGCACCACTGAGCCCTGGCCTGACCCAGGCCCTCAGAAGGCCCACATTAAGGAAACATGGAGTCTTCCGCATTCCTGAGTCTGCTGTGGGTGCCAGCGAGGGTTAGGTTGGGCTAGCCCAGTGCATAATCGGAGGAGACGGACCTTTGGCTCCTCCCCCGACCTATGCCATTGCTGCAGGGACGCCTCTCACTCCTGCCAGCTCAGCGGCGCTGACAGGGGAGTCCCCCACCCCCACCATAATGGGAGAGCAACATGCTGCTCCCTGCCAACGTGCAGTGGGGGCTTCACGCTACTGCATTCCTAAACAGAAAAAATGCCCCCCACAGACACACACACGGCAGAACCTTTCTACTCAGCTGCCTTTTCTGGAGGCAGAAATCCAGGGCAGATAGTATGCACCAGCAAAAATGGTCCCTCATCGGGACAGTGGCTGGGCAAAGTACCCTGTCATTAAGAATCGGTGGCAGCCTGGTGCGACCACTGCCATGCAGAATGGGTCTCGCTCATCACCATCCTCCCTCCCACTCCTTTCCTCCCCCTCCCTCCCTCCATCCCAAAACCTCTTTTTTTAAAGGGTTGATCACATTACAATGCTGTTTAAAAAATATCACATACTTGGGGGCAGAGGTAAAGGGGGGAGGTAATCGAGGTCATAGGATGGTGGAATTAGGTGCAGGTAGGCACTATTTTTAAAAACAAATTGGAAACAGAGAAGTGAGCAAAGCATGATGGAGGGCTCCCTCTATCTGATTCAGATGCAGAGAGCATATTGGAAACAAGTGGAGGAAATTGTAGAAAATGAGGGGAGGAAAATAGATTTGCAGCATCCAAAGGAAATTAAAATTGAGACTAAAACAAATTATTATCTCAAATGCAGAAACGATCTTGGTGAACTATGGTTCCTACATTCTGGTTGTGGAATGTTTGATAATATTGACCTCTTTAAATAGGAGGGCAATGTATCACTGGGCAGACCACTGACCTGATTGGAGGAGATTGGTAGGTGTTAAGTAAAATTATAGAATTAGAGTGGCTGTTTAAGCTTAATTCAATTGGCAAGCTCCCTGAGGTATGAAACAATTGGTAGAAGTACCCTAGTCAGATACTTCTGACTGACCAGTTGCTTCACCAGTGCCTGAATCCAATAGGGAAATGGTGTTGATAGACAGCATCTCTGAGCATAGTTCATAGACAAGAAAAAGTCCTTTAATCTATGGTCATCTTCAGAACAGTGCTTTGGGTGCCCCAACATTCTGAATAAAGTGGATGGCAACCTGGGAAAGGATCTTCTCAGTCAATGCAAAGCTCTGCAACTCTCTTCTCAGGGAGATCTCTCTGTCCCCTTGTGTTGCCATTGTCTGCCAGTGGGTCTCTGTCTCATTTGGCTTTGCTTCCTTATAACAATGTTATAATTGCAGTTTTTAACATGCATTTTAGAGCCTCTTGTGGCACAGAGTGGTAAGGCAGCAGACATGCAGTCTGAAAGCTCTGCCCATGAGGCTGGGAGTTCGATCCCAGCAGCCGGCTCAAGGTTGACTCAGCCTTCCATCCTTCCGAGGTCGGTAAAATGAGTACCCAGCTTGTTGGGGGGTAAACGGTAATGACTGGGGAAGGCACTGGCAAACCACCCCGTATTGAGTCTGCCATGAAAACGCTAGAGGGCATCACCCCAAGGGTCAGACATGACCCGGTGCTTGCACAGGGGATACCTTTACCTTTAACATGTATTTTAACTCTGTTTTAAATGTGCATTAATGATATGTGTTGCAGGGTTTTTGAATGGTTTTAAAATTAGAAGTCATAAAAATTTACATTAAAATGTTATTTTTATATCATGTATGTTTTAAATTGTTATCTACCTTGTTGGCCTTTGGGAGGGCACAACGGTACAGTATGAATTCGATAAATAAAATATAATAAATTAGTGAATAGCTATTTTATCACTGTTAAGCTTTGATCCAGTATGCTCCTTCACAAACACTGGGGGACCTCTACATTAGCATTTCGGAACTTGAACTGAAAGGAAGCATAAAGAAACAGGTGTCCAAATTAATACACATTAGTTTAAGCCAGCACTGGTGTCTATGTCTTGCTTTCTGGGACAAGGGACCAATATGCTTGTTCCGTTCTATGAAGGGAATGTCCCCCAAAACCAATTGTCATGAAATTAGCAAAGATTCCTTTCCTTCCTTTCCCAACTATCTCTTGTCTGAAGGAAAATACACTTCAGAGTTTTATATGAACATCTGATACTGTAGCTGTTTGGCAACACTTTTCATGGCCTAATATATGGAAATGTATCAATGGAGTGTGTGTGCAGAAAGTGCCATCAAGTTTCAGCTGATTTATGGTGAGCCTGGCAATGGGATTTCATGGCAAGTGAGAAGCAGAGGTGGTTTGCCATTGCCTTCCTCTTCAGAGTCTTCCAAGAACTGACTCTACATAGCTTCTGAGTAGAGTTGCCAGCTCTGAGTTGGTCCCTCAGATAGGTGAGACCCAGGCCATGAATGGCCTTAAAGGTAAGAACCAATACCTTGAACCTGATCCAGAAGCCAACTGGCAACCAATGCAGCTGCCTCAGCATAGGCTGGACATGGGACCTCCAAGATGACCTTGTAAAGATCCCAGAGGCTGCATTTTGCACCAGCTGCAATTTTTGGTTCAGGGACAAGGGTAGGCCAGCATAGACCAAGTTACAGAAGTATAATCTGGAAGTGACTGTTGCATGGATCACCATGGCCAGGTGGTCCGAGGACAGGTAGGGTGCTAGTAGCCTAGCCTGGCACAGATGGAAAAACACCACTTGGGCTACTATGCTATGGAGTCCACTCTTCAAAGCAGCCATTTTCTCTATGGAAACTGATCTGTGTTGCCTGGAGATGAGCTGTAAAACTGGGGGATCCCTGGATATCACCTGGGGACTGGCATCCCTACTTTCAAGATCTGACAATGTCAGGCTTTGCCATGCTACCTTTGCTCCACACGGTGTATTATTCCCCATTAAAAAGTCAGCTGATTGATTTGCTTCTTGTGGCAGGGGCTCTGCTGTTCTATGAAAAGAAGGTTTTCCCAAGCAAAGTTTCAGAGAGCTGGTTAATTAAGTGCATAATTAGGGTTCTTATGTTGCTTCCACCTGAATAACCCTGCATGAATATCATTACAATGAGGTGTGAGAGATTAATTTTAGGAAGCTGACTTTCTCAGTATTTTCTGCTACCCAACTAGATAGCAAGTGAGTTTACAAGTTTTAGTACGATGCAGTGATTTATGATATTTTATGTAAACTGCCACAATCCTGGAGTTGCGATCTAAAAATTTGAATATAAATATTATATTTTTTCTATACTGCGTTAATTTTGTCTATTACAATGTCCTCTAATATCTATCCAAAAGAAATTAATATGTGCTTTCCTTCTGGTTGGTTGCCCTAGCAATGTTACTATTTTAAGTTAGTTACTTATACTTATCTCAGGCCATCTGGCCCAGTAAAAAATCAGAATGTATATTGCTGCCTTTTTACCTAGAATATAAGTCTTTGAAAAATCCAGACACAGAATTCTCCTGGGACAGCTGCTGAGATAAATTATATAGCTTTATCAGTGAGAAGAAATAAATGATACTTGTCCTTAAATGATAATTAGCTAATAATTGAGATCATACAGATGGCAGACATGGGCTTGGGTCAGACATAATAGTTTGCTGCTACTTGGTATTAAAGGGGAGCTGCTTGTGTTCATGCAATCCTACCTCCCTACTCCCCCACTTCGATGCCTGGCTAGATAATTGGAATTTAATCGCTGGAAATAGGGAATGTCAAGTTCTCAGGGCCAGGGGCTCCTTCTCCACCTAGACATTCCATCCATCTTCATCCTCTCTAATAAGTCAGATATCAGAGGGATAGTAAGGTTGACCCTTATTGTGATGTCATCACAATACCAGAGCCCTGGAGTAAAATGACAAATTATAACATGTGTATGTGTGTGTGTGGGGGGGGGGATGCTCTACCTTTACATTGCTGTTTCTGTCCAGACTCTGGGCCAGTTCCTAGGCCCTGAGTTCATGCCCAGGCTCTATAATTGCTGCCTCTAACCACTATACCTGTAGCAGAGTTCAATGTAAAAGGTGGCAAGGGAGAATTTCTCTGTAAGGGTCATTAGATCCCATCTTAGTCTCTTCCCTACAAACTGAGTCAGCATCTCTACTCATGAAGAATACTGAGGACTTAATACTCCTAGCAATTCCATAGCAGAGGAGGAAGGACTTGAGCTTCCAAGCACCCAATGTCATATGACATTCCTTCTGGGTCTCCTGAGCTGCCTGGGAGACTTGACTTCAGGGCCAGGTGCCCATTCTTGCTATGCTCAATCTTCCCCCATACTTTGTATTCCCCTGGCTCTCCAAATACCCCTGCTCCCTCTCACTGCAAGGAGCTCTGCATATGACCTTGGTTCCCAGGGGAACATGTTGAGACCCAGCTGGATACTATCTGGCATCCAGGAGAAGATCAGTCTGGATGTCTCCAGGTTTCATGCCTAAACAGTTCAAAGGTGCTTTTGATGTGAATCCCTTTCACCTGTAGTTCCAGCACTAAAAAAAAGCTAGCTAGATTCTTACTCTGTGTCTCAGTCAATTTTGCAATCTGCCATGTTTTGGATTTCTATCATGCTTTGTGAATATCTTCAATAAAGACTGGTCTCGCTGATGCTACTGATGCTACCGAAACCTAAGTTCCTGACACCCGCCCCTGTACTTGGTCCATGCCTCAGCCCTTTTTGCATTCTCTGCTGCTGTGGTGCTTTGGAAGATCTTGGCGGCTCTGGTCATTGGGAGGATCCATTCTAGGGCTTCCAGCTCTGAGAGTGCTGATGGTTCAGGATCCTCTTGAATAGGTCATAAGTCACCAGGATTACAGAAAGGGACTTCCAAATTTGAGCTTCAGGGTGGACTGTGCTCCTCATCATCTTCTGGGGAGGACTCATCCTCTCATGCCACACTGGGGCAGTCCATTACATCTGATCAAATCCATGTTAGATAGCTGCACAGCTGTTTACTTGAAAATAGCCCAAACTGCTCAGAATTTTCAGGAATCTAAAATGCAGTGGCCATACTATTGTGGGCTACAGGAATCACCTGTTTTGCAAAGACTGCACTTGCTGCCTATCAGTTTCTAAATTGATTCCTTCCTATAGGCTCCTAAATGTCTTGGGATTTGTATATTTGACAGAACCTCCCACACACTGTTAAGTCTGCCAACATCCTCTTTTACTTTACATCCAGAGATGAATCCAGAAGGAACTGGAAACAGGGCTTTTCCAGTGATGGCACATTGCCTTTGGAATAATCTTCACCTTGAGGATCACATTAGGTCCTAGGCCAAAATATTTATTTTTTCCTGAATTTCAACTGAGCTTTTATGGTTGGCTGTTTTAAGGCTGATAAATATAGTATTGTTTTATTCCGGTTTTGCCTTTTACAGTTTCTTATTCATGTTCTGTTATTTATTCGTGTATGGAACTTTATTTTGCTTTATCAGTGGAATAGTATTTATTTTCAAGGTCCATAACCTATTTTTAGGGCCATTACTGATGGATCTCTTAACACATGAAATCAGATTATTGACTCCTTGGTTCTCTGAACAGCAATCATCCCCTCCAGGGTGGTTTATTCATCTCTGATCAATGGGAATAGAAACATCACTTGTCACTGCTGAGACACTTTGATTTGTGTGATCAGTACAACAAGCAGTAGGGACAAGATGACAATATGCCCCTGGTTCTCTTGTCCATTCCTTGGAAGCCTTTCTATCGATCTAGAGTTAAATACGAGAAGCTGTCTCTCTCTCTCTCTTTCTGTCTTACTGCCGTTGTCATTGAGAGATGCAGACAGATTGTCTATCCAACGTTTGCCCCCAGACTGCGAAAACAGATTGATATCTTTGACCTATCATTCTTCAGTAACAACATCAAAGTATCCAGAGCACTTTATGGAAAACCGAACAATTTTTAATTTGTTAACATTGAAGTTCATTCAACTATGTTCATAATGTTACCACAAATGTTGCCTGTGCTTCCCTCTGGATATAGCATATCCAAATTTAGTGATTTTCACCTTTTTACTAAATTGGGACAACATATCTGATACACAAAAGAATACCTTCAGGGGGTAAAAGTACACCAATTTCATTGATTTTGTATTTTTAGTATAGAAAGTAGAAATGGAATGAGCTACTCGCAAGTCACATCTTAGAAACATGGCTAATGCTGGGAGAATGGTGATATCATTGATTTATCTATGATTAAGCCATTTGTAGTGCATGCCAGCAAGTACAGTCTTCCTGTACAACACATTACAAAATGGATTCAGAGGCATTTGTTTTGCAACCCAGTCCTGTAATTATACCAAGGATTTAAAAAATGGAGAGTCATTACTTATCCTTGACAGGTTGGCTCCTTATGAGGTATAAAAAGTGGAGGACACAATACACAAACAAGTGTTCTGCTGACTTACACCGTTATGGTGCATCATATTAAGAGAAGTCTTTTTCAAGATGCATTGCCCCATTTAAGAAACAGTGGGATGTCACTTGTGATCAATTAACCAAAAAGCTTCTAGATATGAATGGATGACAAACCAGTTTAGTTCACTGAATACTAAGCAAATTGAGCAATTTCTTTGAATTTTCAGCTCCATTTACCTTAGGCATCTATTAAACAAATCTTTAAGACCTTAACCAATTATCTCTAGAGAGCTAAATAAAAATGCAAGGCTGACATTAATTAATTATTGATGGTTCTATAAATTTCTTTTTAAAAAACCCAAATCATATTTATCGAGGACTTTAAACTGTAAATGTTATAGTAAAGCAGCTGCAACTCACTGTCTTTTTCCCCATCTCTCCACAAAGTTTTTCATGATGGAAGTGCAATGATCCATGAAAGCAGATGAGATATCCCCCTTTCATGAATCTTATGAGTCTTCACTTGAATGCATACAATGAAAAGCTATATACATATATACATAGCATAGAACAAATCAGTCCAGTTGTATGGCATTAAGAAAAATCTTCATGGAAAATTGTAACTGAAATAAGGGGGAAAAGATCAAAGAGATAGATTCTAGGACTCTTAGTAAAAGAAAATTCTGTTTTTGGAAGGAGTGTGATTTGAATTGTTTGGATCAAGACTTTCTGCCAGAAAAAGACTCCTTGCTTAGAGGAAGGAAGTCATAGGATTACAGAGTAATCCAAGACAAAGGATGGTAAGAAACTAACCCATATTAGAAACTTAACAAAAAGTCATCTGAAACAAAAAAGTATTTGCCTGGCATTTAAATGCCAACAAGAAAATCACTAAGCTATTCCATAACTGTGGTAGTACCACATCAAAGTACCTCAGACACACCCCTCCTCAGTTACCTTTGTAGATGATCTCAGGCAATAGGGAGTTCATAGTGCATATTAAATCTGCAGCACTCCATAATAACTGAAATGTTATCATTCTGTTTACCTGAAGTTGATTCACATGAACCAATAAGCCATAGGAGAAGCACTTGTCAGTAATGGTATCTTATTGTGTGTGGGGGGTGAATACCATAATTCATCTGATTGAGTAGGTTGACACCCCTTTTCCTCCATGGTACATTAAGGTAACCAGATTTTTAACATTGGTAAAGTGGGACACCACTGATTAAAAATTTGGTCTATATGGAGCAACAAAAAGTTTCATATAATGCATAGAATGCAAAAATAGTATTGTAATATATATATTTTAATTTCAACATAAGTACAATTTGTCAGGTACCCCCAGATGTCCCTTCAAAAGTGGGAAAATCTAGTCACCTTATGGTATATGCATTATAGCCATTTGGTATACTTAAGTAGAAGGACCACAATTTAAAAGATTCTCCTTTAATGAACTTAGTAAACCAATGATGTATCTGTTACTTAATTTGCCATTTTTTTTCCACCAGGAAGATTTACATTTCCTTAACATGTAACCACCTACAGTGTAAGCACATGTTCCATGATGGCTTCCTTTAAGGGAAATTATATTGTAAAACCCATCAATTTAAACCAAAATGACCCCCTCAAAGAAAAATGAAGTTACACTAATTGAAGTAATATGCCCTGTCCTTTAAAAACAAATGGAAACCTGTAGAAATTATAAACATCGCCTGTCTGCCCCACCAAGCATTTAGATTAATTCTCATTTAGCAGAAAAGCATCTCAAATGCATTTTAAAAGGCTTCTCAGGGATATTAAAAACCAGGCCTCTCGATAAGTAATTTAATTTGTACAAAGTATATAAATGTGTATAAAGTCATAATGCAGCTCACAAAATCATTGTCCGGGGGGTAGGGGGGGGGAAAGAAATATGATCAAGGTGGAACTCATGAACTTTCATTGTAAAGGCAGCTGCAGATAAACTTTTGGCTACAGTTTGACATGTGATTAACCCTGTAGTAAAATGAGCCATAACTTCAGCATCACCGAAGCTTTTAGAAATCAAAAGACATATCAAAGCTTTGATTCATTGCCTTGAATGTAAAACTACAGTTTCAAAGCCAAGTTGACCCAAATAGATCAGAGTTTCCATATTATTTAGTGCCACAGCACACTAAGATTGTTTCTGGAACTAACAAAATATTCTCACAGGTGTGTGCTTTTTTCTACCCATCCTTTTTCTCTCTTTTTCAAATATTCTCTCAGGTGTGTGCCTTCTTCCATTAAAGTAACTTGATTTTTCAAAAGCAATATGATTTTTAGACATTTTAGAGATAAATATAGCATACATTCATTTTCATTTTATACCTTATACTTAGCTTTCACTTTAAGCTTTTCGTTTCATCTGTCATTCTTTTTCTCATTTAACACCATCTAGTATAATTAAATCATCTCTGCTGATAAGCTGATTTGAACCACAATCAAAATGTGACTCAGAAACGTAGAAAATATGTGATTGAAATTAGCAGGACAACCACAGTTACAAGAATTTTCTTCAATAATATCCAATTGGGAAACAAAATCCATTCTTGATAGTACCAGTTTCTTCTTCCCATGTGGGGTAATATTTTTGAGCAGCATTATAGGAAATGGCTAAGCATTTCATTATATCCATTTTCCTCCAAACTAGGACACACAATTTCATAAGGATAATTGTATTTTTTTTAAAGGCTACCTACATGTCATGCCTAGTTGGAACTTAGTCCCTAAGTGTCTCCAATATGTCTCCAAATAACCATCCTTTCCTGTCAACTCTAACCATCCAGATGGAGGAGTGGGTGAAAATATGGATAAGGAACAGTCAGAGATGGTTTAGCTTGCTATCTCACTTTTGCATTTAGAAAACGTTTGGGGCATATTATTGATCATAGCCAATGTCCAGCATAATTTATGTTCTTTTTCTGCTAGACATATCTTCTAGCAAAATGCCTAAGTTCTTTACATGAAATAAAAACTTGACATATTTTATAATGCACCAGATATATCAGCTTACTTGGTTTACTTGGTAACGACAGTACCTTTTCTTCTGTTTATATAAAAGGATGGATTCTATCTAGCATAAAGAAGCTATGCTAGATCAATATCCTCCCTCTTCCCTCTTCCGGTATGGAGCCAAAATGGTGTTGGGAGGGCTTTGATTCATTGCCTAGTGGTGCCTAGGCAATGGTGGTACCTAGTAATGGATGCATATGAAGTGACGTAGATAGAAGGAATTGCTTCCGCTCTTCCAAAAACTGCCTGCTGAATGGCTGAAAAGAGGTTAGGATTCAATGTTTCAAATACCGTATTTGCCGGCGTATAAAACGACCACCCCAACATTTCCACTCAAAATATAGAGTTTGTTACATTACGTTACAGTACTATGGGCCACTATGGGCAGCTATGTCTATCCCAACTGAAGTGCACCCGGCGTATAGGACCCCCCCACCTGGAGGCATGTTTTTCAGGGGGGGGGGAAGTAGTCTTATACGCCAGCAAATATTGTAATTCATCTCTATAACACAAATTTAAATCTAATCTCTTGAAGTTCTGGTAAAATTCATGCAAATAATCCCACATATCCTCTTTTATTTTGCTCATATTTTGCTCATATTTTGAAATAGAAATTATATAAATGAAAGGTTTTATTACTGAAGCAAACTATTGAACTAATGAATCTTAGGAAAAGGCAAAGATGAAGCATTCATTTTAAGAATTAGGACACACATAAATCTTAGATTTGTAGTAATATACTGCAATTCCATATAAAACCCACAAGAGAAAAAGATTAATGTATTAAGAAAAGCCATAAGGCACTTTTCAAAAGGAGCATGTAATTTCAACTTCTTCAGGTATCCACAGAACATAAAAGCTTGTTGTGTGGCACTGGGAGTACCATGACAGCCCTTGATGTTGTAGTATGGGAATCTAGGCCTCCTGCTTTTTTCTTTTTTTTTAAGATATCCTTTCAGAAAGAAACATAGGGAATGACCAACAAATTAGTGACTTAATTAAAAATAATATATTTAGTTGAGGGAGGGGAAGCCATAGGTTTAAGATTTTTTTTCAACTTAGTATTCAGCCTCTCAACACAACATTCAGCCTCTCAACTACAACACAATCACTACACTCTGCTGCAGTTATCACTGCAGCTGCATTACCTCAAAAGAGCACTGACATTCTGATATTCTTCTTTTTTACATAATGTGCTCTTTAGCACAAAAGAAAAATGCATCATTTCCTGGATTCGGTGGGAACCTTCGCTTCCTGAGAGAGCCATTCAGTACAGTGTCATAAATCTTCATATGAAACATAAAAAGCTTCATAAAACTTAGACTCTCTCACTTAATCAAACTTTTTCATGATGCCATTTTTAAACAGCATCGAAGATACTTTCGAATTCTGCTGCGGCTGCTGCTACTGCTACTCCTTTTGGCTCCTGTGTACATTAATTGATATTGACCCAGAATATTGCTAGATTAAACACAGAATGATCTTGGCACACCTCAGTGCACCAGCTTCAATTGTCTCAGATTTGATTCAAACTTTAATTTGTTTGCAGGTTTGACCATTTTTGACATTCACAAATGTAGAACATCAAACCAGATGATCATGAATGTTCCAAGGAACATGGAGGAACAGGAAGAGGGGGCCCAGGCTAAAACACTGGTATTTCCAACAGTTAGAATAGACCTCTGTTCAGAGCTAGTTGGGATAGAAAATGCTGGGCTTGACATACCAGTATTCATACCAGTATTCTGACACAGTATATGGCCTCTGCAAATGTCTACTTTTCTCAGAGAACGCAAGCATGGGAACTGCTTCTAGCCACATTCTGAATACTCCATTTATATTTTTTACTCCAATGAAAATTCTGACAGATAAAAAGCTGCATATGTACTAGTCTTGGACAACAGATATATAACTCTAAAATCCAGGTTATTTTATTTTTCCTTTCAGTACCCTCAATCCTGAAATGGCTTGCAACAGATAGAGTTATTAATAATATACGCACTAAAGCATTAAAACCCAGAAAGGCTACCCAAATGTTGATTAAAGAAAATCAAAAGTTGATTTAGGGCTCAGTTAACCTTCTGGCAAAGCAGCTGAGAGATTCCATGGAAGGCTAGAACACTGTGAATAAGACTAATAAAGTTTCTTGTGTCTAATTATCCTTCAGTTTCAATAATATGATCTAAAGTTATAAGATTAAATAGATGAAAAAATGTGGAAGGGACAAGTTTCTTATCAATCTACTGCTCCAGGGATTCTCCTTCTTCATATTTCTCTCTAGATTTTGAAGTTCTGGTTTCTAACACCCCGCCCAATTGATGTATTAGGAATCCTAATTGTTATCTCCAAATAATCTGTATGTACAAATTGCTTCAGAGGTCATTTCATTTTTGAAGAAGAAGAAGAAGAAGAAGAAGAAGAGTTGGTTCTTATATGCCGCTTTTCCCTACCCGAAGGAGGCTCAAAGCGGCTTAGTCGCCTTCCCTTTCCTCTCCCCACAACAGACACCCTGTGGAGTGGGTGAGGCTGAGAGAGCCCAGATATCACTGCTTGGTCAGAACAGTTTTATCAGTGCCGTGGCGAGCCCAAGGTCACCCAGCTGGCTGCATGTGGGGGAGCGCAGAATCGAACCCAGCATGCCAGATTAGAAGTCCGCACTCCTAACCACTACACCAAACTGGCTTTTGTGTACATAATACTCTCTGTTTTAAATAACTGCATGTTCATGCTTTTCAGGGCATGTCAGTGTTTTCAGGAAACAGTAGTTCCCAACACAATGTCATTCTGGCAGTGAAATCATGCAAGGTCTTTCTATGCAAACACACAAAGTTATTATATGCAATTATACAGCAAGTGTGAAACTGAACAGAGTGACAACCTGCAAACTGCAAGCATGCAAAGAAAAGAAAAAAAACTATGGTCTACTGTTGTGAGAAGGTCCTGAAATAGTACCTCTTGTTGTATGAGGCATGCTGGACATTTTGTCTCCTTCCCCCAAGCCATCTGTTTTTCTTCGGAGACATGTTTCATGTGTTAATTTTTTCCTACATGGAGATTCTCTCAGCATCAGCCAATATGGCTTGAATTCAATAAATCACAAGATGAGTTCTGTGTAAGGAATGGACCTTGCCTTCCTGCTGTAACCCCTTGCCTTCACAAAAACTGCTCATAAGCATCAGGGGAAAGCATGAGGTAAAGCATAAGCAGTGATGCTGATTCTTGATTTCAATGGGATGAATGTTCAATTATATATTCCCGGACAGCTTTGGTAGGCTTGTGAATTTAGACAGTAATAACATCATGAAAAGTAAATCAAAGAGAATGGGACAGAAGATAGTTGGAGGATAATTGTCTAAGATCCATGTTATAAATTGAGCTTGTTAGAATGTAATATTTGAATTCAACTATATACAATTCAACTATATGTTAACTAATTAACATAAGTGCAATTAAAGTACTGTCTGCACTAATATTTGTTTCCCACTGTCGATGGTGCCGAATTCTGATCTATCTGAACTTAGATCTTGCAACAGATCTGCAACATTCCTTTTTCCTGATGTGAAACAGCTTTCATTAAGACACTGCCTTATGCTCTTGAATTGTTCCAATTGTCGGTCTCCTCTCTCCCTCCTGCTTGATTGGGGGGGGGGGAGGGAGCTCATGTACACTTTTGTCTCACTTCCCAGCCAGCTCTGAAGCTAGAGTGTGGGGGTAGAGAGCTCCAGCTGGCATTGAAGGAGCATGAGGCTGGACAGGGCTTCATTTCCAGCCCTTTGTCCCCAAACTCTACAGCCAGAGCAAGCTGGGGGAAGGGGAAAGGGAAGTCTCCTACAATCTTTGAATTGACAATCAGTGACAGACAACCATACTACATCAGTGGTAGAGGCACAGAGAAGAGGGTGGAAGACAAAGTGAAAAAAGTGGACATCTACATTTGAAATAGTGGGATTTCAGAAGAAGAAGAAGAAGAAGAAGAAGAAGAAGAAGAAGAAGAAGAAGAAGAAGAAGAAGAAGAAGAAGAAGAGTTGGTTCTTATATGCCACTTTTCCCTACCCGAAGGAGGCTCAAAGCAGCTTACAGTCGCCTTCCCATTCCTCTCCCCACAACAGACACCATTCCTCTCTCCACAACAGAACACATTTCTCAGATTTAGTGGATAATATGCACTCCTGGATAGCCTGAAGAAAAGGTGGTTTCACCACCAAATCATTCATGGACATTGCAGATGGAAAATTTAAAGCAATCAACATCAAAATGGAAATCGTAAATGGTGGATACTGCCTTTTAAAATCTGAGCTGACAGATGATAAAAAGCCCAGTGCAAATAAAACCTTAATCTCCCGAATGGACATTATCTTCACATACTAAAACTGGATTGGATCCTATTGATCTACTCCACTAAGAATGGAAATGTTTATGATGTAAGTAACTCCTGCCAGGAGAAGAGAGTTCCTGGACCAGTACCCTTGTCACCAAGGAAAGTAGTGGAACAGATCCCTAGGATCCGTCTCAATGAAAATTACAAAGTAGACTTTAAACCATCCATAAAAGTGACAATATGTTTCCATGTTCTGCACACAGGTCTTTTCCTTGTTGTCTATCTGATTGTTCCGAAAAACCTAGGAACAGCCTTAGCAACTCAGATGTCTAGTCTACATGAGAATTACATGGGAGACAAATTGAAAGTCAAATATGGATAAGCAGGTAAGTGCATAATAAAAACACCTGTTATTTTTGCAACAGCTGTCCTATCCTCCATTCTTTCATCAAGTGATATGGCTCTGGAAAAAGGTAAGGCAAGTTCCCTGTGTAAACAAACCAACCCCCATGCCCGATGCCTTTGAAAATGCATGCTAATTGAATGTCATCATTTTCAAAATCTTCTAAGATTCTGTCAAGCGTGTTAAATATTCCAGTGAAATATAAGTCTGTTTCCCAAATTTGTTATATTTCATGAATGCATTCCTTAGGGAAGAAAGTGGACACATATGCTAAGTGCAGCAAGGGATAGAAATTGTTTAGTAAGCAAAATACATGTCAGTCTACTTCTGTCTTACTTTCAGATCTCAGGAACAAAACTGAATGGCTTCACAAGACAAGTATGGGTCTTGGCAGCTAAGCACTACATTTTTATATTACCACAGTTGTATCCATCTGTTGCTAAAACACAAACTGGCTTCTCTGAAGTCAACATTTGTTCAATCAATTATTTGTTTCCAGATATTATACTGATACTAAAACAGGAAACACAGGACTTTTGTCAATGATAACTTCAAAATGAATTTACAGTAAAAATGATCACTGCAACACTACATCTTCACTTGCATTCTTGTTTGTTGGGAAATCCTTATCAATTGTTCCTCTTAATATTTGTGAAACAGCCTTGGGGGTGGAAAGCATCCGGGGTGTCCAAGTTGGAATATGACCAATCAGGGTGTGGCCAGCAAAGCAGGCCCTGCCCCTACAGCTCCTGCCCTCCTTCCCTTGATGCTAGCCACTTCGGTCTCAGATGCCTGAGAGAGGCACACAGAGGCTCTGCCAAACCACAAGAGCCCTGCTTCCCTGCTACAAGCAAGCCCTGATTACATGCTATGGCTCCTGCTGCGAGGGAGAGACAGAGACAGAGACAGCCGCCCCAAACCGCGAACAAGCCCTGATTACTTCCTATGGTTCCTGCTGTGATGGAGAGAGAGAGACAGAGGCAGCCACCCCAAACTGCAAACAAACCTTGATTCCCTGCTGCAAATGAGCCCTGATTACCTCCTACGGCTCCTGCTTGGGGGGGGGGGGAGAGGGAAAGAGATATCTGTGCATGTCAGTGTCCCCTGGCTCCTAGCTCCCATTTCATTCCTGGCTGCAATGGGCTTTCTTGCTAGTAAAGGCATAATACATTTTAGGCATATTTGTTTAATGGTAGGGCTCATGTGTTCAATCCCTGGCATCTCTAGTTAAAAGAATCTGTCAGCAGGTGGTGGGAAAGACCTCTGTATAAAACCCTGGGGAACTGGTGCCAGTCTGAGTAGAAAGTACAGAATGTGATGGACCATGGGACTAATTCAGAATAAGGTAGCTTTATGAGTTTAATACATTTTCTCCTCATTGCTCCTTTGTCATATCTACTATCAGCATTCAGCAATGTTAATACCAATGGGAACTTCAAGGCTGATTCAAGTTTATATGCCAAACACAAGCTAAATTTTCAGTTTTTTAGAATAGAAGAGTATCATATGAGTGTCCTACATAGTGCAGGGGGTTGGACTACCTTCCAACGCTATTATTCTATGATTCTATGATCATGACCCATATGATCCTACTGATATAACCAAAGGGATAGCAAAAATCAATTGGAATTTCTAGCTTATTCTGAACATAAATGAAGTTACCTCATACTAAATCAGATCATGGGTCTATCCAAGCCAGCATTGTCTACTCAAATTGGCAGCAGTTGTCCAGAATTTCAGCCAAAGGCCTTTTATAACACCAACTGCCTGGTCAATTTTACTAGAGATTCCAAAGATTGAACCTAGGACCTTCTGCATGAGCCCATGTTCTACCACTCTCTCATCCATACCATTACAAAATGCTGTAATATTATATATTACTGCCCAGGTTTTTTTTTTGTTGTTGGAGCCCATAGCATCAACATAAGATAAGGAAATTTATCCTAAAATAATTAAATTACATGTTTTTAGCAAATCTACAGAACACCTAAGAGGTTATACCCAAAGATAGACTAGAGCTGAGCCAATTTTCTTTCAGAATCAATTTTCAAAACAAACATGAACACTTGTTACCAGTTGGCTGAGTTACTTACAGTATTTGCTAGATCACTCACATTTCAGCTTTCAAAGGATCGGATTACTTAGTTTTGTTTCTCACTAATTTTCCTGCTACATGTTTGATTTGGTTTAATTTCAAACTTTCTTACTCGATTGCTATAAGAGTAGGTTCTTTTTCTGTTACATCAAGAGGACATGGACATATCTAAGTGTTTAAAATAATTATTAAAAAGGAGCGAGAACTGGGATTGCACATTATCTTTAATGCTTTGGATGTGTAAAATTAAAAAGCTTTCTTTTATAATATAAAGCACATGTTGAAATTTAGTAGTATTGATGAAGAGAGAAAAAAAGTTTAAATGATCATGGCTTTAAGAAACCAACAAAATGTGAAGTGGATTTGTATCATACAGTATGTAACAAATAAGGTAACACTGGATTTTGTTTGGCTGTTTTTTACAAGATAGCCTTCAGGATTTAATTGTTTCCCACAAAGTTTATGATATTTACTGCAGAGGCTGGGGGGGGGGGGAAGGTTAAGAGGATGTCAGAATGTGGCATGCTGCTGTTTCCGTTGGCTGCAGAGGAGAGGCAGTAATGGGTTTAAACTACAAGTACAACGATATAGGCTAGATATCAGGAAAAAAAATTTCACAGTCAGAGTAGTTCAGCAGTGGAATAGGCTGCCTAAGGAGGTGGTGAGCTCCCCCACACTGGCAGTCTTCAAGCAAAGGTTGGATACACACTTTTCTTGGATGCTTTAGGATGCTTAGGGCTGATCCTGCGTTGAGCAGGGGGTTGGACTAGATGGCCTGCATGACCCCTTCCAACTCTATGGTTCTATGATTCTAATGTTATCCTAAGTGAAACAACAGCTTTTTAGGCCAATTGACTTCAATCAACAATCATCTTATAAACTTATCAACCTATAAAAATTCTCAGTTCTACCTTTGGAACCAATATGTCCCAAGCCTTATTTGCATTATTAACTGGATAGATGTCTTCTGCCTTCCCTCAATATTCTAATTGATATTAAAGTTGTTAATAGAATGAGAAGCATAACATAAATTCTGGAAGCTAGGGAAAAGTTTTGCCAAAGTCAATTTGTGAACCAGCTTGCACTTGCCTTTCTTTCCAAGTATAGTCTCATTTTACAGTTATCAGTAAATTTATTGAAACTAGTTCAAAACCACATCTCTTTGGAGACAAAGTCTGTCCTTTACTAATCAAGATAAATGCCTGCGAAGACATCACCCTGAAATCTTCCTGAAATTTGCCCTTGACAGGCAGCAACCTATTTTTTTAAAAATAAACTATAAAACTTGGCTGTTATCTCATCCCATAATATATTGAAACAAGAACAATATGTGGGTTTGTTTCTATTGTTTTACTTAACTATAGCTAAATAATTATTACGTTGTGACCCAACTTTTGGCTAATTTCTTTCCTGTAAGAAACCGGGGAGGGGGAAGAAGACATTGTCAATAAAGAAAAGCTGAAAGGGAAAATGTCAATAAATAAAGAGGGATCATGATACTTTTTAAAAACTATAAAGAATAGCAATACTGAGAATTTATAAGCTTGAAAATTATCTAATATTAACACACTGCAAGCTCTACTAAGTATATGTGTTCCGGGATTAACCTTTGCTGTGCCCCTCAGGAATCTGCAGATAGAAAAGGGGGTGATATGAGTTCCCATTAAATGCTTTCTAGAAGGTAATTTATAGTTATTCACAAGCAGGAACTTGGACCAAAAAAAAAGAAAATCCCTGCAAGATTGCCAGCAACTCCTGCTGGGATAAGGAGTATCGTTTGCAGCTATGCTTTAACCACTGTTTCACCTTACCACTTGTCAACATATAAATCTTATGCTATCTCTAGAAATAACTAAATGACACCTGGAAAAAGCAACAATTGAAGTTGGAAGGGAGAGAAAGAATGAAAAAAGGAAATGAAAATAGGAAGTTTGAATTGATCACCACAACATAAGGAACTATATTAAAGGGTTGTGGCATTAGGAAGGTTAAGAACCACTGGATTAGAGAAACAGAGTATCAAACAACAGTATCAGGTGCTTACGGGTTTATTTCCTTCAATATTACTCAGAGTTCTTAAAGTTATGCCATATTATTGGGGGGACCAATTAACTTGATTTGTTTCTGTGTATTCATTTTTAATACATTTGGATGTACTACTGTGATAAGAAAACCCCTGTAAATATATACATATACATAAACATATAGAAAGTCTCCCAAAAAGTTCATTTTGTTGCCATGTATTTAATTATTTAAATATCTACACCCACCCTTTCTTCCACACAAAATGGGACCCAAGGGAGGAAACAACATAGTCTAAAACAATAATATAATTGTATTATAGTTATTCTGACCCAAAGAGTGGGCTAGGTATCTTGTGTAGAAAGCATTACAGTGTTTACCACAGTGACATTCCACTCAGCACCTAAAAAGGTTGTCTGCCTGAATCTTAACCACAACACCATGAGGTAAAGTTAGGGCCTAGTGTTCAGTTACTGTGAGTGGTTTGGCATAAAGGAAATCTGGAGCCCGGTTCTCAGGGTAAAAAGAATGTTAATGTTCTTAATGGCTAAATGTTTCCTTAATGAAGACAATAATTAAGAGATGGCTCTGTTTTCAGCACACATCAGAGCCTGGAGAAGACAAGTGGAGTGTGTGCACACATGTACAAAATCAAACAATATAATGCAATAAGTAATGAAGAACAACTCTGATCTGTTATCTTTATGTATTCATAATCCTGAAGCATTCCAAGTAATTTATGCATACTACAGGTGGCTACTGCACAGACACAAAGTTGCTTAATATTAAGATCAAAATCCAGAGAGAGAAAATTAATGTATAAAGTAGTAGTTTGAAAAGGGTAAGTTCAAATGTTGCTCATGAACCTCTGAAAGTTCTCAGCATCCCTGACCATCAGTGCTGAACTGGATTCTACAGTTTTGTGCTGAAGGGGACATTTGTTTACCAGCTGACAAGAAAGCCATATTAAGTCTTTTAGAAACAACACTGAGCCAAGTTGTTCTTTAACAGGGCTCCGATTCCTGTTTCAGATAATTTTTGGCACCTTTCACTGTAACTTCTGCTTCACCCTCTTCCACAGCAGAGGGGCTATGGCTCGAACAATATGAGCTCAATTTCCTGTTGCCAGAATGACTGGCTTGCACAGACTGTGTGCACAAAAGATGCTCAGAAATGTTCTCTGTAACTTGCATGCCTTATCTCCAAATGCCAACATGATATATTTCTCCCCAATATATCACTTAGCACAAGGATCTAAACATTAAAAGTAATAGTGTTGTTTAGGCAGGAAATATTTGACCATAGTTGGGCAAACTATATATGAGGTGAAAGAAATGTATAGAATCACAGATTCTATCAAGGCTTTTTTTTTACTAGCAATTGTCACACTAATGTATTCTTTTAACAATGTGAAAGATTCTCTAGTGGAATGAGACACTAAACAGCTTCTTTATTTGGCTCTGCTGGGCCTAGAAGGAAAATGGTTGACATTTCACCTATTATATTCATTTGTCAGCTTTGTATACCATGGCTTTAAGGAACAGAGCTGTTATCATCTCTGTAGCTTGGGTTAGTCTGTTTGATTACAGACACATTCGTATTAATTAATGTTTAATTTTGTGCTACCTCAGCTATTAAAAGTCAAGTCAGGCTGGCAAATGTTTGTAGAAATAAGATACTGTCTGTCTGTGAGGTGCTTATCAGGATTACGAATCTGTCGCATTACTGAGACAAAAAAGGGGAAATTGTTTGGCATTGGAAAAATACTGTCTTAATTAGTTATGCTGTGTCTGAAAGGTCACTAAAAATATTACACTTTTGACACCACTTACCCAGCATTTGGGATTAAAGAAAGCAATATCATTGTAAAGTTATAACTTCCCTCTCATGTACACCTTTCTATATAATACTTTTTTTTTAATGCTGACATATTAACAATTCCATGTGAAAACATCTGGGCATAAATGTTTGGATATGTATATTTATGTATATTTATGTGCACACATACAGTAATACATGTCTTGCAAATAAGATGCCTAAAAACTTTAGTAACATTAAAAAGGCATATTAAATGTCATTTAAATTCTGTAAAAAAACAAAAAAAAAACTTGCTAACAATGCTGTCAACAAAAGCCAGAGATTCACAACCAAAATGGATGGAAATAAACAGAAATGAAAAGAAACGGAGAGCCATGTTAATGGAACATCTCTTTAATAATTGTATAGCAAAAGGGGTTTGTTGTGACCCATACAATGTCTTTATCTGCTTCACAAGGAAGTTTAAGGATTGGTCCTTTATCAATTTACAATAGATCAACAATTATCTAATTATCTTACCTCTTCCTAATGTGCTCATTCCTCAAGGTACTTATTTTAATCTAGTGTTATGCTTGAATTAATTTTAGAATGAAACCCATATTCAAGTACCATTCCTGATTATTAGTAATATTTGACGATGCAGTCTAATTTATAGACTTGTCAAATGCCATATTGATAGCATTTGGGACTGAAGATTTACAGGTAGCGGGTTGCTAAACTATGAGCTCCAAAGTGACACCTGGCTTACATACTCATAAATCAGCACAGGTCAATGGAGTTTCATGTTGATATCAAATTGGAATTTAGCCCTGAAGTTTACAGATCCAGATGTTCAGTTTTACTCCTATTTGGCTTGTTTCAGTGATGATATAAAACTTGAGATATATAGAGTTGTATGCTGGAGATTAATGCAGTACATCAATTTGGCATTCAGTGTAAGCACTACATCAATAAAACATATTCAACTGAAGCAAAACCACTGGAACCAAGAATAGTAACTGTGAAAAGTAAAAAGAAGACAAATCTTTGATTGTGTGTTAAAATATGCAAAAAACTACATTCTTTTCAACATTCCCTCATGACCTAGAGATGAAAGATTCTCAGGCATCATTTATATTACATCTTCTACCATGGTTTCTCAGATTGTTTTCATCCAGGCACTGCCCATGCCCTACCAGCTTACCTTCAGCATTGTACCGTAACCATGAAACATCAAACCACAATTTAGATGTTTGTTGAACTAACTGCTATGGCCATATACTTGTTCCTCATCTTACAGTGGTCATTCAGTATGGGAGAAGACACTTGGACTGCATTAAGATCATCTTCATTCTTATAGATTCTCATTATGGGAAAAGACTTTAAAAGCCTCCAGATTGAAAGGCTAATAAATGCATGACTAGTGAAGAGCCATCCAGTCTGCCAGAAGGTTACCTGCAGAATCCACTGTAAGCCCTTGAACTGCTAAAGACAAGATTTCCCCCTCCCCCATTCCGCATTTAAAATGTAAATTGAAAAGTGGATTGCTTTCTCAGCATTGTCATGCTCAGACCTGAATTGTTTCCCAGCCTGTTTCAGTTTGCAAGACAAGGATTAACAGTACTGTGAAAATTTAATTGAAAAAATATGCCATCCAGGTGCTCCTAGTCATGAGAAAATCCTTAATGGTCATCTGAAGCATTTTGACCTTGGGTGTGTGAAAGGAGGTGGGGAAAGCATTTTGTGGAGGTTAGTTGATTTGTTGAATGGCCTAGTGAAGACCATTAAGTCATTATCTTGTTTATCTCAACATAACAGTATAATTGGCTTGAAAAGAGCAGGTTAGAGAAGCCTGCTTGAAGAGAAGGAAGGAGGTCACCAAGCAGGCTTCTTTACCAGCTGTTTGTTTTTTTTTCTACCAACTTTGACTGAATGGAAAAAGATATTATTGATTTTGCCTTTCTAAGACTTATTTTTATATCCTTAAGATGAGCCTTCTCCTGAAACCAGGGAGTAGTTTAGGCTATTTAGATGTTTATGTTTAATTTTTGTGTGCCTCGGAAACTTAAACAAGTCCAGAGATTTTTCTTTTCATAGCTTTTCTTCTTTCTTTTAAGAAGGCACGAGTTGTTGGGTATGTATCCTAGATCCTGAAAAAAAGGTTGCGGTATATTATAAGAAACTCCTGTTCTGGAGGTGGTGATATCCTGTGAGGGAGAAAAGTTTTTTGTTCACAGCATACTCTTACAAGCTTCTTGTCCCTGATTTGGGTAGAGGTGAGAGCATCACAAGCACATGATGCAGAGAGACTTTAAATAAACATTTTGCTCCTTGGGATTTTAATGGGTATTTTGATCATAGTCTTGTGGGCTACCTGAAAATACAGCATAACTTGAACATTTTCTATATCATACCTAAAATATCCAAGACACTCCTGTAAGCAGTGTACTACTTAGCCTAGCCTAAAGCAAGACAGAAACAAAAAGTGTGGAACCATTGTCAGCAGGATTTCAAGACTACAGATCATGTAATTCTATACCATGTCTTCTTGTAGGATTCATTTATTTATTGCATTTATATACCACCCTCCCTAAGGCTCAGGGCAGTTTACATGAAACAACAAAATGGTACAGGTAACATCATTCTGGTAACAGTAAGGTGGTAAAAATAACATTAACATAATAACAATGACAACAATAACATTAAAGGAAGGTGGAACCGCAAAGAGCCTTAGCTCAACTTGTACTGAGTGGATTTGTTAACAGTCATAGTAGGAGGGGGGAGGGCTTGGCTTATGGGGCCAATTGGAAGTGATGGATTAGGTCAACCTCAACCAAATGCCTGATGGAGGAGCTCCCTTTTGAAGGCTGTGGAACTGTTTTAGTTCTGTCAGGGCCCTGATCTCCTCCAGGAGCTCATTCCACCGGGTGGGGGCCAGAATGGAAAAAGCTCTGGCCCTGGTTGAGGTCAAGCATGCTTCCTTGGGGCCAGGGATCACCAGGAGGTTGGAGGTGGTAGAGCACAAGACTCTTTGAGGGGTGTAGGCGGAGAGGCAATCCTTCAGGTATACTGGGCCCAGACCGCGTCAGCTGTCCCCAACCCCCGGTCTGTAGACTGGTCCCGGCACGTGGAGCAGTCGGTACCAGGCCGCGGCTCCTCCTCATCTTCCTCCCCAGCTGCTGCCTCGGGGGCTGCCCTGCCACTCTGCTGCCAGCTCACCTTTGGTTCTCTCTGGCGGCTGCTATGGCTGGGGATCCCTCTTAGCGCGGCACTGTGCAGCTGTTTCTGGCAGTGCTCCCCAGTGGGCGTGGGAAGTCAGGGGCGTTGGCGGGAAAGCAAGCAGAGCAGGAGCTCAGATAGCAGCGGCGACGTCCCTTGGCAAAAGACTACCCCCCCCCCTGGTCAGGCCTCAGTAAAATTGTCAAGTGTTGACCAGTCTCTGGTGATAAAAAGGTTGGGGACCACTGGTGTATGGCCTTGAAGATGATAAACCTGAAGCCTAATCCAGAATTTAATCGGGAGCCAGCACAGCCACTGGAGGATGGGCTGGATGTGGGACCTCTGAGGTGTTGCTGTGAGGACGCTGGCAGCTGCATTCTGGACTAATTTTAGTTTATGGATCAAAGATAAGGGCCGGCCAGCATAGAGCAAGTTACAGAAGTCCTGTCTAGAGGTGATCATTGCATGGATCACTGTGGCTAGGTGTTCTGGGGACAAGTAGGGCGCTAGTAGTTTGGCTTGGCGGAGGTGGTAAAATGCCAGCTGTGCTACCATTGTGATCTGAGCCTCCATTGAGAGGGAGGCATCAGGTATCACTCCCAGGTTCCTGGCGGAGTGGGCCACTGTTACCTGCACTCCATCCAGATTGGGAAGGCACACTTCCTCGCTTGGACCTTTCCTGCCCAGCTACAGGACCTCTATCTTTGAAGGGTTGAGCTTCAGATGACTCCGCTTAAGCCATTCCATCACGGCTTCCAGGCAGCTGACTAATGTTTCAGGGAGAGAGTCAGGGTGGCCATCCATCAAGAGGAATAGCTGGATGTCATCAGCATATTGGTGGCACCCCAGCCCAAACCTCCACACCAGCTGGGCAAGAGGGTGCATAAAGATGTTACATAGAGTTGGAGAGAGAATTGCCCCCTGGGGGACTCCGCAAGCCAGTTGGTGACGGCTTGATGAGCTCTCTCCTAATGCTACCCTCTGTCCATGATTTTGGAGAAAGGAGATCAGCCACTGAAGGGCAGTCCCTCTGATCCCGGCATTGGTGAGGTGGTGAGCTAGAAGCTCATGGTCTACTGTGTCGAATGCTGCTGAGAGATCTAATAGTATAAGCAGTGCTGATCTGCCTTGGTCGAGCTGGCGATGGAGGTCATCCATCAGGGCGACTAGCACTGTCTCTACTCCATGGCCAGGCCTGAAACCAGACTGGAATGAGTCTAGGACTGAAGCTTCTTCCAAGTATTCTGATAGTTGGTCCATGACTGGTTTTTCAAGCATTTTCCCAAGAAACGCAAAGTGCAAGATAGTTGGATGGCTGTCATGGATCTAGAGAAGATTTTTTTTTTAAGTGCAGATTGAGGCTACATGGATTTATTCGCTCTTTTTTTGAAAAGTGATTTTCCAATTCTGCATTACAATCAAGCAATCTGTGAGGCTAACACCCCTTGTGCTATAGTCTTGAGTCAATGTGGGGGGCCTAGAAGTTGTCTGTCTTATATAAAGTTAATTGTGCAATTATATGTAAAGCATTCTCATGGCTCTAAGAAAGGAAGCCCTGTGTTTATATGTAAAGTATATCATGGTTAATGGCTATCTCTCTAAGTCCAGAAATGACATCATTGGACCAGATGTGACTGGAAAGCTGCAAAATATTTAACTGTGTCAAGGTTGCTCAGTATACCCCTTCATAGTAATTCTTTTGGCATGAGGTACGCTGGGAAACAAAATTCATCCATAATATAATTTATACAATGCAGTACCCTTTATGTACTTAAATGGTGCTAATTTCAGTAGCATATTCTATTTAAATAGATTTAGTCTTGCAATATACCTAAAAGGGTAAGGACAGAGTACATGTGGCTCTTATACAACTTAATACTTTGAACTATTGTGCACACCACTGACATGGTTAAGCACTGGTAAAGGAAAAAAAAGAACAGATGTCTTTCATTCTTTCAAAGCACGTTTATAGAGGGAAGGGAAATTCTAAGTGAGAGTAGGTAAACAGCATGTAGGAGCATTCCAGCTCAATTGACAGTTTTCCGTCCTTTTAGCTAACACATTTTTCCAGGAAGCCATGAACCATGAATGTATATTCCATTAATATATTCTGTTAATGGAGGAGCCTTTTGCTAGGCAAAGGAACCTTGCTCCAGTAGAAAATCCCTCTTTCATCAGCAGAAGGCTTCTTGAGCTGAGGCTCAAATGTTAGTGGAACTGATTCATGGGATCCTGCCCATGATTTCATGACAATGAAAAATACTATTAAGTTTTTGATTTGCAGAAGGGCATTATGTGCTGAAATAAGACACAACACTAATGTTGGGATAAACAAGGCCACAACTTCATTACATCCCCATGGGAGGGTTGGCACAGTATGAGAAAGGGAGCCTGACCTAGCAGTCAGGAGAGCAGATCCCCTTGCCTACTGAAGTTTACCACTAAGCGAAGTGACCTATGTGGGGGATCCACCAGGCATCAACTGGGGCCCATTCTGCACTGAAGGGTTAATGCACCCTCAATGCACCTTAGAAGTCGATTTTCCGGTTCTGAACAGGAAAACCCAGCTGCAAAGGCACATTGAAAGTGCATTATCTTCCATGTGCAGAATTAGCCCTGATTTGACTGCCCCCAGGCCACCTGGCAAATGAGCCCTTGGCCTCCCGGCTGGGTAAGCCACACTTGTATACTTGCCGATTCATAGGGAGGCCCTGAACTCCAGGGAGTCTGCACACCAGACTCCCCGCCAATAGGCTCCATTCTATTCCACAACTGTGACAATTATTGAACAAAATATTTACCTCAACCCCCTGAACAATGCTGTATACAACAACATAGGGTGGGTGGGAGGGAAGCAGCTCCCATGGTGTCCCTGGCAAAGGAGGATGAGACCCACACACATGGCAACTTAAATAGTCACCACAGGTCCCACCCTGCCCTTGACACTGTGCACACTGTGTTCTAGCAGCACGGACACTAGAGGGCCTCTAGATGGTTGCCTCTCCCTCCCAGGAAGCCCTCAGCCACATCAACGTTCAGCTGAGGTAAGTCTCAGCTGGGTTTTTATCATAACAGTCTGAATACAAACTCTGGGAAAGCTCCTATGTTTGTCAGTCATCTTGATAAATCTGTGCTGCATGCCCAGGAGAACACATTTTTGTTCTGCTTTGTTTACTTATTTAGAGAATCATTATGCCACCTCTCCAAGGAACCTGCCCAAGGTGGCTTACAAAAGAAAACATAATAAAAATATAAAACAGTAAACAAACTCATTTGAAACCGAGCATTAAACAATCAACCAGACTGTTAAAAAGCATGGATAAAGTAGCTACCAGCTTCCATACTAAAACATACCATTAGAATGTTGATAAAACATTAACTCCTAAAATAAAAGCCTGGATAAACAAAAACATTTTGGCCTAATGCTGAAAAGAGTGTGGCAGGTAACAGTCAAAGGGGGGCACTATCGCAGACAAGATGCACTACTGAAAAAGCCCATCTCTGTTTAATCTGGAACTAACATTCCCTCTTCCCATTTCAGGAACCCCAAATATAAAGTAGACATTCTGTTAGGATTACCAATCTCTAGAAGAGTCTGGAGTTCTCCCAGATTTATTTGTTAGTTAGTTTTCTAGGCCACCTCTCTCCAAAATGGTCTCGGGGCAGCTTACAATAATAACATAGATAAAAGCCCCAATATGATAAAGATACATAAAAACCTTTAAAATATGTTTCAAAAAGTTTATTATTATTATTATTATTATTATTATTATTATTATTATTATTATTATTATTATTAATTAGATTTATTTCCCGCCACTCCCCGTAGGCTCACAATAGTCCTATCCCCATTAAAATACCCATTAAAAGACTTTAAAAACAATCCCAACGTGGCAGAAGCTCTCATTATTTCTATCCCCTGCTATCAGAGCGGCAGGGAGGGTGGGGAGAAGATCTAACTTACTAGGTCTGGGGTGGGGAGAATGCTGGCACTCATTCGCTGACCCCGGCCTCAACCAAAAACCTGGCAGAAGAGCTCCATCTTGCAGGCCCTGTGGAAAGCTGGTAAGTCCTGCAGGGCCTGCAGCTCACCTGGGAGCTCATTCCACCAGGTAGGGGCCAGGACCGAAAAGGCCCTGGCCCTAGTCGAGGCCAGGCACGTTTCTCCAGGAATGATCAAGAGATTCTCCCCCACTGAGTGTAAAGCCCTGCGGGGGATATAGGGCAGTAGGCGGTCTCTCAGGTATGTGGATCCCAACCTGCGTATAGCCTTAAAGGTCAAAACCAGAACCTTGAACCTGATCTGGGCAGCAATTGGCAACCAATGCAGCTGCCTCAGCACAGGCTGGATGTGGGCCCTCCAAGGTGTACCAGTGAGGACACAAAACATTCAGTTGCAATCGTTCCCCACAGGTTTCCGGTCTCGCCAAAAATCGCTAGCCAGGAAGTTATTTTTCCTGTGCTTTGTCCCACCCCTGGCTGTCACTCAAATGAACAGCCAATGGGCGGCCGTTATCATGCTCCCGAAAAGCCCCTTTCCCTTTAAGACAGGTTTAAATAAAACACATTGCAATGAATCTGCATTGATTCGTTGCAATGGAGAGACCCATCTAGCTGGCAGGTGATATATGAGCTGGCGATTCATCATTGCCATGCTCCCCCGAGTGAAAAAAAAATCCCCCCCATGCATGGGCGCGATTTTCGGCTGAAAATAAAGGGAACTTGCAATCGGGGTTGTGTTGTGCTTGGTGACTAGAGGTGAGCTTTAAAGCAGCTCTGTAGAGGGACTGCAGCCGGAGAAGCCTCGCTGGGTGAATGAAGGCTCGCCGGTTCATTGCTCTCCACTCGCTCCGAGAAAAAAACATGGCAATCGCTTCACCGGAAGATCAGAGGAGAGAGCCAGGGGGAGGGACTTTGCTGAAACTGCAACAATGGTAATGCACAGAACTTTTTCGCTAGTGTTGCAAGAGTGTAGCGCTTGCTTTCCAGAGGGTGAATCCACTTTTTGGGATTTCCCTGGAAGCGCTACAACGAAGCGCTTTTTGCTGATCGGTTTCAGGAGTGTGGCAGATTGTGTACGACATTGTGCATAACTGCATTTTAGTAGCGATTACAATTTAGTAGCGATTACAAACCTGCTACAATAAACCTGTGCAGAATGGGCCCTGTTTTCTGCTATTGCTCAGAGCAGGGGAATTTTTGTGATAACACCTATCATGGGCCAATCATACCGTAGAGTTTCCAGTGATTCCTCAAGAGGTGTGATGTCACTTGTGGAAAAACATGAAAACAACACCATACGATCAATGACAGATGCCACCCATTTCCCTGCCCCCACAGTCTTCTGTTGGTTACTACTAAACAAATCAGTTCACTAGGAGAAACCGGCAGTTTAGAGCGTGGACAGATCGTGAGAGTAGCATGGGTGGCATTCTACCACCTATGCCATGCCAAACTACTAGCACCCTACTTGGCTCTAGAACATCTAGCCACAATGATCCATGCAACAGTCACCTCAAGACTGGATTTCTGCAACTCGCTCTATGCAGGACTGCTCTTATCCTTGATCTAGCTGGTCCAGAATGCAGCAACTAGGATCCTCACAGCAACACCTTGGAGGTCCCACATCCAGCCCATTCTCCAATAACTGTGCTGGCTTCCAGTCAATCTCTGGATCAGACTTAAGGTTCTGGTACTCTCCTTTAAGGACTTACAAAGTAAACCTGAGAAACCACCTCCATGTATATATCCCGGAAAGAGCGCTGCCCTGTGACACTTCCAACTGGCTGGTGAGCCACGGCGCCAAGGAAGCACGTATGTCTTCAAGCAGAGCCAGATCCTTCTCCAACATGGTCCCCATGTGGTGAAATGTCCTCCCAGAAGAAGTCCTGGCCCTGTCAGAGCTACCACAGTTCTGCAAGGCCTGCAAAATAGAGCTCTTCCACCAGGAATCTGGTTGAGGTTCAAGTGAAGAAACATTTGCTTGGCCCACAGAATGCTTCCCCAGAAACAAAAGGGCAACCCTGAACTGACCAGCCATGGGATTCAATTAACTGTTAGTATAATCATAGAATAACAGAGTTGGAAGGGGCCTCATGGGTCATCTAGTTCAAACCCCTGCACTCTGCAGGACACTCAACAACCCTATCACTCATCCACCGTAACCTGTTACCCCCTTCAACCTTCACAGAATCAGCCTCTGTTTAAAATTTTCCAAAGATGGAGAACCCACCACCTCCCGAGGAAGCCTGTTCCACTGAGAAACCGCTCTGTCAGGAACGTCTTCCGGACGTTTAGATGGAATTCCTTTTGAATTAATTTCACCCCATTGGTTGTGGTCCATTGTTAATAATGTTAATAACAGTTACATTGTTTTTGCCAATGTTATAGTTAGGATTATTACTATTGTCATCCTGCTATTATCATTGAACCATGTTGTATCTGTAATTGGATTTCCAAGTTCCCTGTAAACCACCCTGATCCAAAAGAGGAGGGTGACAAACAAATTAAAGTAAGCTAAGCTCCCTCCCCATCACCTCCAGTTTTCATGAATTTCCCAAGTTGCTGTTAGCAATACTACTTTGTCTTTACCCTGAAACATACAGTGAAAAGATAAATAGCTGCACTTTATTGCTATTTAATCATCCTTGTTGTACAACAGACCATTTAAGTTTTCTAAAGGTAACTCATGCATTCAATAATCTTCTCTATAGAATCACATACTATTGTTTCACCAGAGAGCCAGTTTGGTGTAGTGGTTAGGAGTGCGGACTTCTAATCTGGCAAGCCGGGTTCGATTCTGCGCTCCCCCACATGCAACCAGCTGGGTGACCTTGGGCTCGCCACGGCACTGATAAAGCTGTTCTGACCGGGCAGTGATATCAGCGCTCTCTCAGCCTCACCCACCCCACAGGGTCTCTGTTGTGGGGAGAGGAAAGGGAAGGCGACTGTAAGCCGCTTTGAGCCTCCTTCGGGTAGGGAAAAGTGGCATATAAGAACCAACTCTTCTTCTTCTTCAGTGTTGCCAGGTTAAAATCCTCAGAACACTATATCAAGTATCTATTGAGCCAAACAATGGTGTATAAACTACTTGAAGGAAATTGTTTCATACTTGAGTGACAGAGGACTGCCTTGCAAAATGTCCTGCAGTATGGAGAAAAAACAAAAATGCAACACTCAACTTTTAACAGGAGGAAAATTATACAGACTACAAAAGCATTAATTAAAGCCATCCATTCAGGTTACACTGCAGTAATTTAATGCATAATTTGAATTATCATTATTTAGCTCTGTGCAACATTCCAAGTCAAATGGTTGCTACAGAGAAAAATGGTTAAATCAGTTTAAATTAGGGTCAAGGTAAACATAAACATTCTTTGCTGGAAGCCAGCAGATTGTTTTGGGCTTCATGTAACTGAAAACTCTTTAATTTTAACATCCACTTTCCATCTCTTTGCCTTGTGTTCCCCTTTAACAGCTGCATGTTTCATATTTAAATTGGACTTTCCACTATTACTTTGTCTAGAAGGGTAGGTTTATTATCCAGCAATACAACTTGCTCCAATTTTAAATTAATTTCCATTTCAAATTATAACCTGCGTATACTCTGATACTATTCTTCCAGGATCAGTAGATTAAACATTATTCTACTAAAGTCTGATCAATACATCTTCATTTAAAAAGCCAGGAAGAAGAAACTATTCTATGCAAATAGTTTTTTTCTCAGTGTTAGCTGCTTATGAGTGCTTTCCTATTTCAAAAGGTAGATCCTCCATTACCTGGATCATTATCCATACAAAACTTACTATGTTTTGCATGAGGGCCCAAACCAGTTTACCACTATCTCAAATGATGCTTCCATTTCATATCTTATTGGGTAAATGTTTTGCCAACCAGAAGCCATTCATTTTTTTTTAAACATCATTAGCGTCTGCCTTTCGAATACCTTTAAAATCCAGTCCTTTAAACTGGATTGCTAAAGATTAGAAATGTAGCGATAGAATGCAGGCTTTTGGAAATATATATCTAGTTTTTATTTGTTTTAGAAAATGTGGATGAAAGTCAAGCCACAAGGAAAGCACTATAACTTAGTTTATGGTCTTTTCAAGCTGATGGACTTTAACCTGCTGTCGTTTATCTTATTCATGCAGCCCTCCAGCTCCCACCCCAGTCCAATTCCAAACATCAATCCTCAGTCAAATTCCTTGCCAGCAACAGCTATCAAAAAAAAAAATTGTGCTTCTCCCCTCCTGCTCTACCATGTCCTTTCCTTATGTTATACCTAACATCATTATTGGTATCAGAGGAAAAATAGCAGTCATAGAGGGTCCAAAGGTCCATAACAGCAGGAGAAGGTGAAGTAAAAAGTCATGTCAACAGCAACAAAGCACAGAAGGAATGCTTTGATCTTACGAATAACTACCAATACAAGGGACGATAACCATAGTATGTGATCTTCCCCACATTAAGAAGCCCCGGAGATTCAGCGAAGGGGCCATTGCTGCCGCGGAGAAGAAGAGCGGCCAGAAGAACAGGCCGGGGGCGGAAACTACAAGCCCCAGCATGCATCGGGGCGGGACTGCGCGCAGGCGCAGTTGCGGAGGAGCGGGGCTGAGCGGGCGCCTTTTAAGGAGCTGTTGGTCTCTGCTCAGCCTCTTCCCGCTCAGACGGCCCCAGCAACGCGTCGCGAGGCAGCTGGAGTGATTGGAGAGGCCTGCTCTCCTCGCGACGTTGGGGACGTTCGGCGGCGATCTCAAGGCCACGGAAGAGGAGCATTTGAGCCCCTTCCTCCCTTGACGATCCGGAAGAGCGCGTGATTCGGCCGCGGCTTTAAAAAAAAAAAAAAAAAAAAACCTCTTTTACCTTAACGGGGCCTTTTGCTTTGAGGAAATGGGCCCAAAGGATTCCCGGGGGGGAAAGCCCGGGGGGAAGGGGAAACAGCCGGCGGCACGATCCCGCAGTGGGGGAAATCCAGCCAGACGGGCAGAAGGGCCTCGTGCCCAGAGGCTTGAGGGGGGAGCGGAGGCGGCCCCTTCGGTGGCACCAGGCCTCAGCGCGGCCTATGGGACGCGTGGCGCTTCTCGGCGGCAAGCCGGAATGGCTGCTGCCAGTACAGTCCCACAGGGCGAAGACAGGCAGATGGGGGGGAATGAGTTTTCTCCTCAGCCGCATGTCAGTCAGCCCGTATTGGGAGGCGAGATGCATCCACCCTTGGGTGGCTCTGGAGGTGGGAATGGTTTGCCCCTCTTACAAGGGTTGGATCCCCATCAGTTTAGGGATGGGGGTTGTGGCTTACCTGCTTCAGGGACGGGGCCCTCAAGAGTGGGTAGCACGGGTCCAACTTTGGGCACACCTGTGAGGCGGCTTGTGCCTGGATACGACCCCAGGTTCCTTCAGGGACCTGGGGTGGTGAGGGCACAAGGTCAGGATGGTATGGGGCTGGCTTGGTGGCATGAACCTCAGGCCCCAGCCAATCTGTCTCCATCTCAGACTGTCATGCCTTCAGGTCATCTGGCCAGGAGGGATCTGTCACCTTGGGGGTTGGTAGCCCAAGGGGGAGGTAACGCCGCACCTGGATATGCTTCCAGTGCAGTAGGGGCCTCATTGCCCCATCAATCAGTGGGCCTGATGCCTCCTCAATCGGTGGGCCTGACACCTGGTGGACTTGGTCAAGGCAGTAGCTCATATTGGTTGCCTATGGCTTCTGCGAATTCAGCTAACCAACAGGGGGTGCAGGCTGGATACAGTTCTCATCGTTTATCTGATTTTCAGTCTTGGGGCAATATCCCAGGGTTGCAAATGCAGCCTACTACGGGGAATGCTTATCCTTTACCCCAAGGACATTCAGGTTCTTTTGGTCAAGTTGCCATGCCGGGGGATAACTGGCGACCCCAGGGCATGGCTATGTCACGGGGGTATACGAGTTTGGGAGCGGGCCAACAGTGGCACACTCCAAATTTTGGGGTACAACACATTCCTCCAAGTCAGAATCCAGCAAGGTGTACTTCAGTTGGGGTTCCAGCTGCGACTCAACAGCGGGCGCAGGCTGCTGGTAACACAGGCAGCTCTGCCATGGTGCAGCAGGCTCAGGTTAGTGCAAACAGCAATGGCTCTACTCCTGGTCAACAGGATCGGGCTACTGTGTTAACCACGAGTAATGTTATCCCTCAACAGGGTCTGGCTAATGTAGTTGCTATAGGCACTACTACTGTTCAACAGAGCCAGAGTAATACTATTCCTCAGCAGGGTATGCAGGGTATGGTTAATACAGTTGCTGCAAGCGACATTACATCCCTGCAGAGTCAGGTGGATCGGGTCGACACAGTTGCTATGAGCACCATTCCCTCTCAGCAGGGCCAGACTGGTGTGAGTCTTGCGGGCACCTTGGCTGCGGGTGCCTTGGCTGGTCCTGGGGAGGCGCAAGCTGCAGGTTCAGAGCGAAATGATGCAGATGCGCATCAGAACAAAAAGAAGAAGGGGAAGAAACGCTCTAAGGCTCGACATGCGTCCAGTACTTCGGGTGAGTCTTCTTCTTCAGAGGATGAAACTTCTGAAGGCCAGAGGGATGGTTCCTACTGGCTTCAGGGTTCGTTGGTTCCGGGTGTCCCTATTTGGTTGATGAGCAGGCGTGACTCTTCTGACACCTACTATGCTGAAAAACTGGGGACTGGTCCATCACCGAAGCCCCCATTGGGTTACCCCACAGGCGAACACCCCCCAGGCACCCATTTAACTAGGAAGATACGGGAGCGAGCTCTGGACGGTTATTATGTTGACGTGTTTGACATGGTACCTCCAGAGGGTGATTCCCCAAGAACGGGTCCGAAAAAGAAAAAGAAGGGTTCCGTACAGATTGATAGATCCTTCACCAATTGGATGAGGGGCTATACAGAGTTCATGCGCCTGGTTGTAGGAGCTTATCCAGAGAGGGGTTGGCACCTGGTTAGCCATTTAGCGCATGTTTTGGAGGCAAAGTCACTATCAGGTGATGATGCAGCCATAGCATACGACCTGCTAGCTAGGGAGCGAGCATCGGGCAACATCCAGGCACGGTGGGATCTTAAAGATCACGATGCCTGGATTGTTAAGGTGGGGCCGTATGTCCGCAGAGCTGAGTCGGATAGACGCAGGCCGGCGGGCAGACGTGAATTTAGGGGCACTTGTTGGGAATACAATCGGGGCAATTGTCAACGCCGCAGGTGTCGTTTTGATCATTGCTGTGAGGCATGCGGTGGGTCACACGCAAAGAAAGATTGTGACAGGTCTTCAGGCAGCAAGAACCCCTTTCGAGGGGGCCGGCCCTCTGCCAAAAAAGGGGGAGGGTCGGGATCAAAGCCTGATGACACCACCAATTGAAGTTCCTCCGGAGTTACGGTCCTTGGCGGCAACCCCCATTCGGCTTCCAGCGTTACTCGCACTCCTGAAGCTATATCCGAATAGAGAAGCAGCGGACTATCTTGCCAGAGGATTCTCTGAAGGTTTTAGGATTCCTTTTACCGGTCAGAGGGTGGCCACGACCTGTGGGAATCTGAAGTCTGCAGTCCAATTGCCGGGTGTCCTTGCTGCTAAGATAGGTAAGGAATGTGCTGCTGGGCGTATGGCGGGTCCGTTCACTGAGCCACCACTGCCAGACTTGAGGGTGTCTCCTTTAGGGGTTGTGCCAAAAAAGGCGCCAGGGCAATACCGGCTGATTCAACACCTGTCATACCCCAGGGGGTCATCGGTGAACGATGCAATTGATCCAAACTTGTGTACGGTGAGATATGCATCTTTGGACCATGCAATTTCCATAGTTAGGGCATGTGGAAAAGGAGCACTGTTAGCGAAATGTGATATTCAATCTGCATTTCGATTACTACCAGTTCATCCTGATGATTTCTGTCTTCTTGGTTGTCGTGTGGAAGGTAGCTGGTATGTGGATAAGGCCATGCCTATGGGTTGCTCCATATCATGCGCGGCCTTTGAAACATTCAGTACCTTTCTTGAATGGGTGACTAAGGATAGAACAGGTTCTCCCCACATCACGCACTACCTTGATGATTTTTTGCTGGTGGGCCCTGCTGCCTCCCCGGCATGTGCGGAACGCTTACGGATTTTCAAGGACCTGGCAAAGGAACTGGGTGTTCCTTTAGCAGATGAAAAAACGGAGGGGCCAATCGTTAGGTTAACGTATCTGGGTATTCTTTTGGATTCAGAGGCGGGCTTATCTCGCCTCCCACCAGACAAGCTATGCAGACTGAGGCAGTTGCTGGGTGAAGCGCTCTGCAAGAAAAAATGTACACTTAAAGAGATGCAGACCTTATTGGGTCATCTCAATTTTGCTTGCAAGGCGATTTCACCTGGCAGGGCCTTCTGTGCACGTATGGCTCGGTCCATGTCTGGAATTGGTTTACCCCATCATCACATTCGTTTGACCCAAGCTATAAAAGACGATTTGAAGGTCTGGGTCGAATTTTTGGATCAGTTCAATGGTGTGTCAATATGGCAGACGCCCATTTCCCCCGAGAACTCCCTGCAAGTGCATTCGGATGCTGCGGGTAGTCTTGGATTTGGGGTTTATTACAACAACAGGTGGTGTGCCAGGCGATGGCCAACAAATTGGATTGGCACTGATATTGCACGGGACCTAACATTTTTAGAAATGTTTCCCATAGTGGTAGCGGTTGTGTTATGGAGTGATCTGTTTAAGGATTGTAGAGTCCTTTTTTGGTGTGACAACCAAGCGGTTGTCCGCATCATTAACAGACAGTCCAGCCGCTCGGAGAGAGTCATGCGCCTAGTGCGAGCATTGGTGTGTACCTGCCTTAAGCATAACATAACCTTTGCGGCTAAGCATGTCCCGGGGGTGAGCAACGAGGTAGCAGATGCTTTGTCTCGGTTCCAGGAACATCGGTTTTGTGCTCTGGCTCCATCAGCGAACCTGGCGCCGGATCCGTTTCCGGAGGAACTGTGGATACTTGGCAGCGAACCCTCCGGCAAGCGGTGACTGCGTCATTGGCACCTGCTACTCGACAAGCATATTCCAGGGCGGTGCAGGGATACATACAATTTTCTGTGTCTTGGGGTTGCTCCCACCCCCTACCACCGCTGGAGGAATATGTGCTTCGTTATTTGGTTCACTTACAGTCGCTGGGAGCGGCTCCAAAGTCTTTACAGGTTCAATTGGCAGCATTGTCATTTTTCTGTAAAGCTCAGAACTGGTGGGACCCAGCTTCATCATTTGCTGCCCGCCGGGCCATTGCAGGTTGGAAACGTTCGGCCCCCCCTAGGGTGGATTGCAGAAGACCAATTTCTCTTCAAGTATTAAGAGACTTATTAAAGGAACTTCCGTCTATTTGTGAGAGCGAGTTTGAGTCATTGCTCTTTTCAGCGGCTTTCACTGTAACATTTTTCGGAGCATTCCGGTGCAGTGAAGTGGTATCTGCTTCCAAAGCAGAGCCGGGGGACAGAGCTTTGACTTTACAAGATGTTACGGTCACGGATCAAGCCCTTTATATTTTTCTGCGGCGTTCAAAAACAGACCAATTGGGAAAAGGGGCTCCAATATATTTGCCTGCTACGACTGAGGGGCCATGCCCTGTCGTATCAGTAAAGAGATACCTAGCGGTTCGCCCACCTGTGCAAGGACCATTGTTCTTACATGTTGATGGCACGTGTCTCTCCCGCTACCAGTTGACTGCCATCTTGCGTCTGGCCCTAGGTAGATTAGGGCTCCCGGCGGAACAATACGGAGTTCACTCATTCCGTATTGGGGCTGCTACTCAAGCTGAAATGGTGGGGGTTCCCGGTGCCGACATCAAAGCTCTGGGGCGGTGGAAGTCGGCTGCTTATAAGCGGTATATTAGGAGGGATCTCCTTCTCTGAATTTTATCTTACAGATTTGCATCCTCCTAAGCCAGTTATATGGATAATCGGGCACAGCATCGTATATTGGGCCGCGCAGTACGCCTCTACATCAGGCTGGGATGACTGCTTGGGTCTCGGGAGTTGGGCTCGATTCGTGTGGAAAGGCCGAGGAGGAATGCGATGGAGTTCTTTCGTGGACACGCTGTGGAAGGCCATGCGGCGTGAAGGGATGCCGGACCTGCTTGTGATACAGCTCGGAGAAAACGACTTACCTGAAACATCTGGCCGTATCCTGAAACAGATGATCCTTCGGGATCTGGAAGACGTCCGGTCGCGTTGTCCATGGATGACAATTTGTTGGTCGTCCTTGTTGGAACGTCGCACTTGGCGAGCAGCTGTCCACCCAGATAAGGTTGATCTTGCAAGACGGCGTGTGGACAAAGCAATTGTTCAATTCATTAAGAGTTCGATTGGCTTCGTTGTGCAACACCATGACATATCGCATCGGCAGGCTGCCTTTTTCAAGTGTGATGGGGTGCACTTGTCCGAGTGGGGCATGGACATTTGGCTCCATGGAATTCGTCATGGTGTTTTGGATTGGCTACAAAGATGAGCTATGGCGGAAGCCCTTAAGGCATTGTGCCTCTCAGGCTTAGTGGCGGAATTTGAGCAAGGGGAGGGTCAATTGCGGGGCGGCCAAGCTTGCGCGCTGGCCTCCCCTAGTGTTGGGGGTCCCCATAAGGGACCGTGTGCATGTGGGCCTGATTGAAGGCTCACATTTCCGGGGGGCCGGATGACCCAACAGAGGCGGACGCCCAGTAGGGTTACTCCACAGGCCTCCTCCCATTTTTCCCATCCTGCATTTATGTCCGGGTTTATATGGGCTGTATAGCCAGGAGGACCCGTTGAGGGGCAGGATGCGAGCGAGCTAACTGGCGGTCGGATGACCACCAGTGGGCAGACCCTCTCCCATGCTAGCCATGCTCAATTGTTGATTAAAGGCTGTGGCCAAATTTTTGCCAATCAGTTGTATGTGTTCTTATTAAGCGATATATTCACCTGCAAAGCAAGAAGCCCCGGAGATTCAGCGAAGGGGCCATTGCTGCCGCGGAGAAGAAGAGCGGCCAGAAGAACAGGCCGGGGGCGGAAACTACAAGCCCCAGCATGCATCGGGGCGGGACTGCGCGCAGGCGCAGTTGCGGAGGAGCGGGGCTGAGCGGGCGCCTTTTAAGGAGCTGTTGGTCTCTGCTCAGCCTCTTCCCGCTCAGACGGCCCCAGCAACGCGTAACCCACCCTCCCTCCCTGTTTTTTGGAGTTTGAAGTTATTTATGTTAATGTATTAATTGTCACAGTCTGCGGAATTTGAGCAAGGGGAGGGTCAATTGCGGGGCGGCCAAGCTTGCGCGCTGGCCTCCCCTAGTGTTGGGGGTCCCCATAAGGGACCGTGTGCATGTGGGCCTGATTGAAGGCTCACATTTCCGGGGGGCCGGATGACCCAACAGAGGCGGACGCCCAGTAGGGTTACTCCACAGGCCTCCTCCCATTTTTCCCATCCTGCATTTATGTCCGGGTTTATATGGGCTGTATAGCCAGGAGGACCCGTTGAGGGGCAGGATGCGAGCGAGCTAACTGGCGGTCGGATGACCACCAGTGGGCAGACCCTCTCCCATGCTAGCCATGCTCAATTGTTGATTAAAGGCTGTGGCCAAATTTTTGCCAATCAGTTGTATGTGTTCTTATTAAGCGATATATTCACCTGCAAAGCAAGAACATAATGCTCCAGGAACATATCCCTTTTTTTAGTGTATGAATTTTCTTACATTTTCCTGCCTTTCCTTTTGAAAATTCTTGGTGTTATAGTTTTTCCCTGTGACCTTTTTTATCTTCCTAACTATCAGGTAGATCAGATTAAGTGTTTACCTGACTAATGATTCTTGTAGTTTATTTTACATCTTTTAAAATGTTACTCTCTAATTTCAAAAAAATTGTTGCCGACACATTCACAGTGGCATTTCATGTAAGGTTAAATGGGCTTATTTTGTTAGGAAGCCAGATATTAGTTCCATTGTCAGGAAAGGTGGGATATAAGTTTAAATATAAATAAGTAAAATATAAATAAAAAGGATGCTCTTATTTCTCCTGTGTAGTTCAGCAATATTGATATTATTTTAAAATGCCCTATAAATCCAATCACGGATTCTATATAGTCAGTTTTACAGTATTTATTCAGTTTTAGTGCACAACTTATACAGTTGACACATTAGTAGAATTTTCCTGGGAGGGGCTGTTCCTATATGAACCTGAAAAAAACAGATACAATTCCCCCTAGGTTCTGCTTTTCTACATTCAGCTGTATTCATAGATTCATGATTACCTCCATCAATTTTTCTATCACCCATTAGCTCTTGAACTGCATGTAGGAACTGACAAATAATGTGTCAGTGAATTAAATATTAAAGACCTGCGACTGAAAATAAGCATTACAGAGCTTGCATGTCTGTTGCTAAAACAGACCTTCTCCCTTCCCCACCAATGACATCTGCTTCTTTTGCCAAAATACACATGCTCTATAACTGGGGTTGCCAATTCTGGATTGGAAAATACCAGGAGATTTAAGGGGTGTAGGCTAGGGAGGGGAGGGACTTCACCAGGGGATAACGCCATAGAGCCCACCCTCCAAAGCAGCCATTTTCCCCAGAGAAATTGATCTTGGACATCTGGAGGTCTGTTGTAATAGAATTATATATCCAGGCACCACTGGGAGGCTGGCAGCCCTATTGGCAACCTTATCAGTAAGAACTAGATTGAGCATCAGGCTTGGACTGGTTGATTCAACCCCATACCCTTAGCTGATGGAGAGAAGTAAAATTTCTGGACATTTTGAAGCCATGATTTGGGGGGGGGGCTTCTCCCCTTCTGTTTGAAAAAAAAGAGAAATATTATATGTGGTACTTACTCTTTAAATTCTAACCTAAACGTATACTGTGTTAACACCATCATATGTAATTTGTAACTTATAGAAAATATATAATTTAATGCTTTGAATATTTTTGACATTTAAATATAAATGACTTACTTTTTTACAAGCAAAATTATGAATACATCCAACTAGAGGCACATCTGCCAAAGGCCAAGATGGGCAGGGAAGGTCATGGGGGAGTGAGCTGCTTCTTTCCCACCCATCCCATCTCCCAAAGGGCAGGAAGGCTGTGGTGAGGGGGTGCTGTCTTCTTTTCCCCCATCTCCCAAAAGGCAGACTGGACAGGTAAGACTATGGGGAGCTGCCTTCTTCCCATCCCCTTACATCTACAAAGGGCTAGGCAGGGTGGAGAAGACTGTTGGATCCCCCAGCCCCTCTGAGGAGAAAGAGGGTGGGGGAGGTGTTGTGATCCCAGGTCCTGTTAGGGAGTACTCATCAGAGGAAAAGCCTTACTAGGAGCTCCAAGTTTCACCTGAGCTTCAGCTGTATTAGAACTTAACCCAGCCAGATATTCAACAGGCAGGGAGGGAATGGAGCTGCAGAGAAACCAAAACTGAGACTCCAAAGTTGTTGCAGGAGCTCCTCGTTCCTCTGTCAAGCCTCCAGCTGCAGCTCCCTTCCTTGTCAGTTTACTGGACTCACCTGAGCCAATTAAGCAATGACAGCTATGTGCTGGAAGAGAGCTCAAGTCTAAAAGGCACCACATCATGTTAATAAGACATTTGCAGACTGCAGAAGACTGAGTCATCACAGGGGCTGCTGATAGCCTATATTAACTTGAGGCTGGGAGGCCTGGGTTTTGGAATTGCTTCTTCTACTGATGCCCTTTGAATGAACCCTTGACTGAGTTAAGACATCCATTGCATTCTGTCTGTATAATGGCATTCTATTTCTGAAATACTGATTCTCGCTGTCTTCTGCGCAGCTTGTCTGTGTTTCCTTCCAGCAGAGAGCTGAAACCTGAGACCATCGCAGGAGACAAAGGAAGCTTCCCTCCCTTACCTGGGGGAGATGGAGAGTGGGAAAAGGATGGGGCAACTTACCAGCAGCAGATCCTTTCAGAGGTCAGCACCTCTTCTACCCAGCAAGCAGCAGGAAGATGAAGAAGAGTACAGATAAGCCCCATTAGAAGACTGCTGTCTTCCTGTTGGCAGCATACCCCCAAGGATGATCAATCAGGTAGGGAGTGAGTTGTCTGCATGCAATTTGAACTGATTGGCCTTCATTGGCAAAGTGCAATTTGAATTGATTGGCCCTCATTGAGTGCAATTTGAAGAGCCATTCCGCACCAGGATCTATGTAGCAAATTGGTTGCGGAACGAAAAAACGCCATTTTAAATAGTGGAATTCGTTGTTATGCATACCTGCCTTTGTAGTGGAATCCAGTTGCGTTTCTATCGTTTCCCACAGGTTTCCAGTCTCTGCAAAAATCGCTAGCCAGGAAGCGATATTGCCGAGCTTTGTCCCGCCCCTGGCCGTCACTCAAACGAACAGCCAATGGGCGGCCATTATCATGCTCCCAAAAAGCCCCTTTCCCGTTAAGGAAGGTTTTAAAAAAAAACACACACACACACGTTGCAACGAATCTGCCGCCCCCCCCCCCCCCGCACGGGCATGATTTTCAGCCGAAAATACAGTGAAAAATAAAGGGAAAATAAACCAGCAAACAGGGCTGTGTGTTGCTTGGTGACTTAAAACAGCTCTGGGGAGGGACTGCAGCCGGGGAAGCTTTGCTGGGTAAATGAAGGCTCGCCGGTGCGTTGATCTCCGCTTGCCCCGAGAAAAAAATGGCGATCGCTTCGCCGGAAGATCAGAGGAGAGAGCCAGGGGGAGGGACTTTGCAGAAACCGCAACAATGGTAATGCACAGAACTTTCCCGCTAGTGTTGCAGATTGGTTGCAAGAATGTAGCGCTTTCCGGAGGGTGAATCCACTTTTTGGGATTTCCCTGAAAGTGCTACAACGAAGTGCTTTTTGCGGATCAGTTTCAGGAGTGTTGCAGATTTTCAACGATGTTGTGCATAACAGCAAAACAGTAGCGATTTCAATTTGCAACCATTGTGCAATTTTGAACGAGTGCAGAATGGCCTGAACTGATTAGCCTTCATTGGCAGAGTGCTCTCTACCTATTGGCAGCACAACTCCAGGAGGACCAATCAGTTAGGGAGTGTGTTGTCTGCATGTAATTTGAACTGATTGGCAGAATCCAATCTGAACTGATTGGCCCTCATTGAAAGATTGCAATTTGAACTAATTAGCCCTCATTGGCAGAGTGCTCTCTCCCTATTGGCAGTACAACTCCAGGGAGGACCAATCAGTTTGGGAGTGAGTTGTCTGTATGTAATTCGAACTGATTTGCCCTCATTAGCAGAGTGCTCTCTCCCTATTGGTGGCACATTTGTTGGGGAAAAAATCTATTCCCTTAGCAGAGTTACTGTATAAATAATGAGACCAGACGTATATAAAATATTAAAACACAAACTTTACTATCTAAACAGGGTAAGGGAACTGGAAGGTAAAAAACAAGAAAATACTTAGCTCATTACAGGAGCTGTCTACCTTAACTGATATATGGTTGAGATTCAAGATAGATCTGCTTCTCTGCCTAAAGCAGAGTTCTTCTCAAACAATGGGAGGAAGTAGAATTCTTTCTCTTCCTGCCAAATTTGTGTACATGACAAACCAGAGTCAGGCCATGGCAGGGAAGCTAGGAAATTTACATTTGAAAACAGACCATTTGACCCACTCTGCCTGTCCCACTAGTAACATAATTAAACAGTTTAACCCTTTGACTGGTAGTCTGTAGCTGGCTCTTGCTAAACAACAAAGTCCAACACTATTCCCATGGAGGGCCAATCAGGTGGGGAGTAAATTCTCTGTATGGAAGTTCAACTTTATAATGGTTTGTGATAGTGATATGAGAAAGAGAAATGCAAATTGATATACTCTAAGCCAGTGGTCCCCAACCTTTTTATCACCGGGGACCACTCAACGCTGGGGACCACTCAATGCCTTTTATTGAGGCCCGGTGAGGGGGGGTAGTTTACTCCTCTACTCTCAACCACTGCCCTAACGCTCTCTGATCACTATGGTAATGTTTAAACATCCCTTCAAAATAAGATACAGATACGCCACAACAATGAACATAAGGAACATTTTATTTTCATGGAAATTTTAACTCATGACAATGACAAATCAATGGGAACCCTGAGCTTGTTTCTCTGCAACGAGATAGTTCCATCTGGAAATGATGGGAGACAATGACACCCGAAGTGTGTTGTAAAGGGCCTGGGGGGGGGAAGGCATCCTTCGGGGCCCACCTCCAATTAGTCGAAGGACCACATGTGGTCCGTGGCCCACAGGTTGGGGATCGCTACACTAAGCCACATTTAAACAATAAATGTTCTTGAAAATACTGTATGGGTCTATAGTGTATACAGAAATTATTATCTAATGCCACAAATTACTTTAAAATAAGGTGCCCATATTGTCCCACTTTTGGAGGGACATCTGGGGGTACCTGGCAAATTGTACTTACGCTGAAATTAAAAAATATATATTACAATACTATTTTTGCGTTCTATGTGTTCTATGAACCTTTTTGTTGCTCCATATAGAACAAATTTTGAATCAAGAACCCCCCCCCCCCGGTCAATGTTGTCCTGCTTTACCAATGTTAAAATCTGGTCACCTCACTTTAAAACCTTCATTCTTGTGTGTGGATAAAATACTGTCTTAAAAAGCATTTCATGATTTCAAAAGCAGAAAATATTTCATATTTTTTCCAATGCTTCTCCAAGTATCTACTTTTTCCTCATTGAAAAAATTAAAAAGTCCAAAACCAGTATGCCCCCCTTTCTCTGAATTCTAGTGTGCCTTCACATCTCTAGCCTTATGCCCAATTATTAGGAAATTATGTGCAACTAAACACTACTGAACTAAATTCTGAATGGGTACTGCTTCCACATGACATCAGCAGCAACCTGTAGCTCTCCAGTGGGTGGTGTGAGTTTACATCCTTTTTGCGATGTGATGAGGGAAAGTGGTAGAGTCCATTTCCCCGTCTTGTTGAGGTGCACAACAAGGTACAAATAGGGGCAATCCTGTCTGGAAGTAAAAATGGGTGACAGTTTTTGCAGCATTTTGCCTGCCCTACCCTCTCCATTTCCAGATCAATTTAAAATAATAATAATGCCTGTGCAGCTACAGGACCACAGAGCAATGTGCCCTCAGTTTAAATACAAATTTCTCTTCAGTGTGCACACTAATATTGGGATCGGGCAGCAACAGACATTCCTATTTGTGTTTTCTGGTGGTGGAGAAAGAGCAGGGGAGCCTGTGATGAAGCAGCCCTCTCCCTATTAGCTTGGCATCTGTGCTCTTTATTGTAAATCTTTACTGTGAACACACAATCATCGGGGTCCAATTAACATGGCCAGCCAATCCGAAATCTACCCAAGCATAAGGAGAGACCAGTATTATACAAAGAATCCCAAAAACCGATCTAAGGAAATAACCCTCGTTTATTGTTGTGGCATGATCCTATTGCAATGCAGAAGTGTAATGAATAAAAAGAAAACTGTTTTACTATTGCATGTTTATAAGCAGGAGGTGCATGCATTGTCTGCCTCTGCGTGGAAATGGTCATAGATTATTTCCCTCCATGTTATATGTATTTTCGACATTAAAATATCAATCAGTATATCAGCACTGTACATAAACCACCCACATATGTGTGTATGTAATGTATACATTGCAAATGCTGTGTAACAATCTCAATAGCAATAAGAATCGGAGAAATCAAACCATTCAAAGCATAGAGAGAAACAAAATGACAGAAAAGAATATTGTTATCCATCCCTGTATCTGAACAAATGTAATAAGGGTCACTGTTAAGAATGTCTACTCTGGGTTGGAATACTGCTGGAAATTTGGGTATAGAGCCTGAGAAGTTCTCAGAAGAGCACAACCTCAACCAGGTATAAGACCAAAAAGTTTACTCTTAAGCAGCTGTTTCCCCGTGGAAATTAATTTCTGGAGGCCAGTTACAATTCAGTGAGATTTCCAGGCCTTCCCTGTAGGATGGCAACCCTAAAACATTAAGGCAGTAAAGGAAGAGGAACATCAGTACAGGAAATTTTGTATTATTTAGTAAGGTCACTAAAGAGTTGATCTAACACCCTTCATTCAATCAGTGCCAAAACCAATTACTGTTTGAAATATCTTTATGTAAAAGCATGGGAGTAGAAAGAAACAGACATCCTGTGGTAAAGTGGAGGGGGGAAATGACTTCTAAATCCCCTGTTTCATTTGACTCAGTTCAGACACCAGCTTTAAATCATTCATGGGAAGCCACTCACTAAGCAGTGGCCTTCATGGTATCTCACATCAGTATCAGTGTTATGTTTCAGCTGCCTGGCAGATAGTTTCTTACAAATAGTTTGAGTAAACATACCCCACTTGCTAAGGAAAAAAAAATTATCTCATCCCGAATCTTTAAAATGAACCTCTGGACGGTAGCTAAATTAAAGGCAAACATGCCAGCATCCCTATCTTCGATTAGCAATCATCTTTCTTCCCTTCACCAAAAAAACAAAAAAGAAAAGAAAGAAAAGAAATCTGAGCATTGTGCAACTTGTGTCCCAGTCCCAGCACAATAGCATGCATACATAGCATTGTGTACATATGGGAACTGTCTCATTCTTTAAAACAAAACAAACAAACAGAGACTTTGACCTTGACAGCAACCATAAATTCTTCTCAGCGCTAGGCTACGGTCACAGCATTTCACATAGTCTATACTACATCCAATACCTGCCAAAGTTAACTCCATTGCTATCTGTACAAGAGGAATACTGCAATTTGCTTCACAGCATTATTCTGAAGCTCAGAAAATGTTGTTGCCTGCAGCATTGTGGAAGGAAATGGATACATTTAAGGAAATAACCCTCGTACTATGTCAGATGACTACTTGCTTTCTGAGGATAACCTAATATATCTCACTGCAGTCCAACAGCAGGCCACCTCTGAATCATCTGTTCCCAATGATTTTCTTTTAAAGCCATCATGGATGCTTTAAAGCCATTAATCAGATGCTTTAACATCTCTTTTCAGAGATATGACTAGCGACGAATAAGTGTCTTGTGACATATTTAAGAAATATGCTGCAGCGTGAATTTCCATATACCATTGCCCACTTTATGAGATGCAAGTTCAGATCACAGTGTGTGATCAGAAGTAAGATATACACTGTCTGTGGGGTTACCAGCCTGGGCTGGGAAGTTCCTGGAGATTTTGGGGTAGAGCCTGTGGGGAGCAAAGAGGCGGGACGTCACTAGGGAAGAATTTCACAGTCCACCCTCCAAAGGAGTCAGGTTTTTTCCAGGGGTGCAGGCTTTTTTTATCTTGACGTCAGTTGTGATTCCAGGGAATTACCTGGAGGTTGGCAAAACCTAACTGTCAGAGTTACCAATCTGAGCCTGAGTGTAAGGAAGAGAATTTCACCAATGCTCAGTCCTAAACCTGACTGAAGGGATACCTTCCGCTCTAGTCAGTGACTCACACAGTGGTATTGGGAGCGATAATGCTGGAGAAGACCAAAAGGGACAAGCGTTTTTCTAAACAGTTATCAGGAAAGCTTGTAAGTAGTGAAATGATTCCCTGCTGCCCGGGTCTTTTTTCTTGAATCTAAAAATTCTAGAAAGGCATCTATGTCAGCAAGAAGTAGGAGTCTGCCCAATGCTGTAAAGGTATCCCCTGTGCAAGCACTGGGTCATGTCTGACCCTTGGGGTGACGCCCTCTAACATTTTCATGGCAGACTCAATATGGGGTTGGTTTGCCAGTGCCTTCCCCAGTCATTACCGTTGACCCCCCCCCCCCCCCAGCAAGCTGGGTACTCATTTTACCAACCTTAGAAGGATGGAAGGCTGAGTCAACCTTGAGCCAGCTGCTGGGATTGACCTCCCAACCTCATGGGCAGAGCTTTCAGACTGCATGACTGCTGCCTTACCACTCTGCGCCACAAGAGGCTCTGCCGTCTGCTGTACTGGAATGGAAATACAAAAAAATCCCTTATGCTCAGAGATTCTGTCCATGCCCACAAAGGAAAGTAAAATCAATTGAGCATACATTCTTCCATTGTGATTCTTACAGTAAGATTCATAAAGAAACCACTGACCCTTTGCTGGAAGGTTTCCCTGGTCAATCAAATAAAATCAGACTTGATTATCTTTTGTCTGATAAAAGCCATCAAACTACATACCATGGCTAAATTTTAAAAAGTGGATTTGCCACCCTTTACCTCACATCCCATTGGTGAGCAACCAGGGGCAAGCCCATAAGGAGGGGGAAAGGCTCAATAGTTTCTGTAGCATTGTCTTGCCCTTGCATCTACCCACCCCTCTCCATTTCCTGCTTTATGTATTTTTTTAAACATGCCATGGCCTGCATCATCCAGGAATCTAAGCACTTTGTTTTTAAGCCAACTGCTTACAAACAAACAAACAAAAAAGACTTTTGGAGCTCCAGGGGCCTTATCCAGCCTTCTCACAACTCAGGCAGGCAAAACACAGTCCTGTTTCTGTTTTCTGGAGGTGGGGGATGAGCTGGGAAAGATGGGGGAAGGTTGAAGCCGCTTTCTAATGATCATACAGGAGGATGAGTGCTTCGTTTTTAAGCCAACTGTTTACAAAGAATGACTTTTGGGGCTTCAGGGACCATGTCCAGCCTTCTCACAATTCAGGCAGGCAAAACACAGTCCTGTTTCTGTTTTATGGTTGTGGGGAATGAGCTGGGAAAGAGGGGGGGCGTAAGTGTTGAAGCAGCCTTCCAGGCATACATGCTGCTTGTATTAAAGCCTACTGGTCACATACAAGCGCTCTTAGAGCTAAATCCCAAGTGGGGGGGGGGAGGAAGCTGTATTGTTCTGGTGTTTCTCCATAGCAACATGGAAGTGTTACTTTTATATTAAAATACACATGTGGTATTACCACATAGCAATGCAGAGGTACCTTTAAAAAAATAATTTGGGGACTCAGGGGGAAGAAATTTTAAATCCATGAAAGTGCTGCTGTGCTGTGATTGCTGGCTTCCTGGGGCTGACAAGTCAAGGAGCGGGGTGGGGGGAGAAGTTAATTTTGCTTTCCCTTGCAGCCTCGTTGGGAGGCAAAAGGCTGTGATGGGCAGAGGGAAAATGTGGGAGGGAAAATTTGGGACGGGTCACCCATGAGGAGGGCTGCAAAAATGAAGTTTACCATCCTGCATTTACAAGCATGAGGACACTCGTGTTTTAGCCCTCTGAGCAGAAATGGTCTTAATAGATAGCAAAATGATATGACAAGCCCCTTCTCTTTTATGAACCCACCTATACCAGGCATCCCAACTATATTTCCTATATCAGTACATTATTAAGTAGGAAGCTTCAGATCAATCTTTCTGGCTGAAATGCTTCCACTATCAAGAAGTAAAAGAGAGCCAACATGGTGTAGTGGTTAAAAGCAGCAGCCTATAATCTAGACCAGTGGTCCCCAATCTTTTTATCACCAGGGACCGGTCAACGCTTGACAATTTTACTGAGGCCTGGGGAGGGGGTAGTCTTTTGCCGAGGGATGTTGCCGCCACCGCCTGAGCCCCTGCTCCACTTGCTTTCTCACCGGCACCCCTGACTTCCTGCTGCCTACTGGCGGGGTGCTGCCAGCAGCAGCTGCGCAGTGCTATGCCGAGGGGGAGCCCCATCTATGGTGGCTGCCAGAAAGCACCAAAGGTGAGCCGGCGGCAGAGTGGCAGGGCAGCAGCCAGGGAGGAGGTTGAGGAGGAGCTGCGGCCCACTACCGACTGATCCACAGACCGGTACTGGTGCCCAGGGTTGGGGACTGCTGATCTAGACACCAATGCTTGATTGATTCCCTGCTCCTCCACATGCAGCCAGCTGGGTGACTTTGGGCCAGTCACAGTTCTCAGAGCTCTCTCAGCCTCACCTACATCACAGGGAATCTTTTGTGGAGAGTGGAAGGGAAAGCAATTGGAAACCACTTTGAGACTCCTTTGGGTAGAGAACAGCAGGGTACAAAAACCAACTCTTCTTTCTCTTCATAAATTGGTTCATGAGCAATATGAAACAAAAGGTCAAAATCAGGCTATAATGTAAGGTGCATGTGTTGCTTTATCAGTTAGCAGATGAAACTCCTTAACATATTGCATATTCTCTTAGAACTCCCTCTCAGCTCCACCAACCTCAAAAGGTGCCTGTTGTGGGGAGAGGAAGAAAATATGAGTGTAAGCTGCTTTGAAATGCTTTAAAGTAGAGAAAAGTGGGATATGAAAACCTGAACTTTTAAATTTCTTGCCAACAAACAAAATCACAAATTATATCAGTTTCAGCCTAATGTTTTCCTTTCACTGTTCCTGTTAAGAAAGGGACTGTTATATATTTAAAAAAAACACAAAACCCAAGGCTGCAGGTTTCTTAACAGATTAGTAACTGATGTGCTGTGCAGTAATCCCCAATTATGAAAGAATTTGGATGGTTTACATGCTTGGCATTAAGGCAGAAACCTCAATAGTGTCATACTGACTCCTCCGAAATGTTTGCTGTCCAGACGTACAATATATCTGATTACAAAGTGGTAATTAATGCAGTTTTACACATCTTTATGAATTCACATCTATCTTTTGTCCATTGTTAATGTGAAAAAAGATGAGTCAAATTCCTCCATGCTGACAAATATTTATCCATTTTATGGGTGTCTATTCCATTCATACTTTGTCCACCTTGTAAGAAGGAAGGACTCCCTGGAGAAGAGCCTAATGTTGGGAGTGACTGAGGACAAAAGGCGAAGGGGACGACAGAATGTGGTGGCTGGAAGGAATCACTGAAGCAGTCGGTGCAAACTTTAAATCAGTGGTCCCCAACCTTTCTGAGGCTGGGGACCGGCAGGGGATCGGGCCACGCCCACACGGACCATGCCTGCGGGCCGCGCCCGCGCAGGCCGTGCCCGCACATCGGGCCGCGCCCGTGGGCCGTGCCCGCACAGGCCATGCCCGCACATCGGGCCGCGCCCGTGGGCCGTGCCCGCACGGGCCGCGCATGCACGATGCGCAGCCTGGCCCTGATTCCCTCTCCCCGCCCTCCCGCAGTAAGAAGCTTCCTGGGATGCAAGCTTGCGGCCTGGGAAGTTTTTTACTGCAGGGGGGGCGGGGAGAGGGAGCCGCGGCCCGGCGCCATGGCCTTAGCGGCCCAGCACCGGGCCGCGGGCCGCAGGTTGGGGAACACTGCTTTAAATGGACTCCGGGGAATGGTAGAGGACAGGAAGGCCTTGAGGATCATTGTCTATGGGGTCGCAATGGGTTGGACACAACTTTGACAAAACCCTGATCTAACTACTACCCAAACTGTTGCATGATGACAGAGTTCTCATTAACTCATAGACCCAGGTGTCCATTCCGTCTGCTGAATTGTCAGAGATTACACAAACAAACTCCTTTCTACCTTGCATGCTGTATGTGATGAGCCAGAAAATGTTGGTCAGGTTGTATTTACTACGACGTTTGTTTTATATGAATTTATTCATATAAATTCATGACAGATAGCTCATGACAGACTTAACCTATCTCTATGCAAAAGTATAACAAATAAAACAAGGGGAAAGACATTCTACAAAGTCAAATGAGAAACCCAGCTGACATCAGGCCAGGACTGGTAATACGAAAGTCTGGGGGAAAAAATCCAGCAACAATTAAAGGATCATTCTTTACCCAGTCCATTGATGTGATTTCACTCTCATTTAGGCTGTGCTTCATCATGTTTTTTCTTTCTTTCGTTCTTTGAACAAAGTGACATTTCCCATCAAACTGCAGCTGCTCTAAATGATCACATCAAACTTTAACCTTATGGTAGGCAATCACTGAACCCACAGATGTATGTCAGTAAGGTACTTTGACCCAATGGTCTTTAAAGGAATTGTATTTGTTTGGGAGAGGGTTTTGCTTTCATTCTGTCACTGGTCTATTGATTTGCAAAGTGGCTGAGACATTTATTGATTAAGCTACAAACCTTTAAAAATCTACCCCTAATCCTTTCCAAAAGATGATCATTTGATTACTTATCATGGATTCACTATTATGCTATTATCATATAATGACTATCACATATAGACACAAAGGGCGCAATTTAAAATAGGAACGATAATTATCATTGGTTAAAGCTTTATTATCCAATAACTCATGCAGAATAGGAGTCAACTTTAAGAAAGCTGAAGCATCAACACAAAAATTTTGTAAATCAAAGCAAATATAATTTTATTAGTGGTTACTTCGATATCTGCAATCAACATGATTTGGTAACACTGTACTTCAAGAAAGGAACAACGGTCAAAGATGGCGCTTGCCTGTCCTTGCTCATCTTTCAAAATGGCTCTTACTTATAGAGCATTTTCCATCAATTATCAAAATGTACACTGCTCGTTACAATTCCTCTCTATCAAAGTCTTGTAACAGCTGTCAATGTTGTAATGTAAGCCCTTGTTAGTTTTTATACATTCCAATCTGGAACTAATGAGGGATTGCCCGATAACTCCATACACAGACAGAACTGAGGAAGGACTCTCTGGAAAGGGGAAGAGTGCAATGATGTATGACTTGTACAACTCAAAGCAACCTTTGTGTAGCTATTAAGTTAATCTCATTCACTTTCACCAAAAACAACGAAGCACTTTCAAAAATTAAAGTTTAGTTATTGAAAATGATTTTCTGAGACTTGACAGAATAGTTTGAAAAGATAAGGGACATGCTTGTAAATGCGTCAAATCAGGCTTTGATACCAATCAGCTACACAATCTAAGCAGAGTTCGACATGAAATGCATTGCCCATTATGATCATACCACATATGGTACCAACAAGGACAATTCTTTTCTTTTTTTTAAGTATAATTAAGAGCCCATTTCTTCTGTTTCCTTCTCCTCAAAACTGCAATATAGTTCCACTGGAGAAACAAAGATAAAGCTATGGGGAGTACTTGCAGGTATTTGTAGAATACATTCCTATAGTTCACAATAACAGCAAACCATGTATCCAAGTCCATCATACATCTAGTTTGAGTCAATGTCTTTTTTGACAAAAAAATAGTTTTGTAATTCACAACCACTACTTATTTCTGTATAATTTGGGGAGATACACACTGCAAAAATAAGACTGACAAAAAAACCCCAAAAAACAAGTTACTGAAATTAGAAATAAGAAAGAAGCATGGAATGAAACCTTAGCCTTTTTATTTGTTGCTCATCTTGCTTTCATAGTCAGGTTTTTAAAAAACCAAATACAAGCTGAAACCAGATACAGAATTATTTAAAATCTTAGTAAAGCTCTGTCATAAAATGAAATATAATTCAAAGCTATCAGAGCAATATCTCTAGTTCAATCTGCTTCTTTAGTTACATTCTTGACATGCCTGTATATATACTATACTTCTTTGCATACTGCCTTGTGTTTATTCTATGGGCTAGTTATGTCCAAGTCAATAGATGAGAAAATGAATTTGAATGTGATACTAGTTATGCTAGCTATGATAGATGCTAGTTATAATACTACTTATGCTAGTTATAATTATTATTATTCCTGTTTTAAATAGCACCCTTTGTGCCTATGTGTGATAGTCATTATATGTTAATAACTAGTTATACTAGTTATCTCTTCAACTCAAACTGTAAGGTTGAAATTTGTTTCACTTTGTTTGGAATGTAAGCCATTTTTTGTTTTTTTAAATAGTTGAAATAAATCTCATTATCTGAATCAGCTTTTTCCATTTGTCAGTTTTAATAATTTCATATGATTCAAGGCTAAATATTTGAAAATCTGTAATCAGATTTTGTCAACAGGATGTTAAAGTTCATAATTAAGCAAAGTTAAAGATAAATTTCCGAAACCTTAGAAATTTCTGTTTGAAAAAAGTGATCCACGACTTCTTAGTGGATCACCCAACTATCTCAGTCTGTTGCTGAGGGTAATCTGAGCCTCTGGTCTTTTTCAGACAGCAGAGGGTGCTTCAGAAATAAAAACAACAGACATATACGTCTTTGACATGACATTCTGGGGAGAATGTTAGGGTTCCCAGCTGGGGGAAGAGAATTGTACATGTTTATAGGGAACGGTTTTTGCACTAGTGGTAAACGATATATTTATTTCCACCTTTAATAATCTTATTAAACAAACATATTTTTAGCAAATATTGCAGTGTGGGGGGAAATCACACTGTTTAAGGTCAAAATACAAAAAAGTGATGTGAGCAGAGAAAGCTGTTGCCAATCAAGATCAAACAAAAAAAAAGCTGTTGCAAATCAAGATCAAACACATAAGTAAAAGGATCTATAATGTGTGAAGAGGCTAGGGCCATAATTAAGCAGAGAAGTTATGAAAAGTTTACGGTCCATCCATTTCCTTCTTTCAAAACTGACCATTACTCCTACATTTTAAAATTAAGTAGGAAGCAATGAAATGATTGTATGAGCCTGCTTGAATATATGGTTTTGTCTGTCCTGTACATTTCTCCCTTTTTATTTAATGTTAATTAATCTTTACAAAGGCAGCTGCTTAAAAATTCCAAGTGTGATAAAAGCTATCCAAAGACATCTAGGTTGCTATTTCAGATATGATCCAAATGTTTCTCCTAATTACATTACTAGTAATTAAATGTCAAAATTGCCTGCCCACTTCTGCTCCGCTCTGCATGTGGAATAACTATTTTAATTGCTAGCTTTAGCTTTTTTAAAAAAATTTTAAACATAGACACAAATTACAGAGCCGCACTGGTCAGGCAAAAACTATGTGAAAAACTGGACTGGGTTCGAAGTCTTCCGATTCCCGCTGTGTTACTGACGTCAACAGCAGGGAAGAGATTGGGTTACCAACTGCTTTTAAAGTGCCACTTAAATCACACCCTGGTGAAAATATTTGACAAATTTGGGTCCTGATAAAAGCTGTCAGGACAGCAGGACGTTGTATGTAAAACCAGAGCATACCAAAATGTCCCGTCGCTTTTGTTAATGGCCTTCTCATACAAGGCTCACTTGATGAACAACTGGAATGGAAATCAAAAAGCTGGGCAGCTCCCCTGGATACTAAGAAATGATTGCAGGATCAGAGTCTCATTTTACACTCATGGTCAAAACTAATCTTTTGCTGTGTAAAGTCAGCAGCCATGGTATATGCTGTCTCAAACACAGGATTCATCTTAAATATTGAAATAAAATACATGTTCTGAACTTAAAAAAATAATTTGGGGTGATTTAAAAAAACTTTTTAATATGCATTTTTTCACCTATTCCAAAAGAACTTTAACCTGGAAGTTGTCATATTGCTTCATGTCAGTAACTGGGACCCTGCGGTGCCCTAGCATTTTATTTGAGCTAATAAACATGCTGCTTTCAGACAGAAATTGCTCAGCTTCATCTCAATTAAGTGTACTAGGCTGAGGGAAAAGTGAATCTATGTGCTATCCTGGGCTCATAGCCCCTCTTAGCCCTGAAGTTCATTATATAACTCTGGACCATCAGTTATTTCTCCGTTTGTAGTATGTTGTGTGGATAAAATACAGGCAGAGACAACATGTATCTCCCAGAATTCCTTGAAACATGGGTTGGGTTAATAATCTAATTTTCTGGTTTCATAGGGGCATCGCCAAGATTATGGCTCGGGATCTTCCAAAGAGATTTGAACTAAATAAAAATATTCTGATCATGGAGGAATGTTTCACTCGCAGAAGGAAACTCCTGTGGGAAGAATATCTCCATCTGCTCAGGAAAGGTTCTCCTGCAAGAAGAAGGCCTCCTTTGGATACAATAGCTGGATGCTATGGGACTTAAACATGACTGCTATTCCCATAAAACAACAGAAACTAGAATAACTGATGTATTGATATCCTACTCATAATTACGCATGATTTATAGTGTGACTACAGACATCTTGAAGCGCAAACCTCTCTGAAGGAGAAATTTCAGTTTTCATTAGTATCTGAAATGTTTAAGACCACATGCTGCAGAAAACAGAAATCCTTTGAAAATAAATTTTTAGAGCTACACGTCACCAGGTGGCAGCCATATTTATGCACTGACCTATGATCACTGTGTGCCATTCTACTTTTCATGGCAAAAGGAACAGTAACACGTCTCACTGCCTAAGTCTTCAGTACTTCCTCTCTCAAAAAGAGTCAACCCAGGTAAGTGTTTGTACCAAAATTTCTTACCAATTAGAAAAGTGGGCACATGTATCAATATATAGTAACAGAAAAGCCATAGAACTGAAGAAAGGAAAAGTTTAGGGAAACCAGGAATGCACCTAGAAACAGGAGGCATGTACAGTATTAGCAGGATGGACGTTGACAGGTAAGAAGGAACTGAGGACCTTCAAGACAGCCTATTATGCAATTGGATTCTAGCTCCTGGACTAATAATGGCTTACTAACCTGCCAAAGCATTTTAAACCAGAGCAACTCAAGTAATTACCTATGAAATCCTTTGGCGGGAAAAAACTGAATTACATTACCTTGACAGGAATAGCCTCTTTCTTCAAAGCCAGGATTACACAAACATTTTCCAATGGGAACAAGCCATTCTCCTTCTGTACTGCAGTACATTTTGGGAGGATCTTCTTCTTTGGAATGATTCACACAAGAACCTCGCACTTCCACCAGTGACTGCGAGTCCATAGGTATCGTGTCTGGAAACATGGCCAGGTTTTTCACAGTGAAAGGGCACTTTTTAAAGTACACTCGCACCGATACTAAGGCCACACATGCACCCACATCTTGAAAAGCCAAGTAAAATCCTTTCCGGCTGACAGGTCCCACTTCACGTATCTCTGTGTTAAGCTTGAGAATTCGATCCCCAAGATCCATCTGAGTGAAGCTCTCATCCGCAGCAATGGTATCAATCTTTGTAAACTGATATTCTCTAAATTTGACAGAATGGTCATCATCTGACTCCATATAATACAAGTTAAAAGTCTCCTTGCAAGTGCCCAGAACAAGTGGGATACTGTTACAGTCCCGCAAGGTGAACTTTAGCTCCACGTAGATCTTCTGAGCTGAATTACGTGGTATCCAGTTTGTCCTCAGCCAATTGTTCTGACTATGGTCCATAACGTTGCAAACTTGGTAGGTTCTGATTGGAGTGTAGTTCTCGTCAACACCACTTATTTCTTCCCACTAAAAATATAAATATTAGAACAGTCATATAACAGCCCATTTAGCCAGACCAAAAAACTGATGATGAACTAATATGACTTTTGTTGATTGACACACTGAGAAGAGTCTTGGAACAAATATTAGCACACTGAGAAGAGTCTTGGACCCTTTGTATTATGGCTTTGTTCACATTTATCCATTGTCAGTAAAAGCAATGAAACAGTGCAAGTCTGGCAAACAAGACAGAACAGAATCTGCATATAAACAAAACCTGTATTTGGTTATGAAAGCATTATTTATTATACTAGAAAAAATCTTTCATAGTCTAATAAACTTGGCTAGAGATGGGCATGAAGTGATTGAACTAAAGTTTGTGGTAATTCATGAAGAGCAGGAAATGGGATTAAACAAAAACAGCTATCTGATTTAAATGGATAGGATCCATTTAAACCATTGCTTTCTGTTCCCTGCAAAAGCTCACACAAAGCAGAAAGCAGAGGTTTAAGTGGCTTTGACCCTGAGGTGGGCAGGGGCAGGAGCAGGACATACCTTCGGTGTTTTGAGCACAATACTCACAAGCCCAGTCCAGTTGATGTGTAAGTCGACTAGGTTCCTGGGATTCGTGGTTAAGTTTGTTGTTCACTAATGAAGCATGAATTTAACTCTTGTAACTCATGTCCACCCCTACTTAAACTTGGCAGCCATTTAACCATACAGAAATAGCTATATAGGCATGATTTGCACTCTGGGTAGCCCACTGTGAGTTAAATTTCTGAAGGCTACCAGTTAATCTTGGAAGAAACTTCCAAAGATTCCATTTTTGATCAGGGATTGATTTTATTACCTCCTACTGGCTTCTTTCATGGTTGACCTAGGTTGCCTGCCTCCAGGCAACCTAGAATTGCCTGCCTCCAACTGATCCTGAAATATATGGCTGCTTTGCGAAGTGGACTCTGTAACATTGTACCTCACTGAAGCTCCTCCCCTCCCCAAACCCCAACCTTCTGTGGCTAAACCCTCAAAATCTCCAGGTATGTCCCAATCCAGAACTGGCAACCCTAGGTTGACCACCAAAGCAACCACTGATTTGTTCTTAGGCAAACCCAAGAAATGCAATATACAGAATAATTTTTACAGTAAGGCAGGATTTTCCATAAACATTTGCAGTCACCATGGAGTCAGTAATAGTTCCTTTTACAATGTTTACATCTGTTTAAATAAGGCACATTTCTTTACTCTTAACACCATATCCAACATCTTCATCTGCCAAGGCACTTTGTATGGTTTCTGAGAAGAAAAGGGTTAACAGATGTCCTACTCTGTTTCTGTTGTTTCAGCTGTAAAGGAAAGGCATCAAACTTTCAGTTTTTACTCCAAAGTGTGACTTTCAGGCCCTGTGACAAAATAGGATGCCAACTGCTTCTCCGGGTTTGGTGGCAGCTTGTGCTGATAGCCAACGTGGGCCAGATGGTGGAGGATGCAGGTACTCACTACTGGCCCAGTCACAGGAGAGGATGCCAGCAGCTGCTGTAGGCCAAGACATCACGGTGGCATACACTGGCAGGTGCTGTAGCCATGGATCAACACATGAGGAATCAAGCAGCTGTTCTGGGTCTAAGCATTGCAGTAGTAGACACAAGCAATTGCTGTGTGCCTGGGATCAACAGATACCAGCAACCACTCTAGATTGCCAGCTGCAGGGCTCAGTGTTGGGTGGTGAGGCCTACAGCCTTGCCAGCTCAGTAGGTATTTTTGGGGGGGGAATTCCTTCATGAGGGGGAATTCCTTCATGAGTCTCACAGCCCCCCCCCCCACACACACACACTTGTGATTCCAAGTTTCTCCTTCAAATCCTCCGATGAAAGCAATAGGCTCTCCCAATATTCTGGTCAAACTCTATTGCTTTAGAAGTAGCACTTCAAATCGAGCTCATAACAAACTAAGAATCATTCAAATAGCATCACTATGAGATATGCCAGTTAGTAATATAGCTGTCTCTAGAAGTACAGGCAGGCAGGATTTCAAAGAGGCAGAGGAACTAAGAGACCAAATTGCCAACATATGCTGGATCATGGAGAAAGCTAGGGAGTTGGAGAAGAACATTTACTTCTGCATCATTGACTATGCTAAAACCTTTGATTGTATGGAGCTCAACAAATTGCGGCAAGTTCTTAAAGAGATGGGAATACCAGAGCATCTTATCTGTCTCTTGAGAAACCTATATGCAAGTCAAGAAGCAATAGTGAGAACCGGGCATGGAATCACCGATTGGTTCAAAATTGAGAAAGGAGTTCGGCAAGGCTGTATACTGTCACCTTGCCTATTTAACTGGTATGCAGAGCACATCATGAGAAAGGTGTGGTTAGATGAGTCACAAATTGGGGTCAAGATTGCAGGGAGAAATATCAACAACCTCAGATATGCAGATGATACCACTCTAATGGCAGAAAGTGAAGAGGAACTAAAGAGTTTTTTGATGTGGGTGAAGGAGGAGAGTGCAAATGTTGGCTTGAAACTCAACATCAAGAAAACAAAGATCATGGCATCCGGCCCTCTCAATTTCTGGCAAATAGATGGGAAAGAAATGGAGGTAGTGACAGATTTTATTTTCCTGAGCTCTAAAATCACTGCAGATGGGGACTGCAGCAAAGAAATTAAAAGACGCTTGCTCCTGGGGAGGAAAGCTACGGCAAATCTTGACAGCATCCTGAATAGCAGACATCACCCTGCCAACGAAAGTGCGTCTAGTCAAGGCAATGGTCTTCCCAGTTGCAATGTATGGCTGTGAAAGTTGGACCATAAGGAAGGCCGAGTGTCAAAGAATTGAGGCTTTTGAACTCTGGTGCTGGAGAAGACTCTTGCGAGTCCCTTGGACTGCAAGGCGAACAAACCGGTCAGTCCTAGAGGAGATCAGCCCTGACTGCTCCTTAGACAGCCAGATCCTGAAGATGAAACTCAAATACTTTGGCCACCTCATGAGAAGGAAGGACTCCCTGGAGAAGAGCCTAATGCTGGGAGCCATCGAGGGCAAAAGAAGGGGACGAGAGAGAATGAGGTGGCTGGATGGAGTCACTGAAGCAGTAGGTGCAAGCTTAAATGGACTCCGGGGAATGGTAGAGGACAGGAAGGCCTGGAGGATCATTGTCCATGGGGTCATGATGGGTCGGACATGACTTCGCACCTAACAACAACAACAACAACAATATACCGTCTGTCATACAGAAATCAAAGTATGGGGTAGAGGCTGGCAAGAACAGAAGGTCTGCAAACCCAGCTTTTCACCATTGCCTCCACAGAACTACACACCATTGATTTTGTTCAATAAACACTGTGACAGTTTCAGCTGTCTCTGGTTGGCAAAAAGCAAATTCCATCCATGTTACTTATCTCTGCTAATTTCCACATGGGGTCCATACCTCAGAGCTGTGTTAGCTTCTTTGCCAAGTACTTGACACAGAGCATTAATAATAGAAAGGAGAAGACTCAAATATCTTATCATTCTTCTGACTGTGTCCCTCCTGTTACTGGTTTGTAAATCCACTGATACATAAGATGTCTGCTCTCAAAACATATTATATACCATATATAAAGCCAAATATATATATATATTTGATCCATATTATATTATATATATATATATTATATTGGTCCTAGGCAGATCTTTGAAGCGCATACTGAATTTTGAAGCTCTCTATTGTTGTTGAAGTTTATGCAATTTATGATTCTAAACAATTCGCAGCTGACTCAAAGGGAATGCTGTACAATTAACTGGGCATAATGAGTTCCAAGGTTCCAAAAGCTTATCAACTGAACTATATTACAGTGATAAGAGGCAACAGTAAGTCTTGACCATGTTTCACTTCTAGCTGTTTCATGGGCCAGACTAGATAAACCAATACTCTAATTCAACATGGCTGCTCCGGTGCTCTTAAGGCTAGACACCCGATTTTGGACATTTTAGTCTATAATCATTTTAAATATCACAATTGCTGTATAGCAAGGTTGAGGTGCTTTGGAATATTACTAGAACACTCTGGAAGGCACACATTCAACTTATGCTCCAACAGCTGCACTGGCTACCAGTTGAAATCTGGATCAAGTTTAAGGTATTTGTTCTTACCCATAAGGCCATAATGCCTCTCTATCTACACCCCACAAAGAATGTTGCGCTCAGCAAATACCAACCAGCTTGTTGTCCCTAACCCCATAGAGGTAAATTTAGCCTCAACAAGGGCCAAGACATATTCTGTCCTGGACCCCAACTGGGGAAATGAACTCCCAGAACACATCTGAAACCTGTCAGAGTTAGCACAATTCTGCAGGACCTACAAAATCGAGCTCTTCCACCAGGCATTGGTTGGGACCGATGATATGGAAACATCTACTGGGTCCCACCTATTCATGTAACGACCACCCATTACTATGACAAATTACCCTGAGCCGGCTTAGGTGAATATTTTAAACTTTTAAGTAGTCAAATTCTAATTATGTTATTTTAATTTAAATGTAAACTTTAAACTGATTTTATTGTGCATGTGTATGTGTATGTCTCCATATACCGCCCGGAGCCAGCTTGCCAGGAGGGTGGTATAAAAATCAAATAAATCAAATCAAGCATTATTACAATGATATAAAAAAGGTCAGCTTTCTCAGGTTGATTTAGTGTATCAAAGAAGTATAAGTGAACTGGTGATTCAAGCTGACAGGGGAAACAAATATATATTAAAAAGAATGTGCAGTCCAGTCACAACTGATTCAAGGTGACCTCAGCTATGGTATGTCCAAGGTGATAGATAAGCAGAGGTGGTTTGTCATTTCCTTCCTCCAGCTAGCAACTGTGGCCATCCCCAATGGACTCCCATGGAAGGACTGACTGCGGATGACCCTGCTTAGCTCCCAAGCCCTGACAACTTTGGACCAAACAGGGCTATTTGAAAAGCTGAAATATATGCTAAAGTAATTATGAATTACTTTACTTGAGTGATTTAGTATTTTAGTTTAGATATTCATAGTTTATAAACATCTTTTGTATTAACATATTTATGCATTAATAATAGTATCATCAAGGCTATATACAATGATTATACATGTAAATATATTGCCATGCAGTTAAGCACTGAGTATCAATTTTTGAATATATCAAAATTAAGATGTATTTTTTAAAGAGTCAGTGTGTTATAGTTAGGATGTCATACTAGTCCTGAGAAGAAGAAAAAGAAGAGACGGTTTTTAATATGCTGCCTTTCTCTACCAGAAGGAGTCTCAAAGACCTATTATGCAGGGCCGGAAGGCCCGCGCCCGCAGCATCAGGGAATCGGGAAAAATCCCAGATTATGCACGATGATGATGCCAGCGTGGGTGTGTCCCAGAATAGGCCCATGGAAGGCCTGTGTTACGGGAACGTGGGAACTTCCACGGTCCCTGAGATACTGCATGCACTGGCAGGGGCTGGAGTGGGCCAGCACTGTGCATAATTGACAGCGTCAGGCCTTTTGGCCAGGCCCACCTTCACCTACGGTGTCCCTGCAGGGACAACCGCACGCTCCTGCAAACTCCACAGAGCTGCGGAGCCAGACAGGGCATCCCCTTGCCCCCACTGTTGTGGGAGAGCAGCATGTCGCTCTCTGCCAACATGTGGGGGGGGCAGTCCCTCCCCACTCCCCCCCGGCTGCTACCACAACCAGGCAGTGTCCCGGGCTTTCTGCCCCGGCAAAAAGCGTGTTTGTGCATGCTACGCATGGGCATCTGCATACACTGGGGGAGCCCTGTCCCCGGGCGTACACGGGAAATGGCGGGGCATCCTGCTCTGCCGCAACAGCATTGCGGCTGCCTGGCGTAGCGGCCACCATGCATAATGGGTCAAAGAGGCTTACAGTCACCTTCCCTTTCCTCTCCCCACAACAGACTGTGTGGGAGGTTAGGCTGAGAGAACCCAGCTTTATTAGTGCTGTGACGAGCCCAGGATCACCTAAGCTGGCTGCATATGGAGGAGCGGGGAATCAAACCTGGCTCACCAAATTAGAAGCCACTACTCTTAACCACTACACCAAGCTGTTTACATAGCCTCTGTGCCATACAACCTCATACTCATTGACCTTGGGCTAGTCAGTCTCTCACAGTCTATATTATTATTATTATTATATTTATATTTATACCCCGCCTCCCCCCGAAGGCTCGAGGCGGCTTACATAACCCCGTCCCCTAAAACCATAAAATGACAATAAAAAACAATGATTTACAGTAATTGTAACAGCAATGGCGTAATCTACTCATTTGCTCTCCGCATCCTCATCTACGGCGGGGGGTGACGCTCTCTACCGCCAGTTTGTGAGTGGGGGGCTGATCTTCTTTCCGCCCGGCCTCAGTTATAAGCCTGGCGGAAGAGCTCCGTCTTACAGGCCCTGCGGAATGCTGGTAATTCCCGCAGGGCCCTCAGCTCTTCCGGGAGCTCATTCCACCAGGTTATCATGCATGAAACAGTAAAGAAGGGCACAATAAGAGCAGATATGTTAATACGCAGATTTAAGTGATCATATCAACGAAAGGCATGATACTATTATAATGCAGCATTTTTAATTAAACATGTTGACAGCCAGTTTGGTCTAGTAGTGGTGGCAGTTCTGCCAAGGAAGACATAATTAGCTTTTTGCAATAAATATGGCCACAGCCATTTATTTTTATGCCACCCTCCAAAAGGGTTGGCCCTGCACGGTAAGAAGCCTGACCCCGCAGCCATTCGGCTGCTTAACCTAAGAGTCCTTGGATGCCTTGGGACCCACTCTATCTCAGCTGGGAGAGTAGGCCCTATGCATCTGGAATCCATCACAGGGAAGTGACCATAGCAGGGGGGCAACCAGATACCCCTTAGGCTGCTTGGCTATAAGCCCCTGGCCTCCCATCTTCCGGTCTTGTTAAGGAGACCCTTAACCTGGGCTTCCTGGGCACCACCCACATCAACAGCAGCCATGGTATGTCACGGCCGCTAACTATGAGCACCTACTTCGATTCCCCACTCCTCCTCCACATGCAGCCAGCTGGGTGACCTTGGACTCGCCACAGCACTGGTAAAACTGTTCTTACCAAGCAGTAATATCAGGACTTTCTCAGCCTCACTTACCTCACAAGGTGTCTATTGTGGGGAGAGGAAAGGGAAGACTATTATAAGCCACTTATGACTCCTTTTGGTAGAGAAAAGTGGCATATAAGAACCAACTCTACTTCTTCTGCCTCTTGATGCAAGGAATGAAATGCAGAGACATAATTCACATGATAAAGCAAACATCAGAATATGTTCTTCATAAAGGGCAGCAATGAACAATTATCACTGCATTAATGTGTAATGAAGACCAAATTGACCATAAAATTAAAGCAGAATGTGGTCTCAAACTATTTGCAAAGGCAGCAAAAACATCAAAACTGTCAGAATTGAGATAACCAGATTCAATTGCTATCTGTGATAGATGTTTTGTACTTTCAGATTGCACCCAATTAATTTTGAGAGCCCTTAAAGAGTTTCTAAGTTTTACAATCAAGATTTCATGGCTCTTTATGAACAACATGGTGTATAGGTTTGTATATTACAGCTTGTTATTCTATATAGACATTCCTTATTTACAGAATATTGCACAAGACTTCATATCTTAGTGATCCTTTCAACCATGTTGTCTCCTGATACAAAATAAAGACTCTTTATTAATTGGTCTGATGAATCATGGGGTGAGTGTATGGTGAATAAATGCTCTTCTATCTGCACAACAATTATACCTTTTATTTTTATTTTTATTATTATTTTATTTATATTTACCCCATCTTTCCCCAGAGGTTCAAGGAGGCTTATTACTGGACCATAGTTGCCCATATTTATCTACAGTTATAGGAAAGTCCTTTAAGATGCTGCCCTTAACTGAATATCTTTGGATGTTGAAAATTAAGCATGTATAAAGGTAAAGGTATCCCCTGTGCAAGCACCGAGTCATGTCTGACCCTTGGGGTGATGCCCTCTAGCGTTTTCTTGGCAGACTCAATACAGGGTGGTTTGCCATTCCCTACCCCAGTCATTACCGTTTTACCCCCCAGCAAGTTGGATACCCATTTTACCGACCTTGGAAGGATGGAAGGCTGAGTCAACCTTAAACCGGTTGCTGGGATCGAATTCCCAGCCTCATGGTCAGAGTTTCAGATAGCATGTTGGCTGCCTTACCACCCTGTGCCACAAGAGGCTACTTAAGCATGTATAAATATGCCCATTTCATGAGCATATTATGAATTATGAATACTTTTAAAAATTTTGCTCATGTTGATTACTCATGGTTCACCTGTTTAACACTATTGTCTCCAGAAACATTTCTAAATAAAGGCACAGGACAGCCAAACTAAGATGATTATCCGGTGGAAGCACTCCTGTACTTACCAACTAAGTTAGCTGCTGCCCAGCCAAGGCTACCCAGCTACACTGAAACATGCCAAGGCCTCAGCCAGGCCTAAGTGATCCCGTGGACATGGCAATAGCAGGATGAGACCTGGCATGATATAAGGAAAGCTCGGGAGGGAGAACAGATTTGAGGGAACCATCTGGTGGGGTGAAAAAGGGGACAGGCATCCCAGCCTTACTAGACCCCAGCAGTCTGGAAGTAAGGGGGTGAGGTACGGGGTACCCAGACCTAGGAGGAAGCCCTTAGGACCTTCCTGCAAAGCAGTTGTCTTAGAGATCTTTCAGCCCTGTCTATCTCACAGGGTGTCTGTTGTGGGGAGAGGAAGGGGAAGGTGTTTGTAAACTACTTTGGGACTTCTTCAGATAGTGAAAAGCAGGGTATAAAAAATAACAGTTCTCTTTGTTTATATGCTATACATCATTTATGACTAAGGAAATGGAAAATAGTACAAAAATAACAAGGTTACATTTACACAAGAAAGACATTGAATGGGGATTTTTGAATTAAAAGGATGGAGCTGCAAAATTCAATGGTGTTCATTTTATTTCATTTTTGTGGAGTAGCTGGCACAAATTTTATACACATATGGGTACAGATGTAGTACAGCTGAAGAATGTTGGAAAATAACTTCTAGAGATATTTCTCAAAGAGCAGATAAAGAGATACCTTTCTCTGTAAATATTTGTTGTTGAATTATGTAAACTTCTTTCCCTGTTTTAATTTCAGTAAGGTTAGTCTTTGCTAGATACTAGAAAAGGAAGAAAATATCAAAAAACAGGAACAGTTGTAGAAATTTAAGGAATGTGTAAACTATGTCATATATGGTAAAAAGTTGAATTAGTTTGATAAGTGGAAGCTTATTGTCTCTAGGATGATAAACTGAATTTCAAAATGTCTATATAATTTTCTTTACAGATTTGAACATGAATCTGTAAACGTTTGTATCCAACTTTCTTTTTACTAGACAAAATATTTGTTAAAAATTCAATGACATCATGTATAAATATAAATCTTCAATAAGAAGTATATAAATGTATTCTTATGGCTTGGTTTGTTTCAGTGACTTATGTGATTGATTTTACTGACTTGTGTTATTATCTTGATTGGTTATGTTTTATTGTTTTAGTTGTAAGTTGCCTTTAGCAGGCCTGGGGAGGCAGCATACAAATTTCCAAAATAAATAACATTTAAAATACTCCCTGATATTTAAAAAAGGGAAGGGACCTGATTCCTATTAAAATGCAATGTTACTCTATGATTTAATTATTTTTTCCCACCAGAAGGAATGTTCAAGTGTTGTCCTCTGCAAAACCTGTACAGTTAGGAGAGTAGAATCAAACACAGTTTATGACTCCTTCCAATTATCCGTGTCCCCATTGCAGACTTATGTTTGGATAGCATTTGGCGACAAAGCGTAGACTGAACTTAAGTGAACCTGACACATTCATAGGAAACATACTGTGAACAAGCAGCTGAGAAGCAAAAAATCAAAAGGAAGATGAATATCTGATGGGAAGATATTGATATAATATGAAGATTGCTACATGTGCTAACAAGCTCCAGACACACAGCTGGAAGTAGACGTATCTTCATATTCTGTATAAGCAACCGGAGGGGGGGGGGAATCATGACAGTCTCATTGTCAATGTAATTACTTTGTGTCACCTTGTGAACTCACTCAAGCAACAGAATTGCCACTGAGCGCTGTAAAGAGCGCTTGATCACATTCAGAATCCCATCCTGTTTGGTAGCATTCAATAAGATTATGCCCCCCAAAGGAGAAAAGATGCAAACTTAACTAGGTTTCCCCCCCTCTTTCAATGTCTATTAAATCAGCTCTTCTTTACAGACAGCAACATATCTGCAAAAGGACTCTCATATGACAAATGCCCTGCATGGGAACATTATGAGCCCCCCCCCCCCCGGTCAAACACAAAGGGGCCTGATCATATCACTCTCCAGTTGCCAAGCAATTTCCCTAACAAAGTGGTCAACAAAGAAAAGGGAACACTTTAATGCAGTGCCTCCTAGTGATGTGCTGGGACACACCAGCAGGGTGTAAAAGCCTCGTGGAGAAGCTGCCAGGTGGTCTGCATTGAATGCTGAATCAAGGCGCCATAATGATCTAATGAATGTTTTATGTCAGCTGCAGAGCCAACAGGTGGGTACCCCAAATCCAGATAAGGGCAAATCAATTAGTTTTGTAGAGGAATGTGAGCCTTTCCCACTCTTGGCACTAACAACCATTATATGTTTTCACAAGTGACATTATGGCAATATCCTTAACCTTTTCTTAAGGTAGGAAATTTCACTACCAGAATTCACAGCATACTTTTGCAGTTCCCCTCCCAGTGAGGAAGCTACAACACCCTCTCAAATCTCCCCAAAATTGGGAGTACTTCAGAACAGGTATGATGTGCTGCTCCAAGAGGAAAGTGCTAGGGAGGGTCTTATCCCATCTCTCCCCCCACACTGAAGTGACTTGAGTTCCCTTAAAGTGGTCAGATTTGGAAAATAAAGGTTTATTTTTAAGCAGCTGAAGTATCATTTGCCATGACATTCCCCAAATGAAGATACAAGACAGGGTTTTGATTATTTAAATAGTTGATCAACACCATTGCTTGTTATCATAACTGACTACCTCAGAGATGGGTTGTTCCAGGCAGCCTGCTTTCCCTTTAAGGATATGTCTACCTGGCTCCAAACTTGGCCAGCAATTCTTTTGGCACTGCCTATGCTTGCCTGCACATGGACCCATGTGCTAAGAGATGCCCATCTACAGTGAGAAAAGGCTGAGACTCAGAGGGGGAGTAGCTCCTCACAATGTACATGCTGTCTTCAAAACATTGGCTGACAGTTCTCCTGGCTTATCCTACCCTGTGCTTCCTTTGAAACAAGTGAGCTAGAATAAAATGTTCCATGACTTTGATGCCTTCTTTAGCAGATCCCACCCCCTCAATAGGGATTCCTAACCAGGGTTCCAGAAATTTGGAGGGCCGCTGACATCACTGAAGCCCACTTCACTGTTGCTCTACAGGCCTAGTCTCTTTCTCCAGTATGGAAATGGTAATTGATCAATCAATTGATTGGTTGGCTCCTGCATCTTATGTCCACACCTACTTCTCAAAGGGTCCCAAAGTCAATGTGGACGTCAGAGCCCCCAAGTTTGACATCAAGCTTCCATCTGCTGACATCAGCCTCTCCAAATCTGAACTGAAAACAGGAGATGTTTCAAAGGGGCATGTCACCTTCTTCAGGGTTCCTGAAAGCCTGAAAAATATCCCCACCATCAAAAGGTCAAAAATTTTATCACACTTGGAAGTATATAACTGTAACATGCAACAAAAGCTACCATCGAATCAGTCAGTATCTCCAAGAGTCAAATCAATCCATCCATCATTCAGTGAAGAATGAGAAAGTCATGTAACTTAGGAAAGAAATCTATTTCTGAGGTGTTAAAAAGATGCTATATTAGCTGTGAATTTAATATTTGAAAAATCATAGATTTTGCTTTCTTGGTTGAACAAACACAACTAATTTAATTACATCAAACAGGTGCATAATACATCATTTAATTTGTCCATCCAACTTTGAGACTGAATCTGCACGATGGAATTTCTTCCAGAAATCACAAACGAATACATATTGTCGTTTTGCATAGCATCAAATATACAGTGAGATTCCCTTAATGCTTGCTGAAATAAAACTGTTAAAAGGCACCAGCTGGCTGTATCAGTAATGGCTTGCTTCCAGATCTCGAATGTCTTATTTATATACAATGGAATTCTGCCGGCTGTTTAATATTTAGAGCTAATAAATATAATCAGCAGACCTATGACTAAAGCACCACCAACACAAATACGCAACCCAAAAAACTCCCTCTTAACTACAAATTTGACTGGGTAATTTCTTCTGACTGTACTCATGACGCAATAAGAACCAGCGTCTGATTAAGATTTTTGTTTTTAAGATGGGGGAGGAAATGATTTACTTGCTCAAGATGGACCGGCATAAATCTATGCACTTGACATGCATGTTTTTGTAAAACCAACTAAGACTTCAATACCCAAATTGCATACCAAGAGTGAAAAGCATTCTGTGACCTGGCAGCCAAAAGGCAGCAAAAGGAAATTCATTATTCAGTTTCAGTAAACAATTGAGAAAAAGCATCCAATTACAAATTCCAGCAACTCTGTCTTTGCGCTTCCTCCCAGAAAGTGCCCACCTGTCCATGCAGAAATTACAGGGCTGCAGTTTGCCTGAATTCAGCAATGACACTAGAAAACAGCATCCCGCCCCAGACTCATTCCCTGACCCATGCCAACATCTGGCCTCTCCATAATCTTAGCCTAATTTGGGATTTTTAGAAGAGTCAGAACTGACCAAATACAGCACCTTACTGGGGTAAAGAAAGGAACCAATAGCTGGAACCAGCAGCAGTTCAGGGGGCAGAGATTTGAGGGTGGGCACTGCGGGACAATACCATGCCTCTCTAGGGATTGTTGGAAATGCTGCATTAAAACATGATGAGATGAAAGTGCATGTTTTAAAATTCAGATTTTAAAATTGCATATTAGTTTCCACAGCCTCTTGTGGTGCAGAGTGGTAAGGCAGCTGTCTGAAAGCTTTGCCCATGAGGCTGGGAGTTCAATCCCAGCAGCCGGCTCCAGGTTGACTCAGCCTTCCATCCTTCCGAGGTCGGTAAAATGAGTACCCAGCTTGCTGGGGGGTAAACGGTAATGACTGGGGAAGGCACTGGCAAACCACCCCGTATTGAGTCTGCCATGAAAACGCTAGAGGGCGTCACCCCAAGGGTCAGATATGACTCGGTGCTTGCACAGGGGATACCTTTACCTATTTTATTAGTTTCCACATGATTTTTTTTAAAGGAAATACAGTGAGTTCTCACAAGAAAATTGTATACACATCGTATAAATCAAAGGCAAATCAAATGAACAGCACACCAGAGAGGTAGCTTTTTCCCGTGTTAAGACACAGCACTACACAAAAATGTAACCCTGCTGGGGACATGTTTCTACAAGGGTATTTAACTCTTTCTTCTATATTTGAAATTGCACAAGGGGAGGGGGAATCACACAAAGATTTCACTGTTTGACTTTTTGATGAATTGTGCTTCCCTGGAAGGAGGACAGACATCACAAAGTTATAAGGAGAGACTATTTGCACACCCAGCAGACTTCTTGTAGGTAACTATGCAGTCTTCCATAATGCCCTCCTTTTGACCTTGGCACTAGAACAGGAACACTTCTCTAAGGATAGGGGGTTTGTTAACCTTCAGACTGTTTCAGTCCCTGGAGATCTCCCTGCCTTAAGGTTAGCCTCTGAGTTATTGCATGTCAAATTATTAGTGTTTCTGATAAAGACAGCCCAATCTCAGGAGCCTGAGACAAGACCACCAAACTTTTCCAGTTTGAATTAAAGTCTCACAAGACACAGGTTAGCCCCATATACAGTAAGATAAGAAATGCTTTTGAATGCATGATAATAGAATATTAATGTATCAGTGTTCTGAAGCCACTAATCATTTGCTTTCTTTAGATGATACTTAGAAGTCATGCATGCCAAAAACCTGAATTTCAAGATAACAATTTTCTTTTTGTTGCGAAAGACATGGAAAGAAAACACACACACACCTTCCTGTGTAGAAGCTAGTGTGGAATCTATTACAATCCTTTCCTATCCATAAGAAATTGGGGAGAGGGATAGGAGTTTGTGCTTTGATTTGTAAGTAAAGCAAAACAACACACAGCACAGTTATATCTATATAGCACAGTTCTAGACACAATGCTTAACTAGTTCTTAAGTGTTAGGGAACAATCCTAAAGAAGGATTATCACTGAACATCAAGAAGACAAAATTAATTACTCGTGAATTGTGCAACTTTAAGGTTGACACTGAAGAAATTTAAATGGCTAAAGATCTTTCTATTCCTTGGATCCATCATCAACCAAAAGGGAAATCGCAAACAAGAAATCACAAGAGATTCAGACCGGGAAGGGCAGCAATGAATGGAGCTAGAAGAGATCTTTAAATGTAAGGATGTGTTTCTGGTGACCAAGATAACGATAACTTACATCAGTATTCCCCATTACTACGCATGGGCATGCAAGTTGGATAGTGACAGGGAAGAAGTTGATTTCTTTAAAATGTGGTGTCAGAGGGGACTTTTACTGATACTATGAACCGCCAAAAAAACAAATAAGTGGGTTCTAGATCAAATCAAGCATGAATTCTCCCTAGAAGCTAAAATGACAAAAATGAAGCTATTGTACTTTGATCATGTTACAAGAAGAAGAAGAAGAAAAAGTAGTAGAAGAAGAGTTGGTTCTTATATGCCGCTTTTCCCTACCCGAAGGAGGCTCAAAGCGGCTTACAGTCACCTTCCCATTCCTCTCCCCACAACAGACACCCTGTGGGGTGGGTGAGGCTGAGAGAGCCCTGATATCACTGCTCAGTCAGAACAGTTTTATCTGTGCTGTGGCGAGCCCAAGGTCACCCAGCTGGCTGCATGTGGGGGAGCGCAGAATCGAACCTGGCATGCCAGATTAGAAGTCCGCACTCCTAACCACTACACCAAACTGGCTCTCCAGAAGGGACCTCCAGAAGACCCTGGAGGTCCCTTCCAACTCCATGATTCTATGATTCGAAGACAAGAGTCACTGGAAAAAGACAATAATGCTTGGAAAATATGAAGGCAGCAAAAGGAAAGAGGAACAACATGAAATAGAGTGACTCAGTCAAGGAAGCCACAGTCCTCTGTTTGCAAGACCTAAGCAAGGCTGTTAATGATATGACATTTAGAAGAAGGATGGGGAGGAGCTGGATTTTTGTACTTCACTTTTTGCTACCTGAAGAAGTCTCAGAGTGGCCTATAATCACTTACCCTTCCTCTCCCCACAACAGATACCTTGTTCTCCAGGTTAGAGGCTGCTGCTCTTCACCACTACACAAGCTGGAGGTAATTAATTCATACACTGGAAGCTTCTCACAGCACAACACACATTCTGGTAAAATGATACACGTACAAAAAAACCCCTGTGTATGTTAAAAGGGTGCAAAGAAACTATACAGCCACTAATGAAACTCTAATCAACTATATTTTATATGCATTTTTAAATGAAAATTATTTGTTAGCTAGCTAAAGAGTTCCAGTCAAAAGCCAGGAAGGAAAAATAAGAATCTAGAAATACCAGCCTATGCTCTCAACAACTTCTACAGCTTCTTATGGGCCAACTGTGTTAGGGTCCATTCTATAATGCACAATTATACTCTACTCAAGACATGGGACAAGCACAAAGGAGGCTTCTCTCTCCAGCCAAATCAAATTTAAAATAAAATAAAGCATTATAAAATAAAATATTATATAAAATATAAAATAAAATAAAACATTAACTACCAGATATTAACTACTCTGGGCATGACACACACACACAATTAAACTACCATTAAAGAAAGCAATTGGCACAATTTACTGGCCAGTCTATTGTATAATCTATTGTAAATGCAGAAGGACAGACATCAGAGTATAAGATCAGGAAAAAATCATAGCAAATGATAGATACAGGCATTATTGCAGCTCAAGAGAGCCCTCTGGCTACTGCAGACTACAGTTATCCACTCTGTGCTGGTCCCTACAGCTCATTATAGGATCATCACACAACTGGAGAGCAATGACTATTTTTGGTAAACTGAGAATGCCGAAAGCCTACTTGGCATGATTATCCACTATGGCAAAGCAAGCATATGACAGGGAAATTCAGTAGATATCACAGGAAGAGACTGTCCTGTTCATTTTGTACACAAGGTATTGTGAAATTGGGCCAGGGATGCCTTTTGTCATCCCCAAAGCCATGTAGCATCCATGTGTCGGGTGCTGGCATACTGTCATTTAGAAGAGAAACACCAAAGGAAGATTGTATAATTCTGTTCTGTGATAATACACAGAAGGGCCAAAAGGTGGATAAGTGAGCCTCTTGTGCTTTCTCATTCTATGCTTCTGTGTAATGTCTGGATGACAACTTGCACATTCCCAAGTGAAGAGAACTACATGCTCATTTAGCCCACACATGTCCCATTGACTCTTTAGTTCAGACCCTGAACTATGATTGATTCCAAGGTCAATTCCAAGGTCAGAAAGCAGCTCACTGATACTAGATACTGCTCTGGTTGCTGACTAGGGGCACTGCCAAGATCTCTACAACAGGGAGTTAAGATACTGCCTCTTATGCAGACCCTCAACTGCAAATACTCCCCTGGGATTTCTCCTTTACTACTTTTCAGTCTGGGGTCATCAATCACCCTTTGCTCTGTCATGTAACAAGTGTGGGATGCAAATGATTTCACTGAATAGGGACAGGAAGGGTGAGCACAGCAACAGCCTCATGAGAAAATTTACACAAGTCAGTCCACCCTATCATGTTAATTAAGCACTATTGAACTAATAAGTGCTTGAATTGGTGATCACAGTAAACAATCAAACAATAGGTACGAAAAAAGCTTGCAAGAAGGTCAGATAGTAGACTTATAGTATTAACAAGAGTTTGATCTGCAGTTCTGCTTGCAAGTCCCTGCAAAAACTCCAGAGAAGGCAAAACACAAAGCAAGTAACCTACAACAGTGAATCTCCTCCAGATAAGATGTCTTATGTTTCCAGTTTCAAAATATATTAGCAGGAATGTAGTTTAAGAAAATATTTGAGAATCTAAAGCATTACCCAAATTTACAAGATTCTCTTTGAATTGTTGTTGTTGTTAGGTGTGAAGTCATGTCCAACCTATCCCAACCCCATGGACAATGATCCTCCAGACCTTCCTGTCCGCTACCACTCCCCGGAGTCCATTTAAGCTTGCACCTACTGCTTCAGTGACTCCATCCAGCTACCTCATTCTCTGTCGTCCCCTTCTTCTTTTGCCCTTGATGGTTCCCAGCATTAGGCTCTTCTCCAGGGAGTCCTTCCTTCTCATGAGGTGGCCAAAGTATTTGAGTTTCATCTTCAGGACCTGGCTGTCTAAGGAGCAGTCAGGGCTGATCTCCTCTAGGACTGACCGGTTTGTTCGCCTTGCAGTCCAAGGGACTTGCAAGAGTCTTCTCCAGCACCAGAGTTCAATTCTTTGACGGACTTCCTTATGGTCCAACTTTCGAAGCCATACATTGCACATGGGAATACCATAGCCTTGACTAGACGCACTTTTGTTGGCAGGGTGATGATTGCTTTTTAGGATGTTATCTAGATTTGCCGTAGCTTTCCTCCCCAGGGGCAAGCGTCTTTTAATTTCTTTGCTGCAGTCCCCATCTGCAGTGATCTTTGAGCCCAGGAAAATAAAATATATCACTATCTCCATATCTTCCCCATCTATTTCTTCCCCATTGAGAGCCAGTTTGGCATGCCAGGTTCGATTCTGCACTCCCCCACATGCAACCAGCTGGGTGACCTTGGGCTCGCCACGGCACTGATAAAACTGTTCTGACCGGGCAGTGATATCAGCGCTCTCTCAGCCTCACCCACCCCACAGGGTGTCTGTTGTGGGAATGGGAAGGTGACTGTAAGCCGCTTTGAGCCTCCTTTGGGTAGGAAAAAGCAGCATATAAGAACCAACTCCTCTTCTTCTTCTTCTTCTTCTTCTTCTTCTTCTTCTTCTTCTTCTTCTTCTTCTTCTTCTTCTATTTGCCAGGAATTGAGAGGGCCGGATGCCATGATCTTTGTTTTCTTGATATTGAGTTTCAAGCCAACTTTTGCACTCTCCTCCTTCACCCGCATCAACAGGCTCTTTAGTTCCTCTTCACTTTCTGCCATTAGAGTGGTATCATCTGCATATCTGAGGTTGTTGATATTTCTCCCTGCAATCTTTATCCCAATTTGTGACTCCTCTAATCCTGCCTTTCTCATGATGTGCTCCACATACAATTTAAATAGGCAAGGCGACAGTATACAGCCTTGCCGAACTCTTTCCTCAATTTTGGACCAATCAGTGATTCCATGTTCAGTTCTCACTGTTGCTTCTTGACCTGCATATAAGTTTCTCAAGAAACAAATAAGATGCTCTGGTATTCCCATCTCTTTAAGAATTTGCCACAATTTATTGTGCTCCACACAAGCTTTTTTAAATTTCTTTGAATTACCCCCTCTTTAATTCACATATTTTTATTTTACCACTGATCACAGCAGCTTACAAAAATCACCACTCTACTGCATGCATATAATATTTTTAAAAATCCAGCTTTCCCTCAAAATAATGCCATCATTGTACAAAAAAATCCCAGCTGAAAAAAATGCCCAAAACAACAGCATCACATTTCTTCTGGAAGGCAGACAGTACAAGACACCTCCTTGGGGAGGACAACACACAGCACTGGAACTGCCACTGAAAGACAGTGGAGTTGTGCTGTGGCTAGACAAGCTTGTGCCAAGGGCTCAACCTGTAGGTACACATGGGAGGACTGTAGTTGGTGAACAAACTCATAATCAGGTCATAGAATAGCAGACTCATCAAAGCAATTTTATATAGGATAATTTATGATGCCTACATGGATTTCATGCAATGAGGTACCAGGACCTCAAGGCCACCAGCTAACTCCTTAAGGTCAGGTTTGATTCCTATTTGCTGGATCTGGATGTGGGCTAATTCTACTGTGACTTTTATATTCATGATGTGTACTTAAGTACAAAATGCATGGATGTCCTGGTAAATATGAAGGGCATGCCTAGGTGGAATGTATTTACATCCTTTCTAGTTCCTCTTTCTCACTGAGCCTCAAGGAGGATTACACAGAGTGAGCCAATGCAATCAATGAGATAAGATGTTCAATGAAAAATAAGTCCTAACAAAAAATAGAAGCAAATAGGGTTGCCAAATCTGGGTTGCGAAATACCAGGAGACTTTGGAGGTAGAGCCAGGAGGAAGTGGGATTTGGGGTGGAGAGTGTTGTATAATACTATGGAGTCCACCCTACAAAGCAGTTGTTTTCTCCAGGAGAAATGTTATCTGGGGATGAGTTATAATTCCAGGGCATCCCCAGGTTCCACCTAGGGATTGGCATCCCTAGAAGCAAAGAATAAACATTAACATGACATTAAATGATGCAAAATTACACAAATGGATCCAACCCACAGATAACTATACAAAATAGTCCAGACCACAGTCCCAAATAATTTATCGGAGCAACTTTATGAAGCCTTTTGTACAGTGTTGCCTTACAACCTGCATAGAAAGCTCTCCTGGATGATTCTTTTTACACTATTTGCAGAAAGTCAGGAGGGTAAGAGCCTTCCTGACTTCCTTAGGCAGGCCATGGCACAAGGTGGGGCCTACAATGGAGAAGGCTGTTGTTAGAGTTGCTAGAGTTGAGAAATACCTGACTTGTGGGGAGAATTTGGAGCAGGAAGGGACCTCAGTGTTGTGTAATGCAAAGCAGTCCAAAGCAGCCTTGTGGGAACTGATCTCTGCAGATGACCTGTAATTCTGGGGATATCCCAATTGGCTGTTGTGTTTTTTTTTTTTGAATGACAGAGATATCACATGGTCTACCCCAGTGCAGATCATACACAGCATTGTCAGTTCTTCTGTGAATGGAACCATTTTTCCCCATGACATTTCTACAATTTTAACTGTTATTTTAACATCAACTGCATAAATCTCATAAAAAGTACACATGACATAAAAAACTGTAAAAGAGTGTGGTGGAGGCAGAAAACACGGGCCCCCTCCAGACTCCGCCCCATCCCTCGCGACACTAGGGTGGAGGCAAAGGTAAATAACCCGACTCTGACACTGGTGCTGTGCAACGCCAGGTCAATAAACAACAATACAAAACTATTTTGCAGAGTAAAGAGTGGACCTGGCAGAAACCTGGACCAGGGAAGGCGAAACAGTCGCCCTCAAAGACCTAGCCCCTGCCGGGTTTTCTGTCCTTCACCAGTCCCGGACAGCGGGGCGGGGAGGAGGGGTGGCAATCCTAACCCGAGAGGCTTTCTCCTTCAGGGCCCTTCCTGTGCCGTCAATACCAGTCATTGAATGTGTCGGCCCCGGATGGGGATCAACCGAAAGCGTCGCCATCTGGTTAGTGTACCGCGCGCCCAATGCACCACCAGATGCCCTGCATGCCCTGCTAGAGGCGGTGGCGGCCTGGACGCTACAGTTTCCCAGTCTATTAGTCCTGGGGGACTTTAACATTCATTCTGAGCTGCCGTCCTCTAGAACTGGGCAGGACCTAGTGTCAACCATGGCGACACTAGGGCTCTCGCAGTTTGTTGTTGGCCCCACCCACCAAGCAGGTCACACCTTTGATCTTATTTTCGGCGTAGGTCTGAATGTGGATCTGGTCATGGCAACTGCTGTGCCATGGTCAGACCACTATGCCCTGAAGTATCGGCTATGGCTACCACTCCCGCCTCAGTTGGGCACCGAGCAAATTTTAGCTCGCCTGCGGAGACTTTGGATTCCTGAACGCTCTGCGGGAGCCAATGCCTCCTGACACTTCTCTCAATGGCCTGGTCAGTGACTGGCATGACAGACAGCTGACTACCATTGATGAGATAGCTCCCCGACGTCCTCTCTGGCCCCATCTCAAGCATGCTCCCTGGTACACCGAGGAGCTCCGCAACAAGAAACGGGAACTGAGATGGCTAGAGCGAGTTTGGAGGAAGACTCGTGACGAAGCCTCGAGAACATCTTATAGAATGCAGATGAAGGCCTATGAGATGGCGGTGAAGTCAGTAAAACGCAATTTTTACTCGGCTACCATCGCATCTGCAGACTCACACCTGGCTCAATTGTTTAAGGTAGTTCGGTCTCTCACTGTCCTGGTTGAAGGGCAACAAAACACTAGCAAATTGGATATCTGCTGTGAGGCATATGCGAGCCACTTTGCAGATAAAATCTCGACACTTCGCCATGACCTCCCTCCAACCTTAGATACAGAAAATGAACTAGAGGCCCCTTGGCCATCTTTGGAGAAAACCCTGAATAACTTCAGACGACTCCCGCTGACCAAAGTGGACAGGATACTAGCAACAGCGAGGCCAACCACATGCCCACTAGACCCTTGCCCATCCTGGCTCTTAAGAACAGCTGACATAAGGATAAAGGGCCCCCTCCAGGAGATAATCAATCTATCTCTCACAACGGGAGAATTCCCGGAGGGACTGAAAGAGGCTGTGGTACGCCCACTGCTGAAAAAAACATCCTTAGACCCACGAGAGCCCAACAATTATCGACCCATCTCGCATTTAGCGTTTCTGGGGAAGATGATAGAAAGGGCTATCGCAAACCAACTAACAGAGTACCTGGAAGAAGCTTCGGTCCTAGACCCATCCCAGTCAGGCTTCCGGCCTGGCCATGGGGTAGAGACAGTGCTAGTCGCCCTGATGGATGACCTCCATCGCCAGTTCGACTGAGGCAGATCGGCACTGCTTATACTATTAGATCTCTCAGCAGCGTTCGAAACAGTCGATCACAAGCTTCTAGCTCACCGACTCATCGATGCCGGGATCAGAGGAACTGCTCTTCAATGGCTGATCTCCTTTCTCCAGAATCGTGGACAGAGGATAGCATTAGGAGAGAGCTCATCAAGCCGTCACCAACTGGCATGCGGAGTCCCCCAGGGGGCAATTCTCTCTCCAACTCTATATAACATCTTTATGCATCCTCTTGCCCAGCTGGTGTGGAGGTTTGGGCTGGGTTGTCACCAATATGCTGATGACACCCAGCTCTTCCTCCTGATGGATGGCCACCCTGACTCCCCCCCAGAAGCATTAGTCAGCTGCCTGGAAGCAGTGATGAGATGGCTGAAGCAGAGTCGCCTGAAGCTCAATCCTTCAAAGACGGAGGTCCTGTGGCTGGGTAGGAAAGGACCATGCAAGGAAGGGCGCCTGCCTGCCCTGGATGGTGTACAGCTCTCTACGGCTGACTCCGCCAGGAACCTAGGCGTGATTCTGGATGCTTCCCTTACAATGGAAGCCCAGATCACAAAGGTAGCGTGGCTGGCATTCTACCATTTCCGCCAAGCCAAACTACTAGCGCCCTACCTGGCCCCGGAACACCTAGCCAAAGTGATCCGTGTGACGGTCACCTCTAGACTGGACTTCTGTAACTCGCCCTATGCAGGCCTGCCCTTAGCCTTGACCCGGAAACTACAGCTGGTCCAGAATGCAGCGGCCATGATCCTCACAGCAACGCCGTGGAGGTCCCATATCTGGCCCATTCTCCACCATCTGCAGTGGCTGCCAGTTGAATTCCGGATCAGACTAAAGGTTCTGGTAATTACCTTCAAGGCCATTCGTGGTCAGGGCCCAGTGTACCTGAGGGACCGCCTCCCTGCCTATGCCCCCAAAAGAGCTCTGTGTTCCTCCGCCACCAACCGGCTAATGATCCCTGGCCCTAAAGAAGTCTGCCTAGTCTCAACCAGGGCCAGAGCATTCTCTGTCCTGGCCCCCACCTGGTGGAATGAGCTTCCAGAAGAGATCAGGGCCCTGACGGAGGTTAAACAGTTCCGCAGGGCCTGCAAAAAGGAGCTCTTCCGCCAGGCATTTGGTTGAGACCAGGCACAACCAACAACGAACGAAGGGCCCCCGCTCTCCCCCCCTTCCTCCCAAAACTCCACCAGAGTGCTCTGGACTTGTTGTGCCATTTGCACGGTTGCATTGTTATACTGCTGTATTATTATTATTGTTATACTGTTCTCTATACTGTTTTCTGTTACAACCACTATTATTATTATTATGTATGAGTATTCATGAAGACTGTTCCATGTATTATTTATATGTTTGATGAAAACCGCCCTGAGCCTCCGGGGAGGGCGGTATAGAAATATAATAAATAAATAAATAAATAAATAAATAAATAAATAAATAAATAAATGTCATTAAGGCAAAGCTGACTTTATTCATTTATTAGATAGAAGACTTCTATTCCATTCTTTCCCAAAAGCTCAGGATGGATTACAACGACCCTGCAAGGTTTTCAAGGCAAGAGATATTCAGAGGTGGGTTGCTGCTGTCTGCCTCCATGTCACAACCCTGGTATGATCTAGATAACTAGACCAACTCTGCTTAGCTTCAGAGATCTGAAAAGATCAGGCTAGACTGGGCTATCCAAGTCTGGGCAATCCAAAGAGTGTAAACCGCCATTAAAAGAAACAAAGAAATCAAGAGCATTAGGAATGGAAATCTCATGAGGACAATATTTTTAATAGAAGAAAAATGGCATGTTTGTACTTTCCTAATGAGAGGTATTTTATACTCTGTATTAATTAATTTGCCTTGAAAACCTTATGGGGTCACCATCAGTTAGCTGCGAGTTGATGGCACTTCCTACCACTATTAATCTTTAAACCTCCCCCTGCTCCGGGAGGAATAAAGGAGTAAGGGCAAGTGGAGCGGGAGGAATAAAGGAATAAGGGCAAGTGGGGAGGAGTTAGGGCGGGCCCTGTCCGGGATAAGAACTTGGAGAGCCCAATCAGGAGCCGCAAAGCTTTGCGGCTCCTGATTGGGCCCTCCGAGTGTCACTCGAGGGCCAAGCAGCCAATGGGGAGCAGTGCAAAGTGCGGCTCCCCATTGGCTGGTTGGCCCAGCCTCACCTGGGCCGGCCGGGGAGTTGCCGCTCAGAGGAAGAAGCCTTCCCCAGTGGTAAGTCCTCCTGCCGGCGTCCCCTCGCCCAGGGAGCCTTCTGCCGGGCCCGGGGGCAGGCTCGCCTGCCCTTGGGCCTGCCAGAAGGCCACAAAGCCCACTCCTGAAGTCCCAAGCCTTCTGCCAGGCCCTGGAGCAGCCAAGCCTGCTCCTAGGCCTGGCAGTAGGCCGCGGAGCCCACCGCCCCCCTCCCCAGCCTTCTGCCAGGCCCTGGAGCAGCTGAGACTGCCCCTGGGCCCAGCAGAAGGTCCCAAGGCCACCTACCTTACTCTGTTCCTCCCTTCCTCCCAGCATCCCCTTTCGTCTTCCCTTCCTCCCAGCATTCCCTTTGTTTTTCCCTTTCTCCCTTCCTCCCTCTCTTCCATCTGCCTCTTTCTGGCTACCTGTTTCTCTCCCTCTTCTTCTGTCTCTATCTTCCTCCCTTTCTTTCTGTCTCTCTGTCTCTCTCCTTTTCCTCCTTCCTTCGCCCCATCCCTCCACCCACCCATCATGCTAGGGCCCGCTTTATTTTGCCCACAGCGGGCTTAATATCTAGTTAATTAATAAAGCAAGATCTCTGCAGTCTATGGATTGTTTCAAATGTTCAAAACTGATTGGGGGAGGGGGTTCCCCACACAGGCATAAACTTTAACAGAAAATATTAAATGTATTGCTGTGTATCTTTAAAGGCGCACCTGGTGTTATCACTTTTATTTAACTTTAAAGTCTACTCTGTAGAGTAGCAATTGTGACTCGTTTGAAATTTAATATTCTCATCTCTGCTGTTAATCCATGCATGAAAGTTCACTAAAATCTTCACACTGCCTTGCCATAGCAAAATTTTATTATCTGTAAATCTTCACCACTTTTACTACCAACTGCTGCAATATTAAGAGCCTCTTGTGGCGCAGAGTGGTAAGGCAGCAGACATTCAGTCTGAAAGCTCTGCCCATGAGGCTGGGAGTTCAATCCCACCAGCCGGCTGAAGGTTGACTCAGTCTTCCATCCTTCCGAGGTCAGTAAAATGAGTACCCAGCTTGCTGGGGGGTAAACGGTAATGACGGGGGAAGGCACTGGCAAACCACCCCGTATTGAGTCTGCCATGAAAACGCTAGAGAGCGTCACCCCAAGGGTCAGATATGACCCGGTGCTTGCACAGGGAATACCTTTACTTTACTTTACTTTACTTTACTTGTTACTTTACTTTACTTGTTACTTTACTTTACTTTACTTTACTTTACTTTACTTTACTGCGATATTAGAATCAGAATATAAGTTTTCAAACTGACCAGTTTTCAAGGACAGTAGAATAACAATAAACAATGTAATAGCACAGTCATAAAAGTACATTAAAGTTTATTCATGAAGAGCCACTAAAATTAATGGAGATGTTGACACAAAGCCCTAAGATAGGAACCATCTTGCCTTCTTTGGTTATCCACTCACTGATCTGGATGGAAAACTGAAGAGGGGGCTCAAGAATCAATTTCATTATTCTGTATGTTTAAATTCATTTGATTGCTGCTCTTTATATTAGAAACCTTTAAAATTTAAGCAGCAGACAAAGGAAAGCAGTAGAGACATATCATCTGATGCCTCTAAACATCCTGCCCTGTAAAAGATGGAGGTAAATGAAATTTATAGTAAAATTTGCAAAGCAGTGACATGCTCTTCTTATTATGAACAGCCACTCCAGGTTGCTTTGCCAGAAACTCTTGCTATATTTGAATGCCAGTGAACCAAGAACATACTGGAAGCACTTATGCTCTATAACCTATACTGAGTTTTATACTGTATGCAGTAAGTAAGGGCATATTAAAAACAGTCCTGACCTGGATAGCTCAGGGTAGCCTGATCTCGTCAGGTCCTAGAAGCTAAGCAGGACTGGCCCTAACTATATTTGGGATGGGATAACAGGGGATATCAGGGTTTGATGCAGAGGCAGGCAATGACAGACTACCTCTGAATGTAACGCCTTGAAAACGCTATTGGGTCACCACAAGCCAGCTGTTACTTGACAGCACTTTCTGCAACCAAGTTATAAACCTGCAGTGAAACTCTGCCTCTGCCACAATCTTATTATCTGGCTTTAAGTGAATTTATCATCTTACAGTGCAATCCTAAACAGAGTTCTAAATACTGACACCAATAGATTCCGAAAGGCACATCTCTGCTTCGGATCGTACTGCTAGCCGCATCATGATATCTGCAGAATGGGGATGTTAATACTTGTGGTATGAACAGACCAAGTTGGCAAGAACCAAGTCAGACTGTAGTACAGCCAGAGTCTGACTGTGTCTCAAGAAAAGAAAACATTCTCTAAGCAGGTGGAGGGTTGGGATTGAACTAGGGTCCTTTTGCATGCAGAATTCACATTCTGTTACACAACCACCATACCCCCCCCCAAATTACTAAAACTGAATGAATTATTGAGATGTTTTTTGTTAAGTACTTTGTACTCTCAAAACTTTCTAAATACTGGTGTTTGCATAGGGAATATGCATTTCCATGTAATGGCTCGACTGAAAAAAAAAAGCAATTTAAAAAAGCAAAGCCTGGTTAAACTCCCACACTGGCTTTCAAGATGGTTACATTTTTATTCCACTACCTTTGGGAAATGGCACCCTCATCCTGTGTTGTTCTTTGTTTCCTCCCCCCACCCTGCTTTTTTTTTTTACAACCTCACCCATCAGCCTTACAATAATATGAAACATTTGCCTCTTCCTTCCGCCTGGGAAGGCTTCAACTACACTTTGCATAAATCGGGCTCTAACAGCCCTGCAATTATTAGTAATTTGAATCAAGTGACCACTGCAAAGGTTAACTTGGAGTAAAAGAAAGCACAGAAACTAATTAATATGTCAGAAAGGTACTGTCTCTTCCAAAGGAGTTAATGAGGCTTACAGGAGACACATGTGTGCCTTTTGTGGCCAGCCCTGATGCAACTTGTGTTGGGTTCAAATGCGTGGGAGTTGCTGGCCAATTGGCCACCACCTGGTGGCTGGTGCCAGTATCCTATCCTCCCACTTCCCAGCCCTCAATGACAAGCTGCTGCTATTAACCAGAGAGTACCGTCTGACAGTGTTCAGTTCCACAATGGCTTTCTGACAAGGGAATAAAGAAGGGAGCTACAGTCTGAATGGGGAGATTTCTCCATTTAGTTCTTCATGTTAACACAACAAAGACCCATCATTGTCACTACTAACATTTATAACAAGATGCTAATAACTTTCAAGCTAGGTATTAAACTACACCAGGGATGGCAAGGCTACCATGGTCTTGAATTCTTTTCAAAGTGGAGGATGGTAAGATTTCATTGGGAACAAAGCCAATCCCTTTAAGGTTTTCCTACACCATTCAGTTCAGAAATAACTTATAGGAAGAACCATTCCACTGTTTGCCTTGGTTCTACATATTACAATAATAATGCCCACTTATACCTCTTCAAAAAGTGTGTGTGTGTGTGTGGAGGGAATTATCCATTAGGTTTTTGTATTCTACTCTTGTGTCATGGGGGATGACAACAGTAACACTCTCCAAAGAAAGGCAGGCTTTCAGCAAGGATCTCCCACTTCCTTCCATCCCCATTTCTATGTGTGTTTGTTTTATAAACACCTCTTCTTTCTGCCAGGTTAATCTAGGAATTCTGTGGCAGCCCCACTCCTCAAACCAATCCTGGATAACTTGGTTGATCCCTGTTCTACATAGCTACAAAGGTTTCAAACAGTTTTGAGGGACAGAAACATTCACCATAACAACCCAATAGGGACAGTGTAGCTCCTTTGCCTCAGAATATATAAAATGTTTTTAGCCTTTCAAGGCCCCAGAGGGGCCTGTGGACAACAAGGGCCCTGACAGTTTACTAGTTTGGAAAGAAAGGGAATTACTGCCCTGATCTCTACTGCTCTGCAGCACCACCATTGTAGATATAAGAAGTATCTGCTATAGCTGCCAGGCTGATGTACAAGCGAAGTCTTTTACATCAGTGGTCCCCAACCTGCGAGCCGCGGCCCAGTGCCGGGCCGCAAAGGCCATGGCGCCGGGCCGCGGCTCCCTCTCCCCGCCCCCCCCGCAGTAAAAAACTTCCCAGGCCGCAAGCTTGCGGCCCGGGAAGCTTCTTACTGCGAGAGGACGGGGAGAGGGAATCAGGGCCGGGCTGGGCCCGTGCAGGCCACGCCCGCGGGTGCGGCCCGATCCACGGGCGCTGCCCGCGGCTGCGGCCCACTCCACGGGCGCGGCTCGCGGGTGCGGCCCGATCCGCGGGCGCGGCCCGCAAGCGCAGCCCGCCACGTAGCCGTGGACCGTGCGGCCGCGGTCCCCGCGGGCGCGACCCAATGCCCTGCCGGTCCCCAGCCTCATAAAGGTTGGGGACCACTGTTTTACATGAATTCCAATTTGCGTATGTATTTCACCTCTCTGGTCTTACATTCCTTTTCTTTAGACTTCTATGGAGGATGAGGGCATTCCAAACACACATTTTATTTAGCTTTTAACTTGGCATTTCATATGTATTTAGATGACTGAACATTACATTTATATTTCATTCCCCAAGGTTGCACATGTCTTTGGCAGCTCATCTGAGGTGGTGAAGATAGAAAGCATAAAACCTTCTGAGAACAGCATTTGCTCTTTGACCTGGAGAGCCTATGGGTTTCTGTTCCTCCTGGAACAGCATCAGAAGAAAGAAAACCTGTTACCTAACATGGGGTCGACACAGCCCTGATAATGCTGTTCTGATCAAGCAGTCCTGTCAGAGCTCTCTCAGCCTCATCTACCTCACAGGGTGTCTGTTGTGGAAGGGAGGGGGGGAAGGCAAGTGTAAGCCACTCTGAGACTCCTTCATGCAGTGAAAAGAGGGGTATAAAAACCAACTCCTCCTCCTTCTAAATATGCAACCAAGTATGCTCGGACCACTCATTTCATAAGCATCATACTGAGGCTCCGGGAATGATTTATAATCAGGCTATTAAATATTCTGGTAAAAATTAGGCAGCGCAGATCCACATCCCTGACAGGGATCAAGTAATGTGCAGAGCCAACAATTATCATACACCTTTACAAAATTAGTTTCTTTCACTTGATCAGCAGTATGAGCAACTTGTAGCTGCTTACCTAAACCTATTTGGCTATAAATGTCCACTACTTTCTATTTTTGACATTTCCCTAAAAACTGAAAGCATCCCAGAAGTGAAATAAAAAATGAAGAGTTTCAGAAACAAATACAGAAACAAGAGACAATATCCTAAATTGCCTTGAGAACCTAGAAAGAAGGAAAGTCAGTATATCCATTTCAAGATAAAGCTAAATTTGTAATTCTCCAAAGCAAACATCAGTAATGATGACCTTGATGCACATACTTGGAACATGGGAAAAGTCCCAAAGAGAGGATAACACAGAGTTGCCCTTGCTTTGAATGTTGCTTCCAGAAACACAGGGCCATGATCCCTCCCTCTAGGGAAAAGGGTGGTACTATCTGGATTGTGACCTGTATTTCTATGAAAGACCAGAATGGGATAATTGGATGGTTTTCCTTCAGGTAGAAGAAAGTTTTAGATTAATCTTTTGATCGATTCCTAAATTGTTTACACCTATGATGGCTTCTGACTTTACTCTGAGACTTAATCCAACATTATATATTCACAAGGGGAAACCCTTCAAACAGTTGCAGGAACCTCCAATTTCCCTCTCTTCCACTGTTTCCTCTTCCCATTCCATGTAAGCCCCATAGTCTCTTCCCTTTCTCAGCTTCATTCTGTCCTTCATTTCTGTCCACCAGACAAACTTCCTTTTCCTGCCCCTGTCTGCAGCTTTCTCTCCTTCTGCCTCCCTGGAAGCTTATCTACCCAGTAAACCTATGATCCCGTTGCATAGTGCCAGCTGCTGGGTCCAGCTGCATGTGCAGGACACCTCCCCCCAAAAAAGTGTAGGAAGCACATCACTTTCCCCTGAATCTCTATCCCCACACTTTCCTCTTTCCCTCCTCCTGGAAACCATCATATTTTCACATCCCCCTGCTTTCTTGCTTTCTTATCCACCTATCCAACCTCAATTGTCTCTCATCCTCAGCTATATTATTTATTTAATTCATTTATGCCCCACCTTTCTCCACAATGGGCTCCCAAAACAGCTTATTCCATTCCGTTCTCCATTTTCTGTTCACAACAACCCAGTGAGGAAAGGTGTTAATACTGTTGTGGTTTTCTAGCAACAGCCACAGAGGTCATTGCTTCTATTATAGGGAGGGTAGTTAACTACATTTTTTTTATTATTGTTTTAGATTTCAGGGTCCCCCCCTGCAAACTTTGGGGCTCTTTTCAAGCTTGTTAAGAGATCTGTTAATGACTCTAATTTCCAGATTTAAGTATCCACAGATGGGGCCACATGGAGGAGAGAGGCAGACAGACAGACTCTTTATTTCTGCATTCTGTAATCCCCCCTTCTCCCTGCATTAAAAATGACTGTCTGAAAAGAAAGTAGTTACCACAAATGCTTTAAACGCATCACAGACTGGTATTACTGGTTTAGTAAAATTCCTCAAGGCCTAAGCACCAATTAGCACAGCATTACTACAACATTTGCAAAAGAAACCACCCTGCTTACTAGCCTGCACAGTGGTGCTCATTACTTTTGACACGCCTACCCCATCATTAATTCTGATTAGCGGTACTTGATCATTTTTGACAGTTGCTTCTGTTTCCACTGATGTCTGCATTTATGTTGTGACTCCACAAAATCAAAGCTGCCAGCAATCTACCTGCAAAACTATATTGGTCCAGACAACAGGCATTTCTGATATTGTTCAAGTGCTTTAATCTCCAGACTCAGAAGATTACTTTGTAAATAATCAACGTAAATATACTATGTTTGTCTTCCAAGGATTTAGAATGGACTATAAAAGAATTTGTGTGGATAAAATTTTAATTGAGACATTAAAGCCTGTCAAGATGAAACACCTGACTGTTAATCTCACCGGGGACGGGGGGGGGGGGGGGAATTGTGGTTGGCCTTGTTCTCCATATGATTCTAACTACAAAGAGCCTACAGCACTATGGTCCACTCTGTACAGCTGAGCTAAGTCCAACAGGTTGTATCCTCACAATGTTAAATAATGTGCAATATAGCAGTTATTCAGAATTGTGTAGTCTTGTCCACGTAGGGAAATCCACGAGCAAATTACTGCAATCATGTGATTGTGTTATATTCAAGGATATGTGCATACAACCGTGGTGTGTTTTAAACAAAGTAAATGAATAAACTCAGCCACAGTCTTTGCCTGTTCCCCCAAATACACAAAAATAACCAAGAATAAATAGAATGAGTGTCTTTCCATTGGCAGTTCTGTTTGGGAGATATCAAAACAGTCCTTAAGACCAAAGATTGTGTGCTTGTCATGTTGGTGAACCTGAATCCATCTTTCATATACTCTTCTCTTGCCCTTTATTTTATAGACAATGCTCTTCCTTGTTAAGCCCTCTCTTGCAGACTAACAAATTATCTGCTCACAATATTAAAAAGATGTTGGCTTGCAAAAGTGCTCAAGGAAGATGCACACACAGTTTTGTTGGCTTAAACAAGGCCACAGCTTTATTAGAACTCCACAGGAGTGTTGGCGCAGCATGGGAGAGGGATCCTGATTTGCACTCTGCCGACCACAAGAACCCAGACCCCAGTGGCACCCTAGGTCCACTGGGTTCCTCCACCCAGAAAGTGGCCCCCCTTGCCCCTGGAATCCCACCCAAGAGAAATGTCCAGGGGCACCCTGGGGCCCACCCAGGTGCCCTTGCCGCTGAATTTCCACTGTACCCACCCCAGGCTACCCATCTCTGGCCACCCTGGAGTGCCAAGGAGAGATGCATGCCTCCCCTGGTCCCACCCTGGGCTATCTGGCACTGCGAGCCTTATACCTTTCCTGCTGAGTCAGCCCTGGTTGCAGATCTGCCACCTCTTAAGGAGACCCAAATCCTAGGGAATCCGATATGCAGGCCAAACTCTTCCCAAACAGGCTTCATACCATGCCAAACTGCCAGCTGTGACAAAATGCAATTGCAAGACTGACAGTGGCCCCATTCACAACCATAACAGTATTAACCAACATAATAGGGTGGGCAAGAGGGAAGCTGTTCCAGCTGGACCCTCTGCACATGGTGAGTTTTAAGATGCCACAGGCCCATGTCTCAGACATGACACATCATGTCCCGCCCTGCCCCAGACATGTCGCATCATCACCATGCCTCCTGTGCCAGGGGCTTCTCCAAGCACATCCTCCTTCCCGCCTGGCTCCTCCAGCACGTCAATGGCAGCTGGATATGTTTCAGCTGCAATTAGCAGTCACATCATCAGAATGCGTAGTAGAATTCTTAGCTGCCGTGCCCCAAGAAAGGGCACAAACTTATGCTACTAAGGAACTGGGAGTTTTGTTTTCTAATGGCAAATGAGAGAACACCTAAATGTTTGGGGTTGTGTCCTTACTGTGGACAGTGAGTTTGCATTAAGTGAAGTTGCTGAGCTTTTAAATTAACTTGTTTTCCAGTTACACACTTTGTGTCTTAATCTTGGGATATTTAAGTTTTTAATGCCAATAAAGGTTTATTGTATTGTATTGCAATGTGTTATAACATTGTTACTACCCATTGTCCAGCATTTATATTCCCTTCCTGTCAAACATGTTCTAAACTGGTCAAGGTTTTATGCTTTTTAATATGGCTTTTAGGCTCTAGCTGGGATTGTGTAGTTTGCGTTTTTTCCCTGTTTGTTAACTGGTAACAATTTTTATGTCATTTAAAAATATTATTCTGTAAGCTTGCGTCTGCAAGCACACTTCTTCTGATACATCTTGAATAAAACATTGGTCTTAAAGGTGTCACTGGACTTGAACTTTATCCTGCTGGTTTGGGCTAACAAGACTACCCATCTGAATCCATTTAAAAATTATGTTTGTTAAGAGCAAGTTCTTAGAAGGAGCAGTGTACAAGTGGGCTAAATAAATTATACCATTTATAGGCATGCTCCCAGTTCTAGAATGCCAGGAGGACTGCTTAGCTTATATCATCCTAAATCAAGACCTGACTGTTGAAAACATAGTTTATGCATTGTTAGAATCAAATGCTGAAAGCCTTTCTTCGACTAAGCCACCACAAAATCACATCAGCAGGTCTACCTCAACTAAATATGTTTTAATAGCCTTTCCATTCCATCTCATTACCCTAAGCAGCCCAGAGAGCTGTAGTCTTCTGTGTAGTCCAACATATATTCAGAGTTCAATTTAGCCTAAACCCCAGGGGTTTTGTGTGTGTGCGAGAATTACCACTAATTACAATGGTATAGAACTGTTGAGTGTAGATAGGCCCAAAATGTCATGCTTTCAGACAAATCCAAAATGTTTGTTTATTTGTTTCAGGCACTTTGTGCTTAATCTGCAGAAGAGGGCCTAAATGCTGGCTTTCTCCACTGAACCCACATTCTGATATCTGTTTTATTATATGGATTGCACAGTCATGCCTCTCCTCCCACATTTGGAACCAAGCCTGTTATATTTCTTGCTTTAGTGGACAAGAAGCAAACCTCATAATATACATGAATTTGGCTGAGATCAAAGGCTTCCTCGATTAGGAAATCTTCAATGTTAGCTCTACAAGTGAAATGAGGATGGACAAAGAAGGAGACACTGACAATAAAAGGATGTGAACAAAATTGAGAGGGTGCAGAGGAGAGCTGCAAAGATGATCTGGGGCCTGAGAACCAAACCCTATGAAGAAAGGCTGGGGGACTTGGGAATGTTCAGTCTGGAGAAGAGGAGGCTGAGAGGGGACATGATTGCTCTCTTTAAGTATATGAAAGGTTGTCACTTGGAAGAGGACAGGGAGCAGTTCCAATTAGCAGCAGAAGATAAACCCCACAGTAATGAGTTTAAACTATGTGTAGAACTGTACTGGCTAGATATCAGAGTAGATCAGCAGTGGAATCAGCTGCCTAAGGAGGCAGTAAGCTGCCCCTCCCTGGTTGTCTTTAAGCAGCAGCTGGAGAGCTACTTTTCTGGATGCTTTAGGCTGATCCTGCATTGAGCAGGGGGCTGGACTAGATGGCCTGTATGGCCCAACTCTAGGATTCTGACATTCTAAACTAATCTCGTTTGTTTGCAGTTTCTGACTACAGTAAGTAGCTTTAAATAGCTTTAATGTTACATGGTATGTGCTATTGTGTTTCCCACAGGAAACATGTCAAGTGACTTCCATGTGTTCTTAAATATGGCCCAACCAAACCATTGTGTTAAGGATACTTGTTTGTAATTTACACTTAATATGTTTGCTTCAGGAAGTATCAGAATACCATAGGTATACTAAGTATTAGCCTGTGCTTAGTAGCCTATATTGCTCCCTCACTGAAAACCAAAATGACCTCCATGATGAACTTTTTGTTTGACAACTTTTCAAGATAGAATTTAAATTACAATGCAATAAAAATAAGGAATGTGGACATGGTGAATATTCAGATACCTTACAAGTTTGACTTCTATTGGATTCTTGAACATTGACTGTTAAAATTAAAATGGCAAGTTAAGCTAGCCCACCCACAACAATCCAGTGCTAAATGTTTCCAGTCTTGGAGATTTTCAAAACAAGAATTCTACAGTTACCTAAGTTATCTGCTTCTTATCGAGTTCCAAGTTTGGCATCAGACAAGTTTGATTCATTCATCATTGTCAACATACTAGAAACACTAATTACCTCAAATTGTTTCCTCCAGCAGAGGTCTAGGACAAATGCAGGCAATCCAAAAATAGCAGTTATGAATAATTATGCATAATTTACCTCAAGGTCTGGGCCAGTCTATCATTCAAACTTTTACTTGCCACCTGTGGGCCTTGCTAATTTCAGAGCAAATTAGTTCAAGATTTTCATTTTTTTTAAACAAGCCAATGCAGTCCTTTAGAACTTTCCTGATTTTCTAAATCCTGCTAATTTAAGAAATATTTTCTGTTTTACAAGGCTTCTAATAGGATAAATAAAAGGTCAGTGTGTGGGACCTTGTAGCAAAAATTCTAACCCCTCTGGAACTGAAAAGCAAGTTGCCACAACAATTCCAAGTAAATGCTGATCTGTTACAACATAAATTACTTTTAGCTGAATTAAGTTTTTTGGGTTTACTCCTCCTAGAATGACAAATGATGTTAGAAGTATAACTAGGGCTCTTAGTTTCCCTCTAATTTCTCACCACTATTCCTGTGGCCAATAATAGGAAAATAATCCTTTAAAAGCGCTATGGCTGGGGGCTTCACATTCTGTGTTAAGTCACCCAAAACTTGAAATAACCTGGGGGAAATCCTGAAACCTTATGAAATCTCCAAATCTTAGGAGGTGTTTTCGTTTTTAATTTTGAATATCCCAAGCAGGTTTGTATTTCATTTCAATTCAGAAATTTCCAAATGCACACCTGTAGTAAATGCTGCATCTCTAGGGGCATTTTGGCTGAAGGCAGGTCTATAGCCCATTTTAAAGCCACATTAAGTATCTTCTCTATTTGACAAGCTCTATTTGACTCCTTCCTCTGTGGGCTACTCACAAGTCTAGGCCTGTTCCTAATGGAGAAGGGCAAGAGCAACATTACAGGATCAATATTTACAAAAATTTAAAGGCAACATGGAATGGAATTTCCTTACAAGGTTTTAAATGCCAATGAAATAAAACACACTTGAAGCATACAAAATTTAGCATATCCAAACAATTGGGCATATTTCATGGATATAATTGCCCATTCATCTATTTCAGTAGAATTTAATTATAATCCATGAGATCAACAAACATTTGCATTACATGTTCATTCCATATCAGATTGGTGATTGTAATATTCCTTCCACAATGAGAAAGGAGACATATAAATAAAAACTGTAGCTTTTACTATTCAGGTCAAATTAAAACCAATCAGGTAAAATTTATAATGATTTAAAAACAAAAACCTAGCATGTTTATATGTACGTGCAGTTTATCCCACCACTCCAAGATTACAAATATATAAAACAGACATGTATTCTTTCACAATGCCTAGGAATGGTAATTTGAAAGAAAAAAAATTACAACTTCCAAACTGCCAAGCTTTCCTAATATTGAACCTGCTGGGGCTGATTTTGAATTCAATGAGGCAGCTCATTCAAGGCTCTCATGCCCACAGCTTGGAACCAGGAAGAACTGTTGCAGCTAACAGTAATGATGTTCCTCCCACTCTGCCCTTTAAGCTCAAGACTAATGGCCCTACTATCCTTATCTAAGCCATTGGTAGGCCACATTCTGCATGTTAATTATGCATTTTGTGAATAAATTTTTTGTGCAGAATCTAGTTACTATATTTCAGGGATTCCGAACCACGAATGAGCTGCCTCTGCCCAGAGAGCTTGGTGGTTAGGCCATGGGTATAAAAATCTATGTGGGGGAGTTGGTTGTGGCATGGTATGGGGGTTTGGGCTGTCTTCCCAGTTTCTGCCCTTCCTTCCAGCCTACGTGAGGCAAAGCTGCCATAATAGTAAGGCTGGGAGGACAGAGTGAAAGGAGGATGAAGGGTAGGTGTGGTGATGTCACTTCTGGTGACATGTCACTTCCAAGGGGCATGCCAGGGAGGCGTGGCGAACTGACATCACTTCCAGGGGTCTTCAAAGCCTAAACATTTATCTCAAGTACTCCTCCATGGTCAAAAGGTTGAAAACGTCTGGTCTATACTGTAGCAAAATATACTTAATAGGTACATAATAACTAGGCAGTCATCTATTGCTGTCCTACCATTTGGGGTGACACTGGCACTGACCAGAGCCCAAGCTTTTTTCCATCATGACTCCAGCTCTGCAGAATGAAGCTGAGAGGGGTTATCTCCTTGGAGATCTTCAGGAGGTGCTGCAAGGCCTGCTTGCTTGCCAGAACTTGGAATAGTAAGCATCTTTTAAGGGGGGAGAAGAGAGACTGGATACATAAAATACTAAATTAGAAAAGAAATGGTCAATTATAATCAATCACTAATTATTAAAGATCAACCAATCATTGATAGTGAATCAATAAGTTGAGTTGTTTAATCCTTCCTACACTAGGTTATGATTGCCATGACCTGGATAGCCCAGGCAAACCCAACCCATCAGATCTCAGAAGCTAAGCAAGACCCACACTTGTATCTGAAGGGAGACTTCCAAGGATTTGGGTGGTAGTTCCTCCAAGGAACACTAGGAGTAATAGCATGGAGACACACAATGGCAAACTACCTCCCAACGTCTCTTGCCTGGCTGCCACACAATCCTCACATCTCCTGGCTACACTCCTGGCTACACAATGTGATAAATATATAAATAAGCACCTGCTGCAATTATTTTCTCTATAACTAAAGAGTACAGAGGCCTTGGCCTCTGAAGCATCAGTTCAGCAGTTCAAATGATAGTAAAAAATATGAAAATCAGTTATTTCCTCTCCATTCTACAGTAACATACATTTCTGATATTGCATAAACATGTCCTGGCCATTGCTTCATACTTCTGCTTTATTTACAGGCTCTGTTGGTTTTGAATTTTATGTGAAGAGACAGCTGCTGGTAATTGCAGTTTTCTATTTTATCAAAAACAATCATGGTCCTGATCTTGGATATGCATATGGAAAGCCTTAATATTAAGCTTAGGGAAGGGGGAAAAAGTCATTCTATTCATCTATTTTTTTAAGCCTTCCCTATCTCTCACATAGTTTCTTTGCTTTATCCTGCCCTGCTTGTCTTCCAGACAATTTTCTTGTTTGGCTAGAAGTATTATCAGTGGGTTTTTCTTCTGAAAATACCTTACCAGCCACACAACCACACAACCACATACATCATTTGGAGTCCCATCACTAAATGAATGGCTCTCTGTGTCAATCTCTGTTGAGCTCTGTCTGTGACAACTGAACTGCAATGATTGTTTAACACTTGTTAGTTGCCACTTGATGATGCTGAAGTCATCAATGGATGGCTGAACACCAATTTAGCTCAGTTGATGGACATTTTCTGGTTTATGAATATGGTTTTACCACTAGTACTAAATAACTAGAACACTCTTAAGTTAAATAAATAAATTAACTAATGGAAAGATCAGGTACAAACTTAAGAAAACAAAAACATTAATAATAAAAAGTGAAAAAAATATCCATTGTCATATCTGACCAGTTTGCTTTCTACTGGGAAGGGGAATCATTTTGATACTTCATAATAACAGCAAAAAATTCATTTCCTTCCACTGAAACAGGGAATAATAACCTAAACTAATTTTATTTGGCTGCTGCTTACAGACACATACTGAGTGAAAATGACAACATTCACAAAAGAGAATACAAAATAGGATAGAGTTCCAAAAGTTCTCTTCAAATATTTTGTCACAAGCTCATTTACCAGTTCCCACCAATACCTATTCTCTCCAATTTGGTATCCAGTCAAGCATTTATGTTTAAGTTTTTATAAACTATATTGTTCACTACTTTCTTTTATTTAATAGCCTTTCTGTAAGCAAGATAATAAGACCATACTTCTGCTTTTCCTAGCCATTTTATATTTGCTTTTTTCCATACATTGATACAACTTCACAGCAGCAAAAATCTATTGCAAGTGATGTTGTCATACAAGAAATACTATATGTGAGCTGAATTATAAGTCCTGCATCTTTGAAAGTATCTAAGAAAGGCATCCACATTAACAGTCAATAAAATCCACTGAAAACGCTTACATCTAGTCCCTAATGTTCTCCCCCCTCCTCTGTTGTCTGATCATGAAAGTTTATGCTACTGACAGTATTTCACCCTAGAGATCTCTTTGATGCCTGTGTAATGTAACATCTTATAAATTATTTACAACAAAACATCTGGATTAAATAAACCTAGAGAAAAAATATTACGTGTAGAAGCTAAATCATGCTCGACTCATTAAACAATTATCTCCATTCCAGAATTAGTGGTATGGACAAGGCATTTATAGCAAATACTCTAAACTTGTTGCATCAAAGCTAGTGACAATTCTAATGGCAGAATAAATCACATATGCTTAATTAGGCACACGGCTTGTTGCAATGGAGTATAATTAAGGGAGCTTGAACCCTGTAACAAGAGATCTTCAGGTGATGTCTCCTATGTTTCCCCCCACACACACTTTTTCTTGTCAAGGTATCATAAAATCTACTGGACATCAGAATCCACTAAAGGAAAAGTACATTGTTGTTGTTTTTTATTCAGAAATCATATTTTATTGTAGTTGAATTCTTAACATGCCTAGATCAGAATTAAAACTAAATTAATGTTAGTAAATACCACATTCAAACATTTCTTTATGAAGCCTCCTGTATTTCATAAAGTCAATTCATGAATACTACTTGAAATTCTCCATTACCAGAGTCCAGGAATGGATACCTAGAACCTTTATATAGATGGTGTTTATATGAAAAAAATGAAAAATGAATGTAACAAGCATTTCTGTAAGCTGCTGTACAATATAATTGCCAAGCAATCTCTGGCAGATCCCAGGTATCTAGAATCATGTTTTAACTGGCTCATATCTTGTCACTAGTAAGCAGAACATGGCTGGCAAGGAACTGGGCAAATAGATCTTTTCAGATTTAGTACAGGCAGACGACCCTGTTGCCAGAAATGGTTGGATCCCATCATTCTATTCCATTGGCATAGTCCTCTGGCAAGAGGCTCTTCTGTTGTGCTCTTGTGATGGTGAAAGACTCCTTCTACCTTAAAAGATCATGCCAACACTGGTGGAACTGACTTGTAAGATCCAACCCATTTAAAACCATATATTAGGATTTTTGATTTCCACACTAGATATAATTTATATAATCAATAACAGATTCAAGTGAATAGTTGTGTTGGTCTGAAGTAGTACAACAAAATTTGAGTCCAATAGCACCTTTAAGACCAACAAAGTTTTATGTAAGGCATGAGCTTTTCTGTGCATCTACACTTCCTCAGACAATGGAACAGAGATCATAAGAGTACAGATATATGGATAAAGTACATTTGTAGCAAATTAGAAGAAGAAGAAGAAGAGTTGGTTCTTATATGCCGCTTTTCCCTACCCGAAGGAGGCTCAAAGTGGCCTTCCCATTCCTCTCCCCACAACAGACACCCTGTGGGGTGGGTGAGGCTGAGAGAGCCCTGATATCACTGCTTGGTCAGAACAGTTTTATCAGTGCTATGGCGAGCCCAAGGTCACCCAGCTGGTTGCATGTGGCGGAGCGCAGAATCGAACCTGGCATGCCAGATTAGAAGTTCGTACTCCTAACCACTACACCAAACTGGCAATTAGTAAATAGTATCATAAGTTCAAATATGCAATATGATAATTCTTGGCTAGAAAAGCCAATCAGTCATGTGGGTTCACTTGTTCACAAAAACATTAGGGCAATAAAAAATGTAAAGTTGGTGATTAATGGCAGACACTTTCCCAGATGTGACAAGCAGTATTTAAAAGTGACTCGTGGTTAGCCCATTCATCTCCACCAAAGCATGGATGAATCCCCACAAATGACAAGCCGTGCTGAGTATGTTATCTAATGGAATCCCCAGGACTCAACAAGGATATTAGTTTCCAATTTCACTACATACACTACCCTCATTCAACTCTTATATCCACATTCCTTACAATCCCCTCTTCGTTTTTATTTTATTTGGGACAATGAGACTGTTATATGATGTCAATATGTAATACTATTTAGAAACTAACTCTTTGTTCTCAGGACATGATAATATACTGAGATGGTGGAGATGGATGAGGCTAACAAGTCACTTCAAATTATTTCTTTTCATAAATGGGCAGTGTCTGGTGTGGATCAGGCCGTAGAAGCCCTGGGCTAAGGGAACATGGAATTTTCTGAGTTCCCTTAGCTCACTGAGAGGATCAACATGGCCTGTCCCACAGGAGGCCCATGTGGATGGTGAAGAGCTGGGGCTTCCAGGCCCGGCTCCTCCCTGACCTATGATGGCCCAAAGGAGGCAAAAAATGCCCGTCGGCTTCACAGTACTTTGCTGCACTGCGGAGTGAACCAAGGCATATGCTTTTCTTTTGCAGGAAGGTGGGATTGCGTTTCATGCAATCCCACCTTCCTGCCAATGAAAATACCCCCCGCGTATGGCGGAACTAATCTGCCATTGCTATGTTTTCCAAGGGGACTCATGTGTCCCCCGTGAGATCACAAAATGCTATAGAGCATGCAGCTACACAGCAACACACTGCTGGTGGCCCAGCGCAGCCACCACAATGCAGAATCAGCCTCAGCAGCTTGGTGCATCCAAATTATCACAAGACTTTGATAATCCCGCTCAGAAACTATTTGTGACTGGACTGCACCATCAGAAAACACCATGCTGTTCTGTGGCTGGCCCTCTAGCCAGGAGATCTTTAGAGGATTATTTATCAGACCAACTTCATTCTTTAATGCCACCTCACTGTTGCAAATTCCACAATTGCACTCCCTGACTTCTTGCTTGAAATCACTAAATTCAGAGCCTCACCATACTTCTGTAAGATCTGTAGGAGAATTTCTTTTGAATAACCTCCCTTTGGCTCATCTTCTTTCTTGTACTTCCATTGGAATTTGAGCTTGGGTGTTCCTCTGCCTTCCATACCCATCTTGTTTGCCTTGTACTCATTGCTGTCTCTCAAGACGAATTTGCTCATGGATGAGTTGTTGCTGCTTCTCTAGTTGGCGGGATCCGTCTTCACATAGCCGTAGGATCTCTTCTTCTAATGTCCTGGTTATTCAGATATCTTCCTCCTTGCTAACTTGTGCCTGAGCTCATTTTTCCCAAGCTTCAAGGTCAAGCTTGACTTTTTCCTTCCTTTCATCAAGTTTTTGAGTCCTTTCCACTGCCTGTTTCTTGGATTTTCTCACTTTATCATATGCTTCCCTTGTTGCTGCATGTGTTAGAACTGCCAGTTCCTGAGACAACTGATAAAAGAGCTTGGCTGCTTTGGGATTATCTGGATTTTTATTTAGATGGCAAGTCAATACCTTCTGTCTGTATACTTTCTGAATCTCTTACCCACCGCCTACTCATCAGCTCTCCAAAATGCATACAAATCCATCTCCAGCAGTTCTTTATCAACTGCCATCTCATCTCACGGCCTCTTTCTTTTCCTCAGGTTGAACACACAGAACTCCCGGTTGGACACAAGCACACACTTCTTCTTCCCAGAGCCTGGTTCTTCCCATGGACTGCCAGGAAATGTAGTCTTTGTAGTTCAAAGAACGGAAAACTGCAGGCGGAAATGACTACATTTCCCAAGAGACCCATGGGGCACCAAAGTGAGGTGGGTGCCTGGTGGGCCTCAATAGGGTTGCTTCCCAGTGAGGGAATCTGGATGGGGAGGACCTCCTCTCCCAGCTGGGATGGAGTGGGTCCCAAGGGGTCAGGCTTCTTACCGTGAAAAGCCAATCCTTTGGAGGGTGGCATAATAATAAATGGCTGTGGCCATATTTATGTCAAAAAGCAAGTCATGTTTTCATTGGCAGAAATGCCACCCTGTTAATCAATAACATTTTAACAGAAATCCACGCTGAAAATCCAAAGTGTAAAATAAAGACAGTTTGGTGTACTTAGAGCACATTGAGTTAACTTAGAGATATATTTTTTTTACTCTTTAAGATGAGAACATTTATAATTTCTCTTTATCCTGAACAATATGAAGCAACTGGCTTGTATGTCATCATATAGTTAAGAAGAAGAAGAAGAAGAAGAAGAAGAAGAGTTGGTTCTTATATACCTCTTTTCCCTACCCAAAGGAGGCTCAAAGCGGCTTACAGTCGCCTTCCCATTCCTCTCCCCAAGAAGACTTCAGTACCCTTGAAAGGGGATATTGATTTCTGGTAAAAAATTATCAGTTTTAAAAATATCTGCATAAGGTAACACATATTAGCAGCACTACTTTGAAAAGATTAAAGAATTAATTGGTTCATAACAGTAAACTCTGCTTCTCAATAGGGCCCAGATTGCAATGAAACAGTCCAGAAGATAGCAAAGAAAACAGACCATAAAATAATACATGACTAATGGGCAAAAAAAGATTAATGCATCAAACTGTGTTTTAAAGTTGTCAGCCTCCAGGTAATGGCTGAAGATCTCCCATTATTATAACTGATCTCCAGGCAATAGGTAGCAGTTTACCGACAGAAAATGGTTGCTTTGGAAGGTGGATTCTGTGGCATTATATCCCATGAAATCCTTCCCTTCTCTCTCAACTCTGCTCCTTCAGGTTCTACCCCTATAAACTCCAGGTATTTTCCTACACGGAGCTGAAAACCCTATACTACAGGCCTTCTTAAATAGAACAGATTCCAGCAGTTTCTGGCAAGAGTGACGTGAAAGGGTAAAGCTAGCTTCCTGGGCTAGGAGTTATAGAGGCAACATTTTGCTTGGGAAGGAGGAATCAGATCAGGGGCGCCTGACTTTACCTCATCGGGACCTCCTTATAATGCTGCGAACCAGGCTGACCCCAGCTGGGGAAGCTTCAAGGGGTTTGCAGGGCCAAGTGGCCAGGGGTGGACCAATAGAGGTATATACCAGCGGCACCCCAGGTAGCACCCCCCTGGGAATGAACCCAACGGTGACGGGCAGATGTCAGCTCAGGCTCCTAGGGGAATGTTGGGTTTAATTAGACTGGATGGATGACCACATTACACAGGCTTCCACTCTTGGGTGTTAAAAATTGTTGAATGTTTAACAAAAAGCTGTGACCTATTTTGAAGCCAAGAACAAATGAGTCTGCGCCTTTTGGAGCCCATAATTGCCCGACTGTAAGTCAATATTTAGTTAGGTAGGGACTAATCTGCAAGATCCAGGGAGACTATTTTTTTTTATTTAGCTAGTTTATTGTTTGTTTATTTATTCTCTCCAGTACCATTGTTTTTGTTTTGGCTTTTCCTGTGCCCTTTACATAAAAGCAGCAAGCTGGTTAAAACTGAAATCAGTCTGTTGCTTGCTGACTCCCTGTGCTGGAAAAAGCAAAAAAGCAAATTAAACAAACAAAAAAACCCTGTTTATAAACTTGCCATCTAGCACACTGCTGGGAAATGCAAGAGAGTCCAGAAAATACCTCATATCTTTCTAAAGGAAGATTGCACCCGGTTTTCTGCAGATAGAGCAGGACCATATGGGTCTGTCCATAGAAGTAGAAATGAACAAGAGTCCAGCCGCATATTAAAGACTAACAAAATTTGTTGCAGGTACGTGTTTCCATAAGCCATGAGTAACGAAATGTTGTTAGTCTTTGGGGCACTATTAGATTCTTGCTTTCTTCTGCAGGCACAGTATTTCAAAATAACAATGAGTGAAATCTCTGAGCATTAAAAAGGGTTTACCACTATAATTTATGCTTTTCTAAAAGGATTTGGCTATGTTTCTTGATGCTGCAGTTCACTTGTTATTGTAGTTTGCTTTTTGTCAAGCTCATGCACTCTCTCCCACCTCTTTTCTCTCCTCGCTCACAAGCTGCCTGAAAGCTTCCTCATTTGTTAAGTTTCCAGTTTTCGATGGCATCTCAATGCAGGCAACTGGGAAAACTGAATTTGTTTCTTCCACAAATTCCAGGGAATCCATACTGGTATTGCGCAGAGTAAATAAATTCCATTTGCACAGAGTCTGTATTCAGAGCTCAAGAAAAAATGTGAGCTTGATGGAAGGCTTTGCAAGCCAGGAAGCTTTTAATCTCACACTCTATACATGAGGGAAGCAGGGACTGGCAGTGAGTCCACAGGCATGACAACAAGCTGTTTGTGTCTGTCATGGAATGACACTTTTTATTTATTTATTTATTTATTTATTTATTTATTTATTTATTTATTTATTTATTTATTTATTTATTTATTAATTATTTATATTTCTATACCGACCATTTCTTTGCATTTCTTAAAACACAAACTGCATTCAGACATCATGAGAAAACAAGGAGATGCATGAGCACCATGAGATGGATGGACAAACCACTGTAATGTCTGAAAAAGAATTTGCCCCCTGCATAAGCCAGATGTTAGTTCCTTGTGCAAGATCCCCTTCAGCCATTACACAGGAAACAAAACCCCTGTGCATCTAGGTGCTTGTTACAGAAATGTCCTAAGTAAATAATAATGTTTTGTTACTCATGCTTTACTTTCAGATCAGAATATGTTTATATAATCATTTCTCTAAGGGAGGAGACCAGTTATACCCTGTACTCATCAGCAGCATATTTTAAAAAGTCATTTTCATGCAAAGAGTTAAAGTGATGTGACAAATCAGAATTACGTGAAGTCAACAATGAAACCTGACTGATAACAAACCAGAAACTAGCAGAATAAGATTGAAGGGACAAGAGACAATGCCCAACTTAAAAAAAAAAAATCCCAGAAAGCATTTTCCCCAACTCCAGAACTTTAAGTTTATGCCCAGCACCAATCAAGTCACTGCTGGGACGGAATTCCAAAATGGTGGCACCATCATAACAAAAGGCCCTCTGTCTAATGCTCACTTTTGAGGAACATAGAATAGGGTCTCTGAAACATCTTAAATTACAACTGCATTCTATGCTTATTAAAAGAGGAGTCATAAGTCAAGCTGGGGGCGGGGGGAGAAGAGTGCACAGCATTGATGGAATGGTAAGAAATCGATAGCTATTATATTAATTTCTTATTCATAGAAGCATCATTAATCACCACAAATAATATCAATAGAATAATTGTCCTTTGAAGGTTCACACAACTTACTCCAATTTACACCAGAATTTGATATTTTGGTTGCTATTTTAGCATTAATTTAGGCAGAATTGTGTTGATAACTAGTCTAGTCTGGAATAGGACAAATGTGGGATATGTTAGTTAGGAATAACCTTTTGCAAACAGTGGTCAAGTTTCATCTAGTCAGTTTTTTTATCACAATGCCAGGCATAGTTACCTGGGATGAAGGCTGTGCAGAAGAAGAGTAAAAACCTCAGAGTACAATGGAGAAACTTTAACCATTAATTATTTGCTGCAGGATTTCTTTTGCAGTTAGTATCAAAAACATGTGTCAGCACCTGTAACCTTACCTATTAATGAGGTTTAGCCATCACATTTCCAGTGCCTAATACAATATGGAGTTACAGTCAAGGGACAAAGCTGATGGATAAACTGGTAGGGCTTAAAATCTCTATCACAACTTGTGCATGGGTTTCATTTTGCAGAAACTTGCAGCCTATGGCTGCAATAACTGGTGCCTGTTACCCAGCTTGGCATAAAGTCAGTTTACATTATGCATGCAAATACAGATAAAACATCATTCTCCCATTTTTGTCTATCAGACACAACATATTGTTTGCCTGTAAGAAGTGTGTTGGTTAGAGGGGTCTTCATCATCTACACACTAGCCACTGCTTTCTTCTAGATGTATCCAGTCTTGCTATGCTGATCAATATTTCTGTGGTTTTCAGACTTCCAATCATGCATTTTACATAATACACTCCATGAAGGATTGTATTTGAAGGCAACCTATTCTGCGCCAGTAAAACTGGTTACCAGTTGGCTTCTGGGTACAACTCAACATGTCGGATTTAACCTTTAAGAATGTAGATCTACATACTCAAAGGACTACCCCTTTCCTATATAACCAACTTTGGATTGGTATTGAATTCTATGCAAAGAACACAACTAGTAACTCTCTCGAGTTCTTAAGAAAACATCATCGGATCACAGAATGTTGCAAGAATCCAAGTGATACATATTATAGGCTTGCACCTTGACTCTGCCCTTTTCTGCATAAGATAAATATTACCAGTGGTCAAGATGATTCATGCTGACCATAAGGACCTCTTTCTTTTATTACACCTCTTAGCTGTATATGTGCATCTGCAAGCATCTTCACAGCCCTCCAAAACCCAAGTCAAATAATTAATTTGATTTTGTGTGAAGCAATATTTTATAGGCTTTAAATAATTCCTGCCACTTCCGGAGCTACATAATTTCCTTCAGTGACCATGGCTTCCGTAAGTAATTTAAAACCCCAACTCTTTATTATGACCTTTTCCACACTCTTTCTCTATTAACAACTTTAACAATCTTATTAACCATCTTGTAACCTTTGAAATTGCCCATTGTATTTTATGCTGCTTATTCTATTAATCATGGATAGCTTTTTTGTAATCACATGCTCATGCTACAGAAACTGCCATTACAGTAAAGGGATATGAATAAATTACAGTACGGGAGGCTATACACTCTTAGGTATTTTGTTTGTTTTTAAGTCTGCTTTTTAAACCTATTGCCATTTTTGATCTTGTCCTAAAATCTACTATTTAATACAGTACTTATTTCATCTTTATTGTAGCCATCTACAAAAACATGAATACATAAAGAATGAAACAACAGTTGCGGTGTTGATTTTTGATGTGGCAAGGCCAACTACACACCTGTGTTCACTGTTAATCACTAGCTCTTATCTAAGACACAGAAATGAATTTAGGTTGGATGCCTTTAAAAACCTTAAGGAAAGATCGGGTCCATTAGCAACCATTAGCCAGAATGGGCTAAAAGGCTCCTCCATGTTCAAAGGCAACAGACCACTGAATACCAGATACAGGACAGAGATGGTGACTTGTTTGTACAAGTTTCCCAGAAGCATACTGCCACTCACTGCTGGAAACAAAGCATTAAAGAGAGGTACTGTGGCTCAGTGGTAGAGCATCTGCTTCATATGTAACAGGTCAAAGGTTCAATCCCCAACATCATCAGTTTTAAAAAGAGAAAATAGAAAGTGATGTAAAACACCACTCTGCTGGAGAACCTGGAGAGCTTCAGCAAGTCTAAATAATATGGACTTAGGTAGCCCAATAATCTATTTCGGTCTAAAGCCATTTCACGTGTTCAAAAAAGCCAAAGTAGATGTGATATTTTTACACAGGTCAAGTCTGGGTCTCCCAGCTTGACTCTCTTGCGCTCATGATGTCAAGTGACACAAGAACCCATTTGGATATGTACTCAGGCATATTGCATGCAATGCCACCCACCCCATTTTGGGTCAGGAAAACAGCACAAGGGGAATACTCGTATTCAAGTTTTGTTGGTAAAATCCTAGTACTAGAATTTTGTTGTGGAAATCCACAACCCAACTCTTGAAAAATGTGACATTTGTACTTTTAACTGCATATATTGTGCTCTTATATTTATATCACAATCTTTTCTATACCATCCTCACATTGTTGAAAAAAAGGTAAGAAGACAAACTTGATGTAAATAGAACCATGTCTTCATTCTATGCTACCCCTTTTATCAACACTGATGTTTTTAAAGTTCCTAGGCAGGTATAAAGAAAGTAGCTAGAGAGATGAAGGTTGTTTAATTCTAACTCTTTCTCAATAAAGTAGGTTAGGCAAAATTTCAGAATGCCAGAAGATAATTAGATCAAGTTAACCAAATGAGAATGGCTATTTGTGACTTTCATAGAAAGAAAGAAAATAGGAGAGAGTATGTTTTGTTTGTTGGCTGGTTAAATAGCCTGCCCTTGAGCAGAAAAATAGCTGTGTGAAAGTTTAATTAGAGAAAGACCTGCCTCAGGTTTAGTAAAGAACCCCCAAGGAAGCCTAATTTTGTGTATCCATCAGTTTTGATAAATGATGAATAGCCAGACAGATGAAAACCAGGCCCAAATTGACCAAATGAACCAATTTCCTACTCACAAAGTATTACAACAGCATTCCAGACTTGTTTATGTTAATTAAAAGAGATGCCTTTAACTTAACTACTAAACCAGGCTAAACAAACACCCAAATCACGTTCCACCAATGTTTGTAAATACCTCCCATGTACCGGTTCCAATACATGTGGTTTTAAAAGGTTACTTCCAAACATGTCAGACACAATTATAGGGAAATTCTGCATGCAGTGTGTAAAAAACATGGCAGCCTTCCCCAGTGGCATCACCTTCTATACAACCATTCTGAAGAACTAAAGAAGTTCTTCAATAATCTGTCACAAAACTGCAGTTCTCCAATCTTAGGAATGCTGCCGTTTAAATTATTTCTTGTATAATTTAAGACAACAAGCAATCCTCTTCCAAAAACATCTAACAACAATATTCACAACCTGTGAAATGTTTTCTTAAATGTATACAATTTACTATGGCTCTTCAAGGTCACAACTCAAATGGCTATTAAATATTACTCTTTGCACTTAAAATGCAGACTGGAATAAACGAAGGCACTGCCTTACTGGAGCTGCCACATTGATGAGCGGTGGAGCAAACACACCAAGGAAGAGGCGCAAGATAGGACATGTTGGTTGGCGTGTCAGGGAACAGCCTGACGCTAGGCATCAGGGAGCAGGGAGACAGGACTATAAATAGCGCCACGTGTGCTGGGTCCATTCCATTCGCACATGGGATCTGCCTGCAACGGACTGTTACCCACCCTCCCTATCTTTACAGTTGTTAGGTGATATGCTTTCTTTCATGGAGGTTAATGTTTAGAGTTATACACTATGTTTGAGTTGCTACGAGTTCTTATTGTCACAGCTTATGGGATGGCATAGGGGGAGGTTTTTTTTTGGGGGGGGAGTTCTGGCCTGTGACCCAGTCCCCCAGGACTGGGGCCTCTTTAAGAGGTGGCTGGCATAAACAGCCTGACCCTTGTGGAAGAGGATTGGAGTTCATGCAGCAGGAGGGCTGAGATGGACCAATGATAGTGTACACCTCCTCAGGTGGGACACTTGCCTTGCTACGGTCCCTAATGGCTAAAGATCCTGTGCTCCCAGCTGGGAGACAGGGAGGGATTCCTGCTGCAGCAACTAGGGTTAGGAAAACAGGTGGGAGAGTGGTCAGCTAATCACAGAGCAGGCTCTTCCCTATGCCAAACCAACACTCCTGGTTTAAATAAAAGCCGTAGCTTCTTAATGCCAACATAATGATGGCGTAAGCATCTTCCTTGGGCCGGTAGTGCCCGCTTGCCTGTCAATATGCTCTGTGGTTTTAAAAGGATCCTGCCCTTAAAAGGATCTCCTGTAATACAATCACTGCAAAATTGATTAAAAAAAAACTTTACCTCGGTGTTACTGTTAATTAATGTTAATTTCCTGTCTTCAACCATAGGTCTGATGGAACAGCTCTGTTTTCCAGGCCCTCCAGAATTGTTTGAGGTCCCAGAGGGCCCTGATGTCATCAAGGAGAGCATTCTACCAGGTTGGAGCCAGAACCGAGAAAGCCCTGGCTGGGGATCCTCATTTGGAAGAGTGTTCCACCAGGCCATTGTGCATGGGGTCATGATGGGTCGGACACAACTTCGCAACTAACAACAATAACAAAGGGAACACAGGGGGATCCGTGGTCCCTTAGCCTGCAGTTGGAGCAGGCCCATGTAGACAGGGAAGAGCCGAGCCTTCCAGGCCTGGATACTCCCTGCCCTATGGTGGCACAGAGGGAGCAAGAAATGCCCTGGTTGGCTTTGTGGTGCTTCACCATATTGTGTGGTAAACCAGGTCATTTTTTATATTTCATTTTATTTTGCAGGAAGATGGGATTGCATTGCTGCAAAATTCCCCCTCCGTGTGGCAAAACCATTCTGTCACTGCTGTGTTTCCTAGGAGAACACATTTCAGGTGCAGCAGCTGCCACCGTGCGGAATTGACCTTTGAGTTGCTACTGACGAGGAAAATAAAAATATCTTGTCTCTTTGAGAGGCTTCATTTTTAGAAATGGGCAAGAGAAGCTTAGTGTAGAGGTTAAGAACGACAGCCTCTAATCTAGAGAACCAGGTTTGATTCCCCACTCCTCCACAAGCAGCCAGCTGTATGACTTTGGGCCAGCGAAGATTATTTCAGAGCTCTCTTAGCCTTATCTACCCCATAGGGTGTTGTTGTGGGGAGAGGAAGGGTAGGCAATGGTAAGCTGAGTTTTCTTCAGGTAGCAAAAAACAGGGTGCAAAAAAAAAAGTTCTTTTTCTTCTTCATGGCCTGGAGGAAAATAGCTAGTAAATAACTTCCCCTTAAGCCTCTATTAAGAGCCTCTTGTGGCACAGAGTGGTAAGGCAGCCGTCTGAAAGCTTTGCCCATGAGGCTGGGAGTTCAATCCCAGCAGCCGGCTCAAGGTTGACTCAGCCTTCCATCCTTCCGAGGTCGGTAAAATGAGTACCCAGCTTGCTGGGGGGTAAACAGTAATGACTGGGGAAGGCACTGGCAAACCACCCCGTATTGAGTCTGCCAAGAAAACGCTAGAGGGCGTCACCCCAAGGGTCAGACATGACTCGGTGCTTGCACAGGGGATACCTTTATCTAGACTACCAAGAATAATCCCAAAATTCACCTTATCAAAACATTTTCCCTAAATTCTGGAATTCAGAAATTGTTATTAATGGATTAGAAATCCTTTATTGTTCCATATTTTATTCTTAGATTCTGTACAGAGCACTGTATATGTTCTTTCATTGCTTGAGTTTGTCTTCCCTGTTCTGTATCCATTGCTAAAACACTGCAAAATAGTAGTCTTGTTTGATTATGCACAATACTGCAAAAGATAGATCTTGATATGATGGTATGATTTTTTCCCCTTTATCGTGTTTTCCCAACGTACAGGATGATATTTTCCCCAGTATCGCGTTTTACCAACGTACAGGATCACATGAACTGATCAAAGAATTCTGACACACCTATCCATGCAATGACATGAGAAAGGGAAACAAATGTAAGTTCCGAAATTAATTTTACCATTATAAGCAGGCATCCAGGAACAGTTAGATGCTGTGCTCATTGTTCTCCATCACATGTTGAATTCCCCATGTGATAATTGCAACAAATCTCCAGGTCAACACTCTCCACATCTTTCCTCTTTTTCTAGAAGTAGTAGAAGAGCTTTTTTTGTAAAGGTAAAGGTAAAGGTATCCCCTGTGCAAGCACCGAGTCATGTCTGACCCTTGGGGTGACGCCCTCTAGCGTTTTCATGGCAGACTCAATACGGGGTGGTTTGCCAGTGCCTTCCCCAGTCATGACTTTTTTTGTACCCCACTTTTTACTACCCAAAGGAGTCTCAAAGCAGTTTACTGCTTTGTTGTCCCAAAACAGACACTGTGTGAGGCAGGTGACACTGAGAGAGATCTCAAGAACTGTAACTAGCCCAAAGTCACCCAGATGTCTGCATGTGGAGGAATAGGGAATCAAACACAATTTTCCAGTTTAGAATTCTCCTCATAACCACTACACTAAAGCAACTCATATAGCAACTTGTAAGGGGAGTAACACCCATGAATTGTAACTCTCCTGAGTATTGTACTGCAAGGGTAATTCTGCACAGCAGCAGCCACACCAGGCTACCATCGGTGCATTGCTGTGGAGCTGCACGCTTCACAGTTTTTTGTGTCCCCTTGGGATACAAAACAGTAGTGGAATGGTTCCACCACACGAAGGGGACCTGGGAGGGGGGGGGGGCTTATTTTGCAGGAATAAAAGTGAATGCCCTGATCCACCTTATGGTGTGGCAAAATACTGCAAAGCCGACTGGGGCACTTTTTGCCCCCTCTGGGCCTCCTGGAAGGCCCGGCTCTTCCCTGCCAATACGTGCCTGCCACAGGACAGGCCCTGTTTGCTTCCACAGTGGGCTAAGGGAAAACAGGAGAATCCGCATTCCCTTAGCCTGGGGCTATTGTCAGCCAGATCCACAGCAGGCCCAGGAAAGGGCCTGCCTGGTAGCTGAATCATATGGAAACAGAGATTAGCCCTGCTGCCATATGACTACCATCTCAGCCTTTTCTGCCCATGAATAATCGGCCCAAGTGGTGAAACAGTTGAGTCTTTTTCATTCTACTCTACAGTATCCCTCACCAGAATAACCAACAACTCTTCCATGTTCCAGTCAAATAGAAATATATGAATCCATATGAAAGGTATTAAGAAACAATGACCAGGGTTCATTTTTGTTTTTTACAATAAAAGCTTCCTCTTAGTATCCATAATACCTGGCAATAATAGGTAGACACCTTCATATTCAACATGCCAGGGTAATTTCAAAGCTAATATGTGCAGCTACTTTTGAGCCATTTTCACTCTAAACATTAATCCAATCGAACCATTATATTGAGCAGATGCAACATTTATAAGGGGTCAGGGGAATATATGTGTGTTACCAAATACAATTTCCTCCAAGTTCCCTAGCTCATAAATATGAACCAATAAAGTGGCCCCCATTTGCATTTAAGACACCATCTATCCATTTTTTTTTTCATTTTTTCTAAGTGGGCAGCAGCATTTAATTTGTTGATATTTAAATTAATTCAGTGCAAGAGAATATTGGGAAACTGAGGGAGGGTAAAAGAGAATTCCCATGTGATCTCATCTCTGATAACTTTCCACAAATGGTCTGCATTTATACCAAGATACTGACAGAAATAAAATGCCTACCCACAAGGGAAATGATACTATTTCTAAGCGTCAAAGTTAAAAGGGAAAAATGGGAAGCTGGAACATACGCAGTACAACTTCTAAATAAAATCTTTATTTAGGCCTTGGAATAGGAGATGAAATGTGCATTTCTGAAAACCACAGAAAAATGATCCTCAATCTGCAACCAGTTATTTTGCAAATGGCAGAATGATTGATTATATATGTAATTAAATAAGATGGTATTTCAGGTCTCCCCTTCCTCAAATGTGGAGCTGCAGCTATATTCTTAACTGGTTTTCTTGGATTGGTGGTGGCTTTAATTGTTTTAAACAGCTGAGCTGCAAAAAGAAATGAAGAAAAGTTCACAAGAGCATGGCAAAAAATGGAATACTGAAAAATTAAATGGAGGCAGTGATTACTGGAGGAAGATAAGTTTACATTGAAACAAACTGATATTTTCTACTACGTTATTTTGATTTACTATCAACCTCAAACTCTGTCTAGGAACAAATATCACAATCTGGGCAAATTTATAAAACTGTCATTTCCAGAAAGTAGGCATGCTGGTGTGGGATTGTGGCTATGTTGTACATAATAGATTTGTACTCATTCACTCAAAGCTGAGGTAGGCAAGCTATGGACCCCATCTAGCTAACCAAAGCCTTTTCTGAAAGAGAACAGGGGAGGGTACATGGTTCTCCTTAACACTTCTTACCTTGACATATGTTTTATTTTGCATTTGTTTCCTCACAGATAATTTCAGTTAGCTCGAAGTTGCTCTTATATACATGAACACCACCTTTCCACCTGGTAGAGCCATATGTCATTTCTAGGACAGACAACTTTTATGGTGACAGTTGCCAAACCTGTAACTAAACAATTAACTGAATTCCACTGTACCATTCATGGTTGACTTGCCAAGAATAATTGTAAAGGTGGAATAAGAGCTTGGAGTTTTCTTTGGACTCTTCCATTCCAATGCCTTTGGGTCAAGGCTAACCCATCTTTCTTTCCTAAATGGAAAATAAATTGCTAATCTGGGCTGAATCTGCACAGAGCTTTTATTCCAATCCCAGGTTGATTCAGTCCCTGTCATCTATGCTGAATTCAATTTACATGTTGATTTGGGGTGAGTTACATTTTTATCTGCAACAAGCATGATTGATCTGGAATGACCCTACCTTTCTCCCATGATATCCAGGAGTGGATATAATCTGTGATATTTGAAAAATTGGCATGAGTAAAGGTGCAGCTCTCTGCTTGTCCTGAACTAACTTGCTGCCTCTAGCCTCCAATGCTGTTGAAAAACCCTGATTGGCATCAGTTCAAAGACTTCCTCATTCCCAGGTTACAAAGCTTTCCTTAAAGGGAAGCCCTAACTTCTCTCAGCAGAAGCTCCAAAAGCCCTAACTTCTGTCAGCAGAGATTTTCCTTCTAGACTTATTCCCCCTCCTCTGCTGTCTCCAATTCTCCCCCCCCTTAAAGAAAAGAAATAAAGAGGCTCCTGCTGCACTTGGCTCCCCCCCTTCTGAATTTCCCTAATCACATCCAGAACACTTTTCTGTTTCAATTTGGGGGGGGGGGTAGAGGAAGACCCAAGTTCAAATCGATCTGATTCAGCAGGATCCACAATGGAATAAACAAAATAAGTGCAGAATCAGCACTAGATGCACCACATGTGAAATTCAGGAAATAGTGGGGAACATTAATGTTTTTTGTCAATGTGGCCAATTTAGACATTAGCCAGTAAGCCACAAGAACACCAATGCAGCAAGGCCTTATTTCAAGCCTGTGCAAACTAACATTAACATGGACACATCTATATGTTTAGTTTGAAGCAATAGCTTGTTTTAATTTTTTTTAGGTGTTAAGGAACCACTATTGTAGCTGCCACCCATCCAAATTTTTTAATCCAATAGTATCTACATGTATTGAATCTCAAATTGCTAGGGAAAAGTTGGATATACAAATAAATATAAATAAATATAAATAAATATAAATAAATATAAATACCCTGCCTTATCTCTCGGGGGGAGAAGGTGGACAATGTAAATAAAGTTCTTAGTACCTGGAAGCCTACAGTTTCTCCCTGTAATTCAATATTGTTAAATACATTGTGAACATGGTTAAATAAAATAGGGAGAGTTGCTCCACTGCACCTGATTGCTGGAATAGACAGAATTGTAGGTAGCCATGGCAATCCATGAAAACATAATTTAAAACAGTTGGCCCAACCAAAATATGCCTTTAAATTCTCCAGAACTCTTCATCAGGCCAAGTGTGAAGTGCAAAAAGAAGTAGTAAAGGAAAGATTACGTTTCAGGAGCCAGAGCTGTAAAGTATGTACTTTTAAAAACTGCATACGAGGAAACATTTCAGATGTTATTAAATATTTTGGGGGTAAAAAAGCTTTTTTATATGCTCAGAGGGAAATGCTAAAAAAGCAAAAACTGGATTATTTCCCCCTGAGCATATAAAAAGCAGCAGTTCATTAGAGTCCCTCCCCAATCCCATGCTTTGAACAGGGATATGTTGAATAATACTGGGAGAATAACTCAAAAGTTTCCTTTAAACTGACTTTTTTGTGGTATTTGGATTGATTCAAAGAAAAAGATATCATACTACTATGGTTTTTCAACTTGTTTGCAATTTGTACAGTATCTTGGCTGTTGCCTGTTCTTTAAAAAAATTCTGAGAAAAGAGATCTTGCAACTATGTTATGAAACTTTGCTTCACTGTTCACCTGCCCTTGTCATTTTCTTACTATATGATGTAAAGTTACTATTGGCATATTATTGCATTTGCAACTAGAACATTTAAACTAAAAAAAAAAGCCCACCTTGTTTTAATTTAACTTCTATCCCACAAACTGAACAGAAAACTAACATTTGGATATGATGTTTTGGTTAGTATGACATATTGCCGTCTCATTTTCTTGTTCCTTATAAAAATTGTAGCAGTTAAAACATCCTAAGCAACCCAGTAATCTCCCCATTACTACCAGCACTTTAAATCTATGTTTTTGATTCTTCTTTCTCATGTATAGCACTCACTTTTGTACAAACATCTGTCTGCAGTTTTACCCCATACAGCTCTCAGCGAAAGAACCAAATGATTGCTAAGCAGGATCAAAGGGATTTTAGATACTGCTGTTCATTTCAGTCACAGTTATTTGGATTTAAGTCAGTTCAGTGTGGAAAATATTAAGATGTTTCTATTTACTAGAGATACTGAAATGTTTTAAAAGGTATCTCAGTATCAGGATGCCTAAATGCACAAGGACATTTTGATCTGCATGTTTTAGATTGTCAGCAATGCACAGAATATGCACAACTGGATGGCAATAAAATACATCCCACAAACAAAACCATTTTCTATGATTTTGACTCTGAAAATAATTATAATTTTGGTTTCACTTTTCCCTGCTACAAAGAGAATTTGCAAGACTTTATTTTCATGATGTTTATTATTTCCATGTGTGAGTTTTTCCCATTACTTTGATTAATTTTGATGTTATTTTTTGCATTTATTCTTATAACTGGCATATAGCTGAGGGGATAGTGTGTAAAAAACATTAAAATGTCATAAATTGGCACCAAAAGGCATATGGGTAAAAGCAGTAAAATGGCAGTAAAAACAATGAAAACAGAAAAACAACAAAATCAGTACCTGGCAAACGGGTGGGAGAGCTGGAGAGCAGCATTGTAGCTAGCTCTAGGAATTACCACAAACTCTTATTGTAGAACCATAGCATAGTAATTCCTAGAAACTACCCTTCGTTATTTTCATTAAGAATGTCTAATAAATTTACAAAGCTGCATTTCTGTAAAAAAATGGGGTCTGAATATGGGAATCTCCCACCATCTCCTGGGGCTTAACTACCCTAATGAGAACAAAAAGAAATGAACAAGGACATATTCATATGTTCACTTAAAGTGACACAGGTCTGAGACAACAATATGAAATGGAATGTCATATAGCCAATATACTGTTCAAAATACATGTTCTTTTACAACTTCAAAGGAAAAGAGCGTGCACAAATTCCCCTTCATTTCAGTGGAGAGGGCAGCTCTACTTCATCTAGACCCCGTTGTCCACACAGAGTTTCTCTCCTCCCTGAACCAAACGTAACAGCCATGCCCATGTTGGTCTCCCTTGTTCATTCCATCTAGACACAAAAGTTCACACTTCAAATTATATTCATCTAGCAAGAAACTGAACTGGTACAAAGAAAACTTCTTAAATGGGTGAGCAAAGGGTTTCGTGGACTCTAGTCTTTTTACCCTGTATGCTTTTGTTCAGACATGCGTTATTGATTTAAGTGACATGCTTTCCCCCACCTCACCCCACATCTGTACTGCTATAATTTATGTGAATTGCAGTTAATAATCAGTTGCGTTGTGCTTAATCAGCATATCAATAATACGTTCAGCAAAGCCTAAGTGGCTCTCATTTCCCAGGCCCTTTCACAAATTTGATTGATTGACAGTATGAAAATTGTGCACATGCAGGTGTTGGTGCAGGATATTATCTCTGTGGTCTTTGCAATCAAGGGTAGTCAATGTAGCAATTGCACTTTTAAATAGAGTTCTGTTGCTCTGCTCTGTGGAGAGGCCCAGTCTCCCAATGGGCTTGATTGAGCTTGACCAAAAGATCAGTGTGCTACATATGAAAACACTGTGGATGCCTGGGATAGCTTTTTTTTTTTAAAGCAATCACATTCTTACAAGGTGATAATATTGAATCCAGGGTTCTAACTCTGAGTTATCAAGTGGAACATAAATGGATGAATACTAATGAGCATAAATCATAACATGAATATTCAGGAATTCTCTATAGATGCAAATCAGATCAGAAAATCATAATGAAAAGTATCTAAAGAACAGCAAAGCAGCCAAACAAAATTATTTTCTTCCTCTTTAGGATTAACCCTTCGTGTAATGCTGAGATATGATAATGGATGTGGAAGAACTCCCAGGATGACTTTCTAGGAAAAGGGGAAGGCAGATTTTAAAACAAAATGTATAAAAGCAAACTGTCTCAATATACAGGCACGTATGGGTTGTGATGGGAATATATTACTATGCCTTGGAACTCAGCTGGCATGATACCAACATCCTCATTTGTGAGTCACAGTTTCAAGTGTAGCTCTATTAACTTTACCTTGTAAATCACCTCTGTGCTATTAGCAATGCTTCAATATGATGTGACATCTTTATTATAATGTTTTCCCTCTGAAGTTTAAGTTCATATTTTAACCAGGTCTCCCACAGATGTAAATCCCAGAGTTTTAATTAATATTGTAGAAGTAAAGGACTATGAAAATATTGTCTATTCCATATTTTTCTTTTCACTTCTTCAGTAGTACTTCTCTTTGCAGCACAGTAATTATATTATTTTAAGACACAAGCAAAGAACAGCAAAAGTTATGTCATGCTTGGTTTAAAATATCAGACCATGCAGGCAAATTAACTATGGAGCCCTGCTCAATGAGGCCAATGGTCCATCTAGTCCAGCATTCTGTTTTCTACATCTGCCAACTAGATGCCCACAAGTCGACCATCGAAACCAAGGCCTTCCCTGTTGTTGCCCTGACATCTACTGGTATTTATTGGTATATTATGCTGCCTCTGAAATGGAATTTCCATTAAAATCATTTGTTGTGTTGCTATTGAATTCAACAGGAACATGAATTCAGTAGGAATATGAAAGCATCTCCTTCAGATTGGCAACCAATCCATATAAAGAAAACTTGTTCAGTGCACACCTTTCATAGAATCAGTAAAATCCAACAAATCATGCTTATTTCTCTCACCCACCCAACCACCCAAGAATTTTAAGGTAAGAACAGCCTGCACAGAAGGGAAAAAAAAGAAACTTTTCAAACTGAACCCATTTTACCAAAGTGTAATAAGAAAACTGTTCAAGACACATGGAATAATAGGACATGTTGTTTTTTTGTAAGGCTCCTTTTACTCTGATTCATTCACTCACTGGCAGTCTTCAAGCAAAGGTTGGATACACACTTTTCTTGGATTCTTTAGGATGCTTAGGCCTGATCCTGCGTTGAGCAGGGGGTTGGACTAGATGGCCTGTATGGCCCCTTCCAACTTCTATGATTCCTGTGCCAGTTCAAGCTTTTGGCATTTGAGATAAGAGGGCTTCAGTGGACAGACCAACAGAGCAAGAATAGAGCAGAAAGCCAGAAAACAAGAGCGAAAATAAGACTCTGCAAAACAACACCAATACTCATATGATCTTAAGAATAGCCTTAGTGAATCATACCAGTGGCTCACTTAGTCCAGCATCCTGTCTCATACAGTGGCCAACCAGTTCCCCTGGAGGTCCATCAACAGGGCATAGGGCCTTCCCCTCTGTTGCCTCCTGGTATTCAGAAACCCTGAATATGGATGTTTCCTTTAGTCACCATGGGTAATAGGTATTGATACACTTATCCTGAATTCTCATCCAGCTCCTCATCTTCATTAGATGACCTCGTTCTAATATTTTGGATCAGAACTGTACACAGTATTCCAAATGAAGCTGCACCATAGATCTATCCAGGGGTATTGTAATATTAGCCATTTTATTTTTAGTCCCCTTCTTTATCCCATAAAAAAATTGTCATTTTTACCATTGTAGCACACTAAGTTGGCCCTTTCATTGAGTTATCCTTATCTATTGTTGTTCCTCTATATATTTCTGAAACAGCTTAGGGGGTTGGACGTGTTGGAATAGGGCCAATCAAGGTGCAGCCAGCTTTGTCCTGATTGACCCTGCCCATGTGGCTCCCGCCCTCAGGCCCTGGACTCTAGCCTCTTTGCTCTCAGATGCCTCAGTGCCTGGAGCCAGCAGCAAGTGAGAGGGCCCTGGGCAAAAGGTCATGGTGGAGGGCTTGCTAAGGAGGGCCTCCTGGCCCACTAGGTTGGGCCTGCTCACGAGGGCCTCTCAGCTTGCTGACTGCCTGCTAAGAAGCTCTGTCTCGGCCCTGCTAAGGAGCTGCCCACCCACCCCACTTGATTTGGCTGCAAGCTGCGGCCCAAATCCACCTTAAGCTGGCTGGCTAGGGGAGGGGACCCTTTCAAGACCTGTTCTTAGGAACGGGCTTTGAAGCTAGTCTAATATAATCCTAAAACCTTCTTCCCTCTCACACTCAGCAGGTTCAAATCCTATTAGCCTATACCTGAAGTTGGAATGCCCCCCCCCAATGTAATCACCTTGCACTTACCAACATCTAACTTCATCTACCACACTGTTGCTTACTCACCCAGTTTGAGGAGATCCTCCTGGAATTCTTCAGAGTCATCTTTTGTTTCCTCATCCTGAATAATTTTATCATCTGAAAAATTGGCCACTATTCACTCCTAATTCCAGGTTATTTATTATTATATCATTTATCACTCAATTGGAGTTCAGTGAAAATAATAGCAAAATATCCAAGATTAGATTCATTTAGCACCCTGTAACAAAAATTGGAAGGAACATGTGGAGAACAGAACTCCAGCCTTATACATTTATACAAGTAATCACTAAAGCGGGTCTCTGTGTAGATAATGAAAGCCTCACAAGGACCTCTCTCACAGTTGCCAACTCTGGGTTGGGAAATGTTTGGAGATTTGGGGTAGAGCCTAGAAAGGACAGAGTTTGGGGGAAGTGAAGACCTTAGCAGGTAATAATGGCAAAGAGCCCAGCTTCTAAATCAAGTTTGTCAGATTACCTAACCATGTGTCATGTCACACCACTTAGGCAGTGGATTCTGTACTCAAATCATAGCACTTTCTTTGCTAGATCAGATAGACAATATATTCTGATATATCAATAATGATGATGACTTGGTGTTCTCTCAAGATCAAGGAATCATAAGAAAAAAGAGAAAATAACCCATCACAGTTTGTGATCAATTCAACAAGCTGATTCTAGCATGCACATTTGGTTTAATCCAATATCAGACAGGAAACCCTTTTCAGAATGCCTATCAGAAATTGGTTGTTCAGTATCATCTTCATGCATGAGATACAGAGGAGGGAGAAAGCTGCAGTCCTCTGCACAATTACTTGCAAGTAAGCTCAACTGAATTCAATTAGATACACATTTATACATTCAATTTCCCTAGGCAGGGATTCTTGTGCAATATTTCAAGAGATGCTCAACATGCGTTGTCAAGTATAATACATGTACACTTGACCCATCAGGCAGAGATGGTGTGTTTGAAGTTACCATCTAAGAATACAATGTTTAATTACACTAGACAGAAGACTTGAACTGATTAAACTAAGCAGGTTGTAAATTTAATTTTTAAAAGCAATCATTTGAACTTTTAAGGATCTGATCATTTAAACATACATCAGAAAGAGTCTGAGATACAGGCAGAGGGATCTCACATGTCTTTTTTCTTTTCCTTTTTATTCCCAATAAATGCGGCTGAGTCTCAACTCCAGCTGCCATTGATGCAGCAGAGGAGCTGGGCAAGAAGGAGGATGCGCTTGGAGAAGCCCCCAGTGGCATGCATGGCAGGCACGGCGACAATGTATCACTCCTGGGGTGGGGCAGGGAGGTGCAGGCCTGGGGCACCTTAAAAGGTGCCACATGCAGAAGGCCCAGCCTCTTTCACCCGAGCTGCCTCCAGAACATCTTCCCTCGAACCCTCCCTATTATGTTGGCTAATACTGTGATGGTAGTAAATGGGACCACTGTCATATGTCTTGGAATTGCATTTGTCACAGCTGGTGGTTTGGCATGGGATGGAACCTGTTTGGGGGGAGTTCAGTCTGCATATTGGACTCCCCAGGATTTGGCCCTCCTTCAGAGTTGGCAGGTCTGCAAGCAGGGCCAACCCAGCAGGGAAGGCATAGTCCTTGCAGTGCCAGGTAGACCAGGGTGGGACCAAGGGAGGCATACACCTCTCCTTTTCACCCCAGGGTGGCCAGTGCTGGGTGGCCTGGGCTGGGTCCAAGTCCATGCTTCCTCTTGGTGAACCAGGTGGACACTTCCCTACAGTGGGAATCTCACTGCAAGGGAACCCATGTTCCCGGAAGGGGAACCAGGGGGCCACTGGGTGCTGCTGGGCTCTGCGTTCTTGTGGTGGGCCGACTGCAAATCAGGCTCCCTCCCCAATGCTGTGCCAACACTCCTGCAGAGTTATAATAAAGCTGTGGCCTTGTTTAAGCCAACAAAAATGTGTGAGCGTCTCCCTTGAGCCCAAGGTGCCCTCCTGCAAGTCAAGAGGCTTTGTCTTTAGTAGGTAGGGTATAAAAAGAAGAATGCACTCCAAAAGCATAGTATCTTGTATTTGGAGGTGTTCCACCTATTCTCGCAGAAATATTTAGGCTGGCATGTGCACATCTGTTGTCAAGTCACAGCTGACTTATACTGAGCTCAGAAGGGAGCTTTAGACATAAATGAGAAGCAGAAATGGTTTGTTATTTCCTTCCTCTGCAGAATCTTCCTTGGTGCTCTTCCATCCATATGCTAACATGGCTTAGCTACTGAGATCTGCTGAGATCAGACTACACCATACCACATTCCCTCCCATTTCAACTGATAACCATTGGTAAATGTATCCTTCATGGAGTTATCTAAGACTCTTTTACAGCTGTTGTTCATCTTGTGATAGCAAATTCCATGTGTTGTGGAACTTTCTATTCTGAATCTATTGCTCCTCAATGTCAAAAGAGGTGTGCAATATTATGGGAAGGATATTACTACACAGAACAAAATGACTGACAACCATGTGGAGGAATATGGAGCACCTGATTTGATTTGAGGAACTAAGCAGCTGAAGTAGACAAATGGGGAAGACACAAGAAAGATTTCCTGGCTGGTCTGATTATGTAAATGAAAAAGCAGTAAAATAGTAGTAAAGACAATTTAGCAGTAAAGAGGGAATATAAAAGGATGGATAGTCACTGAAAGATATCTTAGGACCAATTCAATCAGATATTGTCTGGGATGCCCATGCTGAGAACCCTATTCTCAGGTACATGTGAATATGATTCAGATTAGGACCATGGCATGCAGAGACGGGTAGTTAAACCTTACCATTTTGTTCCCATCCAGAAATAATCCCAGGGATCTGTTATTGGCCACCACCCCCTGGGGAGGGGGAATTAGTCATATAGATGTCTATATGTAATTTCCCCCTGTAGGGCAAATGCTACCTCTCAGGGTTACTTCGGAGATAGTGCAGGGAAGAAAGGCTTAAACCCTCTCTCTCCACATACCATGTATCCAGTCCGAATCAGGCTTGTGCATGACTGGAAATTAAGTTTCTCAAACAGAACTCCCCAACCACATCTGTCAACTGTCCATATGTCCTTTGTAACATGTGGCTTGGCCCAAATGAAAAAGAGATTCCCTATAAACATACAAACAGTACAGGGAATTGGGGACTGAGATGAAATGGGAGAGATAAAATATTGATCTGCTATCTAAACTGCAAAATAACCAGCAGGACACAATGACAAAAGAGTAAGGCTCATTAACAAAGTGGTCATCTTGAAGAGTCCCAGCAGACACAGACTCTCCTGGAAGCTAGCTGGGGTGTGCTTTCCTGAACTCTGAAGACAAGAGAGTTCAGGTGCCCCGATCTATTTAGCTGCAGGCATAAAACATCCCTCAGAACTGCATTTTTCAACCTGCTCATTTCTAACAGAATGACAAATTACAAAAAAAGAAACTGTGACACATTTTTAAATTTGGCAAGGTAGAAATTTGCCAGAACGTTGGTAGTATCAGAGCAGTTGTATGACAAAAAGAATTCCTAAGTTCATTTCTTACAGATTACTGTATGGCTACTACTTTCAGATAAAAGCAGATAAAACCATTTTTCATACTATAGCAATAGAATAATCATATTGAGACTTAAAATTTAACATAGTTCTTGCTTCTGCTTAGTGCATACGAAAACACCAACTGTAGTATAAACCATTATAAATGGTTCTTTTCTCTTAACGGACACCTTTTCAGCATAAAAGGTGTTCAAATCTGATTAAGCCTCATCGGTGGGACTCCTGAGTGTGTTTTGGAAATATAGCTCCTTAAAGGTGGTTTTAACTGCCATCAATTTGATACTTTCTGATGAGACATTCGACTTGTGATATAGAACACACACCTTGAGATCTGAAAGGTATTACAAAGTAATAGAGACCACAACCGGAACATTCAAGTGAGCTTCTTCTCTGGTTTGTGGTTCTTAGATGACAGCGGGGGAAAGGGGGGGATGATTATCAGCATGCTGAACTGCAACAGCACTTTCCATTGTTTGCAGTCTAATGAACTTACCCCATGTGCTGGGTAGGAAATCCAGCCCAGCTCCCCTTGAATGGCTTTTGAATCCAGCAGATTAACTGCAAAAAGAAGAAAAACAAAGAAGAATGAGTTTTGTTTGGCTCTGTCCAGTTAAGCTCCATAGGAAACAGTCCCTTGCAAAGTGTCTGCTTTTTCAGGTTGAACTGTCACAGGGACAGGACCAAAGCTTTTTAAAAGCAAAATAAAATAATGGATCTTTTCCCAAATAAAGGGCAGCAGAGATTAAATTATCCTTATCGCACGCACACGCACCCTGTTTCCTGAATCGTGGCTCAGTGAGCAGAAATAAATGCATAGAAGGGATACAGCTATATTAGATGCTGTTTAAGAAACATTGCACATTTTGAAAACATAACATAATAATAAATGCTAACCCCAGGCTATGCCTCCTGATTTTCTAATTCAGTTATACATATTTTTGGCTGATGAATAGTGTGTGGATTAGAGAAAAATTCAAAGACATTTGTTTGTTTTTGAATACAACTTTTCTGTCCTAGATAACTTCAAGGTTTTTACCACTTTTCTAGCAGGATAGACTAGATCTTGTATTCTGAAGCATGTTTGAAATGTTAATTGCAAATCTGTGTTTGGAAATTTTCAAATGGATATTGGAAAAATAATATCTTCATTTTGCCACTGCCCCCTACTAAATCAGCAGCAAGCCGCATCTCTGCTGTTCCTCATAATAAAGATATTGATCTGATTACTGTTGAATGTCACATTATTAGTCTAGAGTGCCAGCTCATTTTTCAATAACAATCAACAGAAGACAGAGTGTATACACTGTAGCAACATAAAATCATTGTAGTGGTTTCCACACGGGCCAAAATCAATAATAATTCTGAATACACATGCAGCATCTTGATATGTATGTTTTAGTCTCTCTTCATATTTATGATTGCAGACCCAATCCTGCTTGATCTGCTCACCAACCCCCTATTTTGCTGAGCTTACAACAGTCAATGGCCCTTTGAATCCTGAAAATAGCTGTTCTTCCTCCTGCAAAAAGAGCTTTACCAATGCCTGACAAAGAGGAATCATCCCTCTTTGGATAACTGAAGACAAAATTTGATTTATAGAAAATGTCGTACCCCACATTTGTCTGCAATGGGAGCACGAAGTGGCTTACATCATTTTCCTGTCCAACCAAAACCCTATCAGGTAGGTTAGGTTGAGAGTGAGCAATGGACCCAGGTACCAAGAAAACTTCTGTGGAAGAGGTAGGATTTGAACCAGGGTCTCATACACACTAATCCCTGTGCCTAGCTCTGGTACCCATATCTGTCTTTTATACTGCAACTCCCAAGATCCTCTGCAGCTGGTAGCCACATACGAAGCTCCTAGCTTTCTTTTATGAGCCCTGGCAAAGATAGATGGATTCTATTATTATAATACTTGTAAGAAGGCCCACTGCAGTGTGCAATGCTGTGTGGTTCTTTGGAAGGGGAGGTGGTGGGCCGGTGGAGCAGGCTGCGTGCCATGGCTCTTGCAGCACAACGTTAAATGTATTGGGGCAATAGCAGGGCGGTGGGAGTGGCGGGCAGGTGGTGTACCTCATTTTCTGGTGGCCACGCAGCTTGAGACATAGAGTGGAGTGCACAGTGTGTTTGTGGCAGCAGTCTGAGTGTTTGGGGGCAGGCGACAGGTCCACCATTTCTGAATGGACGTCACATGGTGGCACTGAGTGCAGGCCACCCGCAGCCCCTCCTGTTCAGTGATGCCTGTGGGCGAAGGGAGCGTTGGTCCAGCAGAGAAGCATTGCCCTTGGCAGCCAGTGTGATCTGCGGGCTGACTGTCAGGCAGGTGAGCAGGCAGGTGAGCAGGCAGCCAGGGAGGACAATGAGCTTTAGGGGCCAGATTTGAGCTCTGAGGTTTTCATGGGACCGGACACACTCCACCCACAGGCCCATTTCAGAAATATATAAGGGAACCATGGATTATAATATTAATGTCAAAGGTCCCCCCCTCAAATTTGGTACTATACAGAATAAGACAGTTGTTAGCCAGGGGGATGGGGTCCCAGCATAAAGAGATCACAAACACAAGCATCTTTAATTTTGGCATAAGTTTTGGCCACAACTTTTATAATCATGTAAATTAGTGTCAGAATGAAGGGGGCAGATCCAAAACTACCCTCATTCAGTGGCCAGGAGACCAAGGAATACCCAGGGGAGGGGAACCCACCAACAGGCCCACATGTGGGGTTCAAGCAACACACATGCCAAACTCCCCCTATCCATCAGGCATGTTAGTCCTCGGGGAGGTGCCATCTAGATAAAGCTCCACAAGCATCAGCCCTAGCTACCCTGCACTGCCAGATGGCCATCTCCCAGCAGGAAGTTGCTGCTGCCAGGCCTCTGCACAGCCTAATAAGGAGGGCCTACAACACTGGCATATCCTGGCATGCAAACATGGACACAGCCCACGAAGGATCTGCCCCAAACTCAAATGGCCACTTATGATGAAATTGCAGTAGAGAAACAAAAATTGGAAGCATATATAGAAGGAACAACTTCAAAGCTATACATAAGTTGCTACAAAAATAAAATAATAAGACAGGGAGGGTGGGAAGCAGAAGAGTAGCCAGCCAGTACAATGAAGAGGCTGAGCACCTGGACAGGCTCTTTCTTAAATAGCCAGTTCAGGCTGGCTGGTTCAGCCCCACTTGTAGTGCTTTCAAGACATGCCCCTGCATGGGGGTCACTGCATGAGACCAGACCACTCTCTTCTTGCCAGTCTCCCCCACTGGCACTATGGTGACCGTGCAATGAGAGCTGTGTCCACTCTTCTGCTTCTACAGATCCATCTTTAGCCCCAAAGCTCAATCAGTCATCAACTCTCATTTCAAATGTGTATGTATGTGTGTGGGGAGACATATACTAATCTGAGCTTCTTGAAAGAAGGATGGACTAAAATGTAAATAAATAAAAACAGGGAAAACTCAAAGCTATGTGTAACTCTACTTAAGATGGCATTGCATGGATCCTAATATAATGGGAATAATGGTATGAAAGTACTTTAGATAGAATAATTGTTTCAGTGAAGTATTCAAAAGTAATGCATCTTTTTATCCAATGAATAAACCCAATGAAAACTTAGCTTCCCTTTACAGTTGTATGATCGCAATGAAAAACATAATTTTACATTCATTTTTTCTGCTTGGAAATACAAAAAACGTAAATGCCACAGAACTCGAAGGGAAATGATCAAAAGCGCATTTTTATAGGTCTACAATCTATAAATTCTATAGTTTATGCAATATTCAGAAATCTATTCATGAAAATACTAGGGGATATTATACATGGCAGTAAAAATTGCAAAACTCTTTGAAAAAAATGATTTTTAAATTCTTCCTGTGGCACCACTTCTGCTATGGAAAAGCACTGTAGTATTTTTGATTATGCATTGTCCTTCCCCCACATAGCAAATGAGCATTTTCCGCTGGTTTCTGTACAATGATTGAACCTAACTTTACTAAAACTTTTCTTTTACAGTAGTGACAACGACACATATTTTCACATCCATAAATGTTAGTGTGTTTTTGTCTCCTCCCCTGTGCCACTGTACACCAATGGGGGAATGGACAGCCACTAGTCCCTTGTCCACCAATAGAAGCTTGAGGCACCCCTTGTTTGCCACAGACCTTCCCACCTATTACATTACACCAGCAGAAATTAATTTATTAATTTCCTCAGAGGCATTTCAATCCACTCTGTATGAGGAACAGCGTATCTCTGAGGGGAGAAATTTATAGTGTTGGCATTAAAATGGCTGTGTGCTGCCATGGAAATTTCATGTTGAGGTCTCCATGTCCATGAACTACAGTTCCCATGAGGCCCTGACAGCAGCATGTGCTTGAATGGTGGTCAGGTGACATTACAGCTGACCATGGTCTTCCAATGAGCATCTAGCACAATGAAGGAAGTGCCCCCGCACTTAAGGATTTGCTGTCTTAATCACATGTAGAAAAAAAAACAATGAAGTATCAGAGCACAGGAATAAATGTAAAATAATGATTTAAAACAGTGAGCATGCTGACTTCAGTGAAAACCTGTACATGCATAATAGTCCCAGGTAATTTTCAACAACAGTTCAGTCTTTCACCTCAAAGACCCATTATGCACGGGGGGAATAACGCACATTCAGGGTGGAATGGCGGCAACTAAAATCACCGATAACGCACAGTGCTGGCTGCAACCGGCCGCAGCTTCGGTGCATGCTGCCGAAATAGCCGTGTCAGTGAAACGCGGAAGAAAACACAGCTTCCGGGTGACCGGGGCGCAACCAGAAGCGGCACCAGGATCGCCGTGTGCACAATCAGTTACTCTGGGTTTTGCCGCCGTAATGCCCCCTCCCGTGCATAACCGGTCTTCCCCCTCCACGTTTTCCATGTGACCCGGAATCGCCATTTCAGTGGCCATGCATAATAGGCCTAAGTAAAGAAACATAAGTTTTTACTAATAACTGTAAAATCATAAAACAAAGTTTGAGTCCAGTAGCACCTTTAGGACCAATAAATTTTTATTCAGTGTATAAGTTGATTGATTGACTGATCAGTTGATTTATTGGGTTTAGAACTGGCCCTCTTGGCATAGCCATCTTGGGGCAGTGTACAACAAGATAAAACCATTATTACAATAAAACCATAATAATTAACTTAACTATTACAGACAATTATCAGCATCCTCTAATTTATTGACCCAGTCCCATTTATTAGGGTGTTTTAATAGGGAGGGCTTCCAGATGTTCCATGCCCTTGGCCTCAACTGAATGCTTGGTGGAAGAGCTGGATGAGTCTAAACAGGACCCATGGCTCTTTTGGGAGTTCTCCTATATAAGGCCAAGACCAAGAAGGCTAGACGGACTTCTTTTGTGCTAGGGACCACGAGCCTGTTGGAACCAACAGAGTATAGTGCTATTTGTGGGCTGTATTAGGACCCAGACCATAAATGGCCTTAAAGATCAAAAACAGCACCTTGAACTAAATAAGGAACTCCACTGGAAGTCAATGCAGCTGCCTCAGCACATTGTGCATATGATCCCTCCATAGTGTTCTGGTGAGGACTCTGATAGCTGTGTTTTGGACCAGCTACAACTTCCAGAGTAGGGTCAAGGGATGGCTTGTGTACAGCAAGTTACAGAAGTCTACTCTGGAGGTGACTGTTGCATGGATGACTGTGGCTAGGTGACTGGAGCCAAGTCGATTATTAGTAGCTTAACCTGGCACAGATGGAAAAATGCCTGCGGTGCTACGCTACTGACTTGAGCTTCCATTGAAAGTTTTCATATGCAAACTCATGTCTTCAGATACGTGCACACATAAGCTTGGGAAATAATTAAACGTTCTTGCAGATTTTGTCCATGGTTTTCTAAAAAAACAGTCACCAACACACAATATTATTATTTTTACTTATATTACCAAATAATTCAGAAATTTTTAAAGGAAACATTTATGATTTATTATTTTGATTGTGTTTCATAATCTGGAAGAAGTAAAGATAGATATCCATTGGTGATTAGTTGCTTTAAGAATATGATATCTTAATTCAAGGAGTATTTTGGGGAAACGATTATTTAGCTAACTGCTCATAGTAGCATTTTTATTAACTAAATATTATGCTGCCTAGTTAAATATTAATTATTAATATATTAATACTAAATATCAATACTAAAACAGCCCTGTAAAATACACCTTCATCTTTTATCCCAGGAACCCCAGGATTTCATTACTATCACTCTCCATAAAAGTCAACCCACAACAAACTCAGAAATACAATTAGATTATTTTTTGCCCAGTAACCTCAATGCAGTCTACAAAGGCATCGAAGAGGAAGTGATTGATGCAAACAGACACTATGTCACAACATGATCCATCACCATGTTAACAATCCAACAAAAAGGCCCTTCACCTACAACACAACATTTCAGGACAACAAAAGATTAACTAGGAGAAGACGTAGCATAAGTGTCTGTTGTCTAAACAACCATTTTTACAAGTGATTAATACTGGATTAGGGAAAATAACAAGTGTCACATCAAAGAAAGACCACTGAGCCATGTAATTAAATGTTACATAATTTTTATTTTATCACAGAAAGTCATTGCATTAGTGGAAACTTTAATTCAGCCTGAGTAAGGATTTTAAAAGCAAGTAGAAAAATATAATGACCATCCTGTTGTGTGGGTGTTTAAAGATGCAACCCTAAAAATGTTTTCCAGGGAGTAAGCATCATTGAACTAAATGGAACTTACTCCTGAGTAGACTGCTGAGAATTGCTCAGATCACCTAATATACTACTTGATCAGTTACAATCACTCTAATTCAACTAAAAGTGGAATCTTCCTATAGCAAAAGGCAAAACTTTCATTGTAGGAAGCCAAGAAACAATACAGTGACAAATCAGCAGAATTATAACCCAGTGAAAAAATTCATTCAGTACTGCAGTCAATAAATCAGTTAAACATTGAAAGTTAAGTCATCTAGAACTTTAAGCATCAGCCTTAAAGTTACAAGGAGGGATCTCCATGGCTGAGGGGCTAAAGCAATAAAAGCCCTATGCCCAGGTATCACTGACTTTAGCAGGAGACTGAGGGAGGGCAGAAGCAGGGGCAGGAGGCAATAAGCAGCAACATGTCACTTCCAGAGAAGACCCAGAAATGATGTTGGAGGGAGTTGGGCTAGATATCCCTAGAGATCCCTTCCAGCTCTATAATTCTATGTAGAAATCAGTAAGAACTTCCTGTGATTTCTAGAGAAGCATGATGTCATCTCCAGGTTTTCCCAAAAGAGATGTAACACCATTGGCCAAACAATCATTTTTAATGGGAACAAAAACAAAAATCTCCATTAATCATATAGGAAAATATGGTTATATATTATGTACAAGCTTGATGTTTCATAATGTTTTATTTAAGATTTGCAGTTCTTTGTCACATGTAATCAGCTGCTATGACATATCCCAAATTTGTTATTTTATTATCATTTGTAAAAAAAAAAAAAAAAAACACCCTTACATTACAAAAAGGTCCTTTTCTCAGAGTCATTTTCATATATTCCAAGCATGTAAAGAGAGTGGAGCTGAATTTTAGCATTAGGGTCAACTTATGGTCATTCATTTTAACTAATACCCAAACACTGTTTTTAAGAACCTTGATTGTCCAGAGAGATGTACATAGGTTACATGCAATACAGACAGGCCAGGGTACAGCTCACAGCCATGATTCTGTTCATCTCAAATGTTTACACTATACATGTTTAGAAAGTCTGAAAAAAGTTACATAATTCTTGCTGAAAATAGATTCTGCAGCCCTAAACACCTACACAACAGGATGGTCATCGTATCTTTCTTCTTGCTTTTAACCCTTGGTCAAATTATATTTAGGTTCATGATTTCTGCAGTTGTGTCATATTCTCCTTCTTACATTCTCAGTACATGGATTTGGTCCATGCAAGTATAATTATGCACAGTCCAGCAGGAACTTTTAGATGGTTTAGGGAACCCATTTTTCCATTGGCACTTGAAGAAAAAAGCAGTAAGGGCAATGTGGGAGGAGAAAGGGGTGGGGCGGGTCCGGGATAAAGCTGCTTCGCGGCTCCTGATTGTCCCCTCCAAGTGTCAGTCTAGGAGGTGAGGGGGCCAGGGGAAGAGCCTTGGCTGCTGGGAAAGGAGCAGGGCAGTGGCCCTGCTCCTTTTCCACCACTGAAGCCGGGACATCAGAGGGGAGGTGGGGGAAAGGCTTTGCCACAGCAAAAGGAGCAGGCCCGTTGCGTCGGAGATGTGGTGGGCCTGCTCCTTTCGCCCACAGCACACCATCACTATTTACCATTCAATACAACATACCAACAGAGTGCCTATTATTAGCATGTTCTTTTCTGGTTCCAGCATGGCTAATGCAGGCTCGATGGTAGCCTGCTTCAAATTTTAAAAGCACCTATAATGAGCTGCCTCAGTACAGGTTTATGCCATGCTATTAGGATGAGTCTCCTTCTAGAACGAAATAGCAGTGCAACTCACAACTGAAAAACCTGTGAACATATGGTATTTTTTGATCCAAACATAGTACAATGCAAGAGCTTTATTACTGGAAAACTGCTTGCTTTATTACTGAAAAAAACTGTATAGTCACAGATATGTAACCATTTTGGTGCAGGTAACAATTAATAAGGATTAATTTATGAAAGGGTTATAAGATAGTAGAACCAAAGTACAACACAGTACAATTCCTGTCCAAGAATGAGCCATCCAGAAGCCAATCCTTCAGAGAGTAGCTAGCTCACAGAGCACTGCAAGCAAAAAAGCCAAGAACAGATACTCTGTAGAAAAATGCAAAAACAAGATTAGAGAGAGAGAGAGAAAATAAAGTGCCTTCCCTGAATATGGTTACATTTTTTTCATTTTCAAACATTTCTGTCAACATGAACAAGAGCTTAAAAGACAAATGGTAACACAACTAAGGGAGAAACTGAGCTTTGCTTTATCAGGGGGAGAAGAAGAAGAATCTGGAAATCAGACAGAAGCCCAAAAGATAGGGAAATAAGGAGACTGTTCAATAAACTGATACACATTTACAGATTTCATGGTTCAGATTGATGCTGTTGGTAAACCTGAAAATTTTGCATGCACAAAGGGTCAGCCAGTCTTCAGCTACATGGGGGTATTACCTTCAAATACCAAGCAAATGATATATTGCTGGGAATACATTAACTTGGTTACCCAAAATCTAGTAAATGGATGTCCCATATTATACCACATCACAGTTCCATAGCCTTATTCTCAAAAGTATGGCTGGTAATCCAAATGTCAAGGGTGAGGAGGTACAGAAAAGAACACATTCAACATTAGGCTTGCCAGCCTCCAGGTGGTGCCTGAAGATCCCCTTGGACTATAACTGATCTCCAGGTGGCAGAAATCAATTCACCTAGATATAATAGCCACTTTGGAAGGCAGACTCTGTAGCACTAGACCTCACTGAATTCTACTCCTTCCCAAATCCTGACCTCACGCTCCCTCTTCATTCCATCCCCAATCTTCAGGTACTTCCCAATCTGGATCTGGTTGTCACCATGCAAAATGTAAATGGCTCTTAATCCACTGTATTTATTGAACAGCCTGAAAGTGCTTCTTTTATTCTCTGGGATGAGCAGCTTGGGGAGGAACTGAGAACTGAAGTGGTTTTGAGTGTGCTCCTATTTTGCCAGAAAGACCAGGAGATGAAGTGATTTCGCTCACATCTCAGAGCTGTGAAGCCCCATAATCATTTGCCTTCTTATAAAATCAGCATGAAGAGACCAACTGGTTCTCTAACCCTACTGAATGTTAATAACTATTGAAGCTTTCTGTATTAACTAAACGTTAGACAAAAAAAAACTGCAACAGCCAAAAACACCAACATTTGTTTTAAATAAATGAATTCTCCTTCTTAAGATCAGCAACTGAACATCTAAGTTATTTTGTGGCAGATGTCCCTGCCCCCCCTTTCTTTATTATTCATATAAAAGCAAAAAATCCCAATTATTAGAGCAGCTTATGAACATTTGACCACAGGGACCCACCAAATAAAATTTTGCCTTTGGCGGAGCTTGCAGGTCAAGTTTCATTTTCCAGTCCAACATTAACACAGAAACATTTCCCGACACATACTAAAAATTAGCTGAGAACAGTCTTAATACAAACCTACCACAACTGGGAAATTCCAGTTACTATCAAACACCAGGCAAGATGCTTTGGTCCCACCCATTCTACAGAAACTCAATTGGTTAGCTGCTGATCAGTTACCAAATTCAATTAAAGGTTCTAGTTATCACCTATAAGCCCCTGAATGGCCTTGGACCAACAAATCTGCAGAACCACCTCTTCTGCTATGTGTCGCTGTGATAGCTATACTCACCTGAGCAAAGCTTGTAAAGATGCAACCTGTTAGTGAGTTCACAATACACGTGTATGCAACATCTAAAAAGGGCTAGTATTTATCCTTAATAAACCAAGAGTATGTTCAGCCATACACATATATAATGTAATGTTTTTTTATAAAATACTCAATGTGCAGGTCGAAAAAACAAAAACAAAACCCAACCTGTATACACAATGTATGCACGCTCACTCAAATGCGCCTACTGGACTACTAAGCATCTGATGATCAAGACTGATGTGAAATAAACAGAAATCACTGCCCTGTAACTCAAATGTATTGCCTCTAATACAGCAGGCACTGTGCAAGTGGTCTGGCTGCCTGCAGTTCCTTCTCAGTCCAATGAAGTGTAGAATGCTCGTCCTTCCAACTCAACTTTCATTCTAAATGGCTGGACGTGAGCAATCCTCTTCTCTCTACTAAGATATAATGCACCAGCTGCTGGAATTGTAGACTCAGCTGGAACACTAACTGTAGAAAGAATGAGGAGTTTCAGCAGACTTTCCCACCGCACCTGTTGCCTTTATTTCAACACTTCACCTGCCCTCCCACTCTTTCTCCCCCTCCCCATCCCATTTATGAGAAAATATTTTCATGGCTTTGCTTAATCAAAGGCAGGACAATTTCTTGGCAAACCTGAAGCATAAGAATCCAGTACTGCTTGGAAACATTTAAATTAAGCAGAGAAGGAACAAGGGGGAGGTGAAGGGTTGACTTTCCATAACTAATAGTCCAGTCCTGCGGTCAGTCTGAACTTCAAGCAAATGAAGTATGAACACTTGAGAGTGAACTGAGTTCAGTAGGATACAGTGGGCTCTTTAACCAGTTTGGGTATAGGAATTCCAAATTGGTTCATCCAAAAGACACCACAGCTGAGTGATATCTCTTCTTCTTTTTGCATATTGATTATTAGAGTTATGAACTTCTGACACATATAATTCTAAAGAATCTGGCTGGCACTAGTATACAGACAAACACACAAACAAATGTGTACACAGATTTAAGTGAGTAGCCATGTTGGTCTGAAGCAAAAAAAAAAAAAAAATTGAGGCCAAAGGCATACTTAAGACCAACAAGGTTTATTTCTGAAGATAAGCTTTTGTGAATATATACACAAACTATGTATACTACCAAACTGTGTACATATACACATGAATGTAACACTACCAAATATTTTGTTGTTGTCAATGTATCCACAGCTTTACCAAATTACTTTTTCTGTGATGTTTTAGTTATGTGAATCATAGAATCATAGAGTTGGAAGGGGTCATACAAGCCATCTAGTCCAACCCCCTGCGGTACCCTGCTACTCACCTCTCTCCAGTCTGATGAAACACCATTGACAACAACTCTTTGAGTGCGGTTCTCTAACCGATTCCCTATCTACTTAACTATCTGAAAATCCAGATTGCAGTCCTTCAACTTATCCATCAGAACATCATGGGGAACCTTGTCAAAAGCTTTACTAAACTCCAAGTAAATGACATCAACCGAATTTCCACGATCCAGCAAACCTGTTACTTGATGCTAGTTGCACATGAGCATGTGCAAACTGCTCATAATAAAAACAAACACAGAACACATTTCTTGGTTGTTATGTTTTATCTACGTGCAACAGTAACACAGAGAAATAAAAGCTTTAATCACAGATCACAAACAACGTTGAAAGAAGCAACAACACTACAAACCTCCAAAATTATTTCAAATCCACACATTAAACAGTTCCTGGAAGGTAAAGCAAGTCTGAAATGGGTAGGTTAGAAGTTAAAGATTGCATCTTGGGTTTGGTTGCATTAACCTCATTGTAGTACAACCAAGTTCTCTTGAATACATGCTAGCAATTGAAATAGCAAAAAATTATAACCCTCTTGGTTCGCCCCCCCCCCAATAGACTGTGAGCAATACTCATTTCTTTCCCTTCCCCTTGGGCCTTTTTCCCAACAAATCAAACCACCCATCTATTCACATTTGCAGAAGAAAACTGACTATGCTTGGCTCGTGAATTTCACTTGCTTATGATCATGGATATCATGTTGGTTAATTTGCAGGATGTAGCCAAAAAGGTTATCTAAGCTGCTCATGTAAATCTGCTTTTAAAATTTACAATATATAGCCCCGGAATATTCTAGAAATGGCTGAGTATAGTGGTAGGGATTAACTCTAACATTTTCTGACACTATACACACTGATAGTAGGCAAAACACAGTCAAGGGTGTCTACACTGGCCTGATATTGAAATTCATGGGAAATTCTATACTTGCTGCTACCCTACAAGTTGAGCAACATTTGAGAATCATCCAACATTGGCAGTACCTCATTTCTGATATGTTTATAGGGATTCACACTCAGCTTTGATTTCTGAAAGGCTACAGTCACATATGGTGGGTTATTGAGAGGATGATGGGTAAACAATCCCATCAGGGGTCTTCATAATGATGGAAAGAGGATTTAAGGATACATATCCATCAGACCAACCACTGATAAGAGGCCTGGGATCTTGGAGCATGGGGAAAGGGGGAAGCAAATCAGACAATAGCCCTTTTCAGTCATTATGTTTCATCATGCATATGGAAAGAATGCAGAACACATGATCCCCCCAATACGTGTAATCACCATTTTGTATGAAAAGGCCATTATTTTCTGTCTCAGTAAATGTCTACCAGAGGGCTCCAGTACACATATACCAAAACAGAAAACATGGAAATTGCTCCATTCAGAGAAAATAGAAATTATACATACTGGCCTATGTGCAGCACATTCTCCCGATACACATAGAGAAATATAACAATGGAAAAGGGTTAATATTTCCAATGAATCCAAACACTTGAAGTATCTAGTCATATTAGTTTCAGACAAGATTAAACACATACACACATACACACACAAGCATCCAATCATTTATGTATGGTCCAATAAATGCATCACATCATACTGACTCATACCATTCAACAATAACAACAGATGTATTCCAGAAACCTGAAAAATCTTTATGCAAATTTAAACTCTTCAGCACATAATATATGAGATCATAAACTCTTGTACTGTAGTTTGAAAACAGCTTAGTCTGGGGGAGTCTCATGAGGTTCCGTGTTAAATGCCCTGAGTAAAGATGGTTTGTAGATTGCAGGTATTACATCAATCACATGCAACAGTTAAACGGTTATACCAGCTGAACTCAAAGAACGATCCACCTATTACCAATTCAAGGCCTAATCAGCACATTATTCACAGACAGTTATTAATTCATATATGACAAATTAAAAGGGCAAGTCATTAAATGCCTTGATGTGGACATGGAGGAGAGACAACATGCTGATAGCATCAGAAATGTCCATTAAGTTATATGCTGAAGAAAACGGGATACTAATGTTAAATCCGGTTTTATTTTCAGACTTGCTGATGTCACCAAGAAGCTATTTTCATTGTTTAACAGAAATTTATGGTGGTAATTAATTTAGAACATGTGTGCCTCACTATTCACATTTTCTCCCCTCCAAAATTCTGATTCGCCCAGCTTAATTTTCTGCTTTTCCAAGAAAAATTTTATATACATTCTCTTACTCTTTCCTCATAGGAAACAGACTCAGATAAACATTAATGTTAATTCTAATGGCCTTCCTCACCCAGTCTACCACTACTCTTTAAAGTTACTACTCTTTAAAGTTATGTACCTCCTACTCTGCTAATTTACAGTTCTAATACAGAAACATCATTCTTCACAACATTTTTTACCTCTCTAAGTATCCAAAAGCAGTATGTGTGCACAGATTCCCTAGAGTATTCTTTGGTTTTCTTTCACCACGGAGCAGGTGTTTGCTGCCCTATTTCATTTCCTTCATAACTCAACAACACCCTAAGCATAACTTCTGCTTCCAAAGTGGTTGTTTCCCAAGTCTCTCTCTCATGCAGCTCACTAAATCACTTCCAGGTGGCTTTAACTGGACTCAAAGTTCAGTCCTGTTGTCCATGGGTTGTTTCAACCAAGGCTGACAAATGGACAGGAAGTGCTACTAAACCAATGGGTTGTGCGATTGGACATAAGATCATCAGAAGAGTCATGCTTTCTGTTCACACAATGGCCAACCAGTTATCACTAGGAAGCCCATAAACAAGATGACCACATTATCCTATCTGTGGTCCCAGCCACTGGTTTAAAGAGGCATAATACTTCTGGTACTGAAGGGAGTAGAATCATAAAATTATAGAGTTGGAAGCTACCTCCAAGGTCATCTACTTCAACCCTCTGCACAATGCAGGAACTCAAAATTACCTTCCCACCCACAATGATCCCTATTTCATGCCCAAGTGATTCCCCCCCCACACACTGAAACACATACCAAAAATCTCCAGAATCCAGCCTGGTCTGGAGGAAAATCACCCACCATCTCAAAGTGGTGATCAGCAATTCCCTGGGTATGCAAGGAGGGCCACAAGAGTCAAACACTGGCACATCCCTTCCAGCCCACCCACTCACAAGCTGCCTATGTTCATAATATCAGCATCTCAATATCATGTTTATATAACTATTGATAACCTAGTCATACACTCCTCTTTGGTGGCCATGACCATATCCTGTGGCAGCAAGTTCCACACATTAACTGGGAATATGTGTGAATACATACTTCCATTTGTCTGTCTTGAATCTTCAATCCAATCCATCAACTTCAGTGTATGATCCAAGGTTCTAGCATTACAGGAGAGGAAGCTTTCCCCTCTCTCCATGCCGTGCACAATTTTTTAAGCCTCTATTTTGCCTTCCCTTACTATCTTTTTCTTCTAGGATAAGAGCCCTAAGCGGTTTAACCAATCCTTAAAAGCAACTGCTCTAGTCTCCTGATCATTTGGGCTGTTCTTTTCTGCACCTTTTCAAGCTTTTCAACATATCACCTTCCAGGCTCAATACTCAGAACACAATATTCCAAGTGAATTTGTATTCCTGTGGTGTGAAGGGAAGACAGGAAATATTCTAGACATACAATACCAACCACAAGTTTCAAACACTACCATGTAAACAGTTTACAGTGTAATCCTGAAAACATTTTCCTGGGAGCAAGCCCTACTGAATAGGCCTGCTTAGGGTGGGTATCTTAAGGGAAGTGAACTTCCTGAAGATTTGAAGACTGGAACCTGAGGAACGCAGGGTTTGGTCAGGGGAGGGAGCACAGCATGGTATAATGCCATACTCTCCACCCACAAAAGCATTCATTTTCTATACTTTGGAGAAGTTGTAATTCCAGATCTCCAGGCCCCGCTTGGAAGATGACATCTCTACTTAAGGACCTAACTAGCTGATGTAGACACAGCTATGCTTATATCTTTCATAATTTTCTACTAGAAATAGAGGCCATATGGAGCCCAAATTTCACCATCGACGTAAAAGGGAAAAGGGATGCTAAATCCGTTCACCGACTGAAATGATCCCCTATACTGTAACGACCCATGAAAGTTTTTTTTCAAAAAATAGTTTTGTTTGTTCTCCCTTTTCAGTATGAGAAAGAATGGTGATTTGGACTTGTGAAGTCGTACAGAAGAGTTAAAGTTCTAATACACACACAAACACACACACACACACACACACACACAAAACAAGTAAAACCCAAACTGAGGCCCTAGATGGCTGCTATTTCTATTTAAAAATTGCTAAGGAGATCCCTTCACAGAGGTTCCAGAGTATGATTTAGTTGTAACTTAGCTATATAGTAGAATCTCCCACAGTAAGAAATTTTAAAGCTGAAGCAGGAATAAAGTAAACTGCTCAGAACATTTCTGGAAAATAGTAATGCCAGGAATGATTCTGTTTTTCATGTGTTGTGGGGGCGGACATTTTAAAGACATTAGACTCCGTTATTCAAAATAGGATTCCTTTGCTAAAAAGTGTTTACAATTTGTAAAGGTGGCAACAATCTGTTAATGGGATATGAACTTAGAAGGAGGAAGAATGTTCATATTCATAAATAAAGAAAACATATCACTTAAAAATATTTATAAGCCTAGAATATTTCTGCAAATTAAAATCCCACACAAAAAACGCACACACAAAGATAACTGCAATCAAGCAAAAAGCACACATCCTTATTAATCTCCATACAAAGTATATACAACTGTAAGGACTCAAAGAACTCTGTTACGTAGTTGAACAGGACAGCTGAAATGTGAATGTATTTGTAGATTTTAACATAGCATAAAGACCAAGAAGAAATAATGTTTCTGCAGAGAATTATGACAGCACAGCTTTTAGCTTCCTATTGGGTTACCAAAGACTTTTTTCATCTAATACCAGAGTACTCTATTTTGAGATCGTTCCTCAAATTTGGTCTGTTCGACATTTGATCTTACACACATGCACTGATTACTCTAAATATTTCTACGATACTTTTTGCACTCCTACATGAATACTGCAAGATATTCTATGGTTATTACTTAAGCAGGATGAAAAAGCTGCTGTCATTTTCCTCATTCACCAACAATGCCCTAGTAAAGCATAAGTACATGTTTAAAATCCTTAATTTACAGCTTTAAAAAAACCCTTTAAACTGAAAAGATTTGGAATAATATAGTTAATAAAATTGGTATTTAATTTTTTTAAATAATTCAGTTTTATGTATGGATGGGATGTCCACCCCCCCCCCTTTAGGGGATGATATACTCTATTGGTAATACAATATGTATGTTTTAATTTGAAACAACTAATGAAAAATTAAAAAGTTGTAAAGCTTATAAACATGAAGCTTGTTAGTGCAAATACTGATAATTTTGCAAGTGTGGTCGCATTATTTTAGGTGCTGTAGAAACCAGAATTGTACTTTGAGTATAGTTGCCACTAAACAACTCAATACAACACAACTCTAGAAAGTTGTCTCACTTCCTTTGATAGAAACCTTAGCACCAAAGAAAATTCATAAAGGTTCCTGCAAATCATTTATTTAAAAAAAAAGCATTACAATTGCAAATCACTGAAACTTGACTTCTAAACATTAAGCTACGATATTGTCAATATTACTTCTCTGTCATCATAGTGTATAGTCCTTGGTGAGAAACGAGATATCCCTCATTGCAAATCATTCGTGGTGCTAGAGGTCTATTGCTGAACACTACTCCATAACGTCTTTATTTCATCGTTAAGCTGCCTTTGTGTCTCTACCATTGTGCATTTGGAGGGCCTTTATTTCTCAACATTTTTTCACACCACGTTAATGGGATTTTCCTTCTCTTTCTAACTGTAACAGCAGGATATACAATACACTCTCCCTAATGAATAGCTAAAAGTTTTCACTTACAGTACATCCATTTCAATAACATATTTCCATGTCAAAGAGATGCATTTTTGTAAATCCTAGCCCAACCACTTGTAGAGTAACTCCTTCTAAATTCTAAAGTCCACTTCATGTCACTTTCCAATATTTTCTGTCAAGCATGATTCCTCTGTATTCCAATACCTTAATTGCTTTTAGTTTCGTACCTAGGAAAAACAACTTTGGTTTCAGACAAGACAGGGATCGTTCTGCTCGATAAAGCCAAGGGTTTGGAGGATATATTCTTCATCTGATAGGGGTACAAACATCTTTGATTTTGTTAAGTGCGAGAGTGCTTTAAGTCAAGCTCTTCTGATGGAGAAATGGTCAATGGAAATTCCAGCTAGGGAATTCCTGGAGATTTAGAGGAGTATTTGGGGAGCAGTCCACCTTTCAAAGCTGCCATTTTCTCTAGGGGAGCTGTAGTCTGAACATCACTTGTAATTCTGGGAGAATTCTAGGCCCTATCCAGATGCTGCTTACAGTAGTTCATGCAGTGGTTAAAATCACATTCTATTATCACATTTAGTATGGAAATCAGACTTCTGAAGTAACTTTATATAGCCATGGGGATGTACTCTACAGTAAACTTAAGGCTGCTGTAACGTGTTCTACATGGGGATGTCATTTGAGATGAGTCAGTTAATGCATGTTGCTCTAGTTTACTTGTTTGCCATATAAAATTAACCACAATTTTCATGCATTAAAATAAATTATTTTAATTCCACTTTACACAATTTTTCCCTGAACTTCAACAATCCTTTTCCCCTTTTAGGAATCTGAGATAGATTTGGATTTTATTCTCTTTTGACTGAAAAATATATCCAAAGAAAGAAGGGGCAGGAAGGGAGTTCTACAAAATTTCAAATGTTTATTCTCTAGATGCTCAGCAGAAAATGAGGTCTCCCCAACCTATTTCACCCTTCTGCTTCAGCACTATATAATATAAAAACCACAACAAGTACTGATATTACAAAAGGGTGCATAGAGGTATTGTCACATAAAATTACAAAGAAAAATCAAAGAGAAAGTCTTGAAAGCTTAAAAAAGAGAATAAGAATAATCAATGGCTGTATCTAAAATAAGTGAATTTTGGCAAAAGAAGTTAACTCTCCATGACAATGTTGTTTACATTCACAGCAGTGCTGAAGACATCACATTGGCTATTTGTTTCTGTCACTATATGGTGTTGGTTATCATAAATCCTTTTTATGTCCTAGATCCTACATATTTTTAGGACTGCCACTCCTTATATACTTTGCTCATCAGGCCACTAATTTACATACCTCAGAGAACACAAGCTGGGTCTGAGGCTTCCTCTGTATGGCCAGAGTAACAGTAACATGTGAGTTGCTAGTTCTTCTCAGTTTCCATGAGGGTGATTCACAACTCAGATCATGACTGTGGCACATGTGGAAATAGTCTAAAGAGTGCATTATTTGACCCACTAGGGAAACCATAATAATACTCTCCATGGATCATTTCAGTTCAGGAAAATACTGGAGGCAGGGTGGTGGCATGCCACAGTTGACATACGAATCAAGCACCAAACAAGGTAACTGTCCCCATGTAGACAAACTAGATCAGCATGTCCCTTTCCTAGAGCAGATGCATAATACTGCTAGACCCTGTGCAGGTCAGAGAGGTCTCCACATTATTAGCATTTCAATAGCAATGGAAGACCACATGAATTAGATGAAGCTTCTAGTAGATAAAGGTTTACTGGTAATTTTAACCTGTGTTTTAATCTATTTTCTATGTAAATCTTCAGGGGTTTTTTTCAGGTATATTTAAAAATTATTGTAGGTTGCCCTAAGTCCTTCTTAGGAGAGCAATACACCTTTACAAGTCTTAAATGTATAAAAACTGTGGCTTTCAAAGGATGAGGAGTATCCCTAATAGCACAGAAAGATTCTTCAGTTATATTTTGCAATGAAATTTTAGTTTCAACCCAAATTTAGTTTGTGAATGCAATAAAAATGATCCATTCACAAGTTGCAGAGTTAAGTGCGTACTTAAATGTGTGTATATTTAAAGTATGCACTGCTGAAGCTAAAGACATCAATAAGTACTTTACCTTAGTTGGATTGGAACCAAAATTTCAGCTTTCAAACCATGAATTATTTTCTAAACTATGAAAATTGGTATTTTCTCAAGTAAAAATACTAAAGCAAATTCATTATTGTAATCATTAATCAAGTAAAGTGTCTCAGTTTGTTCATCCTGATAAATAACTTGGATTTTGTACAGGCTAGCACATGGGCATATTTCACAAAATGAATCTGTACGTTATAGATCATTGGAATGAGTAAGACGTAGTTGCCAGAAAGACTGGAGTCTTTTATTCAGGCAGTCCATAACTTTAGACCCCTTTTATTCCAAAAGAATTAACATACTACGCTTAACACATTCACTTGGAAATACTTCAATTACTTCAAATGGGACAGACTCCCAAGTAAACATACTTAGGAGATGCCTATCTATTCGAATACAAATAAACTGACACAGCTCCCAACCCACAAAGCACACTTTTGAGCAGGAAGAAATATAAAGCATATAAAGCACAGGAAACAGTCTTATTCCAGAGGTCTGAACATTGTCTTTGGAACTTCATCATGGGTTGGCCTAGCATTGTGGTCTATACTCTTACAACCCAGTAGAGATTCAGTACATGGGGACTGCCATTTGTTCAATAGAAACTATGATGGAACTTGGTCCATTCCCCCCTTGCTAAACTTTTGCTGACTTCTCTATTAACATTGGCTTTTCAGTTCCTTGCAATCCTCTTTTCATTATAAAAGAAAACACTAAATGAAACAAAAAGACACACAATTGTATAAATGCGCCTTTATTGTGAGTAACCTCAGGGTTACCTAGCAAAGTAGCAGAAGGCTTAATTTTAAAATTCGGCAGCCTCTGCTCCCAGTTTTGCTAACAGCTCTGCGGTGACCCTCACTGGTGACAAAGTCCAGACTGCTGGGAGAAAAAGAAGAAGAAACACCTGCTTTTGTTTCTAAACCTTTCACCAAATGACGACTGCACAAACAAGGACAGTGATGTAACTTTCCTTGGAGAAGAGCTGTAGAATTTAGAACAAACCTGGAAGTCAGTACATTGACAGAAGCAACATTATCCTTGTACAGTATTACCCAGGGAAATTATTTTTTAAACCCAACATTTCTGTCAAATACAAATGTGAAGATAATATTCAGTGATGTCAATCATGCCATTTTTAGACATTTCAAGCAGCAACCCACTTTCTGCATGTGTTTTGATACTTCTCTACAATTTTTTTTAACTAGTGGGCAGAGTAAAAGGTTTATTATTTAAAACTGCTCTGTTTCTGAAGTTACACTCACTTGAAAAACATGTGTCCTTATTATGAATTCCATTATCTATTACCTATTTTTTCCTTCATAAAAGACTTACTTTGAAGTTACAGTGAAAATCTTACATTTTAGTATCCTTAATATTTAACATATGTTTTAAATTTTAAAAGTTGTCATTTGGCAGGATCATTAATTTTACATTAAGAAATTTTAAATGAAACTACATGAATATCTAAATCATTAACATCTACCAATGAAACCTAGCAGTTAGAAAAGGGAACATACACAACGTTCTAGTTTTTTAAAACTTTCATGGTGGACATCATAAAACATGTTCATTACTTATTTGCATTATATAATCAGGGCCCAAAATACAGCAAGTCTGAATAATAGCCAGCAGCATGAAAATCACATCTTAGCTTTATTGCCAAGTCCTGTTTTAATAATCTGAGAAGCTCCCCACCCCACTCCCATTTAGTTTGTGACTTGCTAAAAGAACAGTTAAAGTTTCTTAAACATCAGTTGTTTTCTTCTTGTATGCCACACTCTAAAACACCCAAATTCTTCAAATGTGTAAACTCGATTTATACAGGGTGACTTATACGGGGCGTGGGTTAAATGGGCATCAGTAAAGTAAGTGGTGTGGATGTAGCAAGAGCTGGAATTTTAAACATGGTGAGTTACCAGGGGTACTGTCCTTGTTAGTTACATGATACTTTTAGAGTTCTGTCTTACATTTTTAAATATATATACATATATATTAACCTATATAAAATATATATTTAATCATATCTGAGGATATTGCGGGGTTAAAGAACTAAGGGTTAAATCCAGTGCACCTTGTACAGGCTTAATTGAGGTTAATAGTTGTACAAAAGCAGTTATATTTTTCCATTTACTTCAGTACGGTCTATACTATAGAATCCCCTAGCAGTGAGCTAAAATAATATAGTATATCAAACATGTACTAAAACTGTTTATTCTCTTATGTATAATTACCGAAAGTGTTTTGTTAAAGAGACATTTGACATTAAAAAAAAATCTATTAAAGTAGCTCCTTACTATAGCTTCTGTTCTATCAGTGAACAAAATTTTACAATTCTTTATCCAAATGTCAGCGATATAGAAAACAACATCTCGCACTGATCCACTTGAAAATGCTGCAGCTGCTGACATCACAAAAAAGTTCATTTGCATTTCTAAATCAGAAACCCTAAAATATGTTTAGTGGGTGAGTGGGAGAGATGCAAAATAACCATTAAATAAGCATCTCAATATGGGAAGAGCAAATGATGAAGTAATTTAAGGAAAAATCTCACACACTGTAAACACAGAGTCTGAAATAGTTCTTGCTGTTTATCAAAATGGAGCCTGTTGGTAACCATGAACAGATGTACACTCCTGGTGTCTTTTTGGTAGTTGTATTCATAAGAAATTCTTTATGTGAGATCTGAGAGGTTAAAAGAAGTTTCCTGTCTGCACAGTCAAAATATTATTGAAGCAATTCAGGTTGTCAGTAAAAGCTTAAACAAATTTGCTGATAATCCTGTTAATGACCTAGGTCAAGTGTTAACTGTTGTGGGTTATAAAACAGTTAAATTAGGGTTGCTGGTACCCTGGGGCAAATAGCATCATTACAAAAATGGATTTTAAAAAAACGATTAAATTGCAGGGTTATACCACTCATTTGGCTTCTTGATTACACATGACTAGTTCCGAAAGAAGCTGCCTCACCTTCAATATGAAAGCATAATCCTCCTAAAATAAAAATCTATTCCGAACAGATAGAGTGGTGACCTATGAGTTCCAATTCTGACTGAAATTTCTGAACATATTAAAAAAATCTATTTAAACCTCAGCATGGAGCAAAATCCATTCATTATTCAGATGTTAATTTATCCTGACATTTTCCTGTTACTGAATAGATGGCTCACACTTCACAACTCTTCTATTTAAAAAAATTACCCATTTGAGCCTGCTTTGAGGAATACACATCTTTCCCTCACCCCACCCCCTTGCGCCAAATAAAGCTTCTGTGTGATAGATTTCTTTAGAAATAACTTTGAAGGAAATTACCTGTTTCATCACCTCTCTGCTTAACAGAACCTTCAGTGAGATGAATCACGTGTGCCATCCCCATTGCACAAAAAAACTGAACACCATGTATTACATATGAACTGATACTGCTCTTTATATTAAATCTCAAAATGGCAGTCACTTTTTTGTGTAACAGCGCAGCACGTAGAAAGCACTGAGAAACAAATTTTGCAAGTAATCTAAAAAGAATGAATATAAACCACCATAAAAGGATCCCAAATGCATGCTACAATGAGGATTCTTTCCTCAAACCTACATGAGGTAAAAGAAGTTCTTCATCTATTACACAGGATATAAAGAAAGTTAATTCTGCATAAATTTGAAGTAAAACATACCAAGAGCTTAGGCAGTATTACCAATATGCTCTATCTTACAATTAACTTTACAAAATCCTTGCGAAAAATAAATGCAAAGTTATTTCTGATATCTTTGTAGTGGGAAAGTAATCAGGTTATTACATTTTTGTTGAAACTATTCCAGACATGCGTGTCAGAAAATATTTACTGTGAAGTTAAAATGTTCAGAAATATTTAATATTAAAGTTGTGTTTCGGTTTAGATCTATTACTGAAAAAAGCAAAACTACTGGGAATGGTTTTCAAAGTTTTGGGGGATAATTTTTTTGAATTATTTTGATTTTAGGAAGTTTCAAGAAAACTTTGGAAACAATCAAAGTGTTGCTGCATTTCTTTGTGAATCTTGAATTACCTAAATATTCAAGATTGCATAATTATAATTACATAATTGAGAAGAGATTGATCAAAGCTGGCAAGTTGAAAAACAGCAAGCCAAGCACAGTAAGAAAATTAAAATATGGTCATAAAGATCACTTAGAAAATATGTTTCAGTAACTATACTCAAGCGGCATTAAAAAAAATTCATGTCCAAATAGTAAATTTTGTAGGTATAGCATATTTTGTTTTATTTACATTTAAATATTTTTTCAACTATACACACATGCAATATACACACAAACACTATATATACATATAAAGATATATATATAGATACAGATATAGATATAATTAATTAATGCTTTTTAAAAGGTTGTGAAAAGCTGCTTTCTTCACATCTACTTTTTCTAGTTGCTTTTGCAGCTTTCCAGCTCTATTGAGTAACAGCAGAACTGTGCACATAGTTTCTCTAAGAATTGCATCCTATCACTAACTGGCCTCCATTGATACTCCTCCTTTATTGGACCAAACAAAGGTGTAACATAATTAATACCACAGCTTTCCTATCTGTTACACATGTTCTACTAATTATCTTTCTATTGTGAAGAGATTACTCTTTCTTATTTTTAAAAAAATCATTAGAAATCCTGAATACACAATCATAAAAGAAATTCTTTATTCTTTTTGGAATAGAATATTTTTGGAATAGAACATTCAGTCTATTCTATTCCAAAAAGAATAAAGAATTACCTTGTGTTGTGACTGATTTGTAAATGTTTTAGCCTTCATCTTTCAATATATTTTTCCTAAACTTTTGGTTTGATGAATTCATAACATTTCTCTATCACCCTCCCCCCCCCACACACGCACACGCTGACCTTATTCACACAGTTCTCCAGAGAATCTTGCTTACTAAAAACTTAATGAATGGAAATTGCTTGGAATACAACATTAATCAAACAGGAGTAGTGCATGACACCAGAAGTTCTTTTTCCTTATAAATTTTGGCGGAAAGTGTTCTTGAACAACTTGACACTAGAGGTAGTTGGTACAATCCTGAGTTCCACCTTTCTATGCCGTTATTTCAGTGGATCTAGATGAGTACAACTCTCCTTAGGATGGTACTGTGAACGGTGCCTTCGGCCATAGCATTACAGGGCACACATTGTTTAAAGCCTGAGCCTTTGGGGAGGGCAGTATATAAATGCGAAAAAATAAAATAAAAGACATCTTAATTTTTTCCCAGTCAAAGTCCTTATCTTTGGTGTTTGTAGCAATGTAAGCAGTATCTTGAATCAATGTTAATATGCCAGAAATAAAATTAATTTAAATAGGTATGGAGGGAAAGTGTAACACACCTCAACTTTTTACAGGTGACCTTTATTCAGGTAGCAGGGCTTAAAAAAATAATTCTAAGGTCTATGATGAACATTAACATAATACATCATATATGCACTGTCTATCAGTTTTCAAAACCAAATTTGTAAGGATGCGGGTCAGTAAACATTTATCTTCCTTTTATATTCTTCTGTCCCATTATTCAGTGCCATGACAGATCACAATAATACATGCAGAATCCATACAAACCAACTTAATACAACAGTCAGGCAACCAAACAAGGAACAACACGCGATCAGACACTTTTATAAGCATCCCATTGCTTTTCGCTATTGATCCAAGTAGTTGTTTTTCTGCATACCGACCTGTCCAGCCACAAAAGAGTTAAGAAGACATCAGAATCTTCCTCCCCTCCCCCCTCCCCCCTCGGCACAGGCAAAGCACCGGGCATCGGTAAAGTGGCTCTTCTGGGCATCGCTTCCAGGCTAATAGGCAAAGTTACCCGCCCTGCTCATTATGCCGCGGCCGGACTCGAGTCCTCGCCTCATCCCTTCCCGAAAGGCACCTTAAGCAAGCCCCTGGCAGCGGGAAACACACGCCGGAGTGGAGCCCCCCGCTTTTTTCTATCCCACTTACCTGCGGCCGCGCCTCGGCTGCAGTCACAAATGCCAGGGCGGCTCACCGTCCCTGCCCTGTCCTCTCTCCCCCGCCCGCCGCGGCAGCCAGACACCTCTTCAGAGGCTCCCTCCGCTTTGAACTTCGCCTCGCCAAAGCGTAACTAGCCTTCAAGTCGCGCCCGGGCAGCCTCGATCCACGCGGCGCTCCGATCCCGATCGCCCAGCGCGCTTGTGCCCGACCGCCTTCCCCTCTCCGGGGATAAAGGGAACGGGGCGAGCCTCTCCCAAATGAGGCAGGACCAACCGCGCGGTCCTCGCCGGACCACCTTAAAACGGAATCCCGTGGACCAGGTTCCCCGGCGGGGATGCGCGGAACTTCCAGCGCTCCGGGCTTCTGCTCCGAGCCGGGCTTACCTTCGTTGGTGGGATGGAGACTCAGATCCGCGCAGCAGCCGAGCGCAGAGGCGAGCACGAGGAGGAGGAGGAGGAGGAGGCGCGAGAGGTGACAATCCATGTTGCTGGTGCAGAGGGCAGCGCGAGCTGCATGTCTTCCCCAAGCATGCCACTGATGTGAGCGCTCTGATTGCAGGAGAAGTTACCATGCTCCGCTTGCAGGCTGATGTCAAGTTTGACACTGGAGATAAGGAGGAGTCTGCCGAGCTGCCTCGGCGGCCGGCGGAGCGGTGGGCAGCGGGCTGGGTCCTAGCGCCGGCGTCTCCTGCTTAGATACGAAGCACGAGGCATGCCGGACGGAAGAAAGGAGGAGGTGGCGGGGTGGGGACGCCCGAGGAGGGGCGATGCAAACAACGGCGGCAAGGGGGGAGAAGGGCGCTGTCGGCCGGGGGGGGGGGCTATTGGAGCCGCGGCATTTGTGTTTTTCAAGCAGCCTTAGGCGGAGTGTCCGGGGGCAGAGATCGTTTCCTCAGCTCCGTCTCTCGGCTCCCGGTAAGGAAGACAGGCAAGGCGGTTTCATCAGCCGCCAGCGAAGGCAATCGATCTAATGCGCGCGTTATTTATTTACAAGCAGCACTTCCCGACCACCGGGGATGGAAGCTAGCCGCGCTCCCGCGGGAACCGGCTGGTTTTAGCGGCGCGAGGCCATCAGGCACTTCTCCCCAATTCCCCCTTCCCTCGTGGCTGAGCCGGGAGCGCGGCAAAGTGCAGCGTGCGGGAGTCACTGGGGGACCCCAACCCATTCCCAGCGGGCCCCATCGGTCCCCAAATGCCCCATCGCTTCCCATCCTCTCCGGGTCCCGGGCGGGAGCTTCCGTTTGAGCGGGGATAGGCAGTCGTGTGTCAGGCCCGGCCGGAATGCAGGCTGTCAAAGGGCCAACGTTTTGAACTCCATCACAAGCCCCTCTGTACAAAACACAACATTTCTGCCAGCTGGAGTGATGAGTTCATAGAATCATAGAGTTGAAGGTGCCATTGAGACCGTGTAGTCCACCTTAATGCAGGATTAGCCTAAAGCAGCCTTGCTAAGTATCTGTCCAGTTGCTGCTTAAAGATCGCCAGTGAGAGTGAGATCACCACCACTGCTGAACTACTCATCTATGAACATTTTTGTCTTGATATCTAGCTGCAGCCATTCTACATATGGTTTAAAGCTTTTTCTGCAGGTCCTGCCCTCTGCTGCCAACAGAAACCGCTCCCTTCCCTCCTCTAAATCAGGGATAGTCAACCTGTGGTCCTCCAGATGTCCATGGACTACAATTCCCATGAGCCCCTGCCAGCAAATGTTGTCAGGGGCTCATGGGAATTGTAGTCCATGGACATCTGGAGGACCACAGGTTGACTACCCCTGAATCTAAATGACAACCTTTCAGAAACTTAAAGTGAGCAATCATGTCCTCTCTCAGCCTCTTCTTCTCCAGCCTGAACATTCCAAAGGCTCTCAGCCTTTCCTCATAGGGATTGATCCCCAGGCCCCAGATCATTCTCAGCATTCTCCTCTGAACCTTCTCAATTTTGTCCACGTCCTTTGTGAAATGAGGCCTCCAGATATGCGGTGCGATCTTGTGATTTCAATGTGATGCCTCTGTTGATACAGCCCAAGACTGTATTCACCTTCTTTACTGCAGCATCACACTGTCTGCTCATATTTAGTTTACAGTCCACAAATTCTCGTTCACACACACTGCTACCCAGAAGTGTATCTCCCATCCAGTAAGCATGGTTCTCATTTTTGTGACCCAGATGTAGAACTCTACACTTTTCCTCATTGAGTTGCATCTTGTTCTCATTTGCCTGCTTTCCTAGTATGTTCAGATCTTGTTGAATTCTATCTTTATCTTCCGGGGTATGCTCTCCTCCTCCCAATTTGGCATCATCTGCAAATGTATAGAGGATTCCCTGCACCCCCTCATCCATCCAGATCATTGATAAAAATGTTGAAAAGTATCAGACCCAGTACTGAGCCCTGTGGCACCTCACTGCTCACTTCCCTTCAGTCTGATGAAAGTTCAACCCAAATGAGTTACAGTTTGGGGAGATTAAGGATGCGAAGGGCTGGGCCTGCCCACAGGCTTGACTGGATCTCTGCATAAGACTGGATGTTGATGACAGATAAACTGAGGCAATGTCGCCTGAATTCAGTGATGAGGCTGGGGGGTGAACTCCTTGTGTACTTGTTTTGGGAATTCATCCAAAAAGAAAGTTCTGAGTAAACATATCTTGCCTAGGATTGTATTCAGCCATGTGTTATGCATGCCCAAGTCTATTTTTAACGTGACTGAACATTTCTTTTCCACAAGACTCAGTTGTGGTAAAATCCCCCCCACACACACACACAAACACACATGCACAGACTCCCCTACACTAGCTCCCCTTTCCTACTACCAGAAGAATTGCCCGAATTAAGTGACATGTGGTGTCCTTTCCTAGACACAACTATGACATTTACAGGATCCTTTTCTGTTTTCTTTTTCAGCTGGTTTCTCTGGCCCACTGGAAAGCAGAACTGGTACCCTGGCACACATTGAGAGCTAGCAAATCACACAAGGCCTTTACATAGAATCATAGAATCATAGAGTTGGAAGGGGCCATACAGGCCATCTAGTCCAACCCCCTGCTCAACGCAGGATCAGCCCTAAGCATCCTAAAGCATCCAAGAAAAGTATGTATCCAACCTTTGCTGGAAGATTGCCAGTGAGGGGGAGCTCACCACCTCCTTAGGTAGCCTGTTCCACTGCTGAACTACTCTGACTGTGAATTTTTTTCCTGATATGTAGCCTATATCGTTGTACTTGTAGTTTAAACCCATTACTGCGTGTCCTTTCCTCTGTGGCCAATGGGAACAGCATCCTGCCCTCCTCCAAATGACAACCTTTCAAATACTTAAAGACGGTTATCATGTCCCCTCTCAACCTCCTTTTCTCCAGGCTGAACATTCCCAAGTCCCTCAACCTATCTTCATAGGGCTTGGTTCCTTGGCCCCAGATCATCCTCGTTGCTCTCCTCTGTACCCTTTCAATTTTATCTATGTCCTTCTTGAAGTGAGGCCTCCAGAACTGCACACAGTACTCCAGGAGTGGTCTGACCTATGCCGTATTCAATGGGACTATGACATCTTGTGATTTTGATGTGATGCCCCTGTTGATACAGCCCAAAATGGTATTTGCCTTTTTTACCGCTGCATCACACTGCCTGCTCATATTTAGTTTACAATCCACAAGTACCCCAAGGTCTTGTTCACACACAGTGTTACCTAGAAGCGTATCCCCCATCCAGTAGGCATGATTATCATTTTTCTGACCCAGATGCAGATCTTTACACTTATCTTTATTAAATTGCATCTTGTTTTCATTTGCCCATTTTTCCATTGTGTTCAGATCTCGTTGAACTCTGTCTCTATCTTCTGGAGTATTTGCCAGTCCTCCCAATTTGGTGTCATCTGCAAACTTGATGAGTAGTCCCTCCACCCCCTCATCTAGATCATTAATAAATATGTTAAAAATTACCGGGCCGAGCACCGAGCCCTGAGGTACCCCGCAACTCACCTCCCTCCAGTCTGATGAAACACCATTGACAACAACTCTTTGAGTGCGGTTCTCTAACCAATTCCCTATCCACCTAACTATCTGAAAATCCAGATTGCAGTCCTTCAATTTATCCATCAGAACATCATGGGGAACCTTATCAAAAGCTTTACTAAAATCCAAGTAAACAACATCAACCGTATTTCCACGATCCAGCAAACCTGTCACCTAGTCCCTCCTTGCCATGAGCTTATGTTCTGTGCATAAAAGCAATGATGATACTTCCCACCAAGGACCTGCCAATAAATCATAAAACAACTGTATCTTCACCCTGCCCCATACACACTTTGTTGCTTTAGCAGTCCCTGAAAGAGCCTTGCTAGAAAAGATGTCATAATTCCCAGCAAACCTGGGCCTCTTCCTTCAACATTATGAACTATTCCCAGCCCGATACTACCCAGTTACCTCTATTCACTGGTCAAATGTGACTGTCAGCCTAAGTGCGGTTATCAGAGCTCAGGTCACTATGGCAGAGGTATTATAGATTGCATCAATCTCGCTCCCTTGGCCACCGAGAGCAATTGTAGTCCTTTATGCTCCAGGAACTTGGCAATTTGGAAGCTTTGGATAATAATTCACACCTCAGGAAATCCTTATGGGCCCTTGGAGATGCCCTATGCAAACTAGAGCATATTACCTTCTCATCTTTCCCTATGCTCTCTACTGTTATCCCGTCCGGCGTGATGCATTTATTTTGTGGAGCTGATCAGCCCCTCATAGTTTCCACTCAGAAAGCATGTTTTTAATAGAATTCATTAAAGGCCTGTGTCTTAAATCCTCTGCTCCATTTATCTAGTCATATAGCCCTCCAATGAAGTCATTCCGAGGGCTGCTACAGGAAAGATAAATGCAGTGCCTGCTGGGATTCATTAGCACTCCTCTGTGCCTCTGCCAGTTTGGGGGAAGGGAGGAGTGAGGGGGGATCCAACTCTTGCAAATGTCATAGTTCCCTACTCACAGAACCAATGGATTAGACAATCCCAAGCAGTTCCAGTTGCTCTGCAGAGGTGGCCAAACTGTGGCTCTCCAGATGTCCATGGACCACAATTACCTTGAGCCCCTGACAGGAACTCTAAGCAATTGTGGCCCATGGACATCTGGAGAGCCACAGTTTGGCCACTGCTCTAGTGTAATGGGGTCACTAAGGCTCAGAGCTGGGAAGTACCTGTTTCAAATGACTCACTTGGGCAAGTCACCTGCTCACCTTCATCTCCTTTCTAGGTTTTTGTTTTCTTAGAGACTAAGTTGGCTTTTCAGGGCTGCCATCAATTTTACTGAAATAATATCACTTGGAATACCTAAAAATAGTGGCTCATAAACTCTAAAGGTAAGTAATCAACAACTACACTAATGATAGGGATTGGTTACCCTCTTCTGTGTTTCATGGCTTTTGTTCCATGACTCCTCTTACAAAGTTCCTCGTCAATGTCCTATGCCAGCAAAACAAAAACCTGTTTGGCTCACAAACAGGCAAATCTGTATTCCTTTGTTAGTTACAAATGTGAGGTTGCTGTTGCTGCCAATCTCTGTTCTATGGCTTGGATCTTAAGACCCACAAGAAAAAATTGTACAGGCTGAGATGTTTGGATTCTTCTGTAACCTGAATTCTTAGATGAACCGATTTGAGATCCTCTAGAATAGTGATCCCCAACCTGTAGGCCGCAGACCACATGTGGTCCGTCGACTAATTGGAGGTGGGCTGCTTAGGACGCCTTCTCCCCCCCCCCAGCCTTTTACTTCATTCCCCCCCCCGGCCCTTTACAACACACTTCGGGTGTCATTGTCTCCCATCACTCCTAGATGGGACTATCTCGTTGCAGAGAAACAAGCCCAGGGTTCCCATTGATTTGTCATTGTCATGAGTTAAAATTTCCATGAAAATAAAATGTTCCTTATGTTCATTGTTGTGGCGTGTCTGTATCTTATTTTGAAGGTATGTTTAAACATTACCATAGCGATCAGAGAGCATTAGGGCAGTGGTTGAGAGTAGAGGAGTAAACTACCCCCCCCCACCAGGCCTCAGTAAAATTGTCAAGCGTTGAGTGGTCCCCGGTGATAAAAAGGTTGGGGACCACGCTCTAGAACAGTGATGACAGACATAAAGCCTATATGCTGGAACAAGCATGTCCAGGGCTCTTAAATGACCTGAGAGCAACTGATGCAAGGGAGGGAGAAAGAGGCTGCTCGGGAAGGGGGGGCATGTCCACTCTGATTATGGATTCAGTGCAGTGGGACAACCTCCTCTGCAGCACTCAAGCAGAACTGTTGTGGTTTAGTGGCAGTCCAACTGGCAAGGTGGGGGCTGCTGCAGCTATATTCGTGCGGGCTCAGGATTCCAACAGAAGGTTGCATACTTCTGTGCTTGGTCTGAAGTTCTCTCAATGCTGTCCTGGACAGCTGCCAGGATCAACATTGCACTTGAGGGGGCATGGATAATCCTCTGCCAGAGCTTGGTAGCAGCCAGCACCACTACTGTATTCATGCCCCCCGCCCCCAATGTGGCAACTGGACACCAACCCATGGGTTGACATTTCTTTTCTGCACATTAGGGTCCTAGTCCTGCCACCAAGGAGGTGACTCAATAGCTAGATCTCATCTCCCGTGGACCACCTGGTGGCCTTTAGACATAGCCAACTACCACGTCATACGAAGTGTGTGCAAACAGTTTCGTTATTCTGGGAGCTGGGTGGCCAAGGGCCTCCGACACACACATGTCCTTTTAGGTATTCTGCCCACACCACCATTAAATAATTTGGCAGGCTGAGGCAGGTGCTGTTGCATGAGGGAGGTGGGCTTGCCAGCTATTTATGTCTTGAAACCCCAGCATGCCCCCCCCAGGGAATTTGTTGTTTTTGGTGAGAAGTGGCTGCTACCACATATCTCCAGTGTATCTGAATTTGTGTCCAGTCTTGCATGCAGCCTTGTCCCTGTACTGCTGCTGCCCATGTTTCTATGGGCAGGGTGGGTGATTAGTTCAACTTATCTTCCTGGTGACCCTCTGCAGTGACTCAAGGTAGGGAGCTTGCAATGCCCAGATGCTTTGCCTTTTCCCCCTGGGATCTGGGCTCATGGCATTAGTGGCAAGAGTGAGCTGGGGAAGGGGGTTGGCCCCCTGGGCAGTGTTGGGACACTGCAACACTGGGTCTCCAGGTTGCTTATCTTTGGTACCTGACATTATATTTTATGGCACACCCAAACAAAGTGACATTTTTGTTGGCTCAGGCCCTCAGAACCAATGAGTATGGCACCTCTGCTAGTGTAGAGCTGCAAAATGGCATTCATTCTGAAATGGAACACACACAGCCGTGCTGTGATTGGAGGTGTCATTGCCTAAATCACAGTACATTCAACAAAGTGTAGTGTCACTCTCTTCATCATCGGAGTCCTACATGAACCCATGAAGCTTCCCTATACTGAGTGTGATAGTCTTGCCAAGTTGACTTCCTTATCAGACAATCTCCCACCTTAGCTGCCCTGCTCTCCCTCCCCACTCAATAGAGCAGTGAGACCAAAAGGGGGAAGTGGTCATTATTCATTTATCAAATTTATATGCCACCTTCTCTCCCCTGAAGCATACCAGCTGCCTGGGGAATCAAAATCGCCTAAAGTCCATGCTCTGTGGAACCTAGGTAGACCCCACAACACATGCACCTCTTCAGTGAGCTGGTTCCACAGGAGAGGGGCCACTTTTGCCATTGTTGAGACAAAGAGGACATGGACCAGGGACCTTCAGTAAACTCCAAGACGAACATCAGAGAAATGGGAAAGATCACACTGGGAGAGGTGGTCCCGAAGGTATGAGAGCCTTAGGCTATTTAAGGCTTTAAAGTTAAGTATCAACTTTTTAAACTGGCACTGAAAACTAATTGGGTGCCAGTGCCGCTGTCATGGGGTAGGTATTACGTGCGCTGACCAGAACATGCTTGCTTTGTGATGCTCTAAGAATTTGCCAAATTGTAATCTTTTTTACAATAGAGTTTTGGGATATTCCTCAACCATCATATGATCACTGGTGGATGAAGCTCAGTGCTGTCAACTGTGACTGGACACAGCTTGCCATGTCCTGTTGCTTATCTGAACCAGCTCTTCTGAGCTTCTCAAGGGCAATCCATCACAACAGTGCTATTATAGGGAATGAATTCTGCTTTGGTCTGTTTGCATGAGCATGTAAACACCACTGATATGGCACAGGGTTTTGTTGCCACGGTTTAAAACAAAGAAAACAAACCAAAACCCTTTGTATGTGTCATATCTGTGTGGATTTGCCAGTAAACAAATCCAAGAAAATAAATGCCACAATCAATGCATTAAACTTTGTTGATATGTGTGTGTGTTTCTACAAATGCACACCCCCAGATGTAGAACTCCAAGCTTCTTTTGGAAAGCATTTTCCCCTGCCATTGCATCTGCTGAACCATTTCATAGCAAGCACCTATTAAAGTCAAAAAAGCATTTAAATTGTACCTGCAGAGGGTATATGTATCCTTTCCCTTTTTCTTCCCAGTCTTCAGTTGGAGCAATAAACAGAAAATGATCCTGATGCGACTCCATAATTAAATCCTGGTGAGACTGAAACATAATTCTAAATTTCAAACACTTTTGAAATTTTACACTCATATTTATATATGCTGAACTTAAACAAGCATGACTTCAGATATCATCTTGGAACTCACATGCAACAAACAGCTCTGAAGATTATAAAACTTAAGTTTCCATCTTGTAGAGACCCTTTTATTTGCAACTTATTTTGAAAAAAAAACCATTTGTGTGCTATGAAATTTGCCAGTTTGAACTCAAATTTATGTTTCTATATTAGTTACAGTTCTAACTATATATTTAAGATTGGGCAGTGTGGTGCAGATAATTCAATCTGGGAAAGAGCACACTGCAGAAACCTAGTTTTAATTAATTCATTCATACCTTGCTGGGGACCCAGAGTGGTTTTCATCATTTCCCTCTATTTTATCCCCATAACAACCTTGGGAGGTAACTCAGGCAAAGACAGTGTGACATGTCCAGGGCTACCCAGCAAACTTCCATGACACAAGCGGGGATTTGAACCTGAGTCTTCCAGATACTAGTCTGACACTATGCCACACTGGCTTTTGTGTCAGACTATAATTTATTTATTCATTTAAAATATTGATTAGCCATACATTCCTTGCACAGCATAAGGCAGTTCACAACAGAAAACACAAAATTAATAAAAATCATTTAAACTATACAAACTCAGATTTAAAATCGTCACTCAGAACTGCTAGTCATCTTAACCTTATGTGGTTCTAAATAAAACCGGTTGCCTCCCAAAGATTGAAAGGGAGTGGGATAAACATTCCTCTTGAAGGAGGCTGTTCTACAATTAATAATCTGCCTCAATTAACAATCTGCATCCTACAAGTGTTGCCTCACCTGTGGGATGCCCTTCCTTTTAAGAATTGCCTGATAGTTTATTCTTTTAAGCTCTTATATTAGAGATTATTCTTTTTTTTCTTTTATGTGTGCTTCTGGTCTGATTCTATGAGAGACATTTTAGGCAACACTGTGAGGCCTGTGCCTAGCAATCCTGGAGGATTTGGGGAATGGGGTCTGGAAAATGGGAGCCACGGCTGTACATATGCACCACAATGCTGTGGGAATTCACTCAGTCTGTATGGTAGAAACCAATGAGGTTGGGCAAATTCCAAGAGCTTTGCAGATGCTGTGATATCGTTTTTGGGTGATCATTGCAGTGTCTGCAACATCATTTCCCCTCTTCATTTTTCAGGCTGTTAAACAGTAAGTGCTGTTTTTATGCTCTGGCTCTATTTTTAGTGGCTGGGCTTTTAATAGTTTGTAAGCTGCCTCAAGCATCTTCTCTGGGAAGGAAGCATATATATTTGCAAAATAAATAAATAATTTCCTTTCTGTGAATATTTTGTTTGCTGACTCTACTAGAATGTTGTCAAAAGCAACTATTAATTGAATCTTTCCCAAATTGTAACTGATGCCCTGCTAGAAAATAAACAAATCTTCAAGTAGAACCTGCATGTAAGCAGCTATTATAGATATTGTTTTTCAAATTCCCCACTCTGGGAAGTCAAAGATCAGAGTTGGATAAGAGATAAAGGATATATTTCTATTCAAATTTAATTTGGAGTCTGTCCCTTTCTGTTATAGGGCTACCCTAAAATCACTTTAGTGAGAATAAGTTTCATTGAATAAAATGATCTGAGTAGACCTGTGTAAGAGCACTCCATTAGTTCAGTGTATTCACACATAGGCTGGAGTTAGACATGTACTGTTGTTCCAGCTGTCCTACCATTGCATGCATAAAGGTGGTATTGGGCACATCATTTACTCTATTAAGAGTAATCATCTCTTACTGTAAGAGTATCTTTGCAGAATAAGATCAGGCAGTGATGGCATTCTGCATTAGCAGATAATGCAATCTATCCACTCCAACTTCCATAAAATCATTCTGTAGCAACATATAGTCATGATTTATTATTTCCTGCTGATGTTGCACTTACATATTTTTTAAAATATATATATATATATCGGAGATTAAAATCCCTACCAAATGCAAACTTTATATTGCACATTTTTCATCCCTTAAAACAGAAAGTGACATCTTCCTGAGAGAATAAGATCAAAAATTCCCAACATACAGTCAGAGTGCTGTGGCAACATGCTTGAATACAAAACAGCAAAGCAACTTTCGATGTGATGAAAAATATTACAGGATTATTAAAAGTAACTACGGAAGTGATCAATCACTCTGTCCCTAAGGGATCGGAGTCACAGTCTGATTCCAAAAAGGCTTTTTAATGTCTTCAGAGCTTGATTTGCACTTTTAATTAATTGTATCACACAAAGAAAGCTTCTAATATCAGCCTTGAAAATCTCTGGAAATTGCACTGTTTTTAAAGTGAAAGCTGAGGATTAATTTTTAATTCAGAAAGGGTGCTTCTGGGGAAATGTCAGTGTTCAAATCCTCCTAGTTCATCTGTCGGCAAAGAAGATTTCTTTCAATACTCTTCAGATTATGATGTCACAGACATGGGATTGTGCCATCTTTTCCATCATTGCGTACACTCACAGTTACTCCTGTTGCTCCCCAAATCATTTGGGGCTGCTTTTCAGTTTTCACTTTGATGGCAAATGTAGCCCTAGTTCAGAGTTGAAGCTCTACAAAAGTACTTATATGATTGCTTTCAACACTACTGATCTGGCTTAACCTACCTTTTCAGTACAGCCATGAAGTGTCGCTCCATCCTGTCAGAATTTCTTTCGGGATATTTCACACTCTTCTCAACCATTTACCTCAACTGGGGAAAGATAATTAGTTAGGCAGTGTCCAAGCTGCTGAGATGGATATAAAAGGTAAAGGCACCATTAGCCAGTGGGGTTTAGAGTTGGGCTTTGTGAGGAATGCCTCAGTAAATTAAGCTAGAAGGGTGACTGGCTGTTGTGGGTTTTCCAGGCTGTGGTCTGATGGTTTTAGTCCCTGAAGCTTTGCCAGTAACTGTGGCTGGCCTCTTCAGCTACTCAGTTACTGGCGAAATGTCAGGGACTAAAACTCCCAGAATATGCTCACACACCCTGGAATATGCATGACAGCCAGTTAATTCCAGCTGTGGAATCCTTTGACAATTCTATAAGGGTGAGTTGAATATTTTGATTCTTCTAAAAAAGATAGATATTTCTGTTTTTATAAAAACAAACACAAGAAAACCAGACCGATGCAAGCAGAACAATACAAGATAGCACAAAATTAAATGAAACACTGTCATGAAACATCCCTATATATATCTTTATCCATGGTTCCTCTATATATTTGTTAAACAGCCTGGGGGGTGGTGGAATGTGTCCGGCTGTCCAAGCTGGAATAGAGCAAAGCTGGCTGCACCCTGATTGGCCCTGCCCCTGCAATTCCCACCCTCTGTCCCTGGACTCTAGCCTCTTTGATTTCAGATGCACCTCAGTGCCTGGAGCCAGCAGCAGGTAAGGGGAGAGGGCAAAGGATCGTGGTGGAGGGCCTGCTAACGAGGGCTTCCTGGCCTGCTGACGGCTTGCTAAGGAGCTCTGTCCTGGGCCTGCTAATGAGCTGGCCAGCCCCTGCCTGCCCCACTAGATCCGGCTGTGAGCCATGGACCAAAGCCACCTTAAGCTGCCTGGCCAGGGGGCTAGGGCAGGGGACCCTTTCAAGGCCCGTTCTTAGGAACGGGTTTTGAAGCTGTGTGTGTGTGTGTGTGTGTGTGTGTGTGTGTGTGTGTGTGATATTTCCAGTTTTGAATAGAATGTTATGGGCCATTATAGTTCTATTTCTTCTTTGGACCCCTTATATATTAAGAGCATAATAAAAATTTTTCTGGACCAGATCAACACTACCATCCTAACCCCAAGTCATCTCACACTCATCTAAACCGCTAAATTCAGTCAATGTAGAAAAGTGTAATTCTACTTTGGATGGCACTGTTGCAGTTTGACTGATCTTATTTTCCATCTAAAAGTGGGCATCAAGATGCTCCGAAGGCTCACAAGGAAGGCAGCAACCTTTTTTCCTAAGTAACTGAATTTCAGAGGTACACTGCATGAAAATAGGGAGGTTTCATTTAGCTATTGTGAAGAGTAGTGGTTGGTAGACTTGTTCTGCAGGAATTTTCTGTCCTCTTTGTGAGGAATTCCATAAGATAACCTTCCTTTCTTCTCCCCTATATCTATTGTCAGTCTCATCTATTGACTCTCTGTTCCAAGTAAGAACAAATTATTTCTACCCACTTTCTGTATGGGTACACAACTAGATGTGACACCATTCCTGAGCTCAGCCTAGGGATCCTGTCACCACTTTAGAACCTAGTTGCAATTTAAAAATGCTGAGAAGGTCCAATCCTGATCAGGCATAAACTGCAGCCGGACCAGGCACTGTCATTTCCCCTGTGTCCTTTCAAGTGCTAAAACACTCCACCTCCTCCTCCAGCACTTGGGGAGAGATGACAACAACAAGCATTCCTGGTCCCACCATGCTGGCAAGGGCCCATGGTGCACCATGCTACCGATTCCTTGCGATGGGGTAGCATGCCCTGCCACTTCCTGAGAATGCACAGGGGAAAGAATCCCCTGGCGCATGCGGACTGTCCCGATGTTGTGTGCTCATGCACAATACCAGGGCTGGAAGAGCCCATCACACCATGCAGCAACAGTGGCGGCCGGAGGGGGAGCAGGGAGCACTGAGGCCTGCCCTGCCAGCCTCCAGTTCCCCCAAGCCCACAGACCCAGTAGAAATCAATCATCTTATACAGCCACAGCATGAATGAGCCAGCCCAATCCAACTGTGGGCATGACATCCATATATTCTCTCCTTTTTCTGACCCCATCACCTTGACTAAGGTCTTCTGCCCAAATCTGATGTAAAGAAGAGATCCTCTTAACTCCTAATTTAAAACAAAGTAAAAGAGAGAATTGGGTTTTTTAAAATAAAATAAAATAAAAACCAAGTTGTTTTTGTTCAAACTGTCCACAAGACCTCTATAAACACTACTAGCTGTTCAGCATTTTCCTCCTGAAGTGTATTCTAATATTCCTGTCTAATGCAAACCACTTCAGTCATGCAAAGTTGGTGTTTTTTATAACTCAGCATCTCTGGGTATTGAAAATAAGACCCTGATTCTAAACCCAGCCACTGGGAGGCCCCTGAACATTTGTAAGATTGGTGACATCTTTCCTATTTTCCTGTTACCTACATGAAGCAATCCAAGAACGGTGGTTTATAACATCTCTTGCAATTCACGCTTTCACCCTCCTGCAGGCAACATCTTCACTTTGAGCCACATTCTCCTCTGCCTGTCAATGATGCTTTTGTGCATGGTTCCCACACCCCAGGCTCCAAAAATCACATTGCTGTCTTCTGCCCCTTTTGTTTTTAAGGGGAAAGTCTGTCCGTGCTAATACTGCCAGATGGCCCTTGTTCTCAGGGACACCCATTATTTTAAATGGCTGTTCCTGATTCCAGAATATCACATCTCCACAACACATAATGGCCTTCCCTTATTTCAAAACACTGTAGCTCTATAGAAAGCCATAGAACAAACACCACAGCTTTGCAGTGTCCTTTATTATTTGAAATGTTGATCAGGCAACCTTTGTCAGCTCTGTAGATCTGCAATCAAGAGTTAACACTGCTCCCTTATTCAGCCCGATGAGCCAAACTGTTGGGCCCTATGCCCTGATTGTTTCCTGCTATCAAAAAGAGAGAGCAAGAACGCAGTTTCTTTCTGTGGCATTTCCTTGTATGTAGTAACAGAAAGGCCTAATTGCATAAAACCCAGCCATGTGGGGAGTCCTTTTTCAGCTAACATGACATTCAAGATGAGTCAGTATAGCTTGGCAGTGTTCTGTTTGTCCTATACATTGGCCCTCATTTTTAGAATGAAAGATGATATTGCAGAGATTGCTGGGACATTTCCTACACAGACCAAATTCCAATATCATGATCCTTGACTTATTGTTAGATCAGATACTAACTTGCAGGCAGGTTTTTGGGTGGGAAGGAAAACACTCTCCTGGATGCAAAAATTGGCCACAGCTTTATTGTAATATAGATGTTGGCCCCCAGCCTGGCACGGAAAGGAGACTGTACCAGTGGCCCCTGCTACAAGGATTCCTCACCACAGCATCAGAGAGCCACCCACTTCCTCCCCTGGGAAATGGGTCTCCCCTGCTGCTGGGCTCATCCCAGGAGGTATTCCAACCTGACATGCCAGGTGAGGCACAGACCTTCCCTGGCCAATGCCAGGCCACCTGGCCCTGCGACCTTCCAGCCTGCCCATCCAGGTTAGCCTCACTGCCCATCCAGGTGCCCAGCCACCTCCTTAAGGAGGCCTAAAGAGTTCAATCCCCATGATTGCACTCTCCCAAATAGGCTCCTTAACTGTACCTAAGCTGTGACAACAAATTCAATATATAAACAGGAATAAAAATCTCCATCATCAACATACTACCATAACAACCATAACCATGACAGGATGGGTGGGAGCCGAGTGGCTCTGCTGCCTTTAGAAAGGGGAAGAGGCCGCTGTGACGCAGCCCAGCACCTTAAATAGGTGTGGCTGGTCACATGTCCTCCTCTTGCAATGCATGTGCATCTGGCCCATCAGCCAGACAAGTGATTGCCTCATGTCTTCTCTCATCTGCCAGCTGGCTGTCTCATCAATAACACTGTGGGGTAAGTACCAGCTGCATTTCTTAGAGATATTACTCCTCTGCATCTCTTCTAGTGCACCATATCATGTGACATCATTAGTTTATTTAAGGTTCACCACCAGGCCTCTACACTTAACCACTGGGAGCTTTTGGGGTAGAGCATATGGTAAGTATTGATGGAAGCCATGATATTCTAGAAATTCTCCAGAGTCTATGGTAAAACCAGAGAGTTTTACAACTTTCAAGAATACTGTGACATCACCCAAATGTTCCTTATTCAGGTAGCTATGGGGGCCAGGATATGGTGGCAGGAGATCTCCCACTGTATCAAGTAAGGTCAACCCTGGCTGAGTACACTTACCCCTGCCTCACATTGTTTCCTGGCAAGGATGGGAAATGCACAGCTTGATGTTATGGCATTTGTTTTGTTTTAGGTGAGTAAAAATTGGCAGCACTGTCAAGGCAATGGCTCAAGCAGTGATAAATGAAACAATAATATATTCCCCCTAAAAAAAAACCCTACAAGGGTGATATTAAAATTTCCAGGGCTAAAATATAACATAAATGGAGGGTATTAAACGTTAAGTAACAATTTTGCCCAGATTTTCCTAACAGCCAGTGCATATAAAAACACAGTATAGGTAACAGGCAGGTCATCAGCAGAAATAAGTTATTTTATCTACCACTTAAGGTGGTGGATAAAACAAGATGTAGTGGGGGAGGATCTCCACTTCCAGAATTCCACAAATACACACTGGCTGAGATCTTCTTCTCTGATAAAAGATGGATATGTTTGGATTTAATATAAAGGTACATGATCACAAAGGATGAGTGACATCTGGGCTATGCATAAACCATTTGGAATACTGAAGTTTAAAACACTTGATTACACATCTCAAGCCTTAAAGCAATTGAGATGACGTTGCAATATAAAGCTGTTACAATGTTTCCTCTTTAGAATATGTAACAATGGTGTTCAATTAAGAGATTTCTTCTGCAAATCAGTCTTCATTTCTAAAATTCCATTGAGGCTACAAATTAGCACATAGCAACAAGGTTATTAATTTAATAGCTCTGTTATATAATTTATAACAGCATGTGTATCCTGGGCTTTTATTCATTTTGATTTGTTTATTTCCTTTGAAATATTAATTCTAATGGAATTTGCAGGGTAGTTTTATAACAAACATGGGAAAAGAAGGAAAAAATCCAAATTAAATTGTGACACCTCATCCAGGAAAAGGAAGAAACATCGGTACTAAAAAGAAACTGGGTTTATTATAATCATTTCTTTCAGGCAGGGATTTTATGTACTCAACAGCTACCTAATTTGTAGCAATCCTGGCATGAAAGTTATGACAAATATGTTCCTCGGCTGTGGACTGCTTTATAAATATCATTTTAGACAGCACTTTTTATATTCTGGCTTGCTTTTGTTGGCTATTTTGTATTGGCTATTGTATTTTGTCAATATGTATTATTGTTGTTGTTCGTATTGATTTTATTGTTTTTATTGTTTTAGCTGTTTAGCTGTGAACCTTGGAAAGGCAACATATAAATTATCTAAATAAATTATCTAAATAAATAAGACACCTGCTACATTTATTGCATCTATAAATATCAAAGTAGAGCCTCTTGTGGCGCAGAGTGGTAAGGCAGCCGCCTGAAAGCTTTGCCCATGAGGCTGGGAATTCGATCCCAGCAGCCGGCTCAAGGTTGACTCAGCCTTCCATCCTTCTGAGGTCGGTAAAATGAGTACCCAGCTTGCTGGGGGGTAAACGGTCATGACTGGGGAAGGCACTGGCAAACCACCGCGTATTGAGTCTACCAAGAAAACACTAGAGGGTGTCACCCCAAGGGTTAGACATGACTCGGTGCTTGCACAGGGGATACCTTTACCTTTGCCTTTAAAAATGAAGACTTTGAGGAAGGGTTGCCAACTCTGGGTTAAGACATTCCTGGAGATCTTGGGTGGAGCCTGGGAAGGACAGAGTCTGAGGATAGGAAGGAGCTCAGAAGGGATATGATCCCATCCAGCCCATCTTCTGAAGCTGTTGTCTTCAAGAAGCTAACCAGGGTTGACCCTGGTCAGCACTGGGATGGGAGACGGCAAGAAAGTCCAGGGGCAGGCAATGGCAGACTGCTTCCCCCTACTGCCTGGATCCTTTCACTGCCTGCAGGGGGAGCATACTGCCCACTTTGGGAACCCGTAGTCTAGGGACTAGGAAGTTATTCTTGAAAAGTAAAGCTATTTAGTGACATTCCTCACAATGGTTGTTGGCAGAACAATATCAGGTGCCCCTCTTGTTTTTTTTTTAAGGAAAAGCTACTTCAGAACTGGAGTCTCAAGTAGCAGGAAGATAACAAGGGAGAACAAATGGTCAAAGACTAGTAAATAGTACTTAGCAAAGTGCTTGTAGCATCAGCTTAGGTGGAGTAAGAGGTCCAGCAAAAACATCCAGAAATTCACCAGGCCTAGAGGCAGAATTGTCAGCTTCATTTTCCTGGCAGGACTAATCTGCATGGAACAATGCATTCACTGGCAGGGATCTCTAAAATAATATTACAGCATGGCATAGTGGTTAAGAACACTGGCTTCTAATCTGGTGAACTGGGATTGATTCCCTACTCCTTCATATGCAGCCATCTGGGTGACCTTGGACTAGTAACAGTTCTCTTATGTCTGTTTTTGCAGAGCAGTTCTCTTAGACCTCTCTCAGCCCCACATACCTCACAGGGCATCTGTTAGGGGGAGAGGAAGGGAGAGATATTTTGGGACTCCTTCAGCTAGTGAAAAATGGGGTGAACCCCCCCCTCCAACTCTTTTCTTTTCAGCTCCTTCCTTACCAACAGTCTGAGGTAGAGGCTGCACAGTGTAGTTTCCCTGATCAGGTAGCTCTCTGCTCCCTGAGTCATTTATTTTGCCCTTTTCATACACTCAGGGAAACTACAACTATTTTGTCTTGAATTGGGGATGATCATTACAATGAAGAATCAAGTAACTCACATTCTATATGGAAACGCTATGCACATATGATTTTGACACACATGAAACTGTTCACCAGAAATCCTATCTTTTCTTTCTGTGTGAAAACTGGCAACAGTTCCAGAAAAACTACTCAGGCACTCACACACACACCCAATAGAAAAAGAATGCTTGACCTCCGAGGTTGATGGTTTGGTATCAAACATAAGCAGGGCTTCTTGAAGCTGCTTCACCAAGCTGTAAATTGGAAATGCACTCCTAGTCCCCTCCATCAACAAAGGAATCCCTTGATGTGTGATTGCACTCATCATCCTTCTTAAGCCATTATCAGACAGCTGAGATCAGGCTACAATGAAGGAGCATGTGCCCGATTGTTAACATGTCAGACTTGCATTATTAAAACGGTGGGGGGAAGGAGAGGGAAGAGGGGCGAGGCATCCCTTTCTTTGCTCAGCGCTCTTTATTTGGAAAGAGATGAAGTCTACAATGTCTTGCTTCTGCGAGAAGGTGTTCCTCTGACAAAGCTTCAAAACTGTACTGTTAATTTGGGTAATTATTGGCATTGTTTGCATGTTCACTGTGTCATGCTTGATGCCTGATAATCTCCTTTCTCACCTTGATAGAGCTGATGACCTAACTACAGATTTTTTAAAAACAAAAACCTTGTAATGCTCTTCCATTGTTAAAGCAAATAGAAAAGCTTTCATTCTCTCTCTCTCTCTCTCTCTCTCTCTCACTCCCTCTCTTAAATTTAAAATATATGTTCTTTCCTGCAGATCATGGCATTACAGATCTTGTGATTAACCTTTCTGATAGAAGGTGTATCTCTCAGCACAGTTGTGCCTTTGGTGACCTTCAGTTTCTTTCCAGAACTTCAGACTGAGTGTGGCATAACAAACAAAGAATACAAAAGGCATCATGAAGCAGCAATATTTTAAAAGAAGAAATATTAGTTGAAATTAAGAAAAGCAAATGACCGGACAAACAACGGTCATTCATACTTTTTAAGGTCTAATTCAAATATATAATTCGTTCCTTTGATATTCTAGCCGTTAAACCACAATAATGATTCTAGCATCTTGCCTTTTCTGAAATTCGAAAACAGTCTTCTGCTACTTTGCAGCAAAAACATCAATTCTCCCTCTCACCCACCCTTGCGCTATAGTACAATCATAACTGAAAATATAATATGGACATCAGCCCATCGGCTGATATATACAAAGGAAGGAATAATCCATTTGCTCAGCAAACAGTTTGTGTGAGCATAGCATGCATATGCTGGTTGAGTGCCTTTCTGAGATTGTGCCCATTACAGCACACACACACCATACTGCAACTGAATGTTTCTGCTGGGAACCTGGATTAGAACTCTTGTTACAAAGAGACACATAAACTGGGATACAAAAAGTGACTTCAGGTGTGCCCAAGTGGGATGGTTGTGCTACCTAAACCAGCTTGGTGTAGTGGTGGCCACTAATCTGGAGAACTGGGTTTGTTTACCCACTCCTCCACATGCAGTCAGGTGGGTGACCTTGTCACTCACAGTTTTTTCAGGGGTATTTCAGTCTCACCTACCTCACAGGGTATCTATTACAATCACAGGATAGGTAAGCCTCTTTGAGACTCCTTCGGGTAGTAAAAAGCAGAGTACAAAAAACAGCTTTTCTCTTCTTCTTCCCACCTTCTCCCAATCATGGACTTCCTTGGCATATCTAATATATTCAAAAAGAAGCCCTACAAAACTAGCTGAGCAGTACTGTAGAATTTGACTAATATATCTAAAAGGTATCCAATAGATACTGATCACTTCTGCTGTTAAAAACATCCAGTAAGTGGATCTTCATAGGCATCTAATTCTATTAGTAATGGCTCTTTTAGCTGAATTCCCAGAGCTGACCTTAAAGCTACAACTATAACTTTGGTGCTCATTGAGCATAACATTTCTAACAGCCTTGCCCTTAACTAAATTTATTTACATCTTCACCTTATTCTAGTCCCCCAGCAGGCAAGAAAATATTATTTTCATGACCATGTTTACCCAGGCAATTATATTTAGAGTGGCACAGAAAACAGAAAGAAAAGCGCAGCCGCGAGTAACCACGGCCGCCAGTTGATGACGCAGGGGGCTGGCAGGCAAGGCGCGACAACACCTTGCTGCGTCAGAGCGCGCACGGCTGGGTGTGCACGGCGGCGGCGGCGGCGGCGAGGGCGGGCTTGGTGGTGCCTATTTAAGGCGCCACATGCCTAAGCCCAGCCTTTCGCCGTCAGTTCGCACCGGGACAGCTTCCCGCCCTCCCACCCTTGTTATATGGTTTGTTGGGTATTTGTATCGTCACAGCAGTTTAAAGTGGATCCCTGCTGGGAGGAAGCAGGATCCAGGAAGCCCTTGGGGCAAAAAAGGAGCAGCCGGACGGCTGTTTGGGGGCTCTTACCTCATGCCAGGCCAACCCTCTGGCTGGAGATTGTTAAATAAAAGCTGTGGCTTTATTAACGCCAGAAAACAGAGTTGTGTCTTGCTTGCCGATATGCCATACCTGCGAATCAACCAAGATGGCCGTGAAAAGTTTGCAAATTTCTGTATCATTTTTCCTCTCTGCTGTTACTTAAAGCAATTTCACCTTGAAGTAGAGTTAGTCTGTGCATCCAGCAGTGTGGTTGCATGCAGCCAGTCTAAATGCAACATCAAACTACTTCAGGCACTGTGATAAGAGGATATAATTTACCAGACCAGGTTCCTATAGGTCAAACACTGTCAAAGGTGTTTACATGACTAGACAGTCAGAAATGCCAACCTTCAGGTGGGGTCTGGTGATCTCCTGGAATTACAAATGATAGCTAGACAACAGAGATCAATTAAAGGTAAAGGTAAAGGTATCCCCTGTGCAAGCACCGAGTCCTGTCTGACCCTTGGGGTGACGCCCTCTAGCGTTTTCATGGCAGACTCAATACAGGGTGGTTTGCCAGTGCCTTCCCCAGTCATGACCGTTTACCCCCAGCAAGCTGGGTACTCATTTTACCGACCTCGGAAGGATGGAAGGCTGTGTCAACCTTGAGCCGGCTGCTGGGATTGAACTCCCAGCCTCATGGGCAAAGCTTTCAGACGGCTGCCTTACCACTCTGCGCCACAAGAGGCTCATCAATTAAAGGTAAAGGTAAAGGTATCCCCTGTGCAAGCACCGAGTCATGTCTGACCCTTGGGGGAAATTACTCTGGGGGAAATAGCTGCTATGAAGGCAGGGTTAAGAAATACCTGAAGCCTTTGGGAATGGAGCTAGAAATTGATGGGATTTAGGTCAGGGAGGGACCTCAGTGAGGTATAATGCTACAGAGTCGACTCTCCGAAGCAGCCATTTGAGAGAGCCAGCTTGGTGTAGTGGTTAAGGGGGGCGGCATCTAATCTGGCTATCCAGGTTTGAGTACCTGGGTGACCTTGGGCTCGCCACAGCACTGATAAAGCTGTTCTGACTGAGCAGTGATATCAGGGCTCTCTCACCCTCATCTACCTCACAGGGTGTCTGTTGTGGGGAGAGGAAAGGGAAGGTGACTGTAAGATGCTTTGAGACTCCTTCTGGTAGAGAAAAGCAGCATATAAGAACCAATTCTTCTTTGTTTATTCCAGGGCAACTGATTTCTGTAGTTTGAAGATGAGCTATAATTCCAGGGGATCTTCAGGTCCCACCTGGAGACTGGCATCCCTATGTGGAAGGTAGATTCTATGTCCCTAAACCCTGCTGAGCTAGAACTCCAGTGTGATTTAAATATAAAGTTAAATTTGTCAGATGAAATGTCTCTTAAAGAAACTCGATACTACTAACTGTACCCCAAAATGTCAAATGACAATAAGCACACACACTACAAAACAGTAGCTCAACTCTAGTTCTGAAGTGAAAATCCATTAAAGACTCAGGGTTTGTATATGTGAGGATTTAGATTATCTGTTTTGGATTTTCTATCTCTAAAAAAAGAAATTACAGTGACCTTCCTCAATGAGTTGAACAGGATCAAAAAAGGTGATGCTTTCTATTTACTTTGAAATATACGTCATTTTAAAACATAAAAAATAGAACAATTCCAACTGCTTGCAAACAGGAGGTTATGCCCTCAGTTGGGACTCTATTCAATGTTGCGTGCCTTAGAAAAATCTGATTTAAATTCACACAAGTATTTTTGGAACATTTCAGCAGGCATGACAATTCATGCATCAGTTTCCAAAGAGAAAGGATTAAAATTTATTCAAGAACACAGTCAAGGAATTTCTCGGTAGCTATGCACATGCACATGGGCACAAACATACAGAGGTACAGTGAGAAATCTCTTAACTTACAATAAGGATTTATTTAGCTTATTAGAAATGTCCTTGCAAAAAAAGTAGGTTTATCTACAACAGGTAAAACTGCTTATTGGAAGAGGTTTGACACAAAAAAGTCTTTAACAAAAGCAGGATGCTCTGGCAATAATTGTTCTGATGCAATGCTAGTATCCGCAGGCAGCACAGATTGGCAAACAGATTGCTCCCATGGATTTGACATCCCAGTCTTACATTTAGCAATGTTATATTAAAAGTTTCCCCATAGCTCCCTTCTGAACACTCCTGACAAGCCAAGTAGGGGTTAGATGGATGCAGTTTAGCACTCTTCTTCTTCCTTGATTCTAGCCAGCACCCAGTTTTATGGTTGCCATGTTTCACAATGTGGCTGAGGACAAACCAGATGAGAACTGGGAGTTCTATGGAAATAGCTCCCTTTGTCTGCGAGTTTTAATATAATTATCAGACATGTGGGGATTAAAACGTTTAGTTCTGCCAACCTTTAGGGGGTATTATGCATGGCAGGAAGCCTCGCAAAAAGTTTGCAAAAAATATTTTTAAAAAATTCTTCATGTGGCACTGGTTTCACCATGGAAAACCCATTGTAGTATTTTTGATTCTGCATGGAACTCATCCCTCATGGCAGCAAGCATGCATTTACTGTATTGTTTCTTTGCAGTATTGTAAACTTGCTTTGCTATGACTTTTTCCTTTACACTGGTTCCAGGGATGCTTACTGTGATTTCTGTCTCCTCTCCTGAGCCATCTTACACCAGTGGCTGAATGGAAAGCCCATGAATTACGATTCCCATGAGGCTCTGCCAGAAGCATGTGTCAGTCAGGTGGCATTGCTGCTGACCACAGCCTACCAATGAGCTCCTAGTACATTGGATAGGGTACCCTCCCACTTGAGGAAAGCTCCCTCAAATGTATAATCATTTACTTTGGTCTACTATGGTATACAAAAACATGCGGATGTTTTTAAAAGGAGCGATTTAAAAAGGGGTGATTAAAAAGGGGGCAATTTAACAGCATCAGTGACCTGAATTCAGTGAAAAATTGTGAGTGCATGACAGCCCTTGGAGAAAATGGCTGCTTTTAGTGGTGAACTTTATGACATGTTTACCCTCTGAGCGTAATGTACCCCTTAACCTCCCCATGCTCTGCTCTCAAATGTTCAGGAATTTCCCAATCTAGAGTTGGCAATCCCATGCAATAGAGGAGGGGGTTAAACTCTGCCCTAACCCCATTTCCATTGGGCAGCAGTAGTCTACTGCATTCCTGGCATGAAACTGTTGGTCCTGCATATGACCATTTATGCACTGGGAACTTCACTGCCCTAGCTCCTGTGCAGGAGCACAAATCGGGAGCGGATGAGGAACACCAGGCCAATTGCTCCCTCATGTGGATGCAGGAAGAGGTGGAGCAACCTGCCATGTCTAAAACTCCAGCCTGCAGCCCAGCATGAAACCTCCAGTGCAAAAACGGTCTATAAAAAGGACAGGATTGTGCCATTATGGTTTTATTTCTTTATAATAGTACTGTACTAAAATAGTATTGTACTGTGCTGTAGTTCTACTTCATTTTGATTTTTCATTTACTGTTTACTAAAGGTCACATAATTATTTTCAGTTAACACTGGGAGCCTTTCTGCATGCCATAAATATAGTGAAATGCTTACCTGGTGAAGACACTACATTTCTGGTGTTTTGCATGACATCTCCACCATCCAGCATCCAAGCAGCAAACAGCCTCCATTTTAAAGCGCTAGCTGGGCAATCACATAAAGTGGATTCCCCGACTTAAAAAGCTCAAGCTACAGGAGAGCAACCAGCAGGCCATGCACTAAAGAAATGTATGGAGGCAAAGAAGCACTATCTCCATCTCCAATGTCCCATCCTCGCACTGCCTCCCTCAATCTTCTCCTGGGGAATTTTTTTTGAAGCAGACTGCCTGGAGCAATGAATAGGTATACAAACATGCAGGAAAAGCAAAAAATATTTTCCCCCAGTTGTCACACATAGCATGCCTCTCTAAAGTGCCACCCCCAAAATCAGGAACAATATTTTTTTTTCAGTATTAAGACTTATGAGTCCATAATGGGTGGCATTCAAACAGCATCATGCACCTATGATTAGATGCATAGGCATTTCACTGGAGAAGGATTGAATAAAAAAATTAGCAGGCATCACGGGCCCTTTAAAAGGTTGAGAAAAGGGATTGGTTGCCTGGCTTGATTGACAGGTGGAAGAGAGTCATGTGTAAAGCACGTTCCTCTCTTCCACCATGTCAAGCAGGCATGCGGGGTGTAAGGAGCACAAAAAGGCAGCAGATGGAAGCGAGACAGGAAAAAGGTGAGGAATAGCGGAGGCACAAATATTTTTAGCGCTACACCATTACACTGGCGTAACGCTATTTTTTTAGATGTGCAGAAATGCCCTGGTTAATTTGGTGTGGAGATACTTATTAAAACAGAAATGCATGTATTGGTCACTTTGGCTTTTAAAAAATCTGCTGTTGTCAAAACTCTGGTGGGTTTACTAAGCAGCACATTGATTTTAAAATAGAAAATGTATTCAGGTGGGTAGTCATATTGATCTGAAGTAGCACAACAAAAATGGAGTACACTGGCACCTTTAAGACCAACAAAGATTTATTTAAGGCATGAGCTTTTGTGTGCAGGCACACTTCCTCAGACAAAATGTATTACTGGGTTGCAAAGGTGGCACAGATTCTGTGTTCAGAGGAGGTACTGCATGTTTATTTTGATGCTGATGGCAAATGGTCCCGGTCCCAGGCAACTACACACTGCCATGAGCTTTCATCTTTTTCAACCTTCATTTAAAATTCAGCTAGCTTCATGCTGACAATGATTTATAATCTCTCTGTACATTGTTGGTTTCCTAAGTACAGCTGCTTTGTTAGTAAATGCAGCTATTTGTAAATAAACCAAATTTATGACCTGGGACTCCAGATTTTTAAAAGATTTTTTTTAAAGGAATCCAACAATTTTCCTGCTCTCTCCCCCACCCCTGTGATTCCAGTGTGAGCTGGCAACTTAACTACCCTAGACAACTTTGGAAATTCAGCATTGATGAATTTGTTTTAAGCCATTATTGTCCCCAATGACATATTCTTCAACCATTGATTGATGGAGCATAAAACTCTGTTTGCTCAGGAAAGTGGGACTGCCACCTGCTCTTTCCGCCTCCCTTTGAAAGTGTGTTTTAATTTAAAAGAGCTTGTCTAATTAAATTCACTGTTAGTGACAAAATTATCTCCTCATTGACAAGCCTCCTTAGCAACTCATTTATATTTTGAAGTCCATGTCTGGAAGGAAAGGAGTTACAGACATGGGATTAAGGGGAGAGAATGTATGGGGGTAGGGAGGAATCAGTCTCAACAATCATTTGTTTTAGACCAATACAACAAGTCTTTTAGCACTGTAGCAAGTAGATTTACTACGGAATTCACCATGCTATCCTAAACATGGTTATACCCTTCTAAGCCATTGGCTTAAACAGGCTTAGAAGGGCACAACTCTGCTTAGGGTGGCACTGTTGGTCTCTATTTATAAACTGGAATCTCCATACCCCAATTCATTACCTGATGCTTCACCACTGACTAGAAAAACCTTTAGAATGACGGCAGCAAAAAAGGCCTTTGCAATTTCCTTGACTTATAACAGGTCTTTCAAAGTGAGAATTTCCAGTCATTTTCAGTACCATATTTTCACATGACTACTCTGCACACTTATACCGGCATTGTTTTATAGCTTACTGAAGTTGCCTTATTCTTAAATACGTTAAGCCCTGTCTGGGGCAGAACACAAACAAGGGGTTTTCCCCTCTGTCAGCCTAAAGGCTATTATTGTTGTTGATCGTTATGACAGGACCTTTCTTGAAACTGCCTTTGATGAATTTGGATAACCTGGTTGGTTTTGAGTTATAAGCCTTCCCCTCAGTTACAAGATGTTAAGGTAGCTGCTGCTGAGAGGTCAATTTTGTACTGAGCCCGAAGAATCCAGACAGCACTGAAGCAGGAAATATAATTAACTAACATAGAAGATTATTTATGTGCAGGTTATGTGGTGAATTCTCTTTAAAGCTTGAACTTATCAAGTCTGTTCATCACCAGAGACAGGCCTCACAACTTTGTCTGCACCCGGCGGTAGAGTTCAGCCATTCAGCAGAGCTACACACAAAATTTTCTACTTCCTTGCTTAGAACATTCCAGTGTCACCTATCTGCCCTCTCCTTCAGGCAGCTCTGAACTCCCCCCCCCCCCCCCCGCATTAGGTGATTGGCTACTTGAGCAGCATTCCCATAGGCTAAGGTCTGAAACAGCTGAGTGACTCTTACCTGCCAGTAACATAGCAGTCTCCTGATGGTCACAATGGTTGCAAAACCTTTTGTTCCAGGGACCATTAGAAACTTTTGTTCTTCTTTAGAACACATCCATTTGTGTTGAAGTGCTGGCTATGAATAAAAGCCACTTCCATTGCTACAGGGAGCTTAAGCTGTGGAGCCACCAATTTGTCTGGTATTCATGGTCTGTCAAGAAACTGGTTCCATTTCTCCAGGTTGGGCACCAGTAGCAATCAATGTCATGGCTAGTGTCTGAAGAAAAGGAAGGTACTCATTCCATGTCAACTGCACTATGAAGCAATTCAGTTCCGGGCCTTCTGTTATTTCAACTGAAAGACAATCAATACGGTTGCACATCTTGCATGAATCAGTTGTTAAAAAAAAAAAGTGTGTGTGGAAAAATAAATAAATAAATTCAGCTAATGATGGTAAACTAAAGTTCAAATAATGCCGAAATATTTTAATCAACCCCTCTGTGTGCGTATTACAAATACAACATGTTCCTGCATCATTTGAGGATCTGTGTAGTTGTCAAGAAAAGGCACAACTTTGGAATGCTTCTCTGCAATGACTTTTATGCATCATTACACTTTGCCCATGTTCCCTGTCTCCCAGCATGGATTCTTCTGTGAGGTTAGGAGGTAACAGCAGATGCAGTATTGAATGTATAAAAAGTGGGGAGGAAGGTCTTACTTTCACATACATGTTAAAGTCATGTCCAGTCAAAAAATGTTAGGGTACATAACATTTTTTAGCTGGTTCATCTTACACTCAAGTTGGCCTTCCTTTCTCATAAGTACAGTACTGTTGGTAATGGTTTCCACATTAATAGAGGAAGGCCGCTGCATGTTCAAAAAGAAATAATGACAGAAATTGCATGAATTTATTTCCACAGCTCCTAAAAAATATTTTTAAAAGAAAAGTCATATTAGCAAATATCTAATTTTTAAGTGATTTTTTATGTTAAACTTACCCACCAATCCTTTATTCTAAAGAACTTGACTGTATTCCTGTTGTGGATTTTCTAAAAGCTGCATTATAATTTTATCAAAAGACATATTTTTTTTAGTTCATTGGAATGCCCACCTATGTTGGATAAGTAAGTGTCAGCAGGTTGTTCAGGAAGTACTATAGTAAACACACAGGTTCATATAACAGCTTCCTCAGTGAATTGCTTTATTTGAAAAATAAACTAAAATGACATGACTTCCCCTCACTCAATGTTATTAGAAAAGTTACAGAACCCATTGTTAGACCCCTTACTGTCTTTTCACATAAAATGGTATTAAACATGCAGGGAATGTATTTCTGCAATAGACAGGTTATATGACTTCACAGTTATTTTAACCATTTGAAAAATTATGGCATACTCCAAAGATTTACAGCATCTTAATGGGATGTTTTCCCTTGTAATATCTCCTCCTGTGCAACCCTAATTTCATTGTAACACAGTTTTGAACACCAGACATACAATTGCTTTCTGTTTAGGAGTGAAAGCCCTTTAATTCAAGGTCAAATTGTATGAGCTTAACGAAGCATGATGAAGAGACAGTTACAATTCAGCAAAGACTAGTTAAACCTTTTGTGTCTGTAACCATTTTCGTCTTTATTTCATTTTTTACTTCAAAACTCCTCAAAACAATCAACTAATAGGTTTGACTCTCTCTGAAACAAAGGACAGCTCATTTTCTGCCTTCAGAGTTGAATGTGCACACATCCTGTAATTTCACTTTTGCTTAAGTTAATAGCATCTGCTGAGGTAATTAGAAAATATAATGAAGTGTGGTTTTAGAATTTCACCTTGGAGTTCTCTCAATTAGCTCAGGAAAATGGAACAAGAATTTCTCGTAATCTGACTGGAGCTGTATAAACTAAACTAAAGGCCTATTTGGAAATTACTGTACATAGATCACAACAACTGCCCAAAATATCTCATGGCAATAAACTAAAAGTATTTTCAAAAATGCATTTTTAAAATCCAACATTTGGAGACTTGGTACTATAAGCATTGTCATGTTTGGCCACTATTACTGAGTAACTACCTTAACCAATAATTATGCAAGTGTTGAGTACTTCCATTCCCAGTTCTGTTATGTGCAAACATTACTGCTAATATGGATGCTACCAAAAATAGCACAGGTTTCAGAAATTAAAAAAAATACAAAACAAGCATAAAGGACCATGGTTACTCAAGAAAGGACAATGGTTACCCATTTTCTTTATGAAGAAAATGAGTTGGCTGCAGGTATAACACAATCTGAACCAAGGAAGCTTAGTTGTGCTCAAGAAGTAGATCTGGACAGAATAACCAAAAGAGAAAGCAGAGGCAGAAATGCAAGTTATTCCTGATAGAACAGTGGTTCTCAACCTGAGGGTCGGGACCTCTTTGGGGGTTGAATAACTCTTTCACAGGGATTGCAGCAGGGCAAGCAGCTTGTTTGGGGAGTGCCATCTACACAACAGCCTTGCGGGGTAGATTGAGATAGAGCATTCGTCTGTTTGGAGCAGTGGAAAAGAGTGAGATCAGCATTGGGGGACAAGAGGCAGAACTGAACTGAGAAACCCCAGAAAAAAACCCCCAATTTATATACAATCATGATCAATGGATCTTAACGCCACTGGTCAATTTTGGTTTGATTTCTGTGAAAGAACACTTGCATAATTTTATGGTTGGGGGTCACCACAACATGAGGAACTGTATTAAAGGGTCGTGACATTAGGAAGGTTGAGAACCACTGCCATAGAACTACATGGCTGAAAAGCCCAGATCAGACTCTGATAATTTTTTTAATGCTCTTACATTTTTGTGTGTGTGTGTGAATAGCCTCTTGTGGCGCAGAGTGGTAAGGCAGCCGTCTGAAAGCTTTGCCCATGAGGCTGGGGGTTCGATCCCAGCAGCCGGCTCAAGGTTGACTCAGCCTTCCATCCTTCCGAGGTCGGTAAAATGAGTACCCAGCTTGCTGGGGGGTAAACGGTAATGACTGGGGAAGGCACTGGCAAACCACCCCGTATTGAGTCTGCCATGAAAACGCTGGAGGGCGTCACCCCAAGGGTCAGACATGACTCAGTGCTTGCACAGGGGATACCTTTACCTTTACCTTTACCTTACATTTTTGTGGAAAGAAAGATGTGAGGAGATCATCACTTTGGAGAGATCCAGCCATTGCGCCACTTACTTGGACATGTGACCATCCAGATCTCTTCCTACATGGCTGGCGGCATTCAATTGCAGCCAGGTAGGGTGTGGCCCTGCAACTCAATGGGCTTAAACAGACGGCCAGACCGGGTGTCTGACCTCCTTTGCTATCCACACCACCAGGGTTTGCTGCTCCCACTCTCACTCCCTCCCTGTATTCAGTGTTTCTGAGTGTTTGCTTTATTTGTCACAGCTACATTTTTTGTTTGTGGTCAGATACTTTGGGGCTGAGCCTTTGCCTTTGTCCAGGCTTTGCCTAGTTCGGGAGCCTCCATATGAGATTGCTCATTTGCACATGCAGCAGTGACTTCCCTGGTGGGAGACAGCTGTCACACGTGGCAAGGTGCCTGAAGAGAACCCCAATAAAGGCTGATGCCAGTGGGCTTCTCCTTAGCTTCACCTTCCTGGTAGTCCAGCAGACCTGATGGGTAGGGGGAGCTTTACAGGCATATTGCTCAGACCCTGTGGGTGGGCCTGCCAGTGGGTTCTTATCCTCAATGGACTGTGGGCCTGCTGGCTGCAGGATGGGGAAGAGTGTTTTTGTGGAACCGTCCCCTCACATTTGGTTTGCCTATGCTCATTTGTGTAACAATAAAAGCTGTGGCCTCAATCAAGCCAAACAAAATTCAATATGTGTCTTTGTATCCTTTATGCGCCAGTACTGTCCAGCACCTACCCAGCAATTGTTCTTAAATTTATTACTATGACATCCTACACGTCTCTAATTTGGCAAAGGTTCCAACTTTCTGTTCCTCTAATAATCACCTATTAATGTAAGTAGGTAATAAAATTTCATCCAATGTTCTATTGCATCCTGGATCCAGGAATTCTTGATAAAAGAATATGACAAGTTGCATAAGTAGAATTTCCTGGTGGACTGTATCCAAAATAAACTTAAATTAACCATACATTGATGTAGTGGTTAGGAGTGTGGATTTCTAATCTGGCGAGCCGGGTTTGATTCCACACTCCCCACCATACAGCCAGCTGGGTGACATTGGGCTCGCCACAGCACTGACAAAGCTGTTTTGACTGAGCAGTAATATCAGGGCTCTCTCAGCCTCATCCACCCCACAGGGTGTCTGTTGTGGGGAGAGGAAAGGGAAGGCGACTGTAAGCCGCTTTGAGCCTCCTTCGGGTAGAGAAAAGAAGAATATAAGAACCAACTCTCCTTCTTCTTCATATTTCAATAGGTTTTTGTGTGGTGGGGAAAGAATCTGAGGGCCATTTCGCACGGCTTCAAAGTAGCAGAATGGTTGCTATTTGGAAACGCTACTAATTTGCCATAACCCACGACGTCGTAGACAATCTGCAACAATCCTGAAACCAATCAGCAAAAAGTGCTTCGTTGTGGCGCTTTCAGGGGAATCCAGAAAAGTGGATTCACCCTCCGGATAGCGATACACTCCTGCAACCAATCTGCAACAGTAGCGCTAAAGACCTGTGCGTTACCATTGTTGCTGGTTCTTCAAAGTCCCTCCCCCTGGCTCTCTCCTCCAAACTTCCGGCGAAGCGATCGCCATTTTTTTTTCTCCGAGCGAGCGGGGATAAACGTACCGGTGAGCCTCTTTCTGTTTAGAGGCTTCCCTGGCTTCAGTCCTTCACCTTTAGTCACTAAGCACAAACCACTGAAAAGCCCATTTGCTGAAATAAAGTCCCTTTATTTTTTACAAATAAATTCAGCCGAAAATCGGGACCGTGAGAGGGGGGGGGATTTTTTTTTTATCACTCGAGGCAGCGTGCAAACGATCATACAATCAAACGACAGCTCACATTAGGCAGCTGGATGGGTCTCTCCGTAGCAACGAATCTACCTAGATTCGTTGCTATGGGTCGTTTTTTTTTTTTTAAACCTTTCTTAAAGGGAAAGGGGCTGTTTGGGAGCATGCTAACGGCTGCCCATTGGCTGCTTGACGGCCAGGGGCGGGACGAGCTTGGCAATAGCGCTTCCTTTCTAGCGATTTCTGCCGAGACCGGAAGCCTGTGGGAAACGCTAAAAAACGCAACTGATTCCACTACAAAGGCAGGTATGCATAACGACGAATTCCACTATTTTAAATGGCGATTTTTCATTCCGCAAACAATTTGCAACAAAGATCCCTGTGCGAAAAGGCCCTGAGTTTAATTTGCATGAAGTATTTATTGTGTGGAAAAACATGTTGCAGCTTATAGAAGTAATTTTTTTGTTGTTGTTGCAGGTCCTGAGCAATATATCCTTCTTTTCCAGTTCCCTGACAGGGCTAAATCATTTTAGAACTTCCTACCCACTAAATGTGGTTCATCCAGGTTTGGTGACTAGTTGATCATATGACGCAGGATTAAAACAATATTATAAAAGTGAATAAATGCAAGTAATTTTAAGTGTCGTTATTTCATGTTCAGAGGGGAGCATGGGGTCTCAAACATTTCAAGTAAATTGCTCCCTACGGATTATTCACTCCACTCCATTAAACACTCATAAGCACACTCAACTATCAAATTAGCACTGCTGAATTGTGTTACTGGGGATGGCTATTTTTATTCACAGCAGGCAGGAATCATTACTCTGTAAAAGCAACCCACTACATCCTCTGGTCTTCTCCTTGTCATATTTTGCTTCACCCTGAGCTACTGGCTTCATGGAACATAATCTATTTTGGTTTCCTAGTGTTGAATACTGATCAAGCTATTCTCAACATGCCAAACTCTGCATTGCTTTGCATTACTTGTCATAAAATAATCTAACACATTGCATTCTGTGAAAATGTACAGAGTAAGTGCAATTTGTCACATGCTTTGAATTGGAGCTGGCTTTTAATTTGCAAAAAAAAAAAAAAAAAATCCAGTGCTTTTCCTAAGATTTTTTGCTTAAACTTTGGCCATCTCTATAGCTCTCCTAAAAGGTTGCTGAATGCACTGCTTCCCTTGATTCCACCCAAAAGCAAATTTCTCGGTAGCACTAATGAGTACATTAAGCATATAGAGAACTTAATTACACACTATGGTTCACTTCCTATTTTGCCACTCAGGCATTTAACCAGAAAAAAGTGCTAGAGCAGTCAAAATGGCTTGGGAAAAGCAGAGGAAATTGAACACAGGTGAACACATTTTTAAAAGCCACATACTGCTTTCAGGAAATACTACCAATAATTCAAGTTTAAAATAGCTACTGGAAAAGGATGTATACTAATATTGTGGCAGTTTGTCTCCTAACAATAAGTATTTAAGAGAGAAATAAACATGTTTGCTAACAGCTACTTTGAACTAAATTACAGTGGTGCAGGAGGAAGCATTACATTCTCTCTTCTCGACCTTAAGGAGGCAAAACAGGTTTACCAACCTTGCAGGCACTTTCTGAACCCAAAATCTGCCCAAAACAGTTATATTTCAAAAAGAAAGCCAAACAATACCTTCATTAGATTGACATCCATGGTATATATTTTTAAAAGTGAAGAAAATGGCAGGACTGCAGCTAATTCTGTGCTGTTCCTTGCTGCATAGGCTGCTTACATGGGAGAACATGGAAATCAGCCTGATGCTTACACATCACACATATACATGTAGAAGTGTGTGGTGGGGTATATGTGTACAATTGATGACTATGTGTCTAATAGCCAAGGACTGGCCCCAATGTGCCTAGAAAAATCTGCACTGAGACTCAGAGAGGCCTATTATGCACGGCCGCTGAAACGGGGGCATGGAGAACGCGGAGGAGGAAGAAGCGAAGCAAACCGCTTACGCACGGGACGCAACGGTGGCAAAACCCAGAGTATCCGATTATGCATGCGGCTACTCCAGAGCCGCTTCTGGTTGCACCCTTGTCCCGGGAAGCACCACTTTCTTCCGCATCTCGCTAATGCGGCTTTTTCAGCGGAATACGTTGACTCTGCGCCCGGTTACTGCCTGAAGCGTGCATAATTGGTGATCTTAGCTGCCATTCCACCCCGAATGCGGACCTTCCACTCCATGCATAATGGGCCATACAGTGTTAGGCAAAACCAGGGGAACCGCACATTTCTAAACACATATTAGTTTTGGGGGAATTTATTTTGTTGTACAACCCTGTTCTTGGGATTCCAGCCCCCAAGTGATACTTGAGGATCACTTGGAATTACAATTTATCTCCAGTAATCAGTTCCCTGGAGATGGATGATTTGGAGGGTGAAATCTGAGCTATTGGTATTGCACCCCATTGAGGTCCCTATCCTCACCAGATACCATCCTCAAATTTCCAGAAATTTTCCAAAGTAGATCTGGCAACCTTACTCCCACTCCCATCCCTTGATGGTGGCAAGGGGGAACTTGGCAACTCTGCCACACCAGTTAATCTTAACATTTTCACCTCTGTGTATCGTTCAAAAAAAAAGAAAACAAAACACAGTTGCCAGAGTTTAGGCAAAATGAGGATTCTGTAGCAATTTGGAAAAGTGCATAAAACCATAATAGGGACAACTACCAGAAATGGGTGGAAGGGAAGCTGAAGCTAGCTCAGGTTTGCTTCTCTTCTCTTCCCTGGCCACAGTGGAGCAAAGAGGGAAACGAATTGACTGAATGATAAGGGAAGCTTAAGCTGGTTGGGGGAGTTTAGCCAGGGCAAGGGGAGCCAGATGATTGTTTTATCTTACTATTCTAAACAGCCCTGAGCTTGTTTGCAGAGGGGTGGTATACAAGCTGAATAATAAAATAAGTAAACGAAACATGTGAAATTGTGCTTACCATTGTTTTGACTGCCCACACCCAACTCTGTTTCCAAACCTCACCGTACCTGTAGGGAATGGCTGTTAAAAAATAAAGGAGAGGCTGTTTGGGCATTGAATGCCATCACAGAAAGAATAAACTGCTTAATTAGGGTAAATGATACAAGTTCTTGGGAGATTTACTGTCCTAAATTATGCAACTCCCTAGAATGGAGATGAGATTGTTGATAGGTCAGTTGCTCTTTCTCACACATTCTAAACCAGTGGTCCCCAACCTGCGGGCTACGGCCCGGTGCCGGGCCACAAAGGCCATGGCGCCGGGCCGCGGCTCCCTCTCCCCGCCCCCGCAGTAAAAAACTTCCCAGGCCGCAAGCTTGCGGCCCGGGAAGCTTCTTACTGTGGGAGGGCGGGGAGAAGGAATCGGGGCCGGGCCGCGTCCGTGCGGGCGTGGCTCGCGGGCGCGGTCCGACGCGGGGGCGCGGCCCGCGGGCGCGGCCCGATGTACGGGCGCGGCTCGCAGGCGCGGTCCTATGCGGGGGGCGCGGCCCGATGAGCGAGCGCGGCCCGCGGGCGCGGCCCGATGCGTGGGCGCGGCCCGCGCCCCAATGTCCTGCCGGTCCCCAACCTCAGAAAGGTTGGGGACCACTGTTCTAAACAATATGTCCAAACATGTCTCTAGAGGCTTGTCTCTGACTGACATCCATTTTTGTGTCCTGTTGGCCCAGACAGTGTATTTGCACTTATGATTTGTCTAACATCTATTTCTATAGGTTGTGTTTAATATCTGAAATGATATTGAAAAAAAGATGTTTATGATTTTCTATCTATAAACTGCCCCTCAATGACAGGAGGGGATCTGACTACTAATAACAGGAGCTTTTTGGGGAAGGGGCCAGTCACTTCCAGTTTTTTAAAATTTATTTATTTATTTATTTATTTATTTATTTATTTATTTATTTATTTATTTATTTATGGACTTGTATACCACTGCTCTCAAAGAGATTTGCGGCAGTTCACAGCAAAACAGTAAAAACAATACAACCCCTAAAAATCCCCATAATACATTAAAAGATAGCAATACAGTACAGTTCTAACTCCCCACCTCCTGTCCAGCTTGTGGTCATGGAGCTGTTTTGTTAGAAGCGAGGGTCCTGCACTCACCAACATTAGAGGACCATTGTGCTTTTCGAGCTGTTCCCCAAAACTCTTTGGTATTCTCTGACATCACTCCTCTCCACCTTGTATTTCTTTCATGGCTTTATTGGTCAGCAGCAGGGACAGATGGTATCCTGCTACAGTGGCAGGTCTGTTCCCTCCAGGCTTTTCTGTCACAGCAAAGGCATGCAGGAGTTCCATTTGCAAGGAATGGTAATAGGGGAAGAGCTTTTAATGGGTCTATCACTCTCCCAGTTTTTAATTAAAATATGCTTTTGATGCTTCATTTCCAGCATCCCCCACCCATACACATACATTGGAAAGTTGGTTTGGTAATTTATCTCGCAGCTATGAAAAAGTTACTAATGGAATCATAACAAGAATTAATCTTAATTGCACACTGAACCCACAGGCCGTAAGCAATGCAACAGCAACATGTGCATATGTAAGAGCAACGCCTGGCCTTTTTAGTTCCATAAAAGTGGTCTGAAAAGTAGCAATAGTATTGATTTCCTATGTGAACAGTACAGTATTTTTTTTTCTTATATTGGCAAATGGAAAGACTCTGGACTCATTCACATGAGAAAGACAAGAAAAATTGTGCCTGTGCCACACATCTCCAAAAACTATTCCGAACATAAAAGTTACTTCTCAAAATGATATCATCTCCCTACGTGGATTCAGTGAAGAAACTTGCTCTGTGGAAAGACAACCACTTTTTCATAACTAAAGTGGGGAGACGGGCTTGTAGCTCACAATACCAAACCAAGAATGAATAGTGTATAAACCTGACTGAGTCAGCTTTATGAAGTATTCATAGATACCCCCATTGATTTACTTTGCTTGTCAAAATCCAATTTACTGTTTAATAGTATACATATCTGCAGCAGTCTCCAGCACTGGTGAAATACTTGCTCCAAAGTGAACAAGAAGACTTCCTTGTGTATGTTTTATCTCTCATGTCATGACAAAATATGATCCTGACCATTTAGAAGCAAGTTTCTCATGAGAATGCCAATAAGAAAAGCAAAACCTTTAACAAGGCTCTCCAAGGTGCATAGTCACATACATTTTCCCTCCTGCTTTTTTTTTCTGTCTCAATACTTACCTGTGCAATATATTACAGTGCTGATCACTTGTCATTCTTCAGGGTGTTCAACCACTTCATCAGATGATCCAATTGTGGGCCAGGAGGGAGGGAGGATGCAAGTCTAGACAACTTTATCCACGGCAGATGGGCACTACATTAATTCTGCCTCTCCAACTGGGTAACCACTGTTTACTGTTGGTTGAACATAAGGTGGACTAGTATTTAAAAATATAGAGAGAGATTGGCTACCCTACAGTTCAAATGAGAAATGAAACAATGGGCCCAAAGGTATATATTGTTTCTCTGAAAGAAAATGCATGAGTAATACCTACTTGTATCTATGACTCAAGCAGACTACCTTCTGTATTCACTTGCTCTTAAAGAACCAGTTTTCTCCTTTGGGCCAACTGTTTCTCTGGGCAGACACAATCTCCCAGAACTCTAGCTTCACGGAATTGTTGGTCCTGAAGGGGCATGTACAGAAATGCAATGTCTTGCCATTTATAGTCTTGTCTTGCAGTTTCTAAAACAAACCCCTCAATGTTTCAGATTCTTAAACATTGAAATTGTGGCTATATGAACAATTCTCCTTTACTGGAGTTTCCAGTCAATACACTTCAGAGATATTTGCTAATGATTGTGCCGTTATGTTGTTCTACTCTTTGCTTTTATAGTAAATCCCCTTGGACACATTACAGAGAGGTGGAATATAGCTAACAAAAAACGTACAAAAAGATGTTTGTTGGGACAAATCATTCTAAAAGTAAAAAGATATAATTTCATTAAAATCAATTAATAAAAATTGTAAGTAAAGTCCAATTATTGGCCATACATGGCATACAGAACAATTATAGGAAGTTTTCAAGTTATTCAATGTCCTCCCATAGTTCAGTAAATCTGGTAGAAAAATAAAGGATACAGAAGAAGAAACAATTTTTAGACTTTGTTTTGGAGGCTAGTCATCCACACTGCAAAAATGACAACAATCCCTAGAATAATGGTTTTTCAACAAATAACTATGAGCTGCAGTATTTCCAGACCTCAGACCATGTCTAAGCTTGTTAAGTCCCCGAATATAATTCAAGAAGCTTTCTTCCCAAACTAGTATCCCTTTAGATTGGAGCGAACTCACTGGAGTACGATTAATAAGAGAAATCTATGCTGGATGTGATCTGCTTGAACTTCAAGCAGTCATTCAACTCATTTCCCATGAAATTACTGAATAACTTTATAAGTGCTTCACCAGGAGCAGACTTTAGCTCAGGATTCTAGTTATAGCACTTGTTAATACTATCTTTTTCTACTGAACTCTGAGAAGTTTACAGGTCTCTTTTTCTATACATGTTAAATGGCATGAACAGCGATGGTTTAGAATGGGGCCATGTGGGAATTTTCATGTTATTTATTGAGTACATTTATATGCCATCTTTCCATCAAATGTAGGGCTTCCAGGCAACAATTTTTTTAATGGTAGTTTATATATACACTAGCAGAAAAGCCAGTTGATTAAAAATACAACAGGCTCTAGCCTCCACACCCACCTCCCCGGCAGCCCCAGAGAGACCTAGCCAGGCTGCGGTGGGGCTGGTCAGGGTGGGATCAAACTCAAGTGGACATCCCCTACCTACCCCCCCCCCCCACCTAGGCAGCCCCACCGATGGCTTGCCAGGCTAGGGCAAGGCTGGTTGGGGTGGGGGTGAACTTGAGTGGGCTCCCTTTGCCTCCCTCCTGACCTACTCACCCAGGCAGCCCTGCCGAGGCCTGGAAAGGCTGTGCAGACTCTCAGGCGGGGGCTGACTTACCTGACTGCCACCTCTTCGTGTGGCTAGAAGGCAGAGGGGGAGGCAGTCGGGAATGGTGTGTCCCCTACTTGATTGGTCCTCTGGGGGGGGGGCAAGAGCCCTCTCCAAGGGCTAATCAGGGAGGTTGAGGCAGTTAGGGGTGGACCATCCCCTGCCTGATTGGTGCTCTGGGGTGAGTGACTCTCCAGGGTCCCAATCAGGTAGGGAATGAGTCCCAGCTCCTCCCACCATCCCTTTCTGGCTTTATTTATGGTACAGATAAAACAGTTAGAAAAAAGACTCACCTATTTTACGAAACAAAACCAGATTGCTCACATTGTTATTTGTATTTTAAAGATATTTTTAAAGCCCTCCCTTAGTAATATGTAGTCCAAATTCTATTAACAAACATGAACATGGACTAAAGCATTAAATCTTCTCTACTCTTCATGCATGGCTCTGGTCTGAATCATGGCTGCAAGCCTGCACAAGTTACCATTTACAGACTGATGGAGAACTTTGATCTTGATCACATATCTTGCTGTACTGAGAGGCTTCAGGATTTAGCAAATATATTGGTGCTCCCATTTTAATAGGTTAGCAATACATCAACACTTAACATTAAAAGCAACAAACTACAGCTTGATATATAATCTTATTAAATTCAGATCCTGTCATTATAGATAGTATTGACGCTTCTTTTAATTCTGACTTGCAGTTCTCAGAGCTCTATCAGCCTCACCTACCTCACAGACTGTCTGCTGCAGGGAGAGGGAGGGTAGGCAATTGTAAGCCCCTTTGTGAATCCTTTGGGTAGCAAAAAGTGAGGTAGAAAAAAATAGTTCTTCTCCACTGACCCACTAGCTACTACCAACCCCACATAGTTCCATTTCCTGATATATGACAATCCATTCTCCTTAAGCTCCATCACATTATCAATTAGTTCTTGACAATGTCCAAACTGAGACTACAAGAGCATGAACAGTAGTAAATAAACAGTAGTAGAAGAAAAAGAGTTGGTTCTTATATGTCACTTTTCTCTACCTGAAGAAGTCTCAAGGCAGCTTTCATTCACCTTCCTTTTCCTCTCCCCAAAACAGAGGTAGGTGAGGCTGAGAGAGCCCTGTTATTACTGCTCAGTCAGAACATTTTATCAATGCTTTGGTGAGCCCAAGGTCACCCAGCTGGTTACAAGTGGGGGAGCACAGAATCAAACCTGGCTTGCCAGATTAGAAGTCCACACTCCTAACCACTACTAACCTCTTCCCCTATGCCCTCCAGAGAGTACTATGCTCCACTAACATCAAGACATTGGTGATTCCTGGCCCCTGGGAAGATCGTCTGACCTTGACTAGAGCCAGGGCTATCTCTGTCCCGGCGCTCACCTGGTGGAATGAGCTCTCAGACGATATCAGGACCCCGCTGGAACTAAAACAATTGCACAGGGCCTGTAAAATGGAGCTCTTCCACCAGGCTTTTGGTTGAGACAAGTGACTAACCACCAACCAGAGCTGAGAGGTCCCTCCTATTATCATCTGCATCCACAGAAAAGAACTAGACCCTCATGCAGTAAACCAAGTTAAATGTTCCATCATTAAATGTTCCATTGCTGAAAGTCAATTTGTAAACTGTTCTATTTTCTGAAGCAAGCTCCTGTTGTTGAGAATGCTATATATTGAAATCAAGATGGCTATTATACTGTACTGTTTTATTAAAGTTCCTATATAAACCACCCTGAGCCTTAAGGGAGGGCAGTATATAAATAAAATAAAATCAATAAATGAAATACATTTCAGTCAAGCTTCATTTTTGTAGTAGCCGATTGAGCATCTGCTTGGCATGAAGTGGATCCCAGATTTAGTCAATGGCCTCTGAAGTTTAAAAAGACCAAGCAGTAGGTGATATGAAAGAGCTTTGTCTGAAACCCTGGATAGCCACTGTCAGTGTGAATAGAAAGTACAGACCCTGATAGACCGATGGTCTGTTCCAGTATGATGCAGCTTCATGTGTGCATACATTCATGTGCTTTCTTTAAGTAGAGCTTTTAGGAAGATGATTTTGTCTCTATCGGCCTGTCACTATAGCGACTTGAACTGTCATACTAATCTCAGCTGCTACAGAATTAGAATTCACTACCAGTGTATCTTTGGACTCCAGAATCATTGGACTGGCCCCATTAGTCTGACTGAAGCTGGACCTCTGTTGCATCTAGATAATCTGAAAACTTGCCTGGCTAATTTATTGTGATCTGACAGGGACAGCATTCTTGGTTTACCCTTAGCTCTTTCAATTTTTCGCAAAAGTAAAGAAGCTCAAGTTACTGGATCACTCTGTATTCCAACAATTTTAACATCTGTCCATATTTAGAGATATTGTTCAATTATGCATTGCCTGGATTTGCTAATTAATCATCTGACACCAGTCTAATGCTTCAGCTTGGTGTGAGGTAAACCAGCATCTTTACTATTCTAGTGAAAACACATACAGGGTCTTTTCTATTTTCTCACACCCTCCCTTCTCTTGCTTGCTTGCTTGCTTACTTATCTTGCCTTTGAAAGTGTCCTTGCTTAAAAGCCACATGGGACTGAAGGCTGACAAGCCTGTTTGAGGGAACTGGAGAAACAAGCATCTGTTGTCTAGCAATATTCCGCTGAGCTCCAGCCATTGCTAGGCAACTGTCCCATGCATCTCTAGTTATTTCTTCAATTCTTCTATTCAGACATCCAAATGGCACTGCCCTTTCAGTGGCTGAGGACTTCTCCTCACTACCACATACCTTAAAGCCTTTCTGACATCAAATCACCTGTTGGAGGCCCTTATGCATGGCTAGTTCATGTCATCTTTATCAGTGATTAATACTGCAAATAAGTTGATAAACCAGAGCAAAAAGTACAATATAGAGTGGCAGATCAAGAAGGGGAGAAGAATGAAAGGGACAGATTTGTGATAGGCCATGATAAACAATGCATTTACACTCAAATTTGGCTACAGTTGTGCTTTCCTGTGTCCTCTCACAAGACGTTTGTAACCTGTTTCTCATTCCAAGGAACTGGATTCTTATCCTAACATTGGTCTCAGCAAAGTTTGAAGCTCTTATCCAGCCTGAAGAGGCTTTGATGGAAGGGTTCTTCTGCCACACAGAGGCACTGTTATTGGAAGAAGCCTCCTGTAAGCCCTTTCATCAGCAGTCAAAGTAACAGAATTATTGACCCCATGTTAGAAACTGGTCAAGGTAAAGTCTGAGGCACAGAGAAACAAATTGCTATGTTCTCAGTGGAAGAAACTAACCTTAATGTGGCACAACAAAGAATCAAACGCTATCAAAGTAAAACTTTATTGTACTAGGCCATATGCCATTGCAAGATATCAAACTTTGTGTCAAACCCTCTTACAGCCTGGTGCTCTAACAGTTGGCGTATATTCCTTGATGCCATGTATATTGCCATGCACTGTTAATGAACCTCTGCTAAATCAGCATCAAGGTCAGAGATATGGGTACAAAGTCAAAAGCAAATATCTGGGGGATTTGGGCACAATCCAACATAATTAAAATCAATGGAAAGTTAGACATTGTTTTCAACAGAAAACGTACTGTAGTTGATATTATAATGTTAGTTCCAGAGGCTGAAGATGATAAATGCATTTCCCTAATCCCTTAGGATAGAGCAAGATTTCAAGGGGAAACTTAGTGAACCTTTCTTCTGAAACCTTCTCTTTCATAGAATCATAGAAGGGGCCATACAGGCCATCTAGTCCAACCCCCTGCTCAACGCAGGATTAGCCCTAGCATCCTAAAGCATCCAAGAAAAGTGTGTATCCAACCTTTGCTTGAAGACTGCCAGTGAGGGGGAGCTCACCACCTCCTTAGGCAGCCTATTCCACTGCTGAACTACTCTGACTGTGAAAATTTTTTTCCTGATATATCGTTGTACTTGAAGTTTAAACCCATTACTGCATGTCCTCTCCTCTGCAGCCAACAGAAACAGCATCCTGCCCTCCTCCACGTGACAACCTTTCAAATACTTAAAGAGGGCTATCATGTCCCCTCTCAACCTCCTTTTATCCAGGCTGAACATTCCCAAGTCCCTCAACCTATCTTCATAGGGCTTGGTCCCTTGGCCCCAGATCATCTTCGTCGCTCTCCTCTGTACGCTTTTTGACCCAGTTAAAATGATGTAGTAAACAAAGTGTTGGAGTTTGACCCTAGAAACCTGATTTCAGATTCTCATTGTATCTGTATGAAGTTAGGCAAGTCAACAAACATCACATAGCTATTTGTGAAATTAAATGTACTCATCTGAGCTACTTGCATGAAGAGTGAAATACAAATGAAATAAATCTAATACAGTACAATCACCACCATGATGAGGGAAACCATGGCAGTGTCATTATGATTGTATATGTGTATTATCTGGGATCTTAGAATTTTCAAGCTGGGAGGACTACTTGTTTCTCTCAGGGATAAATTTCTCTCTCCTTCCACCCCCCCCCCCCAATATTCTCAGAGCAGCAGATGCAAGGTCAAAGTTCAACCACTGGCTTTCTGGTACTCCATACCAGCCCACACCAGCTTACTTCTTCCCCTGGTTTCAGTCACTATGGATTTACTATCACCACAGACAAGTCATCAGGATAACAGTCCTGTAGTTTTCACCCTCTTTTTTGCATGTGATACCTCTTGTTGTTTATTTAGCAAATAGTCTTTCCTGCCATTTTAAAAAATGACAGCCTTTTTAAACAGAACTGTTAATAACTTTAGGTACAGTGGATTCATAGCTTGAATCCCTGCACCTTTTTGACTCAAATAACTAGGTATTCAATTTGAAGACATTAACAGTGAACAAACTTAGAATTTTTCTTTTAAAAATACAACCATATTAAGCAATTGAGATGAACTGTTCTTAAAATTAAATAGAAGATAAATGCATGCTGCCTTTCTCCTGACAGTTTATCTTATAATTGTAACATATTATTCTTAATGTTTCTGAGTGCTAGTCTTTATTTCCTGTGTTTCCAAGGAAATTAGCTGTCTGCTTTTCAGGTGCATCTCTCCACCTTTGTATGTCCCAGTTGTCACTTACAAATTGCTACTTACATTTCAACTGGGTGGGGGACCCTCTTTTGCCTCTTACCTAATCTTGGCTTTTCAGTTCCAGCCAACTCCATGTTCCTCATCAATTATTTCTTATTCAATAGATAACAAGCATTTGCAATGTCTTCTTCCATTTCAGTTTATATATGACACACCCAAACATAGTAAGCTGGAATAATGTTGTTTTTTTTCTGCAGCCTACTTTTACCAATTAACAAAAGCAAATTTAAAGAAATATATTAGCTGTACAGGGAACCCTTGGTTTTTTAAAAAGCTTTCTACTAAAGCATTTCCATCTAGTAACTAGTGTGTGCGTGTGTGTGGGGGGGTGTCATTAAAGAGTTTACAAAAATTAATTACACTTTTAGAGCTTGCAACTTTTAAAATGTGTATATAATGATCAGTTTTTCCTAGGATGTGAAATAATGAGAGTCCCAAAGGGAAAAGGAGCAATTGTCCTGTCCTGAACACCAACAATACACATTGTTTTTGTTTTTTTTCCCTGAGGTCATAGCTAACTATTGAGTCCGGAAGCAACAAAGAGAAAGATAGCAATGAAAATACATGAGGAAGACAAACAGCTCCTCAAGGCCCATTAAGAAATGCATTTACTCATTTTAGCAGCACTTGCAATGCTGAATCAACCATAAGGATGAAAACAGCAAATTCTTATTTCGACATTAAAAAAGCATGTTTGTCAGAATGGAATCCCAAAGGTTACTCATACCCTTGACAGTAGTCTGTGGGGATAAAGTGGCAACCACACAGTTTATACTGCTCTAACAGGTTGGGAAGATTTTCTCTTTCCTAATGCTGAGATTTTGACATACGGAGATTTCCATTTCACTGACTTTTCTTCATGATATGAAGACAGCTTATCTAAAACATCTGCTGCCCTTTGAGAAAAACAGTAGTCCATTTGTAAGCTTTTGGGAAACATAACCAAATGCTCATTTCATAAAAACCATTGCTATGTGTTTGGCTCTCTGGATTGAGAATGGGCCTCTCATTATGGCTTTGCCTGCCGATCAACAGCTGACTGTTCCATCCATGGCTTAACTAAAGCAGCGCACTGGTTTTTAATAGCTTAGAATTTCTCTCCAGCCTTCGTCATGTGACACTTTTCAGAGACAGGGAGATACGGGGAGAGAGAGAGAGCTAGATGCTGGTTGACACCTCAAATTTGCAGGTGGGGTAGAGAATGCACACTGTCACTTTGGGAATCTGATGCATCAGTGTACTCGGATTCCAGTTCACCAAATACGTTCATTTTACATTGCTAGAGGATGATGTTGACTTCCACCATGCTCTAATTCTACATACGTCAACAAAGAGAGATGAAAAAGGTTTGTTTTTTGTTTAGTGTTTCTATTGGGGCAGTCCATACCACTGAAGACATTGGCTGCTGTTCAGTGTAAAAAAAAAGGGGGGAGGGGAAAATCCACAGATTGGATTTTTGCCATCAGTACGGTTTTATGGTATTGTTATGTATTTTATTTGGATTTTAAATGTTATTGTTAATGACCACAAGCTGTCAGGGTCCAGGAGCGCCGGTTAATAAATATAAATAATTCAAAATAAATAAACACATTTATTAATTACCTGCGATTTTCTGGGACAACTCTTCTGGGAGACCCTGAAGTTACTAGGGGAGGAGGTATCAAAGTGAAACACAAGCAGACAAGTTTCTCCAAAAGATAGTTTGCCTGACATTACCATTTGTCCCCTAAAGATGCAATAAGGTGGGATTCTTGGGTTTGCATTACATGACAAGCATGACGAGTGCCACACACGAACTGAACAGGTATCCTAACATGCACCCTAGAACCTCCTGCAACAGCTACTGGTTCTGCTGAAAATGTACAAGGCTACAGCCAGTTTTCCTCACACTGGGGCTGCCATATTTTCTTGTGAGGCTTCAAAAATAATGCTAAAAAAAGCCAACGATTGCCTTACAGTAATTGTAACTGTACTTTAATGGTGAGCTCCAGGGGTTCTCAGTCTTTTTTGACCCGTGGGCACCTTTGGAATTCTGGCACACGTTGGTGGGCACAAAAAAATTATGGCAGCTGCAGGAAGCAGAGCCAACCACAGAATGTCATGGAGTAGGGTTATGCATAACTCTTCCACATTTCAGGCTGAAGCTAGGTTTAAAAGGATGCCTTTTTAAATTAACATATTGTTTAAAAGTATTATCTTGTTTACATATGGCTTCAATCACACCATGAAGATCCTTCCTTTGCTTTGATGGCAGCTGCTGCTGAAGCAATTATTTTTTTTCAAAAATGTGCATGACCAATTAGATTTCCAGTGGTCAATCAAAATCCCTGCTGGGCAAAAGTCCCACCTTGTCCTGCTCACTTTCTAAAAACTCTTGCTGGGCACTAGGAAAAGTGCCAGTGAGTGCCATGAACACCATCTGAAAACCATACCAGTATTGGAATTTGGGAATACCAACATTTTTCAGGCCCAATATAACTGAATCAAAAAATACTTTTTTGTTTGTACATTCCTAAAGATTCCATGGCTTCCCTCCCACACACACTTGTACACATTTAAATCACATTTTATTTGTTTATTTGTTCGTTCATTTATCATTAGACTTTTATACCGCCGCTCGCCGTAGCCTCGTGGCGGTTTACACATACAATTCTAAAACAATAAAACCCCAATAAAATCCCCATTAAAATATAACATAGTGGGAATTAGTACCAAACTTTCCCTGGTCCATGCCAACACTAAATATTTGAAGGTGCCTTATACTAAATCAGGTTATTGGCTCCTTTTGCTACATTTTCTCCTACAATTGGTAAGTGATTCTCCAGGGACTGAAATGCAGAGACCTTGAGAACCTTTAGGCAGAGATGTTGGTGACTGGATGTAGATTTTCTTTATGCAAAATATAAGCTCTACCACCTGAGCCACAGTCTCTTCCCACAAGTCTAAAATAAATGACAGAGGGTCCACGCCTTCCCAAGTAAATGATTGCTTTATTTAAAGAGGTCTGTGTCACATTTGGTGGGCTCTAGACTAATCCTGCATATGCATATAACATTAATTAATAATGTTCATTGACATTCTTGCCCTACATTGTCCTTGCAGTAACACCATCCTGAGAGCATTGTACTAGGTCTTGTACATGTTTTTACTTTAATACAGTAGCCATTTGCAAACTATTGTGATTTGAGAGCAAGAGGTCACACATTACATTTTTCCTCCTTTTGATACAAGAAAGACATTTTTTAAGATGGTGTTAGAGAGAAGCAGAATCTTTTTCAACCTTATATGATAACTCATTATCAAGCAGAAGTAAACATTTGTGATGGTACCCCATCTTTAAGACCTAGAGATCAGGGAATTAACTTTAACAACCTTTAAAAAATATTCTTTATTTTATACACACACATACACACATATGTCAGGCTTTTGGTACTTTTTCATCTTCTGGTCCTCAATGAGGGCAACACCTAGTGGCCTATTATAAGGGGATTATAGGCTTGAAGGAACCACATAGTAGGCTGGATTAAAATAACTAAGAAACCGGTTTATTTCAATATTATATGTGCCTTGGTTCTCTAAACTTCACCCCTCATATTATAGTAGCCAGATTACTGGAGAGCTGGGCCATGACAAAGTGTAACAATTATAAAATTTTTCTGTTTGACTGATTCAGTCTTCTAATATAAAACAAAATTTTTGACTTTTAGCTGTTTCTGACAGGAACAGCACTCTCTATGTGACTTCAAATGTCCTAAAGTCCCCTATGACCTCCCTGCCCAGTCAGCAGACCTCCTAGCCCTTCTCCCATCAAAATCCAACTTTGCCCACTGGCCAAATGGTAAACTAACCAAACTTATTTGTATCCTTTTCAACTTTTCTACTGACTGTTTGAAAGTAGTTTGCTGAGGCTCTGGGATGACAGAACGTGATACCATCTGTCACACTATAGTTTAAAACAGATATATATTTAAAAATAGCTAGGCACAAGGTTGACAATCAGAATTTAGTTTAGACTTGCTGTAGTCCAGATAGGACATACCTTATAACCTGACTTATGGCAGAAAGAAATTACAAAAGTGAAACTTTTCCCATCATAGTGCTGAAGCAGCTGAGAACAAACTCTGTCCCTTTGTGGAGTTTCAAAGCTCTGTCCTTGTTTGAACTTTATCTACATGCCTCTTTAAGTCACCTGCTCCCTTCACAAGACTGAGGATGAATTCTGCATTAGTCTGAATGGCTAAATTTTTAAAGAAATCAACCACAGACCTCTCCAGGGTATTTGGCATATCATGCTTCTTATTCTCTGTAAAAAGAAAAGGTTAGCTGTACTATACAAAAGACTGGTTCTCCCGCAGACAGTCTGTCTCCTTCTGGAACACAAAGGAGTTTTCCTGATAGTTTCAAATTTATTTACAACCAGAATTTAAGGTTCCTTTGGTTTTATTTAATGCCTTTATTTTGTTCCATTGAAAGGCCTTATCCTGACAAGATGCATAGATGTTGGCTTGAATCCCTCCTTAAATATAGATCAATACACTGTCCACATATTTCTCTGCCAGTAAATTCAAGCATGATCTGAATGGTAAGAGCAAATTTATGGACAATGACTAATAGCACAACATAGCTAATTAATGCCAGTCAATCCAGGCTGTTAAAACAATCATGCCTAATTACGCTGAGCAATGTGATGGTTTTCAAAGTATAGCAGTGCATGAGGGATTCACACAAGGATTTAAGCTTGGAGTTGATGGCTGTTTAACTGGACAAGATTTGTCTCCTGAGCTCAGTGTACCGAGTTGCTATAAAGTAAATTGATCACTTTGGGCTTCTGTGCAACTCTGTTCACAGTACTTTGATTAGTTGTGGCTTGCAGGTTTGCATAACAATGATATACATACTATAGGGTTGATTACCCATCTGACTAATTAAATGTTTTCTTAACTGTTATCTCATTGTTATCCTTAATCTACTGATTTATGTCTGGGTTAAAATGATGTTTGATCCAAGTACTATGCTCATAGATCATTTGTGGCAGTAGCCACATACAAGAATACCTAGGAGAAAATTGACAGATCCATTAGATACACTGAAAGTTGTGGTACAGCATCCTTTGGGTTGTATCAGAGCACAGTGTCTATCAGTTTTAGAACATTAACATTTCTTGATGGTTCTTGTCTAACCTGCTAGTCAAGTGGTCAAATCAACCAACCACTAACCTACTACAATCTATTCCTTTGTAAATATCGCTTTTTATTTTTCTTCATTAGCTGGTATACATGAATATCTTGTTCTCTTACACTGTTCAATTTAGGCCTGCCTAACCCTCAAATAACCCTCAAAAGAGTATCCATGCCTATCAAGGAAGTTCACACCTACAAGGAGAAAAGATCTTTGAAGATCCTCTAGCTGTGCTGGAATGCTGAGAGGCAGATAGAGATGATCCTGGTTTTGATGGGGTACAATTAACACCTGTGACCTCTGCCAGGAGCCTGGGTATGAGTCTTGACTCCTCCTTTTCAATGGGGGCCCAAATTGTGAATGTTGCTTGCCTGGCATTCTTTCAGCTGCACCAGGTATGACAATCTGCACCCTCTCAGCTCCAGGCCTAGCCAGGGTGATCCATGGAATCATTTTGCAACTCACTCTACACAGGGCTCCTCTTGAGATGAAGCAGCAAATGTTCTTACAAGAACCCAGAGGAGGGCACACATGACACCAACACTTGCCCAGCTGCATTGGCTCCAGGTTGGAGACTAGATCAGATTCAAGGTTTTAGTGCTGACTTTTGAAGCCCTAAATAGTCTTTGATCATAATACCTGTGGGACCACCCCTCCTACTATGTCCCCCAAAGAGTGTTACAACCTATGAACCAAAATCTGCTCTCAGAAAAGTTCCCTCTTGCATTTTTTTCTGGGCTCTGTGGGAAGGGGTTGAGGCAGATGCACAAATCTAGCAGCATAGCTTCAGGGGCCTCTCCTCAAACAACTTCCATAGGTTTAGGAAGATTGAATTGGGGAGTCCAATCCTAGAGGCTCCCAAAGAGGATGCCCATATCCAACCTCCATTATATCCAGTGATGGGAATTTAGGTATATAATGGTGGTCAGCTTGGGGCACCATCTTTTAATCAGAGGCTGAATGCTAATTCTGCTAACAGAAATGCTGATTCTTAAACTTTGGCAGATGTGAATGGGTGGGCAGGAAGGGTTGTTTCAGTGCTTGGCTCTTATGGTCCTTTTTTGCATGCTCTTGGAAATGCTGATTGCCACTTTGGGAGCAGGAGGCAAATTTTCTCCAGGCCAGACTGGGGGGGGGGCATCATCTTGGCATGGAATTGGGTTTTGTGTCTGGTACCAGCAACTGATGACAGCTATTTTTTGTTATTTGTCCTTCTCCTTGTTCTCAACATTCCAAAAGTTCCACAGGGGTTGCAGGACTGGAAACCTACATGCTGTCCATCATACTGGAAACACTATTTCTAAAGAGTACATCAACTACTAACCAATTCTTTTCATTGGAGCTGCTAGAAATTCCACTTGGCAGAATCTGCATGCAAAGCAGATACTCTTCCCTATGGACCCACTGTATAACTTCATCTACTGTATCACTTCTGGGTATTCTGCTGATTTCTAAAGAATCATTATAACACGGTCTCATAAAAGCTACACATTATACCCTATATTGACAGGCAGGTGGGCATTACTGGTCCCAAGAAAAGACACTACATGTTTTGTGTTGGCATAGCTGGCCACAGCTTTTATTAGAACCTGGGGTGTTGATAGGACATAGGGTCAGCCAACCACACCCCAACCTGAATTTTACCCTAGTGGCCCCGCCTGGAATCCATCCCCTTCTCCTAGCTGGGAGCGTGGGTTCCTTGGCCACTAGGGCTCCTGCCTGGGAAGTGTCCCACCCGAGGTACTGCAGAGGGCACACATCTCCATTGGTCTAACCTCGAGCCACCTGACTGCATGACACCCAAGCCTTTATCCCAAGGGTCAGTTCATTCACATCCTGGGAGTTGGTCTACAAGCTGTACTCCTCCAAAAACTCAGGCTTCCCCTATGCCATCCTGCTAGCTGTGACTATAACTTTACATTTCAAGAAAACCATGCATTCCCATAATAGCCATAACAATAATCACAGAACTGTTACAACTTTAACACAGGGTAGGAGGGAAACCTTCCATTGCCTTCAGCTCCCAGGGGCTAATGAGGCTGGGCTTGTGCACGTGGCATTATTTATAGCCCGCCTCACCAGCCCATGCACTGACCCATGGTGGCCTGCTGTCCTTGACACACCAGCCAGCACGTCACCTCTTCACACCTCTTTTTAGGCGCCTGGTCCCCAGCCAGTGAATGGGTGGCCTTGGTAAGTCGGTGCCTTCTTTTGTCATCCTTCACACATTTACTCAGAAGTAAATTACATTTTATTCAGTGGGTCTTCTTTCCAGGCAACTATGTAGAATACTGTAGACAATAGGTCAATCAGCACCCAGAGCCCTAAGAGTTATCCAATTTTCCTGAATTATCTTGATCTGAAATTTTAAATTAGAGAGCCTAAGAACTGAACTTGAGACACAGGGTATGCAAATCGCATGGCCTTTGTCACAGATCTTTCTCTTCTGGCTCTAACAGTGGCCAATAGATTATTTTAAGAAGTCATATAAAATGTATATCAGTGAAGTTTATGGTCTAAATGCACATCAAATTTTCTCATACTTTAGGATCATAATTCTGTGATTCATGCAGCAAATGCTTTACTTGTACAAGGTTCTACATTCATCTCCAGCATCTCTAATTATAAATACTTCATTTTACTGATAATGTTAGCCATTCATTTGTGTCCAACTCTTGGTGAACCTATGGCTCAGTTGTCTCCTTCCAATCGTCCCCCATTTCTTTTAGCTGTCTAATGCTCTGTCTAGTGTCCATTTTGATTGTATTTAACCAGCATGTTCTTTGTCGACCTTGTTTCCTTTTACCGCTTACCACTCCTAGCATAATTGCTCTTTCCACTTAGTTGGATCACATGATATGGCCAAAGCAAGTGAGCTGGAGTTTTGTGATTTTGCCTACCAATGATATATCAGGCTTTACGCACTCTGATAGTTTCTTGTTTGTAACTTTTGCTGTCCATGGAATCTGCAGAACCATTCTCCAGCATGAGAGTTCAACTTAATCAACTCTCCTCCTGTCCGATTTCTTCATTGTCCAGTTTTCACAGCCACAAGTGGCTACTGGGAATATGGTAGACTGAACGAATCTGTCTGGTAATCAGGCTTATGTCCTTGTGTTTCCATACTTGGTTCACTTTCACTTTACTAGAAAACTACTATCAGTCAAAGTAGGAAATAGCCTCTCAGGCAACACAAGGCAGTTTCATTATGTTCCTTTCCATTTCCCTCATTGTTTTATTTAACATCCCTCCTCCTGTCCATGGGCCTTCTGCACATTTTTCCTTTTCTGAATTTGTATATGTGTTGGATCTGAAGACAGAGTAATTTGTGCATATTTCTGTATACCAATAAAAGGTACCACAAATGTAAGAAAAAACCAAGATAATTTATTACACATGTACTTGCAAAAATGTCTAAATGTGCCTTTATGCAGCCTATTTACAGCTATGTACGCTGAGATCAGTTAGCAGCTGAGAAACATCTTTATGAAACTGAAGCATTTCTGAAATTGCCTCGCCTGTGCTAAAAATAAATGTCATTGTCCTGGGAGTGCTGCCTTCTCATCACAGCTAAACGTAAGTCAGAGCCTAAGTTGCTCTGATTATATCCTACGTAGAAAGTGAGCAAGGTCTTATTGATTTTTTTTTAGGGGGGTGGAGGCTGGACTGAATACACAGCAGTTTTCCTATAACCATCCCAAAATGATTGATACAGGCAACATTTTTCACCAGATCCCTGTGTGCTAATTCAATTTGATGTGCACGTTGGGGGAATGGAACATACCACAGGGAGTTTTCTTTCAACAGTATACAAAGTACAGCCTTTTTCATTCAATCATGTTTGTGATACAGATCAAATGTGCTCTTCTATGAAGCGTCTCCTGTTGCTGCTCTCTCTAAATGCATTTCAGAGCAAAAGGATGGCTTTCCTGGGGCTCCCTTTGTTGTTCCCTGAAAAGTGTGGAAAACAAGTGTCAACACATCCACCAACTTCCAATTCAGATCAACAATACAGCATGAAGGATAAGTTATCAAAGAAAAAAAACCCCTCTTTTATCCATAAGCACAAGTCAGCAGTGATAATGATGTTCTTGAAAAGCTTCTAGTGATGTTGGTTAATGTTATTACATCTCAGAATATTACATGTTTAGAAAGTGCTAACATTTATACAGAGAAATGGTGTACTGAGATAACATGAGCACATTCAGCATGAATTTCTAGTGAGAGAAATCCAGTTCCCTGGCAGACCTAACCCTGACCGTATAGAATATTTCAGTAATTAACATTATATTTAACCTAATTTTAAAATGTTATTTTTGGTATCATTTAGGATCCCACTACCCTGAGAGTTTTCCATAAGCAGAGCAATCAGATTTACTAAGCTGTTAGTAGAAAGAGCCCTACTCCCTTCTAAGGGGTCGTTTACAGACAGCACAAACAGCCTTCAAGAGCACCTAAAATATTATACTTGCAGCTAGTATCTGGCAGAAATTGACTTTCAAATAGATGGTAAAGGTAAAGGCATCCCCTGTGCAAGCACCAAGTCATGTCTGACCCTTGGGGTGATGCCCTCCAGCGTTTTCATGGCAGACTCAATACAGGTTGGCCTTGCCAGTGCCTTTTCCAGTCATTACCGTTTAAACCCCCCAGCAAGCAAGCTGGGTACTCATTTTACCGACCTCGGAAGGATGGAAGGCTGAGTCAACCTTGAGCCGGCTGCTGGGATTGAACTCCCAACCTCATGGGCAGACAGCTTCAGACAGCATTTCTGCCGCTTACCACTCTGTGCCACAAGAGGCACAAAATAGATGGTAAAGGCCTCTAAATGAAAAAGGTACATAGTCTCCTCCCTAGCAGAGAACATGGATGCCAGCCAGATGTGAGATCTCCAGATGTGTCACATCTTATTCCAGTCCAAAATGGTATAGCCTTGGTATAGCCAGGTTTGATTCCATACTCCCCCACATGAAGCCAGCTGGGTGACCTTGGACTCGCCACAGCACTGATAAAGCTTTTCAGACCAAGCAGTAATATGGTTGAGGCTGGGTGGCAAGGAAGATCAGGACCTCCCCCTATTAAAATGGTGGTAGCGAGGACTATCAGCACCCTCTACACCTCCCCCTCTAGATGCAGAATATCTGGGTTTAAGTTTAGGGGGAGTTGTTTTTTGTCACGGTTTCTTGGTCCATGGCACCTTTGCTGCTCTCCAGCGGTCGCCATGGCTGGGGCTCCCCCTTGGTGTGGCACTGCACAGCTGCTGCTGGCAGCGCCCCCCCCCCCAGCGGGCAGCAGGAAGTCAGGGGCACTGGCGGGAAAGTAAGTGAAGCAGTGGCTCAGGCGGTGGCCGTGACATCCCTTGGCAAAAGACTCCCCCCCCTGGACCTCAGTAAAATTATCATTGACCGGTCCCCGGTGATAAAAAGGTTGGGGACCACTGGTCTATGGGATTTTGTATTATTGTATTTCTGAGTTTTTTTCGGTTTTAATGGGATATGGGTTTTTTTAGCTGATTTTGTAACCTGCCTCGAGCCTTTGAGGGGAAGTGGATAACAACAACAACAACAACAACAACAACAACAACAACAATATCAGGGCTCTCTCAGCCTCATCTCCCTCACAAGGTGTCTGATGTGGGGAGAGGAAAGGGAAAGTGCACGTAAGACGCTTTGAGAGTCCTTCAGGTAGAAAAAAAGCAGCTTATAAGAACCAACTCTTTTCTTTCTCCTCCTCCTCCTCCTGCAATCTCCTCCTGGAGATTAGCGGTAGTACATTAATGATAGCTAAGTACTATTATAACCTTATAACCCCATTCACCTTTGGTTTGCATCACACCAATGGCATCAATTTCTGCTAATGTTCACTAGCATGATATGTTCAAAAAGTTCCCACTTTACTGCCAGTTTGTTATTCTTCAGCAGCACATACAATTTCCTCCCTCCTCTCCTCTTCCCATTCATCCTGGGATATGTTTACTGTCCCCATTGCTCAGGGTGATATGTAATTTTTAGTAGCTGGCAGAGGGGCTTTTACGCTATTTTGCTGTACATATCATTTTTATTTGTGTTTATTGTAATGGATTTTCATTAAAATGTGTGACAACTGCATTTTTCATAGCTTAGAAGTGCTCTACAAACAGCTAAAGGACTGTGAAGGGTTAATTCTTCACAGAAGCAGAGAGCCTTGATTGACATGCTGCTCCAAGCAATCTGATTGGGTAGCATCAGTTGACCAGAGAAAGACTGTATGTTCTGGAGACAGATGGTCAGATTTCTGCCTCAACTTTATTGAATATGATTGCAGCCTTAGCCAAGAGCGGTTTTAAATGCACTGGGGAAAAGTTAGCAAGAAAGTACAGGACGTTAAGCGAAGAATCACCATTTGGGCCAAAGAAAGGGGACAGATCTTCTAGTGATAAGAGAATTTCCCTGTCCAGTTAAATGGAATCAGCTCTGAAGAGTGTAGAAATCCCTGTTGTGGTGTGGTTAGAAATGGCCTTTAGAGATGTTAGAGTCAGTTAAAAACTCAAGATGAATACTCGTGTTTCCAGCCTTCTGGAAACTAAAAGAGTCAATGAATACTCAAAGAAAGTGCACTGTACTGTTTGGAAAACACTGGAACAAAAACCTCTCAACATAAAGATTTTTAGCAACTGTGAATAGCTTAAGAAACATTAATGCTAATATTGAGTTACCTATAATTAAGCTACCTCAGAAATTTCAACCCTTGATTTCAACTGACCTTTCCCCTCTATGTTGAATAAAATATATTGTTAATTTTGAACTTCAAAATGTCTCAAGTGCCATTTTCAGTGGTTTAAGTTAAAGGACAATACTGACTTTCCCCACAGGGTCCTGGGCTGAGCCAGCAATCAAATATCGTGCTGACACAGGGTGGGACAGCAAGAGTTCTTCAGCAAAGAAGAAGATACATTACTAGAGTTGCTCAGTCAGAAAGGGAAAGACAGATGGAAATAAAATTTTGCCTCTGAGGGAGGGAAGTAGACGGGGATGTCATAGCATGTTACTCAAAATGGCACAGGAAAGCACATGATTAGTAGCCATGTTGTAGTGGCCCAAAACATGTTGGGTGATTGATCTCAATTTAGCACGAGTGTACAGTATTTAAAAAGGGGGAAGGGAATCTGATAGCAGTAGTCATGACATTGCTGACGTCTGCTTCCCTCGAATTTTAAAACTGGATTGTGATCCAGTGCAAGCAGAAAAACAATGAATTTAAAGCAGGGAATAGTATAGAGAAAAGGATGAGGTGCAGCATGCTTGATTCCAATCTTCAAAACCTGAAGATTGAATACAAGAAGATTGGGAGTAAGGTCAGTATGCAGAACAGGCCTATAATAGATAGCATTTATAAAGTCCTCTTTCTCAGGATCTGCTTCACATACATTATTTTGTTTTCTGCTTTTGCAATATCAAATGATGTTGCAAGGGCACGCACAGGAATCTGGAGACAAGACACAAGATCAGAGCTTTTATTCAAGAAGCTGCAATGCTATGAAATCTTTCTGTATGGAATTGTATAACTTCTTTCCCTTCTTTAGGTATCATCTTCAGCAGTGTATGTTTTTGCTATATTCCCAATCCTAGGGGACAACATACCCAGGTTCAGAGCCCAGTTTCAAGGGCTGTTCTGGTGACAAAGGTACTGGAAATAATAATAGTTAACGTTTAGGGTTTTAACATGCAAAGCATTTCTCAAAAGTAGATGCAGATGGCAGGCCTTTCCATAAATTGCCTGCAACAGGCCACAAGCCTGCAGGGGAGAAAGACAAATATTATATTCTCTGGAGGGAAGAGTTGCTGCAAAGCTGATTGGATGGGCAAATGCTTCTTTGCTCCACCACATCTGAGCTCTCTCTCTCTCTGAAAGGCCAGCATTTCCCAGATACAATATTTTACACTATTCTCACTATAATGGTAGAAAAGACAGGTAGCCTCCAATGAAAAATACATTTATACATTTATTAAAATATTAATGGATTGCCTTTTCTTGTGGCTCAAGGCTGCTTGGTATCATAACTAGTAATATCACAATGTGCGGCAAAGACTTAATGCAATCGCCGGTTGACACTGCAGAGGGCTGGCTGGAGACAGATGTGACCACCCCAGTGACCTGTTTGTGGCATGTACTGCAAAGCTCACAGCGCATGTGGCATAAAAGGGGCAGGTGGGACCTGTAGCACCTCTAAAAGGCATAACATGTGCAGGTCCTAGTCTCTTCAACCAGGATGCCATGGGAGCAGCTTCCCTCCCACCCACCCTATGTTGTTGTAGAAACCGCCATGTTACAATGTTTGGTTGAAAGTTTCTTAGTAAATATTCTGTTGCTGCTATGGGTTTGCATTGGATGGAGCATGTTTGCAGGGAGACCAGTGTGCAATTGGACTCCATGGGGTTCGGGGCCTCCATAAGAGATTACACATAAACAAGCATGGTTGACCCAACTAGGAGGCCAGGGGCTCATTTTGCCAGGTGGCCTGGAGGCAGCCAAATGAGGTTGGCAGCCTTTGACTCCCCCACATAGGTAGCTACCCTTAGCAGTGTACTCCTGTAGGCAAGGGGATCTGCTGTACTGGCTGGAGATGGTGCAGATCCCCAAAGCACCTCTGAACCCTGTGGGGTTTGATGCAGTTTGCTGACTGCTAGGTCAGTTTCCCTCTCCAAGCTGTGCAAACTCTCCCGTGGGGAGGTAATGAAACTGTGGCCTTGTGTGGTGTCTTATTCCAGCCCAGAATGCCTTCCTGTAAGTCAATTGAAAACCAAGAAAGTAAACCCATCAATAACTGCTTCCCCAATAAAAGATATATTTTCAGTACTGCGTGTAAATAGAGTTGTGGGGCATTAGAATGGACTTGCAAGGAGAAAACAGAGATTGAAACATTATATATCCCTTTGTAATTTATTTATTTTGTTAGTTGGATTTATAACCCACCCCTATCAGACCTATCATCTTAGAGCAGTTTACATCATTTAATAAATACATAAGAATTAAAATCATTAAACAGTTTAAAAACAATCAACAATTTAATCTGCTTTGTTGTTGTTCTTATTAGGAAGTGGGCAGAAGAGTTTCAATACCAAGAAAGAGTAACAGCTAGTTCTGCTGCAGAAATTATCATGAGATATGTTTAAATGATTTCAAGTACTTAATTATACGATCAACTAAATTAAAAATATTATGCCTAACTGAGATTATTTATAAAATGATCTGTAAAATCCAGGAGTAAATTGTCAAACAAATTGTCAAATTACTTTCAGTTTGTCCTTTTGGAGGCTGGCTTTTCCTGTATCCTTTTTAACGAAACAGCTGTAGTTTAAAGTAAACAATCTCTTGATAACTGAGAAAACTACAAAACTGAAAAAGTTGCCATATAGCACAAAGCTGAAATCAGCAGTAACCCACAATATTTTTTCCTCAGTTTGAGCATTCTTACTGTCCTTTCCCTAATCAGTTTGTATTGGATTGTCTTTCCCCCCTTAATCAAATTACTTTGGGTTGAAAAGATACTTTCTCCTTCAGCATTCTATCAGTGAAATCCTAAAAAGAGTTAAAGGTAAAGGTATCCCCTGTGCAAGCACCGAGTCATGTCTGACCCTTGGGGTGACGCCCTCCAGCGTTTTCATGGCAGACTCAATACGGGATGGTTTGCCAGTGCCTTCCCCAGTCATTACCGTTTACCCCCCAGCAGGCTGGGTACTCGTTTTACCGACCTCGGAAGGATGGAAGGCTGAGTCAACCTTGAGCCGGCTGCTGGGATTGAACTCCCAACCTCATGGGCAGACAGCTTCAGACAGCATGTTGCTGCCTTATCACTCTGCGCCACAAGAGTTACGCTCTTCTAAATCCATTGAAATCTGCTTAGAAAAGCACTAAACATGTGTTAACTTCATTCAACTCCAAATCGTCACCATTTGTACTGTATAGCTTTATCACAGTCTTCAGATGAAAAAAAAAATCCAACATCCCTCCTGGGAAAACACATATCTTTTAAGCCAGGCAGAATATTTCTGAAAGTTATTTCTGGCCTGATCCAACGAGACACTTAAAATACAGCTAACCTAAATCCTGCTCATAGCCAAACAAGGTGACACAGTTGCACTGAATGAATGAACAAATACACAGATGAACTAGGGGAAAGCAGCTTTCAGTCACAATAACACCCAGGGCTGCCAGTAGTCTTCCCTAATCAGAACTAATTTAGAGTATCTCCCCTCACCCATTTCTGAATTAAGTAAAATAGGCTCAGGGGACAATAAATATAGTTTGGGAGATGATAATTTTTAGAAAGCATGTCTTGTGATGAAAAATGAGATAACTGAGTATATTTAGCTTGAAGAAATGAAGGATGTGCAAAACTATTTCTGCACAAATCATTTTCCTCGATTCACCCTCTGTTTGTTCATGGGTTTTATTCAGGTTTCTTCATGATATCCCCTGTCTCCTGTGGCTTTCCCAGGGCTGGCACAACTCTGCCTGGCTGTTGCCCCATGATAAGGGACTGCGAATAAATCTGCAGTTCCTTTTTTATCATGGGAGACAATGAGCAGCAAGGCACAGCAAAGGCGTGAGGAAGGGAAAACTCAGGCTGTCCCTTTTCCCATCCTCCCAACTACCCACCCACCCGAGAGTCACTTCTGTTCCCCCCCCCCGCCCTTTTGTCAAAGGATTTTTTTTCCCAAAGCTCACTTCTGCAAGGTCTTCAAGGGAGCCTGCTCCCTGGAGCTGCATTGAAGAGACAATCTTGTGTATATATTTATTTTAAATAAAAGGCTGGAATGGCATTGTTACACAGTTCCAGAGTACTTCATGCATGCATTGCTTCACTCATACTTAGATGGAGCCATCTTTCTTTCTTTCTTTCTTTCTTTCTTTCTTTCTTTCTTTCTTTCTTTCTTTCTTTCTTTCTTTCTTTCTTTCTTTCTTTCTTTCTTTCTGTAGCCTGACCCTGTGGGAGGAAGCTGAAGCAGAGAGCCATGTTGCCTTCCCGCTTTTTCCTTTACCCTGCTAAGTTCAGAGCCACTCTGTGAAGCTGATAAAATGCAGTAGGGGGAGAGTGGGTTGTCCTTACTTTTACTCAACCTCTTGATTTGTCACAAAGCAAAAACCCGAGACAAGACTGGAGGATAAAGTGAGTGGAAGACAGAAACTGCATGGTAAATAAGTGCAGATCTGTAACCAGGAGGCAGCGTTGTTACACCAAATGCGTGTCTGTAAGGACACGTGCCTAAATTTAGTTGTGGGGAATCAGCTAGTAGAGCCAGCAAGAGGCAGCGTGGCGTAACGTGGGACCTTGTATTGCACAGTTTACTGGGTAATTATGTCACTGAGATAGAACCAAGGCAGACAATGATCTAAACATGAAAGGATTTTATTAACACACACTAATTAGACAAAAGACAACACATGCACACTCTAGCATAGAAATGTACATTCCTAGCCACTAGCACACAAGGAAAAGACTTATAGGGGAAGAACCTATACTAAGGGTTGATTGGATGTGATATCTACCTGTCTTCTGGGTGGAGCAGAACGTCGGACAGAGTTTCTGTACCCTGGAAACTGACTGCACTTTGTGGCAGTGGGAGCCCAATATTTAAAGGAAATTTGCGACCTGAGGTGATAGGGGGCTGATCCTACCATGTCCAGGGCTTGGACAAAGAGTTTTATGGCTGAGGCCAGGTCCCAACAAAGAAACGGGTTGCTGAGACAAAGAAACTAGCTGCTGGGAATATGAAGAAATATTTCCTATCTAGAAGGGCTGATGGCCCATTTCTGGCAAATCCTGGATGATTGCTTGTGCCTGGGGATAGTGGTAAGGGAAAAGACAAAGGCCAAATCTTGGTTTAGATTTGGTGTTGAAAGAGAGTGGCCAGTTCCCTTTACGAGACAATGTGCTTGGCTGGCTGGAGGGGAGTCTTGGGTGGGGTGCCTTTGTCTCTCTGTACTTGCCAGGTGTGCTGACAAACTCCTCTTTTGTTTGCAAGCAAGTAGGTTGGGGGAAGCCTAAAGTCCTGCTTCAGAGCAAGAAGTGGGTTTTAGTTGCTCTCCCATTATGCTTTGCAAGGCTTGACCTGGCTTTTCTCTCTCTGGCGCCAGGGTCTGCGCAGGAGTGTCAGGAAGGGTTGACACGGGTGTGCCAGCCTCTGATGGAGGGGTGACAGCCCACATAACAGCGTGCCTTTGCCACCTCCATTTGGAAATGGTCCAGGATGTGACTGACCTCCATGAAGTCTGAAGGGCTGTTGCACAGAAGTGGGCAAAATTAAACAGCAGATTAAAAAACAAACAAACATTGTTTGCTGTGAGCAATGATTCATGAAAGCTCCTATCCTGCCTCAAATTTTGTTAGTCTTTAAGGTGCTACTGGATTCTTGATCTTTTCTACTGGTACAGATGGACTAACATGACTACCCATCTTGATCTATCTTTACTGTTCATTAGAATTTGTTATTTGCTATACAGTAAGTAAGAGGTAGCATATATTTGTCAGTGGCTAATATAAAATTTGTAGTGAATCTTCATTCCATCTCCCGGCTGTCTGCGTTCTAATGTAAAGCATACATATTCAGAATGTATTATCTGCATATAAACTAACATTGTATCATGCTACTTGATACAAAAAATCACACTACCTACTATGTATTATTATAACTGAAAATCAGGATCCACTTGTTACAATGGACACAGCAAAAGAGCACAGGGTGCTAAGGGGAAGCACAGTACTGATCTAGAAACTGAACAATCTCAAATGCTAAGCTAAACAAGAGTAATGAGGGCAGAAGAGTTAGCTAATCATCAGACAGGAAGGTTGAGAACCAGAGGGCAATCAGATGCCTTGTCAGAAAGAGGTAATGCTAGACAGGTAATTCCCGTAATGACAATCTGAAATGTTTCAGATGATTAGAGGTGGTCAAACAGCATTCATTGCCAATGCTGGCAGTTCTCCATCGAATAATTATTACAAATATGAGTGCCCATTATTTGATCAGCACTATAGATGGATGGATAATTAAATAAATTAGCAACAATCTTCCTGACAATTGCTCAGGGATGTATTTGAGAACCCTCTTTCTGCCAGCATTAGAAAATTACTTCAGATGATCTCTACTATTTCTTATTTTCATGAGCTTCAGTTCCACATTATTTTATGTTTAACATTTTTGACCCAGCGTACTGTGGTATTTTGTGGGTTTTGACCTGCTTTGCTTGAGAGACAGAGCTGTGCTGACTTTTTCTTTTAAAGTAAAAAAGTGATTTGGAAAAGTATTCATTCTTAGCAATATCAAAGTCATGCCATACCCCATGGCTCAATCTGAACAGAGCCAAGAAGTCACCCCATCAACCAAAAGTATGTTTCATATGTTCAGTCTAGAGGGAATAGTATGACTTCCATCTTGTGTGATTTCTTTATATCTTCAGTTGAAGACGTTCTTAATAATCAGGGCATGAACTGGCTGACAAGCTTAGGTTTATCATGAATTTTGGGCAGTTTGTAGTTCATAAAGTAATGTTCATGAACTGAAAAACCACCATGAACCTCCATGAATTTTGGTGCAGTTTCTGGCTGTTCATGAAGAGCATAAAGCTGCTAAGCTGTTTGGTTCAAATGGATCACAGTCAAATCAGGTCAGTTTGTGAACCAACCTCCAGGTTCGTATACGTTCATGGTTTGGTCTGTATTTCAGCTACAAACCAAACTGCCAAAAATGCAGTTTGTTACTCTGAGTTCTCACACTCTTCCCACTCCCGTATATGGAGTGTTGGCACAGGTCTTGGATAACATAGTGATTCCAGTAACCAAGTTGGGTTTATGAATAAAGGGAGTCTCTGAACTCCACTGCATTGTTCTTGAATTGTTCCATTATTTGCAGACATGGTAGTCCAGTTGCATGAATGAACGAATGAATAAATTAATTAGAGACTCCCTTTCAACCATAACAAGTTCCAAGGCTGTTTATTGTTTAAAAAAATTATATTTGCCTTGCAGGGGGATTTTGACCACCTAATGCGGACACTGACAACCATAATTTGGTGTAAAATATTTGGCCACAGCCTTTATTCAACATTGAACGTGGCAAGCATGGGAAGAGAAACTTGCCCTCTTGTGGTCAGCCGACCACAAGGCAGCCCATCGCAGCCTGCCCCTCAACGGGTTGCATTGACTATCCAGCCCAGAATCCTGGACATAATGGCAAGCTGGAAAAGGGGGGGAGGCAACATGGAGTGACCCCTCCAGGCGTCAGCCTCTGTTGGGTTCTCCTGCCCCCCGGAAAAGCCAGCCTTCAACCAGGCTCTGCATTCACACATCCCCTTAAGGGGGCCCCCCAAATCTAGGGAGGCCAGTGCGCAAGCTTGGCCGCCCCAAAATTGATCCTTCCCATGTTACACTTCCGCCACTGAGCCACTGAGAATACCCATCAGAAATATTTTTAAAGACTTCTATTATGTTTTAATGTCACAATGTTTCACTACAGAGTGAATTTGATTTAAGCAATTTTCCTGCTTGTGAGATTTTTTTAAATCCCTAAAATTCCAAGATGGGCCATAGCTGCAATGATTCTGTGGTTTGATATTCTCTTTTGCTTGCATTGCTATAGTTACAGGAGTCTATTGAATGGCTCAGGAACAAGACAGTGATACCAAATTCACAGGAAATTTTTCTCTCTCCCGCTTTGAAAGTTGGGCAGACACAATCTGTCTGGAAATACATCCATTCATGAACTGCAATAAACCTCCAAGAGCAACTTCAAAGCTCATGGAAAGTTCATGCCAGTTTGCTAGTTGATCTGTCATGAACTTAACTTTGTGAAGCACACACCACCAAGATTTATCACAAACTTAATTTGTCAGTTGGTTCATGCCCATCCCTTCTCATCAGGGTTTATGTCCATCCCTCCAAGGACTGCCAGGGTTGTTATGTGGAGGGAGGCAATGGCAAAAACATCTCTAACCATGAAAACCTAAGGTTACCACAAATTAGCTGTGATTTGATGGCCAAAACAACCCCCATTCAAACTATATTGATGGCTGGTGAGGTATGACTGGTGAGGCACGGCAAGGTGAAGACTATTTTAAAATTTCTCATATAGTTCAAGCTGCTGGAACAATCAGAAATCACTGAGAAACATTACAAAGGATATGTTCAAACAGCCTAGTATGTCTAAACTAGAATCTCCCCCCCCCCAAAAAAAGCCTTGTTAGTTCAAATCAATATGCAAAACTGAAGACTGTCACCTTGCCACACTGCTTTTTAGCCTTCAACTCCTGCATGAGCAAGAAAGGAATGGTGCTTTCACAGCAGAAAACAGTAATGGCAGAATTCATATGAGGGCCTATACTTATAGAAATGTTATGCTCCCAGGAATCCAGCCCTTTCTTCTTTTAGTTATACATAATTTATCTTCATTCCACATTTCTTCTTGGTTCTATCAAGTTCCTGCTTTTCAGCCCTCTCCTTACTTTGTCCTGTTTCTTTAAATCACCTTGTCACTTGAGCCCCCTCCCTGGAGTTTCTCTCAGAGAAAATAAATTCTCTGAAGGTTCTTCTCACCAAATCTCCTTTCCCTGAACCTACCCCTTTCCCACAGCCTGCACTTTCTCTCGTTGAAGATACTCACAGCCTTTGCTGCTTTGCTGCTTGTACAACTGAATATCTCCAACCAACATACCAGCTCAGCCAACACATTGTAACTTTACATGGTATATTCAGATGTTGTAGCCTACCTTGAGCCTTTGTGGAAAGGCAGGCTAGAAATATGATAAATAACAATTGTGAAAGTTGTTCATATCTGAACTATAGCACAACATAATGACATCTTTTACAGTTTAATTCTGGGTGTAAGCTTTCATGTGCAGACATCCTTCTTCAGGTAGGTTAGGTGTGGTAGGGTAGGCTGAAAGTGTCACTGGCCAAGGTTACACAGCAAGCATCCATATTAGAGGAGGTATTTGAACATTACTCTAGATCCTAGTTCAACTATGCCACACTGAATTTCCAAAGAGACCCAGAAAGAAGTTTACTTCACACAGAACATTTTAGTACCGTGTTTTGTGCATGCATTTCTTTATAATGTCAAGTCAAAAAGATTGGATTCTTTTTAAATGATGAAAGACGATCACTTGGACAATTCTGGAAACCTGTGCCTGGGTGGTTACCCCTTTCCAGGGTATCCAAGATAGACTTTCTCCAGTAACAAAATTTGTGTTATGAAACAGTATTTGAAACCATCCATAAACTGTGCTAGAAACACAATGTGATGAAGGTGGCTGGCTTTCCTCTGCAACCTCTGCATCATCTGATCTGCCACACTATTGTTTTTCATTTCCTCATCTTGTAAGATAAGGTACTTAATGCAACATTTTAATAATATAGACTCATTTGACATTCCAGGCAAGTCCTTGCTCTGGTGTTGTGTGGGGAATGCCTGAGGTCAGATGAAACTGACTTAATTATATCTGCAAACAGTTTGCTTTAATACATTTATGCAGGACATGTGCCTTGTGCTGTGTCTGCCTGGAACTTTCCAGAGAGGCATTTTGGTATTCAAATCAGGTGTACCTCAAGCAATATATACATCCCTGAATACAACAGTAATTACCATGCTCTAAGGACATGTTGAAACGGCATTATCGTTTGTCAGCAGGATACCACCAGCTGCTGTCATAGACAATTTACATCTACCACCATCATGACATAGTCCGCTTACTAGTTCTTTAATGATGTGTAACCAACAAAGACATAACAGACTCTGGGATGCAGGATATGATCGTATAAGAATGTCATAATCATCTTGATCAGTAACAACAGTAATATTGGTTTGGATAAAGTGGTTGGGAAAACTCCATGCTTACCATCAGGATTACTGAAACAAGGAACAGCACTCTCCTGCATAAGTTGAGAAGAAAGAAGTGCGAATGACAAAAAAAAAAACCTACAGCAAGCATTTAAAGTGCCATGTTTTTATTCCCTCTTTTAGAAACATCATATTAGCATATTTTAGCAGACTGATCTTCACTTAGGGAATAATGCAAAACTTTCCAAAGACATTCAGTAGTTTATACATCCCTAAGGATTATATCCTGATTTGAAGAGCCCAGGCTAGCTCCATTTTGGCAGATGAAATCTGATTTTTAATGAAATCTCATTTTTATTTTATTTATTTATATTTCAGTGTTTATACCCCCACTCTCAAAATGGCTCATGGTGGTTCACAAAAGTGTTTCCTCACAATAAAATCCCATAATAATAATAAAATCCCCCAGTTAAAATCATTAAAAAAAAACAGTTACAACCATCCCCTGGCGTTGACCTCTCCCTCCTACCCCCAACTCAGCAAACCTCCTAGAATATGTAACTCAGGAGAACTATTTCAGGGGAAGCCAAGATCTCATGTATCTATGGGGACCCCAGATCTTCCTTGCCCTGGCCTCAATTTTGCATAATATAAGGAGGAAGTTAAAGCCATGATGCTAACAGTTGCCAGCCAGAAGCATTGGTGGGGTGGGAACATTTGGGAAGTGAGGGATTTTCAAACAGTAGATTCTGTGATCTACTCAGAAGTGATATCATGGCACCTGGTAGGTCTCCCTGATGCTGGTGGTGGAAAATGCCATCCCAGTTGACTTATGGTTTGCCATTGCCTGTCTCCATGTCATGACTTTGGTATCAGAAGTCTCCCATCCATTTACTAGTCATGCCTGACTCTGTTTTGCTTCCAAGATTAATGAGATCAGACCAGCTTGTATCAGGGCTCTGATGTTATTAACCACAGTTCCTCAGAGCCTGTAAAACAGGGGTCTTCCACCAGGTCTTTGGTTGAGGCCAGGAATAAGATCTATGAGGCCCCTCCTCAGGCTAAGCATTTACACTGAGCAATCCCCCCAAGCTGGATGGCTGCTAAGTGGAAAGGGAGCTATGGGATTAGGTCACCATCTGGGCTATGTTTATTTTATTGGGGTGGTTTTATGAAATAAGGGTTTTATGGGGATTATATTACTTGTAGCCCATCTCAAGTCCACTGAGTGTGGGGGGCTAGAAACATAATAAATACATTTTTAAAATATTTTTTTAAAAAACCTGTATTTCATTTCAAGAGTAGGAAAACAAGAATGCATCAATTGCAACATGTTTTAAAATAAGAAAAAAATAATATTGACAAAGGTGTTGTACTGCTCCAAGTTCAACAACACTTATGCACTGGTATTATCTAACAAGGAATTCACAGCATCACACAAATGAACAATAAAGATCAAACCATTCTACAGAAAAGTATGCACATATAAGAAGACAGTTGCAACCCCAGCACCAATATCTCACCAAATACACTCACAAAGCTCCTTCAATCCAGCTCTGGGACATAAGAGCACAGAATCAGGCTGGAGAATGAATCATGCATGCAAATAGATGCTGCATGTGCCCAACGTCATCCCGATCTATAAAACAGGATTGGAGATAGCATGTACAACAGAGGTGAAAGCTCTAACTTGGGAAACACTTCAGTGTACTGTGTACATAACGGTGTGTTCCAAAGGCTCAAGGAATGTGATGTTTCTGCAAAAGATTCACATGGCCATTTCTCACCCGATAAATATAGTGAAATGCTCACCTTATGCAGATGCCATATTTTTGGCATTTTGAACGACGTCACCAACATCCAGTGTCCAAGCCACAAACTGGTAGCTACATCCTCCATTTTAAAGTGCCAAATGGGGAATCGCATAAAGTAGATTCCCCAATCAAAAAACCAAGAGCTACAGGAGAGCAACCAGCAGGCCACATGCTATGGAAAGGTGTGGAGCCAAAGTGGTGCTATCAAGGCTCATGATTCCATAAGGGGTAGCATTATAAAAAGCACTACACATCTATGATTAGATGCATAAGCATTTCAATGGAGAGGTTTTATTTTAAAAAAAATTTAGCTGGCATTGTGGGCCCTTTAAATCTTTGCAAAAGGTGATTGGCTGCCTGGCTTGATTGACAGGCAGTACAGAGTCATGTGTAAAGCGTGTTGCTCTCTTCTGCCATTTCAAGCAGGTATGTGAAGTGCAAGAAGCATGAGAAGGTGGCAGATGAAAGCGAGAGAACAAGAAGGTGAGGAATGGCTGGAGGCACAATACATTTTAGTGTTACGCCATTTTGTTGGAGTAAGGCTATTTTTTTCAATGTGCAGAAATACCTACAGTCTTGATGGATAGCATGTGGGATATGGATCAAACAGATTATACATGCAGCTGCCTTATACTGAATCATACCATGAGTCCATCAGAGTCAGTACTGTCGACTCAGACTGGCAGGAGCTCTCCAGGGTTTCAGGCAGAAGGCTTTCATGTCACCTACTATGTGGTCCTTTTAATTTGGAGATGCTGGGGATTGAACTTGGGGCTAGGGATGGGCAATTCAGTTTGGATATGCCCTACAATGCTCAAATAAATAATGACCTGAGTACTTTTGGTCTTATCCTTTTAAACCAGTCAAATCAAAGATTCAGCTGATTTGGCTGATTTGGACCATTTAAACTTTAAATGGAAACATACTTACCTTCTTGCCACTCTCTTGGTCTCTTCTCTAGCTGTTCTTTCCTGCCTTTTAATCCAGTTTTCAAGGCAACAGGTGGGAGGGGGAATAGGCATCCTGAGAGTTCAATGGCAGAAATGCCCTAGTGAGAGCTAGAGCCATTCATCTGTCTCTATAAAATGCAAGGACAGTGAAATGCCTACCTGACTGGCCATCTGGCCATATGAATGGCCAATCAGGTAGGCTGTCCTGCCTCCCCCTCCAACATCATCCACCCAGAACAAGAGCTGGCCTGCTCTACTGGCCTACCTCCAGAGGTTAAGATGGCCGGGCATCTGTAGAATTCAACCCCCTGATCCATTCTTTTTTAAACTTGAGGTTCTTTTAGGAAGATGCTCCAGAAGCTTTGCTGCACCCCCCTCCACACACACACACACACACACACAATACTGAATAGAAAGTCAGGCAAAATTTTCCATTGATTTTAATGATGCCATAAGATATAATGGTGTCAAATAAATTTAACTGTACCTGAATCACTAAAATCAAAATCCCTATACTGAAAATGGGATTTGGGTGCATCTGAATCAAATTTGGGATGAATCTGAAAAGAACCAGTGTGTATGTGTGCATGTGTGCATGCACATGCCCACACATCCCTGCTTGAGTCCTTCTGCAGGCCAAGCAAATGTTCTTACACTGAGTCACAGCCCCACCCAAATTTAAATTTATTCAGATTTAAAATTCAAATGTATTGTAAAATAAGCTAATTGTATTTAAAGGCTCACACATGGGTGGTCTAAAGTATGCAATGATCCATTGTAGGGGGATGAGATTGGAGCTGATTTCAAGTCCCAACAACATAGTAATGTTCTGTTACTGGAAACTCTAGCAGCTTCTCCCTCGGGGTCTTGGTAGTGTGTCTTTGATGCACAAAGAGAACAAACTATTTGTTAAAATGATAAGAATGTTACATGCAATTGTGTAAAAGACTGCCTCAAGCCAAGATGTCAGGAATGTCAATGGTGTGCAATAAAGGAAAGTCTTTCATGCATTTTTCTTTATAAAGTTTTCCAGACATTGCATTTGTGGTGAGGATAGAAAAAGCAAAGCGTGGCACATCATTGATGCCCTCCTCAGTATTTGATCTGCCATTGCAGCATGTGTATACATAAAACTATGTAATGTGCTTTGCATACATCTAATTAAGAAATTTCAGTGTATAGTGAGCAATGACAAATCATAAGAGCAAGTGTGCAGATGATCTTATTTGTATCATTGTTTGAAGTGTCTGGAGCTAAAATCATGAGGTGCACAGTCAAAGCCTGCTGCTGCTGGAAAATTCAATATAATTTGTTCACCCTGTTCTAATACAGGCTTGAGTATAAGGAGCACAGGGCAGAGAATGCTGCAATTAGCTCTAAAACCCAGGAGGGAATCCACACGTTCCTGAATATTGTGTAATTGTAATCATTCACTTCCTGGAGTTTCCACAGAGAATCTGGGAGGTGAATGATTACAGCAATTCAATATCCAACAACATGTGGACCCCCTGAGAGACACATTTTAATGTTTCTCAAACAGTAAGACACTCTTATCTGCATGGTGTTAGAAACTCAGAATATATATATATTTAAAAAGGACAATACATGGATTGAGGGACAAAATGTTCTGTGGGAATATATAAATCCTTCCTAGCGGCCCACAGTAGATCTCAGGATTGTGGCCAAGGATTAGATCATGGTCATCAGATATACAACAATATTTGAGACATAAATTTGGCACAGATCATTTGTGGCCAAGAACAATTAGTATAGAATTATGTTATTGGTCACTGGCCATGTATGAGGCCAGTGGATTCTATTTTATGTGCTGGGATGAATACAAGTTGACTTCCATTCGCCCCAGTTATTGGGCAGCAGTTACATGAAGTCACAGTTTATATATAAATTGGATAATGTGAAAGGACCACAGACATTTTGTACATAGATTAGTTAATATCTAGTTGACACTGCACTTACATAGGTTTTTAAAAATCAAGTGCAGACCATGCATATTTACTAAGTGATGTGTAAAATTGCCTGTTCATGCTGCCAGTTTGTAAACATTCTCTACAACTTCTTGTGAACAATCAACAGTGTTTATGTTAAGTTTAATTCAGTTTCTATTCCCAAACAATATACAGTTTAAATAATCAAAAACAATTTGGAAAAAATGAGCAACTGTGTTTTGACCATTAGTTCTGTATGCCTTCATTCACTGCAGACATATGGTTTACAATCTTGGAGACTCTCACCTTTCATGCTGCAAATGATTTAGACTTCGTAATTTCCAAGAAAAGTAGTTGTATGTTTTGTACTAGATTCAGGTATGTAGCCGTGTTGGTTTGAAGCAGCAGAATGAAGTTTGAGTCCAGTAACACATCTAAGATCGATAAAGTTTTACTCAAGTGTGTTGCTCTTAAAGTGCTACTGGACTCTGTTCTGTTATATACTATAACATTTTGCTTCTTTCTGAGATCCTTATATGCAACATCCAAGGCACCTCTTTCTTTCTTTCTTTCTTTCTTTCTTTCTTTCTTTCTTTCTTTCTTTCTTTCTTTCTTTCTTTCTTTCTTTCTTTCTTTCTTTCTTTCTTTCTTTCTTCTCTCTCTCTCTCTCTCTCTCTCTCTCTCTCTCTCTCTCTCTCCCTCCCTCCCTCCCTCCCTCCCTCCCTCTCTTCCTTCCTTCCTTCCATCCAGATTCTTATACCACCCTTCCATATAGCTCTGAGCGGTTGGGTAGTGTTCTGAGATGACATAATGCTCCTTGCCTCAGTAACGTTTCCCGTTTATCTTTGCTGCCACCAAAGGGTCTATATTTCTTAGCATTCCAAAGAACAGGATGACTTAGTTATATTTAGTTGAATGACAGAATTGTCAGCTTGAGAGGTGGCACTAATGTAAAAGAAGATTGTTGATAGAGCTTATTTAGAAGTTTAATGGTTCAGATAAATATAATAAATTTTCCTTAAATAAATTATGTATACAGTTTATTTAGAACCATAATGGTTTCAGTATGTTTCATAAGCATAATGGCTGCAGATGAATATAATTCACTTTCTTTCTCTAAATTGGCCTTTCTCAACTTTTTAAACATTGAGAACCCCTGAAACATTCTTCAGGCTTTGAGAACCTCCAGAAGTGGAGCACTCGTGCAGAATATGGTTGGGAAACATAGCTGTGTACATGCCCACCTGAGCCTCTTTCCAGGCTAATCATTGGCCATTTTGGGAGGGATGGGTGGGTCAACATGACCTATATAGCCATAACACCCAATAAATATTTAACAAATTTAAAAAATATTTTAAAAATTAATTAACTCCCACCCATTCAGGAAACCTTAGGGTTTCATGAACCCCTGGTTGAGAAAGCCTCCTATAAATAGATATAGCCATAAAGGCTTATTTTCTTCACTTGCCACTTAGGCTAATAACTAGCAAAATAACATATATACTGTCATTTGTACTGTAACCTTTCATCTTCTCATATATATATGAATTTTTAAAAAAACTTTCTTTGGAGAAAGTGTGGTGTACTGGATAGAGTGTAAGACTAGGATCCAGGAGACCCAGGTTCAAATCTTTACCTAGCCATGGAAGCTTGCTGGGTGGCCTTGGATCAGTCATACACTTTTGGCCTAACCCACCTCACAGGATTGTTGTGAAGATAAAATGGAGGACAGGAGAATGATGAAAGTTGCTTGGAATTCCCATTGGGGAGGAATGTGGAATATAAATGAAGTAGATAAAGCATCATGAAATTGGCTATCCTGACAAAGAGGTTTTTAGTCAGAATGCTGTGCTAGGAACATCATTTGACCTTCACGACATTTTATGGGGTACTCTCATATGACAGGTTTTGAAAAGACAGACCAATAAGCAACTGCTTTTCTCAGAAATCATGTCATCTAGATATTTTGTAGGAGAAAGATGCCCTAGTTTTTACTGCAGTCTTTTAAACTACTATAAACTTCCAAGGTCTTCATGGCTGTACCGAAGCAAGGCACATGACTAAAGACTAAAGTTCTGTAACATCTCTTGTTAAAACATTTGAAACAGCATGCCAGGGCAGACATTGTTATTTATTTATTTATTTATTTATTTAAGACCTCATGTTTTTTTACTTGTATAATTTAAGCTGTTTACAACACAAAAACAAACAGTTATTGCAGCATAAAATAAACCAGAAGCCTGCAGATTGACACTAAAGAGGAAAGACTGGGGCTGTTATTTCGGGTTGTCTTACTAATATAGCCAGGTGTAGACTCCTTCTGTGCTGTGGGGCCTGTCTGCTAAGTACAATGCCCTCAACTAAAGATCAGGAGACAGGTAGAATGCCAGTTGCTTGACTTATGACACTGAACTCTTTAGATGAGCTCTGCATTATGGGAGTCACACACCTCAATGTCTATTGGATTGCTAAAAGAAGCCAAAATAGAGTCCATAGTCTTGCAGGTTTATCTTGTGAGATTTCAGTGTCATTCTGGGTTATTGTACTTTGGATGCTTGTTGATACGAATGCAGACAGACTACGTCAGCATAGATCCACACTATGTGGATGATTATAAGAGATCAGTCTATTTATGTATTTACTTATTTATTTATACCATGCCCCTCCCAGCCTCTGCGATGACCTGCACTTCTTAAAAGCTTAGAAGTGCTGTGTAAACAGATCAGGTACTGAGAAGGATTAATTTGTCATAGATCCTAGAGTGACAGGCTGTTCCAAGACATCTGATTAGTTAGCACCAGCTGAACAGATAAAGACTTCTGAATTGGATACTGAGGAAAATTCAGTCTGACTTCAGCTCTAACTAAAAATAATTGAGTACTGACACTTTTCAGAATTCAGGTCTGACTTTGAGCAGTTTAATAGACAGGAGACCTGGGGAAAGTTAACTAAGAAAAATGGGTAGTTAGATGAAGACTCCCATTCAGGCCAAGGAAAGGGGATAGACATACTAGAGAGAGAAGAAAATTCCCTATCCAATCAGACAGGGAATTTGCTCTGAAGAATCCAGAGATATTTAGTGTGGTTAGAAATTGTATTCACAGACTTCCAGAGTCAGTTAAAATTTTTCAAGAGAAGAGGTTTTCCAAGAGAAGACGTTTTAGTACTAGAAATAGTGTGCCAGCCTTCTAGAAACCAAAAGAGTCAGATAATACTAAGGAAAGTATGTTGGATTGTTTGGGAAAACACTGGAACAAAAACCTCTCAACATTAAGGTTTAAGTAACTGTGAAAAGCTTAAGAAAGTCTTGTCTGAAACATAAGAACTAAAGTCTGTGCATATACTGATTTTACCTCAGAGTTACCTATACTGAGGCCCATTCCGCACAAGGACCAAGGTTGCCAATTGGTTTCAGAAAGCGGAAACGCTATTTTAATTAGTGGAATCTCAGCATTCCGCATACCTTCATTTGTAGTGGAATCCAGTAGCGTTTCATTCGTTCCCCACAGGTTTCCGGTCTCTCAGGAATTGCTAGAAAGGAAGCGATTTTTTCTGTGCTTGTTCCCGTCCCTGGCTGTCAATCAAACGAACAGCCAATGGGCGGTTGTTATCATGTTCCCGAAAAGCCCCTTTCCCTTTAAGCACAGTTTAAAAAAACACACACACACATTTCAAAGAGTATGCCTTGATTCTTCCTAACGTAGAGACCCATCTAGCTGGCGTGTGAGCTGGACAGTCATCATTACCACCCTTCCCCGAGTGAAAAAAAAAATCCCCCCCCCCCACACGGGCACGATTTTTGGCTGAAATTAAAAGGGACTGGCTGTGTTGTGCTTGGGGACTTAGGGGAGCTTTAAAGCACTTCTGTGGAGGAAAGGGAAAAAAAGGAAAAAAAATCCGGAAGTTCGGAGGAGAGATCCAGGGGGAGGGACTTCGTTGCAACTGCTACATTGAGAACACACATGTCTTTTTCGCAAGTGTTGCAGGTTGTTGGCAGGAGTGTAGCAATTTTCTGAGGGTGAATCCACTTTTCTGGATTCCCCGGAAATTGCTACAATGAAGCGATTTTTGCGCTAGTGTTGCAGAAGTGTTGCAGATTGCTCACGACGTCATGCAGAACGTAGTTTTAGTGGCGAAAACAAAATGCAAGACTAGTGCTATATTAAAGTCATGCAGAATGGACCTGAGTTATCTATACCTCAGGAATGTTATCCTGATTTCACCTGACCTATATATTAAATAAAATATTTTGTTAATTTGGAATATAAAAACTTCTCAAGTGCTATTCCCTCAGGCTCCTGGGCTGAGGAAACAGACTACATAGGGAAGCCATTCACTAGATATAGAATATATCCAGAAGAAGCAATTTATTTTGTTTCACAGACTGGTAGCTAGGTCCAAACTGGCTGGAGCTTTATTTTTAGAACTATGAAAGTTATATTCTCTAGCCTAGGTGCAACCTCCCAAGACAAGCAATATCTGGCAATCTATGGTTTCTTGCCAGCTGGAGTTCTCTTAGCTCTTTATTGGAAAGGCTGAATAACTCAGAGGAGGGTAATCCTGTAGCCACTGATGGTTATGGACCTTAGCTGTCAATTTAGTTGAATCTGGGATAAGGTCACCTGACCATACTTTGGATTGATACATGAGTAGATAACCTCCAAGGATGTCTTTGTAGAGGAAGGCAAAACACCTTTACTTCTCTCTTGTTATGGAAGTACCTACTGGGGTAGCCATACGTTAGTTGTGACATAGTGGTACTTACATATGCATGCGTGTTTGCATTTTTAAAATATCAATATTATTTTAAATTAATATAATTTTGCCTCAAGCTTTGGCCAAAGCCTGTTTGCTTAGGAGCTAACTTTACAGACATCGAGTGGACAACTCATAGGAAAGTGCACTGAAGCTAGTAGTATACTGCAATTACATTTTTATGGTGTTCTGCTATTGCATTTTTGGAAATTCATGTGGAACATCCGCAACGGAAATAAACTAGATAGATTTGTCATAAAGTGGCTGCAGTGATTACATTAGGGACATTAAAATGGCTTTATGTTCTATTCCCCATATTAATATTGCACTTGTAAAAATTCTTTGATGACCCAGAAGCAAGCAAGTGACGTTTTAATATCCAGCATCCTTGTCAAAAGTAATTTATAACAATGACTAGTAAATCTACACTACTTTCCATCACACAAATCTGATTAATTTGGAAAGAATCAGCAAAATCCTAATATGTATTTTCAAAGCACAACTCTTTCCCCCCACCTTACAGACATTACACGTGTATATTAAGAATTCTTGTAATCTAAAACTCATTTGTTCATTAAATGTTTATTGCAAAGATAATTTTGAAACATTTAGTAACATAACCATGAAAAGGCATTCAGCTAAGTGTGAAACCTTTTACTGGTGGAATGAGATCCAGGCCCTGACAGCAGGGCCTGGAAAAAGCACTCTTCCACACGGTTGAGACTATGGCAGACCTCCCCTCCCCCCCCCCCCCCACACACACATTCTATGCCATACTCTGGGTTAACTAGCAGAGGATGTTCAGGTAGGTAGGGGGGGATGGGAATGATTTTAAACGATGTTTTAAGCTGCATTTTTTATTATTGTATTTCATTGTGAACTGCCCTAAGCTTGTTTGTGGGGATGGGCAGTATAAAAATCTAAAAAAGACCCTTGCTCTGTCAGAATAGACTCTTTTTTCTGGGCAAAGCTTTCTTGCATTGGAGGAAGCCTACAAATGGTAGGATTTAACTCAGTAATCCACCGTATATAGCCAGGCTCTATGCTACAGCTACATCTGTTCCAGTTCTACAGACAGAGATTCTCACCAGAGGAATCTACAACAACTCTTTTTGGAATGAAATTATGCACCTGATCATGTCAACAAATAAATAAGCAAAGCCAGAATGGTATCTAAAGAAAGCCAGTTGCAAGATTGGCCTCAAAAGATAATAACAGAACACCATTGGTGCTCACATACAGCTCCCAACTCAAAACAGTTCAACACATCATCAGCAACCTACAACCTCTAATGTAGTGGTTCTCAACCTGGGGGTCGGGACCCCTTTGGGAGTCGAACAACCCTTTCACAGGGGTCACGGCAAGGCAAGCAGCTTGACCAGGGAAGTGCCATCCACACAACAGCCTTGCAAGGTAGATCAAGATAGAGCATTCATCTGTCTGGAGCAGGAGAAAAGAGTGAGACCGGCATGGTGGGACAAGAGGCAGAACTGAACTGAGAAACCCCATACAAAAACAATGTATATACAGTCATGAACAATGGATATTCATGCCATTGGTCAGTTTCGGTTTAATTTCTATGAAAGAACACTTGCATAATTTTATGGTTGGGGTCACCACAACATGAGGAACTGTATTAAATGGTTGTAGAATTAGGAAGGTTGAGAACCACTGCTCTACTGGATAATGACAGTTCTCTTTCCCAAGTGCTGGGGAGAAAACCTTTTGTTGTATATAGACAGCCCCCCCTCTCCAATCTCAATTTCTTGGCCACAATAATAAATTTAATTTGACCAGAGACTGAAATGAACCGTGATGCCAACATTGCTGCCACAAACAGCCAGACAATACAATCACTAGGCCTACCAATATCAACTACACCATCTCAGGCTTATTTACTTGCTCATCTTCTAACATGATATATACCAGGGGTAGTCAACCTGTGGTCCTCCAGATGTCCATGGACTACAATTCCCATGAGCCCCTGACAGTGCTTGCTGTCCATGAACATCTGGAGGACCATGGGTTGACTACCCCTGATATATACCATTAAATGCCAACTATGCCCTTTAGGTTTCCAAACAGGACAAACAAGTCAAACCCCATGCCAAAGAATTTATGGATGCAAATCTGACATCAAGTATCACAAAATCAAGAAACTTGTAGGAGAACATTTCAGCCTCCCAAGGTACCACTGGACTCAAACATCATTCTCATATCTGTTAACTATTATATTTGTGAACTAATTTACTGTTATTCACAAACCTTACCAATCACCTTAAATCAATCTCAGCAATAAACATCTAGTTACTTATGCATCTTGCCGCTAACTAGACCTCCCAGGCAACTACTTTCACACTCTCTCTACCTATATGTAATGGTTGAGGGAATTCCTTGGGCTTTTCCACATGCCACATATATAGTAAAATGCTTACCTGGTGAAGATGCTACATTTTTGGTGTTTTGCATGATGTCACCAAGATTGCTAGCTACATCCTCCATTTTAAAGCACTTGCAGGGGAATTGCATTAGGTGGATTCCTCAACCTAAAATTTGCGAGCTCCAGGAGAGCAACCAGGAGGCCACACAATAAAGAAATGTATGTAAGTGAAGAAGCATTATCTCCACCTCCAATGTCCTGCCTTCACACCTGCCTCCTTCTCCCTTCTCTCAGGGATGGGAATTTTTTTAAAAGCAAACTGCCTGGAGCAACGAATAGGTGTTCAAGTATGCAGGCAAAGCAAAAAACCAATTTCCCATATGGTCACACAAAACATGTCTCTTTAAAGTTTCCCACCAATCAGGAATTATTCTTCCCCCTCCTCCCCACTCAAAGGACTCAAAACACTAGGGGCCCAATCTGGCCACCTGGGCTTCGGCACCCATGAAAATCTATGGTGCCATAGATTATAATGGGAAGTTCAACATAGAGCCTCCAAGCTTTCAGGGTACCTCCAGGGTACCTCCTATGGGATAGACTGTCTATGGGATATAATGGAGCGATGGGGGCAACCTCTTTGGGAGCCCCTAGATGTGGACCCCTTGGGCCAATCATTATTGAATTTGGAGGGGAGTCAAGGTACCCCTTCTGGAGCTACCTTGAAAGTTTGGAGGCTCTATGTCGAACTTCCACCCCCCCCCAGACCTCAGAAAAGGCAGGCATGCTGAAATTCCCATTATAGAATATGGAGGAAGGGGACTGGCTGCCTGGTTTACTTGACAGGTGGAAGAGAGTCATGTATAAGGTGCATTGCTCTCTTCTGCAATTTCCAGAAGCACATATGGAGTGTAAGAAGCATGAAACGGTGGCAGATAAGACAAGACAGCAGAAAAGGTGAAGAATGGCTGGGAAGTGAGATAACTTTTAGCGCTTTGCCATTCAGCTGGCAAAATACTATTTTTACTGATGTGCATAACTGTTGTTACATATGAAAGCTTCTACCTTAAAAAAAGTTTTGTTGGTCTTAAATGTTTTGTTGGTCTCAAACTTTAGTCATATGTGCATCTGTGTGTGTGTACTGATACAATTCATAGAATCATAGAATCATAGAGTTGGAAGGGGCCATACAAGCCATCTAGTCCAACCCCCTGCTCAACAAAGGATCAGCACAAAGCATCCTAAAGCATCCAAGAAAAGTGTGTATCCAACCTTTGCTTGAAGACTGCCAGTAAGGGGGAGCTCACCACCTCCTTAGGCAGCCTATTCCATTGCTGAACTAACAGTGTATTCAAAGTGTATGACTTATATATACACCATGTACCAAATATAAACTACACCATCATGATAATATGGATTATGGAGAAAGTGACATTTCTCCAGCTGAAGACAAAAGGAAAAGAGACAAAAGACACAGCCCTGGAGGCTTTGAACAAATATTTAAAGGACAGAACTTTTAAAAATCTGGATTTAGAAGAAACTATGGGGGAAACCTAAGAAGATGATCATGATAGAACATCTACTTTGTATTCAGAAGGTCATGGATTGAAACCCATGCAAATATAACATGGCCATGTGTACATGCATCAAATCTAACTTGAGAATTATTCAGGGCATGTATATAGAAAAGTCCAAGTATTCTGCAGAGGAACTATGCATGTGTTCACTAAGTTGTAAAGGACTAGTATAAGGCAGCTTTATATGACAGGGCTGTCCAAGTTCTTCTGCAGTTCTAGTGATATGCCGGACTTGCTTTTTTGATACATTTCATGTTCTATGTACTCACTTGTAAGTTAAGCAAATCATAGAAGACTCCTACAATTGTTAATGCTCTCTCATGTGAAGGTACATAAATACAGAAATTCTGCCAGAGTACCTTTTACCACTCAGAGAACTAGAAATCACATAACAGACAGCTTATTCCTCGTTTGAAATCAAACAGTTCTTTCATCTTTTGACTTTATGAGGAAACAGAAGAAAGGCAATGTACAATAAATCTTGCACCCTGGTGTTGAGAAAAGTTATAATGCTGTTTTTTTTATTGTTCTCTACTCCTTGTGGAAAATTACAAAATTTTTCTGTATTTTCTTCAACAAGGTAGAGACCAATCTACATGTTACAGTCAGTTTGGTGTAGTGGTTAGGAGTGCGGACTTCTAATCTGGCATGCCGGGTTCGATTCTGCGCTCCCCGGCATGCAACCAGCTGGGTGACCTTGGGCTCGCCACGGCACTGATAAAACTGTTCTGACTGGGCGGGAATATCAGGGCTCTGTTGTGGGGAGAGGAAAGGGAAGGCGACTGTAAGCCGCTTTGAGCCTACTTCGGGTAGAGAAAAGCAGCATATAAGAACCAACTCTTCTTCTTCTTCTTCTTCTTCATAACTCAGAAACTGCTTGAAAGTTGTCCTTACATGCTAATTTCTCTGAATGATATTATAGCATAGCATACTATAACTTTTTTTTATACCTCACTGCATGCATCCTCTCGATCCCAGGATTAGCAACATTACTCAGGAATAGAAATGACTAGTTTCTATTGCTACATATATTCTTACTATCTTCTCAGAGTTCCACTGTTCTACCATTTATGAATCAATTCTAAAATGTTGTATATGCAGACACATGTTTTTAAATAGCCTCTCTGAATATCAGATGCAAAATAACTTCTGACAATTGTTCAAAGTATCTTGCAAAGAATCCAGTCTTTGCCATTAATAAACCCTCTCTGCCATTTCAAGAAGCATGCATGCACGGCCACAGAGAGTTGCCAAGGCCATTAAGATTCTTATCTGCAGCTCAGACCAGAGCTAATTTCATTCAAAGGATAAATGAGGAAGTCTTCTTTTGCCAAATGACAAATTGGAATGATTCATGATTAATGAAACCTTTTTCCAGTATAGACCTCCCCTTTAGACATGCTTTATTATCCGTGGAGTGGGAGAAAATTTGCTTGAAGTACAAAGAGTACAGAAATAAGCAGGACACACATTTACGAAGAAGTCCATTTCCCTTTTTGAGGAAAAATGAAATTGATTGATGAAGTATTATTTGGTTTGCTGAACTCTAGAGCCATATCTCTAAAAAAGAATTACCTGCATTCTAAAAAGTGATTGAGACTACAAACATATCGGTGTTCACTAAACACTGATTGGTACAAGCTCAGTTTGTGCAATCAGGAAACATTTATCCCATAATCAGCATGAAGCAAATACTTTGTCAGCCCTGGAAAGTCTCACTGAAAAAATATGGAGCAGCCACACAGAACTCCTCAAACAACAAATTTTTGCTTTTCAGGAGAAAATGCTTTCAGATATCATTAAAATGACATAGAATAGTCCCCTGTTTGTTGAGACAGTATGATCATAGTATGGATTTAGAAGATTCCCTTAAAGGCTCATGATGAGACAGCAGGATCATGGCCATTTACTCAATCCTTCATCCACTATACCTACCAAAAAACTTGTAAAGGAAATGTAAAAAAAAAAACCATGATCTTTTTCAGAATGCAAACAAGCCAGTCCAGGGAAGCCTATGCAAATAGTCACCTTGTCCAAAGACATACTTACTGAATTGACATTCTTGTGATACTGCAGTGGAATATTTAGCAACCTCTTTTGTTTTATATTAATTTACAATGCAATGAAGCGTGTCATTTCAAAAGATCTTAATATCCGATAATAACAGTAAAATAAATGTGGTTGTTAAAAATAGAGATTGCCTAGCAGAAAGTAATAGATATTAAAAATATGGGAGGTATGATTAAAAATAAAGCAATATTTGCAAGAGGAAAGATGAAGAGATTGAGAAAGGTATGTGGAAATATATTTCTGATAAATAAACTGCATTAATACACTGTAGATGGTGGTGAGTACAGTGTGAATATAGATGAGTTAGAGTGAATGAGGAACTGGATCCCAAATACTTAGAAGCATGAATGTCACTGATTCGTTCCTTCAGTATTTCATATACTATTATTTATATAGTATAACATGTTTAGTATTTCATATAACATCTTCCCAATATAAGCTCAGAGTGGTTTCTATACACAATAAAATAAATCAAAACCAACATCCCAAAAACTTTTAAAAGAGCCAACCTGAAAGTCACATTTAGCCGAAGGTCCTAATAAAAATTTATCCCATGCTTTCTTAACTGCAAAAGGGATGATATGGTCACTCATTACATTACAGAAGGACTGAACTTCCTCTGAGAACATCCTTAGAAGAAGCATTGGTTTTTATATCCTACTTTCCAATACCTGAGGGAGTCTCAAAGTGGCTTACAGTTGCCCTCCTTTCCTTTGTCCACAACAGGCACTATGAGAGGTATATGAGTACTCTAAGAGAAATCGCTCTGTGAGAACAGATCTGACAAGACTCTGACTAGCCCAAAGTCACCTGGCTGGCAACATGTGGAAGAATGGGGGATCAAATCTCATTGGCCAGATTAGAAGTCACCACTCTGAACCACTATACCAAGCTGGCTCTTACATAAACTGAGGCTGCCTTAACCATCCTCAGGCCAATTCTGCATGGGTGGAAAAGACCAAGAGGACAGTCATATGGAAGCAGGGCAAATTCCCGCTTCAAGACAATGCTGCCAGGCCACTGACCTCCAAGGCCTGGCATGGATCAGGCTTCAAAAGTAACGTGACCAGATGTCCCGCCTTTGGCGGGACAGTCCAGCCTTTGGAGCATCTATCCCACATACCGAGCTGTTCCCCAAATGTCCAATTTTTTAATTAGAAATATATTTAATTAATTAATTTGTTTATTTATTTTGCCACGTGGTGTGCAGCAGCCCAGCAGGCCCCCGCGCAGGCACCCAGGCTCTGGGGCAGGGCTTGCATGGCACCTCGTGGCCTCCCACTACGGCAGCGGGGTGGCGTGAAGCTGTGGGGGCTCCAGCCACCTCAAGGATCGAGCCCTTCATGCTGTGTGAACGCCGTGGTGGCCTAGCGGCTCTCCGTGCTGCCGCCGGTGCCCATCGCATGGCCCCACCTTGAAGACGGGGCCGGGATTGTGCCTGCCAGGTAGTGAGAGTGCCGCAAAGCATCGGGCACTCCCTGCTTTGCAGCCAGGGCCATCTGTCCTTCTAGGAAACTTGCAAAGAGGGGCCGGGAGATCGCACCAGAACAACGTTTGAGTCCAGGGGCCTTTTTAAAGCCCCTGTATATAATATGTGCTGAGTTTCTTCACGGGGCTGCACTGACTCTGAAAAAGGGGGTCTTACCAAGAGCATTACACAGCTGCAAGCCCAAAACAGTTGATACAGGTTTGCAACACCAGCTCTGGTTAGGATCTTATCCAGTAAAATGCCTTAAGTGTAGCCCCACATTTAAAACTCTGTGCTTTTTTGGGCTTGCTCTTGTATCGCAAAAAGAACAGAGGGATTCTGCTGACAGAGGCATGGTGATAATTTGATGTAAATGGCTATGCCTGCTGTTGTCTGAGGGAGCACAACAACCAGACAACATCCAAATAATTGAGACAGTGACATCTAGAAACTTAGTCAAAGATACATCTAGAGATGCAAAACTGTGCATCATCAGCAGATCTATGACACCCAATTCCAAAGTTATATACAATCTTCTCACACAGTTATTGAATGACTTAGGGGAAAGAACAGAACCCTGGGCTCTCCTGCCTGCCACCTTCCAGGGTTGCCCTCCTATGTTTGCCTTCGCAATGTGTGAAATGGGCCAACATTCACTGTACCTAACAACTAACAGGAGCTTATGTACCAGAACAAAGCAGCAAACCAGTGCCAAGGTTGATTGGAGAGGCAAGTTGTCCCTTTATATCCTCTCTGATATGATAACGATTTCTGTGAAGAGAACAGCTATTTATTTGAGGATATAATAATATAATAATATTACACAGCATAAATTGTCAGCCAAGCAATAGAACAACAATTCCTTTAACTTCAGAACTAATCAGGCCATACGCACAATACGCACAATATTGTCTATGAAAGTTTTATTCAGTCTGTACAATTGTGGCAATAATTTTCTGCCCATTCACTAGAAGTGATGGCTATTTTCCCCACTGATTACTTACATATTAACTTATAACAATAACTACATGACAATAACTATATGCAGTAAAAGTACATAGATACAAGTTCTAATGGATATTTCTTCAAAGGGTTGCTAATGAAACACTGACAAAGCCAATCAGAGTAAAATATTCAGCTTGACAGTGCTTTGAAGATACAGGGTTGGTCTGCTTTATTTGACTCCCATCCATATTATTTTTCAATCAAAGACTAAAAAGATAGGACAGGAATAACCTAGAGGTGGCCCATATCTACATGCAACCCTATACAAATATTTTTTTCCTTAAAATGGAGAAGACTAAAAGCAACTTGAAGAAGATTGCTGAACATTTGGAAAATGATCGAGCCAAGCTGTTCGCATTTCAGGTATGTACTTTGAAGCATACAGCTTCAGAGAAATCTGAGATTCCAGCATAAGTTGAAACTGTTAATGTTACAGCATGAATGGAATCAAACTGCACAGAATAAATTTGCTTCTTGTTTCTGTAACATTTCAAATGAAAAGCAAGATACCTACTTTTGGTGATAACATTCAGTTATTCAGGATGATAAATCAAAAACTAGTCTGGGTGACATGGAAATAGAATAGCAAATAAGATTCAAGGAAGTAAGAACCGTATGATGACACTGTGACACAATCTCAAGATTTTTACTTCATATATAATTATGATGTCTAAACCGGCTACCCAAGGAAGAAATAACTTTAAATAACCAGGGACTTGTTACACTGTCTTCAGACGAGGAAAAGGCTTCATAAATGGACTTTTTAAAAGAGAAAAAAAATTAAAATTTAAACCCCTTGGGTTAAATAAAATCTGGTCTTTTGAAAAATATTAGAACACAGCACCAATCTTCTTTTTGAGTAACACTCTTCTCCTTTATTCGTTGGGGCATATCTTTTAGTAACACAGTTTAGAGGTGGGCTGTATAGAGGTGAGAAGAATAACTGGGAAAATGCAGTTTGGTTTGTGGTTCGCAATGTACCCTATTCATGAACTGTGGACCATCACGAATTTTAACCGATTCAGTTCACGAAGTTTGTGCCCTGGTAAAACATCCCCCATCTTGCTGGAGACACCAAATTCATGTCCCCTAAAGAAGGTGACTCCATGAAAGTGCTTTCTCATTTTTCCAGAAAGCACTTTCCTGGACAGACCTTCTGGAGGGGGGCATAACTTGGACCTCATAAATCTAATTCTCACCAAACGTAGAGGGCAGCTAGAGAGTCAAATAGAGATCCTTTGTGAATTTGGTGTCTCTAGCTTGCATAAGATCCTGAACCTCATAACCTTATGCCTGTCAAAATGACTGAAGTTCAGGAGTGAATAAAATGGATTCTGTGCAATCTAGAAACAGGGGACTTCCCCTAGATGCTCCCCTATATGTTCTTCACATTGTTGCTTAATAAGTCTCCAAGATAAATGTCCAAGCTTATGGAAAGTTCATGCTGAGTGCTCCACCATGAACTTGATCATGAGCCACAAACGGAGCAACATTTATGATGAATTTTGCTTTGCGGTTTGTTGGTGCCCAACACTACAGAGGAATCAGGTTTATATTGTCTAGCTGCACTCCTGGGTACCCAGTGGACATGGTCCCTATGCAGAGGTGAATATTCAGGATACAGCTAGCAGAGGTTATTTTGTGCTTCCATATCAACCTCCGATTGAATGGTTAGGACTAAAAGGTAAAGGTAAAGGTATCCCCTGTGCAGGCACCGGGTCATGTCTGACCCTTGGGGTGACGCCCTCTAGCGTTTTTATGGCAGACTCAATATGGGGTGGTTTGCCAGTGCCTTCCCCAGTCATTACCATTTACCCCCCAGCAAGCTGGGTACTCATTTTACCGACCTCGGAAGGATGGAAGTCTGAGTCAACCTTGAGCCGGCTTCTGTGATCAAACTCCCAGCCTCATGGGCAAAGCTTTCAGACTGCATGTCTGCTGCCTTACCACTCTGCGCCACAAGAGGCTCTTTTGAGTAGGTTAGGAGTAGGGTAACATTAATAGGAAGAGAAAGAACAAAATAAACTGGTCTTGGATTATGCTTCTACTTTCTTGATATCACCATATGCTTGATAACCACAGAATTAGACAACAATGTCTGGAGGGTTGTTATTTCTCTTGCTCATCTTCAATTTAATTTCAAACTATAACAGACTGTTTCCAGAAAGAAGAAACTTCCGGAACAGTCAAATGAAGCAAACTCATAAAATAATGCTACCTGCAGACTGAAATAGTAAAGGAACATTTAAATTGTTTAATCTTACAACAGTTGCATCCTTAAGCATCCATTTGAGTTAACGACACAACAGGATACTTCTGTGCTTTCAAAAAAAACAACACAAAAACGTTTAGACCTTCTGGAACTACTATATATCTTGCCATATTCCAGCAGCACCTACTGGCATCATTATATTTAACTGAGACATTACAGTCAATACATCTTTTCACAAAGGCTTTCCCTTCTTCCATTCAAAACAGTGTGTTTTTGAAAAAATCTGCCAGATGTTAAATATTCAGGCAGGTTGTGAAGGAGAACCTTGAATCGATCCCTGAAAAAGGGAGACAGAGATTTCTGATATGGCCTATTAATTCACCTCATTTTCAATGCTCATAAGTGTAAACTGAAGCTGGTTAACACTATCAGCTCAGTCATTTTTCCCATCAGAGAAGCATTTGAAGGAAGGATTTTGAGGACTTCCAAAACTGAAGTATTTTCAAGGAGCATTAAAAGAACAATGTAACTTTTCTTGCTTAATACTACTGGCAAGCTTTCTTTTCAATATGAGATGGAGCAGTGTCCCTTTTAATAGAAATCTCACGTAAATGCTTTCACATTACTGGCAGAGAAATAATATGGTGATTCCCCCCCCCCCAAAAAAAAACTCCTAAAAATGAATAGAACCAGAACATAATATAACTGATTACAGTCAGAAAATACCATCAACTGAATATCACATCCATAGGAAGGCTCATTTGATCTAATCTCTTGCTACTGAGAAAATTCAATCCATCTTCCATGATTGGCCAGACTTCCTTCTGAAGCTTTCATTTGTTGCTGTCCTTAATTATGTCACACTGCAGTTCGTATATTTTCTGGTTGCTTAGTTTTATAGCCGTTTTAGATTTTCCAGTTGTTATTTTAATAACACTGTGTGATGCCTTGGGCATCCAATTAGATACAAATAATAAATATAAAACAATAAAAATCTAATCACACTTTCATTTTTGTTTAAGTGAAGTTTCTCATTAAATAACCAAATGAGAGTTGCGTATAAGCAAGATAGCAGTATCTTTGTAAAGTTGTTCATCTGGACTCCAGTGTTTCCTACATCTTTTTATGTGGAGTTAATCTCAAGACCTGGATCTCCAACAGTGTAGGCAGAAACTTTTCAAGTGGCCCTGCATTTCATTTTGATTTCACCAATTATGATAATTTAAAATACCAATTTTTAAAGGATACTATTAACAATTATTGTCACTTATTTACTCACAATATTTGTATAGACAAGACTATGGTTAAAGTCTGGATGAATTCTGGATTCACCACAGAGTTTAAAGAGTGACATGTTTTCTCCATTTAAGAACATAAGTCTTCTGAATCAGGGCATTATGTAACTGTACTCACTGATACTGAATAGAGCCCCTGTACCTTTTTTGGGACTCTCTCAATTGGCACAACAAAAAAGTTATGGGACTGGAGAAGACACATTCTCTAGAAAAGAGGAACCATTGAAGAAGAGAAATGGCATTCAAGACAACAGGCTAGAAATTGGTCCCTTGCCGGGGGACTGAACAATCGGGAGGCGCGATCCCTCCCCCCTCTGCCATCGCCTACATGCAGCCGACCGCCGCCATTTCCACCCTCGCTGCGCACAGCAGGTCGCCCACAGGAGACAGCAGCGGCCATGGCCGCGCCCGAAACCGCCAGACCCAGATGCGGCAGCGGTCGCTATGGTGATGCCAGTGCTGCCCCCCAACAGGCCAGGTCGCCCACCAGCCCACGCCCCCCAGAGTGGCCACTTCTGGACCCTCCAGGACTGGCGCCGCCACACCTGTCACCAGCCGCGCCCGCCGCAATGGCAGGGCCACCGCCCGCTGAAGATGCCTCTTTTCCTTCGAGGTAGGCGCGCGTCCGAGGGCGGCCTGCAAGCAGCGGTGCCTCGCGTCCCGGCCCATGCCCGGCCTCGAATATGTGGCCAGTGCCCGGAAAGCTGGAGATGCACCCCGCCGCGATCACAAGGCCCGTTAGCGCCCGCTGTATTCGGGGTGCAACGGGCTTAGTTTCTAGTAATATAATAAATAAATAAAGCCCCACTTTGTATTTAATGTACACTATATGTGCACACTAAATTTAAGTTTCTATTATTCCTAAATGCAAGTGATGTGCCTATTATGTTTTGTCTGGACTAGTCCCACTACATAAAGCAGTTAGTCACCTAAGATTTTAGCTTTTTACTGTGAAGTAATAAGCACTTCAAAAATACTCTTTCTCACTGCTTTTCAGCACTGAGAAGGTAACTGTGAATATTTAGAACTTTGGAAACAAGATTGTTTAAGAATTTAATAACAAAAAGCAGAAGCTTGACAGGATAAGTAGAACACAGTATGATGCTTATTTTGAATTTTTTTAAAAAAAAATAGTAGTATGAATTCTAATTATGGAAGTCCAAGGAAATCTGGGAGAAATTGAGGTGTAGAGACAAAACCTGAGGGAGAGGTCAGGAGGATTGCCATTTAACTCAAACCACAGAAAATGGCACTTGAGATGTTTTGAAGTTCAAAATTAACATGTAGTTTCTATCCACACCAGACCTGGAATCTCTGCATTCTTCAGAGCTAATTCCCTGTTTGACTGGGAGGGGGGAGGGGAATTTCCTTCTTTCTCTAGAAAATTCATCCTTTTTTACTTTGCTCAAATGGGCAATAGGGTTGTGAATGAGAAATAGGGTTGTTAGTGTCCTGCATTGTGCGAGGGGTTGGACAAGATGACCCAGGATGTCCCTTCCAACTCTGATATTCTATGATTCTATGGGAGTCATCATCTAACTACCCACTAATCCTTGCCAACCATCCTCAGTTCTGACTGTGTGAATCTGTTCTCAGTCAGGGCTGAATTCTGAAACTATCACTAAGGGTACTAAACTCTTCTCAGCTAGTGCTGAAATCAGACTCAATCCTCCTCAGCATCCTGTTCATATGTCTTAAAGCAGCCTGTCACTCAGAGCTCTTTGGCTAGGTGAAGAATTAACTCTTTGCAGTACTAGAGTACAGTACTGTTGACATGCCCTGTCTATGCTTTTAAAAAAAATTCAGTCCATCACAGAAAGATAAAAAATACATGCAGCAATCAGGTAAAATCTGAAAGGTTTAAGGCTAATCCCTGAGCATCCACACCTGCAAATAAAACAACTGTCTCAAATTGATAATTTTTAATATAGTTACCTGTGCTTGAAGTATCAATTGACATGATTATATCCCTCATCAGGATCAGGAGAGCAGATAAATTTGAGTGTAGCAACACCTTAGAAACCAACAAGGTTTGGGAGGAATAAGCTTTTGGGAGCCAAAGCTGCCTTCAGCAGATATGAACTGGAAGTCAGAGTCCTTATTAGGGGAATGATAATTTGAAGTCTTCACTAGTTTTAGCCAGTAATGACTGATGTTATGACTGATGTCATAATGTAGTGTTATCTTAGTATCTCAAGTAATAATTAGGAGAAGACGAATTGGTTCCTGTATGCCACTTTTCTCTCTCTGAAGGGGTCTCAAAATGGCTCACATTCACCTTCCCTTTCCTCTCCCAACAACAGGCACCCTGTGAGGTGGGTGAGGCTGAGCCCTGATATTACTGCTTGGTCAGAACAGCTTTATCAGTGCTGTGGCGAGCCCAAGGTCACCCAGCTGGTTGCATGTGGGAGAGTGTGGAATCAAACCCAGCTAACCATATTAGAAGTCCACACTCCTAACCACTGCATAAAGAAATGGAGATGCTGTGAACACATATTCTCATTAGAATAACATTGTTTCGCAGAGTTCCATTTCACAGAATGAAAGAATCAAATTGGGCCATTGTTGTTTTTTCATAATTGTTAACATGTTCACTTTAAGATTTTGTTGGACTCTGTTTCTATGGCTTATAATAGTTCTTACTGAAATACCACAAACTACTGATGATTTCATCCCCTTAATCACTTTGAATATAGTTTTCACTTCTTTTTTTAAAACTGGAGGCTCTTTTTCAAAATATTCTACTTAGAAGGAATCTATCATCCTTTCATCTTCTCTATACAGTTATTCAATGTATTGTTCCCATCTTTATTTTGTCCATCCTGCAGTGGTCCAATAAGCTGTTTGGACCAGGGCAGGTTAAGAGTTTTAGGCAACAAAGATTGAAGGAACATAAATAATGTACTCATCTCTTAGATTTAGAATATTCTTAAGATCCATGAGAAGTAAAGGCTGACATGATGGTTGTGTTGTTGGATTGAAAATGGTGCTGAACTGCCATTTGTTCATGGAGTGACAAATTTCCAAAAGAGATTGACTCTGGACTCAGTGCCTATCCACACTACATGAATTGTAAGAAAGATGTGAAAAATCAAAGTGGCGAACATTATCTATAACTAGTAAAAAAGCCCATTGTATTCCAAATACAATGGGCCCTAGCAGGGGGGTGGAGAGCGAGGGACTGGCGAGGGCAGGGTGAGGAAAGGTAGCTTACCGGTGAGAGGGCTGTAGCGACGTCGGGCAGCTCCTTCGCGGCGGGCAGCTCCTTGGGTGGCTCCTTCTCGGCGGGCAGCTCCTTTGCGGTGGGCAGCTCCTTCGGCGGGCGGCTCCCGGGCGCGTTCTTCTTGCCGGCGGCCATCTTCTTGTGCCGGCGATGCGTTTTTAGAGGCCGGGGGCTCCCTGGGCGGCGGCGGGCGCGGCCGGCGGGCGCGGCCTGCGGGTGCGGCCGGCGGGCGCGGCCCGATCCGCGGGTGCGGCCCGCGGGCGCGGCCGGCGGGCGCGGCCCGATCCGCGGGCGCGGCCGGCGGGCGCGGCCCGATCCGCGGGCGCGGCCGGCGGGCGCGGCCCGATCCGCGGGCGCGGCCGGCGGGCGCGGCCCGACGCGCGGGCGCGGCCCGCGGGCGCGGCCCGATCCGCGGGCGCGGCTCGCGGGCGCGGCCCGATGCGTGGGGGCGGCCCCCGCGGGGGCGGCCCCCACGGGCGCGGGCCGATGCCCTGCCGGTCCCCAGCCTAATAAAGGTTGGGGACCACTGGCTTAGAGGTTCTTAGAGGCTGGCTGGCTTGGAGCAACTGCGAGCTGCGCTACGCGCGGCTCGCAGTTGCTCCGGCAAGGAATCGGAGGGACCAATCGGCAGGCGCTTCGCGCCTGCCTATTGGTCCCTCCGATAGTCTGTCATGAGGAAGGGGCCAATCGGCACCCTTCCTCATCCCGGACACAGCCCGCGCCCGCGGCGCCACGGGCGGTGTAAAGATATCAGTGTGGCTGAGGTTCTAGAAACCACAATTCCACATAGAATGTTAATAAATAAATAAAATTTAGCTAGATGATCAGCCTGTGTGATTCTTACAGGGTAAAGAAAAACAAGACCATGCAATCAAATGTAAATGGTCAAATACACAACAGAAAGGGCTGTGGATTGTAAGGATTTTATGTTATAATCCGCAAACGGTGTGCAAATTGCTATTGCAACAATATTTCCAAATTGCGAATAGAGGTGGAAATGGGTCCAGAAATGTGGAGCAACAATCCAATGATACTTGGCATGGGCTAAGCCATAATTAGATTTGTGAGGCATTTGACCTCATTTTTTTTAAGAAACAGAGATGAAGTAAAGGAGGAAAACTAAGATGACAACCAAGACAAATTGATCTATAGAAAGGAAAAGTAAAGGGAAGACAGTTGTCTGATATTCAAAAATTGAACAGGCTGTCATAGAGGCAAAGAACATTTTCTCACTGATATTACTGAAGAGAGGAAATAAGTTGGGGAACTGATGTGCTACTTTCTATCTTAAAATGTTCTATGCTGAGCTTACATAGAGTTCATGAGGAGGTGGCTCCCCCCGTAGTTATGCAGAGACTTTTAAGTTTCCATAGTGATGAGAGAAAGGCTGTCTGCACATGCTTATTGATGTATTCCAGAACTTTTTCCTGGCAGTCAAAACAGTGCTAGGCCTAGGTTCTGGTGACCTAGTTCATACTCATGCAATCCCAAAAATATAGACATTACAAAAAAAAATCTAAGTTGTACCGTATAAGGTGCAATCTACAGCAAGTATCATTAGGCTTTATTCAGAATAGCCAGCAAAAGGGTTTTCAGGAAAGAGAAGCTGGATGACTGCTGTAAATTATTAAGCAACTGGATGATACTCCTGTGCCTGACAAAGTAGGTTCTGGCACTTTTGATATTTTGGCTTCAGCAGAATAACATGGCCATGCATCTGGATAATACACTCCTCCATATTTTCTGCTTATGTCCCCAATAGAAGCTTATCATCATAAGAATATAAGAAATAAAAGATTTTTAAAATATATGACAATATGGTAAATACTCAGAGGAAACTAAATGGCTACAATATTACCAACCAGTTTCAAGACTAAAGAAGTTCATCAACATGGAAAGTGCAGCTCTAAGAAAGATGACTGAGTGATTACAAAAAAACTCCCACATTTACTATGATGGATATACAAATTGTTTCTGTTTGAAATAGAAGTGAAAAAAATGTATGATTAAACGGGTTGCCCAGGAACCCCAGACTGGGGCCACCCCATCCTGCAGGCAGCCATGCCCGACTACCCTGCTGCTGGGTGCCAAGCTCTTGAGTGTAGTCACCTTGCCAACACCTGGAGGGCTGCCAGCCAGCAAACCATGGAGACAGTAAGGCAGTGACCAGTCCCATTCTCCCACTGCAGAGACCCACCCCATGAGCTGCTGACTCCACAGATACCCCCATCAGCCAGCCAGCTAGAGCCCAGAAGCCCTGACCAGCTGCAGCTACAAGAGCCAGTTGAGGTCAAGTGCAGTCCATAAGTCCCCAGGCAGAGACGTCAGCAGCTGGACTGGAGAAAGGGCAGGGGGCACCACCCAGCAGCCAACCCACCTTTCCTTGGTGTGCAGGAAGGGCCCAGCCACAGGCCTGGAAACAGCACTTTGGGTGGTGTGAGGAAAGTCACTGAGAGGAGCTATTAGTGCACTCGGGTGGAGAGAAGAGACTTAGATGGGGGGAAGATAAAAGGAAGAGTAGGACAGGACATAAGTGTCAGATGTAAGTGAAAAGAGTGTCAGATTTAGATACTTAGTGGTATCTCATTTTGAAAATGCATGCTCTGTTACAGTTGCTCTAGTAACATGATTATTGGTCTTCATGTTCATACTTAATGATTCTTATGCCTGGACAGTGCTTTATTTTGAAAAAAAGTTAACAGTAATCTCCCTGTCAGATCCTACACTCAGGAAAACCTTGTTTCCTTTGTCCAGGATTTTGGTATGTTCGTCACCCAATTTCCACATTATTAATGATCACCCCAGTCCAACCTCTGAGTTTGGGCATACTTTGAATCATCCTCCTGTTGCCTCTCATGCTCAACAATGCCCAGCAGGCCATAGTCAATTGAACAGGAGAGCTTATCCATCACTGCTGAAGAACGGCTGGGCATTGACCAATGAGTGGGCCATAAATCACTGGAGGGCTGTTCATTCAGACTGTCCTGAATGACACTGACAGAACCCTGAATAAAACTAATTTTATGCCTGTACAATACTGTAGACAGCTTGGCTCTTCAGTGGCTTGTTCTATCTCTCTGCAAAATGAACTACCCTTTGCGTTCTAAAGTAAAGATAGCCTATTTACAAAAAAGAACTTTTTGGGACAATGATGACATTCATTTCAGCGGACTTTCTTCCTTTATGAGATACTGCCAAATACAGAAGTTTTAAACTGGGCTGCCCAACAGAGCTCACCAAGGAGTTGATCCTGCAGTGTGAATTCTTCCCACAGGCCCTGCTGGACAGCCTGGTTTAACTGAACTGACCAAGAGAGCCTGGCAAAGAGCCAATCCTTCAAAGTTTAGAAATGTCTGTGGTGACTTGCCATAGCCCTGCCATACAAACAAGCCAGAGCACAAAAACAGCATAAAACACCACTCAGCAGCCTCAACTTGGTCAAGCTAGAAGCAGGCCTCAAGAACAGCTTTAAAAGATGGAGCATCTTGTCAAAAGCCTCAATTAAAAGAAATATTTTGGTCTGATGCCTAAAGAAAGTAAGATAGATGTCAGATGACATTCCCCACCCCAACCCCCAACATTGAAGGCATTCCAAAGGCGAAGGGTTTTCACTGAAAAAGCTGGGTCTCTAGTCACCACTTTCACTTCTAAAAAATAAGGGCACAGAAAGCAGGGCTTGGAAAGAGAAGTTCAATGCGTGTTTGGACAGATTCTACATTATAGGCAAAGGGCCTTTGCTATTAGAATGAGTGAGAATGTTAATTAAATAAAGGTATTGCCTACCAGCAGCCATCATAGCTAAAATCTAAATAAATAAACAAACAACAAACAAACAAATAAATAAGTAGAATTTTGAATTTCAAATAGCACCATCACACATTGCTTGTGATGTTTCCAGGGGCACTGGACTGGCAACTGCTAGAAGCAAAAATGCAGAACTAGTAAGACAGCCTTGGAACCAGTGGAGTTCTCTTATAGTAAGTCAGACAATTTGTCTAGCGAGGTCGGTATTGCATGCTGTTATTGTCAGAAACGTTCTGCGATAACAGGTAGAATTTTTACACATCATCTATGAACTGATCCTGTAATGTTCCTATTGACTGTGCCTTGGCTGTCAAGTCAATCAGTGGGATTTCTCTCAAGTAATGTACCTTTTGGACATCAGTCTGAGGATTCTTTGCTGAAGTCACACATGCCTCGTAATGCTCAGGAAGGTCAAACTGTGATGAGAAATAAGTCTTCTTGCCTGGCCATCAGTCAATTTGGAAATGTGATATGGGTGCACTTAAAACTGCCTTAACATATGCAGAAATAGATGTAGAACTGCCTTATTTTCTATTTCCCCCAACAGCAGGAAGGAGCCTGTAAAGTGGCAGATATGGATTCAGACATAGATTTTGTAGGATCCAGAGATCTAGTTGAAACAACTTGCTGAATATTAAGTGTCTGAAAACAAAGGCAAAAAAGAAAAGAAAAGAAACATAAGGCAGGAGCTGTATCTACATATCCGGCAGAATTCAATACCTGTTTTAGTAGCCGAGCAGTTCTCCACTGATTTTTAGCTCATCCAATTTGGTGGACCCTGCCAGCCCCTTCAATTATGAGAAGCCAGAGGTTTGTACTTTCAGCCAAGAGACAATTGATATAACAAACTAAGCATAATTGGGGAGGCAGGAAAAAGAAGGAAACTTGACGATGGAATCAATGAAAAATAATTAAATACAAAGCGAGGTCTCTTGCTCATCTTCTCTCTGTTTTAAAGGAAGGCAATAATTCCTGGAGTCCTTAGTCAACCATAGGCAATCCACTGGGCACTAATCCACAACAGCCACTCAACAAAGAAGGAAAACTACTTTCCCTCTACCATCTTACTACATAACACATAAGCATAACAATGAAGCGAAGCTTGTAATGGATAATATCAATGAAGTTGGTCATTGCAACAATGTTGGGCTGCTAGGTTTTTCTAATACAATACACTTGCAAAAGCAAAGACACCCAGTACCACAGAAACTAGGTGGGGTATATATGTAATAAATGATAATAACTGGAAAAATGTAGTCCAACAGTAACAATTTGATCCCAACTATAATACAAAGCATGAGCCTCTTGTGGCGCAGAGTGGTATGGCAGCAGACATGCAGTCTGAAAGCTCTGCCCATGGGGCTGGGAGTTCAATCCCAGCAGCCGGCTCAAGGTTGACTCAGCCTTCCATCCTTCCGAGGTCGGTAAAATGAGTACCCAGCTTGCTGGGGGGTAAACGGTAATGACTGGGGAAGGCACTGGCAAACCACCCCATATTGAGTCTGCCATGAAAACGCTGGAGGGCGTCACCCCAAGGGTCAGACATGACCTGGTGCTTGCACAAGGGATACCTTTACCTTTTTAATAATACAAAGCATACTAAATTTATACCTCCTCCTTTTTAGTAATTAATTTATCACACTCATAATTTCCAGTTTTCTTATACAATGTAATCAGATCCCAGGAAATCTTATCTGGGTTCCCATCAGCTAACCTTGTTCAATGATTCCACCCCTCTTGAGCTAACTCACATAGTTAGAGGGGGGAGTAATATCTGTGTTTAAGAAAAGCCTTGATGGATCAGTCCAGTGGTTCATGTAGTTCAGTCTCTGTCTCACACAGTGGCCAACCAATTCCTCTGAAGGGCATAGAGGCTAAGAGATTGCCTTCTAGCAGTGGGTTTCAGAGACTGTCTCTGAATGTGGTGAACGCCCTCAGTCACCATAACAAGTAGCCACTGAGAAACACCTCCTTCATGAATCTGTCTAATCTCCTTTTAAAGCTGTGTATTCCTATGGCCATCACTATGTCATCTTTGCCAGGCTCCAAGAAACCCCTCCCCATGAACTGAACCCCAAACTTTTGTGATCATAGCTAACAAGTTAATGTTGTTATATGAATTGTTATAGGAAACTAGCCAAAAAAAAAACCCCATTGCATGCAAAAATGCAATGGGTGGTAGCAGCCCCTGGGAGTGAGAGCGGGCAAGGGGGGAGGTGATGTACCTGGGCGGATGGAGGGGAGGCGCGGCTTTGGAGGCTGCAGTCATGGCAGTTGGGCAGGTGACGGGATCAGCTGTGTATCAACGGCAGCCAGGAAGCCTCTGGGACCGAGGCCAGTTGAAGGGCTTGCTGGCGGGCAGGTTGCTGGTGAGCGGTTGAAGAGCCAGCAGTTAGGTAGAGGCTCGCAGGGTGCTATGGACATGGTGCTAAGATCTTCAGCTGGCCTAGCTGCGGTGGAGCCACTTCCGAAGCTGCGGCGCACATCCAGGTGCATGGCAGCAGCCAGGCCGCCCCATGGCGGCTGGGCTCACTGTTGAGGAAGGGCGCGAGCCGCAGACCTGTCATCTTTGCCATCCAAGGACTGTCTGGTGGCGAGGCTGGGTGAGCGGCTCACGTGAACCGACCAGAGGCGGGCCATCTAGGGGCCGGCCCAATCCGGATGTGCCCAGCTTTGCTGGGTCCATCCAGATTGGCCCACTGGAGCAGTGGAAATCCAAGCTGGACCACAGGTTCCAGTCCTGGACACCGCTGCCCAGATGGCCCTTTCCTAAATATTAGAGAACCCGTGGTAAGGATGTTATAGTATTGTTACTTCAGTATTGGAAACCATTGTTATTGTTTTCCTGATGTTATAAATTGCACTGTACTATCCCTACATTTTGTGCAAATTACCCTGAGCTACAAGGGAAGGCAGCACAAAAATGTAATAAATAAATAAATAAATAAATAAATAAATAAATAAATAAATAAATAAATAAATAAATAAATAAATAAATAAATAAATAATGTGTAACTACTGTTCATTGCTGATTTCTATCAGAATACTTTTTATAGATAAGCTACCCTTTGGGAGAACTATCAATATGGTTTTATAGAACTACTAGATATAATGAATCTGATCTCTGGTACTGATCCTTTTATGTTCTGGAAGCCCCACTGAATATTTATTAGTTTTGATGCACATCATGGAATAGGAACTATGCCTAAGTAGAATAACATATGCTTTGCATGCCATTATTTTAAGGTAAAATACTGTGGCATAGCTGGCAAAAATAACCAATACAAAACCACCCAAAACTCCCAAAACTCCAAAGTTCATTTAAAAGTTGTCTTCTTTTTTATTCAAGTTGCATATGTTTTTCTATATTAATATATGACAAGGTTACAGTATTGAATACCTTGTTTCATCTCTGCTTTGTCACAGCATATTTCATCAGCACAGACAAAAAAATGTAGTTTCCAAGTAGTATGGCAACCTGCATTGCATGTATCCATTCATGCCAGATGACCTGGTCTATATCAGGAACTACAGGGATGATCCCAACTGGATTCCAGCAACAGTCACCCAGACAACTGGACCTGTCTCCTACCAGGTTCAGTCACTGGATGGCTGCACACTAGGCTGCCACGTGGACCAAGTGTAGCGGTGCAACCCTGGACCTGCCAAGTTGGAGGAACCAGCCAGGCTGGCTCCAGCAGTTATGGACATTCCTGTGAACTTGCCACCTAGTCTCTAATTGAGCTAATCAGGACACAGGAGGAAATTTGAAAAACACCAGAAAGTTCCTGATCTAAATATGTTAAGTATACATCTCTTCCAATGCCTCCTGTAGGATATTCTTTATATTATTCAAACATCAACTGCTGGGGGACTGGGACAGAGAAACTGCAGAGAAGCCTGCCATGTGGAAGCTCCATTGCTGTTATATTTTACCAGTGGCTGCACTAGTACGGGGGAAACACCCATGTGCCATCAGAATAGGTTTATGGTTTGCATAGGAATAATAAAACACTTTTAAAAAATCAAATTTGGCATGTACTCTGTGCAAAATGACACCAGTAGTATCTTCCCTCTAAATCTAAATAAATAAATCTAAATAAATAAATAAATAAATAAATAAATAAATAAATAAATAAATAAATAAATAAATAAATAATGTTATCTATTGTATTATCACAAAGCTGTTGTGACAACTCAGTTCAATGCAGCCATGTTCCCACCATCACAAGATGGAATGCACTGAAACAAAGCAGAATTAATTGCATTGGCTGCCCCTCTCCTGATTGTGAAAGATCTCAAAAGAGTTGGCACTGTTTTTGTAAAAATAAGAAAGTGCCAGTACTCATATATAAGGTTGTGTTCCTTCCCATCAATTTTCCTTCCTCTTATGGTGGCTAACTTTGAACTATGAAATTCCTGGATATTTTGAAGTGGAGCCTTGGAAGACCAGGGGTTGGGGGATGTGGGGTCCTTAGTATGGTATAATGCCATATATTACACCTTGCAAAGCAGCCATTTTCTCCAGGTGAATTGATCATTTTTACCTGGAGATCATAATTCAGGGAGGTATCCAGTCATCTTTTGGAGACTGGCAAACCAATATCTACTGCAAATCCCTTCTAGGTTATTCCTGAGGGCCCATGCCTTCTTTTTATGGCTCAGTAGGTCAAACTGATGCAGGAAGATTAGAACTTGGGGCATCCCCCACCCACCCAGTGCTGGTTCTCATTATTTGTGTGTTCCATCAGAAAAAAAAGGCCTGTGAAGATGTCAGATTCAAAACTCTTTTCTCCGCTTTCTTCCTACCTCTTAAATAATGTTGCCTTTCCTTTTCTTATTTTTTCCTTTATTTTTTCAGGTTCCTTCCCATTATCCAGCAGTGCATTTCCATGAACAGGAGAGGGAGTGATTGTCATTGATTCTTCCCACTGTAGACCTCTACCTCCAACTTCAGGCTGTGCCAAGGGAAGGAAGAACAGCATTTGAATGATCTTTTGGGACTGCAGCAGGAGGGAGATCTGGCAAAGTTTCCCTGCACTGACAGAAATCTGACAGTAGAAAATACCATTGAATCAAAATTCAGGAGCTCACATGGCGAGGGTTTAACTGCACATGTTTTACTGTCTCAAAATTACACCACTCTCTTATACATGAACAGGGAAGATTGTTGAGTTCTAATTTTCCTTAAAAATGCACTTTGGGATAAAAGATAGTGGAAGTAACTTCTTGCTATTTCACAAGGAAAATCAACCACTTCTGAATGAACATAGCTACTGCATGTTGCAACCCCCCCCCAAAAAAAAAAAAAAAACACAACACACACACATAGTGGTTTCTGTTTGGTTCTAACTGTGAGCCACCTACTGTTTTGGCTGCATGCTAGTTTAAAAAACTTTGCCACAGATTTTTTTCCTACCAAAATCAAACATATCTGTTCTTTCTTGGCTCCTCTGTTCAGCAGCAGCTGCCACAGCATAATGTTAGGAAAATAATGTATACAGAAGTAGAAGCTGTCATCTTGAACTCTGCACACTATTATCTAATGGTAGTGGCACAGTTAAACAGGGAAATATCAAACTGAGTCTACTTTTATAGGCAAACATACAAGTGCAAGTAGCCATCTTTTGTGGCTTGTTGTGGTTCATGAAATCTTCACCATCTGGCACCTGTGAAAGAACCTCCTTACTAACTTTATTATTATGACTCTATGTTTTCTGATTTTTCTGCAGCTTGATAATCTTCACACATTTGAAATAGCAAGTTATAAAGTTTCAGGGCTGTTGGAGTAGCCATTTATACAACTGTAAGCTAGGTTCATAGCATCTGCAGAAACGGTTTCTATTAACTAAAATGGCAAGATGGGTGAATGTGTGGGAGTTGGGATGTTTGTATGTATTGGGAAGTAATACTCCTGAATTTATTTTTTCTGTTTTGGAAGAGTGTCCACGACTGAAAGTTATGAGTTGTAACAACAAATACAAATGCATCGGTTTTAATGGCAGAACAGATTCCATTCTGTAAGCCCTAATAAGCTTTGCCTATCCCAGCATTTTCTCATATCAGCCAAAGTGTCACATTTGGGTTGGGAGAAGCTTGTTAGCAGTAATTATCAGCAGTAGGTTCTATTATTTGCCAAAGTAATTTTCACTCTTAAGTACCACCAAAATTGCCTCAAGCCTTTAATTTTTCTCTCTCCCCTTCCTCTTGCCTTGCTTTGCGTCCTTTTAAGTTCGTGCATTTTCCCATGATACTGCTCTCTGTGATGCAGGGCAGGGCAGAGACAAGGCGCTGGGTATCAATGTGATCTTGAGAGATGGGGTCAGGCCTAGCGAAAGCCTTTCACAAACAGAGCCTGAACTCTATTAGAGATGCAAATCCACTCTCTAAGTGAGGATTGTTGAGGTAATATAATGGAGCCCAAGGAATTCCACAGCAGCCGCTTTTCAGCATCGGCCTTTTGTCTGCATCTTAGCAAATTTCTGCAGCCTGTTTAAACTGCAGCTATTGTCCCTATGGCTTCACCAATTTCTCTCCCTGCCACTAGTTCACAATGGACTGATATGGACATCTTTGTTACCTCCTTTGTACTGTATATCAGAGTAATGTTTCAGCAGATTGAGGCCTAGCAGGAAGAATTAAACCTGTACTACACAGTGCATGATGAATTGTAGGATTTACATATCATTTTAAAGGGGGTATTTTCTGAAGGTTGTTTCTGAATAGTGTTGTGTCTCCAAGGATGTGGTCTGAGGGTGGAGTGACAGAAAAGGAAGTGATTTAGATGCTCACTGACAGCTTAATACACAAGGTACAGGCAAAGAGTGGAAATTCACACATCACCTCCTCCTATACTTTCATTTGGAAATGTGGGCCCAGCAGTTTAGGATTTGCATCCCATAAGTCAGGAAGAAAGATGAAGCTCACTTAATATAAGCAATGACAGGGGGGGGAGGCATCGGGGCTCAGCACCCTGCACCTTTGATCCTATTGCTTTTGACTAAAACGGAAAGTGCTGATTGAGTCAGGTCTTGACATTACACAGGAAACATATTTCCAGGTCTTGGCGACCTCTGCAACACGTTCCTGAGTGAAACTTCTTTGCTCAAAGAAGCAACATCACTAGGCAGAGGCATTTATTGCATCCTACCAGGAGGTGTTTTTTTTTTTAATGGGCCTCTTAAAGCTGGTGTCACATGAAATCAAGAAAAAACAGGAAATGTTCTTGTCTACCTTCTAAAGGTCCACTCCAGGTTGGGAAATTCTTGGTGATTTGGGGAGAGAGCCTGGGAAGGGCAGGTGGGCTTCAGCAAGGTATGATGTCACACAGACCACTATTCAAAGCAGCCATTTTCTCCAAGAGACCTAATCTCTGTAGCCTGTAGATCAATTGTGATTCTGGGAGAGTTTCACATCCACTTGGAGGTTGGCGACCCTACCCAATGGCCTCCTCAAACAGATTTCAGAATAATTTCTTAGCTTCAAGATTCTAATTTTCTTTCTTTTTGGATTGTATAAACAAAAACCACTAATCCACTGACAGTGAAATGATGTAACAAAAGCACATAAAACATTCAACTCCATTTTGACAGAGAAATGTTTAGGAGCAAATACCAACCAAAGGTAATCTCATAAGGTTTTCACAGGCCATTTTGAAGACCATGATCATCTATAGCTGACAGGACCAGCACATCTTCTCAGCCCAGAGCACTAAGGTGCAACCTGTCTCCACCCATAGGCGCTGAGCCACCCCCAAAGGAAATGTTCCAACCTAATGTGACAAGAGAGGCACAGACCTCCTCTGACACAAAGGCCACCTTGCTCAGTGAGTGTCCAGTCTCCCACACAGGTTGGCCTAGCTCACTCCAAGCCACCTTATGAATGAGGCCCCAACTTACCAAGTCCAATGCCCACATTGGACTACTTAACAAGGTTCTTCTACCATGCTATTTTCACCCAAAAGCAGTGATAAGAATTTGAAAATGACCCCAAGACAACTGTACCCAAACATTTTTTAACCAACATTTACAACAGGGTGGGTGGGCAGGTTTCGACCACTCGCTGTCCTGCCTGCCGTGGGAAAGAGGGAGGGCCAATGACCGCTGCACCTTAAATAGGCATGCAGCTCACCTGGTTCACCGCTGAAATATGTCCCACTAGGAGATGCAGCTTTTTCGGACAGGCTCCTGTGACAGTAAAGGGAAAGTGGATTCTACCACGTTCCTTTAGCATGGGGCTACTGAGGGCCTGAAAGGGCACCAGCCCAGCAGTGACATCATGTGAATGTGGGAATTAGCCTCACATCTATATGAGCACCCTCCTGTCCTTTTCCGCTCATGCAGAATTGTCAAGATTGACTTAAATCTTTATATTGAGAGAAATATTTATATTATATTTTGTTCCAGTGTTTTCCTCATTGAGTATTCTTTTTTAGTTTCCAGAAGACTGGTCCACAATCTCCAGTAACCAAACACCTTCTCTTGAAACCCCAGTACTCATCTTGTTTTTAACTGACTCTTAAGGTTTAAGGGGGGGGGGGGCTATGATGTTTTGAGCATATGATGTGTAAAGCATGTAGTTGCTGTATTCATTCATATCAAGCCAGTTCCACTGTGGAAATTTTAAAAAGATCAATACGAATGGAAATCCTCTTCACTTATTCGCCAGTTTGCATATTTTCACAGCTTTCTGCCATGCATTCGAATAAAGTGCACGCATAGGTAGTGAGCATGGATAACTTAAATTATACACTATAGAAACTTTTGCTCACACCCTCTGTAAATAAAGAAGTAATGCCAAATGCAACATATGGAGGGACTAGTAAATAAGCCCGCTGCAGTCTGAATGCAGCAGGCGCTAGTGGGGCTGCGGAATCCGCGGAGCCGGCTGGTCGGGCGCGGCTGTGGTTTGGGGCACGAGCGGGGCCTGGGAGTCGGCGGGGGCAGGGGTGGGGTGGGGTGGGGCGGCGCGGAGAGGCTCGGCCGGGTTGCGGGTCGGCAATGCGGGCATGGGGCGGTGCAGCGCAGGGCGGGGTGGCTCGGTGAGGCCTTGCGGATGCGTAGGTGGCTACCTGGGGCCATCTGGAGTGTCGTAGTGTGGGGCGGCGCAGTGAGGAGGCGAGGCCGCGGCAGCGGTGCAAGGCGGTGACCGGGCCTGGTGGAGGTGAGGGTAGTTATGGCGGCGGGTGGCTGCGGGCGAGGACGAACGTGGGGGGGTCGCGCCTCCCGATTAGTCAGTCCGGCGGCAAGGGACCAATTGGGATCCCCCACTACTAACTTGCACAATTGTTCAATGTGTCACTAATTGTGGATGTGTCACTAAGGAGCATCCATCCATCCATTCTTATCAAGTAATTCCAGGAAACAAAAAAGCATTCATGGATTGAACAAAATTCTTACAGAGATAGGAAGCTGGTGTACATAGAAAGTCTTGGGTCTTCTTTAAGCGCATGTATGAAAACTGTATTACTTTCTATAGTATTTTCAAACCAACTCTGTGCATGCTAATCTGTGATGCATGTCTCTGTCTTGGGAAAGAAAGAAGGATATAAATTGTTTTATAGGCCAATGTAGTGATATTGAATCTGTTTCCCGGGAATAACTAGCTAAACCAATATGTATTGACCTAACTCTTTTAGACCTCTTTAAAATAATCCCCCTGTATTAATTTTTAAGAGCTGCTCAGGCAGAAAATCATGTTCCTTCTCAAATCCTAATTAAAGACCCAGACTTGCAAGTTACTGCTGGGAAACAGGCAAAGTCAAACGAAGAGCTTGACATGTCTGTGCATGTTCCCAGAGATGACTGCTCCTCTAAGCAGATTTTTTCCCCTCTCAGCCCCTTCCCGCAAAGGAAGAGAAAGCTATTTTGTAATACTGCTACTATTACAAGAACTGCACCTAAGAATAGGGACCAACAGCCTAATCATATGCCTGTTTATATTTGGAATTGAGTTCTGTTGATGCTACTGGATTTATTGGGATTCATTTTCAGTAAAACTCCAACAGTATTGGGCCATACAATGTCCACACATTCTCCCATTTCATCTATAGCCAAAAAAGAAAAATTAAGAACAAGGAGAACAGTTAATTTTCCTGGATCATCTTACCAACTCCACATTTTTGGAATAGCAGCATTCAGATCTATCAAGGTTATAAATTTTACAAGATCTGTTTACTTGTGAAGACGGAATATTGAAAGCATAACACTTTTTTGTTGTGTCTCTTTATTTACAAATACAGCAGGTGAGAAACCAGAAAGGTAGTGCTTTTGTGATAGGAAACAATCACCTGGTCATCCCTGATGCAAAAAAGATTTGCTTCTAATTGGCTAACTGCATTGCAGCATCCTAAACTGTTTCTCTATCCCTACCCAAGCATGTGGTAACTCAATGACCACCAATCATCAATGCTTAAAGAAGGAAAATCTAGCAAACAAATGCCAGAATCTTCCATTTGCTATAAAAACATAAACTGATCACCAGTGTTCATTGACAATCAAATGTAATCGCAATAGACCCCTCCCCCACTTCACGTACATTAATAATAATATTCCTATTCACTACTCAATGCCAATTAAATGGTAAACATTTGCAGGTCACAAGAAATACAATCAAATGTGTTAACGTGTTTCAGTTCTGCAGCCTCATATTATTGTTTTATAAAATTAAGTGCTCGGTGTTGAAGACAGACATCTAAAAATGTTAAAAGACTCTTTAAAGTGATGAAGATTCTAAGAAGTGAAGCCTCTCACTGATTTATGAGGCTGAGGACTGACCTAAGCCCCAAAGCCTCTGTTGATGAGGTGGCGGGGCAGGAAGGAAGGGGATGCCAGGTTTCCTCAGAAGTTCCAGGGAGGGTGGGGCAAGAGGGAGAGGTGCATGCGGGCACGGCAAGAAATGAAAGTTTATTTGGTGTAAGTTTTGAATGAAGCAAGTACTATATGAAAGTTATTAATTTGTCATTTGGGGAGGTTACCATAATATATCAATGAATCCTGACAACCTCTAACAAGTCTTTGAAAAGTAAACTTTTGAAAACTGTAACTAGAGTTTGTATAGCATGTAAACTAATTATTGATTCTCCCCTTAAGACACTGAGTTAATTCCAAGGAAAGGAAATAATCCTCTTAATACATTTAGCTATGCAAAATTCCAGGGAACATTTAGATAAAACAATGTTACAAATAAGTATGCACTCAGAATCAATTAGATTCATCTCAAAAGTGAGTGCATAGTACAGAGTGGGGTCTAGATGCACTTTTGGACTAAAGTAGGTTCTAAAATAAAGTAAGCTTGTTTGGTAAATATCTTGATAATTGTACCATTTTGAATAGTATGGAACCTTAATATAAACTGATCTATTTACTATTCAAATCAAGTCAATTGGGAACTCCTTTTAAGGTGATTCTAATGTGTGTGTTTTTCATGGCTTCCTTGTGACTTTTCAGACTTTTGTTTACCTATGTTTTTCATTTAACAACTGCAAAGTAACGTTGTTATTTAGCAGCATATGTCTTGTAAACATTGTAATTAATATACATACTTATAATAAATAAAAATACAAAGAACTTTGCCTGCATTTAGGCATTCTTACACATCATCCAGAACTTAAGTCACATATCATCACAGAAAATGGTGTACAGAAAAAAATCAATATTTTATTACAGGAAGAATTCTTTAATGTCTTTTACAAATGACACATTAAAGAGCTATAATGTGCATAGATATCCCTGTCATTGTCATTGGCTAATGAACAGCTTCAAACAGCAAAGTTTCAGCAGTTTCTTTTTTTAAGAAATAGCTAACATTTCCTGAAAATGAAATGTTCTCCAGTATTTTCCTCATCACATAAAGTCTATTTAAACATGAATATCAAACCTGATGATCCTTCTAAAAATAACTGTGTTGCAAATGTACCTCTATGGTGTTGTACATAAAAACTTGACTCTCCATGTCTGCTTCCGCATGGAGGTTTTGCTCTTTTTCAATGAATTTGTTGGAACATTCATATGACATTTTCCTTAATCATCAACTTCCTCTGTTTTCCCCTGCTTTATTGCTGGACTCTCCCCTGGGAACCTTTGCCAGATGTTTGGAAGCAGTGTCTTGATGGCTCAGGAAGAGTTGCCTGAAATTCAACCCCTCCAAGATGGAGATCCTGTGACTCGGTTGATGGGGACAGGACCAGGCAGTGCATCTCCCCTTCCTGGATAGGGTGCAGCTTATGGCTGTACCCACCGTCAGAAATTTGGGGGTGATCTTTGATGCCTCCTTATCTATGGATGCACAATTCACAAAGGCAACCCAAGACATACATACAAACAAATTTTGCCCAAACCTTGTTTGATGTTATCTCTTAGGAAAGATTGTGGTCAAAATGTCTGTTGCATGGATGTCAAGGTGCACATTTTTTTCAGGATGGCAAGGTATGCTTTTTTTTTGTATATCCTTCTCAAATCAAAGGCATTTCTCTTTCCTTGCTCCCCTCCTCCATACTGCTAGAGGGCTTTCAGAACTTTATATACAACTAGTAGAAAGATCCATAGGAACAACAGGCCCTAGGAAACTGGGGCAATGTGTCCCCTGGGGAGACTGGTGGGCAGAAGGAAAGGCAGTTAATGGGCATCCCAAAGCAGCTGGCCCTAGGGCTACCCCCACATTGGCCAATTTTGGTCAGTGGGGGAGTGTAAGTTTCTGGGCTTCTGGAAGCCCTGCTCAGCTCACTGGAGCCACAGGAAAAATGAGGAAGTAGTGGAGGAGGGCAAACACCCCACCCCACCATTGCAACCAGAGCCAAAGGGAAGACATGGCATGGAATGCTTCAACCTGGGGCCAGCTGCCTTTCCGGTGGCAGCCCAGCTGGGTTGGGCTGAGAAAAGCAGCTTGAAGCCGCAGTGGGTATTTTGCCAAGGAGGAGAGCTGGAGCCCTGACCCGGAAGCCACAGGGAGGAGGGCAAGGAAAAGCCGCAATTGGTTATGAGCAGGGGACTGCCTACTTCTTATTGAGCAGATATCTCCCATTCAGGGCCAGTCACCTCGAATTTTAAGGTCCATTGTCTGGACCTTTATTAGAGAGGTACCCTGGTAGCTGACATATCCGTTCAATGTTAAGCAGCATAAGATATTGGTTTGTTTGACAAATCTTGGAACAGCCCTCTGTTGTTGCATGCAGGTATGAGAAAAATGGTAGTCATGGAGGGACAAGCAAGAAAGGTGTAATGGAAATGTCTCTGCATTTGAAGCAGAAATAAAAAGAACATGAACATCGGCAGCATATTTTCCACTATTCTGAGAATTTTATTCATTGATGGCACTGGAATGGTATTACCACAAAAGCACACATAAACAGCTTTCCCACAGTAAAGGAAATGTTCCAGATTGCTAACCAGAAAAAATGCAAAGCAAAGAAGATTTAGATGACAGAAGGACATAGATTGTAAATATTTTAAGAAACAAATAAATAAAATAATTTCCTTGTAGATGCATCGTTTTTAGATGCTAGAAGGTCCTTTTAGAAGCTGCTCTCTATATTTTTCATTTGTCTGTTTTTGTTTTGCCTTTGTATATTCACACTGATTCCATGTCTTTGCTGGCATATTCTAAGTTAATTATACTGATAGCTTGGTTGAAATACCCCTAGGAACTCAAAGAAACTTTCACACTTAAGAGAGGGGGAGTGAAGTATGTAGGTGCATTCAGCAGGTGTGAATTCAGACCAGACTCTGTAAAACAAAGAGATGTAAAGTTGTAAGCTGGCAGAAATGCTTTAGGATCTCTCTCTCTCTCTCTCATGCAATTAGATATTGGTTACAAAAGGAACTGTTGGTGGCATAGCAGCCAGCATTGGGAAAACTGTAGCTGTGCTTATGATATAGCATTTGTGCCAATTCTTTATGTTATCATAAATTACAACTGAAGTGTTAGCTGCTTAAGCAGATTCTGGAGAGGCAGGTTACAAATAATCTAAAGAAAAAAATCAATAATAAAAATGTACAATCATAAAGTTTTATAAAAGATTTCAGCATAAATTGACTCATTACTTATGAGCCAGTTTGGTGTAGTGGTGTAGGAGTGCGGACATCTAATCTGGCATGCCGGGTTCAATTCTGCGCTCCCCCACATGCAACCAGCTGGGTGACCTTGGGCTCGCCACGGCACTGATAAAACTGTTCTAACTGAGCTGTGATATCAGGGCTCTCTCAGCCTCACCCACCCCACAGGGTGTCTGTTGTGGGGAGAGGAATGGGAAGGCCTCCTTAGGGTAGGGAAAAGCGGCATATAAGAACCAACTCTTCTTCTTCTATATCAAACTGCATTATTAGTTTACATCAGGTGGAAAGTGTGTTATCATAAACAAATATATCCACTTAAAAAAGAAACACTCTTGTCATCACTAACAGTAGACATTATTGTTTCACTAACACAGCCAATAATATGCATAAATATTAGAATTTTTCAGTTGTGTTATTCAGGCTTGGTAGTTACTGAACACCAAACGAAAGGTCAGAGTTCAGATCATATTTGAATTCAGAACAGTATTTATCTTTTAGAGTGAAACCTACTGTAATCAATGCCATAATCTCATGTACTGGGTATATATATATATATATATCATGTTAACACTTCTTCTGTATCCTTATCTTGGCAGCCAGGAAAATTGCATTTATGATATTCTTTCATTACCCAGATGCAACTGTTTTCAAAGGTGAAAAGGACCTTGTTGAGTATATGCAAGCGGAATGCATGGAGGTCAGGATGAACAAGCTTTCAGAACACTGAATCTTTTCCCATGTGTCCCAGGCATTTTCAAATGGGTTGTAAGCAAGCACCGTTGGCAAGCATTTTTCTCCTGTTTTACAACAGAGGCCTTTTCCTCATGATGACTAAGGCCTGGGAAAGTGCTTCTCTGGTTCCGGGGCTAATGCCTGCTTCTAGCTGATGTTGGTGCTGACCCATGGTCAGGCTGGGGCTGGCCCAACCCTGGCCCTCAATTGCTCTACAGCGAGGGAATGCAGATTCTCCCACATTCCTTTCCTTGCTGTGGGCGCCATCAGAATCTATGTCAGTCCAGACCCATCTGGCAGGGAAGAGTCTGGCCATCTCCTGACCTACGGCGTCCTCTATGCTGTGGAACCACTTGGGGCTTTTTTTTTTTTTAGGCAGTCAAGGCCCTCCCTTTGGCAAAATATCTAACTGCATGAAAGAGACTATGCAAATACATGTTTATGAATGCAGAGCTTGGTTCAAAAATTCTTGGAATGTATAGGGAAAGACAGGGCCAACCAGTATAATCCCTATTCCTCTAAATACATTCAGAATGCACACACAGGAATATTTGAGGAAGACTGTTTTAGGAAGCATTGGGCATGCTAATTCAAAGTAATCATGGCTATTTGGATTATAAACATGGAAGCTAATGCAGCATGAAAACTAAGTCTGAGTTTTTAATCTCAAAGTTTAAATGTATCTTCAAGCCATACATTAACTAGAGGGCTCTTAGGAAACCACAGTCTCCGGCTTTAGTCCTTGAATGCAATATCTATATACTAATAGCCAAATCAGCCAAATCTCTAGATACTTAAATGTGATGATTGGAACTGTAAATGGGCAAGAAAGATCTTTCTACAAATATGAAAAATTCTCCAGGTTTTCAGAAAAATCTGAAATCTAAAAAAATAAAAAAACCCACTCAAAACAAAACTGGGAAGGGTTAGAACCCCCCAAAATGAGAGCCAGTAGCTTAAAAAATGGATTCCATGAGTACCTGTTGCTAAGCAAACACCATGTCCCAGGCTTCAGTAGAAAGGCAGGGACTTTTCCAAACCTATTTTGGCCTTTAAGGCAGGAGCCATTGGAGCTAGAACTGGCCAGGGTTGCCAGCTCAAGATTGAGAAATCCTGGAGATTCTGTGGTGCAGTGTTTAGCAAGGGGAGAGGCCTCAGCATGGTATAATGTCACAGATTCCAGCCTCCAAAGCAGCCATTACCCCCATTTTCTCTATTGTCTGGAGTTGAGACATGATTCTGGGGAAGTTAGCAACCTTGCACTGGAAACTACCCTCTGGGTGACTGAACTAGGCCTGGATGCTTGCTACCGCTCAATGGTAAACACTCCATGAAAGCCAGTGTAGCATAGCAGTTAGAGCTTCAGAGAAGTTGACTGGGTGATTTTGGACCAGTCACATACTTTCAGTCTAATCTACCTCATAGGAACAAAGTTTGAGTCAAGTGGCACTTGACTCAAACCAACAATGTTGATTATAGGTATAAGCTTTTGTGTGCATAAAACATGAAAACACATACAATGGCTGCTCTGGATGGAGAAGACAACATACAATATGATGTACATTTTCCTGCTCCAGTGTGATTCCTTTGCCCTGAATTAAAGAAAGAATACAAATAGTTGACAATCTTTTCCATTCTGCACCTTGAGTGGCACAGAAAAGTTGCTGATCTCCAGCTGGTAGTATTTATTTCTTGGTTTTATTGTCAATGCATACAAATCTAATGCATATTCTATTTCCTTATTAGCATACTTGATTGCTTTCTGTGCCTTATTCCCTGCCAAAATCTTATACTCTTATATCTACCAATCAGCAGCAGTCCTTTAATTCTTAGTGAGTCAATCTAATGTTAACATATGTGTAATGGTGTGCTTTGTGCATTCATTTCTTTAAGAGATTCCCTTTTTTGAACTTTAATGAACTTCCTTGACAAATAACTTCCAGCTATCTCAGATTTAATGGTTTCAACTTCTTGATCACACCAAATAGATTCCCATCCCCTTTGTTTCATGGGAATAGTTTACAGGTAACATCAAATACTGATGTGCAATTAAGATAGATTTATATCTGAGGAACAAAACATATCTTTATATGATGCTGAAGATTAACTTTTCTCTCTGTAGCCTGTGATATAGAAAAAAATACTATGGACCTCTTTCACACTTGATAACTTAAACCATGCTACAATTTAGATTTGAGAATAAACCCTCTTAGAATAACTTATGGACACAATTAAATGTTTTCTACAAAAAATCTTTCCTGTGAAGTTTGCATTTTGTATTTGCAATCATATGTGACAGGCTACATGTGGGATTCACATGGTTTTCTACAGAAAGTTGGCTTTTTCATGAATGATTGAAGCTGCCTTACTCTGAATTAGACCTTAGTTTCATCAAGGTCAATATCATCTACTTGGACTGACAACTGACTACTCAGTCTATTCAGATTGCCAGGGTCTCAGGCTGAGCTCTTTCACATAACCAGATACCCATTCCTTTTAACAGGAGATGCCAGGAATTGAACAATCTGCATGCCAAAGAGATGCTCTACCACAGAGCCACTTCCGCTCTCCAATTCTGATATGAAACTCCAATCACTGGTGAAGCCTTCTGAATACCCTTGGGCCAGTTACTGTCTCACACAGGATGGCAATGAGGGGAAAATAGAGAAATGGGACACTATGGCCCATTATGCATGGAGTGGAAGATCTGCATTCGGGGTGGAATGGCAGCGGCTAAAATCACCAATTATGCATGCTGCAGGCGGCAACCGAGCGCAGAGTCACCGTATGCTGCTGAAAAAGCCATGTTAGCCAGATGCGGAAGAAAGTGGAGCTTCCCGGGACCAGGGTGCAACCAGAAGTAGCTCCAGAGTAGCCACGTGCATAATTAGCTACTCTGGGATTTGCTGCCGTTGCATTCCGTCCGTGCGTAAGCGGTTTGCTTCGCTTCTTCCTCCTCCGCGTTCTCCATGCCGCCATTTCAGCGGCAGTACATAATAGGCCTATCTTTGTACAGCTGTCACTATATAAACATAAAAGGCTAAGGCCAGAGTGGGCGGGGCCAGTTCGGGTGAGGGACCAATCGGAAGGTGCGAACCAGGACAGACAAGAGTTCTAGCCAGTCGGGTGAGGTCCCAATTGGAAGGCGCTTTGCGCAACTCTGCCACTCTCCCTTTACTTTTGAATTTTGCTTAGCAGGATGTCTGGCATATCCCAGGCATATTTCAAGTTACCACAATCAGTTGCTATTCTCTACCCTCTGAATAGTATGCAGAAGCTCTCAGATAATCCTGCCAGCAAGTAGGCCACAGCCTCCATATTGGGGTACCTATGCAAATATGGCCTTAATTGACTTAACCACACTGGATTCAGGGATAAACCCAGCAGCTCACTTGGGGGCTCTCAGTTGGCCTTAACAGCAGTGGAAGGTCCTCCAGAACTCATCCCTCCATCCTTCCTTGAGGAGGATCGAAAGGGTTGTTGAGACCCTGGTGCTCTTCTGCACAATTGTCCGGCATAGCCTCCCCCCCCACACACACACAGAGACACACACACACACAGACAACTCACACATATATAATTATAATGGCAAAGAAGCTGCTTGCATGTTTTTTGGTTAAACTCCCAACAAGGGAGGCCCAGAACATTTCTGGGAAACAGTGTTTTTTGCTCCATGTTCTTGGAGTGCCTCATGCTGAGCCCGACCGCCTCTTCCCCAGCCAACTCCCTTGCTTCCAAAACATGGGAGATGTGCCTGGCTAAGTGCCAGCCCCTTTCTGGGTGGGCTGTTATTATAAGGGCAATGTACTCTGGAAAACCCTGAAGCCAGTTGGCAAAATTCCTGTAACACCAGGGCACCTCCTTTTCTTTATTGTCCCTTCGTCTTCCAATATCCCCAGCTTTGTGTCCAGTCCTAACAAATGCATCCTCCAGGGCATGCTCCCTTAATTTCTTTGGCAAGCGTATGCCAGGTGGAGAGTCTGAATTTACATATTTCCCAGGGGGCTCTTGGGCAGCCCCTGCCATGCAGCCTGCTTTCAGCAGTTGGTTGGTATCCCTCCATCACTGATGGAGCCAGGCTGGCAGGCCTGGGACAAAGGCCTCTTCCAGACAATACCTGCATGTTCATGTGTTCCCTCTCTGTCCTCGCTTGAGGAAGACTCACCTGATGAATAAGAGCAGTGTGACCTGCAGTGGCGTCCATGGCTAGATGTTCGCCGTTACTTCCGGCTCTTTCTAACCGGCCTGGTCCCAGATCTCGCCATGTTTTCAAGACCTGAGCTCTCTTCCCCCGTGCTGTCTACTGGGGAGCTAGAATCACTGCTTTTCACAGAACAGTCCTGTCTCTCAACCTCACCTACCTCACAAGGAAAGGAAGGCAAGGCAATTGTAATCCACTTTGGGAATCCTTTAGATAGTGAAAAGCAAAGTGTAATAACCAACTCTTCTTCTTTCATCCCTTCATCACAGCTGTGGTGGTGGTGATCTCAGGAAGGAGCTAGATCAATTTCAGGGAAAAGTCAGCCTGCATACCTGTTTTCCTCAAAGCTGGAGAATCCTCTTAAGGGGTTTGGGGGGGACGGTTCAAGGGGCATGCCCACCTTAGGGGGAAGTCAGGGCATCCTCACTTTCAAGTGGCAAGGTAAACCATGCAGTGGCTACAGTCCATGTGGATTCCATATTCCTGCTGTTCCCTGATTTATTCCTCCCCCATCAGATAGGCTGGGATTTGGGGTTCCATTGGTTGGTACGTGAGCTTGCCAATGCTTGGATCTAGAGTTGCTTGCAGCAGTGTCCAAATTGGCCGTTCCAGGCTGACGCAGCCAGCGCTGCGCCACACAATGGGGGAGGGGGGAGGCATGTGTGTGCGCCGAGTTATGCACCAGCACCCCCACCTCCCTCCCCCTTGTGGCGCACCCTACTTGGATCCATTTGCCCTATGCCATGTGAATGCTCTTGCAGCTGCTGTAACCAATCAAGTTATGGTCATTTTTAATTCCAGAAAGATCTGAGTTGTCTTCTTGCAATGTGTAGAATTTGGGTGGTACCTTGCTGTCTCCTCTTTCCCTGTCGATGCTAGGTCTGCAAGCCACACATGAGAGGTACCACCCCCAGTACAGTTCAGATCAGAATGGAGCTACAGTTTCACAAGTTCAGAACATGATTAATTTGTGCCTGTAGTACAGTTGCAGAAATCACAAAAATTATTTCTCCCGTAGTATCATTTGCAATAGAGAATCTTTATGGAACAGAGTGATTCTTATGTGGCATGGGAAAGTACTATTGGCTTGAAATGGCTTCCTAATGTCCTTTATAATCATATAATGGGTAACTTTTTAACTGAATAATTAAGACATATTCAACTCCCATCCATCTACTTGCATGTTTTTTTCTTTAATAGGATTGCTAAGAACCTGATTAACATCCATAGTATTTTTGAAAAACCAAGGTAAGACAAATAACTCCCCAAAGAGTCATGGAGCCTTGGAGTATTGAGAATAAATATGCTGAATAGCTATCATTAGGATTTAAGGTGCTTATAGGGCAAAAAAACACCGCTATAGCATTCCATTCCAGCTTGCTGAGTTACAGGAAGGAAGGAAAGAAGGACACAGAGATTGAAAAGGTCAGCCCAGATGATAGTAACTAATTCAGAAGCAAGATGTCAGTGACGGAAGTTACAGAGGATGGGTTTAGCCAATATGCAATTCAGGAAGGCATTTTCATACGCAAAGAGTAGTTGAAATGCAATATAGAGTAAATTGACAATATCAGCATTTACTGTTGGTTTAAGGCTCTTTAAGAATGAAATGAACAAAAGACACACTCTATATTTTCAGTGCCATACAATGTCTTTCTTTAACAATGAGTTTTTCGATGAAGAACAGCCACTGATATCATATTATCATAGCTCTAATGAGTACTATCAGCATCAGTCTAAAGTCATTTATTTGTCAATGGGTATCACCATGGAGAAAGACTTTTCAAAGGTATGTATATGAGATACAACCGAGTATTAGAATCTGGCTGCTTAGAAGAAAAAAACAATTTGAGGGGCATTAGAATGACAACGAGTAAATTATAAACCCTATTTGGTAGTGTCAGATGTCAATCACTAAAATAATTGACAGACTTATTTATACAACTTAATTTTTTAAAAGAATTGTACAATATAGTCAAGTTTTAAGATCAATGGCAGTTTCTCTACCTGCCAGACTCAAGAATGATTTGACACCAGTTATGTTTTGATGTCTTATAGTATCCAGATCATGTGAGGTGATGGTACCATTTACTCTGCTCTAGTTAGCCCTCATTTATTTATTTATTTATTTATTTATTTATTATTTATTTGATTTTTAACCCACCGTTCCCGGAACCGGCTCCATAAAATTATGTAAAAAATTTATAGGTTACATAAAAATTCAAAGAAAATTCAGCATACAATAAAATGGATAAAACCAAGTAAACCCCCATTAGAAAACCCCAACATTACAAAATTCAATATTTAAGATGGCAAAAAAACATATCCTTTACATAGCTTCAGAGACAATAGGGAGCCAGATGTTTGGAGCAGATGTAAATTGCTCCAACCAGGAGGAGACCCATGACAGTGGCTCTAGTACTGACCCTGACCATAGACCTGGTGGAAGAGCTCCATTATGCAGGCCCTCCAGAAAGCAGAAGCTCTCTGAAGTCCCGCAGCTCCTCCAGGAGCACATTCCACCAGCTAGGGCCAGAATTGAAAATGACCTGGCCCTGGCTGAGGCCAGGCAAGCTTCCCTAGGGCCAGGAATGGTCAGTAGGTTGGTGTCTGCTGAGCATAAAGCCCTGCCTTTATGCTCAGCAGACACAAGACAGTGCCTCAGGTATGTGGGTTCCAGACCGCAAAGTGCCTTAAAGGTCAACACCAAGACCTTGAACCTGATCTGGGCTACAACTGGTAGCCAATGCAGCTGCTTCAGCACCGGCTGAATATGGGCCCTCCAAGATGTTCCAGTGAGGACCAGAGCAGCTGCATTCTACACCAGCTGCAATTTCTGGGTCGGGGTCAAGTGCAAGCCCGCATATAGCAAATTACAGAAATAAATTGTGGCAAGATCACAGTGGCTAGGTGTTCCAGTGAAAGATAGGGTACTAGTAGCTGAGCCTAGAGGAGAAAATGCCTGGCTAGCTACCTTCTTGACCTGTTTCTCCATAGTGAGGCATCTAAGGTCACCCCCAAATTCCTGACTTGCAATGAGGTGGATAGTTGCATTCCTGCCAGGAGGGGTAAATGCACTGCCTGATCCAATCCTGTTCTACTCAGCCACAGGATCTCTGTCTTGGAGGGGTTGAGTCTCAGGTGACTCTGCTTGAGCCATCCACTCACGGCTTTCCTGGGGGAGGTCCGGGTGGCTGTCCATACGGAGACAGAGCTGGGTATCATCAGCATACTGATGGCACATCAGCCCATACTTCCAGACCAGTTGGGCCAGAGGGCACATAAAGATGTTAAAAAGCATGGGACAGAGAACTGGGCCCTGCAGAACTCCACATGGGAATCAGCATGGCTGTGAAAGCTCACCCCCCCTGGAACCCTCTGGGTCTGTTCTTGGAGGAAGGAGCATATCCAGCACAAGACTGTGCCCTGTATCCCCATTACTGCGAGGCAGGGGACTAACAACTCATGGTCGACCACATCAAATGTGGCTGACAGATCTAACAAAACAAGGATAGCCGAACTATCTTGATCCAACTGGCGCCGGATATCATCCAAACGAGTAACCAACACCATCTCCACTGCATGACCAAGATGGAAGCCAGACTGCTAAGGGTCGAGGGCCGAAGTTTCTTCCAAGAACACTAGGAGCTGGTCCATGGCAGCCTGTTCTGTGTACTGTATGTACTCTGTGAATTGTGTTCAGTTTTGGGCCTGACAGGTGAAGAAGGATGTATTCAAACTGAAGCATGTCCAGAGGAGGGCAATGGTGGGGGATTTGGAGACCAAGTTGTATGAGAAAAATTTGAGAGAACTTGGTCTCTTGAGTAGGGTTGGGTGCTTCGGTGTCTGAAGCTGCCATTTGCACCCAAAGCAGCCAGTACTGCGGCATGGAGGGGGCAGGTGTGGGCACTGTATAGGGGTAGATAGTTGTGAGTTCCCTGCATTGTGCAGGAGATTGGACTAGATGACCTCAGAGGTCATTTCTGAATTCATGATTCTATGAGAGCGTGTAGTATATAACATTTTTAATGGAACACCGAAGTATTAGTGATTTTATTTTTAATTTCTGATCTGCCTAATTGTATTTAATTGTAATTATTTGTTTATAAAGGGTAATGCTTCATTCTTCTTATGGAATAATTTTTTAAAAATTGCACAAGTGGCCAGAACTATGCTGTTACATTTGCTCAACTTCTTTGGATGGTGAGAAGGTCCAGAGACTAGCACTTATCAGTGTTAGTTTCCTTGAACAAGAGAGCACATGTCAAGCATTTTTTCTTCTTTACAGATCTGCAGATAGAGCCATCACCTCACATCAGATCCCCAGAAAGGAGGAGTGAGAAAGATGCTGAGATGTGCTTCACCTCACTAGTGTGTGTCTGAAAAAGGAGAAATATTGAGAGAGAAACATTCTCACACTGACAACCATCTGCCCCACCATCCTGCTCACCTCTTCCAGCCCGGGTGGCACTTGGCCAGAGCTATTAAGGCCAATTAAGGGGATTTAGGCAGAGCCATTATGGGGCACTGCAATAATTTAGGGAAGGGATCTTGTGGTCATAGAGAAAAATTCCCTGGAAAAAATTGCATATTGTGCAGTTGCAATGAAAAAGGAAAATTCAGTACTACAAATTATTAGGTGAGAGTAGTACAAAAATAACAGCAAATATTATAATGTTAGATAATGGATCCATGTTGAACCATGGAAATATTGGTATACAAATTGCTTTTAATAAAATTAGATATTTCATCTTTAAAGCTATTGCATAACTGGAAAAATACAGAAAAAGCAACTAAAGTGAGGGATGAGGAATCATGAAGAAAATCTTAAGAGTTTTTGGTTTTGTTTTAGAAAAAATAAAAAGTTGATAAGAACATACTGTATGAAATTTAAACAGCCTAATTTGGCTCACCAGCATGGCTTGGACCCCCTCACTCCATTTGCTCTGTTCCTGCTTTTAACTTTCTGGTCTGCTTGGTAACAGTAGAAAAAACATTACTTGATAAACATTTCTGCTTGTACCCACCTGGCAATAATTTCCCATGTTCTTTTTTTAGCACATTCTTTTCGTTATCTCTTCTTTTCATTTATTTGCTATTTATTCTTACCCCCCTTGTGACCTTCCAGATATTTTAGTCTATGTACTATCACATCATTTGCAATTTCCCATGACTATATTGATTATACTAATAGTTACTTATTTATTAAGTGGTTGCCAATTATAATCAGTCTTTTCAGTCTGTAGAGTCACTTTTTATTATCTTCTCTACTTTGCTATTTTTCTGAGTTATTTTTGCATTTCAAGATATCTGAAGGACCATCATTCCCCCTATGTTCTGAATTGTTCTTACTCTCTCTGATATCCCTCATGAGCTCAGTCTCATAAGCTCAGTCACTGGAGCCTCCTCAGATCATCTGAAATGGTTTGGCAAAAAGGTCAGAAGAGCACTTTCTCTGGTGGCCTTGTGGGGGTAAAGCAGTTCTTCGCTGAAGGCTTTTTGCTGATTTATTTGAGAGCTCAGTACTTTATTAGCCGTTGGTAGCTCAAGGAGTTTGGATTTTTGTGATATTGGATATTATTTGGCAAATTGATCTCTCTTTGATGGATTGTTAATTGTATGACTTGATGGCATTCTAGAGCTAAGCCACCTTGAGCATACTCTTTTCAGTGGAAGGGGGATGTAAATATTTGCAATAAATAAATAAGATCAGGGTGGGCAAAATTCATATGTGTACTGAATGATTACTTGTTTTCAATTGATTAGCTCTGAATTTTACTCATGTTTATATATGTCAGGTTTATTGTTTTGGGGTCCTGATTTGTTTGGAGCCTTATAAATATTTCAAATAAAATATTTTTTCAGAGCTCTTTAGAAACCACTGCTTCAGTGTTCTAGCTATAATATAAACCACCACACAACTGAAACCTTTACAGCAGTGGGAGGTGGGCTGAGTTTCTAGCATTTAACAGACTCTAGTCATATTGCTTTGTTATCAAATGGCCAGCACATTAGGACAGTGACATCCCAAAGGGCAAAGGACATTAGCAGTGCATCCCAGTGAAGATTTACTCCAGTCTAAACTCAGTGATGGGCATGGGCTTATATTGGAGTAACTCTTCATCTACTGCATGTTATCAAGAGCAGGGACTATTACTTGTCTGACGAAGTATCTCATGAATTTTTGAGGAGCTTACCTGAAGAATGGATGGTGATCTTTACTGATTGTAAGAGTTTTGAGGGAAGCTTTCCCTGATGAGTTTTCTTTGATGTCTTCAAAAGGAAAGGATAGAATGTCATGATACAGCTATTACAGCATGGTGGAAGAAAATGAGTAAGAATAATACTATAGATATTCTTAGAAAGTTAAGCCTGGTGCTCTCCAGTTCATGTTAAATTACCTTCATAAAGTTAGTTGCACTAGACTATCTTTTACATACTTGTTGATACGAATAACTGTAGCTAAAAGTCAGCTGCAACATGTTGTGTTTCCTTGGACATTTATACAATAGATATATATGACAGATCGGGTTAAAGAGCAAGGTTATTAAGTACCCATCATAAACCTAGTCCACTCCCACCTGTCTACTGGAGGGGGGCCCTTCCCCTATCTCTGAAGGTGTTGAAGGCTCAGAACTTGGAGTGAAGGGGGTTGGCAGTACCTAGTCCTTTTTCTCCCAACTAAGGCTCTCTGATCTTCATTTGCTTTCAGTTGCTTCCTCTCTGACCTATCTCCCGGAGCTCTCTTTTATCCTCTACACCAGTGGTCCCCAACCTGCGGTCTGCGGCCCGGCGCCGGGCCACGAAGGCCAGGGTGCCGGTCCGCGGTTCCCTCTCCCCGCCCCCCCCGCAGTAAAAAACTTCCCCGGGCCACAAGCTTGCTTCTTACTGCGGGAGGGGGGGAGAGGAAATCAGGGCCGTGCCGCGCACATGCACGGCCCGGCCGCGCATGCGCACATGCGCCATGCATGGCCAAAATCGCGCATGTGTGCCGAGCATTCTTGATTTTGGCCGCGCACGGCGCATGTGTGCTTGCGCGGCCCGGCCGTGCAGGCACACTGCGCGGGCGTGGCACGCATGCACGCTGTGTGAGCGGGGCAGTTGCCTCGCCAGTCCCCAGCCGGAAAAAGGTTGGGGACCACTGCTCTACACGCCCATTCCCCCGCCTGCCTCCATTCTCCCATAGGCATGCAAATAATGGTAATGTAAATCATATAATGCAGAATTTTATGGATCAACTTGCTGATTTCAATGGGTAATAAGCTGTGAGTTTATTTAAATATCACCTTTATCCCAAATCTCAAGACCCAACAAAAACAAAGCATAAAACAGGAGTTATAAAAATATTAATACCTTTTTGAAAGGTCTAAAACATATCATGCCAGTCTAGACACTAGAAGGATTTAGAGTCAGGCAGAGGCTATCCTAGGGTTGCCAACCCCAAGGTGGCACATGGACATCTCCTGTTATTATAATTGATTATTTCCAGATGACCCATATCAGTTCCCCTGTCATGTGGGCTTCAAATTCTGAAGAGTGCTTTAAGTTGGGTTGCTGGCATCATACTTCTTATTTCCTCAAATTGATTTTCCCCCCAGTGATCCTGTTGCTTGCTTGTACCAGCCACTGAAATGAATTTCTATTTGTGAGATGTCTTGTTTCTCTGTAATGTCAGTCATTCCAACTGACTTTTACTGATGTTCCCAGCTTAATGTGGGTAATTAATGAAACATGGATTCCGAATGTGACTGTTTGAGAATACAAATTGCTATTTTCAATGAGTCACATGAATCACTGCATTCAACCTTTTCAAACCATGATTAGTGTCTATTTTCTTCCTAAAGATTGTTTTGGTATTTAAAGCACTAATATTGCTCTTGCAATAACATCATAAATCATGCAAGACAAAATAGGAATGAGGCACAGTACAGATATTCATACCGATGACTGAACATGTCAAGGTAAATATCAGCATCACTTCAGCAAATATGGTGAGAAACACATTTCTGTTGTTCAAGGAAATCAGGTCCAGTTTAAATCAGGGAATTTAGTTACTCAAATAGGGCATATTCCTTTGAAAATCCTGACATGGAGGTATTTCTTAAATTGTAATGCTCATTGTAATAACATTTTATAATGAATGAACAATCCTCTAAGAAAAAGTTGGTAAGGCAAAACAGCAGCTTAGTCACTATCAAGATTGCTTTTATTATCCCCTTATATTGGAAGAAGATTCCACTATATGCTGAGCCAGTTATATGGAGTGGTTAGGAGCGCGGACTTCTAATCTTGCAAAACTGGGTTTGGTTCCACGCTCCCCTACCCAGCTGAGTGGCCTTGGGTTCACCAAAGCACTGATAAAGCTGTTCTGACCGAGTAGTAATATCAGGGCTCTCTCTGCTTCACCTACCTCACAGGGTGTCTGTTATGGGGAGAGGAAAGGGAAGGCGAATGTAAGCCACTTTGAGACTCTGCTGACAGAGAAAAGCAGAACCAATGCTTCTTCTCTATTTCCATCTAAACATCAGGAAAAAGTTCCTGACAGAACGGTTTCCAAGCCTTCCTCGGGAGGTGGTAGGTTCTCCGTCTTTGGAAATCTTTAAACAGAGGCTGGATAGCCATCTGACGTAGAGACTGATTCTGTGAAGGCTTAAGGGTGTGGCAGGTTATAGCAGATCAGCGATAAGCTTGTGAGTGTCCTGCATAGTGCAGGGTGTTGGACTAGATGATCCATGAGGCCCCTTCCAAATCTATGATTCTATGATTCTGTAATTCTTCTTCATTATGTTAGTATCTAAACATACTTAGAATCATAGTTTAGAAATTCTCTGTTGAGCTCCCAGAATGTATACAACTTAGGTAATGACAGTTTCTGCTCATTTCCTTTTCAGATATTTTCAGTCTTTAGGGGTGAGGTAGCACTATATTTCTGAGTGGTTGGTCTCCTCACAAGCAGTGCAGAAAGTTGCACCAATAAAGCTGCCTCTCAACGTATTACTCGGTGTTCTACTATAGCAGTGGTCCCCAACCTTTTTATCACCGGGGACTGGTCAATGCTTGACAATTTTACTGAGGCCCGGGGGGTAGTCTTTTGTTGAGGGACGTCACCGCCGCTGCCTGAGCCCCTGCTCCACTTGCTTTCCTGCCAGTGCCCCTGACTTCCCACCGCCCGCTGGGGGGCGCTGCCAGCAGCAGCTGCGCAGTGCCATGCCGAGGGGAAGCCCCAGCCATGGTGGCCACTGGAGAGCACCAAACGTGAGTCGGTGGCAGAGTGACAGGGCAGCCCCCAAGGCAGCAGCTAGGGAGGAGGATGAGGAGGAGCCGCGGCCCGGTACCGACTGATTCACAGACCAGTACTGGTCCCTGGACCGGGGATTGGGGACCACCGTACTATAGCATTAACACTCAAGAGGGTGTCTTCCTGAACCACAGTATTGGTTTATCAAGGTCAGTAGTATCCATTCTGACTGGCATTGGCTCTCTGGGGTAACAAGTAGAGGTATTTCATGTCAATTAATCTCCTTTAAAAAATGGAGAGACTTGAGATCAAACGTGACACCTTCTGCATGCAAAGCAGATGCCCTAACACTGAACAATGGCCCCACTTCTGAAAACTGTATATTCTAAAATATTAATTCAAAGTACATTGTTGCTTTTCCAACAAACTTTCCCTGCTTTTAGATACTGCATGGCCAATTCCTCACAAGTGGAAAAGGCTGGGAAGGAGATGGTATGGAAGTGGGGCTAATCTAATGTGACTATAAATCTGAGGCCACAAGGTGGGATGCGCCGTCGCTGCCACCGCAATGGCAGCAGCAACAGGCGGGCCCTCCCCCGTCCCTCCCCGACTGGCCTCAGAAGAGCGGCGGCGGGGTGAGAGTAATGACTGCGGCCGCAGGCAGGCCCTTCCCCTCATTTGGGGAAAATAATCTTGCCCTGAGAATCATCACTATTTCCATTGTTATTGTGATAAGAACCACATGCAAGGAATTTCAAGAACATGGTGAGTCTTCTTCCTTCCTTCCTTCCTTCCTTCCTTCCTTCCTTCCTTCCTTCCTTCCTTCCTTCCTTCCTTCCTTCCTTCCTTCCTTGATGGCCTGGCACCAACAGGAGGGGAGGGGGCAACCTAGGAGATATGCTCCTAACTTACAATTTCAACTTCAGAAACCTATAAAATACAAGAAACTAGTCACAAAATCCCCCTTTCCTCAGGGCAACTGCTGTATCTTTTTATAATGTTTGATTTGATTTGAAGTATAGTAAAGGCTGATTGGCCCCTTCTTTGCCTCTCCAATGCAGGAGTGCTCACTTAAGATCACTTTTCCATTTTGCTGTGCTCTCCTTAACAAAATCTTAATACTGTGTGCAGGTTTTCAAAGTTATTTAAATGTTTCCACTTTAGTTAGCTCTTTAAATGCGGTGGTAGGCTTTCTTTCTTTGGCACTTGGGTTCACATCTGCTTTAATCTGTGACCAACAGTGACCAACACCTTTAACATAAGGTGACCAGATTTCAACATTGGTAAAGCGGGACACCATTGACAAGGGGGGTTCTTGATTAAAAATTTGGTCTAGATGGAGCAACAAAAATATATATAAATTTCAACATAAGTACAATTTGTCAGGTACCCCCAGATGTCCCTCCAAAATTGGGACAATCTGGTCACCTTACTTTAACAGGACTTCAAAGGCTTCACTGCTTAGGGGTGAACAGAGATAGAACCTTGCAAAGGAAGTTTCTCTTAAATATGGCTTGTGTGTGGCACCGTTATCTTCAAATCAGAATCTGCACCAGTTGGAACATATTTGCATATGCCGCTTGACTCCAATTGAGGTCCACATACCTGAGATTTTAAAAAGAAACCAGCCCTTGCAAATTATTATGTAACAGTTTCAATTTAATGAACAAGAGTTGTCCTTAGGAGCAAAAAACCTTGCTACGAAAATAATACATTTCAAAGACTGATCCAGACTTCAAAGATATAGCCATTTGCCATAAGCCTTCAACTTTTTTGTATCTTAGGTACGTACTGTGCCTAGCCAAACTTCAGGCACCTTAGTAATGACAAATACATGTATATGCTAAACTTGTTAATCCAAACCTAATCTTCTACCATCTATCAATCACTGTTTTATGCCACCTTTCCTCCAAAGAGCTTAGGGAGGGGAACATGGCTTTCCCCTGCTCCATTTCACAAAAGCAGCAGAGACAGCAGGCTTGAGCAATCAATTAAAAGAAAGAAATTAGCTATTGATTCTATCTTACACATTTTTTTTTGAAAAACAGCCTTTTGAACAGGAAAGTCTCCTGCATAAATATCTTTAAATGACTGGAAATTAGCAAGTACTTAGGCACCTCCCATTTATTTGCATATGAGCAGGAAAACTTTCTGGAGAAATGAGCCCTTGCTGTTTTATAGATCAGTTTACTAGTGGAGCTCTCTGGCATGGCTGGACTTACAGCCTAGATTCCTGGCAACTCCCTGTGAGGTCTGTGCCTCTAGCTTTTTTGTTCAGCAAATGAAAACATCACTTGGAAACCTCATTCCATTTCTATTGCTGTCCACTCTTCATCTATTCATCTACTCTCCTGATTTCTTTCTCATTTGCAGGGTTTTGTAAATTTTTTATTATGAACTCCCAGATTGGTTTGGGTATCTCCAGGGTCTCATTTGTATCCCTCAGTGCATTGTGGGCATTTTCCTATTACATTTCCCCCCCTTCCCCCGCAAAAAGCCGATCTCTAGAGAGTCAGGTCACAAAAATCTACTCATCATTGTGCCTAGGTAACACAAAAGCAATGGTCTGCATGCATAAAATTATGTGAGGCTATACACAAATGGATTTACATAGCCAAATCCCAAGGCAATAGAATTCATCAGCTGCTGGACTTATTAGAAATGAACAAGGCCATGTGCTTATCAGGGCCAGGCAACATCTCCCTCCCCCTTCCCCCCAATAGTCTGTTTTGCTGCTGGTTTAATTTTAGCACCTTAGAAAGCACATAGGATGGATCAGCTTACCAGAACAGAGGAAGAAAAAAATAAGTATTGTCCTATGTAAGTGACTGAATATTTCATCTTCATTGAATTCACTGTAATTGTTCCTGATTTGTGCCACCTTACAGAGAGGAAGCATTAGGCAACTTAAAGGCTCATTAGCAGAAAATAATATGCAAGTTACTATGTAGTGAGAAACATCATAGCCATAAGCAAAAAAAAAAAATAGACATGCATCTTTCATTCATTCCTTGCATTTGAAATCCTTTGAAATTCTTTCTGATTCCGTTAATGGAATGGCAGAAATCACCATATGCCAGATTCCAGGCTCTAACCATTGCTTGCTGCAAAAAGTGTCTATGTGTTACATTTCTAATTTCTGCAAACAATGGCCTTCACAATAATAGCTACAATAATTCACATCCCAGTTGCACTAATTTTAACAAATTATTTGAACAAAAAAAGGCAAATAACTATTTTAAAAAACCTGCCATTTCCTCCAGGGGAATTGTTCTCTGAGGACCAGTCAGTTTAAAACGAAACTGACCAATGGCACACACTGGTGGGAAGATTCATTGTTCACAATCTTTATACAGCTTTTGCTATATTCATATTTGGCTAAGGGCTAAGTGGGTGGAGCCAGTCGGCCCCTCACCAGGGCAGAGTCTGCACTATTTTTTTTTATTCCATTGTTAATCCTGTTGAATTCAGATCGCTTTGAACTCGGGTCTTCCTGTTCCCTCCCTCCCCATTGAAACAGGAAAGTGTTCTGCACGTGGTTAGGGAGGCTCAGAAGAAGGGGGGGCAAATGGAGACTCTTTCTTTGTTTTTTTGAAGGGGGGGGAGAGGATCCAAGAAGTCAGAGGAGGGAGGAAAAAAATCCTTTCTTTTCTTGAAGGGGGGGGGGGGGGACAAAGAAGGCACAAAAAAAAATCCAAGGCCGACAGAAGTTGAGAGAACTTAGGGGCTTCTCCTTTGAGGCAGGCTTGTCACATGACCACCTGTAGCCAACCACAGGTCCTCTACCACGGAGGAGAGCCCAGATTCAAAACAATGCGATTTTCTGAATATATTCAGGATTAAAAGCAGTCTAAAATATCACACAATAAAGGTAGGGTCACTTCTGATCAATCCTTCTTGCTGCAGAAGGAAAATTTAAATCGCCCCAAATCCAAACGGAAATCGCATTCTGTGTAGAGGGCAGGGACTGAATCGATCTGGGGTTGGAATAAAAGCTCCGTGCAGTTTACACCCAGGACAGACAGTAGTTCTAGCCAATCGGGTGAGGGCACAATCTAGGCCCTCACCAGCACAGGCCAGAAAGGCTTCTAGGCCCTCACCAGGACAGGTTTTGAGGCCCTCACCAGGACAGGACAGAAAGCCATGGGGAAGCGGCAGGACACCGTGAGTAAAGATGGAGGCCTTCTCCTCAGGCCTAGAAGCACACCCGGGGCTTCGAAGAGGCCCAGGGTGTACTTCTAGGCCCGAGCAGAAGGCCGCGCCAACGCCAGGGGGAGGGAAGGGAAGCAGGCCTTCCCCTCAGGCCTAGAAGCACATGAGGGGGGGCTTTCAAAGCGCGTTCTCACAAATCTTGTTGTATATAGATTGCGGCTTTTCAGGGGTTTCTCAGTTCAAACCCATGACTAGAACATCTATGATGCAATAAAAAGGTTTAACTGCTTTCCTAAAGTGACTAGCAGCATTCAGTCCAGGATTTGCTCAGGAAGGGATTCCATTATTCAGGTGCCACTGTAGAGAATGCATTGGCATACACCTGCCTTTACAGTTGTTCTGATGGAATATTTCTTTTTCTGAATGAAGAGGCAGAGATGCCCACTGATTCTCTCTTCCCACTTTGCCACCTGTGAAGTTCCTGAGTATCTACTAACCCTCTCTTCCCCCAGAACAAATATCAAGGGATCCGCAACCAGCAACAGGAAAGGGGGGAAAGGAAGTCCCACGGAATAAAGTCTGTGATGGCTCAAAATATGCCATTCTTCTTAATGTATGATTATATTAATTCTAATTGAGGTGGTACCTGCAAAAAAGACTCCAGACCTCAGGTGGAGAGTAGGGTGCATCCCAAAAGGATGTTTCTCTTAAATAATGCATGCAAAGGCCACCCTGTTTCTTGTCATTCTAGCATGTTATTTTTATTTATTCATTTTTACATTTATACCCCACCCTTCCCCAGAGGCTCAGGGTAGCTTACAAAGAATTTAAAAATACATAAGCAATTTAAAATTAAATACATAGTGATCTTAAATATTACATTTAAAAAAAAATAACCATAAAATATTAATACTAGACCAGTTGGTTTCAAGTAAAAACAGGGGGACAAGTAAGATGTTCACTTAGGTGAATTTCAGCTAGATGAGTTATAGACAGCCAGGGAGACCAGTGCTATTAAGTTTTTTTTCTTTTCTCTAGGCTTCAAACGTAAGCCTGGAGGAACAACTCTGTCTTGCCGGACTTGCGTAAGTGTTTGAAGTCCCACAGGGCCCTAGTCTCTGCCAGGGCCAGAGCTGAAAAGACCTTGCTCTTGGTTGAGGCACTGCTAGTTTGACTTCCTTGGGGCCAGGAATCTTAAGCAGGTGCTGTTTGCTAGAATGTAATATTCTTTGTGGGACATAGCAGAGGAGGCAATCCCCTAGATATGAAAGTCCCAGACCATTTAGGGCTTTAAAGGTGAAAAACCAAACATGTGAGAGAGCAAAGGTTGTATGTGTACTCTCCATTGGGTCACTTCCTTCTCTGTGTCCATTGAGACTGGGGAGGCCTCCAGGACCCTCAAGGGAGATGGGAGAGCAGAGGACAGACTCATCTTCAGCTTTTCATACTCGCAAACCTTGTTCAAGGGGAAAATCTTAAAAATGAAATTGTACTAGTAAATTGTTTTCAAAAGGTGGATTTTGTGTTGGTATGAGTCACGGAGAAAATCAACACAGTGCTGGGAAGGGATTGCTCATTTAGTTCTTGCACATGGAATCTATGGGTACGCCTGAGGCTACCCATTAAATTCTGTGGGGAGGCATGCACTCTGCATAGTCTCAGAGGAATTTTTCTTTCCCTATTTCAAGAGGCAGCTCAGGTGTTGAAAATAGACTCCTGGGATAAGCCTGCAGTGGCCTTGGCCTGCACACCCCGTGGGGAATCCCCCCTTCACAGAACCGGAAGCATCTGTTTGCACACACTTTTGGATTCCTTCCCAAGAAAGTTCCTAAACTATGTTTCAGATCGGCTTTTTCCGCTGCCAAGCTCCATGTTCAGCAAATCACTTGCTTAACAGGATTCCAGTCTGACTTCTCATCAGCGTTCAAGTGCTACTAGCTACAAAGCACCATTCAGTGGACTTAAAGCACTGCACTGCACAAGGAGCTGAAACACTTTAGTACTAATATACTTTGAACCTTGACCTCTGTTTACTACATTTTTAAAAAATTCACCCAGGAGCTCCAACACATGCTTAAATGAAACCACATGTGTTTTTAAGCTGTACCTTGTAAAAATCAGTAACATGGCATGAAGGAATTAGTTAAAAATGACTTGTGGTTTTATCATTTTCCAAACTTCATGACCTCTCCGTGCTTTGATTTTTAGAGCCCATATGTACTGCACGAAGCAACATTTCAATGTTCTGATTAACTCCATTTCTGCCATCATAGGCCAGGTACCTGTACAAAACTCTGTCCTGAAATTGGGATTGTCCCTGCTGGGTTTTTTTCTGTCTCGTACAGTTCCAGCATCTTTAAACAATTGTTTGATAGACAGAAGTACAACTTTCCCATCAATCTCCTTCCACGCTAAGAAAAACTGTAGGCACGTGCCTGGTCTTACACACACAATGGGGCATTGGAAAACACATAGCACTGCCAAATATGATTTGAGACATTGTCTTGTGCTGCGATTGTTCCCATGAGAGCCCCTGCAGAGAGTCAGAAAACTGCAAGTCACATGAAAAGAGCTGGAGATGAGGATCTTTCCCATGACAGTGTCACCCCTCCTGGAATAATGCAGCCATGAAAAGGTATCCTATCATGCTTCACTCCTCACATGAGCTGTGTGTGTGTTTTTTTAAAACTTAACAGGAAAAGTATGGTGTGGCATGGTGTGGCACCGAAGTAACACTGAAGAGCCCTTTCAGAAACAATTCTGCAGACATATGAGAACTTTGCTGAATAATATGGGTATGAAATGGTTCCTAAGGCAACAAAAATATTAGTAAACTATTTTCTCTAAAAGGCAATCCACATCTGGCTAGCTTTGTTTTGCTATGCCATTACAATTTCAGACATAGATTGTTGATAACCACCAAGGTCTAAACACCGCCTCCCCCCCCCCCAACAAAAATTATATATTTTATCAGAATAGCACAAGACAGTATACAAGCTTTCAGATTCTCCAGAACTTCTCATCTGGCTAGATTGTTGGGTTTTTTTTTAAGTAAAGAGATGAAAAATTAAGATAATTCAGACCATGATCTTAAGGCTTCTGTGATGAACTGTCAAAAGTTAATTCCCAGAACTCTGTAAGTGTTCCAGAGTTTTTGGAAGGGGTCTGCTTCTTCCTGCAATGGACCAAAGCAGCGAAGCTAATGATGGACCTGAGACTGTGACATGCACTGCCTGTGACATGTTTGCATTTTTACCTCAGGGTAACTTTAAATACACATGTACCAAATGCAAGTTAGTAGCACTGCAGGAGGAGAAGGTACAGAAGCTGGAAGAATGCCTGTGCATGCTTTATTCTATAAGGGAGGGTGACGAGTTCTTAGAAGGAACTCATGGAGCACTTTTTGGAGGGCAATTGGGTGAGGTGGGAAAGATGTCTCACCAGTTAGAGGAGAATCCAATACAAGAGAACAATAGATGGAAGAATGTTACCCAGAGATGCTGAAAAATAAGATGTTCTGCCCCTCTGATTCTCAGAAATCGTTTCCAGGATCTGCCTGTAGATAGTGACTCTGGACCACAGGAACAAGGGCTATTCCCCTAACTTCCTTGAAGCTCAGAAGATGTTCCATAGGCCCCTGCAGATGAGATGACTGGTTCTTCTGCTCCCCAACTTATTAGGACTAGGAGGCATGTTGCTGATAATTGGGGATTCCCTATTGAGAAGAAGAAGAAGAAGAAGAAGAAGAAGAAGAAGAAGAAGAAGAAGAAGAAGAAGAAGAAGAAGAAGAAGAAGAAGAAGAAGAAGAAGAAGAAGAAGAAGAAGAAGAAGAAGAAGAAGAAGAAGAAGAAGAAGAAGAAGAGTTGGTTCTTATATGCTGCTTTTCTCTATCTGAAGGAGTCTCAAAGTGACTTATAATCGCCTTCCCTTTCCTCTCCCCACAACAGACACCCTGTGAGGTGGGTGAGGCTGAGAGAGCCCTGAGATTACTGCTTGGTCAGAGCAACTTTATCAGTGCTGTGGCAAACCCAAGGTTGCATGTGGGGGAGTGCAGATTCAAACCTGGCTTGCCAGATTAGAAGTCTGCACTCCTGACTGCTACACCAAGCTGGCTGAGAGGAGTAGAAGCCAAAGTGTGTTGACCAGACTTGTCTCAGGAGGTATGTTGTTTACCTGGCGCGAGAATCAAGGATATCACAGAAAGAGTGGAAAGACTTGTAAAGTCCAAAGTCAGATATCCCTTCCTGCTCATTCACATGGGAACAAATGATACTGCCCGATGCAGTGTGGAGCATATGAAACGAGACTATGTGATCGGGGGGGGGGGGGGGAGTGAAGGACTTGGGAGTGCAGGTTGTGGTTTTTGTCAGTTCTTCCTGTTAATAACCGAGGCTTAGGAAGGAAAAGAAAAATAATGCAGATAAATTGATGGGCTACATCACTAGTGTCATCAGGAAAGGTTTGGGTTTTTGGACCATGGATTGGCTACCGTGACCAGGCTCTTCTCAGGAGATGGTTTGCACCTCACAATGGTGGGGAAAAATGTCTTTGTGAAGAGTCTTGCGGACCTGGTGAGGAAGGTTTTAAACGAAGTCCAATGGGGGAACAAGACATATATTCAAAGTCTAGTTCAATAATGAGAACTGCTGATGGGAACACTGCAGATTTAAAGGGAATGGCACATATGCAGGGAACTATTACAGGAAAGTTCAAAAACTAAACCCCTGAGGTACACGTGTTAAGGATTACAATGTCTCTACACTAATGCGCAGAGTATGGGAAACAAGCAGGATGAACTAGAAGTCCTAATAAACGAAGGGAACTATGATCTAATAGGCATTACAGAAACCTGGTGGGATAAGATTCACAACTGGAATATTGAGCAGTACAACTTATTTAAAAGGGACAGACAAATAAATAGCGGAGAGGAGTAGCAAATAAATAACCAATGCATGTAGGGAGAGTGTTAGAAAAGCTAAAGCTCTGTATGAGCTTAGGATAGCAAGAAATGCTAAAACCAACAAAAACGCATTCTTTAGTTATATTCAAAGTCAGAAAAATAATAGGGAAATGATAGGACCATTGTGGAGACAAGAAAGTGACACTGTAACAGGTGATGAAGAGAGGGCTGAACTGCTCAATTCCTACTTTTCCTCAGTCTTCTATTGTGAGGGAATCATGTTCAACATGGCAAAATCAAGTTATGATCTCTGTAGGGGTAGTCCATAAACACCTAATTTCGTTAAATGAACCCAAATCCTCTGGGACAGATGAATTACATCCAAGGGTACTAAAAGAACTTGCAGATGTAATTTCTGAGCCTCAGTCCATTATTTTTGACAATTCATGAACAGGTGAAGTGCCAGAAGACTGGAGGCAGGCAAATGTTGTCCCCATTTCGAAGAAGGGGAAAAAGAAGGATAGGGGTAACCACCAACCCATCATCTTGATGTCTATAGTGGACAAAATTTTAGATTAAATCATCAAACAATAAGTCCTCAAGCAGCTCAAGCGGATGGCTATAACTACTCAAGGTACTCAAGGTCAGCATGGCTTTTTCAAGAACAACTCATGTCAAAATTAACTTATCTGTTCTTTTGAGAAAGTTAATACCTTGCTAGCTCAGGGGAATGCTGTGGACATAATTTACCTTCATTTTAGTAAGATTTTTGATAAGGTTCTACATGATATTCTTATTAACAAGTTGGTAAAATGCAGTAGGGATCCAATTACTGTTAGGTGGATTGAGAACTAGTTGACAGATCGCACCGAAAGGGTGCTTGTAAATCGTTTGTCATCTTGGAGAGGAGTGATGAGTGGAGTGCCCCAGGACTCTGTCCTGGGCCTTGTGTTGTTCTTCGTATTTATAAATGATTTGGATGAAGTGATAGATAGGGTACTTATTAAATTTTCAGATGACACTAAATTGGGAGGGATAGCAAACACACCAGAAGACAGAATCAGAATACAAGATGATCTCAAGAGGCTAGAAGACTGGGCTAAAATCAATGAATTTCAAAAGTGATAAATGTAAAGTTCTTCGTTTAGGTAGGAAAAATCATATGCATCAGTATGTGTGAAAAAGATTTGGGGTCCTAATAGACCAGACACTGAACATGAGTCAGCAGTGTGACTCAGTAGCTAAAAAGGCAAATAGTATTTTGGGATGTAATTAAAGAAATATAGTATCCACATCATGTGAGGTAATGTTACCATTTTACTCTGCTCTGGTAATATCTCACTTGGAGTACTGTGTTCAGTTTTGGGCACCACAACTGAAGAAAGATGTAGACAAACTGGAGCATGTCCAGAGGAGTGTGGGGAGGGGTTTAGAGACCAAGTTGTATGAGGAAAGGTTGAGGGAGATTAGTCTGTTTAGTCTGGAGAGAAGACAACTAAGAGGTGATATAATAACAAATTCTAACTACTTGAAGGGCTGTCATAGAGAAAATGGTGCAGAGTTGTTTTTTGTTGCCCCAGATCCAGAACCAATGGGTTGAAATTAAGGTTGGGCACTTTGGTGTCCGAAGCGGCCATTCCCGCATGAAGCAGCCAGTGCGCAGCACGGGGGAGGAGAGGCGTAGGTGCTGGCACGCCAGTTGGTGCACACACGCAGGCACAGAGCTCCGCGCCTGCACCTGTGTACTGATTGGTGCACCAGCACCTGCAGCTCCCCTCCCTCCTGCGCCACTTCCTGCTTCGGGCGGGAATAGCCGCTTCAGACGCCAAAACACCCAACCCTAGTTGAAATTAATTCAAAATAATGTTGGCTAAACTTCTGGAAGAAGTTCCTGTCAGAACAGTTCCTCAGCAGAACAGGCTTCCTCAGGAGGTGATGGGTTCTCCTTCATTGGAAGTTTTTAAGCAGAGGCTAGATAGTAATTTGACAAAAATGCTGATTTTATGAAAGGCAGATTGGGTGGGGGTGGGCAGGAAGGGGTGTGCCCGTGTTTGTCTTCTGTGGCCCTTCCTTGCATACCCAGGAAACTACTGATCACCATTGTGGAATGGTAGGTAATTTCCCCCCAGTCTGGGCTGGATTCTGGAGATTTTTAGTGAGGGGGGGGGAATCACTTGGGCATGAAATTGGGGTCACTGTGGGTAGGCAGGTTGTTGTGAGTTCCTGCATTGTGCAGAGGGTTGCACTTGATCCTGGAGGTCCCTTCCAATTCTATGATTCTGGAATTCTATGATCAGAGCCTGAGAACCTTTGAGTGATAGGCTGTTGAAATGGTGGTTTAACAGTTTAACAGGAGGCTTCCACTTCCTAATTTCAGATTTAAATCAGACTATGCAAGCAACACTAGATTCATATTACTCCAAGCCAGAGTTTGGATAAATAGGACATTTATCTGCCCCTTTTTGACTAGGTTATGTGCTTCTCACATTTCCAAAAGGCGTGATCTGTAGAGAAGGATCCCTGGGAGAATATTTTTAGAATCTCTTTTAGGACTAGGGGGTGGCATATGCCACTATTAAACATGCAGTAAAATATTTTACTATTTCAACTGTTCAGTTCAAGAACAAATGTGACTTCATTGTTGGTTGCTCTTATCATAGAATCATAGAATCATAGAGTTGGGAGGGGCCATACAGGCCATCTAGTCCAACCCCCTGCTCAACGCAGGACTAGCCTTAAGCATCCTAAAGCATCCAAGAAAAGTGCGTATCCAACCTTTGCTTGAAGACTTCCAGTGAGGGGGAGCTCACCACCTCCTTAGGCAGCCTATTCCACTGCTGAACTACTCTGACTGTGAAAAACTTTTTCCTGATATCTAGCCTATATCGTTGTACTTGAAGTTTAAACCCATTACTGCGTGTCCTCTCCTCTGCAGCCAGCAGAAACAGCATCCTGCCCTCCTCCAAGTGACAACCTTTCAAATATTTAAAGAGGGCTATCATGTCCCCTCTCAACCTCCTTTTCTCCAGGCTGAACATTCCCAAGTTCCTCAACCTATCTTCATAGGGCTTGGTCCCTTGGCCCCAGATCATCTTCGTCGCTCTCCTCTTGTGGTTAATGACCAACTGGGCTAACAGAGCAACTTGAAGCTGATGTCTTAGCCTATTGAAGTCAATAGATGGCACTGTCTGTGACATAAACAAGAACATGTAGTTGAGTTTATGTTATCTGTTGCTGGCCAGATGTCATGTAAAGCGACATCAGGATGGAAAGTTTGGACTGCATTTTAAAAGCCATTTATGAGGTAAATCTGAAGCACTATGCCCATTTCAAACCACTCTGTTTCCCGCCACACTTTTTGCAGAGTGTGCAAAGATAGAACGTGTCCCTCCCCAAGAAAAAAGAGAATGGGGGAGGGAAGGAAAGGTGGGGAAAAGCAGGGACTTCAGAAACACTTCAGACATTTCAAGCAGCACACTGCCTGTTCCAGAAGCACAATGGACACATGAAAATGGAAGAAAGTAGTTTTAAAAAGGCTCAGCTCCACTTTGCAAATGGGACACAAGTGGCTTTGTTTGAAAAGGTAGGTAAAATCCAGCTGGAAGGCAAAACACATGTGTCTAAAATGACACAAAAACTCCATGAGCAACCAGCAGCTAAAACGGATTACAAAGGCTACTTAAAAGGGATCACAATAAAGTAAATGGAAAGGAGCTTAACCCTGTTGTTATGATTCTGATTTGTATGCTTCTGCCTAACCCAGTAACTGGCACTCAACTGTCAAAAAATGGCAGTAGGATTCGGCAAATGTTAATCTCTGACTTGCTCTGTCAAGAAAAACGAATGAACAAACCTAGCATGGGAGCCTAGGAACTCTTCCCTGACCTACCTTTTTAGTTCACATCCTTGATTTTATGGACCAGTATTTGTGCTAGCAGAGGAAAAGGATGAATCCTCTAAACTTATGAAGAAATGTTCAGGTATAACTGGAGGAGAGGGAACCCTAATATAGTGCAGGTATTCCTTTGCTTCTTAGTTACCTGAAATATTTGTAGTATTCTGAGATTTCTTCTGGGATATGTAATGGAGGGCCCATTCCGCACACAGAGGATAATGCACTTTCAATGAGCTTTGGCAGCTGGATTTTCCTGTGCAGAACAGGAAAATCTACTTCGAAAGTGCATTGAAAGTACATTATCCTATGTGTGCAGAATAGGTCGAGGATGACTTTGGGTGAGTCTTACTAATTAATTTCCTGCCATTGCAAATGTGCTCAAGATGTTAACATGCTGTTGATGCACACAATATGAATTCAGTTCATTTTGAACTTTCAACATAATGGGTGACAGCACCCGTTGTCTCTTTAAAAGCAGAAACCATTTGAAGGGTACGGATGGTTGCAACATGAAGCTCCATTACTTGACCTTACTCTTTTTCATTCATTCAGGCCCTGAACAAACATGGGCCTCCAATCCTTTGAATCATCCACATGCACAGAGCACCATCAGCTGTTACTAGAACATCTGTTCCACATAATATATTTCTGATAAAGGCTTGGAGGAGGAGTATGTCTCATGGCTTAAGTGCCACTCATGCTTAACACCCACTCAGGGAGGCTGTCCCACCCGTGAGTGCCTCCTCCTCCAACCAGATTACCTGTCTGTCCAGCAGCCAACCAATCGCCTTCGGTTGCTCACCCCTGACCACCCCCTCCTCTTTCCACTTTCCTCCAAGGCTCAAGGTCTGCAGATCCCTTCTGCGTGGGAGCTGCCCCTGCCGGTGAGTTCCCTCACAGCTGCTTGTAGCCTTTCTAGGTCCTGGGGGGAAGGGGAGGCCATCCGCATTCCACCCCACCCGTTTGGACCGTAATACAAATATAAAAAGCAAAGAACTCTTAAAAGTTTTCCACTGATCTCTGCAATTTGCTGGGCACTCTGTATATTCTGTCTGAGCAACCAGGGCTGAATCTGCATGGAGCTTTTATTCCAATCCCAGGTCGATTTAATCCCGGCCATCAACACTGAATGTGATTTCCATTTTGATTTTGGGTGATTTAAATTTTACCTCTCCAACAAACATGATTGATCCAGAGTGACCCTAGCTTTATCCCATAATATCCTGGAGTGGATATAACCCTCAATATTTGAAAAATCGGAATGAGTAAGCATGCAGCTGTCTCCTTTCTCTGAAATAACTTGCTGCCAAGCCTCCAATGATGTAGAAAAGCCTTGATTGGCCAGGGTGTCAGTTCAAAGGCTTCCTTGTTCCCAGGTTGCAAGGCTTCCCCTAAGGGGAAAGCCCTAACTTCTCTCTGCAGAAGCTCGAGAAGCCCTAACTTCTTTCGGGAGAGATTTGCCTCTTGGATTTATTCCCACTCCTCTGCTGTCTCCAACCCTCTCCCCATCCCCATTCAAGAAAAGAAAGAGGCTCCTGCTGCGCTTGGCTCCCCCCTTCTGAGGTTCCCTAATCACGTGCAGAATACTTTTCTGTTTCAATTGTGGGGGGGGGGGTGGATAGAGGAAGACTCGATTTCAAATTGATCTGGATTCAGCAAGATCTACAATGGAATCAACAAAGAAAGTGCAGAATCATCCCAGGACTCATTGAGAAACTCCAGCCCTCCCTTGCACTGGATTGCCCCCAGATCAAGACCTAACTGAGGATTTCTGCCCCCTTCCATTTGACTAGGCTCTTGGCTCTTGTTCCTTTGGTGTTTTGGAGCAATTATTTGCAACTGAACTATCCTGTGTGGACAAGCCAAACCAGTTGTCAAAGACTGTTACAATGCAACATTAATGTGATTTGTATCCAGCTATGTGTGGGTGCAGTTTTCAAGCTTTTCATGGAGTGCCCAGCTTAATTAAACTAGTCCAATGCATCAGAACAGGTGATTAGAAGAACTAAATTTTTCTCTTAATTATGGTGCTGGACAATTGTATCTGCTTGATGCTCAATAACACCTGGAATGATTATAGTCACATTTCCTTTACTTTATTAACTTATGCTTCTAGAGGAAGGGTATTTCAGTGGCAGTGCTGAAATACCAAGACTAAACCTCATTAATCCCTATAAAGTTATTCCTTTAAACAACCAGGTGAAGGTTAGAAAATCTCATAGCAAGTGTAAAAATGAAAACTATCAACAGGAAACAACCATCAGATGTTGCTGGTCTCTGTGTGTTTTATGTCTGCTTGGAGACTCCATTTATCCAGGCTCTATAAAGAGAGGTTAAAGGTAAACTGCAGCTCCCACTTTCAAGCTAAACTGCTGCCAGATAACTCAATTTTTGGAGAGCTGATCTAAGACCTGTGCAAATACCTTGCAGCAACTGATTAGGAACATTCACAGCAAAAGAAAGAAAAATGATTTCACACGTTTTGCTATCAAAACTGCTGCCACATTATTTATCATATTGTGTGTGTAGCATAGCCAAGAGGTCCAAGGATGGTCTGGCATCCCGACAAGGAATGCTTGGAGGTGGTTTGCCATTGCCTACCTCTGTATTGTAACCTCTAGGGTTCCTTGGAGGAACTCCATTCAAGTCTTTGAGGAACTCGCATCCAAATACTAGCCATGGTCAGCTCTGCTTAGATTCTGAGATCTGACAGTATCAGTCTTGCCTGGGTTATCTAGGTTAGAGCTCTGCTGCCACAGAGCAAAGAGTGTTACCATAGAACTTCACCCTGTAATGGAAGGGTGCCTCACACAGAGGCACTTTCACACACAGAAACCCATGACTAGACTTTGGGCAGGCTGGTGCACACAGTAACCAGCTGGGCAGAAACAGACTAAGGAGTCAGGAGGGCCCACTAGCATACCTAGGAAAGCCAGGCAAGATCTCCGTCTTTTTGGGCTTGACTAGCAGCAAAAATATCTCTGTCTCTTACTTCCTGAAACTTGTACTACTGACTTTATTGTTATGTTTACATTAATAGTCCGTCCCTCATAAGCCTGTCATCTTGGGGTGACTTAGTTAAATGTACACATAATGGGAAAACACCCCTTGTAAGCCAAAACCATCAGACTGTCAACAGGGAAGGAGCATGCTCGAAGGAACTAACCAGAACTTCTTTTGTTTATGCCAGTAAGTTTTCCCCAGCCCTAATGCTCCCACTAAAACTAAAAATGGGGATTTATATTAGCATAATTCTGAGGTTAGGATTTGTTGGGGTGGGGGTTAGGTTGAATGAGGGTGAATCTGCACTGGGCTTTTTTTTCTCCATCATCTACATGTTATTCGATTTCCATTTTGATATTTAGTGCTTTAAATTTTCCTTCTGCAACATCTATGATTGATCTGTGGTGACGCTACCTTTCCTCTGTGATATCCAGGAGTGGATATAACTCACTACATATGAGGAAACCACTCCAAGAGCCCCAGTATTAAGTATAGATGTTCTGTGTTTTGCTGGATTAACTTCCTGGCCCGTGCCTCCAATGTGAAGCAGTCTGATTGGTCAGGGCATCAGTTCAAAGACCGCCTGGTTCCTGGTTGCCATTCCCTCATAAAACTTATTTTTGCCCTCATTTTGTGATCTGTTTTAAAGTGACTGCGCTCCAGAAGCTCACACTTCTATGAGCAGAGATTTGCCTCTTGGATTTAGTTTTTCCTCCTCATTCTCTGTGAGGCTGATGCCTCCCTTGATCTGGCTGTAGACTCAGAAGTCAAGAGGCAGGGGGAAAAGCACTCTACAGCTTTGTGCTCCTTTAATGCCAGCTGGAGCTTCACTCGACGCCCCTTCCAATCAAGTGGGAAGGAGACCGAAAATTGGGACAATATAAATGCAGAAGGGTGACATGTTTAAAATCAGGAAAAAGGAAGGCTGTAGATATGGATTCAAATAGCTCAGAATTCGGCAAGATTTACAGTGGAAGAAAATGTGAGTACAGATTCTACCTGGGCTTGGGATGACATTGTATCATGGTTAAGAAAGGCTATGGGATGGATATATATATATCCATGTATTCTACATGTAAAAAATGTAAACAAATGTAAAAAAATAGGTTTTTATTTTATGGTAAATTCTCAGGTTAGGGTTAACTTAGACATGAGTCTGATAGGGGAGTTTTTAAGTTTAGTGGGAGCATTAGTGCTATGGAAGGTGTGGCGAAACTATTAGGAAAAGCCATTGGATGGGTAAATATTTTTGACAGTATTTTATATGTAAAAATATTTCAAAAATTAGGATTTATATTAGGCTGAATTCTCTGGTTAGGGTTAGCTAAGGTATGATCGAGTTGGGGAATTTTTGGGTTTACTGGGAGAGGTACATAAGGCCACAGGTTTTATAAGTATTTTTGACATTATTTTACATGGAAAATATGTTAAAACAGGGATTTACTTAAGAGTAAATTCTTGGGTTAGGATTATCTTATGTGTTGTTCAGGTTCTGCAGATTTTAGGTTTACAGGGAACGTAAGGTCACAGAAAGACATTGACATGGTTAGGAAAGGCCATGGAATGTATACATATTTGGTGACATTATTTTACATTTAAATAAAGTTTAAATTTTGGGGATTTATACTAGGGTAAATTCTCAGGTTAGGGCTATGGTTATCTAAGATATGGTTCATATTGTGGAATTTTTATGCGTAGCAGGAAAAGTACGGCTGTAGAAGACACTGACATGGTTACAAAGGCCATGTGATGTATGAATATTTTTAATGTTATTTTGCATGTAAAACATGTACAAAATTGGGATTAATGATTTAATGATTAATGATTAATTATTCTGGTTCAGGTGTTTTTATGTTTACTGGAAGCATAAGGTCAGGGGAAGACTTATTGATATGGTTAGGAAAGACCATGGGATGTTTTAATATTTCTTACATTATTTTACATACAAAGAAAGTTTTAAAAATAGGGATTTAAATTAGGATAAATGTTCAAGTTAGTATTAGGGTTAGCTTAGGCTATTTCAGATAGGGGAGTTTTTTAGGTTTGGTGGAGCATTATGGCCAGGGAAGATTTAGTGACATTATTAGTATTAGTATTAGATTTATTTCCTGATACTTCTGAAGCCGGCTTGTGGCAGGTTACAATGTCTGGTGAAACCCATTAAAACCCCCATTGAAAGACATAAAGTCACAGAACATGGCAGAAAACCCACCACCACCCATCCCCACTGCCGGAGGGGTGAGGAAGGAGGCCTAAGGATGTATAAATACTTTTTGACATTATATTACTAGTGAAAAATATGTTTAAAGATCTGATTATTATATCAGGGTGAATTCTCAAGTTAGGATTAGGGTTAGCTAAGGTATGGTTCGAGTTAGTTAATGTTTAGGTTTAGTGGGAAGTGGTACAGCTAGGGAAGGTCTTGTTAGGAGGGCCATGGAATGCTGAAGTATTTTTAACATTATTTTACATGTAAAGAAAGTTTAAAAATAGGGATTTATATAAGGGGAAATTCTTGGGTTATGGTCAGGGTTAGCTTAGATGTTGTTCAGGTGTTATTTTTAGGTTTACAGGGAGCTTAAGGCCATGGGAAGACTAAGTGACATTGTTAAGAAAGACCACAGGATGTATAATTAATTTTTGTCATCATTTTACATGTAAAATATGTTTAAAATATATTTATACATCCAACGGATTTCCTAAACTATCACTCTAACCTTTCCCTAGACCTACACTCCCTCTAAGACTAACCACTTCCCATCTTGAACCATACATAGGCTAACACTAACACTAACCCAGTATGAATCCAGAATTTTTGACATATTTTAGATGTAAAATAATATCTCTATATCCTGTGGCCTTTCCAAACCATCACTTTAACTCTTCCATACCCTAATGCAGTGGTCCCCAACCCCTGGTCCGGGGACCAGGACCGGTCTGTGGATGAGTCAGTACCGGGCCACGCCTCTTCCTCGTCCTCCTCCTGGCTGCTGCCTTGGGGGCTGCCCTGCCACTCTGCCGCCAGCTCACCTTTGGTGCTCTCCAGCGGCCGCCATGGCTGGGGCTCCCCCTCGGCGTGGTACTCCACAGCTGCTGCTGGCAGCACCCCCCAATGGGTGGCAGGAAGTCAGGGCACCAGCAGGAAAGCAAGTGGAGTAGGGGCTCAGGTGGCGGTGACGTCCCTCGGCAAAAGACTACCCCCCCCCCCGGGCCTCAGTAAAATTGTCAAGCATTGGCCGGTCCCCAGTGATAAAAAGGTTGGGGACCACTGCCCTAATGCTCCCTCTAAGTCTAACCACTCCCCAACCTGAGCTACCTAACCCTAAATTAAAGCTCAATATGAATCCTTTTTTTACAAAAAAAGTTTCTCCAACCATGGCCTTTCTCAACCACCACTCTAACCCTTCCCTATCCCTAAAACGTACTCTAAAACTAACCACTCCCCCACCTGAACCATATTTAAGCTAACCCTAATCTTAAAATTAATCCCCAATACGAATCCCCAAGGTTAATGTACAGTGAGTGTAGAGATCAGATTTTGATTAGTTACTTTCCAAATCTATATTACTGTCAATTAAATCCTCAGCTAAAATTGTGACGAATGCTGACTGCACTGTGTTTATTTGAATGTGCTCCACACAGACTTCTCTTCTTTCTGCATGGGAGCCTGAAAAAAGTTCATCTTTCCATATAACAACTTGAAATCATTATATTTCTGTGACTTGGTTCAAGGAATGTACCAATAGTATAGCGAGGCCAAGACCCTGACTACTGGGTGATGGAATGGGGTTGCTGTCTTCAGTTTGAGAAACTCCTAGAGATTTGGGAATGGAACTTGGGGAGGACAGTAACCTCAGTTGGGTATGATGACATAGATTGCACTGTCCAAATTATCCAATAACATTTCCAGAAAGTCCAGTTTTTCAAGGGGGAATTATGAATCTTGGAAGTAGAATAGCATTGAGCATGTGTGACATGCCTTTCCCCTTACTAGTGAATCTTGGCTTCAGGGCAGGGCATATCCCTTCTAGAAAAATATGAATTCAACATTTCACATTTAGAAACTATGATTTGCACATGAATAAAATAAAGTTCCCATTATTAACATTTTGTTTTTTATTTTCTTATGAACTTTCTCTGGATCCTTAAAGAAATTATCTGGTACGTGTTGCTTACCACTGCAACAGCTAAATGCTAAACCATACATCCTTGGAATGACACTATGTGTTGCCTCTGAGTAAACACAGGTTTTATTGAAGTTATTAGCAAATCCCTTGTCCTTTAAGACAGCAAAATTATAATAACTTTTTCTACACTTGGGAAAACTGAGGAAATTACCATATCAGTCAACGTGCAAGGTACTAAGACCAATTTTTTCCAAGGGTGTTAGATGATAAACCATTCACTAGCAGTCAAGAAAGGCTTAGTTAGTACCTACTTGGATATACTTTCATAATTATTAAGATGGATAATATTACCAACATTGAAAAATAGCATATTGTTACTTATATCTCACATGCTCAGGCTCAGAAAGACAGCTGAGTCTGCATCTCATGATCCTCATAATTTATTAATTGTATTCCTGGACTTCTAAGAATGTGCATCACTTTTCCTATTACTTTCATTTTACAGATTATGTGGTATAAAGCCACAGATGATTCGTCTTTTAGCAGATTGCCATTGGTATAATTCTTACTTTGGGATATGGACCTAGTACTTGTAGTCAAGACCAAAACGGCAACTGGACCTACTTAAAAGCATCTTTTAAGCAGAGCTCATTTTAGGTGATGCTTTTTAGCAGAATTTTTGCAGTTCTTGATATTCTGGGATGGTATACAAACAGGACTGCAATAAGATTGATCCAGCTGGTAATATGTATATAAGTCCAGTTACTTGAGGCTGGAACAATTCTTTTTTTTTTTTTGGAACATGAAGAAAGCCATCTGTGGGGTTGTGCTTCCATTGCTGGATGGCTAATCACAGCACAGCATTAGGTTTAAACATTCAAGAACATTGGTATCTCTCATAAGAATCATTTTTATTCCTACAACAAAGGTACAGTATAGGAAACAGGAAACTTTCAAAACAAGGTTGTCACACGTGACACTGAATACTGAGCTGAATAGCAGGACCTCATTGGATGGAAGGAAAAAGAAACCCAAGGAATTGTCTTGTTTGACTTTAAAAAAAAAAAAAGAAAGATACAAAAAAAAACATACAGAAGGAATACTCTTTACAAAGTTTAAAAAACACAAGGGAGCTAATTAAACCAACCTTCCATGATGTAATAAACAAGCCCACCTAAACAAGCTAATACATTTATTAGCTCTTCTTGCTTTGACATTTAGTTCTATATGATATTTTAGACAGAAGAGGAATTTCTATACTCATAATCTAATCATTAATATAGAGGGCCACAGGAGATTCCAACAAAACACTGAATAGTGGGAAACCATGACATAGCACAGGGCTATCTGAGGGACTACTTGTCTGCTTATGCTCCCTGCACCCCCTCCTTGCTCTGTGGGTGCTAATCTGTTAGTGGCCCCTGGCCTCAAAGAGATATGCCTGGCTTTGACTCAGATCCTGGTTTTCTCAGTCCTGGCCCCGACCAGGTAGAATAAGCTCGCGTGAGAGCTGAGGGCCCTGACAGAGTTTTCAAAGTTCTGCAGGGCATGTAAAATGGAACTCTTCCACCAGATCTTTGGCTGAGGTTGGGTTTGTTAAGATCAAATGGGCCCCTTCCAGCTACACTATTCCATCTGACGAACCCCTTTGTGGACAGTTGTACGAAGGCTGGAGGATTTTGCTTTCTACCATCTTGTGTTGATGATTTTTATAGTTTCAAGGTTTTAAAGAGTATTTTATGGGGTTGTATGGGGTGTTATTATATGATCTATGAATGAATGAATGAATGAATGAATGAATGAATGAATGAATGAATGAATGAATGAATGAATGAACGAACGAACCTAAATATCTGGAAACGGTAGGAGCATTGTCCAAATACATCCATGGAACATTGTAGTGCTGTATGTTGATGAAACATTTTTTTTCATGGCTGGGAGGAAATGGGTATCTCATATTTTTTGTGCCTCAAGGAATTCAAGGCAGTATGCATAGTTCTTGGGAGGTCCCATATTTTAACCAAACCCAGACTTTTGGATTGAGCATATGCTTTCTGAACATATTCTGGTTGTCTGCAACTTTTATTCTTGTCTTATTTCACTTTCCTATTGTTGATTTCTTCTAGACATCAAGAAATTATGCCTCTGTCAGATCTTCACATACATTTTTCTTAGAAGAATCATCATACAGATAAAATATTTAAAATGGAATATTCTGTACTTGTCAGCAATTGACAGCTTTTTAGTATAATGGTAATGTAGGGTAGTTTTAAAGGATTTAAATCAATTTTCTGAAGATATATAGTATGATCATTAACTGACTCTTCACTGGGATTGCAAAGTACACTGTTGAAAATGAGTAAACAGTTTCCAGACAGTGCTAAGACCTTAGGTGTGAACATCTCAGGCAGCACAGGACAATTCTCACCTGATATGAAGAAACTAGACTGTTACTGCAGCCAAAATTACCCTAAGAATTAACTGGAATGGAACTCCTTTATGCTTGCATGACTTACCGCAGATCATCAGAGCAGTAAGCCTTTAGTCTTGACTTTGGATTCCATGTCTGCCTTACACACCATTCTTTTTCCTCCAGTGTATATATTCTGCAGATATAATTTAAAAAAACACAACAACAATTTACAAATTCAGGGTGAAATGTCCCTTGTGACATGTGGGAGATGGCACCTAAAGATTTTTTTTTAATTATGCAGCTGCTGGATTGCAGCTGCATAGCTGCCTCTAGCAAATGCCTTCCATTAAAATCCTTGTGGTTCAGGTTTTGTACATGTAGTTTTGCATTAGTTCATTGAAATAAAGGGAACAGAAGGGAATACAGGCAAAGTGGGGGGGGGGGGGACTTGATGTGAAATTGAACGTTTTGAAACTGACAAACACTAGGGGATTCTCTGCTATGTTATCAGCCATTGTGAAAATGGATCACAGTATCTCATGATATGGGGAATCAGGTTGAGTATACAGAATGCATGACAGAACCCACTAACACTGATCATTGGTAATATGTATGTTTGCGTATGCACATGGTTGGCTGCAATACCACCATGCTTTGCAAAGGGCTGCAATTTGTATGTAGGAGTCTCTGGCAGAAGCTCTGAAGAACTTTTTTAGTCTTGTGCCACTCAACAAAGGTCAGAACATTTTCGAGCCCCCACCTTGTGGAATGAGCTCCCAGAACACATTTGGGCCCTGCTGGAGTTGGCACAACTCTGCAAGGCCTGTTTGACAGAGCTCTTCTCTGGTTGGAGCCAGTGATATGTTAACATCTAGTAGGCTCCATCCATTCATTCTGCCATCTATTTCATCATCCACTATCCATTATCTTACCACCCATTATGAAATGCCCATTATGTAATCTGGATTGGATGAAACTAGGAAGGGCTCTTGAAATAGAAGCAGATACTGCTTCATACTTGATCAGTTATTGTTGTTAACAATTTTAATTGTTTTAATCTGTAATTTGAATTCCAAATTATTGTATATTATATATGCTGTTGTACACTGTCCTGGGCCAGGCTACCAGGAAGGCAGTATAAAATCAAATAAATAAATAACATTGAAAAAAATCTGGGGGGTATTTTGCCTGATGTAATAGTGCAGCTACATTGTAACACTCATTTGCTTACCTTACTTACACATTTGTATGGTTTTCTCTTTGTGATTCTTGATTTCAATCCTGATCACTGGCCATGATCATGGCAGATTTTTAAAAAACCTGTCCTGTGCAGATTGTACTCTATCCTCCAAATGAGTCAATCCCAATCTAAATCAAGCAGTTTGCCATGTGGCTCCAGTCACCATTTTAATGCTAGTAGACTTTCAAAATGGTCCCTCCCCAAAATGTTGTTCACTAAAGCATTAAAGAGAAAAATGTTTTCAGAGTTTCAGACTTTCCATCCCAGTCTCTCTCTCTCTCTCTCTCTCTCTCTCTCTCTCTCTCTCCCCATCTCATATCAATTTAATGAAATCCATTGGGGGAGGGGTACTAGGGAAGCTGCTGTTCATCTCCTCTCTGATCCCCCTTTCAAATCAATACCTACAGTGAATTAAACTTTGTGCAGCACCTCATTGTTTCAATTTTTTAAGTTCAGTGATTTGAGATTACTGCAAGACTCATATTATAAGACTCGTGCCACTTGTCAATTTTTAAAATTTAAAAATGGGAAAGAAGAATGGAACTTAGACATTGACTAGATTTTAAGCCCATTTTAGCTATGCATAAAATGGGCGCTAGGCCACCGTTGGCCGGGGAAGCCTCCTTGGTCCAGGATTGACACTCCGAGTTTTTATCCCGGACAGAGCCCGCCCTAACTCCTCCCAACTTGCCCTTACTCTTATTTATAACCGCGGAGCGGTTTACAGATGAAGGAGAGGGGGATTGTGGAAGATGCAAATGGGCAGAATAACCTCAAAGTGGGTGGGGAGTGACCTTCAAGGGGCAGCAAAAGGGCAAGTGGGGAAATCCAAGAGAAATTATATACTTTTAAATTACCTTCAGCTTGCAAGTGAAACAAGGGAAAAATCTGCAGAAAACACTCAGAAAACCCAGGGAAACATTGACCAGAAAGTGAATTGCGCACCGAAGGGAGGAAAACAATGCAGAATGACAATGGAAACACAATGGACATGCATGTGAAAGTGAGGGGAAGTACCTGTGCATAATAGGCTACAGAATGATTGCAGCTTAATGCAAAACTTAAAAAAAAACATTTTAACCTCTTTCTGAGTGTATCCAAGTTAATATAGTCATAGAACTATCATGTTTGACATCCATAATTCATCTTTCCTAGAATTTAGGGCCATTCCACATGTGGTTATTCATGTTATTATGCTTCTGTGCCTTAGTTTCTTTAAGGTCCATTCCAAGCCGGACAGTGATTGGTAGATCTTTAGCTCTTTTCACATGACCAGAGTATTGAGAGGACTGTATCCAAAACTTAATGTCTAGAAATAGTAGACATTGGGTCTTGACAGAAGCCATGGGAACAGCATGTGATGTGATTTTATTAGAATATGTTTAGTTATGTTGATTTCCTCTTTATTTATTACAGAATACAATTCCTTATATATGAGTAACCAAATTAGAAAGCAGAAATATAAGAACTTAATTATGGCACTAATTGTGGATATGATTTCAAAAGTTGTATAGCTCCTCTAATGAAGGCACTAATAATATATCTAATTTCATATCCAGAGGCAAGAAAGATGGATGAGGAGGGAAGATTCCATGGATAGCAATGTGAGAATGGATTCATTTGTCACAAGGGAAATATAAAGTTGAATTAAACCAGTAAATGTGCAATATTCAATCCAATCACTGTTTCTAAATTCTGTGAATAGTTCCTCACACAGGATTTGAATCCTCTGAAAGCCCAAACATAATCTCTAGTAGCCTGCAAACAGTTTTCTTACAAATTTAAAAGCCAGAACACCAGTTAAAGAAGGACTGCCGTTTCAGTTCTCTTTTCCCTCTTGGCTTAGGCCACCAACAATAATGGTGATATAATTATTGTATAAATTACAATGACCCCCCCCCACACACACACACACACATACACACAAACACACATATTTGTGTGAATGGGTTTAGTCTCATGGGGTGGAGTCCCTGCTTAGTTAGCAGAGTTTATTGCCTAGAAGTATAGATTTCATGAGTTTCCTTGTTCTGAAACCAATTGCTCCCAGGTCTCTATCTCCTTGTGGATATTGGTTTGTTTGTTTTTTATCTGAGCATTATAGCCTTCTTGGGAACACTTGTCTAACTGCTGGTTCATGGTAACTCCTTTCTCTTGGGAGGAGAACAGGAAAAATAGGCTAGTTCTCTTTTGCAATGGAATTTCCAATCTTGGATCTCACAGTTATCTTGCCTAATTCTAAAGGATGAAAGACAGAAAATGTACAGTTCTCACAGCAAATAATGCAATAATCATGAAATTGCCTAGGTAAAATAAACAGGCTAATATATGAGTAATCTACTATATAGATTCAAACCAGGAACTGGAAAATAGGGGGTGGGAAACAGCTGAAAACAGTGCAAATTTCAGTTCCATCTCTCATAAAAAAGAACCTTATACAAACCATAGGAGATCAGAGGAAAACTGAGTTGCTGGGACTTTTATTTTATTTGAAACATTTGGCTGTCTTTCCACCCAACTTTCACCAAAGGCAGCAAACAATTGGAACCATTAAAAGAATCTTTCAGGAATCATGTCACTTCCCTCTCCTCTACTATTTCTGCCACTGGATTTTTAAATGGAGAGTTTACAATACATTCCAGAACCTTTATTATATGGGTTGAATCTCCCCAAAATTTCATAATGTGTCACCCCATTGTGAGAAGTCGCTGTAAGAGTAAACATGTGCATTTCATGTATATATATGAATAAAAAGCCTTACGAGTTATTTCATTATTCAGAATGACACAAGTATAATAAGACAACTTGGATGTCTCTTTCCTCTCATCTGAACTGTGTTGGTCATGTCCAACAGTTGTTTAACATTATTCTTTCCTCATTGTGATCTTGAGCCTTTGTGCTCCACAACAGCTCCATTCTATATCAACAGCTGCTCCATAGGAAGCAGTTTATGGATGGCAGCCTTATTAAGTAATGCTAGAAGACCAAGGGGAAAATAAACTGACTAATGAAAACATCGATTGGGGAACTTGTTAGAAGCAGTACCGCTTGGAAGCTGGGATCATAAAGTATGACCTCCAAAGATCATTAGTAAATACTACAAAAAACATTGGCACAGGATAAAGAATTTTCAATGTAATGCACTCCGTTCAGTGGTGAATCTATAGAATATTCTAACAGGAATAGGAGAGTGATAGAGTCTGAGGTCAGGAGGACCAAATGTGATTGCATTTTTGAAAAGAAAGTCATCATTTACAAAATGGTTTGTATTCCTATGCCAGAAAAAAAATTAAACAGCATCATTTTGATTTCCGGCTATTTAGTCCCCATATAGGATACTCTGATTATATATACTTCCTGACTGATGCAGGATGCTGTTTCACACAGCAGTAAAGAAAATGATATCCTCTTGTTATATGTGCATTACTAGCATTAATAAAATAAGGAGTATGTAATAATAACCAGAGCCATATGAAATATGTCCTAGAATCAAAATTAAACTGGGGGAATGACTAATCTTGGAAGGTCAAGGTTTATAATGGAACTTAATCTCCTGTGCTTTGCATGCCCCTCCCCTCTAAACAAATTATATTTTAATGTTTTTTGGAAGCTCAAACTACTTCCTATCCAGACATATGTCCTTCCAACCGTCTATGCAAGTGGTATGTTAAACACTGGTGAAGAAAACACAGCTTTCATAATCTTTGGCAACTTATCTTTGTGTTGCCTGACTGAAACTAATGTGTGATTTAAGTTTAAGCAGATTTATGGATTGACTGGGAGGTAAAGTATAGATGATATAGCCCCATCTTGTCAGATCACAAAACTTAAGCACGGTAGGTACTTGGAAGAAACCACCAAGGAAGACTGCCGGGAAAAAGATTCTGCAGGAAAATTCAGAGGCAACATTATAGGATCAGGGAGATTTGATGTGGCAGTAGTATCTCCAAAAGGGATCTACCCTGAACATGAGTCAGCAGTATGACTCCATGGCTAAAAAGGCAAATGGGATTTTGAGCAGTATCCGAAGAAGTGTAGTGTCCAGTTCATAAGGTGGTGGTACCACTTTATTCTTCTCTTTTTAGGCCATACTTAGAGTACTGTGTTCAGTTTTGGGCACCACGGTAGAAGAAGGAAGTGGGCAAACTGGAGCATGTCCAGAGGAGGGTAACAAAAATAGTGAGGGGTTTGGAGACCAAGATGTATAAGGAAAGGCTGAGAGAGTTTGGTTTGTCTAGCCTGGAAAGAAGATGACTAACAGGTGATATGATAGCCATCTTCAACTACTTGAAGGGATGTTACATAGAGTAGTGATCCCCAACCTGTGGGCTGCGGACCACATCTGGTCCTTCGGCTAATTGGAGGTGGGCCCTGAAGGATGCCTTCTCCCCCCCCCCCGGCCCTTTACTTCATCCTCCCCGGCCCTTTACAACACACTTCAGGTGTCATTGTCTCCCATCACTCCCAGATGGGACTATCTTGTTGCAGAGAAACAAGCTCAGGGTTCCCATTGATTTGTCATTGTCATGAGTTAAAATTTCCATGAAAAGAAAATGTTCTTTATGTTCATTGTTGTGGCATGTCTGTATCTTATTTTGAAAGGATGTTTAAACATTACCATAGCGATCAGAGAGCGTTAGGGCAGTGGTTGAAAGTAGAGGAGTAAACTACCCCCCCCACTGGGCCTCAGTAAAAGGCGTTGAGTGGTCCCCGGTGATAAAAAGGTTGGGGACCACTGACAGAGGATGGAGCAGAGTTGTTTTCTGTTACCCCATAGGGTTGAACCAGAAGCAGACAGAGCAGTTCCTCAGTGGAATAGGCTTCCTTGTAAGGTGATGGGTTTTCCTTCTTCGGAAGTTTTTAATCAAAGGCTAGATAGCCACCTGACAGAAATGCAAACATAGACAGATTATGAGTGGTGAGCAGAAAGGATTGTGACAGTGCTTGGCTCTTGTGGACCGAGCTCTTGAGATTTAACCAGTTCTCCACACTGGATCTCAAGACTGAGCGGAGAAGCAGGGGGAGGAGGGCCAGAATCCAGGAAGGTCACAGTGTAGCTATATGTGCTAACGCCTGTAGTATTCCTGGGTACAGCAGGCTTTGCCCCTAGTACAAACTTAATGACTCTCATATTTGTGAATGTATGTGGCTTCACTTCTGTTCAGGTATGTTGCATTCAACTTAATGTTATGGTTCTTTTGAACTATATATAATAACTACAACTGATGGTAATGGCATGCAATGGGAATTGGGGCAAAAATGTACAGCTTTAACTTTATGGATAAAATCAGAAGGTGAGGCAGTGATTTAATGTATGTTCTCCAAATGAAACTTCTAGGAGGTTCAGCAATGCACAGACTGAAAGTCTCAAGCAAAGATCATAATACTGACTCGATGGAAGGCTCACTAAATAACCTTGAGCAAATCATTTGACCTCTTTTGTGCCTCTGTCAAGCTTTCAAAAATAGACCTCTTGCTCTTAGCAAACACTTCATCTGTGATGAACTTAACTGGATAAATAAATTACATGATCACAATGGGCAGTGACTTTTTAAAGAGTCGCATACCCCTCTGCTTTTTCAAAGCCTGCATATTTCTATTTTTGTTGGCAGGAAACTTGGTTGCTCTTAATAACTGGTATATAAATTATAGATAGTTACAGGGTGAATGTAATGTGTTGACAAATTAAATGCCAAGCTTACAATGAATGTTGAAATTGAATGTTGTTAGTAGTGTTTTACTTGGATACATACGTGTAGCAGTTTTTGTTAATGGTAAAGGCAAAATATAAAAAAATCGGAAAAAGCAAGAAAGACTGGGGAATCTGGGAAGTGCAAAAGAAAGAAAAAGGCTTCAAAAGAGATTCACCATGTAGTTATACTTAAATAACATAATACATATAAAGAAGCTCATCTGTCAAATAGCCTGGAAATTTTAGAGTGAAAAGTATACTAAACAGTATATGCTTGTGGGATAATATAACATCATTATGTATAATTATCATTATACAAAAAAATGTATTGGGAGTTCACTCCATTTAATTTAGTACGATTTACTTCTGAGTAAATAGAGACTAGATTTGATTGCCGATCCCATTGATACAAGTAGGATATGACTGAATGGGTTATGCAACACAATGGGATATGCAACCTACTTGTATATATATATTTACTTAGAATCAGGTTGCCAACTTTCAGGTGGAACATGAAGATTTCCAGGAATTTTAACTGCTCTCTAGACAATAGAGATCAGTTCCCCTGGAGAAAGTAACTGCTTAGGAGAGGGGAGGGCTCTATAGCATTGTAACCTGCTAAGGTTTCTCCCCTCCCATAAACCCCGGCAAAATAAGTGCTACAAGCAGAATTAAAAAGGCAGAGAGGTGGTCCCTTAGGTATGCTGGACCCAGACCACATATGGCCTTAAAGATAAGAACTAACACCTTAAACTTGATCCAGAATTCAACCAAAAGCTGCCACAGCTGCTGAAGGATGGGACAAATATGGACCCACCAAGGAGTTCTCATGAGGACCCAGGCAGCTGATTTTGATGTACTTGTAGTTTACAGGTCAAGGATAAGAGTAGGCCCTTCATATAATGAGGTTTAGAAGTCTAGTCTGGAGGTGACCGTCACATGGATCACAGTGTCCGGGTGCTCCAGGGCCAGGTATGGCTAGTAGATGTAAAAATGCCAGCCATGCTACTATCATAACCTGTGCTTCCATCATAACCTGTGCATCCAGAATCACACCCAAATTCCTGGCTTCATGGACAGCATTAAGGTGAATACCATCTAGATTTATTATACACACTTCCTCACTTGAGTATAGATAGAGTATACACACGTCCTAATTCCTACCCATCGACCTATATCTTTGAAGAGTCAAATTTCAGGTGAATCTGCTTGATCCATCTCATCACTGCTTCCAATTAGTTGGTAAATGACTCTGGGGGTGAGTCGGGGGGGTCTCTCACCAGGAGGTGGAGCTGAATGTCATCAGCATATTAATGACAGTCCAGTCCAAATTCTCAGACACGCTGGGCAAGAGTGGTCTTAGTATCTCATAATTACAGGAGACAGAAAGAAAGTTAAGCAGACATATTACAATCCCCAAATAATGATAAGATTTGCTTCTCCTTTGCATTCCTCCAAAATTTATCAAAGATTTGCAAAATTAATATATGAATCATATTTACAGGAATGTTTTTGCAGGTATTTAGTAAAGAATTTCAATTAAACATCCTCCTAGGTTTTTTTGTCTCTTTGTAAAGTAAAATAAAATTATTATGGTAAAACAGTATTAATGGTCATGTTACACATATCATTAAATGGTTAAGGGTAAGAAATATATAAATATTGTGGACACAATCTGCCCTATTCCCTGCATGCATGCCCTAACATTGCCTATTTGAATCTTTTTGGCATGCAGACACTGCACTGGGTGCACAGGCACTGGATACTAATGTTCATAAACCAAATGATTTAATGTACTTCTTAAAATATTATAGTAAGCCATTAAATACCAATTTGAAATTATTTTAAGGGCTAAAGTGGCTGCTAATCATGATGTCATAACAAAACTGTTAGTTAAATAGAATCAATTTGTAATTATATTCCCATTTGGCATACATATAAAACTTAATGAACTTGGATTGTGGATTATTTTTAAAAGACAGTTTTTACTTAATAAACCCAGAGTTGACAATCCTAGCAAGTCCTAGTATATCTTCTTGCATGCCAGCATGGTGTAGCAATTAAGAGCAGCGGGCTGTAATCTGGAGAGCTGGGTTTGATTCCCCCCTCCTCCACATGCAGAAGGCTAGGTGACCCTTGGGCTAGCCTTAGAGTAGTTCTCATAGAACAGTTCTCATAGAGCTCTGTCAGCTCCACCGACCACACAGGGAGTCTGTTGTGAGGAGAGGAAGGGAAAGGTACTTGTAAGTCACTTCAGCACTAGTCTGGGTCGTGAAAAACATAATAAAAAGCGGCTCTTCTTCATCGAGTTATGTGACCAGATTTTAACACTGGTAAAGTGGGGCATCATTGACCGGGGGGGTTCTTGATTAAAAATTTGGTCAACATGGAGCAACAAAACATTTCATAGAACACAAAAATAGTACATACATACATACATACATACATACATACATACATACATACATACATACATACATACATACATACATACATACATACATACATACATACATACATACATACATACATACATACATACATACATACATACATACATACATGGATTTCAATATAAGTACAATTTGCCAGGTGCCCCCAGATGTCCCTCCAAAAGTTGGACAAACTGGTCACCTTATTTTAGAGGAGTATACATTTGGTAATCTACATAATAATTAGTCGAATTGCTGTCCTAGGAGAATACTATTTTTGCAAGGGGAATCTTTGTGCACTTATTAAGGAAAAACAACATAGTACGACACAATTTTAGTGCCTAAAAAGGGTACAACCTTCCAGAGGAGCAGCTTGTAGCCAACCTCTATCCTGTGACCCAGGCCAGCTTCACATTTATAAAGGATTTATGAAAGGAATAAGCTTCGTAAGTATATGTTTAGCACAGCACAAAAGAAATTTGATGAAATGCAATCCTTCTGTCCAACTGTGAAATCCTACCTCATCTAATGTTAAATACAGGGTAAGCACCTTTGGTTAAGGAGTACCTCAGCTCATGTAGCAGCCAAATGGTCCAAGATGGCTGTTCACCTCTTCTAAGATCAAGCTCCTAATTTGATGGTCAGCAGGTGAAAAAGAAACCCTCTTCCTGTGGTCAGTAACAGATATACTTCCCTGTCCTCTCTCACAGGAAGTATCTTTCTCCTAAGGAATTTTGGGAAGAAGAAAACTGTCTCCCACACCAGGTGCCTATGCCTGTTTCCTCACTAGGCCAATTAGTAGTGAAAGGAAGTGAGCAAATGATTAGCTTTCCCTTCCTTCTCCCTGCAGCACAGAGGGGGGGGATGTGTCCATTTGAAATAGATGGGGAGGAGCATTTTGCCATATGAATTAATCTTTGAAAATGGTTTCCTGTACAAATATAACCCCCTCAAAATATATATTGGGTTTTTAATATTTGCATTAGAAATCAACATTCCTAAATCAATTGCATTTCAATGTCCAATTTGGTTGGTTGTATTGATTTACAGTGTTTAATCCACCTTGAGTCCAAGTGAGAAAGGCAGAATAAATAACATTAAAAAAGTAAGGACTCTGTTTTCTGTCTGTGCTTTTGATTATAAAGAACCAAATAGGAACTGTGTGAGGCAAAGCACCCTTGACTCCTCCCAGGGGTTAACATGTATAGTAATAGGCTCATCCAATCTTTCAGGTGTTGTTAATTGGGCCTCTATGTCTACATGGCTCTTATCATCTTCAAGGCCAGAGTTAGGTGTGTGATAATTGGCTCTTCTTGAGAATGTAGCTCACCAGGTAGGATGGGGGAATCAGGAGTGATGATGTAGCCTTCTAGTGGGATCTAGAGAGAATACATCCTGATTGGATTGTTACTATCACCTGATGAACTAAGAGACTAAGTGAAGAAGGTAAACTTTAGGGATTTGGGTTGAGGTATGGCTTGTACTATGATGTGCTTATATTCCAATGCATGGCTACCTAGAGAATGTTGAAGTCATGGTCTCTACCTTTTGGAACTTCAATATCGTACCCTTTGATAGAAGGCATAAAAGTGTTTGATGACAAAAATTAGCTTTTCTTGTTTTCTTATGCTGCAAGATTTTTTGTGTTGTGTTGCCTAGAACCCAAACCATTTTTTTTAAGTGTTTAATGAACTTCATACACATTTTTATAAAAAGCTGTTTTTTTGTGTGTGTGTATACACTCCTCTTGGAAACCATGAGGTTCAGGCTTGGACTCCTTGATGAACAGGACCTTTGTTTATCTTACCTGTAGCCTGAAATTATTGAAGACTCTACCTATATATCTAATGCATTCTCTGAGTTAATTCCTATTTTGGTTCCTTTATCAGTGCATAATGCTTAAGGTGATTTTTTCCATCAGGAATTGCTTTTAAAAGGTATCTCAGCTGCTATTTTGCATAAAACTTCTTAAGTTACCAGTGCAGTGATGCCTGAGGCAGGAAGAACCCTGCCAAAACAGGAACAAGTATTCATTACTTAAATAATACATTCATTAAGCACCCCTGTTGTCCACACACCATGTCCATTTCCACAGTAAATAATTATGTTTGGTGTAAAAGTGGCATTCACCCTTCTCATTTCTTTTTTTCTTTAAATTACCCTTATTTATGCTAAAGGTTAATCTTCAGTGAAAGGTGTACTGAAAATACTGCAGCCAAAATGATAACCCATTTTACATTTTTCATTTCTAGCCCTCTTTTAACACAATTTATTTAACTATTTATTTTTCAGTTTATATGCCACTCTTCCCTGAGGGCTCAGTTGTGTATATTTGCAATTTAAATAACCAATGTTTAAGCATAGCATTCATAGGTCATTTTGTGGGAGAGAGAGACTGTCTCACAGATATGAGTGTTCAAGGCCATAAAGGCCTTTCTATGTGATAGCGAATACTTTTAATTAAACCCAATAACAAATGGGTTGACAGTGCAGTTACTGCAGAATCGTAGTACTATGCATTAGCCTTCAAGCTCCTAATGATAACTAAGCTGTGTCATTTGCACATTTGCCCACTCATCCAGGTTTGGATAGATACTTCTGTAGTTCTTCAGAATTCACTTTGATGCCTTTATACTAACGCCCAAAACATGGGCAATAAGAAGGAAGAGCTGGAACTTCTCATGCTGATGGAAAGGTATGATCTAGTAGGCATCACAGAAACTTGGTGGAATGATTCTCATAACTGGAATGTAATAGTGCAGTAGTCCCCAACCTTTTTATCACCAGGGACTGGTAAATGCTTGACAATTTTACTGAGGCCCGGGGGGGAGGTAGTCTTTTGCCGAAGGACGTCACTACTGCTGCCTGAGCTCCTGCTCCACTTGCTTTCCCGCCAGCGCCCCTGGTTCAGCAGTGGAATAGGCTGCCTAAGGAGGTGGTGAGTTTCCCCTCACTGGCAGTCTTCAAGCAAAGGTTGGATACACGCTTTTCTTGGATGCTTTGGGCTGATCCTGCGTTGAGCAGGGGGTTGGACTAGATGGCCTGTATGGCCCCTTCCAACTCTATGATTCTGTGATTCTGTGAATCTTATATCTGACTAGTCTATTCAGAGTGACTATGATATCTTGATTCTGTGATTTGCACTATCCTTAATAATCTGGCATCATCTGCAAACTTGCAATTCTGAATATTTTATGAATAAACAGCTGCCAATTTATTCTTGCTCCCTGATTCCTGCTGTTTAACCATTTTTTGGTCCATAAAAGGATCTGTGTTCCTATATAATTACTACAAAGCTTAGTTGTGAGTATTTGGTAAAATATAGGGTTGCCAGCTTTAGGCTTGGAAATTCCTGGAGATTTAGGGATGGAGTCTCAGGAGGGAAGTAGGTTCAGCAGTAATGTGATTCCTTAGATTTCATCATCAAAGACTACCATTTTCTACAGTGGAACTGATCTCCATCCACCACCAGGAGATTGGCAAAGGCCATGCTGATTTTCTCTAAGCAGGCTTTGTTGTTCACAATGTTTAATAATTCTATCTTTAATAAATGTTTCTACTATTTTATCTGGAACAGATGTTAAGCTAACTGGCCTGAACTTGTCTGGGTCTGCTCTGGCCCCATTCTAAAAATTGGTGTTCCATTTACCACTTTCCAGTCATCTGTCATGGAGGTCAGTTTCAGCAACAAGTTACATACGCTGGTTAGTGTAGCAACAAGAAGTGCATAACATTTTACTTGATTCCAGTGAATAGCTGACTATCTTGGACATATCAAATCAAGTAAACAGCCTATGTATTAACTCAACCTAACTTCCCAGCATTAGGAATGTCATACTTTCCTGTCTCAACTTCTTTGGCCAAAATTCCTATGTGCTAATTACCACAGACACATAACAAATGGTCCTAGTTTAAATCAACTTGTATACATAAGCATCGGTCAAGACAATTCATACCAAATCAAGAACACTTCCTTAGTCATATGATTCACTAGATTTTAGCCTGTATCATATATCTGTGGCTTGAGGATAAAATTCATTTGGAGCGCTTATGGAGAAAGGCTTTGCCAAGAAATATAGTATTTCCTGATGCCCTTATAATAAACCTGGTAAATTTACAAAGAAATATAAACATCCAAGGCATATGGGAAGGTATACTTCCGATGGATCATTAATTTCACAGCTAACATCCTAATAGTCTGAGATGTTTAATAATTTTTGAGGTCAATGAAAATAAATTGAGTAAGATGGCATGTCACTGCTGAGACTGCATGAAAGACTTCTTTCCATGTTGATCATCTTACACGTGTATGCCTCTTGTGTTAACCTCTAAGTGCAAAAACAAGTGCCAGATTGTAACATATAAACTTGTCCCTTATTTATCATCAAGACATCACTAGAAATCACTTGCACATACAGCTTCTTCCAATTAAATTTCTATTTCCTAACCTGTGTTTCAGCAAGGAAGTTGTATTTTCAGGTTAATTACAGCTGCCAAAAGTACAGGCAAAAATGCTACTTCCCATTGCTTTGTTTTTCTCTTGCTTTATTACACATTATATAGCTGTCTTTACCATTGAATTGAATTATAAAGCCTATTGGCTAACAGCCTGTACTCAAAACCTAATAGCAAGAATTCTCAAGTTAGGTTCTATTAAAGGTTCATAGTAGGTTCTATTATAGGTTCATAGTAGGAGATTTTGCCAAAGGGATTTCTTTCTTTCTTTTAATGCATGCCATAATTGTATTATTTGAAAGAAAGGAGAATAGATAAGTTGCTCCTAACCTTGATTTTAAAAAATGATATGAGTGTAATCACACCTTAAATACAATCAAAATAATAATCTGTAACCACTATAATAAACCTGGTGAAGGGTCCAAGGAGGAGTTGGGCCACATTGTTTAAAGGCCAATGAGCACTCCTGCGTCCTCCTGCAGCCTGCAGGCCAGCCAGTCAGGCTATGTGTCCCATTCCTGACCATCACCCCCAACTTTCCTGAGTTTGCCTGAGTACCTGACCACACACAGGCCTGCTGCCCTGTCAGTGAGCCTCCAGTTACCTGGTGAGTGAGCTGCCAGGAAGAGGGCCCAGCGGCCTGGGGGTCCCTGGGGCGTTAGCTGCCACCTGCAGGGGCCGAGGGGGCCAGCCGGGGTCTCCATTGTGGTGGAGGGGCTGCTGACTCCCACCCCATACACTAACATCTCCTCCCCAAAGCCCAGCCCCGGCCTGCATGGCCCTTCGTGTTCCTTTTGGGGGGCAGGGGTGAAGGGAGGCCAAGTGGTCCCCAGTACCTCCCCCTAGGCCCATCAATGAAGCCTTGGGTAGCAACTTGCTTTGCCCCAAGTAATAACAATAACAACAATAATAAAAACATCCTTTTTCTATTAATAGCAATACAATTAGGCTGTGTTAATCTCCCACTCTGGCTAATTCAAAATGGTAGAAAATGGGAGGATGAATCCACTTTATACCTCTTAAGGTGTTGGATCCAACCAGCCCTTTGGCTACTTCTGATCTCCCCAAAAGGATATGTTGTGGATGATCAAACCTGTATGGACAAAGGCTGTGTGTGAAAGGGGTTGAAGGCAGAAGGAATAGGAAGAGAGAGAGGGGGAAGATGAAGAATATGAAGAATTGGTTCTTATATGCCACTTTTCTCTAACCACAAGCAGCTTACATTCACCTTCCCTTTCCTCTCCCCACAACAGACACCCTGTGAGGTAGGTAAGGCTGAGAGAGTCCTGATATTACTGCTCAGTCACAACAGCTTTATCAGTGCTGTGGCAAGCCCAAGGTCACCCAGTTGGTTGCATGTGGGGAAGCGAGAAATCAAACCCGGCTTGCCAGATTAGAAGTCCGCACTCCTAACTACTACACCAAGCTATCTGGATTCAATGGAAGACCTATGCAATTTGTAATCTACCAAGTCAAATACATTTTATTGTGCAGTGGTTCCCTTGATGTCATGGCTGAATTAAAATTCAATGCCTGCCCAAGGGGTGGCCTAAGAATCATCATCATCACCACAATATCAACAACAATGCATGTGGCATTCAGTGTGGTTGTTGGCCAGGTAACCAGTGCATGCTCATAATCACTAACAAGCTTGGATTATGGATACTGAAAGTGTTAGCAAATATATACAACCTTTACATCTGTGCAGCTGGCGGCATTAATCCTGCTGATTTATGCTCAGTGCTTAGAATGAATTGGATCAAACTACAGTTTCAAGGTGGCTTTGCAAACACAGTCCAGTTAGCACAAACATAGGTTCGGGTCTAATGCTGGGAAGCTTAACTGGTGATGCTTGAACAAGTCTTGCATTCTTCGCCCTTCCATCCCGTTAGGACTGAGTCAATCAAGAAAAGCACCTGTTTTCTAATGTGATATTTCCACCCTATTGAGTGCTTTGGGTGAAAGAGAGAGGGAGGGAGACAGCCAGGGCACTGTATTTGCAATCTGAACCTGAAGACTGTTGAGTCATACAGGTAAAATGGGATGTCTAGAATAAAGTACAGGTTCTTCCCTCCTTCTATGAAGGACTGAAACATCTGTTTTAATGATTGTTAACATATAGATGTATACAGGCTTGCCACTTTATCCCAAAACATCCCAGCAAGGTCTGCTTGCCATTATGCAGCCATGTTAGAAGGCTGCAGCAGAAGTATGTCTATTTGCCTTCTCCAACTCCCTCTTTAGACATGACATTGGAACCCATCTCCAGGAGCTTCCCACCACTGCTGGTTTTGCTGACTGCCCTTTATGCCTGGGGCTACTCAGAGTTTGACAGCAAGGAAGTTCTTACAGTAGCAATATTGTGCAGCCTTGGCTGTGAGTAAAATGGTGTAAAAGGCTCATTAGTAAAACAGCTTTGTTTGCTACATGATCTCTAGGGTGACTACGGGACAATTCTACGTGCAGCTAAGTGAACAGAAGAACATGAAAGAAAAGTTATTGGATAGTTAACTTACATGACTTGAACATCTGGTCCAGCCTCAGAGGAAGGCGGGCTGCTGAATGCATAGAGCACTCCTAGCACCATACCTGCAAGTGACAAGCAACATTTCTTCCCTAATCTTGGTGCTCTACCTTCTCGTTCATCAAAAGAACATCACACAAAGGAACAAATCTCTTTCCGGACCCCCTTCCACATGAGTTCATAGGGCATTAGCCAATCTTGGTACCAGAAGCCCACCTGAACATGGTCTCCTCAAGCAAGAGGCATTAAAACATCAAATAAATGGCTTGTTTCCTCTTTGGGAAGTCTATTGGTTTCCCCCTTCCAATGAAGCCTATTGGTTTCCCCCTCTTTGGGACTCCATCTGTGCTGTCCATCACTATAACCATCATCACTGTGTATCTGGCACCTAAAGCAAAATATTATATAACAGAAGCTCTGTAAGAACCTACTTGCAGAGATAATTTTAAAATATACAAAACTAGAACATTTTTCAAGCATTTGTCAAATGTTGGAAGACACAGTTTGAAAACAAATGGAAGACAGATAGAGCATACTATCCTGGGGGTCTCATTAAATACATGGGAGAACAGAAATTACATAGAGTGGTGGATTCTATTGTCTTGGTGGTTCACAAGCTGCACAGGCTTCCCCTCCCCCCCAAAATGGTATGGCTACATGACCTGGTATGAATATGGCTCCCAGTTCCATGCTGATGCCAATAGAATATGAACATCACCCAGGATATATATCTTGGGTTAAAATTTCATTATTTGTTTACGGATGATTGAATGATTCCTCAATAGCAGATTGCATACACAGGTTACATAGTAACATAAATTGGATTTATAGATAGACAAAAATTATCCACACAGTATGTTTTCTGCATACCATCATGTTTGCCAAGATACCTTTTCATATTATACAAGGCTGAACAGAAGCATACAGCAAAATAAAGGGTCATAGGAGAGCTTCATCCAGTTGCCTGAAAATGTCTGCCCACTAAAGTGAATTCTTTTCCCATTAGAAAATAAGTGTGCAGTCTTTTAAAGATATGGAGCAATAAGTATGAGCGAAGGACCAGACATTTTACAGACAGCTAAGCAGGAAGAGGTTCTAGACACTGAGCCATTCCTTCAATTCAAAAGGCTGCATTCAGAATGTGTTCATTGCTGTTCAGATTGTTTGCTCATCTTGAATCTAAGCAAAAAAAGAAAACCTGAAAAAGAGGGAAGGAAAACCCCTTGCAATTGCTTTTTGAGCCCTTTTTTTGCTTTGACATATATAAGGGTCATGCACACGGGCCTCTAATCACTCTAGGCCAAACTTATTTATGTTGTGGTAAAACATATAGAGTGTGACATTAGAGCATGTTGCTGCTTGTCCCACACCTGCACTTCATCAGGCATTTACATTAAAGAGCAAACTCCAACAATGCTTAAAGAATGCTTCTGCTGTGCATCGTTTCCATCATAGTCTTTCCTGATTAAAATTGATGAAGCCTTTTGAAGGACCGAAGAAACAATAAACAAGAAAAAATTATGCTGAAGGCAGGGTTAATCCGAAAGGAGAAAAACACCCCCTCACACACACACACAATCTGAAAAGCATTCAATTGTCTTTTCCCCCCAAGAGCATACCATTTCATGGTGTGTGTTTTTTTAACTTAATGGAAATGGGGGGAGGGGGGATAATCAAAAGTGTCTTTTAATTCCCCAGTACATTTATGTAGATCAGCCAGCACCCTAAACATAACACTCACGCTACTCACTCCTCCCTGCTCCATCACACACTCATGTAATGGAGGGAGATAATGAGAGGAGGAATGGGCAGCTCTTCCCCCATTTGGGAGACTAATGAGCCTCTTCATTTAGTCTCATTATAAATGTGCCACCTTTGGCACTGGTCTTTGGTTCAGTTCATGGTTACATCAGCAGCAATTTCCAGGCACACTGAGGCATTACTAACATCTTCAGAAGCCAAATCTCCTTCCTTTGCCCCCCTTTTGTTGTACTATCCAAGACTACTTTTCATTGCCAATCCCTCTCCCCTCCAAAATATACCATTTTCGATAGAAAGTAATGATTCTATTAATTAGAATCTCTCTAAAAGAGGGCAGTTTTGCCTGCATGTTGTCTATGTCTCCCTTCCTTTGTTCCAGACATGTTCGGTGAGATTAATTCCTGTTTATATAGATTAAACAAGAAGTGTCGTCAGCTAAGCAAGGAGAGGCAAAATGCCAGTCTGTGTAAACAACCTGATTTTTCTGGAGGAGGAGAAACTGTGCTCACGGTGGGGTGACTTCAATCTTTCTGTCTGTGGAATGTTTTTAATGTAACAATTTAAAAGGTGCCCTTTCTTTTTTGAAATGTAAGTTAATAATAGAAGGCATGGAATTAAAAAAAGAGATGAAGTGGAACTTTTACAATACTGGTTTTAATTCTATTTCCCCATAAAAATTACACTTGGGAACATAGCTGTATTACAAATCACTGCTTTAAGAGCGAAACTTAATCAACGAAGCCTTTGAACTTCTCTATAATGAGCTGAAGACCATTGTCACAGCAACTAATATCCTGAATTAAGAGAATACTTGGCCAATTGGGCTACCTAAAAAAAAAAAGTGCACTTCACTATTTCAAAAGACCATTGTTAACAGTAAGGGGCCAATTCTTCCCAATCAAACATGAGAAGTGTCCTTGTCGGATTAAGCAAAAGGTCCTTCTAAACCATAACTCTGTTTGCATCAGCAGTCAGCCGGATAAGCCTGGGAAACTCACAAGCAAAGCAAATGATGGCAACCCCCTTCATATCTCCTGCAAAGCTGATCTGTATATTGTCTTAGAACATAGTGGTTCTTTCTTTCCTTCTCTCTCTCACTCTTTAAACCTCTCACTTTAATATGTCACCTTGTTCTGCAGTACCTATCACATATACTTTGTACCTGTCACGTATATTTTGCATGGGCAACACTTTGCTTGGGAATATGCAGCAACATTAGCCAGCTCATGGTCTGGCCAAGCTGGTATGGTGATTCTCTTTGTATACACTGGTATATATATGAACTTTCATATGCACAACTCCATGATGTTATCAGTTGTCATAACCCCCTTTTATGCTGTCAGGACTATGCAAATTATAGTCTAAAACAGAACCCCCATATAGGGTTGTCTATTCAACAAATTGTAGGGACCTCACAGAAGCAGAAGATATTTTAAAAAGGTGGCAAAATTATACAGAAGAACTATACAAGAGCGAGCTTAACATCCCTGATAACCACAGTGGGGTAGTTACTGACCTGGAGCCAGACATCCTGGAATGTGAAGTCAAATGGGCCTTAGGAAGTCTGAGCAACAATAAAGCTAGTGGTGGTGACAGCATTCCAGTTGAACTATTTAAAATCTTAAAAGATGATGGAGTAAAAGAGCTACACTCAATATGCCGGCAAATTTGGAAAACTCAACAATGGCCACAGGATTGGAAAAGGTCAGTTTACATATCAATCCCAAAGAAGGGCAATGCCAAAGAATGTTCAAACTACTGCACCATTGCACTCATTTCTCATGCTAGCAAAGTTATGCTCAAAATCCTACAAGCTAGGCTCCAGCAATATGTGGACCGAGAACTTCCAGAAGTACAGGCAGGATTTCGAAGAGGCAGAGGAACTAGAGATCAAATTGCCAACATACGCTGGATCATGGAGAAAGCTAGAGAGTTCCAGAAGAACATCTACTTCTGCTTCATTGACTATGCTAAAGCCTTTGATTGTGTGGAGCACAACAAATTGTGGCATATTCTTAAAGAGATGGGAATACCAGAGCATCTTATTTGTCTCTTGAGAAACTTATATGCAGATTAAGAAGCAACAGTGAGAACCGAACATGGAATCACTGGTTCAAAATTGAGAAAGGAGTTCGGCAAGGCTGTATACTGTCGCCTTGCCTATTTAGAAGAAGAAGAAGAAGAAGAAGAAGAAGAAGAGTTGGTTCTTATATGCCGCTTTTCCCTACCCGAAGGAGGCTCAAAGCGGCTTACAGTCGCCTTCCCTTTCCTCTCCCCACAACAGACACCCTTTGGGGTGGGTAAGGCTGAGAGATCCCTGATATCACTGCTCGGTCAGAACAGTTTTATCAGTGCCGTGGCGAGCCCAAGGTCACACAGCTAGTTGCATGTGGGGGAGCGCAGAATCGAACCTGGCATGCCAGATTAGAAGTCCGCACTCCTAACCACTACACCAAACTGGCTCTCTTTAACTTGTATGCAGAACACATCATGAGAAAGGCGGGAGTAGAGGAGTCACAAATTGGAATCAAGATTGCAGGGAGAAATATTAACAACCTCAGATATGCAGATGATACCACTCTAATGGCAGGAAGTGAAGTGGACCTAAAGAGCCTGTTGATGCGGGTGAAGGAGGAGAGTGCAAAAGTTGGCTTGAAACTCAACATCAAGAAAATGAAGATCATGGCATCCGGCCCTCTCAATTCCTGGCAAATAGATGGGGAAGAAATGGAGATAGTGACAGATTTTATTTTCCTGGGCTCCAAGATCACTGCAGATGGGGACTGCATCAAAGAAATTAAAAGACGCTTGCTCCTGGGGAGGAAAGCTATGGCAAATTTAGACAGCATCCTAAAAAGCAGAGACATCACCCTGCCAACAAAAGTGCGTTTAGTCAAGGCTATGGTATTCCCAGTTGCAATGTATGGCTGCGAAAGTTGGACCATAAGGAAGGCCGAGCGTCAAAGAATTGAGGCTTTTGAACTCTGGTGCTGGAGAAGACTCTTGCGAGTCCCTTGGACTGCAATGCAAACAAACCGGTCAATCCTAGAGGAGATCAGCCCTGACTGCTCCTTAGAAGGCCAGATCCTGAAGATGAAACTGAAATACTTTGGCCACCTCATGAGAAGGAAGGACTCCTTGGACAAGAGCCTAATGCTGGGAGCGATCGAGGGCAAAAGAAGAAGGGGACGACAGAGAATGAGGTGGCTGGATGTAGTCACTGAAGCAGTAGGTACAAACTTAAATGGACTCCAGGGAATGGTAGAGGACAGGAAGGCCTGGAGGATCATTCTCCATGGGGTCGTGATGGGTTGGACACGACTTTGCACCTAACAAGAACAACAACAACATTCAACAAAAGCTCCCCATTCGTGAGCATTCCTGGAGCTAATTGTGTGAGTCCTACAGAATTGGGGGGGGGGGGGGGTTAATAAAACTGTGCACTTAACTTCCATTGTCAGTTTATGAGATAGCATAAGGACAGTTTTTTTTAAATTTTAAATTATTTTCTTAGTAACCCTACCAATGAGTTTGCCTTTATATAGCTGATCATTGCTCTGATTTTTTTTTCCAATAAGCTTTTTTTTAAATTAGGATCCTATGATTTCTTTCTTGGTTGCCTATGTCGAATTTCAACCCTGTCCCATCACCATATATGCCACATTATTTTTTGCTATCCCAATGTACAGTAATCTGCAGTAACTTATTCATCATATCTTTCCCCATTCAACTAGTTTGTAATGATTATTTTTAGGCCATTGTTGCATGCTTTAGATTTTAGCCATAAATTCAGCACTGTCTCAGTATAATCACCTCCCCCCTTTACTGGATAGCGTTTGTGAATATATTCAGTAGCATCAGTTCCAATTTAGATTCTTGGGAAACTTTTCTGTTAACATTCTTTCCATTGTAGAGGGAAGAAATAAAATCCTCAGCACCTAACAGTTTTCAGAGAAAATTAGTTTCTCATGTCTGCTTTCTCAGGAGCATATCAAAGGATTTACTGGAGGTATTTTTCAAAAGATTTTTGATTCCAACTTTGCTCCACAGTTAAGCAACCAGTCAACTTGTACATATAATTAAGTCTGAACTATAAATATTTGTACCCTTATCTGGATGGTCCAGGCTAGCTTGGAAGCTAAATTGGGTCAGATGGGACACCAGCAAGGAAGCCTGGTGATTGCTATGCTGAGGTAGGTTATGGCAGCCTTCTCTGATTATCTCTTGTCTTGAAAATCCTACAGGGTCACCATAAATCAGCCATGATTTGCTGGCACTTTCTTGGCACAATTTTTTTGTATTTTTTAAAAGCTTAGAATGAATCTGAATTTACTAAATACATAACCCATTCAAGAAACAGGGTTTCTGTTGGAATTATATATTAAGAAAGCTAGTGGAAGTAGTGGGATGTCTTAAATTAAGTTCTGCATTTGGGATGAAGAGAAGTTGGCCAAACTTCCCAGTTATCCCTGAAGTCTCAATAATCTCCCAGTCTAACCTATTTCTCAGGGTTGTTGAGGAATGTATGAACTGCCCAACCTATGTTGTCCCAAATTCCTTTGGAGAAATGTGGCATGCAAATGTGATGTGCAATATCTCACATGTTGGAATGTGCAACATCTACAGTGTACATGATTGTCCTATAGGGGGCACTGGAGGATATGTGCAATTAGCATAGTAAGAATAAGAACTTCCTGCTCATTTTCAAATAATCACCACCATCCTGATTGGCTCAATAGGAGAGTTCCAGTCTTTTGAGCATACTTATTCTCTGCTTTCCTCCAGAACTATAGCTGAACAGAAAGAATGACTGCAGACAATAGAATAGTTAGTTAGGTCTGACTCTTTCATTTCTACACAAAGTTGTTTCTCTTCATAATAAAACTACTTTATTCTTTTAAGCAGCCTGGTAATTCAATTCTCTCACTTATTTCAATCCTGCCAATCCTACAATCAGTGAAGGGATTGTTGTTGTTGTCTTTTTTGGTTGGATGGTTGGAGATTTTTTGTCTTCAAGTTGCAACCAACATATGATGAGTCAAGCCAAGAGACATTCAGAGGTGGGTTGTCCCTGTCTGCCTCTGTATAGCATCCCTGGTGTTATTTGGTGGTCTCTTTTTCAAATACCAAGCAGGATCAGCCCTGCTTAGCTTCTGAGATCTGATAAGCGCATACTAACCTGAGCTATACAGATCAAGACTTAATAAGGCTTCTCCTACATTTTTGTTCTTAGCCCATTTTGCAATGTAGTTCTGGCAAGAAGAATAGAAAGGGTATAAGCAATTTTCTCTATTTTTCCCCTCACAACACTTGGACAAATTTTAGCATTTTTAACTTAGAATAGGAATTGCTGATACTCCCTAAGCAGCTGGAATGTGCCTCCACCCAGCAAACAGAACAACCTACTTTGGATGCCCCATTGTTATCAATTTAGGCAAAGTCCAATCTGAGGAAGAATTCTCAAGAGATAGTCCAAGAAAGAGAATTCAGAATCCAAGCCTTCCTCCATGCTAGTAATAGCGCTAAATTCTATCAATACATGATATGAATTCTGATTTTGTGTTCCTCATAATGTCTGGCCAGTGTAGGGACTGAATGGCATTATCTCCTGAATCTCCCTAATAACTCAGAAGGGTTCTCAGGCAGCTATTTTAGTGGGCACATGAGAACTCGTTATTCACAGACTTATTGATATCAACACTTGAAATGTTGAATAGGACATCTAATATTCAAAGCAATACTTTGTCTGTCCCACATGCTCACATATTTGAAAAACTCATTTCTAAAATGTCCCCAGCAATTCACCAAACCACTTGCCATAAATGAATCCATCTAAAGTATGCCAGGCACCATTCTACTAAGCCTGAATACTGTTTAACTGCCAATCTTCTGAAGAATTGAAGTGTTGTTTACATTACATTGTTATAGTTGTGAACATTTTAGAAATCAAGTCAGAAAAAATCTAATGTATAAATTTAAAAAAATTTGCATCCTGATCCTAGGCATATTTACAGTAGAGACTGCCCAGATTAACTAAATGGGATTCTATCATTTCCTTAATTATTTCTCTCAACATTATGGGACAGAACTTTTAATACTAAGAATACTCACTATTGGTGCATCCTATGTCAATAAGTTATAGTTCTTGCAGTCTCAATTCCCAGGGCTTTCCCGCACATTGGGCATTATTGCATGAAGCCTGCTGTATGGCAAAAAGAAATAATCGCAACTCACTGGGACTCTACACCTCTCGAGCTGTCTCAAATGTTTCTGGGGGCTTTTCATGCCTCTTGTACTCCTCACTTGCTGCCAGAAACACAGGAAGAGAGAGCAAGGCACTTTAGTCTTGTTGCGCTTTGGCCTGTCTACCACTCCTCTCCCAGCATGGCTGATTGACATATGACTGCCATATTATTTTTTTAAATAGACCTCTTGATTTAAATGCCTATCTGCATATTAATAGAGGCACAAACAATCACAGCTTATTTGTTGATCCAGGTGGTTCTTCATTTTAAAAAAGAACTTCCCATCCTGGGAAGAGGGGAGAGAGAGGAGGGTGTGAAAGATGGGACACTGGAGGTGGATGTAGCACTTCTTCATCTCCATATATACATTTCTTGTGCTGGTGCTGGTGGCTTGCTGGTTATCCGCTGGTTGTTAGCACTTCTTCGATTGGTGAATCCACTTTTTGGGATTCACCAACTCACGTCTTAAAATGACAGATGTAGTGAACATGTCCCTGAATACCATCGCTCCTATTAAAAAAGACTATCAAGATCTGGGGAGGAAGCTCAAGCAAATGGGGGCACAAGTGGTATTCTCTTCAATCTTTCCTGTCAAGGGAAGAGGAATGCGTCGGGAGAGGAAGATAATGGAGGTGAATCAGTGGCTGCGTAGTTGGTGCCGGCAGGAGAGATTTGGTTTCTGGGACCATGGGATAGGCTTTCTTGATGAAGGCCTACTAGCACCTGATGGACTGCACTTATCGAAGCTGGGGAAGAATGTGTTTGGCAGGAACCTGGGGAGATTCATCAGGAGAGCTTTAAACTGAAGCCACAAGGGGAAGGAGACGATCAACATAGGGAGTGTAAGGAAGGAGAACGATCGGGGGCAGCCCAACCGGCAAGGCCAGCTCATAGGGAACCAAAAGTAAAAGGATTCAGATGTCTTTATACTAACACCCGAAGCATGGGCAATAAAAAGGAAGAGCTGGAACTTCTTATGCTGATGGAAAGGTATGATCTAGTAGACATCACAGAAACTTGGTGGAATGATTCTCATGACTGGAATGTAATGGCGGATGGATATGAACTGTTCAGAAAAAACAGAATAGATCGAAGAGGTAGAGGAGTGGCACTGTTTGTGAGGAAAGGGCTTACCTGTCAGGAAATTCTAGTGAAGGAGAGCATATCTACAGTGGAAAGCATCTGGGTGAAAATAAGCAAGGGGAAAACAAACAGTGTGGTGGTTGGTGTCTGCTACCGACCGCCTGACCAACGAGAGGATGTGGATGCTGCACTTTGTGAGCAGCTTGAGAAAATATCCAAGCGGCAGGACCTTGTCATCATGGGTGACTTCAATTTCCCATATGTGTGCAGGGAAACAAACTCTGCGAAGCATCCTCAGTCATGCAACTTTCTGACCTGCTTGGCTGACAATTTCATTTATCAAATGGTAGATGAACCCACAAGAGGTTCAGCCATACTGGACTTAATACTGACCAACAGGCAAGAGTTGATGGATGAGGTGAAGGAGGTGGGGACCCTAGGGGGAAGTGACCATGTCCTCATAGAATTCCTTTTGAGATGGGGAGCCAAGGAAGCTTGTAGCCAGACGCAGATGTTGGATTTTCGTATGGCAAACTTTTATAAACTCAGAGACATGATGAGAATGCTAGAAGGGAAAGGAGCATGTAAAGGGTGGGTGCTACTCAAACAAGAGCTATTGCATGCTCAATCAATGACTATCCCAGAAAGACGAAAACACTGCAGGAGCTCTAAGAAGCCTATTTGGATGAACAGAGAACTTCAAGAGGAACTAAGAAAGAAAAGGAAAATGTTCAGGAAATGGAGGGAAGGACAGAGCTCTAAAGAAGAGTACCTACAGGTTACAAGGCACTCTAGATCAATCATCAGAAAGGCCAAAGCTGAGAGTGAGCTAAGATTGGCCAGGGAAGCCCATTGTAACAAGAAAAGATTTTTCAGTTATGTGAGGAGCAAACATAAAGTAAAGGAGGCAATAGGCCCACTGTTGGGTGCGGATGGACAAACTCTAACGGAAGATGCAGAGAAAGCAGAAAGGCTTAGTGCCTATTTTACATCTGTTTTTTCCCACAGGTCAAAGGGTTTAAGCACATCTAGAGATGGCAGTAGCTAAAGGATAGTGTCTGGGTGGAAGGTTGACATGGATAGAGAGGTTGTCGAGAGGCATTTAGCTGCACTGGATGAGTTCAAATCCCCTGGGCCGGATGAAATGCACCCGAGAGTGCTCAAAGAACTTTCCAGAGAACTTGCACAGCCCTTGTCCATCATCTTCGGGACCTCTTTAAGGACTGGAGATGTCCTGGAGGACTGGAAGAGAGCAAACGTTATTCCAATCTTCAAAAAAGGAAGGAAGGATGACCCGGGAAACTACAGACCAGTGAGTCTGACCTCTGTTGTGGGGAAGATAATGGAGCAGATATTAAAGGGAGCAATCTGCAAACATCTGGAGGACAATTTGATGATCCAAGGAAGTCAGCATGGATTTGTCTCCAACAGGTCCTGCCAGACCAACCTGGTTTCCTTTTTTGACCAAGTAACAGGTTTGCTGGATCGGGGAAATTCGGTTGATGTCATTTACTTGAATTTTAGTAAAGCCTTTGACAAGGTTCCCCATGATGTTCTGATGGATAAGTTGAAGGACTGCAATCTGGATTTTCAGATAGTTAAGTGGATAGGGAATTGGTTAGAGAACCGCACTCAAAGAGTTGTTGTCAATGGTGTTTCATCAGACTGGAGAGAGGTGAGTAGCGGGGTACCTCAGGGCTCGGTGCTCAGCCCGGTACTTTTTAACATATTTATTAATGATCTAGATGAGGGGGTGGAGGGACTACTCATCAAGTTTGCAGATGACACCAAATTGGGAGGACTGGCAAATACTCTGGAAGATAGAGACAGAGTTCAACGAGATCTGAACACAATGGAAAAATGGGCAAATGAGAACAAGATGCAATTTAATAAGGATAGGTGTAAAGTTCTGCATCTGGGTCAGAAAAATGAAAAGCATGCCTACTAGATGGAGGATACGCTTCTAGGTAACACTGTGTGTGAACGAGACCTTGGGGTATTTGTGGATTGTAAACTAAACATGAGGAGGCAGTGTGATGCAGCAGTAAAAAAGGCGAATGCCATTTTGGGCTGTATCAACAGCGGCATCACATCAAAATCACAAGATGTCATAGTCCCATTGTATACTGCACTGGTCAGACCACACCTGGAGTACTGTGTGCAGTTCTGGAGGCCTCACTTCAAGAAGGACGTAGATAAAATTGAAAGGGTACAGAGGAGAGCGACAAAGATGATCTGGGGCCAAGGGACCAAGCCCTATGAAGATAGGTTGAGGGACTTGGGAATGTTCAGCTTGGAGAAAAGGAGGTTGAGAGAGGACATGATAGCCCTCTTTAAGTATTTGAAAGGTTGTCACTTGGAGGAGGGCAGGATGCTGTTTCTGTTGGCTGCAGAGGAGAGGACACGCAGTAATGGGTTTAAACTTCAAGTACAACGATATAGGCTAGATATCTGGAAAAAATTTTCACAGTGAGAGTAATTCAGCAGTGGAATCGGCTGCCTAAGGAGGTGGTGAACTTCCCCTCACTGGCAGTCTTCAAGCAAAGGTTGGATACACACTTTTCTTGGATGCTTTAGGATGCTTAGGGCTGATCCTGCGTTGAGCAGGGGGTTGGACTAGATCGCCTGTATGGCCCCTTCCAACTCTATGATTCTATGATTCTATGTTTCAGTTTACTGGCTAGATGCGGGAGGCTGGCAGAGTGGCAGGAAAATAAAGCATGACGCTAAATGTATGGGGTGCAGAAATGCCCCCAGAATGGCTATGCTATATACATGAAGCACACCCATGCAGTTTGGTTTTGGTTTCTTGACATTACAATGGAGTACTATCTGTGCATCCTTCATACAGGGTGGTCAGAGACCAAATTACCCTAAATAATTGTGCCAGGCATGAGCTTGCAGATGCAGTGGATGAGAAATAAAACTCACATTTAGCCTCTCACACTGCCATCTCATTCCTGGCAGGGCTGAAGTGGCTGTTTTCCAACCAAATTGCACCAACATTTTAGGAGACCCATGGTTTAAAATGAATTTTACCAAGAGGTTCAATCGTACAGATTTCTGAACAACATGACCCCAGGCATTCTAACTGTAGAGGGCCTCTCCTCACAAAAGAGGGAGAAGGTACCAGAGTACACATCTTTGGTAAGATCTCAAGGCAACACTAGATTCATGAACAGCTCTAAAGTGGCTTAAATGAAATATAAATGTGCCAAGACTAGAAAAAAATAGATTAAAAAACTTAAACAGACCATGCAAATAGGCAGTAATGTGGAGACATCAGCATTACTTCTGAATGAATAGAGCTTTTCAGAGCATTATGGCAAAGGACCCCATAATTCTCAGAAATACTTTGCTTAAATCATTAAACTTGATGAAACATATGTAAACTGGGTAATTTTCCTTTTTAGAACCATATAGCACAGTAGCTCATCCAACAAGGGCACAGATGTTTTGGACTTCCTATTGTAAATTGGCACAGTATGGAGTTTTGCACTGAGGTTATGTTCATATAACAGTACATCATCTCACAATGACAAGTTACAGGAGAAAACTAAATATTGTATGAGCAAATGATCAGTGAGAAATCCAAGAAGCTTTGGGTGGGCCAAGCTAGGCTTCAATTAGAACCAAATGTTGTGACATTTTCCCATCCTGTAATAAAATATATCTTTAACAGCTAACCTCATAGTTGGCAATCACTGCACTGAAGCACTTATAAACAAGATAGAAAAGATTATCGCGTCTCGAACTACAAAATACCTTGGTTTTTACTTGGTTTCATCTTGGCAATGATGTGATCTAAATCTTGTGTCATTAAACCCAATAGAGGATGTTTGGCTGAGGCTGGATGCTGTGTCCACATTCAGTTAAACGGGTGTGCTTAGATTTAAGCTGAATAAAGTCCTGTTGACAAAATTAGTATAAAGTCAGACTAGGTTCAGACATGTATTTATTGTATCAGAGCCTGTGGTGTTTTTTTCCTTTTCTAAAGAATAAACATCCACCCAAGTACTTGTCTGATCTTTATATTACCATATTTACATGCAATATGCCACTTGAAAGGAACACAACCAAAACCAACTAAATGCATATCCAATGCGGCCCTCAATCAAATAAAATGTTTGTGGGCCTTGCCACTAGAATACTTAAGCAAAACAATGTAAATGTAATCAAAACAATGGGAAAATGGCAAACACTAAAAGAAACTGGGATATTATTCCAACATTTAGATCCAGAAAATTTAGAGCAACTATAAAAATAGATAATGAAAGTTTTTCTTCTTCCTTCCTGCCTTAGCTATACTAGCATTTGTGTTTTAGGCATGTCTTTGACTCTATTGTGATAGTTATAAAAATTCTTAACATAGCCAAATGTGGATACTTAAATCTGGAGATTGCACCTATGAACAAATAAGAGATCTTTTTACAAACCTTAAGATTTGCAGACAATACTGTTTTGGCTGCCTAGCAACAGCCTGTGATGGCATTTGTTTCTTAAAGCTACAAGAGCTGCTTCTATTATTGGGAAGAGAGTTATTTTTTTCTTTAAGATTTAAAGAAAAAAATTAACTATATTCCCAATAATAGAAGCAGCTTCTGTAGCTTTAAGAAACAAATGCCATCATGGCTGTTACTAGGTAGCCAGAAAGTATGGTCAGACTTATAGCCTTACTTTCTGTTAGAAAAAGGCAAAGAGATGGACCAGAGCCCCTTCCACAAGGCTCTTTTGGTCTCTAATAGATTACTCATTAGGGTCAGGCCTAGGAGCAGCCACCAACTGACTTGCCATCATGCAATTTTGTGACTCACTCAGGGCTGTCTGCTTGCTACAATTCAGCAGCTGCTGCTCTATGAAAGCCAGAGAGTTTTAGACTAGGATCTTCAAGGTCTGGACTCAAACACCACTCTGCCATGGTGCTCATTGTGTGATCTTGAGCCAGTCACATTATCTCAGACTAACTTAGTTCACAGGGCGGTTGTAAAGTTAAAATTAAACTATGAAAGCTGTTTAGCATCTTCATTTAAAAGAAAGGCCAGGCATAACTAAATTAATGTGGGGCAGATAAGCTTGTTGGTGAGTGGAAAGAAGGTAAGCTAAAATATGAGGGGGGCCAGGAGAAAATAGGAAATAGTGTGAGGAAGGGCATACAAAGGAAGGTGAGATTTACTCTGTACGTCCATTCAAGTTTCCCTTGAAACTGGGTCATAGTTTTCCTGAGTAGATGTCCCCAGGAGGAAGGAAGCAGGAGAAGCTTGAGACAGGGGGACAGAAAAGTGAAACTTTCCCACTGCAGCCCAGAGAGCAACACAAAATGTTGCTTTGTGGTGGTGAATATTCTAAGAACAGGGAGTTGGCACAGCACCACTCATCTGCCAAAAATAATGCCATCTGTTTAAAGCAGAAGAGAAACTTTGTTTCCTTCTCTGTGTTTAAGTTACCACAGGACTCTTCATTTGTGCAGCCATGTCTCTAATACTAATAAATTACCATTTCACTTAAACAGACCATGATATTAAACTGAGTCTAAATACCACAAAGTTCATTCGTATGTGCAAATATATTAAAAATCAGGATATTTATGGGTATAACTGTATCTCACAGTTAGCTTTTTTGTTTTTGAATATCAATTTTATTGCCACGTGGGCTGAGTATTAGACTGGGCTTTGCAGGATTTTTTTTTTTAATCCGTATGATTATTATTTGCTAGAATCCTTCACTTCCCCCGCCACTCCGATCCACCTTAACATCAGCAGCAGCCAGATTCCAATTGACTTGGTGTGATGAATGTTATTTACACTTCGGTTTGCAGCTTTTCGTACAATCTCATAAGAGAATAAATCCACACTTCCATGGAGGCCTGTGCAGGAGGAAGTCTGTGGCTGTTAAGCAGAGGTGTTAGACACATATGGGAACGTATTAGTAAGGGTCACACCTACATTTCTAAGATTTCCAAGTCACTGTGAGTGTGTGCATCCAGGACAGTTGGGGGGGGGGGAGATTAATAGCATGTAATTTTTGTAGTAATGGGAAATCTTTTGGTGTAACAAACATGCCTGTTGCTGCATAGAATCCAGATTTATCTTAAGGAAACCTTCACTTAGAATGATGCCATTTTCCGAACTCTCATACTGCAGTGTGTTGTTGCTCAGAAAATCATGTTAAGAACTGATAGAATTGCTGTTGATATCATGAATATATATGAATATCATATCATGGGCACCTATTAGATAGTAGATGTAACAACGGTGATAATAAGTGATGTGATTTTCTACCTGGAGTTTGCTGGCACCATTTTGTGACCCTGACTGCCTCCCAGCTTCCATGGAGCAGAGTCACACAGGAGTGGAACCTGAGTAGTCTGAAGCCAAAGAGTGGCAAATCCCTTTGACAGGCAGCTAGTCTGTCATCTCTGCCTTGAAACTTTAGCTGCACTTATTGCCAAGGAATGTGGCGATGGTCCAAGAGGCTTTAGACCTGGTGTTCGGCTCAGTCAGTTCCTATATCTATGCCAGTCTTCTCTTTGCAAACTAATCACAGACTGCACACAGCATTTTAAAATAAGGGTGCGACACAGCAGCCAGCTGCCTCCCACATATCTATGCCAACCCTTCCCCATTGCGTTACAGGTAGGGGGGATATCGTTTCTTGCATTTGAATCAAGTTGTTGCACAACTACCACACATTGCCTGAGTAAGCCTTTATCATTACATGTTTTTGTACTTGAAGCTATCAGTTATTATATTCTTTTCCTGCCACACAGGAAACATAACTGAGGCTTTGATGAAGAGCAGGCTGGCATACAAAATATACGAGCACAACGTACTACAGCCAGGCAAGTTGTTCAGTAGCTAAAACTCAAGTTTATTACCATCATATTGAAAAAGGTAAATCTCTTTGAAAAAAGGATGTTATAAAATTGAGATAGTCAACACAGAGACTCAACTCCTTATTAACACCTCTTCCCTGGGATTTGTTCTGTAGAGCTGAAGATCAAGAAATACTGGAGTTTGAAGCTCTAATTAAAACAGATGTGATGTTAAAGATGCTAAGTACCTCTGTGGGCTTGGCTGAGAAAACCTGGACACATAATTTCCATTGAAGTCACATGAGCAATCTTTCAATCGTGGATGGATTTTCCAGTCATAATGCTACAATGGAAAGTATTGTACTACTTAAGCCAACAGGTAGACACCCTCATCAAATGGTAACTAGAAACTGACTGGTAGTGGGATAAAACTTTAAACGATAGCCCACCCACATAAGGAGAGCTTGAAGTTTTGTCCCTTTTTTGACCAATGTTCCGTAAATGGAAAAAAGGGAAAGGCACTTAAAAGTCACAGTACATATAACGCGCTACTATAATGTGCATCTCTCTACAAAAACTGTTAGCAAGTTTCAACAGCTTCAAAATGCTGCATCTAAGCTGATTGGATCCACTGATATGCCCATATGACCCCAAAATGATTTCATCCAGTTTGTTTGGAAGGCAACAATATCAGAAAGACTCACAGTTTGTTTTGTGGCTAGAATAAAACACAAAAGATGATCCAAACTTAGAGCACCATGCAAGTCATGTCAATGAGATACTGCCAAGAAGAACAGTCACTAGTCCTAGGCTGTTTGAGTAAGTGAATTGTTTCAGTCCTACTTTAATGTGGACTAATTGTGTGGTTTTAAGAAGGGGTTGCAATTTTGCTAACACAAGGTCTTTTGAGGAGCAACAAAATCAATGGAAATCTGCTTTCACCATTACTCTTAGCTCTAAGAACATTGCTTTAAAAGCCTTTGAATATGATTTTGCTGACGAAGGATGGCATGGGTTGAGGATGGGACTTCAGTTTCCCATCCAGCCTTTCCCCCTCTTTTGAGCTTGAAGAACCCTCCGGGGAAGCTATTCATATAACTTTGGAGCTACAAGTGCTCAGACTACTCAATGTGCAACCCCCAAATTATGTTTAAATTTCATAAATGCCCTTGCCAAGATCACAAGTTTTTAAAACAGATATTGTAGTCCATCTGTTAATCACACAGGGTCTGAAAAAGATGAGGGGATTTTTCAACCCTTATCTGTCATTATCGGCAAAACTTACATTCTAAAAGAAATACTCAGAACTGGCTAGTGCAGGTGCCTTCCCTGAATCTAGCAGTTCCTACAGGCTTCAGACTCAGAAGGAAAGGGGCTTCTTTTACCCTTGTTCTTCACCTCTCTCCTGGCCTCACTGCCTTAAACCTGAAGAGCAAGAGTTACTGTATTCTGTTTAGCCTATTTCCCTTTGCCTTATGAAGGGCTTGTTCTATTCCGAGGCCAACCCTTTTGGAGGCTCGTCCCCTCTTGAACTCCTGTGCGATCTGAATATTTCCTATGTGAAGCTGCCACCACCCCACATCCCTGTTGTGACTCATTCTTTTGTCTTTCCATCCTTGGCTGTTAAAGGACCAGTAATTACCAAACAACTGGCCAGCAATATTATGTGTGATGGAACCCTCATCATGGGATTGGCACACAGTACCCAACAACCCGTGACATCCCTCATCATTCTAGGCTTATGCTAAACCAGACACCATGTTTCCTGGTCTGCTAGAGTACAGCTTGGCCAGGTCCCATGTTCTTTTCATCATAACCCAAAACCACTAGTCCGACATGACAGCTGCAATCTACAACATGTACAGCATAGTTCCTCTCCACACACATTCCATTGTACTGCTGATCAAGTGGCTGGCAGAATCTGAATCTCTTTAGGGCTTTCTGTCCAAGCTCAGTGTCTCCACACATGTAAATCACTTTGGCCAATCTTCCAGGGAAAATTCTCCCTCCCACCACCCCAACAGCTAGTCTCTAGAAGCCCCTGGACCCTTCCCTTTTGTACCTCAATGGTTTCTTTTCAGCAGAACTATTAATGGCCATCACCCAGAAGAAGAAGACTTGATTCTTATATCCTGCTTTTCTCTACCCGAAGGAGGCTCAAAGTGGCTTACAGTCGCCTTCCCTTTCCTCTCCCCGCAACAGACACCCTGTGAGGTGGGTGAGGCTGAGAGAGCCCTGATATCACTGCTCAGTCAGAACAGCTTTATCAGTGCTGTGGGGATCCCAAGGTCATCCAGCAGGCTGCATATGGGGCAGGAAATGGCAGGAAAATCTTGTATGAGAGAGGGAAGTGGACGAGGGCTGTTGGAACTCACACTGTTTCCACACTGGGAACTTCACTATCCGAGCTCCCATGTAGGAGCACAAATCCAGGGTGGACAACGTGCACCAGACCAAATGCTCACCCATGCAGAAGTAGGAAGAGGCAGAACAACCTGTCTTGGCTCAAACTCCAGCCTGCATCCTGGAGCGAAGCTTCTTGTACAGAAATTATCAATTCATTCAGCTTTACTGAAAGATATATATGAAGTGGAAAGAATTACATCCACTGTGTAAACTATGTGCACTGCATAGGCTTGCCACATAATCCATTTCCATGCAGAGCCTGACTTATTGATTGGCTAGGATGCTAATATTCAACACAAGGCTCGTTGGTGGAATGAAGTAATTGGCCCTCATGAAAATTGATCTGTAGCACTCAATATTGGGAAACAACTCTGTGAAGTAGGAAATGAACTGGTGAATGTAAAATTATGAACAAACATATATTAGTCTTCTAACTTTTGAAATGATATGAATCAATGCTGCATTTACTTCCTGCGCAAATGTTACAAAGGCATCATTGCACAATTTGAACATTTATAAGGTATTATTATATGAGGGCAGGACAGACTCAGCTTCATTATCTGAATCATGGAAGCTTGAGTCCATGCCACTCGGCCACCCAGTCCAGTACTGCATGTTCTTCTCTAGGGTCTTGTGCAAAGGTTTTCACAGTCCTCAGCTTCAGTCCTACTGATGCCGAGGACTGAATCTGGAACTTTCTGCCTGCCAGGTCTGATCTAGGGGCTGTCCTCAAAACATATGACACTGTGCGGCATGTTGGTTTCAGTCCCTGCAGAGTTGTTGCTTTAATCTCTCAAAATTTATATCACCACTCTCCATATTTCTGGATGATAAAATTCTAACATTACCAAGTTCGTGTGTCAGGATCAAAATCAGTCTTCAAGTTTCACAGACTCTTTCTAAGAATCAGCAACTGTAATTGGAGCCACAGCCTAAGAGCTGATGGAAACAGTCTCTGTATCTACGCACAAAGTTTTCTCATCCACATTGTGTGTCCAAGTTTAGAGCTTGAACAGTGAATGCCATTCTTTTTCAGAATTCAATTGAAGTAGTGGCCTTATTAAATCTTATGCTCATGCTCATGTCCTTTATCCAGGAAGACAATCACCTTATTTCTTGAAATCTCCAGGTAATACTTCATACTACTATGAATATTGTTTGCCCTCGATGACAAATGTTTCCCCTCTGATTCTCCCAGACATCATAAACCCAGACTAATTCTTCACCTCCCCAAGTGTTCAATATGCCTGTATTTCTCTTCTCCTAAAAGACTTTCACTCTCAGATTACATGAATGCTAAATTGGTTTAGGTGATCTGTGATCTCTTTAGTGTCGGTCATCTTTTATAGCACGAGGAAGGCAGCGCATGTTGTAATTAGACCAACACTACAGTGGCTGTTTGCCAGCAATGTACTCATGCTACACTTAACAAAGATGAGCGCGGTACCTCTTCTTGAAATATTTATTCTTTGGTGGCCAAGAACTTAATTCTAAAAGGATTACAGTCATTCTTGGGCCTTCATAGGTTTTGCCTTACTGTATTTAAAAACAGCTTCAGAATAACTTATCCCTCAACTATTTTGATATAAGAACTTCATGACAAATCCATTAGCACACTGCTAACCATGCAAGTCATCTGTTTTTCAAGATGTACCCACTGCTTTGGGCTTTTAAAGTCCTTGAGTTGAATCATGGGTAAGAAGTAGTAGTAGTGTACATTCAGGTTGCCTTACCATCATGCTATTCTACCTGTCCCATCATTTTTACATTTTCACTTTTTTCTCTTCCCAATTTAATGTATGTTTTTTTCTGAGTTAAGGTCTCGGATGGAAACTGTGCAAAGCATAGTGCTGGCTTACATCCAGTTTCCAGATGGCCCTTCTTTGGGGTTTACTTCCTGAAGAAGCTTCTAAACACATGCCTGTTTTTGTGGAGAAAAAGACTAACGATCAGTTACCTATTCAAATGGAAGTGGATAATGCTGAACTTTCCCTCCAGTCCTCTAAATTTTTGCTTTTGATTTCATAAAATCATAGAAGTTGGAAGGGATCTCCAGGGTCATCTAGTCCAACTCCCTGAACAATGCAGGAACTCACAACTACCTGCCTATCCACAGTGACCCCAATTTCATGCCCAAGTGATCCCTCCACCAAAATCTCCAGAATCCAGCCTGGCCAGGAGGAAATTTACCTTACCATCTCACAGTGGCAATTAGCAATTCCCTGGCTATGCAAGGAAGGGCCACAAGAGTTAAGCACTGGCACATCTCTTCCTGCCCACCCACTCACAAACTGCCTAAATTCAGTAAAAGGGATTTAAAACCCATGTTTCAACTGAGACCTCTGCTAGTTGTTTCATGTGGATGTTAAATAAAATAAGAAACAAAACAAAACTTTACACATACTTTTTTAGATAACTTAAAGGTAGGAAAGACAGGATCTCTCTTAAATAAATTATCTCTCTTAAATAAATTAAGTCAGGACAGATTTACTAACAAGATTTTATCTACAGTGATTAAGGGTACAGAGTATGTTGGCAAGGGCCACAATTAATAAATATCAAACACCGTTCATCACACTAATTACTTTAAACTGTAGGGACCTTTTGTTTTTTCAGTTTTAAATGTCTTGCATTTCATTCAGGAAAAGATAGATAATTTAATGTTGTCACCATGAAACTTTAAACTGGTATATAGAAGGAGAGTAGGTGTTGAACTAAGTTTTTCTATAAATGTCAGGCATATAACTGTTCGATCTCTTGTTAATGTAGATTCTATGGTCAGAAGAAGGATACAGAAAAGGCAAACAATAAACTTGTTGAAGGGAGGGATGTGCCAAAGCAATGACCTCATAAAGAGGGGTAATTTGATCATAAGGAATCCACTGACAGCTTACTCTGGTTTTGTTGCAGTGTGATATGAAATGGAAAATGAAATGCCTCCTTGCTCTGGAGCAAGGCAGTCTGTACAGGTTTGAAAAGTCCTTAAAACATTAAAACAGAACTCATATTTCATTTGTGTCAGTCAGAGCATTCTAAATATCTGGACTTGGCAGGATTCTTCAGAAAAGGAAGCCCTACCAATTGGCTTTCCATCCAGAAAAGGTCCACGATTACTGCACCATGATTTGCAGCCCATGGGCACCAGGACTCTGCCACTTGACTCCTGCTTCAAACTATCATCACAAACCAACCTCCCTTCAATCTAGAACCTGCTACACAGTGCCCATTACTTGAAGGCAGGGGCTGTGACTCAGTGGAAGAAGCTCTCCTTTGCATTCAGAAGTTCCCAGATTTAATCCATGACATCTCCAGTTAAAAGGATCATGTGGTATAAAAGAACTCTGCTTGAGACCCTACTCATTGATAGTCTGAGGAGACAACACTGGCCAAGATAGACTAAGCAGGTGATTAAGGGTATGTGTCCATGAGTACTATTTGGATCCAAGGCACAGTGCATAGACTTTAAAGCTCTGAATGGTCTGAAACTTGACACTGTGGGTACAACCTTCTCCTGTATAAACCTGCTCACCCACTTGGAGGCCTCACTGTGTGTACCACCATCATCTAATGTTGATTTGTGTCTGTATAATACATGGCCTCTTCACAAGTGGCTAGACCTTGTTGCTCTCTTCCACAAGATGTTTGATACCCTGATTTTTACTTTTCCCAATGAAGTTGTCATTCTAAAGATTATTGGATAAAACCTTGACTTTCTAATAAATAAGAATTAATTATACCAGTAAGTAAGTAAATTTCACTACTAATCAAGGCTTCAACCATTTCCAGCAGATATTTTTTCAATCTTTTTGTAAAACAAGAAATCCTGTAATTGGCCTGTTTTCGTGTGAACCATTCTTCCATACAGAAGTTTCTGGGATTCACTCCAGCAAAAAAGTAGTTCACTTTAGCGAAAGCAATACTTTTGTAAAAACAGAAGATCAACTACAATCAAAGAGGACAACTAGAATGTTTTAAGTTAGTAGTGGCTAATACAGTTTCATGAAGATCTCAGAAGTAATGACAGCAATGTTGGTGGGCCCCAGATTTAGTTCTGTTTCCCATGTTGGCCAGAATTTTCCACTGCTGGATAAGTAGTCCATAAAAATAAAGTGGAGGTCTAGAAGTTCAGTGAGCCTGCCATTTGCCCCACCCATGCTTCAAAGTGAATAAAATATTTTAAGTGTGTGGTTAGATTGGAACCACACTGTTCAACAGTTTGTGGAATTGACCCTATTAATTCATATAATTGCTTTATATTTCAAACCAAGGTTTTCCCCTTCCCACATTTAATCTACATTGTCCTCTATGTCTTGACAGAATATGGCAAACATGCCACCTAATCCATATATATTTACTATGATGTCAGTTCCATTGATTTCTAAGAGACTTATTTCCAGGTTAAGTGTGAATCAATCAGTGCTAAATTCAAAATGATTTTTAAAAGCAGATACCTGAAAGCTTATTTTCACACAGAGTTATGCACATCATTTATTGAAATAATTTCAAAATCAAATACAGTTATCTACTTCAAGGAACACTTGAATTACAAATGATGAAAAACTATCAGTCCCAAATAAAATCAAGAATTATGCTCAGAAGTAATATTTTGTGAGTAGCAGCTCCTCAGTCCATCTATCTGTCTACCTATGTATTAATAGCCACACCCATCAATTTGTTAATCTATCTAGGTATCTCTTTACTCTCAAAGCAGCCAGACTTTTTTGGGAGAATTCCAATAATTCTAATACAGCTTTTCTCAACTTTTTAACCAATGAGAATCCCCTGAAACATTCTTCAGGCTTTGAGGAACCCCAGAAGTGGCATGTTCATGCAGAATGTGGTTGTGAAACATAGCTGTGTACATACCCACCTAGGTCCCCTCCCCTTCGTGGCCCATCACTGGCCATTTTGGGAGGGGGGGCAGTCAACATGACCATATATGGTCAAAGCACCTGATAAATGTTTACCAAATTTAAAAAATAAATAAAAAATTGGCCATGTTGATTCCTGTAGTTCAGGAATTCACATGTCTTAACAACCTAATTTGTCAGGTGGTAGGAACGGTGAAGGGAATGCAACTGAAATTTAGGAGATATATAAGGAAACAATTCCACCACCTCTCCTCCTCCTTCTGCAGCTGCCCTACCCACATGGCTATTAGTACATGCAAGTCCCTTGCTCCTAGGGAAAAGTTTTTCTGGGATCAGAAATGGCTCTGAGGGAATGGAAGGTGGGGACAATCTGATGACCCTTGCACTCATGAATCACATATATTACATATTTTTACTGTTGAGGAGTCCTGCTAAATCTAACGCAAGACATCTAGTGGGACTGCATTTAGCATTATATAGTCTATAACAGAGGTATTTACTAATATGACCTTTGAGACACTTTAATGTTGCTGGTGAATAACACAGACAAAAGTGGATCAGGACATATTACATTGGTGACAAGAAGTAAAACCTTCACATTATTTCATGATGCTGGTTCACACCATCCTTGCCTATGAACTCTGTGGAATTTTGGCTCAGTGTATTGAAGTATCTTGTAATATATCACAAAAATAATTCAAAGTTAATATATGCAACCTCAGTGGGTGATCAAGTGTATGAAATAAACCTTTACTCAGAGAGCTTTTTAATGGGACTTCTCAGGTTATAAATACCTAGTGGTGAGCAACACATTCTGTTGAATGTTTGTGTAATAAACTATTTATTCATTAGAAATTTAAGATTTGTACATCATCAATAGAAATAATTTTCCTTGCAATAAAATAGTTCTACTTTTTGTTTCTCTTTCAGTTAATTTCTCATATATGGACATACACTGGTTGGCTTATGTGTATCCAGGAGCCACTGTCATGGCTCTGATGGACTGGAAGACTGGGAATGCCTGGATGGCCTCAAAATAAAACCAAAGAGCAAATGTATTACTAATAAGCAACTATCAGGTATTGGTATTGAGGAATCCAGCAAACCAACATGATAAATCACTTCTTGTGTCTATTATTTCCTCTGTCATGACAACAAAATGTAGTTCTGTAGAACTGATTAACTTTCAAAGATGTAAAGTATTGCTAACCAGGTGCTATATTATACTATAAACTAGTATATAATATCACTGTATACTGGAATGCAGTATTGCTATTGGCTGAGGGGCACAACCAGGGCAGGAGAAGATTTAACCAATGAGTTCTGTAGCATACTCTACTTTTCTATGGAGAAAAGAAATGAACTACAAGATACAATTGTCAGGTGTTAACAATTTTTTACTGGTTTAATCTGACATTCTGAGATAAAGCACTTGGAGGAGGGCAGGATGCTGTTTCCATTGGCTGCAGAGGAGAGGACGCGCAGTAATGGGTTTAAACTACAAAGATATAGGCTAGATATCAGGAAAAAAATTTTCACAATCAGAGTAGTTCAGCAGTGGAATAGGCTGCCTAAGGAGGTGGTGAGCTCCCCCTCACTGGCAGTCTTCAAGCAAAGGTTGGATACACTTTTCTTGGATGCTTTAGGATGCTTTAGGCTGATCCTGCATTGAGCAGGGGGTTGGACTAGATGGCATGTATGGCCCCTTCCAACTCTATGATTCTGTGATTCATCTTATATCTGACTAGTCTATTCAGAGTGACTATGATATCTTGCACCAACCCTTCTCCATAGCTCTGAGATGAAGGAGGAAGAAAGGATACAGCAGCTCAATTTTAGTAGTACTGGACTAGAAACAAGAACATCCAGAGATTCTAAATAATCCCATGAAACAAATACCAAAGCAAATTTAGTGCAACAACTATGTTTACCATGGGTTTCAAAGTAAATGTGATTATGAAATAGTGACAAATACCCAGACTTTACTGTTTTCAATGCTTGGACTGTATTTTCATGTGATCATTAAGATACTTCTTCATTCAGCAGGTGTAGTTATTTTTCAAAAAGTTTGTAATCATTATTCCAAGTCTTATTACATATTTCTCATATTGTAAGAAAACAAAATGGCATACCATTTGTATGTTGTGACTAGTCTTATGAACTTTATTTTCCATGTCAGCCTCCAGCAAAAATTACCCAAAACATATTTTACAGAGGAAAATGTATTTTCTCTCACATTTATGTGTGTGCTGAAAAATGCACTTTTGAAAAATGCCATTCTTTACTTAAATCAGTCAAAGTCTGTACCCTTTAAAACAGAAAAAAATATCATGACTCCTCAGTGGCTTGGTATTTTGAGTTACTCGTGGTAAATATGAAACTTTATAGGGATGTATAAATTTCAATATCAGGTCATCCAGTAGGAAAGCAGTGTTAAGGATGAAAAATAATTTCCTACATTTCCCGGTTAAACTTTTGTGGGTTTTTCAAACGGCTACACCTCCTCTCTTTCTTGAGATGGGTTGAAGTAAACCAGATTCCAGGTACACATTGTAGTTTCATTCCTCAACTATTCACCTCCAACCTGGTTCTCCTTATCTGATCCCAGTGCTTTGTGGAATATATTCTGCAGTCTCCAGGTGATTGGGAGGTGGAGTACAGAGGTTCTCAAGCTGTTCTTGGCTGTCTGGCAATGGTGTCCAGACCTGATTGCTGGACAAGGGGCACACATTCTATCTGTGAAATGTTCAGAGGCCTGTGCCTTAGGGATTTCAGGGCCTAAGAGGGAATGCGTGTCATCCAGAAAGTCTGCCTCAGTAGAACTGGGGCAAACCATAACAAGAAATAAAAGATTTTTTAACAAGTGGGTTCCCCAGATAGGACTCAGTTTCCCACAGTGGTGGCCTGATTCACTTCAGGCCTTCGGAATTGGGAGTAGAGAGACTCATCTGCCCCCTACACCATTTTCTTAATCCAAAATGTCCCCAGGGAGGAGCTCCAATTTGGAACTGCACTGCAGTATCTCATGCACATGCTGTGCCAAAATGAGACAAAGAATTTCCCCAAGAAACATTTTGGCTCAGGAAAATGATGCACGGGGATACAAGAGACTCTCCATCCCCTGTGCCATGGTCCCAATTTTATAACGAAAATAATTTTTAGACTTTTAAACTGAACATGTGCCTTGATAGTTGCATCTTAAATACCCAGAGCCAATTTGGTGTAGTGGTTAGGAGTGCAGACTTCTAATCTGGTGTGCCAGGTTCGATTCTGTGCTCCCCCACATGCGACCAGCTGGGTGGCCTTGGGCTCGCCACGGCGCTGATAAAACTGTTCTGACCAAGCAGTGATATCAGGGCTCTCTCAGCCTCACCCACCCCACAGGGTGTCTGTTGTGGGGAGAGGAAAGGGAAGGCTACTGTAAGCCGCTTTGAGCCTCCTTCAGGTAGGGAAAAGCAGCATATAAGAACCAACTCTTCTTCTTCTTCTTCTAATAGGAAAGTTGGCCAAATCTGAGGATATTTAAATTTGGTGACTGGAGTTGTGAACATGCAAGGCACATCTTTCTACAAACCTAAAAAGGATTTGCAGAAAAATATGAAATGTAAAAATAATCAAAACACCCCCACCCTGCCCCCAAACATAAGGTGGGTTAAAAAAAACTGAAAATGATAAAAGGAGAGCCTGTAACTTTAAGCAACAGATTATCTTATTGCCTTTTACTAGGAAAACACAGTAGTCAAAGCTGGGTTTCTGTGAGCAAAAAAGCAGGTAGAAAGGGCATAGCCTTTCCCATGCTTATTTTGGCCTTTGAGGGAGGACTCATTGGGCCCAGGCCTGACTGGGGTTGCCAGCTCCAGGTTAGGAAATTTCTGGAGATTTCATGGAAGAGTCTGATGATGGCAGAGTTTAGGGAGGGAAAAGGCCTTAGCCAAATATAAAGGCATTCAGTCCACCCTCTGAGCAGCCCTTTTCTCCCAGGGAACAGATCTCTAGAATTCAGGTCTAAGTATGGGAAATCTTCAGATCCCACCTGGAGATTGGGTACCCTAAGCCTGAAACCAACCTCAGGTGATTCGATACTGCCCAACCTGTATAACTCAACTAGGCCAGGCTACTTGCTTCTGTTCAACATCAGCTATGCAGAAAACCAGTGTGATGTAGCAGTTAATGCTTCACAACAGGGTCTGGAGACCCAGAATCAAATCCTCATGCTGCTGTGAAAACGCACATACTTTCAGCCTAACCTTTCTAACAGGGTTGTTGTGCAGATACAAGGGAGGTAAGGAATATCACGCAAGCTATTTTGGTCCCCATTATAGAGAAAGGACGGGTATGAATAAAGTAAAAATTCATAAATATAGTTGAAGATGGGAAGCAGCAGAGAAAAGGTAGGCTAGTCAATCTCTGAGAATGACAGACTGAGGCAGGGAAAGTCGAGACAATATGGGAGGAAGGAAAGATGAAATAGTATGGGGAGAGGGGTGCAGGGGAAAGTGAGACATCATCCCACAAGTCCATGAAAGTGGGCCTTGACCAGTGTTGGCAATTATGAGATCTCTTTCTGCCCCAAATCCCACTCACTCCCTGCTTCACCCATAAGTCTCCAGGTATTTCCTAACCTAGAGCTGGCAATTTTACCTTCTTTATTGGTTGTTGGTATAATGAAATTTCTGCCATGCATTGAAAATCATGGTCCAGAATCTCACAGCATTGTTTAATGATAATCAAGTTTATCCTATCCTTGTCTCAGAATAAGAGAACCTGTCTAGACAATTATTTAAATAAATGTATTCCCACATGTAGGTCTGGAGAAGTCAACATTTCCATATTCCCTTCATGCTAACAAAACAAGCAAATATTATTACTTCACATACTCTTCTCATTAATATAAATTTACATCATAGATACCTTTTAAATTAATAACTAATGCCTTGTTAATCTGGACAATACACTCCCCCCAAGGAAAAAAAAGGAGTCAACAATAAAAACTTCCCCACAGAATTTAACTCATAAAGAATGTCCCTATGGCATTCCTATGCATAGCTGTTACGTAGGATCACTCAAATAATGAAGTGTTTGAGGATGAAGCAAAACGTGGGTGATTGCTGCAAGCATGGATAACTGTTACTTTGTGCAGTTGCAGAGGGACTTCAGTAAATAGAAGAGATACACATGAGAACACTTGTGTATAACAAGTTTATGACAGAAGGTTGATTTAATATCCCTTACAATAAATATTAACTTCATCATTTCACAGTACAGGCTTGCTGTATGTGGATGCAAAATGGTCACCACTCCTTAGGCTTTAAATTGGAAGTAGAATGACAGAATTATTCTGTTCTACCTAGCTAATGGGGAAGGATGACTAGGCAACCAGATCAGCCATGGGGTCTACATAGGCAGCAAGAGGCAAAACTTTAGCTCCCATACAATTAGTGTTGTTTCTGGAAGCTTTGCTTTAGAAACCCCAGGCCTGTGTAAGAGCAGCAGAAATATAATCACAACTTTATTAATTTTATTTATTTATCAACCCCCCTTCCTCTCTGCATCCAAGCTCGGGGCAATGTACAGCACTGCAATAATGCAAAAATCAGAATATAAAGCTGTAATATAAAATATAGTCAGTTGATAAGTGTAAGATTGTGGGAAGGGTGTAGACAGAATACTTATCATAGGCTGATCCTGCATTCAGTGGGGGGTTGAACTAGATGGAATATATGACCCCTTCCAATTCTATAATTCCATGTCTCAGAGTCACTTTAAACCACTGATTCCCCCCCCCCTCGGGCATGAACTGCCATGAACCACCACAAACTGCTTTAAAATTCATGAAGAATTTTGCTTTGTGGTTCAATTCACGCCCATTCCTAAATAAGGATGCCCTGCCTCTCCCCGCCCTTGCACTGCAGTCCATTGGTCTTCTTGAAATGCTACTCATGGGGGTGGGGAATCTTCAGGAACAGCATAAGACGTGAATTGAGGGACTACAGTGAGAAGTAGGAAGAGGCAAAACCCACTTTCCCATTCATGGGCAAAAATTTCCACTGGACTCAATCTAATTGAAGGGTGTTCTTAATTTCAGTTTGGCTCTTGAATGAATCATGATGAATTTTGTTGGTCCTTTATCTCATAAAATTTAAGTAAAATTACAAAACTGCTAGTGTAATTATCAATAATATGTTTAATTAGATCATTTAAATTGTGTTTCTTTAAGTCATGCATTGTGGTTAAGGATTTGGTTTAGACAAGAGAGATTTCACCAAGTTTCCTTTCTTCCTGGTTTACAGTTTCTGGTTTTGGCTTTCTAGTAGTAATGGCAGTGGAAGGTGCTCAGCTTGATTGTTGTGCTTCTCTTTGTTTCTACTACTGTATTTCTCATGTGTGTTCCACTTGAATCATCAAAATGAGCCTACTCTCTCTTCCCAAGTCTCGTCTCAATGAATCTCAATGAATCTGGCTTCTTTTATAAAGGCCTTAATGGAGCCTTGGGTTTAAGCTGTTTCCTTTGGCTTTGGAAGGTAGCAAGTAGCCAAGATATTTGTGGCTCTAACTCCCGCTAATCTGGCAATTCTGGGTGGCTTCTCAAAATGTTCTTCTGGATAGCTGCCTCTACTAATGGTCATAACCCTTTTGATCCTGACAGATCTACATAGCTGAGATATCATTAAGTCCCTAGACCTTACCTTCTAAACAGAAATGAGAATTCACCTGCCCCAAAGAGGAAACACATACAATAAAATATTCTTTTCAGATCTGTCTCAACTACTTAGTATTATTGTTCCTTCTGAATGGAAGTGGTATGATGTTGATTATTAAAATGTGCAATTTGGTGTTAGGAATTACATCTTAGCCACAGTTTGTCTGGCCAGCAACGTGACAGCCCTATCCAGAAAGTGTCAGATGACACAGTCTTGCTATTTCCAGACAGTGTTCAAAACCAAAAAATACATTCATTTCTGTAAATAGTTTAGTTTTCTCAGTACAAAATCTCCAGTCCCAGTAAACTTACCATGACACACATCTCCCAGAATTTCTCTTAACTGGAATGCTCCATTTTTTGAGGTTTATTTTTACATTTCTTCCCTCTCCCCAAGCTGGATGACACTGTCATTTTTGCATTCAGTATTGTGACCTTAAGGCACTTTTTAGACATTATCTTAGCCACTAGGGAGCCATTGATCACGAACACTTTCTGTACAGCTGACCCAAGAAGCAACAGCTTTACTCAAGAAGCAATTGTATTAATTGGGTCCTCTTGAACCTTGAAGAAGATGACTGTGCTTCTCAGCAGAAAGTCTGAATGTTAGCTTAAGCAAGATGCAGTGAAATGCTCAGTGAATGCAGTCTCTCTCTCAGTGAATGCAGCCTGAGTGTTGTGGTCTTGAGCAACCTAGAGATGCTATGAAGGTTTTTTTTTTTTTTCTGGGTAACATGCTGCCTTTTAGAATCTCTGACCATAGGACTGGAGTAGATGTGGCTGTAGCAGAGAGCCTGGCTGTATACAAAGGATTGTTTGATTTGTTTAGGATAATATCTGGTGTCATGTAGATGTATTTGTCGGCCAGTAGGTTTCTAGTATAAGATGGTGTATCCTATTCATATATGTTGTTCTTTTATAATAGTGGCCAGAAAATGTATTTCTTGCATAGATTGGTTCATTCTCACCTGAGGGACCTACAACAAACCTTTTTGGAACTAAGGTGGTGAAGAAGAAACAAAGCCATAAAAGATAGGTCCTAAAGAGACAATAACAGTGGTAACATAGTGGTTACATATAGCTCTCAACTCAAAATAGTTCAGTGCATCATCAGCAATTTATAACCTCTGCTGGATAATGATGCTTCTTTTTCCCATGAAAACCTTCTCTTGCACACAGGTAGCCCCACAATCTCAAACAACTCCTTACCCACAGTAAAACATCTAATTCGAACATGGACACTGGTACCAGCACTTTCAATAAACTCAATGCCAACTTTGTTGCCACATACTCAAACAACACAATCATTGGACCTCAGAACATCACCTACACCATCTCAGGCTCATTCACTTGCTCATTTTCTAATATAGTATAAGCCATTAAATATCAAAAATGCCCTTCAGTTCTCTACATAGGGCAAACATAGCCTATGCCAAAGGCTAAATGGGAACAAATCTGTCACCAAGAATCACAAGACTGACAAACTTGTAGGAAAACATTTTAAGTCATAGGGCACTCAGTGGGAATACCTCAACATAACTGTTTTACTGTTTTGTGCAAGCCTACCCTTGGCTCTAATCTGGAAGTTACAGCTGGTGCAAATTGCTGCAGTGCAGGTCCTCATTACTATGCCATGGAGGACCCATATAAAGCCAATACTACAACAGCTGCATTGGGTCCTCATCTAGTTCCAGGTTCAGTTCAAGGTTTTGGTGTTAATCCGTAAGGCCATACACATTCAGGGTCCTGTGTATATATGGGGCCGCCTGTCTGAATACGTCCCCTGGAGAATGCTACAGCTAACCGACTGATAGTCCCAAAGCCCCAAATTCAGCAAGCTACCTGGTCCAAAATGTTTATTAAAAGTGAGCATAGAGTTCAATTTTTTTTTATTTCTGCCTCAAATCAGGTTTTTTTTAACAGCAATACCCCTCAGAAATACATGGGTATAACAGATGAGGAAAAGAAAATGAGTTATAATAATAGGCATGAGACATTTTGCATGGGAGTGACTCTGAAGAAATTACCAGAGAATGCAAGTAGCTGGAATCACTTGTTCATAAGCCCCACATTTCACATGCAGTTCACAATAATCCCCTAGAAATGTTCTGACTGTTGTGTATTATTGTTTAAATACTATACTTCCTGAGGGAAAGCCCAATGTTGTGGTTGTTCTACTATGCACAATCTTCCCATTAGGAATAGCAGCAGCAAAAGAAAGTAACGACAGTAAGCCAAGCCACTGAAAGAGGGGGGAGATGGTGCTAATCTCAGAGTACAAATTCTACAATTTTCTACAAGATTTCTACAATTGTTTGCTGATTCTATCAGACTTATTCATATTCCATTATAACATCACCTGAACATAAAGGGTCATTTATCAATCTGGTATTGAGGTTAAAGTAATTCACAGAAATAAAAAGGTTCAGGTTTCCGGTGGCCATACCACCCTTTACCAAGAAAAAAAAATCAACGACCTATAAAATATTTATCTTTAGTATGATCAGAATGGAACAGCAGCAAAGACACAAAGGAGAAAATATAAGAACATACAGTCATTTGTCAATATCACTCTATTTTTATCTGACTGCAGCACCATCAAAGTCTACACTACAATTTACAAAACAACATGTGCAAGTGTGGAGGACATGAAGTATTACAAGGATGCCTAGACAGTGAAGTTGTGGAAAACTGAAAACAATATTTATCCATTTTAAATACTTGTCTAAGTTAGTTTGACACAATTTCGTGGGCACTGTTAAATAACAGACTATTTCATTGGGGGGAAATGTTGCTTAAAATACAACAGAGCTCTTGTGCTTTTACAATACCTTTTCATGTTCCTGGATTTACACTGTAGATGCACCTCTAATTTCTCCCCATAGCCTTAAGGGGCTGAAGAGGCAGTAGCAAGGGAGCAGTTCATTAATGCAAACACAGGGCATGTTTAGTCCATATGAACTCCATGGAGAACTGTATTACATTCCATTTACTGTCCAAAGCCTATTTAACTGATTCTCTTCTTGTTCCAGTGCCTCTTGTTGTGCTTCCTGTCTGCCTGTTAGTAAGTTCTCATATCCTGAAGGTTCCTGTTCTGTTAGAAGGCCTACAGAAAAAAAAAAAACTTTTTTTGAATCCTGCTGTTACATTAAACTTTATTGAAAGCAACTGCACGGGTGGGACTGGATTATTTCCCCAACTCAGCCAACAAAATAGATGGAAACTTTTGTTTAATCCTGTGTTTTTTCTTAAAGGCGTGTAAAAGCTATTTGTGCAGTAAGCTCCCATGCATGGAAGTATAGGAATCATATCATTATCCCATGAGTGAAAACCAAAAGGGTTTCAGTTGCCTTTTTTCCCACCAAGCGCTATGGCAAAGCAAGGATGGCCTCCTGGAGTAATATCAACCAGGCATATCTCACAGTAGGATTATGAAAGCTGCCAAAGACTGAACATAAGAATATAAGAAGAACCTTGATGTATTAGACCAGTGGTTCATATAGTCCAGTGTCCTGTCTCACATAGGGGGCAAGCAGTTCTTTTGGAGGGCCAGCAACAGGGGTGTTAAAGGCCAAGGCCTTTCCTTGATATTGCCTCCTAGCTCTGGGATACATCCTCTGAATATGGAGATTCCCCTCAGTCACTGCTGATAGACCCACCTTTCAGGAATCTAATAGAGGAGAGCAACGAATTACTCTGGGCACAGCCTCTTCCAAAATAAAACATTGGCCTTTTTCAGGACTGGCTTTATGCAGCTGACGATAGCCTTCATTTAAAGCAGGCAGATAACACATATAAGGAATATCAGTTAATGAATAAATAAAAAAGCTATGGATGCCAGTATAGATATAGACAACCCATAAGTGGTGTGACTAGTTAATATTTTTTTACCTTAAGATTATGGCTGAAGCTGTCACTGATGACTTCCATGACAAATATGCCTAAAACCATTCAATAGTAGGTAATCTCTACAAACTTTTATGTTCTTATCACCCTGACTAGGTCACTACAGCAGCTTTATAACTGGTTCCCAGAACAGCTGAGTTCAGTCAATAGAATGTGTGAGTTGACTGTTGGCTACTTTCTCACATGGTCCCATAGATTTGTTTTCAAGTTTCATTATATTTATTATTTATTTAAAATGTTTATATCCTGCCTTATCTCCCTTTCTACAACTTTCTGGAGAAATGTCTCAATGACCAATTATGCACAGGATAGAAAGACTGGGCTGGCCGTGGCAGGGCAGTGGGGCTAATCTTACTCTTGCAGCAGGTGCCATAGGAGGTAATCAGGGCTCCTTCACAGAGCTGGCAGTTTGGGGCTCGTTTGCACTTTGTGTCTGTCTGTCTCTTTCTCCCTTGCAGCAGTAGCCATAGCAGGTAACCAGGGTTCATTTGCGGTTTGGCAGGGCTCTCTGTGTCTCTTCGTATCTCTCTCAGGCATCTGAGAGCAAAGTGGCTAGCGTCCAGGGAAGCAAATATTAAGAGGAACAATGGATAAGGATGGCTGAGCTGTGGTTCTATACAGGTATAACAATTAGCCATTCCATGGTGCCTTCTGTACTAACAAGGCTTCTGAACCATGTTCAAATGCGGAACTCATAATGTACACTCCAATAATATGGATATGAAGTTAAATTATAAATCTTACCTAGGAATGACCATTTTGTCTATAAAATTACTATCCTGATGTGTTCCTTACATGTAGACGAAGGAATAAGGATAGGCTGCCACATGTACATTCATACATTTGCTGTCATATAGCATATGAAGCAAGTGATGGTACATTTCCTGTGAAGTGTCAGTTCCACGCTAGGCCGCTAAAAGCTCAGTGTCTGTCTGTGAGTGGCAGTTCTATTATCAAGTATAACTTGTAGCTAGGAGCCTAAATCACTTTTTTTTGGGGGGGGGAATCACCATGGAAGACTACAGGGGACATACCAAAGTTTACCATTATTATCATCCCTTTGTTGGTCACCTTGTAAACTTGAGAAGTAATGTAACTTGTGACTTTTCCACTGTGTGCTGATAGTCACGCACAAAGCAATGTGTTTCAGTATTTACTGAGAAATGTCTTTTGTCCTCACTAATCAGACCTGAACTCCTGCTGCATGGTACCTCTCTGTAACACCTGCATCTTCCTTTGCTTGTTATATTCCCACCGCATGCCATGTTCACATTGCCAGCAGAAAGACAGACTTCAGAAGCAGCTGTGCCAATTACCTCCTCAAGGCTGAAGGAGGTGACATTTGCGAGACTCTTTTGGATGAGTGATGGACCTACCAGAGAGCCGACAAATGAAAGTGCCGAGTTTTCATTACAGCTGTCTTTTGCACATGAGAGTTTGCTGGCTTGTAAGGAAAAGACAATCTTCTTGAGCTTTTGTTAAATTTGTAAAAAAAAAAAAAAAAAAACTATTCAAGATCCCAGATTGTGTATCAAGCTCAGCTTAACATTATTTTGTATTCAGATTAATAATATCACACAGATCTGCCTCAAAGAGATTTTTGAACTACCAGCCTGAGTTTGAGTCAAGGAAGTGGGTCATTCGGAAAACAGACACAAAACAGGAGTTTGATTCAAACTGTCTATATGGACCTGCATGGAGAAACAAGAAAAAAAATTTTTAACTTGTGTGTGTGCATTGGGGATAAATAATAATCTGTTTTAAAAGATAGTGTTTACTATTAAGGAATCGTAAAATTATGAAGTAAATATGAGGTGATTTTTATTATAGGCAGAAGGGGCGGGTAGTGCTACAAACAGGTTTCCAAACAGAAGGCTTGATGCCTAGTTGCTGTTACCAAGGCAGTGGTTTATCCCAGAGTCTTTCAGTGAATCTATCATATATATGATGATTCAAACTATATAATTTCTTGCTAATTCAGATTATGATTGGTATGTTAGTGGCCAATTTAGCCACCTCCATGAGAACCAATAACATACAATAACACTGTATAATGAGTAGAAAAATAGTGAAATGGAGCAGATACTATGCCCTTTGTCCACTCACACGGTATGCCCACCCTCTACAACCTCTCTTCTTTAGGTTATGGTTGATGTAGTTCAAGACATCACATTTGCCACCCTTATTGTCTCTTTTAAAATCTGCAGAAAGTTATGACCATCTCACAACCCAGGTCCTCTCTCTCATTCCCAGAGACATCCACATTTGCCCAGTCCCCTGTATTAACCAGCCCTCACCCACACAGAGCTATCGAGGTCAAGTCTCAAAAACTGTTTGAATCCCTTGCTGCCACCAATCCCATCATATAAATATAGATTAAAGTATTAAAATTGTATGTGTTTGAATCTTTCCCTCAGACACAGAGCCCACAGGGTTAATCAAAATAAAGTTTCATTTGTAAGAACAAACCACTGAGGAAAGTCGATTCTAAGAAATGGCATTTCACTTCCATTGAATCTTTGAACTGAGGTTCTATACCTGCAATGGATCACTTGGTGATAAATTTACTATTTTCAGCCTGTTCCAAGCAGCTGCTAACTCCCCTGTCATTTTTTTAAATTCCCATTTTTCAAGTCTTCTTCTTTCAACATTTTATTAATTCTCATTGGTTGCTCTTGGGGAAAGGCTGAATGTAGCCTGTCTATCATGGCAGGATTATAGCATTACAAAATGATACAAGAAATAATATATCTACAATAAATAATGCAATGGAAATTGCCTCATTTCCACACACACATAAAAATAAAAATAGATATTCTCTTTGTAAAAATAACTTTTGAAAAATTCTGTTTTACATTTTTGAAGAGCCACAGCAGAGAACACTTGAGTGCAGGCAGCTGTCGATGTCACCTGTTTGACGACTGTCACCTTCAGAAGTTTTTCCTCAGATGAAATAAGTCACAGTAGCAGAACACTTTGGGTGAGGCAGACCCATATATCTATATGGATGTTTGTAGGTACTTAACAGTATCTGGCATTAAATTCTGGAATTGATTTGGTAACTACCAGAGTGAATACAGAAGTGTAATATATATACTCTGCCTAGCTCATTCAACAATATGAATGAACATGGTGATTGAACACATGCCTGTTGCTGGGGGTGCTGTTTCTTGAATGCTTGAGGGTCATAAGGACAAGACTATTTGGACTTGTATCCTTGCTCAGGTAGATTTATGATGTAATTGCCTGTCGTGTACCAATACAAAAGCCAAGGGGATGTTTGTTCTTTTGGATAAAGATATAATTAAAAACCATAATTGCAATAGAATCACCACTGGTTCAAAACATACTTGAGCAGCTACAGAATGTCTAATAGCAGGCTGAGTATTTATCTTAATGTTCAGATGTGTGCATTAAGATGGAGAGGCCAGATCACTTCAACTACTTGCAGAGATCTGACTTTAAGAGACACAAACTAACAAAATCTCCAAAGACCATAATAGGAACAAAATGGAGACAATGATATACCAATTACAAGGAAAAGAAGATTGGGAATGTCTCTGATAAAGCACTCCAAAATGAGGAACAGATGATGAGTCTGAAAGAAAATCATGGCTTGGAAGTGTCAGAGCATTACTAGTGCCTTCCCAAAATATACCCTAATGTTTTTAATTAAAGATGCTTTTTGCAGTTGTGATACATCTTTTCTTTCCATGAGTGTTTCTGCTATAAATAAAGAACAGGTGAAAAACTTATCTTGATATGACTCCCCAGGCACAAAAAGTACAACATCTCTGAATCTAATACAAAATGTCAGATCTAGATGCTGGTGCTGGAAAACAAATAAATGAGCAGAATAAATTAAATTAAAAATCTCTCTCTCACACTTCCATCAGTCACCTCTCCTTCTATACCTCAGGTGAGGTCTATCACTTTTTCCTTGGCTATATCATGATTTATCTTTTCAAAAGGATCCTTGGGGTTGGACAGCTCTGGCCTCCCCCAATCTCACTAATTCAAGGATTCAGCTGGATGGATGCTCAGCATATTCATACCAGCATACCTGCCCCTCCCCCTGTACTGCCATATACACATTCACTTCAGTGGCCCTCCAGACCTAAGAAGATCACTGCTACCTGTTCTCTCGCACGGCCTTCCAAAGGAGCTTTTGCATCAATTATTTTCTTCTTTTTCCTTGGGGTAAGTGTAGGGTCAGGGTTGCCAGCCCAAGACAGTTTATTATTTACAAAATTTGTATCCCACCTTTCTGCCCTTACAAGAACCACCAAAGCACCTAACCATTAAAAATATACATGGTGAAATCACAATTTAAAACTATTAAAATCAGCCTCCAACACATACTATGAAAACAATTAAAAATATAGTTAACATATACCAAACATAAAAACAACTACTAAAAATTTGGTTAGGGAGATCATTAAGGAAATACCAAACAAAATAAAAATGTATTTAGCCACTGGCAACAAAAGGGGAGAGAGGAATCTCTCTGGGGGGGAAAGTTCCATGACCAAGAAAGCCCTTTCCTGGGTTGCTGAATGCCTAATCTCAGAAGACAGGGCACCCAAACAGGGCCTCCAAGGATAAAGGGAGTGGGTTATATATTTATTATCCGCCATCTTGATTGTTGTTGTTGTTGTTAGGTACAAAGTCGTGTCCGACCCATCGCAACCCCATGGACAATGATCCTCCAGGCCTTCATGTCCTCTACCATTCCCCGGAGTCCATTTAAGTTTGCACCAACTGCTTAAGTGACTCCATCCAGCCACCTCATTCTCTGTCGTCCCCTTCTTCTTTTGCCCTCAATCGCTCCCAGCATTAGGATCTTCTCCAAGGAGTCCTTCCTTCTCATGAGGCGGCCATCTTGAAATTGTGTTTTAATTATGTTTTAATGGATTTTTACGGGATTTTATTGTATTCATGGATCTTTGTAAGACTCTGCAAGACATTTGAGAGCAGCAGTATATAAATATAAATATAAATTGATGATGATGATAATAATAATACTAATAACAACAACAACTTATTTTTATAGCCTGTCCTTCCTGGTTGGCTCAAGGTGGGTAAATGTAATGGTTGGGAAATTTCGTAAGTGAATAAGTGGGCCTTCAAGTATGTTGATCCCAAAACATATCGGGCTTTGAAGATCAATAACAGGACCTAGATTTGTGATTAGAAATAAACTGGGAGCTAGTGTAGAAGTAAAAAAGAATAATTGATTTTTATATCCTGCTTTTCTTTACTCTAAGGAGTATCAAGGTGGCTTACAATCATCTTCCCTCCTCTCCCCATAACATTGTGAGGTTGATGGGGCTGAGAGAGTTCTGAGAGAATTTTAATTGGCCCAAGGTCACTCAGCAGGTTTCATGTAGAAGAGTGGGAATCAAACTCAGTTCTCCAGATTATCACCACTCTTAAATAAGAGTCCACTGCTCTTAACCAATATACCATGCTGTAGATTGGCCAGTGCTGGAATGATATGGTCCCTATGACGCACTCCAGTCAACATCCCGGTGGCAGTATTCTGCACCAATTCATGTTTCCAAACACTTCTTAGCCTCTTGAGTCATACATCACATTACAGTAATCTAGTCAAAATGTAACCAGAACATGCATTACAGTGACCAATAATTTCTGCCCAGAAAAGGCCACAGCTGGCTAACCAGTCAAACCTGGTAAAGGACATCCCTGCTCACAGCTCCAGCCTGCTTATCCAGTGATTGGCATGGATTCAAGCATACTCCCCCTGACTAAGGACATGTTCCTTCAAGGGTAGCATAATCACATCCAGCTGGTACAGGGGTATGGGTTGGGGTATCATCAATATGCAGATGACACCCAGCTCTATTTCCTTATAGATGGCTGCCCGGTTTCCCCCTGGATACAATCACCAAATGTTTGGAAGCCATGACTGGATGGTTGGAGTAGAGTTGCCTGAAACTCATGTCCTCCAAGATGGAGAACCTGTGGCTGGCAGATCAGGAAGTACACCTACCAACCTTGAGTGGGGTACAGCTTAACATCTCGCCCTTGGCCAGTAATCTGGGAGTGATTCCGGATGCCTCCTTATCAATGGAGGCCCAAGTTATGGGAGTAACCTTTACCAGGTATGGCTGCAGCACCCTACCTGTCCTTGGATTGCTTGTCTACAGTGATTCAAGCAATGGACACCTCTGTACTGGACTTCTGTAACTCACTCTACACGGTCCTTGATTCAGAAATTGCAGCTGATGCAGAATGTAGTTGCTAGGGGCCTCACAGGAACAATTTGGAGAGCCCATATCCTGTCACTGTTGAGGCAGCCACATTGGTTGCCTGTTGCAGCCCAGATGAGGTTCAAGGTATTGGTTTTAACCTTTAAGACCACCCATGGTCTGGGTCCCATATATTTGAGGGACCATCTGCCTCCTTATGCCCCCTGTAGGGCTTTCCACTCTGTGGGAGCTAATCCCTTTGAGATCCCTGGCCTGAGAAAAATTTGCATGGCCCAGGAGAGCTGAGGGCCCTGACAGAGCTATCACAGTTCCACAGGGCCTGAAAATCGAACTCTTCCACCAGGTCTTTGGTTGAAACCAGGGTGGGTAAGATCAGGGGGCCAGGACATGGGGCCATTCCTTACTACCCTCTGTGGTGTGATGTTGTCTATTTGGGAATGAAGGGGGGGTTAGCTGCTGGTTACTACTGGAGTTTTTAAAGAATTCTTTTATTGGGGGGGTTACGAGAGATCTTTGTTACCCATCATGAACCGCTCGCAGGAGTGGTAGGCTAAAAACTGAATGAATGAACCTTCAGTTCTAGGTCAGATCTTCCATCCACCAGTAGCACCTGTCTTGTTGGGTTTAAATTTTAGTTTATTAGTCTGCATACACTCAAAAACTGCAGCCAGGAATGGATTCAAAGTTACTGTAGACTTCCTGACATTAAGTGAAAGCATGAGGTGAATTTCATCCATATGTGATAGCCCAGCCCAGTTTCATGTATATGTTGAAGAGCATAGGGAAAAAGATGGAACCTTGCTGAGCAGCAGTTTTCAAGTACCACCTTTCAAACCTATCCTCCAGGTAGGACCAAAATGGCTGCAGAATGGAGTCTCAAACCCAGATAGCAGGTCCAGAAGAATACCATTATCAGTGGTATCAAAAGCCACTGAGAGATCCAGAAGAATCAATAGAGACATTTTTCCATGACCCAATGTAAGTCATCCACCAAGGTGACTAGGTGGTGGGGGCTGTAGAGTCTGGAAATCATGGAGTTGTCCAACCACTACTGTTCAATCACCTTGCCCGAGAATGGAATATTTGAGACTGATTGATAATTATTGAGATCTCCTAGGCTGAGGGTAGGCTTCTTTAGTAGTGGATGCATCACGGCCTGTAAGAACCACAGAAAAGTGTGCAAAGTATTTCTGCACCACAGAAAAGTATTCCAAACAACTGAATGTCAGCAGCCTGTCACCATCCAAATGGATGAAAGAGATTTTATTTTCAAATTACTGAGCAAAATTATCACAGCAGGCTATTGAGCAATCTGCTTCCTCCTGGAGGTGAGATCCCAACAGACCTCTGATCACCCTGAACAGCTCCACTGGCCTACCTGTTTCTGCTCTGGGAACTTCTCTGCCCCACCACCCATGAAGGAGCACAAATCTGGAGTGGATGAGGTGCACCTGGCCAAATGCTCCCCATGTAGGAGCAGGAAGTGGTGAGGCAACCTGCCACAGCTCAAACTTCAACCTGCAGTCCAGCATGGAACCTGTGGTGTGTAAATGGTTCACTTTAAAATGAGCTTTTTGGTGAGTCTTATCAGATTCATTTTGTGTCTTCTTCCATGGTCACTCTAGTCATTTCCCTTGACTTATCATGACCTGCAGCCCCTCAGTATACTAAAGTGCTACCTGGGCTCTACCATTTGAGAGAGGATGCCTAGAAGTTCATTTCTTCATTCCAGAGGTCAAGCAGGGCATCTACAGGAGCACCAACATGAACATCCGTAGCAGACTGCAAGATTACTTCATTCTAAGCAATTGTAGATGGTGCTTTAATGTTCAGACCTCTAAGGGTACATAGGACCATTATTAGAAAGGCCTCATGACATTCACAACTCATCATATTAGCAGACTGAGCCCTAAAGCAAAAACTTAATTGTGATAAACAATGTTCTGCTTCTCTTCATGCATCTCCTTCCTGTTGTGTTTCCAAACTGTTCCATGCACCTGGAATACATTTTGGCTCAGAACAGCGACAGTTCATGCAGAAAGATCAAGTGCCCCTTTTGATGCTTACAGGACTGTTATAGCATGTGAGCACTTATTCATGTTTTCCAGCAGCTTCTCATTTTCTTATTGACCAGCTCATTGGGAGGAAACAAAATAAATTGAGCCTTCAAGTGCTGATTTTTTAGATGTATTAGGTAAATGGCTGTGAGTGAAACATTCAGAAAGAAACCAATTTGCAGCCCCAAAGTAATCACAGTTGCTAGCAACCTAATCCCATTTTTCCCCAAGATCCTCTATGCCTTCTGCAGCTGGCTTCAAAGACAATCAGACTGGGTAGGGAGAACTTTTTTCTATAATGGCTGACAGTGAATCATCATATCATAAGATGGGCTATTGTGAATTATCTGGTTGGGCTCTGCTCCCCTACCTTCTTCCTGAAAAGAAGAAATACTTTCCTAGAGGAATAAAATGTTAATAAAAGCATGATGCGTAGTGCGCAAACACTTCTGCCAAAACTGTAGTCCTTTATAATTAGAAAAGGCTAAAGGGTCCTTGCTGAGATGCAGGAAAAGCCACCTACCCATGCCCTCCTTATTGAGCTAGTCTATAAAGTTCAACAAGCAGATGCACAATAGAGACTTATTCCCAAGGCAAACATTTCCAGATGACTACATGTTTAATTGAATAATATCTGATGAGGTAGATATGTTAATCTTTCATGACCAGCAGAACTCTTCTTGTTGAGTGTGGCATCAGACTAATATGGTTGCTCCACTGAAATATTTTCCAGTGCGGCCTAAGGGAAAAAAAATATTTTTTGTTCATTGCTGGAACACCTTATCGAAGGACACACCCTGTTTGTCACTGTTTCATTTGGTAAATTTTGGACCACAAGTCTTCAAACAAAACTTATATCTAGTATTATAATGTTAATTTTTAATTATTATTGTTAGTGAAAGTCACAATTGCACCCTCTTAATGTGATACTTAATGTGATACATGTGATACACAACACCCTCTTAATGTGATACATAACAATAATGTTTAATAGTATGCATTACATTTCTTTAAAATATCTCCCTTAAGCATATTTACTGTTGACTTCTGCCTTCAAAAGCTCCCTTTGTCGTAAACATATTTCTAAACTTGAAGGAAGGATTGATAAAGTTTGTTTGCTCATAACTTCTCCCCTACATTTGTCCGTTTGTGATGGGCAGCACTATAAAAGCCAGGTTTCAAGTGCTGAAGTAAAAGCAACAAGTAAGTGAAGGGCTAAAAATCCTCATTAGGCAAAGGGCTAGAGTGAGACTATTCCAAGCACTCTGATAGGCTGCCAACAGCTGAGAGCAAACTGAAATAGTGATTGGGTGCTAGAGAGTGATCATTCTATTTTGTTTAAGGTGACCAGATTTTAACATTGGTAAAGCGGGATACCAGTGACCGGAGGGGGGGGGGGGTTCTTGATTAAAAATTTATATGGTCTATATGGAACAACAAAAAGTTTCATAGAATGCATAGAACGCAAAAATAGTATTGTAATAAATATATATATATATTTAATTTCAACATAAGTACAATTTGCCAGGTACCTCAGATGTCCCCCCAAAAGTGGGACAATCTGGTGACCTTAATTTTGATTGATATACTGACAGAACATGTCTATGCTTCGTTGAATATCAGGTTGACGGGACAATTTAAAGGAAACTGTACTAAAGGCAGAAAGCTGATCTACACAGTGTCTGGATAACTGGAACAGATATTTTGGCAGAGGGGATTTCAATTCAAGCCAAAAGGACAGGGGAAAATTCTTCTAAGGACAGAAGAAGGAACCCTGCATAGTGGAAAAGGGGAAATAAGATGTAAGGATTCCCTTTGATATATGTGAGAGATACTTGCTTCAGTCTCCTCAGAAGTCAGAGGGAAACTGGTACTTCTGGGAAGGGATAGTGAAGGTATTAGCATAAGGTTACTGTCTTCTAGAAATCAGGGGAGTTCAAAGGGACTCACAAAGATAAAAATGCATGTGGGGGAAGATTAAGAAGTCCGAGCTCCTAAACTCTGCACCAAATAGCTCACTCTGCCAAAAACCTGAGGAGGCACAGTTAATGAGATAGACCAGCAGGTTTTCTACCATCTGTGCCAAGCTATGTTACTAGCGCCCTACTTGGCACTAGAACACTTAGCCACAGTGATCCACATGATGGTCACCTCTAGACTAGACTTCTGCAATTTGCTCTATGCATGCCTACCCTTAACCTTAATCTGAAAAGTGATCCAGAATGTTGCAGCCAGGTTCTTCACAAACACGCCATGGAGGCCACATATCCGACCAACACTCCAACCACTCTACTGGCTCTTGACTGAATTCCACATCAGGCTTAAGATTTTGGTAATCACCATATGCAGTCTGGGCCCAGTGTATATGAGAGACTACCTCCCTGCCTATACCCCCAAGAGAGCCTTACACTCTTCCAACTCCAATTGACTGGTGATCCCTGGCCCCAAAGAAGCATGTCAGTCCTCAACCAAGGCCAGAGCTTTCTCTGTCCTGGCCCCCTGGTGGAATAAGCTCCCTGAAGAGATCAGGCCCCTGCCTGGACACTCACAATTCTGCAGGGCCTGTAAAAGGGAGCTCCTCCACCAGGCATTTGGTAGAGGTACATAATAACATCCACTTGTCCTGCAGACATCCCCCCACACATGATCTGAACCTAAGCTGATCTCCCTATGGGTTTATATTAGAGTTTATGAAAGTTATCATTGTATTTTAAATGGTTATAATTGCTGCTGTTCAACTTGAAACCCACTGTTGAGACTGTTATTATTTTTGATATTATGATTCCATGTATGTTCTTCATGTTTTGTTTAAACCACCCTGAGCCTCACAGGAGGGTGGTATAGAAATATAATACATACATACATACATACATACATACATACATACATACATACATACATACATACATACATACATACGTAAAGGTAAAGGTAAAGGTAAAGGTAAAGGTAAAGGTAAAGGTAAAGGTAAAGGTATCCCCGGTGCAAGCACCGGGTCATGTCTGACCCTTGGGGGGTGACACCCTCTAGCGTTTTCATGGCAGACTCAATACAGGGTGGTTTGCCAGTGCCTTCCCCAGTCATTACCATTTACCCCCCAGCAAGCTGGGTACTCATTTTACCGACCTCGGAAGGATGGAAGGCTGAGTCAACCTTGAGCCGGCTGCTGGGATTGAACTCCCAGCCTCATGGGCAGAGGTTTCAGACTGCATGTCTGCTGCCTTACCACTCTGCGCCACAAGAGGCTCTTACATACATACATACATACATACATGCACGTAAGTTCTTACAACTTCCCAAAAGTTCCACGACTGAGTAAAATCTTTCAGGTGGAACGGTCAGCTTTTCTTTTATAACAAGGAACTATGCTACAAGGGCTGCTTACTGCTTTCCCTTCATTTGGAGGGGAAATTTACCTCAAAGTAGGGAATTGTGTGTGTGTGTGTGGGGGGGTGTCCATCATGGTATCCTACATTGTTTCTTATGCAACTCAAGATTCAATATGTTTTCTGTATGTTATGGTTAGAACACTCAAATTACAAATGACCATAAATTTTATGAATAGGTGGTAAATAACTTTAGACCCTAGAATTCCTAGCAATTTGTATAGCATGACTACATACGTTCTCCTTAATTCATTTGCCTCTAAGAAGTCTTTGACTAGCAGGTGGCGACTACCCCAGAAACGACGCAGACCCGAACTTGGCAACAAAATTGGCCGCAGCCGTTTATTAACCATAACCCCTCCCACCGGAGGGTTGGCCCGTATGCCAGGTAAGGGAGCCCCACCTTGTCAGCCGGCCGGCTGACCATCATGCCCGCGGCGTTCCAGCTCCTCGCCTCACTCCCAGCCGGGAGGATGGGATGCCTTCCGCCGCGGGATCCCTGGGAAGCGACCACAGGGGGCCCCCCGGGCGTCCGCCTCCAAGGGGCCCCCTCCCCTCACTTGGCCCCGGGCCCCTGGCCTCCCAGCCGGGTAGGCCGCGCCCGGTTGTGGCCGGTCTCCTTAACGAGACCCCCTACTCCAGGGAGTCCCGTACGCAGACGGGCTCCCTGCCAACGGGCTCCCTGCCTTGCATAACCCTACGACTGCGACGAAACGATAAGAAACAGGGCGGGAAGGGAGGGTAACTGTCCGGGCGCGAGGTCGATGGGGAAGAGGGCGGGCTGCTTGCGCACGGCCTTTTTAAGGCCTGCAGCCCCGCCCCTCTCCTCGCGCGCCGCGGCGCAGCTGCTGACGCAGCCGGGTCCGCGCCGCTCCGGGGCGCTCACCGCCGCGTCAACGGCGGCCGCGCTAATTCGCGGCCGCTATTTGACTAGCAGGTGGCGACTACCCCAGAAACGACGCAGACCCGAACTTGGCAACAAAATTGGCCGCAGCTGTTTATTAACCATAACCCCTCCCACCGGAGGGTTGGCCCGTATGCCAGGTAAGGGAGCCCCACCTTGTCAGCCGGCCGGCTGACCACCATGCCCGCGGCGTTCCAGCTCCTCGCCTCACTCCCAGCCGGGAGGATGGGATGCCTTCCGCCGCGGGATCCCTGGGAAGCGACCACAGGGGGCCCCCCGGGCGTCCGCCTCCAAGGGGCCCCCTCCCCTCGCTTGGCCCCGGGCCCCTGGCCTCCCAGCCGGGTAGGCCGCGCCCGGTTGTGGCCGGTCTCCTTAACGAGACCCCCTACTCCAGGGAGTCCCGTACGCAGACGGGCTCCCTGCCAACGGGCTCCCTGCCTTGCATAACCCGCCACTGGACAGGAACCTTTGGTCCCTGTTCCCGCCAACCCTCCAACAAAACTGTGCGCAAAACGCCCCGCACGTCAGAAAGCCATAGGTCACACCCTCGCTCGGAAAGGTGAACCCCGTCCGACCGAAACAGCAGCGGGGAACGAAAAGTTATGCCGGGGTGTGGAATCACCACACCCCCCAAAGAAAGTACGGTCTTCGACGCGGCCTTGTCCGCCTTCTGCTTGGCCAGGTTCACTCGGTCGGACCGTCTAGCGTCCCGCCAAACCAGCCGATCCAGCATTGCTGACCATACCAACTTGGTACGCGGCAGGCGTTGTCGCAGGATCCCGAGGTCCTCCGTCATGGCCGCACTCAACTGACGGCCGGTCAAGGAAGGCAGGTCGTTCTCCCCCAAGTGTATCACAAGCACGTCGGGAACGCCCCATCGATGGACGTCGTCAGCCACGACCCGTAGCAAGGACGACCACCGTAGACCCCTCCGTCCAGACCAGGCAATCCTGCAGACGTCCTCCAGGCCAAGCTCAGCTCCCCATCCGGTAGAGGCCGCGTGCCTGCCGGCCCAGTACGGAATACTGTGCCCCACCACCAAGACCACCGCCGTGGCCGAAGGGACACCTGTGGAAAAAACCAAATCAAACAGCATGTTGAGGGCGAATGTACGACTTATATGCCTGCGAACGCCATCGCCCTCTCCGTTTGATCACCCCTGGCGGCTCGCCAGCCAAGTAGGCCTCAGTGGCCGCTCCGATGCGGAAAGAATGGGCCCCATACAAGGCTGGTTGTAGCCCGGCCCCTTGCAGGCAGGACCGAAGGACCGCAACAAACTGATACCGGGACAGGCATGTCCCGTTCTGGTGCACGAACAGGGCCCCTGGCACTGGCGGCCTGAGTTCGAGATAGGCAGCCATGGCCCGTCGCGGGCAGTCGACCTCCCCCCGGGAAGCCGGAAGGTATACGTGGGCCCCCTGTCCCCTTTGATCGCACTTGGATCGGCGCACCAAGCACTGAACTCCGGATTCGACCAGCTCCACGTCTGAGAACATCAGGCCCCCGGGAAACCGTGCAGCACGGGATTGGGCCACCAACTCGCCACCCCGCAATGCTCCGTGAAAAGCCGCCGTGAAGGCCGCCTGGAACAGGACCCGCTCGAACGGGGAACGGGCCACAGCCGGCAAGTGCCCCAACAGCTGACGCAGTACGGCCCTGGTGATGGGGCGTCGAGGATCCGGCCCACGTGCATGCTGCCGTCCCCAGCCCTTCACGGCCTGCCGGGCAAGGAACGACGTCCCGGGATCCCAGGATCCCACGGCCTTGGAGCAAAATGAAAGGCCTGCCAGTATGACCCGTAAAGTCCGGTAGGAAAGTCCCCGCTCCCTGAGGTGAGCCAGGAAGCGGAGCAGAATCCCCTCCCTCATGGGCCAGACGGAGAAATGTCCAGCCAGCCGAGCGAAGTCCATGAACTGGCTGGCTGCCTGCCGGTACGCCCTCCGCGTGGATTCAGCCAAGGACGACAGGACCCCGTCCATAATCAGCCGACGCCAAGCTGCCACAGGTCTGCCGGGCACGCTGTTGGGTCCGCTGCCGCTGCAGGGGCGAGGCGGCGAAACCTCTCGACCTGAAACCGAGAGAGAGCGTCGGCCAACTCATTGGTCACCCCCGGGACGTGCCGTGCGCGGAAGGATACGTTGTGCGACAAACAGGCCAGCACAAAAACGCGGACAAGGCGCATAACCCTGGGAGATCTAGAAGACTGTTTGTTCACAATCTGAACCACGGCCTGGTTGTCGCACATGAACTCAACCTGGCGATTTGCGAAACGGGGACCCCAGATGCGAACGGCCACTGCGATCGGGAAAAATTCCAGAAAGGTCAAGTCACGGTGAACCTCCGCCGCCCAGGCGTCTGGCCATCGCGCAGCGCACCAGTCCCCGTCAAAATAAACCCCGAACCCGCATCCCCCTGCGGCATCGGAATAGACCTGAAGCAGATCCCCGGGGGCGTAAGGCGTCTGCCAAATGGCCACGCCATTGAACCCCTCCAAGAACCGCTCCCAAACGCGGAGGTCCGCCTTCATCTCCTCGGTGACACGGAGGTGGTGAAAAGGCCGGGACAAACCTCGGGTGGCAAAGGACAACCGGAAGCAAAACGCCCTGCCCGGGGCGACCACCCTACAGGCGAAGTTCAAGTGACCAAGCAGCACCTGAAAGTCCCGGAGTGTGCACTTCCGCTTCACCAGCATCCCCTGAATGAGCCCCCGAAGGGAAGCCACCTTGCCGGCCGGCAAGCGTGACGTGCCCGCCACGGTGTCGAGCTCGACCCCCAAGAAAGTGAGCCTGGTCGCGGGACCTTCCGTCTTGTCGGCGGCCAGGGGGACGCCGAGCACGGCCATCACCCTTTGGAACGCCTTCAAGCTAAACAAACAAACTTCCGTGCCCGCCGGGCCAGCCATCAAAAAATCGTCCAGGTAGTGCGCCAGCTCCCTGACCCCCCCCTGGACCCTGGCGGCCCACTCGAGGAAGGTGCTAAACGCTTCGAAGGCCGCGCATGCGATGGAGCAACCCATCGGCATGGCCTTGTCTACGTACCATCCGTCGAGGAACCGGAAGCCCAGGAGGCAGAAATCGTCCGGGTGGACGGGCAGAAGCCGGAATGCGGATTGCACGTCGCACTTCGCGAGCAGTGCCCCGGGGCCGCACCGGCGAACCATGCCGACCGCCTCATCGAACGGAGTGTATCGTACAGCACACAGCTCCGGAGGGATGAAGTCGTTCACTGACCCGCCCCTCGGGTACGACAGATGGTGGATGAGGCGAAATTCCCCAGGCGCCTTCTTCGGCACGACGCCGAGCGGGGAAACCCTCAAGTTGGGAAGAGGCGGCCTGCTGAACGGTCCGGCGATGCGGCCCGCGGCCCGTTCCTTCAACAGCTTGGCGGCCACCACTTCCGGAAGCTCACGGGCGGACCGCAGGTTCCCGCTCGTAGACTCCACCCGCTCACCGGTAAACGGGATCCGGAAACCTTCCGAAAACCCAGCCGCCAAGTAGCTGGCCGCCTGCCTGTCCGGGTATCGACCCAACCAGGCCAGCAGCACAGGCAGCTTAACCGGCGTGGGAGCGATCGAGCGGAGCAGCCCCGCGGCGTTAGCCGGACTTTGGGGCTGTGGAAGGAGCTGCGGACCCCGATCCCCCGTCCTTTTTCCCGGAGGATCGGGCGCCTCGAAAGGGCTGCGAGGAGGAAGGCTGCGTGCAGGCCGACATGGCATGGCCGCCCCCGCAAGTCTCGCATCGATGCTCGAAGCGGCACCTGCGGCGCTTGCAACCACCCCGATTATAATCCCAGCACACGAGGCCCTGTAGCTTCCGAACCGGGCCCGAAGAACCGCCCTTCCCACGGTCTTTCTTCTGGCGGGCGCTGGGCCCCACCTGCATGAACCATGCGTCATGCAGCCGGAGGTCCCAACGCGTTGAAGCGTTGTGGGAGGCGAGTTCCCTGAACTCGCAATCGTAGTCAAAGGCTGCCTCCTCGCCCCCCACCTCCCAGGCCTCGAGCACCGTGTAAAGGTAGCGGGCGAGGTGCCAACCCCTCTCCGGGTACCCTCCGCAAATCAGCGCCTGAAACTCGGCGAAGCCCTTGAGCCAATTGAGCATTGTCCGCTCGCATGGCTGGGACTGAGCCTTATCCTTATCGGCCTTTTTTCCAGTGTCAGCGCCCTTGCGGCGCCACTTCACCAACTCGAAGAAGTCGACAAAGTACCCGTCGAGGGCCCTCTCCCGCAATTTTACGGGGAGGTGCACCCCGGGGGGCGCCTCGCCGTCCCTGAATCGGCCGGGGGGCTCCCTCTGCCGCAAGCTGATGCCGGCCTCGTCCAGCATGCGAACCGCGTTCCGCCGCCGGCTCTTCAACCAGGACGGGATCCCCGGGACGTATGCCCCTTCAATCCAGTACCATCCGTCATGGATGGTGCTGTCACCCTCCTCCCAAGAGGAACTCTCACCCGAGGGCAAGCTGTGCCGCGACGTGCGCCTCCGCTTATGGGCCTTCCTCTGCGACTTCCGCCTCCGCTTCTCACCGTGCCTTGGCGACGGAGTCCGGGATTCGGTGCTCCCCAACGTGCTGCCGGAAAGCGACGGGTTAGCCCCGCCCAGGCTGCGCCGGTGTGACCGCCGGGCCCCGTAAAGCGCCTTGGCTTCGGCGAACCCGGCCCTGTAATCAGAGGACCGGTGCGGAATGGAAGGGCCGGACGAGGTGGAGCGGGAAGACCGGCGACTTCGCCCACTACGGCGACTGGAACGCCGCCGCCTTCTGCGGGTGCCCCCCCCACGCCCCCCGGATGACCCCCGGGAAGGGCGTGGGGAGGACCCGCTGGACCCGTCCGCGCCCCGCCGGAGGAGCCGGCGTGGACGGCGCAAGGGAGACGGGGACCTGTACCCGTCCCTGGCCCGGTCCCTGGGGCCCCCCAAGCGGCGTCGGGCGCCCCCGCTGGACGCGGACCCCGACGAGCCCTGTGCCCGCCTGGCCCCCGCCGACCCTGACCTGGATAGCGGCGGACTGCCCCCGGCCCCGCCCCTTGGTGGGCGGGAACCGGACCCCCCTTGGCCGCGCCCCGCGGAATTGCCGGCGTCCCCGGCCCCAGAGCCCCGAACGCGGGACCCCGGGATAGCCGAGGCCCAGGCCCGGCTTGCCCGCAACGCGCAGGCCCGTTTCCGGGCTCCGCCCCCAGACCTGGAGACCCCAGGCGATGGGGACCGCGAACGCCGCGGGCTGCGCGGGGGCCGGCCCCGGGATCCGGACCGCCCCCGGGCTCGCCCGCTCCCCCTGCCGCCCGACACGCGGCGCCGCTCGGAACCGGCCCCGGAGTCCCCCGACCCCGCCCCGCTAACGCCGGGCGAGGCCCGGGCCGCGCGCGCCTCACCCCCGCCCCTCCGGGGTTCCCCTCCCCTGCCAGGAGAAGAAGGCGTCCGTGCCGGGCTGCGGCAGCTCCTCCGCGGCCGCGCCATAGCCGAAAGCCGAGCGGGCCCGCCCGCCGCCTCCCGTCCCTCGGGGGCAGCAGGGCCAGGCCCGCCGGCACGCCCATCCCCCGCGTCCGGGGCTCCTCCGGACCCAGCTCCCCCGGACGCGTGGCCGGACCCCCCTGCCGCCGCAGCGGCCGACTTTGGGCGGCGAGGCATCGCGCCGCCCCTCTTACCCCCGACCGTAAAGCCTCCCTCGCCGGGACGCCGCTGCTCTTTTTTTTTTTTTTTTTTTGTGCCGGCGAGCGAGGCCCCTTTTCTTCTGAGGCCCAGCCGAAGGCAAGCGCCCGAAGCGCCGTTTGCCGCTGGGCCTACCCTGTCTAAGCGCGCCCCGAACAGCAAGCTGTCCGGGCGCGAGGTCGATGGGGAAGAGGGCGGGCTGCTTGCGCACGGCCTTTTTAAGGCCTGCAGCCCCGCCCCTCTCCTCGCGCGCCGCGGCGCAGCTGCTGACGCAGCCGGGTCCGCGCCGCTCCGGGGCGCTCACCGCCGCGTCAACGGCGGCCGCGCTAATTCGCGGCCGCTATTAATTGGATATGCATTATGAGACAGTTGTGCCATTCAATGGAATTAAGAACATGCCTGAAACTGCTTGAGGAGGCACCAACATGGGAGCCCATCCAAAATGATTATGAGTGCTTAACTGGGGCAGAGAATTGAAAAATCAACAGTATTAAACCAATACAAAAATTGCCATCTGTTTAGCATGGTCAGGTTGATTTTGTAATATGCCAAATGGCAGGCAATGGTCTGCATCTGAGCCATCTCTCTGATAAGGAAGAGTGCATAGTACTTGTAGTCCAATATTTGGGGGAGTGGGGACACAGGAAAATTGGTGCTGAGAGCTTACTTACAGATGTCTCTTCTACACAGGCATTCCTTCCACTGGAAAATTAAATCCCTTTTTAGATGCCTTGGTAATGAAAAAGAGAATATCTTTGCAAAAAGAGGAATACCTGCAGTTCACCTCACACTTGTAGGCCAGAGTTAAAAGTAGCATGTGACATAGCTATGCATTGCTTTAAACGCAGCATAGGCTTCTGTTTGCAAAAAAAGAGAGACTGCTCCTTGATCCAACCAAATAAGAATACTTATTTCTCATTAATTTCAGTTAGACACATCTGTAGCTATTTCCCACCAGTTGAAACAGAAATGCTTAACTTTGCCTATATTGTATCTTGTCTTTTTAAAAATTCTAACTAAATGTGTGGTCTAGGCAAATATTTCCAGGAAAAAAAGAACCCCAAATGATCAAGAATATTTTGATTTAGATATATAACTGGAATTCATTTTCAGTAATAGTATTCAGCACCATTAGAGAAATTCTTCTCTCTGGAAGATTAATATTCTTATTCCTTGTAGAAAAGAACTTGTCCAATACTGAGGTCAAACTATTATAGAAATCAAGCCAGGGTCAAGGCATACAAGCAGTGACTTGGAAGTCAGAGCGCAAGTATGTCAAGTAGATCTGAAGGTGATGGATGACACCTATAGGTACTTGTCCTCTGGTTACTCTTGGAAGAATAAGTTTATTTCACAGTTGTCAAAGATGAAGCTTAACTTTAAGGAGTTCATGCTAATCAGGCTGTGATTGACATTCTCCTTGGATCTCCTCAGCTGCTGTAAGAACGGAAACTTCACACTACCTTAAAGCAAAAATGAGAAGGAATTTAAATATCTTTGCTCTTTCCATGCCAGCATGAACCAATGAATAGTTTTTACTGGCTAACATACATGGTAGCTAATGAATACAAAGTACCTTGCCAAGAAAGACACCAGCTCCAAAAGAAGAGGCCAACCTTACTTCTGTAAAAGGGAACATGAGACTAAAAGAAGGTAACTTGCCATTTTGCTGTTACTGCCATGACTACCATCACCTTTTGTTTAGCAGGGCTGAGAGCAAAATTTGCTAAACAAAACAAAATGTAAATGGAATATGGATTGAAAATTGCATTTTTAACATGTCCAGATTTTCAAACAAAAATATTGATAGCTATACAGAAATTGAGCAGGCTGACACAACTCCTCCAAGATGGATGATGTAATAAGCAATACCTGCCTTGTATGCGATATTTGTAAGTGCTTATTTGTGGAGCTCATCCTATCCATGCTTCTTCCAGTAGCCATTTGTACCAGGGATGTAGAGCCAAAACATAATGACCAAACTTTCCATAGCAAGGACTCCATTCTTTTGGCATGTATCAGCCAATACAATCTGTTTTCAACAGCTTCCTGTTGTTGTACCGTATAATCAGACCTGCCAAATCAAAGAGCAGAACTCATCATAAAGTTTTCACATATAACTACAGTTCAATATTAAGGCCCATTCAGCACAAGGACCAATGTTGCCAATTGGTTCCTGAAAGCGGAAACACTATTTTTAAAAGTGCAATTCTGTGTTATGCATACCTGCCTTTGTAGTGGAATCCAGTAGCGTTTCAATCGTTTCCCACAGGTTTCAGGTCTTGGTAAAAATCGCTAGAAAGGAAGAGATTTTTTCTGTGCTTTGTCCCGCCCCTAGCCGTCAATCAAACAAACAGCCAATGGGCAGCTGTTATCATGCTCCCGAATAGCCCCTTTCCCTTTAAGCACAGTTTTTAAAAAAAAAAAAAGAAAAACACACGTTGCAACGAATATGCCTTGATTCCTTGATTCCTCCTAACGTAGAGACCCATCTAGCTGGCAGTTGGCATGTGAGCTGCCGATTCATCGTTACTACGCTCCCCCGAGTGAAAAAAAAATCCCCCCCATGCACGGGCGCGATTTTTGGCCGAAAATAAAGGGAACTTGCAAACGGGGCTGTGTTGTGCTTGGTGACTTGAGGGGAGCTTTAAAGCAGCTCTGTGGAGGGACTGTAGCCGGAGAAGCCTCGCTGGGTGAATGAAGACTCACCGGTTCGTTGCTTTCTGCTCGCTCCGAGAGAAAAAAACGGTGATAGCTTCGCCGGAAGTTCAGAGGAGAGAGCCAGGGGGAGGGACTTGGCTGGAACCGCAACAATGGGAATGCACAGGTCTTTTTCGCTACTGCTGCAGATTGTTTGCAAGAGTGTAGCACTTTTCGGAGGGTGAATCCACTTTTCTGGATTCCCCTTTAAGCACTAAAATGAATCGCTTTTTGCAGATCGGTTTCAGGAGTGTGGCAGATTGTGTGCAACGTCATACATAACTGCAAATTAATAGCATTTACAATTTGGAAGCCTTTTGCAACATTGAAGTCGTACGGATTAGCCCTAAATTTATTCTAGATGAACCTGCCATATAAAAAGCTTCACAGAACAACCCATTTACAATCTGATGTAGGGAAGGCAAGCAAGATTAGAAACAGCTCCAGGCCATCAGCTGGACACTTCTGCTTCAAATATTTGTGGTGATCAGTTATGCAGGATGCTAGCTACTGCAACACGGATGTAGTAGCCTTGTTTAACATTTATTCAAAATTATAAGACAGATGAAGTAATCAGAGATTAGCCAATGATAAAGGAAAGCCAGATAGCTATGAAAAGGTTAAGTGAATTAATGTCCATTGCATGATTGTAGCTTCTGCTGAAACCAACACACATGGCTCTGGCCAGTTGGACGTCTATGCTTTCCTTAGAGCCCTGTAGATATTTGGCTCATGGGAACTACTATTGGCTTTCCCTTTATGTTACCTTGCTATAGATGTTTTTAAAATCAGTTTATATATATACACACACACATCCCTAGAGATGAGGCCACAGAAAGCTTATTGCAACGGTTCTTGAAATCATACAGGATATTGAGACCCTCCTGGGTGTGAGCTTAATCCTTGTAACATTTACCAGAATCCCAACAGTTTTAAATTTACCAGCTTCCGTGGTCACACAATAACTGCTATCTGCGTGTCAACAACAGTATTGTTGCGCCATCACATTGTGCTACTTAATCCACTGTGTAAAGGCAAAATAGACAGCTGCGAGTCTATAAAACTCTTAATGGCTTTTCCTTCTGAAACCAAGGTCTGGCGAATGAATTTTCCCAGGATTCCTCTGATGTCCCAATCCTTATGTTAATATCGAACCCTTTACATGCAGCTGCTGATGACTCAGAGACAAAATGGTACAGAGATTGGGCCACAACTTGCTCCAACAGGTTAAATATAGATAGTATCATAAAAGGCTACAAAACTTAGGTAATAGATCAAATCAATCATGTTCTCATGTAATTTTCTTATACAGCAAAAACAGACAAAATGAGGCAAAAGCCACTATATATAAATATAAACATTAATGATAGTATACAGAAAATCATTGAGTATATTGAATATGTCCAAACAGAAGGCAACTCAAGCACAGAATTCAAATATGCATGAAATTGCATACAATTATCAACAGAAACCATTTAGAAAAAAAGAGTGGGAAACCACATGTGTCCAGAAATCCTAGGAAATAAAGTACTATTTCATAAAATGAATACATATAATAGGGGGAAAAAAACATTTGCGTGATGAAGAGAAGTAGACAAACAATAGAATAGCCTGAAGAACAGGTCAGTCAGTAAGGCATCTCAAGAGTAATACACAGACCAGCTAGGGCAGGGGTAGTCAACCTGTGGTCCTCTAGATGTTCATGGACTACAATTCCCATGACCCTGCCAGCATTTGGAGGACCACAGGTTGACTCCCCCTGAGCTAGGGTCCTTATTTTTCCTTACAGTCCTATTTCAGGTTCCACAGTAGACATTTAGACTCCTTTTGATATACAAAAACATTGTTGGTACACTCCAATAATGAATTCTACAAAGAATTCTACAAGCTTCTGAATAGCTGCTTCATTAAAGACAAAACCTTTCTCCTAGTAGATCTGTCAAGAGCAAGCCTGCTGGTGACTACAAGGGGACAGGGAATTGGGTCTTTGGCCTGATGAACCTGTCCATGTCATTTCAATTAACATTTGGCAGATCTGGGTGGTGGTGGTTTGTTTCCCCCGCAGAACACATTTCCAATCAGCATCATACAGCAATTATCCAAACCTTAATCACTTTAGAGACTCCTGTTTTTTTATCCTGCCATTGTCTGTATTTCTCCCTCCCCTACTTCTGTTTGGGATAATTCTTTCAAAACACCTGGCACTGGATTTGTGATGACTTTCCCAGGCATGCACCACAACCAGGCATTTTACCTTTGCCAATGAGTCTCCCATTGCCGACGAAGCTCCGTCATATTGCAATGCACGGCCCAATCCTGGCTCAGAAACAATAGTTAACAATTTCCAGAGGGAGATGCGTTTCTCTACTGGATTGTTTTCTATTATTATTATTATATCACTGTGACATGCAATCTGCTGCAATGTGGCTCATTTTAAATGTTTTCCCCCTTTCCTATAACTGATGAAATCTCATGGGCTCTATGCACGCAGGCCATTCATTAAACATTGCAGATTCCCTTTCATTTCGGCCCAACAGAGGTGTTCCTGTAAAGCTGTTCTCTGATCCCTGGCAGTGTGCCAACAGTAACTATTTTTTCTACCCACCATGAAGATAATAATAAAGGTCCGCAAAGTCAGACAAGCGTGCAGAGCTGGAGCTATAGATAGCTCAGAGCAGCCAGCTAGCTAGAAAGCAATCGTATAAAAACAATAGACCAATCTGTGCCAATAATAAAACTCAATAGGACATTTATTAGTGGCAAACCTAGAAGATGGGTCTGTGGCTGCATTGCTTTCAACATCCAGGGAAACTGCACTTGAGCATCTAGCAGTTCAGTTCATGTCCAAGGAGACTTCTCCAGCTCATGCTATGGGGTGAGTTAGATGTTTGATGACCTTTGTCTTGTACTGAGTATACATGTGAGGCAGGGGGAAGATTTCAGGGGACCAGCAACAGGCCAGAGAGGCTGCTGTCCCTCTGCATCCTTTGTCTTTGGCCAATTTTTCCCAAATTGATGGGGAAACAGGCAGACCTGGGGGAGAAGTTTGAGAGCAAAATCAATGGACAAAGTTAGGAGTACAGCACAGCTGTGAACATGTCTGTGTTTAACTCTATCCATCTCTCCATCCATCCATCCTCCTCCATCCATGCTCCCATCTATCCATCCTCTCATCCATCCATCATCTAACTGTGTGTGTGTGTGTGTTAGAGTGTATATATACATACACACAAAAGAAACTATCATATACGATCATGGCAAAATAGGCAGCTCCATCCAAAACTCCCAGTAGATCACCCTCCCAACCTCAGGAAGGTCAGCCTACACCTACTCCAAAGGGAGGAGCTATGGGCTCCAAAATAATTACTTCGCACTACAATATACATTATATGCCCACTGGCAAGACTGGGGGTGCAAAGAGGGCCTGGGATAGAAAACTGTAGCTGTCAGAGCTGGGGGCAAGTTTCCTGTCCCTTGTTTATCTGTTTGGGATACAATGTTCCTTGTGCCCCATCTAGAAGAACGGAAGCTTCAATGTCAGTGTCTTAAGGTGTAGTAACTGTAAGGACCCTGGGCTCGGCTAGGCTGTGGGAGCATAAGGCTCAGCTGCTGTGGAGGTAGGTTCTTTTGCCTTTCCTAAACTGCTGGCATGCATGAACTGAGATTGCTGTGTGAGAAGAGAGTGTTTGAGGGTGAATGGGTGCTTGTAGCCTGCTGTAGAGTGGTTCTGCTGGTTTCTTTTGTCTGGTTTGTTCTTGATTCTTGCTAACTGAAATGGGTCTGTTTGCCTGGGGTTGATTGCTGGCCCTGCTGTTGAGAGACAGGGGCTGAGAGCTTTTGAATTCTAAAGTCTGCTCCTCATCAGAGGCATGAGCCTTTGGCATAAGGCAAAGGGCAAGAGCTAAAGGACTCTCCCCTTGTGACTCTTAGCCTGGGGATCCTGTAAAAAGCTAAGCTTCCAGGTTACATCAACACACAAAAGGAAATTTTAGGTGAAGGAATCTATTTGGAAGGTGACAATTAATGCTCAAGGCCCTGCAGGGAGCACCCTTGTTTTCCTCCCAGAGGACAAGATGGACATCACTTGCCAGAAGTCCAAGCTGATAGATCTCTTATAAGAGAGGAAATAACTGCTACCCTTCATGAGATCAAGGAAGGGGAGGAACTCATTAAAAGAAGACATGAAGCCATAAAAAGGGATGGGAAGACTGGTCAAAGGGATCCCTTCACATTGGTACATCTGGACCCTCGCTCCCAGTGAGGAAGAGCTCTGGCCCTCTGCAGTTGGACAGAAGGAGAGGGTGGGGAGTTAGAACTCTGTATCCCCACCTTTTAATGCTTTGTGTCAATGTTAATTTTAATGGGTTTTAATGGGCTCATACTGGTTTTTATCGTTTTACTGTGAACCACCATGAGTCCAAATGGAATGTAAAGGTAAAGGTAAAGGTATCCCCTGTGCAAGCACCAGGTCATGTCTGACCCTTGGGGTGACACCCTCTAGCGTTTTCATGGCAGACTCAAAACGGGGTGGTTTGCCAGTGCCTTCCCCAGTCATTACCGTCTACCCCCCAGCAAGCTGGGTACTCATTTTACCGACCTCGGAAGGATGGAAGGCTGAGTCAACCTTGAGCCGGCTGCTGGGATTGAACTCCCAGCCTCATGGGCAGAGCTTCAGATAGCATGTTGCTGCCTTACCACTCTGTGCCACAAGAGGCTCAAATGGAATGTGGTGGTATATAAATACAAAAATAAATAAATAAATAATAAAATAAACAGAGTGGTTGACTTCCCTGATGGGCCTGCCTCCTCTGAATGCTACAGCATGAATCCAAATACATTGAGCAAGATAAATACCTGGTAGTGACAGAGATGGAAACACTGGCAGAGGAAGAACCACAAAGACATGAAAGACTGAGGAGGGCATAGGAATACAAAGAAGTGGTACTAAGAGGGAAAGGAAAGTGTTGGTCATTAGTAATACTCTAATGATGACTGCATATGAAAGTAGGTGACAAGAAGGCTCCAAGGATGAGCAAAAATGGCATCATTGTAATGTCACAGTATTATTTCCAGTCAGAAAATGGGGTGACATTATGCAACACAGTGACCGTTTACGCACTGGAGATTTCATGCCAGGCTGCAGGCTGGAGGTTTAGTCGTGGCAGGTTGCCCTACCACTTCCTGCACCCACACGGGGGAGCATTTGGCCCAGTGCACCTCATCCGCCCCCGATTTGTGCTTCTGCACAGGAGCTGGGGCAGTAAAGTTCCCAGTGCATAAACGGTCAGTAACATGCTAGTAATCTCACAGCTCCTTATGGCATGGCCATAGAGATCCTATAGATTTCTAGAGTGCTATCATGATGCAGTGAGCTCACTCCCCGTTTTTCAGCCGGAAATGACATCATAGTGTCACATAATGTTTTTTTCTCCCTATTTCCCCCTGTGGCTCATTTGAAAAGTGGTGAAAGCCAGAGCTGATTGGCAGGAGCCTCCTCCTGAATATGTGTGTAAGTGCCATCCATATATAAAAGTGTTCTGTAAAATTCAGTCATGCAGTAGATATGGGGTCTGAAAATTCCTGAGAGAACTGCAAGAAGCTCACACATTTATCATTTTAGAAATAGCATTGAGTGAAGTATTTCCCATTTCATTTCACCATCTTTTTCTATCCAGAAATTCTAAAGATAAAAGATAGCTTTAATATACAGATATATTTACATTTCCCATTCCTTACAACTACCGAGTTGTGATTTATTATGACTTCCAAACACTGGAGTCACATTCACTAACAACCAAGCTATATTTCATACTAAAATTTACATAGACTGTACTGCAGTTCAGAGTGCTGGAAGCAGCATGGACATTCTGCTGCAGCAACAGGGTAGGTAACATTCGTTTTTCTTTCAGTAAGGACAAAAGAAAGTTCTAGCTCTTTTGGGATTACACTATTGTTTTCTTTCATGATTGTATCGGATGATTCACCACTGAAAAAGTCCACTACATTACATGGTTGTGAGACTCTTTCTCACTCTCTGTGCCTGCATGAACTGAAATAAATACTCTGAAGTAACAAAGTTACTATCTTGGTTGCTTCAGGCATAATACAAAGCCATGGTTAGTTGATGAAACTAGGATTTCTGTCTCAACAAATACATGTTTTATTGCCTTCGCTCACTGTTCTCTCTCGGAGACCCAGCTTGAATTCCCACATGCACCATGACAAGGGTAACATCAGGAAACAAGCCAGTATTCAGCCAAAATGCCTGCATATGTTTGCTGTGTCCAAAAGAAATGCAATGTAGTATTATGGCTAGAGTGTTGGACTAGAATTTTGGAGACCAGGACCTTTTCTGCTCCTCGCTGTTGCTTTTTCCTGGTGAGTTGAATCAAGCTCATGCTCTGACTTTGCACCACCCCTTCCACAAAACAGCATTTATTTCAAGAAAGTCTTTTTTGAACTTGTATCTGACCCTCTCCATGTGTTCCACACTTCCTTTGAAAATGGGTTTTGCAGCCATGTTGTGTCATATACTTCATCAGTGATGGAACCTCCATTTTTGTCCATGAGCACTGTCATAACATCATAACATTGTAAAAAAAAAAAAGGCTGGATGTATCAAGAGTTACTGTAACCATAGTTACTGTTCCTCACAATACATTTCAAATGGCTGGCAATCATCAAATTAGATAGACCAATTCATAACACTGATATTCAGTAATTATGAGGGCCATTTCCCACGGCGATCTTTGTTGCAAATTGTTTGCGGAATGAAAAATCGCCATTTAAAATAGTGGAATTCGTCGTTTTGCACACCTGGCTTTGTAGTGGAATCAGTTGCGTTTTTTAGCGTTTCCCACAGGCTTCCGGTCTCGGCAGAAATCGCTAGAAAGGAAGCGCTATTGCCAAGCTTGTCCCGCCCCTGGCCGTCAAGCAGCCAATGGGCAGCCGTTAGCATGCTCCCAAACAGCCCCTTTCCCTTTAAGAAAGCTTTTTTAAAAAAAAAAACAGACCCATAGCAACGAATCTACGTAGATTCCTTGCACTGGAGAGACCCATCCAGCTGCCTAATGTGATCTATCGTTTGATTGTATGATCGTTGGCACGCTGGCTCGAGTGATAAAAAAAAATTCCCCCCCCCCCCTTCTCACGGGCTCGATTTTCGGCTGAATTTATGTGTAAAAAATAAAGGGACTTTATTTCTGCAAACGGGCTTTTATGTGGTTTGTGCTTAGTGACTAAAGGTGAAGGACTGAAGCCAGGGAAGCCTCTAAACAGAAAGAGGCTCGCCGGTGCGTTTATCCCCGCTCGCTCCGAGAAAAAAAAATGGCGATCGCTTCGCCGGAAGTTTGGAGGAGAGATCCAGGGGGAGGGACTTTGAAGAACCAGCTACAATGGTAACGCACAGGTCTTTAGCGCTACTGTTGCAGATTGGTTGCAGGAGTGTATCGCTATCCGGAGGGTGAATCCAGTTTTCTGGATTCCCCTGAAAGCGCCACAACGAAGCGCTTATTGCTGATCGGTTTCAGGATTGTTGCAGATTGTTGACGACGTCGTGCGTTATGGCAAATTAGTAGCGTTTTCAATCGGCAACCATTGTGCTATTTTTAAGCCGTGGGAAATGCCCCTGAATGATGCTAAACAGTAATGTTCTGTCATAACATTACAAAAAAGACTGCATATATTGTAGGGAGCAGCATAGCTGTTGCCATTTAAAGGTTCCCTGCTCCTCCTTAGTCGTTAACTAAGAAAATGGTGGGTGATAATCAGACTGGATACACCATTACATAACACTGTTATTCAGTAACTATTTGTGCTAATGTGTCATCATGTATAGAACCAACTTTTTTTGCATATGCAGTAATGTAATGTAATTGCCTGCTGCCTATTTGTTGTAAGGGATTATTTTATGGGTTTTATTGTATTTTAATGTTTTTATTAAAAATAATAAATAAACAATAAATAAATAAACAAACAAACAAATAAATGACAATGTAACATGAAGAAACAATACAAATGTGTGACCTACCCACAAGAAAGCAAGAAAGCAAAAAACCAAAAGAACTGCATCGTAATGCAATCAATATTATGTTTTTAAAAAATGGTAGCTGTCCTGGCAACAGCTTGGGTAGTGATGGAAGAGTGGAAGGCGGGGTGAACATGAATGAATGATGGCGCAAACTTCCTACAAAGGTGGGAAACAAAATTCTACACTGGAAACTGCAAGTTAAGATCCAAAGGGGGGGGGGTAAGATCAGTAACATTCAGACTACCAAGATATACAGTTTAGGAAATCTGTACACACTATTTACCAAAGCAAGTTCCCTGTGATAACTAAACCAATCTCTCCAAATCTTACCACCCCAAGAAAAAAAGTGATCAATTGCCCAGAAGCCTTCTGGCTAATACCTTGAACTTGTTTTCCTGCCATTCTAAAAGTTTCAGTTGAATGGAAATAATGCTTTTACTTCCCCCAACTTCAACGAGACACCCTTGACATTGGATACATGAGTGATTTAATCACAGTAAGGCATCTGAGCAACAGATGACCCTCAAGTCAGAATCTTAATATGCAAAATATACCATTCCTTTCCAAAAGGGAATCCGATTCCCTTTATTCTGTGGTCCATTCGAGAACTGATGTCATGAAATGGCTATGAGGAGGACTTTATACTAACAAAGTTGTTTATTTAATTAGTAACAAGGGTAAAATCCTCCTAATGCAACTGATCAGAGGTCAGTCTGAAAGGTCTCTGCCAGAGCATTGTCAGACTTCAGTGGCTGAGGCTTAATAATAATCTCTAGACTTCAATTTCCTACTAATAAAGGGTAATATAATGTCATCTAAGCCCTCTTATTTGTTCAGATCGTCTTAACCACCAAGGAGCTAATATGCAACAACTGAACAAACAGTGACCACACAGACTTCATATTTAGCACTGCACATGACCCCTGATGAAAGAAATCATCCATCAGGCCCAAATCAAAGGCTAGAAATATTACAGCCGAAATCTTCCCAACATATAAATGCATACATAAAGATAAGAGCAAATCAAAACTTGCCTTTAAGATTTGTCCCCCCAAAAACCCACATAAATGATTAAAGGGAAATGGTTGTAGAAAGCTGTTCTACTCTAGGACAATTTGTAGCCATCATTAAAATGTGATTTAATTTGTAGAAGGGACCGTTTTATTTTAAATTCAACAGCATGTCACTGCTGTCCTCGGAACGTTCAAAGAAGATTTTTTCCCTATTGGTGGTCCTGGAGTAGTTAATAATGAGGGTTCTTGGTGATAATTAAATTTACATTGGAATTCAACTTAATATTGCAACTCTATCTCTTACAGACTCAGGTCCAAATATTCTGATGGCCATGCTGAAATTCATTGTGTGTTTGAAAAATCAGTTCCCAGATATTATGTGTTCTCATGGTAGTTATCTGTTTGCAACATTTCAGTTAATATTTCTTAATAACACTTACTATTTCTGGTAAGGTTTCAGCAGAGGAGCATGTCTCATGGCTTAAGTGCCACCCAGCTCTCAACACCCACTCAGGGTGTTTGTCCCGCCTCTGAGGGCCTCCTCCTCCTCCTCCTCCTCCTCCTCTTCCTCCTCCTCCGGATGGCTTGCCTGTCTGTCCAGCAGCCAGCCAATCACCTTCCTTCCCTCACCCCTGACCACCCCCTCCTCCTTCCACTTCCCTCTGAGGCTTGGAGGCTGCAGATCTCTGCTACATGAGAGCTGCCCCTGCCGGTGAGTTCCATAATAGCAGTCTGCCGCCTTTCCAAGTCCTGGGGGGAGGGGGAGGCCATCTGCAGACTTCTTCCATTCCACCCACCTAATCTAGCACCTGTTGTATTCCTGAATGTAAGGGGATTGGCCCCTAGTCTCGCAATGTTTTACTTCTGTGTACAATAAGCTGACCAGATTGTCCTACTTTTGGAGGGACATTTGCGTTCTGTGCATTCTATTAAACTTTTTGTTGCTCCATATAGACCAAATTTTTAATCAAGAACCTCCCCTCCCCCGATTAATGGTGTCCCGCTTTACCAATGTTAAAATCTGATCACCTTAGTGTACAAGACCATCTATAACCTCATGTCATTTATTTCTTTCACTCTGAACTGTTTCACTCTTGAAAATAAAATGTGCATAAATGAGATTTCAATCATAGCCTAACCTTTTTGTTCAAAAAGAGTCCTCACTGTTAACGCAAATGCATAAGAAATGTCCAGGTGGTAGCCATGTTAATCTGAAGCTGCAGAACAAAGTTTGAGTCCAGTGGCACCTTAAGGCCAACATAGTTTTATTCAAAGCATAAGCTTTTGAGTGCATGCATGTTTCACTAGAAACAGTCTGCTAGGGCAAGAGAATGAGGGTACTGCTGCCTTACACATGTATCCAACTGAATCTGCAGTTATAATTCACTTAGCAGCAAATTTATAGGGATGCCAGCTCTCCTGTTTTAGTTGGGAATCTTCTGCAGACAGTCCCCAACTCTCACTGTCACTCAGTAGAACAGTGGAAGGAAGATGGAGCAAAAATAGGTGTTAAAAGTGACACTGTGATGTCACTTCCAGGTTCACCCTAGAAGTGACATGAGAAAGCTGTTGCAATGCTACCCCCATGTACCCTCCCCACAGTCTCCCACTGGGGGCCAGCCAGCAGCTGATAAGCCTCCTGTTTTTGCTGAACATGTTATTATGTTGGATCTACTAGTTTTATTTAGTGTGTTTTTTACTTAATGCAGTATGCTTACTCATGAGCTCAGAGCTATCTATAAATGTTGTTCAGTAAGTCATAAGTTTAGCAGCAAGAACTGGGCACTTTGATTTCATCATGTTTGTTGTTGTTGTTGTTGTTAGGTGCGAAGTTGTGTCCGACCCATCGCGACCCCATGGACAATGATCCTCCAGGCCTTCCTGTCCTCTACCATTCCCCGGAGTCTATTTAAATTCGCACCGACTGCTTCAGTGACTCCATCCAGCCACCTCATTCTCTGTCGTCCCCTTCTTCTTTTGCCCTCAATCGCTCCCAGCATTAGGCTCTTCTCCAGGGAATCCTTCCTTCATCATGTTTACTGGGAAACAAAGGTAATTTTAGAGGGATATAAAATATTTGAGTGTATTAGCATCCTTGCTAATAAAGGCTCATTCACCACATTTGCTCAAAATATTTTCCCTACATGATCCAATAGTTGTCTGTTGAGATCTACATACCTCAGTTTTTATGCTTAAGTAAAGACTGTTAGCCCCTACTTCAAGTTTTCATGTCCCTTTCTCATATTAAAACATTTTCAGGGCTTGGAAATTTATCTGATTTCATCTTCCATTAATTTGAGTGCACCAGCTCACCAACCTTTGTTTATCATTCACACTCAGGCCTTGTAATTGGAAACACATTCTGTTTCCAGAGTCTCCTACAGTATCATTTGGATCTTACTTAAGATGCCCATCTGTCCCACTTCTGGTGGGACTGCCCTGACTCCAGGCCACTCATCCCGCGTGCCGCCACATTGCTTAAATTGTCCCACAACGGCGCCCAGCCCGTCGCGAGGCGAAGCAGCATGGGGCGAGGCTGCAAGCCCTACTGAGACGGAGGCAGTGGCTGCGGTGGAGCCGCGCAGCTGGCCAGCCCGGATGGGGCGGGCGGGCGGGCAGCTGCCTCAGCCCTGCCCCCAGATTCGAGGAGGCAGTCTGGTGTGTGGCCTGGCGTAGCCTCCACCCACCCTTCCCCAAAGCCGCTGGCCAGCAGCTGAGCAAGCCGCTGAGCAAGCTGCCACCACCGAGCAAAATCCGCCACTGCCCCCCCCCCCCGCTGCCAAAGAGCAGGAGCCGCCCCCCCCAGCCTTTCCCCACCCCCAGTGGTCTCTCACAATCTGGTCCCAAACAATCTGGTCACCTTAATCTTACTTGTTCCCTTTTCAGCTTACTGGCTGGTCAGTAAATAGAGACCTCTGCCTGAGAATGTGGTTCTGGGGCCTGTGTGGTATAGTGGTTAGAATGTTGGATTAGGATATGTTAAACCAGGTTTGAATCCCCACTCTACCATGGAAACTTCTGGATTTACTTAGGTCAGTTATATACTCTTAGTCTAACCTACCTTAAGGGGTTGGTATAAGGATAAAAGGGAAGAATAACATGAGCAATTTTGTCTCCATTGCACAAAATAACTAAGGTATTTGATTTATTCTGTTGCTCTACCCTTTTGGTCTCTTGCTTTTCTTGAGAAACACATAATGCATAGCATATGTGTGGACATTTGCATATGTACAGCAGCATGGGCATTCTAGGATGCTGGTATTGTTCTATGGCTTGATACAATCATGGCTTCTTAAATGTATTATTTATTCCCCTTAATAAAACTAATATTGATGTAATTATATTCCAGGTCTCAGTCCTTAGGAATCTCATCAGTTTCTCAAAGGATCCCTTCATTCCTGGCTGTTTGAGTCATCCCCTTAAACCAAGTGAAACCTAAGCTTGCAGCTCCTTTGAACGCTAGAAGAACTGGTGGAAGAAAGTCCCCTGGTCCAATAGGCTCAGGTTTCCCTACTCCCTAGTGGAAAGTGGGACACTAACATGGCTGTGTGTCTAGGACATGCAAGTCTTACTGACCACACGTTATATACAAAATTAATTTAGACAACAGGATACAAATTGCCGATACATTAATGAAAGTACTGCTTGCCAACGTTTTTCTAATGCTGGTACTTGACAGACAAATATATGTCTGGGGCTATGATAATCTGTCCTACTTTTTTTTGGTAAAGTCTTTGAGTAGCTTCAATTGCTATCCTATTGGATAGCAACACTTGTTTTCTTTCCCCTCCGTCTTCTAAAAAGGAAGTCTAGAAAGACAGAATCACCATCCATTTCATTGCACTCAGACTGACCTCATTATTGATAAATTACTTCACTAGTTGGCAGGTGGAATTCCCCTCTAGAAGATAAATACTTAGCCTGTCATCTGAGAGTGATATGACAGTAAGCAATGCTGGAACGAAAAAGAATCACAGCTCAATTTTACACAATTCCAAACTAGCCTTAGTGCGACTCTCTTGCTTTCTACAATCTACTGTATTAAAGTTTACTCAAAGTTCAGAGCTGCAGAAGTGAAATCACTCTTAGGGTGATTTTTTATATTCCTTTTAAAAAATGTATTAACTCAAGAGCTGCTTTTTAATTTTTTTATTAACTCAAGTTCCTCATTGATATGTTAAGTGTGGGAAAGCACTTTTATTCCAGTTCTAATTTGATATTTTATTTTAACCCATTATATGTTAACTTTCTTTTTTTCCCCCGTGCTTCCCACAGAACACTCTTTTTACTCTAGGTGCCATCACAGGTCTAGCTGTACATTTTCTTTGGATCACTCTGTCTCTTCCTCCACTCTACAGCACTCTTTATATTTTCTTTTCACATCATATTTCTCTTCTTATTTGCCCCTTTCTTTTTTCCTGAAAGATCATTTAGCAATACAAACTCTAGGTTTTTCACTTTTATTTCTTCAATTCCCTCCACACACACACTATTCCCTACTTCAATTTCCTATTTCTATTGCTTTTTTCCCCATTTAAGCTTCTCCTGTTTTAGTTCAGTACACAAGTCTAATTCTACACAGGGCTCCTGATAGCCACAATGCCCACCTGGCAAAGATTCCATCTAGGGAATGACCTTGATCCATAAAACACATCATAATGAAACAAATCACTGGGCTTGCTGTTACCATCACTAAACATAATAAAGCTCAAGACGACATCATAATCCTCACCTAAATGTTCCTTTCTGGGGATGTGCCACCAATACAGAGAAAGCACTCTGCCAATGAGGGCCAATCCGTTCAAATTGCATAAAGACAAATCACTCACTAGCTGATTGGCCCTCCCTGGGGGTGTTCCTGTTATATTATTATTGATCATATTCATTGATATTAAGTTAATTTAAATCAGCAGTGTGATTCAGTAGCTAAACAGGCAAACAGGATTTGGGGCTATATTAAAAGAAATATGGTGTCCAGATCATGCGAGGTAATGTTACCACTTTATTCCACTCTGGTTAGACCTCACTTAGAGTACAGTGTTCAGTTTGGGCACGACAAATGGAGAAAGATGTAGGGAAACTGGAGCATGTGCAGAGGAGGGCTACAAAGTAGATGAGAGGTTTGGAGACCAAGTTGTATGAGGAAAGGTTGAGGGAGCTTGAGCTGTTTAGCCTGGAGAGAAGGCAACTAAGAGGTAATATGATAACCATCTTCAAATACCTGAGGGGCTGTCATATAGAAATTCGAGCAGAGTTGTTTTCTGTTGCCCCAGAGGGATGGACCAAAGCTAATGGGTTGAAATTAATTCAAAAGAATTTTTGGCTAAACATCTGGAAGAAGATATTGACAGTTAAAGCAGTTCCTCATTGGAACAGGCTTCCTTGGGAGGTGGTGGGTTCTCCTTCTTTGGAAGTTTTCAAGCAGAGGCTAGATAGTCATCTCACAGACATGCTGATTTTATGAACTTAAGCATATTGTGAGTGGGTGGGCAGGAAGGGATGTGCCAGTGTTTGTCTCTTTGGCCCTTCCTTGCATACCCAGGGAATTGCTAATTGTCATTGTGGGATGGTAAGTGAATTTCCTCCAGGCCACTCTGCATTTTGTAGATTTTTGGTAGAGGGATCACTTGGGCATGAGATTGGGGACACCATGGGTGGGCAGGCAGTTGTGAATTCCTGCATTGTGGAGGAAGTTGGACTAGACGACCCTGGGGATCCCTTCCAATTCTATGAAACTGGCACCCTACAGAGAGGACTCCAGGAGGCCTATCTTCCTGGTGCTTCTTCATCTTGCCTGATGTCTGTGACTCTCCATATGAGTTATTACTCCTTAGCTTCCTTTGGCACCTTTTGCAGTAGCAAACTTCTGCCAGCAGGGGCAAGGCATTGGCAGCATGTGATGTGGATATTGTGAGGGTTAAGCTTCACATAAGGCTCTGCAAATCCCAAAAGTAGTTAGCTGGGCTATGGGATGCTCATTGTTTTACCATCAGCCTAATTAATCTTGCCCCATGTGCAGTGTCTCTGTATTTTTAGATCTTTGACTCCACATACTGGGACCCCCCCCTGATGTACACAGAAGTCATTTGCCTATCCAGATATCAGTTTGCAGTGATGATGAGACAATGCATTATTAAGCTTGGTCGTGTTCCAGAGCACTTTGACACTTCTTTCAGATGGGGGCTACTGTGCAGGCAGCAGCGAGTGGTCTGGGGGCTGCACAAATTATGGCACTGGGGTGCTGGCACTCTTATGCACCGCAAAATTATGTGCACCTTGAGCTCCTTTTCCTGTTTTTTTTATCATCATTCACAGCATTCTGTATTGGGCTGCCAATTATGCATCCACATCAGGTTGGGTAGCAATCTGGGGTTCAGGAACCATATTCATATCTCCTGGCTCATGGAATGTACTTACCTAATCTTACTGCCATTATAGTAGCAAACTTTTTGTAATTCATGTTCAATAATGTTATCAGTCCATACTATTAATACTTCTTCAAAATGTTTGTAGCACATTATGTTAGGCCATCCAGGCCCAGTGCTTTGGCTTTTTCAATTTTTTATTGCCTGAAAAATTTCCTGAATTCTTATTTTTTAAAAAGAAAAGAAAAGAAATGGGGAAAATAAGCAATGCAAAAGAAAGGAGAAGCTTCTGCTAAGATGGCTGCTGGACAGTAAATATGGAATCTCATCTTACAATTTCAAAAACCATGCCCAATGTGAAACTGACCAATGAGACGAGTCTCCTCTTTCCCTTCCTACACAAAATTTGTTCCTCTTTTTAATAAAATGATTTCATTATTTTAAGTAGCCTGATGCTTTGCACCTCGGCCAACATTCTGCCAACATTCCCTGTATGTTTCTGCACCACACTGCTCTGATAATATTTGGATGTGCAAATCATACGGCATGGATGATCCCTTCCCTCTGATATGAAAAACTTCATTTTTAAAAATGTTTCCCTGTCCCCAACCAACATGGTTGTGGTGGTAAAGAGTGGCAACTTCTAATCTGGTGAAGCAGGTTTGATTGCTCACATGCAGCCAGCTGGGTGACCCTGATAGTGCAGTTCTGACTAAGCAGTCCCATCAGAAGCTCTCTCACCTCCCTCACAGGGTGTCTGTCTGTTGTGAGGAGAGGAAGGAAAGGTGATTGTAAGCTGCTTTGAGACTCCTTTGCATAGAGAAAACTGGGGTATAAAAACCAAATCTTCCCTTTTTTAGTGCTGGAATCATTTTGTTATTTGAGTTGTAAAGAAAACAAATGAACAAATCTCTGGACCGTATTGAGGTTAAAGACAGAGAGCCAGAATAAGAATGACCATTCCTAATTCAGTCAAACTAATTTGACTTATATAGGCAGCACAAGAAATTGTGGGGAAAGCCTGGCCTCCACCAGGATCTATGCCATTAATCAAGAATCCTCAGGGTGCCTTTAACCACTAGCAGAACTCCAGTTGCATTGGTATTTCTGTTATAGGAATCATGTCCAGATATGGTAAGACTGTTTCATTTCCTGTCTTGGATTAATTGTCCCAACAATCCTACCTCACACAGTTTAAACGGCCTGACCAAGTTCTGTTTCATTGATCAGGGAAAATCTACCTTCTCACAAACACCCCTTTCCACCTGGAATCAGGAATGTTTGAACACCCATAGGTTTGGCTTGCTTCCTATTCACCAGCTGCCAACAGAGATCTGATTTTGGGGCTATAAGTTTGATAGTTCTCCATCTGTTGTATTACAGTGCAACAGGACTAGTGTATTGAAATAATTGTAATACTCGCTAACCCTGCTTTAAAAGCAAGCAGGAAGAAGATGGCAGACACACGCACACATCCCTTCTGGCAGCGGGAAGCTGGGAGGTGGCAGCAGCCCTCCTGACAGCTCTCGAAGTGGGGGCAAGAAGACAGCAGGAGCACACTTCCCATCCTGGGAGGTCTTGCTGCATGGGCATGAATCCAGTGGAAGCTTCCCCCATCCCACACGCTCTCAGTGTGCAGGGGGCCAGGGAGTCAGTGGCAGCTCCCTCCCGCACACCACAAACTCTCATTGCACGGGGCATGGAGCACTTCGGGGAGGGGTGGCTGGCTGCAAGGCTGCCTGTAAAGTGGGCCTCACTGTGGTGCCATTCACCCCACTGTCTCTGCGTGCACCAGTTTAAAAGTGGATGGAGCTGCAGAGAAGGCTGCTTTAAAGGCAGCCTAACAGCTAGGTGGTAGCCCCCCAGGCAGTGCTCACTGCAGGAGTGCAGAGTGGAGGAGGGAGCTGAGGCGGCAACATAGAAGGTTGCTTTAAAAGTGGGGCAGGAGCAGGCAGTGGTGCTCCTCTCCACACTTGCCCTGGGAGTGTGGAGAGAGCAGCGAGAGCAAGACAGAGGAAATGGCAGTGAAGGTCAGCATAAAAGTGGGCACAGAGGCGGCAGTCACCCTGCCCCACTGCAGAAGCCAGGAGGACAGCAGGTGAGGAAGGGCTGAGGCAGAATGCACAACCAACTCTCTGGCGGCTGGTCAAGAAGGCAGGAGGGCTGCGGGCTCCCATTCCTGAGCAGAGGCTTGGGGTCCAAGAAGAAGTGTGAGACCATTGGCTGAGGCCACCAGTACTTCTGGCCCCATGCAAGGGCCTTAGTGGTGTCCTTAGCACCAAGTCCATCATTGCCCCCATCACCACAACTAGAGATCCTGCTGGTCAACTAGGATGACAGTTCTCCAGAAGGATCCTTTAAACTGTCCATGGTGCCTTATACAAGGTACATACAATCAAAGCCTGTCTGCACCACATATCTCATGGGAAAGGAACGCTGCCTCACACACTGTCCTGTTTTGAGTTTGGAAAAGGGCTATGCCCAGCCAGCGTTACCTGTGTCAAAGTCACAACATTAGCAACATCTAGGCATGTTTCAGTTAAGTCAGACATCTGTTCCTTATGCACCAGGGGGAAACATTACTGAGAGCTTTTTTTTTCCACAGACCTTTAAAAGCAAATAAGCTGATATGAACATTCTAATTTATTTTCTAAGAAAAATATGATCATCCAGACATAGGTGGACAAGAAAATATCAAGATAAAAGGAGATGAAAATGTCAGTTTTTTGAAGTTCTTAAAGGACACAGTTATATAGAAAGTATCTTGTTCTGAAGTAATTTGTATTATTCAGTTATTTTATCCTCCTTAGAAAGAGATTCCATTCGAAGACACTTATCACTCCCTAGGGCATCATGCAAAAAATATCAAATCTTATCATTTAAAACTTTAAAAAGCACACCAGAAAATAAGTGCATTTGATACTGACAATCTATTTAACAGCAACCCATTCATCTTCCAAAAACTTTCCCAAACAGCTGTTATTTCTTTTGAAAGAAGAATTTTGAAAGAAGGCATTACTGAGGAACTTTGGAAGGGAGAGGAGGGCCTTTCCTAGAGATCCTACAGAGCAATCTTAAACATATAAGTGAAAAGAAAAGTCCATTGAATTTAATTGGGCTTTGTGTTTGCAGCCCTGCCTAGGACCAAGGCAGGAGCAAGATCCACAGACTCTGATTGGCTCAGAGGAAGCTGCTTTCCCCACAGGAGCCAGTGGATTCAAATGGCCTAGGCATAGCCCGGTTGGCTGGCTAGCTGTAGGATCCTCCAGGGATCCAGTTGGTTCGAACATGCATGTAATCAATCACCCACAGCCATGGCTGATCCATTGTCCTACTTGGTATATATTGGGGAGGTTCTCAGTGCAGTCTTGGTACTACTTGTATCATATTCTGGCACCAATAAAGAGCTGCAAGAATTCCAGTTCCTGTGTGTTCCTGAACCCATGGATATAACAGGATTTATTCCCTAATGTGCACTGGGAATTATCATAGAGAAAGATGCTCCCAGAGGAATGGTAGACATAAACCGTGGATGGATTTAAAGGTCAAAAACTGTACTTTGAATTGGGTTTACTGATATGCATGTTATGTCCATCTACTCTAACACATTACTAAAAGACATTCAACTACTTCATTGGTTTACATTTATCTTGAAATAGTCTCCTTTGCACTGTTCTGTACCATTTTATTCTATTATTTTTAAATATTTATACTTTTATTCGGACCCTGTATATATTTAAAACCTTAAGAATATTCAATGTCATTTGTAGGACAGCTGTAATTCAAATGCATTCATCTATATTTCCTCTCTAGGATCCATACTACCAACGGCTGTGGATATGCCCACTGACATCTTTTTAAAAGCATTCTTTGGAGGCCATTCCGCACAATGGGCAATGTAGCTCAATCTGAGCGCTATTGAAAAGCGCTGCAAGCAAAAGCGGCAGTTCTCGATAACACACACAGATGGTTCTATCGAAAAAAGGCTCTCCCAGTAGCGCTGTTCTTGTAACGCACAAGTTTCCGGTCTCGCCAAAATCGCAGCAAAGGAGGCAATATTTTGCCATGCTTCCTTCTGCCCCTGGCCATCAATCAAACAGAGCAGCTAATTAACTGATGTTTTTGTGCTTCCCTTTAAAAACTGTTTTTAAAAAACACAAAAACACCAGTAGCAATGCATATTCATTTATTTGATGTATCAGAAAGACCTTTTTCACTGGCTTAGGAGCTGGCGCTTAATCGTTAACGCGCTCTGAAATTTAATAAAAAACCCTCCCCCCATTGCTATTTCTGGCTGAATTTATGGGCAGTGTCGAACGGGGGGCTATATTGTGCTTGGTAACTTTACAGACAATTGCTTGTGGAGGGATTTCAGCCAAAGAAGCATCACTTATTCATTGCTTTTGCCAGTTTAAGGGGAAAAAATGGCGATCGCAATGCCGGAAACTCAGGTTCAAGAGATTAGGGAGGGACATGCTTGCTACCACTATACTGAGAATTCACATGTCTTTTTCAGATGTGTTGCATGTTGTTCTCAAGAGCCTAGCATTTTTTTTTACGGGGAATCCACTTTTGGGGATTCCCTGAAAATCGCTACAATGAAGTGATTTTTGCAGGAATGTTGTAGGAGTGTTGCAGATTGTGTACGACGTCATGAATAACGAAAAATAAATAGCGTTACACAATGGTAACACTTCAGCAACATTAACGCTGTGCAGAATGACCCTAAGAATTGCTGTGAGGCCCCCAGATCCAGCCTGGGTCTGGAGAGGAGTTCTCACCTCCTCTCACAAGATGTTTCAGTACCTGAAAAGACACGGGGAAGACAAGAGTTCCTCGGCAGCTGTGCCACACACTCCATCTGGGTCAGGCTTCACAACTATTTTTAAAGAAATACATTTTTTTTAAATGGCTGTCACTTGAAATTTGGCCATAGGTGAATGAACCACATGGGGGAAAGGGGGGGTGCAGTAGATCCTCAATTTGTGTTCCATGGACAAAGTTTTGATACAACTGCACTAAAATTAAGATGTGACCCCTCCACCATTCTTACGGAGCAGTCTGAAATTCTAGGACATGATTAGGAGATGATTAGGACAAAGTTATCTTCTTTAGCTTGACTATAATAATAATAATAATAATAATAATAACAACAATAATAATAATAATAATTATTATTATTATTCGATTTATTTCCCGCCACTCCCAACAGGCTCATGGCGGGTAACAATAGTCTTAAAATCCCCCATTAAAACCCCCGTTAAAAGACTATAAAAATACCCAACATGGCGGAAAATACCAGTCTCCATTACCCAAACAAGGGCATTGGGGGATGGAGGGTGATGATGACTCCTTCAAACCTCCCCAGGGGGGCAATGTTCTTCCTTGCCAATCCCAGCCTCAACCATAGACCTGGCGGAAAAGCTCCATTTTACAGGCCCTGCGGAACGCTGACAGCTCACGCAGGGCCCGCAGCTTACCCGGAAGCTCATTCCACCAGGTGGGGATGAGGACAGAGAAAGCCCTGGCTCTGGTTGAGGCTAGGTTAAAGTACATAGTCTGTGTGGAGGCAGCCTAATTACCTCACAATTATGGAGGAAAGATTTTCTCTTTGAGCTGTCTACATAATTCAGTGGTGAAGTTCCATGAGAGGAACTCAGAGTGGTTCTAGACAAAAGTTCTAAGGTAGGCAAATGACATAGGAAATGGAAGCTTCCAGATCTTGTTCAGTGGTACCTTAACGTCATTACCTTGCACTGATAAGACATCATTTTAGCCATATCAGTTAAAAGGGTGAAGTCAAGGCCAGTGTCAGAGCAGGGTCAGTTGCCTGGGCTAGGGCTGATAACAGGGCCTATTGCAACTGATCCTCTCTGCGTTGCCACCTGTGCTCCCAACTGCAATCACTGCCAGTGCCACCAGGAAAAGGACTGCAGATGGTACAGAGAGCAGTGAGCATGGGCAGTGGGAGGGCTTGCAAGCAACCTGGGAAAAGTCAGGCAGGCATGCGGGATCCATGTGAGTGGGGAGGAGGGAAGGAAGGTACAGGTGAGTTAGACAGAGAAAGCGAGGTGGCCCAGAAAACTCTTTGGCTGGGCACTCGAAAACAAACAAATAACTTGGAATTAGATCTGGCTGAAGTACACACAAAACAATCAGTTGTTTGACAACTTGAACCTGCACATTTTCTCATTGTTTTGGCAATGTTATTTTCTACTCATGGAACAGCTTATGTTACTAAATTGGCATCTAGTCAATTCACTACGTTCTGAGCAGTCTCATAAAAGACACTCTGAGACTCAGAGACATTTCTCACTTTCAAAAATTTGGGCATGGCTGTCTACGTGGGGGACTTAAAAATCTATGCCTGAGCCGTCTGAAAATCTAGGCTCCCCACGCAGTCTGTAAAAACCTGACTAAACAGAGTAAGCTGGACTGGACTAAACTGTGACAGTGCAGGAGCTAAATTTTAAATAGAATTTTAATTTTCCTCCATAAACTGGCCATTTTAGAGAAAATCCTAAGGGCAGAGCCATTGAATATAAAAAGGTATTGAATATTATTCTATTCAGAGTCCTGAATGAGAGCTTAGCCTCAAAATTTATAACAGGGCACAAAATAGCTATAAGGAGGCCTTGCATTCCAGACCCAGCCAACACCCATCCCCATAGCAGCCTGAAAGACACAGAACAGAAAATAGTATTGTGGAGCCAACAGAGGTGCCCGCCAAAGAGCCAATAAAAGACAGATGCGACTACTGGAAAAATAAATTGCTGAGTTGGGCTTGTGACAGAAGGGGCAATTAAAGCCTTTCCTCTTTTAATCAAAGAATGTTTTGCTAGAGAGAAAGGAAACCAGCACTTCAAGCTTTGCTGGGCAGACCTTGGAACAGTCTCCATGAAAGATCAACAAGCTCAGCAAAAGGCTCACTATGGCCCTGCCTTCATCCCGTCTTTAGATACATGTGTAAAGAGATTTGCTGGACTTTAAGGCTGTCACATATGCGAGACCTTGCCAACCAGTCTCTCCAACACTTCAGACATTCCCAAGGTTCCTTTCTCTTGTAATTACCCATCAGAAAGTGAGCTGTAGCAAGCACCATAAGTTACAGCTAATCACTCTTAAGTGCTGGGAGCAGAGTGGCATTTTATTTTATTTTTTTGCAGAGAGCGGCAATCATACATGGTAAGTAAATGGCTGCCTCGTGTTTTGGGTTAGAGCACTTCGCCCAGCAAGTTACTCAGTGATGGATTTATGGTTGCAGATCACCACATTGGCACTTCCAGGTTGTACTGAATCAAGAACCAATGCGGTGAGGAAGCAAAGGATGCGGATTCTACTGAAGCCCTATTTGGAGGAAAGATGACTTGCTTTTTAAAGAAAGCACAAGAGCACACCCTGTCATCTCCGTTGGTTAACATGCTATACTTCATGCCTGTAGATTCTCTATATCATTTTTTAAAAATAATCTGCTAGCTTTGCTTATATATTATTTGCTTGATTTAACTCTTTTCCAGTTTCTTAGAATTCTTTGTGATCTAACTGGTACTGGAGGTAGTGAAACATCTTACCTTTTAGCTGTTTAATTGCCCAAACAACATATATTTTCCATTTGCTCTCTTGTCTCTGAAGGGCCTTTTAACTTGAATCTTCTCAGCGTAGGCGTAACTCTCTATAAATAGGGATGGACATGAACCAATTCATGACCTTAAATCCACCATGAATTTGGCTTTCTGTGCCCTCTGAAATCAGGTTCTAAATATTTGGAACCACTCACCCAAACATTTCCTGGACCTCTTGTCCAGTTTGGGGTTCGGACAATTTAAACCTAGCATTCTAGGCTAACAGTTCTTTAAAACTTCCGTTTCACTTCCCTCCACTTGGAAGAGGGGGAAGCAAAACAGAGGTCTTAAATGGATGAGCCATTTAAACCTCACAGCTTGAGCAATCCAAGAGGGAAGGAGAAAAATCAATCCCTGTAATGATTTGTAGCCATTTCAGTCTCACAGCAGGGCACACGCAGTAATCCACTGTGAGGCCAAAATGGCTGCCAGAGAGCTACACCCTAGCTACAATCAAACTGCAGATGTTCCTAGGATAATCCATACCCAAAGCCATGAAACACATCCAGCAGCACCCAGAGACAGATGGGGCAGTGGAAAGAATAGCTTTAGGGAGCTGTGAGGTCCCTGAGACATGAGGGGGGATAATGCCACATTTGTGGGGGAAGTGCTTTCTAGCCCATTCCGCACATACACACACAAACATACCAGCTGAAAATTATCCATGGTTGCCAGGCTAGCTGCTGAGCTTGATTGGTGGCACATGACCCAATGTCAGCCTCCCTCCCTCTGTCAGGGTTTCAGAGTTTGTGAATAGGGTCCTCAGAGAGGTGAAGCACATGTAGCCAAAGAATGGCAGGATACCATGCTCAGCAAACACCAGTTTTCTGATGATCCCTAGCCCCAAGAATGTATGCCTGGTCCTGCCCTTTTTGGCCCTGGCTCTTTTTGGCCATCATTAATTTACCCTCCACAACAATCCAAAACTAGCAATAGTCTTACATTGCTAGACTCATCCCACTTGGCCTTCAAGCAAAAGGACAGGTGGTGGAATCTGAAGGAATCTGTTAGCTTTTGAATTACCTTTGACTTGGAAGAGAAGCAAGGGGGAAACTGGCACAAAAAAAAATCCAGGAATATAGTGACCAGAAAGTGTACTAAGTGCTGAAGGCAGGAAAATCAATGCAGAATGAAAAAGAAAACCCAACACACATGCATGGTGAAATCGAGGGAAAACACCCAGGAACTCAGTTAAATCCTCAAAAATCAGGTTGGTGGGTAAGGCTGACTGAGCATACTTAGTCAATTTAAGTCTTTGTATCTTATGGGGAAGGAAAAGTTTCTCCTGAGCCAGCAAAAGCTCCCTGTCCAATAAACCAAGAGTTATATAACGTGCACATTGTCATCCACTTCTTATGGCATGTGTTTCCTTCTCCAGTGGTGATATTGGAAGGCCATTACAATAGACCATTACCTTGGCTACACTGTGGGAACTGTACTGGTTTGGTACAAAGATGCCCCAGGGTCACTTTGATTTTTTTTGTTTCTCTGTTGTTGTTTTTAAAAGCTATGTTAAGAAGTGGTGAGAAGGTTTTTGGAATGCTGGAAAGATATATAAAAATGAAAAGAAAGCAATCCACAAAACCTCCACAATTATAAAGATCTGTGGCTTTGGCCAAATTCCAGCCACACTTTTTAATATCTAATATCTAAGAAATAGAACATCAGAAATAGTCCTGACAGGCTCTGACCGAAGTACAAGCTGATGTTTTCCTGCAGCGTAAACACTGAGCCAAGATTACAAAAAAGAAATAGTGGATTGTAAAATGTAACCAGAGATGCCTGAGTATTTTTATGAGTATCATAACCCCATAAATCTGAAGCGTTTTTGTTTTGTTTATTAATTTGATTTTTAAAATTGTGCCTATAGATGGAGTTGATGAATGACTCCATTCCTTAATGAATTTCAGCACAAGCATTTCTTTTAACCACTTAACAATTCATAAAATGGTTCTGTGTGAGATAGTAATGTCTCTTGCTTCTAGATTAGCAGAACACATTTATACGGCAGTACACCAATTAACAAAAGTGTATATGCCCCAGTGTCTCTGAGGCAAATTTAAAAGCCTATTCCATATCAATCTATTGAACCATTGAGACAAATACTATTAGACCTGTTCTCAGCATCCTCCTGTCCTACATTTAAACATTCACCAGTTCATCAGTTTTGCATTTGTTAATCGGCGGTCTTCCGAGTAGCTTTAATTGTCTGAATCATCCAAAGGTCTTCTTTGTCTGCCAGCACTCGCCCTATCAGAATGTTTAAAAACATTTTAAAAATTGGAGATCTCTTGATAGAATTTAGAAGCAAAGAAGAAGGCAACCTATATTCTCAACCAGCTTGCTCTATTACAACTGACCTTCTCTTCTTGATTACCACACAAATCATACCCCCCATGTTTGTTCCCTCTCATCCATTAGACTATTTCCTCTATAACCATTCCATTGCCTGACTTCAGCTGGTAATTGGATTCATGTTCGGCAAGCAGCATTCTAACGAATAATTCATATGAAATGCGTGGTCAACGGCTGGAAGCATACGTTTAAGTCATATTTGTGTCAAGAAGGCAAGGTACCCCAGTGGTAATAAAATCATCTTTAATCTCCTGGTGCTGATTCTCTTAGCTCTCTCAATTTTATTAGAGTTGTGTCACCATATCTAAGTCTGTGTCATTATTATTGTAAACCGTAAAGTATTTTATATTTGGAAGATAGACAGCAACTGTGATGCATCAGCTTACTAAAACATAAGAACTGTGGCAAACCTCTCAGTGAAAGCCTTAGTTGCAATGTCAGTCCAAGAGAAACAAAAGACTATAAAATGGCTGGGAAATGTGGATACATGGTGGGCTGTTTGCTTGGGGATGTGTATAGACTATATGGTTTCCCAGTTGGAATAAGATTACAAGCAAACAAAGGATACAGTTCTGTGAGAAGAGTCCACGTGCACATATAATAATAGGTGTGGGATTCCTGAAGGGGAAAAATGACCATTAGCATAAGATTGGCACGGTTAATGCATGACAATTTATCTTCTGTTGTTGTTGTTGTTTTGTTTTTTAAATGCGTCCTTTTAATTTATGGCCATTGTGGGTAATAAAGGGCAAAGAGTAGTGAAGGAGATCTTCCTTTCAGTGAAAAAAATGGGACTACAATTTCTCTTGATTCCACAGATACAGCCCAGTTTTCTGCCCATTGCCTCCAAAACTGTGAGTTTAGAGTGGTCTAATTATACACGACAGGCGGATCTTTGTGCATTTATTCCCATATTCATATGTAAACTAGGAAAGAGTGGTACTATTTTGCAAAGAAAATATAGTGGATGGGCAAAGAGAATGAAATCCTGCCCTTTGTCCCCCTGACCTCAACACACTCTACTATAGGAAACATTCTTCTCCCATGATGAGAGGCAAGCTGCCCAACATAGCAGAGATATCTGGATTGGAAAAAAATAAAGCATAATTTAAAACAAGAGCTGACTGGAACGTTGGATTTTTGTCCAATTAACAAGTTTACAATCGAACGTGGGAATCAGTATCACCATGCCCTGAAAAAAAAGACAGGATGGAGTTTGTTTACTTTAGTATCCTTCAGCTACACTGACACATGGAAGATATCAATTTTCCCTTTTGGACAACCAACAATTTGCATTTGGTAATGCAAAAAGGAAAGAGAGAGAGAGAGAGAGAGAGAGAGAGAGAGAGAGAGAGAGAGAGAGAGAGAGAGAGAGAGAGAGAGTTTCCCCTTTCTTCTTTCCTGAAATACTTAAACCAACTGTGACAGAAGCTCTTGTAAGGCTGGCAGTACTGAAATTATGAAGTCCAGTCATTTTTAAATGATAGCAGTACAGTTTTAAACCCTGAGGGCCTAAGCCTCTGTTTTGGGGGGGGAGTACCCAAATATCTTATCACAACCTCTTTAATTGGCTCTGGCCTGATTTAAACATGATACTGATCCGGTAAAGCCCCTAGCTTTTACTCACACAGCTTCTCACCTGAACTGGTCTGCTACCCTTGTGAAGTAACTAGATTTCCTTAGTTACCTTGGATGTTTAGCCCCAAAGGGAGGGGCTCTTTTTTCAGTGTGCTAACATGTAGCGCTGCTTTGCAAAGGCAACAGTTTAAGAAAAGCCACATATATGAGTTAGTTCTTTTGACCTGACAGCATCATATTTGTATCTGAGTTCCAAATATTACAGTGACACTTCCTTTGCAGGAAAAAAGTCATTCCTCCATGCCTGTATACAGCACACTTTCTGAGTCCTAGGTATAAACTGCACAGAGCTTTTATTCCAATCCCAGGTCGATTCAGTCCCTGCTGTCTACACAGAATGTGATTTCCGTTTTGATTTTGGCCAATTTAAATTTTCCTTCTGCAACAAGGATTGATCCGGAGTGACCCTACCTTTATTGTGCGATATCTTAGAGTGCTTTTAATACTCAGTATTTTTAGAATCAAATTGAAAAAGCAGGCTGTTTTGAATCTGGGCTTTGCTCCGTGGTAGAGATTCCCTGATTGGCCAAAGCTGCTCATGTGACAAACTTGCCTTAAAGGAGAAGCTCCTAATTTCTCTCAACTTCTGGTTACATTTTACAATTGGATTTTTTTCTTCCTCCTCTGTCTTCTTCGATCTTCTCCCCCTCCCCCCAAGAAAAGAAAGTGGCTCCCTGCTTGGCTCCTCTCCTCCCCCCTTCAAGAAAAGAAAGAAAGAGGCTTGGCTCCCCCCCCCACCTTCTGAACTTCCCTAACCACGTGCAGAACACTTTTCTGTTTCAATGGGGGGGGGAAAGACCCGAGTTCAAATCGATCTGAATTCAACAGGACTGACAATGGAATAAACAAAGTAAGTGCAGACTCTGCCCTACACAATACCCTTGTTCAGCCCTCTGGAATGCAGATGTCTGGTAAAGCAGCAACCTTCCCATTGCCTAGCTCCTCTATATCTTTGCCTCTCAGAGTGTAACAAGTCAAGCCATTTAAGTATCTGACAGCGGGAGTGAGGCAACCATCCAAAAGACTCCAACTGTACATGATTACAATGCAAAAAAGATGCCCTTAAACCCACATCTAGGTGAGTGCCAAAGGTCAGAAGTTTTGCTCCCCAGTCTTGTCTTATTGCAAAGGTAAACTGATGTAGCAAAACAGCAAGAGCTATTATGTAATCTAATCTAATTGGAGTTCAATCCACTTATAGCTGCTTCTTCACAAAGCCTGATGAAAGAAATAGAATTTGCACTGGCACAGTGCTAGATAGACTGGCCCCATTGTCTGCTGTCTGTGAGCCAGGAAAGCATTTAAAGACACATGTTTGACTTTCGGTACATGAATGGCATTGCTGAAATCAATGGGAGTGCTCAAGTGCGTGTACTCCAGCTCTTGCTTAAGTGTTTTGCTGGATCAGAGTCAATGCAAGTGTGATTTTGAGCCTCTGGAGTTCTATAACAATTTATTGCTTGATTTTCAGACATCAACTTTCCCCGTCATAGAGTAAAGCAGCCCACTTGATGTGCACAGCAGCCAGTGCATGGCAAAAAGTATATTATTTGCTCCTCCAGAAAAAATTACATAGCCCAAGGAATGACACAGACATTTCAGGCAGAGATGCTGGCATCACTGATTTGGATAGGAGTGTAAGATAAGCCCAGTTTAAGGATTTGTGGGGACCTAGCAGAGCATAACTGCCTGCCTGCATTCAATGTTCTCCTTGCCTGGTGCATGTTCCTGTTCATAGGAAAGGAACAGGCCCATAGTAAGAATTTTTTTTTTGCTAGAAGGCAAATGTTTTGGTAGGGCACTGGATGTGAGGTGGAGAGCTGTAAGATATTATGCTTGTAGACAAAAAACAATTCTTTGCCTTCAGTTTTTTGAGGTCAGTAGCCTTTATTAAAGGGTTAGCAAATTACTGGAGGATCTCCAATTCATGAGTGAAATAATTTGGGGATTCCTTCTAACAATCAAAGAAGCAAAGCCCCCCTCCACCCCTATTCTAACCCAGATCTCCCCAACATGCTAACTCAGAAAACAAGCCCCCCACCCCACTGCATGGCCAACAACCTCTTCCCTACGGCATATTGGATTGAGGCGGTTCGGCTGTCTTCATGTTTCTAGAACTGTTGGCAGCGTTTGACATTGTTGATCACGAGTTGCTAAGCCCACTGCCTCACCAGAAAGGGGATTAGGGGATGGCCTTGTGATGGCTGGTCTTCTTCTGTTAGAACCAGACATAGAGGGTTGCAGTGGGGGAAGAGTTGTCTTTACTCTCCCCTACATCTATATGCGCCCTCTGGCACAGCTGGTCCAGAGTTTTGGACTGGGTTGTCATCAGTATGCGGATGACACCCAGCTCTATCTCCCGATGGATGGTCAGCCAGACTTAGTTCCCAGGAGGTATGCCTGGCCTTGACCAGGGCCAGGTCCTTTTCGGTCCTAGCCCCAACCTGGTGGAATGGGCTCCTGGAAGAGCTAAGTGCCCTGATGGAGCTCTCAATGTTCTGCAGGGCCTGTAAAATGGAGCTCTTCCACCAGGCTGCTCCCTCCCTATGCAAGTCTATAAAAGCCTGCCGGAATACACTTTTTGAGGCTGCCCCCTGGAGGATTGGTGGCTGTTTCAGGGTGGGTAGGGACAAACTAGGTTCTCCTGTAGTTGTGATTTTATCACCATCTTGGTTTTGTATGGGTATAGTTTTATGGGCATTTTTAGATTTTATGTAAACTGCCACAAGCCAGTTGAGTCTGAACGAGAAGCTGCCATTCTGAAATTTCCCACCAGGACCAACAATGAGGCTTACAGGCAGGAGATTAAAAGCAGGGAAGGGGAGCAAGGGGGGAAAGTGGAGGGGGAAATAATGGGGGAAAGGACTAAAGAGAAAAGAGGCAATGAAGGAACAGTCAAAGAGGAACTTAGTTTTTAAAAGGGAGGAAAGGAGAAAGGAATAGGTAAAGTCAAAACATTTTTTTTTGGGGGGGGGGGGTTAAAAGAGAAAAAAATTCCAAAGTGAAAGGGGAGAAGAGAGAGAAGGTGATAAAGAAAGAACAATTTTGTTTGAAGGGGAAGGGGAGACAAAGGTCACTGGAGCTCCAGGAATTTGCTGGCTGCTGTCAATACCCTCAGATCACTCCCCACAATGGGCAAGCTGAGCCGACCACCTCTGAAAAAAAATCTGTAAACCGGGGCTGTTCTTTCCCCAATCCTCTTGAATTTAGCCCATGAAGTTACTCTTGAAATCTCTAGCCACAGGCAACAATGAGTCCTACAATCCACATGGTGTCAGATTTAATGGATGGGGTGCACACGAACCTTACATTTGGTGAGGGGGCTGTTTGGTGAGAGGGGCAGGGCAAATTTTGGGGGTGGCACTACCCACTGTCATCCCTCTTGTACTGGTGGAGTAGAGCAGGCTGTTGCATCCATGTCCTCCTTAGGTTTCCTTTCAATGCCAGAAGCATGCATGCAAGCTCTCCAGAAGGCTGCCTGGCACCCAATTCAGAGGCTTCACTGGGAAGGCACCACATGGGGCCCTGGAATTACAGGGCCCATAGTATGTACTACAAGTGTTACATAGATAAACCGCTACTGGTGTAAGAAATGCAAAGTATTGTAAGCTTAAGCAGGACCCATTTTCTCTTTGACCTTTTTTGTAAATTGCCAAGATGGCTATACATAGATCATCATAACCAAGTCTGTTTTAGTCCATGCATTTTAGTTCCTTGAAGGCTTCTTTGGCTGTTGCTTAACATATTTTATTATGTTTAAGGTAGTGCCTACTCTTGCATTTATGGGTAGTTTGTTTTATGTTAGACATTGTTCCGTCTATCGGCTTCCGAATAAATCACTCATTCATTCATGTGACAAGTAAGAGCACCACTCAGACAGACAATGGCTATATTTCTTTTCAACTGCTGTGCTATGTATTAAGCTCAGGGCAAATAAAAGTGAGAGGGCAGCAGTGAAGATGGCGAAGGGTTTAAAAATGCAGTTGAAGGTGTTTTGTCTCCCCAAAAGCTCCAAAATAAGGAACATGTGCCATAAAACAGGCCTCAGGCTAGAATCAGACTGCAAAAGACTATTTTAAAAGGTGAAACTCCTCAGTTAAAATCTAGAGGGAAAGAAATGTTTTGGCCTGGCAAAAGAGAGCCAGGCAAGCCTCAAAGAAGAGGGCATTTCTTAGGCAAAATGCCACTGGTTGCCATCTGCCTCATGACTATAGGTGAGGCTTGTGAGGATGATATTAATTCTAGTGCCAAGACATTTAAGACCTTAAAGGGAAGAACCAGCATTTTGAATTTTATCTAGAAACAGGTAGCCAGTGCAATTCTTTCAGCACTGAAGTGATATGATCCTTGTATTCAACAGCAAACAGTAGCCTTTTCTATCATATTTTAGACCAATTGAGGCTTTCAAAACAGTTTTCAAAGATGGGGCCACGTAGACTGTATTACAGTAGTCTAACCTGGATATATTCAAGCATTTTCCAAAGTACCTCAAGGTTGCTTAACAAGTCCAGCATCCTTTCAGCACCAGAGAAAGTCTGCTCTTGTTTAGTCCAGCTCTGGTCCTCAAATGATGGCAGGAAGAGAGACAATTTGGCTGGGACAAGGCTGAAAGGTATATTTATTATTTGGACTACTTCAGCTGCCTGTCCCAGCATGTCCGACTCTTCATTGCCAGCCATATTCCTCTACAACATGAAATAAGACTGTATGTACAATGCTCACATCTGATTGTAGGGTTTTTTACTTTTTAAGTAATATTTTCTTACATTTTTTAATAAGACATACTCCAAGAAAAAAAAGAAGTATAAACCAAAGAAAGTCATACAGAAATATATTAAAGATGAAATAGGACATCAGTTACTTTCCCCATACTTCAGCAACCTATATCAAATACATTAGAGTTTATCAGTCTACTAAGAAATTATTTACTTACTTTCAAACTATTACAAATTACACATTTTTACCAGATATTATATATTTGTTAATAGTATCACTAATAATTATCAATTTCATTACAATGTTTCTTTTCCCTTACTCTATAATTTCACATACCATCAATTCATTCTTTTTACTTTTCTGCAAAAAGTCAACCGATGGTTTCCAGTCAATAATAAATGAAGTTACAGGGTTTTTTCCCCTCTAATCAAAATGGAGTTTTAATTTTTAATAGACTATATGCTCCTATTCTGTTCCCTTCCATCTATTTGGGTAAACATGCATTTTGACTGAGCCCAATGCCTTCTTCCCCATGTTTGCCTTGATACCAGAACAAATACCAAGCCCTCACATGGCTTTGTGTTTTAATTTTTAAAAGTATTTTTAGAATCTGTGCCTTGGCTTTTTTATTGGTTTTATTTTCTGTTTCTAGACTGAGAACTGTTATGATGATAATTTAAGCTATTAAATGTGTTTTTATGCTGCTTTACACTCTGGGGTTCAATGGTATATTAATCTTAATGATTGTATATGTTTCTGGTGGTATCTGTTTTATGTTGTGAGCTATCTCAAGTGGGTCTCAGGAAAAGGTCTTATGAGTGTTCTAAATAAACACATATGCAAATATTCTATTCATTTTCTTCAGTTATTCCCTATTTTCCTCTGCAATGAAGACTTAAAGTAGCTGAGAGTATATGACCGGCCCAAAGCAACCCAGCAAGTTTGGGTTTCCCAAATCCTATTCCCATAATCTAACGACTACACCATGCTGGCTTTCAGTTCAATATCCAAACTGAGTGTAGGTATATCAAACCACTTTAAATACCCTGCTTAATTCTCCCCTCTTCACTTCCCAAACAATGTTAGCTCACAATTTGCCTTTAAATGAAAAGTCAGTGAGGGTCAGCAAGATGTTACAGAATCCCTGAGGATGCCACCACCATTTTAAAGCTTGATGTGACTGATTTAAAATGCCAGAAGTATGGTAGAACAATACCCTCTTGTTTCTCCCCTCCAGTGTTTTTGCAAGTGCCAAGCCATGGAGGACATGAGAAAATTAGCATTTGAAAAGGTGCAGGGAGGAGACAAGAGTACCTCCTCCTGCCATGCTGCAAGCCTGATCAGAATTGGAACCCTGTGCCATTTTTAAACCACTTGTGTTAGGATTTAAAAGGGTGGTGCTGTCTAGCACCATCACATCTAATTTGGCCCTGAAATGCCAGTGTAAAAAAAAAATCCTGCTTTCCACTCAAAAACAAGCAAACATACAAGGAAAGCATGATGTGACTTATTATTAACAACAGATTATTTAATGTAATTTATTTAATGTAATTTAATATGGAAAGATTCAAGTGGGTAGCCGTGTTGGTCTGAAGCAGCACAACAAAATTCTAGTCCAATAGCACCTTTAAATCCAACAAAAATCAAGGTGCAAGCTTTCATGTGCATGCACACGAAATCTGACACCTTGAATAAATCTTTGTTCATCTTAAAGATGCTATTGGGTTCAAATTTTATTAAATATGGAATTGATGGATTTTATTATTTTCTAACCTAGTGACAGTTTTCAAATAGCAATGTGAGGTTTTTCTATTAATCGTATCAAGCCATACTCCTATTTGTGACTAACAAAAGCCATCAATAAAGTATATTAAAATATCACATTGAATTAACAGTTCCGTGCAGTTATTTTAAAGCTGTAAGAATTCAATCAATTTAGAATATTAATAACTTCTTTGCATGAGGTCTACCATGCCACACTTTACCATCTGTTCTAATTAATTCTGAATAATACAACACAACAATTCTTTACTGCTGAATTGTAAAAAATGGGTTTTGTTGATCGGAGCATTAGAAATTAATGTCTGCTTATAAAACCCCCAGCTGAAAGTGGCACCTAAGCACTGGGTACATTGAAGATACCCACAAAACAGAAATTTTAAAAACTGCTTACTTCATTTTATGGGGGAATGACATAAATAAGGAAATACATGGCAGCTTTTCAAATAGATCTGAATGAAATCTCCTAATGTACTTCTTGTCTAAATGCCAGTAAATCACTTCTAATCTTATTATTGTACAGGCACTAGGTACATTTTATAAGTGATCAATGTACAAAACCTCCTTGGAGACAATCACAACTTATCCGTCTTAGAGTTGAGGAGACACAGGCATTTTATGCAGTGGTAGCTGCTGAGTACCTAACAGCACAAACCTAAACATAATTACACGTATGTAAAACAATCTACCTGTACCATCACTTCCCAAGGGCCCTCCTACTGAACCCCCTCCTATGGCACTCACTGCAGTTCCACCCAACCCACTGGCTATCAGTATGAGTTACTTTAATGTTTAATTTTTCTACTAGATTTAAAGCCCATTTTAGTTTTTAATAAAATGGGCGCTAGACTGACCTTGTGGGCGTCGTCCGTGGTTGTTTGTCAGCTCAGGTGCGGTGGGGCGACGATCCTAAGGCTGCAAGGGCACTGCAGTGGTGGCGAGAAGGCGGGAGGGCCCTGGGCGGCAACGGCAGCCATTTCCATGCGGCTCCCAGCCATTGGCTTCCGGCCATTCCATGCGGCTCCCGGCCATTCCAATTTGCAAGTCTTATAGATGGCCATGGGATTCAAAGCAAGTTATAGGACTAACATAGATACAAATGTATCTAACTAACCTAGAATTAAAGAATCATAGTTCGAACATAATGTTTCATGTCAGACGAACTGACTACAGGTAATCGAATTAAAGGCATTTTAATCATTTACATAATAAAAGTGACACATTCCAGTATCATCTTTATACTCCCATTGCACTCCCACATCATCTTAAGAACTACACATGATATGACCAGGGGACCAGGGTGATGAACTGGCGGTTATTATGTAATTGACCATATGATTGCATTGTAATTAGAAGTATAAATGTTTTGTTTTGGAGAACCTGTGTGCTATCTGCCTTTTAGATAACTGCTTTTCCTGCAGAGAGCCTATCCCTCAACTGACATATAAAAAGATTTTTTGGTTTCTTACCCTTGGTGTTTTCTTTAATTTGAGTGTTGGGGACCCCAAGTTATCAACAAGTTATCACCTGTTTGATTAAAGCTTCCTAGCAACTAATACCACCCCCCATATGTAAGTCTTGAAGAAAACTGTTTCAGTGAATCTGAAGAAGTATTCATGCCCATGAAAGCTTATACCCAGAATTTATATATATATATATATATATAGTCAATAAAGAACAATTTTGTTTTTAAAGTTACTCTGATATAATGCCAGACTGAGACCTGGCAAATCTGTGTTTGATCTCCCATGGGTAGAACTACTCATCTGCACAGTCAGATCTTGTTTTCAAAGTTCTATGCTGAGATTTTAATACCAGGCCTAATCTGGATTCAGGTCATGGTGTAAAACAGGTTGCTAACCTCCAGGTGAGGTGTGAAAATCCCCAAAATGACAACTGATCTCCAGACTATCAGTGACTCTGGATAAAATGGCTTCTTTAGAGGGTGGACTTAATGGCATTATAGCTCACTGAAGTCCCTCCCCTCCCTACAGCCCACTATTCTCCAAAATCTACCATTTCTCTCGATCTTCATATTGCATTTAGATTTCTACCATTCATCTGGTATCATTCCTTTTCTTTTTTCCTCTTTTTCTAGTTTGGAGGGCATTATATGCTGGAATGTGACACCAATGTTGGGATAAACAAGGCCACAGATTTATTGCATCCCCACGGGAGGGTTGGCACAGCATGGGAGAGAGAGCCTGACCTTGCAGTTAGTGGACTGCACCAACAACCCATGGAGTCCAGAGGCGGTCTGGGGACCCGCACCGTTCCCAGCCGGGAGAGCAGATCCCCTTGCCTACTGAAGTCCGCCAATAAGGGAAGTGACCTATGTGGGGGAGCCACCAGGTACCAACCTGATTTGACTGTCCCCCCAGGCCACCTGGCAAACAAGCCCCTGGCCTCCCAGCTGGGTAAGGTCATATACATGCCACCTCAAGAGAGGCCTCAAACCTCAGGGAGTCCGATCGCACACCGGACTCCCTGCCAATAGGCTCCATGCCATGCAAACCCGCAGCTGTGACAATTATTGGAAAACAAAACAAAAACATCCACCTCAGAACCCTGAGCAATCCTGTATACAACAACATAGTTGTATGTGGGTGGGAGGGGAGCAGCTCCCGCAGCGTTCTAGGCAAAGAGGGCAAGACCCAAGCATGTACCAACTTAAATAGTCACCACAGGCCCCGCCCTGCCCTTGACACTGTGTGTGCTGCATTCCAGCAGCATGCGCACTAGAGGGCCTTTGGATGGTCACCTCTCCCTCCCAGCAAGCCCTCCGCCGCATCAACATTCTGCCAAGGTAAGTCTCGGCCGGGTTTTTCTTTTGTCTCTTTTCTTTCCTCCCTTGCTAGTTCATCTAATCCTAACTGCTTTGGCAGGGGCAGGGGGAGGTTGTTTTTAGCCAATGTAACTCTCTTCCTGAGTCCCCACATTGCTAAGTCTTGTGGTTCTTTCTCTACTTCACTTTCTTTCCCTGTCTCTCTGATATCTCTTTCTCAACACAGTCATTTTCTTAGGTGGCATTTTGGTGAAAGTGCTCTATGCTCTCTCCTTTCTCTCTCTTTTTTTCTGAGGAGCATTTATTCCTTTTAATCAGCCTGTCCTTTTCTATTCTTGACTGCATGGGGATCTTTGTTACAACTCCTCCATTTTGTATATGTGAAAGAGCCCATCCTGTCACACTCTCTCTTTATGCTCATGCTTTTAAATCTCAACTACCTACCTGCCAGAGAGGCAGAACTGGACCTGTCTACTGCAGCAGCCCTATCACCAAACAATAGAGTTGCCAATTCTGAGTTGGGAAATCCCTGGAGATTTAGGGGGAAACTCTGAGGAAGACTGGCTTTTGGCAGGGGAAGGATCTGATTGGTATAGTTTGGAGATCAGTTGTAATGTCAAAATATTTCCAGCCTCACCTGGTATTGTCAACCTTACCAAGCAAGCTTTTTTTGTGGATTAGAACTGTCTCCCAGATCCTGGGCCTAGTCTGCACACATAGGATAATGCACTTTGAATGTGCTTTGGCAGCTGGATTTTCCTGTGCAGAACAGGAAAATCTACTTCTAAAGTGCATTGAAAGTGCATTATCTATTGTGTGCAGACTAGGCCCTGGTATGTCTAGCTAGTCCACCACACTATAAATAAGGATTAAACTACACTTAAAAGATAGGAGTTACAATATTTTCTGACAAATTACCAATATATACAATTTTGAAAGGTCACATTATTCCTGCTGTTGAAGACAAATCTTGACAAGTGCAGCTGAGACCTTATCTCCAGCCACCCACTGACACAGTGGAGGAGCAGGGGATAGAAGAAGGACGCGCTGGATGAGCTCGGTGGTGCCTGGGATGTGGTGTCGCTCTGGGGCAGGGCTGGAAGACATGGGCACAGGGCTCCTTAAAAGGTGCCATGTTTAAGGAGCCTGGCCTCTTTTGTCCAAGCTGCCACCAGGACAGCTTCCCTCCAACCCACCCTGTAATGCTGGGTAATACTGTTTATGGTTTTGCATGGGCCTCTGTCATATATGCTCAATCTGCATTTTGTCACAGCTTGTGGTTTAGCATGAGACGGAACCTGTTTGGGGGGAATTTGGCCTGTGCATTGGACTTCCCAGGTCAGGGGTCTCCTTATGAGGTAGCAGATCTGTGAGTAGGGACAACTCAGCAGGGGACGAATGGGGCTTGCACTGCCAGGTATTCTGGGGTGGAACCAAGTGAGGTGGGTGCATATTCTTGGCACTCCAGAGTTTACAGTGCCAGGCGGCCTTGGGAGACCAAGGGAAGTATGTGCTTCCTCTTGGTACCCCAATTGGGACACTTTCCTGTGGTAAGAATCCAGTGGTAAAGGGATCCACATTCCTGGTTGGGGTACTGGGTGGGCCCAGGGGCCACTGGTTACCAGGTGGTTGGCTGACTGCAAGTCAGGCTCCCTCTCCCATGCTATACCAACACTGCAAAATTAGTAATAAAGCCATGGCCCTGTTTAAGCCAACGGAAACATGTGTGCATCTTCCTTAAGACCCAAGATGCCCTCTTGCCAGTCAAATCCTTACAAATCCAACACAGTTCTTGACAAGGAACCTCGACATCTCCTTTCCTTTGGTTTTCCAAGGTAATCAAAATATGGAACAACACTTGCCAGATGATTTAGTCATTTATATACCTGAATCTAACATGTGCTTGCCTTTTGCAGTTCTTCAACATTATTTTTAACTTTAAAAGTTCAGAGAACAGAACACTTAAAATACAAAAATCTGTGGACACCAAATTACTGAAATCAGCAGTCGTTCAACATCCTATACTATATGGAGGAAAAAAGGTGGCTCACATGCATAACTCTCTTGCCCAGATGCACACACACACACACACACACACACACACAGAGTCTATCATTATTGGAACACATGTTCACTGGATGCTGGCAAAACAATGATAAGAAAGAATAATCTTTTGGTATTGGTAAGGAAAGGTGGATAATCGGATCTTCATTCCTAGATTCTATACAGCCCACCAAGAAATCCATTTTAAATAATAGTATTGTAGGAAATTGTTAGGCTTATAAGAGGAAAAAAAATCAATGTAATACAAATTACTCCCATGGCCATACCACTCTTCCCCAACTAGTGAGTTTCAACATTATCTTCAAACAGAAACATCTTTCCTAAATTGGATAAGCAGCCTATAAAACTGAACATTTTACTGAGCATTAGACATTTTAAAGGTATTTGTAATTTAAAGAAAGATGAACTTCTTAAATAAGAAATGAATATCCTTGTGTTTTATAGTTCACTATAAATTGGAACTAGAACATTCCAACTGTTTCAAATGTTAAAATGGTTCTTATCAGCATATTGACATATAAAATCGGAGTGACTATTAGTACCATATTTTTGCTACCAACCAAAATATTCCATTTGGATTAAATAGTTCCTTTTCCTTTAAACAGCCTTTATGAAAACAGTGATGTAGAATTTTTTGTTAGGAACATTTCTTGTGATGGTGCTAGGTATGTTTGTGATGAGAGCTGTTGTATTTTGTTGCAATTAACAGTTCTTTAGTGGCAGTTCCAACAGTTTCAAAACTGAGTCAGCAGGTATAGCTGGCTTTCAGTTTCAGCTAATTTGCTACAATACTCTGAAGAAGATATGATGTGTGTTAAGAAGCGGTTTGTTCTCAAACCAAGCTGGGGTATGTATGTGTTTATTTTTCCAACAAATTTTAAGTATTTTGCCTGGATTTTGTAGACAATTTTGGAAACCAATAGATCATTTATTGTTAAGCACAGAAGACTCTGCTGTACCCATGGAAGTAATCCTCTGTTTGAATCACCATTTCATTACAGATCACAAATAACACCCTCAAGCAATGGAATAATGTTTGACTTTTTATCAAACATGCAAAATAGTATTGTGATCAGCCCATGATTATCCTGGGTAGGGTTGTGAGCTAATGATTAGCACCCACAGGGGACAGGGGAGTTGGGATATGCAGAATGATGTCATTTCCTTATTTATGTCATTTCTGGTTTGAACCCAGAAGTAACCTCACACGACTCTATGATTTGACCATAGTGTTTACATGGAATTTTAGAGCTGTGCAATATCACTTCCTGGTTCAAACTATGGAACAGTAGCAGGGGTGAAGGGGCTTCTGCCAGGAAATTGAGAGCACCTCTCTACACTACACATTAGTCATATGTAACCCCAGCAAACTTTAAAAAATGTAAGCCCTCACCAACAGTGACTGGTGGGCCAATCATATTAAATACCATTATTGGGCAGAAAACCACTCAAATTGTTGGTGTAATGGTTAGGAGTCTAGATTTCTTATCTGATGAGGCAGGTTTGATTCCTCGCTTCCCCACATGCAACCAGCTGGGTGACCTTGGGCTCACCACAGCACTGAAAAAGCTGTTCTGACCAAGCGGTAATATTAGGACTCTCTCAGTCTCACATACCAAATATGCACTGGATGAAATGCCCGGGCTGGTGGCAACAGGGCTGTGGGCTGATTATGCCCAATGAATCCACCATCCCAGGTGCCGCTGAGCCCTGGCCCGTGTGTATGTGGGGAATGACGGGGCATCCCACCCTGCCACCCTGGGGCCCACCCAGTTCCCCCACCAGGAATGTGGGTCCCTTTGCCGCTGGATTCCCATCATAAGGAAGTGTCTACTTGAGATGCCAAGAGGAAGCACACACTTCCCTTGGACCCATGCTAGGACACCTGGCACCATAAACCCTGGGGTGCCAAGGAGAGGTGCCCACCTGCCTTGGTCCCACCCTGTGTTATGTGGCCCTGGGAGCCCCATGCCTTCCAGCCAGATTGGCCTTGCTTGCAGACCTGCCACCTCATAAGGGTGTCTCAAACCTGGGGAGTCTGATGTGCAGATTGAACTCCCCCAAAACAGGCTCCATCCCATGCCAGAACTGCTAGCTGTGATGAAATGGATTCCGGGTACATGTTTTACAGTGGCCAATCAGACATGAACTATTAGCCAACATGACAGGGTGAGTGGGAGGGAAGCTGAACACACCACAGCTATTAATCCTACTAATGATATTTTTACAGGGTGAAGGCCTCTACAGATATATTGATGCTGACTCATAGAGATGCATTTTCTCTATGGCATTCAGGGAAATAGACATGGAGCTCCCATTACAAATAAAGTTTGCCTTTAATTCCTAGATCATCACTCTGCTAACATGCCCCATAATTTGAGTGGGTGAGATTATGTTATACAGTGTTGTATCCTGATGGAAGAATCACTCATGAAGAAACAATGGTTAAATTGTAGAAGAATGTCCTCCTTCTAACAGTAATAAAAGGCAAAGACTTACCTGGCCGCCATTTGGCGGGCGGAGGAGCAGGCGCCAGCAAGAAGAGGCGTGAAGTGGTGACGTGCCAGGAGGCATGTAGAGGACGGCCCGACGCGGGACGTAATGGGCGGGGAAGTGGCGGGCTATATAAGCGCCACGTGCGCTGGCCTCGGCCTCTTTTCCCGCCCGGAGCTGCAAGCGGAGGAGGCTTTCCCACCCACCCACCCTCCCTTGGGGTTAAATGTTCAGTGTGGGGGATCCTGTTATTGTTGTTTTGTCGTTCATTTATGTCACAGCTTAAGGCGGGGCAGGGTGGCATAGGAAGAGCCTGAGTTTTTTGGGGGGAGTACGGCTTGCGGCCCTGACTCCCTGGTTGGGACCTCTTAAGAGGTGGCTGTGCGTGGAGGATTTGACCCTTCGCGGAGAAGGCTAGGTCTTCACGCAGCCGGGTGGCCTGAGGTTTGGACCAATGGAGGTGTGCGCCCCCTGCGGTACCTTGGGTGGCACTTCCCAGGTAGGATTCCCTGTGGCCAAGGAACCCCTCTCCCAGCTGGGAAAGGGGGAAGGATCCTGGCAGGGCCACTAGGGAAATGGGTACGGATGTGGTCGGCTGACCACTGAACAGGCTCTCACCTTTGCCAACCCAACACTCCAGGTTATGTGAGCAATAAAAGCTGTGGCCGGTTATGCCAACTTGACATAGGTGCAAGCGTCTTCTTTGGGGCCGGTAATGCCCTCCTGCCTGTCAAAAACCTCTTGCTTAACAAGGAACCAGACACACAAAATACAATTTGAACAATGAAATTTCAGACTATTGTCCTTAGCTTAAAGAAAAGGTTGTATTTGTGAAGTTTTTGCTTACTTAGGTTTTCAAAGTCAGCCATATGAAATACTCATCACATTTTCTGTTGTGTTATTCTGTCCAGGGAAATTATTATTTTCATGAGAGTAGAATTTTAATCCTGCTCCTTGGAAGAGGGGAGGGCAAAGCCCCAATAAAATTATAAATGACCCATCACCAGGGCCCATTATTTTAATTGACATCTGTGAGATATTTTGTTGGGCTGCATCAAGACCAATGAGCACCTTTGTGTGCCCTTCAGACAGTGATGGTGATCATTAGAGATTTACTGGGGTCATTAAAATGAGAAATAGCAGTAATGCCAAGCTCAATATAAGCTTCCCATGTGTAGTCATCCCAAAGCGTGACAAAACCAGAGCAGGCTCAGTTGAGCTCACACATTATTCCAATACCTTTAACCCTAAACATAAAATACCTCTAACTTGAATAACACGTTAATGCTGTAAAGTCATGTTTGTGGCAGATACTGCTATGGAAAGACACGCTGTTTCAATGGAAGTTAAAGATTACAAGTTTTACAGAAAGTATATTTATGATGGTACCAGAGTGTGTGATCATACATTAAAGTCAAATGGTCAGAGATCAATCAAATAATATTCAGGAAGTGTTAAGAGAAATCATGGCAACCAACAGTGGGAAGCTAATGAAGAAGAAATGCTAAGATTCCAAGGATGGCATTTCTCCAGTTATACTGGATAATGCAGATTATTGTTTGGATTTTAAAATTTTTTTCATGTTTATGTTAAACTTGTAGAAATCAACAATTTTAAAAAGTGAAATAGATTCAGTTGGGTAGCTGTGGAGGTCTGAAGCAACAGCACAAAGTTTGAATCCAGTGGCTCCTTTAAGACTAATGAAGTTTATAAAACGCTACTAAGGCATATAGCGGCCACCATTGATGCCACAGGGGCGCCCAGTGCGGCACAGCCCCAGCAGCGTCATCACGTCGTGCCGTGGCATGACGGCGGAGGGGCAAGGTGCCCAGCCTTAAATAGGCCGGGTGCACACGTTCTCGCCTTCTCTGCATCAGACGCAGCACGGACAACTAACCCCCACCCACTTGGTTTGTAGTATTCTTGTTGTCACAGCTGCGGTTTATGCCCAGTAGGGAGCCTGTTGGCAGGGAGGCCTGTCTGCACATGGGACTCCCTGAGGTTGGGGGTCTCAATAAAGAGATCGGCCCTCAACCGGGTGTGGCCTACCTGGCTGGGAGGTCAGGGGCCTGGGGCCAATTGGCCAGGGGACACCAATGGAGGCAGACGCTCGTTGATCACTCTTCGGTCACTTCCCAGATGATTCCGCAGTGGAAGGCATCCCATCCTCCCTGCTGGGAGTGAGGTGTGGAGCCGGAGCACCACAGTTCATATTCGCAGCTGGATGGCTGACGGGGGTCAGGCTCCCTTACTGGCATAGGGCCAACCGTCAGTTGCGGGTTCTTGTTAATAAATGGCTGTGGTCAATTTATTTGCCAAACTGGAGTTGTGTTGTCACTGGAACAGTCACCACCTGCTAGTCAATACAGTTATCTCTGAATAAACACTAGGTTCATGTACCTCACTAACTTTTATTGGCCCTTAATAGCTACCAATAGAAGTTCTTATTAAAAGGTATATTAGCTCACATTTTGTTTTTTCCAGAGCAAACTGACAATGTTGAGTCAACAAGAATTTTGCCAGTTGGTTGATGAGGAGCAGTGGCAATGGAAGAGCCTTGTTTATTGTTCAAATACAGCCTGGAGTCACTTATGTTCACCTTTGATTGAGTCACCCAGGGAGAACTATGGAAGGAGATACAGGTGATGTTACCTCCTGGAGTGTCTCAGGATGGCTTGATCAAAGCCAAACATGTGGACCCACCAAACCTTCACTTTCATTATGGTCTAGGAGTGCTTGGTTTCAATGACCAACAGAATCATTTTGTAGGAATTAGCAGAAAAGAAGGGTGTGCTTCTGAGAAAGCATGACCAATTCATAAGTTCACCTAGAGAGTTGTTCTTGTGGGGAAGAGAGAGTTTTGTATTGCATTTTAATAGAGGTTCATCGTCATCATGTGATCTCACTCTGCATTTTAACAACAACCTGATGGGACTATATTCAACAGCTAATGTAGTGTAGTGGTTTCGAGTGGTAGTCTCTAATCCAGAGAACAGGGCTTGACACCCATTCCTTTGTGCCAGTCACAGTTCTCTCAGAGTTCTCTCAGTCTCACCTACTTCACAGGGTACCTGTTGTGGAGAGATGAAGGGTAGGTGATTGTAAGCCACTTTGAGATTCCTTAGGGTAGTAAGAAGTGGGATACAAAAAAACAACTCTTTTCTCTGAGAGGGAGATGGGGGGGGAGGAAATGCAGGAAGACAGCTTTATTACTTTTGTCCCTTTTGCTGCTTTTCATAACCCCCTTCCCACCAAAAGACTGACTCAAGCCAGTGAGGGAGCTCAAAAGCCCCCCTTCCCTGCAAGATCAAAGGCAGGCTGGCCCTGAGGCACAGTTAGTTCACTACTTCAAACACTTCAATAACCAAATGATTCAGAAAAGGCCATGTGAGAGAAGGCAATGCACATGGTTTGGTAAAGTGCCAAAAGTTTCCTGGCTTAAGCAACTGACACTTCTTCGATTTATGGTGTCCTGAGCACCTCGGCACTGTTGACTTCACCTCACAAGGGGAAGGCTGCAGCCATCCATTGAACTACTGTTGCATCTTTGAAAGGCAGCATGAGGAAGAGCCCCTTGAGGCTGGCACATGGCTTGAGCAGCCCTGAGTCCAGGCTGGTACAGGTAGTGTTGATAGGAACATGTCACACCTACTGCTTCCTCTTCCATTATCACCTGGGACTCTTCAGCCATGACTTGGTCCTGACTCAGCTGTTGAGAGGTAATGGTGTCCCATCTTTCAACCTGTTGCAAGAATGACTGAGAATGTGCTCACTTGAACACTTCAAAGACAGTATTTATCCTTTTGGATATATAGTGAACTATTACTTTACAACTCACAAACAGCTGCTGCGTGTGTGCTTATGTGTGTAGATTCCACCATTCAACAAGATATGGATCATGATTGAACTGGCCATTCTGGCACTCTTTTTTTTCCCCTGGGGCAATTTTAACTTCACTGTCCACCCCTTTGGCTCCTTGTATGATTCCTGGTGTTCTCAAGCTCACACACAGTGCCTTCATTTGTCCCTTTCCAACAGTGGAGTGGTTTCCTCCCTTGCTTTCTATGGATCCTCACGGGTGGCTCAGTGCAGAAAAAGCAACACATTTCATCTGGGAGAAATACACATGTCCTTTTTTTTCCCTTATGTTTTGTGTCTATATTGAATGCAATTTGTTTTCATTTGGATAGCTTATTTTGCACAGCTATTTTACGTGCATGCGCACAGTATGGGGTCCTGCAAATGATTCTTTAGCCAAGAAATGAATGCAGGTTTTCCCCCCCCCCCCAGTTGTGATTGTTTTATATGAAAGCTGGAGCATTATTACGATCATCTCTGAACTAACATCACAGAACCTATCTTGGAAGAAAGGGGGTGCCTGAGATTTTGAACTGGTTCTTGCCTTCTTTTGATTATCCTGTTTGTTATATCAAATGGAACAAAAAAGTGAACTCCTGGGGGAATCAGATACTGCACTTGTTTTAATCCATGTTCTTTGATTTCCACAAGTTGCTCAGATTAAAGGTAGGTGTTCGTTTGCTGTCTGATGTTCCTTCTCCCTGTGCTGTTAGCTGTGAGAAGGAGAAAACTTTACAAAGGTCTTTGTCTGAGGTCTTTAGCCAATGAAATACCTTCCCAGATCGACTGCAGGGCTGTTTGATGGTGGAGGTAAAACTGCTTTCTGTCAGTCAAAAGGGGAGCCAAGTAACTGGCAGCACTGGGCTTTCTAAAGAAGCCAGAAATAAACTCTGAAATCTTCCTCCTCATCTCCTGAATGGACACTCAATGTAAAATGTGACAGAGAAATGTGGCTTTCTTTCATGCTTTGAAATCCCAGCAAAACCCAGCTTCTGATATTATTTCACTGAATATCATCACAATCACAAGAAAAAAAAAACTTATAAAGGTGGGCGTTGAACCCAAGAAGTACCCCCCCCCCAAAAAAAAGTTCCACTGTTAGAAATGTGGTTCTACAGAAAACTAATGTTAAAATATTACACTGTAAATTAACATCAATTATACCCAGTATATTTATTTTTCCATGTTTAAATGTCTGGTAATATAGTTGGTCGTAGGGTTGCCAGCCTCCATGTGGAATTTGGAGTACTCCTTGTTTTTTTTTTCCTTCTGGAAAGAAATGGCAGCTTTGGAGTCAATGGGATCGCATCCCTATCAAAGCCCATCCCCTGCAGGCTTCTCCCTCACCCATAAACCCCCCAAGAATATCCCAATCCAGAGTTGGCAAATGATGTGACAGCAGCAATATGGGTAACTCTCCTGCCAAAATGCAGGGTGCAAGCTTTCAAGCCACACAAAATTCTGCCTCACGCAAAATCTTCAAGAAATTGTTTTGAAAAGGAGGTTTTCCACAATACTTGGCTGATTTCATCTTTGCTTGGTTTTAAAATACAAAATGAGCCTGGCTGATATAATGCTTACTGTGCTTTCTATAGCATGACCAAAACCTATTTTTTAAAAAACTAAGCAAGCACCTTTAAATATCAGGATTGTTGAAGAATGTCCTGTAACATTAAATTTCCTGTAACTGTGAACTGTTGGTGTGTCAGTATTTAATAGCCTGCTACTTTTATTGGTACACAACAGTGAACATGTTTTAAGCATATGTTTAATGTTCCTGAATGAGTCAGAATACTGTGTCTAATACTTGTATAAACCTATAATACACCCCCCCCCCCAATGCATGTGCTATGGTAAGATAACATATTTTCCCCAAGTTGTTGGAAGCACTAATTTCCTCTCACGCCTCATGATTCTTCCAAGGAGCGTGTTATCTCATTGTAACACATTCCTTGTTCTGCCTGGCTACTTAATTATTATACATAGCATTCCAGATCCGAATAATTATCATCACAAGTGAACATTACATACTGAAAGGCCCTTCAGAATAAGCAAAGATTTTTAAGCCTTGCCCTAAATAGAACCTTCTTGGATTTTCAAAAAAAGGATCCTCCCCAAATGGCCTGACAATAAATGCTGAGGAAGAAAAGGAAGAGGGCAGCTTTCATATGACATATGACTTGCCCACTGCTTCGTTTCTATTTAATGTTTTTGTAGGATATTTATGGAGCATACTGTATCCTTATCCAATGTACATTAATATCCACTATTTGCATATATCTGGACCTCAAAGGTACACAAGCCTCCCCTCATTTCACACTAATGAAGTAAAACTGGGCCAATAGGCAAGCTTTGTCCTGAAACTCAAGCTTTGGAACTTATTCTTAATGGGTAACTACAGGTCCATTCCGCACGACTTCAAAGTAGCATAAGGGTTGCAAATTGTAAACGCTACTAATTTGCAGTTCCACAAGACGTCGCACACAATCTGCCACACTCCTGAAACAGTCCCGCAAAAAGCAATTTGTTGTAGCGCTTAAAGGGAAATCGGGAAAGTGGATTCACCCTCCAAAAAGCACTACACTCTTGCAAACAATTTACAATACTAGCGAAAAAGAACTGTGTGTTCCCATTATTGCGGTTCTAGCAAAGTCCTTCCCCCTGGCTCTCTCCTCCAAACTTCTGGAGCAAGCAGAAAGCAACGAACCGGCAAGCCTTCATTCACCCAGCAAGGCTTCTCCGGCTACAGTCCCTTCACAGAAGTGCTTTAAAGCTCCCCTAAGTCCCCAAGCACAACACAGCCCCATTGCCAGTTCCCTTAATTTTCGGCCAAAAATCACGCCCGTGCAGGGGGGGGGATTTTTCTTTTCACTCGGGGGAGCATGGCAACGATGAATCACCAGCTCACACACCAGCTGCCAGCTAAATGGGGCTCTCCGTTGCAATGAATTAACGCATATTCGTTGCAACATGCTTTTTTTTTAACTTTTCCTAAAGGGAAAGGGGCTTTCCCGGAGCATGATACCAACCGCCCATTGGCTGTTTGTTTGACTGATGGCCAGGGACGGGACAAAGCACAGGAAAAATCGCTTCCTGTCTAGCGATTTTTGCAAGACCGGAAACCTGTGGGAAACGAATGAAATGCTACTGGATTCCACTAAAAAAGCAGGTATGTGTAACGCTGTAGATTGTACTTTTAAAAATAGCGTTTCCGCTTTGTGGGACCAATTGGCAACATTGGTCCTTGTGCAGAAACACCCACAGAGTTACCAGCTTCCTCAGATAATGGAGTCTTTTATGACTTCTATGCTTGCCTGTTCATGGTAACTACTGCATGTGTCAACTGGAGATCAATACCTTATAAGTTCTTTTACATTTATGTCATAGCTAATTTCAATTTCGCATGTGCATGTATGGTGAATAGTTCATCTCTTTAAAGTCACATGATCATGATGCCACATTCAAAGATCATATTGCAGTATCAGATGTTATTTAATTCCACTAAACCAGAGTTATTTGCTTAAGATATATGTGGCCAGCAGTCCTACTTATCTCAAACAAAGCATTCTCTGCATTTTACTGTGGGGCTTTTTCTTGTATGTGTGTTGCTTTGATCAGGATATATTTCAAGCTACAAACATAAACTTGAATTGTGCACCTTATAGTTTTAAAAGTTTAGGAGCTAGAATTTATTTGCCCAATTTGGAGCCAAAATCGAAGAGGTCCCCAATTTAATGAAAGAATAATGGAAGTACCACATGTCTGCTGTTTTGTAGGGACTCACAACAATGATTAAATGTATGAATTATCAACACAAAGTAATAAAAAACCTTAATGCAGCCATTTGCATATAAATGTTTTGTGTAACAATTTAGCAAGGCTTCCCTTACATTATTTACAGAGGCCACAGAGTTGCTGCATCTACTGCAATAAGATATAGCTTTTTGCCTGTTAGCACTGATAAGGTTACTGTGTTCTCATGTGCACTAATGGACATATGTACATGCAATCTCTCTCTCTCTCTCTCTCTCTCTCTCTCTCTCTCTCTCTCTCTCACACACACACACACACACACACAGTTTTAACACCAAATGATAAGTAAGGAAGCCTGTATTTTAAAGGTATAAGCCTATGTTTATAATGTCTTCCAAATATTGTTATATTCTTAAATCCAAAGCACTATGTCTGGGGTTCTGTGCCTACAATACAACTTTTCCATTCCTTGTCCCTCCAACAAAGACATTCCTGTGGATGAAAGACATGGTGACCATCAGAGGCCTAGCTGGGCCAGGCCTGGGCATAGGAGAAGAGCCGTGCCTTTGAGGCCTGTCCCTCCCCCCCACCTACGGTGTCCCTACATGGACACATATACCATGTTGGGCTTCGTGGTGCTGCGGTAGGCCACCACCATGCATAATCAGTATAGGTGCTGCAGTCTTTAGTGCTCAGTGTAGAGGCAAAGATGAGTGATTAGCATATGTGTTGGCATTTTATTTGAGGGTTTGCTCTTAGTTTTTTCAGGTTCTATTTATATTTTTAAAAAGGAATTCCCCCCCCCCATCTCTAAAGGAGTATAAAAGGGACACAAAGAATGAGGGTGGAACTATATAACAAATCATATATACCCAAGCTCACTATACACTATAAAATATAGAACAGGACAAAAGTTTTCTCCCCAAAATCCCCTTCATTATAATCTTCAAAACATTCTATACAAAACACAATATTTCTTTTCGGCATTTTACATTTAAAATTGAAATATCTAATTTCATATCCAGTATATTTTACAGCTGTATTATTAATTTTGTCATTACTACACATTTCATTTTTCTTCTTTTCTATACATTTGTTACAGCTTCCAATAAAATCAATTTTAAAATCTATTAATTATCTCTCATTGAATATAAGGTACTATTGTTCAAAACCTATTTTATACCTTAATATTAAAAAAATTGTGCTCATTCTATTTCTGCAATACTATTGAAATAATAAAACTATAATAATATATGTTATAATAGTGAGAGATGTCATCATAAATATTTTTATAAGAACAATTCATCATATATGTTAAATATTCTAAATAACAATTTAAAAGTAGAATTTATTTTTGAATCATCATTTCAAAATCATGATTGCATCAACAAAATAATTTATATGCCTATGAAGTTTAAATTTAACAAGGAAGGAAGGGGAAAGAAATAATTTTAAATATATATAATTTGGAAGGCGTACTGGGAGGGAAGAGAAAAAAAATAATAAAAATGAAAAAAATAGAAAAAAACAGAAAAATATTACTGGATATTATTATATTAAATTGAATATTATATTAAAACTAGTAATATAGCCCATTGTATAAAGGAGACAATGGGCGCTAGGAGACAGGGGCAGGCGAGGGGCGGAAGGTAACCTGTAAGAGGATGCTGCTCCTGATGGGTGCTCCTCGGCGGCTCGGCGCTTGCGGGTTTTTTTTCTTTCGGTGGCTCCTCGGCTGTGTTTTTTGTTTCAGCGGCGATGAGGGCAGGGAGCCCCCGGCAGGCTTCCCTCCCCCCCCCACCCACCCAGCCGAGGCTCTCCGGAGCCTTCTGCCGGCCGGCGGAGCGACCTCGCAGCGTCTACGACGCTGCGAGGCTGCTCCTCCGGGCGACAGAAGGCTTCCCTTCCCCCACCCACCCACCCAGCCGAGGCTCTCCGGAGCCTTCTGCCGGCCGGCGGAGCAACCTCGCAGCGTCTAGGACACTGCGAGGCCGCTCCTCCGGGCGACATAAGGCTTCCCTTCCCCCCCCCACCCACCCTCCCAGCCGAGGCTCTCCGGAGCCTTCTGCCAGCCGGCGGAGCGACCTCGCAGCGTTTACGACGCTGCGAGGCCGCTCCTCCGGGCGACAGAAGGCTTCCCTTCCCCCCCCCCACCCACCAACCCAGCCAAGGGTCTCCGGAGCCTTCTGCCGGCCGGCGGAGCAACCTCGCAGCGTCTACGACGCTGCGAGGCCACTCCACCGGCCGACAGAAGGCTTCCCTTCCCCCACCCACCCACCCACCCGAGGCTCTCCGGAGCCTTCTGCCGGCCGGCGAAGCGGCCTCGGAGCGTCTAGGACGCTGCGAGGCCGCTCCACCGGGCGAGAGAAGGCTTCCCGGCCCACCCCCCAGCCGCGGCTCTCACCAGCCGCCCCCGCATTTTCCCTGAGCAAGTGAAGCAGGCAATGGGGAGCCGCGCTTCGCGCGGCTCCCCATTGGCTGCTTGGGGCGGGATTGACACTCGGAGGGGCCAATCAGGAGCCGCTTCGCGGCTCCTAATTGGCCCCTCCGAGTTTTTATCCCGGACCGGCCCCGCCCTAACTCCTCCCCACTACCCCTTACTCTTTTATACAGTCCGTGGCGCCCGTGGCGCCACGGGCTGTGTACAGATGAATGGAAATGCCTTAGAAAAAGGAAAAAAGGAAAAAGGAGAGAGAAAAAGAAATGGGGGGGGAAGAGTATAATTCTTTAATCTGTTGGCTCTTGAATGTGTATACTAGTCTATTAATCTGTTCTATCTTATCCAAAGGCTGGTAAATTAAAAAATTGAAGGGGGGGCTTGCCCAGCAGCGGTATTCTTTTATTTTCCAATGTGCAAAGTCATCTATATTTCATCTAAAAAAGGGAAAAAATAGTCCAAATTCCATAAAACATCCCCAGATAAAACCAAAGATAAAATAGCAAGCGTCACTGGTTCACTGAAACCATCTACCAAGTTAGTCACTTGCATAAACCCTTGTCACATGCCTAGGTCATCATCTTCATAAACTGTAAATACATTGCAAGTCTCTTGTTAAATATTATAGGATTCAAGTGGCACACATCTGTATTAAGGAAGTGGCTATTTATGGCACTCTGATAAATGCAGGAATGTAGACTGTTACAGTGATCTAGAAGTAGGGACAGGACAGCATGAGACTTCTGCAATTGGTACTCCAATTGACTTACAGGAGGGCATTATGGGCTGGAATAAGATGCGACACAAAGTTATTGGGTATAAACATGGCCACAGCATTATTACCTCCCCATGGGAGCATTGGCACAGCATGGGAGAGGGAGCCTGACCTAGCAGCCAGTGGACTGCACCAAAACACGTGGCTTCCCGAGGTGCCCTGGGGATCCATACCATTCCCAGCTAGGAGAGCAGATCTCCTTGCCTACTGAAGTCCACCTTACAGGAGGCGACCTATGTGGGGGGGAACCACCAGGCACCCACCTGCTTTGGTTGCCTCCCAGGCCATGAGCCACTGGCCTCCCAGCCAGGTAAGCCGCACTTGTTTACATGCTGCTTCATATGGAAGCTCTAAACTCCAGGGAGTTTCATCACCCACCAGACTCCCTGCTAACAGGCCCCATCCCATTCGAAACCTGCAGCTGTGATGAAATGTTAACCATGAAACATCCACCACAGACACAGCCTAGAGGCTGTTTACACATCACATAGAGTGAGAGGGAGGGAATCTTCTCCACAGCACGCTGGGCAAAGAGGCCGTGACCCATGTGCATGGAGCCTTTATAGGCGTCATGGGTCCCACCTGCCTCTTTAAGCTATATGCACTGCATAAGCACAGCGCAACGCAGCGCACACCCTGCACAGGCCAGGGTCAACCAGCAGTGTGGGTGATTCCTTGCTATACATTATGATTTCATGTTTAAAAAAAAACAGGTTTTGAAAGAGAAGTTTTGAACAGTATAAAGATACTTGGCATTCTGATATGTTTTATATAGTACTTGTAGGCATCTGTGCTTCTGGTATGAATCAGCCATTTTGTTATTTGACGGCTGTTGTTATTTCTGTTTGCACAGTATGAAATTATCATTGGTTAGAACTGTCATGGAATACCAAGCTAATGCAGTATCTTGGGCTTATTCATTGCTAAAGAGTGGTTCATTGAAAAATATAATTTGAGAATGTAAGAATAAAAGAAAACTCAGAAATATGGTTTGTGGTTTATCCACATACAGACTTTGTTCGTATATGTGTTACACATGGATTTAGTTTCAGTGGGTGCTATCAGCATAAAACAGGCATGTAATTATAATTATTTTTCCTTCTGAAATATGGAGAACTAAAACTAGTTCTATCTAGTTTTAGAGATGGTTTACTGATTCCCATTATCCTAATCACAAAATACAGAAGTCAGATGAGCGTGTGCCTTTTGATTTCTGAAATGAGCAATACGTCACATGACAACTGCAGCAACATACTTTTGCCTGTAAAAATATTTTAAAAGAGCAATTTGGCTTGAAGAAATGAGGAAAGGAAGCCACAGCAACCAGAGTGGACAGAGATTTTGCACAAGCCACATAAGTTCATTCTGCACTAGTCTACCCCATTTTCTTCCAATTTGGTATGCCAATGAATGATTTCTCACATGAAAGTTTATGGCCCAAACCATCCCATGACCAGACTAAGAAGAAGTCTCATGCTTCCCCTACTTCCTGGCCACTGTCCCATTCTGCATTCTTGCATTCATCAGAGAATGTTCTCTGTGCCTACCTGTCATAGGGAAAGTTGTAAAAGACTAGGCAACAGTTTGGAATGCCAGGCATTCAGCTATAAGGGCTTCTAACCATGTCCTCTGATGTAGCTATGTATAAATGGGTGTCAGTTACAGCTAGCTTTTGAAAAACAACTTGAACACTGTCCTTGCTCCTAAAAAAAACTACTACTACCCTGGTTTCATCCCACAAGGGATGATTACATGACAGAGTGAACAATCAGTGTATAATTTTAATAGATTAATTGGGGAGGGACAGCTGAGAAATCCAACTAATAAATAAATAAATAATAATTAATTAATAATAAATAAAATCATGCAATACTTTTCATTAAGATGAATAAAAATCTGTAACCCTGTACATCACAAAACAGTGCTCTAGGTTCCAAGATTTCTACAAGTCTTCAGTAGGTGGATGTTCAGTATGAAAAACAGAAATGAGGGCAGAGAAAATAAGTTATTTCAAGGCCTGGTAGCAAAGCTGACATCTGCAGCTGTTGTCTTAAAATGGAAAACAGGATGTGCTGCTGACTAAATTGGCTTCCTTTCGAAGGGGCTGCATACAAAGTAGGTTTTCAAGTTTCACCAAGTTGCTGGGACAAAGGAGAGGACAAAATCACATTTCCCCTTTTTTAATATAGCTTTAACATACACATATCCCATACTGAGTTGATGCAGTTAAATATGTATACTATTTTGCCATATATCATAACCAAACTTCAACTAATTAACGCCATAAAATGAACCTAAACAAAACTGCATACTGAGAAAATTCTGTGATGTAAATGGTAGCATTCCTTGTCTATTAAAAATAATAAAAGATCAGAAATGAAAGCAATAATATTCAAATTTTGAGGAACTGTTTCCTTTCTGAATCAGCAAAGCCCATAGGCCTGCTCATCCAATTTTGAGGCAGTGACTTCTGTGCAATATGTCTGGGAGTCACAGGAAACAAACAAAAAAGGATCGTCACAAATGGAGCTTCTTGCAGCAGTGCCACGGAAAGACAAGAAAATTAATGAATAGCCTGGAAACTCATATCCTGGGAAGATCCCTTTAAAACTGTCTTGGAATGTTTGAGCAGAGAGAAAACAAAAATAGCCCTGACTCTGCCTGTCGTATCTATTTTACAAGCCAGAAAGAACTCCAGACTCCATCGCAACAACCTCAGTGGCTTTCATAAGGACTGAATTCACAGTAAGCGCGTAATAAAATGCACAAATGTAAAGTCAGTAAAGATTACACGGTGCAGTAAATCCTACAGCTGAGACTGATAACTCCCCATTTAACGTAAATCCCAATGTGCTTAATATAGGCGGAATTTGGCAGCATATAATTTCCATTTACAATGAAGCACAAGGGAGGGAGCAAGTCATCGTTCCAAAACAGAACGAGTCAAACTTTCTAATAGCTGTGCCTCCCCTTTCCCTAAAGACAAGTAGATCAAAATTAGTCCCAGATTTATCACAGGCTATATTATACGATCTCTCCAAAGCTTCCATGATCTAGACAAATAAATATGAACATGTGATTTCCTGTTCAACATAAAGATGCATGCCATTCTCTCTAACCAGGCAGGGCCTTTTCATTTATAAAACATTATGTACAAGGACTTGTTAAAGCACAATTCCTTTGTTAAACAAAGCAGCAGTTACAAGTAATACCAAACAAATAAATTTAATTTAAATGGCCAATAAAAAATAATGAGGTAAAATCCAGATGTTGTATCAACAGAGGCACCTGCTAGAAATTCTGGAGGAAAAAAAGGGGAAAGGAAAGAAAAGAGAAAGGAAAGAAAAGTCATTCTTTCAATCTCCTTGTATATATTTTATCAATCCAGGGAAATTTCATTGTACATGTAATAACATTCATTTGGCTTTTTATTGGTCACTATATCTGGCAAATATATATTAACAAATCTTATTTCTGGTAAATAGAATTAGGCACTTTTGCATCATCAGGTGCAGGAGCACCTGGCCATAGTGATCCATGGGATGGTCACCTCCAGATTTAACTTCTGTAAGTTGCTCTACACTGGCCTGCCTTTGTACCTGACCCAGAAACTGCAACCAGTACAGAATATAGAAGCCATGGTTCTCATCAAAACATCTTGAAGAGCCCACATCCATCCCATTTTTGAGCAGCTGCACTGGCTACCGGTTGAATTCTGGATCCCATTGAACGTTTTGGTTTTGACTTTTAAGGCCACTCATGGTCTGGGGCCAGCATATCTGTGGGCATATCTGTCTATGCCCTCCAGAGTGCTCTTCACTCTTCACTCATCAAATACCAACAGGCTGGTGGTCCCCAGTCCAAGGGAAGCCAGCCTGGCCTCAGCCAGGGCCAGGGCCTTCTCAGTTCTGGCCACTATCTGGAGGAATGAGCTCCCAGAAGAGCTAAGGGCCCTGATGGAACCATCCCAGTCTTGCAGGATCATCAAGACAGAGCTCTTTCACTGGGCATTTGGTGGAGGCCAAGATGCAGTTATTGCCCCTCCTCTATATAACAGCAACCCCATTACAAAAATCAGATGAAATGCCGTAGAGTTTGATATATCAGTTGTATGAGCAACCAATGCTCTCATTGTTCAATGTAAATTGATGTTTTATTGGAATTGTTTTATTGGAACTCTACGGGTTTTTGGTCATGAGCTGCCACGAGCTGGATGTGCCAGGAATGGTGGGGTAGAAATCAAATATATAAACAAACAAGATATTATGGCACCTTTTTCTTTGTGCCCTGTCTTTCAAAATGGAGTACTGCTGCTCAATCTTCAGCCCATCACAAGCATTAGTTAAAGGTCTCCCTTCACCAAATCATGGAGTCATGCCAGCACTTGGAATTAAGTGGCAGGGTCAACGTGCAGCCACTGAAGAACTGTCCCCTGAATCCCAGCCCTAGCAGGGCAATGGGCCAGCAGCTCATGGTCAACAACATCAAACACATCACAAGCAAAGTTGTCCCACCTAAGTCTAGCTGGATCCTCTTTCCTCAATATGCTGTCCATACAGTCACTTAGATATCTGTGCACGATTCATATTTTATGTTCTAAAACAGTGGTCCCCAACCCCCGGTCCAGAGACCAGTACCGTGAATCAGTCAGTACTGGGCCGTGGCTTCTCCTCAACCTCCTCCCTGGCTGCCTCGGGGGCTGCCCTGCCACTCTGCTCACCTTTGGTGCTCTCCAGTGGCTGCCATGGCTGGGGCTCCCCCTTGGTATGGCACTACACAACTGCTGCTGGCAGTGCCCCCAGGGGGCGGCGGGAAGTCAGGGGTGCTGGCGGGAAATCAAGTGGAGCAGGGGCTCAAGTGGCAGCGGCGACATCCCTTGGCAAAAGACTACCCCCCTCCCGGGCCTCAGTAAAATTGTCAAGCATTGACTGGTCCCCAGTAATAAAAAGGTTGGGGACCACTGTTTTAAAACATCTTACTGGTAAGAAGAAGGGGGATATTTATGAGCTTGAAATGACCAAAGAGGAAGACTAAATTCCAAAGGTAGCAAGTATGCAGACATTGACTTGCAGGAGGGCATTTTGGGCTCAAGGAAGACACACACACATTTCCGTTGGCTTAAACAAACCACAGCTTTATTAATACTCCACAGGAGTGTTGGCACAGCATGGGAGAGGGAGCCTGACTTGCAGTCAGAAGACCAGAAGAACCCAGACCCCAGCAGCACCCTGGAGCCTATTCGGATCCCCAAGAGAACACAGGTCTCCTTGCTGCTGAGATCCCATCCACGTGAAGAACCAGCAGCGCCCTGGAGCTCACCCGGTTCCCTCGCCAGGAACACGGGTCCCCTTGCCTCTGGATTCCCACCATAGGGAAGTGTCCACCTGGGGTGACAAGAGGAAGCACACACTTCCCTTGGCACCACCCCAGGCCACCCGATGCAGTAAGCCCTGGGATGCCAAGGAGAGGCGTCCACCTCCTTCTTGATCCCACCCCGGGCTAGGTGGCACTGCAAGGCCCAAGCCTTCCCACCCAGGTCGGCCCTGCTTGCAGACTTGCCACCTCATAGGGAGGACCCCAACCTGAGGAGTCCAATGCACAGACTGAACTCCCCCAAACAGGCTCCATCCCATGCCAAAACTGCCAGCTGTGACAAAATGCAATATAAAGACATCATCCCGTGGCCATACAGACATAAACTTAACAGACAACGAAACAGGGTGGGTGGGACGGAAGCTGCTCAGGCGCCGAGCCTGGTGTGAGAGGCAGGGATTCTCTACGTGGCACCTTTTAAGGCGCACAAGCCCACGCCCAGCCACCAAAGGGGCGACCGCGATGCTCTCATGCATCGCCCACCTTCCTGCTACCCTAGAACCTCCCCCCATGTATCTTCTTGCCACCCGCTCCTCCACTGTGTCAATGGCAGTTGCTGCTAACTCTTCGCCGCTTTTTCACAAACTTCCTCCACATTTCTGGAGAACAAGCCACCTTCCCTAGGAAGCTATGAGAAAATAAATACAAAGCATTGACTTGAGGGGTATGGAGAGACATAGTAAGACACTGTAGCACATGTCCCATTAAGGCTATGCATCAGAGGAGGGTGTGTTTGTTTTTCATTTCATTTCATTTTTTATTTTAATTTTTTTCCTTGCATCTATGTTAGCCATATAGTTCAGAAAGGCAGGTAAAGGTAACATGATATGGCAGAAACAGATTTTTAAATTCCAGAAGTCACTCTTGGTGAGCATGGCAAAATAATCACAGAAAAATGAACATGATGATGACTATCTGCAAAAGAATACACAAGAATTGGCAGAATAAGGAAAATCTCATGATGTAGTTGGCAACACCTTCACACACACGCAGTGTAAATCACACTGTCTCTCAACAGCACTCTCAGAACAAACAGCAAATAATTTGCTGCCATCAAACTAAGCAACAGAGGAATCTGTAAATGCAGTCTCTCTGAGACAGTATGAGCCTGGGCAAAGAAATGCTGCGGCATTGCTTGTTTATATAGAATCAAGACATCTTTTCTAAGACCTAGTAACGATTGGCAGAACAATGTACTGAATTATCAGCAAAATTTGCTCCAATCAAAATATCAAAACATATGTTAATAATTCTGTTTAGAGGACATTGCTCTCAGATTCAATTAGATTAGATTAGATTTCCAATCTGAGATTCTATTCCCTTGCTGTTTTTCTACAGCTGTGTGATCTAGAAATGCATAACATGCATCCATCTGAAGTTATCTAAAATTTCCAGAGTATTCTAGAGACTATCAGTGGGTAATGTTTAGGAATCAGATGATGTGCTATAATACCAGTGATGACAAAAATAGTGTTTGGGGTTAGTAGTTTCATTCTTGCAGATCCATAGTTGCAACATTTTGAAATTTCTGGAATCTGTCCCTGCTAAATCCCCGTCTCTTCTTTTCCCTTTGGGAAGGTATTGGCAAGAGCACTTTCAAACAGCTTATGCTTGCAGTTTGCTACTGTATGGACTAGCTCTATCACACTTTCTATTTCATCTTCTATGCCTGGGTTTCTGCATGTTAAATCTCTGAAAGTGTGGGAAGGATTCCTATGTGCAGTACCCCACCATGTAAATGTACACATGACACAAAATGCTAGAGTACCTATTTTCCCCTTCTACAAATTCCTAACTCCACGTCTTCCCAGATAGTAAATGTTGTTGAATGTACTTGAGTTGAAACTATTTGGTATTTGGGGGGGGGGGGTGGCGGTGGGGTAGAGAGAGAGAGATGCAGCACCACTCTTGGCAGAATCTTGCTCTGGTGCACAGAATGTTCCCTGACCCCCTAAGATGGTGGAACATTCCTTTACCTCCAGATCAAGATGACCAGAGGAAGGCTCCACAGCTTTCATAGGGTCTAACTCATTTCTACATGAACACACTGGATCAGAATCAAAGGCATGACAGTCTTATTTGATTTTTAGATTATTCTACTGTGAAGAGGGCCCTATTCAGCTGTTTGGTTTCAGTGGTTATGGTTTTCTGAACACAACAAACCAGAATTTGTCAATCAGGCTTGCTACAGTTATGGTGAGCTGCTTATATAAACTCCTCCCCCTTAGCCACTGAGACAGCAATGACTGGTGAGACATGTAGGAAAGACTGACCTATTAATGCAACCAATCCTCATTGGTTTTCCCTCTGTTCTTTGGCAGGATTCCATGTCACTTCTATTATCTTTCCTCTCTTTCCTGGCTTTGAACTCTGTAATGGACAGGCAGGTGCCAAAATAATAACAGAAAAAATGTGTGAATGTTATTGAATATTTCTTATTTCACTTTTGGATTAATAATATAAAGAAAATAAGGGATTTTGCTTCATTGTCTAATCCAAACCTCCTCCTTGCTCCAATTAATTTAGCTACTTTTACCATCCTTTTTTATTTCTTTTTCTAAGACATTTCTGTCTCTAGAAACAGCAGTACCATTTTTGGTAAGGATCTTTCCCCTCTGAAATAATGGGCGGGGGGGGGGGCTTTAGGAAAGAAATAGACGACAGTAGATGATAAAGGAAAGAAGTAGAAAAAAACACTCTGCTTTTCATCTGGCCTCTTTCTCTTTTGAAGGATGTTTCCTGATACATGGTCAGCTAGTGCCTCTCTTTCCTCGCACGCATCACACCACCACATCTGACACTGGTCTTTGTTCTTATTTCATACTCTTAATGCAAAATAGTGCATATGGACACAGATCTGTTTCAGAGCTAAACATCTGACAACCAGGCTTTAAAAAACAATGAGTTGATTATTATTTTATTTTTAAAGTGTGTAAATGCATTCCTGTTGACAGCAGGAAATACAGGCACTTTCTGCTGAACAATCCTGATTCCCAAGTGGAAGCTACAATGCGGACATGCCATGAAGGGGGAAGGGAGCCATCTCTTTCATGGAAACTACCTGCTGTCATTCAGCTTGGCTACACTTTTTTGGCAGTAGCTGCTCCACAGGATAAATTGAAGAGATCATTAAAGGGATTTTTTCCTCCCTATTTCCTTTTCTGACATCTTATTGCTAGTGAGATCAAGTCATCATGAAAGTTTAGTTTACCCTGACAAGATAGCTTTTTCTTCAGGCTATTAACCTGACCACTGGCCTGTGACAGAAGGTGCCGACAAAGTGTAAGAAAGAAATATGGAAGGGTGGGGGCAAAAGCTTACAAGTTTTAACTCCCCTTCTTATATATCTTCTAAACTATGCATTCTATACTTATTCTATACTGTGTGTATTTTATGCACACATATCCTCCTGGCTGCAATTAATAAGCTTTTAAAGCCTTTTTTGGTAGACATATGATATCTGAACAAATAACTCCTTTCACTTATTACCTTAAGGTGGTACTACTACTACTACTACTACTACTACTACTACTACTACTACTACTACTACTACTGATTTGCAGGTGGGCATTGTGGGCTCAAAAAAGGCAAGTGCATTGGAGTACACATATAAAGCACTGTCCACCCTCAGAGAAGTCTGCCATATAGCCACACCATTGAAGTGCTCCAGAAAACTGACCCGTACCTGAAAATCAGCCTTGATTATCTTAGTGAGCCTAATATGATTGTGAGGAGCTGTTACTCCCACTGTGGACCTGGCCAGGAATGAATTAAATGCCTGCCTGGGGCCACCACTTTGCATGCAAAGTTGAGGTGCCCCAGTAGCACTTGCATGTCCTGGAATGGTGCATTTTTGCACCCTCAGCATGTGCCCTAACAAATCCCTCAGTGTGGCCAGCTTTGCCTCTGGAAGCCAGGATGTACCATGGACAGTGTCAAGTTCTATACTTTAAAAACTGAGACAGTCTGTGGGGCCAGAAGGACACCCAGTTGCCCTGCCACCATGTGGAATGCTACAAGGCATGTAGCACATTAACTGAACCCCGTCTACCTGCAAAATGGAAATCATCCAAAAAATGGGTGATCTCTTGGTAGTTTCCCTTGGCCTTTAAGGTCCATTCCAAAAAAAGAGCTGAATGCTTCAAAGGCTGTGCACACCACTGTGTAGTCCATCGGCATGGCCTTATCCACGTACCACTGGTACCAGAACTTTAAACCCAGCAAAGAAAAATTGTTGGGGTGGAATGGCAAAAGGCAAAATGCTGATTGGATATCGCATTTTGCCATAAGCGCTCCTCAGCCATAGGAGCACACCACCGCCACCACCTGGTCAAATGAGGCGTATTTTACCGAGTACAGCTCCTGAGGGATGGAATCGTTCACTGAGGCCCTGGCTGGGTATGACAAATGGTGAATTGTGTGGAATTGCCCCAGGGTATTCCTGGGCACTGATAAAGTTTCAACAACAACAAGCCTTTAATAGCATATAAAAGTACAATATAAGAAGGGAAAGTGATAAAGTAATAGTGTAATCCTAAACATACCCTTTAAAGGTTATTGACTTCAATGGATTCAGGAAGGATGTGTAATTCTACTGAGGAAGGATTGCATTGTACATATAGTATATATAAAGTTTTATTCAAGGTATAACCTTCCGTATGTATGCACAGTTAGTCAGATACAAGTGTGGTATCTGATGAAGTGTGAATGTACATGAAAGCTTATACCTGGAATTAAATTTTGTTGGTCTTAAAGGTTCAACTGGACCCAAAATTTGTTCTGCTGCTTCAGACCAAAATGGGTACAAACTTGAATCCTAGAATCATAATAAGGTACCTCCAGGGTCATCTAGTCAAAACCCCTGCACAATGCAGGCATTCACAAGTGCCTGCCATCCACGGTGACCACAAGTGATCTGCCCCCACCAAAAATCTCCAGAATTCACCTACCACCCCACAAAGGCAATTAACAATTCCCTGGGTATGCAAGGAAGGGCCACAAGAGACAAACACTGACACATCCCTTCCTGCCCACCCACGCACAATCTGTATAAGTTCATAATATCAGCATTTCTGTCAGATGATTATCTAGCCTCTGCTTAAAAACTTCCAAAGAAGGAGAACTCACCACATCCTGAGGAATTGTATTCCACTGAGGAACCACACTAACTGTTAGGAACTTCTTCCGGATGTTTAACCAAAAATTCTTTTGAATTAATTTAAATCCATTAGTTCTGCTCTGACCCTCTGAGGCAACAGAAAACAACTCTGCACCATCTTCTACATGACAGCCCTTCAAGTATTTGAAGATGGTTATCATATCACCTTTTAGTCATCTTCTCTCTAGGCTAAACAGACCAAGCTCCCTCAACCTTTCTTCATATTACTTGGTCTCCAAACCCCTCACCATCTTTGTAGCTCTCCTCTGTATATGCACCACAGAACTCCTTAGCAGGCAGTCAGCAGGCTGGGAGGCCCTCGTTAGCAGGCCCAAGCTAACAGGCCAAGAGGCCCTTGCTAGCAGGCCCTGCTTAGCAGGCCAAGAGGTCCTCGTTAGCAGGTTCTCCACCATGACCCTGTGCCCAGGGCCCTCTCCCCTTACCTGCTGCTGGCTCCAGGCACTGCGGTGCATCTGAGAGCAAAGAGGCTAGAGTCCAGGGACAGAGGGCAGAAGCCGGACATGTTCCACCCCCCAGGCTGTTTCACAAATATATAGAGGAACCATGGATAAGGATATAGAGGTTTGGATAAGGATGTAACACAGCTTTAAGGAGGTTATTGTTTTTAGAACTCTACTTAAATGCCAAGTTATTGTTGCACTGAAAGTAAGGATTGTTCTTAAGAAAGCATTGTAGAAATAATCAAGGAAAAAAGAGAAGATGCACACAACTAGGGATATAATATAAAGCAAATGTAAATTAGTGGCAAATTAGTAAACTGTGTCATACATAGTATCCAAATTATGCCATATGATAATTCTTTGCTAAAGCAGCTAATCAGTCTTTTTGAGTTCAGGTGCAGTTCACAAAACATTGGAGAAATAAAACTGTCCATAGTAGTAATTAATGGAAGACACTTTCCCAATTGTAAAAAGAAATAATTAAAAGAGACTAGTTGCTTGCCCCATCCATCTCAATCCAAGCATGGAAGCATCCCCACAAGTGAGAAGCTGTGCTTGCAAGTTATCTTGTTCTAAGACCAGAGAGTTAGATTAGAAATTACACTATTTACCTTTGCTTTATATCTGTACTCTTATGATCCTTGTTCTGTTTTGTCTGAGGAAGTATGGATACACATGAAAGCTCACACCTGAAATAAATCTTTGTTGGTTTTAAAGGTGCTATTGGACTCAATTTTTGTTGTACTACTTCAGACCAACACAGCTATCCACTTGAATATTGCTTATTTTAAATGTTTTAGATGTTTTGATATGGCAATTGTACAGTGATTTGAAATTGTTTATAAAGCACATGATTAAAATCTTAAATTTACATCTTTCTTGTGTTAACAAAGCATTGATCCTAAAATATACATAGATGTTGAGCTTCTTTGGTTTTAAAGGGCAATACAAGTATGAGGAAATTATTGATTTTTTTGTTGATTTTTCTAATTCTTGAAATGTGCAGCCCTGACAATAGAGGAAGACTGACTGTGCTCTTGTCTCTGTGGAATGGAAACTCAGCATGTGGGAATGGGAATCCAGCTACTGAGAACACATCTTTATGTGTTCTTGTTACCCCTGTACAGATCATAAATCCCAATAGCTCTTGATCAGACTCAAGGGGGGAGGATGAAATGCTTTCCTGCCACTTGTTGAACTTTTTTTTCCCCCATAGTGACTAACAAGCAATTTATTTCAGAAGTTTCACAGAAACTCAGAAACTATGTGCTGAAATCTGAACTTTCTCCTGGCCTATACAAGGGTATTCCAGTTTGAAAAAAAACATATCCACTTGGTTACTACTTGCACATAGTGCTTATGGTATCTATGTTGATATGCTACAATTCACACATACATCCCATCATTATTTGCTTCTTCTAAGAGCTGCAGAAAGAATGAAATGTAAGAAAAGCATGTGGAAATGTAGCAAGCAAAGAAAGGCATGCCTACAATACTTGTGGCTCAGAGAGAAAGATATTAGCACTGAGAAGGAAAAATTCCGAAGTCCTGAGTCATGTTGTTGCTTCCTGACCAGGCAAAGGCCTAGAGACACAGGATTCTCTGTGGAGATTAAATGTATCCATCCAATGTATAGCAGTGCCTAAAACTGCTTGTAAAATTGATCTGTTGAAATATTACTTATATCGTATTACTGTCACAGTGTCAGATGTGTCCTTCTCTCTATCCAGCTCAGCCAAGTTAGGAAACCCTTAAGTATCTGCTGTCTATCACGTAACAGATCCACTTAACATTGCCCACAATGTCATTTGGCTAAATTTCCATTTTCCATACTTTCTGGTGTGCATTGTTATAACACTACCAGGACTGGCTGAGCTGAAAAGTGATGCTGTCATTCCTTTCATTTTGATGGAACTGTTATTCCCCTGCATCTATTGACATGAAGCCTTAGCTAAAATCTCCTTTGTGGGTAGAAAGAAATGACCGGATGATTCTTGGTTCCACTGTTTGGGCCAAAAATGTACATGGATGCCTAATGTTATCTAATGCAGTACTGTGGGCAACTGCAAGAATAAAATCCCAAAACTGATTTTACACTATCCCAAAGGTAAAATAGATAAAAGGATGGATCAGGGCAACAGCATTCTAAATAATCTTTAAATATGTCCGTAGTTGGAAATTCTGGCTTTGAGATTTTATTTAACCCTTAGCAACCACCTCATGCACACTCTACGTATTTTGTAATTTTCCCTTCATACTCATTTCAGAGTTTAGGAGAGGGGAAGAGATTGCAATAGAAGGGGGGATGGTTCACAAGATCAAATGCCAGCTAAAAGGAACATTAGCATTAAAATTAAAATAGTAAGTATATTTTAAGCTTGAACAAAAAAATATCCCTTGATGTTTGAATTGCAGCATTCTGATGGGGCAGCACCCTCCTGCAGTCCTGGGATGCCTCCTTAACTCCTGATTATAAAGAGTTACTGGGGGATAGAGCCATCCGCTCCAAGTTGGAAATTCCTAGATATTTGAGGTCAAAGTCTGGGGAGGGTGAGGTTGGAGGATGGGAGAGTATAACACCATTGAGAGATCCTGGAGATCTTCAGGCTCTACCAGGAGGTTAACAATCCTAAATTCCTACTGGGAAATCATGATTCCACCATTCTTCATTTGGCTAAATCCCTCAATATTTCCTCTCATAATTTATGTACTAAATTACTCTCACCTCTTTTAAAGCACATGTACTTTTGCTTTTGACTTTGTCACTTAACACTATTAAGTCCATGAATGTATGCAGTTAGTAATCCCCACCCCACCCTTTGCAACACATTCACCTTATATCATAAGAAGCCTCTATGCTCCCAGATTTTGCCCACTGTAAACAACGGAGCTTTGATCAAGGGCTAAGATCATTTCCCTTGGTCTTTTACTCAATTTATGAAGCTTTTAGATAAGTGCATGCTGTCTGTTGACAGGGGGGAGTATGTTAGACCCAACTAAATATTACATTTTCTCTGGGTTCACTCATGTGCAGCTGTCATCATGTGAATAGTCCTGGAGAAAGCCAGACAATTGCTCTTGCAATCACAACTTCATCCAGGCTCATTGAACTACTAGAAGGGGTGGCGAAGGAGAAAGTAGCTGTGGTGGTGTCCCATGACTTCCAGGAAAACCTGAAGGTAACATTAAGCCTCTCCAGGAATTGCTGAACCCAGAAATGATATCACTGATGGCATTTTTTAAAGTATTTTTCCTTCCAGCTGCTGGAGTGCCAGTGAGCACCTGGCAGTGGGAATGGGAGGAGGGGAGGGGGGAATGATGTTGCACCAATGTTGTGATTTCACTTCTGACACAAAACTACAATAACTCTTTTCCTGCTATCACCCAATGGCAGTGGGAGCAGCAGGTAGAGGGTGGGAAGTCTCCTTCTACCACAGGAGATCTTTTAAGTCTGCCTCCACCAGTCCCATGCAGAACAACCACAAGTCTGCACTGAATTCATCCAAGGCTTTTAAAAATATTCTCCATATCATCCCATTTTCCTGCTGTTTAAACATGCTTTGTATGTTTCTGTTGTAACTACTGATGGCCATATCATCTTAACATGTATCCCCCCCCCCAATTTATATGTTTCCCTTCCCCAAAGGGGAAGTTTTCATGTCATTGCTGTGATAGTTAGTGTGCATGTGGAGTAATCTTGGGAGGTGGGTGTTGCTTTATAGTATAGGACAAGAAGAAGGCACTTGCCAGATGTTTGGAAGATGTAGCTGGGTAGCTTGAGCAGAGTCACCTGAAACTCATCCCCTCCTATGGCTGGGAAGGAAGAAGGCAACCCGGAAATTGCAGCTTGTACAAAATGCAGGTGCTTGGATCTTAATAGAGACATCATGGAGGGCTAAAATCCAGCCTGTGCTGAGGCAGATGCATTGGTTTCTGGTTGCAGCCTGGATAGTTTCAAGCTTCTGGTTTTGACCATCAAGGTCCTTTGAGGTCTGAGATCCCCATATCTGAGGGACTGCCTGTCATCCTATGCCCCCTGTAGGGCTTTACACTCTGAAAATACTAATTTGTTGGTAATCCCTATCCCCTGAGAAGTTCGCTTGGCCTTGACCAGGGCCAGGGCCTTTACGGTGCTGGCCTCAACATGGTGGGACGAGCTCTCAGCTGATGGTCCTGTAGGAGCTTCCAGCATTCCTCTGGACCTGCAAGATCAAGCTCTTCTGCCAGGTCTACAGTTGTGGCCTAGGCATGGAAGATCATATGGGCCCCCATAGAAGAGCAAAACCAAAAAGGAACACAACCCAACCTTACCAGATAGGAACTCAGAAGTTGAGCTGTACAATAAATAATGTAAAACTTGATGATTATTTATTATAGTGCACAATTAAAAACAGAATAAAAACTTCATAAAAACTATATAGAACTAACAGCACATAAGACCAAATGCATTTTGACCCTACTGGGTCTTTCTCGGTAGTCTCTTTAATTTTTCAAAAGTAGTCTCTTATTTTTATTATTTTTACAGAGTGGTGACCGTAGATACATATCATAGGAGGTGGTCTCCAAAAAGGATAAAATTTATATATATTGGTTGGAGCCATAATTTACAGTAAGTTGCCACCTATGTTTAAACGAACTACATATTAGACTCTCCTTTTTAATCATGCTCATTCTGATATTTTTCAATATTTATCTTCCAGGATCCCATTTAACCACTCAGCTACACTTCATAAAGAGTTGAATATAGGTATTTTATATAGAGTGTATCATCACAGTTCTGACCACTGAGGAAGACTCAGTAGGGTCGAAATGCATTTGGTCTTATGTGCTGTTAGTTCTGTATAGTTTTTATGAAGTTTTTATTCTGTTTTTAATTGTGCACTATAATAAATAATCAACATGTTTTACATTATTTTATTGTACAGCTCAACTTCTGAGTTCCTCCCCCCCATAGAAGAGACCACCATCAGGCCAAGTCATCACTGTTGGTGTATTGCCGACATGCAGAGTTGCCCTGTAGCACACCAAGAGGCAGCCTGTTGTTGATGTGGCAGTGGGTGGATATGTTTTTAATGGGATATGATAGTTGTGTGTTTAATGTGGGGTTTTAACTGTGTAACCCGCTGTGAGCTGGCTTGCCAATAGGAGCAGGAAATAATAATAATAATAATAATAATAATAATAATAATAATAATAATAATAATAATAATAATAATAATAATAATAATAATAATAATAATAATAATAATAATACCAAGAAAATGTCCACTACACATCCATGTCTCCCACCCAGGACATCTGGATCTAACATATATCCTTGGGGGGAGGGAACACATATAAACCACCAAGCAATGGTTAAATCAATTTACAAAAAATAAACATGTCCTCAGCAAAAAAGCAGGGAGGAAGTAAACTCTACAACTACTCCACCCTGTGGCTTGCATTTAGAACAGCAAGGAGATAATACAGAGCAAACAATCCCATGGAACATCCATGGATATTCTAGTCTCTTTGGTCTTGGACTCTATTATTATTATTATTATTATTTAATTTCTAGACCGCCCTTCTCCCAATAGGTCTCAGGGCGGTTTACAACATAAATAGTTAAAACACAATAAAATCCCCATAAAAACCCCAATTAAAAGTTACATATAACATATCACATAACATATAGCGGCAGTGGTCACAATTCTGATCTTAGTTCAGCCTGGTGGAGAGAATAATGTTCAGAAGAGGGTGGCACCAATACAATAGATCTAACCATGATCTCGGTGTTAGAGATCTCAATATTGGAGGGGATCCTCTGATGGATTAGTGGGAGAGCTGCCCTGGCCTCAACCATATGCCTGGCGGAAGAGCTCCGTCTTACAGGCCCTGCGGAAAGCTGGTAGATCCTGCAGGGCCCTTAGCTCTTCTGGGAGCTCGTTCCACCAGGTTGGGGCCAGGACTGAAAAGGCCCTGGCCCGGGTCGAGGCCAGGCGCACATCCCGTGGGCCCGGGACAACCAGTAAATTCATACCCGCAGAGCGGAGTGCCCTGCAGGGGGCATAAGCAACCAAGCGGTCCCGCAGGTAGACGGGACCCAGGCCGCGTATAGCCTTAAAGGTCAATACCAATACCTTGAATCTGATTCGGAAACAGACTGGTAACCAGTGCAGATGATGAAGCACCGGCTGAATGTGGGCCCTCAAAGGTGTTCTAGTGAGGACCCTGGCAGCCGCATTTTGGACCAGCTGTAACTTCCGATTCAAAGACAAGGGAAGGCCCGCGTAGAGCGAGTTACAGAAGTCTAATCTGGAAGTGACCGTTGCATGGATCACTGTGGCCAGGTGTTCCGACTCTATACAAGGTAGTAGGCACACACTGGTGGAGGATCTTGGGCAAGACTGGATACAAGCGAATCAGGAAGAAGCGCCACGAGCATAGTCTCAAATAGTCATAAATGCAACACAGATTGGGGACCCTGCAGTTGAACTCCAGGAGAATGTCATGTTTAGTTTGGTCCTAAGCAATGGAGTTGGTGAATTTTTCCTTTAAGTCAGCTGTGAAGAAACTGGTTATCTGCTGGAAGAACATGGCTGAATAGCCAACCAAGTGGTAAACACTGATCACCCACAACTGTATTTACATCACTAAAATCTAGAAGGTTATGCGGTAGCCAGAAAGATTTCCTGGAGTCACAAATGACTTTGAGCTAGTCATGTGATTATACCCCATGAATACAATGGCAACAATAGTTCCTCAGCCCAGATGGGATGTCCAGACAGTAGGTAAATTAAAAATGGTATGGCACTTCTGTATCAAAGGTAAAGTGTTCTATGAAGAAATTAAATCTAGTATTTTATGCTCTGACTGGCACAAGTACCACCTGTGATGGGAAATTGCTACAACACTACTTCTAGATAGTTTTATACATAGTAAATAGAACCATCTAGAGTAACACCGAATGTGCCTGGTTCTCTTATGATTCCCCAAAACTATACTATGTATTTTTGTGCCATTTCATATATGTAAGATGTGTGAGCAAACAAATAAATTTTACAACATGAGCATGATCGTGCCACTTCAGCATCTATTCTTAGCTTCATCGATTAATCCATCTCCCTTCAATGTTTTCCAGAGGCATATATCCAGCCCCAAAATCACAAACACATTTGGAAACACCCACATACCCCTTCAGACGTTGTGAACTCCCATCTATGAAGGTGTAATGTGAGGAAAAGGTCTGGGGAGAAGTGAAAGTTTCCAAAGGCCGTTTTAGAATGTTGTCACATTCTAGCAACCTCAGCTGACCCAGAGTTTTGGCAAACCCTGCTGATGCCTACACTTTAATCCTGCCCAAAATAACTGTGGTATTGACTGTAGCCTGCAAGTCTACCAGAGGAATCAGATGAGGGTTTCATTCTAACAACACAACTATTAAAAGTAAGAATGCAGCAGAGGCAGTGAAATCTCTCGTGTCAGCCACCTCCGGGATCTTTGTAATCGGAATGTTTTCCTACCACAATTGCCAGCTAAACTTTTTCTCATGCTATTGGACAGACAGAATATATAATGATAAATTTTTCTCACAGTAGCCAGCTCTATTCAATCCCCTCCATAACTTTGTGGCTCACCATGATCTCTGCCACAATCAAAATATGTTGGGCTAAATCTTCCAATACCACAGCACTTCCCAAGCAAGGGAGCCATGTGCATTTGTGTTTAATTAGAGGAAACCAACAATAATGTCCTAGAAATGTCCTAAATTGTCATCTGTGCCTTACTAAATCTGATAAGCGTATTTGCTAGATATAGTATTCTAATGCAATTACCTTTAGAGTAACAAACGTTTAAGACCAAGCTTAATATTCCAAGTTTTGGCTGGTGACTGTCTTAAGGGCATATTGGTTCCATAATACCATGACACCCATAAATCTCTCATTCTTCTGCATACAGAATTATCTAAACTTTTAGCATATCCCAAATTGGCAAAAGGATACACAAATGAGTCTGTGGATGAGTCATATGCACAAGAGTCCTGAAAGTGTTTTGATCATTGGTGACCTGCATCAATGTCCCATAAATATACCTAAAACTCAACAAGGCCAAATCTGTGGATACTCAAATCAAGAGATTATGTTCATAAGCAGACAAGATCTTTCTGTAAGGCTGAAAAAAGCCCTGAGTTTGCAGAAATATTTGAAATCCTTAAAAATATATAGGGGTTGAAGCCTATCGAAATAGAAGTGTGTCTATAGCTTTAAGAAACAAATGTCCTCAGTGGCCATTGCTAGGCAATTTCATAAGTACTGCCAGTAAACAAGCTTTAGTTTCTGTCAGTGAAAGACAGAAAGAGGACCAGGACTATTTCCAAGGCTACATTGGTTTTGAGGGAAGATTCATCATGGCCAGATCTGGTAGCAACCACCAAGCTACTTGATATCATGTGACTTGCATGACTAACCTAGGACTGGCTGCTTGGTACTGCTGAACAACAATCATAGACCCAAAAGATATAATAACATAACACTGCTAGAGATCATATACAGTTCTCAGCTCAAAACAGTTCAACACATCATCAGTGACTTATAACGATGGTCCTCAACCGCCGTGAAGGTCCTGGCACCGGGCCGCGACTCCCTCTCTCCACAGGGCAAATGCGCATGCACGGAACTCCCATGCATGTGCGGCACTCCCACGCATGTGCGGCCACAAATATGCATGTGCAACCCAGCCTCGCATGCGCGCATGCATGGCCGGGCGATCGCCCTCCCCACTCCCGCCAGTCTGCAGCCTGAAGAAGGTTGCGGACCACTGACTAATAACCTCCACTGCATAATGACAGTTCCCTTTCACAATTACTGGTAGGGGAGGGCTTTTCTTGTACACAGACCAACCCCCCAATCTCAAACAACTTCTCATCCACAATAATGCAAGAGCTTTATTTATTTATTTATTTATTTATTTATTTATTTATTTATTTATTTATTTATTTATTTATTTATTTCATATTTATATACTACCCTCCCCAAAAGCTCAGAGTGGTTTATATATAACTGAAATTATACATGTAACCATACATATAATAACATTAATATTATTAATTGATAAACCGGGTGACAGTATAACATAACAGTATATCATAACATAAATAGTGGTAACTCGAACAGGTCTAGGAGTCTTAGTGGGTTTCTGGGGTAGGGGGGGCAGGGGCGCTGCAGATGTTGGTTGGTTGGCCTGGCCTCAGCCAAATGCCTGGTGGAAGAGCTCCCTTTTGCAGGCCCTGCAGAACTGTTTTAGTCCCATCCATCTAAACCTAGCATGGACACTGGTGCTAGAGCTTGCAATATAGCCAGATGCTAGAACTCAAGAGCATCCAATGAAATTAATGAAATGGGCAGTAGGTTCAGAACAGACAAAAGGAAATACAAATTCAAATAACCTTTAATGACATATAAAAACATTGTCAAAAGAGGGATAATTAATAATTAATTGATAGTAAATACATACTCTAAAATGAAACAAATAAATGAAATAAAATAAGCAGCAACCAATAATATATTCCTCCAGAATACTCAGCAACCAACAATTTTCACCAACTATAGATGCCCCTTGTCTAGAACTGTTTCTTGCCTAGCTGATTGTCCCTTTGTATCACAGTGGCCAAGAATTCGGCCACCAGTTCCGTTATTTCTGGTGACCTATCAGCTAGCAAATGTCTAATTTGGAATGGGAAGGTGACTTTAAGCTGCTTTGAGCCTCCTTCGGGTAGGGAAAAGCGGCATATAAGAACCAACTCTTCTTCTTCTTCTTCTTCTTCTGATTCTGTCCATAGGGCCAGAAAGGTACACCGTGATAGGAACAATAAGTTGTTGTCTGAGCATAACATGCAATGGGCAATAATGTAAAATATGTGGCACTGAGTCAGGCTCTAATTGACAAAATTTATAAAATCTGTTCCCAATTGGTACATTGCTATATCTACCTGATAGAACAGCTGAGGGGCAGATGTTTAATCTAGCAAGCATAAAAGCACGACTCTGGAGCAGGTTAATAAGACTTTGCATATAAGTAGTTCTCTGACCTGAAGTCAGGCCAAAAAAGCAGGGGGAACAAGTCCAATTGATTCCCGCTTCGATGACCTGTCTCTCAATATCACAGATTCTCTGTCTAATAATGCTTACTGAGACTCCTCATAATTAGCCAGAAGTTCCAAGTCGATACCCAGAATGTGAATTTTATGTTGGTTCTGCCGGTACCATTTAGAGACAAAAGGACCAAAAGGAAATACAAATTTACACTGAGAGTGCTTACAATGTAGAATGTATTGCAAGAGGATGTAGTGATGGTCACAGGAATAAACAGTTTTAAAGGTGGATTAAATAAATGCATGAAAGATAAGTCTATCAATGATTACTAGGCATGGTGACTGAGGGGAGCCTCCAAATTCAGAGGCACCTCCCAGTGTCAGGAAGCAACATCACAGGAAGGCATTGGTCTCTATGGGCCATTTCGCACGGCTTCAAAATAGCACAATGGTTGCTAATTGAAAACGCTACTAATTTGGAATAACCCACGACGTCGTAGACAATCTGCAACACTCCTGAAACCGACCCGCAAAAAGCGCTTCGTTGTAGCACTTTCAGGGGAATCCCAAAAAGTGGATTCACCCTCCGGAAAGCGATACACTCCTGCAACCAATCTGCAACAATAGCGATAAAGACCTGTGCGTTAACATTGTTGCGGTTTCTTCAAAGTCCCTCCTCCTGAGCCTGTCCTCCAAACTTCCGGCGAAGCGATCGCCATTTTTTTCCCCCGAGCGAGTGGAGATCAACGCACCGGCGAGCCTCCGTTTAGCCAGTGAGGCTTCCCAGGCTGCAGTCCCTCCTCAGAGCTGTTTACAGCACAAGAAGCCCGCAGAAGCCCGTTTGCTGATGTATTTTCCCTTTATTTTTCACACTGTTTCGGCTGAAAATCGCGCCCGTGAGGGGGGGGAGGGGTGTATTTTTTTTTCCACTCGGAGGCAGCGTGGCCACGATCAAATGACAGCTCAAACAGAGGCTTCCCCGGCTTCAGTCCCTCCCCTTCAGTCACTAAGCACACACATTTCACACATTCCATTCAGCCGAAAATCGGGCCCGTGAGAGGGGGGGGATTTTTTTTTTCCACTCGGAGATAGCGTGTTAACGATCAAATGATCAAACGACAGCTCAAACACCCCAGGCAGCTGGATGGGTCTCTCCATTGCAACGAATCTACCCAGATTCGTTACAATGGGTGTGTTTTTTTTTTTTTTAAAAAAACCTTCCTTAAAGGGAAAGGGGCTGTTTGGGAGCATGCTAACGGCTGCCCATTGGCTGCTTGACAGCCAGGGGCGGGACGAGCTTGGCAATAGCGCTTCCTTTCTAGCGATTTCTGCCGAGACCGGAAGCCTGTGGGAAACGCTAAAAAACGCAACTGATTCCACTACAAAGCCAGGTATGCAAAACGACGAATTCCACTATTTTAAATGGCGATTTTTCATTCAGTGACCAATTTGCAACAAAGATCCCCGTGCGAAAAGGCCCTAAGCCTTTTGGTGGTGGTCTAGAGGAACTGGTTGACCACTGTGTGAGACAGGAGGTTGGAGTACATAAACCATTGATCTCATCCAGCAGGGCTCTTCTTATGTTCTATGTTGGTAAGGATGTCCCATGACCAAATTTGCAAAGTAACCTAGGGGAAGAAAGCCTAGTGTAGGAAGACATGGTACATACCATATTTCCCTTGGTTCTTGAGGATCAAATGCAGAAATTGTTGACTCAGAACATTTCTCCCAATCATGGCAAGGGGGCATTTCATGGACACCAGTGCCTCTGCTGAGGGACCCACAGTCATCAGTAGCATCTCTATCTCCCAGAACCAATCCAACAAGAAAGCACCAGCAACAGTGGAACAAGGCTGAGGAAGAGATGGCAGTTTGCCCAGATTGCCCTCTCATCTCCCCTTTTCTGGTAGGGTGAATTCATGGCAAGGGTGTGTCATTCTACTGTCCCACCTTAAGGCTGAGCAGAACCCTGGAGAGAAGAATCAGGTAGAGTCTTACTATTTTCTGTCAGGAATATTGAGAGGCATCTTTCCCCTGCTGCCCCACACAAAGAACAATTGGTTAAGGAAATGATCATATCCATGTACCTGGCACAATGTGTTTTTCCCAACTACTCATAGGCTTATCCTTTTCCTAATCAGCCCCTATGTCCCCTGCACATCTCCAGCCGCCATGGAATAAATCGGGTTGAAAGCCTCATGTAGGGTCTATAGTCAGCTTCAATAGTTTGCAGGGTACAAAACTATCACTCTTAAATCCCATCTTTAAGGAACGGAAAACACAAGTGAACATTCTTAACAAACTCAACAGCTTTTTTCCATTTATTTCTGGCTGTCTTTTATTTAAAAAGAGAGAGAGAGAAAGAGTGAATTAGAACATCATGCAAGCAGCAGATTTTAATATAAACCCACAAATGTTTACAAATCAGTTTGGTTTAATCTGGAACTGAAATCACTAACAGACATTAGGCCCAATTGCACAATTCCTGGGGAAACCAGGGCTCTCCTTTGGAGTTCTGCAGATCTAACCTACTGAATATTATACTCTGTTCGCAATTTAAATTTAAACACATAGCATAATGAAGGCAGTCATTTGTCATTTAGTTTATTTTCCCTTGTCCCAGATAATAAGATAGCATTTTACATGAAATAAGATTGGAAACTGATGTAACTACAGCTGACAGCCGTCTTGTGTGTATATTTGTTTTCTTTTCCAGCATCGTGTATTTGCAGCCATTCCAAAATCGGATGTAGCACGTTAGAAGCAATGTTGTTGTCCCTGAAGCAAGAAAGATGATGCTAATACAAAATCGAATTTACTTTTCTCCAAAGGCTATTATCATGGCAGAGACTACAGTGTGTAGATTTTACCTCACAAATATCTGAGAGGATTTGCTTTCCCAGTTTTGTCTGATATCCAGGAGTGGACTGGGAAGAGGAAATGGCTTTGGATGAGCCAAGCTGACTGGCCCTTGTTGGCACTACAAGCCAAACTGCAGCAGCTACTGTTGGAATATGCAAGATGTGCAGTGTGCATAACTGAGCAGAGAATAAATGGTTTTTGAATTATCTCCTTTAGTGTCCTGATTGGCTCAACAGGAGCTCCTGTTTATTGAATGCATTGTTCCTATAGAACAGTGGTTGAACAGATGACTGTAGCTAGCTAGCTAGCTAGATAGGTCTCTCTATCTCTCTCCTCTTCTACACAAGTTGCTTCTCTTCATAAATAAAACTATTTTATTCTTTAACTGTGCAGTGTTCCACTCTCTCTGCTTCTTAAAACTCTGCCAACAGCTTAGTGTCGTGATTAAGAGTGCAGAGCTGTTCGTCTACTGCTCAAGTCAGCAGTGCCAGCAATGGGCATTGGCTAATTTGTTGCTTCCTCCTTCATTCTAAGGGCAATGAAGGGCAAAATGTGTAAGGTGACAATCATTAGTCTTGCCAGTAAACTAAAACAAATTGCTTCTGTGACACTGAAGGAGCTGTTGGGGCTTGGCTTGGTTTACATCTGGCTACCAGTGGTCCTTCTAGGTCAAATTTTACCTCTTACCAACAGGCAAGAGTTGGTGGATGAGCTGAAGGAGGTGGGGACCCTAGGGGGAAGTGACCATGTCCTCATAGAATTCCTTTTGAGATGGGGAGCCAAGGGAGCTTGTAGCCAGACGTGGATGTTGGATTTTCGTAGGGCAAACTTTAATAAACTCAGAGACATGATGAGTGTCATACCATGGACGAGAATGCTGGAAGGGAAGGGAGCATGTGAAGGGTGGGCGCTACTCAAACAAGAGCTATTGCATGCTCAATCAATGACTATACCAGAAAGACGAAAACACTGCAGGAGCTCTAAGAAGCCTATTTGGATGAACAGAGAACTTCAAGAGGAACTAAGAAAGAAAAGGAAAATGTTCAGGAAATGGAGGGAAGGACAGAGCTCTAAAGAAGAGTACCTACAGGTTACTAGGCACTGTAGATCAATCATCAGAAAGGCCAAAGCTGAGAGTGAGCTAAGATTGGCCAGGGAAGCCCATTGTAACAAGAAAAGATTTTTCAGTTATGTGAGGAGCAAACGTAAAGTAAAGGAAGCAATAGGCCCACTGTTGGGTACGGATGGACAAACTCTAACGGAAGATGCAGAGAAAGCAGAAAGGCGTAGTGCCTATTTTACATCTGTTTTTTCCCCACAGGTCAAAGGGTTTAGGCATGTCTAGAGATGGCAGTAGCCAAAGGATAGTGTCTGGGTGGCAGGTTAACATGGATAGAGAGGTTGTCGAGAGGCATTTAGCTGCACTGGATGAGTTCAAATCCCCTGAGCACCCGAGACTGCTCAAAGAACTTTCCAGAGAACTTGCACAGCCCTTGTCCATAATCTTCGGGACCTCTTTAAGGACTGGAGATGTCCCAGAGGACTGGAAGAGAGCAAATGTTATTCCGATCTTCAAAAAAGGGAGGAAGGATAATCCGGGAAACTACAGACCAGTGAGTCTGACCTCTGTTGTGGGGAAGATAATGGAGCAGATATTAAAGGGAGCGATCTGCAAACATCTGGAGGACAATTTGGTGATCCAAGGAAGTCAGCATGGATTTGTCTCCAACAGGTCCTGCCAGACCAACCTGGTTTCCTTTTTGACCAAGTAACAGGTTTGCTGGATCGTGGAAATTCGGTTGATGTCATTTACTTGGATTTTAGTAAAGCTTTTGACAAGGTTCCCCATGATGTTCTGATGGATAAATTGAAGGACTGCAATCTGGATTTTCAGATAGTTAAGTGGATAGAGAATTGGTTAGAGAACCGCATTCAAAGAGTTGTTGTCAATGGTGTTTCATCAGAATGGAGAGAGGTGAGTAGCGGGGTGCCTCAGGGCTCGGTGCTCGGCCCGATACTTTTTAACATATTTATTAATGATCTAGATGAGGGGGTGGAGGGACTACTCATCAAGTTTGCAGATGACACCAAATTGGGAGGACTGGCAAATACTCTGGAAGATAGAGACAGAGCTCAACGAGATCTGAACACAATGGAAAAATGGGCAAATGAGAACAAGATGCAATTTAATAAAGATAAGTGTAAAGTTCTGCATCTGGGTCAGAAAAATGAAAAGCATGCCTACTGGATGGGGGGATACACTTCTAGGTATCACTGTGTGTGAACGAGACCTTGGGGTACTTGTGGATTGTAAACTAAACATGAGCAGGCAGTGTGATGCAGCGGTAAAAAAGGCAAATGCCATTTTGGGCTGTATCAACAGGGGCATCACATCAAAATCACAAGATGTCATAGTCCCATTGTATACGGAACTGGTCAGACCACACCTGGAGTACTGTGTGCAGTTCTGGAGGCCTCACTTCAAGAAGGACGTAGATAAAATTGAACAGGTACAGAGGAGAGCGACGAAGATGATCTGGGGCCAAGGGACCAAGCCCTATGAAGATAGGTTGAGGGACTTGGGATTGTTCAGCTTGGAGAAAAGGAGGTTGAGAGGGGACATGATAGCCCTCTTTAAGTATTTGAAAGGTTGTCACTTGGAGGAGGGCAGGATGCTGTTTCTGTTGGCTGCAGAGGAGAGGACACACAGTAATGGGTTTAAACTTCAAGTACAACGATATAGGCTAGATAGCAGAAAAAAAATTTTCACAGTGAGAGTAATTCAGCAGTGGAATAGGCTGCCTAAGGAGGTGGTGAACTCCCCCTCACTGGCAGTCTTCAAGCAAAGGTTGGATACACACTTTTCTTGGGTGCTTTAGGATGCTTAGGGCTAATCCTGCGTTGAGCAGGGGATTGGACTAGATGAACTGTGTAGGCCCTTCCAACTCTATGATTCTAAATGCCCACCAAGATTTTCCTTGTAAGTTAAAGGACCAGTCTGTCCCTGCTAACATATTCACATAAGTGTTGGCTCTGACTTGGTAATGAGGGTTTTTTTTAAAGTGTTTTTAGTATTTGTTTGTTTTTAAAATGTAATCATCAACCTTAAATCTGAAATCCTGTGAACAATTCATGAGATCAGTGTCATCTGTGGTTATTTTCTTTATCAGTGGCAGCCAAACTTGGATGTTCAAGATCCTGCAAGATACTTTTATGACTGTTCCCACAAGGGCTGCAAAATTTTTTTATAAAACTGAAACATTTTTCAGTACCTCAGAACTTTTTACCATTACGCAAATACTCAAATATTGTTGCTTTTTTAAAGTTGGGAGATGATTATTCAGCTACAGGTTCTTTAGTTGGTTGACCTCCCTAATTGTGATTTGGCCAGAAACCTTGGCCTTTCTAGGGTGAAATTATTCCAGTGGTTCCATTCTAGAATCTAAAAGGAAATGAAGCCATTCCATATCACGACTCAGGGCCCAAACGTTGGAAAGACTGTTGAATCCAGAGTGGATTTAATCATCCACACAGGCACGTTCAGAGCCCGGTAGGATTAATCCTGATTACATATGCTCCACAACCCCTGGCACAGGGAGAATCGGCGACATGACCATGGTCTTACCAGACTAGCAGACACAAATGACTGGCCCAAAGTAACTCAGTAGGATTGTCAACGGCAGGTTGGAAATGGGATGGAGCGGTGAGAGGAGAGCTATGATCATTCCAATCAAGCCAAGCGAATTTCCACCCCCAGCTCTCATTTCCTGTCACTTCTCAGAGCAGTAGTGGAAGAAAAATTAAGGAAAATTGTTGTGGAGCTGTTTGGTTGATGGTGTGACATCATTTCTCGAGAAAACCCAAGTGTTTTAAATAAGAGGCTACTAGACTCCTGACCTTTTCTATCACACATGCAATTTGTTTCACCCTCTGTCACCTCAAAGCCAGCTCCCTGTTTCAAACATCCTCTCTTTAGTTTTTATAGCAATCGTGTGCAAATTGCTTTTCTGTGTGTTTATAGACGGTTCTGCTCTCACCTTTGAAAATCTGGCCATCCTATGAGTGCGGTTAGTTCTAGCCAGAGGATCATTGCATGGTCAGGATGAGTATGATTGGTTCTGCCCATATAAAAGTACAGATTAAAATGCTAGAGCATGAATCTATTAAACACACACACATCTTGTCACTGCTGCAGTTTCTAAGGACATCAATTCGTTGTGGGAGGGAAGCCTGGACACCTATTCCTATATCAAACTATCTCCTTTCTCAATCCCCTCAGTCGTCCTCTGATGTAACAGGGAGGCGTGGCCAGCTGATATCACTCCAAACCCAGGGCCGTTCCGCATTCGTCCAAAATAGCACAATGGTTACTAATTGAAATCACTACAGGTTTGCGTCGTTGACAATCTGCAACACTCCTGAAACCGATCCGCAAAAAGCGCTTCGTTGTAGTGCTTTCAGGGAAATCCCCAAAAGTGGATTCACCCTCCGGAAAGCGCTACACTCCTGCAACCAATCTGCAACACTAGCGGGAAAGTTCTGTGCGTTACCATTGTTGCGGTTTCTGTAAAGTCCCTCCCCCTGGCTCTCTCCTCTGATCTTCTGGCGAAGCGATCACCATTTTTTTTTCTCCGAGCGAGCGGAGATCAACGCACCAGCGAGCCTTCGTTCACCCAGCAAGGCTTCCCTGGCTGCAGCACCTCTGTTTAAAGTCACTAAGCACAAGCAACACAGAAGCCCGTTTGATGGTTTATTTTCCCTTTATTTTTCACACTGTTTTTGGCCGAAAATTGCGCCCGTGAGGGGGGGATTTTTTTTTTCACTCGGGGGGAGCGTGGCAACGATGAAACGGCAGCTCAAACACCACCTGCTAGCTGGATGGGTCTCTCTGTTGCAACGAATCAATGCAGATTCGTTGCAACGGGTGTGTTTTTTTTTAACCTTCCTTAAAGGGAAAGGGGCTGTTTGGGAGCATGATAACAGCCGCCTATTGGCTGCTTGATGGCCAGGGGCGGGATGAGATCAGCAATAGTGCTTCCTGGCTAGCGATTTTTGCAGAGACCGGAACCCTGTGGGAAACAATAGAAATGCAACTGGATTCCACTACAAAGGCAGGTATGCATAACGACGAATTCCACTATTTAAAATGGCAATTTTTCGTTCAGCAAACAATTTGCTACATGGATCCCGGTGCGGTATGGCCCCCAGTTTCAGGGCTCCCAAAGCCTGAAAAATATGTCAGGGGTTCCTCCATGGTTAAAACATTGAAAAAGTCTGCTTTAGAGTGTCAAGTGTGTCAACTTCCCTTACCTGCCAAATTACTACAAATTTCCATGGAGAAGAGTTTGCAAGTGGGTGTGATTGTCACAGGGTAATCCTAAGCAGAGTTTTCTAAACCCACTGTCTTCAGTGGGTTTCAAAGAATGTCAGTCACTGTAGGAACGTTCTTCAAAAAATTCTTCTAATTTTTATTCCAAAGTGTCTGGTTACACAATCTTTGATTTCCTTCTGCACTTTAAATGCTAAATTTCACCTGAGGATGCAGTTTACTTTCCCCCCACCATTTTCTCCATAAGAGAAAAAGGAAATGTCATATAGCTTGCTCCTTCCTCTGAAAATTATTTTTCTCCATTCTATGTTGTTCGGTTAAAGAATGTCCCTTCAGGCAGATCCATTACTTTAATAAATCAAAAAAAATAAATAATCAGCACATATGACTCGGTCCATTTTGGTGCAGCTCTTCACAGCCACCCACAAAATATAAAACATTTTATTGCTTTAGTATTTTATTTTATTGGTGCCGGTAGACTAAAGAATTTTTTTTCCAGTTTCTTTTATTGCTACCACAGGCAATGTCTAAATCCAGCGTAAGCAAAATTTACTGCAGTTCAAAAGGAGGACATTCACAACAGAGGAGTGTATAAAAGTAGCAACTGAACGCCAAAAAGCATTTCCTTTACCACTGTCTTTCTTAATTCTTGGCTCTGACCATTTTCTATTTATATATGCACAGGATTTTTTGTTGTACCTTTTGGGCTGATTCTGTGCTATACTTAGGTAATGTGCATCTGTGTTTTCTATTTGTCAAAAGTGACTGAGGCCTCTCTGTGCTTTCCTCGGAGGAGATTGCTTATAAATTATGCAGTGCATTTTTATGATGTACAAAGCCACAATAATTATTCACCCAGGACATGCTGAGAATAAGGATGATGACCATTTGGACCACCGCTCCTAGGCCAAGTCAGCTTGAGGCAGTTTACAGTAACCTCCCCAGTAAAACATTGATAAAATTACAGAATTTCTCAGGTGACAAAACACATCTTACTCCCTCCCCCTGACCAGTCCATCACCACTACACCCACCACAGCCCACCTTGGGGGATGGGAGCTTCTTGCCCTAGCTGTTCAGGGTATCCTGAGGAGGGGCCCTCAATCTTCCAAACCTGGTCACAACCAACTGCCTAGTGGAAGGGTCTTGTCTTGCAGGCCATATGGAACTATGAAAACTCCCTCAGGGCCCTGAGCTCTTCTGAGAGCTCATTCCACCAGGTCAGGGCCAGGACTGAAAAGGTTGAGGCCAGGTGTACTTGCTGAGGGCCGGGAACCACCAGCAGATTCAAACTCATAGAGCAAAGAGCTTGGGTCTAAATCTAGGACTTTCTACATAGAGAACTATGACCTCCCCTAATCCATCATCTGCTTGCCCCAGGCCCCATGATTCCTAAACCTGGAATATGACAAATTGAAATATTAGGGAGAGTAGAAAGATAATTTACAGCACAAATTAACATGCACAAAAATTATTCCCCCCCCCCCCAAAAGAAGACAACAACAGATAGTATTCAGGTTGAAGTGAACTGGAAATGAGGGTGACTGAAAATATATAAAACCTGTTAAAGCATTTATAACAAAGCACCTCATCATTTTTCTTCAGACTAATAAGTTATATGCCTTCAAGGTACATGCTGCACTGACTCTTTTTCCTTTCTGAGGAAGCTCTCTGTATAGTTTACCACTAACTGTGTGGAATCATTTCAGTTCATTTTCGTATCCCAAGGTATTGCAATTAACACTCTTTCTTTGAACACACAACTATTACCTTTCAGGCATCTCTCACTCTAAGTGCAATCTTGGCTGATATTACTTGTAGATAATGTGATTCTGACACACTGTTTTCTTGATTAAATTGATTTTTTCTTTTTTAAGTTGCAAAAGAGCATATGGGAAAATTAGGCAACACCACATACTTCCCTTAGAAAAGGAAATGGTATGAAAGTCATTGTCACAAGATAAAATTTCCAGCATTTATATAGACTATTCCGTGAAATATTAACCTTGAATCCAGTAAAAGACAAAATCAAATGCACAGATAACATTATCATCACCTGCTGGCATCCAATGTCCAACTAAAGCAAGTAATTCATGAAGGAATCAGCCAGACTATATTGATATTCCTGCAATTTGAACAAGTCTCAAATCACTAATCACAAATTTCACATGCTGCCTCTTGGCTTCCCTTACCTGCCAAATGTTTGCTGGAGTCTTCCTAGTTTACAGAATGAAGTGTCTTGAAACGTCATGTGGACAGAATAATGGTATAGCCATACACTTTTCTTGGGGTGTCCTCCTTGTTACTTAAGTTTACCAGTGTCCCAAGATCGATACCACCGACTTTGCCTAAGGCTCCTAAGCAGAAGACTATGTGGTATGTATATACATCTGTGTACTCAGAGAAATGGTCCATGAATTTTTTCCCATGTACACCTCGGGGTCAGATCACAGATTTATTTCCAAGAGCATGAGAGCCTAATTTGGGCTAGGTCCATAGTATATGGAGAGAAGGATCTTAGACCTTCTCCACTACATCATTTTCCTGACTTCATGATCACATCGTGAGAAGACAAAGTTCACTGGAAAAGTAATGCCAGGATAAAACTGAAGCCTGTAGGACAAGAAGAATACCCAACATGAGACAGAATAGTTCAGTAAAGGAAAACACAGACTTCGGTTTATAAGACGTAAAGAAGGCTGTCAATAATGTGATGTTTTGGAGGTTGCTAATTCACAGGATCACCACCCGTCAGAAGCAACTTGATAGCAGGTAATCTGTCTGCTCTTTGTGTGGGCAAAGAAACTCCACATTTTAATGTGACAATAGTTGAGAGCCCTTGTTTCTTCTCTCTGACAAGGTTTTGTCTACTTCTAGCCTTGGAAGCTCCATTTTTCTGTTCATCCTAAACTTACAAAAAGTGGCTGGAGACTCACTGGAAGCCGCCATTGACGCGGCGGTGTGGCGGGAGGGGAAGGAGGATGCTCCCAGGAGCGTCAGGGCAGTGTGCGGGCCCAGGGAGCCATGTCATGTGTGAGGCACGGGCTTGCAGTACCTAAAAAGGTGTCACGTGCTGTGAGCCTGGCCTTTTCCCCCTGGCAGCAGAGTGAGCAACAACCCACCCTCCCTCCATCTGCTGTGGTTATGCCATGTTGGCAGTTTCACATTTGTGTTTTAGATCTGTCACAGCTTGGGGGTAGTAAGGGGATGGAGCCTGTAGATGGGTCAAGGAGTCTAGAGGGAAGAAGGGACTCCCTGAATGTGATGCCGCCTCAGGACTGAGTGGCAAAAAATTGGGGTTGAGCTTACCTGGCTGGGTAGCTCAACGGGACCCAGAGTGTGGATGACCTGGGATAGCCTTCTGAGGCATCACAAGCACCCACTCTATGGGTCTAAATCCCCCACAGCAAGGAGCCCTGCAGATCCAAAGGGATACTGGATGGGGTCTTCAGGGAGCTGTGGGGTGTTTGGGATTGAAAGACCTTAGGGGCTAGGCTCCCTTTCCCCTTGCTGGCCAACACAATGTTAGTGAGTTTGTTGGTGTTAATAAAAGCTGTGGCCTGTTTTTGCCAAAAGTTATTGAGAGTGTGCGTCTCCTTCCTCAGCAAAATGCCCGCCTGCAAGTCAAAGCCCCTCCCATTAACACGTAGACTGATATATTCATTTGCTGCTATACCACAAGCTGTGTTTGAGCTACAGTACTGCGTATAATCTGTTACAAAAGGTGTGGGGGATTGGCTCCTGTGATTTCTTATACAACCTGTTACTGACTAATGTGCTACTTCTGCTGAACAAGAAAAATGGGCAGGAGGGTTTTAGAAACAGCATTTGATAAGATGCAACTCTTAAAACCCATCACTCTCACAGCACTGGGTAACCTTATCATTGTAAGCATTTATTGAAAGTTGGGAACTGAAGAGGATCCTTGGCTAAGGGGAGTTTGGTAACCAATGGGATGAAGAAAACAAAAGGACGTAAAGCCCTAAGCCAATGTGAATGAATTGGGCTGTGTTGCAAAGGTCCACCTTAAGTGCTAAAGCTGTGCAAAATGAGCCTGTAATGGTACTTGAGGATAATTGAGTGCCCTTTTAAATCCTGCACATCTACATTAAGTGTATATATTGCACAAACATTGATGTTTGGCACCATCCCCAGTCCGAGTTATTTTAACTGGAATTTATTGTAGAGCTATTGATTCCTTTCCCCTTCATATTTACAAAAAGTGCAATAATGGTTGTGGTAGCAAATGAAGAACAGTCCCAGTGCTGTGCGGTTTGTGACCAGAACATGAAAGCTATCAGTCAGTAGAACTGCAGTGGATCCAGGAGCACTTCTCAAACAATCCTCCCCATACTCAGGTAGGTAGCCGTGTTGGTCTGAAGCAACAGAACCAAGTTGGAGTCTAGTGACACCTCTAAGACCAATGACATTTAATTCTAGGTATAAGCTTTTGTGTGGTCTTAAAGATGCCACTTCACTCAAACTTTGCTCTGTGGTCTAATCTGAACATCCTGACTTGAACATCACTGGCAGTCTTCAAGCAAAGGTTGGATACACACTTTTCTTGGATGCTTTAGGATGCTTAGGGGTGATCCTGCGTTGAGCAGGGGGTTGGACTACATGGCCTGTATGGCCCCTTCCAACTCTATGATTCTGTGATTCTGTGATTCTGGATCCAGAAACATGTATCCATGAGCAATGGCAATTCCTGTCTTCCACTTTACTGTATTTCTTTACAACTCTTCCCTGCAGAAGTCACATATCTGGATATGGACCCTGGAAATGCAATGTCTAGGATTGTCAGATCACGCTTGACAACACATAGGCGCTAGGTGGGGGGGCAGAGACATAAGGGGCACTAGGGTGCAACATTGTGTGCAATCTTGAGTGGTGTGTGTGTTTTATTTTTCACCTACAACCACTCCAGGTAGCAGCAGGCAAAAAGACAACAATGCCATAGCAGGAGACATGGCAATGTTTGGGGTGGCAGGAGCTACTCCTTCCCCTCAAGATTGGCTCATGACCTCACCCTTTCTTAGGGCTTTTCCACACTGGATTTGTTTTTGACAGTTCTGACCCCATATTACTTCACATTATCCCTGGATTTCCGCATACATGTTTGTTTTCACATCACTCCACTTATCCTGTTCCCCCTTCTTTTGAGACCACTTTAACCCTAATGTTGGAAACTGATTTTTAATCAGCTTTTTCCTCATGCATAATATTTCTGTTAGTTTTCTTCTAACTATCCTCTCCTGTCTTCCACTTTACTGTAGTTCAAGTATTTAAAAGGCTGCCATGTAGAGGATGGAGCAGAGTTGTTCTCTCTTGCCCCAGAGGGGCAGGGTAGGGACCCTACCAGAACCAATGGGATGAAATTAATTCAAAAGAAAATCTATCTAAACATTCCTGACAGTTAGAGCAGTTTCTCAGTGGAACAGGCTTCCTTGGGAGGTGGTAGGTTCTCCATCTTTGGAAATTTGTAAACAGAGGCTGGATAGCCATCTGACGGAGAGGCTGATTCTGTGAAGGTTCAAGGGGATGGCAGGTTACAGTGGGTTGTGAGTGTCCCTTCCAACTCTATTCTATGATTCTATGATTCCCACCTACCTCCCACCACTGCTCAGTTATTGCGCTGTTGGGGTCAAATCACTCCCTCTCCACCCCTCAAAGACAAATGATTTTTTTTCTTTAAATGGCATTACTGTGATTCCACAGTTCACAACCCCAATGAAAATCTTCATTACTGAAGGCAGATGAGAAAAGTAGTCTTCTCAACAGTGAAACTGCCCAGGGAGGGCAGACATGTGGAACAACTGTGGCCAAACCATTCCAGGTCTTGTTGATTGACTCCCAAGACAATTTAGTCTTGTATGGTCTTGTAGGGGACTCAGCTATGCCTCTCCTTCTCTTGCTTCTAAGCAGACTGGTAGGATGAACTGCCCCTTCTGGGAGGTAAAAAGAGAGGCGGAGTTGCACTGAAGTGCTCATCTGCATCAAGACTTTACTTCTGCTAGGGTTGCCAACCTCCAAGTGGGACCTGATGATCCTAGAATTGTAATTGAGTGCCAGGTCCCCTTATAAAAATGGCTGCTTAGGAGGGTGGTCTCTGTGATACCCCACTGAGATCCCTTCCCAAACTCTGCCCTTTCCAGACTTCTCCAAATTTCCAAGCTGGCAACCCTATATGTCCTAAGAAAAATCTTTACTTTTTAAAACATAGTGTTCTTTTACAAAATCAAAAACTGCACTAAATCAAAAGAAACTCAAAAGAAAACAAATGAGCCCATGGTAGGGCCCATGCAAAGATTAATGGGCAATTTAAGGATCTATTTGCCTTCTTCATGGTCAATTGGTCTTTTAATTTCTTCTTTCCTCTTTGCAGGGACCCTACCATTTATTTTAGTTTATTGTGATTAGTGAAAATACACTTTTGTGAAGGAGTAAAATTGTCAAAAGAAATTATTTTAATTATTACTGCAGAGGTTTCAGTGGTGAGAGAAGCAAGGGTCTAATCTGGATGCTTAAATTGCAGGCTTAAGTATTGTAAGGAAATTACCAAATGCATTGTTCCAGGGCATGGAGTAACTTCCTGACCTCAGTCTGCATTGTCCATGTTCAGGCAGGCACCTAGGGTGAGAAACAATAAGCATAGCCCAAGCATAGTCCAGGGTCAAAGAACAGATATTCAACAGTCCAAGCATAAAAGCAGAAGGGCAAATCCAAGCCAGTACATGGTCCAGAAGCTAAGTTCAAGCACACAGCAGCACAGAAAAGTTGTGAGCAAGTTGTTTCTCCACTTGTTCATCCTTTTCTGGCTGCTTTTATCAGAAGGCATTCAGAGAGAGACAATTCACCAACCTGCTGAGACACTGAGGGATTGATGCAAGTCATCAATGGCTGAGCAGCCTACAGGACAGTCAGTTGCCAACTCTGGGTTGGGACTTTGGGGATGGAGCCAGGAGCAGGCAGGATTTGGGGCAGTGGAGCATAATTTTATGGAGTCTACTGATCTCTTTAGTCTGGAGATTAGTTATAATTCCAGGGGATCCCCAAGTCCCACCTGGTAACTGGCATCCCTAGCAGTTAGCTCTGAATCCTTTTGTGACTCCCACAAAGCTTAACTGGCACAGGGCTGCTAACTGCACACTATGGTGTTGCTCCTGCACTGACAGTCTTCAAACAAAGATTGGATACACACTTTTCTTGGATGCTTTAGGATGCTTTGGGCTGATCCTGCGTTGAGCAGGGGGTTGGACTAGATGGCCTGTATGGCCCCTTCCAACTCTATGATTCTATGATTCTATGACCTCCAGGCCTGTCTTCCCTAGCATTTCTAGGGCAACCCTGGGGTGAAGCTGGCAGCTGCAGAATCTCGGCTCCAGCTCTGTATCTCAGGCTGCAGGATTGAGGGCATGGCATGTGGACATAAGCCTGAGGCTCTCTCTCTGTACTTGAAAAAGTCTCTACCTTGTTTGGTGGGTCTTCCTGCAGCATCCAAGAGTTGGGGCCAGCTTCTGCTGTCTCTGCCATATCCAAGGAGGTATTGACAGGCAAAACTATGACACGTATGTGTACACAGCACATGTCCTACCATCTTTTCAGGTTACCCTGGAATCTTAAACAAGGTTGTCTGGCTAGGTGACCTTCCTTTGCTGACTGAGGTTTTCAAATCTGGAAATCTAAATACATGACTGAGAATCAAATCAGTCTCACAGTCCCAGGAGACTCTAATGGTAGCAATGTACTTAAGCCAACAGGACACTGGTAAGGCCACGTTGTCATTCTAAATTGTTTCCATCTGGGACTAAGGACTGTGCTGTTACTAACCTGTGAAGACTGGCATTGTGGAAATGTACAATTATATGGAACATCATGTTATATTAAAACCCACAGTTTTGATTCTGCTTCTAGCATATTGTCAATGGGCAATACCTCAGCAGTGCTCAAGGGTTATAACAAGGAAAGCATTTCCATCAATAAGAGCAGAAACTATTTAAACTATTGAGAATCTAAACCAATATACAGACCATGTGACAAGGACAAATACTTGGAGCTCCCTTGCACACAAGATGGGTCAAGCGATAAGCAATATTTTTAAAAGAAAAAGAAGTGGATGGTATTTCATCCATATTTTAATAAACTTAGATATACTTAAGATCAGGGGTGGTCAAACCAGCATTCGCTGGCAGGGGCTCATGGGAATTGTATTCCATGGACATCTGGAGGGCCACAGTTTGACCATCCCTGCTTAAGATCATGTATAACTTACAAAATGTGCACCAGTTTGTGGAGGTGTTGCTACAGCAGTGAGATAGACGGACCTTACAAGCTCCTCTGAAGATAATCTGCCTACCCCAGGGACCTTACATTCTTGGACATACGCCACACAGGGACTTTTCACACAGCCTGGTTCTTTTCAGAGTTTAATCTGACTTAATACATGGGTCAAACCTGCAATTGAGCATAAAGTGTGAAAAATTTCACGCTGCTTGTAGCATTCAACAATCTTTAAAGAGAAATAACCCAAGGAACATGGTGAAATGGGATATGCCACACACCATCTGGCAGCTGTACAAACAGAAAAAGAAGATCCATAGTGCATGCTTGGGAACCTGTTGATTACATTGCACCCCACAATGTAAGACGTTTTGCTAACTAGATCTTGGATAATTTAATAATTTGGAGATGAGACTGCCCTGCTCGGTTATTTGGCCTTTATTATTTGGCAGGGCATCATTTGGAAAACATTTCCTTGTGTCTATGGCAAGCAGGTGTTACATACATTTCAGACACAGGAAACCTGAAGTCATTGCATTTCTATAATACCAGGAATTCTGGATGTGGCCCATGTTGCAAGGATGCTTACCACCTTCTCTTAAATTGGGAGGCTTAGATTTCACATTTCCAAACCACCACTGCAGCTGACAAAACCTTCTCTTTTACCCAAGAAGGCTTGTTGTTTTTAGAAATTTGATTTTTTGAGGGGGGTACATTATAAAAGAAAACAGAGGGGAGGGAAATATTGAGAGCATGTGAACTACAAGGAAGGGAATGCTTTCGAAACAAGCACATATGGAATTTCAGTGGTCTGACAGATTTTCCCCCCAAAATATGTTTTAACCAGATGACTTTGTCTCACAAAACAAAAGAGTCCAGATTGCCAAATAATGTGTCTCCTGACAGAAGAAGTCCTTGAGGCTCAGTTTTCTCAGCACTCTGCCCCAAGGACCAAACATCCTTTCTTTTCTCTCACGCATAATCTCTTTTCTGTGCATCCAAATATAACACATCTGTGATCTTTTTTTTTTTTAATCTGATCCGTGCAGCTATTTTTATGTGGCAATGATGTGATGAAGCTATCACAATGTGCCAGATTAAATGTACCACTTATTTCAATGCTAGTGTGTGCACAAAGATACCATGCCGGATAAAAGATTTGGCTTCGATTCCATTACTTAGGGGAAACTAAACATGAAGTTGGAGACTGAAATTCCTTATGTGTTCTTTGGCCTCAAAAGACAGCCATGGAAGAACAATATGGACCAGGGCCATGATAATGTGGAAGGGTGTGTTTAAATATCACACCAGAATCTCTCTTGATCAAAAGCCATCATATATACCTTTAGTTAGACTATTTCTTATCCACAATGGCAACCCAAAGTAACTTATGCACAATATCAATGCAATTTAAATAAATGAATAATTTATTTTAAACAAAAAAAACATACAAAACAATTTTAGAAATTGTGCCAAACATCCTGGACCATGGACTACAAAACATGAGAGAGACAGACCAGAGACAGACCCTGGAGAGACGGACCAGAACCAATGGGATGAAATTAATTCAAAAGAAATTCCATCTCAACATCCAGAAGAAGTTCCTGACAGAGCAGTTTATCAGTGGAATAGGCTTCCTCGGGAGGTGGTGGGTTCTCCATCTTTGGAAATTTTTAAACAGAGGCTAGATAGCCATCTGACAGAGAGGCTGTCTCTGTGAAGGCTTAAGGGGGTGGCAGGTTACAGTGGATGAGTGATAGGGTTGTGAGTGTCCTGCATAGTGCAGGGGGTTGGACTAGATGACCCATGAGATCCCTTCCAGCTCTAGTATTCTATGATTCTATGACTCTATGAGCAAAGAGTGAAAGTGTTATGCACCTACAACAAGAAGGACACAAACATTTGCCCTATATCTTAAAGAACTGGCAACCATCATTCCACAGTTTGTTCCTCTTCTTTTCCCCATTGCCATGGCTCCACAGCACATTTGATCTACCTCTTCCAAGTTGTTTTGATAGCATCAAAATACACATCAGGCAGGACTCCAATGTCTTATGCAGTTTGGCCCTTACTCCCCTAACTTTAAGCTGCTTCTGATGAGCATAGAAAATGATAATGACTTTTTTCATATATTCAGGACATTTTTAAAGTCTAAACTTAAACCACTTCTGCTTTAGAACAGGGCTATCGTTATACTGACTGAAAGGCAAAGGAACCACAATGTTCACTGTTCTGTTTATTGGAGGTTTATACGATCATGATGATTGTTTTAGAGGACACACATGTCGGTCTGCAGTGGAACAGCTAAATTCAACTCCTGTAGCAGCTTAGAGGCCAACAAGATTTTTCAGAGTATGAACTTTTGAGAGTCAAAGGCCCTAAACACACCAAAGGCCCTAAACACGCCAAAGGAGAGTCCCTTTGTCAGATCTGAATTGGAATGGAGATCCCCGATTCCTTGCACTCCAGTCATAAGGTGAAAGGGGTGTTGCAAAGAATTTCATGCTGTAATCACCCCTTGATGCTTCTCTCTTTGAGGACTGCCTTTCTTAGGTCAGCAGTGGAATGACCTGGAAGATTAAAATGTTCCTCTACCGGTTTTTGAGTGTTGTGGTTTTTTATGTTGGATTTATATCCATTTATTCCTTTGTGTAGCAAATGATCCGTTTGTCCAATATAGAGTGGAAAGGCACTGCTGATATTTGATAACAAAGATGTGCATTCAGATACATCTGGTCTGATTATATATTCAAAAAACTACTCTATTTGTGTTTTCTGCATATATTCAGGTCTTAGTGCCCAGTATTTTCTAGGATACCAGGAAATTGATACTGAAAAACCCTTGAAGTATTCAGGATTAACAGAAACCAGAGATTTAAGTTTCTCAGAACCGTTTTTCCCCTTTTATTTTTCCAGTACATCTGTGTCTTCTAAAGGCCTGGTATTGCTTTGCCAGATTGGTTCTACTTCGATTCTGTCCTTTTAAAATTGGTTTTGTTGTTCTTGTTACATTGTATTCTTTGCACAAGTTTTTTCCAGTTGGGTTTGCTTTGTATAGTGCATTCTTGGATTCAATATAGCCCCATTCACAGATTGTATATGATCTCAGATTCTCTGATATTTTATTTGCAGTGGTCCTATTCTGTTTGGCTTGTGTGATTCTCAGATTTTACATTTGTTGTGTTAGGCTTCCCATGTTGTCCTACAGTTCTGATGAGATCCCCTGGTTCTGTACTGGTTCTTTGGATGTGTTGGTTCTGTCTGTTTTCACAAGTTTTTGGCCAGAGGTCACTTGCCTTGCTGTTCTGTCTTTGGCTATTTTTTGCCTTAAAGAAATCATAGAATTTCCCTCCCAGCCAAAAATGGAAAACTGAAGGCACCTTATTCAAGGGCCCATCACTTGGAATTTGTGGATTATTTAAAGGTCAGGCACCAACAGCTCTTCAGCAATTCCAGTGCAATTTCTTTGAAAAATATTCCTCTCAGCCATCTGGAGATATTTGCCATGGGAAATAATAAAGCTGAATAATATAGGAATCCTAAAACAAACCAAAACAAAAAATCAGGATCTGAGTATGGAACTGGAACCTGAGGAACCGGGAATGTTGATATTTCTGAGCTTCCTCGTTCTGGATCTGAAAAATACTGATTTTTCTTTCATTTGTTCATTTGTTTCCTCATCTGCACATCTCTACCTGATAGCAAGTAAATTACCCTGATATGGTATGGCTGGTGCTGTAATGTCCAGTGATTGTGTTGGCAACATAATTTGTTGCAGGCTCTCATCACAAAGTCTATGTCCATGTTAGGAATAGCATTCTTGTAGGTGAGAAGCTGTATAAGGTTAGGGGGCTGTGTATGGGAAAGAAAAGGATTCCTTCCCACTGCCTGTGAGAAAGCAATATCAAATTCCAGCCAAGGTTTCATTGTTAATGCATGGAGGGGTAAAACATGAGTGGCTTCCTACTTGCAAATGTAGGATGGTACATCTCGTGTTTGCAGCCCTCCTCATGGGGAGAGGCCTCCTGCGTTTTCCCTCTGCTCTGTCATGGCTTTTTACCTCCTGACGAGGCATAGGTCTTGGCTGTAGATGATGGATCCTTTGGCATGTTTAGGGCCTCTTTTGCACAATGGAAAAGCTGATGAAAACTCACTAAAAACATCGTGGGTTTTTTTATCTCTGCACAGGAGTGTGAGTTTACTCCACTAAACTGATTTTGCTCTGCATGGTCAACTGTGTCTTTTTGCTTACAGCATCTCTTCATCATCATTTCTGAAAGAGGCTAAAAGCCTCTTTCTCTCCTATCTGCCTCAGGCGCTCTATAGTCATGCAGAGCTTCCTTGGTTATGCAGATTAGTGACTGCATCAGAGAACAAAACATGTCACTGAGTTTCTAATAGAGTCTAGCAAGTGGAGTTGGCAAATCTACAGTGGGCATGGCTATGAATTGTTCCATGCAGAAAGGATTGCAGTGTAGTTTTTCAACAGAGTATATTCAATACAGAACAACGATTGTAGTATAATAAAGTGGTCTAAACTGGTTGTTTTTAAAACTGTTTTATTTGTCTCTGTGCAAAATACCTCTAGGATGGTGACTTTTTTTTACAATCAGTAGGTTTCTGGTATAAGGTAATTTTTATGCTTCCATCATGTCTTTGTACAGATGTGTCTAGAAAATATATTTCTTATGTGAATTTGGTGCAAGGTCAGGTTGATCATGGGGCGGACATTGCTGAAGTCCTGATGAAATTTCTCCAGTGCTTCTTTTTCATGTTTCCCAATGATGAAAATATCATCAGTAAATCTCAGATGCTAGAAGGGTGTTAATGGATAGGAGCGGAAGAAGCTCACATTCACAATTACCTTTTGTTATCCTTTGTCCTATTTAATTTCCCACTATATGTGAAATAAATGGAATGTAGATTCCTTTAGAAATATGGAACTAGACTGAATGCTTGGATAAATGAAAATGTTGGAATAAAAAAACACTAAGTAGCACTCACAATTGCATTTCAAGCTGGCTTCTGTTTAATCGAACAACCAGCCTGTCAGATAGCTACACTTCACTCCTGAATGGAACTAGTAATGCCTAGCTGAAGCCGAATGGTCTCTTTAAAGATGGATTTCCAACTCATGTAAGCTTTTGTGAATACTCCCTATTATCTCATTAGTATGTTTTCTAACCTCTTTGGAGCTGTCTGGACTTCAGCCTCATGTGAACCTTTATTTAAATTCTATTCAGAATATTTTTATTTTACAAATTCTGCAATTTATCTGCAGTATTTTTTTCTTTTAAAGTTAACTACCTATTTGTGAGTGTGATATTCAAAAGTGATAGTATTTTTTTTTACATTTATTGTAGGATTTATAGCCCACCACTCCCACACCATGGCTCATGGCAGGTAACATCAATCCCCACAATAAAATTCCCATAAGATAATCACAAACTAGATAAAGCATTCCCCTGGTAGTGATAAAATACACTCCCTCAGGGACAACAACAGGGGTAGCCTGATGACTTGGCTAGTTCAGGGAGGGGCCCAAATCGTAACTTTCCAGGCCTCAACCAAAGACCTGGTGGAAGAGCTCTGTCTTACATGCACTGCAGAACTGGGAAAGTTCCTTCAGGGCCCTCAGTTCTCCTGGGAGCTCATTCAACCAGGTCGGGGCCAAGACTAAAAAAGCCTTGGCTCTTGTTGATGCCAGGCGAAACTCCCTCAAGCCAGGGATTTCCAACAAATTCGCACCTGTATAGCGGAGTGCTCTACGGGGGACATAAGGAGATAGGCAATCCTGCAGATATGTGGGGCCCAGAGCACAAATGGCCTTAAAGGTTAGCACCAAAACCTTGAACCTGATCTGGGTCAGAATTTGTAACCAGTGCAGCTGCCTCTGCACAGGCTGGATATGGGTCCTCCAAGTTGTTCCTGTGAGGACCCTAACAACCACATTCTGCACCAGCTGCAATCACTGGGTCAGGGACAAGGGTAGGCCCATGTAGAGCAAATTATAGAAGTCCTGTCTGGAGGTGACCATTGCATGAATCAGTGTAGCCAAGCAATCCAAGGACAGATAGGGCACTAGTAGATGAAAAAAACACTGTGCACGCTACTCCTGTGAACTGGGCCTCCATTGATAAGGAGGCATCCAAGATCACTCCCAGATTCATGGCCCAGGACAATATGTTGAGCTGCACCCCGCCCAGGGTAGGTACACCTCCTCATCTTTCGCCTTCCTGCCCAACCACAGGTGTCAGTCATTATGGTTTATGAAATAGAATTACTAATCATCAGTATCCTTTGACAGAGTTTGCTGGCAAGAACAACCAGCTGGCTGCCAGGAGTCATTTAAAGGCACCTGGCACAGGTGGGGGAAGTTACCTATCCTCTCCAGTAGCCATTAAAGGCAGCAGTGAAATGAGGGGGCTGTTCAGGCAACACACTATTGGCTAGAAGCTGCAGGTTAGGTATGGATAGCTTCCATAATTGGGGGCTGCTAGCCAAAAGCATTGTTTGTATGGGTTATTTCACTGCTGATTGAGGCAATCCCCGCCACCACTTTGGCCTTCCAGTCCCTTCTAGACTTTTCAGTCCTCCTTTAGCTGCCCGGTTGCGGAAGCAGTCAGGCAAGCCCCCCCCCTCCCGAAAACCACCTCACTGCCTCTTGCTATTACTGGTGTTTTTCCAATGGAATGAAGGTTGCCAAAAAGCACTTCATAATTTCTCACAACTGATAACAAAGCACCTAATGGCTCTATAGCCGTTTGACTTTTTTTGTGGGGGGAGGGGAACAACAAGAAACAAAGGATCCAAGGAAACAGATGATGTCAGGCCCAAAGAAGGCTGTGCAATTTCTCCTGAGAGGTCACTCACAGACATAGTTGTGGGCATGTGCAAATGAATGGGGAAAGACTGCCCAGTTATGGCACTCCATAAGTGAAATAAGTGTATCCTTTCACTTACATCTGAAGTCAGGAGGCTCTGAGTATTGCAGAAGAAAAAGAAGATCAATAGATCATATGGGAGCCAATATTGTAGATGTGGTATTGCCACTAGCAAGGAAGGAGACAGACAAGGTATAAGAAATCCTATTCTTTCTACAGGCTTACTGAGCAGGCTGGCGGAGGGCTGGAACCCTCTTTGAGTTTGAGCCCCAGGCTAATGGTCTTCCTGCCCCCCACATTTAGCCTGGACCTACCAAAGATGAAATAGCACGTAGTAACCAGAAAATAAAAAAAAACTCAACTATAAACCGGTATCAAAAAGAGCCCAGTTATTCTTCAACTGTAAAATAATCAGTGTTTTGTCCCCCCCTCCCCCCGCCACCTCTATTTGAATTCTTCAACCCAAGATCATGGGTATTCAGGAGGGTGATTAAGTACAGACTTAATGTAGCCGCACAAGCAATATCTGAGAGACAAATGCGAGACCAAGATCCGCAGGGCAAGATGCCCCACACAGGCTCATTCATCCAGGGTTCCATGGAGTTTCAATGCTCTTGCTGCAATTGACTCTGTGCTGACATCTTGACACCCACATTTTGTGTAATCAAGGAAAAGGCAATCATTATTAACCCTGACATTGCAGAGCAAAATAACATTAATTTAAAGATTCTTGTTGTACCACACGTGTTTACAATGATGCACTAACTTCTAAGTGAAATTAAATCATCAGCTTAATATTTCAGTCCAAACTCAATTTAACCCAGTAGCTGTTTTCCTCATAGAAATGTTATATGTTAACCCCCCCCTAAAAAAAAATGTATTTACTCACAACAGAAATAAGGATGCAGGAAGAAAAAGAACAGGGACTGTGTGCACACGTTGTATGGAAATGGTCAATTGGCTAGCCAAGAATTCACAGGGTGTTTTTGAGTGGATTAGCTATTTATTTCACAATGGCTTTCATTGAAGATAATTTGTGAAGGGTATTTGCTCATTATTTCTGGACAATCAGGTTTATGATTGAATTTGTGTCACAAGTATGGGATCTAATTCCACAGAGGGAGGTGGCCTAATTAACCTCGTCTGCAAATCATTTGGAACAAAGAGCCCTGGTGTGATATCAGTCCCTAGAACTCAGATTTCCCCCCCTCCTGAACCAAAGTACACACATCCAGTAATTACTATTAACATCTAGTACAACTGTTGTTACTTAAAATGGGATTAAAGGCTTAACATCTGAGAAGCAAAAGAAGTTTGAGCAGTCCATTTAAAATGGGTAGGCTTTCTTGGAGAAAGCAAAAAAAAAAATTACATGTATCTTGATTTAGAATAAAAAAGAGGACATAAAGCAATCAGGACACGGAATAAAATTTAACCCTACTTACAAATAATTAAGCTTCCTTTGTAAGAAAAATAATTTCCCTCCCTCCCTTCAGGCATAACTCGAAATCAGTTTGATCATTCCACTGTTCTTTCTACTAATCTCCAGAAAATAACATTGTCACGATTAGGGTGGTAAGGATAGTTTTATGAATTACTTGAATGCAAGTTAATTGCTATAGATTTTGCAGACAGCAAAAACACACCCACAACAACAACAACAACCATGCATGTATCGAATCAAATGTGAACTCTACACTTTCAGCCTTCTGACCAACGGAATGCCCTTGTCACACCCATTATTGTCGCCAATTTTCAGCAGATTTAAATGCAAAATGTAGTTACACTAAAAGTGCCTTTGTTTTGAACTCTTAATTATATTTTACGATATCTCCAGTTTTCAGGCTGACTTTTGCTCATCATTCCTACTTCTGGTAAACTTTCCTCTGAGGCTCATGTTCTCTAGTAGAAAAGGGGAAGAATGAGAGAACCGCTTGGCAGTTCTGCCTTTAAATGCCTTCTGAGCAGTATTGCAACAGTGTTATAAAGCAGACCCTAGAAACAATTCTCTTGCATAGGACAACTGTTCTAAAGGAGGCACACAACACTAGAAAAGGCCTGGGAAAAAAAGATATCCCATTGCGGTGATGCAAGCTAACAGCCTCTCCTTGCGTGATCAGAACAAAAAGAAAAAGCATGACAGATAATCCCTAAATGCCCAGGCTTTAAATATGCAGAAGCTTTCCTCACGCAGAAGCAAGTGAAGTAACTGCATACATTATGCCAATTGAAGGTGTTAAGAGTGTCAGCCAAGAGAACCAACTTCCTTAAATACACAAGTCATATCCTATTTTTTTTTAAGCAGCTTTCGTTTAAGATACATACACTATTGCATAATTGCAAGCTTAGTTTCTCATGCCAAGGTTTGAAAAACAGAGTTTGCCCAGACAACACTATGTAAAAATCACTGGGCAAGCAGAGAAGCAGGGAGGACCCAGGTAGCAAATGGGTCAGCAGATGTGACCCCCATACCCATGTGAGCCTGTGGCCAGTATTATATTATTATTATATATAAGATTTACATTCTCAGTTCTCAATACTTATAAAATTGATAACATTGATAAAAATATTGAAGACTCAGAGGACTTGACACTGATGAAAGAATCCCACTGAAAATGGATATTACCTGGATTCCGTTTTGACAGAAGTCCTACAGAATAAACAGATAAAGAATAACTACAAAAAGGACACTTTTCTTTCTTTTATGAATATATTTATTGTATTGCCATTGGATAGGTCTTTTTCTCTGTGTTTGGTTTAATTATTAGACCATCCTTCTTATACTCTTGTATGAACTGAGAGTAAAGACACACATGAAAAAGGGAGGCTGTCCAAACTATTCAAATAGAAGAAACCAGACAATACAACAAAGGCAGGCAAGATCAACATCATCAACTTCCAAATGTCTTTATATAATTCTTTAACAATGAGAATGGAAGAGGCTCTCTGATGCTCATTCCAACGTCTTTAGGCCAAGATGGGAAAGCCCTACTGCTGCATCCATGACAAAACATCTCAGCAGAGATTTCTACCTTTATTTATATAGGTTTTCTTACACAGAGGTTGCCTCCTGGCTTAGGAAATGACATCCTTCTCTCATTAAATCCAATTCCCATTAGCTGCTCATGGCTTCAGCAGCTTTAGGTGTTGGTGAATAGCACTTTGAAATTGTTTGTATGATTCTGCCAGATATTGTAACCACATGTGCCAAGCGCCTACTGAGAACATTGGGTGCCTGACAGGTAGTTCTGCACAGATCCATTAGTGGGTTTCTGGTACAGGTGGTTGGAACATTAAAAATAATAAATGTGGTCTGTATTCTTTTATTTGTTTGTTGTTGTTGTTGTTTGCTTAATGTACCTAAGTAGTTGTTTATCAACTAAAAAAGGCTTCGAGGGACTTACAGGGGGAAAAAGGATACATGGCACAATAGTAAACCTCACTACTCTTTATGCCTCTGGGGGAATGCTGGTTTATTAAACAATTAGGGAAGCCAGACCTTCTTGGCTACAGTAGAGGATGTCAGAATTTAAGGATCCACCCTTGTCTAGGCATTCAGCATTTGAATATTATATCCCAGAAAGGCAGTTCACAACACATCTTTCTTCTTATTCACTCATAAGTTGTAGAAGTAGCCAAAAAATAGCTCAGTAAGGAGCACCAAAACAGAGTGTAGTTAAGGCAGTCTGGATATATAATTATTCATGTCCCCCACAGTGAATCCAGCTTGGAACTGATTCTACTGAGGGGGGTTACAGAGTACAATTTAGATGTTCCCCAATCCTTTGCTTAGATACTAAGAGATCCTTTGAACACTGTGAAGGCCTTAGTGTTGTTATACTACACCCCGTTAGATATTCAATTGCAATGACTTGCATGTAGAGGAGAATGGGTCCGCTACTACTGGCTCCACTTATTGATTTCCGGGTGTTCAATGTAATATATGTATGGGCATGTTCCCCTGTCCAAGTACATACAAGCGCCTGTGTTCAGGGTCTTCAGCACAATTGAACTCTCGGGGGGGGGGGGGGGAGAGAACAGGCTCATATCTCTACATGCACTGACTTGTGCTCCAACATCCACCGAAAGTGCAGAGGTGGAAGAGCCAAGGGACTGCATCTCCACTCCCTTCTATCCATATTCTGCATGCACACTGAATGCAGGGGGCTCTAGCCAATGTTATGGAATGAATAATAATGAGGGGAAAACAGGTATTTTCTATGATGGAGGAGACCTGTGCCTTAAAGAACGCAAGGAAACAGCACATTTACTAAAAACTGTAAATTTTATTTTATTTAATAAAATAAAACTGAGCATCATAGCTCAGTTTTATTTTCCAGAAGGCTTTCTGTTAAGAAAATGCCAGTTAATTACAATTAAAACAACCAACATCACACAACAATTAATAGTGAATGCACCAGAATGCACCAAAGGAGACACTCCCCCCACTCCAGAAATATAAAAAACAAATTATTTAAACCACCAGAATCAATATTGCTCCATCAATAAAGCCAGCAAGAATACAGCAAGAAAAAAGAATTAATAGAATTCCTTGATAAATTAAAATTTCTTTTGGCTCCTAAAGTTCCTAAGGCTTGGTGCCAAGTAAATAGGAGCGGGGCAGGTGGGCTTCCACAATCAAGGAGACACAACCGAAAAGGTCCAGTCCCTGGGGCTCACCCTTCCCCCTTCCAAGCAAAGCTTCAAGAAATTGAGAGCTTTTCAACTTGACTGCAGCTTTATATCATGAGTTTGTATCAACAAGGAGACATAATGACATTCTGACACAGATTTTTTTTAAGGCAGAACTCTGTGGCAGAATTAATGAAGATCACTAATATAAAAATCAATGAGGTGAAATGGCCTATAATTTCAGTTACTTGTGTACATCCTTCATTGACATAACCTTAATGTCAGTTATTTAGATTAGTGTTAGGTCGGGTTCCAAGGGCTAAAAGAGAGGGCAGCGTGCAGTCTTAGCCTTCTGAACTGAACCCCACAGCTGCAAAATGTCAGGTGTCACAATACTGACCATGGAGAAGCACGTGCACAGATTCCAAATGTCACATTGCTTAGTGAGCATGTTATGAGTATTGTGGTAGATTTAAACTGCTCATCCTTGCATGGAAATATTGCCTGTTTTGTGGACTATCTGTGATGATATAAAAATTTGGTGTAACATCCCTTGACTCTGGATTCCTTCAATGAACTATATTGGAAAGTGGGTCTGTTTGAATTAATAATGGGCAAAGACCCCAATGTGCAACTCAAAACTGCTTGCATTTTGTGAGCTATCTAACTGAACATCTGAAAATATTTGATGAGCCTTCAAAGTCCCGTCCCCCCCAGTCCTACCCTTCCCAGACTCCTCAAATCCCCAGGAATTTTAGTTGTGATCTAGATTTAACTGCAAAGAGTCTTTGCTCTGGTAAATGTATCTTCTAGACATCATAAGAAACGTTAGTCTGGGGTGCTGGACTCAGAAGAGCACATACACACACCAGCAATATTATCTTTTGGCAGGCAAGTAGGCATGACTATATTTAACAGATAATTAAACACAGAAACAATGACTCCCTAACATAAGTAGCCATTACAATAAATCTGCTGTTCATTTTAGCATTAGACAAAAGCCATCAGGACTGTAAAAATCTTTATTGCCACAGTATCTTTTTATAGTAACAACTCCTTTATGCAGGCATGTACCATGTGTTTTACAGAAAGGCCATTCCATAACCAAAATGAAGTTCAGTCAAGTGTTCAATGCAAATAAATTTTGACTCTAGAAAACTATTGATAGGCACATTACTCCTCATGGGGCAAAGCCACCAGCTCTTGCTAAATTGGATACACTAGGAGACTACTCAGCACACTGCAGAATCATGGGCACCATTTGGTTATAGGGACTGAATCACTATAAAAAGCAAGCAAAATGGGACTTTTTTGCATGTAATGCTCTGTCAGGGAACCAAGACTGCCCCTGAGCCACTGCTTCACAGACTAGCAATCAGTGCTCAAACCCATAGGCCCCAGAGATTAAATGCACACAAGAAAACAAAAACCTTTACATGCATTGGTTTATTGAGCAATAAAATTAAGAATAAGCCACTTATAATAGGGAACAGAAATACAATATCTATAATTAACTAGCAAAAAAATAAAGACAAACTTTTCTTTCTAACACTTTAGTACCTGACATTAATTGGTACACCATTCAAAATTGCAGATTCCAAGCTAGTATTTTCCACTATTATGTGTATGTCAACAGATGTATATTATTTGTATGTGTGCACACACACAAATACATAAAGAAATTAAATGTTTTTCTATATTTCATTTGTTCAGTTCCTGTAAAATAGCATTTCACAAATGGAAGTTTGATCAAATTGTTTGGCCATGATTTTTTTCATGTAGCTTTGTTGTGTGAGTATAATTTTATATTTACAAAGTTACAAGATAAAGAGAGAAAGAATTGTTAAATAGGCAAAAATTCACTTTGGAAAACTTGAGAATGTATCTGAACAATAATATATTGTTTCCTGAACATTTTATAGCGTCAGAAACCTTTAGGGTTCTGCTAGAACTCCCAGTTGTTAAACTGGGAAAACACATTTTATTTTTAGAAGTAAATAACTGAAAGTAAACCAGTGATAGACATTTCTCTATTGGGGAAGAGCCTGTTATTTCATGATGCCAAATATTGAAGTTTCAGGGCAGTCTTGCCATCTTTGTTAAAATCAATGCTTCCATTTTGTGAGCAGGTAAGATGGAGGAACTCAACTGTTTTCTTCCCTTAATGAACCTTTCCTTCTGACAAAAGAATATTGACTGAAGTGCCTGAATATTATTGACAAAGCTTTATTTGTTTTCTGCACTCACTCATTTAAACAACAAAAGTAATTACAAGGAATGGCTAAGTCCCTTGACAACAACTTGGTAGGTTTGGAGATCAGCCCCCAGTAATTTAACTCTAACTGAGGAAGAAGAACAGTTCTGCATAATGAGAAACAATATTGCCTGCATTTTGAAGTACAGAGTGTAAGACCAACACTTCATTTCCACATTGCCAATAGAAATGCAGTTCTTTCAGAAGGCGAAAGAGTCTCCTTGGACACAGACTTCAAAAGAAGAGAAGCAAGAGCAAGAAATGGTTCTGTATTTTATTCACCCTGCCCACTAAACCATGGAGTCCCCCATGTGGCTTACAGGAACAATGGCATCACCCCAATCTGACTTGTGGATGCCTCAGATATGGGGAGTGGAGGCAGGCATTTAAGAGGGTACCTTGCACTCTGAGCAGGTCCTTTAAGGCCTGGCAGTGGGGAGTTGGCCACCAGTGGGCAACAGTGCCCCCACCCAAGCCATTGCAAATCAACTTCATCACCAGGGAGACCAATGTCTCTCAGGACCAGGAACAGCCTGCAGATCTGGCAGCTCTACTTTTAAAATCCCCAGCTAGAAGCAGCAGCAAGGAAATAATAGAGGCGGTTCAGCTATACTCGTTCTTTTAGATCTGTTGGCCACATTTGATGTAGTCGACCACGAGTTTCTGGTATGCTGCCTTTCCGAGACTGGAGTGAGGGTGACTGCACTGAACTGGCTGGTCTCCGTCCTCTGGAATTGGACCCAGAGGGTTTCAGTGAGAGAAAAGTTCTCAGACCCCCTGGCACTTCCTTGTGGAGTGCCACAAGGGGCAATATTCTCTCCTACAGTTTTTAACAGCCATATGCACCCTCTGGTACAGCTGGTCTGGGGCTTTGGACTGCATTGTCACCAATATATGGACAACACTTAGCTTTACCTTCTGCTGGATGGATGGCCAGACTCCCCCCCCAGATACATTTGCCAGATGTTTGGAAGCAGTGATTGGATGGCTCAGGCAGAGTCATCTGAAACTCAACCCCTCCAAGACGGAGGTCCTGTGGCTGGGTGGGAAGGGTCAGAAACAGGCAGCATGGATCCCATGCCTGGACAAGGTGCAACTAACACCTGCACCTTCAGCCAGGAATTTGTGCCTGATCTTTGATGCCTCCCTTTCCATGGAGTGGAGGTTCAGATCACTAATGTAGCCCAGATGGCATTTTTCCATCTTCACCAAACATGGCTACAAACGCCCTACCTGTCCTCAGAACATTTGGCCACAGTGATCCATGCAATGGTCATTTTCAGATTAGGCTACTGTACTGGGCTTTGATCTGGAAATTGTAGCTGGTACAAAATGTGGCTGCAAGGATCCTCACTAGAACACCTTGGAGAACATCTGCACTGGTTACCAGTCTGCTTCCAGGTCAAGTTCAAGGTTTTGGTTTTAACCTTCAAGGCTATATACGGCCTGGGTCCCACCTACCTGCAGGACCGTTTGTCTGCCTATGCCCCCCACCCCCAGAGAGCTTTGTTTTGCAGGTATGAATCTGCTAATTGCCCCAGGCCCCGGGGACATTCCCTAGCCTCGACCAGGGCCAGGGCATTCTTTGACCTTGCCCTTGCCTGGTAGAATGAGCTCCCAGGAGAGCTACAGGCCCTGGTGGACCTTTCAACGTCCCACAGGGCCTGTAAGATGGAGCTCTTCCACCAGGCTTTTAGTTGAGGCTGGGGGCGAAGAGTTGTCCTGGGGAATAAATAATCTACGAACTGGAGGACCTGCCTAGTAGAAGATCTATTTAGTTGTACCAGAGCACGGATGCAGTTAGGATAGACAATCCACTGACTGGTGTAGGGGAAGAATGGTGCTAGGCTATCTGATGGGAATTTTAGATTGTTTTTGTATTTTACTGGGGATTAATTGAAGGGGGGGTTATGGCAATTGTTGTATTTTATTCTTTTATCTTGATGTTAGCCGCCCCGGGCTGACTACATCAGAAGGGGAGGGGTATAAATTAAAATATAAATAAATATATATATAAAAGGCAATGACCAAAAGCCCAGGAAGGGCCCAGCTCCAGGGGGAAGGCAGGCAATGAGCCAAAGACGGCAATCATATAGAAGGGGTGGGGCTGTCCCCACCCTGTTCCTACCCTCATATATTGTAAAATATAAAAAGCCATCATAAAGCAAAACAGTAATATTGGCAAAATCAATCTGAGACTATATGGCTAAAGGCTATGCAGCTAAGCACAATTATTTTCACTAAAAAACAAAACCTGAAAATAGCAGATAGCTGAAGATAGCTGAGGATGGGTATGAACTGGGGGCCAAAGTGGTTCCCTAAGTGATGTTCACAAACTGAAGAAGTGCCACAAACTTCCACAAATTTTGGTGCCGTTCACAGTGGTTTGTGATGGTTTGCGAAGAGCTCTTTATGAAAAACAGCCAAGCAGCAGATTGGAGCCATGAGGAGACTTAACAAATCTTTCCACAAACTGGGAGGATTCTCTATCTGTGCAGAAAAATCTGAAGTAATTACATTTCCTTCAAAGTATTTGTTTAAATCACTTCTATGGAGGTTGGGAATTCCACTGAAGCCTGGCAATAGCTGCAGAGAAGTCCTGGAGTGGTGGATGTTGAGAGCCATTTGGGGTCCACCCACCACAGCAGCAGAAACTGGGAAATGCTCAGACCCTGGCCACCACAGCAGCAGATACACGGAGCCTCTTGTGGCTTGGCCACTGTTATGGCACATGCTGGGAGCTTCTCGGAGCCCAGCCTTGGTGAAGGGAGGCACCAGGAGCTGCTTGGGGCCCAGCCACCACCATCACAGGTTTTCTTGAACCTGCAAAGCCAAAGGTATCTATTCTTGAAATGATTATAAGAACAATCACAACAATAGCTTCATGGACAGATATCAAAGTCACACAGGCATATGAATTAGTAAGTCTCACTAAAAATGCTTTTGTTGTTGTTAGGTGCGAAGTCGTGTCCGACCCATCGCGACCCCATGGACAATGATCCTCCAGGCCTTCCTGTCCTCTACCATTCCCCGGAATCTATTTTTCTCACAACTGCTTCAGTGACTCCATCCAGCCACCTCATTCTCTGTCATCCCTTTCTTCTTTTGCCCTCAATCGCTCTCAGCATTAGGCTCTTCTCTAGGGAGTCCTTCCTTCTCATGAGGTGGCCAAAGTATTTGAGTTTCATCTTCAGCATCTGGCATTCTAAGGAGCAGTCAAAGCTGGTCTTCTCTAGGACTGACTGGTTTGTTTGCCTTGCAGTCCAAGTGACTCGCAAGAGTCTTCTCCAACACCAGAGTTCAAAAGCCTCAATTCTTTGACGCTTAGCCTTCCTTATGGTCTAACTTTCACAGCCATACATTGCAACTGGGAAGACCATAACCCTGACTAGATGCACTTTAGTTGGCAGGGTGATGTCTCTGCTTTTTAGGATGCTGTCTAGATTTGCCATAGCTTTCCTCCCCAGGAGCAAGCGTCTTTTAATTTCTTTGCTGCAGTCCCCATCTGCAGTGATCTTGGAGCCCAGGAAAATAAAATCTGACACTACCTCCATTTCTTCCCCATCTATTTGCCAGGAATTGAGAGGGCCGGATGCCATGATCTTTGTCTTCTTGATGTTGAGTTTCAAGCCAACTTTTGCACTCTCCTCCTTCACCCGCATCAAGAGGCTCTTTAGTTCCTCTTCACTTTCTGCCATTAGACTGGTATCATCTGCATATCTGAGGTTGTTGATATTTCTCCCTGCAATCTTGATCTCAATTTGTGACTCATCTGGCCCCGCCTTTCTCATGATGTGCTCCAAATACAAGTTAAATAGGGAAGGTGACAGTATACAGCCTTGCCAAACTCCTTTCTCAATTTTGAACCAATTTTGAACCATGTTCAGTTCTCACTGCTGCTTCTTGACCTGCATATAAGTTTCTCAAGAGACAGATAAGATGCTCTGGTATTCCCATCTCGTTAAGAACTTGCCACAATTTGTTGTGCTCCACACAATCAAAGGCTTTAGCTTAGTCAATGAAGCAGAAGTAGATGTTTTTTTTCTGGAACTCCCTAGCTTTCCCCATGATCCAGTGTACGTTGGCAATTTGATCTCTAGTTCCTCTGCCTCTTTAAAATTCTGCCTATACTTCTGGAAATTCTTGGTCCACATATTGCTGAAGCTTAACTTGTAGGATTTTGAGCATAATTTTGCTAGTATGAGAAATGAGTGCAATTGTGCAGTAGTTTGAACATTCTTTGGCATTGCCCTTCTTTCAGATTGGAATGTAAATTGACCTTTTCCAATCCTGTGGCCACTGTTGAGTTTTCCAAATTTGCTGGTATATTGAGTGTAGCACTTTTACTGCATCATCTTTTAAGATTTTGAATAGTTCAACTGGAATGCTGTCACCTCCACTAGCTTTATTGTTGCTCAGACTTCCTGAGGCCCATTTGACTTCACTTTCCAGAAGAATGTTTGGCTCCTAATCAGTGACTACCCCATCATGGTTATCAGGGATGTTAAGCTCGCTCTTGTATAGTTTTTCTGTATAATTTTGCCACCTTTTAAAAATCTCTCCTGCTTCTGTTAGGTCCCTACCAAAATGCATAACCTGTGTTAAAAAAAAATCAGAGGCAATGAAAGATGGATGGTGCAGTGGTATATTCCATGTATTCAATGTACATGTTGGCTGGTGTCCTCAATGAAAAAGTGTAATCATACAGAGTAACACATCATTTGGATGCCTCCAAATAGCTTGCTAAACAGATTTCTACTCATGCCTAGAATATGAGTGGTGGGTATTCAGTGCGACTATTTGGCAGTGATTTCTCTTCTTAATGACCAGTCATTTCTCAATTGTAATCTGATCACACATTTCAAGCCACACTGAACACTCCAAACAAGTTTGCTATCAATAGTGTTCTGAACTGTACTGGAAAGAATTAACAAAATGAGTAGTCTTGCATTGCAGTTTGGAAATAATGGTTTGTATGCAGACCAAATAAACAGCTCAGAAGAGAAAGAAGAAAAAAGGTGAGTCCAGTAGCACCTGTAAGACCAACAAATTTTATTCTCGGTATAAGCTTTTGTGTGCATACACATTTCTTCGGATACTGTGGTTTATGTGATTAGGAAGGCATTGTGTTGGCTTGGCAACCATTGTGCATCATGAAGCCTTGTCTTGAGCCTGCTCCAGAAACTACTTACCTGCTGCCTAGTGTGATGATGGGTGCTATCAGCAACAGAGGTGCAATCACTCAAATTATTGCTTCTTTTAAATTACAAACAAATCTCCCACACAAGAATATGTGATACTGAGTTTTAAAAAGGGTAAGTTCAATTTTTGAGCATTTTATTTGAGCATTACTGATCTTTTATCTAGAGTCACTTTAATTCTCAGGGTATGAGCATTCCATGAAGACCATCTGGTAGGTGGTGCACAATTTTGGGTCCTTACCTCGTTTGTAGCCTTTGGGCAGTACCATCCTATTATGGATCTTTCCCCTCTTATGAGCTTTATGTCAATTCTTTTGACTTACCTTTGGAAACATGCTCAACACTTGCCTATTCCTTTAGTCCTATGAAGAGATGTCCGTGTTTGTTTATGAACCTGCTTTATTTGTCAGCATTTTAAAATAGAATGCTAACGCTTTACATATTTTCTTTCAATATTTTGTAGTTGATGGTTTTAGAGGAATTATCTGATGCCTAATATTATATGCCAGGTGGAAAGATGAAGGAAAAGTAGAATATATACATTTTAAAAACTGCATTGTGTGTGTGGGGGGGGGGGGTGACCCACAAGCAAACCCTATAATTAGCCAGTCCCCTCCAGTTTCTAGACTGTTTATGTACAAAAAGTTTGAGCACTGCAAAACATAAATCCCTGAAGTCTACAAACACAAAGTAACCCTCACAGATTTTGTGTATTTCATAGATTTATAAATATAGGATTGTTTCCATTATGCACTTAAAAAAAACCCCACCTCCGCATCAAGTAACCGCCTCCCCAAATACCCTTTTCCATTTAAAGGCCATTATTTATCTCTGGTTCCTTCTACTCTTGGCATTTAGTTCATCCCTGTGCTGTCGCTATGGGGTGGGGGAGGGGTCCGACGAAGGCTTGTGGCATATATAGCTATGTTCCCAGACCACTTTGACCTGCTCAGAGCAGAGTGTCATCTCTAGCAACATGCTATTCAGAACTTGTACCAGGTTCATGAAGCAGCAACAGCAGTAGGGAAAAACCTATATATATACACACACACACAAAATGTATAAAGTCACAATGGATGACACAACACAAAATACACATGTAACACTAAAAGTATGTCACATATTTTGTGCCATAAAGAGCTTTTAAAATATGCTTCTCCGTCATCAACACCAACACTTCAGTGACTGATCTAGAGGTTATCTGTAAACCCAGAAAACTATTGTCGGCAGGGCCAGAGCCTTAAGAGATGAGAGGCTATAAACACATTGTAGGTGGCTTAATAAAATAGCTGCCCTTCCCACTTGTGTATGTCTCTCTGCTTTTCTTTACTTCTTCAGCTGCTAAAAGAGAATGCTTGTGTGTTTGTTCCTTCCAGTGTTGTAGCTCATGAGTCCACTGAGCAAGTAGCACATGATCCATGCTTCCAATGGCTGTGATTTTCATGAAACAATCACCCTGAATCAAGTGCTCGCTGCTGGCACTTTAGCAAGAGGTCTTTTAGAAACATACCCAAATGCGTTTAACTGTATATGTTGGCCAGAGATCTTCCTTGATATTGATGAGGAGTGCAGAAGCAGAGGTGGGAAACAGAGCCAATAAGCCATTTCATTTATGTCATGGGTGCAAGAGTGTGCATGGGGAGATTAAACTTAATACCTATTTGTTGAGAGAGTGCTGTTTGCAAAGGAGAGAAATTGTTTGATATAAAAGACATTGAATAATTTATGCAATATTTAATAATGCAGTAAACCAGGGAGAGTTCAGCAAGGCAGGAATGGCACTCTAAATTATTTGCCTGCCTAGCTTTTCCAAATAAAACCCTGACACTTAAATGCTATTAGACCACACAATAAACCCAACAAGAAATACTATCTAATTTGAAAATGAAACAAAAAGCACAACAGGTAAATCTGGATTGTAGCATGAAAGCAATCATTTGTGGTCATATATTTTTAATCAGAATAAAATAAAAGCTCGGAGAATAAAATTTCCATTAACTGGGGGGGGGGGGGGGAGATGTATTTCCTGAGCCCAGATCTAGAGTTTTACAGATGATCTTTGAAGCCTTTCCAACTGCACAGTAGCAAAAATGTTGGTGTGATCAATAGCTCAAAATGCAGTCTGCAGAGCATCTTGGGAGCAACTATGTTTTAGAACAATAAATTGCATTGCAATCCATGCATTGCTTTCCCGGCATACTGTCTTATGACTTTTCATTTTTCAAAGTGTCCTTAATATGCATATTAAAAATGTTGTTTAGTGGTAATTTACAAATGCTTGATGTGTTCCATTTTGCCTTGTCTAGGGTTTTCTCCATCTGCATTTTATACTCTTTATTCTTCCAAAACAGCTCTTCCATTGTGCTCTTTGCAGGAAAGTGAATATCCTGTCTCAACATTTTTTAAGTGGTTAGCAGTACTATCCTATGCACGGTTGCTCCAGTCTAAGCCCACTGAAAGAAACTTCGATTTAGATAGGAGGTTTAGGTAGGAGTTACCTTGCAGAAGGCTGCACTAGAGTGTAATGTGTGGGTTCAGCTTTAATACAGATGCTTTTAAAAAGTTCTAGCAAGTCAAATTGTGAACAATGCCATTCCAAAGTCCTAATTATGTATTTTAAATGGTATTGTGAGATTTCTTTTAAAAAATCCAGAGCCTTTCATTTCCTGCACACAACTTTGTTAAGAATTCTTCAAGGTAAACATGACCAAAGCTCGTACCTGATGTAGTGCAGGTAAAAACCAGCTGTGTTATGTGCTGGTATTTATTTGATTTATATCCTTACTTCATTTAATCCCCCGCCCCTTCCTTCCCAGTGAAGACTCAAATTGCTTACATTGTTCTCTCCTCCATTATAATTCTCATAACAACGCTGTGTTCATTAGGCTGAGAGTTTGTGACTGGCCCAAGATCACCAGAAAACTTCTGTTGCCGAGTGCAGATTAAAAGAAAGGTCTCACGGATCCCAGATGACCATTCTAACCACTGTACCACTCTGGGTCACAGTTTTGATTGAATTGTAACCATATAGTATCCGCCATGAGCCAGTTAGCTGAGAGTGCCAGGAAATAAAATTGAATTAATAATTAATTAATAATATTAGCATATCAACTGATCAGAATTTCCAGCTCTGGTTCAATAATAGCATTTTGTTTTGTTCTCATTTCAGAGACCTAAAGATGTGCAAATAATGCTGTTTTATCCCCACTTTTGCCTCCTTTCACAGATTTCTCTGCAGTTTGTCTCAAATACCTGAAAACACTGCTCGACCAGAGATAATGGGCCAGAGTGGATATTGTCTTCCTCTGGATCAGTTGCCTATGCATGTTGGTGAACTTAATCAACCATATCTAACACTATCAGCAGGTGTAACATCCAAGTAGGACATACATGCCTAAAATCTAAGAAAAGTGACTAGGGATGGGCACAAACCACAAAAATGAGGTTTGGTTCAGTTTGCGGTTCAGTCAAACCACAAAGTTAGCAGGTTTGCTCTCTGATTAATGGGCTTAGAAAATGTTCATTAAAGGGACTTTTAAATGGGGTTTCAGAAAGCCACAAATACATCTGAGCAACTGGAGCACTCACAGCCACTCAATTTTTTTGTCCTTTCTTGGGTAGTCCCTTTAAAGTTTATAGGAACTATACAAGAAAGCCAGAAAATGGGCTGGAGCAGCCTCCTTCTCTACCAGCATCATCTCCCCTGCCCTGGGCTCCTGGGGTGGGCCCAGCCACTGTATTGCCACTGTGGCCCATAGCCACTGCATGTCTTGTTGCAGCCATTTACTCCAACTTGCCATTGACTACTTCAGCTGGCTGCCCCTTCACCTCGCTTCCTCCACTGGCCTCTTCTCCACTGGTCTCCTGAGTGAGTTCTCACTGGGAGATCTGGGTATCAGGGGCATCCTCAGATAATGGGGGAGGGTGGGAGAGGGTCTGGGCTATCTTGGATTTCTAGGTGACTGATGGTGGCTTCCCCTGTTGAAAAAGAACCGAAGCTTTATCCTAGACAGGCTGCTTTCTGTTTTCTTTCCTTAAAGGCACTGCCCAAGAAAGACCAAAACAGCTAAGTGGCAGGAAGCATTCCCTCCTGCTCAGCTGCTTTTGTGGCTTTCTGCTCTGGCCACAAACCCTGCAAACTGCATTAAATGTTTATGGAAGTCCATGACAGTAGACTCATCATGAATTTCAGTTCACAAACCACAAGCAGGGCAACATTCACCACACATTTTACTTGATGCTTTGGTTCATGTCCATCCATAAAAGTGACTCAAGGTCAGTTCCTAGGTTTTATTAGACCTATATACACTGGACTTTATGCATGTATTCCCTTTCTAATGCTAAATCCACATGGAGGTTGATAGAGACATCGGGAGTGGAACATGCATGCTATATGAGAGCACACCACACATGCCCAGTAAATTCAAGTAAATTTATCAAGGCAATATAGGTACAAAATCAGTTCATAAATGCTTCATACGCATTCTTTCACTTAAACTGAAAGCTGTTACTATCTATCTCAAGCCTGTATCTAATGGGAATTGTATAATTAATGTTTACTGTATGGTTAATTTTGCTACAAAGCCAACAGCACAGTAAGATGATGAAGACACACCCATTTATTCTATAGCCAGCCACATTAAAAATCTCAATTGTCCTGTCATATTAATTTTCTTTGATGAATACCATGCATATTTTGTGAAATCCAGATACTATTTGAAGACTTAGCCATTTCATTTGGCACATGGTTAATTAACGTATTGAAAAACTTAGTAAAAAAATCCCTGAGATGGATTTATTGATCTACTTCAGTTTCAAGATTTTTTTTCATTACCTCAGTGGCTTGGAGCTCCTCCTACTTTAATGAAGCCAAATTCTGATATAATTAATGATCATAAGGGAGATGTCAAGGCAGGTTTCATTGTTACAGAATCTGGACAGCCTTTTGATCTTATCAGTTCAGTATCATAAATAGTCATTTAAGTATTTACCTATATATTTATGAACACCTTTGTAATGCCCATAACAATCATTTACAGTTAGTTGCTGACTGTAAGAAATCTTGATATATGTTAGTCATGGGAACAATTAACTGATTAATGCAGAGAAATATTTCAAGAGACACACAAATGCTTCTTAGATTACTAAATGGACTTCTGATTTAGAATTCACATTTTTTTTATTTTCCAAAGCTACCACACTTTTAGGTTATCAAACAATTATGTGTTTTATTAAGGCTCTCATTTTTTAATGTTTCTTGGTTACACTTTCAAGAAAAACGGAACTGGTCAAGAACAAGTCTGCAGTGCTTAGGTGAAATGCCATGCACAGCTCAAGAACTGTAATTTAGACAGAGCCATATTAGTAGATGAAGACTTCAGCATGTTGATAACGTCTAATGAAGACAAGGGTTTTTCTTTCTCAGTAGCAAATGTCTAAGGTGGATAAACTGTTTCAAACTATATTTGGCATTTGAAATAATATATTGCATCAGATCCAACCATATTCTGGTGATACACTCCACATTCCACCCCCTCCCCCATGAGGTGTTATCCATCTGTACAACCTTCCACTCTCTTGGATTGGTTATGTTTTATATGTAAGCGGGTTTATGATTATAGTGGGTTTTAATAAGTAAAATAATGTGGGGGGTTTATAATTTGCTAGCCACCACAAGCCGTTCAATGGGCATGGTGGCATAGAAGCTGAATTATGAACGAATTAATGAATTAACAACCTCCATTGGTCTGGGCACACCTGACTCTACTCAGGTTTGGTCTGCATCATGACTCTTCTTTTTCACTGTCCTATTCCTAAGCATAGGAGCCTCTTGTGGTGCAGAGTGGTAAGGCAGCTGTCTGAAAGCTTTGCCCATGAGGCTGGGAGTTCAATCCCAGCAGCCGGCTCAAGATTGACTCAGCCTTCCATCCTTCCGAGGTCGGTAAAATGAGTACCCAGCTTGCTGCTGGGGGGTAAACGGTAATGACTGGGGAAGGCACTGGCAAACCACCCCGTATTGAGTCTGCCATGAAAACGCTAGAGGGCGTCACCCCAAGGGTCAAACATGACTTGGTGCTTGCACAGGGGATACCTTTACCTTTACCTTATTCCTAAGCATGACATTTCCTCACTGAACATACACACACACAACCAGAGAGAGAACCATCTTTCTGGCTCCTTCGAGTCCCTCCCCCCAAATCCTCATATACCTGTAACTATATTTGACAGCATTCATCCCATCATTTGCTACCCCTTTCTCTGCATCCATGGTCATTTCCCCTGTTATCAATTTAAAATTATAAGCTCCTTGAGGGCAAAACCTACCTATTTGTAAAGTGCCATGTGCACAGATGGTATAATACAAACACATTAACAAAGTTGGTGATGGTGATAATGAATAAAACCAGTGGAAGATGCGGGGGGGGGGGGGGATGAGAAAGAGAAGGCAAGGAAAGCTGAAGAAAAGAATATAAGAGAATTGTCATTCATGGGTTTAAAAGGAAGAGAAAGAAGACAATTGTTCAAAATGTCCTCCCTTGCCTGTCTAGTCGCTTTCTTAAAAATCATGCCCAGTTCTTAAAGAAATGGCACATATTACGTGCAGACAGTCATGGAAACGGCTGTGTGCCATGCAAGCTTAAAGAGCAAGTCAAAGCCTGCAGATGGCCTCTTCCATTTTCAGTGATGGCAAAGGGAGGAGGGATAAGTGGAGCAGGGAGGGTAGTGAAGCAGAGCTAATCTGAGAGGACAGTTCAGTCTTGTTATAGACCCATTGCTGATAATAAAATCTGAATCAAACTGCTGACTGGAATCCACTGGAGACTCTCAGCTTCTTTAATATTTAAAGTTATGGAAGCACTTGACACGGAGGTGGATCAAATATCACTCGTTTGCGTGCAAATACTTACTTAGGCAACCCACCGCATCCCAGGCCAAGCTGAGGCATTCAGGTGGGCACCCCCGTTACAGCAGCTCATTATGGTGTACCATTACTCCTTCCCAGCGGTCACCGTTGGCTGTGAGTGGTCATGGCTGATTTGTTTTGATCCGTCTTCACGGTTATGACAAATTTATGTTTGCATTGCAGGAAAGTGGAAGCGATCACGAAACCACCAAAACATCAAAACAGAAGGGAGCACTCCCTGCTAACGCGCAGGCTGCTTAATTCCCAGGATTGAGCATCCGGCTTAGTTCAGCTCAGTGACTGCACGGAGGCCACTTACAGCTCTTCAGCTGGCACTTGAATTGCAAGAAGGAGAGGCAAGTAGAGGCCTGTGTTTTTGTAGACATTCTGTGTGCATTGCAACAGAGCCCGTCTTCTCTGAGCAGCAGGAGAGAAACAGTGTCTGCTTTAACGAAGGGATGCAATGTGAGGGATGCCTTGTAGAGATTGATATAGATCCCCTTAAATCATTCTTTTATTATACGGAGCCCAACATGCACTAAAGTCACGAGGGAGAAAAATGCTAAATTCTCAAACTAAAAAATATATAGCTGCATGGGGAAAGGATTATTATGAATATGGGAGAAACAGAGCTAGAAGTGATTCAAATGTCAAAGCTCCATTCAGTGAAGCATTTGTAATATTACAGTCTTACATTCACCAACTGGGAATGATATATGTGCAATGGAATTCTGAGGACACACATTTTTTTTACACACAGCTGCTTGTAAATTATAACGTGTAGCACATACAGCATTTATCTAGACCTGATTTTTGTACCATGTCTCCTACACAAAAGACAGAGGCAGAAAGAGGATTCCATGAATTGGGTTCCATCCACATTGATCCATAGTGTGGGGGTTGGCTTTGGTTTGTGAGAAATTGCATCATACATTACATCATTTGTGTTGTGGTGTGCATGCCTGCTTCTGCTATTTATAGAATATAGTATTGTGAGTAAAAAGCACCTAAAAAGAAGGAGGGATTAATTCTACACTGTATCACTAATATACAGGAATATTAAGAACCCAAAGTGATTTCAGATTACTAGAGAGGCTCCTCGCCTTTTTTTGGGGGGGGGGGGAACAAAGAAGTTAATTATAATGTATTTATTATTTATAATCCTCCTTTTTCACTGAGATTCAAGGTAGAGTAGAGAGCAGAGTACAAGACAATGAAATCAAGAGGATGAAACATTTTTGCACGGGGATCTTTGTTGCAAATTGGTCACTGAATGAAAAATTGCCATTTAAAATAGTGGAATTCGTCGTTATGCATACCTGCCTTTGTAGTGGAATCAGTTGCGTTTTTTAGCGTTTCCCACAGGCTTCCGGTCTCGGCAGAAATCGCTAGAAAGGAAGCGCTATTGCCAAGCTCGTCCCGCCCCTGGCCGTCAAGCAGCCAATGGGCAGCCGTTAGCATGCTCCCAAACAGCCCCTTTCCCTTTAAGGAAGGTTTAAAAAAAAAAAAAAACAGACCCATTGTAACGAATCTGGGTAGATTCGTTGCAACGGAGAGCCCCATCCAGCTGCCTGGGGTGTTTGAGCTGTCGTTTGATCGTTTGATCGTTAACACGCTGGCTCAGAGTGAAAAAAAAAAAATCCCCCCCCCTCTCACAGGCCCGATTTTTGGCTGAATGGAATGTGTGAAATGTGTGTGCTTAGTGACTGAAGGGGAGGGACTGAAGCCGGGAAGCCTCTGTTTGAGCTGTCATTTGATCGTGGCCACGCTGCCTCCGAGTGGGAAAAAAAAATCCCCCCTCCCCCCCCCTCACGGGCGCGATTTTCAGCCGAAACAGTGTGAAAAATAAAGGGAAAATACATCAGCAAACGGGCTTCTGCGGGCTTCTTGTGCTTAGTGACTGTAAACAGCTCTGAGGAGGGACTGCAGCCTGGGAAGCCTCACTGGCTAAACGGAGGCTCGCCGGTGCGTTGATCTCCACTCGCTCGGGGGAAAAAAATGGCGATCGCTTCGCCGGAAGTTTGGAGGACAGGCTCAGGAGGAGGGACTTTGAAGAAACCGCAACAATGTTAACGCACAGGTCTTTATCGCTATTGTTGCAGATTGGTTGCAGGAGTGTATCGCTTTCCGGAGGGTGAATCCACTTTTTGGGATTCCCCTGAAAGCGCTACAACGAAGCGCTTTTTGCTGGTCGGTTTCAGGAGTGTTGCAGATTGTCTACCACGTCGTGCGTTAAGGCAAATTAGTAGCGTTTTCAATTAGCAACCATTGTGCTATTTTGAAGCCGTGCAAAAAGCCCCCTAGTAAGCAATGTAACAGAACAATTACCAGAATCTAAAACAAAGCATAAAGCATAGTCATATGTTAAACAAATCCCAGAATGGAATTAGTTAAATAGAAAAAAATGGAGTGAAAACAGTACAATACAAACAGCAAAGAGAGTTTTAATAATCCAGACAGCCCACAGTCCCATTTTCCTTCCTAAACCATGTCATTATAATTTAGCCTTTATAATTTAACTTTCTGGAAATGCCACCCTAAACAACTCTGTTTTACATAACTTGTGTAATGACATTTAAGCAAATGGTCAGGAGGACCAACACAAGTACAAGAGACAAGGGATTTTTCCAGGCCTCCGAGCAACCTGACCCCAGAGAAATGTTGTTCCTTTCCAGTGTCTTGTATCTGGGTCTAGGCCAGTGCCTGCATAACAGTGGGACTACAGAGAAAAACTGTCCAGCTAAGAATTGCTTCAAGGTTGCTCAGGAACTACTCTCTCACGCACTGACCAACCTGAGGAGCAAATAGTTATAGTCAATGCATCTGTGATTTTGCACAGTTCTTCAACGCTGGTGACTGAGTTGATGGATTTCTTTTTTAAATATTGAAGGGTCAATCTGCTATAGCAGCTACTATGATTTCCTGAAGTGCCTCATAAGATGAAGTGAGTTCCTTTTAGACTCCTGTGACTGACTCCAAGACTGGCAGTGCTGTTTCATCAATCTTGGCTTCTCTGAGAGCTCCCAAATGCCTGCTCTATCTGTTCTGCTACACAGTGGCTGTTTTATGAGGCATATGAGGGATGGCCTATCCTTTGTATGCTCCATACAGATAGGGCTGGCATTTGGGAGCCCTCAGAAAAGCAGGGACTTATGGAATAGCAGTGCTAGTCCAGTAGCCTAGTTATGCCATTCTTCTGCCTTTTGACACTTCTGCCTTTCTTGCATGATGTCTGTCTCTGCTTCCTTTCTTAGGGTACCAACGCCCTTTCTCTGCCAGCTGTAAAACTTACTATTTCAACTGCCTTTAACATTTGTATCATTTTGCCTATCTGTTTGAAATCTGGGTAAGAATATGCCCTGAGAAAAAAATTGTTATAGATTTGAGTCCAGGGTTTAGGGTGAACAACCTTTCTGTTTATGCCTATAACTTAGCACAGTACCAATTTAGAATTCAAATCTGGGGGGGGCTGAATTTGGGGGGCATTATTTCCAATTGAAAATAATTCAAAGAGTTAAAAGAGCCTCTTGTGGCGCAGAGTGGTAAGCGGCAGAAATGCTGTCTGAAGCTGTCTACCCATGAACCGATTATGCACGCAGTGATCCCGGTGTCGCTTCTGGTTGCGCCCCAGTCTCCCGGAAGCTGCGCTTTCTTCCGCGTTTTGCTGACGCGGCTTTTTCAGAGGCATGCACCGAAGCTGCGGCCGGTTGCAGCCGGCACCGTGCATTATTGGTGATTTTAGTCGCCACCATTCCACCCCAAATGTGCGCTAAAACCCCCGTGCATAATGGGTCTTAGCCTCACCTCCCTCACAGGGTGTCTGTTGTGGGGAGAGGAAAGGGAAGGTGACTGTAAGCCGCTTTGAGACTCCTTCGGGTAGAGAAAAGTGACATATAAGATCCAACTCTTCTTCTTCTTCTTCCCAACAGCACTGAGCACTATCAGCTTTGGTGCATGTCTTGTCACACAGCATTCCTGCCATCTTAATAATGACTGTGGAACTCTTTGTTCCACAGCCCAAATGCAGAAGTAAATCAGCCATCAGGACTATACACTGCTGTGAAATTAATAAGGGGTTTGGAGACCAAGACATATGAGGAAAGGTTAGGGGAGCTTGGTCTGTTTAGGCTACAGAGGAGGCGACTAAGAGGGGATCTGATAACCATCTTCAAGTATTTAAAAGGGTGCCATATGGAGGATGGAGCAGAGTTGTTCTCTCTTGCCCCAGAGGGATGGACCAGAACCAATGGGATGAAATTAATGCAAAAGAAATTCCATCTAAACATCCAGAAGAAGTTCCTGTCAGAGCGATTTTATAGTGGAACAGGCTTTCTCGGGAGTTGGTGGGTTCTCCATCTTTGGAAATGTTTTAAACAGAGGCTGGATAGGAATCTGACAGAGAGGTTGATTCTTTGAAGGCTCAAGGGGGGTGGCAGGTTACAGTAGATGAGCGATAGGGATGTGAGTGTCCTACATAGTGCAGGGGGTTGGACTAGATGACCCACAAGATCCCTTCCAACTCAATTATTCTATGATTCTATGATTCTATGAAGTTGGGAGTTCAATCCCAGCAGCCGGTTCAAGGTTGACTCAGCCTTCCATCCTTCCGATGTCGGTAAAATGAGTACCCAGCTTGCTGCTGGGGGGTAAATGGTAATCACTGGGGAAGGCACTGGCAAGGCCACCCTCTATTGAGTCTGCCACGAAAATGATGGAGGGCGTCACCCCAAGGGTCAGACATGACTCAGTGCTTGCACAGGGGATACCTTTACCTTTACCTATTATCAATTGGGGAAGAAATCTCAGGGGTTTGTGCAGATATTTTAATAATGGCGTCAGATTTGCAAAGAATGTAGCACTCTCTCTAATATAAGGCCTCACTATGTTTCAAGCAGAATAGGCAAAGGGATTTGATTCTACTGACTGCTCCTCAGTGCACTTAGAATCATAAAATAATAGAGTTGGAAGGGACCTCATGGGTCATCTAGTCTTCTCTGTATCCAGTTTCTTTACATAGTTTACAGTAACTGCCTCATTTATACCTTTCCACTCTTTGCATTTGTCATCCTTCTTTGTTATGATCTGTTGTCTCCTTTCACAGAGTAAGGCAAGCTTCCTTTGTGGACAAATGCCCTCATCAGTCTTTGAAAATGGTTCTAAAGTTTGGTTTTTAAAAAATAGAGTACTTGTATGTGTGATCATGTGATATTCAATAGCTATGAGACAGACGTGTCTTCACTTTAGGGGGTCTTTATTAATAGTACTTCCGGAGCTCCTGATGGGGTAGATGGGGGTCTCTCATTCCTCTGAAAATGTCTGAATCAGAACATCAGTGCAGCGTATCACCAGTGGTGACTGGCTGGGAGCATTCCTGATCCTTTCAAGGATTCATTTGGAAGGAAAATATGCCATTGCCAGGAAATCAGAAGAACCAAAGAAAAGATACCTGCTTCTGCTGGAGCTGGTGAGCATCTGGACACACAAAACAGCCTGGATTTTTTGGGGAGTGGGATGTGTTTTTCATAATGGCTAAGAATTCTGGATTTTTTTTTCAATTGTTTAGAAAATAATTGTTATTATCCTTTAAAAAAATTAAATGAAAATAATTTGTTTACAACTCTGCCAGGCAATCATTTGGATCTGAAGTCTGCAAGTACCATTTACCATACGTTGCCAGCTAAGGATCATTTCACACATTTCTGAAAATCCCCATATTAATCTATTTTCTGTTAATCAGCTCTACTTCCACTGAATTTGTAGACAGCTACAATCTGAAGCTACTCATCTGAAGCTACTAGTATTATATTGTTTGGTTGGCAGAAGGAATAGGCTTTGCATTATTTCATTTTTGCTTAGCAAACACCTGACATTCTTCACCTGAGCTCCATCATCTGTTTGCCAATGCATCTTGTCATGCTTTCATACTTCATTTAGACACAATTCATGAACTGTGATATGATGAAATGAAGATTTTCTTTGGATGCATAATGCACTTGGAATTTAAAAGGTGCATGGCTCAATACAAGCCATCAAGCAATAAAGCGAAACGTGTTTCAGTTTCCTTCGGTGAATCGAACAGTTGTTGATATCAATGCCACGTCTTGTCCTATACCCCCAAAAGAGCATTACGCTCCACCACTGCCAACTGGCTGGTGATCCCTGGCCCCAAACAAGCATGTCGGTCCTCAACGAGGGCCAGAGCTTTTTCCATCCTGACTCCCAACTGGTGGAATGAGCTCCCTGAAGAGATCAGGGCCCTGCCTGAACTCCCACAGTTCCGCAGGGCCTGCAAAAGGGAGCTCCTCCACCAGAGGTCCACCCCATCTCTGACATCCCCTCCATGGCCTGAAGCAGCCTGACCTCTCTAGAGAGTTGTTATTGTTGGGATCACTGAAGTTGTTGTTTAGAACCTCTGTTGGGTTGTTATTGTTGTATATTGACTGTTGTATGTTGACTCGTTCCATGTATCCCCGATGATGTTATATGTAAACCGCCCTGAGCCATATGGAAGGGCAGTATAGAAATCAAATCAAATAAATAAAACAATAAATTAAGTTAAATTCAAGTGGGTAGCCATATTGGTCTGAAGTAGTACAACAAAAATTGAGTCCAAGAGCACCTTTAAGATCAACAAGATTTATTCAAGGTGTGAGCTTTCATCTAAGGACGAGTGCCTGCACTTGAAAGCTCATGCCTTGAATAAATCTTGTTGGTCTTAAAGGTGCTATTGGACTCTATTTTTACGTCTTATGTTAGTCTAACATGTCCTCTTCCCTATGTAAAAATAATCACAACAGGGAAGGTAAAGTGATTTGGGAAGAAATGCATAAAGGGAAACACCTTCTTCCTAGCAATCTTTCCCCTGATCTTCAAAGTAGCTATGTGGGGAATAGCTAGGGAGGAAGAGCTGACCTTAGTCATGAAATGTCCCTTATCACATTTCCAAGTATAATCAAAATGACTTTCCAACTGTAATCAGTTCACAGTTTCTCAGTATGCAAATACTAACAGGGAAATGGTAAGAACATCTTAAACATCTTAAAAGAACTCTACTTCATTCTCAGATGTTTAAGGTATATACTTTTAAAAACCCTCCTTAACAAGGAGCATTTTGTGTTCCTTACCATGACTTTTCATAGCTGACACCCTATTTTGCCAAATGAGCTGCTGAAAAGAGCCCTAATTGGAAAGAAGAAAGCTCTACCTCAGCAAAACTCCAAGTATACAAGGGTTTCACTCAAGATTGTAATGGGAGTTCTCTAAAAGTCCTAATGTTTACAATATTCTTTCCCAGTACACCCTCAAAATACAGATCCTGAGCATTCAATCATGATCTGCTGTGTAGGGAAAAATGCCACTGAACCACCACCATCTCCAATTTGAACTAAATAATGTAACAACATAAGAAGAGAGCTACTGGATCAGAGCAAGGGTCCATCTAGTCCAATGTCCTGTATCATATAGTGGCAAATCAGTTCTTCTGGAGGACCAACAACTAGGGATCGACATGAACCAAAACACAAAGCAAAATTCATAATATATTTTGCCATGTTTCTAGTTCAAGAAGTTTGTAATGGGCCTACCATCACAAACTTCCACAAACTTTTAGAGCAGTTTGTAGAGTTTGCAGTGGTTCAAGGGTTGAGAAGAAATCAGGGACTAAATGGATTTTACTTTCTATTCCCTGAAAAAAGCTGCAAAAACAGATGTGTAGCAGAGAGGTGTTCCCTGCTGCACAGCTGTTTTGGGACGCATGGCAGGGACTGCTTTCCCATACAGCTGTTTTCATGCTGTTTTGCAGTCTCTTTAAAAAGCGACCACAGCCTGAAACAACTGTTGTGGTTGTGGCAGAGAGCACCTCGCTACCATGTAACTATTTTGCAATCTCTTTAAACATCAAAGGGAGTACACAAGATAACCTGTAACAGCTGTGCAGAAGGGAGCACTCCCTGCAAACAGCACCCTGAAACAGGTGTGCAGTGGGAAACAAGCTACTCCCTGCCATGCAGCTGTTTTACAGGCTTTCTGTAAACCCCATTAGAAGAAGAAGAAGAGTTGGTTCTTATATGCCGCTTTTCCCTACCCGAAGGAGGCTCAAAGCGGCTTACAGTCGCCTTCCCATTTCTCTCCCCACAACAGACACCCTGTGGGGTGGGTGAGCCTGAGAGAGCTCTGATATTACTGCTCAGTCAGAACAGTCAGAACAGTTTTATCAGTGCCGTGGTGAGCCCAAGGTCACCCAGCTGGTTGCATGTGGGGGAGTGCAGAATCGAACCTGGCTTGCCAGATTAGAAGTCCGCACTCCTAACCACCACACCAAACTGGCTCTCTTAAAAGGGATTGTGGTCTCTTTCAACAGGTTTTACAGGACCACAAAGCCAGCCCAAAACCATGAACCAGACTGCATTTTCCTGGTTCATGCCCATCCATACCAACAACAGGTTATAGAGGCCAAGATGCCAAGACCTTCCCCTCATGCTGCCATCTGACTCTAGGATTCAGAGGTTTGGTGCCTTTGAATGTGGAAGTTCCTCTTAGACCGTTTATGCACTGGGAACTTCACTGCCCCAGCTCCTGTGCAGAAGCACAAATTGGGGGCGGATGAGGTACAACAGGCCAAATGCTCCTCGGTGTGGGTGCAGGAAGAGGTAGGGCAACCTGCCACAACTAAAACTCCAGCCTGCAGACCAGCATGAAATCTCCAGTGCATAAAGTCTTAGTCACCAAGTAGCCACTAATAGAGTGGTAAGAGAATTTGACATGGGCAAGCAACTCACCAAAGTTCACTGTTTGGCCATGAATATCAAGTCACCAACTATTCATATAATTTTTCACTGGGTAGTTGTAAGGAGAAAATGGGAGCATAGATATAAGCCATCCTGTGCTTATTTGAAGAAGGCAGCGAAGGAAGTGAAGATTAATAACTAATAAATATATTTGTCCTGACTCTTAGTTGAGCCCCACTAGGAAATCTACATGAACAGTACAATAAACCTTCTTTTACACAGAAAAGTAAGTTTTCCTACCAGACAGTACTACGGTCATTAGTCAGACTGATAACCAAAGGAGATGAGCAGCTTTTCATTTCCAGTGCCATCCACAACACAGCAGAAGAACATATTTTCTCACAGTGAGAAACCTCAAAACTGCCTGTTCAGGTTCAGACTGATACATAAACAACAAGGAACATCTGCCATTGTTTTTCCCCTTTAACCATAACTAATAGGGCTCACAAATAATTTTTTTTGATGGCCACATTATCTTCTCCATTTTGCGCATAATTTTATAAACTATCACGTCCCCCTTAGTCATCTCTTTTCTAAACTGAAAAATCCAAGATTCTTTAGCTTTTCCTCACAGAGAAGATGCTCCAAGTCCTAATCATCTCGCTTGCCCTCCTTTATACTTTGTCATGCTCTGCAATGTCATTTTTGAGATATGGTGATCAGAACTACCCACAGGAAATATGTATACATAGTGGTCTACTTATGAAGAATGGCAGCTGTCTGTTAAGAAGAAACTTTGTGGTAAACCTGGACTGGCTCGCTTTTGTGTCTAGTGTGCCTCATTACTGAATGATATATTGATGAGTGAGGAATATATAAATCTGATAAAACATTGGCAGATCAAAAATGTTTCACAAGAAAGCATTGTTTTATCTACATGTCACAATATAGTTTTATTTTTATGTTATAAAGGGAGATGTATTGCTACTGATGAAACAATCAAGTTTGAGAGAATTTAATGATCCCATTCTTTTGTCGAAAGAAGCAATCAATTGTATTGATTGACCCAGCTCATCATTAACTGACTATAATGACATAATTAGATGTCAATTGCATTAAAAAAAACTACCCGCAGTGAATGCAAAGCTTGCTGAATATATTTGATCTTGTAGATCTGTTGTTTGCACACTGCTTAAATTCAATAACATAAATTATAACATTAAAGATACAACAGTAAAGTTGTAGAAGAAGAAGGTAATCAGGAACATGGCAAAGTGGTGAAGTATGACAGTTCAAAACTTTTATCAAATATATTTCTTCCCTTTGTCTTGAGAGGTTATATGAGTTCTGGACACAGCATCCTATCAGCTTGGTAGCAATGCTGAGGCAAACTACATGTTACTTAATTTTTTTCTAATTTTGTGCTATCAGCTGTGCATGTGATTTGATTTTGATTAATTTATTGAAAATATAGAACTGCCCCTCTCAGCACAGCTGTCTTGGGATGGTAGAAAAACTAAAAAAAAATACAATAAAATAATAAAAAATTACTAAAGTAATTGAAGAACAGTAATTGACATTCTTTTCAATTCCCAGGACTGATCTAACATCATTTAGGGGTGTTACAAGGAGGGGGGGGTGACTCCCAGGTGTTTTTGGTCACATGGCCTCAATTGAATGCCCTGTGGAAAAGCTCAATTTTGCAGGCCCTGTGGAACACTGGCTTGGTGTAGTAGTTAAGGGCAGTGGCTTCTAATCAAGTGAGCTAGGTTTGATTCCTCATCCTCCACATGTAGCCAGCTGGGTGACCTTGGACACATCACAGCCCTGATTGTACTATTCCCACAGAGCAGTCCTTTCAGAATTTTCTCAGCCCCACCTACCTCACAGGGTGTCTGTTGTGGGAAGAGGAAGGGAAGATGATGTAAGCAACTTTGAGACCCCTTCAACTAGTGTAAAGTGGGGTATGAAAGCCTACTCTTCTTCTCAGTGAGCTCTGTCAGGGTCCCTGTCTTCTCTTGGAGCTCATTCCACCAGAAGGCCCTGGCCCTGGTCACGGCCAGGCAAACCTCTTTTGGGCCAGGGATCACTAGAGAGTATTGTTTTTCATGGGGTGTATTTGGAGAGGTGGTCCCTCAGGTAGGGGCCAGCACCAATGGAATTGACCTCAGAGAAAGGAGACCAGCCATTGTGGTGCTATCCCCCATATCCTGACTCCAATCAAGTAGCAAGCTAGCAGCTCGTGGCCAAACAGAATCATGAGGTCTAACATCACGAGCAGCAGAGATCTGCCTCAATCCAGCTGCCTCTGAAGGTCATCCATAAGAGCAACCATTGCCATCTCCACCCTATGGCCAGACCAGAAACCAGATTCAAATGTTTTCAGGATAGAAGCTTCTTTTTGGAATGTTGGTCCACAGCAGCCCACCCTAACACCTTCTACAAATATGTCAAATGCAAGATTGGGCAGTGGTTGTTGGGTCCTACAGGTCCAATGATGGCTTCTTCAGGAAATGCCTCACCACAGTCCCTTTTAACCCATCTGGGAATATCCCCAAAGATAGGGAAAGATTGATAGCCTCCCAAAGAGGACCACCCACTTGCTTATTGGCTGTTTTTAAGAGCCAAGAGGGGCAGAAGTCCAGGGGGCATGTGATGAACCTCACCACAATTAGCAACCTATCCACTTTGTCCTGGGATAGGCACTGGAAGCTGTCAAAACACCTCCAAAGACAGCCAAGGGGCCCCCAGTTCATTTTCTGTATTAATCATTGTATTAATCTGTAGCTGGCATTTTGTTGATGGTTTTTGTTGTGCCCCTTTGATATTATTTAATTATTTTTAACAAGATGTTCTAGGTGGTTGCATATATATATATTTATGGGTGAATGATTCATAAGGGGAAACTATACAGTTCAAAATAGCTTGCAGTGTCTTTTACATGTGACAAGCAAGACTTCTTTGAACACTATATGCCATATTGCTAAAACAAGATGGAAAGTGAAGGAAAATAATCTTTATATCAAATATACATTCTAAGCAGTGTAGGCTTAAACAATTGCATTACTGACCAATTTAAGCAAAAAAAAATGATTTAAGCCACATGTGCAAATTCCCCCCCCCCAAAAAAAAACCCTTTCATCTTTCTGAAGTAATAATTATGGTCCAGAAGAAGATGAAATTAATCTTTTCTGATAACTAAGTCAGCATTCAACAGTGGTCATTGATTCACCATGCAAATCTGGATATTCAAAGGAAATGAATGCTTCATTTGGGGAAGAAAGGGTTTAATAAGAACTGGCTATGGAAGGAAATTCTTGATACAGTTGTGAATGCCATCAGGGACAATGAAGAGACGGGACATTTGATGAAGAGGACCAGCTCCAAGGGAACATGAAAAAGCTTTCCTTTCCAGATGTTATGCAAACGAGGAACATTATAATTACTACGAGAAGAACTTAATCTTTTCCAGCGGCTGACCAAGGACAAAGTGAAAATGCCCTGGAAACAAAAGAAAATAATACAAATCTGTTATGAATACTCAGTTAACAGCAGCTGTTCAACACAGCAAGAAAGGCCCTTGCCAGTAAACAATATTCAGCTAGGTGCCCATCCTCTTCCTTCCAATGAAGAGCACAAAAGTCGTAGAACAATAATGCATTCCGGAAAGATCACATTGAATGATGACTGTGCAATCTATAAACACACAATAGCACTCTGTTCAGTTCTGGGAATCACAGGTTTTAAATAATGGCATTACTTTGGAAAGGGTTCAGATGAAGAGCTCCAAAGATTACAGTATGTAATAAGGAAAGGTTGGCAGATGGAGGTATAAGGCTGGAGAAAATAACATTTGGAAGGGGATAGCAGAAAGAGCAAGCCCCTGTCTTTCTTCTTTGCAAGAAAAAGGGGGAAATCATTTTATGATCTGTGGTTTTGCATATTACAAGAAAAGAAACATCTTAATATCAGTTTTTGGGTTTTTTTAGGAAGATGATGACAAAAGGGTTGTTAGAGATTTTAAAAGAAAGAGGAACGTTTCTTAGATGGATTTGTAATAATTTTAGAGTAGGTCAGTGACATTATTGTTGTTATTGTTGCTGTTCATAGAATCATAGAATAACAGAGCTGAAGGGGCCTCCTGGGTTATCTATTCCAACCCCTCGCATAATGCAAGATACTCTCAGCCCTATTGCTCAGCCACTGTAACCTGCCACCCCCATGAACCTTGACAGAATCAGCCTCTCTGTCAGATTGCTATCCAGCCTCTGTTTAAAAATTTCCAAAGATGGAGAACCCACTACCTCCTGGGGAAGCCTGTTCCATTGAGAAACCGCTCTAACTGTCATGAACTTCTCCCTGATGTTTAGACAGAATTTCTTTTGAATTAATTTCATCCCATTGGCTCTGGTCCATCCCTCCGGGGCAAGAGAGAACATCTTCTATATGGCTGCTTTTTAAATACTTAAAGATGTTTATCAGATCCCCTCTCAGTCGTCTCCTCTCCAGGCTAAACAAACCAAGCTCCCTCAACCTTTCCTCATCGGTCTTGGTCTCCAAACCCCTCAGCATCTTTGTTGCCCTCCTCTGGACACGTTCCATTTTGTCTACATCCCTCTTCAACTGTGGTGCCCAAAACTGAACACAATAATTCAAGTTGTTGTCATTATTAAATTTCTATACCACTCCCTTTCCATATGGGCTGAGGGTGGTTCACAGCAATAAAACTACATACAGTAAAATCTATTTCCAGACAAGAGATGATATCACATGAAAATAATAGATAGGGGGAGCCAAGAGATAGGAGATGGAGAGAGGTCCATAAAGCTTTGGACTGCTCTGGTCTCAACCATAGGCTTTTGTGGAAGAGGTCTGTTTTACAGGCCTTGTTGAACTATAACAGCTCCATCAGGGCCCAAATCTCAGCTCGCAGCTCATTCCACCAGGGCCCATTCTGCACACAAAGTATAATGTACTTTCAGTGCACTTTAGAAGTAGATTTTCCTGTTCTGCTCAGTAAAATCCAGCTTGAAAAGAATATTGAAAATGCCTTATTCAATGTGTGTGGAATGGGCCTAGGTTAGAGCCAGGGCCAGAAAGGCAGAAAATAGGCACATGCCATTGGGGCCAGGGATCATCAGCATATTGGTGTTTGTAGAACATAGTGCCCTCTGGGACATGTTTAGAGAGGCGGTTCCTCAGATATGCAGGGGGGTGAAAGCAGCAATGGCCCCTAGCAATAGTGCTCTCTTAGTCCATAATTGCCATTATTGTCCATCACCATTTGGATGAGAGAATCCGGTCTGTTCTTAACAATGCTGATTCTCAGCTCTATGTTCAAAAAAGGCCACAAATTGGAGCCCCAGCTAGACAGAACTCATAACAGCAGTCAACTACAGGAGCAACAACACCCCAACCCAGGCATCTGAATGATAAAAAACCAGCACATCCTCCACAGAGGCCAGCAACAAATATCCAACAACAATCATGAAAGCTGCGGCAGTGATAATTATATTATTGTTGTTGTTGTTGTTGTTGTTGTTGTTACTTAGATTTATTACTTGCCTCTCCCTGGAGGTTCGTGGTGAGTTACAGCAATTAAAATTCCAGTAAAAACCCCAGTAATAACCGGTGGCATCGGGCGACCAACGCCCAGCAAAGGCCATGAAGGGCCCAGTATGTAATTTTGAGCTAATTTTTAATTGTATCTGTTTTTGTTGCAGAGAAATTGGAAAATGCAATGGATGTCCTTTGATTTTATGATTCATTTTTTCTTTTTCTTTTATCCTAATGTTTATAAACTTTCCATAAAAATGTTATTTAAAAAAGAAGAAAAAAATCCTAATTGTTCAGTATATCCATTGATATTGTGGTGATTAAACCACAAGAAGCAGTGGTTTAAAAACTCCAAGGAGTTAGATTTTAGAAGTTTCTTACCAGAACAGCTGCATTGGAGTCCCTTAGCCCCAACAAGATTTGCAATGTGAGGGTCAGATCACCCTTTATCACATCTGAACAGCACACTTATACTCTGCAAGTGATGACTACGCCAAGCTACTTAAACAACCTGAAGAATCTTCTTCTTTGGAGCATTTCAATAACAATGTCAGAAAGGCATTTTCTAGAGATGCTTTAGGCGCAGAAGACTGTTTAGGCTTGCTTTTTCAGAGCAATGGATTATAGGATATGATGAGATCAACAATTCAATACACTTTGTTGTACCATGGACTACTACTCTTCTTTGTAGACTGTCACATTTTCTTAGGCATCACAGGTAATGCTGCTTAAAAGCAATTAATGGGAGGAATAGACACTAATAAATTGAACCCGATTCTAGGCAAGATAGAGGTAATGGTGGTAGGGGGTTTCATTACTCAATTAAAATTCTGAAAATTCCCTGTGTGTTTTGCTAACATACTTCCTCAATGGAATCCGTTAGTCTTGTACTCTTTTTGAAGAATACTGGCAATACTAACAGATCCCCCTGAAGAAGCCTGTTGCTAAAACAAGGATTTTAGGGATTTTAATTTAATAATAAAAATATATATTTTACTTTATTTTACATTGGCCTTGACCTTATTTTTTATCTCAAAGCAGGGATTTGTAATCAGGACCTTACTAATCAAAATCTAAATTAGACCATCATTCTATTGCAAATTCTGTCAATTTAATTGAATGATTCCTGTCCTTCAAAAATTGTCAGAAACTTTCTAACCTGAAAGTTATTCTACTACCTCACTGTCTGATTTCAGTTTCTTGTACAATAGTGGGTGAAAGGATGACAAGAGGAGACCGTAGAATTAAGAAGAACATTTTCAAACCCAAATTGTTTGCTATTATCTCTGCCAGAATATGATTGCCCCAATTGGAATTTCTGTGCACAGTGATTCTTCTTCCCAGGTGTAGGGTGAAGTAAAGCTTCCAATCACATTCCCCAGATAGCACTTTGATCAAATAATATCAATCAACTGAGGTATCCCTGGCCCTAAAGAAATACACTTGGTGGAATGAGCTCCCCAAGATATTCAGGGCCGTGATGGAACTTGCTCCAGGCTTAGGGTTGAAGCCAACTAGGAACCATGCTATATACCAAACCAACCCCCCTCCTTCCACCCACTCCTCTTTCCCTCGTCCCCAACTTATTTGGCCCTATTACATAATATTAATAGGCCAGCAGCATCTAACAATTTTTAAATTTTAACTATAACCTAATTTTATGCTGATACATTATGTATTGCTTTTATTGCTTTAAATGCCTGTACATTAATTCTGTTGTTCACCACCCCGAGTCAGCCAGTCAGTGAGAGGGGCGGTATATACAGATCTGTTTTTCTCTTCTGCTTCAAGCTGACCAATAGAGGCTGCAGTTTGTTCCCCATATGGTGGAGAGGCCAAATAGCAATGATCTTCTGTAACTTTTAACTTCTCTGAATTTATGTCTTGATTACCATTGATCAATAGCTAATTTTACAAAAAGCACTTTTGTAATATAGAAAATATAATGCTGTACATCAGAGACTGATGCTAATATTTAATAATTAACCATTAATATACACACCAGATGGATTACTCCAATAACTTACCCTGGCTAAACACACTAACAAACAAATCTGTGTTCGATAACCAAGTCTCTGAAATAGCTGCCCATTGGGGGGTTATTCGGGCACTGTTTTCTCAGCTTATTAAGGTATTCAAAGCCATTCTTCTGTTTGTGATCAAATTATTGAGCTTTTCAATACAGATTCTGCACTGTTCATTACTTTAGCTGCCAGCCTGCCATAATAAATAAGAACGATGGCACTGCAGTGAGAGTTCAGCTGAGAGTATTTAACAAATAACTAGGAAATTCATTGGCTTGCTCTTCCGGGAGCAATTGTTTGGGTGTACCACTCCAGTGATCTGAATCCATTTGACTTGGGTTGTCATCCAGTGCAGAATGACAGAGACACAGCAACATGGCTTGCATCCTTGGTGTCAGTATGTCTAGCATAACTGACTATAGCTAAAAGTCTGTTCCTAAAACCACATTCACATATAATAATAGAAAAGCCCCCAGCCTATTCACATTAGCTAGTGATGACACACTAGTATGAACAGAAGGTTGCTGTGGGGGAAAAACAGTCTTACTGCTGCCAACTCCCTTGTGAAGTACCGCAGGGTGCAGTGCTATCTCCCACTTTATTTAACATCTTCATGTGCCCTCTTGCCCACCTGGTCCAGGAATTTGGACTTGTGTGTCACCAATATGTGGATCACACCCAACTCTGCCTCCTGATGGATGCCCATGCAGACTCTCCCCCAGAAAAATTTGCCAGTTGTTTGGAAGCAGTGACAATCTGGATCAAGCAGAGCTCCCCGAAACAACCCCTCCAAGACAGAGGTCCTGTGGCTGGGTAGGAAAGGATCTGGAGAGGAAGCACAACTGGTGTACAACTGACAATTGCACAGTCCGCTAGAAATGTTGAGATGTTTTTGATGCCACCTTGTGTATGGCAGCTCAGGTCACTAGAGTAATGCAGCTGGCATTTTTCCACCTCCACCAACCAAACCTACTAGCACCCTACCTGGCCCCAGAACACCTTGCCACAGTGATCCACACACTGGTCACCTCCAGCTTAGATTACTATAACTCACTCAATGAGGGCCTGCCCTTGTCCCTGTCTCATAAATTTCAACTAGTCCAGAATGTGACGGCACAGGTCCTCATTAGAATACCTGTTCTCAAACAGTTGCACTGGCTTCTAGTTGATTGCTGAATCAGGTTGAAGGTTCTGATATTGACCTTTAAGGTCATTTGTGGTCTGGGCCCAACATACCTGACTGACTATATCTCAAACAGCACTCTGCCAACACAAATAGGCTGATAATGCTGGGCTGAGAGATATACATTTGGTCTCAACCATGGCCAGAGCCTTTTTGGTACTGATCTCCACCGGGTGGAATTGATGAGAATGAAAAATTATACAAATCCACTTTGCTTGTGGCATTTATAGATGAATTAACAAATGAACAGGACGATTTAAAATTTATTTAATCTAAAGCGTCCGGGAAGAAGCAAACTTCCATGCGCACAGACATGGGCCTGAACAGTCTTTGACCAATACAACCCCTGACCTCTGAAACAGGGTGTGCCAACATTCAACCACAGCCCACCTTTATGAAAGACAGTTGATGAAGACTGGTTAGGACCAGGAATTCAAGGAGTCTTGGGAAACTCCAGATCATGGTATAGAGGTCACCAGGTGGATATTCATATGGGCATACATACTGAGGAAATACATATCGGAATCTTCTCCCCACCTTGTCATTTTAAAGAAATGTATTAACTTCCTCCCCCTGAATATTAAGAAACGGGGTTCAGTAATGATAGGCAAATCTGGAAGATTGTAACCCAGAGTACCTGAACCAAAAGGGAAAATGGGAGGGACTTTTTACGGTTGGTCTAGGGCAGGAGTAGTCAACCTGTGGTCCTCCAGATGTTCATGGACTACAATTCCCATAAGCCCCTGCCAGCATTTGCTGGCAGGGGTTGATGGGAATTGTAGTCCATGAACATCTGGAGGACCACAGGTTGACTACCCCTGGTCTAGGGTATAAATTCAATGTGTGATTCTATGCATATGGAGCTGTTGGATATGCTGACATGATCCCATATTAAACACAGGATAACTTGGTGTGTGAACCTTTGTTTAGAGCAGGGGTAGTCAAACTGCGGCCCTCCAGATGTCCATGGACTACAATTCCCAGGAGCCCTTGCCAGCATTCGCCAGTGAATGCTGGCAAGGGCTCCTGGGAATTGTAGTCCATGGACATCTGGAGGGCCGCAGTTTGACTACCCCTGGTTTAGAGTTTGATAAGTGAAGTTTAGATACTCTAGTTGGAATTGGGGCCCTTTGGCACAGGGCCCCCCCCCCGCATAACAGAATGAGCTCCCAGAGGAACAGCAGGCCCTACAAGGTTCTGAAGGGCCTGCAAAATGGAGCTATGCCACCAGACATTTGGTTGGGGCTAATGAATAAAACACAGCAGAAAACTACCAACCAGAGCCAAGAAGGAATCAGAGTAAATCTGAATGACAATGATGGGCAATGACAGTGTTTAAGAGTTTTTAATGTTTATTAGTGTTATTGTTTTAATGTACTATGGTTAAAAATGAGATGGCTATGCCAAAGGGGGCAACCATGAAAATTGAATGAATGAATGAATGAATGAATGAATGAATGACCAAACAAACAAACCACTATCACTGGTTGAATGCAGCCCATAATGGAAGGTGAAGGGAAGCAAAAATTGGTATGAATGTATCACCCTATATCCATCTGTCCTTTGTTCTGAAAAAATTCTCATCATTTGTCACAATTTTAATCTCCAGATTCAGTCCTTTTTGAGGCGTCCTCTAATCCTGAATATTAAATAAATCAAATTGTGCCTGATCCATCCCAGGTGCTACCAAGGCTGTTCTTCAAAGATTCAATCTGTTCCCCTCTTAAATTTTGAAAGCAAAACTTTCAAAACCACTATGGGAAGCCATAATCAAGGATTACTGCAGTTAAACCCATAATGTTTGCTCTAATTTGTTTCAGTGAGCATCTACCCTGAAAGGGTTGTTTGTTTGCACCTCTTCTGTGCACCTCATGGCAAATGATATAAAGAATTTTGCAACATCTTCAGTCTTAGAGTGGTATAATCCAGATAAACTAACATTACCATGTGTGCCTATGATTAAAGAGAAATCTAACTCCTTTCAGCCTTTGTTTTTTTAAATAATATATCATGTGTACCCCCCCCAAAAAAAAAACAAAAATAAGTGAAACCAGTGGCCACATTGGGGCCACATTGACTGTAAACAGTTCTGCAAACTTTAGGGACTCCCCTGGTTTGTAGAAAAATTTTAAAAGATTTCAAAAACTTACTGGGAGGTTTAAATTTCAAGTAAAATTAAAGCATCATCTGTACATGTGCAGAAACACTCTTATCTCTGCTGTCAGATGGCAGCACCAGGGGCAGGAAGCCATGACAGCCAGGTGGCAGAGGTAGCCTGGAACTGTATGGGTTTCACTGCCACCAGTGATGATGGTGGGGGAAGCTTCAGAAGGCCCATCAGACCAGTGCCTACATGGGGCCCACTGTTGTCAGGCCTGGTGAATAAGCACTGTGCAGGGTTCACAACCAGCATTATCACTGATAGTGGGTAAGCCTTGATGGGCCTGAAGAAGACACCAGACAATGGTCTTGGTGGCCAGGAGCCAAACAGGGATCACTACCATCATCATTGTTGGGGAGGGGGGAAGCTTCAGTGAGGCCTACTGTGGAGGCTGGAACTTTCATTGGGCCCACTAGTGTGGTGGAGGAGAGATGCTGGAATATGCAAGATCGGCAGCATGCATGATTTAACAGCATATATGAAGAATATCCAACAAGGGGATTGGAGGAAATGTGTGGTTAGCATTTTTCTGTCAGGAATTTTCTGGCACTTTTCAGATATTCTCCTCTAGCATCCTGATTGACTGATTGGAAACTTCCCGCTCCTTCAAGCACACTTCCTCCCTGCTTGCCTCTTAAACAAACAGAATGTTAGTCAGAGACAGACTCTCTCTCTTCTCTCTTTCTATACAAAGTTATTCCTCTTCAGATAAAGACTATTTTATGATTTCAAGCAGCCTGATGTTCTGCTCCTCTTTCCATATTGAAACTCCACCCATGGGAAGAAGCCGTGGAGAAGCCAGCAGCAAGGAGTCACACAGGGCTCACAGTTATCACTGTTGATGGTGTGTGGGGCAAGCCTCAGTAGGGCTCACCGGCATCTGTGGGGGGAATGAAGAGTTGTCAGCCCCAGCAGCAGAGGCTGGGGGTTCTGCTAGCCTTCATGGAAGTAATTTGGGGAAATAAAGACATCCCCCCAGTAATATCATGGGGCCCCACTTTTCATTAAATATTAGATATGAAAGTTAACAGAAACTTCCGTGTTCAGGGGGAGGATACTGAGAGCCAGCCATGTGTAGTTGCGGAGTGTCCAGTTAGGATCTGGGAGACCTATGTTCAGATTCAGATCCCCACTGGAAGCTTGCACGGTGATCTTGGGCCGGTCACACACTTTCATCTTCACCTACCTCACAGGATTGTTGTAAGGGAAAAAAAGGGACAAGAGGAGAACAATATAAGTTGCTGCCTATTTGTCCACCTCCTGCCATGGTCATTTGGGATTGTTTTTTGTAAGGTATGGATGAGATGTCAATAATAACCTGTCCGTGCCAGCTGTCAATGTATGGTCATTTATAAAGGGGGGGGGAACAGAAGGCCTGAGAAAACTGTTCAGTCTATTAGTAACCAATTTTATTGTTTTGCTTTGCTTATGTATCCTAATTGCTAAATTCCTTTTAGAAGACTGGACCCGTGGAAAGAAGGGAGCTTGTGATATTATCAAGTAAACCTGGCCTTTGTTGCACACTGTAAAGCAAACTAGGTCCACAATGAAGATACAAACAATCACTTCACTGATCAACATCTGTTGCATCAAAGATATATAAAAATACTAACAGATGCTGTTATATGTCACAAGGCATTATTTCACTTTGGAATAGAGTCCATGTGATCTGTGGTTGCCCACAAGGCAGCCAAGCCGTGATTTCAGATGAAACTGGGATGAATCAAATTTAAATTCAAGTCTTTTGGCTTAATTGAGTTGTGGATTGGACTAAAATATTCCCTTTTTCTGCCCAGTTTGGGGAAACCGGAAGCATTTGTAGCATTAAACACTAGTCAGTTGTTTATTCTTGCCAAACAACTAATGTTGGAAACAACATGCAGCTCTAACAGTATGTAATGTCTGTAAAACTCTTTGTTTAAGCCAGGATTTGATCCTACATTTTAAAAACATCCTACCCCTGATTCCACCTGACCTTTTCTCCTTTAAATTAAATAAAATAGTTTATTTTGAACTTTCAGAATCCTCATATGCCATTTCAGAAGTTCGGCCAGCATACACACACAAACACACACAGACACGGTGGGACAGCCATGTAGGGGCTGCACAGCAACAAAGAAGGTGGAGAAAGAGAAAATCCTGTGCTTGAGAAGAGGGTGAGATCAGCATAGTGTGTGAAAAAAACAATCCTATGATTCCAGTTCAATGTACCCAGGTGTGCACAGAAGCAGGAACCATGCATGCACAGACCCATATAGTTGCTAAATCATAGCTAGGGTGCATTCATAAGCAGAATTACACCCTTCTAAACTCATTGACTTCTATGGGATTAAGGGGCTTAATGCTGTACAGGATTGCACTGCAAATCCTGTTTTATTGTTTGTAATAGCTTTGAAATAAGGACTTTAATTTTCTTTGAAACATAAATGATCTTGCATATTTTGTGTAGATCTGATATATTACCATTGTACCACAAATGCTATAAACAAAAGCTACACAGAAAAATACCATTGTGCCCATTGAAACCATCACAAAATAAGAAGGAACATTTCTCACAAACTACAGATGAAGTTGCTCAGAGGGAAGCCCTCAGAAATGTAGTGGAAATAATTAAAGGCGGCTAAAGTGTGAGTCTCTCTCTGCCTTCTTTCAACCTACTGAGTTAGCATACAGGCCTTTGTATTTTTCACTGAGTATTAATTTTCAAGATTGTGAGAAGGGGAAGGCCTTGAGGGCAAACTTGAAAAAGATTAGTCTAATTCAAGCCCCATATACAGAAGAGATAGTTTTATCTGTCGGCTTGAAAGAGAACTTTAAAGACACTGTGATATGAAGCGGAATTATCGCCGCTATTAATTGCGCAGGCATATTAAAGAGACCCTGGAAAGTGACCTCCTCTAATATGGAGAATGCATGTTGAAAAATATGTCTTAATCTCCATTCTGCGTTTAGATAAATGTCAAGTATATCTATCACCTCAATTAACCATAGGAAAAAAATGCTGTCAAAATCTAATTCTTTTTTTTTCTTTTTTTGACAAGGCGTTTATTCTGAAACCAGCAGAGGGAGAAACAGGCAGTTGCATTAGAAAGAGATGGGTGTCAAAGGTTTCCAAGACACATGGTGAGTTTTCCATGTGCAAAATGCTGATTAGACCCATGGTAAATCAGTGCTAGCATGCTCAGGGTTGGTTGCCTAAACTACAGTAAGAGGGAGGGCTTTGTGGTATGGTTTACTTTAGTGTCGAGGTTAGGCTAAGGAAAGAATGTTTTTCAACTGCAGGACCATGCAAAATGCAAAAGAGCTGATGAAATGAAAGAAGAGTAACATTAAAGACTATTTTGGAAAATTTTGTAAAACATATTTATATTGTAGATATTTCTTTATTTATACTTTGATTTGAGGTAACTAGAATGGAATCCTTTTATTTGTGCTTTTCACTGTTCCATCAACTTGAACTAACAAGCACACTGGAATAAATTCCTCCTTCAAAGTATGATTCAGAAGAACTTACTGTTTAGGAAAAGCTCTTCAAAAGCTACAGTACCACCTAGAGTCTGCAGAAATATAGGGGGGAAAAAACAGTTGCATGTTGAAACCTTATAAAATCTCCTTTTAAAACATTCACTCCGATAAAGAGCACATTAACCAGTAGCCAGTATTAACTATGATTCTCACCCAGGATATGGCTTTATAGAATTTCTGTAAAGATGTAGATACTGGGGTTCAGTCATCCATTTCAGTTGTATGCACGGGCACTGAATCATCATGTTGGAACTGCTGCATGAGCTCTTTCGGATTCTCAAGATAAGCATCCAGAGGGCATGTTCCAGCTTCCCAGACCATGTTCCAGCTTTCCAGTTCTACCAGCGTTCCGAAGGGCCTGTAAAACGGCATTCTTCTACCCAAGCATATGGTTGAGGTCAAAAAGAGCAAGCAGAACATCAAATCAGGCTCCCCTTAGGGTGCCAATATTGTTATCATTCAAATGTCATCATATTTTGGAATTTATTTATTGATTTACTGAATAGTTTTATTGTGCTTGAGTCTCAGTGAGAAAGGCAGACTATAAATGAAAATAAATAAAGCGAGCTGAGGAGTTTTCTCAACTCAAAAATATCCATTGTGAATCTCTATTTCATAAAACTATTTTTTAGCCAGCAACATTAACAGTAAAACAAATGTTCCCTTTTAACACTCCTGATTGTATCTATCACTGTTCCTGGCCACCTTTATTTCTTACACATTTCCCCCCTTTACCAGAGTATAATTCCAACCCCAGACAAAGATATTTCTATGTAATATTACCATTCAGGCTTAAACATAAGCCAAAAACATAATAATCTCCCCCAAACATGCTGTTTTTCTCTTTATTTACATGATTGAATCTGAGGATGGAAAACCTTAGACCAAGGAAGATGCTATCAGGATTAGCAAAGCAGCCAAATCTTACAGTAGACAGGGAATCATTAAAATGTGTATAAATATTTGCAGGCGCTGGCGAGAGCAGATGTGCAGTCAAGTAATCCAGGCATTGTGTACTTGCTTTTAGAAGAAACCAGCAGTGTCTGAAGCCAAAGTACAATTAATCAAGGGTAATGCTTTAATCAGGGTACAGCTCCCAAATTTTTCCACATTCCAAGAATGAGCACAAAAATATGATCAAGGAGAAGATGCTTATTTCTCAGCAGGGACTCCCATCTTTAATTAAAAGATAAATGGGCATACCTTCCACCAAAAATACATATTTAAGTGGGATGCAAAACACTTGCCACAGACAGGACAAAACCAGAAGCAGAAGACTCCAACAGGCTTGGAACTGTGATATCCACTTAAGATTCAGATCAGCCTCATTATATGTCTGGACTCAATTTCAAGGAAATATCCTCAGTTCTTGTCTTCTTTCATAAATATTCAAAATGTTGCACTCTTCCCACTGGTGTGTAATTTTCCAGTAAGTTGTCCCAACATTTCCAGTAACTTATAGACAAGCCTGTGGGTTTGAAATAAAAAGAAATGCAAATCAAATGGGCTGTGTGAATTATTCGGTTAATTTTGTAAAGCAGAAGCACTGGACTAAGTTACATAAACCAAAATTGGAGAACAGAACTCTTTAAAACCTCAACTTCTGAAACCTGAGTATATAGGAACCACCCAACACAACAGGACATGAACTAACCCGGCAAAAGAAAAGAAATAGCAAACTTGAAACAATTGAAAGTGAAAAACAGTAGGGGTTAGTAGTAACTGAAGCTGGCATTCAGGCCAATGAGTCAAAGCAGGCTGTTTGAAGATAACCAGTGATTAGAGCGGCTGGGAATTAGCCCATGCTGCCATTGAAGAGGCGGCAGGTGGGCAGGGGAGGGAGGCATGGGGCTTTCACACGGCTGGCCAGCAGCCGGCCAGTGGCCGGCCACATGAGAGTGAGAAATGAAGGTCACATGGCCAGCCGCGCCTATATAGGTGCAGGGGCACATCACTGGGGCCTCTTCCTTCCCAGCAGCAGCAGAGCGAGGACGCTCCCACCCACCCACCCTATGGGCCGGTGTAAGTTTGTTAGGTCGTTTTTTCCTGATTGTTAAGTTTTAAATTTACCTCTGTCACCAAAATTTACCTTTTGGGGTTGGCAGGGCAGGCATGGTTAAGGAACCTAATATGGAGCTCAGTCAAGGGGATGAAGCTCACTGAATGCAGGGTCTCCTATCAGGAGATGGCCTGGGACAAGTCTGACCAACCTGGAGGGGGAACTCAGGCTTGCACGGCCAGGTGGCCTGGCATGAGCCAGGTTAGGTCTGCGCCTAGCCTGGCATGCTAGGTGGGAACACTTCCTGATGAGCCCAGCAGCCAGAGACCTTGTCCTCTCAGGGGCAGAGGTGAGTAACCTGAGACTGCAGTGGGTGTGAGTTGTGACGGCTGCTGCAAGCAGAGGCTCACTTAAACCATGCTGTACTTGGGGCCAACATCTGTTAAAGTTAATAAAGCTGGGGCCAATTTTTCACCCACCTGCATGTTTCAGTGTCTTCCTTCCTGCCCCAAAACCTGCCTGCAAGTCAATGAAGGGACACAAAGCAAAATAGTGACAGTCCTTTTCTGCCAACTGAAAGGACCTACTCGATCTCCTATGATTGTGGGCAACCAGGTTTGTATTAATTTGTAAACCTTCCACACAATTTTCAGATGTTCTTAAGACAGCCAAGGATAAAGGCTTAGGGTTCACTTCCGTGAGGTAAATTTTGTAGTGAGCAAGTAGAACACAAAGATCACTGAGACTGTTTCTGCACAGGAGATTTTACACCAGGCTGTAGGCTGGAGTTTGAGCTTGGGCAGGTTGGCCCACCTCTTCCTGCTTCTGCACGAGGCAGCATTTGGCCCGGTATACTTCATCCATCCTGGATTTGCTCCTGCATGGAGGTCAGGGCAGAGAAGTTCCCAGTGAGGAAACAGTCAAAGACAGGATTTGTATATTAATGAAAAAGAAGCTTTATTTATTAATGGGTTGTTTCCAAGAAAAGATCAAAAGCACATGTTTCCAGGTAGATAAAGGAGAAATCTTGCTGAGGCATATGAATTAAAGCTAAATATGACTTCAGAATGTGATTTAAACTCTCTTTACTGATTATACAAACAGGTCTTTACTCATAAAGTTGGATCCTAAAACATACACAGGATACCACCCACTCCAGCCTGCCCTTCCTCAAATGGTGCAAGGGCAGCTCATTACCAGAGCCAGACCTAACAATCAGGTGCTCTATTTCCTTCCAGAGGTAGAGCTAAGCCACTCTACCACACTACCAGGCACAGCTACCTTTTATTCTGTTCTTTTCCTGAGCCAGACCTGAGTGATCACTGCCCTCGACCTAAGGCAGATCTGATCTAACTTCTGCTGTGCTTTCCTCCAACACTTCATCCCCATTCTGAAAGATGATTGGATGTTGGAGGGCACTTCCACAGGCTCAGCTGACTGATTTGCTGTTATGCATGGGAGGTTTCATGCCAGGCTGCAGGCTAGAGTTTTAGTCATGGCAGGTTGACCCACCTCTTCCTGCACCCACATGGGGGAGCATTTGGCCTGGTGCACCTCATCCGCCCCTGATTTGTGCTCCTGCATGGGAGCTGGGGCAGTGAAGTTCCCAGTGCATAATTGGTCTAAGGGATTTCCTATAATTCTGCAAGAAAAAAAACTAGCAGGGAATATAGAGATTGTCACAGTAGATTACTGGTAGGGAAAGGAACCACAATGAAAAATTAATCATAAATTTTGCCCTGTTGGTTTGTTAACAGAAATTCATGAACTTTCACGAACTTTTGAAGCAGTTCGTGGATAGAACAGAAAACAGGTGTTTAAGCAGCTCTGTCATGAAAGTTTGCTATGTGGTCTTCAGTCAGTCATACTATTTCACAAGGTTTTCCTGAGGTAAAATATGGAGGATAGAATTTACTTTGTTTATATCCTGTCTTTGTCTCCAATGGGGACCCAACCAGAAAAAGACAAGGTATAAATGAAGTAAATGAATAACCTTATTAATGCTGTGAGAGTCCAATCCTGCAGGGTCCTACATGGAGTTTGGGATCTTGAAAATTGCATGAGGGAGAGACAGGAGTCTCTCCTGCTGCTATGTCATGCTTCTGAGCAGGGTTGGGCCCCTGTGGTGTTTACACAGTGAAGAAATTCTAGCAGCCCTGTCGTGTTTGCCACAGAAAATTCTAGCATTCCCAGGGAAGCCATATCATCTAGTTTAGCCCTCAGTGAGGAAGTAGCTGTTTTGCATGCAGAATGTGCCGGGTTCAGTCTTCAGCAGCTACAGTTATGATGATCAGATAGTCACTGGTGGAAAAGACTTCTTCTTCAGATAGTTGGAGCCAATCAGAGTAGACAACAGAGACCTTGACAGACTAGTTGTTTGACTTATTATAAGGCCGCTCCTTTGTCCCACTAATTATGAATAAGGTCTTCAGCAGATATGGGAAGCCATCCACTCCTCTGAAAGTTTCTATTTGTTCTAGCCATCTTCTGCTTGTTCAGGGCTCATGACAGACTATAATACGAAAGGGCAACACCATAAAGATATTGAATGGCAACACCTATGACTCTGATCAAAAGCTTAGTCTTGCATGAACAAAGTGCTGGCGTGCAGGCGTGCAGGCGTGCATGCTACCATCAGTTACTTTCCTGGGTACAACAGGCTTTGCTTCTTGTACATAAATAAATAAGTAGTTTGATACATAAAGTGGAGGTTAATGAGGTAGAAGCTGTTCAGAGGAAATAACCAGAAAACATTCTATCAAATGTGGGAAATATTTCCTCTGGCTGCCCATCTGTTTCTGGACATCATTCAAAGTTCCGTTCCTTACTGTTATGGCCCTAAATGGCTTGGGTGGGATACTTCAAGGATTGCTTCCTTTCCTACTGTCAGGCCTGCCAGTTAAGTTCCTTTTCCCCAAACTCCTGTCCTGTCAGAGTTTGGTGACTAGAGACAGGATTTTGTTGGTGATGGCACTTTGCCTATAAATGCCCTCTCCCTAAGGGCTTCCCTGGCACCTACTTTGCCGTCTTTAGGTGCCAAGGCAAAATATGTATTTTTACCTAATCTTTAAACAGAGAAAGGCCATATTTTATAACTCTATGGATGACTTCTTTGACCCAGTTTTATGAATGTTGCCTTATATAGGTGCCAATGCTGGCATTGGGAATTCCTAGATATTTGGGGACAGGGTTGGTTTATCCATGTAGCACGTGCAATGGGCCTGGTGCTTCCAGGGCCCCCGCACAGTGCCTTCCCCATCATGGGTCAAGGCCATAGTCTTTCCCCCTCCCTTAGCCCTCTTTAAGGACACTCAGTGTGATACCCTTTACCACTCGCAGTCTGGCTACTGCCAACACCATTGTACTCCGACAGGACCCCACAAATCCTTAAACCACTCCTGTTTGGGGGTTGTATCTGGGAACAACAGGTTTGGGGAGGGAGAATGTTCAGAAGGGATATGACATCATCTAGTCTTCCCTCTGAATTGCTCTGTCCTCCAGGGAACTATAGTCTTGAATTTAATTATAATTTGAGAAGAACTTCAGACTGCACTTGGAAATTAATAGCCCTTTGAGAGCCAGCTTGGTGTAGTGGTTAAGAGTGGCAGCCTCTAATCCGGTGAACCAGTTTTTGACTCCCCTCTTCTCCTCCACATGTAGCCAGCTGGGTGATCTTGGGCCAGATACAGTTCTCAAAGCTCACTCAACCTCACCTACCTCACAGAGTATCTGTTGTGGAGAGAGGAAGGGTAGGCAACTATAAGCCACTTTGAGACTTCTTTGGGTAATAAAAAGCAAGGTATATAAAAAAACAACTTTTTCTATGCATCTGGTTGGTTTGTTGACTTCTTGTGTTCAATTTTTGCTGCAATGTTGACATATTTTAGGCATAATTTTGTTTTAATGTTTTTATTCTATTGTTTTTTCCTCAGTGAACTCTGTTGAGCAGGTCCATGAAGAGTCAGCATATATGTGTATTATCTAAATAAATAAATATCAACCTACCTCAAGAGGCCAAAGTAAGTATTCAAACTTCTTCCAAGCTAACTTATATTAACATAGGAAGCCTGAATTCTACTCTTACTGCCTTTCTCCTCCGAAAACCTTTGTTTCCATCAGGGAAATAAAGCCAGATTTTGTCTATGACCAACACATTTATATCTTCTAGGGGAGAATTCAAGTCCATCTTTACTAGTTTGCTGTTAGTGATGTTTATGCAGAAGTCAGGACACTAAGGAGTAAGTAAAGATTTATTTAGAAACCAACAAACTAGAAAGGAAAGGAAAGGAAAGGAAAGGAAAGGAAAGGAAAGGAAAGGAAAGGAAAGGAAAGGAAAGGAAAGGAAAGGAAAGGAAAGGAAAGGAAAGGAAAGGAAAGGAAAGGGGGGGGACTAGCTGCATTGCTAACAGAGAGGGGGTCCTGCAGTGATCTAGAGAAAAGCCTAAGGATAGCATTCTGTTGACAGACAAGGAGAAGCCCCTTTGGAAAGAAGGTACTCCCTCCATAGTTCTGTTTAGCTACGGCTTGTGGCTCCCTTTCTTCCTATTCTTTGTACTCAAGACATTGTGAAGGCATTGGTTGAGACCAGTGTGCAACTACCACATATAGCACTTATTATTGGGTCTTCCCCTACATACTCATGCTATGTCTACATTTACTTATATGTATTGCCCCCTCTATTTCCAGGATAAGAATTTTTTCCTCTGGGTTGCCCAATTTGCCCATGCTGGAAACAAAGGAGTGAGCTTGACTGTTGGTTTTATGGAGGAGCTGTATGGATATTTTACTCTATTTTATATTCTATTTTCAGGTTTATTGTAAACCCTTATTTTGTTAGCCACCCTGAGACTTTGTGATGGGTGATATACAAATTAAATAATTAATTGATTGATAAGTATTCCAACACTGCATGCAGCACCATTTTCAGAAGCAGGCACTATAGTCTTTTTCTGATTGCCTGATTAAATGGCTGTGTGTGATGCTTTGGATGATGTCATGAAGTTGTATGCCCACCTACAGTTAATGCTTTCTATGCATACCTAATACAAAGCTCTGTCATGAAATGACATAATGCCTGGAGGAATGTAGTGTGGTTTCCAGGGATGCTGGGGGAATGTCCATCAATGTTCTCGTGTTAGGTTTTGTTTTACTCCTATTGTTGACCTGTGCTTTCTGCTTCTGTGAGCGCATATGATCGCAACTACACTACCCTGGTGTTTGCCTTGCCACAGGATTGTCTTCTCATTTGGGCTTGAGAAAGTGACTCTGTGCTTGATTACCAAACTGCCACCCAGTGAATTATCCTTTCTGAAAGTGGGAAAGTGCATAATGCCCTAGTCTGGCACAGAAGCATATGGTCTCTTCAGCTACAATGCTGTGGTGCACAGTACTCACACACTTGGAACAGAGAATGGCTTGAGTGTTTATGTAGCTCCTGGCTCCTGTATGCCATCAGAGGCTTCCTGACAAACTGGACACATAATAATTTAGCACTTGCGCCCACATTTGATATCTGCCTGGAGATATAAAATAGATTAAGCGGAGAGGAAAATGTTAAGAATTCTTGGTCACTCAGTAGAAGTGTTGTCCTCCTGGCTCCAGCTCCTTTCCATATTTAATTATGTATGTGCTGCAATAGATCATGGGGAAGTGACAGCATCTAGACACAGATTAATGACTGCTGAGGAGCCCTCATATATCGAGAATAGTGGAGCTCATACGTGCACAGTGAAGGAGTTCTGCCTCCTTCTGCCAACAATTCTGAGGCATGTTCAATTAGCTTCTTCTGCCAATACAAAGCAAGTATGATGTATGGATAAGGGTGTGATTCTGTGATGATATCAATATCCTCAAGGAAATAATCCACTCTTTCAGGATCAATGCCAATGTTCTGGATTGTGTTGATCTTTTATTCTGCCTTTACTTTCATATTTGAACAGGGAAGGAAGATGTTATTATTGTTGTGCCTGACATTTCACACATTTTTACAGAGCACATTCTTAGAATACATTTAAGATAAATAGGAGGACTCATCAGATTAAATTCCATCCAATAAAGATGCACAAAATACATGGGCTTGAGTGCAGAGAAGCAGAATACGGGTTGCCAATCTCCGCGTGTAATCTCTCAGAATTACATCTAATCTCTGCTCAATAGTGATAAATTCTCCTGGAATAAATGGCTGTTTTGGATTTCATGGCATTATGCCCCTCTGAAGTCCCTCCCAAGCTCCATCCCCATATCGCTAGGAATTCCCCATTCTGAGTTAGCAACCCTAAGCAATGTTAGAAGAAGGCAGTTTCCTCACCTCCCCAGTCTCACTGCTCTCTTCTTTGTCTTCCCCAGAATCCTTCAGTGGCCCTGAAGTCGCAATGCAAAGCCTGCAGCAGGAAGAGGGATAGGCTAAAATCACCTTCCAAGAAGGAAGGAAGGAAGGAAGGAAGGGAGAAGTTATTTTATCAAAGGACCTGCTCTGCACAGACAGAGCAGCTCCATGGAATCCAAGTCATTGTCTAAGTGCTAAATCTTGCTGTGTTTCTCTTCTTCCATCAATACCATCTTGGCTCTTAGTAAGGATAGCTTTATTCTGCATTCCATAACTTAATTGGCAACACTTTTCTGCAAGGTGGTGGCCATGACAGGACGCTGCTGGGTGTTTGCGAAAGGGTACTTTGTCCTGCTGCTTCCTGGGTCCTCATGGGGGAAGATGTTCCCCACCAGACCCAGTCCACCCTGGCTTACTGCCTCCACTCCATGCTTCATGGTGGTGGTGGGGAAGTTATTTTCACGAAGGTCAGATTTTATGCTTATTAAAAAACACCCCAGTTTAAGTGCTGCAGAGCAGACTGGGATATTGTTTGTCCCTTTTGGGATACTATAGGAGGGGGAGGAGCTGGGCCTGAAAAGCCTGAATCTTCTCCTTCCACATGGGCCTGGCCTGGGATAGTCCCTGTTGGCTCCTGTGGCAACAAAAGGAACACAAAAATATCCAGGTTGGTGCCAACATCATGTAGAAACAGGGATTAGTTCTGCTGCCATACGAATGCCAGCCTGGGCTTTTCCCCAGTGTAGAAAAGGTCTATATCACCTTTCCAGGACACATTTCCAGGAGCTAAAGAGAATGTACTCCTTTTAAGTAAATTACATATATTACTGACTCCCTTTAATGCCAGGTACTATAACCTTTCGGTAATGAACGGTAATGACTGGGGAAGGCACTGGCAAAGCACCCCGCATTGAGTCTGCCATGAAAACGCTAGAGGGCGTCACCCCAAGGGTCAGACATGACTCGGTGCTTGCACAGGGGATACCTTTAAAGGTAAAGTAAAGGTAAAGGTATCCCCTGTGCAAGCACCGAGTCATGTCTGACCCTTGGGGTGATGCCCTCTAGCGTTTTCATGGCAGACTCAATACGGGGTGGTTTGCCAGTGCCTTCCCCAGTCATGACCGTTTACCCCCCAGCAAGCTGGGTACTCATTTTACCGACCTCGGAAGGATGGAAGGCTGAGTCAACCTTGAGCCGGCTGCTGGGATTGAACACCCAGCCTTATGGGCAAAGCTTTCAGACGGCTGCCTTACCACTCTGCGCCACAAGAGGCTCTCGGGGGATACCTTTACCTTTACCTTATAACCTTTCAGAAGTATATCCACAGCGTAGGAGTCAGCAAATACAAACTTATTATGATAGGATTCTGGTGTATATGGAAGGCCAATATGGGAATTAAGTGTATGTGTAATAGATAGACTGGGAATCAGGATGTAGGTCAAATCTTATCTCCTATTTTTATATATGAATATATAACAGTGACTCTTAGAAATACTTTAAATTATCCCCAAAGTTGCATTCAGTCAAATCAGTTTTATGGTGATAACAATTGGTTGGTGAAGAAGTTTGAACTAATTTCCCCCAACATCTGGAGGAGTCAGTCACAACCATGCATTATTCAGGGCCAAACTACATGTTACATCTACCTGATCATTACAGGGATTTACAGCAACATGCCATCTGCAAGTTCCCAGAGAAAACACAATTCATAATCATGTCATGGCCCCTATTCATCTGGATTGAGGACGTCCTATTATGTCCCACGGACACTGAAACAGCTGCATGGAGAATGTGGAGGAGGAAGAAGCGAAGCAAACCGTACGGAACACAACAGTGGCAAAACCCAGAGTATCCGATTATGCACGCAGCTACTCCGGAGCTGCTTCTGGTTGTGCCCTGGTCCCGGGAAGCTCCACTTTCTTCCGCATCTCACTAATGAGGCTTTTTCGGCGGCATACGTTGACTCTGCGCCCGGTTGCTGCCTGCAGCGTGCATAATTGGTGATTTTAGCTGCCGCCATTCCACCCCGAATGAGGACCTTCCACTCCGTGCATAATGGGCCGAAATAAGGGCTACTGCCTTTTCCCTGGTTCCATTTCTTTAACCTGGAGACATCCCTCGGCAAAAGACTATCCCCCCCCCACCCTGGCCTCAGTAAAATTGTCAAGCATTGACCGGTCCCCGGTGATAAAAAGGTTGGGGACCACTGGTCTTCAGGATGTCATTTTCCATACCCATGATTAACATGGGGCCCCCATGCTCATGGGACCCCCAGGCAACTGCCCAGCATGCCCATGCATTAAGACAGTTCTGGCAGTAACCACATATTATGGGATGATGGATACCTCACCTCATAGTTTATCCTAATCTCACAGCCTGTCTCAATCTTCATTGCAACTACTTTGCCCACAACAATAGTCTCACCACTGGCAGCAAGGAAGGCAGAGGGGAGTGACCATCATTGTGAAGGGCAAGTAAATATGAAAACAATCAGAGAAGGAGGTGAACAGCAACCTTACACTCTCCACTGAAAACTGTCCTAGCTCCTACTGCCTCCTGGATACCTTCACCAACATTCACACACTCAAATCAAATCCATGGTGCACAAGCTTACAGATTCCCCACTATTGACTTCAACTGCATTCTCCTGCCAGAGTACCCAGTCCTACAAAGACTCATGCTTTCTGTTATTGGCAAGTGTAAAACTCTTTTAATGAAGGACTCTCAGATCAAGGCTGCCTGACAACACATCAAGCATTGTCAACAAGTAAAGATGAGCATGTAGAACAAATAGCTGGGCAATCAATTGATGTTATAAAACCCCTACACAAAAAAGTGGGCTCCCTGTTTCCATAGTCATTTCTAAAGCCTTCTCATAGAGGACCCTCCTATTTTGCAAATCCAGGCCATAAAAATACCACTGCACTGCCTGCTTTTATTACAAACTATATCACTGTTATATGTTCTTAGTTAAAAGCAATGTTCTTGTTTCATCTCAAAACCAGAGTTTTTCTATCATATCATCACATAAACTGGTCAGGGAGGAATGATAATACTCTTGGAGCATTTAAGAAACCAATTTTCAGTGGGCCAGTGCATTATATAAACTCAACTGGATCAATGCAGGGTTATTTTATTAGTATACACTTTAAAGAGCAAGGGCCTAGAGAGATGCCCGTCTCAAAATCTTACTGAGCTTGAAGGCCCAGACGCTGAGATCGTATATCACTGAATAACATCACTATAAGTGCATTAGCTTAAAACAGCAAAGCTGCTGGGTGGCAGAATTTGGCAAACTGGAATTATTACAGACAGTTTGTCCCAATTAGAAAAGTTCAAGCAGTTACCTTAATACCTGAGGCTGTTTTCTTGCCTTCAAAGATCTACTTCATCTCTGAAGAGTAATTACATTCAGCCGAGTGATTGGCAAGTCAGTTCACAGAAAGGTTATAAAAGCCCTATAGGTCAGCCTGGCAAAACACAAAGGTTATAATGCAAGATTCCTTAACAATAAAACTGTACGTGGAACAGACATGTCAGTGCTTAGGCTTTCTGCACAATTCTTAACTGGAAAGGAGAACATTTGATGCCGGATGGCCAAACAGCATTGGACGACCCATGTCAATTCTAATTTGAACTGGGATATAGATGAGGATTAGATTACTTTCACTTTTACTTAGGTTACGTATATTTTCACAATGCAAAACACAAATCAACTCCAATGTAATTTACTGCATTCAAGGGGGGGGGGAGTCTTGGCTGATTATATTTAATATCAGAATGTGGTACCTTCTTTTCAGCCATCAAGACTCTAACTTGCCTTTCTTACCATTTAGAAAGTCATACCTCAGTTCTTTTCTTGTACAGTGTGTTTGCCTTGTTGAGTTGTATTTCAAGAAAAGCCAGAAAATGTAATATAATACTTCATTTAGATCAAAATTTTAAAAGAAAGCCTGGAAAGAGGTAATTATAATAGAGGATACAAGATTGTCCATGATATTTAGTTACTTCACCATTATCTTTTTTCACAATTCTTTGTGGAGTTTCCTTGTTCTCCAAAACCAAACTGCACAAATCGATCTGAAACGACGGTGGGACAAAATAAATGAGTGTGCAATGTACCCAAATCTCAACTTTTCCTATATCCTACCTTAAATGAATTAGGCTGGATCCCACTGATCATCTACATGCACAAGTTGTGTGTGTGTGTTTGTATGTGTGTGGGGAGATGTCCAGCTATGGTAGACCTCAAACTCCGATTCCTGCAGTGTCTTATTCTCCCCAGGAATAGCATTAGGGCAACAGGAGGAAGAGGAAACAGAGAAGTCCCATTCCATATGATGGAAATCCACCATGGGTTGAAAGGTAGTATACAAATAGTTTGCAGATCCAGCAGTGAAAGGAAGATCTAAGGCAACACAGCCTTCTGGAATGAAAATGGGCACCACTTTATTGGTTACAGCAGTTAAAAAAGACATGGCACAGCATGAAACAAATATGGATTGTGAATGGAGGGGGTGTTCAAAAGGACCTGTTTTGCAACCTGCAGTGCACTCCTTCTTGAACTTTTTGGCCATGACTTCTGACGTTTATTTGACTCATTTTAGGTTGCCAAAGTCATTGGGGATGCATGAGTCCATGAAGGGAATATGATAACTAACAGAAGGCCTTCCAGAAGGTAACTGGCACTGATTGTTGTGGGTAATGAGCAAGTAGAGGGTGGGGGTGACAGCCATTCCCCCCATACAGGGTGCTCTTTTTTGGAGGATGAGGCACCTCTGACCCCTATTTCTTTGTGAGAGGCCCCATTGGAAGAGAGTCCGCCCTCTCAAAAGGGCTGCTGGCCAGAGAGAAGACAGGAGCAAAACTGTCTGGAATGCTGGCTTAGGCATAGGTTACAGATATGGTCAAGTTGACAGTGGGCCCTTAGGCATCTACCCTGATTAAACACTTAATATAGCTAACCTACCACACAGGGTTGTTGTTTTTAGGATAAAACAGAGATGGGGAGATTGTTCTAAGTCACTTCTATTATTTGAAATAGTCTGGTCCTTCATTGTCTCAAGTATTCAAATTCCACAGCCTTCAAGAGAACCAGGGAATTTCAAGGAATTCAAAGGAAAATACTGAGGTTTTAGGTAAACACAGATACAAAAGCCACACACCCACAACCACATTTTGATCACCTACCCAGACATGGCTGCCTAGCTATTACCTGCACCAAAGCCTGGCCGTGAAGCAGTCAGATAAAATTGTCTTTAAAAAAATCTATTTATATATATAAATATATCAGGGTGAAAAAGCCACATAGTAAGGATAGCGGGGGGGGGGGGGGGTTGTTATTACAAGGCAGACCAACTCTTGAAACACATTAAAAAAAACAAAAACTTGGTTTAACAAGTCCCAAAGAGACTACATGGCCCTCATGAGAACAATCAGATGCTATAGAATCCCATTTCTTTTAAAACCAACGGTAGCTTTTTCCTGATCTACACGGCCAAAAGCTTTCCTATAATCTATGAAGCACAAACTAATTTTCTTCTGAAATTCTTTTCTGCAACCAACATAAATTTGCAATGTGAACTGTAGTGTATCTTCCTTTTCTGAATACAGTTTGGATAGCGAATATTTCTCATTCTATAAATGGTAACCTTTGTTGTGAGATTTTGAGAATCATGTTACTTGTGTAAAAAGTTAATGCGCTAGTCCAATGCTTGCTGCAGTCTCCTTTTTTCTGTTTTTTTGCAATTGGAATGTAAATTGAAAAATTCCAGTTTGTGGAATTTTGGCATATTATTGTTAAGACTTTTGTCCTGCCCAGAATCTGTGGCTTGAGCATAAACTTGAATGATGCTTATGTAAATTTCATGCATGCTGCATGGGGTTGGACTAGATTAGCGGCCCCCAACCTTTCTCAGGTCAGGGACTGCCTCCGGGGTGAGGAGAGAGCTGACAGTCCGGGTGCTGCACAAACGTGCATGCGCAATTGCCGCGCGTGCACATTTTCGCCATCATGTGGCGCTAACGCGCATGCGTGGCAACTGTGCACGTGCGGGTTTTCACCACTAGGGGGTGGTAACGCACATGCCCGGCAACTGCACACATGCGCGTTTGCGTCGCCGGCATGCCGGCGGCTGCGCCTGCCTCTTCCTTTCCTTCTCGCTGTGGCCGGGGCGAGGCAGGCACGGGAGGGGGGGGGCTACCCAGTGGCTGTGTCATGTGGAAATTGGGATTAGCCCCACTTCCATATGACTGCCCTCTTGGCCTTTTCTGCCCGTGTGGAATTGACCCCAGTGTCATTTTCCAATACTGTTGCTGACCACTAGCCACCCTTCAAGAATTCCTACATCCCATCACCATTGGTCTGTTCTCTTCTGCTGATGTAACTATTGATTCCTGAAGAGGGAGGATGCATCTTAATTTGGTGCCCCAGCTGTGACCAGTTCATCTTGACAGAGTTTAAATTCCTTAAAACATTGCTCTCAGCTTCAGTGACACACACAAACCCCCTTACCACATTAAGATTCAAAAGGAGGATCATGTTTTTAAAGGGGGTTAAATGAATCAGCAAATGTTTTCATTTTATCTTTCTATGTATATAATTCATGTGGAACATATGAGGATTCAGGGTCTATCCATTGCTACATTAAGCTTTAAAATTAGCCTCCTTTTGTTATGCAAGCTTAAAGCTGAAATCGCTTTTTATAGTTTTATTCATTCAGATGAAAGTTGTTAAGTTCACTTTTTCTTTCTTGGATATGAATGTTCTCAGAGTGCAGAAAAGGGGAGGAGTAATTTTTTCCCTGAACTAAGCATTCTGAAAAATTAATCAAACAAAATAGAATTTTGGTAGATTTCCACACAAGTAAGATTTTGAACACAATTGTCCATCATGGTGGTCCCACGTTCTGAATTCATATGGTGACTTTGCCAAGTCTCAGACTTCATGTTAGTAAGTATTAGTATTTTTTCCAGTTACCCTTAGAATCATCTCCAAACAAATGTTATGAACCCATTATTAAGAGAAAGGAAAGGGGTGATTGCCCCCTATGTTTCTGTTTTTGAAGCCCTGCTGACCCATGTGGTTTCCCCCAAAGCATGTCCCAGTACTCTGAGGCCGATTCCGCACATGCAGAAAAGGCTGAGAAGGTGGACATATGGAAGCAGGGGAAATCCCAACTTCCACATGATGCAGCTGCTGGGCAGCCCCCCCCCCCAGGCCTGTTGCAGGCCCCAGGTTAAGTTGCCCCACTGTGGGGGCCAACAGGCATGTCCTGCGGCAGGCCTGTGTGGACAGGGAAAATCTGGGCCATCCAAGCCCAGCTCCTCCCTGCCCTATGGTGGCCCAGAAGGGCAAAGAATGCCCTGGTCATCTTTGCAGCACGTTGCTGCACTGCATTTTTCAGGAAGGTAGGATTGCATGGCTCACAATCACACCCTCCTGGAAAATAACCCCCCAACCTTCCCCCCCTTCCAATTGAAGGAACTCTTCTGCTGCTGCTTTGTTTCCTGGCGGAACATAGTTTGGTACCACAGCAGATCAGGCACTGAAGTATGTCCCCCATGGGGACACAGAAAACTGCAGAGCTTTATGCTCCACGGCACCGCACTGGTGGCGGCCCAGTGTATCTACCACCATGCAGAATGGACCTGAGTGTCATATTTCTAAAGTTTTTTTTGCACTCACATCTGAAATAGATGGTGCAAGCTTAGGCAGATATTATTTTTCTTAGCACAACATACAGAAAGTGTGATGAAGAAAGTATCAGACTCCTGCTTCAGGTACAGACTCCTGCTTCAGGTACTTAAAACAGTTTTTGCTTTGTAAAGTGCCTCTTCCATACCCAATTCATTTCTACAAACTGGACACATGGCTTCAAACATAGTATTTTATCCTGTGAATCTAAACAGAAGGTCTACTATATCCCAACTAATTTACATGAACAATCTTTAAAGTGTGAGTGCTCAGGTTCACTTCTCAGGGTGAAAAGCACAGAGGAAATGTCACCACCTTAAAACTCCTTTTTGTATGCCATCCTGAGTTTTCTGATAGGAAGTTTGCAATTTCATGACATTTTGGAATAGCAAATGTGTTTTGAAGATAATGTGGCCTAGAATAAGGATTTAAGTATAGTCATTTAGAAAAGCTTTTATGCTTTAGGATGGAAAAGCCCAACACGGCACTTGAGCAGAGGATCTATTCTCAGACTTGGTGGTGTTATTTCTCTCTGTATGATACATCTCTTTAGACTAGAAGGTTTTTAAAAAACAGCTTTGAAAATGTATCATTTCCACCAGTATATCTCCATGAATCTCATGATTCACTGTGGATTTAGCTGCTCCTAGATTATTCACATGGTAAACAGAAAGAGATTTATTTATTTATTGCATGCTGCAGGTAGTGCAGCCAGAAGATTCAAGGATTGTCTGAGAGCCAAACAAGGGATATTCAGAGGTGGTTTGTCATTGCCTGCCTACACATCATGACCCCTCGTGTTCCTTGGAGGAATTCCATCTAAATCCTTGAACATCTCCCATCTAAATACTAGCGAAGGTCAGTCCTGCTTGGCTTCTGAAAAATCTAACAGGCTCAGGTTTGGCTGGCTTATCCAGATCAGAGCAGCAAAAAGGGATGTGAAATAGTATAGCACAACCTGATGTCATCCGATCACAGAAGCTAACCAGGATCGGCACATGGAAGGGAGACCACCAAGGAGGACTTTGCAGAGGAAGGCAATGACAAACCACCTCTGCTTCTCAGTCACTTTGGAAACCCTGTGGTTTCAGTGTAGCTCAGCTATGACTTCACAGAACTCTACACTTAGGCAAGCTTTTTAAAAAAAAAACATTAATATTCTTCATGGATGTGGAAAAAATTGAATATATTGTCACTCAAACTGATCTCTGTATTGGGTGTATACATGAATAGTGTCCTTTAAAAGTGCAAAACTAAACACTGATTCCAAGAAAACTTTTGAGACTATTTTATGTACAATTCTATAATTAGTTTACTAGATCTCCCACGGAAGAAGAAACTAGAAGTATAACCAGAAAGTATCTTTATTTAATTAACCAAGGTACAGAATACAAAAGAGAAAGCATAATGGTGGCAATGCAAAACAATGAAATTGAACTATTCAACAGTAACAATGGTACTTGTGGCAACTTCTTAAAAACAATTCACTTTTGAGGTAAGTCAGTGTGAGAGAGTTCTGAGAGAACTGTAACTAGCCCAGGGTCACCCAGCACGATTCATATGAAGGAGTGAGAAATCAAGCTCAGTGCTCTAAATTAGAGTCATAGACTCATGGAGTTGTAAGGGACCATACAATGCAGGATCAGCCTAAAGCATCCATGATCAGTACCTGTTCAGCCGCTGCTTGAAGACCACTGTGAGGGGCAGCTCACCACCACCTTAGGCAGCTGATTCTACTGCTGAACTACTCTGTGAAAAATATTTTCCTGATATCTAGCCAATACTGTTCTACACATAGGACATTTCTGCACACTGAAAAATATAGCATTACGCCAGCACCATGGCGTAACACTATTAAATAGTGTGCTTCTATCCATTCTTCACCTCCTGGCACTCTCCCTTCCCTCTGCCGCCTTCTCACGCTTCTGGGCACTCTGCATGCCTGCTTGAAATGGCGGAGGAGAGGAACACATTATAATCGTGACTCTCCACCTGTCAATCAAGCCAGGCAGCCAATCACCTTCCTCCTGTTTAAAAGTGACCACAATGCAAGGTAACTTTTTAAAAGTAAAACTTTTCCATTTATACACCTATGCATCTAATCATAGATGCATAATGCTTTTTTTTTTAATGCCACCTCTTTTGGAATCATTAGCCTTGAAGCAATCTTGTTCCCAATTTTAGAGGTGTGGGGGAGAGGACTTTAGAGAGACATGCTTTGTGTTTTAACTGGTGGAAGAAAAAAAAATTTTTTTTTTTGCTTTGCCTGCGCAATTTATTACATATTTGTTGCTCCAGGAAGTTTCCTTTAAAAACAAAGAAAAGAAAATCCCCGTCCATGGTAGAAGAGAGAGGGAGGGAGGTGTGAGGGCAGGCACTGAAGGTGGAGATAGTGCTACTTTGGCTCTGTACATTTCCTTGGTGTGTGGCTTGCTGGGTGCTCTCCTCTCGCTTGCCCCAAATAGTTGGGGGAATCCACTTTTTAGGATCCCCTAACTTTCACTTTAAAATGGAGGATGTAGTTGCCAGTTAGTTGCTGGGATTCTGGATGTGGTCGACATTGTGCAAAACGCCAAAAATATGGCATCTGCAAAAAGTAAACCTTTCACTTTATTTTACGGGTGCACAATGGCCCATAGTTTACACCCATTATTGCAGGTTCTATCCTGTGCTACCAATAAGAAATGCTCCCTGCCCGCATCTAAGTGACAAAGAGAGCAATCATGTCCCCTCTTAGCTTCCTCTTGTTCAGGCTGAACATTCCCTTCAACCTTTCCTGATAGGACTTGGTCCCCAGGCTTCAGATCATCCTCTTTGCTCTCCTCTGCACTTCTAAGTTTTATCCATGTCCTTCTCATACTGAGGCCTCTAGAATTTCACACAGCTCCAGGATGCTACATACAGTGGGACTATGAGAATGTTGGTGTGTTGTCTCTGTTGAAACAGCCCAAGACTGCATTTGCCTTCTTTATAGCTGCATCATGCTGTCTGTTCATATTTAGCTTACAGCCCACAAGTACCTCATTCACACACACAGTTACCCATAAGTTTCTCCCCTCCAATTTGTATGAGTCCACTGCTCTTAATCATGACACTATGCTTACTCTATGGTAATACCTAATTAAAGTTACTTTTGACCCAAACTGTGTTTTTCCCATATGGCTATTCCCAAATAGCCAACACAGAGATAGGTTGCCCCCAAAAACAAAATGAGCAAGAAGGATTTTAATAATAGCAGGGAAAGATTTTCTGATCCAGATGAGGATGCTATGGGAGAAGATCTATAGGGACAGTTGACCAAGACCTGGGAGAGGAGATACTAAGTTAGAATGATATGGAGTATCATTTTTAGAAAAGGAAGCAGAATGGGGTAAAGAAAACTTATACTCCACCTATCTTAACAAACAAATCCATACATTTTACGTCAATAGGATAGAGAAGTCTTAGGAGTAGAACTAACTACAAGAAAGGGTTGACAAACCCTTTCTATGTATCTGGATTTAGGATATAGCAGTTCTTTGGTGAAATTACTGTTATTGGTAGCATCTGAGGTACCACTGTGGAAATGTCAGAATCCAAGCAATCATAAGATAACTCAAACCTTTATTTTCAAAGGGGAGATCTACTGAGATATGAACTTACATGATATAATAGGAAGGAAAGATGTCCCTGGTTGGAAATTATTGAGTTAGCCTGGGTGACAGGCATGACTTAGACCTGCATACAATGATCCAGACCAGGTATCTGGTCCTTCCTGAGTGCTTGATTAGATTTTCAGAGAAAGTTATATCATGAGTGACATTCTGAGTGTATTAGTTGTTATCCCGCAGTCTTGGGTCATTACTCTTTGCCAGGAAGGCAACTTGCTACTATTTGCTGCTACTTCTCAAACACACAGTGGGAGCAAAAATGGGAAAGGGATAATATGTGCACACAGCTCATGATCCAAGTGGAGTACTAGAAGAAGACCAAGTATTCAGCTGGGATTATGGGAGGCTGTTGTCTCTTGGAGTCATCCCATAATTTGTTTCCCATAACCCCGTTTGTATCCAATAGAGTAAAACCAACAGAAATAAAAATGGTCCATAGAGTGGTAAGTGCCTTTTCCTGAAGTGCTCCAATAAGTAATTGTACATTTGGAACAACACAGAAGTTGAGTGAGAATTGGTGTAAACTAAACTCAAGAATATGAGGCTCATCTGCTTGGTGTAGTGGTTAGGAGTGCAGACTTCTAATCTGGCCAGCCAGATTTGATTCCTTGCTCCCCCACATGCAACCAGCTGGGTGAGCTTGGGCTCGCCACAGCACTGATAAAGCTGTTCTGACCCAGCAGTGATATCAGAGCTCTCTTGGCCTCACAGGGTGTCTGTTGTGGGGAGAGGAAAGGGAAGGCGAATGTAAGCCACTCTGAGACTCCTTTGGGTAGAGAAAAGTGGAATATAAGAACCAACTCTTCTTCTTTTTCTTCTGAACCATGTAATGAGAGTATAATCTGGACATGTCCTCATTCTGCCACCAAAAACCAAACAGCCATTAGCAGGCGTTACAGAGGATTTTGATGCAAATCACCAGGAAACACTCAATAATAATAAAGATGGCATTTATATTAAACATGCAAATCAGTTCACATATATTACTGATAAGAAGCATATGAAGTAGTGTGCACACTACAATATTACATAAATATGATGACAACATGGGTGGTTATGATTTACTGGTATCATTAGCAACCCAATTATTGATGGATGTTTTGGAGAGGCAAACAGATAGTGACTTCCTTAAGATTGCACAACAAGTTCATGCAGTTGAGATTTAAACTAAATTTATTTACTTGTTAGGTTGCAACTTGCAAATTCCCTTGTTCTGTTATTATCATGTATGGACGTTCCATTCCCCAATCTTCTCTTCATATTTCTGGTTACCATTCACTGCAGTCCTCCATTGTTCCCTGAGGTAGTATGAATTTGAAGGAACGTGAAACAAAACAACCTATGAGATTCTGTGTGTTCTGATATCACATCAAGAAACTCAAAGCGATAATTCAGTTGGCTGCTAAAGGCTAAAATAATATTGTTGGGGGAGCTAAAAGCCCCATCTTGGTTACTTACAGAATCAACAGGTAGAAACAATTAGTTCAAGTTTATCTCCTAACACATTTTTACTGACGATAATAAAGTAGATTTAGTATCTGGTGCCAAGGCTGTGGTCATTAGTCACGAATATATACACATTAAAGACTTCTCCAGTAATGCTGATTTTACCTGCCAGTCCTGGAGGAAACAAAATATATTGTGTCTCTCAGGGAGCTTGTAAAGTAAATATTTATTAAAGGTGCAATATAACTCCTTAATATTTTAAATATTAATAATCATTTTGAATGAGTGTACATAGCTGGTGCAGTGCCAAAACCAAATGGCAAACCCATTTGTTAAAGTTTCCTACCACCATTCATTTTCTGCTGCAGTATTCAATAGTCAGAGAGGAAAAGAGCCCAGCTAAAGCATTCACCATTAGAGTTCAGCATAGATTTATTCCTGTGTTTACAGCACTCTGGTCTCATACTATGGAATGCTAATTAGTTTAATAACATTAAAAGATAGCAAGACTGTTTCATGTATCGTTGATTAGTTTTAATGTAAACCGCCCTGAGCCTTCGGGGAGGGCGGTATATAAATCTAAATAAATAAATAAATAAATAAATAAATAAGAGTAACATTAATTTAACAAACTTTTAAGAACCATTTCCTCATTCTATCTGCCTTGTGCAATGTATTTTGCAGTTTTCCTTGAAAAGTTCCCATGGCCAATGCTCTCAAGCTGAGTGTCTCAAGAGATGTGTGAGCAGTTTTTAAGGAACTGCCCTATCTCCCTAGCTGGAGTGGAATGTCTCTATAATATATTTCTCTTTGATGGGGTCAAATTCCACAGTTTACTGATGGGGTGCAATGTTAATTGACAAAGAAATAGAGAACCACAGAAAAGATCTTACTACCTTGAAATGACATATGTGAATGGGCCCTTATTCATGGATGGGATACAGGATGAGACACATGAGTTACTCAGACACTGGAAATAAAGACAAGTTCAAAGCTTAGGGACTCTTTTCTCAAAGTCACTCACACACCTGGACTTAAGCAAAATAACTATTTATTACAACAGGGAAAATACAGTTTTGGTCATAGAGAGCATGGTCCTCCCCAACCCCAAACTCCTTTCCCTTCTCAAACCAAAGGTCTAGCAGTCAATGTTTTAGAAGTACTGTTTTGAAGCTGGTCCAGCTGCAGTCTCTCAGAAGCAGTACTCCAGTGTGAAGGAAAGTTCTCAGGGCCTCCCTGCTCACCATCGGAGAGCAAAAATCAGCTTCATTTCAAAGATACATGTATCTATAATAACCCTGGGGTTGAGCAGGAGGTTGGACTAGATGGCCTGTATGGCCCCTTCCAACTATGATTCTATGATACATGGTATGGGGACTAACTTTTCCACAAGAAGTGATTTCAATAATTGAAGGCCCTGTACTCCCGAGAGCGGTGATATATAAATTAAAATATAAATAAAACCTTTTTCAGCTGTGGACTTTCAGGTATTCAGTATTTGGAGAGAAAATGATGAGGCCTCATGCTCCACACCCTAAGAAGTTGGGTTTTTTCCCTGTTCTGAGGTACACACACTCTTCCCAATATGCAAATTGAGTTATTTCATTGTTCCACTCAACAGCCTATATTCCCAAAACATTATGCATGTACTCAGATTGTCTGGTTTTTACTTGAGGCAGTTTACAGTACAATGAGTTTCAACTGATCCGTTGATGCTAACATTCACCAATTGAAATGCACATACAGGAGATTCAAGTCATGAACCATTGTACTTTTAATGAATTATAATACTTCCCATGACTACTGTAGAGTCCAGTTTAAATGTGATGCTGAAAAGCAGTATTACTTTCTCATACAGCTCTGTATGTCCTGATATTGGTATTGGAAAGTACCACCTTGTGACTGACTTGTGATGACCCTGAAGGATTCTCAAGGCAAGAGATGCTCCGACTGGAGGTGGTTTGCCATTGCCTGGCTCACTGTAGCGACCCTGGATTCCCTTGGTAGTTTCCCTTCTAAAGACTAACAGGACTGGGTTTTTCTTAGTTTCCAAGATCTGACAAGATTAGGCTAGCCTGAACCATCTAGGTCAGGGCACAGTACGTCCTAGGTATCGAAATGAAACCAGCTCTCCAGCAGCGATGCATATAACACTGGTTGCCAGCACACCTCACACTAACCGTTTATGCACTGGGAACCTCACTGCCCCACCTCCCATGCAGGAGCACAAATAGGGGGCGGATGAGGTGCACCAGGCCAAATGCTCCCCCGTGTGGGTGCAGGAAGAGATGGGGCAACCTGCCACAACTAAAACTCCAGCCTGCAGCTGGACATGAAACCTCCAGTGCGTAAACAGTCACTGGGCTGCACGTTTAGTGGCTGAGGTCAACTTTGAAAGAGATTCTATGTGAATGTATTTTCAGTCATGTTCATCTCGTCCACCATCACATCTAATTGGACTCACACTCCCTCTTCTGGGCTGTTAGCTTACAATGCTTTCCAAACATGAAATGAAGAAGAATTGGGTTTTATACTCTACTTTTCACTATCCAAAGATGCTTACAATTGCCTTCTTTTCTCACAACAAACACCCTGCGAGGTAGGTGGGAATGAGAGAGCTCTGACAGAACTGATCTATAAGAACAGCTCTAATAGAGCTGTGCCTAGCTCAGGCTCACAAAGTTGGCTGCATGTGGAGTAGTGAGAAATCAAACCCAGTTCTCCAGATTAGAGGTTGTCATTCTTAAGCACTTCACCAAGCTGGTATAATGGGGTTTTTATCTCCAATTCTACTTCATTGTATATTAAATACTTCAGATGCAACATTTTCAGAAAATATTGCATATGCAGCACAATTCCATGCACACTTAATTCAATGTGATTTAGTGCCAATGAAGTGTGTATAGGTTTAGGGCCTAAATATATCTGCTTAAATTAGATCTATTAATCACCAAGATGGATTCTGCAGATATGATCCACTATGGGAAATGCTTTCTTCCAGTGGAGATATCTGTTCCCTGACACAACACATATTATGAATGCTGATTTCAAAGGAGGAGAGGGGTTGAGTGCACTAGTCCATCCCCCATCTATGCATGATCAGTACACATCAGTTGACAAGCATAGGAAACACATACAGTATTTGCTGGCGTATAAGACTACTTTTCCCCCCTGAAAAACATGCCTCCAAGTGGGGGGGTCGTCCTATACGCCGGGTGCACTTCAGTTGGGATAGACATAGCTGCCCATAGTGGCCCATAGTACTGTAATGTAATGTAACAAACTCTATATTTTGAGTGGAAATGTTGGGGGGTCGTCTTATACGCCCAGTCGTCTTATAGGCCGGCAAATACAGTACATTTAAACTCCATCTCCATGACTGGGAAGGCTGCTTTGTTTCCAGTCAAAGGGAGGGGGGTTTGCATGTGTACGCTTCCTATGCATGTAAATCACATACTTGTGAGCTAACAACTGGAAATAAATGTGTGTGTGTGGGGGGGTGGAACCAGTGTACTTATGCCCATTCCTACTATACATACATTTCAGCACATGTAATATCATGTATAGAAGACATGTAGCATATTTTATAAGCGAGCTATTCATCACTGCTGTACAATTTTTACGTTCTGAGAAATGAAAAGGTGTTATTGGTTTGCATCCTACCATTTGTCTCCACAGGATGAGCAGCGGGATATAACCCACTGACTTGAATTCAGTTTTCCACCAATGGAAGAAGTTGACAGATTTATTTTACTCAACTACCATTCCCTTAGCAGTTTCCTTCAATCCTTGTCCACATGGACAAACAGCCCAAAGGTGAGTTGGTTACCATGAAGAAGGGAAAGGAGACAAAATCCTTCTTCCCCTCCTTTTTCACAAGCACTGCTGTGATGATGTGGCATAAGACTCTAAAGTCGACTTTCTCAACCATGGTTTCATGAAACCCTGGGGTTCTGGAGGCCTCATTTCAAGGACGTAGATAAAATTGAAAGGGTACAGAGGAGAGCGACGAGGATGATCTTGCGCCAAGGGACCAAGCCCTATGAAGATAGGTTGAGGGACTTGGGAATGTTCAGCCTGGAGAAAAGGAGGTTGAGAGGGGACATGATAGCCCTCTTTAAGTATTTGAAAGGTTGTCACTTGGAGGAGGGCAGGATGCTGTTTCCATTGGCTGCAGAGGAAAGGACACGCAGTGATGGGTTTAAACTACAAATACAACGATATAGGCTAGATATCAGGAAAAACATTTTCACAGTCAGAGTAGTTCAGCAGTGGAATAGGCTGCCTAAGGAGGTGGTGAGCTCCCCCTCACTGGCAATCTTCAAGCAAAGGTTGGATACATACTTTTCTTGGATGCTTTAGGATGCTTTGGGCTGATCCAGCATTGAGCAGGGGGTTGGACTAGATGGCCTGTATGGCCCCTTCCAACTCTATGATTCTATGATATAGATATAGATATATGGTAAACGTTTATCGGGTGATATGACCTTATATGGCCACCCACCCCTCAAACGGCCAATGGTGGACCTGGGGGTTCTCAATGGTAAAAATTTGAGAAAGGCTGGTCTACAGAAATTATTGGAAGTGGTTACACTTCCTTCATCAAGAAGAAGAAGAAGAAGAAGAAAAAGACAGAAATGTTCTTAATATTAAAAAAATAGGATAAATAAAGAGACCATTTTGGCAATCACATTTGTTATTTTTATGATTCCACAAATGAGCCAAACAATATGTTGTCTAGAAACAGGGGAAATAAAGAGCATGAATGTTTCATAAAGGATTTTGAGGTGATGTTGTAGTGGGTTTGCTTCAGCTTTTAAATTGCACAAAAAGAGATTATTTCCCCACATTAAAGTGTTAGGAGGTTGTACTTGTGTTAATGAGAAACATTATCTTACCAAAGAGGGCTTACTTTCCTCATTTCCATTTATATAGAAGATTGATTAATACTTAGCTAATTGGCACATGCAAATAGGGATTAAATGAATTTGCTTTTCTTCACAACTCAACAAGTATAATTTAGATCCTTGCTGAGATTTTTGTCTTATTATTTTGAAGGTAATCAACTTCCTGTTGTAAGAAGTAAAATATCAAAGTGCCACACTAATTGTATCTTATTTATTTCTGACAAATTATCTAATTAACATTACCATAAAGGTAATGGTCAGCAGGTCCATCTTAAATCTCTGGGGTTATGTTTCTAAATTTGGGAGTGCAAGTGGGACAAATGCAATTAGATATGTATATGAACTGTTACATTTCATTCCATGTTGTGTAACCATTTTTCTTTCAAATATGCTATAGTAGTACTTCTGAGCAGATACATGGTAATCTATTTCTGAAATTCCAACTTAATTGTAAAATACATGATCATCCTGGTTTGGTTCTAACAGAACATTTCCTTGAATGGAAAGAGTTATTATTTACTAATGATGATAATAGATAAATATACAAGTTTTTAAACACTTAAAACAAATAAAAGGTGAACCAAATAAATATTTGTCTATTAGTACATAGTTATCTCCTTACTAAATTGACTGGGAAAGCAGACTGGACCTGAATACATTTACTCTAGATATTATTTTATTTTAGGGAGGAGAAGTACAAAGTAGGCACCAGTACCCACATATCAAATAACATCTTAATTTGATTTTGAAAAATCAGCATGGGAGACAAGCTAATCTTTAGAATACTTTCAATAACAAATTGCAGCTGTATTTATTTTTTAGAAAGGCACTGCGTACTAGAATGCCAGTGTAGTGTTGTGGCCTGTGTGTCATTTTTGGGCTGGGAGACCAGCTTGTGTCAAGAAATAGGTGACACAGGGTTAGTCTGTCTATCAGCCAAATCGGTCTCACTGGATGATTATAAGAATAAAATGGAGTAACACAGATGTGGATATACTGAGATGCCTCAGAAATAAGGTTCCCCCTCTTTTCAATCTTAGTTATTTTAATGAGCACTCCCTTTTAGAGCCAGGGGATATGAAACTTGGGGAGTCTTATAAAGGCAGCTGGATTCAACCATCACACTGGAGATTCCCAGAGATAATAAAGGGTTTTGCTAGAATTAAAGCAGATTAAGTGCAATTTCCCCAGCCCGATGGCATATCTTTCTCAAGAACAAAAGACTTGGCAATACTGAGGACATCACCCAGACATTTTCCACATGGAGGCGGACAACACACACTGTTTCCTGCTTGTAAAAGCGCAATTGAAATCCCCCGTTTGGCACCTTCTTGATGGGAGACACCTCCTGCGTTATCCCACCATCTCGTCATGGCTTTTCCCTTCCCAATGAGGTGGCAGAGAAGCTGGAAGCATGGACAACCCGCAGGTTTCCCCCCTGCTTCTTGCGTTGTCAATCAATGTAAGCCACCAATCCCCTCTCAACAGTGGTTTTGGGGACTCAAATGTCCCCCCAAGTCCCGAAATGATTTTTTTAAGGAAATTTCCGCATTGCTACAGGGATCCACCACAACAATAAAATATTTTCCTTGATTTCTTTTCAGGATTCTTTTTATGATGGTCTCAAATTATGTTTGGGTAGATTTCTGATGGGCTTGAGACTTATGCTGGCAATGGTGATTTGACTCCGAGGATTGTATGTCAAGAATAAACAGAATAAAAATACAGAACATGGATGCCATGCTAATAGGGAGAGGTCTTCTCCATAACATGCCCTCTCCATTGTTCCCCATTCATGTCCTACCACCAGAAAACAGAAACATGAATGTGTTTGGGATAGGGTTGTTGGCCAATGCCACTATATCACTGTGCTCATTGAAGAGAACATGACACTACGCCGGCACCATGCATTATCGGTGATTTTAGTCACCGCCATTCCACCCCGAATGTGCGTTATTCCCCCCATGCATAATGGGTCATACACAGGCATGTTGGTTTGTATTCCCATAACAACACGGACTAAGCCATTTTCTTTCTTTTTAAAAAAATTGCAATCCAGAAATGGAGAGGGGAGGGCAGGTGCAAGGGCGGGTAAAACAATACTGAGACTGTCATATATTTCTACTTTCAGACAGGCTTGCCCCGGTTTTTGCTTTGTTGTACGCCTCAGACATCTGCTGCACCGCCTTCCAGATCTTATGTTATCCCTAGGTGGAACACCTTTTATAACTAATTCCCCATTTCCAGGGACAATTTCAGATAATATCACCCTCTGCACTTTGGAGGAAATACAAATTAAATCTGTGAAAAGTCTGCCAAGCCCCAGTACAATAAATAAATAGTTTAGGTCTATACATTTAACTGTTGCTTAACAATACCGTGTAAACCTTCCTATTTCACTTCTTCATCACTTGAAGGTAAGAAGCTCCTGAAGTAGTCTCAGCATTGGAGTTAATTAATGTTGCATCACAGGCACAATTCCTAAATGGTGCTTCCAAAAAGATCTGAGAAGATTGCCTGATAAGCCATGCTGCTTTAAACTGATACTCCTACAATTTATGTCTATTTTTCTAGGACTTCGAATCCCATTGCTCTGTTTTAGCTCTCATTAATTGCATAATAAATTAGAATGGATAAATGGTAAGTTAAATAACTTTTTAGAAGCCCGTAAGGTCATTAAAAAGATGGCAAGGTTCATAACCTTTTCCCTTTGCCTTTGAGAGTGCATTAAATATATTTTTATGATCTTGTACTAGTAAGATATTTAAAAACCTGAAAATTCTGACAAGCAAGCCAAAGGGTGACCATATGACACATTTGCATACTAGCACATTATTGCATCCCATTCTGATTTAGATTATCATAAATTCAATTGACTCCTCTCCCCTGTTTAAAGCTTCTAAGCTCTATCTTCTAATTACCTATTTAATACTTATTTATTAACCGAGAATATGATACAAATGAGACTACTGTAGAGGAAGAGATGTTGTCAGTTATGTTTCTATCCTAGAAAAAGCTTAAGGAAAAAGACAATAAAAGCTGATCTTTCATGGCAGGATTTTTAAAAAACCCAAACTTTGAAAACAAACATGCAGTAGGTATGATTCAATCAAAAGTAAGCATATAAAGTTACTGGCTTAATTGGGAAATAGGATTACAGAGATTTTTTTTAACTCCAAATTCCAAAATAGTTTAGTGTAATGGTTAGGAGAGGTGGCTTCTTATCTGGCGAGACAGATTTGATTCCCCGCTCCTCCATATGCAGCTAGCTGGGTGACCTTGGGCTCCTTATGGTTGTGATAAAGCTGTTCTTACTGTGCAGAAATATCAGGACTCTCACAGCCTCACCCTTCTCACAGGATGTTTGTTGTGGGGAGAAGAAAGGGAAGGTTATTGTAAGCCACTTTGATACTCCTTTAGGGAATAAAAAGCAGTATATAATCACCAACTTTTCATCTTTTAATCATAATGTCAAATTGAAGAGCCGATTGTATAGGCCAGGCTGCAGTCACAGTTCACAAAGGTGAACTCCCTTACACAGGCAGGCAACAATATGGCCTGTTTTGTATCACATTACATCAGTGGTACTGGGTATGTTTCTTGATGGACACTTCTTTCATTGTCAGAGTATCTCTTTTCCAAAGAAAAAAATATATATGCTTTGTCTTTTTTCATCTCATCTCAACAAAACCCAGGCAACATCCACTTTGTATCTTCAGGATACACCCATTCAGAAACTCCTGCTTCCATCACAGAATGATCACAGGCCCTTTTCCAGGTTGTGCTGAATGTGTGCTGAATGCCCTATAGTTTGGAGCTCAGAGCTTCATGGCACAGTGTGTGTGTGTGGGGGGGGGGGGTATAAATGTGGATGTCCTCAAAACTTTAGAATTGGCTCTCTCTGCCACTACACTCCTGTATTGATAAAGATACATCTTGGCACCTACTTATTTCATAAGTCCTTTGCACTGTGAGGAAACCAGGTTACATAGTAAAAAGACAAACAGCACATACTTTCCCACTCCACTTCACAAAGCTGGAAGCCTTCTTCCTTGCAAGAAACCTTCCTTCACCTTTGGAAGTTTCTCCTCCAGTGGAACAGACATTTACATTGGCAGGAAGTTCCCTTACACTGAATTTTTGTTGAAAAAAATGGTGGGATACATACCACTATCCTCATGTCCCAGCCCAACTTAACTAGGGAAGAAAATAAATCTAGTGAGAGTTTGACTATCACAAGGTATTTGGAACATATTCCTGCAGTGGGACTCCTTGGTTCTGGCTCCTGCCCACTCTGTCACAGACAAACACAGACTCTATACTATGACATACCCAGGGCTCAGTAGAGACAAAGGCTTTTTTTAAAATTCATGCTAACCTTGTTCAACTTGTGTATCCATATTCCTCACTATGTATTTTATTTGTGACTAGTAAAAGAGCCCATTGTAAGCAAAATACAATGGGTGCTAGAATGTGGGAGATAGGGAGGGACAGGGCAGCGCAAGGAAGCTGACCTTAGAGAGGGCGGGCGGCGGCGGCGGGGCATACTCGGCTCCTCGGCGGGCCTTTGGCGGCGATCTTCGATTCCGGCGGGGTCTTGGCAAGCCGAGGTAAGACCGCCGGGCAGGGAGCCCCCGCCAGCTGCCCTGCGCGCCGCTGGCGGGGACTCCCTGGGAGTAGCGGAGGCGTCGTCGAGGTCGGGCAGTGGTGGCGGGGCATCGTCGGCTCCTCGGCAAGCCCTCGGCGGCCATCTTTGATTCTTGCTGGGTCTGTCGTGTGGCTGCCGGGGGCTCCCTGCCCGGCAACCTGATGACAGACCCGGGCCAACCGCAGGGCCACCCGCCGCCCCGAGGCTCTCCCAAGCCTCCTCCCGGCCGGCGGAGCGGCCTCGCGGCGTCTTAGATGCCACGAGGCCGCTCCGCCGGCCGGGAGGAGGTGGCCAGGCCCACCCACTGCCCCGAGGCTCTCCCGAGCCTCCTCCCGGCCGGCGGAGCGAGCTCGCGGCATCGTAGACGCTGCGAGGCCGCTCCGCCAGCCGGGAGGAGGCGGCCAGGCCCACCCGCCGCCCCGAGGCTCTCCCAAGCCTTCTCCCGGCCGGTGGAGCGGCCTCAAGGCGTCGTAGACGCCGCGAGCCCACTCCGCCAGCCGGGAGAAGGCTGCACGGCCGACCGCTCACCCGTGGCTGTCTGCGTGGTTCGGCTGAAGCAGGCAATGGGGAGCCGCGCTTTGCGCGGCTCCCCATTGGCTGCTTGGGGCGGGATGGACACTTGGAGGGGCCAAACAGGAGCCGCTTTGCGGCTCCTGATTGGCCCCTCTGAGTTTTTATCCCGGACAGGGCCCACCCTAACTCCTCCCTCAGTGCCCTTACTACTTTATTCAGTCTGTGGCGCTCCGCGCCACAGGGCTGATTAAAGATAATATGACTGTAAGATATGGCATTCTAATGGAATTTTGAGTTTCACTCCCTGTCCTTGGGAAGTGACCAGCAATTCCCTGGGAGGAATGTCTCACAGTTGTATGGAGCAAGCAACATATGGGGAGGTGATAGCCTTTGATCTCTCTACCAGCAACACTTTGGTTTCTCTTTGTAAAGTACACTGAATTCTAGGGGATTCACTGGCTGTTTTGACAAAGGATTATCATTGGCTGTATCTGGTTGTGACACAGATGTAACAGAACTGATTTTTGCTATGTATTCCCTGTCATGTAAGAAGATCATAGTCTGACGAAGGGTGCTTGCACCTGAAAGCTCACACCTTGATTAAATCTTTGTTGGTCTTAAAAGGTGCTACTGGACTCTGATTTTATTGTACAGACCCTATCCATTGAGAATTGGCCATAGTCATAAAATCATATAATTAGAAGGGACCTCCATGGTCACCTAATTCAATCCCCTGCACAATGCATGAATTCACAACTACCTGCCTACCCACAGTGAACCCAGTTTCATGCCCTAGTGAATCCCCATACACACTAAAAATCTCCAGAATCCAGCCTGGCCTGGAGGGAATTCACCTACCATTCCACAGTGGCGATCAGGAATTCCCTGGGTATGCAAGGAAGGGCCACAAGAGACAAACACTGACACATCTCTTCCTGCCCACCTATTCACCATCTGTCTAAGTTCATAGAGTTCCCAGGGCTGTCCACAGAGACATCCTTACAACCATTGTCTCTAGAGACGAAAACTGTATTTCTTCCTAGTAACCATACCAGCTTTTCTCTTGTGTATGTGCTGTTTATCAAAAAAGCAGAATTAGGGAACTGAATTTTACCCTGCAAAAGGGTGGATAGATAGATAGATAGATAGATAGATAGATAGATAGATAGATAGATAGATAGATAGATAGATAGATAGATAGATGATAGATAGATAGATAGATAGATAGACAGACAGACAGACAGACAGACAGACAGACAGACAGACAGACAGAGGTTCAAACATGTTCCATCAGATTTTGAATTGGCCCGAGCAAGTCTTTCAGTTCATATGTTTTAAATTAATGTACATGTTGCATTTCTTATCTAGGATTATTTTTGCTTCTCAGTGGAAATAATTATATATGCTTTAATGATTCATTTTCAGCTTAAAATATACTGCTCAACATTTCTATATAAGATAAATAATCAACATTCAAATTTATTTAATCTTCTCTGGTTAATATGTCTTTGATTTTTCCATATTCTAAGCTAAGCATTTTTTAAAATGTTGCTAATGCTTTTAACATATTTTACAGAGTCACAGAGGAGATCATGTAAAATATATGGAAGATAAACTGTGGTCAGCACTTCTTGCCACTGAAATCAACTAAACTATGGCATAGTTTTTCAGGGGAAGCTAAGTTTCATCCTTGGAGACATGTATTCAAACATGTATAACACAGAAGTATCTATGCAGGAAATTTCTTTGGAATTTCAGCTTTGTTTATAGTTACTCCAAAAATAGGGGTAGTTAAACAAAAACTACTAAGTTAACCACAAAAGCACATTGGTTTATTTTCCTGGTTTTCATGGCTTTTAATGGATTTTTGTAACATATGAAACATATGTCCTTATATATTTTATATATTCTACAAACATTTGTTGCTGTTTGACACATTATTCTGGTTTGTGTATGTGTAACATCAGTTGGGCCCCTCATGTGCCTCTGTGTCTGTAGTAATGTATTCACAGTTAGCTTCTTATTTTATAATTGGGACTTGGTATTTTATCTTTGGTTATTTTTGGTTTTAGCTGGGGATGTTTTAATTATTATTGTAAGTCACCCTGAACCCATTGGAATATGCAAGATCTCCAGTGTGCATAACTGAGCAGAATATAAAGGATGTCCTACAGGGGGCATTAGATGATGATTTTAAAATTATCTCCTGATTGGCTCAACAGGACACTTCCTGCTCTTTGAACACAGTTCCTCCCTGCTTACTTCCACAACAGCAGTTGAATAACAGAAGAATGACTGCAGTCAATGGCTAGATGATTAGTCTCTATCTCTCTTTCTTTACGTAGTTGTTTCTCTTCCAAAGAAAATTATTTTATTTTAAGCAATATGGTGCTTCACTCTCTCTGAATATTCAACCTCTGCCAACAGAACCAAGAGCAAAGTTAAAATATAAAAGGTTGTCTGGCTAAGTCTTCAAGACATTGCAAAGGATACACAGCTAGGAAGTTTGTGTGTTTGGGTAGACACATCTATCTGTGATCAAAACATGTCTACTGCCCTATCCTTTGAGGTACAATTTTCCTTCCTGATTTTTTTTTCAATGATAGGTATTTTGTGTTGACATTTTACAGTGGTTGTTGACACTTTTCTATGGCCATCAGTGATCCCCAACCCCCGGTCCGTGGACCAGTTGGTACCGGGCCACAGCTCCTCCTCATCCACCTCCCCAGCTGCTGCCTCGGTGGCTGCCCTGCCACTCTGCCACTGGCTCACCTTTGGTCCTCTCCAACGGCCACCATGGCTGGGGCTCCCCCCCCCCCGGCATGGCACTGCACAGCTGGTGGGAAAGCAAGTGGAGCAGGCGGCAGTGGCGACGTCCCTCAGAAAAAGACTACCCCCCCCAGGCCTCAGTAAAATTGTCAAGCTTTGACCAGTCCCCGGTGATAAAAAGTTTGGGGACCACTGGTCTAGGCAATTTTCTGAAGGAGCTGCTTACTATCTAGAGTGGTGGGTATGAACAAACACTCATCTTTTGGCTTTCTGAATTGTTGCACTGCTGCCTTGGTCCCTGAGAAAAAGGACAAGTTGCTGACTGACTTGCCATTCTTTTTCACCCATCATCCTGAACTTTCCCTTTCTCTGCCCTATTACTCGACAAGTCTTTGGTTCTCCATTGTTAGAGCAGAGATGCACCAGTGCTCCTGTACAGTTAAGACAGTGTTACAGTATTATTTGTTCTAGTCTAACACTTTTTCTGATATAATAGTGTGATAAAGAAGCCTGTGGGACGTTAGCTCTGTTCTGCTTTTAGTCGTGCAATTACATCATTTTTTGCCTTATGAAGGAAAGAACTGCAGCTCACCACTAGCACCTTAGGCCACTATCTGCCACCAGAAAGGGAGGCATAATTTCAGATTTGTAAGGAACTAGAGCAAGTTCTAGTTGAATAAAGTTTTTTGAGCACTTTGTTGCATTGTTTTCTTGGCATATAGAAACTATAGGGGTAATACTCCAGAAAGGAACTGTTGCCATGGATGGGAGATCCAAGACCCAAGCTAAGTACTGTTATCATGGGACACAATTCACTTCCCATTAATCAAATAAAATGTGTCAATATTGACTTGGGCTTGCTACTTTTATTACTCTGAAACGGCCTGTGGGGGAAAGGTGTTGCCTGTGTATAACCTGTCCAACTTCCAATATCCATCCGCATATTAACCAGCACAATAAACTGAAACAAAAGCCTGACTCGTCACCATTCTCAGTCAATTCTATGTAAAGCCAATAAACCTTATCAAGAATAGCTAATCATTAAATACTTTATAGAGGCCTTCCAGCTAGCTCCCATAGATCATAAAATACTGGAAGCTTTTAATCCAAGTGCTTCATTATCATATTACCATGTATCACTTTTTTCCACAGAGTGACATTTATATAGCTGTAACCTTAAACTTTTCCGTCACATATCTTACCATGTTAAAATAATATTACAGCAACAGATACTGTAGGAAGGTAAGTTAGCCTATCAGTAAAGGTTCTAAAGCATTTTAAATCATAATAATGGATGGGGGGGGATCCTTTAGTATCCCTAGCGGTTTTGTACAGGGGTTACTTATTCTAACCCTACTTTCCCCTTTCTTTTTCTTACCATACCAGAATAACTCTTTAATTACTCCCTCTGCAAGGGAAAAAAAACAATTTGCTGCCTGGCTTAGATATTTTAGGACATATTCATAAGGTTATGTCTTTCAACTCCAAATCACTCTATTAAGGATAATGTTAACTCAGTAGTTTTGTGACAGTATTCTCTCATATTGGCACTGTTGGCCAACTTTTTTCACTGTGTATGAGTATCCACCTATCTATCTCCAAACACAAAAATGTGTGTGCCAGCTGGAGCTAACTCTTCATGCATCTGTTAGACTGTCATTTAAAGTTCAGGCTGTAGTACCATTGTTGCTTAGTAACAGGGATGTGCATGCATTTATTAACTAAAGGGAATATTATAACACTAAGAGGGTAATTAGTTAATATTAGTTAATGCTTAGTATACTAACAGCTTGCTATCTTGTTTAGAGAGGTGAAGCTGAATTCTGACTTATAGAAAAAGGGGAGATAGATAATGAAACTGACAGGGAAGTTTACAAGCAGTAAATTCAAACATATCCTGCAACTTAAGACATTTTTCCTGGTATGCTTTTCTATTCCATTACTGGCATAGGGAGGGGTAGTCTTCATTCTATACAGTCTTGATTCCTTACAAGCAGCAGTACTGTTTGCATTGTCTGTGATGATACTGTTCTCGTAGAGACTATGGGGTATTATGCATTAGGGAAAACCTTGCAAATACCACGGGCCATTCCGTACAACCATCAATGTAGCTAAATGTAAGCGCTATCGTAAAGCGCTACAATTAGTAGCGGCAGGTCTTGATAACGCACACAGCCATTTCTAGCCCAAAAACGAGTCTCCACTAGCGCTGTTTTCGTTACCCACAAGTTTCTGGTCTTGTCTGAATCACTACAAACGAGACATAATTTGTGGTGTTTCTGCCGGCCTCTGTCCGTCAGTCAAACTGAAGAGCCAATGAAATTGATATCCTAGTGCCACCAAAAACCCCTTTTCCCTTTAATTCTTTTTTAAAAAAACCTAAAAATACAACTGGCAATGAATATGTGTTTACTCATTGCTCTATAGAGAGCCGTCTTTCAGTTTTTCTTCCCAAAACATTCCTTCATTGGAAAAAACATGCCAAGCTCGCATGTATTCGTTGACACGCGTTTCCATTAAAAATATTTTTTTTTTCGAGCAATGACTGTGGGTGACAGCGCTTGGAAAGTTTTAATATATTTGAAGAAGGGTGCTTTCTGTTTGGCACTGCTGCATTAGTTGTCCAGGAACTTCAGTTAAAGAAGCCGCATGCTCATTTTTATTATTATTAACTGAATTATGTTATTCTGTTCTACTGCTACAAATTGATTTCCTTGTTTTTAGTGTAGGCTGGGATCTGAAAGCAGATCTGGGGAGGCTCCATTTTCTAAATAAATGTACACTGTAGCCACCCGTAATGAAGGCGCCACCCTTGCATCATGTCAAAGGGCTATTATTTGCAGCATTGCATCTGCACATTGTTAGATATTCTACTCTCATCAGCTGCAGTGATCATTTGCATTCACACAGACAATCCAGTGGCAGTTATTGTTATTGGGCAACAACACTGCAATATTCAGTTATTCAGCCTAGAATATATAAGCATTAATGGAAAACTCATACAATTGCCTGTGATTGGCTGTGCCCCATGGGGCATCATATCAAGTCAGATAAAACAAATCTGTAACAGTGGGAGCTGTTATTAATAAAATGCTAAGGGCTAAGTGGGCAGAGAGTGGGCATGGCCTGTCAGTGGCAGGGCCCAATTGGGATGCGCAAAGCCCGTTCACACAGGGGCAATCTGGAGACATCACTGCTAGGAAGAGGATGTCAGTAGGGCTGCCAAGGGGGATGAGAACAGAGGCTTGGACAGGCTGCACCAGCCATTTTCATCCCAAGGCTGCCCTAACTGTCATGTCCAACTGTAACTTGCCACAGAACCCTGACAGAGCTGGGAGGAGGCTGCAGAGTGCTCTCCCTCCCCCTCCATTCAGGCCTGCTGGAAGGAGCCTCTGACAGGCCCTGACTGAGGGGAGGGAGGTATTTCCAAGAGCAACGCAGGGGAGCCTGAGGGCCCCACAGGTTCGTGACACCCATATCTCCACACCCATGCCATCATTTGTCACCACACCACCACAACCTCCCACACAACACACATATTCAACCCCATGCCCTTACAGACTGGACAACTCCTCCCCTTCCTCTTCCCACCTCCAAACTCTAGCACCCGTTGTATTCCTGGATTTGCCCTTAGTATATTATATTACAAAAGTGTCTTTTTATTGGGTGTAATATATTCACGTTTATCTAAGGGAAAATATCAACATTAAATAAAATGTAAAGTCAAAGTAATCCCAGGTTTCTAAAACAGGTTCCCCTCCAAAATGGGGGGAGTAACCTTGTAGTCAATTTGTCCAGGACAACAGAGATACAGGACTCCGAGGGAACTTTCAAGTCACTCATTCCTGTAGGGTAGAGCTCCTTCTGTTCAACAAGTGGCATCAATTTCTTCTGAATAACTTAAATTACAAATTTATTGTGAAAGATTGTAACATGGTGCTATTGATCTCTGGGAGCTTCCCTAAACTCAGAAAGCATTCATTAACAGACCTGGGTTACCTGGAATTATAATTATCTGAATACTGCACTGTACTCAAATTCCTCACTGGTAGAGTTAGCCCCACAGAACTGAAATATTAGATGAAAGGTCAGCTTGCCAATTATGCTGTGCACTTATTTTGCATTTAATGTTGCTTTGCATATTCATTATTCATATCTGTTCATTCCCCCTATTCACAATGCCATGTAACATAACTATTAATAACTCTGCACAGCATATACTAATTATCAAATTATTGAAAGATTTGATTGTGGAATTCAGGTCAGCAGGCATTGAATTCTCTTGCTAATTGAAGCACCTAGCTTCCTAGCATATTCTTCTTTGATGATTTTCTGCATAGGATAGTCCTAACATAGTCAAAGAGCTTCTTTAGGTGTACCCAGGGCTTTTGCCAAAACACTGAGCAGTATGCCCAGCCAATGCCAATGCCATGCCACAAACAATGCAGTCCTATATTGAGTTACTCCAACATCATTTTAATTGTTTTAGACCAGTGTGATTCTGAATATAAATGCACTGAAATAGGTTTTGAAAATCCCATAGGTTTCAGAATTTGTTATGGTGCATGATGAAAAGACAGTTTAGATATTCAAGAAGACCAAGCCCCGCCAATTTCTATTAAGTATGCTAAATTAGTGCACTATTAGGGATTCTAGTAATTTTCGACCTGTGTAGTTCCTTGCATTAAGCCTGTTTTTTATTATAACGTCTCAGGGAGAAGCAGTAGTAAAAAAAGAAGAAGAAGAAGAAGAATTGCGTGCTAGGGATTATTGTGAAAGAAACAGAAAACAGCATTTGCTGGCAGGGGCTTCTGGGAATTGTAGTCCATGGACATCTGGAGGGCCGCAGTTTGACTACCCCTGGTGTAACTGAACTGAAGATACAATGTATAGTTCTGGTCACTATATCTCAAAAAAAAAAAAAAAGATTGCAGCACTAGAAAAAAAATCAGAGAAAAGCAACCAAAAAGATTATGGGAATTGGAGGAATTGCCCTGGCAGGAGGAGCTAAGGGAGAGGAAGAGTTGGTTTTTTATACCCTGCTTTTCACTACCCAGAAAGAGCCCCAAAGCAACTTACTGATTCTGGGGCTAAATGTGAAAATCTTCCAGTGCAGAATCCGTTCTAAATCCACTGAAATCAATGGGCTTTGAAGGATAGAACTCTGTTTAGAATGGAACTCACAGAGGAACAGTCAAATTACAATAAGGGGACAAGCAGTTTCAAAGAAACACAACCATCTCCAAATTCTGTCTTTTGAAGGCCATGAAGTCAGCACAATACATAGTATTTTACAGGTGCTACAAATTATATGTGGTAACATGAAACACATTTCTTTCCATATATTCAAGTCCATATGAAAATCATTAGAACTTCAAATAAACATTTGGACAAGATGATGACAAAAGCATTCAAGGTGTTTTCCTTGTAATGTCCAAAGTGCTCCTAAAGAGAATTAAGATGCTTTAGAGCCTCGTGAGATTCAATTACCTACTGATTAGTTATCTCCTAGGACCAAAGTAAATTCCATGCATTAGGAGGCATTACAGATTTTATTTATAGCCCTTTTATCTGCTTGCAAAATGTGTACTTCTCCAGTGTGTCTTATCCATGGTATACACAGCTCTATCACTAACCTGCAAAAAATATAAAAGCAGCTAAAAAGATCAAGGAATAGGAACACCTATTTTAATCTGTATGCAGACAATATATAGTAACTAGAGGCAAAGCCCATTGCATTCAGGAATACAAGGGGTGCTAGTTTGGGGGGGGGAGAACTCTTCAGATGGCCTCTCCCTCTCCCCTGGGCCCGGAAATGCTGCAGGGGCAGCTCTCTTGCAGAAGGGATCTGTAGCCTCTGAGCCTCGGAGGGCAGTGGAAGAAGGAGGGGGTAGTCAGGGGTAGGAGACAAAAGGTGATTTGCTGGCCACTGGACAGACAGGCAAGCCAGTTGGAATAGGAGGCACAGGGGTGGGACAGCTGCCCTGAGTGGGTGTAAATGCCTATTTTCAATCGGCCTCTTATAGCTAGATAAAGCCTCTCTACTTAGAGGTTCTATAGTTCTATCCTACAGATGCAGGTAATTTACAACTATGTAGCCAGGTCTGGTGGCATCTGAAACATCGCTGCAGGAAACAAATTGTTGGATTAGATCTCATTTAGTTTTGTCGGTGCAAAGGAATTCTCGTATTCTTCAGGAAAACATGTCCAGCCCTAATTATTTTAGCAGTTTCCCACAAACACAGACTCATTTTGTAATAGAAGACATTGCAAGTTCAATGCATTAAAACATACTTTTTAAAAAGCATACCAGTCTACTGTAAATTTTTGTGGCTTTAGATGTCTTTTTAATACATATACTATAGACTAGCCTATATGACGGGGGAATGACCCTCTTTATTAAAGTGATATATTTTCCAATGATGTTGACTTTCTTTGGGAGAAAGAAGAGTACATCAAAGACCAAAGGCTGCCTATTGGTACTTTTAAAGTGATGGGAAATGTGACAAGCTCTGCAATCAGAAGAAAGGAGTGCAAATGTCTCCGCTGCATTGATGCTGTTCCCCGTGAAGGTTAATATAGTTATGTCAAGCCCATTACTTTTGAGGATCGTAATGGAGAACGTTCTATTTAACAAAGTGAGCATCAGCATCCAGAAGAGGTTCCACAGCTATCTGTCTTCTCTCTTTAATTTTAATTAACAAAACAAATGGACAGTAAACTCAAAGCAAAGAATCAACATTAATCTCTAAATCAAAAGGATTTACATTGAGATTACAATTAATCACATGCATGAAATATCTTATTTAATAGGGTGATGCCCTCAGTTACTTTGTTTAATCACTAAAACAATCCAATTTCCAAAATTAGAATTTGGATCCTTTCCAAACATATCCCATTAAGATGATCAATTCAGTAAGAACAGTAACAGAAATGCTTTGAGAAGAAACTGCTGAAATCCCTCCCACCAGACATGTTTAAAGAAGATACAGAAGTAGAAAGCTAGTGATGTGTAGTGGTTATGGTGTTAAACTAGCATTTTGGGGACCTGAGTTCAATTTCCCATTCTGCCATGGAGCTTCACTGGATAACCTTCAGTCAATCTCAGCCTCAGCCTCCCTAACCAGGTTGGTGTGTGAGGGGGGGGAGGGGCCATTATGTGTTCTAAGCTCCCTGAAGGAACCAATTTACTAGATAGATGGATGTCTGCAACCGCTACACACCATGGCTCTTGAAAAGGGAGGAGGAATTAGATCACATGTTTATTATCCATTTACAAAATTGATATCCCACCTTTCTGTTCAATCAGAGCAACCAAGGCAGTATCTGTGAAGAAAGAACCAGATCATTAAACCTGCTTCCTTTATTTTCTCTCCATAAGACAGTCTCGCATTTCTTATGCAGGCAGGTTTCACTTTTGCACAGGAGATAATAGGCCTCCATTCTTCACTGTGTATTATACACCCAGGTATCTAGTTTGCTGAGTGTTCTGTCCTTTCACACACGCTCAATTCCAACCTGGCTGCAATACTGCATGCTGTCACGATATTTCAATCCCATTGGTCTCGACAAAATTTCAGCCGTTTTTTAGATTTCACCTTTGAATATGGAGACCAGAGGAAGTGACTGTGGATTCATGAATGCCAAGCCATGATGGTTTTGATTGTTTGCCACCTTGGAGACCCTAATTTGGGATGAAAGGTGACATTAAAATGTTTTAACTAAAATAAATAAAGGAAGCGGACACCATTGCATTTATGTGGTATCAGGATTGTTTTAAAAAACCATTCATACTCTGAAAAAAGTTTCAGCTAGATGGGTTGAAAATTAAGACATGGCACATGTTCCTTTTTAGCCTGCCCCTCCCCAAGGACCTTCCTAATTTTAATCTCACAGCAATCCTGTCATGTAAACTAGAAGGGATGTCTCAAGTCGCCCAGAGAGTGTGAGGATTTGCATCCAGATCTCCTAGTATTTAGTTCAACATTCTGACACTTATATCACACTGAATGTCCTTGCCTGTTGGTAATCTGGAGAAGAAGAGAGCCAGTATGGTGTAGTCACAGTGGTTAAAGAATGAAGGACTCTAATCTGGAGCACCAGACTTAATTCCCCATTCCTCCACATGCAGTTTGGACTAGTCACAGTCCTCCCACTCCTTAACATGCAGGGTGACCTTGGCCTTGTCACAGTTCTCTTAGGGCTGTTACAGAACAACTCTCTTAGGGCTCTTTCAGGCCCACCTACCTCACAGGATTTCTGTTGCGTGTTTGTAAATCGCTCTGGGACTCCTTCAGTTAGTGAAAAGTGGGTATAAAAAGAACGGCTCTTGTCATATCACAGGAGACATGTAAAAACATGTGCAAGTCCCAGGCCCTGGCTTTAGAGATCTTTATTTGTTGAATGCCCAAACACAGCTAGGCTTGACACTTCTTCTGTAAACAAAGGAAGGAAGGAAGAGGAACAGATTATTAACATGTTTCTTTATTGACCTAACAAAGAATAAAGAAAAAAAAGTTCAATTAAAAAAAACAGTTTCAAGCAATCATAATAAAAGAGTAGTATTTCATAGGCAGCCGGATAGTAAAACATTGTGGCAATTTCTTCAGCTGGTGTCTCTGCAGGTCTGAGAGGCAATGGCAGTCATAGCCATACCTGTTGCCTGGCTCCATATAACTGCATGTTGGTTGCTTGGCTGGAGATCTGACCCTGGGTGCTGCTCTCAGTGCATGTTGGTTGCTTGCCTCTACCCTCAGGTGAAAAGAGGCCCTGAGTTTCCACTGTCCTGCACTTTTTCCTCCAGCACTTTGCTTATATATAATGAAAATGAATAATGATAATGAAGAACAGATCTTGACCTTGAAACACATGGAAGAGTAATCATGCCAACTTCCTTTCCTGATCACCACCTCCCATGATGCATTGTGTCTTAAGACTCCAGGTTCCTCTGTGTGTGTGTGTGTGTGTACCCTCCCCCCCCCCTTTGTATCTGACCTGATTTAGTCTTCCAGGCTATTTGTGTTTACACAACCTGGAAAGACATTTGCTGTCCCCCTCCAGAACTCATCTGTGCCCCAACGGAGTTTTACAGATGACTGCCATCCTATTTGTATTAATTGAACATGCCAGATTCTGCATACACGGCTGATTGGCTTAATTTATTTCAGCTCCTTAAAGGTCTGGGATTTTCCTATTTGCCCTTGCTGCATTGTTTTTACTCATTTGGCTCCAATTAGCCTCAGTTAACAAAAACACATTATCCCAAGCCTCTTCTTAGGCTTGCTGTTTCTAATGACATAATTTGTGAGGGGCTTTTTTAGTGGCTCTTTAAAGTAAAAACATTAGGAATTAAGTTACAGTTTCTTTAGTGGGGGATGAGAAATATTAATTGCACACACCTGGGCTGTTTCCTTTCAAGAAGAGTTGTGATTTTTAACTTAGCTAATAAACATTGACATAATCAGTGAGCTATCGGCACCATATGTCAGCCCTTGGTGAAGGAAAGTGCTTCCCGCTTCTCAGGTAAGGAAAGGCTTGCATATTAGCACTAAGGCTTGGTATGTTTTGCAACTCTCATTCAGGAGAAACCTCTTGAAAAGGGTGGGAAAGATGGCCAGTTCTTTCCAAACAGCTGGGTTATTTCCTCAGCTACCCAAATTAAAAGAAATCAAATGATAAAAGTAATCACTAATGTTTTAAGCCCCCCTACACACACACAACTGACCCATTAATTGCTCTTGCTGCGTATAGCTATTTGCACAGGTGACTTGCAAAGCACATTTCAGTCCCAGTTGTCATACTTATTTGATGAATGTAGGAGGACACAGTGTAGAATTTTTTTAATGTACTGGCCAGTGGAAAACAGACAGATCAATACATGATAGATTCATCTGCATCTATTAGCCATTACAATTGTATGGAATGCCAAATAAAGATTTCATAACCACCAGCCCTCAGAAAAATATACAGATGTTGAAGATCTGCCTGCTGAAGAGGCTTTAAAAACATATAGAAAGACCCCACTGCAAGATGGCCTGCTGTTTAGCTGCCAACACTGGGTGGGACTCAAAGTTGCTGGTAATTTCCAACTCCCAGCTCTTTCTTCAATAAAGAATTATATACTAAGTACTCTAAGCATGGATCTAAGTTTAAGACCAATAACGTTTTATACAAGGGATAAGCTTTTGTATGTATTCACACTTCTTCAGATACAATATGACAAAGTTTCCTCAACGATTACATATAGGTATAAAGAAGGCAAGGAAGGGCAATTTCCTGACAATTAAACCCCTCCACTTTCTCTCAACCTATAGGTAACGGTTGAAGAAATTTTGTTTAATTGTATCTCAAGTGTGCATCATGCACACAAAAGTTTATACCTTGAATAAAACTTTGTGAGTCTTAAAAGTGTCATTGGACTCCATTCTGGTAGCAGATATATTGGTGCCGAGTCCTAACACTAAAGCCACACACCTGCTGCCTATAAGGAAAAAACCTAACTAAACTGCAGAAACCCTACTGATATTGGCATTGGGCGTGGAATGATGTACCTGTACATGAGTAACTTTAATTCATCAATAAACATGAAGTTCCAGGCATCATCTATGATCAAGATCTGGGGTGTTGCCTCCTCAAATAAGTTGTTCCTCGGTGGAGTTGATCGCCACTTGGCAGCAGCCAGTGTTTCAAACCACCACCTTCTATCGGGGGGGGGGGGGGGGTGATTGGTCCCCACCTCCTTTGTTCCCTCTTTTCATCATGTCAACTTAATTGTTACAGTAATAACTCCACTTAATTGATTTTGCAATTGAAGCTTTCAGGCCTTTCATAGGTATGAAGAAACAACGTCTTCCACTTCAATCCTACCCTCATTATAAGATAAAGCGTACGGTGATGACTCCCCTGCACAATCTCCCCTTTTTCAAATATAGAAATGGCATTTGGGCCCTCATTCAATGTGCTGCATGATACATAAATCCTGTGTTTCCCTAAAGCAAAATCATCCGTGACATTAGCTATCAGGATGCCAGCATTACTTTTCTGGGGTGTTTGCATAGTGCAGCACAGGATTCCACCCCTCATTCTCCCTCTGCAAGAGAGAGGCCTTGAGTGCACAATTAAAATGCCTTTGAGTAAGAATTCAATACATCTGTGTTTTTTTTTCTGGATAGCACCAATAATTCTCTGTACTGGCTGTTTACTATGAGCTCTTTAAATGGCATCTGACTGGCGTAGCTGACAGTTTAAACAATGTTTGGGTCATCTTGATGCCATTGCAATTAAAACTAGGAGATTCTCACAAGAAAGCCTTTATGCTGCAAATGTGCAGAACAGAAAATGGAAATCAGCCAATTTTAAACAGAATATCGTATAGAGAATTTATTTTCAAATTTGGGAAATACAGTGCCGATTCTCACGTTGTTTGTGGAAATGCCATTCGATTGTGTTCTATCACAGTGTGCAGGAAACTCTGAGAAACACCAGCTGCATGTTTTAAAGCACACAATACATCAGACAACTAAACAACAAACAAACAAATCAGTTCCTAAGCTATTGTCAGCAGGTGTTCCAGACTACAATACACAATCTTTTGTCTTCATTGACCCCAGTTCAAACTTCAGAATGGACTCATCTGTAACTGACATTATACAAAAAAAAATCCCGAATATGAGTGTGGATGCTGCATTAAAAACATCCAGAATAAAGTCTTAAAAATAAAATAACTGAATATTAAAATAAACACTCGCTCTATAACAGCTCCAATGCAGTGTAGGGTAATTAAATGAATTCACCCAAAATGCTACAGTTAAGCGTGAAAAGCAGCAGTGATTGCCAACTGAATTAAATGTATGTGAGGGCATTTCTGCACATCAGAAAAAATAGTGTTACATCAGCTGAATGCCATAGCACTAAATATTATCACGCCTCCTCTCCCCTCCTCACCTGTTTGCTGTCTCACTCTAGTCTGCCACCTTTTCGCGCTTCTTACCCTGGACACCGGCTTCTGGAAATGGCAGAAGAGAGCAACATGCTTTATATGCAACTCTCTTCCGCTTATCAATCAAACCAGGCAGCCAATCCCCTTTCTCCATGTTTTAAAGGTCCCACATAATGCCTGCTAATTATTTTTTTAATCCATAGTTCTCCATTTAAACACCTATGCATCTAATCATAGATGCATAGTGCTTTTTGAATGCCACCCTTTATGGAATCTCATTCCTGATTTTGGAGAGGGGACTTTAGAAAGGCAATCCTTGTGTTACAACTTTTTTTTGGGGGGGGGGAATGTTTGGCATTGCCTGCATACTTGTCCGCCTATTCATTGCTCCAGGATGTTAGCCATTTTAAGAAAGACATTCCTGTCCCCAGGAACAAGGGAGAGGGTGGTGGGTGTGAGGGCGGGATGAGGCAGGTGCCTTTAGTGCATTTGAGCCTCCACACCTTCCCTCTGCTGGTTGCCTGCTGCCGGTAGCTAACGTTAAATAGGTTGGGGAATCCACTTTATGCGATTCCCCAAGTAGCACTTTAAAATGGAGGATGTAGCCAGCTGGTTACTGCCCAGACACTGGATGCTGGTGACGTCATATGGAGGGGCCAGAATATGACAACTCCGTAAGTTAAGTATTTCACTATATTTAACAGGTGTGGAAATGCCCAATTAAAAAAAAAAAGAAGTCATATGAGTCAAACACACGAGGTATTGGCAACAAATACATATTTTATTCAAATGGCAAAAGCCTGTAATGCTGCTGTCATCTACATTATTATGGTTCACGTATTATGGCCTGATGCAAACATAATGGCTAATTGTGATTTGTTTCTCTTAATGTCTTAATATACAGCCTATTATTAGGATTAGATTTAAACAAAACTGAGAGTCATGATATGGAAGAAATTTACAGACTTACAGGGAAATGCTATGTCTGTATCAAGCAATTCACAGTTTAAGGTTTATTTATTAATTAAAGCATTTATACTCTACCTGACCTCCTGGTTCAAGGGAGTTGAGGGTCTCAGCAAAAAAGGCAAACTGTAACTGAAATAAATGAGCAAGCATATTCCTACCATTAAAGACTCTTGTCTTGCCTGATCATAAACAGTCCTCCTTCTTGTCCCCAATACACAATTGTCCTTGTATCTTTGGGTGATAAGCAGGGTAGCAGCAATGAATCATGGTTATTCTTAACCATGGTTAAATATTTTTTCTGCACTGTGCTTATGAGAGTTTTAAATATTAACTTTGGATGGTCCAGAACAACAATAACAAAGCTCTACCATTCATTTCAAGCCTCTGTTCCCATAGTCACTACAAACTGGAAATAGAAATATATATTAAAAACAAAGGTCAGGAAGAAATACACTATATAGTTTGATGCATACAAGTATGCATATAAAGTTTGATGTAGAGCCAGCTTTGTGTGGTGGTTAGGAGTGGCAGCTAATCCAGCAATCCAGGTTTGATTCCATGCTCCCCCACATGCAGCCAGCTGGGTAACCTTGGGCTCATCACAGCCCTGATAAAGCTGTTCTGACTGAGCAATAATATCAGGACTCTCTCAGCTTCACCTACCTCAAAAGGTCTCTGTTGTGAGGAGAGAAAAAGGAAGGTGATTGTAAGCCATTTTGAGACGCCTTCTGGTGTATATAAGTGCCAACTCTTCTTCTTCAGTGTAAACTAAATACTATAGAATAGAACCTGGATGCCCTGTTACTTTATACCGGGGGTCATCAACCCCGGTCTGCGGCCCAGTACCAGGCCGCCAGCAGCCATGCCTGCCTCCCCCCCCCCCCCACAGCGAGAAGGAAGGGAAGAGGTAGGCACAAACACGCAGGCATGCAGTTGCTGCGAATGCACATTTGCGCCCCCTGGTGGCGAAAGCGCACATGTGCAGCAACTGCATTAGCGCCACCTGGTGGCAAAACATGCATGTGTGGCAACTGCACGTGCACGTTTGTGCACAGCTGCCACACATGTGCGCAGCATCCGGGCTGTCGGCTCTCCCCTCAGCCCCAGAAGCGGTCCCTGACCTCAGAAAGGTTGGGAACCACTGCTTTATACAATGACCAAGTTTACCAAAACAAGGGTAATTTACTAGGACTTGTTTGTTATCCTTTTGGAAATTGGCACACTCCTGTTAGGATTACACTAGTAAAGTGCACTAATACACTAGTACACTTGTAAATTCGGTACTAGTAAACTACACTGGTTCTGCTGGGCTTACAACTGCTTGGAGTATAGTTCTTTGCTAGACTTCAGGCCTGCTGAACTGGTATTGTCACAAAGGTACTGGATTCTACTAGGCCCTCAGGTTTTTTTTTATAAGACAGAAAATAATAATAATAATAATAATAATAAAAATAATAATAATAAACATTATACTCTTTAGTCTTGCTATCTTGACTATTTACCATGTAGAATAGAATGCAAATTCCTCCATTCTAACTTGGGCAGAACATCCCAAGTCAAACATCCTTTCTCCCCACACCATGTCCATAGTAAGTTAACACATGGCACGTGTTGTTCAGATATTCTCCTTTAAAAGCCTCATGGAAATTAATGGCACTTGTGTAAGAGTCCCACAGTGTATAGAATAATGAAGCACTTACTGGACATTTGCCCAGTAATCATTGCCTCTCTCCAATATATTGCTTAATTATTGTGTTAAGAAAAAGCTACCTAATTCACTCATCTCAAAAACTTGAAGAGTTGGGTTTTTGTATGCTGCTTTTCTCTACCAGGAGTCTCAAGTGGTTTACGATCACTTTCCTTTACCCCTCCTCACAACCAACACCCTGTGAGGTAGGTGAGGGTGAGAGAGCTCTGATATTACTGCTCGGTCAGATTTCTGCCCACTGCACACATTTTTATGTACTTTGTTATCGATTGAAAAAACAGTTTTGAAAATGATAAAATGATTAGCTGATATTCTCTGTGGCCCAAAATTGTCTTATTGGAGTATGTGCATAATAAATACAGATATGAAACTTAGCTTCATCTTTATACAAGAGCTTAGAAAAGAATCATAGAATCATAGAGTTGGAAGGGCCATACTGGTCATCTAATCCAATCCCCTGCTCAATCAGAATCAGAATGTATTGGCATATAAAGAAAGATGACAGAAGAAAAAAATTACATTATAAAGTATTAATTGTTCTGCAGTTACCTCGTAGCCAACTGTACAAACTTGGCAACTGAATCAATATCTTGAGAGTTTTTGTTTCCTAATAGGAAGATGATCTTAGTTTCATCATCATGTCCTTATCGTTTAGAAAAAAGTAGGTCCATGAATAATAGCATAGAATAATAGCTCATAAATAATAGCATAGAACAGACAATAGAAAAGCACATGGGGCCTTTCCACACCCGTTAAAATAGTGAAATGTTTACCTTAGTCAGTATATTCCTTCCGTTCCACATGACGTTGCCAACATCCAGTGTCTAGGCAGCAAATGGCTGGCTACATCCTCCATTTTAAAGTTCTAGCTGGAGAATCACATAAAGCGGATTTCCCAACCTAAAAAGCATGAGCTAGAGGAGAGCAACCAACAGGCCACCAGCCAAAGAAATGTGTGGAGCCAAAGAGGCACTATTTCCACCTCCAATGTCCCATCCTTGCACCTGCCTCCCTCTTCTTGCCTCTACAGCTCCCGCCCACCCTCCCTGCACGCTAGCCACATTCCTCACAGATGCGCCAGAGAGAGACACACACACATAGAGCCCTGCCAGACCAAACACAAGCCCTCAATCCCTCCTATCATACCTGCTGTGAGGGAGGCAGACACAGAGAGAGCTGCCCCAAGCTGCTGACCAGTCCAGCATCCCTCCTAAGAACGAGCCCTCATTACTCGCTATGGCTCCTGCTGCTATGGACACAGAGACACAGAGAGAGCCGCCCCTGCTGTGATGGAGGGAGAGACAGAGAGACAGAGAGCTGCTCCAAACTGCATACCAGACCTGCTTCCCTCTTAAGAACGAGCCCTAATTACCTGCTATGCCTCCTGTTCTGTATCTATGCCTCCTGAATTCTGTATCTTTACCTTTCATCTGTCCTCTAATGGGATTTCATGCAAAACTATTTTTTAAAGATATGAAATATACATTTTGAGGTTAGAGAAATATGAATATATCTAATATTTGTATGTAATATGTTTGTTGATAAGGAATAAGCCACTGATGAAACTGGGTGCATAAAATGAGAGATTCTGTACCTAGGAGCCATTTTGACTTTATTACATAAGGTACAAAAATAAAGTACAAATATAGATAAGAGAATAAAAATGCATTTGTTGGATATGACACCCAGGCCGATTGTCTTTTTCTTTTGCGGGGCTCTTTCCGAGGTTGACCGACTTTCTTTTTGTTCTTTTAGAAAGAACAATAGAGTTGGACAAGATGACACTGGAGATACCTTCCAAATCTATGATTCTATAAGAGAAAGGCAATGAGCACCTTGAGCATCCATTTGGATAAAACAGTTGTGTCAACAATAAACAAATGCAGTAACATTTGCCATCTTGTTTCAATGACGCTAAATTCCTCTTCCAATTCTTCTTTACAAAAATTACAACACAGAGAATGCCCACAAAATCTTCTCTCCAAAACTGTTATAGGTTGCATGCAAGAAATTCAGTCTTTCCCAAATATACTGGTTTAACAGGAAGACATGGGCATAGGTTTTTGTAATACCATGCAATAGAATTGACAGAAATTGACACTTTGGACAATGACAATTCATCTCATCTGTGACCACATACTGCTTAGAGGGGATTATGCTGCAACATCTCCACACAGTGGCTGCAAAGGGAATTCTATAATGAACAATTTATATCTCCAAAATAAAAAAGGCAGGGATTTGTCTAGAGGGTGTGAAAAAGGCTGTTTAAACTGGCTTTCTATATTGTGTTCTGAATGTAATATTGTTATCAGGAAAGGCAAAAATGAGAACTTTTATTGACATTTTTTAAGATAACTTAATTTGTTTCTGCTAACTAATGTATATTTATATAGATCTTAAAGAACTTGACCAAAAACAAAGTACACTATGACCTCCTCAGATGATAAATAGGTCTAAGAAAGGTTAACTGTCTGATTTTACTGGTGTTTTGAAATGTAGAAAGCAGCCAGTGAAACTCTTCATAGAGTAAAATTAAGCATTATCATTGCATTGCATTAAGCTCACCATTGCAAACAAATAGCTATTGAGACTATTCCAGAGGCTGGTCAAAAACCAATAACACCACTTTGTTGTTGTTGTTAGGTGCGAAGTCGTGTCCGACACATTGCTACCCCATGAACAATGATCCTCCAGGACTTCCCATCCTCTACCATTCCCTGGAGTCCATTTAAGTTTGCACCGACTGCTTCAGTGACTCCATCCAGCCACCTCATTCTCATCCCCTTCTTCTTTTGCCCTCGATCGCTCCCAGCATTAGGCTCTTCTCCAGGGAGTCCTTCCTTCTCATGAGGTGGTCAAAGTATTTGAATTTCATCTTCAGGATCTGGTCTTCTAAGGAGCAGTCAGGGTTGATCTCCTCGAGGACTGACTGGTTTGTTCACCTTGCAGTCCAAGGGACTCGCAAGAGTCTTCTCCAGCACCAGAGTTCAAAAGCCTCAATTCTTTGATGCTCGGCCTTCCTTATGGTCCAACTTTCACAGCCATACATTGCAACTGGGAAGACCATAGCCTTGACTAGTCGCACTTTAGTTGGCAGGGTGATATCTCTGCTTTTCAGGATACTGTTTAGATTTGCTAGATAACATCACTTACATATTGTTTAATACTAATTCCAAAAATCAGTAAAGAAAGCAAGAAGTTTGGACTTTTCTTCATTGAAAAGACAAAAAAACTGTCATGTCACAATAGCAATTGATGGTAAAGAGATGGAATGTTTTCAATAATTCACTTTTCTTAGATCACAAATAGATCACAGTGGTTACTGCCGTAGGGAAATTAAAAGTCAAATTGCTCTGGGTTGCTCAGCAATGATAAGTTTGAATTTAGTATGGAAAAGTGCTGTACCACTAAAAGTAGTGGTGCAAGATCGAGAAACATGGCGACAGTAACCCTACAGGACACAACTGAATGGCTATCATCATCATTATTTACTGAACTTATATCCTGCCATTTTTATTTATTTATTTATTTATTTATTTATTTATTTATTTATTTATTTATTCATTCATTCATTCATTTATTTATTTATTTATTTATTTGATTTCTATACTGCCCTTCCATATGGCTCAGGGCAGTTTACATACAACATCATAGGGGGATACATGGAACGAGTCAACATGCAACATAGTCAATATACAACAAAGACTCACGGCAGCTTACAAACATAACCCCCCTCCTAAAAGCCCCTATATAAAACCCCATTTAGCCCTGAGGCCTTAAGTCCCCCTACAAGCCACAAGATTGGTGAACAAACTTCCCTAGTCCCCCGAGCAGACCTCTCTAGGGATGGAATTCAAAAAACAAGCCTGAGGAGGGGCCATGTTGCTGTTAGCACTAGCTTCAACCAAAGACCTGGTGGAAGAGCTCCATTTTACAGGCCCTGCAGAACTGTGACAGCTTCAACAGGTGCTCAGCTCTCCTGGGAGCTCATTCCACCAGGTCAGGATCTAGAACCAAAAAAGCTCTGGCCCTGATCAAGGATAGGCATACTTCCTTAGGGCCAGAGACCTCCAACAGATTAGTGCCCACAGAGTAAAGTGCTCTATTGGGGGCATAAGAAGAAAAGTGGTCCCTCAGATAGAGGGCATAAGGAGACAAATGGTTCCTCATCATCACACATTGTTTCCAAGGAAGCCTCTCAAGCAATCAGCTAACCTTTCTCTAGGTTGTAGGAGGTATTCTTTGTCCCATACCTGAAGCTTATGTTGGCTTAGTCACTATATTATCTGAGCCACCAGCAAGCACTCTAGCAGTGCAATCTTAAGAAGAGTTGCAACCATCTTCAGCCTTGGGACTTTAGAGCACAACTCTACACAGGTATGTGCAATGGGGTTTATTTCCAGGAAAGTATTCTTAGAATTGCATTGTTAAAATATTGTAACTCTGCTTAGAATTGAACTATAGCCTGTAAGAAGGTTGTCGGGGAATTAAGAATGCTGCCCAGGAGTTAATAGCACATTGTACCTGATACATGCTATGAGTGCAGGGCCAGCATTTCTGTCATCTCCCAAATGTTTATTGCTTTACCCTTGTCTCAGGCTCAGCTAGCAGCAACTTGCCATTCTTGTGCAGCCATTACCGGACTCTCTTTTCTTCAATGTTTAAACTTATTACTCTCAAATATAAGGCTGTGGAGGAAACATCAGTAGGACAGCTAGTATTCTAAAGAAAAAAAAAACATTAAAATGATTACTGCATAAGAAATATATAAGGTACAAATGCATTGTTTGTATGTCTAGCACAGATTTCTGTTATATTTGTTGCTTTTTAATGCAAATTGCTCTTCATATCATTTTAATTAACTTTTAATGGAATTTTCACTGCTATGATGCTCTTCTTTTATTGCTATTGAACTATTTAATTGCCACACTGCATTAAGTGTGTGGTAAATTCAGGTTTGCTTTTGTTTTCTATGTCAGCTACTTATAATGTATGGATTGAGAACCCTCCTGACATGAAATCAAATAAGGAATGAGAAATTGGGAATGAGAAAATCACATAGTGAACAAGTCTGGGGTTTTACACTATGATGCCCACATTTCTTGCACTGGTATTTTAATTCAGCTATTGAAACTTGGGGTGGATATAATATCATATAGTATGTAGGCTGAAGTGCATCATACACATCCCAGGTTTTTAATCATCTTATAATAACTGGCACACATTACAGTTCTTATGGAATTAGCACTTTCAGAGTCAGTTCAGCTAGATTTTGAATTATTTTAGGATTACATAAAGAGTGTCTCCAGCTGAAAGGTTATGCTGCTAAAGCCCTACAGCCTGCTTGCGACACCAGCATTAGTGTAGTGGTTAGGAGTCTAATCTGGCATGCTGGGTTCGATTCTGCGCTCCCCCACATGCAACCAGCTGGGTGACCTTGGGCTCGCCACGGCACTGATAAAACTGTTCTGACCGAGCAGTGATATCAGCGCTCTCTCAGCCTCACCCACCCCACAGAGTGTCTGTTGTGGGGAGAGGGAAGGGAAGGTGATTGTAAGCCGCTTTGAGCTTCCTTCGGGTAGGGAAAAGCAGCGTAAGAACCAACTCTTCTTCTTCCTCTTCTTCTAGTGCCTGAAATTTGGAATTAATGGCCTTAGGTAGGGTTGACATTGCCAGATTACACAATTCTTGGGGATCTGTATAGTTTTTCATCAGGCGCAGAATCCCAGGTCCATGGTGGCATAATGAACTGTGAACAAGTAACCCACAACTAGTCTGCAGTAGGCTGGAACACTCCACAGGCTAGCCTTGTTTACTCTTTTTTATATTTTAATTTAAAGGAACTATCAGAGAAGTGTGACCTCAATTCACCTTTGGAATTACAAAACTTTAGACTATTGTCTAGATGTCAGATAAATGCCAGGCATCATGCCATGCCTTGAACATAGCATAAGACAGGATGCCTATCTCTCCATCACAGTGTTATTATGGAAACATGAGGGAAATCAAACGTGTTACAGAAGATCCTAAAGTTCAAGGCAATGCATCAATAAAGCTATCAGGACATAATTTCTCTCATCATTTATCTCCCTGGAAACTTATCCAGTATCCAGTAGCTGCTACAAAGCTAAACCTGCAATTATTACAAATGATGCTGCAAGGGACAAAACCATGCCTACAAATAATACAAATTACTAGGAGAATGAATGAATACTGGAAATATGTACCAATGATAATGTTGACAAAAAGACAAACTGACTTTAATGACCTGCACCTTCCTCTAAGAAGGGCAGATTCTACACTTACTTTCTTTATTCCATTGTCAATCCTGTTGAATTCAGATCGCTTTGAACTCGGGTCTTCCTCTCCCCCCCCCATTGAAATAGGAAAGTGTTCTGCACGTGGTTAGGGTAGTTCAGAAGGGGGGGGAGCCAAGTCTCTTTCTTTGTTTTCTTGAAGGGGGGGAGAGGATTGAAAAAGGCAGAGGAGGGAGGAAAAATCCAGGACTGACAGAAGTTGAGAGAAATTAGGGGCTTCTCCTTTAAGGCAAGCTTGTCACATGACCAGGTGTGACCTATCAGAGGTTCTCTACCACGGAGCTTTCTTTCCCAATCCGTATTTGAAAAATATTGAGCGTTAAAAGCACTCTAAGATATCGTACAATAAAGGTAGGGTCACTCCGGATCAATCCTTCTTGCTGCAGAAGGAAAATTTAAATCACCCAAAATCCAAACGGAAATTGCATTCTGTGTAGAGGGCAGGGACTGAATCGATCTGGGTTTGGAATAAAAGCTCTGTGCAGTTTACACCCATGTTGATATATTGTTTGAAATAAAAAACGAAATTTGAAGAAACAGTCTGGTAAAAGGCGAGCACTATTTCCTAACATAACCATGTGTTCAAATCACATAAACTGGACAGAAGTGGAAGATCAGTTAAGATTACTTGAGATTTAGGGACATGACATAATCATAGGCTCCTAAGCAAAACATACTTCTGAAAATTATTTCAGTCTCTCTTCTCCACCAGAGGGAGCAGAGGAGAAGTTTACAGAAATAAGGATCTGTTTTAAAAACAACAGAAACCCAAGACCAGATTAAATTACACAATCCATGCCATAAAAGATGACCACCATTAACTAGAGGTATTATTCCCATATTGCAGATGTGGGCTTGAGAAAGGCTTGTCTCAGGTTACCAAATTAGTTCATGGCAAAGGCAAAATTTGAACTAGGATAAACCATTTGGTCTCTTAACCACTAAACAGCATCTATCTGTCTGTCTGTCCGTACGTACATCTAGTTAAGTATTTGAATCTCCCAGTTCAAGTATAGTAGGATGCATAGGTAGCCGCCGTTCCAAACTCACCTCCATTCCAAAATGCATCTAAATCAGAAAATGCCATAGAAATTTTGCAAACTGCAGATAGAAAAGACTGGAATCACTCATTTGTCTTCCTCAGGTTTCAGAATTTTCATTCAGTTTGCCTCTAAAACTCATCTCCACCAGAAACAGGGAATGAGCCACATCAACCTGTTTAGTCCATGAATTTACAACAGAAACTTCTCATTTCACACTTGTCATTTAGATTTAGACCCTTGGACCAGATTATTAAGTGCACTAGTTATAAAGCCTGCTGCAGTTTAAATACAGCGAGCGCTAGCGGGCCTACGGAGTTGGTGTGGGTGGCTGTACGGCTTGGTGGCGGGCGGCCGTGCACCTGAGGCTGTGGATGGGCCGGCCTGAGACCCTCCCCCGTCGGCTGGCGGCTCAGCCAGGTCTCCCCCCGGCGCGGGCCTTACCTGATCTGTGCCAGGGCAGGGAGGAAACGTTGGCCCTGGTGGTCGGCGGGACAAAGTCCAGGGCCTCGTTGTTCTTGCGACGGCGCCACCGTAGATGATGTCATGTTTTGATTTGAGAATCATAGAATTGGAAGGGACCTCCACAGTCATCTAGTCCAACCACCTGCAGAATGCAGGAAATTCACAACTACCTGCCCACTCATAGTCAGATAATGTGTGTGAAGTGGCATATAAATGTGAAGTATTATTATCAAGTTATCGTGATCACTGTATACTGAAATCTGCATCTCATTAACTCCTCTAGAGTGTCACATATATCTAAGAATCGGTGGAGCCCTTTTGCTTTCATAGCCATCTCACGGGAGGTAAGCTGCTATCTTTTAATAGGTTTTGCAGTTGGTCAAACTTTGAGTGGACTACCATTGGAGGTTAGGAGCAATGCTTCCATTTCTGCTTTTGAAAAGCCTGCATCCTTGTTCTATTTATGAGGACTTCCAGTTCATGGTAGCCAGAGTTAGTTTTGTAATGATCTGGTCTTTTTATGGCATGGATTGTGTAATTTAATCTGGTCTGGGTTTTTTGTTGTTGATGTTGTTGCTGTTAAACAGATCCTTATTTCTGTAAACTTCTCCTTGGCTCCCTCTGGTGGAGAAGAGAGACTAAAATAATTTTCAGAATTTTCCTAAATTTTGCTTAGGAGCCTATGATTATGTCATGTCCTTAAATCTCAAGTAATCTTAACTGATCTTCCACTTCTGTCCAGCTTATGTGATTTGAACACATGGTTATGTTAGGAAATGCTACTTTCTTTTTACTGGACAGAGAAAAGTATCAAGAGGAAAGAGAAAAAGTGAGCAGATAGCAAGCCTGGAATGTACAAAATATAAGGTTTAAAGGAAATGGATGTGAAAATAAAGTCTATTATTGTGAGAAAATGCTCTTATTTTAGTATATCACATGCAGATTAGGGGTCTAGTATTATGAGCAATGTAATCTCAAAATTACAAATGAGGCTTTTAAACTGCAGTAAAAAAAAAGTGTGTAGTACCTGAGGGCCATTTCACTCATGTATGTTCAGTCCATGACATCACATAACAACCTGCAAATAAGCTGCTGTATTTTCATCACAACACCACTCTCCAACTTTCAGTGGATACAAGACATGCAAGGGACTAGGTGTTCTCAAAAAACAAACCAGCAAGTGACGTACATACATATGAATTAGCCACCAGTCTCTATGTCAGCAAAAACAAACTCTACTTCATAGAAGTTCTTCAGGTTTCTGAAGTGATTTTTTGTGGTTGTCATCTTTTCTTAACAAAATCTCTCTCACACTGGCACACAATGTCAAGGTAAGAAGAGAGGTTCTCCAAGGCCCATTATGCACGGAGTGGAAAGTCTGCATTCGGGGTGGAATGGCGGCGGCTAAAATCACCAATTATGCATGCTGCAGGCGGCAACCGGGTGCAGAGTCAATGTATGCCGCCGAAAAAGCCACATTAGAGAGATGCGGAAGAAAGTGGAGCTTCCTGGGACCAGGGTGAAACCAGAAGCGACTCCGGAGTATCTGCGTGCATAATCGGATACTCTGGGTTTTGCCGCCGTTGTGTTCCGTCCCGTGCATAATCGGTTTGCTTCGCTTCTTCCTCCTCCTTGTTCTCCATGCCACCGTTTCAGCGGCCGTGCATAATAGGCCCAAGTGAGCAATTCCTCTTTCAATCTCACTCTAAAGATGATTGCTAAGCTTCAAAGTCGGAGAGCAAGTGAGGTGAAGGGGTAGCTATTCTTTCACCAGTATAAGACTCTATATTCCATCCTGAGCTCCTAAACCTACAGGGATTCTGACTCTCAGAAATGTGTTTGTTAACAAGCCAGTTGAAATTCTGTTGCCAGCCAGCTTTCTCTCTGACAGCTGTCACAGATAACATTTCCCTGCATGACCTCCACAGTACTGCTTTCCTTTCCCCACTATTTCTTTTTATCACAGCATGACATTATTGACCAGCTTCAGAGGGGAAGACTTTGGAAAAAAAAACACAACAAAAAAACAGCATGGCTGCATTAAGATTTTTATCAGCGGCAGGTGAATTGTCTCCAACGGTTCCATCAGATAGAGAAGTAATCGAGCTACAGGAAATAGCTGGTGCTTGCATTATTGATGAAAGGAGCCTCCAACAGCCCTCTTTGGCCTCCAACAGGAAGCTCAGTGCTTTTCACGGGCTCACGTATATTTCCTGTTGTTAGCTTTCCTCTTCATTTCAGCACAGCAATTTGACAGTGTAGTCCTATGCAGAGTTTCAAGTTGAAGTTCATTAAAGTCAATGGGCTTTAGAAGGGAGTAACTGTTTAGGGCTGCACTGTGAATGCATGAATAAATGATTAGCAACAGAGAATGGTTACCTGCCTGCCTCTATCTGTAGGTGGTGGAGTCATCGAGTTGCAGCCAACCTATACTGATCCTGTTGCATTTACAGAGAGAGAGATAGCCAGAGGTGGTTTGCCATTGCCTGTCCCTGCCATTGCTTTCCTCTTTTAGGAAAGAAATTCCTGTAATTTAGTGCTATATATGTTACATTGCAATGAAGAAATGTTAACTTTAATGCAATCCATTTTGGAACAATATTTTACCATGGAATCCTTTTCTATCTAGCTACAGATGTGATTTTTGTGGCTGTTTTCTTTTAGCCAAAGCATTAATGTCCAAGTCAAGACAGTCACCCTGAAAATGTCAGGTCAATAGTCAGCTGTAAGTCTTAACCTACACAATTTTCATCTTGGGGAAGTTTTGTTTACAGCTGTATGTGGTGCTAAAGACTACGATCAAGCCTGCAACAAATTTCTTTCAGTTGATAAATAAATGAGGTAAACCAGAATAAAAATCTAACAGGATATTTTCTGTGTAAATGTCCCTGAGATGATCACTGACTTGCAAATCAGTTCCATCTGAAAAAAGTTACTTGCATCTTCTGGTGCTACTTCAAATGGATTCAGAAATATTCTTATTTCCTGGAATTCCTGGATTGCAATAGAATCAGTGCTTTGGTGTCTCTTTCATCATTGAGCTGGAAATTCCTGTCCTGCTCAAAGTTTAGTCCCTCCAAAATAAAGTACTTAGAAATATTGGTCATATAATTCTCAGGGAAAGCATGGAAAATGATGGAAGAATAACCTGCAAAAACTTGCAGCACTGTGAGTACTTTCAAATGCTGCAATTTATTTACAACAGTCATAAAGACACTGTAAGCATAACAATATATTGTGGATATAAAAGTCAGAATATAACCCTAAAACTGCTTTCTCCACAGTATTCCAGATACTGCTCGAGAGTTTTAGTGTGAAGACTGTGCTGGCTTAAACATTGCTTGGGTTAGTTTTAAATACTGTTTTCTAATAGCAGTCCCAAAACAGATTAATGTTCTCCCAGTTTCACAAATGAACTGAACGCCTTTGTAACACAGTGTTATACAAATACCCACACAATCAAAAAGTGTTTATACATGAAAACACACACAAAAAACAATCTGTGAAAGTGATATCCTTCTAGATAATGGACTGCAGTTACAAATAAACAGGCTAATGAAATCACTTAAAAAGTGTTCCAGTAACAATTCCAAAATATAGCATTTTCCATTATATATAATTGTTATGTACAATTTGTTATGTACATACACCCCTGAGATTCAGGATTTGTGAACTTTAAAATAAAGGTTTTCATATTAAACTCTTAAATACTAGGTAAATGTTTTTATCAAGATAAACAATTTTAATTTGAGCATAAAGAAAACTATTAACAAGTGCAAATTAAATACCAGTGACAAAGTTTTCCAAACATAGCAGTAGTACCAGCTTTGACACTGTCAGTCAATGATCTATTCTTGACAGATTCCCACACAGTATTCTTTACAGAACTTGTCCATCAACCAGGAAGACAAACAGATCCAGTCAACAGTGGCCTCACATTCCTATCACTCCACCTTCCCTCAGCCCCTCTCCCACTCCCAGGATGAGATGAGGAAACTCTAGGCAGGGAAGGACCTGTCCTAATTGTACATCCTTTATTTTGATTACAAATGCTTTGATTCACTTAGTTCCACAATGCTTTTCAGAGCAGGGGAACAGTAGAAAGACAGGAGAAGGAAGACTAATAGAAGGAAAGAAAATGAAGTACATTTTCTCATTTTTCATCTATTCTCTTTTCACTTCTGGGGTGGGGGGCAAATAATGTGCCACGTGTACCCTCCAAGATGCTAACATCTACCCAACAAATAAAAAGTAATCGTTTGGCTTGTTATTCAGTCAAATAGTCTTACTCAAGAAACAGAAGCAAACAACTCATTTGAATGCTCAAGAAGTAGTGTATTTCCCTTGGCCAACAAACTTTCCTCCTTCATCCTCCTCAGAATCTGTGAGGTTCAATCAAGGCAAGCTCCTGGAGTTCTTCTTGCTCGTATTTAATGCAAGGTTTTTCTGTAGGAGTCCCGGGTTCCAAGGCAGTCTGACCAACAATTTTTAGATACACAGACTTAATTTTCCATGTGTTCTCTCTAAATGGACAGCGGATGAGAACGAAGATTTGCTCAAAGATGCCCAAGCAACAAGTATTTCTATGGACTGTGCCAGCTACTGCCACCACAACTACCCCATGTGGTGAAATTACACACTTCAGGCCACCAGAATTCAAATTGGGGTTGAGGTAGAGGTATTCTTCTTTCACCAATGACAGTAAACGAAGGCTCACCAATTCTGCACCTGAATACTCTTCGACATTCTGTTCTGAGGTGTTGTAACAAAACTTTAGTACTACATCATCCAAGAAGTGCTGCGGCCCCCATTCTTCAGGTGATTCTGCACAAAATGGATTTTGAGAATTCAGAATAGCAAAGAACCACCGACAAAATTCTTTTCCCAAGCTGTGACCCTCTTTGTTGTCTTCTGGTTTGTCTTCTTGTTTTCCTTCACCTTGTTTCCCTTCCTTTTCAGGTATCTGCAAAACAAAGGAAGGTCTTTTATTTTAGAAGTAACAGAAGGTATGTTGGATTCTTTCCATAAAGAACTGCTAAGTGATGGGTCAAAAAGATCCCAAAATATTCAATAGAATCTGAACAGTACAGAAAACAGAGAAGTGTCATCTGTTTAGAAACAGTGTGTATTTGCACATTATCATTTGAAGGGTTCTGTAAATGCCTGTGTAATATTAACCTTCCTGACAGTCACTCTACTAGGCAGAAAAAGAGGTCTTTATTTTTCTTCTGAATGCCAATAAGAGCCATGTGGCAGACTGTGTTATTAGTTAGAACCCAAAATAATTTCAATAAAACCGTAGCTACAATTTGTAGAGGCAATCTGTAGCCATAATTCACAGACTGACAAACAGCAGTACTTCTGCCTCTTTCATATAAGTGGGGCCTTTTGCATGAACAAAAGAGATTAACTTGACTAGCAGCTTCAGTTCAACAAATATATGAGGCAAGTGACAGAGACAGGGATTTTTGGATGGTGGAGCCTTATCTATATGATGATGCTGTCCCTGAGAAGTCTGTCGGATACTTTCTCTTTTAGCTGACAGGTCAACACTTTGTTGTTCAGGCTGACCATATTTGCTTATATATTGGTCATAAATTTTGGCTATTCTAAATTCTTACCTTGTTGGCTATAGCTTGGATTTTGTTCATTTTATTATATATTGTCGTGGTTCGGTCCTTGGTGGCTTGGGAACCGGACCGAACCCCGCCATCAGAGGCGCCCGCGATCACGGAGGTAGGGCATGGTGATCATAGGCAAGCCGGCAGCTGGGCGCCCCACCCGATCGTTGAGGTGGCAATGGCCGCTAAAGAACCTCAATGTCCCCCTCCACCTTTTGACAAGGGCCCGGAGATGGCCCTTTGTTCCAGGAAAATGGGCCATCAGGAACCCCGGAAAACCTCGCATATGTGCATGAGTCATGATTGTATCAGCATGTTCCCTCCGCAAGTACTGGGTGGGGCAATACAGCCTAAGGAGGTGGGTTTTGTATAAAAGGGAGCTTCCACCTGGAGTTCGGTGGAAGCTCTTACTCCATACCAGCGGACTCCACGTTGCTGAAATAAAGCTTGTTCCTGTTGTATCGTTCACCAGGCCTGGCGTGACGTTTTCTTCAAAGGGGCACCCTGTTTTTTCAGTTAGCAAGCGGGTCCCCGACATCGTAAGAGCTTCCCACCGAACTCCAGGGTCGGCATCGCATCCGAGCGCTTATCAGGACGGATCCAGAGATGGCGTTTTCAAGCAACGGGGCGGTCTCGACCCCCACGAACCCCGGGAACATGAGTTTAATGTCCCCGGGAGATTTCCTCCGAAAATCGGGGGGCCAGGAGCAGCTGTCCGGGACCCCGAGACCCTCGGCAGCGGCGGCCAAGGGAAGGCGCCGGGCCATGGGGTTCCCAAGCACGGCGGGGAGCGCGCCGAGGTCTGGGGGGTTGGCCCCAACCTGGGACACCCAGCTGAGGCAGGCGCTTCGCCCGGTAGGACCTGAGGAATCCCTAGAGGACCTGCGGCGGGCCATGGCGGACTTGGCCAGGCGCTTGCAGGCAGCTGAAGCCCGTGAGCAAGCTCGGGCCGGGCCCGGAGGGACTGGTAATACAACGGCGGAGGGGATCGCGTCGAGTGAGGACGTCTCCAGCGACGAGGACGAGCCCGGCACTGGTGAGCGGGCCCCGGACCCCGACCCGGAGCAGTTTTCAGTCCCGAGTAGGCGAGACGGCCAGCGGAGAGGCGAGACAGCAGAGGATCTCGGGGGAGCGGGTGAGCCGACGGGGCGGCGAGAGCCGGACCAACGCAGGAGCGACGTGCAAGGCAGGGAGCGGCACGGCGTCGTTGGGCAAGTTGGTAGCCGGTGGGGCGGAGCAGGACGAGACGGCGGACGCCGAGAATCCCGGATCCGGAGGGGGTCGGACTACTCTCCAAAACGTTCCCCCCCAGAGCTTAAGGCGCGTTTCGACGGGACGCCGGACGACCTCCCGCAGTTCCTCCTCCACGCGCTGACGCATGCCCGGAGGTATGGAGACCGGTATGAGGACTCCGAGGACTTGGTCTGGGGGGTGGCCTCGTGTCTCCAGGGCAAGGCGGGTCAGTGGTACCTAGGGTTGGCCGAGCGCGGCGACCCGGCAACTCGGGACCTGCAGGACTTCGTGGTCGCGCTCCGCCGACGATTCCAGGACCCCCAGGCTGAGGACAAGGCAAAGAGTCGGATCAAGGGACTTCGACAGGGTACTAGGGGGGTTATGGACTATATAGACATTTTCCGGAGGGAAGCAGGCAAGGTGTTCTCCTGGAACGAGGAGACCCAAATCGAGTACTTCCGGGAGGGCCTTAACCCGAAGCTCAGGGAATGGGCCGTGATCAAGGGGACGGAAGAAGATCTGTCTACACTGGAGGGGTGGTGTTTTGTGGTCGCCAAGCTGGAAGCCAGCCTGGGTTGGGCCGCCGCGCCCCCCCGGGAGGCCAAAGGCGGGTCAGCCGAGGCGCCGAGACCGGGCCCCGACAACTCTCGCCCCAAACGACCCCCGAACCCCGAGCGGGAAAGGAGACGCCGGGAAGGTCTGTGCCTGAAATGCGGGGGGTCAGGACATTTCGCAGCAGCGTGCCAACGGCAAGGGGGGGAGGACCGCGGGCTCTCCCAGGGGGGAGGTGCGACACGCCCCCAGCAGGCACGCCGGGCGGAGGACCTCCGCAACGAACCGGGAAGCGCCCAGGCGACGGGAAACGGCCAGGACCTGCTGTAGACGGCGCCGGGCAGCAGGTCCCGCGGTGCGAGGGAAAACCCCTACAGCATGAGGCGCGACCTCCGAACGTGGTAATTTTAGAGCTCCGGAACCCGGAGAACGGACTAAGTTGGGTGGGGGAGGCTCTTTTGGACTCTGGATGCGACCACAGCATGGTCCACCCCCAGATAGCCCGGGCTTTGGGGCTACCGAAGCGCATTCGGAAGGTTCCCCTGGTTTTCGTCCAGATGGACGGCAGCCCGATTCAGGGGGGACCTTTCGGGGAGGAGGTGGGTCCTATCGCCATCCACATAGGGGACCACCAAGAGCTGCGGTGGCTGATCCAGGTCCCCGTAGCGGGATATCGGGCGGTGTTGGGCCTGGATTGGCTGAAGGAACACAACCCCGTGGTGGACTGGCGGGCGGGGACCCTGAAGTTCGACTTGACGGTGGGTGCACGGCATCGGGTCCCCCACGAGAATTCCAGCCACAAGAGGACGGCGGCGCGTCCCAGGGGAGCGGCGGCGGCGCAGCAGGAGATACCAGAGCCCGAGGTCCCGCCAGAGTACCGAGACCTCGCAGCCGTTTTCAGCGAGCGGGAAGCGGACGAGCTACCCCCACACCGCCGCACGGACTGCGCTATCAACATCCCAGAGGGGGCGGTACTACCCAAAGGGCGCATCTACAAGATGAGTGAGGGTGAGCTCAAGGACCTCCGGGAGTTTTTGGGTAAAAATCTGGCCCGAGGTTTCATCCGGCCCGCTTCCAGTCCCATGGGAGCTCCAGTCTTGTTCGTCCGGAAAAAGGATGGGTCCCGACGGCTGTGCCAGGACTACCGGGGCCTCAACGCCATCGCAGCGGGGAACGCTTACCCCCTCCCGCTGATCCCGGATTTGCTGGCCCGGCTGGGCAAAGGGACTCTGTTCACTAAGCTGGACCTAAGGGAGGCGTACTACCGGGTACGCATCCGGGAGGGGGATGAGTGGAAAACAGCGTTTAACTGTCAATTGGGACAATTCGAATTTAAAGTGATGCCGTTCGGTTTAAGCGGGGCACCTGGGGTTTTCATGAGTCTAATTAATGAGGTGTTGCAGGACCTTCTGTTTCAGGGGGTGGTTGTTTATTTGGATGACGTCCTGATCTACAGCCAAGATCCCCAAGAGCACGTGACCCTGGTGAGGGAGGTGTTAAAGCGCCTGCTGGCAAACCACCTATACGTGAAGCTGGCTAAGTGCGAATTCCACCGTCCCTCCCTGGACTATTTGGGCTACCGCATCTCAGCCCAGGGCATAGCTATGGACCCCGAGAAGGTGCAGGCGGTGCTGGCCTGGGAAAGGCCCCGCACCCGGAAACAGCTACAAAGCTTCCTGGGGTTTGCTAACTTTTTTAGAGGCTTCATCCCCAGATACTCCTCCGTAGTGGCTCCCCTCACGGACTTGCTAGGTACCAAGGGGAGAGGTCCTCGCGCCACGCGGCCCAGCGCAGCGCTCGGCTGGAATGAGAAATCGGAGGCAGCGTTCCTGGCCCTCAAGCAAGCTTTCGCGTCTGAGCCCACGCTACTGCACGTCGACCCAACCCAGCCGATGGTGGTACAAGTCGACGCCAGCGACGCAGCAGCCGGGGCGGTTCTCCTGCAGCGAGACAAGGCGGGACAGCTGAGGCCGGCGGCCTACCTCTCACGAAAATTCGCCGAAACGGAGCGGAACTGGTCTACCTGGGAGAAGGAGGCGTTTGCGATTAAGTTCGCCCTCACCGAATGGCGGCATTGGCTGGAGGAAACAGAGGAGCCGTTCGAGGTCTGGACAGATCACAAGAATCTGGAGGCGCTCCGGCAACCGCGATCCCTGAACGCCAAGCAGATGAGGTGGGCGGAGTTCTTTTCGCGGTACAATTTCAAGCTTGGTCACATCCCCGGCAAAGAGAATTTCCTCGCGGACGCCCTCTCCCGTCTGCCGCATTATGGGGAGGGGTACGCTCCCTGCACCAGGTCCGTGTTTGGTGAGGAGCAGCTGGGACGGGGGGTCGTCACTAGGCGTCGGGCCAGGGAGGAATGGGAGCCCGACCCGGCGACCGCCCCGCTCCGAGACCGCCTAGTGGCAGCCTACGGGACAGACGAGGAGCTGGCTGAGCTCCGGGACTCTTTGATTTTGGACTCCGGTCTCTGGCGGAGGGGGGAGGCTGTCTACGTCCCGGAAGGGCTACGACGGGAAGCCCTCAGCCTCTGCCACGATGCTAAGACCGCCGGGCACTTCGGTTTCGTAAAATCCTGGAAGTTGGCCCGGCGGCGGTTTTGGTGGCCCAGTCTGCGGCGGGACACAAAAGCTTACGTCAGTGGTTGTCCTGTCTGCCTGACCTGCAAGCCGGGGGTTGGCAAGCCGAAAGGTCTGCTGCACCCGCTCGAGGTCCCGACCCGGCCGTGGTCAGTGATCTCCATGGACTTTATAACAGACTTGCCTCCCAGCAAGGGGAAAACGGTGATCTGGGTGGTGGTAGATCTATTTTCCAAACAGGCCCATTTCATTCCTTGCGCCAGTGTCCCCAGTGCTTCACAGTTGGCTCGGATGTTCCTGGATCACGTGTTCCGACTGCACGGGCTGCCGGACAAGGTGATTTCCGATCGGGGCTCACAATTCGTGTCCCGGTTTTGGCAAGCTTTCCTGCGCCTGTTAGACATCGAGCAAGGGCTGAGCTCCGCTTACCACCCCCAGACGGACGGGCAGACCGAGCGGGTTAATCAAGTACTGGAGCAGTACTTGCGGTGTTTCGGTTCCTATCATCAAGACACCTGGGTGCCCCTGCTCCCCCTGGCCGAGTTCGCGTACAACAACGCAGACCACAGCAGCACGGAGATGTCGCCTTTTGCCGTCGTCTACGGGACAGACCTGAGACACTTCCCGGAGCTTGGAGAGGTCCCCGCCCGGGAATCGGCCGACCTTCGCGAGTGGGGGAAGCGTGCCGGGAGCTGCTGGAAGTCGCTGCAGGAGCAGCTCCACAAAGTCAAGGCAGCGCAGAAAGAGGACGCCGACCGGAAGAGACGACCAGCTGAGGAGATCCGACCGGGGGATCGAGTTTACCTTTCCACCCGGAACCTACGGTTGAATTTGCCCAGCAAGAAGCTAGGCCCTCGGTTTTTGGGGCCTTTCGAGGTCTTGGCCCCGATCAACGAAGTTTCGGTCAAGCTCAAGCTCCCCAAGAACCTCCGGCACATCCATCCCGTCTTTCACGTGAGCCTTCTAAAAAAAACTCCGGACGGTGACGTTTGGCACCCCGTGTTTTCCCCGCCAGCGCCCGAGGTCCTGCCGGGGGGGGAGCACCACGAGGTGGCGGATATCCTGGACTCTAGACTCCACAGGGGGAAGTTGCAGTACCTCGTGGAATGGAAGGACTTCGCTTTGGGGGACCGGGAATGGGTCTGGGCAGCGGACGTCCTTGCGCCCCGACTCACTGAACGTTTCCACAAGCGGTATCCTGGCCGTCCCGGGGGGTTGGAGAATGGACCTTTGGGGGGGCAGAATGTCGTGGTTCGGTCCTTGGTGGCTTGGGAACCGGACCGAACCCCGCCATCAGAGGCGCCCGCGATCACGGAGGTAGGGCATGGTGATCATAGGCAAGCCGGCAGCTGGGCGCCCCACCCGATCGTTGAGGTGGCAATGGCCGCTAAAGAACCTCAATGTCCCCCTCCACCTTTTGACAAGGGCCCGGAGATGGCCCTTTGTTCCAGGAAAATGGGCCATCAGGAACCCCGGAAAACCTCGCATATGTGCATGAGTCATGATTGTATCAGCATGTTCCCTCCGCAAGTACTGGGTGGGGCAATACAGCCTAAGGAGGTGGGTTTTGTATAAAAGGGAGCTTCCACCTGGAGTTCGGTGGAAGCTCTTACTCCATACCAGCGGACTCCACGTTGCTGAAATAAAGCTTGTTCCTGTTGTATCGTTCACCAGGCCTGGCGTGACGTTTTCTTCAAAGGGGCACCCTGTTTTTTCAGTTAGCAAGCGGGTCCCCGACATATATAAAAGTTTGATTTGATAGGTTCTGGTTTTGTTGGGGGTTTTGCAGTTATAAGTTGTGGTTGTTTTTATCATTATTAGTCTAAGTTGTTATATAATGTCAATTGTTAGTTAAGATATTATGGTACTGTCATAAGGCACATCAAACAGCTGTGCCCTGGAGAAATATCAAGTCTCCTTTTGAATAGACCATGATGTCAGAAATAGATGTTGCCTTTATGAGATATTTTAAATCATAGTGATATTAAATTAAAAAATCTAAATCATTCAGAAAGTGTTTGGTGCCAACCACCATAGCTATCACTACTGACCTATGCAAATCTGGTTCTTTGTTACTGACATGATGTCTACTAAGATTTTATAGGTTGCTTCTGCAAAAGAGAGGTATGCCAATAAGATACCAGAAGAATATCCATCTTTTAAAAGCCTTCACCAAACTGCTATATCTGAAATATTCAGAAACACAGATTGTTAACTGGACAACCTTTAAAATTAGTCCCCCAGCATGGAAAGTGATAATAAAGTGAACCTCCACACAGCAAATGAACTTGAAACTTTCATCCTTCCAAATATGTCAAGATACCACCGTGAACAATATTAAGCAAGGCTTCCTCAGAGCAATCCAGACTGAAACTAGAGTGGGGTGGGAGCTCTCTTTTCACAAGTGTTCCATCTTGTTAAAGGGATTTTGTTCAAAAAAAAAATACATGGCTACCCTCCACCCTTTCATACTACCCTGCTGAATAGACTCTACCGTATATCCTCGCATATAAGCTAAGGCACCTATTTTTACCACATAATCTGGGCAAACTTATTGACTCACATATAAGCCAAGGGTGGGAAATGCTCCATCATCACAGGCTCTCCCATCCAGCATTGCCATTCCTTTTGTCATTGAAGGCAAAAGGAAAAAAAGATCAGAGTCCTTCAGTCAAACCGTTGATGTCCTACAAGCTGCCAGAGCAAGCTCAGCTTGCAGTACTTGCAAAAGGCAATGCAACGATTGGCTGGCTGGAGCAGGCTTTTATTTCAATTACCGTATATACCAACGTATAAGCCGAGGAGGGCCTTTTCAGTGTGAAAAAAGTTGCTGAAAAACTAGGCTTATACGTGAGTATACAGGGCACTTACACAAAACTCTTAAAAGGACAGTAGAAATAATGAAAAGCACACTGTAATTTTATTACTTTTGATAAGAGAGATAAAGTGATCTCTATTTTGACTCACATATAATTACATAGTTGGTCTAGCAGGTTTCCAAACAACAGATTCTAAAGGAGTGCATAATTTACATGCTATCAATCCCAAAGCAAATGTCCCTATTTGATTTGATTTTGGACAGTTGCTCGTTACAGGATATATAAGAGAGGGTGGACAGAAATTAGTGAAGGTTAGCAAGCGAGTGATTCAAATGAGAAACTACTAAGTGAAAGGTTCTCCTAAGGATTTTGTTTTAGGGGAAAAAAACCTGCTGTACTAAATCAGCAGTTAAAGGATCCAATGTTGAGAAGCAACTGATTCTTCCTTACTACAGGCAAAAGAGCAAACAGCTCATAAAATTAAGGTGATATTCAAATCTTAGCCAAGCTTAACTGGATTAGAAATTGTTTATTGAAACTGTTTATTAGAAACTGTTTATTGAACTAACCACAGCTAGAACAGCAGATGCACGACACTAACCAGAGCCAGCTCCAAAATCACAGTTTGTCTGCTGACAGTAAAAGCTGACTGCAGCAGGAGAAAGGCAGGTTTTTTAAAATGCTCTGCAGTGGCAACTCTGCACCTAGTCCTACCAAGAAAACGAGTACTAAACCAGAACTCTAGGGGCCAGATCTAATAGCTAATCAGCATATTTAATCCCAGTTTGTGAATCTCTTATTGCAGTATAATGCAATGTCTGGATCTAGGCTACCTCTGAATCTAGGCAACTTTCTGCAATACTTTAGTGACAGAACTTTCTAATTTCTAATCCAGTAATTTTATCACCTGAGTAATAGCAGAAATGGAAGGTATCTTCTTGTCTGCAGCAATGCTGCACCAAAGTTATACCACATCATACTCTTGTTAAGCCCAATTAGTTCTGTGCCATGCCAAAACAGGTACTGAGCAGCTACACACTCTAAAAGAATGAATAAGCCACAGCTGTTTCCCAAAAGAATGCTCCAGATGTGCAACAGGGCCCAGTCTTACCTTTCTATTAAGCTTTTCACATTTTGATCCTGTGTCACGATCTTGCAAGTGTTCACACCAGTAGAGTTTTGCACGATTAATAAGCTGATACTTCTCAGAAGAAGGAGGAACTACAATGCCTTTTGATGCCAAGTATTTGAAGATTGTATCTCTAAAGACCTTCTTTCTCTTCAGCAGTTCTTCTGTACTTTGACTGTATAGTAAGATGGCATGTATGGCTTCTGGAAAAAGAGAAATTAAAGTGAGAAATGATACTCCCAGGAAAGGTTGTTCAAACAGGCTCCTCAGACAATAAAATGTTTCTTCAGAGCCTTGTTCTCAGGTAGTAGCAAAGAAAAGTCTTTAAGATGCCATATAAGCAACAAATGGAAACATTTAATTTTAAAATCTGGCGCTTGAATTTAGATTTAATCATAATTTAGAATTCTTTCCCCAAAAGAGCATATATTTTTAGTATCAGAGTAAACAAAAAGCTTTTCTTCCAGGACCAATTCTTGTGATAGTAATATATGTTTTTGTCTTGATTTGAAACAAATACAGGTAAATCATCCTTGAGAAAAGCATTTTATAGACTTCAAGAAAATCACAGATTATCATAACCAAGTCAGTGAATCCAACCACAACTAAGTAAAAACATCTTACCATCTAAAAATTACTGGAATTCTCTGAATCAACCCAGTGTAGAGGTCACTTGGAGGGCATGAAGAGGTTCCTGCTGGCAGCAGAGGATAGGACCTGCAGCAATGGCGGCTATGTGTAGAACAGTACTGGCTGGGTATGGGGGGGGGGGAAGAATCACAGAGTAGTTCAGCAGTGGAATAGGTTGCCTAAGGAGGTGGTGAGCTCCCCATCACTGGCTTTCTTTAAGCAGAAGCTGGACAGGTACTTATGGATGCTTATGCTGATCATGCATTGACCAAGGGTGGGACTCGATAGACTTCATGACATTTCCAACTCTATGGTTCTATGATTCTAGGTTGTAGTGCTTTACAATTGCTTAGATGATGCTATTTATATATACCATCAATAACACAGTAGTGTATTAACATGAACACTAGACAAACCCCTCTCTTTAAATGCTGAAAACTGAACAGTGCACTCCTATGATCATTTTCATGTGAGTAGTCTCTACTGAGTAGACAAGCAGAATTCTCAGAACTGCTTATGAATGAAGCCATAAGAAGGCATAATATGTCACTGCCACAGTAGTCAGAGGAACAGAAAGAAAAATCATGTGTAGCGAGTCAGATGTCTGTTCTTTAGGGGAGAGGGTAGAAGCCCCAGCTCCTCAGCAACATTATAATGGATTCCCCATGATTATACTGTGCTGGAATAAAAAAAGATATGTGGAGCTATACAGAGACTGCAAGGAAGTTCCTCTACTCCTGTCTGTCTACAGTAAGAACATTACTTGTGTGAAAACTACCTATGTAACTGTATATGAACTCATTACCTGAGTAACAGACAGCACAATAAGAGATTTCATCACAATTGCTAACTGAACCCATTGAAGTACTATAGCAACCAAAGGTGCAGTAACTTCACTAAAATTGCCACAGTCTAAGAGTTTCATATTCAAGCAAATATCTAAACATTATTGCTAACAAGGTGAACACAAGCCTAATGTTTTGTCAGAAGATTCCCAGCACCCCTCAATTATTAAACAAGAGACCAAGTAAGGCAAGAAACTTGAAAACTAACTTTATGGGATCAGTTGGTCACAGCATACTGAAAGGAAGAGCAATACATATTTGTAAAGGTATAAGACAAGACACGGGAGATGGGATCTGAAGCAGAGACATGAACTAGCCAGTAGACATCTGCTTGCTGCTTTCTTAGCAGCAGCCACTCTCAGTACCAAAGGAAGAAGCCATTTCTTCTCTCCTCAGAAGCACAGTCCTTGTACTAAGTTTTCAGAACTGAGAAGAGGAACAAAAACTGTACATGTTTTTATTTCATTACAAAGTAAATGAAATCACTTCATTCTCTAGTGGCTGTTATGTTCTTGGAGAAAGAAGAGGATACTATATAAATAAATGTTGGTCTGGAGAACAGCTATATAACAACAGCAGTAGAATAGCTAGATCTGAGTCCAGGAGCACTTCAGAGACCAACAAGTGGGTTTAAGGCTCCAAGACTCAAAGTTCTCTTTGTCAGAAGGGAACTGTTTAACTAACAGTTTAAACAACAGCAAGCCGTGTTCATTATCCCCCACCCATCCTTTGCCAAAAATCAGAAACTAACATCTAACTGGCTAAACACTCAACAAGATAACAACTTCTTTTTAATCAGAGGATGCTCCATAAGGCAGGTCTCTTTCCAAATTCCAAGATGCTTCAAAGGTGGTTCCTCACATGGGATGAGATCACGTTAGGGGGGGAAAAGCGACTTACTTGAAAAGTACTAGCCCTTGAAGGCATCTCATGTGCCTTTCTGGTTTGAAGCCTCAAGGCAATTTGAGGGTTATTTTCAAAATAGAGATACTCACAGGGCAGCTTCCCCCAAGACCTTTGTATCAGTGATACAGTTAGAGCAATAAAGATGAAGTCTAGCAATATTTACTCAGGCTTCGTGAGCCAAAGTTCATCTGCATCCGTTCATATTTAAGGTGCCATTAAACCTGTTTTATTTTGCTGTGACGAACTGTCACAGTTTACCCTCCCTGGAATTATAGTCACAGCAACATCTCTCTTTCTTTCTCTGTCGCCCTCCCTCAAAACAAGCTACGCCCTGAAGAATAAGAGGAAATAAGCCAATCAACTTTAAAAATCCCCACCCTACCGGAAAGCAAACGATCACATGCCCCCGACTCAGAGGGCGAAATGGAGAGATTCCAAATAATTTGGGGGGAGGGGACGAAGAGAGGAGAGACCCGAGCTCAGCTGCTGGTGCGATTCTCGCCCCCCCCCCGCGCCCCGGGGTCGTCCGCTGCCCACCTTGGCGATTGTCCGGCTGCACGAGGCGGTTGGTGACTGTGTCGGTCAGGGCGATCAGGTCGTCCGTGTGCAGCAGTTCCAAGAGCTCCTGGCAGCCCTTCTGCTCGTGCTCGCTCATGCCCACCCAGGCCGAAGCCATGATGACGGCGGGAGGGGCGTCGCCTCTGCGAGCGCGAGGCAGAGAGCCGGGCGGCCCACGCGCCCCTGCCGCAGCCCTGGCAACCGCCGTCTGCTTTCGGTGCTTATGCGACTAGGCTCCCCGCCTTCCACCTCGGGAGGCTTCCTAATTGGCGGGAGATAGGGGGCGGTCGAAAGGGGCTCGACTAGGAACAAGGTCCGGCCGCTACTGTTCCGTCAGCTTTCGAAGACGCTAGTCTAGCAGTGGGCGTTCCCAGCCTGACCTCGGGAAAGTCGTGGCAGTATTTCCCCCTGGTGGGGGTGGCGAGCGACGGCTAGCATGTTGGAAGGAGATGGTGGGGGTGGGGAATAGCGCTGTAGTAGTTAGGACTAAAGGAATTACTGTTTTAAAGGGCTCCGAATGCTTGTAGGGAAGAAATTGTCATTTTCTTTTTCTGATAATGCAATCAAAAAGCAGTGTTCAAATGTACCAATGTACTAGCGCACAACTCGTCTTTGGATCACTTGGCCACAGTGATCTGTGCAATGGTCACCTCCAAACTGGCCTTCTGTAACAAGCTCTGTGTGGGCTTGCCCTTGTCCTTGACCCGGAAATTGCAAATGCAGCTGCTGGGGTCCTCACAGGTACGTCTTGAAGGACCCATATCCAGCCAGTTCTGAGGCAGCTCCATTGGTTGCCAGTTGCGGCCCAGTTCAGGTTCAAGGTTTTGCTTTAAGGCCATCCATGGTCAGGGGCCCACTTACCTGAGGAACTGCTTGCCAGCTTATGCCCTCCGCAGGGTGCTTCACTGTGTGGGAGCTAACTTATTGGAGATCCCTGGTCTGACAGAAGTCAGCCTGGGCCAGGGCTTTTTCAGTGCTGGCCCCAACCTGCTGGAATGAGCTACTGGGAGAGCTGAGGGCCCCGACAGAGGTCTCAAAGTTCTGCACGGCCAGCAAATTGGAGCTCTTCCACCATGTCTTTGGTTGAGACAGGGGCTGTTAAGAACTGGGCTTCCCCACCCTTGACTGAATAAGCGATGTGGCTCCCTTTTCCATCTGCCCTCAGGGTGTTATTTGTCTGTGTGAACTGAGAAATGGGAGAGTCTAGCCACCACTGATTTGGTTTTGGATTGTGATGTTATTTTAAAGGGTTTTATAGTGGGTTTTAACTGGGGGTTTCATTGTGAATCTTTTAGCCACCATGAGCTGGTCTTTGGGAGCGGTGGGATAGAAATTAAATTATAAGTAAATAAAAATAAATTCTAATGATGTTTTTCACTACTATTGCTTGTTAGAGGAACAACATTTTCTGTTTGCTGTAATTTAAAAAAAAACATATAATGCATAAAACCGCCAAATGCATCCATTCCTTCTCCTGCTACCTGGGGTGTGGGAGGCAATGGCAGGGTGGGAACAGCTGAATGGCCAAAAAGGGTGACCGGGGTGGGTCCTCCAACCAGGGTGCTGCCAAGCATGGCTGGGCCCCGGGCAGATCATCTAGGGAGCAGGGGCACCAGGGCTGATCCTCTGCCCTTGATACCACTAAGCATGGCTAAGGAGGATGTGTGGGGATGGGAGAGGTCCATCCGGGCTGCTGAGGCTGGCCTTCCACCTGCTATCCTGGTTTACCTTCAGCAATTTGCTGTAAGGCAAGGCCAGCTCTTCTTCTGGCCTGGTAAGTAGCCAGAAAAAGCAGAAAGGATGGGGAGGAGTAGAAGGAAGATCAGCAATTGGCCCCGTGTGTGGAAGTGTCCTGTCCCTATTAGGTGCATATCCCCCACTGAGGGCCAATCAGAGGCTTTGGAACTGTCAGCATATCAGCAATACACCCAATTCTATATGTTTATTTTATTTATTTATTTATTTATGTTATGAGGAATCTGTATTAAATATGTCAGTGTAACACATTTGGAGAATGAATGCTTATCTTTAATAGGAGAAGAATGTGTGAATAACGAAGTCAGTCTTTTTGTTTGTAGAAAGGATTTTTATTCTTCATATCAAGTTAATCAGCCCATTAATTGTCTGCACTGATTTAAATGGGTAACAGATTTTGTGACATGACTTCCCACTCTCCATTCATCCAGTTGGGAAGAAAGTCTTAGTGAATCCTAAGAATGATAGAAAACTTCTCCCATTTTAGAGGGATTTAAATTAATCCATATTAAGTGGGCATAATTTTTTCTCCCTGCCTGGGATGCTAAAAAACTGAGTGTAGGGGGAAAAGGTAAACTCTCCACACATAACTTCATTCAGCACGGGTGCTTTCTGCATTTTTCTACCAATTGATCTCTGACACTGGAAGTCCACTCAAAGCACTAGAGCAGTGGTCCCCAACCCGTGGCCTGCGGCTGGGCTGCGGCTCCTTCTTCCCTCCCCCCCGAAGCGAGAAGCTCGCCAGGCCGCGAGCAAATCGGCCGCCAAAGCGGCCGATTAGCTTGCGGCCCGGCAAGCTTCTTGTTTCGGGAGGGGAGGGAAGAGAAGCTTGCCGAGCCGCAAGCTAATCGGCCGCTTTGGCTTTAGCGGCCAATTTGCTGGTGGCCCGGAGGGGCCGGGAGGGGGAGCCGCATGCACGGACTGCCGCGCACTCATGTTTATGCCCCTGCCGGGCGCAAACGCACATGCGTGGCAGTCCGCGCATGCACGTTTGCGCTGGGGCTGCCACGTGTGCGCAGGCCCCCGGGCCACCCTCTGCCCCCACTCCGCCGCAGCGGTCCGCAGCGGCCGAAAGCTTGCGGACCGCTGCACTAGAGTTTAGTTCCCCTAGCATGTGTAGGATTTCCATCCAACCTGTTTTCTCAACATATTTGCCTATCCTTCCATACTGGAATTCACAGCCATTAAGGGATTTGCATGAGGAAATGATGCAACAACATATTGTTATATGAAAATTAAGACTGGGAGCTCAGAAATGTGATCCTCAGCACTCATCTTTCAAACTTGTGTTACCTCTCCAGTACAGAATACTTGCACTTTGTTTTCTTTGGCTATGGTTTCCACAGGTAGGAAGCATTTTTGTAAGCACCTTCAGACTGTAGTATTCAGGTCTGCCTGTGACACAGTACAAGCAAACCTTTACCTTTCGTCAAGCTTCAGTGCCTACAATGAGGGTAGTGGGAGAGAACAGCATGGCTTGCCTCTGCCTCTATACTGCCCTCCAGTGAGAACAAGGAGCTGTCCCTACATTTATCGCATATCTGAGCTGCTAATTTTACATTGGTGGGATCAAAACATGTTACAGGTGTTATGATTTAGTTTATATGTATTATGGTTTTGGGATGGGTTTGGTGATGTAGTGGTTTAGTGACAATGATGGGAATATTGTTTTATTGCATTTTTATTCTTTGCTTTCTTTTAAAGCCTCTTGCTGGAGTCAACAGTAGTAAGTTGCAGCTTGACAGCATACATAAGCCATTCTGAAATGTCTGGCAAAACAGAACTCCAAGTGACTATAATAGATTGCTGTCTTATGGCCCCTTAATACATTTATTGCAATGTGATTTTGTAAGCATGATTCCCTTAGGCAGATACATTAACTGGGTGCAGCCAGATGAGGTTTTAGGGATGAGCCAAAATGGTGACTGCAATAGATTGCTGTCTGTTGAGTTCATGCATCTGCCAAAAGCGTCTGGCTCACAAAGATCACACTACAATATATAAATTAAGAGGCCATAAGATCCTTTGTTATTATTCTGGTCATGCACATTTAATATTACAACTCAAATAAAAACATGTGTCTTAAGAGATTCATTAAGGGAGACAAATATGCTGCAGTGGTGATCATCAATAGTAATAAATGCTTAGGCTTTCTGTATATTTATCCCCTTCCAAGAAATGACCTTCATTTTAGGCTTTTTAATTTCAGAGAACATCTATATGGTTTTAAATGTATATCATGCATGTAGCAGTGTAGCTGTTATGAATTGATCCCATACATGTGTCATCTTATTTTGTAATAGTACAAATAGGGGCAACATGCACATTACCAATGAGTACTTAAATTCTTCAGAAGAATATTCCATGTCACATAGTGGGAACCTTTCTGATTCAGTCACATAGTTTCACTTGCTTATTAGACAGGCAAATCAAGCCAGTTGTGATAACCTGAGTGCATCCCACTCAAGTGGCAGACTTATTTGAACATTTAATGGAAATAAGTGGAGCTTTCAGGAAATGACATGTGGTGATGGCTCCTTACTGATGTAATGTTCTAAGTCCAAAAAAATCACATTTTGAATGAAATAAAAGAAATAAGGTCAACTTCATGAAAATCATGTGATCTAACTATACAAGTTCTAATTTTTCATGCTTGCAGAATACATCCAGAAGTGGCCCTGAAGCCAAGCTCTTTAGAAAGCATCGGACTGTGGAAATCCTCCAAGATTCGCTTTGAGCTAATGAGGCTCCATCATGAGAATCATCAATAGTATCCTATTTTTGCTCATCCACATTTAAAAAATTCCATGTTAGATTCTCTCTGCTGCCCTTCAATGTCACCGTGTTGCATTTTTTGACATTCTGGACACTATCACAGAGGCACTTACTCATAATTTGTCCTAGATTCAGCCATGCAAGACTGTCAAGGCCATCATAGAGGCAGAAAGCAGCTAGGCACTTCCCCAGTGTATTTAAATCCTTTTCAGTTGGAATCAACTCCTAATGCAATATTAGAAAGGAGGAAGAACATACTTACTAGCTCTGCAAACATCTTTGCTGAGGACAAGCCTTCCCCTTTCTCTTCAAGGTACTTTATAAAGCTTGGGTGCAGATGGACTTTTAGTGATGAGTCAAAATGGTCTTGGCCTGTGGCTTGAAGTCTGAGTCTTTAGGTAAGTCAGCCAAGATGTAATTGTAGTTTATTTAAATAAACCAGGAAACAATAGCATTTTCCTGTGTAAGCAACTTTGAGTCCTTTACGGTGACAGTGAGGCATGTATATTTAAAATATTGTATTTTGTACTTAATGCAAAGGGATTTTTTAAAATACATTACAGTGAGCCAGTTGGGAAGCCAAACTTAGCTGAAAACTGATAAGGAGTAAATCTATTTTAGCTATATAATTTTGAAGGCTATACAAAATGGTGTACAAAAATGGTAGAATTACTAATGTTTCCTAGGCAGATGCCCAGACACCATAAAATTGTATTTTAATAACACAGTATTTTATTGAACAATTCTATTTACAATACAAAAAGTTCAAAATGAAATACTACTGTTGATTTATTGCAGTTTGATGGCTCAGTTTTAATTTGTACTCATATAAAATGCAAAATAAAATAATTTAACATTCAACAAGGAAGCACAATTTCCTTTCTTGCTGAACCTATAACAACGTTTACAAATTAAACTTAAGAATCCCAAAATGCACACACTGCATTTATTTAATAAAGGTGTTATACAGTACAAAATAAATTAAAAACACCCCCCTTTTAAATGTTTTGTCCTACCCCTTCTTGTTAAACAAAGGAGAACTGTTGAGCCTTCTTGTAAAACATGATCCAAACTATACAAATTGCTAGATGTTTAATGGATATGGCTGAAAAAACCAAAGTACCAGTGACCTTCTCCACAGATCAATTTTAAGCTTGTTCAGTAAATCTGGTTGTAGAGGCAGGTTACCTAAAAAACCTCTCCTGATTATATTTTTTACATGACCTTCACGGTGAACCAAATTAATGTAGTAACAGAAGCTTATGAATATCCTTTTCAAAAGGGATGTCAGATCCTACACAGATTTGGAAAACTGTTAAAATTAAGGATAGTGCAGTGTTCATTTGAGGCACAAAGGGTCATCCTAAGAACCAGAAAACTGATTATCAGGAACAGAGCTGGGAGGCAGGCAGAACATCAATATTATTCTATATCATATGTTTAAATATTCTAAAATATTGTGACATAATATTCCTCTCCCTGTTTGGGGCTATCAGAAATGGCTCAATCTGACCTCATGTTGCCACCAGAAGTTTCCCTCTTCAGGAAACAGTGCAATCCTATGGTAACTGCTGTCCCACTGGCTTCTAGCTTTTCATGCTCAAGACCACAAGTTGCAGAGAAAGCCATGTGCTTGGCAGCAGCAATTCAGTGGCTTTGTGAACCACTATTTTCTGATTGGGGGGGGGGGGTGGTCGGGTAGAGAGACCAGCACCTGTCGTAGCATATTTCCCTGACTGGGTTAATAAGCACTGCATATAGCTACTGAGATGCATGCTCTCTTTGCCAGAGGGAAGCAGCTAGACAAGCATACCACTGTGCTACAGCATGAACGGATTGAAAAGATTGGCTACCTCCTTAAACTTTTAAATGATATTTTAACTAATATTTAAAATTGATATTAGTCTAACTGTAACCAAAATAAATATTTAAATATTTTAAAAATGTGCATAATAACTGTTTTGTTGTTCACATCTCACTTGTGGTATCAGGTCATCTTTATGAATGTGAATACAGTGGCTACTCCTGTCCAATGAAGTCCCTAACCTGGACTATTAAGAAAAACCTTCCTGACATATCCCATGTCATCTCAGCTGCTTCTGCCTCCAAGCCTGTTCGACCTTAAGGGCTAGTGTAGCTGCTGACACAGAAGTTTGTTGTTGTTATGTGCGAAGTCGTGTCCGACCCATTGCGACCCCATGGACAATGATCCTCCAGGCCTTCCTGTCCTCTACCATTTCCCGGAGTCCATTTAAGTTTGCACCTACTGCTTCAGTGACTCCATCCAGCCACCTCATTCTCTGTCGTCCCCTTCTTCTTTTGCCCTCGATCACTCCCAGCATTAGGCTCTTCTCCAGGGAGTCCTTCCTTCTCATGAGTTGGCCAAAGTATTTGAGTTTCATCTTCAGGATCTGGCCTTCTAAAGAGCAGTCAGGGCTGATCTCCTCTAGGACTGACCGGTTTGTTCGCCTTGCAGTCCAAGGGACTCGCAAGAGTCTTCTCCAGCACCAGAGTTCAAAAGCCTCAATTCTTTGACGCTCGGCCTTCCTTATGGTCCAACTTTCGCAGCCATACATTGCAACTGGGAATACAGAAGTTAGGAAGGACTAATAATATAAGGTTGGCTAGAAATCACTCATACCATTTTATTTCTTCAATTCCTGCAGAAACAGGTGCAGCCAGTCAAAACCAGACACCTATTGCAGCTATGGGCAGACTCAGCAAGTGTTCCTGTCATGTGAATCTCTGCACTGGCCAGGAGAATAACGGATAGCCTGTTTGCCCTAATACTTGGCTTCCTAGCTTATTGAGTCCCCGACTACTTCAGTAATTTAAATCTTCAAAACTAACCTTAAATCTTAAGACCGAGAATGCTTGAAAACCATTTTATATTACTGTAACTCCAAACATTTGTACCTGACTGCCAGCAAAGCAATCCTATCATCTCTGCAAAGAAAATAAGTTGTTTTAAGATAATTACCAGTGTCTCCATTAACATAGCCCACCATAAATGCCTGCGTTCTAGCATCACATGCCAGAGATTGGACTAAGAGATGTTCCTACATAAAGAATAATTTCACATTCCTGTTAGGTGTCTTAACTTTAAAGTGGAAAGTTCTTCAAAAGGCCAATCAAACAAAACCAGAAATAGCGAGCATTTTATAGAAGGGTAACTTATTCCACTTTTTCAGTTTTACAATGTTATTTACTGCTATATTACAAACAATTATATACATCTGCTTTGGGAAATAAGTATTTCAACTTCATCGGAACTTATTCTTGTGTATGGGTTTAGAATTACAACCCATGCTGATAATAAACTTGAAGCCCAACAAGAGGCAGGTCACAGGAATCAGAAGACAGACCATTTCAGGCTGAACAAATGGCAGAGGTGTTATGATATACAATCAGAAACCTAAACCCAATCTAGGCCTGGTTAAAAAAAAATGTAGTCACGACTATTGATGCAGTCTTCATATTGAAACTAATGCACTAGAGTGTCTATCTTAAAGCAACATGCTCTAAAGAAGCCCAAGAATGTTGTTTACTTTTCGGGTACTTCTAAATGCAATTCCACTGAAGCGGCCTTTCAGGTTTTATACAGATCTAATATTCTTTGACTCAGCGTAATTAGAACAGTAAAACAAAGCTTTTTAAAATGACAGAAATATAACAGTATGGGAGACATAGTATGAGTACTATTTAAATTTAAAATTCATTGATAAAAAGTTAAATTTGATATAAACTTAGGTGAAATAAAGAAGCCAGCATTTATGACAATGTGCACTATTAACCCTCTTACAACTGGGAGGAACAATTTACTGAACTGGTATTAAGACAGATTTCAATTGAGTCATTTTTAAAAAAAATATACTGGCAATTGGCAGTTATTCCAATTAAACGTAAAAATATGATCTCTTGTTAACTGCTACTTATATTGGAGAAGTTCAGCCTTGCAGAAGTAGTTCTGTATCTGTAGTGCACACAATATAAAAACTAGACCCTAAGTATCATGTTTGTTTGGTGGTGGGCAAGTTTCTTACACTAAACAAAATACATAATGCAAATGTGTTAAATTTAACTGATTTAAAGGATGCAGCTTTTCTCATTAAAGAATTTGCTTAATTTTGATTTCAGCACAAAGTACATACAATCCTAATCACTGTGCAAAGGAGCTAAAACTGTTTTTGGTTCCCCACTCTAGGCATCAATCTCTAGAAGTGATTAAAAAATCTGAATGTAGGACAAATGTATCTGTCATCATCTCTTTACTCCTTTCCAGTAGCTAAATCATTGATGAACTTAAAAAAAAATTGTAGCTTGCTCATTTCTTATGAATGGAAGGTATGAGTAGTTTTATATTTTGGTTTTAAAAGAATCAGAATGGACTGATATTAAAGTTCAATTATTTGAACAGCTCAAATAACAAAACTATTCAATGTTATGCAAACATAATCTATTTCTAACTAAGGTTTTACATGTTTGCATCCTGAAAGACACAAACAGTTGCACTGACCTATATGTTGTTCATCAAGGTGTCTTCTGTGCAGGCACCACCCGATATCATTTGCACAGGCCAGCCACCAGAGCCTCTCTCACAGCTATTTTGGTGCTTTTTTAATACTCTAAGGAGAGCCCCTCCCCTGCAGAGCTCATTAGAGACCATTTCCCAACATAGTCACATGCTCTGCTCCATCCTTCTCTCAGTCCTCCTGAACCACTGCGAGTGTCATAGACATAATTATATCCCATGAACTCATAGCAGGGTAGGAGGAACAAAATGTGCACCTGCAGAGAAGTCACTTTGATGAACAACAGTTCTAGGTAAGTGCACAATGCTTCATCTTCAGTCTCCTGTGCAGTTTCACACTGGGGGACTATAGAGCTTCTTACTGTGGTGGTGGGGTGAGTCTCAGTTGAACAAGGAGTGCAACATGCCTCTGCTAACTGCTGAATCTTTTCTTGCATTCACATCTACAGAATAATGTGATGAACATGTCTAAAGACAACCATGTCCCTACTCAAGTCAGCGAAAGGCTCCCAATGGGTCTCCCTCTGATATGCTCCTGACACTGCCTGTGCTGTAAGCTCCATAGGACATGGTAACTTGGTCCGCTCCAAACCTGGAAATTGATTGCGCCAGAGATACACACAAACAGGCAGAGAATGTCTGAAATATCTAGTCCTACCCAGATAAAACAATAAAGTTTTTTTATATCTAAAGAATGTAGCATTTTCTCAGCCTCAGGGGTAGGGTATGGAACAAGTACAGGGAGTACTATATCCTGAGATAGGTGGAAAGTAGACATTACATTTATTTTTTTTTAAACGTAGACTTGGTCTTGACATAACTAATCTGAAACTTAATAAGCTTCTAATTCTCCCACACTCCTGGCAGATGAGACAACCACAAATGCAACTGCAAAGAACAGGATTAACAACTAGAAGAGCCCATTGGCTCAAATGGGACTAGCATAAGCTGCAGTAGAACCACTGACAAGGACTACTATAGGTGGTCTTGAGGGAATAAATTCAGCAACACTTTGAAGAAACTCTTGGATGCTGGATGTGAAAACAGCATTCTTTCATGCAATAGTAAGCTGATAGAGCTGCTAAATACACTTTCAAGGACAAAACTGATTTGTTAAGGGTACTTTAATACCAGGGCAATTGGGCACTCCTCTGGGTAAACCCCCATTTCCTAGCTTAATTTGGAAAACAGACCCATCTTCTCATATAGGACTTCCTAGTAGAGAGTCTACGTACATTAATTAGGACATTGGCTAATATCAGAGAACCTGAGTTAAGACTGTTCAGAACCCATGATGTCAACCTGATCCTGCCTATCTCATGATGTACCACTGGGCCCAGCAAAGCAGGTCTGCTGCTTGAGGTAGACGTATATATGCCTTTGGACAATTATAAAAGGGTCAGAAACCAAACTTGCCTGGGTCAAAAAACAGTGATCAGGATACATCACACATTCTCTTTCCAAATTTTTGTCAATATCCTGTGAATAAGTGGAAATGTATAAAACATGTTGCCCATTGATCTGATTTGAAAGGCATCTGATCAAAACCTGATATGGAGCAAAATGTTGGGGCTTTTGGATTGGCTTGGGTAGCAAAAAGCCCCACTTTCACAAACCACCACAGTTGAAAAACTGGGTAGATATAATTCCCCTATCCTGCTTACAATATCCGCTCTTCTATTGCTGATGCTTATACATGCATTGCTTGGAGTAAGGGATCCTTGGGCTATAGCCATCTCCCAAATAATAGTGGCTTCCTTACACAGGGCAGCTGAGATTGTGGCCCCTTGCTGCTTTATGTAAGTCATTGCTATCAGGTTGTCTGGTGACCCAAATGACTTCCCCATTGGTAATCTCTGCAAAGGTAAGAGTATAACATATTGAAAATAACTCTAAAGGTTAATATGAAAACCTTTGCTTTAGGTGACCACATATAGAAAGAGAACCATAATGGGCTGTCCAACCTTGTAACAAGGCGTTGGAGGTGATGGAAATCTGACTCTTGTCCTGAATAGTACTCTCAACTAGAAAATTGCTAGGATACCTTCACCAATCCAGCTGTCTAACACTGCCTCTAGGTACTGTGAACCAAGTCTGTTGAGAGTGCAACGCAGGGTGGAATGTACTTAATAACCAATTTTGTCAAGATCGCATTCTATGACATGCATTTGGAGTTGTAGCTGTGATAGAGGCCATTAGACCTACTAATTTTTGAAAGAACAGAAGATTGAAATCCCATTTGCCAGGTGCTTAGACAACACCTTAATTTGCAAAGCTTTTATCAACTGGTAAAAAGGACCTAGCCACTGAAGCATCCAGTACAGCTCCAATAAAAGAAATTTCTGAGAGGGTTCTATGCATGATTTTTTTTTGTATTAATTATCAAGTTGAATTCCTGTCATGCATGCACAACTAAATAAACTTGAGGCTCTAGTTTCTCACAGGGTGGTGCAACAATGAGGCAGGCATCCAATATGAGTAAAATGGAGTATCCATTGACATGCTCCAGGAACAAATTTAGAAAATACCCTTGGGGCTGTACCCAGCCAAACAGCAGAGCCATATACTGGTAAGAAACATGGTTATACTTATAACACAGATATCTGTGGTATCAAGTGTGAATAACTATGAAAAAAGCACCCTGCAGGACAAGAACACTGAACCAGCAGGCTAATGTTAACAGTTTTGAGACAAAGAAATTTTACTTTTTCTGATGTATAGAACAAAGTTCAAATCTCAGATGTAAAATGGGTCCTCGATTTTTTGTGGATACTAAGAAAAACTGACAGTAGAACCCTGTAATGGGATCAGATTTTGTACTGCTTCTTTTTAATTAAGGGATGCCAAGTCATGCTTTAACTTGAGCATACAGTTATTAAGTACCTGGTGCTGGAGGGGTGGTTGCTGCTGCTTTGACACCTTAGGGATGGCTGGCTATTCCTGCACCTGCCTTGTGGTACAGATCCTGAAAAGGGCTGCAGTGTAGGATACTGTGGCAAGCAGGCCTGATGGTAGACATGCCATGCATATGGTAAGTGCAATTAAATTGATAGGACTGCTGAAGTCTATATGGCAAGCCTTCTCAACCAGGGTTTCGTGAAACCCTGGGGTTTCTCGAAGCCTGAAGAATGTTTCAGGGGTTTCTCAATAGTAAGAAAATTGAGAAAGGCTGCTGTATGGAGTATCAGGACCTGCAGTGATGCCAAATAAACAAGCTTGTTTTTCTTGATCTGCGACAAAAACGTCAGTTGATGAGGCAAACCATGTTGTGCCTTCAAATAGAACTCTGGTGTCAAGAAGGGAAGGCTCTGGAGTGTAACCAGGCATGTCTTCAACAGTTCAAGTGCTGATGCCACAACCTTGGAAGAAGAGTTAGCAGCATGCCTGCATAGATCTGTTTAGATAGGTGCAGTACCTCCACTTACAGCACTTTAACAAGGTTTCTTATCCTCAGACAGTATTTCTGTATCTACTCTCAAAGGAACAACTGGTACCCTCTATAATTGAACTATTGTTGGTTATACATTAGTGCAGTGAAGAAAAAGCTTTTCTATCAGTTTTTCTTTCTTCTTTATCAGCTGGCAAGGAATGTATGCCTAAGTGTTGTCTTCCATGTTTCTCTTTGGCTATGAGGGACGAAGCCAGGGGGATGACTGAACAAATAAGTAAGACCTTCCTGTTACATCATACAGCTTCTTTATCTACAATGCTGGCTGGCTTTTGGCAGAGACAATATCCGTGATACTTTCTAAGATGGGGAAGGCGAAGATTGCAGGTCACTCCACACAGAGCTTCCCCAAGATCTTATCTTCAGGTTTAGGGTTTCTGGAGCTCATTTCTATATCCAGTGGCCATGCTATGGGCCTTGCCCAAACAGAAAAGGAATACGAAATGTTCATCCAATTAGGTCTTCTTTTAACCACATTGGGTATATATTTAAAACAAAGATTTCTGCGACATTTCCCTACTGAGGGAAAAAATCCAGTAGCCAAGAAAGTTCTTGAAACTTGAAAGTCACAAAGCTGAAGAGAAGTACATCCAAACTAATGGTAGCAAGAAAGGATTGAGGGAGGGAGGGAAGGAGAGGCTGGCCCTCTATGCATAGCATGTGACCACTGGGCAGGAAACTGTCTCTAATGAGCTCTGCAGGGGAGGGACTCCCCCTACAGTATTAAAAAAATAGAACAGTAAGAAACAGTCCCGTGGCTGGCCTGCGCATCCACTGTTCCATACAGGACTGCATAGACAACTGAAGAACTATTATATAAATGATCATATACCCATTGCAAAAAAACCAAACCAAAACAACCCACACACTTGTTCTATACTCTTAATTCTAAGGATTCCCTCTTAATGAATGCACCAAACTCTGATCCAGTTGTACCCTTCAGAACACAAAAAGTGCCAGTACAGGCACAACACAAAACCATGGTTTAATTAAACTGAATACAATTAACTGACTGAACTCAAACCACTACACTATCGTTAGTAAGGGCACCTTAAAACATGCTCCAAAGCTAGGAACTGAAACCGGTTTATTAACCAGCTAGTCTTGAATATGATTTTGTGTTACATGTGTTAAGTCACTATCTTGACTTAATTCTGGATTGTTTCCCAGTGATGTCAGGGCATTCAAGTAAGACTGGGATGGGGTGTGATCTGCTTAACATATCTTGTATGCTTTGGAGCAGTGGTCCCCAACCTGCGGGCCGCAAAGGCCATGGCACCGGGCCACGGTTCCCTCTCCCCGCCCCCCCCCCCCCGCAGTAAAAAACTTCCCAGGCCGCAAGCTTGCGGCCCGGGAAGCTTCTTACTGCAGGAGGGGGGGAGAGGGAATCAGGGCTGCGCCCGCGCATTGCGCATGCGTGGCCCGGCCGTGCATGTGCACATGTGCGGCCCGGCCGCACATGCGCGATGCGTGGGTGCGGCCGTGCATGTGTGATGCGCGGGCGGGGCAGTTGCCCTGCCGGTCCCCAGCCTAAAAAAGGTTGGGGACCACTGCTTTGGAGCACAGACAGGAGTTTAGGTGGGGCACCAAGTTTGTATGTAGTGGGATGTAGTTAAATACAGCAGATTATTTTCTTAGAAAGAAAGGGTTAATTTTTTTAAAGGCCTTCCACCTTCCTGCCAAGAAAGAAGAGAGGGATATCACTTAGACCAGGGGTAGTCAACCTGCGGTCCTCCAGATGTCCATGGACTATAATTCCTATGAGCCCCTGCCAGCATTTGCTGGCAGGGGCTCATGGGAATTGTAGTCCATGAACATCTGGAGGACCACAGGTTGACTACCCCTGACTTGGACCAATGCCTTTCTGAGAGCGATTTAACACTCCCAAGACAAGTTTCCATGTCTTTGTTTTGACTGTAGCCAATGATATGCAAGCTAGTGATGCTGTGACACTTTTCCATCAGTAGGGTACTGCAAGGGAGACATTACCAGCCAGGTCTCTGGTGAGGAGACGGGGAAACAGCAACACTGCTGAAACCAGATTTGCCAAAATCAAGATTTGACTACTGTAAAAAATTTTCCAGGTTGTGATTATGATAAAAGGATTCAGACAAACCAGTTAAACCCTGACTCACATATCCTCTGAACTGATCCAAGGAGAGGAAAAAGACTGTGTGATAAGAAAAAGAAAAATCAATAGAATGACGATGAAAAGTCTACACATCTGTTTCTTCTCAAGAAAAGATTGACCTGGGGGGGGGGGATGTTCTGCCTTTACAATTTACTGTATCAGGATAAGGGGACTTAAAGCTTCACCTCTCAAGGCACAGTGCGAGTCATTCTTACAGGCATTCAGTTAGCTAAAGTAATTATTGTTTTAGAATTCTTTTTTATCATTGAACTTTATAAACTTGTAGATATTTTATAAGAATCCACCAGGGGAAAACCCCAAAATTTTAATAGTGAAAATTCAGTGCTTATCTGTTTATATTGATACAATATAGGTACAAAATTCTTCTGCCAGTTACTTTCCCCCCTAGCATCTGACAATTTACTGTGTGCCTTCTGGGATCATCTTCTACTGTAACTCATGCATTATAGGGGAAACAGAAAGTTGTCAGCCATACCTATTTCAGAATAATCATAATGCAAAATTTAGTGGTACATCCCACTTCAAATTAGCTTGATTCATATAACGGGTGCTGTCAATTGTTAACCTACATTTGTTATTACCCAATATAGTACTTTTACTGATTTATTAGATCTCACTGCAACTGCTTTCTTCCTACATATTTCCTGAGTCAGGTATTAGAAAAGGGAATTTTGGTGTATCCGAGTATGGTTTTAGTGCTTATGTGTGGACTAGATATGCTTCTGTTCTATTGCATGTCTCAACACTTAAATCGATCTTTATCTAGGTCACTTCTGCTCTAAGTTACATTCAGTTGTTTAGAAGCCAAACATCAAGCTAGTACATGTTAAGAATAATCACTCTCTACAAACAGATCAACTTTTAACTGACCAATTTTTTTATGCACACAGCGACATTTAATGTGATGACTCAATAATGTAGACAGGCTTCCTTTGAACATGCACAACCAGAAAGAAGCATGTACCACTTGCATCTCATTGGGCCATCATCACTGCACATGACAGCCATATGGTACGCTGCTGCATCATGATGTTATATTGGGCTTCATATGGTACCTTGTGGCTTCTGGATAACTGGTACTTTGGGGCTTTATAAGAGTTTTCTGGACTCCAATTCTGCACAAATCCTACTACAACTTAGCTGTGACTTGTGTGCTTTGACTGAGAAAGGTCATGATTTTTGTTAATGACTTCAGACTTTATAATTAAGGCCAAGAAGGAAAAAGCAAACTGATGCAAAATATTGTAGTGTTCCATCACAGCGCTCCTCAAACAGAGAAGACTTCTCACAAAATTTGATCAGGCACCTGTAAAAACAAATAATGTTAGTCAGTTTTCTGGACTTCAATTCTACTCTTAATCAGTTACTTATATTTAAAATGCAGTCTGAAAAAATATTCATCTGTTGTCTGACTACAATATTTTAAGGCAAGTAGCTTATTTCTCTCCAAAACACAATTGAAGTAGATCTAAAAGTCAGGTCCAGTGACATACAAGCTCAAATACACAGCCAAATAATTATCCCCACCATCCAAATACAGTAAACCATAATGTCAGAAATATACAAAGGCAGATTTGCAATGTTTTAGAAGTGTGCAAGAATTATTTATAGTTATTTACAGCCTCCTTAATTCTTCTTATACAGGATTAGGGGTGTGCAATAAGGAAAAAACCAGTATTTTTCAGCTTTGGGTATTTTGAGCCTTCCAAAAATTGGTATTTCCCAACACTCCTGAATCCCAGTACTGGTATGATATATTCATTTGGTAAATATTCAGAAATGCCAATTTTTTCCAGCTCCATTATAGCCTAAGGGGACCATTACAGTAAATGGTCCCCATAGGCTATAATAGTGAATTGACTGAGGGGTATGTGTGGCTTTGGAAGGTTGGGTTGTGCTTTTAAGTAGAGGCATCAAATTTGCAGCATGGCAGCTGGTTCATCTCTTTAAAAACCTCCAAATTTGAAAAGACAGGATCAAGGAACAGGACTAAGGGTCCCCAAAGAAGGTGCCCCCATCATCCATTGGTTCTGATGGAGGGGGGGAAGCATTTAACACACACCCCCATGCACCCCCAGGAAGCAATTGTTTATTTTCATGCAGCACTGACAGGGAAGATGATAACACTTGGCACTCCTTTTTGTACAATTTTTCAATGCCCGTGCACACACATGCATACACACAGAGTAGGCAAGGCCACAAAGTTAAAGCACTTCCACTATTTATGTAATTGAAAAAAATCCTTGTGGGGAAGGCAAACAATCTGAAGTTTGGAAGAAATGGACCCCATCTCATGGAGGAAGAGAAGCGTGGAGCACAGAAAAGGAAGAACCAGCAGGCAGAACTCCTCCATGGTACACCATGGAAGCCAAGCCGGATGCACACATGGAGCCAGAAGGCTGGGCAGGCAAAGACACAGTCAACTTGTAGCTGGCCAAGCAGGGGCAGCCTGAGTGGTTTCAAGAGCAGCAGCTCCTGGCAGCATTGTTGCACCTCAGAGGCTTTGCCCAGTGCTCGTGGCCAGGCAAGTAGACAGGGCTACTGCTGGCACATAGTGGCCACATCATCTCCTCTTAAGGCTTTGGTGCAGAGGCTCCTTGCACAATGGAGAAGTTCCTGCAGATCATACCTTACTCTTTTGCCACTTCCTCAAGCTGCTCCAAAGCATTTAAACTTTAGAGGGAATGCAGTCCGTTTAAAATTTAAATGCCTTCTGCAAGTCATAGTGGTACAAGTAAACTATGAAGGCCCTTAATAGGCTCACAGTCCCTTTAAATGTCTTCTCCAAGCTGAGAGCTCACTCAGAAGGTATTTAAAGGGACTGAAAGCCCTTTACAGTTCAGCTGTGGCTGACACTCCCAAAAAATCCCAAGTATTTTCAGGCTTGACTATTTTGGATAGTCCAAAAAAAAAAAAAACAACAACAACAACCTTTGGCTAATTTTTTTCAGGAATTTCAGGTGGATTAACTGAATGTGCACCCCTAGTAGGGATACAATGCACTTCTTATGAGAGTCAAACAAACGAAGGTTTAGCAGTCTTGTGCCTTCTTGGTGAGGGTAAAGAAGTAATCCATTTAGATTGGACTTTGTCATAAGACCAATTAAACGGCACTCTAAAGGTGAGGAATAGCCTCCACACACCTGTGTTCTTAGTGTACCAAGGGTGATATAGACATCCCTTCCTCACTGAACCTATTTTCTGACTACAGAAGATAACAGAGGAAATGTTATCTTGAATATTATCAAAAGTCCAAGCAGGTGAATGTTCCATAGATTATAAAGCATTTTGGACTGAAGGAGTTCCACCTGATAAAGGAAACCCAAAGTGGTCCCTATAAATCTGATGTAACCTGTCTGCCAGGAAAAGACTACTACACAATGCACCAGCTGGCAGTTCAAGGAACACTGAGTCCCAGTCACAGAACACATTGTTTCAATCTCAAAGTCAAAGGAGACCAAATCCAAGAGAGTTGGAAACTTTTCACAAGAAGTTCACTGGTTAATAGACCCAGCAGCAGTATAAAGGTATAGTACTGGATTTGAAAACACATCTTCAGACCATAAGCTTGAAGTACCAAAGTGTCAGTATTCAATTACCAAAAAACTTTACTTCCCTCTACCTCATAAGTCCTGCTAACCAGAATCAGTTTTATAAAACATCAGTTTTATAAGTGCAAAATATATCAGCTTAGCCATTTACTATACTGAACACAATTATGACCAGGCACAGAAATAATTGAGACATCTCCTGCCCCCCCCAAAAAAACCCCACAAAAAAAAAACTCGCTAGATCTTCATTCCATTTTTCTCAACAGCCTTTCCATACAAACTGGAGAACCATGAAGACATCTTGTGCAAGTTTATATAGTCTTAAACCCCTAATGTTCAATAGCAACCTTATCATTTCAAGTATCAAAACGTTACAAGCAGGGAACCTGTAAGAATTGGTGGGAGGCATCTTATTTCTTCTCCCCGCTATTTCCTCTGTACCTCTTCTGAAAGCCCCATTTCTTTCTCCTTCTTCCCACACACCATCCAGCCTACCTTTATCTGCCTTTCACCAGCAGTCTCTTCCCAGTGAGACTGTTGCACAGCAAATCTGCTGGTCTGAGTCAGGTGCCAGCCACTGGGCTAGGCTCAAGTTGTGCAGTGGGGAACCTTCAAAGACTTATTATAATTAATTATTCATTTCTAGACTCCCCTTCCAAGACTAGAAGAGGGAGGTTCATTTTCCTGTGTTCCCTCCCAGACTATTTCCTCTTTCCCTTTCCTAGCAGCCTGCATATAACCATTCCCTGCTTCCTTCTCTCCTTCCCACCCACTAATTAACCTACTTTTTATCTGCCCATCTTCACCTATATGTATTTATCTTCCATCTTTCTCTACAAAAGAGATCCAAAGCAGCTTACATCTTTCTGCTCTCCTCCATTGTGTCCTCACAAGTCCACTGTGAATGTGTAACTAGTCCACTGTCAGCCAGTGAGCTTCCACAGTAGAATGGTGATTTTATCCTGGGTCTCCCAGATCCTAGTCTGAAACTAACAACTACACCACACTGGCTTTCATAATGTGGCTGCTGTTGAAAAGCAGGAAGCAATCAAGCCTGGGTGAGTCACATAAGTTGGGTGATATCTAATTGCAGGATGGCTGTTGCTGACAGAACAGGCTTGAATACTTACACCACAGTTATGGTTTTCTAACAATACTCCAGAAGCCATTTGCTTCTTAAATCTACAGATACCGCTTCTCTTATTTTGAAGAGTTATAATCCCCCCAAAACAAAGAGTAAGGGGAAGTTAGATTTCATGTATTTCTGGTAAAACATGAGACTCTTCTCGGGTTTCTAGGTAAGATATCTCACATCTGTTCAAGGTTTAAAACTCCACATTTAAGTATCAGCAGATGGAACCATGTTACAAATCAGAGACATTGACAGCATTTCTTTGAACAGAATTTTTCCTTTCTGCCATCACATGCTGAACTTTTAAGGAAACCTTTCTGTCAAAAATGGATATTTTGGGGTCTCTTTTTCAATGGCCAGACCTATGCACAAGACAGCAGCAGCACTGCAAGACTTACTTTCATCATCTGAATCGAATCCAAAGAGTGTCTGACACTTCTTTTGTGCAAGGTGAAGCTGAAGTGCTTCCGAGTTACAGTAGATGGTCAGGCATTTGCTGCATCGTAACCTCTCTGACTTGCTACAAGTTTTATCTTGCTCTAAATGAGCATCTACCTTGTCCACCAAAGTTTTTCTACGTTTTGGCATGCTAATGTACCGTTCATCAAGGTAACTTGGAGGCAATGGTCTAACATAGGGTTTTGTTAAAATTAAGCCATATGAAGTGTTTTCCGTTATCTGATTTGGTTTGGAAGGTGACTGTGAGACGGTTGTAATACTGTTTGGTAGAATATCATTACAGCTGTGTAAATCTTGCAGAATGGATCCATTTTCTGTCTCTGTGCTGTCAGTCACTTTTTCCAAAGCACTATCTGAAGGAGCCTGTTCCAGTTCACTATGTCCATTGACTAACTGGTTACTAACGTTACAGTTCTCAGAATTTGGCTCTATTGCAGGTATCTTTTGGTCTATCAAGTTCACAACTATAGCAGTATCTTCACATGCATTTTCATTCCCATTCTGTGTTAAACTGTTTATTTTTTTCTCGCTCTGGATGTAAGTCTTTGGTTCTGTAGAATCTTTCCTTGCTTTCCAAGTTGGAACTGGCAAGTCTATTGCAGCCTCTTTTTCATTACTGCTCTTTGCATTTTCTTGGATGCTGCTCTGAGATTCCAAAGCAATATCTGAAGAATTATTTTCATTGACCTCTTCAGGCTGATCCGTTTTGTTTGAATAATGTTGAGCTTCATGCTCAAACAGCAATGAAAGGTCCTCAAAAAGTTCAGGGCACTCTGCAAAATTACACTGAGCTTTAAACTCACTGTGACTTTTTGTATGCTCTGCAAGTTCAGTGGACAGCTTAAATCTTTGATTACAATTAAAATGTAAACAAAAATGTACATTTGGATATACATGTTGCTTTAGATGATCAATAAAATGTTGGCAATCTAAAAATTTTCTCTGACAAAAGCGACATTTTCCTCTATTTGACTTCATTATATGCTCTTGCACCTTCAGATCCGTGGGATGAGCTTTCCGCGCATGCTTATTCAAAAACCTAATCTTCTTAAAGACTCTAATGCAGCCATTTGCAGGGCACTTGAAGTTGCCTGCTTGGTCCATAATGTTCAGGTCATTTTGAGGGCATATGACACCATTTATTCTATGAAGTATGGGGAGCTCATTACTCAAGCTGGCATCACTTTCTGGCAATACTTCTGTAGTTTCTGGCTCAGGAGTGTTATTTGAACAGCTATCACAACTACCATTTTCAATAATGATATCCTGGTTGCTCATATGATTTTCAGTCACAGCCAATGGGAGTTCAGTGTTCTGTGCCTCCTGAGCAGTACTTGAAATGCTAACTTCCATTTTGTTATCCTCAGAGTTCTCCAAGTTCCCATTTTCAAGAGGAACATCTGGACCAGAGCACCTTACTTCATTTACATCAGATTTTTGATCATGACATGGAAAAGTGAGTTGATGCCTTGTCATCTTCTTGATGTGATTCTTTAAGTGCTTAAGCATTACTCCTTTCTGCCTGAATTTTCTGCGGCACATTACACATGAAAAACTGCCCTTTTTCTGGTGAGCCTGTGCATGCCTCACAATATGACCTCCAAGAAATTCCCTGTTGCATAGCACACAGAGGTGCCTAGGTACATTGTGATCAACTTTAGGTGATCCAAGAGCTATGTGGTTCTTTCTGGAATTACCATGACATATGGACTGTGCTGCAGAAAGGTCTTCATGGCCTAGTTCTCCATTGCTTACATCTGCTATGCAGGAATTATCACTACGCAATGCTCGGCGTGGCAGCTTCTGTGTACTAGCAGAAGAACGCCCCAGTGTACTTTCATTTAGGTCAACTGTTGCTTTGTCCCTTAGCAATGCTAAACAGTTCTGCTTGATCATCAAGAAATTCCAGAACTCAGGGTCAAAAAACAAACCCTTTTTCAAAACTGGAAGCAACTCAAAACGCACACGATTCTGAACAGAACTGATCTGCTCATTGTATTCTTCATCTACATGTTTATATAGATGTTCAACAGTGTGGTAGGATTCCAAAGTGCGCTCGAGAAAAAAGACGGAAAGAGCACATATTCTGACAATCTCCAAATCGTTAGGCAAGAAGTATGCAATAGATTTGTATATTAGACATTTCACTTTGGGGTCATCACGGAGATCCAACTGGAGAGCACTTCCGCATATTTCAACACAAATCTGCAAACCATCCTTGCCAACCTGTGGGAAAGAATAAAAGCCCATTACTCTAAAAGTTGCATTACAACATGCAGACATTGCACTCCTAAAAAAAAAGAATGAAAGAAAGAAAGACTAAAACTTGACAGAATTCAATTTTAAACAGCAATATTTTAGATTTAGTAATCATGTAGTAAACACAGATGGTGCATGGGAGTATACAAGAGTATGTGGTTTGATAAGCATGTTGATCCTAAGCCATAAAGGGCTATAAATGGCTATATATATAAGAGCCTCTTGTGGCGTAGAGTGGTAAGGCAGCGACATGCTGTCTGAAGCTGTCTGCCCATGAGGCTGGGAGTTCAATCCCAGCAGCCGGCTCAAGGTTGACTCAGCCTTCCATCCTTCCGAGGTCGGTAAAATGAGTACCCAGTTTGCTGGGGGGTAAACAGTAACGACTGAGGAAAGCACTGGCAAACCACCCCATATTGAGTCTGCCATGAAAACGCTGGAGGGCGTCACCCCAAGGGTCAGACATGACTCGGTGCTTGCACAGGGGATACCTTTACCTTTTATATAAAAACCAGTAACCAGTGCAGGTGATGAAACACCCGAGTTAAATGTCTTAAGTGGCTGATCCTATGTAAGAGTCTTTCTCCTACCAAACAGAAGGTCTGAGATGTTTTCAAAGCCAGCCACAAGTAGATCATGCCACAGTATTCTGCACATTCTATATACAAAACCAGGTTCTAAGTTTAGTTTAATGTGCAAGTTAAAGGCTACTTTTTTCAATTCTTCATTATTCTTAAGTACCACTTTATTAACAATCACAGTCACACATAATCTTAAAGTTCACAATTCTGTTAACCAGCTTCCCAGTATGCTGAAGATACTTCTGCATTCACATATTCGTTATATAATTTTCTGATAAATATATTTAATGGAATAGGATTTAACTTTCTCTCTAATAAAACCTAGGATTTTTGGAACAATCCATTTACCTCTAACAGATAATGACTTGGATTCAAAGTGCCACCAGAAGAGTGCCATTAGCAGACATTTCCTGCTCTCTCTTCCCACTTTACCCACTGAAATGCTACTCTTCATGACCAGAGGACCTATATGAGCCTATGCAAAGGCAAAAGGGAAATCAGCAAAAAGCCCCCTTCAGTTCTTGGAGGTGCTTTACCATGATGGAAAACAACCTATGGATCAAGCCCTTCATCCCTCATCAATAGTAAACTACGAAAGCATGTCAAAATCTGCTTGCCCTTAATAGTTCCATGGTAACACAGCACCAGGGTCCACCTAAGCTATGACTAATTAACCAGTATGTAAAATTATAATTCAGAATGGGTTTGCCACCAGTTTACATTAATTATGATTAAAATTAATTCCCATTCCCATGCTAGATACTGCTTAAGGAAACTTTCCCTACCTCTTCAGCCTCTGCTGAAAGCTGTTACCAGTGTCTATGCACAAGCTCTGGTTGTTATTGTTGTTAGGTGCGAGGTCGTGTCCGACCCATCGCGACCCCATGGACAATGATCCTCCAGGCCTTCCTGTCCTCTACCATTCCCCGGAGTCCATTTAAGTTTGCACCTACTGCTTCAGTTACTCCATCCAGCCACCTCATTCTCTGTCGTCCCCTTCTTCTTTTGCCCTCGATCGCTCCCAGCATTAAGCTCTGGTAGCAGAGCTTAATTCAGCAAGCAATACCATAGCTTTACTTTCCACTATTAATCAGGATTAGGATAGAAAAAATGGTTATTGCTAGCCATAGTTAACATTAGAACTGTACCACTTCTGTGTCAGATTCCCTACTTTTTATACATTTATTTTATGCCCTTCATTTGTGGACTTAATTTTATTCTATAAGTTTTCTACAATCTAAAAAAATACACTAGTATGAAATGATGTTTTAAACAGTTATCTGTTCTCCTGTTGCAATGATAATTTAACAAGTACTTGCAAACACTTCATAGAACATGTCTAATGTAAAAAATAGACCATAACTTACTTCATCTTTAATAACTTTCATGAAAGGGAAAATAACTCTTATATTTGTAGCTATTCTTAGAAGATGGTAACACTGATCTACAAATGCTTGTTTTGATGGATTAGATTTAAGTTGTAGTTTGCTCCAAATAAAGATCAGTTCCCTATAAATAGACAAAATACAACCTATTAGTATGATTTAGACAGACTATACTTTGAAACACACTGTAATGATACTTGTGCTAGTAACGCAACTAGAAATCCATGTTTCCTAATATACTTGTAGCATACTGTAAAACTAAATCTGATGAATGCTTATCTGAGTGTAACTCATTATACCAAAATTTTGCACAGAGGTTTAGAGCACACTTCAACACCATTTGTAAGTCAGTTATTCCAAATATTCTACAAAGCAATTCCAGGTAGAAAACAAATTCTGTATAATTTCTCAGTTTTGCTTCTAAGGATGACGGCCCAGCAGGTTTGAATTAAATGTTCCCTCCAGGAGCCTTAGCTGAAACTTACTTGGGGGAGGAGGGCAGGAATTTGATTGTTATAGTGCAGTGGTCCCCAACCTTTTTATCACTGGGGACCAGTCAACACTTGAAAATTTTACTGAGTCCCGGGGGGTAGTCTTTTGCCAAGGGACATTGCCGCTGCCGCTTTCCCGCCGGTGCCCCTATCTTCTTGCCACCCGCTGGGGGACATTGCCAGTGGCAGCTGCGCAGTGCCATGCCAAGGGGGATCCCTAGCCATGGCGGCTGCCGAAGAGCACCAAAGGTGAGCCGGCGGCAGAGTGGCAGGGCAGCCCCCAAGGCAGCAGCCGGGGAGGAGGACAAGGAAGAGCCGCGGCCCGGTACTGACTGATCCATGGACCGGGGGTTGGGGACCGCTGGTTTAGTGGATTGTGGAGCTACTTATTCAGCGATTCCTGCTGTGCCTCACGGTAAATCAAAGAACAAAACTATAGTAATGGGCAGTGATGGAAACCCAGAAGGTACAAAGCTATTGTATTGAATTGCAAGGACAAAGAGTGATTCTCCAATTTTGACTGGCACCCAATGTCTAGTTGCTTGATTGGAACAAGTTTTTTTTGTCTAAATTATTGCAGCTGGGAATGTGGCTAAGACTCACTTAATGTAAATTGTGCCAAGATCTGGACTTTCTGAAACTATAAATTCCAACAGGAGATCTCACTTTGTTGCCCAGGCATTCCAGCAGATTTCAAGCTCACTGGACATTAATTGGAAGTTACACATTACAGAGGCCGAATTTCAGTGGACAAATTGGGAGAATGAACTGAACCAAAATAGATTCTCGGACCAACGCTGCCACCCCTCCCACCCAACCTGTTGTCCAGGACTGGTGGAGGACAGAAAACCCAGGCAGGGTAAGTTTCCCCAGGGCTACCATTTTACCCTCTCATGCCCAGTTTTCCATCAAGCAAGCCAGGTCCATAAGTTGCCCTACAAAGAAATGATGTAGGTTTGCAATCTTATTATTTATGGACCTGGCATTGCCCAACACCAATGTCAAAGAGACGATATTCTTCCTCGCTCCACCATAATAATTTCTCAGAATGGGCTGGAGGTTAGAATGAGCTTGTGCCTTCTTGCATCTCCTATCCCTTTTTTTTTAACCTCCTTCTCCTATTACCATACTTCCCTCATCCTCCGAACACTCAGATCCCCAGCTCTTGGCTACCCTCATTACCACCTACTTCACCCTCTTCCAGACTCCTCCACTCCTTCCTCCAACAATTCTAATAACAGTATCTATCCTAGTCTCGCCCTCCATTCTGATAATATCATACAATCAATTGCACAGATAAACTCATTAATTTGATTCAAATCAACCAGCTTAGTTTAAAGGTCCATCTCTTTTATTTCCCTACAACTGTGCTATCTCCAGGGGGTACTGGGTGAGCTGTGTAGTTCTCCTTACTACTGGTCCTGGGAGCCTTTAACACCTATGCAGAGAAGGCCAGCTCCTTGCAAAATTCAGACCTCATGTTAAGCCATGGCTATGCTGGAACTCACCCAATTTGTAGCTGGCCCAACACATCAAACAGGTCACACCCTGCATTAGATCTTTGGAATGAGGATAAATAGTGGTCCATCCAAACAAATAAGGTGCCATGGTTGGACCACTCTGCCCTAAAATTCTGGCAGTTTGAATTACTTTTTAATATTAGGATTACACCTACTAAACTTTTGGTATATTTCACAGAGTGGTGACTTTTAACAATATCTCACTATGTGAGTTCCACATTAGACACTCTTATATACAATACATCAGCTGGGGCATCACTTTCCAGCAAATAACCATCACTTTTATTTATATTAATTAATTATATTAGCCGATAATATAAAAATATATTACAAAATATTTTTCATAACATCTTTTATTATATTTTTCAGGATTTTTAAAAATCATCTAGCAAGCCTTAATGTTAGATTTTTACACTGTACAAAAGTACATTTAAACTTACTGGACCACTGAAGAAGACCCTTTGGAGTTGAAACATGTCTGGTTTGTCCCTTATATGTTCCATGTGTTAGTGTAAATTTTGTGTTTGCTGCATTAGACAATATCTATAATTGCAATTTTATCAATGTTTTTAACTTTTATTATATGCATGTGATTAGAAAAAAATATCTGTATTTTAAACAAGAAAAGTTTTGCAGCTCAACCTTGTCCAGTTGGGTTTTTGTTTCCCTTCTTGGTCATTTAATGCTGGGACTCACCCAATTTATTGCTGGCCTGACACATCAAGCAGGTCACACCCTGATCTGATCTCTGGAATATGGATAGTGGCCTAGTCCAAATAACTAGTGTCATGGTCAGACCACTTCGCCCTAAAGGTCTGGATCAATATAACACCCTTGCACTGTATAGGTGGACAGTACTTCAATCTTGTCCAGGGAGACGGGCCAGATCCAAATTTAAAACAATCCTGAAATTCTTATGGGGTTAACATCTGTCCCCACCTTAGGGTATAGAATTTGGTCACTCTATTGAGCTGGAGAGGGTGTCCTGGGGGATGGGACTTGAGGGATTTTATTTTCTGTCATTGTTTTATTTTGATTTTATCTCTGATATAAATCACTGTAACCTGGCTGGCCTGGAAGTGGCAGGTAACAAATCTAATAATAAAAATAATAAATAAACCCAGTTCAAATTTCTAGTAGGAGGATTATCACCAACTAAAAACTATGACATGAAGAATTTCATATAACTAGAGAAAAAGTAGCATGCTTTTAAAGTATTCAGTACCACACAATTCCTTTCAATACCTGTTTTGACTAATAGTGTAAATTCATGGATTCTGCAGTGAGTACCACTGCAGTATGCCCCTACATTCTGGGCTACTATCAACAGACAGCTACACAGGAAAGAAAAATGACATGCACCCAAAAGGTAGAAATCAGAATGCATTATTTAACTATGGCAGAAAAAAATTATTGCTCTATCAATTCTTTGTAGTAATATAACCTGTAAAATGCTCAGAAGGCTGTATCACTAGAAAGTAGGCACTTACCAGATGCAATACATATTTCCTTTTTGAAGATGGGGAATAAGGAATGACTCACACAGATACAAGGCTAAGGCAGTCTTCCCTTCTTTTGCAATATTGCAGATGATTTCAACACCATCCATACAGTCAGTTTTTACTAAGTGCTGTAAAAGCAAAATGAGATAAATTAAGTAACTGGGACTAAAATATGAAGAACACCTCCCTGGAAGTAAGTCCTACTGAATAAAACAAGATTCACTTATTGGAGAAAGAAAGGAAAAGAAGTGCAAATACATTTCTCTTAAAGCCTGGATCCAAAGTCCCCCCTGTGCAAGCAGAAAAGAACATGCAGTTGCACAAGAAGGGAGAGTGCCTTTCAACTTCTCCTTGCACAATGCTTCCTTTATGTCCTAGGACATATGCTCCTCAGGAGCAACTTTTGGGGAAGGTGGTACGCAGAGATACAGCAGGAAAAGACAGCTGAGAAAAATCTGATGTATAAAGCAAAGTTCTAAGGATTTCTTAAGCCAACCCAGAATATCATTTTTTTAATTGTTATCCACAGTGAATTTTTTTATTTAATGGAATAGTATGATATAAAACACTTTTATATTAATTCTAGTGGCAAAGCCCGTTTGTAAGAACAGGCTTTGAAAGGGTCGCAACAGCCAAGGCGCCAGCGAGGCCTTTGCAGGCCTTTGGGAAGCACCCCCTCCCCCCCCCTCCCTCGGCCGCATGGCTTACCAAAGGCCTTGCAAGCACACCCGGGGCCTGTGTGAGGCCTTTGCAGGCTTTTGGGAAACACTCCCTCTCCCCCCCCCTTGGCCGGATTGCTTCCCAAAGGCCTCGAAAGCACACCTGGGGCCTGTGCAGGCCTTAGAGAAGCACTCCCTCTCCCCCAAAAAACATTTGCTGTCTTTTTTCATGAAGAGAACAGCCCCTCACTTATGATGGAGGAGCTTGAACTCAATCCATTTGCCCACTTATTGTCCTATTTTAGTGTCATATATAATTTCCTTTATAAACACAAAAGGATAAGAAGCATCACTAAGCAAAATATTTACTAAAAACTGTACCTCTTGAAATAACTGATCTTCCAGTGATGACATAGAAAGACACATGAAAAATGCTTGATGGAAATATAGGTTTTTGCTAATTTCAGGATGATTCATGCAAGATTTGATGAGAGACATTGCCTCAGGGATGCGTTCACAGGCAATAAGGTATCTGGCACGCAATTCAAAGAACAGTGGATTTTCAGAATTTAAGAATCTGTTAACTGGCAAAGAAAAAGACAGAAATAAATTAGATTACATGGATCTTACATTAAAAAATTAAATTTAATATATACATAAACATGAAGAGTAATTGTTAAACTGAATTAAGATTAAGTCATTAGGAAAAGTCTATCCACAAAGGGCTGTTTTTCTAAGAAACATATACAGATAGTAGACTCAAGCCTATGCTCTCAAAAGAAAAGCTAGTATGCCAGTTATTCACAAAATGAGGACATGCACATGAATAATTTTTGGTTATTTTCCCCTCTCAAGCTAAGCAAAATGGGAAGTCTAGATTCAATATTTACTTTAACACCTTCATGCAACTGAGCAGCCACTTGGCTGGTTCTAATGGCTTAGATCCTAACCATGTTTTTTTGTGGGTAGAAGGCACTTCTACAGGGAACAGTAGGAGAAAATTTTCATCATTTTTCTTTCCTTCAACCCTGCCACCTATACAGTTCTTGGACATCCTAACGAGGAGGTGAGCTCCCATCAGTGGTGGTCTTTAAGCAGTGGCTGGACAGATACCTATCATGGATGCTTTAGTCTGAACCTGCATTGAGCAAGGGGGTTGGCTGTTTGTCCCCTTACAACTCTATGATTCTATTTCTCCCAAGTAAGGACAAAATTGCAAAGGCTTGTGGAGCAAGACAAGTATAGTTTCGCTGTGTTTAACCATTACATTTAGACACCATGTCTATACGTAGAACAAAACAGATGACAGGACACCACCTTGGGGTTGACTGTTCTAAAATTATTCATCAATGAAGCAACCACTCATAACCAATGAATTTCAGATGTAAATTAAGATTCAAGCTGGCAGATTCAGATTGCAGCAATATCCCTAAAGTATCAAGAAAGCAACCTGCAGGCAATGAAGTGATAAAATGCATTATAACCAAGATGGCTAGCTGTTTAAAAATCAACAGCAGACCCTTCTGTGACCTTGTAAGTCAAGCTCCCGGAAATGATATGAAGTTAGGATATTAGGCTAGTAAATGAGGTACTCTTTGCATTATTCACATGAAACGATTAATACCTAACTCCTGTGAAACTGGCTTTGCTTTAAGAATAGCTTGTAATACTGGATCTTCCCAAGGTCCGCCATCTCTGATAATTCGAGTCACCAACTCCAAGTTAACATTTCCATATCTATTTAAGAGGTTCTGACATTCCTATAAAGGAAATAATATTAAACAGCTTTACAAAATAGATTGAGTTTTATTCTAGTGAATAAACACACAACGTCAAATATGCTTACATGTCTAGAAACCAGATCTGCAAAGTTATAATCCAGAGACCAATAGACAACTGGAGATTGGAGTGCCATGTCTTGGCCTTGTCAGAGTGTTCTGCAACTCTCATCTTACCTCACTAACACCTGCCATAGAGAAGGGGACCTTGTGCCCTGGTCATCACTACTCTCACTACCCTGCCACTGATATTTAGACTTCACTTTCAGCAGCACTGGAAAGTTTATTTAGTTATGGGGATGGACAGCTCCACAGCCAACATGCATGGAAGCACTCATCTTGCAGCCTGAAAAGTTTGCCATCCCTGAGGTTCAGCATGAATCATACTAGTTATATAAAGTTTACATCAAACAATCTTACTTTTAGAGCTCCATGATAAATGGGGCCTGCTTAAATTTTGCTTATAAAACTCTATAGAGCAGCACATACACTAACAGAGCACTATCTAGCCTACTAATGTTTGTCTATGCTTCTCAACAGAACACTGAAGTGAGGCTACCCACAAAGTAGGAATTTCTGCATATGTGGAATATTCTTATCTACACAGAAAAAAAATAATTACTTTTTTAAAAGGTTACAACCTAGCATTTAATTGGATGATGTTTTGACTATAAAAACAAAATAGGCTGACAATCACAGAGGTTTTTCACTGCAGCCTAGACACCATATAGCACTAAGGGCAATTAAACACTGGCTTAAAGGGCTGTAGAAAGAGTGGAAAAGGGCAACTGTGCAAGCTCCTAATCACTAAGGCATCTGAAGGGGTGAGATTAAGAGGATCATGGACAGGAAGTGCCTCAACCTATATCCCAGGTCCTGGGACACTGAAAATTCTAATCACTTCAGAGCTAAGAGTGGGATCTAAAAATCTATGAACAAAGTTCTACTTAAAAGAACAGGTGTGTTCTGCTAATCTTGTCTTCCACACTTTCTACATTCTCCTGTACCATTAAAAAAAAAAGCTGCCAACATCAGTGCCAGCTACATTTCAGAGATGCTTTAATGAGCAAAAAGGCCACAAAAAATTGCATATCCTTCCTTGCACAAGCTTTCCATTCATGAAAGGGTGCCTAACGATATAACTCTAAGAGTGCTGGGAGATGAATGCATTATTATGGGAAGGAAAGTCCTCTCCGAAAACTCTCTAAGCTGCAAATGATCAAAAATCCTTGTGGGAAAGAGAGGGTGACGAATACAGTGAGGCATACATTCACCACTGCTCACCCCCAAACACTCCTATACAGCACTGGCAAGGAGAAGAAGAAGAAGAAGAGTTGGTTCTTATATGCCGCTTTTCCCTAGCCGAAGGAGGCTCAACGCGGCTTACAGTCGCCTTCCCATTCCTCTCCCCACAACAGACACCCTGTGGGGTGGGTGAGGCTGAGAGAGCCCTGATATCACTGCCCGGTCAGAACAGTTTTATCAGTGCCGTGGCGAGCCCAAGGTCACCCAGCTGGCTGCATGTGGGGGAGCGCAGAATCGAACCTGGCATGCCAGATTAGAAGTCCACACTCCTAACAACTACACCAAACTGGCTGGAGAAGGAACAATACCTTACTACCATCTTTGTGCAGCTCAGGTTCAGGACTAGGAAGCAGTTTCCTGTTAATTTAGCCCCAATCTCAGCAAAATTGCACTATAATGCTAGACTATGGTCAGGACTAACCAACCAGGAAGATTACTCACAGGCTCACACCTCTTAAATAGTAATAATCAATGCTATTTTCTAGTCACAGTAACTGAAATTACCTGAATTGATCCCAGAATGTCTTTTAAAGGATCTTCATAGAACTCATCCTTTCCAAAGAACAGGAGCAACTCAAAAAAACTCCTAGAAATAAAAGCAACTGAGAGTCAGACACCATACAAAAATCATTGCAAAATTATTTTACAACTTATTTTCCTTCTAAAAGAACAGAATCCCAAATGGGAGGCCTGTGTACTCTGACTCCTTTGTGTAATAGCTGCATCCAAATTATAGCAGAACATTGGCATGATAGGCTTCTACTGACCTACTTGCTCAGGATGTGGGAAGCCACATTCCCACCAAATGAAACTTCCCAGCTTTAAATACAGTTCCACGGAATAATAAACTTCTAACTTTGAACTAACTTCGAACTTGGAAGTTACCAAGTATAAAAATCTCACCATATGGAGGGTTTGAATGCTTTCCTGGACACCGCTGTAACCTAAAATTTCAAGTGTACTAATAAATCCAGGAAAACCCCAAAACCATCAACCTAAGTGATGAGGTAAGGAGATATATACACATATATATGCCTCGTTCCTCCCTTATCCCAGGTCACAAGACCTTATAAAGTATTAACTCCATCTTGCCTACATACATTTTGAGTCAGTTCAGCTCCACACAATCCCCATAATGGATGCTAATGGGTAACCATCAAGACTGCAGGTCTTGAGGCAGACTACTGTCACTGAACTCTGGTTCTCAAGATGAACCACCCCAACAGCCACAGGTATATAATTGATACTATAGGGAGATGGGATAAAAAAGAATCTTTGAACAGGAAATCCCAAAGGGATGACTTCTCTTTTTTTAACTTGCAAGGAATGAGGGAAACCTCTCAAACAGTTTTACGAGCCTCCATATGGTCACAAATGATGTCAACACAACTACGTCATGGTCATAAGTATAAAAATTAATACTTTGGATATCCACTGTTCCCTAGGTAAAGTTAAGTTAAAAATTAAGCACTCTCAGTGTTATGACTTCATCTGGAAACCAAGTATGAATGAAGCTGCAGACAAGTTTTTCTCTCAATAACTCTCCCTTGAAACATTATATGTGGGGCTGTAATAACTTTGAGAAGCCACATCAAGATCTGATCAAATGCATAAAATATTTACTCAAATGCAAGACTACTTTTCTTCCCCCATGTATCCCTTAACAAAAACAGGGGGTATTTTACATTCACATTAATGTTAAGTATATTCAGTGATTTTTGTGTATATATGATTTTAAAGGATTATCAGATATTTATGATCTGAATGCAAGACTTTTGAGACTTTTTATTACTTTGACTATGGAGGACAGCCATAATCCCAGGCAGCTAGTCAAATTTCTCCTTTGCTGGCTCTCATTAGCAAGGAAGGGACTGATGCTAGTAATTCTTCCACACCAAGCACATATACTGAGATGTGAAGGCCCAGGGAGTGGACTACAAAAATTTGGAGAAAACCCATTTTTCCCCAACACTTTTCATTCCCCCCCCCCAATGAAAAATATGGACCAGTTGTACTGAAAAAATTGTAAGAAATATTTTCTCTTTTGAAATGAGTGAAATGCTTTTAAAGACAGGGAAGGCATGCTGTAGACACATATAGATCTTAAATCCAAGATGAGTTTATGCACCTACAAGGATGTCTAATTTTTCTACAGGCCTTTTATTGATTTTCAGCTGCTTCTGCTGTCCATTTGACCTGACCTGTGGTTCTTGAGCTTTTCGCCTCTCCTCAAACTACTATGACACATTTTCCCACAGAATAGGGAAAAAGCAATTTACTACCCTAACTTGCAGTAAGGAAAAAAGAACAGAGGAGAATCTGCATCGAAGCCTAAGAGAAAAACTCTTCAAGTTTCACTGAGAACTGAGCTCTCTACCAACAGTGCAAAAATTAAAGTACACCCTGTACCTTAGTACATGTATTAGCTTCCAGTTTTCTATCAAGTACTTGCTATATTTGCAGCTCTACTTGTATAAAACTAAGGCATTTGTAACTAAATTCAATTTTATATGTTAAATTATAAATTATGAATTTTATGTTAAAACACTAAAATTAGTTTAGGGTTGATATAACAGTAAGTATTGAATATGTGTCCATCTTTCCCAACAGTTCCATTTTTTTCTTAACCAAAAAGGGGAACAAATGTTTTCCCATATCCTCAAAATTTCCAGAAATTTTACATCATTATATTTCATATATATAAATGCTTTATGTATTTAAAAGTCACATGATTGTGCTTCCAGTATTTCAAAGCTGTGTTTGCTCTGGACTTTTTGATCCTTGAATCAAATTGAATACAAATTATCTTCAGTCGGCAGAAGTGGCAGATTTAGAAACACAAAAGAATTAATAATGCAGAAGTATTTCAATCTTAACACAGACACTTTCAACAGCCATCCAAAAAGGATGGAGGAGAAATGGCTTCTTCAAAGGCTTGTACTTTGCTTCCTCTGTGGATTTTACAGTACCTTGAAACTTTTTGCCCAACATCTTGCACAGGGAGAGAAGCGATTCAGGACATGTTATGTTTAACTTGGTACAAGTGGGAAATGCGAGGCTTTTCTCACACTTCCACCTGTGTGCAAGGGGCCTCCAGTGGATTCAAACCAGCATCAGTGCAAAGCTACTTACCAGAATTCAAAATATATTTCAGTAGTTTTCATTAGGACTATATTCGTTTCCCATAAATATTAATTGTGCCATTCAACCAGGTTAACAAACAAGAAAGAGCACCTAACAATACGTGTTCATCCCAACTTTATCAACATCAGCTAGATACAAATTGCTACCTATAGAACTGTTGTTCCAGATATAACTTTTTCATGCACTTGGGAAGCAATGGTCTTGTTTCTGGGTAATATATCATATAGAATGGAAACAGAGTACAAGACTCTCAACAAGTCATTTCTTTTCCATCCTGCTGAATGGTGGTCAAAAGTGTCTCTATGCTGAGATTAAATATTTTTGTTTTTAATAATTTTGGTCCTAAGGCTGCCATCTCTGCAAACTGAAAATAATCTGCATTCAGTTTGACTCCAGTGTTGCAAAGTCATCTTGTCTACAGCACATTCATATAGAAGACTGTCCTTGAACTTGAATTTCTCTAATAGTTATGAGTTACCCAGTAAATTACAGCAGAACTCTAATGGAGAGACAGAAGATTTACTTACAATGCTAGGCTACTCAACACATACTGTACATGCTCACATTCAGCTGGGAATGATACACATGCAGATGTGAAACAACAGAGTGCTGTCTGAAGCACTTGAAGCTGCGGTAATGGAACCTGCCATCTTCCAGCATAGTCTTCAACAACCTATATAAAAAAAATAAATTTAATTAATCAGACATACTTTGTAACCCCAGCAGTTCTACAGCCAAGGAAGTCTATATTGTAATTTAACTAACAAATTAGTAGTCCATTTTTACAAATAATAATAGTCACAATACAAATATGTTCTAATTATTATTTACTTCATATAGCATTTTGCATTCTTTTCCAATTTATCCTCACAGCTACCTTGTAAGGCGGAGTCGGAACAGTAGCGCCCCTTACCGGATTAAAGCTGGAAAGACATGTTCCGCTTGCGCAGTCCCAATGTGGGTCTGCACATCAAGACTGACAATGAATTTAAATAAACACAAATCTACAAATACTAGAAAAAAGATTTATTTATGTAATCTGCTCCTATCAGAGCAATTATTTACGAGGAAAGTGCCTAAATAGTACCAAGGCTTTTACTTCAAGCATAAGTGAAAAACAGTCCAAACATTTGTATACACACAGAGACACACACATGCAGTCCACTTCTCAGAGAGAAGTGAATTCATGTTAGCTGTTCTGTCTCTGCAAGTCAGTACTGTTTCCTAATTAATTATATGGGGGAGTCAACTTAAATATGTAATTTTATAGTTTTTACTTAAGTATCATGAAATTAGTTTTGAAGATAAAGGATGCAAAAAACTCTGATTTAATACTTTAATAATATATACTTTCCTTACATTTGGTTATTGAAAGTACGGGAAGCTTTAAGCAGGAGCTCACAATGTATGCACCATCTCAACTTTGGCAAGTGCAACTTCTATTTTAGCAAGAATCTCTCCTAAACCTCAAAGAAACTTTGACAACAATGAAGCATTTTCATTGACTTTTTTGAAATATTTACGTGCCTGCCTTCCCAAGTGTCACTCAAGTCACCATGAGGTCCGGGAGACATTCACCAGTGCTTGCCACAGCACTGCTAAAGCTGTTTTGACCAAGCAGTAATATCAGGGCTCTCTCAGCCTCACCTACCTCACAGGGTGTCTGCTGTGGGGAGAGGAAAGGGAAGGCAAATATAAGCGGCATTGAGACTCCTTTAGGTAGAGAAACGCAGAATATAATTACCAACTCTTCTTCATAATTTGGAAAAGTTTCCTTAAACTTTGCTGAGTGGTAGCATACAGGCCATTACACCTGATCAGGTTTCAGAGAAGGGCAGCATTCTCAAAGTCTCCACTGCTTTCTGAATGTCTCTAGGGCTCAGTGAAAGAAGCTCTTATTCCTGTGTTTGCTCCCACAGTAGCACAGATGTTCTCCAAATGCTTCTGAAGTGGAGTATGTTACAGACAGTAGCCTGCTGCTGTCCCTTATAGGGTTGCTCCAAGTACAGCTTTTGTCTGCCTATCAAAGCCTACCAAAAATTCCAGTCCCTCAGTTTTGTTATGCATTCTCCTCATTACATTAAATACATTCATCACCTTCTTTTTGTACTGAAACTATTAACTTATTTATATTTTTGCTACCCAATGTTTTCCCTGGTTTCGTTCCACTTCTCCCCACAGGCAAAAGCATCAACTTGTAGAAATGTTGATAGTTCCAGGACAGTTGCAAATTTAAATTTCAGGTGTAAATTCACTGCTGCTGTTCTCACCTTTCCTAGACCTCTCAAAGACCTCAGGCCTCAGTGCATAAGCTTCACCCTCCCAAACCCCATGTCACCTAACAGCTAGCCTTTCTGCCACTTCCTTCACTTTGACCCATTATGCACGGGGGTTTTAGCGCACATTCGGGGTGGAATGGCGGCGACTAAAATCACGGATAACGCACGGAGCCGGCTGCAAACGGCTGCAGCTTCGGTGCATGCCGCCGAAAAAGCCGCGTCAGTGAAACGCGGAAGAAAGCGCAGCTTCCGGGTGAGCGGGGCGCAACCAGAAGCGGCGCCCGGATCGGCGCGTGCATAATCGGTTACTCTGGGTTTTGCCGCCGTCGCGCCCCGCCCCGTGTATAACCGGTATGCGTCGCGTCTTCCCCCTCCGCGTTTTCCATGTGACCCGAAATCGCCGTTTCGGCGGCCGTGCATAATGGGCCCTAGAGTGCAGACTGATGCATCTTTGTAGAGCTCCTGTTCACCATCAGCAGCCTAAGGAATAGAGGGGCCTGCAGCCATTTAGTTGCAAACAGAAATACTGAAGGGGCAAGTCCGGAACAGGCAGCTATAAATCTTGTACATGTTATGACTATGTGCCTCTTAATTTGACAAGAACAGCCCCCTCGCCCGCCCCCGCCCCCAGTTTCTACTACCTCAAATACTTCAGGACAAAGTCTGGAATATGACAAGAGAAGAATGTACTGGATCATCTAAACTTACCACCTTTCTGCCCTTCAAATAAGTCCCGCTGGGCATATAAACAAGCTGTATACAGTAAAACAGACAGTCCACCAGATATTTTATGAGGGATGTGAGTGGGCTTTTCCCCTACCATCACAGGAACTAATATGCCAATCAACTAAGGTTTTCTAAAACAAGCTGATGTGGATAAAATTAGGTGCCAGTGATCCTCAGAAAAGGAAGCTGCCTCTGTTACACACAGAACTTCAGATAAGGAAAGTTTAACAGAGCAACCACTAACATATCAAAAATTTAAACAATTACAAGCTCACAAACTAGCCATACACACATCCTTATCCATTGTTCCTCTTAATATTTGTGAAATAGCCTGGGGGGTGGGTCCGTGGTGTCCAAGTTGGAATAGGGCCAATCAGCCCTGCCCCTAAAGCTCCCGCCCTCCTTCCCTGGATGCTAGCCACTTTGCTCTCAGACGCCTAAGAGAGACACATAGAGACACAGAGAGCCGTGCCAAACCGCAAACCAGCCCTGCTTCCCTGCTATGGCTCTTGCTGCGAGAGAGAGAGAGAGAGACAGAAACAAACTGCAAACAAGCCCCAAACTGCAAACCAGCCTTGATTCCCTGCTACGAACGAGCCCTCATTACCTTCTTACTAGCTTCAAAGCCTGTTCCTAAGAACGGGCCTTGAAAGGGTCTCCTCCCCTGGCCCCCGGCCAGGCAATTTAAGGTGGCTTTGGCAGCCAGATCAAGTGGGGCAGGTGAGGTCTGGTCAGCTCGTTAGCAGGCCCAGGACAGAGCTCCTTAGCAGGCAGTCAGCAGGCCAAGAGGCCCTCGTTAGCAGGCCCTCCACCACGGCCCTTTGCCCAGGGCCCCTTACCTGCTGCTGGATCCAGGCACTGATGTGCATCTTAGAGTAAAGAGGCTAGAGTCCAGGGACAGAGGGCAGAAGTTGCAGGGGCAGGGCCAATCAGGGTGCAGCCAACTGCTGGCTGCACCCTGATTGGCCCTATTCCAACTTGGACAGCCGGACACGTTCCACCCCCCAGGCTGTTTCACAAATATATAGAGGAGCCATGGATAAAGATGGCTCCTGCTGCAAGAGAGAGAGATCTGCACCTGCCGGTGTTCCTTGAGTCCTAGCGCCCATTGCATTCCTGGTTGCAATGGGCTTTCTTGCTAGTTTTAAATATTAGCAGTTCTGCTATGGATTTTTTTTAAACCCACTTCATTAAAATGATCTAGTGTCAGTCTTGTGGCCAGATCAGTGTTGGAAAATAAGTTCCATAGGCTCAGGTAATTTTACATGCAGACAGCTTTTTGCCAAGCTTTAGGAACATTTAACTGTTTACTGCAACATATAAATGTTAAAACAGACCTTTACAGTTTGTTTATAAGAAGAGTTGGCTCTTATATGTCGCTTTTCTCTGCCAGAGGAATCTCTAATCAGCTTACGATCGCCGTCCCTTTCCTCTCCCCACAACAGACACCCTGTGAGGTAGGTGAGGCTGAGAGATCCCTGATATTACTGCTCGGTCAGAACAGCTTTACCAGTGCTGTGGCAAGCCCAGGGTCACCCTGCTAGCTGCATATGAGGAAGCAGGGAATCAAACCCGGCTCGCCAGATTAGAAGTCTGCACTCCTAACCACTACACCAAGCTGGCTCTTAAATGCTTATTAACTTACATCCATAGTTCAGAAGTTATATGCATCTCCAATATGCATCTATTTTGGTTTCTGTAGATTTTTGGCAAGGGAGCAGGGACAGAAACATATCAGTTTGCAGCATTTCTGATTTCAGATGCCTGACATTATAAATAAATGCTATTTGTATGGGGAATCTCACATGATTTTAAAGAGTTACAGTTTCACTGACCATGTACAACACTATTTAATTGCTGACATGCACTCATACTAGTTCATTCCTCCCTCCCCCTCAGCAACCACTGGATTTGGAAAGTGCCAAGGTGTGAGCTTTGGAGGGAAGGGGGAGTAACAGTGGTCTGTGAGAAGAAATTAATTTCACATCTTTTGTGTGGTGACTATATAATGCACAGGTATCTCTGAATAGGACCAGTGCTCACATAAAATTAACTTCTGGGAGAAACTTTGATTTCATTTATATTAGAATGCTAAGACTTGAGATTCACATGGGGCACATTTATTTATACCCCACTTCATTTATCTTTGAAGCCTATATTTGGCTGAACAGTATTCATCTGGCTGAACTCTTAACTTAAATGGAAACCAAGATTACTATGAGTGTAAGCTCACCAAAAAAGAAAAGTCTTTTAATGCATTGACATTCAGTGCAGTCAATTTGGATATTTCTCCAATAAAAACAAGACTCTTTAAGCCTCCCGACGCGTCAGGCCGCCATCAAGGGAGCAACTGCGAGCGGCGCTCTGCGCGGCTCGCAGTTGCTTCCTTGTCAGCAGGCTGGGAATCGGCCGGGCCAATCGGCAGGCGCAAAGCGCCTGCCGATTGGCCCGGCCGATGGTCTGTCCGGAGGAAGGGGCCAATCAGGCCCCTTCCTCATCATGGACAAAGCCCTTCCCCCAAGGGCTTAACAAATTATTTAGTCCGCGGCGCCGCGGGCGTGTTAAGGATTGTATCTCTTTATATCAAAAGAGAGGAGAAAGCATAACTACACCACAGTGACTCTGAAATGACAGATGCAGATAGATACAAAGATTTACCTATATTACACCATCAGAAATTGGCAGCCAATTACATTATAAGAGAAAGGTTACAGCATTCAATTTCCAGAACTACTGAATTTTTAAAGATTTCAACCTCTTGGTATTTTTTGTTTTCAGGAAAAATGGCTAAAAATGTAAGTGCAATGGTATTGTATAAGATTTAGAGTTTAAGAACAGTAAATGCTCATTTTGTAACAAAACCAGAGAAGGCTTTGTACATCAAGTGGTATGAAATACTGGAATGTGATTCATTAGTGTTCTTGTTTACAGATGACCATCCAAATGCTCTGTCTTCTAAAATTATGTAAAAAAAACCCTGAGCACTAGACAGAAGCCAGAAATAGTTTTAAATATCCTGATACCTGTTAAAATATTACTTTCAAAATACTGGAAAACATCATGTCATGAGATGTTACTAAATGAGTGTGTTCTGTTTCAGTCTTCCATCAAAAGTAATTTCAGAACTCAGAATATGAAATCAATCGAGATCTGAAATATTTTAAACTATATTTTACAAATGGGCTTGACAGTATTAAAAAGACCCTAACCTACAAATGTAGCCTTGCCCCTACATTATCAGCTAATATTAGCAACCTATAAGACTATTTCACATCTAATTGCAAAAAATGAAACTATATAAGTTTATCATCTTCCAATTAAGTCAAAGCATCTACATTCACTACAGATCACAGGAGAGAGGCATTAATGATTATAGCCATAGACACAGTATGACTTTCTTCAGTTCTATTTCAGTTGTGCTTTCTGGTGTACTCAGATACCCTTGACCTCTTCTGGTTTAAGACATCCATTGTTAAAAAACTGCTTTTTAAAAACTTTCTGCAGAAGGCACCCCTCCAAGACTTTATGTAGCCACACACAATTTCAATGCAAACATACACTTATACAAGTGCTGCTTAACAATGAATACATAAAATTATCTGACTCTTCTTCCTAGCTCAAATTGATGAAAGCAAGGCTTTTTTTTTGTTCTGTATCTCTGTAAGTTCATTTTCAAATCCATAATACTAGCTATAAAAATGTTATAAATGTATACATGTAACTGCAAAGAACAAACTAGGCATTCTAGAATTTGTTATATTCAGAACCCGGTCTATATATTATCTTACTCTACAAAGCCAAGTGCAGAAGAATAACAACTGAGCAAAGGGAGAGTCAAAAACCATAAATAAATTAGAAAGGTAAATTAAACAGTTTTTCACCCTGATCCTACTTATGTTTACTTGTGATTGTTTTCAATACTTCCAAGCATGTGTGCACTTTGATTATAATCTTCAGCAGGTATGATTTTTTCCTAACCAATGCACAACACTGTCCAATATAACTATTTAAGTGAAGAAAGGATGACATTTGACAGTGTGCTTTAATCCAGGACATCATCAATGGCAAGGAAACAATTCATTAAGAAGCTAACATGGTGGTTATTATCTTGTTAAATCATTTCACTTTGGTGAAACACACAGTCTCTTACGGGCATTGCCAGTTTAAAAAAAATGGTGGGGGCACTTTGGAAACCCAATAAACTAAAATTCAGTCACACCCAGTTGTGAAATTCATCTCCTTCAATTAGCTGAACATTTTTCCAAAGGAAAAGTATACTGTCATGAACAAATTTTATCAGACCACAAAAAAACTCTACGTTTTTTGCATTGTAACATTTGCAAGTTGAAATATTATGGCAAGGCATTAAGTTCTTTGAATCTCTGGGGGAAAACCTCCAGGTACAAGTTAAATGTTTGCAAATGTTTCAAAATGTTATCACAATTTTTTCACACTTGGATATTTCTATTACTATATACTGAAAAGATTTACACCAACAATGTGAACACCATAATAAACCTATATATGATCCTATTATTAACGTAACACCAAAGCCTCCTACAAACTACAAGATTACAGGTGTTCTAAATCAGAAATGAAACAAAATAACAAAATGAATTGTCAGTACAAAAGCAAGGTCTTACTCTGGTGTTCTTTGCACAAAAAAGCATTGGAATATGAAAAAGGATAAAACAAGGTAATTATACCGCCCCCCAAATTGAAAAACGCTAAGCTTTAAGATTAACATTAAGCTTATGCTAATAGTCAAATTAAAATGAATTACAACAAAGCAAGCTTTGTAACAATAACTATTTAGAACCTTTAGTATGTCTAAAATACATTGCATACTATATTTCAGTGATCTAAGGCAGATCAGCACGGCTATTTCAACCATTCTTGCTTAGGCACTAAGGCGCGTGCACAAACAAAAAAACACCCAGGACTTTACTCCGAATTTCAGTTTAGCAAAGCTTAGTAAGTCACAGATATCAAACTTAAGTAAGCACAACTGCTTAGACTTCAAAGCGTGGACACAGCACACCGAAATACCAAATATTACTTCGCTCCCCTAACTTATGCTAAACAGATTTATCAGATGTGCCTCATTCCCCCAAAACACACCGTGGCTGCAGGCCTGAACACCCTTACTTAGAAGTCAGTGTCACTAAACAAAGTGGGACTTCCTTCTGAATAGTCATGGCTATGCTTGGTCTGGAAGCATCGCATACCCGCCGCTGCCAGCCTCCTTCAGCAAAGGGCAGCACCAAGAAGGCACCGCTTGTCATCAGAACCAGGCCCGCCAGTCCGGCTTCCTCCCCTCCGAGGCAGCAGCACCATCAAACTCCCCCTGTCAGCTCCTCCCAAGAGGCCGAGCCCCCGCCTTGGGCTTGGCCAGCGCCACTTTCTTGCCCCGGACTTCTCTCTCCCCCCCCCCTTTCTTCCTCCTCCGGGGCACGTCCAGAGGCCCCCGCCGCCTTCCTCGGACAACCCAGAGGAGGTTCCCCCGGGAGGCCTGGCCTGCCTCCAAGCCCAACTCCCTTCCCCACCGAGGGGCAGGTGGGGACGCCTTCGCTCCCCAGCAGGAGGAAGAGCCCCCGTCGAGGGCTGAGGACGGCCCCGGGGACGAGCCCGAGGAGGGGCGCTGGAGCAGGAGCGGCGCAGCCACAGGAGGCAGGGCCCTTCCTAGGCGAGTTTTACCTGAATCCTCTGCCCCACCCCAGGCAGGCGGAATAAAGGAGCCACGCAGCCAAGCGAGAGCTGCAGTGACACTTGAGGGGACCCCTGCCTCCCCCCCTCCCCCGGCTCCTCGCTCTGCCTGCCTCACCCGCCCCTTCCTTCCTTCCTTCGCGACGCCCCCTCCCCTGGCTCGCCGGCGGCTTCTTCGCCCCCCAGCCCAGCCGAGCCGCCAGGTGTCAAGCGGGAGGGGGCGGGGCCAGGCGCTCACCTGGCAGAAGCGGTAGCAGTAATACTGGCTGCTCAGCGCGGGGGACAGGCCGGGGGGGAGGCGCGGCCCGCCAATGGCCTCGAGCTCCTCGCCGAGCCTCTCCGACTCCTGATCGCTCTCGTCTTCCGCCATGCTGCTCCGGCCGCCCTGCGCGTACCGAGCTCCAGCTCACTCCCCCCCGCCCGACTCACCGGATAGCCCGCCTCCACAGCCCAGTCTCTCAGTTCCGGCACCACCCCCCACGGAACGTCGTCACTGGCAGGCCGGCTTGTCAATCAGCTGGCGGACGCGCACCCCTCGCCTCGCGTCCCCTGCCTCTCACCAGCTCCGGCCCCTGATTGGAATCAGCGTATTTCTATTCGCCGCTAAACTTTCGGCCCCACTTTCTGCTTGGCTGGAGGTCCCATCAGTCAACGTGTCCAAGCCCCTCCTCCGCCCTTCACGATTGGGCCCGTATTTCATCCCTCAAAGTAAACATCTCCGCCTCCTTCTTGTGGGAGGCTTCCGACATGCGGAGCGCTTCCTCGCCTGCTCCTCCCTGAGTGGTGGGGAGCGCTGTCACTCTACACGTGGGAAGCTATCGAGAACGGCGTCCGCTCCCCGCTCCTGTTACTGGGCTCCTAGCTCTTATCCGCCTCTTGATTGGCGGTGGTGTTGCTAAGAGGGCTGAGTCCCGCTGGGCTCGCCCAGCCTGAGTGGCGGGCGGGCGGAGGGAAACAAGCCCCTCCCTTCTGTGTGTCTGGCTGACAGGCGGCTCCGCCGAGTCTGCCCCGCGCCGCCGCGGAGGCTGGAGGGGGAGCGCCGAGCAGACGGGAGTGCGGCCCTGGCCTTTGTGGGGACGGAGCGCTGCGCTGTCAGGAGCTGTAAGATGAGGGGAGCGGGGACAGAGCGCGCCCGGAGCCCCTAGACACAGAGCCGCCCTCTTTGCCCATCTTTGGGTGGGGAGGAGGTAGAAGAATGGGATCGTCTCGGTAGAAGGGGGCGGGACGGGGCGGGAGATTGGTCGGTGGGGGGTGAGGGATGGTTGGGGGGGGGAGAGATGTGGGAAACTCTGGTGAGGGAGGAAGGGCGCTCGGGAGGAACATGAGATTGACGGAAGGCCTTCCATGGGAGGTGGGGGTAGGTTGTAATAGGATAATTACTAATACGAAGGCACAAAATACAGATTTATGATGTTGTGAATGCAAATTGTATTAAAAGGAGTGGTATATATCCTAGCAACAGGAATGATAATCTTTATACTTTAAAATTATTATTAGGGAGAAGGGAGGTGAAATGAAACATTATTAGTACAAGTAAGATGTGAAACATTTCTTAGTTCTGAAATACCTTTTGTAGGCTTATGGTGATGCCCTTGAAGAGTACAGTGTCTTGACCAAGGCTACCATAATTAACATTATCATGTTTGCTAAAAACATAGTATATAGGGCATCATCTGCCCACTGTGTGGTTTAAAAGTGTAAGCTGCCTGTAATGGTAAATACAAATTGGACAATGTGTGACTTGTATGATAATTGGTTTTTTAGGACATTTCTTCCCTCCTTCTATCCTTTCACTGTTTTTCACCAATAAAAGCAAAGGAAGAGAGTGGATTATTCATAGCCAAACATCCCTAATCTATCAACAAGTCACAACTCACATCTTGGCTTTGAAAGAATAAATCCTAGCTCCTTTCCCCTATGACACAAAAATGTACATCCAAGCTGTGAACCCTATAGATGTTTAGTTGTATCTGGTGTTCCTGTGTACAGACTGCATATTATCTATTATAATCATCTCTCTGCTTTAAAAATGTAGGTGTAAAGCATAACAGTCTGTGGATTTTTGCAGAAAGACCCCTCAAATACACCAGCTCCAGCATTAATGGAATCCCCATAGTGTAAACTGAGTCCTTACAGATTTTAAGACAGATTTATATAGGTCCATTAATGGCTAGCTATGTCAGTGAGTAAAAGAAACAACTGTATACAGAGGCAGCAGACCTCTTCAAGGGTGGCCAAACTGTGGCTCTCCATATGTCCATGGACTACAGTTGCCATCAGCCCCTGGCAGCATGGTGCTGGCAGGGGCTTATGATAATTGTAGTTGATGGACATATGAAGAGCCACAGTTTGGCTACCCCTGCTACTAGTGATAGAAAGCAGCATCAGGGGAAAGCTTGTATGTGACTTCCATGTCTTGTTTGTTGGCCCTCCAAAGCATCTGCTTAGTTGCTATGTGAAACAGTATGTTAAACTATATCAGAGACTCGCAACCAGGGGTCTGTGGGCCCTGGGGGTCCAAGGTAGCTCTGGAGGCGATCCACTTTCTACTCTAGCCTTAATTAACTCAGCCACAAGCTACTAGTCACTTCCATCACTTCTGTTGCTTCCCCTCCCAAGCATGAGTGAGTTCTGTTGTGGCTTCTGTGCCTCGGAGGGGGTGGAGCCTGCATACCTACTCCTCCTTAAACCGTCTCCTGTCTATTCCCTACCACCAGTGCTCCTTGAGCCTGCCTGTTAATGAAGGTTGTGATGTCACCTCCAGTTATATGTCATTTTTGTAGTGGACTGCATGGCAGGGGGGTATAGCCAGCTGACATCACTTCCAGGGTGCTCAAAGCTCAAAATTATTTTAGGGGTTTCTCCATGATCAAAAGGTTGAAAAAGGCAGAACAAGATGGGTCACTGGTGTGATCCGGCAGGGCTGGCCATATCCATTGCATGGGGACAGCTCAGCTCCACAAACAGCACCATAAATGTTGAGCCTATGTTTGTGGTGCCACTGGCATAAAGGTTTAGACTACAGACACAGTGCTGCCACAGAACATGCAAGGAAGCATGATTTTCAGGCAAGCAGAACTGCTCCATTAATTCTTTGAGACTGAATCATTAAAAGGTGTGTGTGTATGTGGGGGGGGGGGGCAGCTCAGTGAGGACAGGTATCCAGGATGATAATGGCCAGTATTGCCTTACTATTTTTACCTCAGTCCTTGTGATTTCTGACTTGCCATTCTCTCTTTTCATCTATCCATGTCTGCTTGAGCCATTACTTTAAAATGTCATACCTACAAAATCACTCTCTACATGTTAATCCTGACACAGTTTACAGTACAATGCACAATAATGTTGCTTATTTCACTTCTTTCCTTGTGCCTTTTTTAGTGAACTTTAAGCTAATTATCCCCCATAAACACACAGTTGGAAGCAGTTAAATAAGCTGCTTCTATAACCATTCCAGTGGACTGTATTGAAAGGTAACTAATTTGTATAACCATCTTGAGGAGCAGGCAGAGGCAATAGATGATGTGGTATGGTCTGCAGCTTGTTCCCACACCATTTCTTACTAAGAGAGAACTCCTGTAAAGCTGGGAGGTTTCCTCTGTTTGCAGCACGTAGGCCAGATCCTGGGTCAGTTTCTTGCTTCATGGGATTGAAAAGGAAATTGGCCAGCGAATTTGTCTCAAACTGAGCCCAGTTTATATATTATTTGCAGTGGTACTTGTGTGGTGGAGCAGTAAAACTCCTACATCTCCCTACCTTACATATCTGTAATGGCACAGGGGAACATGAAGGGAAATCATGTGAATTGAAAACAGCAAGACTAATTTTTTTTTTTATAACTCCCTTGTTTCATATGTGAGATGTCTCTCACAGTTATTAGTTAATTTGTTTGTTTATTCTTTAGACTTTAATGCTGCCACTCCCGGGGTCACCGGCTTGTGCGGCTTTCAACATTCAAACGTACAATAGAGTTAAACTATGTTAATTAAAACCATCCATAAAATAATACAGGATATAACATAATACAGAATATAAACAACAGTATAAGCAAGTTAAACTAAGCTGCAATCTTCCAGCCAATCTTCCAAATTTCAGGGGTTTAGGGAGCACCTTCTGGATGTGGGTTTTCAAAGTTGTTCTAGTGAGAACCCATACAGCTGCATTTTGTACCAGTTGCAGTTTATGGGTCAGGGACAAAGGTAGTTCTGTGTAGAGTGAGTTACAGAAGTCTAATCTGGAGATGACCGTCACATTGGTCACTGTGCCTAAGGGCTTCAGAGTCAGATAGAGTGCTAGTAGCCTTGCCAGGCAAAGGTGGAAAAATGCCAACTAAGCTACTCTGGTGATTTGAGCCTCCATGGAAAGTGATCATACCCAGGTTCCTGGCAGACAGTGCATCCTGAAGCTGCATGCCATCCAGTCTGAGCAGGTGCACTACCTGATCTGAACCTTTCCTTACCCAACCATAGGACTTCTGTCTTGGAAGGGTTGGGTTTCTGTAAACAGACTGGCAATGAAGCAGCATTCTCCCCCCCCCCCCCCCGATGATTCAGAAATGTATAAAATTAAATATTTTCTTGTTAGATGTGTGGGTGCCAAAATTGGGGGATTACTCTACTGGGGGTGCTTATACTACCTATTGAAATTCTATATTGCATTTATTGTACTTTTTAGGAAGATGGATTTTAATGGAAATTATTAGGATTTTATGTTTCCATTTTATAAAATTTGGACTGTATGTTTTTATTTGCTGCAAGCCCCGCTGAGCCTCCAAGGGAAGTTGGGCTAAAAATGCAATAAGTAAAAAAAACAACATAAGAGTTGGAAGGACCCATACAGTCCAACCCCCTGTTTATTGCAGGATCAGCCTAAAATACCTGTGGATTGGAGAAAACATTAAGATGTTGAGTTCAAGTTAACTTTATTAAAATCCATACAAATAGTATTTGTATATCCTGCTGTAATTTCAGCACCAAGAGGTCATAATTAGTATCCTATAGAACTCAATTAGGAAGTATTTATTTGCCTTGAAAAGTAACTTACTGGCTGTGAGAAAAGTTCTAGGAATGGGATTATACAGGAAAGAGTACAAGTGTTCTATATGACTGAACAAATCTGGATTTAAAGTCTAAGATCGACTGGTTCCATTTCAAGTGTGACTCAAAGTCAAAAGATCTTGGTTTGTTGAAGAAATATTACACTAGTTTGAGTGTTCAAAAATGCAATATTTGAGTCTTCCACACTGCTGGTGTACTTCAAGTTCTTAACAATAATTCTCTGAAAATTAAGTTAACTATCGGGAACCAAACCAGCATTGGTTGCGTTTCTATATTCCACAATCACTTTATTTTTATAGCCTCTGTTGGCTCTGGGTGGATAACAACAGGAATTCATACAATTAATATTACATAAGCTAGAGACATTGCACTCTAATGTAGCTACTATGTTGACATCTTGCAATTTTCGTTTGTTATTTAAATGTTAGATTTCAGCAACTATTTTTGCCACACAGGCTATGTATGAGCTGCTGTCTGACCCATTATATAGCAAACACAATCACTAGGAGTGCGCATTTGGCCAATCTATACTGGAAAAATACCCAGAAAACACATTACTGGTATCTCGGGGTATTAATTCAGATGGATTTTCCCCCCTGTTTTTCTGGCTATCCAAAATAACCAGCCCCAAAACTCCCAAAAATATTTGAGATTTTTCAGGACTGCTGGATAGTTGTATATAGAGTGCATTTACATCACTTTTAAATGCCTTCAGAGTGAATTCTCCACCATTATTATAATCATTAGATTATAGACCACCCCGCTCCACAAGTGGGATCAGGACGATTTATAACCTAAATTAAAGTGTTTATGGATTGTAAAAATATCCTAAAATTAAAATTACCAATCCCGCCCCCCCCCCATCACTTCACTTCATGGAAAAGGCAATTGGGACTGCGAGCCCTTCAAATGTCTTCTGAATTCATTCTTGTGCAATCACCATGGCTTGCAAAAAGTATTGCAATTTTAAAGAGACTTCATTCCTTTAATGCTTAAATGAATTCCCTCCATTGAGGTGGGTGCATCTTCTTTGAGGATTCATAGAATGGGATTCCCTGGTCCAATCCTTTTGAACTTGGGTGTGTGTGTTTTTAAAGGAGAGGTCCCAGCATTACTTTAAAAAAACAGCCCCACCCCAGAACCCCAGATACCCCTGGGTCAATTCTCCATTGTAGTCTATAGGGACCTTTGAATATAAAGGTCCCAATAGCTTATAGTGGAGCTAAAAAATTGGGATTCCCAGATATTGCCGAATCTGAATACCATACTCATACTGGAATTTTGGGATACCAGGAAATATCAGTTTGGCGGGATTCAATAGACCTGAACATGGAAAATATATATTTGTTTGTTTGTTTGTTTTGCACACCCTAATCTAGACAGGATATTTAAAATTACCTTATCTTCACTTAGTAACGATGTTATGTAATCTTGTATGGAATATAACGTTTTGCTTGCACAATCATATTTTGTTATGTATTGTAGTTAGAGTCAATATTGTCAGCACTTAGCATTTTATTATTTATCTATACTTAGTGATGTACAAGGTATACCCAGTACCACAGAATTGGGGCCTAAACAGATTGTTGAAGTACATGTGTGAGGAATGCCCTTTTAATGCATCTCTTCTACTTGTTTTCCAAAATTAGTTTAGAGGAGACAGCAATGGAACGATTCGATGTCAAACCACCTCCTTCCCGCAGCCGTTCCAAGACCGCTTTGTACGTGACTCCTCAGGATCGTGTAACCGAGTTTGGCAGTGAACTGTACGAAGATGGAGGGAAACTGTATTGCACATTCTGCAACGTGGTGCTGAATCATGTTCGCAAGTCTGCAATCAATGACCATCTCAAATCCAAGACTCATACCAAGCGCAAAGGGGAATTTGAAGAGCAAAGTGTAAGAAAGAAGCCACGGACTCTGACTGCCTCTCTGCAGTGCAACAGCACAGCCCAGATAGAAAAACCCGGTGTCATCCAGGACTTTGTAAAAATGTTTCTGGAAGCTAGCATTCCTCTTGAGAAGGCTGACCATCCTGCTGTACGGGCATTCTTGTCTCGCCATGTGAAGAATGGGAACTCCATACCGAAGTCAGACCAGCTAAGGAAAGCCTTCTTGCCTGATGGCTATACAAATCAACTTCTCAAATCTGATGACCACTGAAGGGAAAGGCTACTTGGTTGTGGATGTGAAGTATTAAAGTTTCATAGCAGTGGTGTGGCTTATTTTTATATTCATGCACATGCAATGTTATGTCATGGGTTTTGTATAGTAGAAATGACAATCTGTTACAGAATGAAATGATGTAAAACAAAAACAAAAATCCCAGTTTGTTTGGATTTATAACGCTGTTGAAATTCATGAACTTTGGAATGTTAGTAAGGTGCCATATTGCTCCGTCACAACGCAGAGTGTCAATGCAGTGGGTTTAGAAAGATGTAATTCTGAATTGCTGGTCCCGTCTCATGCTGTGTGGCAACTGAAAAGGAACACACTAGGCATGGTTATAAAGCTGTCTAATTTTTTTACTCTAATCCCAAATATGTATGTGTATATATGTCTATTTATTAGGCCCATAATTCTCAGTATAAACATAACTCCATTTTGATTATAGTTAGGTATCCTACATTAATCCAGCCACTTTGTTATCCAGTGAAGACTCCAGTTCCATTAGGGCAAACAGTTAGCCAAAATTAATCTTTAGCTGACTATGTTCGATTCACTTTATGTGCAGGAAAAAGAATTAATCAATATGCAAACACTTGCATGGCTAACGAAAGGTACAGGAAAGGGAATGCAAACTAAAATTTGCACCATTGGGAAGGGCATGTATCTGGAAACAAGTTTCAGTGAGCATTCAATTTATATCCACAGTTCCTAAAAGCAATTGTTTGTGGAGTGTCTGTGAATATGAGATAATGGAGCTGAAAAGTGGGAAACCACAGTAACTGAGGAACAAGTTCATAGAACTTGCCAACATAGTTATGCAGTCAATTGTCTGTAGATGGCAGTGTTTTGCAAATAATTCTACAGAGCTTTTTAGTGTAAGCCTGAATATGCATCCCCAGAAATACTATTGAGGTCAATGGAATTTACTCCCCAGTAAATACATTTAGGATTGCAGCCACCTCTAACACCTATTTTTCTGGCTCACCAAGTCTGACTCATAATTGTCTCAGATAACATTGTATGTGTTTTAGGTATCTGCATACCTAATTACCGGAAATATGTTTTAGTTTGTAATATTCTTTTTCAGCATATTTTTTTCCTCTAGCTTAAACTATTTTCTAGAGAGAAAAGCAGTTTTGCTTATGGCTCTGAAAGCTATAAATTCCGAAGACAAGGCAGAATATAAATCCCAGAATAAATGTTGTGGACATTTATCAGTATAAACATAATGGGTATGATCCAGCTGTAGTTGGACGTCTGTAGGGTTTCCATTATTTTAATTAGGAAACTTAATGCACGGGTGCAATCATGGGGCTTTTAAAAGTGCTTAGCTTTGACTGAATTGTGTTCAAGTTTTTTATTTTTTTAATGCAGAAGATTCATTGGAATTACAAGGAAAGAATAGGGAGTTGGTCTTTGTTGCTCTTGAGTAAAAAAACGTTCAGTAGATAATGGTGTTTTCTCCTTTTCCTATTTTTTCTCTCTTTTTAGGGACTAAGACTGGTACTTTGTAGTGTAACATCTGGAGCCTATTTGTTATAGATTTCCTTTGTTTGTAAAACACTTTTTCATGTTTTTGGTGATACATTTATAAAAAAAATGAATGAACAGTATTTGTTTCAGACTTCTGGAGATTATTGAAAGAGTTTGTGACTTCCTAGAGTCAACCCTTTCCTTTTGTTTCTTCTTCTCTGTTTTTCCATTGCAGTTCTTGCCCAAACTATACCACTTTTGCAGAAAACCCCCAGACTTTGTTAATAGTTTCTCATAAACATCTTGAATAAAAATATGGGGTTCTCCCCCCCCCCCACCGCTTCAGGCACAGGATCATAGACTGTGTAATAATTCCTATAAGAAAGTAATCTACCCCCACAGAGTAATCTTTGGTTCAGGCAGAAGACTTGCTGTGTGTGGGTACACTGAAAATGTGTTATACAATGCTAGTGGAATAACAATGTGGTCCTCTTTGAGTGATATGCTGGCCTTGTATGTGAACATGTCAACATAAAGTTTTAAGATTAGATGGGATCCTATCGAGAAAGTGCATTATAATTAGAAATGCCCTGCTTTCATGAATAGTATATACTTGTTTTAGTTTTTCAGCTGTTTTATTTTGGAAAAAAATATGGTTCAAGCTAGTTTTTCCTCTACCTTGGTAGATTTAGAAATGGATAAGATAGTGAAATGTTTCGTAGTCATTTTTTTGTTTTGGCTAATTTTCCATCTCCTGTGTATTACCTTGAATATAATACAGTGCCATCACACCTGTACTTTGTTTTCCGTTTTCTATATGATGTCTGATATCAGGAAACAGGAGCTAACTTCTGTATATAAGGCAATGGTAAAGCCAGTGCTATGGGTATGCATATATTTCATGGGAACATTGCATTTGTGTTCTGTTTTTATTCCTTAGGGCAGCCTCATTTATGACGGTTGAAATGCCAATAGATGGATGTGCATAAGAAAAAGGGCTGGCGGGAAGTGATGTTCCACTGTACGCTTCCTAAAAATCTGCCATTTGGCATGTTAAGCCATAAGTGTAAAAAGAGGCTAACCAGAGAAGGGAGCTTCAATGTATATACCTTTGACCTATGAGATTAGTAGAAATCATGGGAAGAAAACATGGTGAAGTTAAAGAAGCCTACTTGATGCCCATGGGAAAAGAAATTGCTATGTTGGCCCTGGAATGTCAAACAGTTGCAGTTGGAAGCCAGACCTTTTCAAACATACAGGGAACCTAATTTCACATGTATTACTCTCATGTCAGTTATATAGGTAAGTTTTGCACTGAAACAAATAAATGGTAATAACCTAACCAAGGGAATATAAATTAATCTCTTACAGATTGATCTTGATTAGCCATTAAAACATGATGCGACTTTGTGACAACTAAGCTTGGATTCATTTGGGAGTAAATTCTGTTGAATAAAGTAGAAATTGCTTCCAAATCAATATAGGCAAAGGTTTTATTGGAGAGGACGTATCATGTTAGTAATTTTAGAGCATTATTTACTTATATTAATTCATTTCTTATGTCATTCTCGCTATCCAAAGATTATTGGGTGTAACTGGAAGAATTTTCCAAAGAGAATTTCTCTTAATGGCTATGGTTTAAATTTTAGAATTGATTGAAACAACTGTAGATCCAACCATGTGCACTCATTTACAGTAGATGGACAAAATGGATCATGCCAGCTACTGTTCCAGAATTTATAATCCAGTAACAGCCATATGGAAAAAGAGAGTAAAATATTTAACATGATTTTGAGTCTTGATAAATTTATCCTATGATCGAAACAAAGAACACAGTTCCAATATATTACCAGTAGCCATTTATACATATGTTATATGAATAATCTTGCTATCTTTTTATTGTTACATTTTGAATTTCCTTCTAGGATATATTTTATTTGCTTTTGCATGATGAATATTCATTGTCTGTGTTTTTAAAGTTTTGTGCTTACTTTACAAAAATAAAATTTTAAAAGAAATTGTACTGGATTCTAAAGGAAAATGTCAGACATTGTAATAGTATATTAAGTTGAAAGGCAGCAGTAATTACTGTTTGCCTTCCCCAGTTTCTGCTACTTTGTGCAGAAATAAAAATCAGTGTCAGTATATTGCATCCCTTATTAGTGTAATGGTCATTTTAAATTAAGCTCTGCTTTATATTTAAGATATGTAAAACATACTTATTTGAAGAGCATATCACTTGAGTGATTTTATTTAAACTCTGCCATTTCTCACTGATGCTCAAGACAGATTACAGGGTTTTTAGCTCTTGAGAAAATGTAGGAGAAAATGTAGAAGGCAAATACTGGTCTCCACATATATCTTACTACCAGAGTATACCTACAACATTTTCTCGAGAAATAGGAAGAATCCTGTTGCATTAAATGATGGTCCATATAATCCACACTAGGACAGTGAACAAAATAGTTACCCAGAATCAGATTTAAAGTAGTGACTTCAAACAGCATTTAATATACAATTAAATGCCTATCCCCGTGGGAACTGAACCAAAGTAGAAGCAAAATATCAGGGGTCAGTAGTCTTTGAAAGTCTCAATAGACCTTTGCCAGTCTATACCAGATAGGCAGATGCTGACACAGTTATAGTTAAAATGAGAGGGGAGGAAATCAGTGGAATATGTCACTCTTGCCTTTCTGGAGTATTAGAATAGAACCCCAGTTTGAAGATAAATGTGCACTTCCATATTTCCGTTTCCAGGACTTGGCATACCCACAAAAGCCTTACTGCTGATATACTTGTCAATTTATTTTTGATTGTATTGAAAAAAGGTATAAAGTTATTTTAGAACAACTATCTCTGGATCATGGTTAGGAAGATCCCAAAATATCTGGGAATTTTTTTCTAGAGACACAAAAGTATGTTCCCCTTCCCCTTTTCAAAAAACCATGTATTTGTCCAGCCTTATTTGTGCCTGTATGCTGATATGGCTTCAGACCCTTTTTTCATATAAAACAAAAAGTCAAAGCTTGGATCCTATAAAAACTGGTAAAAAGAGTTGGCAGAATGGATTGATTCCACTTTGCTTTCCCCCAGCTGTCCCCTTTGGACGCCCCAAAAGGCTTTAGGGAGTGTTAAGAGATATCTGTGGCATTAAGTACTGCAGTGGAATTGCAAAACTTGAGAGGGTTTGGGAGGGAACACCATTTTTAAATTTCTTTATGCTATTTATAGTTCATTGCCATCACTTAGACTTAAGGCACATTGCACGGTATAAGTCAATACAGGACAGGTCACATAAGACTAGGACCATGAGAAGCAGCAATTTTGCCCAAATCCCACCCTCACAGAAACCTACCACATTGCAGCACATTTTATTTACTAGGATATCCCAAGTGACTGTATTCTGTGGAGCTGCTGGAGTGGGGGAGATCTGTCCCACCAATGTTATTTGCAAGCTTTTCCATACTGTTTCTTGATATAATGACAAGTGTCAATAAAACCTGAAACCTCAGGTTACAGAATTATATCTTAACTAGTAATCAAGCCTGCTGTTATCAAAATACAGTGGGCGCTAGGCAAGGGAGCCCACGGCAGTCGCGCGCAGCGGGGCTGCCGAGGACTCCCTGGCCGGCGGCCTGACACGGTGAGAGGCGCTTCGTGCCTCTCGGTGCATCAGGCCGCCGGCAAGGGAGGAACTGCGAGCTGCGCTACATGCGGCTCGCAGTTGCTCCCTTTTCGCCAGGGCGGAAATCGGCGAGGCCTGCCGATTGGCTTCGCGCCTGCCGATTGGCCCCACCGATGGTCTGTCCCTTAAGGGACACCGTAGGGTCAGGGCTGGGCGGGCCAACAGGCCTGGTACTGGCGATTATGCACAGCGCTGGCCCGCCGCAGCCCCGGCTTACCCAGGAAGCTACGGAAGATCCCGTGTTTGTTTAACGTGGGTCTTCCATAGCCCTGGGCCAGGAGGCGCCCGTGCTGGCAGCGGCAGCGACCATTATCAGGGATTTTCCCCGAAGCGCTGCTGCCGCCAATCCAGACATTATGGCCCGTGCATAATGGGCCCATGTCTCAATCATGGCGATCAGGATTTTCTTTCTGTGCTAGATTTTTTATATATATGTAAGTAAAAACTCAACAATGGCCACAGGATTGGAAAAGGTCAGTTTACATTCCAATCCCAAAGAAGGCAATGCCAAAGAATGTTCAAACTACCGCACCATTGCACTCATTTCTCAGGCCAGCAAAGTTATGCTCAAAATCCTACAAGCTAGGCTCCAGCAATATGTGGACCGAGAACATCCGAGCACCAAAGAATTGAGGCTTTTGAACTCTGGTGCTGGAGAAGACTCTTGCGAGTCCCTTGGACTGCAAAGCGAACAAACCAGTCAGTCCTAGAGGAAATCAGCCTGGACTGCTCCTTAGAAGGCCAGATCCTGAAGATGAAACTCAAATACTTTGGCCACCTCATGAGAAGGAAGGACTCCCTGGAGAAGAGCCTAATGCTAGGAGCGTTCGAGGGCAAAAGAAGAAGGGGACGACAGAGAATGAGGTGGCTGGATGGAGTCACTGAAGCAGTCGGTGCAAAATTAAATGGACTCCAGGGAATGGTAGAGGACAGGAAGGCCTGGGTCGGACACAACTTCGCACATAACAACAACAACAAAGTAAAAATGCAACAGTAATTTAGCATCTGAGATGCCAGTCCTATTAACTCTCATCTTCATTCTTTACCTATTATTGGCTAACTTTCTATGGTTACACCAACATGTGAAAATCCATTCCCTCCAAATATCAATACAAGGTATTGCTTCAGTATTTTTGTGGGGCGGAAGTTCTCTCTACTTTTTACATTAATTTACCCTGTAAAAGAGCTGACATTTTCCTGCTTTCATTTCTTCTTTTCATTCAGCAGTTCCCCTTGTGGAGTGAAAGAAACATGAGAAGCCAAACCGTTCCGTTTTGCTTGCAAGAGGTTTCAAAAGTGAGCAGCAAGCAGATGACAGCAGCCCTCCCACCACTGGCAAGATCTCTGATCTGCAACTCTGATTTGTGTCAGAGCTCCTTTCCACCCCTTCCTCTGTCTCCCTTCCTCCTCAACCCCGTGAGAGAACAGAAACCTTTCCAACAGATATCATGAGCTCCCACTACCTCATTTAAGAGGCAGTCTAAATGGTCCCCATTCCATTCCAACCAAATCTTTTCTTTCTTAAACATGAAGTGAAGACCTATCCAGGCCATGTGCTGCAGGAGTTTTGAACTGCTCTTTCTTTTGGTGATGCTGATGTTGGGCAAGCCAGGAACATACGGTAAGTTTACTTCTTTCATATATGAACCTTGCAATCAGAAAAATAACATTTGCATGTTGATCCCTTCCCCCCCCCCCAATACGTTGTGGCAAGATACTGAACTATTGCTTCTGCTCTGGTGAATCTTAAAGATTCTGTGGTCCCTGTTATCCTTCCACCTGATTTGCCCGTCCACAGACAATGTACTCTGGGTTTAGCCCAAAGGCTTGCAATCACCTTACCTTCCTCTCCTCACAATAGGTACTTTGTGAGGTAGATGGAACAGAGTGCACTGACAGGACTTCTCTTTAAGAACAGTTCTAACAGGACCGTGACTGGCCCAAGGTCACAGAGATGGCTGCATGTGGAGAAGGGGAATTTTCCAGATTAGATTCTGCTGCTTTTAACCACTACACCAAGCTCATTCCATTAATCAAATACAGATTGGCAAAGACAGACTATAGACAAAGTAAATGTAGTTATATATTTAGTCCTCATAAATCTGATTACAGGTGTTTGACGCTTCTGTTGACATAGGAAAAGAGAAAGTCCAATAAGCTTGCTCAGTGTGACATCATCCAAAAAGAACCATCCAGCGTAACCCGGTTCTGAAAAAACAAACTTTTAAAACTGAAACTCTGTAAATCAGATAAAGTTTCACTTATATAACAGATAATCAAATTTATTCTAAGCAGGCCCATAGAATCAGAAATCATCATCTACCAGCTACAACATTTTCCTTGTTGTTGTTGTTAGGTGCTAAGTTGTGTTTGACTCATTGCGACCCCATGGACAATGATCCTCCAGGCCTTCCTGTCCTCTACCATTCCCCGGAGTCCATTTAAGTTGGGGTGTGGAATTGGGTTAGTTATATTGAATTTTGCTGCCATTCTTGTCGTAACTTTTGTATTAATTGTATTATGTTTTATTGTGCTTTTATTGTTTAAGGGGATTGGTTTGTATGTGACCCGCCTTGAGCCTCCGAGAGGAGGTGGGATATAAATTTAATAATAATAATAATAATAATAATAATAATAATAATAATAATAATAATAATAAATTCCTTTATTCCTTTACTAAGTAATTTTTAATCAACATTACCGAATGTTTGTAGTAATTGTTGTTATTTGCGAAATCATGCCCGACCATCGCGACCCGTCGACTAATTGGAGGTGGGCCCCGAAGGACGCCTTCTCTCCCCTCCCCCCTCCCCCGGCCCTTTACTTCATCCCCCCCCAGGCCTTTACAACACACTTCATTGTTGTGGCGTGTCTGTATCTTATTTTGAAGGGATGTTTAAACATTACCATAGCGATCAGAGAGTGCTAGGGCAGTGGTTGAGAGTAGAGGAGTAAACTACTCCCCCCCCACCGGGACTCTGTAAAAGGCGTTGAGTGGTCCCCGGTGACTGGTCCCCGGCATTGAGTGGTCCCCGGTGATAAAAAGGTTGGGGACCACTGACTTAGGTGACTGTTCCAAAGTCTCCCTGTGAAATGAACCCTACCCCTATTTTACTACTACTCTTGTAGCATCCATTAAAAACAAAAACAGAATATATTGGCTATCTAATCTTTTAATGACAGACCTCAGTTATTGCCTAGCTTTGATTAACCCAGTTAACAAGTCACTGACATCAGTATTTTATCATCCTTCATGTTGTTGTTGTTATAATATCTGGATTTATTTTCAGTCACTCTCACTGAATCCGGCTCATGATGGGTTACAGATTAAAACTGTAGAAATTACAATAAAAACAGGATAAAACGCACAATCAACCCATATAACAGTACAAGGAGCAAAAGCACAAAACAGCAGCTGACATATAACCAATCAAAGTTCCCCTCCCTCCCTGCACAACCTAAACCATGCTACAGTGGATGGTAGTTGATTAGCAAGGTAGCAGTTTGCTAATGAAGATGAGACTCGGTCAGCCATTTATTGTATGCCTCCCACGAGAGGACTGGCCCAGCACAGAAAGGAGCCTGACCATCTGCCATCTGCCCTGAGGCCTGCTTCATCCCAGCCGGGAGAGCAGGCCTTGTGTGAGGATTCCCTCACAGGGAAGCGACCATATCATTGCCCCAGTGATTCCAGTGCGCAAACTGGAGTAGAACTAAAATAGAACCTTCCAGAAACTGCAACAAACAAAACCCCAAACACTGGGTGGGAGGTAGGGAAGCTGTTCAGGCTGCAGAGTCACAAGGTGGCTGAAGTGGAAGCATGTGGTGCCTATATAGGCACCCACATTCCGCCTCCTATGCATGCTGCGGGGTCACATTCTCTCCAGCAGCCCTCACTGCTGCCATCATCCTTGGCTACCTCCCACTTCATAAATGGCGGCCGTGGTGATTCCTGTCCGCTAATTGTAATGGTATGAGATGATAAAGCCCTCCAATAGAAGAGGAGGGGGGCATGGACCTTTCAGCCCTAGCCTCGACCAAATGCCTGTTGGAAGAGCTCTGTCTTGCAGGCCCTGCGGAACTGTGATAGCTCTGACATGACACTCAGCTAGTCCAGGTGCTCATTTCATCACGTAGGGACCAGGACCAGAAACGCCTTGGCCCTTGACGAGGCCAGGTGCACTTCACATGGGCCGAGAATCATAAGTTTATTAGTGCCCACAGAACACAAATATCTGCAGACTGTGTAGGGAGATAGACGATCCCTGAGATATGTCGCGTCCAGACCATGGATGGCCTTAAAAGTTAAAACCAAAACCTTGAAATTGATCCGGAACACCATCGATAACCAATGCAGCTGCTTCATATTCCCATGAGGATCCTGGCAGCCACATTCTGTACCAGTTGCAATTTCTGGGTCAAGGCCAAGGGTGGGCCTGCATAGACCAAGTTACAGAAGTCTTGTCTGGAGGTCACCATCACATGGATAATTGTGGCCAGGTGGACTGGAGACAGTAGCCTCGCTTGGCGGAATGTTATGTAGCTAATGAATTCTAGAACAACTATGGATAGTGTCCAGTAAATACTGTAGGGCTGCTGAAATTCTTCCCGCTTTCTTTTCAGGGATAGAAGAAGCTCAGAACTGCACTATTACTGTTAACGTTGAACGGAATACACAATATCGCCTAAAGTCTGGAAATGCAGCCATCATAAAGTGCCCAGTGATATATTGCCAAAATAAGCCTGAAATCAAGTGGTACAAAAAGATCGATAATAGTTCTTTGCTCCTGCATAGTGAACAAAGGCACACGTTTACATGGATTGCTGATAATGTTTTTGTTTTGAATTTTTCATCTGTTCATCAGAATGACAGTGGACTGTATCGTTGTGAAAGTATATCAGGAATCCAAAAAGACACAAGCCATTACATAAATGTCACTGTCCAAGGTAAGCTTCATATGTGATCAATGTAGTGATGATGATATTCTCCAGTTGACTGACTGACTGACTGCAGATAGCTCATGTTCAAGTTGTCTAAAAGCTGCCTTAGGACAGAAAGGCACAACAGAAATAATATCAAAATGCAAATCATACACTGGAATCTAGTCAACTGGGATTTGTTGGACTGTGGTCCTTCAGGGTTTTCCCCCCCTTTTGTCCAAAGATTCTATATAATCATCTTCAACTTCTGTGTGTGGGGGAGGGGTCACATTTTGCATAAAAGAGATCCTTTGTTGCAATGGTCCGCAACCTTTGTCAGGCTGCGGACCGCTGCGCCGGGAAGCGGGGAGAGGGCGACCCGGGGCCCCACGCGTGCGCGGCAGCCCCGGCGCAAATGCGCATGTGCAGACTTGCCATGCGTGCGTGTTTGCGCCCCCGCCGGACGCAAACGCGCACGTGCGGCAAGTCTGCACGTGCACGTTTGCGCCACCGGTATGCCGGCGGCCGCGGCTCCCTCTCCCCGCCCCTCCAGGCCGCAAGGAAATCGGCCACCAAAGCGGCCGATTAGCTTGCGGCCCGGCAAGCTTCTCTTCCCACCCCCTCCCAAAGCAAGAAGCTTGCCGGGGCGCAAGCTGATCGGCCGCTTTGGCGGCCGATTTGCTCGCAGCCTGGCGAGCTTCTCACTGTGGGGGGGGGGGGGCGGGAAGAGAGAGCCACGGCCCAGTGCCAAAGCCTTTGCGGCCCGGCACCGGGCCGTAGCCCGGGGGTTGGGGACCACTGCTTTTTTGTTTTCTGCATGAAACATTGAGTTCTTTTACCTGCAACGGCCGCTATTTTTTTTAATTCAATACTTCTCAGTTGAAATGCCTGTGCATCTAATCATGGGTGCACAGTGCTTCTTTATTGCCCCCCCCTTATGGAGTCTTGTTTCTTTTAAAAATGAATCTTGTTCCTTATTGAGGGGGAACCTTAGAGAGGCATGTTTTTGCTACAGCTCTGGAGGGGGGGGGGTTGGCTTTTCCTGCATGGTTGCAGGCCTATTCATTGCTTCAGGAAATTTGCTTAAAAATTAAACTTTCTTCCCCGGGAGAAGGGAGAGGGAGGCAGCTGCAAGGACAGGACATTGGAGGCGGAGACAGCACTTCTTCAACTCCATACTTTTTTTTTTGCTGGTGGCCTGCTGGTTGCTCTCCTGTAGCTAGTGCTACATAGGTTGGTGTATCCACTTTTTGGGATTCACCAACTAGCGCTTTAAAATGGAGGATGTAGCCATCTGTTTACTGCCCAGACGCTGCATGTTGGTGATGTCATATGGAGGAATATAACAATGAAAGGTAAGTGTTTCACTATTTTTAAAAGATGCAGAAATCCCCTTACAGTTCAACTCAATAACCATGTACAGTTCCAACAATGTTTCCTGTTGATTGTCATTTCTGGTTCTCTTCTGTCAGGTACCCCCACACCCCTTAATGACATCAGCAAGGAGTCACTAGAGAGGAATGTGACTAAAACCCTCCACAGACATTCATTTGATTTGACTGCTGTTGTTACAGGGGTTGTTCTTTCTGCTTTACCACAAATGTTGCCAGATAGGAGCAGGTGGAGTACTGTTTCATTTAGCCTATGAAGCTGTCTGGAAAGTTCGTTAGGGCTCTGGCCCAGGAGCTCCACGTTTGCAGAAATCCCAAAGAAACGATAGGCAAGATCCCAGTTTGCTTACAAGAAAATTTCAATAAGTAATTATGAAGCTTACAGAAATAGCAAGTTCAGCTGCTATCTGCTGGGTCTTGAACTAACATACACAGTGAAACATAGTCAGACCTTGGTGTAAACTGCACGGAGCTTTTATTCCAACCCCAGATCGATTCAGTCCCTGCCCTCTACACAGAATGCGATTTACGTTTGGATTTTGGGCGATTTTAATTTTCCTTCTGCAGCAAGAAGGATTGATCTGGAGTGACCCTACCTTTATTGTGTGATATCTCAGAGTGCTTTTAATGCTCAATATCCATTTGGGAAAGAAAGCTCCATGGTAGAGAACCTCTGATAGGCTACACCTGGTCATGTGACACGCTTGCCTTAAAGGAGAAGCCCCTGATTTCTCTCAACTTCTGTCGGTCCTGGATTTTTCCTCCCTCCTCTGCCTTTTTTGATCCTCTCCCCCCCCCTCCAAGAAAAGAAAGAGGCTCCCTGCTTAGCTCCTCTCCTCCCACCCTTCAAGAAAAGAAAGAAAGAGGCTTGGCTCCCCCCCCACCACCTTCTGAGCCTTCCTAACCACGTGCAGAAGACTTTCCTGTTTCAATGGGGAGGAGGGGGGAGAGAGGAAGACTCGAGTTCAAAGCAATCTGAATTCAACAGGATTGACAATGAAATAAAGAAAGTAAGTGCAGACTCTGCCCTTGAGACAAGATGCATAGCTAAACCTAAGCATCTTATATCCTGAGTGACGCTTTCTCAGTCAGGGTTTCATGAAGTCCTGGGGTTTCTTGATGTTTAATTCTGTTTTAGTTGCATCACATTGTTGTTTTTACATCTTAGTTTCTTAAGGTATGTCTTGCTGGTGGTGGAAATGGCCATCAAGTCACAGCTGACTTATGGACCGTTTATGCACTGCTGCAGGCTGGAGTTTTAGTTGTGGCAGGTTGCCCCACCTATTCCTGCACCCACACGGAGGAGCATTTGGCTCAGTGCGCCTCATCCGCCCATGATTTGTGCTCCTGCACGGGATCTGGGGCAGTGAAGTTCCCAGTGCATAAATGGTCATGGTGACACCATAGGGTTTACAAGACAAGAGATGTTCAGAGTTGCTTTGCCATTGTCTGCAATCACATTGGAGGTCACCCTGGTATCCCTTGGAGGTCTCCCATCCAAATACTGACCAGGGCTGAGTCTGTTTAGCTTTCCAAGATCTGATGAGATCAGGCTAGCCTGGGCTGTCCCTGTCAGAGCAAGATATGTCTTAGGTCAGTAACATTTAGTGACTCAGGAGCCAGTTGTGGCTCTTTGACCTGTGACTGTTCTGAGGACTGTTCCTTAATATGGCAATATCCTCATGTTTCAGGAAAGTGGGCAAGGGCCTTGCCTCGTGAGGTTGGCACGTGATTTCTACTGTGATTCCTACTATGAAACAGCTGTTGTTGAAGGAACTGAAGCAAGGTGTAAGCTGCAAACCTTCCTGAGATGTGTGCCTCATGCCAAGGATGGAAGTAAAGGGCCCATTCTCTCCAGCAACACCCCTGAATTTGTATCTGCAGCCCCTGTACTCAAGTCACAGCATCTGAACAGCTTTCAGGAAGACAGCAAGGTGGCTGCATAGAATAAAGAGTAAAATCGCCACAATCAGGAAAAGAGCAAGCTGGCCACAGTGTGTAGGAGGGTGGTTTTAGTCCCTTTTCTCAGTGACCAGATTTCTCTCCTCTGGGTGTCTCAGAATTCTCACTTGACATGGCAGAAACTGAACAAGAAGGCCAAAGGGGATATAAAAGGTGCATAGGGCTCTTGCGAAAAAGGGCTTCATGGTGCTGCTGGCTGCTCAGAGCAGAAGTTTGCCCCTCCCACTTCCTTTGCTGCCTTCTCATCCTCTTCCTGACATGAGGCAGAGTAGTTTGGTTACCTTGTTCTCACCTGAGCGTCTGAAACACCACAAGCTAAGTTTAGCTATTGTATGACATTATACTCTGTTAAGAGATTCCTTAATAAGTTGAAGTTGGTCCTTAAATATTAAAACCGTCCCTTGAAAAAGCTGTAGGCGAAACGCGTCGGGACTTGTGTGAAATAAGAATTAAAGAATAACTGAAACTATATAAGTCCAATTTGGATATTTTTTATTGCCATATTGGTTTCCCAGTGCGTCTGTACTATTCTGTATTTGTCTCTTCACTGGGACCCACCCCTCCCAGTTCATTCATTTTTGCTTGTAATTTAAAAGCTTTAATAAATATTTAATATTTATATTACAGTAAAAGTGTGTTTGGTGGGGTGGCACACAGATAGGATTGCCAACTCTGGGAAAATGAAGATTTTGAGAGTGGAACCTGATATATTCATCAGCTATGTGAAGCACGTAGAAATCCAAGGGATTCTCCAATACTGTGTGGCCCAGGAGATACAATAAGACAGTGGTCCCCAACCTTTCTGAGGCTGGGGACCGGCAGGGCGATTTCGGCCGCGCATGGCTTGTGGCCTGGGAAGCTTGCGGCCTGGGAAGTTTTTTACTGCGGGGGGGCGGGGAGAGGGAGCCGCGGCCCGGCGCCACGGCCTTCACGGCCCGGCACTGGGCCGCGGGCCGCAGGTTGGGGACCACTGCAATAAGACATTCCTCAGTGCTGACAAATATATTTGATAACAAGAATATTAAAAGGTAAAGGTAAAGGTATCCCCTGTGCAAGCACCGAGTCATATCTGACCCTTGGGGTGACGCCCTCCAGCGTTTTTTTGGCGGACTCAATATAGGGTGGTTTGCCAGTGCCTTCCCCAGTCATGACCGTTTACCCCCCAGCAAGCTGGGTACTCATTTTACCGACCTCGGAAGGATGGAAGGCTGAGTCAACCTTGAGCCGGCTGCTGGGATCAAACTCCCAGCCTCATGGGCAAAGCTTTCAGACGGCTGCCTTACCACTCTGCGCCACAAGAGGCTCTGAATATACACATATATTATAAGAATACTAGGACAAGAATATTAGGAAGTTCTTAAGGCCACTTAAGTTCTTAAGGCCACTTAGCCACTGAGAAAAGTGCTACTTTTTGATAATGGACCTAGAATCCACAACCTTGTTCTGGCAAACTCAGTTTCTCATTCATTGTAGGATATTGAGTGGTGAATCATGCATAAAGAATATACAAACTCATATGATGGAATAAGCAGACTTTATTGTACAGCCCTCTGTTGATTCTTTTCTCGGCTTCTACCATAAGGTGAACAGATTTTAACATTGGTAAACACCATTGACCGGGGGAGTTCTTGATTAAAAATTTGGTCTATATGGAGCAACAAAAAGTTTCATAGAATGCATAGAACGCAAAAATAGTATTGTAATATATATTTTTAAATTTTAACATAAGTACAATTTGCCAGGTGCCCCCAGTTGTCCCTCCAAAAGTGGTACAATCTGGTCACCTTATTCTACCACCTGGAGGTAGGCAACCCCACACACAAGCCAAGCAGTCATTATGTGACTCTTTTGGTTGATGCAGCTGTGAATGTGACTTTCCATGAACTACAGACTAAGTACCACTGTCTTGGGTATTTTATTTCTGATTTGTATTATCCTTGAGTCAGTTTCAGGTTCTTTTTTCAACATCTGTCTAGAATCATTCTGCGTTTCTGATTGTTCACATCTGGTGTTTGCCTGTGAATGTGTTTATCTCTCTATAAATAGCTAGCTATCTCTCTGCCGGTAGATTTAGGGATGGGCTTGATGGGCAAAATTTGTCATGGAATTTGCTCTGTTTGTGGTGCACAAACAGAAGTAACAAACCTCCATGAACTTTTAAAGCACATTGTGATGGTTTGTGGTGGTTCATGAATGGAGCTGAAAATAGAGGTGTAAAAGAATTACAAGTCCCTTTAAACCTCTGCTTTCTGTTTCCTGAAAAAGCTGCATAACAGCCAGCCCCCCCCCCCCCAAAAAAACAGCTGAGCTGTGGGGAGCACACCGCTCCCTGCTGCTCAGCTGTTTCAGGTTGACTTGTGCAGTCTGAGTATCTTTTGTTGTGGATGAGAGCAGAGGAAATAGTTTCATCCTGGGAAAGGGTGATGTTTATGAGCCAACTGGATGAAGACAGGTAGGTTGGAAAGAGTGTTGAAAAACAGATAGGTTGGAATTCTCTCAGGCAAAAAAGCAATCTCCCTTAGCCTCCAGATGGGAGTTGCATCTCTCTCAACTGTTTCCTGGCTACTTGCAGAAGTGGGAGGAGAGAATAATCCAAGATGGGCTAGAGCAGGATTATTATACTCTGCACATTCTGCTGGGTGCACAACAGGCTTCACATATGTTGAAATTTGATATCCTTCCATGTGTATTTGTTGGATTTTATATATATGAACAAAAATAAAATTGAATCTATACCCAAACAAGTCTGTAGTAACCAGTGACTCAGATAATTTGTATCCCAACCAAGCTAAACAAAATCATCAGTAGCATTATTGTAAAAATAATTTCTAAAAAAGAATTAACTAAAGGTAAGAAATGGTTTCTGCCATTGATTGTTAATTTCTTTATACTGCAGCCCAAACAGCAGAACTCTCTGTCACTTCTCTTTCACTTTGTGGTCTTGAAGAGGGAAGTGAATTCATGCTGAACAAAAATAGTAAATAGGTAGGAAGCCAAGCCAGCACTTTTGGGAACCCACCTTCTGTTAAAAGTAAGCTGTTACTGCATTATGTTCAAAGGCATAATTGACAGACCATAATAACCTTTTTGAATTTGCAGATAATATCACAGATAGAGCAGATGAAACAGACAAGGCATGGATTATTTATCTCCTCTCATCACTGGGTGTGCTGTGTGTCATTGCTGTTATCTGCTGGGGGCCGCTGTATTTCATGTGGAAGAATCCTGGTAAAGTCTATCATTCTTTTCACTTTTGGTTTCCCCTTCTTTTGCAAGGGCAGTGAGATTTGCCTGCCTGACTGCAGCCAAACATGATTTCCTTTTTCTTACAGTTCTTTAAATACTATAGTTAAATGCTATTTTCTTGATAATATGCCCTATTTTACTCCATACAATCAAAGCAGTCTGATCTACTAATAAAACGTGTTGAGTTCTTACTTGATCCCAGTTCTCTAGCCCAGTGGTCCCCAACCCCCGTCCTCCTCCCTGGCTACTGCCTCGGGGGCTGCCCTGCCACTCTGCTGCCAGCTCACCTTTGGTGCTCTCCAGCGACTGCCATGGCTGGGGCTCCCCCTTGCCGTGGCACTGTGCAGCTGTTTCTGGCAGTGACCCCCAGCGGGCGGTGGGAAGTAAAAGGCACTGGCTGGAAAGCAAGCGGAGCAGGGGCTCAGGCGGCAGCGGTGACATCCCTTGGCAAAAGACTACCCCCCGGGCCTCAGTAAAATTGTCAAGCGTTGACGGGTCCCCAGTGATAAAAAGGTTGGGGACCACTGCTCTAGCCTATGTCTTGAAAGCATTTTATGGGATTTCTTATTACAGAAAGAGGATTACAAATAGAATGGAATACAAAATAGTCTTCCCAATATTTATAAATTTGGATGGTTTCCTCAAAGCAATGTTCATATTTGGGACAAATTATAAAGAAAGTTCACACAATCACTCCATTCATAATAAGTATTTTTTTCCATTCCAGTTAAAAACAAGAAGATTTCATCAGGCTCACAAAGTGAAATGAATGTGGTAGGTTTGTTCTTTTGGTGTGTGTTGCTAACTAAACCTTAGTTATTGTAGCTTATCTATAGGTGCTTTAATATGCAAACTATTACAAAAAACACAGAGAGTGGTCAGACCTCAACTTAAGGATCTTGCTGTTTCAAATAAAGGGCACCCCCCTGCATGTAAAAGACTCCATATTCAGCTGTATTGAGTTGTTTTAAAAACTAATAATACTTAGAAATAGGTTTGAACCAGCTGACAAACAAAATTCATCACGAATTTTGGCCAGTTCATGCAGCAATGTTCATGAACTGAAGTACAACCACAAATTTCCATGAATTTTGATGCAGTTTGTGGTGGTTCATAAAAAGCAGAAAGCAGGGCTGTTCACAGAAAACAGAGCCATTAAGACCAAAGAGCAAAAAGCAGTAAGAAGGGGGGAAAGCGGTGGTTTAATTAGCAAACCATTTCATGTGGATCATGCTCATGCCTACTTACAATCCTGTTCCCATTTATGTGGTACATTTTCCCAATATTCCCACTTATGCATGTGGTTGGATGCTTGGTTTTAGAAAGAAAAGGGAAGGTAAAGTTCTGATACTTAACATCATTGTCTGAGAAGTCATCAAATTTAAGATTTTTATCAGTAATACCCAATATCCAGTGCCAGTGAGAAAAGATTAAAAAATTCAGATGCTTGCTGGATTTCAAATGTGTTCAGTGTTTCCTTTTAAAACCTGGTCTTAAACCCTGTTCAAATCTCTTACTTTGGTGAATTATTATTGTCCCATGGTTCAGATGTATCCATAGTTTGTGTGTCTGCCTTCTTTTTGCCTTCCCTTTCATATGACTCAATAACTGAACATTTCTACTTTTTCAGAAAACTGTGTTACATCTAAACCAAAGCTTCCCATCAAACAATAAATTACAAGTAGGATGAAATCTTAATTTGTAATCCCCATTTAGAAGGAACAGATATTCTTTGTAATTCAAATCTAGCAAACTATGCTTTGTCTTAAATGTAATGATGGTTTATTATCGAGCTGCATGTGAAGGGTACAGAGTGAATATTAAGTTTAACAATCAGATATTTACAATTGTTTACAGTCTGAATCATGCCTTGTCAATCTCATAGGTAACTGTCAAGTCTGTATAAATAGTTTCATTTTTATCCAAATATTTGATTTCCCCCCCTGGTTATTTGGATAAAAGAGTCTCTTGTGTCTTTTTTTCTTGAAGTTTTGAAAGCCAAGATTTGTAAGATATTTGAATTTTGGCTACTGTTTCTGACATAATGGTTGCTCTAAACAGTTAAGTAAGTCAATTAATTACATTGTTTTTGCAGATTAATTCAGGTGAAAAGTACTACAGTGATAATCCCATTGGTACCCCAGATGAAGGATCTGTGTTACATCATGATGCTGCTACACCTGGCTTGAAGTGCAAACATGGCAGCACTATCTGTGACAATCAAGTCAGTTGCTGGAAATCATTTAGAGCAGCAACAAATCGGGTATACCATCAGTCTGTCACCAACAGCCACAATTTACCAGGTGAAGATAAGGAAATAATTGTTTATGCATCTTTGAGTCATGGGGAACATTCTCAAAGAATTCAGCCCTCAGTAGAAATAGAACTTACAGAATATGCCACCGTTAGGCAGAACAATTAAATCTAGCCAGTATTTTTGCTCTCATTTATAAGTGACAGCCAATGTGTTCCACTGTGGCCCAACAAACATTCATAGAAAGATATCTTTATTTAGAAGAAGAAGAGTTGGTTCTTATATGCCGCTTTTCCCTACCTGAAGGAGGCTCAAAGCGGCTTACAGTCGCCTTCCCATTCCTCTCCCCACAACAGACACCCTGTGGGGTGGGTGAGGCTGAGAGAGCCCAGATATCACTGCCCGGTCAGAGCAGTTTTATCAGTGCCATGGAGAGCCCAAGGTCAACCAGCTGGATGCATGTGGGGGAGCGCAGAATCGAACCTGGCTCGCCAGATTAGAAGTCCACACACTCCTAACCACTATACCAAACTGCATATAAGCTAATCAGTTGTCACCCATTTCTTTTGTTCAAAGAAAATATGTATTCTTCTGTTAAGCTCATTGATCATTCAAATGAATCTCATTGATTGAATTTTAGTGATTCTATCTTTGTAAGATTCTACACATGCGCCATTTGTACCAAACCTTGATCTGATCATATTACTGTTGATTACTCTATTATTCTATTATTACATTGCTAAATGGTCCAAAGGCATAAAATGTAACAATCTTGGTGAAGTTATGCAGGTTTTAGTTGGCTCAGTAGAAATCCTACACATGACAACTTGAGTTCCTAGGAAGATGTGTTGCATATAAAATAAATAATAATATAATAATTTTTCTGCAAAGACTATCAGCAAATGTTTTATTCTCATCCTAAAATGTATTCCCTACGACCACTTCATTATAACCAGAATAGAATATTCACAATGAAAATAGGTTTTTTTAAAGTATAATTTTGAGGAACTGCAATGTACTCACTGAACTCCTGGGCGATTGTCATTGAATTGATGTATTTTTAATTTGAGTTGAATAGCAAACAAACTAATTTTTGATAATTTATTTCACTGATCTAATCTTCATTGGTGATATCACTTATTGCTGTTATTGGGAAATCCAAATGGGAGCAAAATAAACAAGTACAAAAACAGGGCTATGATAGCAGAACATCAACTGTATGAAAATATTGTAATTATCCATGTTAGTAAAGAAAAAAATAAGAATTCATGAAATAATCTATTGATTGCTAGATAAATTACTGCTACACAGTACATTGTTATCAGGAATGCTAGAGTGGCTGTCAGGTAGATTTGATGTTAACATTGGGATTTCTCCTTGAAAATGCAGAGCCAAGCTAGACAATACAGGTGGCTTCAGGAACACCTGCCATTTTGAAGTACACACTTCCCAGCTGGGTACTTCTTTAAACTGAGCCAGATGGCTCAGTTATGGTTGGGGCCACCATAGCATGTGGGAAGGAAAGGCTCCTGCCTTCCTTCCCCATTTTTTAAACTTAAAATAGTGCTGGAAGGAAGAGAACATCGACCAATAACTGAATTCTGAGGTCTTTCAAAGTTTTCACTTTCATAAAAAGCAGCCAGCTTTCCCCCCCATATGAAAATCTGTCCTACATCCTGCAGATCTTAAACAGGAAAAAAACTTAAATTGAGCATAGAAAGGTAAAAGGCAAGGAGGCAGGATTTAGCTCTGCCTGCTTCCACTATATTTTTATTGTAATCTTTGGAACAAACATGCAACAATAATGATCCAGAACAAAAATGTGAGTTAAAAGATGCATGTGTGTCTTCTTTGCACATCATTAACCACAGTGACTCTAATGCACTAATGATTTGATTCAGTATGAGGCAGCTTTATGTGTATGATGTGTTAAGTTCAGGGAATGGATGAAGAAGTAAAGTCTAGCAAGAATCTGATGTCCTATAAAACTGAATAAGTTCATATAAAGCACAGAATTTATGGCACACTAGTCAACATTTCAGAGCCTCTTGTGGCGCAGAGTGGTAAGGCAGCCGCCTGAAAGCTTTGCCCATGAGGTTGGGAGTTCAATCCCAGCAGCCGGCTCAAGGTTGACTCAGCCTTCCATCCTTCCGAGGTCGGTAAAATGAGTACCCAGCTTGCTGGGGGGTAAACGGTAATGACTGGGGAAGGCACTGGCAAACCACCCCGTATTGAGTCTGCCATGAAAACGCTAGAGGGCGTCACCCCAAGGGTCAGACATGACTCGGTGCTTGCACAGGGGATACCTTTACCTTTACCTTTAACCACAGTGACACTGAATATAGGCATTCTACAAATGCTTACTTATAAGTTAAATGTATTTATAATTGTATTATTCTTCTAATTTCAAACCTATGTGATTGTGAACCATTCACATCTGCAAGTAGAATTAATTCATCTCTCTACATGCTGAGTTTACAAGGGAAGAGTCCAAGCCACAGAGTAATTTTGCAAAGTTTTCAATGACTCTCGTATCCTGAAGGCTCTACATTGAAATCACCTCCTTTAATATCAGCAAAACCTTGATTAATAAATCATAAAATTGCTTGAAGCATTGGATCCCGGAGTACTCTTTGAGGCGAGGCTGGCATTAGAGGCTCCACAAACCCATCCCCAAAGCTTCTAGTAATGAACCAACCCCATTCCATATTTATACCTATAGGAGACAACATGTTTCTCTCTTAGTCACTCTTTATGCTTCAGCTATAGAACAGTCTAGAAACTGTTCAGGATAGTGAGTTTCTTCATATTACCACAGGCTCCATCAGAGTAACTATAAGATTCACACAGGACGATGAGGGAGTCACTTAATATTTTGTAGTAGTAGGCAAAGGAATCATTTGTTGGACTATGGGCCATACAAGTGATTCTCCAAAATATGTAATAGAAAGGTGTGTGAAATAGGTCATTGGAGGGATAGCAAAACACATAGAGACATGAAATGTGTAAGATTTTGTGCTATTTTCAGATACCCCTCTCCAGCCTTATGATGACAGACAATATTATCTGAATAATGTCCCAGGAGTTAATCAGAAATACAGTTATCAGCTCTGGGCTAGGAATTTCTTAGTTTTGAGGTTGAAGCCTGAGGTGGGGGGGGGGGAACATCTGCATGATATAATGACATATTCACCCTTTAGGGTAGTGATCCCCAACCTGTGGGCTGCAGAGCACATGTGGTCTGTTGACAAATTGGAGGTGGGCCTTGAAGGACACCTTCTCCCCCCCCCCTTCTCCCCCCTCTGAGATAACAGTATTCAAATGACAACGGTGTATGACTTACTGCTGCAGTCACCAAAGAGGCTGCATCAAAACGGGCAAGGTGCACGGAATCATCTGAAACTACTTTATGAGCATGATGTTTTAAATTTAAAAAAAATCACCCAAAAGAACAATATATGCATTAGAATTCTGCCTAATGACCTCAACAACTTGCTTTGATTTGAAAGACAAGATGTAAGAAAAACAGGAAGCGTCTCACTGTCTTAGCACGAAACAGCCCAACTACAAAGGAAAGAGTGCTGCTTTCAGATAAGAGTGGGTTGTGCACTCATTAAAAGGATGTGAAACCGTACTCAGTTGAGAGCAGATACAATTTTGAATGGAAATAATTATAAATGACTGAGTCATTAAAACGATGATAAAATGTCTTGTCCTGGAAAATCATGTATAGGCCTTCCAGTGGCTTCCAAATTGTTATCTGGTTGCTAGTTACTACTGGTAGTGGAGATACCCCAAGTATTAAACAATGGATACTCAGGTGGACTTTTAGATGAATCTCTAACAAAATCATCTTTCTTCCTTACTACTAGGTTAGTGAGAATGCCCATGCATTAGTACTCCAGAACGGGAAGATCTGGGGACTGATTATCCAGAGTATTAGACAGAGTATTATAGTTGACAGATTTATCTCTGTACTGGCAGAAACAGTTGTACGAAAACAATGAATCAATCTCCTAACTCTGCCATATTCTTGTCCTGATCTGAGCAACCTACCTTGATAATCATAGAATCATAGAGTTGGAAGGGACCTCCTGGGTCATCTAGTTCAACCCCCCACACAATGCAGGACACTCACAACCGTATCGCTCACCCACTGTAACTTGCCACACCCTTGAACCTTCACAGAATCAGCCTCTCCATCAGATGTCTTTCCATCAAATGTTTAAAAATTTCCAAAGTTAGAGAACCCATCACCGCCCGAGGAAGCCTGTTCCACTGAGAAACTGCTATAACTGCCTAAGGAGGTGGTGAATTCCCCCTGACTGGCAGTCTTCAAGCAAAGGTTGGATACACACTTTTCTTGGATGCTTTAGGATGCTTAGGGCTGATCCTGCATAGAGCAGGGGGTTGGACTAGATGGTCTGTATGGCCCCTTCCAACTCTATGATTATATGATTCTATGATTCTAACTGTCAGGAACTTCTTCTGGAGGTTTAGACAGAATTTCTTTTGAATTAATTTCATCCCATTGGTTCTGGTCTTTCCTTCTGGGGCAAGAGACAACAACTCTGCTCCAGTTGTGTTTGCTACCTGGAAATGTCCTAACCTGCTACATAACTGTAAAAAGTGATTTATAGAGATTCCTATTAACAGTCTTAAGCTTTTGGATTATATCAGTTAAAGTCTAACTTGTTTGGAAGTCAAACATTGAGCTACAGCAGATCCAAAAGGATCTGCATTTCTGTATTGAACATTTTTTGCATGTTGCTTGACTACCTGATGGGGTAGACCTTTTTACTGGCCTCCACTAGATGGCAGGAAACATCATCAATTCAGCTAGTTAGGAAAAGTTGACCAGTGAACTCAGAGGACTACCACAAAGCCTTCAAATACTGCTACTACATTGCAGCTATATATATACATATGAAGCCGCCTCACACTCGGTCAAAACCTTGGCCTGTTGTCTCTTCTAAATGGCAACAGCTTTTCAGCATGTCGTTCACATCTTTAGCTTCCTCATTCTTTTAACTGGAGATATCAGAAATCCAACCTGGGACAGTTTATGCGCAAATCAGTTGCTTTTTCACTGGACTAAATAACAGGAACTGTTCCACTTCTTCCTCTTCTCTGATTCTGAAATTTTGTCCAGGATTTTTCACAATCTCTGTAGCCATAAGATGCAGATACCTACATGCACACACCCACCCACCCACCCTAAACTTCTTGTTGCTAAATTATGCACTTGTCAATACAATTTGTACTTTATCTGAACTTGTACAAGGACATGCAAAAAACTACCTTGGCCCACTGTTGGTACCCCTTTGCCATAATAGCATTATTCATTTGATGCTATACCCAGCTGTGAATAAAATCAGAGGCTATAGGTCCTGGGAAACACTGATAAGCCTCTTTGTTGATTAACATGGGCACTAGAAAATTCATTTCAAGAAGGTCTGATTGGTTAGGGATCTTGTGGCATTGTCCCCATGACGCATTTTTTTTAATGGGTGTAGTTGCTCCAAACACATTAAGGTAGAAACAGGAACAGAAACTTAATTAAGCACTCAGGGATATGTCATTCAACCGTGTGCTAGGGCAGCCTTGAATGTTATTGTTATAAAACCTCCGTCATATTTTCTCAGACACTAGCAAAAACTTAAATAAATGCAGGAGAGTTTTGATGCTATCAGTTTGACTCAAAAGGGACAAAAGAAGTCAGCACTGGCATTTCCACTTAAAAGGAATGAACTTCCCCCTGGTAGAAATACCCGGTTTACAATTATACCAAACAATGAGACAATTAGATAATGGTAAATCTCAATAACACAGGAAGGCTAGAATGAGATTTTAAATTCCTGTATAGCTATCAATTAGGGTAGCCAACTTTTAGGTCATCTGGAAATTTCTGGAATTCTTAATTTTTTGGAATTTTTGGGGGAAATATCAGGGCTCAGATCTATTGAATCTCTCTCCCCAAATCAACTCTCATTTCTATTTATTAATGATGATGAGAATGTACCTTACACAAGTATTTCCTATCTGTTAATGTGCCATACATTCTAGGCTTCAGCCTGGCTTTAAAAACAGTTCCTAGAACTAAGCACTGGCCCCCGTTAAGCCTTCCCCACAGCCTCTCTTTCTAAAGATAACAAACCTACCTCCACAGCAGAAAGCTCAAGAGTCAGGTCTCCTGAACTGAACTAGTGTAAAGAAAGCATTAGTAAGGTGGTGACATTAGACCAAACAATGTAAGATCTACTTTATTTCATTTTTCTTTGAAAACATTTTAAAATATTTTGAATGAATAAAGAAAAGTTCTGTGTAACTCAAAACCCCATTTCCAAGATTTTGGAATTTGTATTTCGGGTCCTTCGCCTTTCAAAAGCTACAAGCATCATAAAAGACACTGAGATGGAAGACATTCCTAAGGAAGTGGCAGAGCTGATTCAGTAGGATGAGCCTTTTCCTCCCACTCACGAAACAATGGATATTCAGAGTGTTTGTTAACGTTTCCATTATGTGGAAGGGGTAGGTGAGGAATCGTACCTTCTTATCCTGTCCATCCTCCAGGGAACCAAAAGAAGAATACAAATTACTGAATATGACCAGTGGTCCATCTAGTCCAGCATCCCGTCTCACACTGTGATCAACTGTTTCCTGTGGAGGTCTAACAAAGGGCATAGTAGCTGAGGTCCTCTCCTTATCCTGGCACTGGTATTCAGAGGTGGTTTACTGACTGTGGAGGCTTTCCTTAGTCATCATGACTAGTAGCCACTGATAGACATATCTTCCATGAACCTGTCTAAGCTGACAGACATTTGTAGGGTTCTCCCTACTGCATTTAATCCTCTTAACAACATTGTAATGTTCAAACAAATGAAGTGGCTGGTCCAGGTTCACTTGGACTGATTACACCTGGTGGTGGCTGCACATGACCGCCAACAGTTTCTAGCAGCATGCACAACTCCAGGCCAGAAAAGTCCGGCTGCACCTCACAGTGGTGGCAGCAGGGCAGGGGGGAAGAGTTTCCGCACAGGATGGTGGGATAGCAGCATGCCACAATCCCATCGCCATGGGGTGAAACAATGCCCTGTTCAGCTCTGCAGCACTGCGAAGCACCATGGAGTTGAATGGAGCATTCTGTGTCCCTACTGGGGACACTGTAGGGGGGAGTAGGGGGGTGCCTGCTGAAAAATTAGCATTCCCTTATCGTGGGGCATCAGAGGCCCTAAAGCAGCTGAAGGCTGGGAGGGGGCCAGGATGACGGTGATGTCATGTATCAGCAGGGATTTGTCCCGCTGCCATGTGAGCCTCGGTCCTGCTTGTCCCTCTTGTGCATAATCGGTGTCAGTGAACTTGGATACCAGAACAGCAGTTTGAAGTTGTTTCTCCAGGTCCTAGTCTAACACTCTAACAACATAGCATGTTGGATAATGCACTCTCAATGCACGCTAGCAATCATTTGCAACTGGATTTTCCTGTGGCATCAGACTGGCTCCTAGAAATATGTAGGCTAATCATTCCCCTTCCATAATTCATTTAGATGCATCTTTTTTTTTAACACTACCTACCTGGACACATAAATCAAGGGCAGAGTCTTTATTCCATTGTCAATCCTGTTTATTCCATTGTCAATCCTGTTGAATTCAGAACGCTTTGAGCTCAGGTCTTCCTCTCCCCCCCCCCTCCCCATTGAAACAGGAAAGACTTCTGCACATGTTTAGGGTTGTTCAGAAGGGGGGGGGGAGCCAAGCCTCTTTCTTTTCTTGAAGGTGAGGGAGAGGAGCCAGGCAGGGAGCCTCTTTCTTTTCTTGGAGGGGTCGGGGAGAAGATCGAAAAAGGCAGAGGAGGGAGGAAAAATCCAGGACCAACAGAAGTTAAGAGAAACTAGGGGATTCTAAGGCAAGTTTGTCACTTGACCAGGTGTGGCCTATCAGAGGTTCTCTACCACCAAGCTTTCTTTCCCAATCTGGATATTGAGGATTAAAAGCACTCAAAGATATCACACAATAAAGGTAGGGTCACTCCGGATCAATCCTTTTTGCTGCAGAAGGAAAATTTAAATCACCCAAAATCCAAACAGAAATTGCATTCTGTGTAGAGGGCAGGGACTGAATCGATCTGGGGTTGGAATAAAAGCTACGTGCAGTTTACACCAAGGAAATCAGAAAAAAAACTGGAATAAATTTTTCAGGGAAACTATCTTGTCAGGAACAGATCTTCAGAGGATAAGCAAGATGATCTAGAGATCAGTTTGGGGGGTGGGTGGCCAAAAGGGTCAGAGACACCCTTCATACCCAGCACCTCTTCCAGAGCCCCTAGAATCCAAATCCTGAAGGATCTGCTCCTGAAGACACACAGACAATTCTGCACACATTCCTGACTTCAGGGCAGACAACCCCCTGCCCTTAAGGGCCAGACTCCAGATTATCAGTCACCCAGGTTCTCCACATATCTAGTAGGAATGACAGAGATGCTGAGCGCATGAGGAGGCAGTTCAGCAATGATGAAGCACCAGGGTGGCAGCTAGGGATGCCAGGCTCCAGATGCACCTGGGGGTCCTCCAGAATTGCAGTTTATCTCCACACTATAGTTCCCCTGGAGAAAATGGCTGCCTTGGAGGGTGAACTCCATAGCATTATACAGTTTTGCTAAGAGAGTCAATGGGAGTGGAAGGTGGGCTCAATACATCATAATCCAGGCCACCACTTTTTAATCTTCCCCCATCATCTTATTGCTGCTGTCTCCAGCCTCCCTCCCCCAACCTCCATTTCCACTGCCTCCTCCCTTTCCATGAGCTTCTTATCATGGTCACAACATCTTTCTCCCCTCACTCATCATTGCCCCTCCTTTGTCCCTGCAGTTCTGCCATCCCTCCTTCACCTTTCATCTGTCAAATTCTACCATTGCCACAACTTTTCCTTACCTGAATTGCCATCTCTGCAATATGTACCAGGGGTGCTAGAAAACCCCCAATGGTTGTTAGGATGTTATAATGCCAAAGTACAAGATCTCCTTTTAGTTTACAGATTTAAAAAAATCCTCTGTCTTTAATTTATATGAAAATCTTTGGGTTCTCTTAAGTTTTCAAACTCCTCCTCTGAGGATTTTTTATTCTTTGTGGGGAAATCATATTGAGCATTAGATACGCGATACAGCATAAATTTGACAGAAAAGCGGGATTGCTATGTCAACATTTTCCCCTTTCTGTGCCAAAATAACCAAACAACCTCTCAGATTTCCCATGATCACTGACCGCAAGCAGTTTAACCAAGCAGAGTGTTTATGAAGCTTAAGAGATCAGCTAAATTCCTCAAAATGTATGACTTAATAAGGCTTCATATTTTTTTATGCCTAGTGGCCCAATGAGTCATGAGACTTGTATTCCCTACAGTTATAAAATATTATCCATATTCCACAATATATAAGGAAACAGAAATATATGATTATTATTATATCATGTACAAAACAAAAATTGGAGGCAGTAACCTTGCAAGAAGAATGCTTAGCATTCAGAATAAGATGAAATGAAAAGATGACAGACACTGACATGTCTGCTGGGAGTCAAATCTTTTGTATGATAAAACAAAAGCAAGGTTTCTTAATTATTAATTTTTTAATAAATATTCTTACTGATTATTAGGAAATGGCTTTGGGTACTTGGGTTGCCAATCTCTGGCCTGGGGCAGGAGATCTCCTGGGATTACAACTGGTCTTCAAGCGACAGAATTCAATTCATCTGGAGAAAATGGCTGCTTTGGAAGAGGGGCTGTATGGCAAAATGCCCCACGGAAGTCCTTGGCCTCCCCATACTCGTCCCTTCTCAGGCTCCACCTGCAAAATCGCCAAGTATTTCCCAACATGGAGTTGACAATCCTACTTTATTTGGGTACCCAGTAGAGGCAAGAGGGGCTATAATTAAAGGTTTAACTAACAAAATGTGTTAAGAGTAATTCAGATGCCAACTGTGAACAGTTTATAGACAGAAAACCACAAACACTGAAATGTACAAAGAAAACTCAAGTGTATACTATATACAGATGGTATGTGCTTTCACTGTAACTTGTAAACAACGATGCAACTAATATTTTTTTTCTGACCCAGCAAGGCAAGTTGCATTCTTTATGAATAGGTCCACTGGTTGTCCTCCCCACTTAAATATGTATATATATATTATAATCATCTTGCTTACTAATATCTCACTCAAAACGAACAGTCTTATTCCCATGATGCTGATTTCCATTGTGTGCTATCTAATCTGAAACATGCAGGCACTTGGAAAGTAGCAATATCAGTGACTAGTGTTTTGTTCATATTTGTTATCATAAAAGTACTAATTACAGCTCCAAATTATTTCCATCATGAAATACTAGCAGTCTTATTGTTTTCCAGGAAATGTTCCTCTCAAGTTACCTCAGTTGCTAAGGATTCTGTTTTCTTTTCTTGGTTTAAAGACCATTGTTCTTGTAGAGTCTCAATGAGAAATATGGGCAACAAATGAAATAAGTACAATACAGTTAATTCATGGACTATCAGGTGCTTAAAAAAATATTTATGGCCTCTCTGACAGGAAATCCCTACCCACTTGTAGAGGACAGACCATTTCCATCAAGGGCAAAAGTCTTACTCCTGTTCTGCTTTTCCCTTCCAGCCTCTGGAAAAATAAAGGGAAACGGGAAGAGAATGTGTGTCTGTCTGCATGTCTGGGGAGAGAGTCTGTTTCTATCAAGGGTAGAGCTGTCACCACAGCCCGCTTTGCCCTCTTCCCACCAGATTAGTTTGCTGATGGCTGGTTGATCTGTTTTTTGGTAACCGATGTGTCATTTTGACTTGTAGAACTGTTGATTCTCTAACATTGCTTTATTTGATACAGCATTCAGACAGAACATAATTTACATGAGTAGATTATTAATAGAATTTAAAAAATTAAAAAGTATGAAAACAGTGTGAATACGTTGAACTTGGTTTTGAATAATAGAATTTCATTTTGGGCCACTAATTATCTTTGGGCAGCTTTATTTGACTTTTTATATTTATTTTGAGACTGTATTAAATGGAGAAAAGTGGGTTTTAAGTGCCCCAGCAACAAAGTACTATACACACACAGGGGCTTTTCGCACGCCTTCAAAATCGCACAATGGTTGCCAATTGAAAACGCTACTGATTTGCCATTATGCACAACGTCGTTGACAATCTGCCACACACCTGAAACCGATCCGCAAAAAGCGCTTCCTTGTAGCGCTTTCAGGGAAATCCCCAAAAGTGGATTCACCCTCCGGAAAGCGATACACTCCTGCAACCAATCTGCAACATTAGCGGGAAAGTTCTGTGCGTTACCATTGTTGTGGTTTCTACAAAGTCCCTCCCCCTGGCTCTCTCCTCTGATCTTCCGGCAAAGCGATCGCCATTTTTTTTTCTCCGAGCGAGCGAAGTTCAACCCACCAGCAAGCCTGTTTAGAGGCTTCCCCGGCTTCAGTCCCTCCCTGTTTAGTCACTAAGCACAAACAACAGAGAAGCCCGTTTGCTGATGTATTTTCCCTTTATTTTTTACACTGTTTTCGGCTGAAAATCGGGCCCGTGAGGGGGGGGGATTTTTTTTCACTTGGGGGGAGCGTGGCAACGATGAAACGACAGCTCAAACACACCTGCCAGCTGGATGGGTCTCTCCGTTGCAACGAATCAACACATATTCGTTGCAATGGGTGTGTGTTTTTTTTTTAAACCTTTCTTAAAGGGAAAGGGGCTGTTTGGGAGCATGCTAACGGCTGCCCATTGGCTGCTTGACGGCCAGGGGCGGGACGAGCTCGGCAATAGTGCTTCCTTTCTAGTGATTTTTGCTGAGACCGGAAGCTTGTGGGAAACGATAGAAACGCAACTGGATTCCACTACAAAGTCAGGTATGCATAATGACGAATTGCACTATTTTAAATGGCGATTTTTCGTTCAGCAAACAATTTGCTACAAGGATCCCGGTGCGGAAAGCCCCACACACTCACACAAATAACAAGGTAAGAGGGTGCTGGGAGGAGTAGGGACTCATTGCCTACCAATCAGGCTGTCCCATCCCTGATTGGCAGTCTGTCCAATGAACAGCCAGTCAGGTAGGTTGTCTATCCAGTCTGCTATCTTTCGTATCTCATGTTGTTTCCAGTTCTTTGCTATAACTATTCTGGCAGCAGTAGTTGCATAGAAGAAGAAATCTTCAGCTTTTTGAGGAATATTATCTGGCATTACACTTAATAACATATAATCAGGATACAAAGGCAATTGAATATTCAACTTTGCTTCTAGAACACTATGAACTTTTATCCAAAATTTCATGATTTTTTTTACACCACCACCACATATAGAAAAAGAACCAATCTTATCTTAACATCTCCAACACTTATCATCATTTTCTTTAGACATTTTGCTAATGAGTTTGGGTGTTATATACCATCTATAAAACATTTTGTACCAATTTTCTCTTAACAACTGACATTTTGTACATTTTACAGTTTTGCCCCATAGTAATTCCCATTCTTCTAATCGGAGATTTCATGTTTGATTCAGCATCCATTTAATCACACAGTTTTTGACTTCATCCTCAGTCTCATATTTCAACAAAAGCTTATATATATTTCCCTATAAGCGAGGTTTAGCTTGAAACAGACTGTTTTCCTGTGTAGATGGCTTGCAAATGAGTTTAGATTGTGTTCCTCCCGGAAGAGATTGCACCAAATCTTGTCTGAGACAGAATGTGCTAAGAATGGGGAAGTTTGGAAGGTGAACTATTAAATCATGATATCTTGCAGACACTAAAAAACTATTTTCTTACTGTTGGGAAACTGAGGTAGAGAAAAACCTTCATGCAGATTCAGCCCAGCTTTTCTCTGTTAATCATGTGATACCCAGGAATTGAGGTTCAAGCCATCTCCAAGATAAAGGTTGATAGCAGGATAGAGGTAGGAATGGGCGGAACTGTGCATTATTTAATCAGTCTGTTTGGATCAATAGTAGCCTTCAAATGAAATAAGCCTCCACTTCACTTCCACTCTGATTTAATCAGTAATTATCAAGAACTAGAAGTGAAGCCCAGTGTGTTCAGGAATGCATCAGGTGCTAAATAGGGGCTTGTGGGGGGGGGAGAGAACTTAAAGATACTGGGCACAGAGAGGCATCTCTCTAAAGTCAGGAGAGGGGGGTCGTGTAAAGAGCCTGGCAGGATCTCTCAGCACTGAGAGAGGCAGTGGCTGGATCCTTGGCCCTGGCCCTGTCCTGCAGGCCAGAGAGAGGCTTCTCTCTGCACCCTGGAATAGGGGAGCCAGGCAGCACCTCTCCCCACCTCCCAGCCCTGCCCCTGCAGGTGCAGAGAGCCTTGTCTCTGCACCATGGGGTGGGGATGGGGCTGAAAGAGCCAGCTAGTGTCTCTCCCCATAGGGAGAGGTGCTGGCTGGCTCTTTTCTCGGGCACTGCCTTGCAGGGTGCAGAGATGCTTGTCTCTGCACTGAGGGGTGGGAAGGGGCTGAAGAAGCCAGCCAGTGTCTCTCTTGATTGGGAGAGATGCTGGCTAGTCCCCTGGCCCTGGCGCCACCACTATGGAGCTCAGGGTGGTTTCTCCCTGTGCTCCCCAGGAGTGAGGGATTCTGGGAGCCCTTCAGCACCCCACCCCAGCATGTGAGATGGTGGCTAGCTCCCTGGTCCTGGCACTGCTGCTACAGAGCACAGGGAAATTTCTCCCCAAGCTCCTTGGGGGTGGGGCCCTTCTTGCAGTGCTCTGAACATTTGGAATGCTCCTGGCGGGCGGGGCTTGCCCTGGAATCTTTCGAACATTCAACACATCATCGGAAGTATGAATCCAAAGTTATATATATGATGTTTAGCATACAGGAACTGGCCACCGTAGCATTTAAACTTCTGGAAACGTTTCTTAGAGCCCTCTGGTAGCAAGCCATGACATGGCAGGCAGGGTGGAAATAGGCTATAAAAGTGATTTTATTTGCATGCTTGGTGGATTTTGTTTGTTTACCTTTGAACAGAGTCTGCACAATGCTAAGGCTCAGATTTTAGCATTTATGGTGGTGCCTCTACCAGGGTGCATACATATGCCAACTTTGCCCACCCTGACTTCAAGTGGTAGAAGGAGAGGAGTACAGAGGTATCCATCATGGACAAGGGAGACACAAGTTAGAAACACGCTTGTGTTATTATTGTGGGAGGGAAGTCCTAGTAATACACAGAAATGATTAAGGAGGAGATGTGAAAAAAAAGCAGCCAGTCTCCCCAGTCGTTCTTATTGGCAGATATTCTTAATGATCGGACAGTTTTAATTTCGGTGAGGGCCTGCTTACCCTCACTTTGCCTGCTGTTCAAAAGCCAGTGTGTTTCATCTACTCATTTGTCATGAGAAACCAAATTTTCACCCTTCTGAACACAGCAAAAAGGCACTGGTCACAACCAACTCCTAAGCATCCCTGTACCATGAGGCTTTGGGGTACATCTTAAAAGAGTACATGCTGTATATTCCCCCCTCTCTAATTAAAAATATTTATTTGTTTGAGTGGGAAGTAATCCTCTACATTTGAATGAGCTCCCACATTCCCATGGGCCTCTGACTGGAGATATGAATGCTGAGGATGAAGAGGAACGGATTTAAAAGCTCCTTATGGGAGGTCACACTCCCATCACCTTCCAGGTTGCAAAGTATTGTGTAATTTTAATTAAGATCAGACAACTAAGTATAGCTTCTGTATAGTTTTTACCTCTTGGTTGATCTGTTTTATTAACCATTCATTTTTATTCTAAGTTTACTGTTTTATAGTTTTTGTTATGGCTAGCAATTGCTGTAATAAAATTTGATACTGATACACATTCCCATAGAGCAAAAAAGAGGGCTGCCCCACATTTGGAAATTCCTGGCATTTTGAGGTAGAGTCATGTGAGAATAGAGTTTGGGCAGGGGGATCTCAGCAAGGTATAACCATAGAATCATAGCATTGGAAGGGGCTATACAGGTCCTCTAGTCCAGGGGTCCTCAATCCCCAGTCCGTGGCCCAGTACCAGGCCGCAAAGGCCATGGTACCAGGCCGCCAGCGGCCGTGCCTTCCTCCCCCCCCCCGCAGCAAGAGGGGGGGAAGAAGCAGGCATGGCCGCCGGCACGCCAGCAACGCAAACGCGCACGCACGGAGCTGCCGCGCATGCGTGTTTGCGCCCCCTGCTGGCAAAAACGCACACGCGCAACAGTTCTGCGTGTGCGCGTCAGCGCCACCTAGTGGCGGAAACGCGCATGCACGACAACTGCGCGTGTGCATTTGCGAGCGGCGGCCAGGCCACCGGCTCTCTCCCACCCTCAGAGGCGGTCCCCGTCTACTAGAAGGTTGGTGACCGCTGCTCTAGTCCAACTCCCTGCTCAATGCAGGATCAGCCTAAAGCATCCAGGGAAAGTATCTGTCAGTGTGGGGGAGCTCACCACCTCCTTAATGCCACGAGCTGCTTCCAAAGTAGCCATTTTCTCCAGAGGAACTGTAGTCTGGAGATCTCCTGATTCCACCTGGGGGTTGGTAACCCTAATTAATAGAAACTGAGGTCAGATAGGGAGACAGTGTAGTAGTTAAGAGTACGGCCTTCTAATTTGGTAAACTGGGTTCGATTCCCTACTCCTCTACATGCAGCCAGCTGGATGACCTTGGGCTAGTCAAGGTCCTGATAGAGCTGTTCTCACAGAACAGTTCTATCAAAGCTCTCTCAGCCCCACCTACCTCATATGATGTCTGCTGTGGGGAGAGGAAAGGAAGGAAATTATAACCTGCTTTGAGGCTCCTTCTGGTAGAGAAAAGCAGCATATAAGAACCAACTCTTCTTCTCCTATGTCTCCAAAATAGGATTAAAATATTTTCTCTTTCCAGGGAACATCAATTTAATCTGTAGTATTCAAACATATAAAAGAACTAAGTCAGCTAGCAAATAGCCACAACTGCTGGGAATGACCTAGAGAATATCACTTCTTCTTTAATCTGCAGAAGATTGATCCAGTCCTTCAACTTCTGTAAGTGGGAGGGCTTTTCCCACGCTTTGCTAGTTTCCTAAAAATGGAAATGGCCAAGCTCAGGGAGAAGAATCTCACAGATCAGAAACCCCCATGGGGAAGGAGGCTGGGAATTCTCCCTCCACTGCAGACTAACACTTCAACTCATTTAATACTAATGCACTGTTTTCAGAAATGTGACTTGACATTCAGAAAGATCCATGTCCAATGCTTACAATTGTGGGCACACTTACTCAGGGTCAGGTGTCATTGAACTCAGGGCAGCTGGCTTCAAGCAAGCAGGCTTAGTGACAGCTTTGGAAAGGCAGTGGAAATGCACATCAATCTCCCATAAACCTCCCATGTAAAAGTCTGAGGAAAACCAGTGGGTAGAAAGCTGCGTGAAATGCATCAATGTGACATGAACCAGGCCGTTACAAGAAACAGCTTTGTTTGGATGGTTTCAATTTGATTTTCTAAAACTGGATGTTGGTTTGCTGATCTCATAAATGAGACTCAAAAGTCCATTGCATCATATTGGCTTAAGACTGTAGGAAAAAATCCCAAGACAACCGTAATATAGTATCTTTTTGTTAGAGCGGACCATAATATTACAAATCAAGTGGCCATTGAAAATGAACAACTGGTCTCAAAGTTGTTCAGCACACAAAACAACACATGCACACACGTCATGTTTCATGTATATAGTAGGTTAGAAAAAACTTCACCTGGAAACATTTAAAATGCAAAATATGTCCATAGAGTTATAAATCCCACCACCTCTTTCATAAACTTGATGTTGATTGCGTGGGTGTGGAAATGGAAACATTATTTCAGGAAATTTCTCAGCTTCCTGTTTTTATCAAACCAGTGATAAGAACCTGAGTTGTCAAAATGTGCAAATAAAATTTTCCATATAAGAGTCTGCCTCAGAAGCTGAAAGTGCATAAAAACGCATGAAAATGCAGCTGATCATTTATTATAGTTGAAACAATGCAGGAAACAATCTGTAACAGAGGACAGCAGCCTTTATTTGCATCTAATGGAGGGATGGGTGTGCTGAAGCTAGAATGATCTCTTATGGTGACCCCTCTCACCGGGTTTTCAAGACAAGAGATGTTCATTGGTGGTTTGCCATGGTCTGCCTCAGCCCAGCAACCCAGACTTCCTTGACAACATGCTATCCTAATACTCACCAGAGCAGATCCTGTTTAGTTTCCAAGATCTGACAAGTTCAGGCTAGCCTGGCCTATCTAGGGCAGAGCAAAAAGAGTTTACACACCACAAAACATATCAAACCTTTAAATGCAAGGGACACTTAAAGTCCTACGCCAATCTCCGCCACTTGAAATTTCCATTGTTTAATTTCCCTCAGAAACCTCTTTGGAAGAAAGGCTGTGTCACACTAGGAATCCTTCTGACCCCCCACAGAGAGGGTGTTCCAAAGAACAAGGGCCATGGCTGAAAAGAAACGGACATGAACTGTGGTACATCTAATGGATTCCAGGGGGTCATCAATTGTGTGGAAGAGCAATGAACACACAGCTTCCATGGAAGTACAAATCAAATCAAACTTTCACAATATGGCAGGGTGTGTGTGTGTGCTATAATGGCACAGCCTAAATTTCCAGGCATGCTTCCCCCACATCTATTTATATTTTAATACATATTTATTTCTCCAAACAATGTTGAACTCATAGTAAAATCTATAAAGCAAAACCATAGCACCTATGAGAACTTCCCATAAACACTGTAGTTGTTCTGATGGGGAACTAATTTTGTTGATGATGTCATCCGTTCAGTCGTGTCCGACCCTCAGCGATTCTATAAGAAAGTCTTCACCTGTCTCTGACTGCTTCTTTTAATTGGTTCATGGTCTTCTCTGTATCGGCTTTGATCGTGTCAAGCCAACGTATCCTTTGTTAGAATTTGCCTGGCATTCTACCATCTTTGCCAAGCCAAACTACTAGCACAGTGGTTCTCAACCCTCCCGCTGCCGCGACCCCCACCACCGCCGCCATGGCAGCTAGCACCGCAGCACCGAGGGGCAGCGCTAGTGCACCAGCTGGTACCCACACGCAGGCTCAGTATGTCTGTGTGCGGGCGCTGGCTGGTGTGTCGCCACAGCCAGTGCCCCTTCCCTCTGTGCTGCAGTGCTGGCCACTATGGCCTTCCATGATCACCAGCGCACGCGCAACCCTACAAACCCCTTTGGGGTAATCACCTGTAAGGCCATACGAGGTCAGGGCCCAGTGTACCTGAAGGACCGCCTCCCTGCCTATGGCCCTCAAAGAGCTTTACTCTCCATAACCACCAACCAGCTAATGATCTCTAGCCCTAAAGAAGCCCACCTAGCCTCAACCAGGGCCAGAGCCTTCTCTGTCCTGGCCCCCACCTGGTGGAATGAGCTCCCGGAGGAGATGAGGACCCTGATGGAGCTAAAACAGTTCCGCAGGGCCTGCAAAAGGGAGCTCTACCACCAGGCATTTGGATGAGACTGAGTGAACCAGCAATACCTACAGGGCCCCTGCTCCCTCCTCCCCAGAAATCCACTCGTGTTCTGCTCTGGACCTATTGTTATAGTCTATTACCTCTGTTATAGTTTTAATATTAATATCATTGTTTTTATGAAAAACTAAGTTCCATGCACTGTTTTCTACGTTTTATGTAAACCGCCCTGAGCCTCAGGGGAAGGAAATAAATAAATAAATAAATAAATAAATAAATAAATAAATAAATAAATAAATAAATAAATAAATAAATAAATAAAATGAAGGACGAGAAACAATTTTGTCTCTTAAAATTTGGGGCTGGATCCTGGAGCCAAATAAAATTTGTTAAGGCCTGTGCTGTATGTCTGATCTGCTATTGGTGATACTTGATCTGGCCACATGTCACTTATCTAGCATTTCCATGGAAAAACCTCTCTGCAGATTGGTAGAATTAACAAGGTTGAACAAAGTAGACTTTCCAGATTTCTACAGTTTTATAGAAAATAACAATCTGTATAATGGGGTTGCTGGATATGAAGAATCAATTTTGATGAATGAAAGGAAAGTAGAAAAGCAGCCATGAATATTCAAATAAAAAACAGCAGGCCTTCAATCCTTTAGGTCAGGAGTAGTCAGGAGCATTTGCTGGCAGGGGCTCCTGGGAATTGTAGTCCGTGAACATCTGGAGGACCACAGGTTGACTACCCCTGCTTTAGGTGACAAATGGGGAAAGAGGCAAGGCTGTCTGTGACGGATCCCAAAATTAGTCAGATGCTTCTTTAAGCTGATGCTGTACTCATGGCACATCGGTTACATATAGACATGAATGCTGGCTTCTTTTTCTTCCATCAAACACCATGCTAGCAGTTGACTCCATTAGTGTCCTACAAGAGAATAGATATATTTTTTAAAGTATGTAGCATCACCTTTTTTCATTTGTGACTAATCGTCATTGCCTCCAAAGATGTGTGTGTGTGTGTAATAAGTTATGAATTAATGATGACAGGAAGGTGTTGGAACAGTGTTTGGGACCCAATCCCAATAACTCTTGTCTGAATGAGGGCTTGTCTTTAAAGGGGCTAGGCTACCCCATCTGTGGACTTCTCTGGGCATGAGAGATAAGACCTGAGGTGTGAAATGACCCTGGCTCTCTCTATATTTTAAAAGGGACAAGAAGGGTGGGAAGTGTGACGTCCTGACCTAAATGTGACCCATAGCCTAAGAGGGAGGTTTAAGAGAGTGACAGGCACTCTGTATATAGGGGAGAAACTGGGAAAGATCCTAGTAGTTAGCAGCAACTGAATAATATCTTGTTGGATTTGTTCTTCTGTCTGCACACAGGAATCTAATGCCTGGCTATGCCCAGTGATGCAAACCAAAGTGCTGCTGTTCTTTGGCTCTGAGCTTAAGGGTGGGGCCTACAGATGATCACTCAGTTGACAGAGAAGATCTGCTTAGCTATTAGTAAGTCCCTTCCTTCAATTTCTTGTTTAGTTCATTTTTTATCTGCAGGTATAAGTAGTCACTTTGGGTCCCTGTTGGGACTTTTGGAGTTGGCTGGGCCTTGAGTCCCTCCAGAGAAATAGAGCTACAGAGTAACAGAGCATTTTGAAAGTATGCAGTTATTTGCATACTTAATTGCAATTGGAAAGTATGCAGCCTTTGTGAATGAGACACAGATCCAGACTCACAGTGTTTTGAGGTTAAAAGAGAGCAATCTTTACTAGGAAAGATTATACACAAAATACAAATCATATTCATCTGCTTCAGTATCCTTACGGGAGCAGTGCACAAAAGCTTTAAAGAGTAGCTACAAAAATAGCATATTACAAGCCTCTATGGCTGGGCTGCATGCAGACTACAGGCCTACACATCAGCAGATGGAGCTAGCAGAGACCCTGAATGGCTGCTCCTTGCTTCTGCAAAGGAACACACTTATCTGTTCTTCCTGAAGAAGCAGGAAGTGGGTTGGAGCCTACCTTAAACAAAAGAATCCCCAGAGCACATGGCTCAGAATTCCCTGCAACCTCTCCAATGATCACTTGAGGCCATTAGAGAGTACACAGGTACATCTCAGCTGCTTAAACTGTTTAACAGCACTTCAAGGCTGACTTCACCAAATTACTTGCTGATTGCAATTCTATCAGTCCTCAATGGGAAGAAGAATAGAATATATGCCAGACTTTCTCAACCCAGGGTTCTTTTGACAGCCCTGGAAGGGTTTCCCAAATGTATGTATGCATGTATGCATGTATGCATGTATGCTGCATGTATGCATGTATGCATGTATGCATGTATGCATGTATGCATTGGATTTATTTCCTGTTGCTATCGGAAACCATCATTCTCAAAGCCTGAAGAATGTTTCAGGGGGTTCTCAATGGTTAAAAAGTTGAGAAAGGCAGATATCTGCACTAAACCAATCATAACCTAAACCAATAATAAGTTAAACAAATCATAACTAAAAATCTGGAATTCTTTTATTTGAAGATAATATGTGTTAACACTTTGCAGTGGATGATTTCTGTCTTAATGTATCTCAGTTTTCTTAACAATAAAGAGAATCAAGCTATTCATAATGAAATCTGTCCTCACCCAACAAAGTCCTTTCAGGAAGAAGATAAATAAGTCCTATTGTAGTAAAAGGTGGGGTTAGAGCTTTTCTGCTAACAGTGTATCCTGCCTGGGCACGCTGCTTCTGCTACTGTTTGGAAAGGATCCGATTCCAAATGTTATAGGAAGCAGCGATTTTGAAAGCCAAAAGAGCCACCCCATACATGCTAAGTAGCTGACATTTGCAGACAGTTACCTTACAGTGAGCAAATACTTGTTATTTATATGGGTTTTTTAAAAAATAAAATGTTTATGAAATATGTCAGCAGGCAGACATGAGGCAATGCTAGTCAAAAACAGCACTACCTCCCTAAGGCAGGATCAGACTTCACACTATCCCCAAAGTTGTTAGTCTTTGGAAATATTTAAGAGCTCCCCTCCTCCCTTGTGTGTCTCTGGGTATACAATTCCTATGCAGAACGCTCAATTTGGCTCCTATGCTAGCAGTGACATTAACTGATTCTAGCTGATCTTGGTTCAGCATTTTGTGTTAGTGGCCTAGCCTCTTAGCCAAACATCATGTGGCAAGAGACACAATATAGAGAATCAAGAGAATAAATATTTCAGCAGCAAGAAAAAGATCAGGTAGCTGGACTAAAAGGAGAGGACAACAATATATTTAGCAAAGCAATATGGAATCAAAATAAACCATGGAACTTGCACGGAAGCCAAATCTCTCATTCAATTTATAGTCTGATTTTTCAGAATTAAAGCCAAGTTAAAACAAAACATTACTATTTCTCGGGCTAAGTATGCCCGGGAACTTGACACTTTTGTGTTTATTACTGCAGCTTTTGCCTCGAACCACATGCTGGGGGGGGGGGGGGACCCTGCACTTATTGGGACTTTCCACCAGGGATTTACCAGTTTGAGAATGAGCCTGAATAGCTTCCTTTATTGCAAATCCTGAGATTCATTTCTTTGTTACATAATATGACAGCAATTGTAAGCATGTCTATTCAAAAGTAAGTCACATTTTATTTATTGGTCTGCACTCCAAGGGAAGTGTTCTTAGGATTTCTGTCTACTTGAATCACTGAGAAGTCATTGCCCATCAGACAGGCCAGTATTGCACTTGCTGTCCCAATTCTCTGACTCAGTTCACATTCTTTTAGGGGTTGTAAACAGCCATGAGAAGGAAGGACTCCCTGGAGAAGAGCCTAATGCCAGGAGCGACTGAGGACAAAAGAAGAAGGAGAATGAGGTGGCTGAATGGAGTCACTGAAGCAGTCGGTGCAAGCTTAAATGGACTCCGGGGAGTGGTAGAGGACAGGAAGGCCTGGAGGATCATTGTCCATGGGGTCGCGATGAGTCAGACACAACTTCGCACCTAACAATAACAGCAAACAGCCGTGACGTGGCTAGCCACCCCTCACAGCCAGAATTTCCTGACTATGGGCATGTGTGTGATTCCTAGCAGTCAAGGAGACCCCTCAGTTCCTACTGATCATAATAACAGACGTTTTGCTCACAAGTTGAGAAAATTCACCATTTGTATTCATATCAAGCAATCTATATGTTAATAGCAATTTCTGCCACAAAGTAAGTGATCCATGCCATTGCTTTCAACACAATATATGTGGGTTTGGTTGATATTTGGCACCCTTGTCTTATATTTTGGTTGGTCATACTCATAACCAAAAAAATGCCCTACAGGAGCTCTCCATTCAATGTTCTACAGATTTGAGAGTACTCCATGACAGATTCTTTGCTTATCAGTGTCAGTTACATGTGTTTAAAAGAAGCAGAGCAATTTATGAAGGGTTTGGCAAAAAATGATTAATTGCATTAACAGCTCAGTCAGATCTTCTAAGTAGCATCAAGCATTGGCACTTGTTTAACATCTGCTGTGTATCAATGCTTGATTAAGCATGTCGCATGATGCTTTCACTGAAATATCACCCCCTCAGGAAGCACCTGCATAACTTTCTTTTTGAAGGGGATATTCATCAGACATTCCCCCACCTCTAATCTTTGCAGGCCAGTGTTTTCAGCTCTTGCTGGTCCCTCATGCTCATCTATTCAAGTTGAATCATTAGATATTTTACTGACTTTTCTCTGGAAAAATGTTTGCTGTTCTCATGCCACCCCTTCACACCAGTTCTTGCCAGCCTCTGAGTTTAGTCTTTATGGAGTCCTGCTAATCTAGACAAAATAGCCAAGTGTTTGGGCATGTTAAGGAACAACATGGATACTAATGCATATAAACAGGATGGGAGTCCAGGAGAGATCCTGGTTTGTATGTGAGGAGAGAGGAATTTGGAAATCCCACCTCTTACCTCAAAATATCCCCATCCATGATTCAATAAACACTCAGGGAATTGAATATGCTAATTTCTTCATAGAATTATAGAGTTGGAAAGGTCTTCCAGGGTCATCTAATCCAACCCCATGCACTATGCAGGACCCTCACAACTACCTGCCTACTCACAGTGACCCCAATTTCATACCCACGTGATCCTCACCACCACCAAGAATCTCCAGAATTAAGCCTGGCCTGGAGAGAATTCACCACAAGAGACAAATCACTGGCACATCCTGCTCACCCACTCACAATCTGCCTCAGTTCATAAAATCAGTATTTCTGTCAGATGCCTATCCTCTGCTTCCAAACTTCCAAAGAAAGAGAATACAACACCTCCTGAGTAAGCCCTGAGGAACCACCCCTGGGGAACCACTCTTCAGTTTTTCCTTCCTCCCCCCTCCTTCAAGTGACACTCAGTTCTGCCAACATTCCATCACTTCTAGAGCATTTTCAGTTCCCAACAGGCTAATTATTAAGAATTGTTAAGGGATAATTTAAATAATAACATTTTCCACATGGTTTGGGGAACTTCTGTACCTTCTTTAATTAATTAATTTGTTGGTTTACTGGATTTTTAAAGTCGCTGCTCACCCAAAGGATCTCACAGTGACTTACAGTATTAAAATTATATAAATATGGTAAAAAGCAACACGAAAACAGATAATATACTGGAAAAGTGGGCAATTGAGAGCATGATGGAATTCAATTTGTGTCATTGAAAGTTGCATTCCACAGGGTAGGGGCCACAACTGAAAAGGCCCTTCTCCTGGTGACATGTGAGCCATCTTGGGGCTGAGTACGTGCAAGAGGCCCCTAGTCTAGAGGATGAATCAAAGGAGCATGGTGGAGTTATGAGTTGTAATGGGCAGATGGCCCCTTGAATGGCTTTCACAATCCATTCTGGGCTAACAAGTTAATGTTAGATAAGAAGGGAACTACAAGGCATTCTGAAGGAGAGGAAATCTGTTTATGTCAGAATGAGAACCATTGAGCCCTCTCACCAATCCAGAGGTTAATCAATCAATAACTTATAATGGTCATGGACCAGCAGAATAAAACATACATTAGCAGAGTAGTTCTATCAAACCACTCCCCTGGCCAAGAAACCCAGAACCACCAATGACATTGGCAGAGGAAGACAGCAGTTCCATTAAACCCTTCCTGTGGAGATAGCAGCTATATTTACCTGTTACAGTGACAACAGGCATGCATGTAAATCCTGCATGTACATTGATTTGTAAGAGACAACATGCATCCTTGAAAAATATAATCAGGCCAGTATCTGGATAACTGTTGGCTCTAAATCATATCCAACTGTGCATGCACTGCATGGAGCATAACCATTACACATAACAAAGAAAAATCAAATGAATGCTGCACATGGACTATACATGTCACCACTGTTTCCACCATTTCACCATGAGGCAATTTTACTTAGGTTGAATGGATGCAGCTGGCAAACCAGTCAATAGACAGGGTGAGGAAATCTCCCTTTCCTTTATAGCTGTCCTTGTGTTGTTTTCATGACCTGCTTAGGAACAAGCTGTTTTACTATTAGAGGTCCATGATGGGGCCAACAAAGAATTTTGATGCAAGGAAGAAAAACTTATTTATAAAGCTACCCCACCAATCAGATCTACCTTTCCAAAGTAAATTCTCAGAAGGTACAAGCATGGGTTGATTTCTCCTTCTTACCCTGTTCTCCACCGCATTTTAATTAGCTCTCAGCACTCTGTGCCTCATGGAGATGCCTTCATTGGTTCTTGTTTTTGTTATCTTTTTCACATTCAGTTAATTTACATCATCACATATTTTTCTGTATACCTGAGCATGTATAAAACTCTCCTTTGCCTGTGGGCATTTTGGTTTTGCCTCTTTCAAGATTAGCATGAGCCTGACCCTTTATCATTGGATATAGTTGTGATGCTGCTATTAATTAGGTGCATCGGTTTTAGTAGAAAGACATACGGGTGAGAGCTAAAACACACATTATGTATGATAGAAGTTGACTACCCAACCCAATTTTCAGTCACATGTTCAAGAAAGTGACACACTCTCATACCCCCCCACCCCAAGTATCTTTGTTTTGTAATCCTGTTCATATTGTCTCCACTTCTTCCTTTACTTTTTAAAATCAGGAATTCAACTTAGCAGGCTAGCCCTGAAAATATTTGAACATCTGCAGCGGTTGATAAATATCAGAGTTCCTAAGTGCCCATCTATTTTATTTAAGAAAGGAAGCTGGTTTTTCCGTTCAAGGCGTCTGTCTCCATGATCTGAATGCACAGGAAACGACTCCCTTATCTTTCCTCTGAATGCAAAACTTAATCTCAACTTCACTTGGAAATTCAAGCAGGATGTGCAGCTGGAAAAAGTAACAGAATTTGGACTTAAGAATCATGTTGGAGAGAAAGGCATGACAACCAGACTGTGCTGCTCAGCACTGAGGCCAGACCTAGGAAAAAGTCACTTGGAAGTTTCATTCCTGCTCTCCATTTTTAAAAGCAGATGTTTGCATTATAGCCATTATGTTTTCCATATAAAAGTATTAAAAGTTCATTTGAAAAGCAGATTTAAAATTTTTTAAATTAGAAATGAATGGTTTATTTTCAAAGAACTAGAATTTTTAAAAAATCATTTTGAATTTTGCTTTTAGGCATTTAATATCCTTCTCAAGTTTTGTTCCAGAATAATATCCTTCCATTCCTTACAAAGGGCAAACAGGTCAAACTTTCCACCAAATGGACGCAAATCTGATATCAAGGCTCACCAGATTGAGAAGCCTGTAGAACACATCAACCTTCCAGGACATTCAATGGGTAACCTTGAAGTAGCTGTTTTATTATCAAGGAACATCAGGAACAGACTGGGAAGGGAAATTGCTGTGTTGCAAGTTATTACAACACTCAATGCAATGGAATCCCCAGGACTTGATAGGAATATTGGTTTCTTATGTCACTACATATGCTAATTCATTCAGCCTTTACATCTGCATTTTGACATATTTATTTTCTTTACTATGTTTCTGCCCAGAATGAAACTCAAACAAATTATAACCTTATAAACTAAGCTTATTATTCCTGTTTGATCCTTGAATCTGTTAAACATCTTCATTACACTGTATGCTAATTTACCATTCATTATTTGTATGCCAATTTGCAGCTATTCACATATCTTGCCAAATGTGTCATTCCAATCTCAGCTGTATTTATTGCTCATTTACTTATACACCTTGACTCTAATCAGCATACCCTGACAACTATCTCCTTACCCATATGTAACATTTGAGGAAATCTGTTTCAATGTATCTGAAAGAGTTTCCGTCTACCCATGTTAAGTCTCTCAGTTCTTGCCTATACCCAGAATTGAAATTTGTTGGTCTTGGAGATGCCACTGGATGCAAACTTCATTCTTATACTTGCTTACGAACTCTTGTATTTGCATGCTAATTCATTGCCATTCACAGGTCTTATCAGCCACCTTTAATCCTATCTCAGCCTTCAGTGACTGGCAAGACCGTCCTTCATCTCAACCTTTAACTTGTCATCTTCCCTCTTTGCTACCAACCCCACACAGTCATTTCTCACCTGCTGTGTTTAAGTCTCCTGCCCTCAACATTCCATCAGTTTTCATTGGTTGCTCTTAGGAAGAGGCTGAACTTAACCTATTTGTCACAGGTGACTCCTTGAAGCCCATAACAGGGACTTCTCCACCCATTGAGGTATGAGACCAGTTGGATCAAAGAGCACAGCTCATATGCTGAGAGGGACAAAGGGCAGAGTGAAAGGGTCAAGTGACTATGTCAACAGGAAATACTAATTCATCTGAGGTATGCAGTTTGCTCTTTTTCTGCCTGAGAAGATATCAAGTGGGAAAACGAAGCCGAAAAGGCAACCCAAGGCACCTAGAGCTAAAGCATTAGCATTAGTTGTTGTTGATATCACAATAAACTGCAAAAAAAAATTACATTGGTCAGTGCTGCAGAAATTTTAAAGGTGCAGCTAAGTTGCTGCTTTGAAGCCTTGCTGAATATAATTCACTGTACTGTTAATATATCTATATATCTATATCCATTCATTTTATTTGCTATTTGTTCTTCTGTTTTTTTAAATTTTCTATTATTCAACAGATTTATGTGGATATCATATATATGACATGTTTTTGATTTTGTGTAACTCACCACTGTGTTTTTTCCTGTGTTGTTTCCAGCACACGACTGCTATTATCAACACCACAAAGATTAGGGCCAATATAGATAACAGCAACACAGAAACTGTATTCCAGTGGCCTACAGGAAGGAAAGAAGCAAAGTTGATTACCATAGTAGTGCGGTTCGTGAATATGTTTTTACTCCAAGGGCCCAACTATATACAGTCCTGAGTTTTCCTAGAGTAATTTGGTCCTGGAAAGCCAAGTAAAGATCATAAGTACCTTGATAAATTGCGGCCGTGGCTCGGCACGGCCTGCTGTTGATGCGGCGGGGGCGCCCAGCGGGGACGTGGCTCTCGGCGGCGTCATTGGGCTGTGCCTGAGCGCGGCTGAAGAGGGGCGGGGCGGCCGGCTATAAGAAGGCCGGAGCCGGCGCGCCCGCCCTCTTTCGCGCCAGCCCCTCGCAGGGACAGACACCCGCCCACCCTCCCCGTGTTTATTGTTGTCTTTCTTGGTATTGTAGAAATTTATTGTCGCAGTCGGATATGCCAGGTAGGGAGCCTGTTGGCAGGGAGCCCGTCTGCGTGCGGGACTCCCTGAGGTGGGGGTCTCATTAAAGAGACTGGCGTGTCCCGGGCGCAGCCTACCCGGCTGGGAGTGAGGTGTGGAGCTGGGCGCCGCGGTTCAAAGCAAGCAGCCGGACGGCTGACGGGGTTCAGGCTCCCTTACCTACATATGCCAACCCTACGTTAGGGTGGTTTGTTAATAAACGGCTGCAGCCAAGTTATACTCCAAAAAGCTGGAGTCGTGTCTTCGCTGGTTGAGTCGCCACCTGCTAGTCAATGGGGGAAAGGGGTACAAACTTTTTTCCCCCACTGACTTATTTGGTGTAAGAAATGTGAAACATATCTAGCCATGAGCAAAGAAGGGGTGTGGGGTGGCAGTGGTAATAGCAGCAAAAAGATCCACCTTAGGTCAGCAGGCTGAAAGATGGGGATGGAAAGGAAATGTTTCTTGTTCTGCTCTGGAAACTTTGTTGCCTTGGCTCCTGGGTGGGAGCATAAATCTGGGGTGGAAGAGGTGCACCAAGCCAAATGCTCCCCCATGCAGGAGCAAGAGATGGGACAACCTGCCCTGGCTCAAATTTTGGCCTGCAGCCCAGCACAGAGCCTCCAGTGCAGAAAGAGTCTAAGATAGGAGGCATACTGAAGGCAGATTATAGATAGTGAGTCAGTACAGTCCACAAGATGGGACATATACTGTTCCCCACGAATGAAAGGATGCCAGAATTCACAGGTAGGTGGGGGAAGCAATGTGATGCTTTCTGAAGTCAGCATTAGCAAATTTTACCAGCTTTGGGATTTGAATTATCCCCAACTTGAGGCACTTGCTTATAAAAGTATGTCTGTGTTTGGGACAATGTATGTCTGTGAACAGCTCTTTTCTGTAAAAATTTCTATGTTCTCAGCTGAAATGCACACCTCAGCAGAATACTCAAGATGGCTACAGCACAGACTTTGACGCCAGATTTTGATGCAATAATTCAGAGTAAGAGGTGTCAAATAAAGGAAATACTGTAAGAGTGTTACTATTTTAAGTATATTTGTATTTTGAGTAAACTATAATATTATTAACTGAATACGCCTGCATCCTTTATAAAGCTTCTGTCTCTGGTACCTGGCATTACATTTTATGGCACAGTGGCATTTAGGGGAGATTCAGCCCTCCTAACACATGAGCTCAACACTTCTGGGCCAGAGTGTCAGATTAGGGTCTGGGAGACTCCAGTTTGGATTCCCACTCTGTCATGGAAACTTGCTGGATGAACTTGGACCTCACTGGACATGACCTCACAGGACATTGTAATGATAAACCGAAAGAGAGAATAATTATTTAAGTTGTGTTGGGTCCCCACTGGGGAGAGAGCTCAGGTATAAATGAAGTAAATAAATAAAAATAATAAATATTCAGGATACTCTGCTCCATCTATGCCTTCACCATGTTTTTAAAAAACGCATGGCAAGTTTCTTGGGCTGGCTTCATAACTAGAAATTCCCTTATTTTTTTTTTAACAAAGGAAGCTGAAAAGTCTCTGTCTAATCTATTATTTTATGCTTCTGTAAATACAGCAGAGCTCAGCATGGTCAGCGGCAAAAGGAAACATGGTCACCAAAGGATCTGCTGGCTCGACATGATCAAAGTCGATACAGGGATGACCATGAACCAGCTGAAAGAAGCGGTCATTGACAGAGACGAATGGAGAAAACTTTCCTATAGAATCCCTGAGGGTCCGACACAACTGAACGGATAACATCATCATCAATTACAGCAGATTATAAATTTTGAGGAAGATAATTACAAAATGCATATGTAAATTAAGGACAGTGCATGGCTATTTTAAAATGTACACCCTTTGCAATGGTGAAAAATAAATAATTAAAGCAAACTGCCCTCTATCCTATGATTCCACTAAAAAAAGTCTGGAGGAAGTATCCTTCCAGTGTAATCCTAACTAGAGTTGCAGTCTTCTAAATCCATTGAAGTCAATGGATTTAGAAGGGTACAACTATACCTAGGGATGAACAGTAAAGCTGGATACCACTCACTATGTCCTGTGAGAGATTCCTTTTTTTTTTTTAATAATGCAGCAAAGGAGATACATCCTCAGCAAAAGTGCATAAATTTTCATTCTTGGGGAAATAAAATATAGGCATGTAAATATAGTTTGCAAAAGACAAATGCTTGCTAGCAGTCAACAAGGTACAAATACCTTATATCTTATGCAGACTTTGTTCACTGACCTTTTTCTTTCCTGGGTACTGTGTAATGTATCTCTTGCCTTCTGTATTTGACTTTGCAGATCAGCTCTTGCCCATAATGGCCACTTGAGGTATATCTGACTGTGTTACTGATGATTGACACTGTTCCATTGGAATTTTCTAGCTTCCTTTCGTTCTTTTCATCTGTTGATCCAACCCAGGAGATTGCAGGTGTTGGGAAACCAGTTGCAGTGCATGTGGCATTCAGGAGTCCATCAGTAACGTGATGATGTAGAAATGCATGGAAATCTGATATAAAAGCAACAATGAAATCCACCACTATGAGCAATTTATTTGAGTGATGAATGAGAACACCTTAACAGCAAGACAAGTAGACAACATCTAAATGAAAAGAAGACGAGGAGGAGGAGGAGGAGGAGGAGAAAGAGAAAATGGATTGTTATACGCCACTTTTGTCAATCTTAAGGAGTTTCAAAGTGGCTTCCAGTTGCATTCTATTTTCCTCCCCACAACAGGTATTTTGTGAGGTAGGTGAAATTGTGAGAGTTCTGAGAGAACTGTTAGTGGCCCAAGGTCCAAACTGAGTCCACTAACCACAACACTATACTGGCTGTCAGGTGACTGGAAGATAAATATAAAGCAGAAATATTTCTTCAGGATAAGACTCTGTACAGTATATAGGGAGCCTCTTTTTTCAGTTGAGTACTGAACAAATGGGAAATGCTGCAGCCAGAACCTGAATACAAAGTTTGTGTTTATATATTACAGCCAATTACCAAGTTCAGTTCAGGGTTGTCATTGATCACCTACATAACCTTGGGCCCAAATACTTGCAGGACCTCCTTTCCTGCCATAAGTTTCCCTCTGAGAAAATCCTGAAGATGCAACCCTGCAAATGAGCAAGTTTGGCAGCTGCCGGTTCATGTACATTCTTGTTGGTGGAGATCACCTTTTGGAATGGCCTGCCCAAGGAGACCAGGAAAGGGCCCACATCTATCATTTTGTAGAATTAGCACAATAGAAATATTCCGGAAGGTGATTTTTATAACAGGGTTTGAACTGAAATATAAAATAACAGGGCTCTAATGTTTCGCAATGTTTAACGTATGTATAGCCTTGCTCTGAGTGCATTGTTTTCTGCCTTCGTAACTCACTTATGTATTGTGGAATGCCGTGACTTAGACATGGTTTTTGTCTTTGCTTATGTGTATCTGCTTTGTTTCCAGTTCTTTAATGCTGGTCACACACTGTCTAATGGAATCATTTATGTCTTGTAACTTGCATTGGGTCTCAGTAAGAAAGGCAGGCTATAAATGAACAAAAGAAAGAAAGGAGCCACTCAGCTCACCTTCTCCTGCCTGCCAGACAATTACTGTGGCTGCTTGTCTTTGTTTTTTAAGCAGACGGTCCTTTTATGCATCACCTGTTGTTTGTGTGCTACTGGACCCCCTAAATCCAACATTTAACCTAGAGGAAGAGCACAAGGTTGGAGTGGTGCAAAGTTGTTGTGGCCCCCAAACAAATCTGCATTGCCCTGAGGGGGACATCCATACCAGTTGATAGTGACGGGAGGTTCTGAAAAAGTATTAATAAATAAAGAGGACCAACAGATATACTTTCCCTTTCACATAGACTCACCATGTACATAAAGGCAGGTTTTGTTTGCGATGGGTCCTGTGGGATATAAACTAAATATACATTCATAGCAACTGTTTTCTGAGGTGCTAACATTCCAAAAGGTGATGGCCGTATCATTGAGTGCCGAACTCGTGAAGCGGAGTCGACTTCTATATTCGTCTGCAATATACTCGTTGATATGCGTATTGTTCATGCTCAACGTTGCAATATTTACAGAGCTCTTGTTAGTGTGTTTCTTCCATGAAGCCTGAACTAGTTCAAGAGACCCTGTGAGGATACATCTCAAGGTCACGTTGCCACCCAGCTCTATTTCTTGATCCTCTGTCACGATGGCACCTGGGGAAGGACAACATCATTTGTAATGAGCCATTGTCTACCCTCCTGTCTCATGCTTACAGATCACATGGTCGTTTTCTTTTCTCTGATCCTCATCCAAAGGAAACGGATACACCTCAGCCCAGCAGGAGAAGATAGAAAGATTCCCAGTAAAGTGGTGCGGAGATCAAACTATTTGGTTTCCCAGATGTGGGTACTTAACTGCTCAGAAAAACAATGCCACAAGAAGTCCCTATGTATGCTCTTGCCCTGCCTTGGGCATCCAATTTAGTCCTGAGAGAAAGGTGAAATACTTCTGTAACTTTGTTAGTCCACCCTCTGCAGAGTCTTCATGCTGGCAAGAATGAGTTCACTACCCTCGAACATCTGTGGATGCAGAGCCTGGTTGAAAGCTAGCATTTCCGGGAGGCAGGAGAACCCAACCGAGGCTAATGCCAGGAGGGGTCACTCCATGTTGCCTCCCCCCCTTTTCAGCCTGCCATTATGTCCAGGATTCTGGGCTGGATAGCCAATGCAACCTGTTGAGGGGCAGGCTGCGATGGGGTGCCTTGTGGTCAGCTGACCACAAGAGGGCAAATTTCTCTTCCCATGCTTGCCACGCTCAATGTTGAATAAAGGCTGTGGCCAAACATTTTACGCCAAATTATGGTTGTCAGTGTCCTCATTAGGCGGTCAATATCCCCCTGCAAGGCAAATGATCATTCTGCAGAGACCACGCTGTGTGTGGCTGAATTTTTAATGGTGGTATATCTTCCTAGATTCAAGATATTTTAAATCATTTTTTTATTATTCACTCTGTTTCTTTGTATCTGTCCCTCACTTGTTTTATGCCAGTAAAGGTTATAATTATCATGTGTGTAGAAGAGGGGTTGTTTTTGTAGTTTGTACCTTTATCACAAGCCCCTCCATGAACTATTTGTACTGGACTTGAGTTTCGAAAATGTTTTATCTATGCTAACTTATTTTAAAAATAAAAGACTTCACCTTTGTAGCAGAACTGCATAAGACTAATATGATTTCCAGGAATTAGGGGATGTACAATGTTTCTCCTTTTGTACGTGAATCTTCTTTTCAGGTCTGGATGCTTTGAGCAGACATTTGTTTTCTTTGTCTCCTTCCCCTTTAAGTTCTGGAGCTTGGCAGTGTGCTATTTATTCCTTCAAAATTATGGGAGTGGAAGGATGATTGCTTAGTTATCACAGCTAATAGTTATCACAGCTGTTTTTCCCTTTCTCTTCTTCACGTTTCTTGCTTCTACTACTTCTTTTCACCATGATTTCTCTGTGCTTCATTAACTGCTCCTGCTTTTCTATTTTCTATTTCAAATACTATTTGAAATACTGCTTCCTGCACCTCTTCCTTTCCTTTCTCTGATGGTTTCCCAAGGAGCTGCGGAAGACATTGAAGGAAAGATCCATTTCCTCAGTGCTGCTTCCACTAACCTTGAAAAATGTGGGGGAGAGAGCCTTTCCACAAGCAGAGATTTCTTTCCCATAGTTCTTTGTACGCAACCCATTGGCGCCTGCTACCACACTTGGTCTCTTATTCCCCAGAATATGTGGGACTCAATTCCACAGACTACTGCTGCTTTCCCAAGTCTCCCAGTACATCTGGTCTTTCTCCCTCAGATACTTTGTTATTTATATGATTTATATTTATATAATCAGTTATTTATATGATTCTGGCAAAGAAGTGGAATAGGATATTGAAAGCATACTTCTTGAGAGAGTGACAGTGTGTTTGGTACATTTGAAAAAAGGAGAACCAATTGATGCTGTATATGTCAAACATGTGTGCCAATGGAGATTAATTCTTATTAATTAAATGTTTCATCACAATTCATATTAAACTCACCCTGTACCCTGCAAAGCCTCATAGAAATGATGATCATGGTCAAGCCCTGGAAAGTCCACCAAGAATGAAGACCCTCCTTTACCTAGGAACAGAAGAAAAGAAGTGTATTATGGATATACAACATAACTGTTGTTGTCAGCAAACTCAGTGGAATACAATGGCAGAGTCCACCCTTCAAAGAATCTATTCCCCCCCCCCATAGGAATTGATATATGTAGTCTGGAGATGAACTGTAATTTCAGGAGATCCCCAGGTCCCACCTGGTGGCTGGCATCCCTAGTTTTAGGAGTAGCCCAAATATGCAGTGCAGAAAAACGATTCTGTAAGAATTCCATTACGGTTTGTTTATTAAAGTGTATCACTCCTTTCTTTTATGGCTCAACATGGCTTACCAGAGATGGTCAGTGTAAAGCATCTCTTCACACTTTTCCAAATCTGACTAGGAATGGAAAAAGGCAAGCCATGGTCCAAAGGAAAACTTTCTTCCTTTCTTGTAGATTTCATACATGGAAACATTTCAGTCTGTGGTTTTTCATGAGTGAGAGCTTCTATGCACTGTGTATCTACAGTCTGAAAAGCAACCACTGAAAAAAGAAGGATGCATTGGAATGAGAGGAGGAAGAGGTAATGAACAAGACCAAAATGGGTTCAACTCTGTAATTTGAACACAGCACTTTTCCATCAGGCGATCTTTTCCTGTTTGAATCAATAATCCCAGGAAATCAATAATCCCATGCACCAGCAGCCTGCTTTTCCTCCACCCTGCCAAATCTAATAAGGTCAACAGGAGAGTGTTGGATTGCATTGTGTTAATTTTCATTCCCCCCCCCCCATTTTAAGACTATCCCACAAAATTTTAGTACTTTAGAAAGCACAATAATATACACAGGATGTTCTTCATGTGTCTTTCCAATTGTTCTAACTGCCCTGGGTCAACTGACAAGATATTACTGTTTATAATCCTCAGTATGCCACAGTTCTTAAAGCTGTCCTAGCATCATGGAGAGGACTGGCATACTAATGCAAGGAGGCAGATGTCGACAGATTTGTGGGGAGCAGAGCAGGAATAAACCATATATTTAGGTAATTTTTAACATTTATATCCCGCCTTAGGCACACAGCTGACAATGGAACAAGTTGCAAAGACCAAAAACACATGCCCAAAATTTCCCCCTTTTACTCTGTGCCTTCTAAAATAGAACTGTCTAGCACACCTTCCTCAATGCAGCCACAGAAAACACCCTCGGCTCCCATTCTGGGAGGCTACTTCAGAGAACCAGACCTACTGCAAAGAAGGTCCCTGACTTAGGTGTTGCTATAGAGATAGTTTTAAGAGAGGGTACCACAAAGAGAAGGCAGTTTAAGGTAACGGTCATAGGATAATATTCTGGAAAATGTAGTTCAGTTATTAATGTCACCACAGTCTTCATAACATTCTTTTAAGGGAATGGTTTCTGAATATCTGCAGACCCCATGGGGGGAAAGTCCACCTGATTGGCTTTATGCTATGTTGATCCGAACTCCGCCCCCTCTATGTGACATGGGTCCTGACCTGAATAGCTCAGGCTATCCAGATTTTATCAGAGCTCAGAAGCTAAGCTGGGTCAACCTTGGACAGTATTTGGATGGGAGACCACCAAGAAATATGAGAGTTGCTATGCAGAGGCAAATTGGGATCAAGTTGGGATCAAGATTGCAGGGATTGGGATCAAGATTGCAGGGAGAAATATCAACAACCTCAGATATGCAGATGATACCACTCTAATGGCAGAAAGTGAAGAGGAACTAAAGAGCCTGTTGATGCGGGTGAAGGAGGAGAGTGCAAAAGTTGGCTTGAAACTCAACATCAAGAAAACAAAGATCATGGCAGCTGGCCCTCTCAATTCCTGGCAAATAGATGGGGAAGAAATGGAGGTAGTGACAGATTTTATTTTCCTGGGCTCCAAGATCACTGCAGATGGGGACTGCAGCCAAGAAATTAAAAGACGCTTGCTCCTGGGGAAGAAAGCTATGGCAAATCTAGACAGCATCCTAAAAAGCAGAGACATCACCCTGCCAACAAAAGTGCGTTTAGTCAAGGCTATGGTATTCCCAGTTGCAACGTATGGCTGCGAAAGTTGGACCATAAGGAAGGCCGAGCGTCAAAGAATTGAGGCTTTTGAACTCTGGTGCTGGAGAAGACTCTTGCGAGTCCCTTGGACTGCAAGGCGAACCAACCGGTCAGTCCTAGAGGAGATCAGCCCTGACTGCTCTTTAGAAGGCCAGATCCTGAAGATGAAACTCAAATACTTTGGCCACCTCATGAGAAGGAAGGACTCCCTGGAGAAGAGCCTAATGCTGGGAGTGATCGAGGGCAAAAGAAGAAGGGGACGACAGAGAATGAGGTGGATGGATGGAGTCACTGAAGCAGTAGGTGCAAACTTAAATGGACTCCAGGGAATGGTAGTGGACAGGAAGGCCTGGAGGATCATTGTCCATGGGGTAGCGATGGGTCGGACACGACTTCGCACATAACAACAACAATGCAGAGGCAGGCAATGAAAAGCCACTTCTGAACATCCATTGCCTTGAAAACCCCATGCAGTTGCCATTGGGCATCAGCAGTTCAAAAGACAAGAGAAAAAGGTATCAATCCTTGTTATGGTTGTGGAGAAAAGGGATTTTTGCCATGCAGAGTATGACAAACGTGTGTTAAAATGTCCAGGATCTGACCTCCTACTTTAACCCCTCTCAAAATCCCAATACATGAGGCCTAATGTTTCTTTTTCAAAGCATACACTCAAGTGAAGTGTTTTGTTCTGATTAATCTAGTCTGAGCCTCAGTGCTATCACTTAGCTCTAGAAAGCCCCCATAGGACAATAAACATAATGATTTGGAAACAGATTTCCCGTAGAAAGACAACTAGGAAAAGGTGGGGATTTCAGCTACAGAATCAGTGAACGAAGCAACTGGGATAAGTATAACAAGTTGAAACACAGCAGCATAATACATATCAGAAGGAAGGGTGCACAGAGATGCTGGAAACGTCTGCCATAAATCCTCTGAGAATTTGTAAATCCCACAGTGAAAGAAGCGTTCTCCTGGGATCCCTGAATGAGCTGTCACAGACTAATCATCACACATCTGGTTTGTTTATCGACCACTATCAGTTTGGATATAATGTCACACAATCTATTTATTTCAATGGGATTTCTGTCTGCATAGGAGTTAGTTCTAGTCCAGCACAGAAAAGAATGTCAGCGCAAATAACAGATTCAGGTGGGTAGCTGAGTTGGTCTGAAGTAGCAGAACGAAGTTTGAGTCCAGTGCCACCTTTGAGACCAATAAAGACTTCAAGGTGCCACTGGATCCCAATTTGTGCTGTGTAAATAATAATAATAATAACAATAATAATAATAATAATAACAACAACAACAACTGTGTAGCAATTTGGTTTCCTCTCCCCCTCTATCAACGACTTCCCAGGGTTTCTCTCAACCTTCCTCCATTGTTGAGCCATTTGTCTGCCTAGGGAAAGTGGACACTGAAATCTGGCATGCATGGGGGGGGGGGTGCATGAAAAATCATCTCCATTGATTGAAATGGAGTAATGTATTTAGGATGATTTATTTATTTTACAAAATGTATATCCTGCCTTATTCACCCAAGTGAATAACAAATGACATACGAATCAACATGATAGACATAGAAACTAAAAATAAGTTTCATTTCAATTCTGATTTTGCTGAGACTCTGTTTTGGGGGGAGGGAGCAGCTCTTTCCCTCTTCCTTTTGAACTTGTTATCTCAGCCGGCCTTTAGAAAATGGGATCATCCCTTGTGCTTTTTTTGATGCATACTGAAACCACCATAACACCAGTTAGTTGCTCCACAACATGCGTTAGCGACTAGTTCTGTAGATGGCAATGATATCAGATAAAAAGCAATAAAAGGCTAGATTTTTCTCAGTGGAAATTCCAGTTAACATTAGAGACTGTGAGTGCAAGCACGGGAGATTGATCAGTTTGGCCTATAGTTCTGCAATTTCCTTTTGTGACTCATTTAGCAATTACCATAGCTAGAATCATACCACACTAAGAGGGAGTATATTTACATAAAGCTTGGAAATGATGCCAAATTAGGGTCAGTGGTTCTTAAAACCACAGAATGCCATACTGAAGGAGCTGAAAATCCAAATCACTGGTCAATTTCCCAAATATCATTTTGCTGCCCACAATATTTGACTTAATCTTGATTCTCTTTCTATTTCAATCCTACGCCATGTACCCACATCACCATAGATATTTAAAATAATTACCTTTGTGAAATGCTACGTACATTTGTCTGGGAATAAGCTCCACTGAACTCAATGGGACTTGCTTTTGAGAAACAATCCTCGGAATGTTTTCAGAAACACTACGGGGGTGGAAGAAACCACAAACGGCCATCCAGTCCAGACCCCCCCCCCCCGGGCCACTCTTCTTAGGGATTTAAAATCACACATTCTTGACAGGTACAATTACATTCACATGACTGAATCTAAAAAGATGTAACTGTCTCACATCCAAGTTTCAAAAATAATTCTACATTTATGGGAAAGCAAGTTAGAGCCTCTCCTGCTTCCACCCTGTCTGATGTTCATGGCCTTCACACCAAGAGCAAGAGAAAGGCACCTTTTGTGAAACGTGTGAAAACTTTCCTACATTCACATCCTACCCGTGGTGCTGGAAATAAGACTCATGGAATTCAGTGCCTCTTACTTTGTCATCTACTTAAGTAGAATCACATCCTTTTAAGCCATCACTAGAGTGGTGCGTAAACACTGCTGCCTGCAAACGACCCCCAAAAGAACTTTGAGCCTCTCCTGCATTGCTTGAACGTGGAACACAGTTGACAGATTCATTGTAGACTGATTTAAGCAAATACTGATGGAAACCTCATGTCTGAAGATACCCCTCAGCTACGTAGCCTGTATTTCCCCTCAGTCCTGTCTCCCTGCCTCCCATCCACAGTCAGAGAGCCTTCTGAACTGGACTGCGCAGGGATGGATGGGTGTAAAGTAGACAAAACATCATAGTAGTTCTTACCTTGGGATTCATGGTGCTGTGATGGGGGGAGGAGAGGGTGTCTGAGAGCTGCTGCTACTTCCAGCCAAACTATAAGGAACTCCTTGAGTTGGCAGGGAAAACACTACAAAGCATCTGGCTTTCTGGAGAAATAAAAATCTTCCCTGTGCTCCTCCCACAATAGCTGATAGGATGAGGCAATCTCAGGCAGCAAGCACTTCCTTTCTCTGTATTCTTGTACTTCAGCATTCAATAGAGTGATTGCACCTCTCTGCATTTTTCCAGGGACATATGTGCCATGGGTGACACGTGACCATAAAAGAGCAGCCACCCTGGTGACTTTGTACCATTGTTCTTATATAATAGTTTATTTTGTGGATTTGTTTGTATGTCCCAGATCCTCTCCCCAGGAAAGATTCCAAGTCAGATAGCATCTACAGCAACAAGGTAAAGTAAAGGGAAGGACCTTTGTACAGGCCTTGTAGAAAACACACAAAAAGTATCTTAGGGGCCTTAGAGAGGGATGTGTCTTTACAGGAACATACTTTAAGTACAAACATTAGGACATCATTCGAGTTGAGCACTTTACTGTTTATTATAGAAACTCCTAGAGTGCAAAAGTAATGGGATGCTATAAGATAAAGAATAACCTATAATTTTATGGAACTAGGATAACGATTTAAGAAAACCCTTGATGCAATGCTGGTAAGCTTAGAAAGAGCAGGAATTTCTAAATGCAACAACAGAAAAAGTTGCATAGATGTTTTTCATGCTGTGTCCTAAAACACATTTCACATTTGCTACTCAACAGTGGAAAATGTAAATATGCGTAGGCTTAGAAAGAGCTTCCGTTTTCTGACTTTTCTATATCAATCAATAACTCACATATGTGAAGTAATCATCTCAGATCAAAAGCAATTAAGCTATTATATAAAAGTAAAACCAATCCTTCTTCATAGCAATAATTCACACCTTCATCTGCAAATCTTGACACAGTAGACATACAAGTATAGATTGGCCCCCAAACAACAAAGATATGAGGAAGATGATGGCTTTATTTTAGGATGCTTTGGGTTGATCCTGCATCGAGCAGGGGGTTGGACTAGATTGCCTGTATGGCCCCTTCCAACTCTATGATTCTATGATTTGCCAAACTACTTTTGTCATGATTTTCTAGTGGCTTTTTTCTTCTAGCCATCTGCATTGATTTCCCAGTAACATCTCCACTTTGTGCTATTACTAAAGTCTATGCAGACTTAATTAAATCTCTTGTTTTGGATCATATACAGGACTGATGTATATTTTAATTTGTAAACTGTTGAAATGACTAATTTGCATATATTAATGACAGCTAATGTCTAAAAAAATACAGGAAACTTTGAATTGTTACTGCTAGTGCACCTGTCAATATTATTCCCTATCAAATCATGTAGCCTTCAACTTCATACAATGCAGTTCTTACAATGCATGTTACCTAAAGAGGAGGACTCCTAATTAATTGGAGAAATTATGAGAGGTGGTTAACTGGGATCTTCACCAATGTTTACAGAAATTGTTTCCTTAGAAAACTCTTTATTTCTTTATTAAGGAGATATTACACAAAACACACCAGAAAACACATACAAGGCTAGCTAAGAAAACAATAGAGGAAAGAGTATTTTGGGGAAAGGTGATATTTCCGAATCTAGAGTCAAAGAGATAAGCAGAGTCAGCAGCACAATTATCAGCATTTCACAGAAGAAAAAGGGAAGCCCACATGCAAGTGGTGATGTATGAATGGCTCCAGAAACACACATAAACAGCTATGGCACAGGGTGCTGTGTTTTATACTGCAAAATGCTACCTGAGATGATGTTGATGCTTTTTCCCTCAAACGATACCTTGATGGGGTGTCTAGAGGTGGAAAATGACTTTGGGAGACATGTAATTAGATTTTCTGAAATATACTATATGTATTAAATTCAATTTATTATGGTTGTCAACCAGTATAACAAACTATAGGTATTAATAGTTCCTGATGACCCTCTGAGTACTGGACAGGAATGCTATTAAATGGGAGAAAAGTGTTAAATATTGCTACTTAGTGTAGATGGGTACAAGGGAAGTGAGACTGCAGTCAGTTGCAGGTTCTTGGGAATCCTGTTGCCCTAAATTATGCATCTTCCTGAGGTGGGAGAGATCTGAGATCCTAAACTGTGGTTAGTTTTTCCAGTTATCCAGTTCTGCCTTTCCTTTTGCCAATAAGCAATGTGACTAATATGAACAAGAGATGAGAACCTAAGATGCTGATATTCTGAGACTTCCACCAGCAACCAAATCATGCAATACAACATGTAAAGCTAAATCCCTGCCTGACAGGATCATGCTTCACACACACATGAAGAATGTAGTTCTTAAGCCTTACAGTAAGGAGAAGAGGAAATTAAGATGTGGAAGAGTCTTAATTCTGGAGTGCCCCCCCCCACACACACACACATATGCACTATTTATTAGGCTGGGGTATAAGATTCCCCCCCCCCCCCCTGGACATAGGAGCCTCAGGAGCAGTTCTGCTTTAGAAGAATTGTGAAAAAGAGGGCTTTTTCAGTTACCTTTCTGAAACTGTCTAAGAATTTGCTAACGGCGATGTAGAAGTATATAAATATGATTTTGTTTCAAGGTGCTTTTGGAAATTAGTCCCTGTTGTTTAACTAGATGAATTGCTGTGCTAGTCTATAGAAGAAAATATATAGTTATTGTAGGTATTCCCATATTTTATTGCATTGCCTTATGCCTTGTAATCTGCTTTTGTATTGTTCAGATTCTTACCAATTCACCAATGGAATCTCAAAGGCTGAAATCCAACTTGTTACAGTGCAACCCAAAATTCACTAATGAGCAACTGGATCCTGAATTTCGGCTGAATGCCATTGTGGATCTTCACGTTGTACCAAGACTGACCAATAGAATTGGTCTCCCTGATCATGCCCAGATAAATACAGGTGCATAAAAAGGGACAGAGCAAGCCTTCCAATCGCACAGTTGTTTCTGCCCCCAAATCTTCTGTCATCAGTGACAATGAAATCACAAGTCCTCCTCATAAAAACAGACTGAGAATGCCTTTTCTTTCTCTGTTTCTCTCTCTGAAATTGACTTTCCACAACTTTCCACCCAGACCCAACTCTTCATTTCCTTCTTCCCTGCTCTTGATTGGTCTGCACCTTCCCTGATAGCACCCCCAACTTCTTATTCTGAAAAAAAAAAAACCCTTCCCTGCTTATTCCTTCACATTTTTGGTACTGTTAGGGTAACACATCTATCATTTATCTCCAGGTTGGTTTCCCCGGACTAGATACGTGGAAGAAACATTGTGTGAAACCAAAGTAACTTTAATGGAGTATTATCTTCAAGTAATACAGCTGGAAAGTATGATACTGCAAAAATAATTTGTTTTTATTGAATTGTCACAGATGAATTGCTTTTGTATTTTATCACCAAATACTTTTACTGCTATTCCATTTGATTACCTTTTTCTGTTTTGAATTTTGTATCTATTTTGTTTCTGATTTCTGGGCTACCTGTTCCAACCCCTTCTTCCTTTTTTTCCTTCTTTGGCATATACATTGTGTCAGGATGGGAATTCTGCATACACTGGACTCAAATATTCTCTAACCTTATAATCCACGTCCTAGTTATACACATGTGGAGGGCACTTCTCCCAATCCTGCCCTGATGTGGGAAACCAATTTGGGTAACAATAGTTTTGAAATGATGTTGTACCTAGTTTGTATAGCAGGTCAAAGAAACAACAATAGATGGCAGCATTGATCTAACAAGGATTTTGAAAGTCAAGCAATAGAAATGCAAATTTCACATGACTCATTTTGCTGTTCATGTAACAGCAATAAATGTCTAAGACTGGACAATTCTGTTAAATGAATTATGTTAAACAGGAGCCACTTCCTGAACTAATGTGCTTATTTATTGTAAAGATTTATTTCCTGACTTTTAATAAGAACTTCCAAAGTAACTTGTTAGAGTTGGCAAAAGAGAGCCCCAAACAGTCAGCAACTCTAATTATTCTTCCTCGACCAATCATTCCAAATAAGAAGTGTTTATTTGAATGATAACACTTGTATGACTCAAGGGGTTAGCTGTGTTGGTCTGAAGTAGCATAACGAACTTTGCGTCCAATGGCGCCTTTAAGACCAACAAAGATTTATTCATGATGTGAGCTTTCATTTGCTTGCTTTCTCACATCTTGAATAAATCTTTGTTGATTTCACAGGTGCTATTGGACTCAAAGTTTGTTGTACAACTTGTATGAGTCCTGTTTTCATTTCATGCCATTAGTGAACACATACATGAATGCACAAAGCTGCCATACTGAGTCATTGTCTACTCTGACAAGCAGCAGATCCCCAGGATCTCAATCTAAAGTCATAGTTATCCTTAAGGAAGCAATTGCTGTAATTATTTTGCTATTTTTTCCACTATGAAATGCTGGAACAAATCATAATTGCATGCTTTCTCCAAGCAACATTTTGGCCTGTTTGTGTTTTACCTTTCACCTTTGGCCCTGTTTTTCTTCATTGGTTTGGCAGATAGAGATTTAGTTATTTACTTTTTATTTGTTTCACAAAATGTATGCCCCAGTTTTTGGCCTGTGTAACAGGCTCTTGTGGCGCAGGGTGGTAAGGCAGCCGACATGCTGTCTGAAGCTCTGACCATGAAGCTGGGAGTTCGATCCCAGCATCCGGCTCAAGGTTGACTCATCCTTCCAAGGTCAGTAAAATGAGTACCCAGCTTGCTGGGGGGGGGGGTAAAACGGGAATGTCTGGGGAAGGGAATGGCAAACCACCCTGTATTGTGTCTGCCAAGAAAACGTTAGAGGGCATCACCCCAAGGGTCAGACATGGTTCGGTGCTTGCACAGGGGATACCTTTACCTTTACCTTTAACAGCCGCCCAGGTAGCTAACAAATTTAAAACATGCATAATAAAATGACATAAACTGTTAAAAACAACAAAAACATATCATTAAAACTACTGAAAACAGAAATAAAATATACACACAGGACATGCAGATGTTCTATCTAAGGAGGTGCCTAAGGCTGCCTAAGGAGGTGGTGAGCTCCCCCTAACTGGCAGTCTTCAAGCAAAGGTTGGATACACACTTTTCTTGGATGCTTTAGGATGCTTAGGGCTGATCCTGCGTTGAGCAGGGGGTTGGACTATTAGGCCTGTATGGCCCCTTCCATGATTCTATGATTCTATGATTCTATACACCCAAAGGGGCTTCATAAAAGCACATGCCAGCAGATGTACCTCACACCCCCCCACTCCCCCAAGCTGGAAGATCTTCAGAGCAGTTTTCCTTGAAGCATGAACAGATGCTATTGGAAGAAACAAATTGGCAACATAACCCTGTCAGTGCAGAAGTATTTGGAATCCAGTCTTAAGACAGGCCAATGCTATCCTATCCAGCGGTGTATAAGAATGACTATGTGCATGCATCACAGTGAGAGAAGCCAATTCCAGAGAAGAATACCCGAAGGGCTGTGGGGGCTGTCGTGTAGCACATTGTAGCCAATTTTTAATAAAATTTCTTTCCCTTGTTACAAGAACTCAGGGTACAATGTAACTACATGGCATTTTTATTTCCAGAATAACAACTGAAAGGTAAAAACTTTGTGGCTTTTAAACACACATAAACAGAGAAACAATCTGATAAATAAAAGAGATTTTTTCAAGGCTACCCAAAAGTAACCCATTTGCAGAGTTTTGTTTTTATTAAAATGCCTATTTAACTGGTAATATGAAGCTATTAATTTATTCATTTGTTTACAAGGTAGGATACCACACAGTCAATACAACAGTTATAAAATCAATAAAAAATAAAATAAATATTAACAGTTGCACAAGCAAGTAGCAAGCAGTAACTATGAATATTGTTGGCGTACTCAGCAATGGAAACCTAAAGTAATTTTTAAGCCCCCCCTGACATGGGCCAGGTACCTGGAGCTCCTGGCTTCATTTAGCATTTTACAATGCTGACAAACCACAGAGCTTCCCATCTCCCCTCTGTTTTAACCTTCACCATTTCTACAGGAAGAGTCATGCCCTTGAATAATCCATTGAAGTAGAACAACTGCAGTAAGCCTTGAAGGATTAAGGTTTAGCCATTTTAGTGGCCGCAAAGCATAAGAAACAAATGAGTTCTGTTGCCATTATTCTAAACAACAGAATGTACTTCAAAATAAATGATTGCTGAATTTTATTATACAATTTAATTTAATTATTGGATCAAAAATTATATAAACAAAGGTCCATTCATTTTGTGCCATTAGAATTTATATGAAGTTTCATCTCACAAAAAGGTTACATTCAATAGATTTGTCATCTCCCCAGACAGTTCTTTTGGTGAAGAGGTTTCAGTGGGGCTTGATCTCTTGTGCAGGAAAACTGTCCACATGTTAAATTTTCTGAGCATATTGGAAGAACGTAGAGAAGAGCAAGGTCAGTCTTTTAAAGTTGTAAATAAGCAGATTTTGCTAGAATGATGAATGCATATGAAAATTGCTTGCAATGAAGGTTTAAACTGAGAAATGTTTGTTTTCACTTTCCAGGACACCCTTTCCAAGAAGGAGAATTCATACAGATTGAATGTATTTAGTTTCTATTCCCTGCTTCCATCTGTAGAATATGTGCATGCCTCCATTTACTTCAAAAGACAGGAGAGACCAGCACAATTCATTAACATGGATGGGAGAGATATTTTAGGATATTATAAACATGCAGAAGAAGTTTCTGACAGAGCAGTTCCTCAATGGAACAGGCTTCCTCAGAAACTGGTGGATTCTCCTTTGTAAGTTTTTAAACAGATTGTGAGAGGGTAGGCAAGAAGGGTTGTGTCAGTGCTTGTCTCTTGCTACCAATCACCATGTTGGGGTTGGGAGGCAAATTTCCTCCAGGCCAGACTGGCCAGGGATACTGGTTTTCTTGAGAGGGGCATCACCTGGACATGGAATTGTGAGTGGCCAGGTAGATGTGAGTTTCCTGCATTGTGCAGGAAACTAGATGACCATGGATGTGCCTTCCAACTCCATGATTCTAAGAATTATTTATTTATCCATCACATGGCATGTGTATAGTGTAGCCAGGAGATCCTAATGTTTTCTAGCTGCTAGGCAAAAGAGGTTCAGAATTGGTTTGCCATTGCGTGCCCCCACGTCATGATCCTAACCAGGGTTGACCCGGCTTAGCTTCTGAGATCTGATAGGATCAGACATGCCAGAGCTATCAGCTCAGGTTTAAATGAAGAGTTGACCTAGAAGCCCAATCCAGCACACCCTTTTTAGATCATGATCACCATCAGCCAGAAACTTCCAAGAAGGTGTATAAACAGGTTAAGAAGGAAACATTCCTACATCTTGCTCTTTTTTCCCAGCATTGTGTTCAAAGGCATTTTGCCCCTGAAGGCATTTAGTGATCATGACTCATCATAGCCATTAATAGGCATATGTTCCACGACAGGTGAGAAAACTGTTCTCTGCAAATGAACAGAAGCACTCCCAGTCCTTACTTCCCTTCAGTTCTTACCAAGCTGAACCCCATCCCTGAAAACAGGCCTTGTGGGTTAAAATCCTCTCTATTTGTTACCCAGCAGATCCCTGCTTCTCATTCTTTCGGTTTAACAAAATTATCTCACCATGTGTAGAAGATCCTGCTTTGTAGCACTGGTGTGTATTCTCCTCCAGCACCTGAAGGCAGAAAAAGCCAATAACCCCAGGATAAACATGACAATCAATATGCAGAAAGAAACGATGGCGGAAATTCCTGGAACTTTTCTTTTGGCTGCAAAAAAGATAAAGACATGAGAGGGGACAGGCAGAAAATGTGGCAAAAAAAAAACCTGTGTGTGAAGAGGGTGTTGCTAAAAACATTTCATCCTAGCAAGGTCATAGTGGATGTCTAGAGAAATGTATTTTTTTAATGCTTCAGTTGTGTGTCAGTGTGTTATGGACACATGACCTAGGGCATCGGTGCTTGTGTCATTGTGCTTTAGTAGCACAGAAACATGAATGCTGGTGATGTTGGTTATGTGTTTAAAATCAGAATGTGCTCATAGAAATGCTGTTCTATCTATAAGCACATGCATTTGATTGCAAAACCAATTCATCTTGGGACAGGAGCAATGCTACTTTGGGCACAAGAAAAATAGAGATTTTTAAAATTGTCACTCCCCTTACTCTACCTTGGGCTTTATTACTCATAACTAAATGAAGTTGCCTTTCTCCTGTCTGCAATGGAAGCAGCTTCTACTCTTTAACTCTGGCAATGATGCCTTGTGGTTTGCCATATCTCCCCCAAGATCAAGCCTTTGCTTCTTTTTTTCTGTTACTGGGACACATGGGATGTCTCACTTTGGAGACATGGCATCGGTCCTATGCAATAGTAAAAAATATATAGAGACATGTTGCCTAAAAGAAACGGTGTGAGACCTAAAAAGAACATCCATGAGGTTGTGCAATTCAGATATGGGCATAGTCACCAAACAATGCCTCATTTAGAATTCAGGAAGGGCCAGGCTTCAGTGAGAAAAATAATTCCCCAAACAGTTTAGGATGGGTTGCCTGGGAAAGTAAAGTGTAGTCCCCAGCCAGCTTGGTAACAAGGGTAAGGATATAGTTTGTTAGACAGGTTCAGATAAATCAAGTTTATTAGTTTTAGATAAGAGATTTGTAGACTTCATATGCTAAGTGTGGGTGTGATAGACTTTCATCTTTGCCTATTTCTACTGCAACGGTTTTCATAACACAGAGAATGTATGTGGAACCAATCTATAATTATGGAGGGGGTTGAGTATGAACCAGGAAGATGTGGTTCAGTTTGTGGTTCATGATATGCTCCATTTGCGAACCACAGACTGTTACAAATGTTTAGCTGCCTCACAAACTGGTTTGATCAATGAGGTTCATGAAGCGGTAGAATTCCCCACTGGCATACTAGAGATATCAAACTTGGAGCTCCCTGGCTGACTGTCCTTTACCTATCTTCCAAGTTTGCTGAGGATTCTATATACAGGATCTGATTTATGCCCCCCCCCCCAGGTGACCTCAGGAAAGTGCTTTCTGGGGAAATGGAGCCATCTCATTTAAGGTTTTGTAACTCAGACTCTGCAAATACCATCCACTCCAAACTTGGAGGGCAGATAGAGAAAAGCCAACTGGAGAATTTTTGCAATATGGATGTCTCTAGCTTGCCCCAGATCTGTTCTATCTACTCCTGAGCCTCCTGAACCTGCACCTTTCAAAATGATTGCAGGTGCCCTCCCCCAGATGCCTGGGAATGTATCCACTCACAAGTCAAATCCAAACACAACAGGAGCATACAAAATAGTGTAAAGGTAAAGGTATTCCCTGTGCAAGCACCGAGTCATGTCTGACCCTTGGGGTGACTCTCTCCAGCGTTTTAATGGCTGACTCAATACAGGGTGGTTTGCCAGTGTCTTCCCCAGTCATTATCATTTTACCCCCCAGCAAGCTGGATACTCATTTTACTGACCATGGAAGAATGGAAGGCTGAGTCAACCTTGAGCCGGCTGCTGGGATTGAACTCCCAGCCTCATCGGCAGATAGCTTCAGACAGCATGTCTGCTGCCTTACCACTGCGCCATAAGAGGCTCTTACAAAATAGTGTAAGTAAAGGGAAACACAGGTACATGTGGGCAATCAACAATTTACAATCAATGCCAATAAGGAATATAATACTAATAGGCAAAAAGCCCGCTGCAGCAGTAAATGCAGCAGACGCTAGTGGTGCAATGGGTGTGGGCGGGGGAGGTGGAAGGCTCATGGACAGGTAGGGCTCTCAAGGCACGGAGCGGTTTCCCCTGCATGCCCCTTACCTTATACTCTGAAGGCGGTGGGACGAGTGCACAGTGGCCTTGGGGCTGGGCTCCATGGCCTGGGTTCAGGTGCCACCTCCACCTTACCACCGCCAGTTGGCTGCTGCCCACTTGACCGCCATCACTGCCACCTCACCGTCACTGCTGCAGCCCGCTGGAGCAGTGGGCTGGGCAGGGGTCAGCAACTGTTGGGGAGTATGTTGTGTGGGCATTGATGGCATAGTTGACCCTTGCCACAGCCAGCTGGACTGGCAGCTGGCCGGGTGGAGGATCAGGCTGGTTAGTGTGGTACAGCCCGTTCTGCTCCACAGCCAGGGAGTGTCTGTCTGTGAGGCTGCGAGCAAGCTGGCTCCTGGGGGTGGGTGCTGCATGGACTGGCGCAATCTGAGTGTGCCCAGCTTCACTGGGTGCGCCTGGATTGGGCTATGCAGCCAGAATCAGTGTCCAGACACCCAGAAGTGTTCTGGACATCACCCTGCCCTTAGTGGCTCTTCCCAAATATTAGAGAGCCACTAATGGTTAAGGTATGAATTAAGACCCTTATTTATTCTACATCCAAATCTTGACAACTCAAGAAGAAAACAATTCAGAGGAGAAAATATCCATCTAGCAATTTTCCTCATACAAACTGGCAAAGATCTCCATGAACAACTTGAAAGTTCATGGGAAGTTCATGCCAGTCACCCTGCCACGGATTTTTTGTGTAGCACAAACCAGCCAAAATTTGTCACAAATTTTAGTTTATGATCTGGTTCATGCCCATCCATGTTAGTCAATAAACATGGTAGAGAGCGTAGGTGCACAGGGAAGACTAGAGAAATACCAGCTGCACTCACTGCAAGCCAAAGTAAATTGACCCCAAATATTTGGAGACACCTGGCCAAGGCAGAAAGATTTCCTGCACACCAGCTATATATTAAGACAAGAAACATTCACATTTAAACTCACCATGTTCTGTCCCAAACTCAGGCAAAGTCAACTCTTGGGTAGCATTTAAAGATGGATGTTGAATCAAACAGCGGATGTGGTTCTTCCAGAGATCTTTGGAAGGCACGTGAGTGAAATTGCTCACAACAGACACTGTTTGGTCTGGGTGGTGACTGACATATTGGACTGGCTTTATCCGAAGATGTTCTGGGATCTTCCAGGTGATCACTGCAGCTGGTCTCCCTGTTGCTGAGCAGCTTACATCTAGCATTTCTTTTCCTGTGCTGTCTGGACTGGTAAGCGTCACATCAACTTTGGGTTTCATCAACACTTAAAAAAAAAAGCAGTTAAATGTGACTACAACATTTATAATATTTCGGGCCACACAAAAGTCTGGCCAGGAATACAGTGTAGGGGAAGGGGACACAATGGCCCTATAACAGATTTGCTGTGACTAGAACTGTATCCAGCTAGCTGGTAAAGCATAAAGATAGCTGTGGGTTTTTTAGAACAATATTTCTCATTCTTTTTCAATATCTAAGGTATTACTTTCCTGATTGCACTGGTAAGCATGGAGAGTGAGCAATAATTTAGGGTACAGCATTGATTAACTGAATCCAACAAAATTGTCTGTTGAAGTGGAGTAGAGTTTTTTAATCCTTACGTTTTTTAATCTTTAAGCTGCCATTGGCCTTCGCTTGTACTTCAGTGCCCCAGACTAACAAGACTCAGCACCTGGAATTGACTACTAATGCACTGTTGTGCACAGCTCTTAGTATAAAAGAACTTGGAGCTGATGGAGTTCCGGGAGGGTTACAGACTTTCCCAGTGATCGTGTCACTCACCATAGACCTTGAGACATGTCCTGCCTGGTATGGATCCCAATGGAAATGTGTTAAAGATGCAGCTGTAACAGCCTTCATCCTCTACTGTAACAGCATGGAAGGTGATGGCAGAAACACTGAGCCCACTCTGAGAAATGCGCACATGATTCTGATATTTGCCCAGGACTTTAGGACCGTGAGTCGTGCTGTAAGTTGCAAGATTGGTCTTGTCTTTCCCATGCACCTTCTGCCAGGTAACCTGAATGACATCATGGCTTTCTGCCAGCTGACAGTACAACTTCACGTTTTCTCCAGCGACAGCTGTGTGAACTGCCTGGTGAATTACCTGGGCTGTACCTGCAAAAAACAGTAATAAATTGCTGAATTCTGACAACTTTCTTCAGGTAGGTGACTTGTCATGAGAAAACAAGCACAGCTCCTGTCATCAGCTATATTAGCAAACTATGACCTGCCAATTGTATACATTTCTAAAGGGGAAAGACGCCCACAATTCAAGCTTATCTAGAAATTCTACTAGAAATCCCTTCTCTAATTACATAAGTGTGAGGACTTTCTGTAGAAGCAAGTCGGAGCACAGTGTCACCTTTAAGACCAACAAAGCTTTATTCAAGGTATAAGTTTTCACATGCATACACACTTCTTCAGATACAATGGAATGGAAATTACTAGTTGATACGTATAAGAAGACGAGTTGGTTCTTGTATACCATTTTTCTCTACCAGAAGGAGTCTCAAAGCGGCTTTCCCTTTCCTCTCCCCACAACAGACACTCTGTGAGGCGGGTGTGGCTGAGAGAGCCCTGATATCACTGCTTGGTCAGAACAGCTTTATCAGTGCTGTGGCAAGCCCAAGGTCACCCAGCTGGCTGCATGTGGGGGAGCAGGGACCCGGCTCGCCAGATTAGAAGTCCATACTCCTAACCTCTAAGTTGGCCCTTGTAGTAGAGGTGAGCAGTAAATCAGCACACAGCATGATGAAGATGTTTAAGAGATGCAAAGACCAAATGAATAACTATTTTGTTTGGATTTTATTCCTGGGAGAAACATTATAAAGGAAATAAATGTCAAAATTGGAGGTTGATTGGCAGATATATCCTTAATTGTGGCATACTCAGAGAAATTAGCTGAGACCTTGCCATTAAACTCCAATGGTCTCTTCTCAAGCAAACGAGGCATCTTTACAGCATCTTCTTCTTTGAAGCGGGGTGATTAGCTGTGTAGACTTACAACCCCCACTACTCCTGTCCCCAGACCAGAGAATCTTTTTACTACCTTCCAGAACATCTTCTGCTGCTCTTTTTCCTCCGTATATTAAGCAACAAACTCCAGAGTTGGAGGAGAGAGATTGGACCATGGAATCATTGTACAAGCATAATGAAAATTTTACGTGTACTTTCATGATGGCTCTATCAATAAATTGATACAATAATCAATAATTGGTACCTGTAATTGCAGTCCAGATGCCACAGATGAAAAGAGAGGTGGAGATCATTTGGCTCTGTGCTACACAATTCTCCAATCAATCACAGTTACCAAAGGAGGCTTTTAACATCTGGCTTTACAGACCGACGTGTGCTATAAGTATCCCTTGTCATTTCAGAGAAGTGAAAATATGTACTTCCCCCATGACCAATCACAGTAGTTCCTTGGGGAGTTTGACGTTTATGACACGACTGTGCTGGGAAGTGCTTGTGAGAACAAGGCCTTGCAGTGTGCTCCGTGAGGCTCAAACCCTTGTAAGATGTTTTGTTTTTTCCAAAGTATCCTTCTGACTGTTTCCGTACAGGAAAACCATCACTGTAACATTTCCCACCATACCAGAGGTGTTGGGAGGTCATATATGGGAGCCATTAACTTCTAAAAACCTATATAGGGGCCAGCTATAGCAAGGTCAGTAGGGCTGCTTTCTCTTTGGATAATAATGTTCTTCAATGTCAAAAAAGATATCCCTGATTTGTTCATATTTACTGGGCTTTTGTAGGCAAAGAGAAGCAGCTACATGTTATGCAGGACAATGTGCAGCATATCTGAAGATAAAGAACCAAAAGTACTTAGCAGCTCTTACTGTCTGCTTTGAAGTTTCAGGGAAAAGCACAGGGAGAATAGGTATATGAGTGTTTAAAGATTTCTTTTCCACTCAGTATGGTTTACTAATCCTGACTTTCCAAACATTCCCCAGATATAAATCCCCACTCCTACCAAAGCTGGCATTCCTTAAAAGGGAAAGGAATTAGAGCTCCAGGTTCTTCCTTCTCCCCTCCAATATGCAAACTGCTACTTTTGAGAAGTTCATTCGCAATTTCAACTGGGAGGGAAAACATATGACAGAACTAGCTGCAAAGCCCGTTCCTAAGAACGGGCCTTGAAAGGGTCCCCTCCCCTGGCCCCCAGCCAGGCCGCTTAAGGTGGCTTTGGGCTGCAGGTTGCAGCCGGATCAAGTGTGGGGGGGCAGGGGCTGGCCAGCCCTGATTGGCCCTATTCTAGCTTGGACAGCCGGACACATTCCACCCCCCAGACTGTTTCACAGATATATAGAGATATATAGATATATATATTTTACCTTCAAAGCCATGTAAAATCACTTGAATTTTGGGAAGCAGACCTGCTATGGAGTCTTCTTGAGCTAAATGCAGGTGGCTCATGTCTAAAGGTTACTGTTCTGGTACGAATAAATTTCACAAAGAGTATCAAACTGAAAAGTGTTAAATTAGTATTCATCAATAGGTTCAACATTATCTTTCTACAAGCAGGAAGCAATGACTTGGGTTTCCTCAGACACTATAGATACTAATAGATCAGCATAAACAACTTTTGACATGTCAGTTAGTTCTGCTTATAGTTCTCCCCCAGTGTACATTTCTTGATTAGATATGATTTTAAACTTGTAGTACTCTTGTCACCTTTAAGGTAAAATTGTCATTCAACACGGTTATTGAGGTGCCCGAAATAACCTCATTTGAAAAAGTGGCTCTTGGGGACATTAAACTAATTGAAGAAGAACACCATGGCTACTTTTTAAATCTTAATTGTGAAGAGTTTCAATGCCTAAGGGATTCACAGAATGATACTAGCATAGTGATAAAACCAGTGGATAAGGGAAAGGGTATAGTAATTTTAGCCAAAACAGATTATGATAATGAAAACAATATGCAACTTAATGATGCTAAATATTATAAACCAATTAACATGTTGAGGACATAATGAAGGTGATTAGAATACTCATCCATGAAGGACTAGGTATGGGGTACATTACTAAAGATGAAAATCCACATATTCAACATATATGGTAAAGGTAAAGGTATCCCCTGTGCAAGCACCGGGTCATGTCTGACCCTTGGGGTGATGCCCTCTAGCATTTTCATGGCAGACTCAATACAGGGTGGTTTGCCAGTACCTTCCCCAGTCATTACCGTTTACCCCCCAGCAAGCTGGGTACTCATTTTACTGACCTCAGAAGGATGGAAGGCTGAGTCAACCTTGAGCCCACTACTGGGATCGAACTCCCAGCCTCATGGGCAGAGCTTTCAGACTGCATGTCTACTGCCTTACCACTCTGTGCCACAAGAGGCTCTTCTACATATATACATTCTCCCAAAAATACATTAAAGGACTCGACCCCCATTGGGCACCTGATCATTTCCAATTGTAACTCCTTTCTGGAACCATTGTCTAGGTTTCTTGACCATCACATACAAAAACATTTTCCATTCTATCACCACCTCCTTCCCTTCATAGCACCTCCTCTTCATGGCCAGCCCAGCTAAGCCTGAAATGGTGGTGGAATCTGGACTGGTCAGAGGGTGTGGGAAACGCCTCCCCCCCCCACATGGCAATGCTAGTTGTAGTGCTTTTTTTTCACAGCCAGCAATTGATGAAGCACTTCAATAACCATGTCAGGTCCATAATTAAAGTCTAATTATATGTACCAGTGTAGAAATGGAAGAAAATGTAACATTTAGTTAGGTCGGTAGTTATAAGCCACCTTGAAGCCTGTACTGACTTGAGTAGTACAGTTTCTGTACATATGCATAGGCATGAATGGATAGCTAGAGAGCTAGATAAATGATATAGATAGAGATGCCACCTGAAGCTGAATCCCCTGAAGATGGAAGTCCTGTGGCTGAGAAGGAAAGGACCAGACGAGGAAGCATGACTTCCCTGACTTGACAGGGTACAACTTCAGACTGCACAATTGTAAAGAATATGGGAGTGATTCTGGACGCCTCCTTGAATATGGAGGCACAAGTCACCAAGGTAGCCCACCAGGCATTTTTCCATCTATGCCAGGCAAAGCTACTAGTGCCCTATTGGGCATAGGGATCCATGCTACAGTCACCTCCAAGCTAGACTACTGTAACTTGCTCAATGCAGGCCTCCCCTTATCCCTGACCTGAAACTACAGTTGGTACAGAATGCAGCTGCCCAGGTCCTCATAAAGACTCCATGGAAAATTCATATTTGACCTGTTATCCAGCAGCTGCAGTGGTTGCTGATTGATTTCCAGATCAGGTTTAAGGTGTTGGTTTTAACATTTAAGACTTTATGTGGTTTGGGACATGCATACCTGAGGGAGCAGCTCTCTGTATAGGCCCCCTGAAGAGCTCTTCGCTCATCAAATTCCAATCTGTTGGTGATTCCCGAGCCGCAAAGAGATGTGCTTGGCCTCAACCAGAGCAAGGGTCTTTTTGGCCTTTTAGGCCCTGGCTCCAAACTGGCGCACAGTGGTAAGCGGCAGAAATGCAGTCTGAAAGCTCTGTCCATAAGGCTCGGAGTTCGATCCCAGCAGCCAGCTCAAGGTTGACTCACCCTTCCAACCTTCTGAGGTCAGTAAAATGGGTACCCAGCTTGCTGCTGGGGGGTAAAATGGTAATGACTGGGGTAGGCACTGGCAAGGCCACCCTCTATTGAGTCTGCCACGAAAATGCTGGAGGGCGTCACCCCAAGGGTCAGACATGACCCGGTGCTTGCACAGAGGATACCTTTACCTTTAACCAACCTGGTGGAATGAGCTGCTAGTGGAGACATGGGCTCCTCACAGAACTTCCAAAGTTCTGAAGGGCCTGCAAAATGGCACTCTTCCACCAGGCATTTGGCTGAGACCCAGGGCTGTACCTGCAACACCTATTGTTTTATATAAACCTGAATTTGATCTGTTTTTATACACTGATGTAAGCCACCCAGAGACCACTTGGGAGAGGAGCTGCCTAAAAATCAAATACATACATACATACATACATACATACATACATACATACATACATACATACATACGTACTTACGTACATACATACGTACAATATAGACATTTCTGTCACACACACACACACACACACACACACACATGCCACAACAGAGTAATACATTGAGCAGGCAGTCAAAGAGAGCTTCTGGTCTCTGAACTAATCTGTCACTGCAGAAAATATCCTACTTGGAAACCACATGCTTTCAGTTTGTAGCATGTGCTATAAAAAGACAACCCATTGCCCTCACAAACCACCAGAGAGTTTGTACTGGGTAGAACTTTCCATTTGCACTGAGGTGCAAATCAACATTAAGCTAAAACAGTGACTTAAAAAAAAAGTTCTACTCCAGTATTTCTGTTCACTTATAGATTTTATGTAGCTTATGACTCTGAATAACAATACAGAGAAAGGATTTCATATTGCTTCTCAAAGTGGGGGGAAGACAGTGTCGTACGTTTTTGTTATGGTTTTGAATATGCTCTTCTTGTGTGCTGTTCTTCAGGCAGACATAAAGCTTAGCCATTGGTAGCATCATTCACATCAGAAAATGACGCTGAAGGACTGGATGTTTCAATCACATGACCTTGTGAAGTGTTCAAACCACACCGGCTGGGACTTTTTGTTACTTTATTAGAAAGTCAGGTGTGGAACGTCATTTAATCAGCTTTGATCTCCCCCTTCTAGGAAGCAACTTCATTCGACTCTGAGTAGCTACACCCCCATCAGTGATGTAAAAGAGAAACAGTACTGTCTCTGGTATGTGAGAATTCTGTCCACTAAGTCAACTTTACTGGACTGAAATCTTCTTGATAGATATAGCAGTGACTATAAACACACAAACAGGAAGAAAGGAACAAGCCTACAGAAACATCTTCTATTCTCAATCAGGTACGGGAAGTTTTTCTTCATGTTTCTTAAGTTTAAAAATAAAATAATTTATTTATCCATTTATCTATTTATTTATGTTTACATTTTTATACCACCGCTCCTGTTTTGCCCCCTTTATACCACCAAGCTGGATTGTGGCGATTCACAAAAAGGAAAATACCATAATATACAATAAAAACATATAATATTAATAAACACCTTAAGAACAAAAACACACAAAATTCCTCTTCCCAACATAGAAAAGTTTCTTTTTCCAGTATGACCTAAATAGTAAATCCCTCCCCATGCTCTGGATCATTGGTCTTGGTCCAGATGAAATTAAAGGTGTGGCTGGCAGATAAGAATCACATAAGGATCCTGGCACAGTGTAGCATGGTGTGCAGGGGCCGGGGGGGACCTGATCACATGCCCCGGGACCCCCCCCCCCAGCCTCAACCAAATGCCTGGTGGAAGAGCTCTGTTTTGCAGGCTCTGCAGAACTCAGAGTCCCAAAAGAGCCCACAGGTCATCTGGGAGCTCATTCCACCAGGTACGGACCAGGACTGAAAAGGCCCTGGGCCTGACTGAGACCAAGCATGCCTCCCAAGGCCCCAGGACACTCAGCAGATTCATACCTGCAGAGTGCCCTGCAGGGGGCATAAGGAGATAGACAGTCCCATGGCTTAGTAGGGCTCAAGCTGCGTAAAGCCTGGAAGGTCAACACCAATACCTTGAACCTGGTCCGGAAGCAAATTGGTAACCAATGAAGTTGTTTAAGTAATGGCTGAACATGAGACCTCCAGAATAACCTGGTAAGGACCCGTGCCACTGCATTCTGCACCAATTGCAATTTCCAGGTCAGGGACAAGAGTAGACCAGCATAGAGTGAGTTACAGAAGTCTAACCTGGAAGTGACCATTGCATCACAGTGGCTAGATATTCCAAGGACAGGTAGGGTGATAGTAGCTGGGCTTGGTGCAGATAGAAAAATGCCATCTGAGCTACCTTAGTGATCTGAGCCTTCATAGAAAGGGAGGCATCAAAAATCACTCCCAGATTCCTGGCTTGAGGTACAGATTGCAAGTGAACGCTATCCAGGCAGGGAAGATGTGCTTCTTGATCTTGCCCCCTTCTACCCAGCCACAGGACCTTCATTTTGGAGGGGTTGAGTTTCAGGTGACTCTTCCTGATCCATCCAGTTACCCAAATTGAGGTTCACAATATTCCTCAGAGGTTCATCTATCCACCGGTTACTCGACTTGAACAACCATGATGGACAGGGATCAAGTGGTCACCCTCACTGACTTCAGCAATTTGTCCACTTCGGACAAGTTTAGTATGGAAAATTCTTGTTTTATGTTGTCTTACTGGATCTTCAACCATACACACTCTTATTGGTTTAGTGGTTAAGAGCAGCAGACTCTAATCTGTAGAACTGTGGTTGATTCTCCACTCTTCATTCAACCAGCTTGGTGATCTTGGGCTAGTCACAGTTTCTTAGAGCTGCTTTCACAGAGCAGTTGTGTTAGAGCTCTCTCAACCATACCTACTTTACAAGGAGTCTGTTGTGGGGAGAGGAAGGGAAAGGTGTTTGTAAGCCACTTTGGGACTCCTTGGGGTAGTGAAAAGTGGTTTATAAACCCTTCCCCCAGCTCACTTCTTCTTCTTCTCTTATTTCTAAGTAAAAAGATATACTACCCAACTGACATTACATTTCAAACAATGGATTTAAGCTGGAATAGCTTTGAATGGGGTTACAATGTAAGTGGACATGAGCTTCAGTAACTGGTAGTTTAATCCACAATTTTTTGACATGCAAAGTTGCCCAGTTAGCTAAAATCCAGCATGAAATCAAAATTTATTTTTAATGTTACTAATTTAGATTGTCTTTTGAAAACAAACAACTTTTGCAATATACAAGGTCAGCCTGAGAGCTAGAATTAAGAATTCGTCAAATATATTAAATAATAAGAGCGTCTTGTGGCGCAGAGTGGTAAGGCAGTGGTAAGGCAGAGTGGTAAGTCTGAAAGCTCTGCCCATGAGGCTGGGAGTTCGATCCCAGCAGCCGGCTCAAAGTTGACTCAGCCTTCCATCCTTCCAAGGTCGGTAAAATGAGTACCCACCTTGCTGGGGGGTAAACGGTAATGACTGGGGAAGGCACTGGCAAACCACCTTGTATTGCGTCTGCCATGAAAATGCTAGAGGGCGTCACCCCAAGGGTCAGACATGACCCGGTGCTTGCATAGGGGATGCCTTTACCTTTACCTTACCTATTAAATAATACCTTTTATGCTCTCTACCATCTCACGCTATTCTTTTCCTGTCTAAAAAGGTGGTCCAAATCATGCTTGGAGGATGGAGAAGTAGGAGGCAAAACAGAAGTTTGAGGTTGTCCTCAATATGACTCATGAATCCTGTGATTTAAGTTCTTTTTCAAAGAAAAAGAAACTTTGGTATGTTGGGAAGAGGCATTGGGCCATTGCAAAGAATTTACAGCAAATGATGACTTTTAAGTCTTGTGTAAACATTTGTGCCAATCCATTAAGTTCTGCTGCTCTTCAGGATCCAGTAACTTCAAGGGACATTCCTTGGATGGAGAAAGGGTAAGAGAATTCTAAGCAACTGATAGTTGTGGGTTTTCCAGGCTGTGTGGCTGTGGTCTGATCATTTTAGTCCCTGACATTTTGCCAGTAACTGTGGCTGGTCTCTTCAGCAAGACAGGAATATCTCAATACCAAAAAGATTCTGGTATCTCCAGATTCCCATCTGAAGATGCCAGACACAGTTACTGGTGAAATATCAGAGACTAAAATGACCAGACCACAACCATACCACCTGGAAAATCCACAACACCCAGTTGACCCCAGCTGCAAAATCCTTTGTCAAGTCAGAGTTCTAAGCAAATGAAACCTTCAGGGCTTCCACGGTCTGCCTCAGCAGCTGCATATCACGACTGTTAGGGCCGAAGGAATGTGGCTGTGCCCTGCTTGTGAACATGGATAGTTTAATTCATCAAAAAAACAACTCATCATAGGAGCATTAGAACCTTGGAAACTGTCTTGCAATGTTTTTGTCTTAGGTGTAAACTGCACAGATCTTTTATTCCAATCCCAGGTTGATTCAATCCCTGCCGTCTACACAGAATGCGATTTCCATTTTGATTTGGGGCAATTTAAATTTTCCTTCTGCAGTAAAAAGGATTGATCTGGAGTACCATTACCATACAATATCTTAGAGTGTTTTTAATGCTCAATATTTCAAGATTCGGATTGGGAAAGCAGGCTGTTTTGAACCTCCGTGGTAGAGACGCCCTGATTGGCCAAATGTGGCCATGTGACAAGCTTGCCTTAAAGGAGAAGCCCCTAATTTCTCTCAACTTCTGTCGGTCTTGGATTTTTTTCCTCCCTTCTCTGCCTTCTTTGATCCTCTCCCCCCCCAAGAAAAGAAAGAGGCTCCCTGCTTGGCTCCTCTCCATGCCCCTTTCAAGAAAAGAAAGAAAGAGGCTTGGCTCCTCCCCCCACCTTCTAAACTACCCTAACCACGTGCAGAACCCTTTCCTGTTTCAATGGAGGGGGGGGGAGAGGAAGACCCGAGTTCAAATCAATCTGAATTCAACAGGATTGACAATGGAATAAACAAAGCACAGACTTTGCCTTAGATTGCCAACATGTTAGAGGTTTTTTACTTCTTACCAGGAGAACACTGAAGACCAAGCCTCTGCTGATGCCCCCACTGAAATATGGTAGATCCCCACTGACCACACCTACACAGGAAGCATTTCCAGGTTAAAGAAAAACACTGAGGCTGAGTATGCAAGCATTGTCATTTCTCCCAAAACAGTGACTTTTCCAAGCCTCCAGGATGACAGCAATCAAGATTATGTGCTCATAAATTAAGAATTTCTTTCCTTCATCATATATGCTTCTGCAGTCAGGATTGCACTATAAAAACCCACCATTTCAAATAAACTTTTTATCACCTCTTTCAGATGTGAAACCTGCTATAATGCATAATATAATTAAAATACTTTATACATAATTCCCAAATGGATATTCCTCCTTCGCCAGAAGAAGGCTCCATCCCGCTTCAAATAAAGGACAAGGCTGGATTGGCTGCTTGAAGGAAGGCAGAAAGGAGGGAAGCAAACAGGAATTTGGGGGTTCTCTTCCGATTAGCAATGAGCGAGAGCATTTTTATCTTGCTGGGGTTCATATTGATTCAGGAGAGGTGAGATAAATTAAGATATATTATGTCATTAGATTATTTAGGCCAGATTGATTGTTACATTTATTTGTTGCCCTCTCTCTGGGGACTCAGGACAGCTCATAACAGAATTAGTTTTGCCAGGGATGGGGCAGGTAGCTCATGGTAAGTAGGGATAAGTGGTGAGAATCCTGAGGCATTGGGCACAATGGGACTTGGGAAGGAGTGTTTTTGGTGCTTAGCAACATCTTTCTGAAACTTGTCATGGCTTCATGACACATCAGGGAAAGAATTGAGGCATAGTAGGCAAGGGTAAACAAGACTGAGTTTGGAGTCAAGGCACATTTGCCAAAACAAAGGCAGCTCACCTCATTTAAACATTAGCATAGCTAGTATTTGATGACAGACCAGTTTATTTTAATAAACTAGTTTAACCCATGCTAAGCTCTCATGTCTTTATTTGGGGGTAACTGGGGCAAATATATTTGCAAGTTCATGTAGCAATTTGTATGCAAAGTTGAGATGACTAGAGCAAGTTTGGGGAAAGTCTTGTGATGAAGCATCGAGAACATCTTGTAGAATGTATATGAGATAGTGGTGAATTCAGTAAAATGCCCAGCACAATTGTTTAGGATAGGTGGGTCACTCACTGTCCTGGAGGAAGGGCACCAAAACAATCTGAAATCAGCTATGAGGCATTTGCGAGCTACTTCATGGACAAAATCTCGACATTCCGCCATGACATCCCCCCAACCTTGGATACAGAAAGTGAACTAGAAGCCCCTTGGACACCTCTGGAGGGAACACTGAATGACTTCAGATAGCTGACGCTGACTGAAGTGGACAGGATGCTCGCTTTAGCATAGCCAACCGTATGCCTATTAGACTCCTGCCCATCATGGTTACTGAAAACAACTGATGAAAGAATAGGGCCCTCCCTTCAGGAGATAATCAACCTCTCCCTTTCAACAGGAGAATTCCTGGAAGGGCTGAAAGAATCAGTGGTATGCTTATTACTGAGGAAAAAAAACATTGCTGGATCCACAAGAGCCCACCAACTACCAACACATCTATCATCTAGTGTTTCGGAGGAAAATGGTGGAAAGGGCTATGGTGGACCAAATATCAGCATTCCTGGATGAAATTCCAGTCCTTGGCCAGGGGTAGAAACAGCATTAGTTGCCCTCACAGATAACCTCCATCATCAGCTGGGTCAGCACTACTCATGCTACTAGACCTCGCAGCAGCATTTGACATAGTTGACTAAGAGCTCCTAGCTCACTGCCTCACCAACACCAGTATATGAGGGACAGCCCTCAAATAGGTGATCTCCTTTCTCCAGGGTTGTGGACTGGGGGTAGTAATAGGAGAGAGACAATCAAATATCCACCAACTCACATGTGGAGTCCCACACAGAGCAGCCCTCTCCTCAATCTTATTTAACATCATTATGTGCTCTCTTGCTCTTTTGGTGCAGAGGTCTGGACTGGAGATGTCATCAATATGCAGATGACACCCAGCTCTTTCTCCTGATGAATGGCTGCCCTGATCCTCCCTTAGAAGCCTTAGCCAGATGTTTGGAAGCAGTGGTTAGGTGGCTTAATCAGAGTAGTTTGAAGTTCAAGCCTTGAAAGATGGAGGTCCTATGGCTAGGAAGGAAAGATCCAAGCAATGAAGTGCATTTACCACTCCTGGATGGGATACAGCTATCAGTAGCTCACTCTGCTAGGAGTCTGGGCATGATCCTCAATGCCTCCCTCTCTATGGAGACACAGGTCACAAGAGTAGCATGGCTGGCATTCTACCACCTGCACCAAGCCAAACTGCTAGCACCCTACTTGACCCTGGAACTCCTAGCCACAGTGATCCATGAGACAGTCACCTCTAGACTGGACTTCTTTAACTTACTCTACACAGGCCTACCTTTAACCTTGATACAGAAACTGCAGCTGGTCGAGAATGTAGCAGCCAGGATCCTCACAGGAACATTGTGGAGGTCCCACATATGGCCCGCCCTTTGACAACTGGCTAACTTTAAGGCCATATATGGTCTGGGCCTAGTGTACCTGAGAGACCACCTCATTATGCCCCAGTCTGGCCCCAATTTTGGGTGTAACCAGGTGGAAAGACGCATGCAAACAAGTGGTGATCTGAGCCTAAACAGAAATGTGGAAGAGATTTCAGAGTAAATCATCTGAATCCAAAAAAGACAAAAGTGATGCTGGTTGGAAAGGCAGAAATGATGGCTTGTGTCTGTTACCAAAAATAGCTTTCAGCAAGAGAACAAGGGATTTTCCACATATTTTCCCCCATTATTTTCCCACTATTATGCTTTAATTTATTCCTAATTTCACATGCACCTTTAGTTTTCACTTTGGCTGTTGGGTTCTGTTTTGGTTGCCCCTGTTTCTTTCCTGGCTCTTTTGAGACCACTTTTATGCTAGTGTTACCCTGGAAACCAATTGGGAATCATTTTTTTCCTAATCTGTAATGTGCACAATGTTTCTATTGGTGCCCAAAACTGAACACGGCCTCACTTGGAGTACTGTGTTCAAATTTGGGCACCACAGTTGAAGAGGGATGTAGACAAACTGGAGCATGTCCAGAGGAGGGCAACAAAGATGGTGAGGGGCTTGGAGACCAAGATGTATGAAGAAAGGTTGGGGGAGCTTTGTCTGTTTAGCCAGGAAAGGAGGTGACTGAGAGGGGATCTGTTAACCATCTTCAAGTATTTAAGAGGCTGCCATATAGAGCAGTGGTCCTGGCACCGGGCCGCGACTCCCTCTCCCCGCCACCCCCCCCGCAGTAAAAGCCTTCCCAGGCCGCAAGCTTGTGGCCCGGCAAGCTTCTTACTGTGGGAGGGGGGGAGAGGGAAGCAGGGCCGAACATGTGCACATGCGCCATGCACGGCCGAAAATGCGCATGTGCCGCACTTCCGCGCATGCATGGAAGTGCGTGCATGCGCATTTTCAGACGCACATTGCGCATTCACACATGTGTGGCCTGGCCGCACATTGTGCATTGCGTGCACACAGCTGCGCATGCAGCATGCGTGGACGGGCAATTGCCCTCCTGCTGCTGCTGGTCCACAGCCTGTAAAAGGCTGCGGACCACTGGATTAGATGACCCATGAGGTCCCTTCCAACTCTATGATTCTATGGTTTGATTTGCCCCACTCACCTCCAGCTTATTTTTCAATGATTGGACTTTTAATGTTATTAAGCCACTCCCTCTCCCTCCTTCTCCCTCTCCTTCCCAAGGTGAGTGATTTCTATTCTAGCTCCTTCCCTAATGGAGATATAAGAGAAAAGGTAGGGGCTTTTTAAAAATAAAAGCTGACGATTCACTGCTGTGCAGTGACCTCAAATCTGCAGAGAGTTGCAAAGAAGAAAGACACATGGCTTGGTTGTGTCTAACCCCCGGCCAGAGCAGTATTTTAAGTGAGGAGGGGCTTTTCTGTGACCTCCCTGTCAGGCAACTGTTTGGCAGAAGGGGAAAGTCCCCCCCCTCAAAAGAAAGGCCCTCAGGCTCCCCTGCGTTGCTCTTGGAAAGGCCTCCCTCCCCTCAGTCAGGGCCTGTCAGAGGCTCCTTCACAGCAGGCCTGAAGGGGGGGAGGGGGAGCACTCTGCAGCCTCCTGCCAGCTCTGTCAGGGTTCTGAGGCAGTTTGCAGTTGGACATGACAGTTAGGACAGCCTTGGGGTGAAAAGGGCTTGCGCAGCCTGTCCAAGCCCTCCCCTCAGTCAGGGCCTGTCAGAGGCTCCTTCACAGCAGGCCTGAAGGGGGGGAGGGGGAGCACTCTGCAGCCTCCTGCCAGCTCTGTCAGGGTTCTGAGGCAGTTTGCAGTTGGACATGACAGTTAGGACAGCCTTGGGGTGAAAAGGGCTGGCGCAGCCTGTCCAAGCCTCTGTTCTCATCACCCTTGGCAGCCCTGCTGACCTCCTCTCCCTTTGGTGGTCAGGAGCTGACTGACAGCCAGACTGGGCTGGGTGAATGGAATTTTGGTCTGTCCTGGTGAGGGGCCAAAAGAAGGCACTTTGCGCGCTTCCCCATTGGCTGCTTGGCCCTGGATGGACACTCGGAGGGCCCAATCAGGAGCCGCTTCGCGGCTCCTGATTGGGCCCTCTGAGTTGTAATCCTGGACAGGGCCCGCCCTAACTCCTCCCCAGGTTGCCTTACACTTTTATTTAATAGGACCCTGTCCTATTTAAAGATACTGATTATGACATTACCCTCCCTTGAAATTCTGCATTAGTTAAGCTGCTTGCAGAAGAATAAACCTGACTCCCTAACTATAAAAATGCATTGAGGAGCAATCCTGTGGATGAATCCTACCAATACTGATTCCAGTGCTTATGGATTGACTATCAAGAAAATCAGGAGCAACTAAAGGTTGCAGGAAAGGTCCAAGTTGAGAGCTTGGACCAAACCTTGTTAATAGGTAGGTATGTCAGTGATGTTGGCAGGACTGTCTAATTTCAGTTACAACTAGCTTGTAAGGAAGGCCATTATCTAGATTCTGCTGACCTGGCTACAACGAGGCTACTGAACATATGTGTGCTGTACCACTGAAGATGCCTCAGAAGCGTCAGTGAGTGCAAAAGGCAGCAGCAAGCCTTGTCTTTAGGTCATCTGCTCAGAATACATAACTTCAACTACACCTAGGGTTGATAACTCTGGGCTGGGAAATTACTGGAGATATGGGGGGGGGAAGGCAGAGTTTGGGGAGGGGAGAGACACTCAGCAGGGATGAAGGCTACAGAGCCCTCTCTCCACAGCAGCCATTTCCCCCAGGGGATCGTGTCACAATTCACTGTAATTCTGGGAGAGTTAGCTGCTTTGAGTCCAAGGGGATAAGGCAAAATAGCAAAGTTTAAAATAAATAAATAATACCCTGTAAAAATACCAGTATTTAAGGCCTCTGGAATTTAGAAAACTGCAGTCGGTTAGAACAGATTTGTATAATTTTTACTCACATTTTTATCCAATGTTTCCTCCGAGGATCAAAAGGCGAATTTCATGGTCCTCCCCTTTTCATGTGTTATCTTTGTCACCACCCTGTGATGTAGACTAGGCTGAAGGCCAAACTACATGTTTGGGATTTTAATGAATTAATGAATTTCCCCAGACCCAACTCAGATACCCCATGTCAAGCAGCAACATCAGGGAAAGACCTCTCCCACATCATTTTTCCTGTGCAAGAAAGCAGCATGGTGGGAAGTGGCAGAGCTTCTCTCTCCTTTACAGTGGTGTCTGAAGTGAGTTTGAGCAGTCCTTTACTTCTAAAAAGAATCTCTGCCCCACCCATGCAGGGAACCCAAACCTATTTTGTTAAAAACCCAAATGTGTAGTTTGGCCCTCCGATAAAATGACTAGCCTAATATTTTATAGTGAGTTTCCTGGCAAAATGGAGGTCTCCTTGGTCTCATGCATTCTAACCACTACACATTTTTACCAATAGTCAGATAGGAAGACAGAAAATGACTATATGCTCAAGGAATCAAATAAAAAGAATAAGTCTGACATTCAAACCCTTTCTGTAAAACCAATTTATTATGCAACAGGTTCGCATCTGCACTTTTTGCTTAGCAGCACAATGAGCACCTTGGAAGTTGCCCATTAACTGAAGTTTCAAAAATGTTCCAACATATGAATTTTTTTCAAACTTCTTCACCTTTAGGTTCACAGTCCTAGGCAACACCTTGAAACTTAATGTCTTTTGTGCAGAGACCACACTGTGTGTAGCTGAATTTTTAAGGGTTGTATATCAAGCTAGATCGAAGATATTTCAAATCAATTTTTAAATTAACTTTGTATGGTTGTATCCGTCTCTCATTTGTCTTATGCCAATAAAGATACCATTATCTTGTCCATCTTCTAGCATCCTCCTCTGATAAAAGGTATTGCAAAGATCTTTGAATATCATGCAGAGTTATGCAGATAACCAGCATTAGTTGTAGGATGATATCTGTACAATGATTCTCTGTGCTGAAAGGGATGCCCTTGGTGGAATGATGGGATTTAGATTTACTCCTTTTCTCGTTCAGGATTGGTAACGGAAAGTACCTCTTCACATCATTCAGTTATGTAATTCACTGATACAAGAAGTGGGTTAGAACTGGGTACAGTATAGATAATTTTAAAGGACAATTAAGTATAGCTATGGAGAGCAGCCATAATTAGACGCACCATGCCACCAAATACCAGCTGAAGGGTGAGGGCAACGGCCTTCATGCTCCGTTTGGTTGGCTACTGGATGAAACAGGAGGTTGGACTAAATGGGCCATTGGTCCAGTCCAGCAGGGTTCTTATGGAAATTCATAACACTGTCGATTTGAGTTTCCTTTCATCTGGCTACCAATTAGTGGTATTTTTCTACAGCTGATGGTGTATGGAAAAAGGAATTACATACATACTGGCAATCAGTCAAATAGAATGGTTTCTCTGAATAAAACATTTCAGACTCTTTTGCTGAAAATTCTTTCTAGGTTATCCATAAGTGCTGTAATGCATTCATCCTTCTGTATTGGTAGCCTATATTGCTTTAGAAACAAGGTGGGGGAGGAAGAAAAAGAAAATAAAACTTTGTCAAACTAATTCAAATGATTTAACTAATGACTTATTAACTAGTGATGTTTTCCTCAATTATATAAATATGCATTGATTCCATAAATGTTTTCAACATGCAGAGTGAGAGAGGGCTAGTTCCTGTAACTCCATAGAACTGAAATCAACATTGCCTAACAATTTCTGGCTCAAAAAAAACAGGCTTCCTCTGGAGGTGGTAGGTTCTCCATCTTTGGAAATTTTTAAACAGAGGCTAGATAGCCATCTGACGGAGAGGCTGATTCTGTGAAGGCAAAGGGGTGGCAGGTTACTATGATTCTATGATACTATGATTTCAGACTCATTATATGTATTCACTTCAATATTTAAATGTTAAATAGTGTGAATGAAACTACTGTTTTATTATGGAACTGAAAAAAATCATACTATTTCAACAATTGAAATGAATTTTTTTTTTAGCAGAGAATACTCTTTAATTTTCTGGGAGGGGGGGTTGTCTTTAACTTTTGAAGCAGAGTTCTATTAATTAAATGTGAAACTTACATAAAACTGAAAGAGAAGTTGGATCAAGTGTCAGATATGTGCATCCAGTTACATCTACGCCATACATTTCTTTCCGGTCATAAATATTTTGCCTTAAAATGTTCTTTACAAACATCTCACTCATTCTATTCTTCATGAACTCTTCAGTTTCACATTCAGGTGGGACAGAGAACTCCAGTTCGAAGAATGCAGTTTTGTTTTCATAACTGAAAGAAAGAACTGGGTGGGCAGAGCAGCCAAATTACAGAGATTCCCGCCCATTTCATTGTGAATTATGCGTTTACAAATGTATATATATGTGCATAAAAATACAAAGCCTGAACATGACAAATGTGTAACTTCACACAAATCTTTACAGGGGAACAAATACCGCATTCAGCCATTCTATAATATATGTGCAATCCCACTGGTTAACCAGCTCACCAGCTCAACAAATAATGGTGCCTAGAGCCACTGCCTCTTCCATCTCCACCCAATGCAGTTAAACCTCCTTTCACATTTATTATATCTGCACAGCAGACCAAGTCATGTATGCCCTGTAGGGATTCCTGAACTTTTGAGAATTCTTCCTTCTCCTGATTGTTCACCTATCATTTGTGATGATTTGGCAACAGGTGCATATGGCTTGCCATGATGTGTTGAAAGAAACTTGGGGGGTGAGCAGGGAATGAGGACTACTTGTTCCATCATCTGGATGGGAGGCAGCAGAAGAGTGAGGCAGTTGGGGTGGGGTATATGGGAGGCAAATGCATTTTCCTTCCTTCCTTCCTTCCTTCCTTCCTTCCTTCCTTCCTTCCTTCCTTCCTTCCTTCCTTCCTTCCTTCCTTCCTTCCTTCCTTCCTTCGACTACCAAAACCCATCCCATCTTCCCTTAATATTTTGATTCTAATTTTCCTTTCTTACCTGAGGGAAATAACTTTGGCGGAAATAAAATAGCGCCCAAGAGCCGGTGAATTGTTGTATACATCTGCAAGCTTGAGAAAGAAGATGCTTATTATCCCCACATATTTCACAATATGAAAACAACCACCCAGTACACACCATGCTAATTATTGTTGAGGAAGTTTTACCCCGTTGAACTAAAGCTAAGCACATCCCAGCCTGTGGCAGTGGGCCTATAGGAAGCTGAGACTTTATGCGATCTGTTCCATTTTTTTGTCTGCTTTGGTTGGAATGTTCAAATGACTTCAGCTGAGACTGAAAGGCTCTCTTATATACACCAGAGTTCCATCAATGGCTTATTGCTAATGGCAGGTAATTTACCAAATGCTTCATGGAAAACATAAATATGGCCATCCAAGAATAAACAGTCCAATATTCTGTATCAAAACACTAGATTGTTTTGCTTTAAATCCAGGAAGACAGCTGCATTAATCTATTGCAACAAAAGAGAAGTCCAAACAGTACCTGAAAGACCAGCATGAGCTTTCATGAAGTGGAGCTAAATTCATCAGAAGCAGTGGTGAAGAGAGGTCTGACTTACAAAAGTTTTATGTGGGAGTAAACTTTGTTAATCTTTAAGGAGCTAATTAAGGTGCACAACTTCCCAGTGGGTTCTGGACAGCTGCAGGCTATAGAGGTTATTTCTACTGGAGAGTGGACTCTGTGGCATTATACTGCACTGAAGTCCTTCACCTCCCCAAACTCCACCATCCCTAAATTCCCCCTCCCCAAATCTCTGTGCCATGGCTCCGTCACTAGTCTGTAGATGGACAGACTCTTTTCAGGGGCTCTGTCCTGAGCACACCCAGGAGTGTTGGTGGGCTGATATCACAGTATCACACAGGCTTCTTCAATCCACTCATTCACCCTTGTAAAACAATTGCTTCATAGTCATAAATATTTCTTGGTTGCTCAGGTGCAATCTAGGATATATTAGGGTTAAACAAGAGTAGATACGGTCAAGCCAAATGCAGGAGATCCCTGGATTCCCCCCCCCATAACAAATAATGGAATGATTGTAAATTGGATTGATGCCTAAGGACTGGGAAAATGAGGTTAACTCTTTCTTCTGTGTCATTATAATACAAGATCCCTCCCCTGTTGCTCTTGGCCACATTGGGGAACCAGATTGGAACCATATTTTTAGGTGTCTGTTTGCTTTGCAGAAGAAAACTTAAATCAGGAAACCAAATGGGCCCTCCTGCACTGTGCTCCTAATCCAATTCAGCTGGCAACTATTTTTAAAAATCCTCCCTGCTGGAATCTGATTATACCTTTCCCGTATCTCTTGTCCTTTTGTACAATCGATGATTGGGGAGATGAGTTAAACATTTGAAAGCCATATATTATAAACAAAGTACTTACCCTTTTACTCAGATTTTCAGAAAGCAGATGATATGCTGATTCTGACAGCAGCCAATCGGGATTAGCGCAGTGAATTTTTAACATTCCAGTGAAATTTTGACGACTGCCATTTGCTATTGATTCAAGATCCCAGTATTCATCTTCATCTATATACACCACTAAATTAAAAGAAGCTATTTCATTATTGGTTTCACAGGTATGGTGACTTTTTCAGCATCACAGTTGTGATGGCAATGAAAACAGTACACAAGCTGTGCATCCTGGAAAAGATTCCTATTCCTTGCTCTTGGATGGCCCCTCCCTCTTGACTGAGTTAGGCCTCCCTCTAGGAGAAAAAAGTTGCCCATTGTGCCCATTGTTGCCATAACGTTACTGCGTCGTTATTGGGCCCTTATTTATATGCAGAAGGCCAGATCCTGAAGATGAAATTCAAATACTTTGGCCACCTCATGAGAAGGAAGGACTCCCTGGAGAAGAGCCTAATGCTAGGAGCGATCGAGGGCAAAAGAAGAAGGGGACGACAGAGAATGAGGTGGATGGATGGAGTCACTGAAGCAGTCGGTGCAAACTTAAGTGGACTCCGGGGAATGGTAGAGGACAGGAAGGCCTGGAGGATCATTGTCCATGGGGTTGCGATGGGTCGGACACGACTTCGCACCTAACAACAACAATTTATATGTAATTCCCTGTAAAATATCTTGAGGTTTTCAACTCACTACAAGATGCTGTCCCCCCCCCCCCCCCAGCAAAGAAATAGACAATAGCACAGACTGCCTGTTAGCTTCCCGGCCCATTTTGTTTTGGTGGTCAGTTATAAAGCTGCTAGGGATCATTGTAGCAAATATACTAGCATAGATGCTATTTGGCCTGAGTCCAATGGTATTCAAAGAAGCAAAATGCCTGATGTCTTCTAAAATCTCATCTCTCAGGGTTAGACAGAAACTGGCAAAAACTAGGCCCTTCTCTGCCCACAGAAGCATTTTTATCACTACAAAACACACTCAGAATCCAAGTTTCTGGATTTTAAAACATTGCTCAAAGGGAATCTTAATACAGACAATTATCTCTGCTCTCTAAAGGCAAAATTCACCAATGGTCAAAGATCAGTTTGGTTGAGACCAGGCTGCATACCAGGCTGTGTCCTGGGTGATAAGAGTGGGTCCTTCCTCTTGGGAGGGGGGCCTGCTCCCGCACCCAGGTATTACAGCTGATTGCCATAACCTGGAAATGGATATTTGAGGAATAATGGGTCTAATGAGGAACTGTAGTGGCTGCCATCTGTGTTGTTTTACTGTTTTTTCTGTTTTTTTATGATATTGTATGGGGTATATGCTTTTGTGAACTGCCACGAGCCAGCTTGTCTGAGAGTGGCAGGATAGAAGTCAAATAAACAAACAAACAAATAAGATGAGTATTTCTGCATATCCCCAGCAGAAAGACATGGACAGATGGGCCATTTGACTAACAGGGAAGGTTTCTGGTGGGCTGCTGCTCTGGGAGGCTATTGGCATCTGGGAGAAAGCAAAGTGAAGCCCTGGAAGTTCTGCTAGGGTTCCAGCAGGGCACACTCAGCTGATCTAGGGTTCCCAGACCAGCCCTGACAAGCAGCAGAAGGTTTAGAGGATGGAGATACTCAAATTAGGGGATCTGAGCTGAATGGGATTGCCAAGAATCCTGCTAAGGTGGCAGATTTCCAGCTGGCAGGCCTGCTTGCCTACTGAGTGGCAGGGGGAAATGGGGGGGGGGGGATAAGAGTCATTATGACACCATGACATGACTCCCAGTGCAACCCAGTAAGTGCCCATATTGCATGATGCTCTATGATTCCTTCCAAAACATTATGGTTTCCATATAGAGTGCTATCCTAACATGATAACATCACTTCTGAATATGCTGTGGAAGTGAATTACATCAGAATGGCACCTATACCACCCCACCCCCACCTCCCACTCAGTAGGCAGCCATGACATCAGGAGCCCTAATCAGCTCGTACCAATTTTCCCATAGCTGAGGGCAGTCCAGGAGAAGGCAACTGATAAGCTGACCCCCACAGTAGCTTTGTACCATCACAGGGGCTTCTTGGGCTATTTTAATTTCCCAGTTTGCTCCTGCAAACCAAAGGTGATTCACCATCTTTTCTCTCTTCCCTTGTTACACAGTTAAGAACAGCAGATCAGTTACACCAACAGTTAAATATGAGACAGTTGTTGGCAGAGTTTAAATATGCAAAGGGATACAAAGCACCAGTTGCTTAAATATTAAAATAGTATTAAGGAAGGAAATTTCATAATGAAGAGAGGAGATAGATAATTCGAACTATCTAACCTACTAACTGTTTTTCTGGAGGTAATCAGGGAGGAAGTGTGCTCAAAGGAGCAGGAAGTCTCCAACTGAGCCAATCAGGAGCCAATGAGAAGAGATGGGAAGAGATTATGTGAAATACCAGGAAGTTCTGAATATAAATGTGCTAGCTATACATCTCCCATGATGCCCTCTGTAGGATAATCACCATATCCTATTGAATCATGCACACTACAGATCTTGCATATTCCAACACAAGTAACATATCCAGCTGTTCTTAAGGGAATGAGTCAGGGCATTTGGTTCTGAGGTCACCCAGCTAATTTCTACGAGGCAGCAGGGATTCAAACCCAGGCCTCCAGGATCCTAGTCTGGCACCGTAACCAAATCAGTGCCATTGTGTTTTAGATAATTAACAATTTAGGTTGCAGTGGAGAACAGTTTTCCCAGGCTAAGTCAATCTTGGCAGATTTTGGAAGCTGAGCAGGCATGATCCTGGTTAGTATTTGGATGTGAGACCACCAAGGAAGTAAAGGTTTGATACACAGAGGTGGACAATGGGAAACCACATCTCAATGTCTCTTGCCTTGAAAACCCCAGCAGGAAAAGTCAGCTGAGATTTGAAGGAACTTTCTACACTCTCCAGTTCTCTCTTTCATATTTTCATACATACCTGAATATAAAGTTAAACTTATAATAATCACAAGGATCAAACACAGGAAAGCGGAAGTTAGAATCATCCACAGTTTGCATTTCCAAAAAACGATCTCCAAACAAGGTTCGGTTGTCTTTGAATCATGTAAAAAATACAAGTGAAAATCCATTAGTAAATAATGCAACTGCATGGAACAGATCAGTGTGAATGAGAGAGGGGGGGGGGAATTAATGATTCTCTTAGAAGTAATAAAACACTGTGACATCATGAATCTCACTATTCATATTATAGGCAGTAGTCAACAGTTGCCACTAATAATTGAATGGCTACATTCCAGAAAGCAATTATAAGAATAAAGAATTACCATATGGGGAAAAGTTTTTCCTAGATAATATGAAGAGGTGGAGAAAAATTGAGAAAATGCCAAAAAACAGGGAAGAAAAACATGAACTCTGTTTTAGAAAGATTACTTTAAAGAAAGGAAGAGGAGACCTAACAAGAGACAACACAGTTGTAACAGGAGTAAATGGGACAAAACAAAATACAGCTGAAGATTTTCAGCATTCTATTTATGTTATAAGGCATAAACAGGGAAGCAAGAGTGAATACAAAGACTGAAAAATCTATTGCAAGATTTTATGAGAAACATACATAGAGAGAAGAACATGTGAAGGTACCTTCTACAGAGTCAGAATACTAGTCCATCAAGGTCAATATTGCCTACCCTGACTGGGAATGGTTCTCCAGTCTCATATAGGCCCATTCCACACACATAGGATAATGCACTTTCAATGTGCTTTGGCAGCTGGATTTTCCTGTGCAGAACAGGAAAATCTACTTCTAAAGTGCATTGAAAGTGCATTATTCCATGTGTGCAGAATAGGCCATAGTGATCTTGCACATCACCTACTACCTGATCCTTTTAATTGGAGATTCCAGGGATTGGATCTTGAAGTTTTTGCATGTAAAGAAGATGCTCTGTCATTGAGAAGAGGAGGGGGAGGAGGACGAGAAGTGATATCAAAGTAAAGAGAGAAATAGCTGCCAAAGAGCTTGTGGTTCTTGGCTCATAGCCTGGGAATGTTTTGTAGGCAGCTTAGTGAAGTGGTACTGCCCAATTGTCTGATTGTTTTGGTTATTGAAATGATATTATCTCATGTGTTCTGGAACTTTCTGTAGGTGTAAATAAATTTTTAAAAGCCTAGATCCTGGCAAGCAGCAACAATTCCTAACAGCATGAGCCTACTGGTCCACCTTTGGTAAATATCCTCTTTAAACCTAGTCAGAAACATACATAGTTTCTTAAATCAACAACTTTTGTCTTGATAACAGATGCAATAAATTATTTAGTTTCATCAACCAGATTCTTTGCAATGCAGTTTCTTGGTGGATAATTAAATATGCAATACAACATTGGCTGATTCCGCACAGGCAAAAATCCCCGCTTCCACATGACGCAGGTGCTAGGCAGGCCCCCTCCCGGACCTGCGGCAGATCAGGCCCTCCGTTGGCCCAGGCTAAGGGAATGTGGGACAATCCGCTTTCCCTTGGCCACTGCAGGTAGCAACAGGGCCTGTCCCACAAAAGGCCTCTGTGGGCAGGGAAGAGCAGGGCCTTCCAGGCTTGGCTCCTCCCTGCCCTATGATGGCCCGGGGGGAGGGGGGAATATGCCCTGATCAACTTCACGGTGATTTGCCACACTGCGGGGTGGACTGGGGCATTCATTTTTATTTTGCGGGAAGGTGGAATTGCAGACCCCCATCGCATGGCGGAATTATTCTGCTGCTGCTTTATTTCACATTTAAGCACCACGGGGACTCAGTAAACTGTGGAGTTTTCTGCTCTGCGGCACCACACTGGTGGCAGCCTGCTGTAGCCGTCACTGTGCAGAATGGGCCATTGTGTACTTTTAAACATTTTAAAGTTATCTACCTGGATTGCTTTGGTAGAGCAATCTGTGACATGGCTACATATTATAAAAAGGGGAGAAGGGAATGTGGAGTTATATGATTGTTGCAGAAACACATTATTTGACTGATGATAGACCCCTGAAAGTAGTGATTCTCAGACTGTGGTGAGTCAGGGAAAAAAACAGGTTGCAAATATCTTGAAAATTAGTTGTGAGACCTGGGTGTAAACTGCACGGAGCTTTCATTCCAATCCCAGGTCGATTCAGTACCTACCGTCTACACAGAATGCGATTTCCGTTTGGATTTTGGGCGATTTAACTTTTCCTTCTGCAGCAAGCAGGACTGATCAGGAGTGACCCTACCTTTATTGTGCAATATCTTAGAGTGCCTTTAAACCTCAATATTTTTCAAATCCGGATTGGGAAAGCAAGCTCCATGGTAGAGAACCTCTGATAGGCCACACCTGCTCATGTGATAAGCTTTCCTTAAAGGAGAAGTCCCTAATTTCTCTCAACTCCTGTTGGTCCTGGATTTTTTCTCCCTTCTCTGCCTTTTTCGATCCTCTCCCCCCCCCCTCCAAGAAAAGAAAGAGGCTCCCTGCTTGGCTCCTCTCCCCCCCTTCAAGAAAAGAAAGAGGCTTGGCTCCCCCCCCCTTCTGAACTACCCTAACCACGTGCAGAACACTTTCCTGTTTCAATGGGGAGGGGGGGGAAGAGGAAGACCCGAGTTCAAAGTGATCTGGATTCAACAGGACTGACAATGGAATAAACAAAGTAAGTGCTGACTCTGCCCAGGGGAGAAGAAGAGCTGTTTTTTATACCACACTTTTCACTACCCAGAGGAGACCCAAAGCAGCTTACCAGCTCCTTTCCCCATAACAGACACTATGTGAGGTAGGTCGTGCTGAAAGGACTCTAAGAGAAAGAGTCCTTGCTGCACATGGAGGAGTGGGGAATTAAATCTGATTCTTCAGACTGGAGTCTGTCACTCTTTAACTACTACACCGTGCTGGCTGTCAGGGAAGAGGAACAGAAAGAAAGAGGTAGCCTGGGAGAGGAAGCTCCAAGGAGGCTTGTACAATTTAGCTTGTATAAAATGTCCATGAAATGCATCTTGATGTTCAATAATGCTATCTAGTTATTCAAGCACCAATTCATCTACTACTTTGAACATGGTAGTACTTTGAAAATAGTAGGCAACTGTAGACAACATCATCATCACTAAGATTGTCTGTGATTGCCAAGGTAATTCAAAATGACTATCACCATTTCATTTTGAAACATAAGGTGAGTTAAGGGAGAGAAAAGAAAGACATGAAGGAAGAAGGGATGAGAAGCAGCCACTGGGAAAGGGAGAAAGAAAAATGAAGTGAAGAGTAGGCAAGGAAACAGAAAAGAGAAGAAACTGTGAGAGGATAAAAGCAATGAAGTTAAAGCAGCAAATGAGAGACCTGAGAAGCATAGGTGGGAGGGAAATGAAGGCGGTGAGAAAGGCAGAGGAAAGGAGGGTAAGCAGAGAACGTGTGGGGAGAAATACCAACCAGTAGGGATGATATTCCTCTCCCCATAAATCCTCCCAAGTGCCCCAAATTATTTATAAATATTAAGAATTCAAAATACAATAGAAACTTGTTAAATTCTAATAGTGTGTGTGTTTTGTTGTTGTTGTTGTTGGGGACAAGGAAAGTACTGCAGCATTAATTTGTAACTCAGTCCAGGAAACCATAGGATGGATAACTGTGTTATAACTTACAATAAATTTTTTGGGGGAAAATTCAACAGAAAATAATTCAACAGAAAGCCTGAGAAAACAGTTATGTCTTGAGCTGGCACAAAAAAAAAACGTAACACTGGGCCAGCCAAATATCTATGGAGACATAAGCTATGTCTTGTATGGGTATCTGAGAAGTGGAGCCATTGCCAATGTAAATCATATAGTACAGGTATAATACATATTCTGTGACTTATACCAGAAGCCTGGTCTGGATGGCCCAGACTAGGTAGTCTCACTAGATCATACAAGCTGAGCAAGGTTGGCCTTGGTTGATACTTGGATGGAAATCCAGAGGTGCTGAGCAGAAGGAGGCAATGGCAAACCACCTCTGTTCATTTCTTGACCTGAAAACCCTTTGAGGGTTTCCCATAAGTCAGGTGTGACTCGAGTGCACTTTTCACCATCAATTTATAGTAGATGGTCACTTTTGCTGCTTCATTGTTTAGAAAGTTTACTCAAGGAAGGTCTGGAGTTGGTGAACCAACCGAGGCTAGACAAAGAAGGACTATACCACAGAGATCAGATTCTTCAGGGATAAAAATGGATCAAATAGCAGTCTCCAAGCACTGAACCTGTTAGGTCAAGGAGAGTACTGGTCCTGATTGATGTGATATTCTGTGTTATCAAATGCCATGCAAGTTAATCTTACACCAGCCACTGGTACACATAGTGAGATATATGGTGCCATCCCTAAACAGAGTTACACCTTCTGTGTTCAATGAAGTAAATAAGCTTAAAACAGGATAACTCTGCTTAGGATGACATTGATACATAAGTGGTTGAAGAATATATAGGGTCTGTTTCCAGGAGAATATTCTCTAACTAGGCTTTACAATAAAAATTTTGAAATCCAAGCACCTGCAATGAAAAGCCTATAAAATTATTCCATTGAAATACTATTGTTATATTAATACAACCTTTTAAAAAGTTAACCTACCTCAGAATTTCTCGTGTCTCGAGGATTAAGAGGGTTTTCCTCATCAGGTCTACTTTCTTCCTGCTTTTCTTCCTCTAAATTCTGTAATTCGACATCTTGCACTTCTTGTTCAGGAACACAACCATTCATTGCTTTTAGTTCTCAGCAAAGAAATTTCCAATGCAGGACATTTACGCAGGAAAAACCAACTTCCTCTGTGTTTTCAGTTCCAGTCATGTGTCTTCTGATAACACACAAAGCAAAAGAATTTACATTCAGAGAAGTTATTCTCATGAATTTGACCATGCAATGGAATCCTCATAAAAAAGACACAGACTTTGAAAGAAAATCAGTCCATACCTCTAGCAGTTCCCTGTCTATCTAGAACCGGGAAACGTAAAGTCTCATTCTCAAATTGTGTAAGGCTGGATTTTCCAGTTTGCTTACCTTACTGCGCCTGCCCTCTGTAGACCTGCACAGGTAACTTAACCTGAGGCAACCCAGCCCTTTGTGAAGTAACAAAAGCTAATTTCTTCCATGGAATGGAATAAAAACCAGGGCATCACATAAGAAACATGGATTACGACATCAGACTAGATGAAAAATAATATTTTCTTTATCAAAAACTAATTGTTCAATTAATTGCTAAGTTAATAATTTCAGAGTCGAGCACTGCCTGATAACCACCAAGAGAATCTTAAGAGACTTATAGTCTGAGGAAGAGTGCTTGCACTCGAAAGCTCATGCCTTGAATAAATCTTTGTTGGTCTTAAAGGTGCTACTGGACTCTGATTTTATAAAAATTTAGCAATTCTTCCAAAGAATTTCTGAAATACAGACATGAAGCTTTAGTGCATTACAACTCATTGGAAAGTCCCAAAATTAAGTTCATAGTGTGTTATTGTCGATGTCGAGAGCTGGGTTTGAGTTTTTTCACCCTGAGAAAATAAATATATTTTTTTATTTGGAAAACTCATTGATTAGTCCACAGTTTTATGCATTTAACATTCATATAAGTAAGTGCGCCAATTATCTTGGGGAATATATGCATATATCTCTACCTAGGTGAGGAACAGAATATACAAACTGCGGTTGAATGAATACTTCATTTCCTGATCTTCTTGCCTGTGCACAGCTGTTCAAGAATAGGCAGTACTGAATTAAATCTTCCCTTTGCATCCCTGTGTCAAACACATGTAGGTAGGATAGAGCTACCCAATAGTGCTTATAAGTATGTGCATTTGGATCAGGACCAATATATATGCAGAACAGGTACACAAGCTTTGACACAAATTTATTTTTTATTTCTATCCTTATAGAATCCGAGATGTACAATGTTGTTTTAGGAATAACAATGTTGTTGTTATTGTTATACTGTTATATTGATTTTGATAGAGTTCTATGTGAATGTTCAAAAATATTTTATGTAAACCGCCCAGAGCCGTTGGGAAGGGCGGTATAAAATAGAAATAAATAAACAAACAAACAAACTCAGAAGCATTGTGCATATTTGATGCTAACATATGCTTCTAAAAATGCTTTAGATTGATTAAGACACACTTTCTCAACCAGGGTTTCATTAAACCCTGGAGTTTCTTGATGGCCCTGGAAGGGTTTCCTGAATGGGTGGGAGTTAATTAATTTTAAATATATTTTTAAATCTGTTAAACATTTATTGGGTGATTGACCTGCCCCCGCTCCCAAAATGGCCAATGATGGCCTGGAGGGGGTAGGAAGGGGAGGGGCTAAGGGTGGGTGTGGACACAGCTATGCTTCCCAATCATATTCTGCATGATCACATCACTTCTGGGGTTTCTCAAAGCCTGAAGAATGTTTCAGGAATTTCTCAATGGTAAAAAAGTTCATATCCCAAAAATGGTCTTTAAGGTTTTGCAGGTTAAAAAAAAAAAAAGTCTGGCATGTGACCTGACAATGATTTTTTTTATTGAAGTTGCTTGCATGTCAAGTCCCCTAAATTTAAAGTCAAGTGGGTTTAAAAATTAATAGGAATCATTTTTGAACAAAAAGCATGAATGTGCATGGAGCAAGCACTTTTCTACGTTCCTTTGCATCATGACCTTTAGTCCTGTATTCTGAGATTCAGTACAACAAAAAATGAGTCCAATAGCACCTTTATTGGTCTTAAAAGTGTGAGCTTTCGAGTGCATGCACTCTTCCTCAGACTGAGGACTCAATTTTTGTTGTGCTACTTCAGACCAACATGGCTACTCACTCGAATTTGAGTAACTAAAATTAAAATACATAAAACTTTAAAATGTTGAATATAGAACACGCTAACTCCAAAAAAATCAACAAAGAATATGAGTTGGAGGGGAGTTGTACCACACTTTTTACTACCCAAAGGAATCTCAACATGGCTTACAATTGCTTACACTTCCTCTCCCCACAACCGACACCCTATGAGGTAGGAGAAAGAACTGTGACTGGCCAAGGTCACCCAGCTGGCTGCATGTGAAAGAGGAGCGAGGAATCAACCCCATTTCTCAAGATTAGAGGCTTCCTCTCTTAACCACTGCACCAAGCCAGCTCTCCAGTCACAGCCAATCATCATCAGCATTTTCCAGCTGGGTTAATCAAAAAGAAACTAAACAATGCTCACATGTGAATCACCGTTTACACCCTTTTTGTTAACAGTACTTTAATCAAACAGCACAGATGAACAGGTCTTCATCTAAAAGTTGCATATCCAAACAGAAAATAACTTGCAGAAGATTCTCTGATGTCATCATGATCCTGAAAGACCCAAAGGACGCCTATGTTGTGAAACATAAGATGATTGAAATGCAGCCAAAGGCCCTGAAAAAAGCTGGTTCCAGTCACCAGCACAAGTTCTTGGGGCTGCACTGCAAATTAGATACATTGATGATCAGTTGGAGTCTATTCAACTTGATGCATACTCCCACTCCACACGCACAATTCTATGTGTTATATGAAGTTTGTGGGCACCTGGCCCGCATCACAGAGGGTGCTTTCCAGGAAAAAGTACCACCAGCCATAATCAAGTAACTCCCTACTTAACATTTTTTCACAAGACTAGAGTACACACGTTTTGTAATCATGAGGGTGTGAGTAATGGTGATACTTGGAAAGGAAGACAGTACCTTTCATCTTAGTGCTGAAAGTAAGTCTGAAACTTGACAGTCACTTCAGAGCTACCCTCTTTTCATGCGCGCTTGACTCATGACCCTGTATAAATAATGGTATATTTTTCCTTTGAAAAAGGTGTGTTCTTCAGCTGATTCTTCACTTCTGGAGAACCAGCAGATACAATTATAGTAACACTTATGTTGATAAGAACTGCCAAAGACTATCAATCATTAACAAAAGTCTTTTTCACGTCCCACTGAAGTCCAGAGTTCAGTCATTCCCAATATGAAAAAAGTCAGAACTGCTTTCTCACAGATCTGCATAAGTGCTTCGCTGACTTTCTATGCCTGCTATTTCTCTAAAAACAAACTCACAGATCCCTTGCTCTTTGCTCTTTTGGAGGCTTAAGATATCCCAGAATTCTTTTACAAGGTTCCAGAGGTCTTTTATAGGGTTCTTCTGAGAAGAGAGTCCTGCTGGGACATCAATGGCTGCAAGTAATTTTGCAGGAGAGGGACAGAGAACTGCCCGACTAATCAAGAAGCAACCAGAACAAGAGAAGAACTGGGTTAATAAAGAGGAAAGTGGCTGAGGAGCGAACAACTGAAAGGCAGCATATGAGGTTTAAAGTAAACAAGTTATCTGACTTTGTAATATTTGCTTAAACACAGGGAACAAGCAGACACTCAGAGCAACTGTGACAGTGCTGATCTTCAGTTCTTCAAATGTAAGAACACCTCCTCTCAGTTCCCTGAGGTTGCAGCATTCTGTAACAGTTTGCTGTAACTTTAAGGGCAGGCCGATATAGAGTGAAGTACAATGGTCTAACCTCAAGAACCATAGCATTTTTGCCAGTCACTCAGCTAAAGAACTCAACTCGTTCCTATTTAATGACCACATTCCCAACTGCAAAGCTGTAGCTGCCAGAACTGACCTAGGCAGCTTGAGAGAACATCGAGTGACCTCCTGGTGCTCATTAACCAAGGATCAGTAGTTAGCAAGCTGTACACAAGTCTAGAAAGATGACAAACTACACAATCATATTTTTGCAACAGTTGTGTCCTGTGTTGTTTGGGAGCTATGCAGTTCTGCCCCCAGGAAGTATTCAACAGATATGTACATGAGCTACAAATGCTCAGGGCCTTTTTGCACGGGGATCTTTGTTGCAAATTGGTCACTGAATGAAAAATCGCCATTTAAAATAGTGGAATTCGTCGTTATGCATACCTGCCTTTGTAGTGGAATCAGTTGCGCTTTTTAGCGTTTCCCACAGGCTTCCGGTCTCGGCAGAAATCGCTAGAAAGGAAGCGCTATTGCCAAGCTCGTCCCGCCCCTGGCCGTCAAGCAGCCAATGGGCAGCCGTTAGCATGCTCCCAAACAGCCCCTTTCCCTTTAAGGAAGGTTTAAAAAAAAAAAAAAACAGACCCATTGTAACGAATCTGGGTAGATTCGTTGCAACGGAGAGACCCATCCAGCTGCCTGGGGTGTTTGAGCTGTCGTTTGATCGATTGATCGTTAACACGCTGCCTCCGAGTGAAAAAAAAAAATCCCCCCCCTCTCACAGGACAGATTTTCGGCTGAATGGAATGTGTGAGATGTGTGTGCTTAGTGACTGAAGGGGAGGGACTGAAGCCGGGAAGCCTCTGTTTGAGCTGTCATTTGATCGTGGCCACGCTGCCTCGGAGTGGAAAAAAAAAATCCCCCCCTCCCCCCTCTCACGGGCGCGATTTTCAGCCGAAACAGTGTGAAAAATAAAGGGAACATACATCAGCAAACGGGCTTCTGCGGGCTTCTTGTGCTTAGTGACTGTAAACAGCTCTGAGGAGGGACTGCAGCCTGGGAAGCCTCACTGGCTAAACGGAGGCTCGCCGGTGCGTTGATCTCCACTCGCTCGGGGGGGGAAAAATGGCGATCACTTCGCCGGAAGTTTGGAGGACAGGCTCAGGAGGAGGGACTCTGAAGAAACCGCAACAATGTTAACACTTTATCGCTATTGTTGCAGATTGGTTGTAGGAGTGTATCGCTTTCCGGAGGGTGAATCCACTTTTTGGGATTCCCCTGAAAGCGCTACAACGAAGCGCTTTTTGCGGGTCGGTTTCAGGAGTGTTGCAGATTGTCTACGACGTCGTGGGTTATTCCAAATTAGTAGCGTTTTCAATTAGCAACCATTGTGCTATTTTGAAGCCGTGCGAAATGGCCCTCACTGTTCGCTACCCCAGTAGCTCACTTGCCCTGCGGTCTTGCAGGGTCGGCTCTCTACACCAGGAGCAAGAGTCATTTTAATGTAGGTTTGTTTGTTTTTTTAGCTTACCTCTTAGGTTGGCTAACCTCCAGGTTCTGGTAAAGCTCACGCCCTGAATAAATCTTTGTTGGTCTTAAAGGTGCTACAGGACTCTGATTTTATTGTGCTACTTCAGACCATTACGGCTACCCATTTGAATCTACTTTTTTGACAACATAGATCAGTTTCCCCTGGAGAAAATGGCTGCTTTGGCAGGTGGATTCATTATGCAATGGAAGTTTCCAGCCAGTCTTAGTGGTCCAATTTCATTCCTCGTCCCAGGTTTTCTCCTTGTTTCCACACAGCTTCAGTAGCAATCCCTTGCTGTCCTGGTTTTTCTTTTCTTTTTTTCCCGATCTTTCTAAAACATGTCCCCCCCCCTGAAATGGCTTGATATTGGTTTGTAACCAGTTTTAAATGCCTGTGCCATGTCACAGTGTATCTCACTATTTTGCCTGGATGAGGTGGACAGTGATTACTTTTAAAAAATTGCATGTTGGTGTTAAGTGGGACATGGGTCCATCAGAGGTCCCAAAACAAGCAGGCCATTTCTGCTTTATAGAACATTCTTTTGTGCACACTTGAGCACTTGACTGGGCACCATTTTCAAATTCTGTGTGCAGCACAGTCAGGCAAGCTGAGGCAGCAGCAAGACAGCTAGCAGTCCAGTGAGCCCCTTGTGGGTGAACAAGCCATGGCTGCAGTGAGGGAGCCAGCACCCTGAGAAGCCTTGGATGGGTATAGAATACAACATTATCTCTAAAGAATGATACACATACTGTGGCCCTAGTCTTTGCTGGATGAAAGAGGTACCTGAGAATAAAGCCAGTGTACAGGTAGGGTTGCAAGCTCTCAGTTGGGAAATACCTGGAGATTCTAGGGATGGAACTTGTACTGAAGTTCAGGTCTTTCTCCAGGAGAGTTTTCATGTCAGCTTCAGCAAGAGAGCAAACCGTTTGATGGATACCTGTGGCTGGTAGTGTGCTTAACTCTGTCTCTCAGAGTACCTGTTTCTGAGAACTGCCTCTGGTGGCAATCAAAGCTTGTACCATTTAGTCTGACGCTGGGTGAAGTGGAATCCAGTGTGCAATCCAGAAGATGAAACCTAGGGGCAAGTCAGCAAAGCAAGTTGTACCTGCAAGCACTGAAGAGAACCCCAGCCATGCTCTGAAGCCATAACTAGCCTGAATGGATGTGCCTGGGCCGCTCATCTCTTCTTTCAAAACAACCTGTAAATAAATAAATCTTTGCTAGTCACATGCAGCTCCTGGCTCAGTGATCCCTGTGTTCTTCTTGGTCACCACAAGAGTTACCTCGTGGAAAAGAATCCAAAGCCTTTACACTTTCTACCATATGAATACCTTGCAGGCAACCAGAAGGCGGCTTTGGCCTCTATGCCATTATTGGCCTTCCAGAGGATCTTTTGTACTTTGTCTACCTCTTTGTCCTTTTGATTGGTTAGCTGCTTTCCTGCGTAAGACTGGTCATGCTGACTGGCTGTGCTGCCCTTCCTTCTCTTGTTGAACTATGGGCTGTATCTAGAGAATTCAGCAGAACTATGGCCATGGCCTATTGCAGGGATGAGTGAATATTGCTTTGGAAGGTTACTGTTGTTCTTCAAAGCACCCTTACACTGGTCCCATTCTGTTCAGCCATAATAAAAATGCTCTGTTTAGTCTCCATTCATTATTACTATACCTAGTGATGCCAGTCCCCGGATGGGATATGTGGATCCCCTGACATTACAGCACATCTCCAGACTAAGGAGACCAGAGCCTAGTCTGCACACAATAGATAATGCACTTTCAATTCACTTTAGAAGTAGATTTTCCTGTTCTGCACAGGAAAATCCAGCTGCCAAAGCACATTGAAAGTGCGGAATGGGCCCAGTTCTCCTGGAGAAAATGGTTGCTTTGGAGATGCACTCTATAGCATAACATGCCACTGAGGTCCCTCCCTACCCGAAATCCCATCCACTTAAAATTAAAAATAAATGTAAAGAACAGATGACAGCTATTGCATGAATAACATTTTGTCAGCCAAGTGTTTCTTTTCTAATTATATGTGGAATGATTACCAGAGCAGTTGTACTATATGAATGCTTTAAAGGAGTGAGAGCAACATCTGAATAACCTCAGTAAAATCAAGTGTGTATCCAAATGTCAGCAGAATAACCATATTTGCAGTTTCTTTCGCTAAGCTCCTATACACAAGTAAGATAGTGTGAATGCTCTTTTGTGGGAAGAAGCTATTAATTAAATACAAAAAATGACCACTATGTCATAGCTTGTACAAATCCCACGCTACTGGTGAATGATGCAGGGTTGCTTGATAAAGAAAGTTCACTTTTAGGAAGTTAACTCTGGAAATGAAAGGAATCAAAACTAAACAAAACTAACAATGCAATCCTAAACAAATAGTCCAGTGTTTCAGACTGGACTATAAATCACATAAGATTTATGGTACTCAAACTTCCAACCTAGAATGTTTCTTCTTAACAACTTGTTTATAATAAGGATGTGTGTGTTCTCTCAGTTTTCTCCTCAAGCCTTCTGTTAGTTCGTGTACAGATGAATCCAGTCATAAACTGTGGTGATCTTGGTGTATACTCCAGGGCGGTTTCTTCGAGCGCATCCTTCGCCCCAGCTGACAATGCCTGCAAGGTACCATTGGTTCCCCTTTCCTAAGCAGGCTAATGGACCTCCAGAATCACCCTAAAGGGGAAGGACAGAAGTCCCACTATTAGAACAGAGGAACTTCATGTTTTAATTTCAATGCTTAATCATACTTATACTTACCTACTATTATGCATCATTGTAATATCTCTCTTTTAAAACTGAGACATTTTATCTGTTTGAATGAAAGGTGCTCATTTTAGACCCATTATGCACGGGGGGAATAATGCACATTCGGGGTGGAATGGCAGCGACTAAAATCACCAATAACGCACATTTCCGGCTGCAACCGGCCGCAGCTTCAGTGCATGCCGCCGAAAAAGCCACATTAGCGAAACGCGGAAGAAAGCGCAGCTTCCTGGTGACCGGGGCGCAACCAGAAGTGGCGCCGGGATCGCCACATGCATAATCGGTTACTCTGGGTTTTGCCGCCGTCGTGCCCTGCCCCGTGCATAACCGGTATGCATCGCGTCTTCCCCCTCCACGTTTTCCATGTGACCTGAAATCGCTGGTTCGGTGGCCGTGCATAATGGGCCTTATTCACACACCTATACCCTATCAGTTGATACTATCGAATTTCATTATTTTCATTATACATGAAGCCACAAATCCTTCATATGAGGATCCACCAGAGGGACACACAGAGAAGCACTATTTGTGCACACAACACCTGGTTCTGAAAGAACCTGCATGAAGAAAACTATTTCTGCATGTAAATCATCATGATCAGAACATGGATCAGAAGTCCATTTCTAAGTGACTCAGTTATTATTTCTGTAGTCTGTAGATCAGATGGTATTATTTCTTAGTCTGTAGATCTGATGGTAATGGAAATGCTAACATTTTAAAAATGAGGTTCAGATGGATTAGGCTGAAGGAGAACAATTGATTTTTGTACCCTGCTATTTACTCCTCGAAGGAGTCTCAAACCGGCTTACAATCATCTATCATCTCCCTCAGCAGAAACCCCATGAAGAAGGTGGGGCTAAGAGAGCTCTGAGAGTACGGTGAATGGCCCAAGGTAACCCAGCTGGCTGCACGTGGAGGAGGAGGAGTGGGGAATCAAACCTGGTTCTCCAGATTAGAGGCTGCCACCCTTAACCATTACATCATGCTGGCTATGGAAACCTAGCCAATAACTGAACTAAACCCAAACAGAGGGATCAGTTGATGGTAATCATAAATATCTTTACTTGGACTTAAGTGGGACTGAAATCAAGGAGACATATTTGCCAGTAAATGATTTTTTCCCCCAGTGAAAAGACAACTAAAAGTTTGCTGGGATCTTTTGCACAAATCACAGTTCTATCTTGATCAGATGTAAAGGCATTCTGAAACTAACTTTAGGCTGAACTTAATGCCTGCAGTGAAAAACATCCTGGTTTGGATCCTACCAGCTTTTCTGCTGGCTGGCTGTGCCAAGAGCAGTAAGATAAAAGTCTTCTGCTAAAATAAAAAGAGAGCAGAGGAGCTCCTTTTGATGTCTAAAAGTCCATGATGAAGATCCTGGGGCCCCATGGATAAGAGCTATGGTTTCTCCCTTTCATATTTTCTTTTGTCATACTGTCTTAGAAAAGTTTGCATGCTTTTAATGCCTGTTTTTGATTGTCTCTAGCTAGCTGCTTATTGAAGAAATATGCCACCCCGTGGCCAAAGAAATGTATAACAAGAAGGTTCCCCCCTGCCTGCATAATGAGGATCGAAAGGAAGAACTAATATTCTTCCTTTAGTGTAAGAACTGTGAAAAGAAGAATGATGGCAATCCCTTGGAGCTTTGGAGCAATTTTTTTTTTTATGGGCACGTGAAAACCACTCTATTGTAGCCTGTTGCAGTCTTATTTTCCACTTTACCTGACATGCATCAATACCACCATTTATATTCCCAGCACACAGCATCCGAGAGGTAATCAGATCATCGTAAAGCTTGTTACAGGTACTTTGATTAATTATTTTCACTTTAGCTTCTTGTAGAGTTTTTGCAAGCTGACCTAAATCAATAGAAATCTGGAATTAGTCAAAGAAGAGATTTCAAAGCACCAAGGGCAAGATTGGAAATCATAAGCTAACTCCACTTTGCAATCACTGTAGTAAATAAATAAATATATATGTAGACTGTGAGAACTTGATTATTTTGATTTGCCTATATTTCCCCATAAGAGAAATGTTTGCAAAGCAGCTGAAAAATTTAACATTCTTTTAAAATGACTTCATCTCGTGTTACCTCCCTAATGAATAACTAAATTCCAGACAACACGACTCTCCCTTCTGTCACTGGGGATATGTATCTCTAGAACTGGAAAATCTGATATCTGATTGAGCCAGAACTTGTAGACCTTATTTCTTCTAAAATCTTTAAACAAATCTTAATCATAAAGCACTGGTTTGGGGGGGAGGGGTTACAAATTAGTATTACACTTGCACTTTTTGCAATAAACGTATCCAAAAATGAACATACTATTTTCTTTTATGGCTCCCCAGCCAGTTACATAGCAGACAGTTCCATAAATAAATAGTCTAGGACTGCTTGGTAAACATATGGGCTGTACCAGCTCATTGAAGAATACTGGTGCCTCCATTTCCAACAGGGCAATGTCATAGTCAGAGATATATTGGTCGTAATAGGGATGGATAATAATCCTTTTGATTGATCTCATGGCTATATGATTATGGTTGTTTTTGTTAATGATCCTTACACCCATATATGCTGTCCAGCCAGATGCTATAGAGTACCTGAAAAACAGACAAAGACCTTGTTATTCAGCTCCAAGTACTGTTGTTATTCATTCTGAAGGAGATCGTGCAGAATCAGTTCTCAGCGGATTGCACCCAAAGTTTATAAATGCCAATAAAGCATCAGATAAGGCAATGAAAAACCACAGGAAAAGTACCATTTTGTATGGTGGTCAAAAGCACTAGCACTGATGTATGATCAGACGTTGATGCTAAGTGTACAGCAGCAGGAACAAATACAAAGTTCAGGCCCTGCTTATATTGTTTGAGTACGTGAGTTTGAGTGACTGTCAGTTTGTGATTATTGTCTCTGTTTCCTGGAAAACGAGTGTATCTAGCTTCCTATGGAAAGCATTTGACAAATATACAGAGCACTAAGGAGATCTGGGCTCCCCAGCGTAGTGCCCCTGGGAACCATGGCACCAATCTACACCTTTCCTCGTTCAGTTCCCCCAAGTGCTGCTACAAAGTGGGTAGAGCCAGATGGAGCTTTTGCCTTGCAAGGGTTATGGTTGACCTTTGGAAATCTGATTGGCTGTACACCACCTTCTGTCAGAATTCCAAAGGGCCTGCAAGTTCAAAGCAGTTGGAGACAACTGGGATAGATTGTCGAGATAGATTGTCAAGTTCTGCATCTGGGTCAGAAAAATGAAAAGCATGCCTACCAGATGGGGGATACGCTTCTAGGTAACACTGTGTATGAACGAGACCTTGGGATACTTGTGGACAGTAAACTAAACATGAGCAGGCAGTGTGATGCAGCGGTAAAAAAGGCAAATGCCATTTTGGGCTGTATCAACAGAGGCATCACATCAAAATCACAAGATGTCATAGTCCCATTGTATACGGCACTGGTCAGACCACACTTGGAGTACTGTGTGCAGTTCTGGAGGCCTCACTTCAAGAAGGACGTAGATAAAATTGAAAGGGTACAGAGGAGAGCGACGAAGATGATCTGGGGCCAAGGGACCAAGCCCTATGAAGATAGGTTGAGGGACTTGGGAATGTTCAGCCTGGAGAAAAGGAGGTTGAGAGGGGACATGATAGCCCTCTTTAAGTATTTGAAAGGTTATCACTTGGAGGAGGGCAGGATGCTGTTTCCATTGGCTGCAGAGGAAAGGACACGCACTAATTCAAGTACAACGATATAGGCTAGATATCAGGAAAAAAATTTCACAGTCAGAGTAGTTCAGCAGTGGAATAGGCTGCCTAAGGAGGTGGTGAGCTTCCCCTCACTGGCAGTCTTCAAGCAAAGGTTGGATATACACTTTTCTTAGATGCTTTAGGATGCTTTGGGCTGATCCTGCATTGAGCAGGGGGTTGGACTACATGGCCTGGATGGCCCCTTCCAACTCTATGATTCTGTGATTCTGAGATGACTATTATTTCTACATCTGTGAATCCATAATAGCCACCTAATTGTCATTGTTATATGTCTATGAGTTTGCCTTATCAGCAATAAATGCCTTATACTGCACAATGCCTACCTTATAGAATCCGCATCGAGAAAGCAGTGGGCAGCAGATACCAGCCACTTGTTTGAAATAACTGATGCCCCACAGATATGGCCATATGTTCCAAACTGCAAGCTTACTTGCCAAGGCCATTTTCCAGACCTGGCATCTTCACCGCCAACAATTCTGGTTTTCTTTAGCTGATTTCTTCCACATGCTATCAAATGATAACACACATACAGATAACGTCCTTATCCATGGTTCTTCTATATATTTGTGAAATAGCCTGGGGGGTGGGACATCTCTGGCTGTCCAATTGCGAATACAGCCAATCAGGGTGCAGCCAGTATCTGGCTGCACCCTGATTGGTTCTGCCCCTGCAGCTCCCTCCCTCCGTCCCTGGACTCTAGCCTCTTTGCTCTCAGACGCACCTCAGTGCTTGGAGCCAGCAGCAGGTAAGGGGAGAGGGCAAAGGGTTGTGGTGGAGGGCTTGCTAATGAGGGCCTCTTGGCCTGCTAAGCAGGGCCTGCTAACGAGGGCCTCGTGGCCTGCTAAGCAGGGCCTGCTAATGAGGGCCTCTTGGCCTGCTAGGCTGGGCTTGCTAACGAGGGCCTCCAGCCTGCTGACTGCCTGCTAAGGAGCTCTGTCCCAGGCCTGCTAACTAGCTGGTCAGCCCCCGCCCACCCCACTTGATCCAGCTGCGAGCTGCGGCCCAAAGCCATTTTAAGCTGCCTGGCTGGGGTCTAGGGGAGGGGGCCCTTTCAAGGCCCGTTCTTAGGAACGGGCTTTGAAGCTAGTTATGAATAAACATGAAAATAATATAGTATATTGATTCTCCATACTATCCCAGAAGTTGCAGTCTTTACTATATTTACAGTGCAATCTGAAACAAAGTAACATCCTTCTAAGTTCATTGCCATAAGTGGATTTTAGAAGGTGTAACTCTGCTCAGGACTGCCGAATTACTTATAAAACTAGTCCTGACACTGAAGTCAATGGAGAGCTCCTTCCTATGGGAACTTCACATGTACCTCAGAGGATTTTGGGGTTTGGATTTAATATAGATACACAAGCACTGCCATTTGCTCCTCTCCTAAATTCCATACCACAATTCATTTCATCAGATCCATCTGCACAATCCCTTATTCCATCACATTCTGGGTTGAGTTTTATCGGACATTTCCCATTTAGGCATCTGTATGCACGCTGTGAGCAACTTTTGTATGCTGAAAGGACACAATGACAAAGTAGAATAGGGTTAATCTGTTCAATGGTATCACTGTATAGATCATGCAACATTTTAGACAACGTATTTTAGAAGAAAAAAAATGAATGCATTTAACAACATAGTTTCCTTGGTAGTCTGGCAATATACTGGATATTGATTAATCCTGATATTTTTAGGGTTTAGTTTTCATTATTCTTATTTTGTAACCTGCCTCAAGCATGTTTCTATACATTGGGAAATGTATAGCTTTTACCAAAGGTCTTAGTTTGGAGCACCATTCACTACTTTTCTGTGTATAACTATACACATGAAATAAGGCAATGTAATGTGCTTTTATAAAAGGACTATCATGATCAATATTTGCATGCAATTCAATTTACATAGTGAGGTTCTTGTGCCTGCTGCCTTAAGAATAAAAATACCTGTTCTGCATGCAGGAACCTTTTCCCACATTCAAAAATCACTTTATTATTTTTTTTTAATGTGGATATTAGTCTTGAATGTATTGGTTGTGATGATTTGCATGGATTTCAGTGGATTGTTTTAAGAACAAATTAAGGAATTCTCTCTGGATAAACTCCTTTATTGGGGGGAGGGCAGGCAGCTCAAAACTAGGGAGTACTATATTTGCTTGCTAACACATTTAAGGAGCACATGAAACCATATGGTAATTTTGTGAAAATACAATAATCTAAGTTTACGTACACTGTGGGCCAACCCGCAAGTGATGCTGAAATTCAGTTCCTGGAACTTCAAGTGAAAAATCAGTGTGGGGCTATATAAGGAATGTGACATAGTGCTTGGCAAAGGAGTGTGGTTAACTGTGTTGTCTTCCCCAAACAGAAGCACTGATAGGAAAAGATAGCCATATTGTGTATGCATTTTCCATACTGAGACTGGGGAGACCTTTCTAACTGGGGAAACAACATGGGGGAAGAACAGCTAAGCCTGATCAACTTTTCCTGCCCCCAGAGCCTCCCTGAAGCATTTTTAACTGTCATAGTAACACCTTTGGATTTTCATTTATTAAAGGAAGAACTACTGGGAGCACAGTAGTAATCAGCTCATTTGCTTGCCTCCCAAATGAACAGGACAGAATGTACAGAACAGTCAGACAGTTGTCGTTCTTTATAAAGTTGTTTACCTTCACAATAAAACTTATTTTATTCTTTAAGCAGCCTGCTGCTTGGCACCTCTTTGCATACTGAAACCTTGCCAACAGTTAGTATTTGGAAGAGGGACCCCCAAGGAGGTTTGGGGCCACTCTGCAGAATCAGGCACAGGTAAATCAGCCTCCTTCATCTCTTCCCTTGAAAACTCTACAAGGTTGGTTGTATCTTGGCAGCACTTTCCATCAGAGATGCCAAGCAACTAATCGATTCCCTTCCCACCATCAGTCTAAAAAAAAGAAATTAACATCATACTTACAGCAATTGTCCTCCTCTTGACTATCACTGTCACAGCTGTCATCCCCTCTGCACATCTTGGACGGGCGCCTACACTTCCCATTGCCACAATTAGACTCCACTGAACTACAACCTAAGGAAGGACAGCACTGTTCAAAGGACAGGACAGTTAAAAGACAGAGGTCCCCCAAATCATGTGTGCTCTAGAGCAGGGGTAGTCAACCTGTGGTCCTCCAGATGTTAATGGACTACAATTCCCATGAGCCCCTGCCAGCATTTGCTGGCAGGGGCTCATGGGAATTGTAGTCCATTAACATCTGGAGGACCACAGGTTGACTACCCCTGCTCTAGAGGTAAGGCCACTATATCATTCACTCAATTGGGCTGCTCCCACAGTGTTCTGGTTCTCCACATAGTTCTCATTGCTGCAGAGGCACTCACCAAAGATACAAAGAGTCCACATGGCTTTCCTACAGTACTTGGGTTGCCTCAGCAGCCATGGCTGCCATGTTCCCTCACTGACCTTTTTATTCTTGGCTAAAAAATCAGCAATGCTGCTATAAGTACTTGTGAATTCAGAGCAGCAAAGAGAGCTACAGGGAGAATTTTTTGCCATGTAGAAAAAGCCTTCATTTGTTATATGAAATTCAGCTCAGTTTTTGATTGACTAGTGAAACCATTGTTAGGACAAATGATTATATGCTGCTTTTTGATTGGTTTAATGGTTACATGGTCTGCTAAAGTTCAAAGTCTCTGAGTCCATGTTTAATACTTTTCATATTATTATAATACAAAACAAATTCCTTAAGCCTTGGGATGGCGTAGGATCAAAACAGCTTTCAATATGTGAGGGAAGGCTGAGTGTTTTCATGCACTGGGCTCCCTCATGTGATTGGGAATACTGATCAGAGAGGAAAAGAGAGATAGAAAGGGGACCGTATGATGTTACTGTTCCAACCTTCCACTAATCTGCCCATTCTTCTAACTTGGCAAGCAGATGATGAGTATATAGTTTCAAAGCAGTATCTAGAAGACTAATAGGGCGATAGTTTTTTGGGGCAGTCACTGTTTTTTAAAATGGGCACTGTAATACTTTGATTCCAATTTGCTGGAACTGTGCAGGATTCATTGATTTCTTAAAATTAGAGGGCAAAAATAGGACCCCACCAGTGAATATTTGATTTGAATGATTCAGAAGGGAATACATCTTCTCCTGGGGCTTTGCCTGAAGTTAGTGTAATACCTTCCACTGCAAAAATGTAGGCTGGGGGTGGGTGGAAATGCATGTGATTTCCCTAAACACACATATTTATATCCATGGATATGTAAATCTGAAAAAGGGTTTTTCTTCATATTTGAAATACTAATTAGATAAGGCCAGAAACTTACCACAGTCTACTTCATCACTTCCATCTGTGCAGTCTTTCCACCCATCACACTTACTGTTTAAAGGAACACATGTTCTGTCAGAACATTTAAATTGCCTAGGACAAGCTAAAAGAACAAAAGGTTTCTCATTATCACAGTCGTCTTAAAATACAGTAACAGAGCAATCCTGTCCTGGGTAAAATAAGATTGCTCCTCAGTCCCCCTTATTTCAGCAAAGCAATTGTTATGTCAATTGGTAGGCAGGGGAAAGGATTATGTTAGTGTGCTCTGGCAGGAGATAGAACCCTTATGCTGGAAGAACACTGCCTGTTCGGATAAGAACCAAGGCACGTGGAGCACAATATTCTCTGAAGACACAGGTCTGGTATGATTCCATAACTGTAATGCATGACTACTGTCCTAATGGCCACATCATCTCCTGCATTGGAAAAAGCTCAATAAGTAGATTCCATAAGAACTACCAATTGTTGAAATGCAGAATGGAAGAGCCTTTTGGCCATAGTGCCCTTTCTCCATCAATGAGTTCCCAGAGGCAAGTCTTAACTGACCTGAATTCTGCTCTTCACTCCTCAAATCCCTCATATCTCTTATAGACTACTAACATACATAGGGGCAAGGACACTTCCACTTCAAGGCATGCAGACTACCATGAAACCTACAGCAGCAACAGCAGTGACAAGTGAGAATCCAAATTTGTCCCTCTGGGACTGTCACTTTTGTCCTGCCAGCCAGCGTACAAGAAGTTAACGAATACTGCAATATCCAGCATGGTAATACGGCAAGAGAGAAAGCCGCACCTGTTACTCTGTCACATTTCATGCAGTTGTCAAACAACATAACTGCTAACTACTCACTTTACTCACTCTATCCCTGAGAACACTGAATAAATCCTGTGGCTATTTCACCTATACCTGTAAGCCAGCTAGCCCGAAAGCAGAGGTTAGCAAATAAAATTATTGTTGTTGTTGTTGTATGGCTGGTATTGTAGAAGAAACAAATGGAGATGACAGACTCACAAACCAGCGTTCTCCTAATTGTCCCCTTGGTGAGATAAGAAACTAAGCACTGCCACTGCAATGGTGTCAGTGGGGGCAGGAAGCCACAGTGTGGTTTTTCAGCACATTTCCTAATATTATCTGGTTACAGGAAAAGTTCCCAAGAGAGGCAAATAAATAAGTCTGCTTTGCTGCTAGTGCTATTAATGGTTCGTCTGGTTTCTTCTGATGACTGGAGTGCCTTCTAGATATTGTCAGCCTTTCATTAGTAACAAGTCACAGTATAATAATAAAGCAATACAGTAAGTGCATTAAAAATTATATGTGGTCCATATTCGCAACCTTCTCAAGGATTTAACAAAAAAAGTTAACTAACAGAAGACAAGAAATTAAATTATTACTCTGAGTAATAGTGTAAAAGAACTTGAAAGCATTTTCCAGAACATTAAAACCTGCTTGTGTCTACTTACGATCTGTGTGGCTGAATGCTCTGAATTCGATATAAAACCCTCTGTGTGTGACCAGTTCATCTGAGTGGAAACTGACTGCAACTGAATAGCCATACTCCTTGATCCTGTTGCCTTCTGAAACTGGTTTACAGTATCTGATCAAGATATAGGGGACAAATTGCAGTAGTACAGATATATCATACTTTATTTTCATTGGTCTAATGAAGCATTATATTTAGTGATGTAAACATTATAAAGCCAATTTAACAACTTGCTAAGACAACCAGTTCTATTACTTTCCCTCTTACTGTGATTCAAATGTTATATAACATGATGATGACAAAAAGAGCAGGGGCTGGACAGGACCTGGGGTCTATCTAGGCCAGCATCCTGTTTCACACAGTGACTAAACCAGGTGCCTGGGAGGACAAGGTTTCCCCTGATGTTACCTCCTAGCATTAGTATTCAGCGATTTATTATTTATAAATTTCTGTTAAGCCAAGAAGTTCACAGTGGAATCCTGCTTATTAATTTATTAATTAGAACTCACCAATTTCAGAGCTTTTAAAATTTATCCAGTTCATCCATATACAACAGGCATGTCCACATGTAATAGTGAATGCACATGCCATATGCTTATCTATGTTTTTAAGAAAGATCCAATGCACGGTAACTTTACAAGTCAAACCAGGGACAGTTGCCCTCCAGTGTCCCTGCCCCTAGTATCCCACTGGTCACCAGCCATGGCCTAGCAACTATACACATCAGCCACTCTGTGATTGGTCTGTCTTCCTTAGCAGTCATTGTGTATTGCCACCCACAGACACAATAAGGTGGGGATCCCAACTCTAATGTTTGTTGGGAGATTATCCCATCTCATCTACAGATACATAACAGTGGGCATTCAGATATTCCCTTCCATGCTTCCCTGTGCAGTTCTTCATTTGATATCAGTAGATCATTACTTGCAATATAGACAATTGCATTACATATAGGGCTAACCTTCTGACTCAAAATCAGCAGCCCTTCCTCTCTTCCCCAGCAATGCTCCAAGGGAAGCCACTGACGTACTTAGGGCTTTACAATGTGGCATGGAGACAGAAGGCCTTGGCCCCCAAAAGAGCCCAAAAGTGGGAGGGGAATCCTACTGATGAACAAGTTAGTAGACAAAACTGCTCACCTGACCTCATCAATTTCCAGCCAATCTTTATCACATTTATTAGATCCTAGAGATTGTTCCTGAACTTGTATTACAAGAAGTTTGAATAACAATCTGTATCCAGGTACCGGAGCCTGAGATTAAAAAAAAGAAAAAGAAAATCCACATTTTTTTACAGAGCAAATGTCTGTGAAGCAAAGCTGTGATACTTTCAAGTATTCATCCTCAGTACTGTAATATATGGCAGGATAAACCAAGCTACCATTGACAATTCCAAGGAACAGCTTAGTGTTTTAGTCTATATATGCATGCGTACACAGATATGCACAGTTTATAGACACGTGACTTCAAAGAGAAAGTACTAATAGCATCTAATGCTGATAAAGTGTTTGGATTCACCACCAGTCATTTGAATCCCATTGCCTTCACCATTCAGTGGCACAGAGATGAGGTAAAAGTAGTGTGCACATAATTTAATTTGGAAAGGAGCTAAAGCATGTGCCAATGAATTTCACTGGCTTGCCAGAGTTATTTGTTGTTACCCAAGATACAGCAGATCATGTCATCTCTCTTATATGGTATGTTGCCCAGTCTTCATGATGGGCCAAACAGTGGAGGAAGTGGTGCCCAATCCAATAGAGGTCTGGTTGATCAGGGGAAAGTTAGTATCTGGCCCACACAGATGCTGCTGCCAGCCCTCCCAAAAAGAGGCCGCTTGGGTGGATAATCACGCCTCCCTCCCTTGGGATGCAGCTTGGATGGGTAGCAAGAAGGGTCTCTTTCCCTCCCTTCTGTTGGAGACAGGGTCAGAGCAGGTGCGGGGGCTGGCCCCTTTCAGGGCATTTTTTTCTATCCTAGTACACCCCTAATCTGAATCCCATTGCATTCATGTTGGGCTGCTACAGGGTCCATTGCCCCCCACATCACAGATAATGATCATAGGTGTATTAAACAAAGGTTGGTTTGCAGTATACTGTATGGTTTGGCATACATACCCTGATGATCCAGTGGCAGTCAATATTGGGGGGATAGTAACTTGGATAGTACGGAGAAGTCACTGTCCCATTCCAAGACATGTAATGTCCACCACATACTAAGAAGAGGGGGAAAAAAGACTAGCAATAAGCTTAACATCTGTTATGATCTTTTTTCTCTTGTTTTTATAAAAATCATGGACAAAAGAATGCCTTGAGGCTCTTTCTTCTTTTGTAATTAAACTTATAAGACTATTATCCTTCTATTCCCTTTCAATTTTCACAGTGCAGTCCTAGACAGAGTTCTACCCTTCTTGGTCAACAGCAGTCAATAGGCTTCGAAGGCTGGTTAGGAGTGCAGCGTAAATAGGTAGCTTTGATATATGACATTGCCTTGCAGGGGGATATTGACCGCCTAATGAGGACACTGACAACCATAATTTGGCATAAAATATTTGGCCACAGCCTTTATTCAACATTGAGTGAGGCAAGCATGGGAAGAGAATCATGCCATCTTGTGGTTACCCTACCACAAGGAAGCCCACCACAGCCTGCCCCTCAATGGGTTGCCTTGGCTATCCAGCCCCAAAACCCGGACATAATGGCAGGCTGAAACGGGGGGGAGGCACCATGGAATGACCCCTCTGGGCACCAGCCTCTGTTGGGTTCTCCTGCCCCCCAGGAAATGCTAGCCTTCAATCAGGCTCTGCATCCACACAGCCCTTTAAGGGGGCCCCCAAATCTAGAGGAGGACAGCGCGCAAGCTTGGCCTCACCAAAATTGATCCTTCCCATGCTCCACTTCTGCAGGCTGTGACAATTAATCAATAATATAACCCAACATCTAACAAAAAGTCAAACAATTCATAAACAGGGAGGGAGGGTAGGTTTTGCGTCTTCGGGCACCCTGAAGGGGGAAAAGAGGCCAAGCAATGTCAGGCCATCCGTTAAACTGTGTTCCTCCCCCGCAGCAGCAATGGCCCCTTAGATAACTCTTGGGAGCTTTTTATGTTAATTCTGTATAAAAGAAGCCATGTCAGAGACTCACTAACAGAAGCAATATGTATGTACTATATGTTTAGGACAGTTTGAGCACTCATGGCTCTTTACAAATTTACCTTGTTTATGCATTCTTCACTCACTGGCGAGACACATTTTTCATACATATTTCTTTTTATGCCCAGATTAGGATTGCCAACTGGATCCTCCCGACAAATTAGGACTGACAACTGGAAATGTTAAAATGGTTAAAAGACCCCTGCCAAGCAGCTGATCCTCAGGAAAGGGACAAGAAAGTCCAATAGACAACAATGGTATAGTCATATCTGTGGTTGTGTTATTCTCTGGCTGGATTGTAGAGCATATTTCTATTATCATAATAATGTGAGGAAACAGAATCTATGGAGACATACATTATCCTTGTTTAAATCCAAATAAATATTTCATACAGATCACACCTACATATGAATTATGAGTTATGAGAAATCATCCAGCAGCATAGATGCACAAACCATGCCTGCGTTGGTCTGAGAGCGTACCAATTTTAGGAACAGCTTGGAAATAGGCTTTCAGTACATTTCTCTCTTTTCTTCGGTCCAGTGAGAAAGTGACCAACATTACATTGCTGGATGAAGTTAGACGTATAAAGGGGGAGGTCCAGGCCCCGGACATTCCACACCATCTGAAACACATTTAGGCCAATTATAGTTTATGAGTTATTTCATTGTATATTCCCATAAATTGCAGATCTTTTGGTTCATTGTTACAATAAAACTAGAATTGAAAGGACATTTTGTACAAATGTGAAACCTGGAAAATTCTCAGGATAATAACATTTTTTGATCAACCATGTGATGACTACATTATACGAGTTCTGTACATATAAACTGACTATACAGTAAAAGCTTTGTAATCCACTGTTCATAGGGAATGGATGTTGTTGGTTATCAAATATTCTGGATACTTGAACTTATTGTTCTGATTTTTTTAAACCATAATTCTATAATATTTTAGTCATGAAAATCAGGGAATGTTTAGGATTTGGTGCATACCTTAAGCTCTGTAGAATATACTTTTCGTTATGCTCCTACCTTGTAATGATCTTGTTCTGCAGGGGGAGAAGGAAATCGTAGGCAGACAGCCTGTGAGAGGTGCAGCTCCCAGGAGATGTTCCATGCTCTGTAACCACAACCAGCCTCACCACGTAGTCAGATGGCACTCGCAGCCTCCACTGATAGAAAGATTTCTTGGGATTCATCAGCGTCAGTGTCCTGTTATTGCCAGGCTTTGCATAAAGGTCAAAGGCCACTGTAGATTAAACAAAAAATGATCATTTACAGATAAAGTAAAGAGACAAAATTGAAAGAGAAATGAATCCAGACCCTCAGTAGAAATGCTACCCTCATTCAGTTCTTACATCGCTAATCCCTCAGAAGGGTTATATACCTTCTTTATTTTATTTTATTTCTTATTTGGAAGAAGTAGATTGTAATGTAACCTTAAGAATAATAAAATGTAATTTGAAATGGTAGATTGGATAAGTCTACACAGCCAGTCACCCCACTTCAAAGAAGAAGATGCTGTAAGGTCGCCTCTATGCTTGAGAGGAGACTGATGGAGCTTAATAGCAGGATCTCACTTAATTACTCTCAGCATGCCACAATTAAGGATACATCTATCCATTAGTCTTCAATTTTGACATATATATTTCCTTCACTATGTTTGCCCCTGGAATTAAACCCAAACATAATAATAACCATATAAACTAAGCTTGTTATTCCTGTTTGGTACTTGAATCTGTTAAATGTCTTTGTTATGCTGTATGCTAATTTACTGCTCACCCTCTACCTATATGTATGAACTGGTAATTTCCATTTCATTGTATCTGAAGAAGAATACATGCACACCAAAGCTTATGCCTTGAATAAAACTCTCTTGGTCTTAAAGGTGCCACTGCACTCCAACTTTGTTCTAATTCAGACCCTAATAGGTCAGATCCCAGGGAACAGATGTCTCCATCACAAAAGACAGCCTTGTCCATCTAATCAGACAAGGACTGGTTGTGAGCCAGTTCTGTGCTGTGTTCTCACTCCCAAGAAGTCTCCTCCCTCCCTTTGGGACAGGGTAGAGGCATAAACACTGTGAAAAAGGATCTCCTCTACGCAAGCGATTTGTGACTGGAGGACTTGAATTTCTCAGTGTTCAGCCAGCACCTTTCACCAACTAATTTAATGCAAAGCAGCTCTAAGTGAACCAGCTAATGGAGAAAGCATGTGAACCACATCACTTTAAGTGGACAGACAATGATGCACAGTCTGGGACAATTAATCTTTCATCCAGCGAAGTCCTTAATACCCTTCTTCAGAAGTGAGTCCCTTAGTGCTGCCCTAAGTAGGTCTGCTCAGAATCCCACTCAGGTCTATTCGATGGGCTTACTCCTAGGAACTTATTCTGCCTCAGTGCATTCTTAAAGCAGAAATACATCCTTCTAAACCCATTGATTTCAGTCAACTCAGAAGGCTATTACTCTGCTAAGGTTATATTATATTGTGGTATATTTATTTAGAAGTAAAGTCTGACAGTAACACTTCTGGTAATCATTAATACTTCTACCATCTTTAATTGGCATAATTCTTATTACAAAGACATGTGCTCATCTAAGGGTGTTTAGGATTATTTATGGTGAAGTGCCATTCCCATTCCATTAACTCACCTCTCTCTCTCTCTCTCAGCTCTTCTCAAATAAATAAAACCACCTCAGCATAAAGTAATCTGTAGCTGATTTTCTTTAAAGGTCAAAACCAGGCTGTAGCCCTGTCTCTAGCATTAAATAATTGCTCTTTCAAGATATTATCTCATTTACTGTAGTTATATCATGTAACAAACTGTTCACAAAAGATCCAGTGTCAAGATCATGCCCTAATCTTTTCACTCCATGCCTGAAGACACCACACTGTTTTCCAGAACAGAAGGGGCTTCCTTTGAAAAAAAAATCTGTGGTGAAGAGTTAGGACAAAGAATGGAGCTTCTGTACCTCTCAACATTATGTAGAACAGTGTTGCGTTTGTAGCTTTGCTTTGTTTTATAGTTGTTTTATAGTTGCAGCTGCCCTATAGGCAGGCTATAGGGAAGCTGCAAGGTGATAGATAATATTCTAAACAGAATCTACCCATTTAAACCCATGCATGTAACAAGGCTTAGAACTGCACTATAAATAGTCACATTCTTGCTTTTTCCACAGAGGATTGTGCCAAAGAAAATTAATTGTACCTCACTGACATAACTGGAAAATATTCTGTGAAATGACTACAGTAAAAGCAATTCTGGTGCATGACCCAGTAACAGGGCTGTATGTGCCTAGCCTTGGTAAGGTACTTATGAATAGCACTTATCAGTGATTTAGGACAGGCAAGGGAGCTTTCTTCCGCCTCACTGTCTCTGTCTTGCTGAGCAGCTGCCAGCATGTTATGCAAGGGTAACAGCCATATGAGCTTGGATTTGTTCACCATGCCTTGTGTACAATACTCGTGACTGGGCACATTTATACACCTTTTGCCAGGGCTTGTGCTTTCACCATTGTGGCTCCTATTTCATGGAATGAATGGTCTGCCAAAGGAAGCATGCAAAGGACCAGCATCTCTTGGGCCTGCAAGGTGATTCTGTTGTAGAGAGCTTTCCAATGAAGTTCGGACGGGGTATTTCTGTTGTTGTTGTTTTTATCCAGATGCTTAGAATGGACTCTTCGATATTTCTTGGATCACATTGCAACACGTTTTTTTAATCCATTGAGTGGAGTACTCTTTCTTTGATTTTGGAAAAGTCAGCTATAAACAGCAAATAAATTAATAGCCAGACTCTGAAATAGGATTGCCAGGACAAGGCATGGAAAGTTTTGCCTAAACTGTTAATTGATTGCTTCACTTTTTTATGCTTAAAAACACCAATTAGTATTTGTAACCCCTGTGTCTGATTATACAATGTATTAACACAAACCCAAAATTTCTGTCCACTTAAATTTATATTCTTAAAGATGAATAACAGAGAGGTAAAATAAATAATGGATCAACACTGCCAGTTATTTGAAATGTTTAACCAGAACCAGACAACAATAGTCAGTATAGATTTCATTCTTTTTAAGGCCAGTGTATGTTTCTTTATTCATACAACACAGTTGCAATTTGTGAGTCATCTTCTTAAGTAAAATAAAATTGATGATACTTTCAAAATGGTTCACATATGGAAATACTGTAGAATTTATTTCTATTAGCTAAATAACTACAGGGGCAGAAGAATTTGTGATACTCCTAGTTGCACACAACGGCCCTCAAAATTGCTGAGAAAAAAATTGGTCAGTATTTAAAACAGCAACAGGTTATCAATTTCGGATTACATTGGCTGCAATTAATTTGGGACTGCTGTCTACCTGGGTAAAATCTGCCCACCAACAAGTCTATAGCCTTAGAAGGGTATAACAGTCTTCTCTGGCAGGGATTTGCTCACCAAGTTGCACTTAGACATATATACAGGAGTGTCAAAGTTAAACATTTTAGGTAAGAAGCGAGATGCCTTTGTCATGAGGGGTGGCATAGATGTTTTTAAATAAATAAATAAATAAATAAAAATATCTAATTACTTTAAAAGATCATTTAAAATGATGGAAATAAATCAAAATAACTAAACTGAGGCTATTGTGCACTGGTCACATCATGAGAGGGCAATGCTCACTGGGAAAGACAGTAATGCTAGAGAAAGTTGAAGGCAGACCCAACTCCCAACTCCCCATAAAGAAAAATGGGGAAGACTCAACTCAAGAAAGAAAGCTATGGGCTTTAGATTGCAAGACCTGAACAAAGCTGTTAATGAAAGGATGTTTTGGAGGTTATTAATCCTTGGGTCACCATGCTGGAAATGACTTGATGGCACATCTCACATACACCTTACCAGGTAAATTACATTTTTGTAACTCAGACTGAATTTAACCAGTCCAGGGTGTAAATTGCATGGGGCTTTTATTCCAACCCCAGATCGATTCAGTCCCTGCCCTCTACACAGAATGCGATTTCCATTTGGATTTGGGGCGATTTTAATTTTCCTTCTGCAGCAAGAAGGATTGATCTGGAGTCACCCTACCTTTATTGTGCTTTATCTTGGAGTGCTGAAAATCCTGAATATATTCAGAAAATCGCATTGTTTTGAATCTGGGCTCTCCTCCGTGGTAGAGGACCCGTGATTGGCTACAGGTGGTCATGTGACAAGCCTGCCTTAAAGGAGAAGCCCCTAAATTCTCTCAACTTCTGTCAGCCTTGGTTTTTGTTGTGTGCCTTCTTCGTTCCCCCCCCCCTCAAGAAAAGAAAAGATTTTTTTCCTCCCTCCTCTGACTTCTTGGATCCCCTCCCCCCCCTTCAAGAAAACAAAGAAAGTGTCTCCATTTGCCCCCCCCTCTTCTGAGCCTCCCTAACCACGTGCAGAAGACTTTCCTGTTTCAATGGGGAGGGGGGGAAAGAGGAAGACTCGAGTTCAAAGCGATCTGAATTCAACAGGATTGACAATGGAATAAAAAAAGTAAGTGCAGACTCTGCCTAGGATGGTGCAACATTGGAGCAGTTTTTTAAAACTGGATCCACCAGTGCTTAAACAGACCAATATTCTGCTGTGTCTTGGACCTTCCAGCTATGCCCTGGAACGTGCAGAATGAAATATGATTGCTAAGTCAGATATAGTGAATCATGAAAATTCCTCTTCATTGCTCTTAATAGGTACTGAATGAATATGGATAAATTATTATAGAGACCATGTGATTAGTCTAGATCTTGTGCTTGAGGAGGACATCATCAGAAGCCCTCTCACATGATCATTGATTAAATGAATGCAAGTTACACAGGGGTGTCTGAAAATTCCATTCATTTCTACTACTCTTGATAAAGAGTAAGTTTATGGTATATTGATTCTCTGTCTTGCAGAGAATGAGAATTAATTAAATAAATGAAGGTTATGCAGAAGCTTTCTTTGGTAAGATGCTAGAAGGTAGAAACACAGTATAATAAATTAGTTCTTACCTGATTTTAATGTCACATCATAGTCCACAGAATCTGAAACTAAAAGAATTAATAGTCAGCATGGTTGGTTAGATTCACCTGTTAAGTTTTTAAACACTGAAAGAATACCAGATCTCCCATTACCAAAAAGTTCCATTGTAACGATATCAAAATGTTCTTCAAAAGTAAGTGTTTCAGCTGAACCATTAATCTTTGCGGATTTCCTTTTACTAATGATTTGGTTTTGCTTCACTGTGATTACATTTTTAATAATGAGAACAATATCTTGTGGGGCCCAGAAGGTGCTCCAGTAGTACACTCGAAGGCCAGTTTTTCCTTCACTAGAAGAAGAAAGAATGACAGACTAAGGCTCAGGTATAGGATTGGCTTTGATTGCAACTACTTATATCAACTGGCCTAGGTACATCAGTTAAAGTCATTGTTAAGAGAACTGTTCTAAATTATCTTGGAAAATAGAGAGAAGCAAGCTGATCTATACAGCACACTAGTTCAGGCTGGTGTCTCCACCTTCAGATATGAATTGCAAATCCTCCTCGGTTCTCAGTTGACATAAATTGAGAAGTGGCTGCAGCCTTTAAGCCTGCACCATCTTTCTGACCCAGAACAGCATCAGAGTACTACTTGACCTCTGCAAAAACCCTAATTGCATTACATATATGACTATGCCCAATAGGCCAAATAGTGCAAACCCAGGAATGCAACAAGTCAGGAAGATGATCAAGGGAGATAACAGAAGCCTTTTGTCCATGCACAATGCAGTTGTGCTCCAGGTCAGACCATACACAGTTGGGAACTCAGTAGAACCCACAACTCACATCTGACTTTAGGGATGCCAGTTCTCAGGTGGGACCTGGGAATCCCCTGGAATTATAACTCATCTCCGGACTAAAGAGATTAGTTCCCCTGGAGAAAAAGGCTGTTTTGGAAGGTAGACTTCATAGCATTATACTCCACTGAGGTGTATTATACTCCCTGCCCCAAATCCCACTCACTCTCAGCAACACCCAAAAAAATCTTCAGGTATTTTCCAACCCAAAGCTTACAACCATTTTTTACTTCCCCTTAGACATAAGTTGGATGGTCTTGGTGGAAAGTGCCATCACGTTGCAAATGACCCAGTAGGCAAGAGATGTTCAGAGGTTGTTTGCCATTGCCATTGCCATTGCCTGCATAGTGATCCTGGACTTCCTTTGTGGTTTTCCACAAATAATAACCAGGGCTGACTCCATCTATCTTCTGAGATCTAAGATGAATACCCAGATCAAACCTTGTATGCTTCATAATGTGTGAACTGGTATATATTGGACCCTGATCTTCAGATTTAATAATCACATTGTAAAAGTAACATTTGACTATATCCTGCCATTTTTATGATGCAAGACACAGAGCACTTTTGAAAATGGTTTCTCAACCATGTTATAAAAAGTGTTCTTCCCATGCTGAGGAGGTTTATACTGGTATATAGGAAACACTAAATGCAAAACAGTGCCTAAACCTTGTAAACTTCAACATTGATTAACATACTCTCTCAGTCTGATTTTTTTTCAAACAAGAGGTTTTTCTTTTCTTTTCTAATAACCCATGCTAACCCAAGATAATTAGAAAATCATCCCAATCCTAAGTATTTGAAAACATCTCAATGGTTTTACTGAAATGTATTCTTAGCTGTATTTCTCTGATGCAGCTAAAATTAGTTCTGACAAAGTTCCACTGAAACCAGTGTAAAAAAATAATTATGATAAATTTAATTTAAGTCCCACTGCTTTCAGTGGGATATAGTTATGACTAGTTTCATGTGGATAGAAAGTGTGTATAGGATAACAGCATAGTCAGTACACACACACAAAAAAAAAAACCAACCCCTAAAGTATCCAGATTTAATTTGTAACCCAAATAGCTCATCTTAGATTGAGCTCCTGAGGACTTGGGAGTTAAGCAGGGGTAGGCCATGGTTGGTACTTAGATGGAAGACCACCAAGAAAGACAAGAGTTGCTATGCAGAGAAAATGGTAAGTCACCTCTGCTTGTCTCTCACCTGGAACACCCCATGGATGGGGTTGCCATGAGTCGGTTGGGACTCAGTGGCATGTTCTTAATTTGTAAAACCAGTGGTGCAATGGGATGCTAAAATGGACTGATGCAAGCTGAGCCAATGACAGTGGTGGCTGTTATAGACTTATGTGTTGTCATATCGGGGCTCCCCTATTCTACAGCAGTGCAGGTGGCATCAGTGGATGAGCCTGTGCCAACCACACAAGCCCTGGTGAGAGCTGAGTAGTCTTGCAGAGCTGCCATTGCCACTAGGGCTAACCCTGCTCCAGATTGCCAGTGGCCTACCAAGAACTTCACTATTAATTTAAAGGGCTAATCACTAGAGAATCCAAAAGAGCCATCAGAAGTTGTCAGGCAAAACAGTTCATATTTAACAAGGAAGTATATGCGAAAATTACTTACCTAAAGGCAGCAATAACTGATTTCAAGTAATAAGTTCCTAAGGCAGAAGAGCCATATAATTCTGCAAACTGATAGTTAAACAATTAGAAAGCTAAATATAAAGAACAGAAAAAAATCCTGTTTAGTTTGAGTGTAATCATATCATTTTTCTGACATATTATGCAGTATTAAAGATAATGCTTGGTTTTATGTCTAGCTCAAGTAACCTGACAAAGTAAGTGATTCTCTAATCAGCAAAAAAGATTCAATTTCAATATAACATTTCACTTCAGCCTGATAATTTGTACAACACAACATCACAGTGATTCTTCAGTAAGCAGAGGATGCTGAAAGGGGAAAAAAATCAGTATGAATTTATGCTACTTAAGATCTCTGTCATTTCTGGCTTCCAATCAGCTCATACACAACTCATGTCAGCCATGCACAAAGCAGCTTTGAGACCTACGAATCATTCATTTGGGAAATGGAGGCTAACAGAGAGATGCTTTGTGTTTCCAAGCCTTCTGTTAGGATGTATTAATCTCTCAAATGGAACAAACTTTGGAGTACAAGAAAGCAGGCATTGTTAATCTTGACGACACCATCTTTTTGTTTTATATATAAACTGATAATAAAAAATTATACAAGAAGAAATGCAAAACAGTACTAAGTTTCTGAATTAAAGAAGTTACCATGCCTCTTGTTTAACAAAACACAAAATGCAGCAACTTTCTAATTTGGGATAACAACAAAAAAGAAAACCCTCCCTCAGCATTCAAGTCCTATAACATGTCCCAGCAACAGTATTAAACCGAATTTTAGATCGTTCCATAGTTCTTTATATTCTTTGGTAAAACTTACATAATTTTGGACAGCTTCAGCTTGCACTATAAACCTGTGTGACTTGGGATGCGTTAGGTCACTTGTGTAGGTCAGGTTAGGAATTTCTACACTTCCACCAATATAGATGAAAGAGAATGCTGGAGCTGAAATTAACAGACATTCAGATCAAAGACAATTGATAATTTCTGAAATAAGGGTGCTTAAAAATCACATGTTTACTTGTCCCTTTCTAGAAATCCTGTTTGAAAACAGTCCTTATTCAACTTTCATCCCTGACTTCCATTGCAAACATTCTGTGACATGTGGCCATATTTGTTATTTTCATAGAAATAAATTTTCACTGTGGGGAAATGAAAATGACTTTTAATAGAGATACATTTTCACTGCAGGGAAATGAAAATGACTCATAATAATCATCTTGTTGGTTCCATGGGTGAGAGGAGCTCACCAAAAAGGATCTTTCCCACTTTCATACTGTGGATCCCTGTACACCCCAGAGGATCTTCATGAGTCAGGCGAGACAAGGTGGATTAAAAGTCCAAAGAATAAATTAAAATAAAATCAACAAGCAAAATCTAATGTATTTAGGAATATCTGCTTTCACAAGCTCTTTCTCCTTAATGAAGTTGGGGGTCCAACCTAATGTTATGTAGAAATCAAGAAGTGTAAAACTGTTTTTCTCAGCTCCATGAAAATGTAAATTGGAATCTCTTAGTATTATGAATCTTGACCACATGGTTTCTAGCATTTTATACCCTAACAAGAGAGTCTGGGGAGGGGGGGGACGGGACTCATGCTTGTTTCCTAGGAAATAGATGTAACATACAAGAAACACCATGAATACTCTTCAGGTTCTGAAGACCTCAGTTCCCAGTGCAGCAGCCCTTTTCATTGGTGGCAGGGCAAATTTTAATGGGAAAATCTTTTAGCTCATAGGCAGCTGCTGCTAGACTAGCAACTAAGTTATGATATCTGAACTTTTGTTTATCCTCAAATGCTTCTCCTCAAATAGATGAAAAAGACACACCATCTGACTTTTTAAGGAACATTGTAGAGTGTTAGAATTTGAGGATTTTAAGTAAAAAAAATGTAAAAGAAATCAACATTAAAATGACCTTTCTGAAGGGCAATCTTCAAATGCTTATTAAAAATCAAGTTCAAGGAATGAAACTTACATAATGTATAATACATGACCAACAGAACTACCATGAGACTCAAGGAAATCACCAGTAATATTCCTAAGAACCATATTTTCCATAAACAGACATTTGTTTTTTTAGCAAAAGAATGCTTTAGATAAATAATTTCTTCTCTTGAAGACTGGCTATGGGGAAGAGACAGCCCCTGTTAAACAACAAAAGGGAAAGAGAGCAAAAAAAAGATCAGCAGATCTTGTATAACAAAATGATACAGGCTTTGCTCAACTGACCCAATTACTATTACGTAATTCACAAGCAATTTCTAAATGACAATATTTGCACTACTGTAAGTTAATTCCAATATCTTACCAGTCCAGATAGATATTCTGAGTCATTTGGAACAGGTATGCTGAATACAGTAGACACCTGCCTGGAAGGGAAAGGCCTCGTCATGATGCTTCTTGAATTTATTCTGCCCAATTCTCTGTCTCAACATCAAAATTCCAAAAGGAACCCAGACATCTTTCTTAGTAAGGAATATCCAAAACAGATTTTTCATCTATTGTTGTTCCTGATTCTTCTTCGCTGTGCTAAACTAAACAGAGTCCTGATTACCAGCTAGTAGGTGGGAAGGAAATAGAAGTCATCCCTGCTGTAACCCTTTGTTTTCTAGGCTGAACTGGTACTATCAGGTGTACACAGAAGGAATGGAATATCCCTGAAGATTCAGCCCTCCCCCCCAAAAAAAAACTACACGACCAAAACAAACTTGCAGCTACTCACAGCAGAAGCTATGGAAACCTCAGCAGTGCTTTTATGTGTAAGAAATGAACCAAGTTCTTTAAATTAAAATGGCATAATGAGCAATTCATAAAATTACCCAGAAAGTCTGGATTACATTTAAAGTAACTTTAAAATACATAGGCACTCGCAACAAAATTCATTCATATTAAGTATCAAGAAGGAGGATTCTGTTACAGCATGATTACAGCAGAGTATTTTGTACAAATAAAGTTGAGTGATCATTCATATTGATTTTTTCAGTTTCTTGGCTTCTTCTATAGCTGTTGTCATTATCTCAGTGTTCGAGAAAACACAGGCCTTAAAAAACACGACCGCTTTGCAAAGAAAAATAAAACATCACAACAGCATTACAATAAAAATGCATATTTAACTTTGTGCCATATAAAACACTAGAAAGCATTTGCATATGCATGCATACACACATTGTTTTTGTAATTGTTTGTTTAACAGTAGATCAAAGGCAATATAAATGAAGGTCCTTTGATTTAACAATCTGGATTAAGAGTCCATGTACAATAACTCCTCTGTCAAATGGTGATTTCATACACACCCATCTGTTTAGGCAGGAATAGGGCAGCCTGCAGATGCAGGATGGTCAGGGTTCAGATAAAGGCATATGGCGCTTGCACATTCTTGTGTATTATTTCTTGAGCCCCTCAGTCATGGTAATTAATTCTCCCAAGATCAGAAATGGTCCCAGCATGTAGGGAAAGTTGGAGAAGATTTCTGCTGAAGATACACAGAATCCAAGACCATATCTAAAGCATTTTTCACAGAATGTAAGTAGAGGACATGAGTGTTTTAAGGCTCACGCACATGTATAATATTGATTTCTTGACACTGGGTCATCAACAATTTATTTAGTTAGCTATTTTATTTACATCGTTTGCATCAAGCCATTCTGTCCTCACAAGGACTGCCAAGGTGGCTAATGTATGACTATGAAATGAATGTACAGTTGAATGCACAAACTAATTTCATTTAAAGGTATTAATTTTGCTGCTGTTTTTATATCTGTAATATTCACCTTCCACCATCAGTCATCAGTTGATGTTGCAGTCATGTGTGTGCAAACCAAGACCATTAAGCTGTATCTGAAGAGGAACAAGGATGCTATTGAACCTACTTTTCCTGATAAAATATCTCATAGAACAACAATACCCATGTGGGTCCCACCAATGTTTCCCTAAAGAGCTTTATATTCCCCAAACAGCATTAAGATCTTCAGAACACATCTATTCAGAATTCCTGGCCCAAAGAAGGCGAGATTGGCCTCAAAGACTGTGCTTGCAAAGGAGGTCGGGGACCTGTGGGACCTTGATCACTTCCACAGGCCCTGTAAGATGGAGCAATTCCACCACGCTTGTGGTTGGGATCCAAAATAACCACTGTGGGATGGAAAAATCAGCTCCTGGATTTCAAACTCCCCTTTCTGGAATATTAGTTGGGGGAATTTAGATTCACACTGTTTTTCACTTACAATTGTCTACAATGTTTTTATGTCTACAATGCCCTGAACAATATTGGAAGGGTGGGCTATAAAAATAAAGTATTTATCATATTTATTATCTGTAACTACAGGTAGCTTAAATAACAGATAATTTTATATTTTATCATAAAATTCATTTTTCTCCAAACATTTTCTGACATACTTGTGAAAATCATACTTTATATCCCACAAAGGGTTTCCACTGATGGAAGTAGGCTGTTTTTGCTGAGTACCTCCTAAAGCAGAATTTCAACTATGCTGCTGGGGGGCAGGGGCTCTGCCTTCCCACAGAAGCAACATTTGGGGATGGATATAGTGTTACAGAGAGGAGGAAGGAGAAAGTCACACTATACAGAGAGATATTTATGACAGAATCCAACCCAAAAAGATTAGGTGAAGTACAGGGTGTTTTCGTGATATCTGAGGTTAAAGGAGACGGGATCTCCATCTTTCACAATAAACACAGGGGCATACAATTTATTTGCAATGCAGTGGTGTGATGCACAGAATGACAAAGCAAGCCAATTGCTTAATAAGTATGATTTTAATGGAAATATTTCATAGTTGATCATATTTGATTGCTGCCAAATTAAAAAACTGAAGGCACATATTTGTGGATCCATGTAGCAAAATTTGACACCCTTGTGTATACTCCAGGAAAATTAGCTCTTCCACAGCCATAACCCCAGCTGACAATTCCAATCAAAAACCACTTTCCATCACCTTTGCTTCGACATGACAGAGGTCCTCCAGAATCTCCCTAAAAGAAGACATATTGTTTCCTGAAAGTCAATTTTGAAAGCAAGGTTTAACTAATTCTATTACTACAAAAACTCAAATACTTTGGCTACCTTATGAGAAGGAAGGACTCCCTGGAGAAGAGCCTAATGCTGGGAATGATTGAGGGCAAAGGAAGAAGGGGACGACAGAGAATGAAGTGGCTGGATGGAGTCACTGAAGCAGTTGGTGTGAGCTTAAATGGACTCTAGGGAATGGTAGAGGACAGGAAGGCCTGGAGGATCATTGTCCATGAGGTCGCGATGGGTCGGGCATGACTTCGCAAATAACAACAATTACTACAAACATTTGGTAATGTTGATTTAAAAACTACTCGGTAAAGGAATAAAGGAATTTATTATTATTATTATTATTATTATTATTATTATTATTATTATTATTATTATTATTATTATTATTATTATTATTATTATTATTGTTATTAAATTTATATCCCACCTCCCCCCGGAGGCTCGAGGCGGGTCACATACAAACCAATCCCCTAAAACAATAAAAGCACAATAAAACATAATACAAGTAATACAAAAGTTAAGACAAGAATGGCGGCAAAATTCAATATAACTAACCCAGTTCCCCAACCCCTAAGAAGGGAAAGGGAGGGGACAGATGACAGACGCAACCGTCACATTTGTGAGGGGGGCTAGATCTTCTTGCTGCCCGGCCCCAACCGAAAGCCTGGCAGAAGAGCTTCGTCTTGCAGGCCCTGCGGAGTGATGACAATTCCCACAGGGCCCGCAGCTCTTCCGGGACCTCATTCCACCAGGTTGGGGCCCGGACCGAAAAGGCCCTGGCCCTGGTCGAGGCCAGGCGAGCTCCCTTGGGACCGGGAATGACCAATAGGTTAGCCCCTGCAGAGCGTTAGGCCTCTGTATGTAAATGCTTATGTATGGATTTATGGATTGATGTAAACCACAGGGCATCTTCATGTCAGTGTTGCCATGTCTTTGGGCATGGCTTCTGTGTCTCTAATAACTGTTCAACTCTTCTAGGGTTGAGATACGATGAGGAAACAAAAGTTCACCCATAGAAACTAGCCTGCCATATAAGTGTTGAAAGCCATAGAAACTCCACTGGATTGCTGGAAAACTGACTGCCAATCGAAATTTAGACAAAAATCAGCAGTGCTGGAAGATAAAGCAGAAAACTCCTGAAAGGTAAGCTGAAGCTGAAGAAAGGGTGTGCAAGTATGACTGAACAAGGATTTTAACTGAAAAAACTAATTCATGGAAACACAAACCCTTTGAGTGAGTATAGCTTTGGTGACCAGTGACATGTAAGGAGACACCATAATGCAAGCAGTAATACATGTGTTTCTAGCTTCAGATATGTGTGACTAGAAAGTAAGGTTGCCAACTCCAGGTTGCAAATTCCTGGCTATTTGGGAAGTTGAGCTTGAGGGAGGGACTCAGTAGGGATGTGATTTTCATAGAGGAAACTGGTCTCTTTAGTCTGGAAATGAGCTATAATTCCAGGGGATCCCCAGATCCCACCTGGAGGCTGACATCCCTACATATTAATAACTTCAGAATCTTGATTCTGCAAGCAGACCGTCAGTAAGCACTGTGAGGCAGCAAATTTACAATGCGGCTATATCAACAGATTAAAAGTGAGGTCTCATATTATTGAATTCTTGCATATGCAAAAAAATGAATATTAATCCCTGCAAGTGGAAAACTAGTATCCTTCAGAGAAAGTTAAGCCATAACTATTCTCCATAATGTCTAGTTTTCTATGTCCACCAACTTCTTTTGTATGTAAGCACATTTGATCTGTGTCCCAGTTTGGCCAAGTACCTTCAGATCCACATTTACTATTTGATCTGCTCTCTGTAAAAATGAGGCTTTAGATTATAGAATAACAGAATTGGAAGGGACCTCCTGGGTCATATACTGATGATATACGGAAGTGATATAGCAAATTGGACCGGTGCATTATGTGCTAACTGCAGTTAGTTCACGACACCGACACCATTAGAGTTTCACAGTACAGGACTATTTCTGCAATTATCAAATAAGAAGCACAGAATGGTTCGCTAACCAATGTTTGTAGGTGAGACAACAAATACTTACTTTGCAACTATCCCTTTTCCCAGACATCACCCCAGCACACAGCATCCGTGCTGTGATAAGCCCATATGTTGAATGACACAGTGTTTGGTCCACAATTTCAACTTCTGCTTTTTGTAGCACTGACGATCCTTCATTGTCTGAAAAGTAAACTTAAGCTTAATCATAGAATCATAGAGTTGGAAGGGGCCATGCAGGCCATCTAATCATGAAAGCAAGTAGATATTTTCTAGTTGTAATGTTCCATTTGCCACTTGAGATAATTTCCTTAATAACAATGCTATTGTAATGCTTCTCAATGCACCACTTGCCAAGTCTTTACCTGGAAGAATATTCCATTGAAATCTATAGGAACATTCACCCAAGGACATGTAATGATAACTCTAATGGATTTTGTACTTTAGATCACTAAGAAGATTAGCACTGTACGTTGGAAAGAGGGTTAGAAAGTGACTGTGTATTGTGTTCACAGTAGAATGGGGTACTTCAAATAGGATAGTAATTAGTGGTGAGTCAGACAAGGATAAGAAGGGAAAAGTCTTTTATTAAATGCATCTGCTTGTAACTCCTGAGCTGTCTGACTCTCCATCGGCAGCTGTTCCTGCTCCATCTATCATTTCCCTCAGTTCCCCTTACTATGTTCTTTCCAAACTTAAACATATACATTGATATATCGGAGGGTTCCCAATTCAGAGTCTTTTTCTCTCCATCTCCCAAAATAATAGAACACTAAGGATATCCAACCAAGCTGATGGGCAGTAGGTTTAGGACAGACTACTAATCTATATAGAAATATTATTCTATACTGAGAGTGATTAAAATGTGGAATTCGCTGCCAGAGGAAAATTATGACCACAAGAATAAACAGAGTAATGGAGGACAATATCAATGGCAATTAGCACTGGTGACCAAGAGTAACTTCCACATTCAGAGGCACTAGTCCCAGAGCCAGCAGGTAACTTTAGGGGTGGATGTTGGCCTCTAACCTGTTGTTGGCCATCCAAAGGAACTGGTTGGTCACTGTGCTACACAGGATGCTGGACTAGATGGTAACTTGGTGCTGATGCTTCTGTTCTACCTTATTTGTTAAAAAATTTAAAGTACACAGATCAAGCAGCATTCTGCATATAGCAAGTTTTAGCTAAGGGAACTAGATTTGGGGCTGTAAAATTGCTATTATGTTTTCACTAGGCAAGTCTAGGCTTGTCAGAACTGTACAGCTATGAAGGGTCATCCCTAGTTAATATCTGGGGGAGCACCAAGGATGTTTTGGGTTGTTATGCAAAGGCAGGCAATGGCCAACCACTTCTGTCCATCTCTTGCCTTAAAAACCCTATGGGGTTGCCATAAATTGGCTGTGGACAGGGGATAACAGTGTCACAGGTAACTTTCTAAGACCCCTGCTGACTAGTGGAGGCACTACAACTCCCTAGTTTGCATATATAAAAATAAAACATTTCAGTAAATTGATAATTTCTGAGGGATTGTAATAGTCTCTCCTAGCCCTTGGCCCTATGGAACCTGTGGCATGTTCCAGAGATTCTATAAGGCAGCAGCCATTTCCCCCCTGAAGAACAAATACTTGAAAGCATAATCTTTTCTCTCATTTTCCACAAAGTGGTTTTCAACTCTCCCTCTGGAGTTTCTGTTTAAGCTTTACTCCCAACACTATCCTTGACAAAAAGTCACACAGAGGGTTTCTTTGGAAGAAGACAAAGTTGTAAGTACTCTGTGCTTTTTTTAAAAAGTTCTACAATTGTATATTGAAGAAACCAAACTTTTTGCCCATACTAAGAAGCGATCTCACCTGCTTCTTGCTTTTGTCCCCAGCCTGTTACCCAGCACTTCTCCCCTGTGTGCACTCTGTGTATGGTAGGAGGTATACATATTGGTTGGATTAGCCATCTCATTGTGTCAAGCCACGGTGTGCTTAGCTGTAGCAGGGCAATATCATAGTCATAATTTCTACTGTTATAATATTCATGAACTATTATTCTTTGCACAGTAGAGATGAATTTGGCTTTCCCTTTAGTGCGCATTCCCAAATGAGCTATCCAGGTTCTGGGATCTGATAATCTAAAATAAAAAGCAATTAACATTTAAGAATCCATAATGAAATTCTGGGACATGGCAGGAGAGTCAATTTTTAAAAAATGTTTGTTAATATAAAAGCCAGATAAATATAGGATCACCACACTCTGGAGGCTCCAATTTTGCCTGGCCAACCAATATTCTAGGACGGTGCTAGGGGACAACTACTTTTCTCCATAGGATTTGTGCTATGGGCTCCATAAGTTTTCATCTTGTCCCCCCAAGCTGCTTAACATCTACATGTCAAGACATTTGGGGTGAAGTATTCCCAGCACTGATGATCATCAGTATCTTCTCAGCACAACCAATTGTGATGGTGGATATACTGAACTATTGAAGTTGAAGTAATGATTTGGACAAAGGCTAATTAATTGAAGTTCTGTCCAAATAAGATGCAGAGGAGGCAACTGGGAGCAGGGAAAGTTCAGATGGGGGCCAAGCTCACAAAGTCTGAAACTCATTTTATGCTGATGAGGGGGTTTAGGATACATGGAAAAACCTGTACCATTGTTCCTAGGATTTTTTGTTGTGAAAACATCTTTCACCGCATGTACAGCTAGGCTATGCAATGGAACTTGTTACGGAAAAGAGAGGGATTGAGGGGGAATTCTCATGAACTTTGGGAGCATGCCAGAATTATGGCCACTGACTTTACACCCTGATCAAAGGAGAGAGAGGCTATGAAGCCTCTGAGATTGGGATGCATTTCAGTGGCAAAAATGAGTGAGGGAGAAAATGAGCGAGCCAGAGACAGCTGTTTTAAGTGAGGTGAACTATTGTTCCCTCTCCCTCTGCTTCCTATCATATTGAAGCTTCAGTGACTGTGGATCACCTGTCACTCACATGCCACAGTCCCACCAGAAACTTTCTCCTATCAACCCAAGGTCCCCCCACTGCCTTCCCAGAGCATGAGGGAGAATGGCTGGAGGTGGGGCAAGTGGCTGAGATCTGTCAGAGGAAATGTCTGATGCTTTCATATAATCCACATGTGAGAATTTGATTCTTGCTACTTTTTTACATTGTTATCAATAATAATTAATTAATTTGGTTACATTGTAATTACTTTACAGTGAAAGTCAGTACCTAATACATCATTTAAATCATGCAAGGAAGTCTAAATTCAATTATTTCTATGGACTTAGACTGGAGTAACTATGCATAGGATTGATTTCTTAATGATACTGTATTACTTTACATGTTGCATATATTTGGGCTGAAATAAACCAGGAACCACAGAACCACGTGCAGGTAATGACTATGAGCAGAGGGTAGATACTGTGAATAGCTCAGCCTTGTTTGTTTAAAAATAAATGTGGATAGAAATAATATCCTATTAAATCAATACAGTCAGTGAACCTAAAAGTATAGCAGGGGGCAGTATTTTAGAACTGACACAGGTGAGTATTTTGTCAGGTGACCCTCCCCCTTTTTTCTCATCTGTGACTGTGGGATGTGGAGGAAGCCATGACTTGCCAAAAGAGCAGCTTATCCTTGTGCCAAACAAATCAAAGGACTCATGAGGCATGAACAGGGAGGCCATCAGCTGCCAGGAGCTGAGTAGTCATGCACTGGCCCTTAGCACATGCAAGAAAGAGAAACCATTTTCCTAAATGGGTACTGGAAATTGTGTGATTGCTTTGCTTGGCTGACCATGACACATTAATTGAGGACAAGAAACCCATTGTGCTCCATATCTGTCCCATGGCAATACCATCAACCTCTGAAAGGATAGGCCTTAAATGAACCCAGTTAATGACTCACCTGTTTCCTTGAAAACAATGAGCAGCTGAGAGAAGCCATTCCTTTGAAATAACCGACGCACCACAATAAGCAACTCCACCATTAAGGAGGCTGACTTGCCATGGCCATTCGCCTTCTTGTGTATCAGAACCCCCCACAATCCGATGCAATTTATGGCTATATTTTGTACTGCCACAACCTTAAAAGGGGATAACAATTCAACATGGTTCTTGCAGTAGCAATCAGCTACAGTGGACTACAGATTTTTCACTCAATACCAATGTAAGGTAACAATCTCTTTAAAATATAACTTTGTTTTTGGTTCAGTTTCAGTGATCTAAGATAACCATCCCAATCCAGAACTCACGCATAGTCAGATATCCATTTGACAGGCACCTAGACAATCTCTAACTACCACCCCATCCCAATAAATCTCACCCATTTTGTGCCTGGCTATGGAGACTGTCTGTCTGGAATATGGATGAAGCTTTTACATTAAAAATGGTACTTATGCTTTGCAATAAAGCCTGATAACCCAAGAGACATGAATGGGAAGCATAACAAACTCATGGATGGAATCTCATATTTTCTATATGTGCAACTTGCCAAAGAGGAAATAACTGATAATGAGCATGATTCAAAAATGTCTGTTAGGTGAGTATAAGTGTTTGTGCATAAACAGCCAAGAATCATACTTGTGTTTCTTAATACCAGGTCAATGTCTGGCATTACACAACAGTTTTAAACCTCTCCCCAAGTTTCAAGGGATTCCTCTAGTGGTGTCCACACTTGATGTTCAGAGGATTAATGCCCCACTGCATGTGCAGAGACCATAAATGATACTATCCACTGAATCATGGCCAATCATTACAGTTATAATTTTGGTGCAAGTTTATGTCTGGTACTAATGAGAAAAGACATGAACTGTTTTGTGGGAGTTCTGCAGCACATAATTAATCAAGATTTGTTGGGGGTAGACTGAGCAAAATAATGAGACTGTGAGAGTCAGATGAGCACTCCTTGGACCTCTTTGGCTAAAGAGGCCATATGTTAGGGGTTGGCCATGCTGATACCCATACTGGGCAAAATGCTATCTCAATGACTAGGTTTTGGCAGGTGCATATTACTGTGTGCTAGAAGACAGTTTTACATATACCAAGGACTGCCAAGAAGACTAAGTGGATTCCATATTAAATCAAACCTAAACTCTCCCTAGAAGCTCAAATGACTAAACAGAGGCTATCGTACTTTGGTCACAATATGAGAATGCAAGAGTCAGTGGAAGGCCTATTATGCACGGCCGCTGAAACAGCGATTTCAGGTCACATGGAAAACGCAGAGGGGGAAGATGCAAAGCAAACCGCTTACGCACGGGATGGGACGCAATTGCGGCAAAACCCAGAGTAATCAATTATGCATGCGGCGACCTTGGCACGACTTCTGGTTGCGCCCCGGTCACCCGGAAGCTCCACTTTCTTCCGCATTTCGCTAATGCGGCTTTTTCGGCGGCATGCACCGAATCTGTGGCCGGTTGCAGCCGGCGCCATACATTATTGGTGATTTTAGGCGACGTCATTCCACCCCAAATGCGGACCTTCCCCTCCATGCATAATGGGCCGAAAAGGCAAAAATGCTAGGAAAAGTTGAAGGCAGCAGGAAAGGAGGAAGACCCAACATAAGGTGGATAGCCTCTATAACTCTATAAAGGAAGCCACATCCCTCAGTTTGCAATACCTAAGCAAGGCTGGTAATGATACAATGTTTTGGGGCGCATTAATTCATAGGGTTGATGACACATAACAAACACACACAGTTCACAGACCACTAAAAGTTTTCAACTGTATTAGGATTTCAACGTGTATAGAGAGTACTGAACTATCTTTGTGTTTTAAAGACATGTTAGTTCCCAATTCTGTGAACCTTCACGTGGGTGGGTGGGGAGGAAAGTATATACAAAGCCAGATGTATTGTGGAGAGCTTCTGACACAGCCTATCCCCTACCTGGACTGGCCTGTTGAATGGAAATGGAAAAGTGTCCTGCCTATTCAGGGGGATGATCTTTCAAATCACTACTGCTTCATACTACTGCTTCATACAGTCTTCTAGAACTGTAGCCCATGTCTACTAGCCACTCTGAGTACTATCTAAATTTATATCCTTGATCATTTTATTCAAGTATTTCAAAGCAAAGCAATGATTTAACATACCCTTGTGAAAAATGAAATGCTTACTTATTAACTGGAAATTGTTAGGACTGTACACAAGGCAGACTTACTACAATTGATTTCATCACTTCTGTCAAGGCAGTCCACAATCCCATCACATTTTGCATTTCTTTTTCTGAAGCAAATGTTATTATTACACGTAAAAGTATTGTTGGTGCAGGGAATGCCTGAAAACAAACAACCCCAATATTAATATCTTCTGTGTTCTCAATTAACAATTTCTATCCAGGAAATGAAAAAAAACCCACAAAACTTAGTTATTTCCCTTTGTTATTGTTCATAGTATTTTAACTGCACAGTGATAGTCCCAAATGTGACTGAAAGGGTATTAGATACATTCCTGAACATCTATCAGTGGCTACTAGTCATGGTGGCTGAAGGGATACTCCACATTCAGAGTCACTAATCCTCTGAATCAGGAGGCAGCATCAAGGAAGGTCTTGGCCTCTATTGTTGGCCTTCCAGAGGAACTGGTTGTGGGACAGGATATGGACTAGTTGGACCACTGATCTGATCCAGCAGGGCTCTTCTTATGTTCTTAAGTACTGGCTTGCTAAGTGAATGCATGATTATGCAAGATTGATTATAACAGAGAGGCCAACATGAGATGTGTTAAACTGCCACATGTGATTATGGGTGAGGGGGAAATCTCACTTTCAGTGCAGCTTTGTTCATCTCGACCATCTTCACAGTCAATTATTCCATCACAGAAAAGGGAATGTTGCTGTGTTAAGAAGCTGGTATTGCAGCTTTGTTTGGACACATCTAAACAAGGAAGGAAGGAAGAATCAGACAGTCTTTTAAGTAAACAATATTACACATGAATTTAAAGAATAATTCAATTTTCACGTTTTGATTTTTTTTCACATGAGCAAGGACTAACCACAAAAGAGCTCATCACTTTCATCAAAGCAATCATTGATCCCATCACAGCGCTGAGCCTGGCGAACGCACAATCCAGTGTAGCATTGAAAAGATCCAAGAGGACAAGCTAGAGGCAAGATAAGGAAGAGGTGTAAATCCTAGCTTTCCCAGCTGTCCTCTCTATTACGATTTAAAACAACTTGCCTTATGTTCTTCCCCATATGTCTCAATTCAGTTAATGCAATCAGTGCAAGATACTACCATTTATTTCAAAAGGACTTGCACTCACAATTGTCACACAATCTGTCATCACTCAACAACAGCCTGAACAAAAATTGTTCAAAGTTGGCATATCAAGGATGATCTGCAAAGGACATATCTGAACCAGGTGTTTTTGTGTGAAATGTTCCAGAATACAGTGGGTACTTCTGAATTCCTTACAAGACAGTTAAAACCTCATTGAACTACCAATGGCTTGCAAAACCAAAAAGGGAATGAAAATCCAACCTTAACAAAGTCAGGAACTCAACTTTTGTGCTCCTACCAATGGCTTGCACCATAGGGTGCTATTCAATAAGCACAACAGCACCAGCAGCTCTTCTTTCAAGAGAACAGCTTTTCTGTTCACATAGAACTGAAGAGGGTTTGGCCAATTCCCAGTTCTAGCTAGACAATGTGACAAACCTTGTACCTTCCTTTTAAGTAAAGTGGTTCATCTCTTCCCCAGTACATTGAACCGCTCAGATGATCTACAAACCCCACAGTGAGTTCTATATCTGTTAATACAGAAGATGCATCATTTTGGTGAGGACATTTCACTTATAAATTGCTCTCCAGAATAAATTACCAGGCACCTTCTTACTGTTCTTCAGACACCAGATAATGATGGTTTTATCTGCTCGTGTTTGCTACTACTTCTTCAGGATGCCCTTATTCTTATTTTAGATTTTTAGTAATTTTATAGTTGGAGCTTTCTTGCAACTGAATGGTAGGATATTCTGAATATTTTTTCTAAATACCTAGCTCCAAAGAATTGTGTGGTTTCCTCTGTGTGCCCAGTGGAGATATGAACCTGTTTTTGAATTCCATCCTTCCAACAAATATGCATTACCATGTCATATAAAACTTATTTTCATAAGCAGCTTGTGATATGATGAAGAGAGGATGATCTACCAATCCAGGGAAAAGGTTAAACATTCAATTGAAAATTCCCTGGGCATTGGAACATTTAAAGGAACCTTTTATATCTTGCTCATTAGTACTCTGTTGATATTGCAGGTGTAAACAGCACAGGAACAAAAACAGGCTGAAACGAATTACAAAAGATAAAGCCAATCAAAACTTAAATAATCTATATAGCACTAAAGGATTTTGGTGTAAACATGTCTAACATCAAGCAGGCAGCTAGAAGAGATGTGAGGAATGCAAGATTAGATCTCTCAATAGCAGTCTTAAAAAAATAGCTGATGGGGGAAGAAATTTGGATGGGGCCATAATACTAGATTTATGGGAAATATTAGTCCCATCAACTTCTCAAAGCAGAACACAGGAACAGGCAAAAAATGATCATTTTTTAAAAACTATCTGTGCAATACCTTCTGATGTTTTCATTTAAAATTGCATGAATCCATTTTTCTTACTGTGCAAAGGAAAATTAAAGCTGATCTTACGCTGGCTGATGTTGTAGTTTGCATATTCTACCAGAAGTGGCCTCTCTGAAAGCTTGGAACTACATTGGAACTCAACATTAGCCACAAAGCTTGCAATACGAAATATTGTTTGATGATCAATGTAATAGCCACAGTACCTGCAAGATTAATTAGTCTTAACTTGTGATACAGAACACCTTTCCTCAATAAATGACTAGTGATATAATCATCAAGATATATAGTGCTCAGCATGGTCCCATTTGTTGATACTTAAATCTGGGGCCATGGATAGACAAGATGGAGTTTTCTATAAACCTAAAAAAATGCAAGTTTGCACAAAACTCTGAAATCTAGCACATGCGCATACATACACACAAACCTCTCCCATTTCTTTGTCTACTTCTGTTAGGACCACCAATTCATTTTCCTTTGTCAATGAGACAGCCTGCCTCAGGATACATTTTGCCCTATATGTCACCCTGCTCCTCCAACAGAGTGTGTATGTTCTTGGAATGCTGACCTCAAAATTCCTGAGGTGTTACTAATGGGCATGGTTACCCCTTAAAGAACAATCCTAAACCAGTCTATTCATAATCCTACTTGATGCTGCACAATGGGATTTAAACCCAGAAAAGTGTTCTTAGGATTGTACTGTTAGTTACTTACATATGCTCATTAATTTTCCACCATCCATGCTCACAGCTTTTAATGGTCTTTTCACTGATTGTATAGTTATGAAATTTCAATGCTATGCCAAGGTTCTTCTGGGGAGTCTGTATGGAGGAAATATATTTAAATTATTGACAACTAAATACTATTCAGTTACATGGGTTTAATGTATGTGTCTATTACTATCATTACTGTTTAAATTATACCCCACATTTATTGGGATTGGATCTTGTGATTCTCTCCTGCTAAGCTGGATCCTATGACACTCTGTCACTATATGTCTGCCCCAAACCGTTTTCCAGCATAGGAACAGTACTGAGGGGAGGAAGTTATTTCCCCATTTTCCACATGGAGTATTCCATACATGTGGATCAGCAAAAACAGGAAAATAAGTCACCCCAACAATAATGTTTCCCTGTAAGAAAATTACTTGGGAAGAAGGCAGAAGCGGCCTCCCCTGCATGCCCCAGACCCTACTCATTAAAAACCTGACTTTGCCATTTGGAACTGAGACTTCAACAGAGAAAGCCTCCAAGGGAAGACTGATTTTTTAAATTATTAATGGAAGTCTTCCTCTGATGGAGAAAGGTTTTCCTTTTTTGAAGGAAGCCTTTCTCTATTGGAAGAAGACATGTTGGCAGGATGCAGAAGAGGAGCAATTTTCCAGATCAGGTGCAACTAACAAAGAAACTTTGTAGTAATTGTTTAAAAAAGTAAGCTTGACTCTAAAACTGTCCCCAGATGGCTCTACTGACCAATCAGAACTGACCTGATCCCACCTAAAATAGGGAAACCAGTCCTCTCCAGCACATCAGTTTCTATAGCAACCATCATCTCTGTCGAGTCTGGATTCAGTTTCAGAATGTTTTACACGCCCTCCATCTGTGACTCCCAGGGTTTAATCAGCACTAGTGTTCACCTGAAGTCTATTTTGGAATGGGGATGGGTCAGTAATAATAAATAAGGGAGTGCATCTGAGCAAATGCTGAGTGCATTTTCTGAGCAGACTTAAGGAGTTCTGATGCTTATATCACATTATCACAAGGAGAAAGGGGAAGATGATCCAGATCAGTGATTTATAAGCTGGCTTGGGACTCAGCATCTAAGAAATTATCCACAGGTAGCCAGTCGAGAAGCTGGTCTCTGTGTACCAGACCTCAAGGAGTAACAGTGCTTGCCACAGCTCAGCTGCCAGTGCATCAGAAAGCCTGGTGAGAAAGGCCAGGATGGAGCAAGCCAAGAGCAGGTGCAGCTTTACAGCCTCTTACAAGGAAACCTTTCATTTCACATTACAGCTATTTGACCAGAGAGAGAGAGAGAGAGAGAGAGAGAGAGAGAGAGAACGAGAACAGCATTCAGGTTTTGTGCTGTGATCAAAGAATTCTGAGTCTTACAATTTCATCTAAAAAGTAAGAGAGACATGTTTCTGACTGAAGCCAATGACACCAAAGTGGAGTTGTGAAACTCCTCTAAAATAGGAGGTATATATGGATATGGATATGCATATGGATATGGATATGGATATATATATAGTCAAGAAAAAAACAGAAAGAGCATATTTATTTGTTCCTAGCTACAATCTGAATGAACAATCTATTTATAGAAAAGGAACAGAAGGGATGCCTTTGGCAAGCAGCAAAGCAAAGATTAAGAAGTACAGTGCTGTCAGAATCTGTTCAAATATTATTTCCTTTACACTAGAACAGTTCACACATGCATATACATTGCTTGGGGGGGGGGGGGTTGATTGCATAGGCCAACTGGGAAACACCTGGTAATCATTTGCCCTTCTCTTTTTTCAGTTACTTTGAAACAAATGTGTGAATCAAAAAGGCAAGAGCCTTAGTCTACACAGCTTTATTGTGAAAACTTTCTTAGCGCTTGGGCTGGTGGCTTAGCCTAGCATTTGTGAACAGACTAGGCCCACTTTGCCAGATGAGAACATGCTGCCTGCAGAAGGGTTTACTGGGGTTCCAATTTACGGCAACCCAGTGAATTAATGATTTCCAAAACATCCTATTATTAACAATCTTGTTTAGGTCTTGCAAACTGAAGGTTATGGCTTCATTAGTTAAGTCTTTGCCATTTCATGTTGTGTCTTCTTATTTTCTTGCTTATTTTCTTGCCTCCATTTTTTCTAACATTACTGTCTTTTCCAGTAAATCCTGTCTTCTCTTAATGTGAATAAAATGTGATAGCCTCAAGTAGGTTATTTCAGGTTTTAGAGAGGGTTCAGCCTTGATTTGATCTCTTTGGTATTTTTGGTGGTCCATGGTATCTGCCAAACTCTCTCTCAGTACAAGTTTTGTCCTTATAAAAGCCAACATGTAGTTGCTTAGTGAATGTTTAAGAATGTTCTGTCAGTTGTTGTCCAGCTTTTGGTTTAGTTAAATGGAATGCTAGCATTCTGTTTTCCATTTTGTGCTGTTTTCATGGGTATCCCCAATAGTTTGACATGTTGATAGTGGTGAGAAATAGAAAAGTAGAACTTATCATCACAATGGCTGTTGGAAAGTACCACTGTGGTGTTTTGAAGTATTAGCATGTTTGAAGCCGTTTATAGTTTCTCCTTCAGGCATACAATGAGTCTAAGGCCTGGGTCGATGAAAAGAACACCACATTCTTTACCTTGGATATGGCTCACTCTTCAAAGTCACGCTTATCTACATCTTCAGATAGGTTACGTGATACCTTCTGGAACTTTACCTCTTTGAGATTCTGATGGGAGATAGTAGTTTGAATGTGTCTTGTCAGAAAAAGTAACTTGTGTGGTAAAACTGGAAGAATGCTGCATTAGAACTAAAAGCCAGGATCGAAACTTCATTCAACTAAACAATGTCCTGGGTGACCAGGGGCCAGTCACAGGGCCATTGTGAAGATAAAATGGAGGCATTCCTTCTTGTAAGAAATTTGGAATAAAATTGTACTGGACAAGTATGATAGATTTTTTAAAAAACTATTGGAAATGCCAGGAGTGGTGAGATAAAAATTGAAAGTATTAATAAAATACTAATAATTGAAAACTGGTATATCAGCGGCAGCACATATTTCTAAGAAAATAAAATAATAATAATACTTGAAAACTGGAATATCAGCAACAGCACATATTTCTAGGATAGTGCTTTCCAAGAGCAGGGAGGATATCTTTTTCTTTAACCGGAAGGGACACACATGTTACCCCAACTGCAGTCCGAAAGGATATAGAAACAACTATAAAATATGCAATTACCCCACAAGGAACAGAATCATCTTTTCCATGATATGGGAAGGGGAGTTACCTGGAAATTCCATGAACAAATGCATTTTGGAGGGTAATAACTTGGGTAATATGGGCTTGTGATTCTCCCTTCCAAGCCAGCACTTCCTAATGCCAGGATAGCTTTGCCACATTCTAACAACAAAAGAAATATTATATTATTATTATACTATTATTAGTAGCATTATATAGTCCAGAAATAAACCAAGAACCAGCCTCCAAAGGAAAAGTTATTTGGACCTATAGACCAACACAATGGGGTAGATGGGAAGAAATAGAAAACTAGCAAATTCGGAACACAGCTAATATCAGAATACTACTCAGAGGCGTTAAACTTGCACTGCCTTCCTGACCCTCCCATGTTTTCTTTTGGCCTCACTGTTCCTTTTTGCCTACTGATGAGGCAGCAAGGGAAAACAAAGTGAACATCTCCCATCCACTCCTTGGCTTGTCAATCACTGTAAGCCACCAATCCCAGAAGAGTGCTTGTTTCGGGGACTCAAACTTATATCTCTCTGAGCTCCGAAATTAAGTTAAAGGGGGGGGCACTTCCATATTGTTATGTGGTAATGCCACAACACAAAAGCATTTTTTAAATGAATACTTCTGCTTTGCTATGGAGAAAAGCCACAACAACAAAGCATTAACTTGTCTTTTGGGGATTCTTGGTGTTATGGTCTGTATGTCTGGGTAGATTTATGAGAGGCTGGACATGATAAATGGACCCCAATGAGTGATTATGTGTGAATAGTAAGGCTTAAAAACAAAAAGCATGGATGCCCAGCTGATCGCGATAGGGTTGCTTCATCACACACACACCCTTTACCCATTAAACCCCAAATGCCAGAAACACAAATGGGGAGGTATCTTGGCTGCTTGATCAAAAAACCACCGAGGACAATTAACAGAACATTTTATTTTAACGTAGGGAATGTTGCTTTGTGGTCCTGCAGCAATGTGGACTGCACCATTAATATATATATTCTAAGGCAGGAAATGGGGAGGGCAAGCAAAATGCTATGGAGACTGTCATGTGTTTCTCCCTCCACACAGACTTGCCCCTGGTTGCTTCCTGATGTGAAGCATGATAAGAAGCAAAGATAAGAGTTGGCAATTTCCCTCATCACTAGGTAAATCTGGCCAAAACTCGCACCAGCCTCTGCACAGCCTTGGGTTGCTGCCAACATCATGTGGAAGCAGCACAATAACCCACCAGCAAGAAGAGGCTATCCAGTGGCAAATTCCTCATGCAGAAGTGGTCTCAGACAATAGAAATATCTCTGCAAAAAATTGTTATATTTTGTTAATCTCATATTGTCCTCCAATTTCCAAGTTTTGGCCTGCTTGTATGATACTGGTACAGCAGTGGGCAGCGTGTCTCTCTGTCCATCCGGCAAAGCAGCCCTGCCTCAGTCCGATTCATTATTTTAGAATACCCTCATCAGTATATTGAAGAAAAATTTCTTGACATGAATGTGAACTGTACATTTTAAACCCTTATGCGTTGCTGACATTGTGCATTCATGCAACAACTGCTCCATCTACTGGCACAATGCAGTACAAAGCACATTTCTTGTATTTGCAATGGAAGACCATTGCAATTACTGTTGTTTTACAACTGGATGGCTCTGCTTTACTTGTACCAATACATTTCCCATCCCAAGCGGCTGCAAAAGTGTTTTCCTTCGGTGCAAGATGCTGTAAGAATGGGCAGTCGCTAGCAGACTCCATTATACTGTCATTGAAAACACTTCATAAAAGATGTCCTTCTATGAAAATATACTCCTTCACTGGTGCATGAGTTATACTGATACCCTGAGTATAGCTATGGGTGCCACAAAAACTGAATAAAACCCCTTAAGGAGATAGGTGATTGGTGTCAAAAAGGAAATGCAAAAAGATTGTCAGAAAAGCTAAAAAGAGCTTGACATGCTTAGATTAATGAGGGTGAGATAATTTCAGATGGGGAACTTTATTACACTGGTATGACCATCACATACTTTCTTGTGGAATCAGTTCAAAAGAGCCATGGATTTCTTTCACTGTATGCGCTTTTGTAGACTTCAGGGTGACCAGCATCATATTATTTGTGGAAACAAATGACATAAGGGATGTGGTTGGCTCACAAATTCTGAAACAAATGGAAAACTTTTATTTAACATATAAGTTGAAATTTGTTAGCTATCATTAGCCTTATTAGGCCAAGCATTTTTTTTTTGTATCCAAGTGAACAAAATATGTTCTCCTGGATATTTTAAATGTGTGTGTGCATGTGAAGGTGATCTGGCTGCAACATCTGATTGCCAGGGCTGATTTGGCTGATCTGGCTGGCTAGCCAGGTGTCCCCTACCGCTCCATGTGTGTCCCTCCAGAAGCTGCATACTTGGTGGAAGAGGACAACCTTCCCAGATAGAAGGAGTGTACCATTCTTCAGTCAGGGACTATGATGGAAAAAAATCATACTTTTTGATGAAAATCACGGTGTAAAACTTCACCAAGTAAGGACCAAAATAGGTGTGATCATAGAAATATTTGTACTGCAAAAAATGTGCATTAGTACTTATATATGGACAAATACAAAAACCACCAGTAACTTACCATGTATAACATCATAAATATAAATCTTGGTTTAGATTCTATGTTCCAGAAGTTCCAGTGATGAAACAGCTTTTCTATTGACAGCTGTGATTGATTTTGTACACAGTTCAATAATAACTGCAATGAAAGTGATTTAATCCATTGGCAGAACTTAGTTCCAATGTGATTCTGGTCCATCGGTGTCAGTACATTATAATTCTTTCATGTACATGGCATGTTGTTTTGGTAATCACCCAATATAATTACATTACATGGGGCTCAATTTACAGATATGTCTCTCTACTCATTCAATCTCTATTTGCAATCTCTCACAGAAACAATTAGCTCCTGCTGCTAGTGCAGTGGTCCCCAACCCCCAATCCGGAGACCGGTCCCTGTCCGTGGATCAGTCAGTACTGGGTCGCGGCTCCTCCTTGTCCTCCACCTTGACTGCTGCCTCGGGGGCTGCCCTGCCACTCTGCCGCCGGCTCACCTTTGGTGTTCTCCAGTGGCTACCATGACTGGGGCTCCCCCCGGCATGGCACTGTGCAGGTGCTGCTGGCAGCGTCCCCCAGTGGGCAGTGGGAAGTCAGGGGCGCCAGCGGGAAAGCAAGTGGAGCAGAGGTTCAGGCGGTGGTGACGTCCCTCGGCAAAAGACTACCCCCCCCCCAGGCCTCAGTAAAATTGTCAAGCGTTGACCCGTCCCCGGTGATAAAATGGTTGGGGACCACTGTGCTAGTGGACAGAAAATTTTATTAATCATGTTACCAATGATGCTGCAAATGTCTATGGCGAAAAGAGATAAGATAGTGTCTTATTCTTGTATGCTAGAAAGATTCCACTCTATTAAACAGACTGAATACAGCTTCTTTAGATGTTCAAAGGCATACCTACCGATACAGTATCTTACTTTTGACTGGCATCAGGGAATCATAAATGGTCAGGGAGTCAGTAATGCAGTTGTCTGCTTCAATCTGAATGGATGCTATGGAGAGGCGAATAAGGTATCCAACCAATGCAATCAATTTGAAATAGCAGATCATCTTTCCTGGTGTTACAGAAAAGTCCAAAGGAAAGTGCTGATGAAGACTATCTGCATATAGGTCATACATGCAGTTTGAACCTGTGGAAATAGTTCATTTCCAACGCTCGTCAGTAGAACTAAGAATATCGCACTTGGAAAAATTCACAAATCTAGTTGTACATACAGATGAAACCGTGTTTTTCTAGGGTCTGCAATAAAGAGAATTCAATGCACTTACAACTTGGTTCATCCACATTGTCCAGAGTCAGAATTGAATAGATAAATACATTTCAATGATTTATTTTAAAGTGGCTATACATTTTTAAGAATGGAGAATGAGGAGAAAAGTGTCCTTTTCCTCTTCTGTTCCAAGCCCCTTGTGTGTCATGTTTATTAAACTGTAATTTTCATTTCCATGCCGATCACAATGAAGGCCAAGACAAATGTCTATGCAGCTAGCACCTAGGTTGACTGGATCTCCATGTATTTAGGGTGGCTTACAGTAGAGATAATCTGTTTCTACCAGTGTAATTCTACAGACAGAAGTGATGTGGCTCAGTAGTAATGCATGTAGTTCATATTTAAAACATCTCAGGTTCAATCCTTGCCAATTCCAGTCTCAAGTAGCAGGTGCCAGTAAAGCATAGACAATGCTGGACTAATATGTTCATCTGTTTCAGCCACAAAAATTATCTTAATAAACAGATTGTTAGCACAGGAAAATCTCACATTTGGCATGCAAGAATCCCATTGACTTCAGTAGAAAGAGATACACACATAGAGGAAGAATTATATTTTTGTAGCACAAAATATTGGAAGTAAACATTTCCCTTTAAAGTGAAAGAAGAAAGTTTTTTAAAGGCAAGGACCATTGTGTACCTGCTCCAGTTGTTGAAGAGTAATCTGATCGGAGCCCAGCTGCATAGGAAACGAAAAAGAAATGAACCTATCCATGTTTTAACAAAGTTTCTAATAAATTACTTCAGCAGTCATCATCTGAATGTAGCATTTTATTGTTTTAACTACTGATATGCAACACGAAAAGAAAAATTGAGTCACATGACAATTTTTCATGGAAATTCATGAAACATATATAAATAGCGGCCGCGGCTCGGCGCGGCCACCATTGACGCCGCGGGAGCGCCCCAGGATGATGCGGCTCTCAGCAGCGTCATCTGGCCGCGCCCGAAGCGCGGCTGAAGAGGGGTGGGGCAGCCGGCCTATAAAAGGCCGAACACGAGGCTGCCCGCCCTCTTCGCGCCCAGCCGTTCGCCGGAGCAGACACCCACCCTCCCTCCCCAGTTGGAATAAATAAATAAATAAGTTTTCTTGTCGCAGCAGCTGGGTATGCTTGGTGGTGAGCCTGTTGGCAGGGAACCCGCCTGCGTGCGGGGCTCCCTGAGGTGGGTGTCTCATTAAAGAGACCGGCAGTGCCCCGGGCGTGGCCTACCCAGCTGGGAGGCCAGGGGCCCGGGGGTCCAAGCGGCGGGGGGACTCGATGGAGGCGGACGCCCGTTGGGTCTCTTGCAGCCACTTCCCCGGGATTCCGCGGCGGAAGGCGTCCCATCCTCCCGGCTGGGAGTGAGGAGTGGAGCCGGAGCGCCGCGGTTCATGGTAGGCAGCCGGACGGCTGACGGGGTTCAGGCTCTCTCAGCAGCATACGGCCAACCCTTCGTTGTGGGTGGTCTGTTAATAAAAGGCTGCGGCCATATTATTGCCAAAACTGGAGTCGCGTCATCACTGGGTTAGTCGCCACCTGCCAGTCAATGGAAATTCTGTATGATGTACCTGCTGTTAGACTGTATAATTTTAATATGAAGACCAAATGACTGTATACTATAGCAATCTCACCCTCTTTTCCTCCTTACGCACTGGATTTTCCCTTTTTTCCTTCTTTTTTAATGAGCAGCCCCTATATTTATATTCTTCTTATTTATCTATGGCTGTCCTACCTAGTCTGAGGAAGAGTGCTTGCACTTGAAAGCTCACACCTTGAATAAATCTTTGTTGGTCTTAAAGGTGTTACTGGACTTTGATTTTATTGTGCTACCTAGTCACTTTAATACATATATTGATGCCAGCCCAGTCCAGGGAACTGAGGGAAGGGACACAATCACTTTTAGATCCAGCTCCTGAAATGTCACAGGGGAGGCTTTTAAAAATTCAAAATAAACAAAATATTTTATTTAATTTACAGGGGGAAAGAATCAGGAGCTGGATGTATGACGTGAACCAATAATAAAACTGAGGTAACTTTGTAAACACACTAAGTCCCGATAATTCATTGCCAACAAGTAAGTCTGCTATTCAAAAAGGTCTTTGAGAACTTTGGAGCGCAAGGCTTTTTTTTCAGTTTTTGCTTAGACATTCAAGCATAGGTTTCTGAGTTTCACTGACTCTTAAAGTCTGGATGACAGGAACATACAACCAGGTTCCCAAAATCCTTCTACACAGACAAGTATCACTCTTCTATTAAGAGCTATGTCTGTTTTCACTGGCATGGGATTATTTCTCTTAACTAGAAGCAATTTCCTTTTCTGACTTGAATAGGGATCCTCTCTGACTCCTTTTGCCTCTTCCCAGTCCAGGGTCAGTGCTTAACTGTCTCTTCTTCAGCTATTAGTTCTCAACTGTCATTTCTTAACTGATTCTCTCCACAGAATTCCATTTGAACAGCCTGTCACTCAAAGATTCTCAGATTCTGTCAGGCATTAACCCTTGGCAGTCCATCACATATAAACACAGCCAAACACACACACATCCTCCTCTTCCCAAAAATGGATCGACATATGGCAAGGGCAGACACAATACACTGTGAATACAAACCTAGAATTGCCAATTCCTGATTGAAAATTCCTGAGTTTTGGAGGGAGAAGCTTAGGAGGGGAGGATTTGAGGAGGGGAGATACTTCAATGCATTTAGTTTGCTGGGAAGATGTACTAGAGTAATTCTTAAGGTTTATACTTATTCTGGCACAGCATAATGCTGTATACATTGCATTCAAGATTCAGAAGAAATACCAACCACTAAGTACAATGGAGTCCATATCAACAGCCAGGCCCTGAAGACTCCCAATTGATGTTCGATTGGTGATGCTTGTCTGAATTGAATTCTTTAAAATAGCAGCTACACAGTCTTCACAAAATACTTGCCCTTTTGCCTGTGGCACCACAAACACAATCCAGAAATGTACCAAGAGGCCCCCAAGATTGTTATTACTGAAAATAGATACAAAATAAATTATATCAGCAGTTCTTAGAACAAAATATAGAAAAAATGTTATTTATTTAAAAGCTTTTGGATGGATTAACCTTTTTTTACTGGGCACAGAACTACTTGGTGTACAGGAATTTTGTCACATTTGATGAGACCTGTATTTTGCAGTAAAAGAAACGCCTTGCACACAGCTTTCAAAGACTATTTAAATGTGATTTCCTCTCTCAAAGAAGCACAACTGCAAATACACACACACACAAACAACTCACCTGACATCTGAGACAACGGACTGCTTATAAAGTTTGGAGAAAGCAGAACGTTTATAAATGAGGTTCATCTGAAAGACAAAAGTCACAGAATAGTTTTGCAGGTCTAGACAAGAGATTATTGGCAAGAAATATTAAAGAGGATTGACTATACTAAATAGGCACATATAAGAGATTTAACTGCCTTGTCTATTTTTAACCATCAATAAAATTTAGTTTAGTCATTTTGCACAACATCTCCAGAATGGGATGACCAAATGCAATGTTTAGTAGAGCAATTTCCTTTGCTGGATGAGATTAATAATATCTTGATGTTTTACAAGGTATTTTTCTCTATATAAATGTCCAGGATGAAAATGTTGGTGGAAGGGTTTTCCTAAAGATCAGGGTTTTCCTGAAAGTGCAGCTTCTCTTTTAATGCTAGGCTTCTTCTCACTTCTATGAAATTGTAAACTCAACCATTTCAGCAGAAGCAGATTAGCCTTTAATCTTATCAGAAAAGTGGGCAATTGCCCTTGGGTGCTACTGGCAGCCATGAGCAAACAAAGCAGAGCAGTAGGGGTGCTGGTAGTTTCATAGGAGCCATTCAGCTCAGACTCAACCACCAGGGGAGACAATAGGCAAATCTGGGTCTCCTGTCTTTGTTGATTCAAGCCTTCCCAGCTTACTGGTCTGAAGATGAAGCCAAGACATACAGTTCCAACTTCACTAAACAAGCAATAGCGCTGGAATGATGTATCACTCACTGTCAAAAGGCAAGGGTTTGCAGAATCCATCTATTATCTAATGGGGATCCATTTCATACAGTTAGCAGATTTTCTTTTCCTTACCACTCGCTGCACATTCTGTGCCACAGAAAGGAACTCCCTTGACTCCTTCTGCCGATACTCAGGGAGGAACTCAATATTGGCAATACGAAATAATCCAACAAAGTATAAAGCATCCTTGCTTTCAGCCTGAACTGTAACGCACATGAGGAAAGTTACCTTGTTTTCAATGTCATTATAGAAACAGTAATTATTACCAGAAACTTGAGATGATGGTTGAAGACAGACACAACTTTCTAAATCCACCCCATTTTTAAAATGCTGACATTCAGTTTGAACTCACATTTGCTATTTGTTTTACATACATATAAGTTTCGACCTAGGTTGCCAAGAGGAAGTACTTGTCCCCACCCCTTGTCTCAGGCAATAGCCAACAGGTCCTGTGCTACACCATACTTTTACTTATGAAGCATTCTCCCAATAGTATATGCATGATATGATTTTTTGTAAAATATTATATCTGTCTTCACCCACAGATGACATGGCAACATGCTGTCCTTATGGGATGAAAAAAAAGGAAGAAAAAAGAAGGAAAATGTATTTTCGCAAAATCTGCCATCACTGTCAGGCTCTTTTATGGTGGGAAGAGGGCCCATTGGTAAGAAGGAGGGCCACCAATGGAAAGCAGCTTTGGAGTTTTGGGTTTGCAGTCTTAGGGGTGAGTCATTAATTATGGGATCAGATAAATGTTTTTTTTCCCAAACTCCATTATCCAACATCTTTCTGTCTTTTTGTTTTTCCAAACAGATTTTCTCCAGCATTTTCCTTCTAGACCCTAATCCCAGAAAGATACAAATACTAGTATGACATCCATTTAGTGCATAGCAGCCAAAAACAAAAGCAGAATCTTGTGGCACATTCATCAAAGAATGGATGGGGGTGGGGTTATGAGCAAACCTATAAAAAACACTGTTACAATAAGTGTGTTACTTTGTAAGGTGCCATGAAACTTTGCTTGGTTTTAAATTCAGAAAGAGAGGCGTCCCAGCATTCACATTTTCTGTAGTAGTGGTAAAAATAACCTACACACTTGTGTAAACTGAGATCCACCCTGTTTTATAAAGCACTGTAACATAACAAATATGAAAAAGTACTCCAGTGGCTTTGTAAACAAAAGGTGGGTATGGGGACCCTTTAATACATTTGTAGAAAGCCCCATAGGAGGCATTGCTGAAACAAATTTGCAAAAACTCACCGATAAAGAGCCACAGTAGTGTCCATGTTATAACTCCTATAGTGAAGAGCACGACTGTAAACAGGATTATTATATTTTGAAAATTCCAGATAGACTTTCTTTTTGATTTCCTCTTTGTTTTTGTGAGTTTTCGTGCAAGCCTATCCCATTTTGCTTCCGTTTCTGCCATTTGCAATGATACATTTGAAACCTAAATCAAAAGGCAAAAACTGCTACTAATTCACAGCATCTTTTAATTAATCCAATGCAGATACATTTTCATTGTTCTGTGCAGGCCTTGGGTTGTGCATATACTATATGCATGTAAGAGAGCAGGATTGCTCCTGCTGGCTGTCTCTCCAGTCAAATATCTTCATGGAGGTCTGGCTTATATACATATAAGCTAGGCATTTAAATTAAAGATGTCAGGCCTTCTACTGTAGTGGAAGCCTACCAGCAATTCCCATTGATGCCTGGTAGTACCTTAGACACCATCATGAGAAATTGGAGTGGGGGGAGTGATGCTCCAGTGACATACCAGCATACCTAAATTTTAGATTTTAATAGCAAATTAGGCGTATCTTTGGATACTTAAATTGAATTTTTAATATTATGTGTTACTCCTGTTATATAAACCATCCTGAGCCCACATGTGGGGAGGGGCAGTATAAAAGCCAAACAAATAAATAATAAAATACACTTATTATTCTTGTTTCTTGTTATTTATATATTTACCTTTTTACCACAATAACTATGATGGATTTTGTATTGTTGCCTCAGGTGCAAAATAAGCTAGGAACAGTTCTGAGGGGACCTCAGTAGGACAGAACACCAGATAGTTCCTCCCTCCAAAGCAGCCATTTTCTCAAGGGAACTGATCTCTGTAATCTGGATATCTCTCACAGATTTCCTGGCCCCACCTGGAGGCTGGCAACCCTAGTTCTTCATTCAGTGTATGTTTCCACTGAGGAGTATCATATATACTTTACACTCTTTTGTATAGTACGTTTCTTATTTTAAAACAATATGCTTGGTGTTGGTAAGCACTAGTAAGGGGCAACTGACACTCAATCACTAGGCCAAAATCAGAGAAGGGCTGAGAAAAACACACGTGGAACTTCTTTGCAACAGCAGCAGATGAGACAAGTGGCAATTCAGTTTAAACAGTGCCAGGCATGCTTGCAAGTTCTTGCTGAGCACTATTATGGCAGATCTACGTGAACAAACATGACTGATATGTCTATTGTTTCCAATGGATCAAAACATAGAACTAAGTGTTTCCCACAAGGGAAATGTTTTTACAGGGTCTATTTCCTTTTTCTTGTGAAGAGAGAATTGTGGAATGTTACAGTATTGGGAATATCTTTTATAACATATTTATTGACAAATATACATGTAAAGTATAGGATAACACCTAGATACTGGAAATTCCACACACACCCCCCCCCCCCCGAGCAAACATGTTCTTACTGCTCCAAAAGGATTCTTCTTATCATCCTGATACAAATTCAGATCTGTTTCCTTTGCTGGTTACATTTACAACTATTTATTTCCAACATTTTCTAAGCAGGTCAGATGTATGTAGTCAGTAAGACAACCCAAGGCATCAAAAGTCATTAGTGAACATTTATAAAACTTCTTTAGGCTATCAGTACCAATTAAAGAATCCCCTTTAGCTGTTTAACTAGACAAAACCCTAGAGATCATTTCCTATTGCCAATGAGGCAGCACACAACTGCATTTAATGGAGGTTTCGAAATATGTATTTTTATGTATTTGATCAGTTTACATTTAGGTTTCTTCTTGTTGATCTTTTCTTCTGTAAAATGCCTCCGCTATATTCCAGCAAACTACCTGTATGGGTACCATTGGCAGAAAAATCAATTTTCCACAGGACCGTCTTCTCTGAAGCAGCAAATTTAATGGCTGTTAGAATTGACTGTTACAACTGAAGTATACCAAATTATTTTTAAACTCTTAGAACAATGCTTCTTTTTTCTTATGCTTATTCCAATTACACCTTGTGGAATTCATTTCCACTAATAAAGCAATTTAAGTATCACAGAACACTAAATTATTTAAATCCTTTTCTTCCTTTTTACCACATGTCAGGTCTCCAGGATAGTGTAGTTACTATGCCAACTAGCCGCATGCAGATTATATTTAGATACACTACTTTTCTTTTCTTTTTTAATATGAAGGATAAAAATAGTTTAACAAAAAGTACCTTTTAGTTCTTAAGAAAGATGAGCTGCCATAAACTCTTGTCTATTAATTTGTTTTACCAGTGACTAAATACACACTCTTCATACAAAAACAAACACAATATTTTTTCATCTAGGAATCTAGTAAAATTTACTGCAGCATTCTATTGGCAGTTACTTCTCAGATACAGATTTCACTAAAAATATGATTAACTGAAACATATTCAAGTAGAATCAAGCAGAATACTTCAATTCATGCTTAAATTTCCTTACTTACACTTAATTCATCTTCAGGACTGGCTGCCTTGTCACTGGTTTGTTCATCCATTGTACAAGAATCCATTTCTTTGAAAAGATCAAACAAAATTCACACCATACACTCTAAAAGTCTCAAACAAAGGAGCTACTAGTAAAGACTTTTAGGAGCTGTTGCCCAAGAGAGACTGGTAACACTGCCCAATAAGACCTGCTTGGGACGGCATCAGTTTACATCGAGAATTTCCATTGGTAATTTCATCTGCCCAAGTCTTTCTGTTACTCTGAATATTTTTAGTTAAAAAAAACATTATCAAGTACCACGGTTGTAGGAGGGAAGCAAATTGAGATGTGGGGAATTATTTTCTTAAATTATTATTCTAAAGATTTCCATTTAAAAAACCCTTATTCATTAAAAGCATCATTCTCTTGCAAACTGGTCCTAAGCACCCTTATTTTGAAATACATATCACTAAATTCTGTGAGCTTGAGGACCAAACCAGATGTGCACAAGGCAAAGTGACTGCAGATTGTAGTTTCCTGATTTGGACATACTGATCCAGACTGCTCCTCTGCAACGTCATTAGAACTTTAAAGAGGAAAAGATGGGTCCTTATTTATTTGTTTGTGGTAAGGGAATGGTTTCAGTTAGTGAAACTTTTCCCAGTGCCCCTCTGATCTGAATGAGGGCCAGTCACACTTGCAACTTGCTTTCCATGAAGAACAGAGATCCATAATCTGTTGTATTCATTTTGGTCCTGAGTCCCAAGAGGTTGCATTTCTAACTTGGTGGAAAGGATGCTCAATTCAAAGAACTAATGTCAAACTATATACAATTTGCAAAACAGGAAAAAAGTTATTAGGATCCTCCTTGTTAAGTTTGGAGGCTAATTAGTAGCTTTAGGCAATTTCTCTGAAGATTAGGGAAGGATTTCAATAGCCTCTTTGATGTGGGTAATTCTGCCCGAGAAAGGTGTAAGTGTTTGAATTATTCTCACTAACAGAGCTAAGCTTTAGAGGTGCTCTAAACTGTGGAGGAACAAAAGTTAGATAATGCTTTTCCTTTCCCCAGTCACCCATTCTCTGCACAGGTTAGATACTGCATTTTCAATGCACTTGTTTTCACTGAAGTCAGCACGCTGACCCTTTTTAAATTGTCATTTTTTTAAATGGTCACATTTATGCATGTGATCTGATACTGCACTGAGTTTTTCTGCATATGATTATGCATTTGCAAGACTTACGATGGCAAATCCTTAAGTGGGGGAGCACTTCCTCCATTATGTTAGACACTAATTGCCAGGCCATGGTCAGCTGCAATGTCACCTAACTGCTATTCTGTCACATGTTGCTGGCAGGGCCTCATGGGAATTGTAGTTCACAGACATGGAGACCTCAACAAGAACATAGCCTTTGCAATGCCAACATTACAACCTTTTCCCCTCAGAGGTAAGCTGTTCCTCATAGAGAGTGGATTGAAACGCACTTGATGGAATTAATACATTAATTTATGTGGGTGTAATGTTGTGATAGAAGAGCCTCTTGTGGCGCAGAGTGTTAACGCAGCAGACATGCAGTCTGAAGCTCTGCCCATGAATCTGGGAGTTCAATCCCAGCAGCTGGCTCAAGGTTGACTCAGCCTTCCATCCTTCTGAGGTCAGTAAAATGAGTACCCAGCTCGCTGGAGGATAAACAGTAATGACTGGGGAAGGCACTGGCAAACCACCCCGTATTGAGTCTGCCATGAAAACGCTAGAGGGTGTCACCCCAAGGGTCAGACATGACCCGGTGCTTGCACAGGGGATACCTTTACCTTTTACCTTTAATGTTGTGATAGCAGAGGTAGGCGAGTCTGTGATGAACAAAGGGTGCCTCAAGCTTCCATTGGTGAACAAAGGACTAGGGGCTGTCTGTTCCCCCATCAGTGTACAGTGGCACCAGGGAGGAGACCAAAACACACTAAAGTTTCTGTATGCAAAAACAGGCATCTTCAGCACCATCGTAAAAGAAAAGTCATAAAGCTAGTTTCAAATACTGTGCTGAAAAGACACAGTCACCACTATGAGTGGGAAGAATGATGCATATCCAAAAATACTATGGTGGGTTTTCCAAGATTTTTTGGATGTTTCCTGCGATGCATAATAGCCCCTTCTCTCTCTCTCTCTCTCTCTCTCTCTCTCTCTCTCTCTCTCTCTCTCTCTCTCTCTCTGTAGGCCAGAAGAACTCAGCTAGGGGAAACGGTTTTCATTCATATCTTTAATTACAAAAAACATTTCTTAAAGCAGCCCCTGAAGGAAATTCTAAAATAGAATTCCTTCCCATTTCACACCAACAAATAAATCAACAGTCTCTCTTTGGGGGGGCGGGCGGTATTGATGCGGCTGCAAGTTTACCAATTGCCCATGCTTCATTACCTTTCGCACCTTAGGCCAAAATTCTGTTTAGTAGAAATCAAACATAAATGATAATGACATGGATTACATTAGCATACAGGCAAAACAAAAACAAAACTAACCTTACAGCAAGTATATGCCTATTATTAAAAAGGGGACAACACTGATGTTTTTATTTATTAAAATGAGGGGACAGTTAGGAAATGTGAAGAAAGGGTATGTATGGTCAGCCTTTCAAAAGGGTATGTATGGTCAGCCTGCCTAAAGGGAACTGATCTTTGTACCTGGGAGATGAACTGTGATTCCTCTAGATCTCCTGATTGGTAACCCTGGAAAGAGAGAAGAAAGAAGGAAAAGGGAAGAGGCTATGGAGACTTTCAGGAAAGGAAAAGAAGCGATATTGGGGGAAGAAAATGAAATGCCTCCCACAAGTCCTTGTAGGTTCTCACTTAGGCCCATTATGTACGGCCATCGAAACAGTGATTTCAAGTTGCATGGAAAACATGGAGGAGGAAGACGCGAAGCACACCGGTTATGCACGGGACGGGGCGCAATGGTGGCAAAACCCAGAGTAACCGATTATGCACGCGGCGATCCCAGCACCGCTTCTGGTTGCACCCTGGTTACCCGGAAGCTGCGCTTTCTTCCGCGTTTCGCTAACACCGAAGCTGCGACCGGTTGCAGCCGGCACCGTGCATTATCGGTGATTTTAGTCGCCGCCATTCCACCCCGAATGTGCGTTATTCCCCCCGTGCATAATAGGTCTTATGCATGCATTTATCTGTATGTATAAATATATATATATATCAACATGTATATCAATATATATATCTATATATCTCTCACAATGAAAAGATTTGGCTTCTAACTGGACTTCATTGATTAAATACTGCTATGAAAAAGTGAGCTTTTAGAATTAAAGAATTTTTTATGGCTCTTGTGGATCCAGACTCCATATATAATTATCATTAACAGGCCTGCTGGAAGACAGCATTGTTTCCATAACTCAGTTCAGCTAACGTGATACAGAGCCTGATCTTCGGCAGATGGGAAAATGTAGCTTGCCTATTTCTACATTATTATTTATTTAAAAGGGTAGCTGAGCACATAGAGTGGCTAATCAGCCATTCATTCCCAGTGACATTTTAAGGACGCCCAAAGAGGCAACAATTTCTGTTAGCTAACATTTTTGCTTCATTAGCCTTTCGCCATAGCAAGCAACTAATACACCCACCAGTTTTTCCTCCCACTAATGTGATTAGCAGCAAACTCGTATGTACAAAAAACAGAACAAAGCTGCCTAAAAAAAAAAGGAAATGATTCAGCTTAGTCAGACTTAGCCCTTTCCCTACAGCAAATGCAGTCTGCCATTCACCCCATAAAATTAGTTATTATTATTACTTGTAAACAGTTCTACCCTGCCCTTCATTAAAAAAAAAAGTTCCTGTCATAGCAGCTGACATTGGAGGTAAAAATAATTAAAATCATAATAGTAAAAACATTTTAAAAGAAAACTATGCATACACAAATAAAACATTAAGAGAAGCTTGACTTACAAAATAATAAAAACAGCTGACCAAAAGCAGGCATCATAAGAGGAGAAAGAAAAAACAATTACCAAATAGTTAGTAAGGATAAATGTTTATTTAATACTGGGAGTGCATTAATTTATGTCCCAGGTAAGCAGTAGTCACAGGGAGAGCTAGGTAAAGTAAGGTCCTATACTGCAATCCACTTGCAACTCCCACTCCAACTTCATGGAACAATAGTAAAAAAGGCGATGGGAATTGGCATTGCATCAATACCACAACATCACTCCTGCTGCAACATCACGTCCTGCTGACATCATTGAGTTGGCAGAGTTTAATTTTGCAAAGAGCATAGTACTAGCCTGCTTAAAGGAATAAAAGTTTTATTAAAAAGAAAAACTATATAGAAAGAGAGAGGAGAGAGACCTAACTCACTGTTCTGTTATTCATTCATTCGATCTGTTGTGGAGGCAAGCAAGGAGGAACTATGCTCAAAGGAGCAGAGTCAATCCAAAGAGTCAATCAGGACATAGGAGGAAACTATTTCAAAAAATATCAGCAAGTTCCTAATCTAACTATGCTAAATACACATCTCCTCCGATGCCCCCTGTAAGACATTCTTCATATGTTTTTGAATCGTGCACACTACAGATCTTGCATATTCCAACAACTGCACCAAGGCAACACTCTATAACTCATCTGAAACTCCATGGTACAGTAGTCCCATAGCAGCATTTAAGGGAGCTTGATGGACAGCAGTGGAAGGGGAAAAAAGGGGGGGAAGTGCCTTCCATTAATGGAAAAATTAAAACTGGATCCAATACTTAAACTTAGATGCCCAAATAAGAGGCCAGGTACATATCTGTCTCTCTTTAAAATCATTCACAGTCACACCTAAATATAAATACTGGATTAATAAGTGGGCTAAACTGCCTTTGGATAGTTATGAACCTTTAGAACAATCTTCTTAAACAAATAGCTAAAGCCTAACAACATTTTTTCTCTTCAAGAGCACAAAGAAACTGAATAGAAAAGTTTCCCATTTGCATTAGAGAGCCAGTTTGGTGTAGTGGTTAGGAGTATTGACTTCTAATCTGGCATGCCAGGTTCCATTCTGCACTCCCCCATATGCAGCCAGCTGGGTGACCTTGGGCTCGCCATGGCACTGATAAAGCTGTTCTGACCGGGCAGTGATATCAGGGCTCTCTCAGCTTCACCTACCCCACAGGGTGTCTGTTGTGAGAAGAGGAATGGGAAGGCGACTGTAAACCGCTTTGAGCCTCCTTTGGGTAGGGAAAAGCGGCATATAAGAACCAACTCTTCTTCTTCTTTAAAAGTATAGGGATAGTTAAAAGGGAAGCATCTAAATTGGTTAATTAATAAAATCACAAATCACATGTAATCACAGATAAGGGAAAATGTGAATGAACCAAGCTTCTTGCCAGGATCATGATTACAAGCATTTTTGTACTGAGGATCACAGGTAAAAGTGTATGAATGCGGGTCACACACATTAATCCAAGGAGATAGATTCTGGGGGAGAGCAGTAGAACAAAGTTTGAGTCCAGAATAAGGTGACCAGATATCTGGCCCTGCAATGTGGCCGTCCCCCCCTCCCTCTTCCTCCCCCCCTCCCCCCGACCTTTAGAAGGGTGGCGGCGGAGCGGTGGCGGTGAAGGCGGCGGGGGGGCCCTCCCTCCTCCCTCTTCCCTCTTCCTCCCTCTCCCCGACCCTTAGAAGGGTGGTGGCAGTGCAGTGGTGGCGGTGGGGGGCAGCCAGACACATTCCACCCCCCAGGCTGTTTCACAGATATATAGATTTGATATGTCTGGGTGTGAAGATGATCACTGCATGGCAATTAGATCATTCATAGATCTGTTCAATAGGGCTTACTCCCTCAAAAGCAACCCTGCAAACTTAAAGGAATATCCATGTGCGGAAATAAAATTCCTTGGAATGCCTGATCCTAGGAACAAACAACAAGTGCGGGATGTTGTCCTTGGTTTGAGCCCTTTAAACGAGCAATCCTAACCTGGTCTATTCAGAATCCTGCTCAAGTCCTTTACAGGGAGCAAAGAAGGGCTCTGTCTATCAAAATACTGAAACCAGTCTTCTGATACATATAAAGTAGAATAATCACTTCAGAAACTAGGAAAATACATTATGTGGAAAAATCCTGTAAACCTGTGAAAGCAGCTTGCCAGATCTGCAGGTGAGTTTTGATCAACTGTAGAGAAATTTCCAGCAATAAGAATATAACAGCTCTTATTCCATTGGAGCAAACTGCAGCTCTCGTTCCTTTAAAAAATGCATTTTTATCTATATCCAGTGGCCACACCAACTCTATTCCTGCAAGAGCACAAGGTACAGAAAACTGTGGGATCAGATGCGTAAGGCACTCCTCGGCTTACACTAAAGTGGCTCTCACCCCATAGCCTCCCCACTAAAGTGGCTCTCACCGCATAGTGAAGGAGAGGGGCCTGTGACGCTTACTGGAATGACATGGCATACAGATCAAATTCTTTCTTCTGAACTTTCTGTCAGAATTCATGCTTGTTATGGATCATATGTACAAGAATCCATTTAAGAAACATCTCTTGTGCCAAAAGAATGATTACATGATTGTTCTCTGGAAACAGGGAAGCCATATGTCAAAAGTGGGGAGGGGGGAATTTCTTTTCCCTTTAAGAAAGTCAAACTCGGAAAGTTATTTTTTAAAATGTTACTGCTTTACTTGGATATTTGCCCTGTTCTCCATTCTCCCTTGGATGCCCATAGCTCTAAGGAACTGGGCTCTAGACCAGTGGTCCCCAACCAGCAGGCCGCAGCCCGGCACCGGGCCGCGAAGGCCTTGGCGCCGGGCCGAAGCTCCTTCTTCCCTCCCCCCCGAAGCGAGAAGCTCGCCAGGCCGCGAACAAATCGGCTGCCAAAGCGGCAGATTAGCTCGCGGCCCGGTAAGCTTCTTGTTTCGGGAGGGGAGGGAAGAGAAGCTTGCCGAGCCGCAAGCTAATCGGCCACTTTAGCGGCGAATTTGCTGGCGGCCCAGAGGGGCCGGGAGGGGGAGCCGCGGCCACCGGCATGGTGGTGGTGCAAACACGCATGCGCGGACTGCCACGCACGCGTGTTTGCGCCCCTACTGGGCACAAACGCACATGCGCGGCAGTCCGCGCATGGGCGTTTGCACTGGGGCTGCCGCGCGTGCGCGGGGCCCCAGGCCGCCCTCTCCCCCCACTCCACCGCAGTGGTCCGCAGCGGCCATAAAAGCTTAGCCACAAGACTATTGGTGTGCAGCAAAAGACCTCAACAATTTTAAAGTTTCCAGTCACAGAGGAAGCCAAGATTTCTCCAGTCAGCGTTTCTGCTGTAATGACATTTCCTTTCCAAACAACTCTTGCAGGTAAACACTCCTCTCAGGGCCTGGATACAACAACCTTCTTTTCTATTAGAAAAAAGGTAAGTTACAGAAAAAATATGTAACTATTTGAAGGTATAAACGTTTATCAAAGACATTCACACTTTTTAAACAGTCGACTAGTGACTGCATTTAACAGGATATTTAACAGTATTTCCTCTCACAGAAATCATATATTTATATCAAGAAAATACAAGTCAGAATGGAAAAAGGGTCTCTTTATCTTTTAAAAAAGCCACTATAGTGCCTCTAGAAGAGAATTTTAGTGAGATGTGGGGACAATTATCTCCTTGATACAGATCACTTCAATACTGCCTGTATAACCATCTACAACATTCCATTTTCTTTGGGAAGACTTTAGGCAATTCCGCACATCTGCCAATGTTGCTGGATGTCCGCAGCAGCTTGAACAGCTACAATTTGTAGTGGAATTTTAACATTTCACACAGTGCAGTTTATAGTGCAATATTCATGCACCCATAGCACTTTTTTTGGTAATGCATATGTTTCCAGTCTTGCAGGAATTGCAAACAAGGCGCTCTGAATTTGTGGCACTTCTGCCTGCCTCTGCCCATCAGTCAAAATGAAGAGCCAATGAAACGGCTCTTTCATGGCTCCGAAATGCCCCTTTATTTTATTTTTTAAAAATCCAAAAAAAAAAAAAAAAACATGGCAATGAATATGTGTTAATTCATTTCTTCTGTGCTACACGTGGAACTGTATTTCGTGGTAATTCCCCCCCACCCAATGGCTTTTTACACAAGGCTAAACCAGGGGTAGGTATTTAAATTTTGAAAGTTGAAAGTATAAAGTTAAATACCTTTGGCCGAATGAAAATCATGCTCATTTGTTCATTGCTTTATATGGTTTGTGTGGAGGGCGGGGAGGCATTCCTGTCTCCCGGAAGCTTGGGGATGGAAGTGGAGGAGGGACCTTCTTTCTAACGCTATTTTGAGAATGCATATGTCTTTTGCTGATGTATTGCAGGTTGTTCTTAGAAAAGCGCTTTTTTAAGGGGGAATCCAGTTTTTACCATTCTCCTCAAAGCGCTATAAAAAAGTGAATGTTGCAGGAGTGTTGCTGGAGTGCTGCGGTTTGTGTACGATGTCGTGCATGTCAAAAATGTAGCATTTACAAAGTGTTATAATACAGCTACATTTAAGTTTTGCGGAATGAACCTTTATTTAAATTTACTCACAAATTGTGTTTTGTTGCTAAGGGAATATGAATTCAGAACGAGGGAAAATTATAAGGGTGCTTTTCTCAAACAGAAGACAATGCATAGACTTCACATTGGGGATCTCTGATTTAGTAGCTGGCCACTGTTGTTTTTTGGCAGGGCTTCTGTACCTTTAACAGCTGCACAGCCAGCAGAAATTCAGCAGCTGAACCTATTCCAGGCATAAGGATATCAAAGAAGTTGGCAACCACCTCTATTTAACATACTTAATCTAATTCTTAATGTATCCCTGCAAAAATGCCTGATACTTTAAGTCAGAGAGCTACTAGCTCAGCATTTCATAGAGATCAGATCCTTCAGATGCTTCATCCAGATTTGCCACCATCTTCCCCCATTTAAAAAGCTCAACCTGGATGTTAGGTTGAACATTGCCATTTAGTTACTTGCAAACTTTGGTCTAAAAATTCTGGCAGTCCTTCCAGATCCCTTCATTCTTTTAAGAAATTCACTCACATGAATGGACAGTTATACACATACTTTATTCACAAAACATCTGTAATCGCAGAAAACCTCTCCATTTCCTTCTTAATTCTTGCATGAACACATGTGACACCACCTGTATTCCCCCAATATTGTTACCTTTTCACAACAAACTTCCTTCATTCTAGTACGTCCAATGTACCCAAGAACCATTCTTGAGCTTCATTATGATGGGAATGAGGGAACTGATAATGAGTAATGCCGCTCTGCATGTAGAGGGCACAGAGATGCCTTTTCTCCATCATGGTGCTTCTCCAGAGTGTGGGTTCTCACCGGCTCTAAGCAAGCAACGTAAGGAAAAATATTTGCCTTGTAAATGATGACACTGTCATATCTGGACAATCCCTGTCAACAAACAGAAAAAGTGCCTCTGAATTAATACCACCCAAACCCAGTTTGTATCATATAAAAACAAATTACATGACTGTCTTCTTCTATGGGAACTCAAAGTGACCAGACCCCTGCTGGAATTTGTCATCAGAGATGTTATCTATTTTATTTCTGAAATGACATAAATAAATGATATAATGATACTAACACATGCAAATGAGGTCAGGCACACCTGACCCCTCAGGCACAACCCCCCTACTCCTCATGCTTGTGATTTTGGAGTAGATGGTGCCTGGAAATAATCCTTGGAAATAAGATGAGCACATCCAGAGGAATGAAAGAAGTTGTGTTCTCCTTCTGAAAACCATTTTTCCAAAATGTCAAATTAACAAGCCATCAGCTAGGTAGCAATGCTGAATGAACTGGTACATGGCCAGAATGCACAACAGTACATGTCAGAATTTTTTTTTTTTTTTGCTGATGGCTCAATACTAAGAAACTAAGCTGACGAGAAAACACTGAGAAAAATAATTCCTCCAATATGTCAATAATTGCATCAAACATTTAAAGTAATTGTTAGCCTATCTATAATAGTCTGACAGCCACCAAAGGCTTGGATATAAACACTAATCAAATTAGCATTTATCTATTTGTGCCTGCAAATTTAACTTTAACCCTCAGTGCAAAACACCCATGTGCACAGCCATCACATTTAATGGCATTTCACACTTTACTGAACAAACTCATCAGCAACAGAAGGTTTGGCTTTTAGAAAACTGCCTGTACACTAATTTGTTTATAGTGTATTGTGCATCTGACAAAAAATCATAAAAGCATAAGTAGATGGTCATATCCCTTTTCTGTAAAATCTTAGTGAATTTTACATTTTATCATGTTGCAATTTCTTCCTTGATAAACTTTGATCTATTGGTTGCAAATTCTTCCTGCAAGGAGAGCAGGGAATACACAGCAGAAATACAAATATCCGGGGTAATCTCAGATAATTACTTGTTCTATGGATGACTTTAGTGCTTGAATTTTTGTTTTCCCTTAGGCCAACCCAAGTTATTACATGGTCTTTGTCTTGATGGAACAATGCTTATTTACAGAAGCAGGAGACAGGGTTGCCAGCTCTAGGCTGGGAAATACATGGAGATTTGGGGGATAGAGCATGAGGAGGGCAGAGTTTGGAGAGGGGAGGGACTTCAGTAGAATATAATTGCATAGAGTCCATCTTCCAGAGCAGCCATTTTCTCTAGGTGACCTGATCTAAATTGCCCAGATATCAGTTGTAATCCCAGGAAATCTTCATCTACCACCTGAGAGCTGGCAGTGCTAGCAGGAAATTCCCCAAGGGTTTATGGGTCGGTGAATGAAAACAACTGTATATGACCAAAGGCTGTTAAAATGAGAACAGTAAATGAGAACAACTATCAGTGCTGTGATGAGCCCAAGCTCACCCATTGGCTGTATGTAGAGGAGCTGGGAGTCAAACCCGGCTCGCTAGCTTAGAAGCCACCTCTCTTAACCACTACAACCAAGCTGGCTTTTAAAGCAAAAACTTTAAAGCAAAAATTTGCTTAGCTGCTGGTACATACAAAGACATCATAAGTTCCTGTTGCTTTATAGCCTTGTCAGAAGGCAGAAAGCTGCAATGGGGCAGAGGGAAAACACGGGAGGGGTCTCCCCATGAGGAGGACTGCAAATGTGATATTTACCATCCCCTATTTGCCAGCAGGAAGCCATTCACATTTTACCCCTCTGTCCAGAAATGGCAGTAAAGAACTCTGGTGTGGAACTGCTTGAGCAGTTTAAAACAAGTAGAAAACCTGGATCTGATAATTATTTGTTTGTCAGCAGTAGTATCTGCTTTGAATCTCCATGAGTTTCAGGGCCATCCAGAGTGAAACCCTGGGAGTTGACTGATATCTGGTAGTGACAACAAATCCTATGATAACCAGCAAACCAGGGGTTTCTGCAACTGGGTAAAGCACAGCTTTGATAGATGGACTAGATAGAAAATTCTTCAACTTTTCTCCCAAAAACTATCTTCTTAGTCTTAGAGTAGTTGATACATAACAATTATCTTTTATAGAAATTGCTAAACCTATGCAACATACTCATGCAGCTGACTAGAGTAAGAGACCATGTCATCAGCATACAGGAGAACGGATATTTATTTTTTACCAAGTCAGAATGGGTAATTTGTGACTAACCATTAGGGTGGATCCTTGGAGGAATTTCCACTAATGGAAGGAAAGTCATTATAGCAGATTCATCCTTCATGCTGCTTCTGGGGGTCCCTTGTTCTTCAGAAGCCGAATTCTGTGTTGGTAGGCAATCCTGCACCAGTGCAGGGGACGAGCAATGAAAACAGCAAGTAAGAATGGGGCTTCAGGACACCACCCCCATTTTCCTCCCCCATGCTTGTTCCTGAAAAGTGATTTTTCTTGCTTGCATAGAAGCAGCCTCTGATTAGCCATGCATACAAATTTGAAACCGTAACCAAAGGGATTGTTATTTATTTTAGAGTCCTCTCTTGGGTTGAAATTCCGTCTGCACTGCACAGTCACAGGCCTCATGCAATAGCGACAGGCCTCATCTGCTACTTGTACATCATACAGCAGATAGACAGAAGTTATATCAAGGGACTCATTCCAAGAAATCTCATCAGAAATTAAAGGTCATGTAACCAGCAAGGACTATTGTGTTCATTAAAACTGCAGCTATATTTATTCCTGCTGCTCTGCCACAGCATTAGGTCTTTATTTTACAATTTTATTTAAGGTTACAGATGATGTATTTACACAGACAGAGGCTACAACACCAAACAGCTAGAGAGGGAATAATAGGAAACAGCATCTGTTGCCAGAGATGTTCTGAAATGTTTAATGTTGCCAAATATACAGCAGAACAAACTAGCTAGCTCTGATCTGGATAACCCAGGCAAGCCCAATCCTATCAGATCTCAGACACTAAGCAGGGCTGACCCTGGCCAGTATGTGGATGGGAGACCTCCAAGAATCTGGGGGATAGGAGTCATGATGTGGAGCCAGGAAAGGGCAAACCCACCTCCAAACGTCACTTGCCTGACTGCCAGACAATCCTCGGATTTTCTGGCTATATTACACAAACCATAAGATAGATCATACAGACTAGCATGTTTTCCTTTTAAATTTGTCTTTCCTGTTTACCAACTAGATTCAAGTCTAGTAAAAATATCTGTGGCTAAGCCAGGCTTTCTCAACCAAGATTTCATAAAACCCTAAGGTTTCTTGACAGCCCTGGAAATGTTTCTCGCACAGGTGGGAGTTAATTATTTTTTTTATATTTTTAAGTTTGTTAAACATTTATCAGGTGACTGCCCTCCCTAAATGGCCAGTGATGGGCCTAGAGGGGTGGGAAAGGGAGGGTCCCTGGCTGGGCGCATGCACAGCTATGCTTCCCAACTATATTCTGCATGATTGCACCACACCTGGGGTTACTTGGAGCCTGAAGAATGTTTCAGGGGTTTCTCAATGATTAAAAATTTGAGAAAGTCTAGGCATGCTATGGCTGGCTACAGTCTGCAGTCAGAATTGTCCAAAGTATGGAAATCTGAGGTGTGTTTTTTTATGAAACTAAGAAGCTATATTAATGTTTTTTCTCATAGCTTTCTTGTATAACAAATATGTGGCTTAGTTCCCACTAATGCATTTTTGCATAAATGCATAAAGTGTTCTTTAAAAGTCTTTAAATATGCACGTGAATCCGAATTGTTTTCCTCATTTTAGATCATTTAAATTTTCAATACTGAAATATTTATTTATAACCTTCAAATAAGTATGGGAATTGTATCCTGAGAAGCTAATAGATAGTGTATATTACTTCTTTTGTCACTCTCTGGATAAAACATGTGATGCATTCTCATTTAAAAAATTGTCTCAAATTTAGGAACATGGGAAACTCTCTTATTTATACACAAGTCTTGATGAATATCTCAGTCTGAAGGTTTCCAAGACTGCTGCCATTTTGAATATTACCCGTGATGACATGCTTATTTGTGGTCCATCCTATTTTAGGTGTTGGTATACCCCTAGTGTCCCTATAGAATAAAGCAAATTTGAAAGTACTATGTTTTCATTGGATATCAGATAAAAAAGCTACTGATTTCATTTTAACCAACCATTCTTTATGTGTTGGACCAAGGTCATTACAGTTCAATGAAACAATATGCTGAAGGATCAGAAAAACAGATCATGAGTATTATACAAGATTTCTGTCCCACTTAAGTGCAGAATCTTCCTCTGGTAGAACAAAGGTTCTTCCAACAAGAACCAATGTGGTGCAGTGGTTAAAGCGTGGAAGACTCTCATCTGGAGAACCATGTTTTTGATTCTCCATTCCTCCACATGCAGCCAACTGGGCTCGTCACAGTCTTCTCAGAGCTCTGTAGGCCCCACCTACCTCACAGAGTGTCTATTGTGGAGAGAGGAACAAAGTTGTTTATAAGCTGCTTTGGGACTCCTTCGGGAAGTGAAAAGCAGGGTGTAAAAACCAACTTCTTCTTCTGGAGGAAAACAGTTACCAGTTTCCACCAAAGGAAAGCTCTTCATTTAGTTCATCAGTGTATATCCCACAAATGAATAATGAGTATATCCCAAACCAAATCTCACAAAGATTAATGGAAAACAGGATTCTGTGCTGGCAAATTTTTAAGAACGTAAACAGGCTCAAAGCACCAAGCTGCTTAAAAGAGTAAAATCATTTTATTAAAAGGAGAAACAAACTTTGTATAGAAAAAGGAGAGGGAGGTCTAACTGTTCTGTCCTGCATTCATTCAGTCTGTTCTGCAAGCAAGCATGGAGGAAGTGTGCTCAAAAGAGAAGGAAGTCTCTGATGAGACAATCAAGACATAGGAGGAGACTATTTGAAAAATATCAGGAATTTCCAGGCCTAATTATGCTAAATACAAATTTCCTCCAATGCCCCCATATGACATTCTTCATATGGAGAATCATAGAATGTTGGAAGGGACGTCATCTAGTCCAACCCCTGCACAATTCAGGAAATTTACAACTACCTGCCCATCCACAATTTCATGCCCAGATGATGGTCCTCCCAAGAAAATCAGAATCCCTGCCCAGACTGGCCTGGGGGAAATTTGCCTCCCAACCCCAAAGTGGTAATCACCATTTCCCTGGGCATGCAAGGAAAGGCCACAAGAGCCAAGCACAGACTCAGTGCTTTCTGCCCACCCACACGCAAACTGCCTATGTTTACAGTCACATTCACAATCCGCTTAAATTGACAGAAGTTTTGAATCAGTCACACTATAGATCTTGGATATCCTAACATTCTGAATTAGCAAGTCCTTGGTATCTGCAATATGCCTTTGAATCTTTGAATCTTGAATGAAAGTCTGAAATCTGGGGAGGTTTCTTAGCTTTCAAGATTAAATATACATGTGAACTTGAAGGATAGAATGGAGAGGGAAGCTGCTCTGCAGGGAATGAGAAATGTCTAGAGATGTTAGTTTTAACACTTAACTTCTCACTTCTTTAATAACAGTGGGAGGAACAACTGAATTTCACAACCAACCAGCCACATTTGCTAATGACCAGCTCCTGTTGTGTGGAGCTTGTTCTTCTTGTTTGTCACTTAAAACTTGTTATATTGTATTAGCCTAATGTTGCTGAACACTAACTCAATAGTGATTTTTAAAATTGATATCCTGAATTTGTTTATTATATTTCCTGCTATTAGAAGAATTAACCTTTGGTTGATGCATTCAGCAATCCAAACTAAATGCTATTGAAGAAAAACATTGTCAGTGCTATTTTGTGATGGAAAATGTCTTTATGCCATAGCTAAATTACAGAGCTACTGTTACTGGGCAATATGTGATTTCCTGTGTAGGAGATCCTGTCTTTTACTTTATAAAGTAATTAATGATGGATATACTGAAATGACTGGGGAAGGCACTGGCAAACCACCCCATATTGAGTCTGCTATGAAAACGCTAGAGGGTGTCACCCCAAAGGTCAGAAATGACCCGGTGCTTGCACAGAGGATACCTTTACCTTTACACTGAAATGCATTTAGCATGCACATAAGTAATATACCACTTCTAGCTAAACTTTTTCCTCAGAACTTCTACTTATGGCAGCACTGGAAGAATTAAGCAGAATGGAAAGGGTGTCCTTCAGGGTTCATTGGAGGAGATGCATAGTTAGCATAGTTAGGATAGAATTTTCCACATGATTTTAAGATTATCTTCCTCAGTGTCCTGATTGGCTCAAAGAAGACTTCCTGCTTTTTGAAGTCTTTGAAGGGAGGAGTGTACTTCCTCCCTGCCTGTCTTCAGAACAGTTGAACTATAGAAGAATGACTGCAGACAATATTTAGTTAGTTAGGTCTCTTCTCTCCTCTTTCTATTCATAATTCCTAATAAAGCTATTTTATTTTTAGGTGACCTGGTGCATAGCTACTTCACATATTTAAACTTTGACAACAAAGAGTGTTTGAAAGAAGTAAGAACAGGGCCGGTTTATCCGTGTAGTACTTGTAGCATGTACTACGGGTCCCACGCTTCCAGGGCTGCCATGCTCTGCCTTCTCCCCCCATGGATCAGGGCCATAGCTCTCCCTCCCTTTCCCCTCTCTAAGGACATTTGGAGTGGCACCCCTTTCCACTGTGGGGGGTCCTTCTACCCCACAGTCTGGCTGCTCCTGCCACAATTGTACTCTGCTAGGACCCTGCGAATCCTTAAACTGACTCTGGTGCTACAGACCCCATGAAACCTTGAACCACTCCTGAATATGAACTCTCACCAGGTATGGGCTAATATATAGAACATGACCCACATTCAGATCACTACTAAGCTTTGCCCTAGGGCAAATCACTGTTCTTTCATACTAACTGGCCTCACAGATCAATGGAAATAAACATGAAATATAAGCAATGTGGTGGTAATCCAATATCACTTACTTGGGAATAAGTACTATTTGAATCTAGGGAAGTTTACCTGCAGGTAACTATGCAGAGGAGATCAGGGAAGTTTATACAATGTAGAAATTATAGATAAAAGTTTTCATATAAACCCCTACATTCACAAGATGAAAGCGGTAAACAAAATGTAATTGGATTCTAAGTGCTAGCTATAGGCCTTTTATCTGATAGGTATGGATACTCACAACTGGACAATGCCTTTCTTCTTCATGGTTGCTAGGATTTGAAGGAGAGACAAGAATTCTCCAGGTTGGAACATGGCAGTAAATCTACAAGCAGGAGCATTTAGGAAACTGTTATTCCCTTTGAGAGTTAATCGTATCTTCCAATTAGGCCTCTCACTTTCAAGTTTAAGTCTGACTCCCTCCCAGCTCTCTTGAGATACAGCATAATGATAGTCTTCTCTCTATACCAATCCCAGAAGACTGCAGGGACTGAGAAAGGGTATTCAAAGGGCATCCTGGTCTCTCCTGGTTTGGTGTCTGGTTTCCTTATGTCACTCTCTCCCTCCCAGCTCTCTTCTGATATGGCTTAATGATGGTTTCTTTTGATGCCTCATTGCAGGAGACCACAATGAGTGGCTGATTTTTCATTCAGTCTCTCTTGGTTAGTGCTTGTTTGGATGTTCACATTTTCTCAAGACTAGCAGTGCCATCCAGAGAACATTTTCCTGGGAGTAAGCTTGATTTCATAAACTTCAGCAGGATTATGAGCAGACATGTTTAAGCTTGCTGTCTAGAAACATGAAAAACAGATGTCCAGTCTCTTTAGTAGAGACTCAACATATGGAAATGAAGTTTTTCATGGCATTGACATAAATAACATCACTCGGTAAATAATATCCCATTAAACCTCCATTAAAAGAGCAGGACATCTTCTTTTCCAACAATCAGCAACCCTATTTCTTCAAACAGAAGTGGCTGCTTTTTTATTTTCCTTCCCACCCCCACCCCCCACAGCTGCCTGTGACTCTGGAACAGGCATTGTTGGAAGAAGGGGGGACCATCAACAGACAAAAAACCAGGAAGCTTTGTGGTCTGCAGAGAGGAAAAGTGGGAGAGATAGGAGGTAAAGAGTAGTAGGATATAGGTAATAGTAGTAGGCTATGACACAGTGTGTGTGCTTCTTAAGAATATCAGCTAAAAATTATGTTACAACAAAGTAACAATGAGTAAACAGCTAGTATAATTCACAAATCTGGGTGCTTCTCTGATTTCCACATGCTGTGATTCTGTGTATTTGAAATTCATTTAGATTTAAAATAACCAATGAATCTCTTATATAAAGAATTAAGGACAATTATGAACTTTATTATATTTTGCCTCATTTGGGTGATTCTAAAAAATAATAGTGGTTTCCAACTCATAATAATAGTGGTTTCCTGGCTAAATACAACATACTAGCTATGTAAGGAACCAATAAGCAATATATATTTAAACAGATTTTCTCTCCAATTTTGTTCTGAGCAGTTCTTCTGAAATGCTTTTTCCCTCTTGGGAATGGATTTTCCAGGGCTTTATCTTGGAAGAGTTCTTTGCATATTTTTAACTATTCCCTTGACTACCAGCTGATACTATACTCACCTTTTACTGTGATGGGGATTTGTTGATTATTTTCTTCTAGGCAGAATCATCATCAGATTGGGTGGGAGAGTAACAGTTGGTAGGACAATCTTGATCAGCACCAGCCATCCAAAGTACAGGATTAATTCCTCTATCAAGTCTTGTGAGGCTTGTTCTTTTTATTCAATCATCCCTTACATAAAAACGTATTCAGAGTATGCTTGCACTCCACAGGAGGGGTTGTGTACTGAACACACTTTTGTGCTTGTTTTTTTTAATTGATATTTATTTTTTAGAAGAACAGATATCGTAATTAGAGCAGAGAACAAGATAACTGAGGAGGCTAGAGCAAGTTCCATAGGACACAAATACAGAAGGTAACAAAACTGCAAATAAATACAGAATAACAGTGTCTTTGCATAGATCAAAACTGAACACCATGTGGCACCAGCGTATTGTGTGAATTGGCACACAGCATACACACAGATCCACATGTTAGACCCAAAGGTTGCAGCTGAAAAAATATATCCAAAAATTTCAAAAGGGGAACTTTAGAAGCAGATGTTAGCAAGAACAGCAACTAGCTATTTTTCCCCAGTCAAGCCATGCTGTAGAGTGAGTGAGTGAGTGAGTGAGTGAGTGAGTGAGTGAGTGAGTGAGTGAGTGTGTGTGTGTGTTTTAAAGGGGAAGGCTGAGTTATATGATCTGTCTTGGCATGCCATATCCTGTCATCCCAGACTGGGAGGCACCCTTGTTGCTCCCCATTTGCAGGCCAATGACATTCTGTCCTTGACGAAGTTGCTCCTCTGAAAATCCTCTCCGGTTCTTTTGTGCTTTCCTGTAAAGATGGGTTGTACAGGTAACACATACATAATTACTTATCGTTTTTGTGCATTGCTTTGAGTGCTTAGGTAAGTTGTGCAAGCAACTACAATGATATAAAAATTAAATAAAGAAAAGGACCTCTTTTAGGCACAAAAAATTGCTGACCATTTACATATTATGTACTTCCTCACCCTGACCATCTTGTTCAAATATGGGGAAAGTAGGCTGTTATATAATTGCATAAGTACTGCGCTCTAGCTTGAGCATTTATAGTTCTGTAGTCATGGTTATTTCTACTGTACCCAAACGTAAGGGCGAAGAACTTCACAGACATTAGAATAACATTCTGATCTCTTTCAGGAATAGTTCCCACCCATCCTAGAGATCAGAATACCAGATCTCTTTGGAATGCTATTGTGGATACATTAGACAGACCCACAAAATAGGTAGTCAAATCAATAGAAAGCATTTTTAGTGGCCAAAGTCTTAAGTAATTGGCTACCATCCAGCAAAACACTTAAGTGGCTGCCCAAATGATCTGCTAGATTAAGACAAGAATGTACAAGACTGAACACCATTGTTCTAGAAACTGATCTTTTACAACAATCATAAAGTAACCAGCACAGTCAAGAATTCTTCAGGAAAAAAATAGAGCTATATTCAATTTATTCTGGGGTTGGTATTCTTTACTGGCATTGCATTCCAGTCAGGTAACGAAGTGTCCCATTGTGGAAAGACTCCACTTTGAAAATCACCTCATACAAGAACTGTTGGATATAAGGCTTCTTTGAAGAACCCTAGATGGGTGTAAATAGCTTGCTGGATTTTGCCTAGGAAAATGATTTCTTTTACCTGCCATCATTGGAATTTCTACTCATGTCTATAGACCGAAAAGCCTGCATTCTGCATCTCTTCACATTTTCAATCAATGTGAATAGAGAGAATATTTCCTTAGGTTTCAAAATTTGTAGTCCCTGTAAAGAGATGGCTCTGAATCCAAAGGATTATAGCATAAGTCATCAGATGGTAGTGACTGTTGCTTTATTTTGAGCCAAAGGCACAAGCCTGAGGGTACCATTTACTTTTCAATTTCTAGATTTCCCCCCATCCTTTGAAAAACTTTGCTTTGTCACTTGGTTCCTGATCCTCTTTGAAATCATAGTTTCCCCTGTAGTATATTTATATACATTTGTTCTTCTTATCGAACTTTAAGTCTGTTGTATGATTGATTTTAATCTGTACTTTTATACTTTTTTAGTGGACAGTCCATGACCACAAATAAAACTGATGAGATCATAGTGGAATATGGGACAAAGCAGGCAAGATTTCCAGCACACTTTCCTTAATAAACAGTGGCCACAATAGCCTGCTGCTTTCCTGAATGGCAAAAAGAAAAAAGGTGCAAGGAAGGTAAATTTGGAACCAATGCATGATGTTATGTACTCTGTCACATCCTTTCTTCTAATTCCTTGTTTTCCCCTCAAAAGAAACTGCTATTATTATGTGAAAACTATATTATTATTATTATTATTATTATTATTATTATTATTATTATTATTATTATTATTAGATTTAGATTTAGATTTAGATTTAGATTTAGATTTAGATTTAGATTTAGATTTAATTTAGATTTATAACCCGCCGCTCCCCTGAGGCTCGCGGCAGGTGACAACATGTAAAACCCCCATAAAACCCCTAATACATAAAAACACCTAAAACAATCCCCAATTCCCCAACCCACCCCACCCGATGGTGGCGGAACTATCTGGAAACCAGGAGTCACTGCTGATGTAGAAGGGGGGGGCGATCTAAAAAGGGGAGGCACCAACTTCAGCCATAAGCCTGGCGGAAGAGCTCCATTTTGCAGACCCTGCGGAAGGATGGCAAATCCCGCAGGGCCCACAGCTTCTCCGGGAGCTCATTCAACCAGGCGGGGGCCAGGACCGAAAAGGCCCTTGCCCTGGTCAAGGCCAGACGTGCTTCCTGGGGGCTAGGAACCACCAGTAAATTAGTCCCCACCGAGCGTAACGCCCGGCAGGGGGCATAAGGCGCCAGGCAGTCCCTCAAGTATGTGGGTCCCAGACTGTGGAGGGCCTTAAAGGTTAAAACCAAAACCTTGAACCTGATCTGGCTAGCAATCGGTAGCCAATGCAGCTGCCTCAGCACAGGATGGACATGGGCTTAGAAAGGCCCTTTAAAACAAGGCTAGGAAACATTCATGCCCACATCTGTAAAAAACTTCACTCATATTAATAGATTCAGTTGGGTAGCTGGGTTGGTCTGAAGCAGCAGAACAAAGTATGAGTCCAATGGCACCTACCTTTAAGACCAGCAAAGTTTTATTCAAGGCATAAGCTTGATCTTAAGTGTGCCACTGGACTCAAATTTTGTTTCACTCATATTAAAACATTTAAAGAATAAAATCACAAAGCTTCCCATTGCCTTGAATTTCATTTTCACATGAAATACAGAATACGTAATTCTATATGCTCTATGTAGCTAGCTAAGTTGTTTTGAGTCATAATCATTCTCTGCCAGCTCAGGCAACTGACTTATGCTTCTCACTCGGTATGATAAAGGAACACATTAGTTGGTATTAAGAGCCTAGTCACAAAGGCATTCAGCACTGAGGAAAAAATCAGAGTGATAGTAGGCATGCCAACCTTTCACTGGCAAATGAAGGCAGGTATGAAGGGCAGGGCTTATTTTATGTATTTACTTATTTTTAAATGTATACCCTGCCCTTCTCCAGAGGCTCAGGACAGCTTACAGAACATTTAAATACATCAATGAGGAACTTCGATGGTTGCTGAACTGAGGAAAGTCATATGAGCTCGTAGAGAATTTGTTTTCCGGGTGGACTTTCAAACAGAGAAGCCAGCATCTCAATGTTATTTCTAGGCTTCAACCGTAGGCCTGGCAGAACTAGAGATGCCAATCCCACAATGGGATATGGGGGTCTCCTAGAATTACAGGTCCACACTAAATAGATCAGTTCCCCTGAAGAAAAGGACTGCTTTGGAGACTGGACTCCCTAGCATTATACAACACTGAGGCCCCTCCCTGTCCCAAATCCTACCCACTCCCAGCTCTATCCCAAAAGTCTCCAGATATTTCCTAACCCAGAGATGGCAACCCTAGTGGAACTGCTCCATTTTATAGGCCTCCTGTAGAACTGGTTAAGGTCCCACAGGGAACTGGTTAAGGTCAACTTAATCACATTGGGGTCACTTTGGGTCTCTGAACAAGTTCTAGCAGCTAGATCTTGATGGTCTTTTTTGGGGGGGGGGTACTAGAAGAGACTGCCCCATAGTTATGAGGGTGCTAGACCATTTAGGGCTTTAAAGGATAACGCCAAAATCTTGAACCTTATCCAGTCTCCAATATGGAGCCAGTGCAGGTGCTTTCTGGACCATCTGGAGTTTCCAGAGAAACTTCAATGGCAGTCCTGTATAGAGTGAGTTATCTAGTCTCAGGGGAATGTGATTTCTGGTGATGTTCAGAAATTCCCCCAATCACTATGGACTTTGTAACAGAGATTAGAGGAATTCCTAGAGTAACATGGATAATGTGACCACTTCTGGATGGATGGTCAAGGGATTGGTTTGTGATTTCTCCCCATTTTAATCTTTAAAATATCTAAGAACAAACCTTTAATTCTGGTTTAAATAGAGCAACTAGGGTGTAAACTGCACGTAACTTTTATTCCAACCCCAGGTCGATTCAGTCCCTGCCCTCTACACAGAATGCGATTTCCGTATTGATTTGGGGCAATTTAAATTTTCCTTCTGCAGGAAGAAGGATTGATCCGGAGTGACCCTACCTGTATTGTGCAATATCTTAGAGTGCTTTTAATGCTCAATATATTTTTAAATCACATTGTTTTGAAGCTGGGATCTCCTCCGTGGTAGAGAACCCATGATTGGCCACAGATGGTCATGTGACAAACTTGCCTTAAAGGAGAAGCCCCTAATTTCTCTCAACTTCTGTTGGTCTTGGATATTTTTCTGCCTTCTTCGATCCTCTCCCCCCCCCTTCAAGAAAACAAAGAAAGAGTCTCCATTTGCCCCCCCCCTCTTCTGAGCCTCCCTAACCACGTGCAGAACACTTTCCTGTTTCAATGGGGAGGGGGAGAGGAAGACCCGAGTTCAAATCGATCTGAATTCAACAGGATTGACAATGGAATAAACAAAGTAAGTGCAGATTGCCTAGGATGCCAAGAAAATATTTGAAAGTATTCCTGAAAAAATGCCCTAAATCCACATGTCCCATAAGGTTGAAAATGGGTTTCTTGAAAATAACACCTTTAACATGTATCTTAAAATTATTATCATGGTAATACCATCCTTACCTGTGAAACCAGGATGGATCCCCTCTATAACATCCATCATCCCTTGTGACAGCCTCACTGCCCAAAGCCAATAAAGTTCTTTGCACAGCTGCCATATCTTTTCCTACAAAAGCAGAAAAACACATTAATGTATTTGAAATCATTCAGTTATATATTCAGCAGAACCATGGATACCAATTTCATCTCAGAACTAATTACTTCATTGTTTTCTTTGTCTTGAGGTACATTTTTCAACTCCACTTGGCAAAATGCTCCATTGTTTACATGGAGTCACATAGTGCTCTTGAAGCTGGCAAAGTGGACAGTGATAGGGCATTTGGGAAACAGCCATTTGCCACCTCTCCTTGCTCATGGCTCTGTTACAGCCATACTTATTTTGTTGTAAATGGTATATTCTGTTGTGAGGACCTGGGGCCTTAGCTCAGAATCTGAGCTAGCATACCCTACAGCACCCTGGGATTTCTTGACAGCCAGGGCAACAATCTCAAAATCAAAATACTCTGTTAATACAATCCCAATTAGAACTATGCTTATCTTCAATGGGTGAAAGCTTACCCTGTAAAAGTACTAGAGAAATGCTAAATATTATTGTTAAATGTAATTCTTATTTATCTGCTTGGGGTCCTTATGGATGCCCTGGCCTTCTCCCGAATATTGACAAAACCATCACCTTTCAGGTCATGCTATCTAATATATGAATTTTCCCAATACTGGGTAAATTGGGCCCAGAGCTGCTCGTCAAGGTCACAGGCAAAGATAATTGTTACCTGCCCTCTTGTTACCTACCTCTTGTATAGCAGACAGCACAGCACAACCATCTCTGACAGTTGAAAATGGCTAGCAATGCTGTTAGATTCATTCTAATCTACAAACTCAAATTTCCTGATCAAATGAAGATAAAGCAGTATATGAAACAACCTCCACTTCTGTTTATATTAAAAATACCATTTCATAAGTGTGATGATTTTAAACAAAAATCATTGAAACATTTCCTCCATGCAGCAGCTATTGATCAACGTTTCTTGTTTCCCTGATGACTACTGATTCATTTCCTGCCTCAACTAATCCATGAGGGCAAAGCAGAAATTGTTTTTGTGAGGACACAGAGGCTGTTTCCTACCTCCTGAGGCACTGCCTTTGGCTACAGGTCTCTCACTTCTCCTTGCCCATCATAATTTCATATCTACCAAAGTGACTACCTTGTACAAGTCATTTTAGATAAGTGAGCAGACAAGCCCACAGGCTGACAGTATATAAATTAAAACACAAACTAGACAGGAAGAGTGAAGAAAATGCTAAACTGAACTGTAGGCAGAGATGAGAAATAGAAAATAATCTCAAATAAGGAAGAAAGCTTGCATTGGCTATAAGAAATTGGTTTTGTTGTTTTGTTTTCGGGTGAGGTACAAGAATTTATCCTGACTCAAGCACACATCTTAGACAGCTGTTGCACACATCCTTTCCCTCAACATGGAGATTAACTCCATGTGAGAAAAATGTCATGCGTGAAGTAGGCCTTAATGCGGCTACTTTTCTGGAAGATGTTCATAACTATTTAGTAAACGGCATTTGAAACAATTCACCATGCAGTGGATTAGAATGATTATGTAATTTGACCCTACATGGTGGTGAAGGGAGAGGAAAGGCCCGCGGAGGAAATCAAATTAAGGATGAAGTGAGAGGCAGTATTATCTGGCTGATTATCCAAATGAAAATGAAAGATGCAAACAGACCTGAATTCAAAAAAACAAACAAGAAGGAATGCCAGAATGTTTAGTCTTCCTTCAGTTCAGCATTTCATCATACCCATAAACCTGCCTTATACTAAGTCAAACTACTAGTCTATCAAAAGGCAGCATTGTCGGCTCTGTTTGGCAGCAGATTTCCAAACTCTGAAGCAGAGGCCTTTCACATCACTCACTACCTAATCCTTTCGACTGCAGACGCTGGGGACTGAATCTTGTGAAGCAGATGCTCTTTCTTCAGTCCCTCTTCCACGGTGCCATAGCTCCACAGAGAAGCCAGTCCCCAGGTGCGATCTGGGATTCTCCAGGGATTTCCCAACCCAGAGCTGGCAACCCTACACTCAACCCAAATGGTTGACATGCATAAGAATCTGTATTTGGCCATCCTTATGTTTTCTTTAACATTGAAAAGCAGTCACTAGGAGGGAGGCTAGTTTACATGGGGTCAGGAAGCTGACATCACTTACTCAATAGAAGTAGCATCTTCTGGGTAGTGGCTTCTTAGAGCTTACAGCAGTTAGTTGTGTCTATCTTTTCTAATTGTTCCAAGAAGTAAGTCTACCAGTGAAAAATAGAGTTACCAACTTTGGGTTGGAGATCTGGGGGTGAAGCCTGAGGAGGGTGAGGTTTGAGGAGGGGAGGGAAGTTAGCAGGGTATAATGCCATAGAGACCACCCTCAAAAGCAACCATTTTATCAAGAGGAACTGATCTTGGTCACCTCAAGATCAAATTAAATAGTGAGAGATCTCCAGATAGTGAAAAGCTACATGTGAGGGAGGGTTTAACTGCCTTAAAGTAGTGGCATGACTTTAAGCCAAGTCTATTTTGGAGGCGCTTTTTAATGTTTAACAGGTTGAGATATTTGATCAGAGTACTCCCACATAATTTCTTTTCCGACAGCTAAACTGCTGTTAAAGAATGATCCCTAAACTAGTATAGAATAAGGCCACATACAAGTTCTATGTGTTACTATTAACTGCCAAGCTAAATGTGGCAGGGGGGTATATATTTATTACATGGCTTTCCTTTCCTTTCCTTTCCTTTCCTTTCTTTTCTTTTTTTTTTTACAGAAAATGGAGCATACAGGGCCTATTCTGCAAACAACAGATAATGCACTTTCAATGCACGTTCATAGATTTTCCTGTTCTGCACAGGAAAATCCAGCTGCCAAAGCACATTGGAAGTGCATTATCCTATGTGTACGGAATGGGCCCAAGTGAGAGAAATAAATTCTTTCTTCAGTCCCTCCTTAGTTGCTTGCACTCTCTTGCATTAGGCATTTCTTAATACTCAAACTTCACTCACAGTGGTGGAGACAGGCTGGGAGAAAAATGCTTCAAATAAAAACATTAATGCGATGTTAAGTAGAGTTACACCCAAGTTCATTGAAGTCAATGGGCATACAAGGGTTAACTCTGCTTATGTTTCCACTGAGAGTAAAGAGAGTAAAGAGAAATTGCACTGAGTTCAATTTAGGCTTGTGGACACTGGCAGATAGGGTTGTCAGTTCTGAGTTTGGAAAAATCTGGAAACTTTGGGGGTGGAGCCTGCAGAGAGCAGGGCTTGGGAAGGGGAGTGACTTCAATGGGGTATAATGCTATATAGTCTGCCTTCTAAGAGGCTATTTTTTCCAGGGGAACAGATCTCTGTTCCCTAGGGATGAGCGTAAATCTGGGGGCTCCCCAGGTTCCACCTGGAGGCTGGCATCCCTACTGGCAGACGGTTAGAAAAAAATGTTTTCTAAAAACACAAAATGTTATATAGGTGTTGGAATTAATACACAGATGGAAGCCACTATTTGAAAAGGGCCACCTGTTCTTAAATTGACATAACATTTTGGTTCCCACTTTGGAAATGGTGGACAAAATAATGGAGCCCACCCAGAGAACTGTGTAAATAAGCAGGTCATATTGACCATATTTCCAGTTGGTATGTTGTACAATAGCTGGAGTTTAGACCTGCTGAATCCACCCAGCAGCTGCAGGGCAGCTTGCATATCGCCTCAGTTCATTTGTTGTATAAGTGTAGGAGGAATAATTGGCAACAGAAGCATGACACAGGTGGGTCTCTACCCAAAGCAAAGCATCAGTTGTGACAGCAAACAGTAACATAAAGCAGTGTAGAAACAACATGAGCACAAACCTCAGACCTCTTGTTAAAACCCAAGGTGGGCCAAGGCTATATCCCCACTCCAACAAGGAAATCCTGTAACCAACAAACTATGATGCAGGCCCCAAAGCTGGAATAAGGCCAAGAAGAGTTGACTCTAAACCCAGAAGAAATGTAAACATTGGAGCGTGGATTCCCCCTTTTACTTCTCTAATTATGGGTGGAAACTGGCCCCACTTGAGCATAGGCAAAGTTTTAGCCTTGGAAGTCAGCTTTTTATATTACCACATTTTGGGTTTTATGCCAAAACGACTATTTTTGCTATAGCAGCCATCTTCTTGATTTTTGTGTATTCCTGCCAGAGTGATTTAATTTAATCATGACTTAGCACAAAAGATTCCATTAACTACTGGGGGGAAAAGAAATACCTCAGAGAAGATAACAAATCACTTAGAAAAACATGGTAGAGAGTCAACGCAAACAAGAGAGACAGATAATGCCATTAGGGATTTTTCCCCCTGAGAGAAATGCACGATTAACACTCATCTGTGTAGCATAAGACAAAGAATGCAACTGCCACATCATTGACAGCTCATGTATACAAAGAAATGTACCTTCCCATAAATCCACCGTCTGGAAAATATCTGTTGTTCTTACTCCATAAATTTCTGCAGCTTTCAAGAACTGAGAAATTTGCTCCATTTGTTTGAAAGCCATCTTTGATTCTGAGATCTTGGGAATGGGTTCTTTCCCCCTTGGATGTAAACTGTTTATTAACTTGCACAGCAGCTGGGACATTGAAGACCGAAGGAGAATTGAAAGGGGAAAACAATCAATTAGTTCCAGTTGACAGAACACCCAATGTATATGTTCTTTAATTTATGCTAAATGGGCACTCTGATGCCACTAGGAGCAGAACATTTTTAATTAAAATAATTTAAAAACTCCAGAAATGTATACCACTGACAACAATTCCAGTAAGTACGTTAAAAACTCCCAGCTCATATCCACAGCTGGACAAACCATGTCTGGATGTACTTGAGCGTACAAAATCAAATCATTTGCTAAAGATTACATAACAATTGACAGTTGCATGGGAGAGCAAAAATTAGCCTGAGCCCAATTTAAGTAAAACCAATAGGTTTGCTGTTAGTAAACACAATAATTTTTTGTGTAAATCTTGGTATCTTTGTATTTAGTTGGCAAATAGATTAGCTATCATTTAACACCTTTATAACAGTTATCTCCAAAACTGGATCTGAACTATGCTACACATACATTTTTCTAACCTTTTCTTTATTACTTTTTTCTTTTTAGACATATTGCATTAATTGGTTTCTAAAGAAGATAAGCCTAGTATTAAAGAGCTTGTTTTTTAAAAAAAGAATCTGCCCTAATTGTCAGAGAAATGGTAATCTGTAGTTCCCATATTACATAATCATCCATCCCTCTGTCTCTGCAAGCATATGTTCAGCACTCTTGTGAAGACCTCCAGATCATGGCAATCATAGCGTGAAATGTTTTAATTGTTATCTGCCTGGAGTCCCCATAAGAGAAACAAGATTACAAAACAGAATCACTGAATTTATAATAATACAGCACAATGTGAGTTTATATCCTATTTCTAAAAACATTATTTACAGTGCAATCTGAATAGGGTTCCCCATTCTAAATCAATTAAAATGAATGGGCTTAGAATGGTGTAGCTCTTTTTAAAGATTGCACTGTTAATTTCCAAGCACCAAGCACTTATTTCCAGGCACTGTTAGGAGCACAGTACCTGAGGTAATCGATTAGCTTCACCCAGTGCAAATAAAGTCAGGAAAAGTTAAGGATCATGTATTATTGCATGCAATGATTTGAAGCAATTGTAACAGACTGTTACTTACTGTTCCATCCATTAGCCATTTCTGAAAATGTTGCCTTCCAGGAGGGGGCTGCTCTATATTTTCACCACACTGTACAATAATCCAGTCTACTAACCGACTTTCCAGTTCTGGGTCATATTTCTGTTCAATCTTCTCCTGGACTTCTCGGCTTAAGCCATAGCTTGGTCCCCTGTTGGCCATCTCTAGAAAGAAAAAAAACCATTTGGTTTAATTTGCAAGGAGCAGGTTATGCAGCATCAGTTCAGAACACTCTGGAAAAGATTGTAAAGGTGCCCTCCCCATGTCAAAAATGTAAAAAAAAAATTCAGATTGTTTCTAATGTGATATTAAATATTCTTAAGATTATATATAAAATCCAGAGGTTGCAAGTAATATTCTTTCAGTTGCTAGGAGGAGACATAAGCATTTCAGGTAAACATTCTTCTGGCAAAATCCAGAAGTATAATTTGGGGGAGGGGGGCTTAAAAAACCAAAAAAGAGAGAAAAACCTATACAGGAGAACGTGAGCAATCCTTTCAATGACGCAGTGAGCTTCTCTCAGCAGTGATCTAGGTCTGGAGACGCAGGGACCATCGAAGCAAGAGATGTTGGTTAAAATTTAAGACAAGATCGAAGCTGCTGCTCTTGGTACTGCTGCTGTAGAAGCATCGTGATTTGAAGGAGGGTGTATTGATTTGATTTTCCTCACAGATGAGGAGGGTCAAAGCAGGGGCGTTGCTAAGAGCTATTAAAGAGGCCCTCCTACTCTGTCACAGCCGGCAAGGGAGTCCTATTCATCTCGCTCTGCTGCAGCCTGCTCCTCTGCACACGCTTCCATTGCTGTCAATTCTGGACTTCCAGGCTGTGCTTCTGTGCTGATGCTGCAGCCGTTGTCATAGCGCCCAAGAAGATGGCAGTTTAAAACACTCTCAGGATGAAAAGCTGTGGTCTGTTTTTCTCTAAATTCAAGAAAGTGTGTGTCTGTGTGTGGTTAACCTGAATCTGGGCAAACTGTAAGCAATGCTGTTTCAAGGGCTTTGCAAACTGTTTTGAAATGAGATGATGAGAATTTTAATAGAATGGAAATACAGATTTTTTTAAAGAAACTTCATGAGGATTGAATAGGATTTCTTCCACCAAATTTCCAAGCACTAGACCAGAATGAGAGTGCCAAATGGCTTATTTCAAATTCTTAGTAGAGGCCTCAGTTGCTGAAGTGAGCAAAACATCTAAATCATTATTGACTGCATTTGTACACAATTTTTCTCCCCAGGGGGGACCCAGAGCAACTTAGATCATTCTCCCTTTGTCTATTTTATCCTTCTGACAACTCTTGAGAGCTAGGTTCAGCCGACTGGGTGGGTGGCTGGGTGGCCCAAGCTCACTTAGCTAGCTTTAATGGCAGAATGGGGATTTGAACCTGGTTCTCCCAGATCCTAGCCTGATACACCAACCACTATACTACACTGCCTTGGGACAGGAGGGAGGCCACTTTTTAAGTGAACTTTCTCTCTCCATGGAGAATTACATAGGGCTCTCCTTTGCCGCTGGCTGCATTAATGGCACATCCTGGGGCAGACAAAGGACTTTTCATTACAAGTTCTATCAAACACAGATATCGAGCATGAGGGAGCCCTACTTTTAAAATGTAATTAAACATTCCCTGCCTGCACTCTGAAATGGTATGGTCCAAGAGCATAGTCCTCACACAAACATGGTGATCCTGTTTCCTTTCCCCAGAGGAATGCTCCCCAGTGACAAAGCCAAAAGCCCAGCCACAAAAATGTTCATACAATTTTCTGCACTAAGTAGCATTGAAATGCTTTTCACATCAAATATCTTTAGCTTTGTACAACCAAACCTAATCACTGCAGATTCCCTTGTCTGCCAAATTCTGGAGTCACAAATAACAGAACTTATATAATTCCCAGCATCCTCTGGATACATAAAATATTCAATAGGTAACCTCATTTGACTGCAAGCTCTAGGTATTACACACTGATATCTTTTTTTTAAGGCTAAAATACTTTGTTCTATAATCCAGCTTTCCCAGAACTCATCCCATTGTATACAGATGCAGCTAGATAAATGAAGTACCTGAACAAGCCCATTTATTCACAGCCTTAAACATGTTGTATGTAAGGGAGAGTACTGCACATTTGTGTCATTCTTGAATATGCATACCAAAAACAAAACAGAATTTTAATTTGTAGTGTTTTGTTTATTGGATGCTATAGTACTGAAACAGAAGAGTATTAGATCCCTGTCAATACTAGTAGGATCTTTTTCAAACTGCAGATACTAGGGATTGAAATGGTGATTTCCTGTACACAAAGCAGATGTTCCACGGATGAGCCAGATATGTTGTATGTTGTAAATCAAAAATATTAACATATATTTTCCGGTGCTGATTTAGAAATACACCTAAACCCCACCAACAGGTACCATTTGAGTTAAAGTTAAAGGTATCCCCTGTGCAAGCACCGAGTCATGTCTGACCCTTGGGGTGACGCTCTCCAGCGTTTTCATGGCAGACTCAGTACAGGGTGGCCTTGCCAGTACCTTCCCCAATCATTACCGTTTTAACCCCCAGCAGCAAGCTGGGTACTCATTTTACCGACCTCGGAAGGATGGACGGCTGAGTCAACCTTGAGCCGGCTGCTGGGATTGATCGCCCAGCCTTATGGACAGCTTTCAGACAACATTTCAGCTGCTTAACACTCTGCGCCACAAGAGGCTCTTGAGTTAAAGGTAAAGGTAAAGGTATCTCCTGTGCAAGCACCGAGTTATGTCTGACCCTTGGGGTGACGCTTTCCAGCATTTTCATGGTAGACTTTGAGTTAGATGTATACTGTTCTTTAAAAAATCAAATCTAATATTTCTATTAATGAAGGTGTATGGATAAGGATAAAAGAGAGAATGAACTAGTATAGAATTATCATACAGGGAGTGTAAGGAAGGACATCGATCGGGGGCAGCCCAACCAGGAAGGCCAGTTCATAGGGAACCAAAAGTAAAAGGATTCAGATGCCTTTATACTAACGCCCGAAGCATGGGCAATAAGAAGAAAGAGCTGGAACTTCTCATGCTGATGGAAAGGTATGATCTACTAGGCAACACAAAAACTTGGTGGAATGATTCTCATGACTGGAATGTAATAGTGGATGGATATGAACTGTTCAGAAAAAAACAGAATAGATCGAAGAGGTGGAGGAGTAGCACTGTATATGAGGAAAGGGCTTACCTGTCAGGAAATTCTAGTGAAGGAGAATATATCTACAGTGGAAAGCATGTCCTGGATGTCCTGGAGGACTGGAAGAGAACAAACGTTATTCCAATCTTCAAAGGATGACCCGGGAAACGACAGACCAGTGAGTCTGACCTCTGTTGTGGGTAAGATAATGGAGAAGATATTAAAGGCAGCAATCTGCAAACATCTGGAGGACAATTTGGTGATCCAAGGAAGTCAGCATGGATTTGTCTCCAACAGGTCCAACCTGGTTTCTTTTTTTGACCGAGTAACAGGTTTGCTGGATCATGGAAATTCGGTTGATGTCGTTTACTTGGATTTTAGTAAAGCTTTTGATAAGGTTCCCCATGATGTTCTGGTGGATAAATTGAAGGACTGCAATCTGGATTTTCAGATAGTTAGGTGGATAGGGAATTGGTTAGAGAACCACACTCAAAGAGTTGTTGTCAATGGTGTTTCATCAGACCGGAGGGAGGTGAGTAGTGGGGTACCTCAAGACAAGACAAGACGTCATAGTCCCATTGTATACGGCACTGGTCAGACCACACCTGGAGTACTGTGTGCAATTCTGGAGGCCTCACTTCAAGAAGGACGTGGATAAAATTGAAGGGGTACAGAGGAGAGCGACGAGGATGATCTGGGGCCAAGGGACCAAGCCCTATAAAGATAGGTTGAGGGACTTGGGAATGTTCAGCCTGGAGAAAAGGAGGTTGAGAGGGGACATGATAGCCCTCTTTAAGTATTTGAAAGGTTGTCACTTGGAGGAGGGCAGGATGCTGTTTCCGTTGGCTGCAGAGAAAAGGACGCGCAGTAATGGGTTTAAACTACAAGTACAACGATATAGGCTAGATATCAGGAAAAAATTTTCACAGTCAGAGTAATTCAGCAGTGGAATAGGCTGCCTAAGGAAGTGGTGAGCTCCCCCTCACTGGCAGTCTTCAAACAAAGGTTGGATACACACTTTTCTTGGATGCTTCAGGATGCTTTGGGCTGATCCTGCATTGAGCAGGGGGTTGGACTACATGGCCTGTATGGCCCCTTCCAACTCTATGATTCTGTGATTCTATGATTCTGAGATGACTATTCTTTCTACATCTGTGAATCCATAATAGTATTGCCAGTCTTCAAGTTTGGTTTCTGTCAGGGAGAGAGTCAGAGCCTTTCCCTGGGCAGTTTTGGCATTTGAGGAAAGACACATTGGGGTAAGCCCCGTGTGATTTACTTCATGAACTGCTCCATGAAAAAGTTCCATATAAATTATGGCTAAATGCTGTGTAATAGATTATGCGAAAGATGAGCCGATGGATATTATGAAATATCTATTGCAGCTCAGTCAACCATCAGCCACTTCACTGTTTGTATCCAGCGCTTATTTCAGCCTTGACCGTTGAGACTATTTTATTTCCCATTTATTTCCTTCTGTAGGAGGAAACTAATGAAGAGTTTAGCACTGTAAACCTAATAAAGCCCACCACAGGCTAGAGGCATTCAAATTAATTGAAAACCTGAAAATCCAAACAGCTCTGTCTTAGTTACAAAGAAGTTGCAATGCAAAAGACACAGCTGTCCACCTTTATTAGTACTTAGATTTGGAAAAGGTTTTTTTTTAAATCAAGTATTCTATTGAACCAAATCCGTATTTCATAAAACAAATTGCAAGGTGCAGACTTGCAGATCAGGCAACTGGACTGGACATATGCAAGAGAAACATTATCCCTCCCTAGATAATTATGTTTTTTCATCACTGAAATAGAGGAGGCTGGAGGCACAAAACATCCTTTCCCTTGGATTCTGTTGTCCAAAGAAACTGCATCATCTGGCTTCATACTAAATTTGAGACCGTAATAATGAAGTTTATAGAGCACTTCAAGTCCTTCATATGTATTACTTTAAAACATACTGGTAAAGCAGGGTTTTTTATCCCTGTAGAATCATAGAGTTGGAAGGTACCTCCAGGGTCATCTAGTACAACCCCCTGCACAAAACAGGAACTCACAACTACCTGCCGACTCACAGTGACTCCAATTTCATGTCCAAATGACTCCCTATGCCAAAAGTCTCCAGAATCCAGCCTGGCCTGGAGGAAATTCACCATCCCAGCCTGGCCTGGAGGAAATTCACCAGCAATTAGCAATTCCCTGGGTATTAAGGAAGGGCCACAAGAGACAAACACTGGCACATCCCTTCCTGCCCACCCACTAACAATCTATTCATAAAATCAGCATTTCTATCAGATGACTATCTAGCCTCTGCTTAAAAACTTCCAAAGAAGGAGAACTCACCACCTCCTGAGGAAGCCTGTTCCACTCTGGAACTGCTCTGCCAGGAACTTCTTCCGGATACTTAGCCAAAAATTCTTTTGAATTAAATTAAACTCATTTGTTCTGGTCCAATCCTTTGGGGCAACAGAAAACTACTCTGTTCCATCTTCTGTATGACAGCCCTTCAAGTACTTGAAGATATACTTAATCATCTTATCTCCAGCCTAACCAGACCAAGCTCCCTCAACCTTTCCTCATACGACTTGGTCTCCAAGCCCCTCACCATCTTTGTAGCTCTTTTCTGGACATGCTCCGGTTTCTCTACATCTTCAGTTGTGGAGCCCAAAACTGAACAATGCACGCCAGGTGAGGTCTAACCAGAGCAAAGTGGTAACATCACCATACATAATCTAGACACTATTTTTCTTTTAATGCAGCCCAAAATCCTGTTTACCTTTTTAGCTACTGAGTCACACTGCTGACTCATGTTCAGTGTCTGGTGTACTAAGAACTCCAGATCCTTTTCACGTGTGCTACTGTCAAGACAAGTCTCATCAATCCCGTACATCTGATTTTTCCTAACTAAATCCAGAACTTTACATTTTTGACTATTAAAATTCATTTTATTCATTTGAGCCCAGTCTTCTAGCCTGTCAAGATCATCCTGTACCCTGATTCTGTCTTCTGATGTGTTTGCTTCCTCTCCCAGTTTAGTATCATCTGCAAATGTAATAAGCACCCCCTCTATTCCTTCATCCAAATAATTTAATTTATGAATATGTTGAATAACACAGGACCCAGGACAGATCCCTGAGGCACTCCACTCGTCACTCCTCTCCAAGATGATGAACCATTTAGTTGCCTGCCTCCAATCTTCTGGCACTTCACCTATTCTCCATGAATTGTCAAAAATTATGCACAGATGCTCAGAAATTACATTTGAAAGTTCTTTTAGTACTCTTGGATGCAATTCATCTGGCCCAGATTTGGTTTCATTTAAAGAAACTAGGTGTTTATGGACTACCCCTACATTGATCCTAGGCCACAACTCTCATCCCTCATCACATGAAATGTATTAGTCTTCAACACTGGTCCCCAATCTGGGGGGTTACAAAGCCACGCTGACAAAGAGAGGAACCTCAGAGAGGAACAATGAAATTGCAGGTCTGCTTAGCCCAATAGTGAGAAAAGGCAGCAGAGTTGACACACTCACTGTATCATTCCTGTTTATTCCCTCAGCAAGGATGAGTCTTCCACCCAAGCAGAGTGGTAATAGGATCAGTCCTTAATATGTAACAGAAGACCATGTACCATATTGCCTCCCAGATTCATAGAATTGGTAGATAGAGCCAAGCTAGGCACCTAGGAATGATCTCTGTCACTCTTTCAGCCTGCCCGGCCTACCTTATGGTCATAAAATGGTGCAAGATAGAAAGGAGAGGGAAGAACCACTATTGGAAGATGAAATGAAAACCCCGTATCCAATAGTGGACAAGTGTGGGGCAGAGGGAAAAACAAGTTCTAGATTCTTGCAGGTTTCAGTTAGGTAGTTACATAGTTACTCTAGAAGTGGGTCCTGCAAAATATAGTAAGCTTAGAAACAAGTCCACCCAAGTCTCCAATAAGATTTTTTTGTTTTTTCACGCTCCTCTGCAAAAGATATGAAGTACTGATTCTGCTCGTGATTTCATTTAGTAACAGCTGAACATTCTTAACTGTCACCAATGGGTTTAACCTCCTTTTGAAGCCACCCAAGCTGTTTGCCACCAGTGCATTATGTTGCAGAGAATTTCCTTAGTTTAATTATTTAATTATACATCGTACAGATTACTTCTTCTTAGTATGGAATTTTACCACCAGCAACTTCATTGTGCAACTCTGCAATCTAGGATTATGAAAAAGAAAACAATCTGTTTCTCAAAACTCCACATTATTTTAGAAGCAATTCAACAGTGCCCCCCCAAGTCATCTTTTTCTAACATTAAAAAGCAATGAGGTCACTGCTTTCTAAAATGATGTTGTACAGTTGTCATTTTTCTGCAGATTGATGAACTTTTACATTTTTACATTTGGATAGTGCTAGAATAACTGCATAGTAATACATACATACTTTGGAACCTTTTTAATGAGTACAGAATATTTAACATGGTTACATAAGAAAAAACGTGATGTGTTATCTTTGCTTTATGTTCAAATCATTACTATTTCAAGGCATTCTTATTTCTTTCAGAACACAGGCCATGACTCTGCAAATACCTGTAATACTTTTAAAACTTTATTACCACAACTGGTACATCTCAGAAAGCATCTCAATTGTACAAACAAGTTAGGAAGGAGAAATGAGAAAAAGTACAAAGCTAGCTTTAGCCCTCAAACTCCTAAGCATAATTTAGTTCAAGGAGCCTCATTTCATATGTTCCTTTTCTGTATAGATACAATACAATGTGATCATCCAGTGGAAGACAGTATGACTAAAACAAAGGGTACGGATGGACAAGAAATATATTTGTCCCAATACATTCCTTGGTATCCATGTTATAGTCTATTACTGTACAGAAAACAGATCACAAATTCTGCCAAGAACACTGGAGCCGCATTAACACAAGGTATTTATCAAGGTGTTTTTGTAATACAAACATGAGTTCTGGCTTCAAGAACGTAACAATCTGGCAGGTCTTCCTAGGAAAGGGGCAGAATTCTTTTTTCATGCAACAACAGGAACAAGACTTATTATTGCTTCTGGCTGGAAGCAACAAGAGCCACACATGGATGCATGGTGTGAAAAACTTAAGAGAACTAGCAGTGATGGCCAAACAGACTTGGTTAATCAAAGACTGCCAGAAGAATTCCAAAAACATTGGGACAAGTATTTAAAATGTCTGTGAAATGTCTATTCTAAAACTTGCTGTAACATCTGTAATACTGTTAAAATTTAAAAAAATAAAGATTGTAACAGTCTGCTTTTAAGAGGACAGCACATATCTATGCTTATGTCATACTTGTAATAGCAAGCTTGTTAAATAGTAAATGCTGAGAATCGATAAGGTATTTCACTAGACTCCAAGTGCTGAAGAGTCTCTGAGGGAACAACACTTTTCTGCACTCACAGCTGATGGTATTAATCATAATAAAAATACATCCTCAAGTTGCATAGTAACATGGCCCATAATTCTGAATTTTTACATAAGCAATCTTGCATTTCACACAGGGGTAAGAATAATATGTCCTCTGAAAAAATTCCTTTGTTCAGAAAAGAGAACAGCAGCCCCTCCAAAAAAGGAGGCTTTAGGTCAGTAGCTCCGAAGTATAGCGGAATAAGCCACACAACTGTGAATCTTTAGTTTCATGATCTATCTAATATCATTCCTACAGGAGAATTAGACACAGGATTTCGCTTTAAGCTTATAACATATTGTACATTAGCAACATATTCCTTAACATTTTTGGTTAAAACATCCTATTCCATATAGGTACTATCTCCTCACCCAAACATGCCTATATCCTAAGAAAAAGTGGAAAAACTGACTAGCCTTAAAGTGCCATGCTGTCGCTGTTTCTGCAAGACTTAATGCAAAAGAAAATGCTCTAGGAACCATGGTAAACCTAAAGTAGTATCACTTAGCTGGCTAGCAATTCCAGAAGATATGTTTTCCCTAAATGGTGTCTGCTCATTGGAAACCCTAGGGGACTCAGTTCCTCTAAATATCTGTGAAATGGCCATCTGGGCCGCGCTGTCCGGGACACAGGAACTGGCTGTCTGTTTGGCACTTCCGATCAAGCAGCTGAAGCTGGGTGCATCTGGATTAGGCCACCTCCTCAAGCCGCGTGCAAGCCGCTCGCCCAGCCTTGCCACCAGAAGCTTCCTGGCTGGTGAGGAGGGTGCATCCACGGCTCGCAGGTTCCAGAGACCGCGCATGCCAGCCTGGAGGGGGGGGGACTTTTCCTGGCTTCTTCCCCTGTGAAGGCCTCTTGACAGGTTGATGACGCGGCGAGAGGCCTTCACGGGGTGAGTGGCTGCTCCCATGCACACTGTCCCGGGGGGGGGACTTTCCCTGGCCGCTTGATCTGCTAAGGCCTCTCGACGCGTCACAAGCATGGCGAGAGGCTTTCACGGGGCGAGCGGCTGCTCCCGAGCATGCTTGCCCAGGGGCGCAGGGACGCCTTTTCCAGACCCTTCCAGGACCCATTTTTAAAACGGACTTTCCTACTAGTGTACAAATAAAATATTTACAATCACAAGATGGCTGAACTGGGCAAACCTGCAGAACTTTAAGTATTCTCTAGCACAGTGGTCCCCAACCTGCGGGCCGCGGCTCGGTGCCGGGCCGTGAAGGCCATGGTGCCGGGCCGCGGCTCCCTCTCGCCGCCCCCCCGCAGTAAAAAACTTCCCGGGCCGCAAGCTTGAGGCCCGGGAAGCTTCTTACTGCGGGAGGGCGGGGAGAGGGAATCAGGGCCGGGCCGCGCATCGTGCGGGCGCGGCCCGCGGCCCGATGCGCGGGTGCGGCCCGCGGGCGCGGCGCGATGCATGGGCACAGCCCGCAGGTGCGGCCCGATGCACGGGCGCGGCCCGCCGGCTCGGCCAGTCCGTGCGGGCGCGGCCCGATGCCCTGTCGGTCCCCAGCCTCGGAATGGTTGGGGACCACTGCTCTAGCAAACAAACAAGGAAAGGTTTATTAAAAATATCAATATTATGTACTAATACCTACAGACAAGCAAAACATGCTCATGATCTCGTTGTACCCTCTATTTAACTCCCTTTATACCCTCTGTATAATTCCCATGCACACACTATTTGGAAATAACTCACAAGGACCGGATTTCATGTAATGTATTTAGGCTTCAGGTAAGCAAATTCCTTCCTTCGTGCATAGATGCATATTAAGCAATTGGCTTGTATGTGATTTTACTGTGGTGAAGGATGCGTTAGAAAATTACAAGAAACAGTTCCAGAAACCTACAACTTTGTTGTAAGTAGAACAGAAGTAATTCAAATTAATTTTAAATATGAAAAATGTTTATTTTCCCCATTCATTTTCCCCCAACATGAAGCCGTATTTGTATGAACCAAAAATAGTATGCAAGTCTGTGCAGGCAGATTTCTTCTAAGTTGCATTTTACAGCTCAAGTGGAAGAACATTAGAATGCATATTTATTTTAAGGTTTAAAAAGGATAAAAAATCCACAATATATTATAAGAAAGTGGAAATTGTTGGCACAAATATATCCAGGTACAAAAGTTAGGAAATAGGTATCGGAAAAAAGATGATTTGGTTGTGGTAGAAAGGATTTAGACAGCAAGCAGCATTTTCTTCACATTTTCTGCCATTTGTGCAAATGTCATATTAAAATACAGCTTTACCAAGGAAATGGTGATGACCAAACAACCCTAAAGCTCTGAGTCCTTCCAGATGACCAGTCACAGTTTGAAAATCTCCCCCAGCTGAGCCACAGCTAAATGCAAACCTCTTCTGTTATTGCCTGTTCTACAATTCATGTTAGTGTGGTCAGCTTGTCAATTAAGTCTTCAACAGTGTACACAAGAAGTTTGATATCATCTTGTTCTTTCATTCGATGTTGTCCAGCTTTGCGGAGAATAATATCCACATCTGTGCTGACCACCCGATCAGCAATTTTCAAGGAAATCTGCCATGGAACATTTTCATCTTTTATGCCATGGAGAAGTCGCACAGGACACTTTATGGGAAGAGGAGTACCCAACACACAGTGATTTTCTGCCTCCTGAATGACCTCATATGGTATACTGTAAAAGCCTTCTTCATTGTGCTTGGTTGGCAATTTCCATTCACCTTTTTCTTCTATTTCTTTCTTCACCTATGAAATTAACCATATGTGACAGACTCCATTAAAGAGGCCTAAAAAACATTTTAATCCAACTCAGCCCAAGGCAAGTTTACACACATCTGCACATCACTGTAATGCCCTTAAGGACTGACTTGCATCACTCTAATGTGCCATCAGGAGGAGCTAACAACTGAATTAAACCACACATTTCAGTTTAAGGCAAATTCCTAGACTACTAGCCATTCCAACCAGGCAGTAAAGCTCTTCATCAACTTCAAGTAACAATGCCAAATGCAGAGCATGAAGCAAAAATCAGGGGCTTAAAATCAATACTGTGAGTAGATTACATTTAAATAGCATAACATGCATCTGCCCTGTAGGAGGGGCCAACACATGGCTAATATTTTGACACTGTTCTGGTCACAAGGTTGTATGAATAATAGTTTGAACTGTGTGTCCACTGTGAACGTTCTAGGTCTTTCTTCTCTTCAGTGGGGCAAGCTCCTCCCAAACTGGTTAGCTCACACCCCCACTTGCTTCAAGCAGGGCTATGCAAATTAGTATGTCTCTCCAGGAGTGACTGTCCCTTCCAGGCACTGAATAGCTCCCCAGTACAACAAGTATGGTATAACTTTAATCACCTTAGTAACAGTAAACTAAATTGTAACCATGTTTTCAACATCCACTGCATAAACATCAATTGATGAATAAAACCTGCCATAATACACAGAAAAATAATGCAGTGGGATAACTGGAGGACTTCGCTCCACTGAAGAGAAGAAACCTTCAGGTAAAGTCCAATGTTTTGTCTCCTTCAGTGGGGGAAGTATTCCAAAACTGATTATATAACCAAGCTAAATACAGGGTAGTCAAACAAACGACCCCTGCACTATGTTCATCCCAGCTCTTGCTGGAGAATTCATCTCCCAAAAGCAATCTCAATGGAATTCTGCTGAACTATTATGAAATGTTTAACCAATAAAAGGAAACCAGGTTGCTGCTGTACCCATGTCCTTGGTAGGTTTCTTGTTTCCTGTAGGCACTAGTGCTCTAGTAAGATGGGCTACAACCATTATAGACTGTCTCAAACACAAGTACCATATGCTTTATTTGGTACAAATAACATATGTGATAGTTTAAATGTTTTGTCATTGTTAAGTATCTATGGAGAACCCTCCAAAACAACCAACATAATCCATTCCCTCTCTCTGCTGTGAAGGAATTGGGGTAACCCCCCCCCCAACCATTGGTTAAATTGCAAAATAGTCTTTTACCTTTGGAGTAACGTAAGTATCCATGGTAACTACTACTATAACTTTGTTGAAAGTGCAGAGTTCCTTATATACTGATAAAGTCCCTAATTCTCAGACCCTCCTAATCAGAATCATGCCCATGACAGATATCTTAATTCCAACTAAAACAAGGACTTAAGGGGAATGGTTTTACTAAGGCCAACAGCCTCCTGGAAAAAAACTATATTTAGGAACCATATACTGCACTTTGATTGCTTGAAGCTTTATACCTTTGACGTATTTCCAAATGAACTTGTCACAAGATAACTTGTTTGTGCCAAAACTCCTCCCATGTAATATCAACATCAACAATTTTTGCCCCCAGGAATGCAGGTCAAAAATGGATCTGTAGCTCAGCAAATTCCTGGTCAAATAGCATCCCTGTTTCTAACACTGTGAGCTGAATTGGGTCCAAATCCCTGTGCCAAAAAAGGTGCCTGACCAACACTTAGCTTAGTTTGTTGGTGGAAAAAATTACAGGGGTCCTGATGCAAAGTGTTTGATCCATCAGCAGCCTTGCCCTCATATCTAGACATGAACCTCTTCAATGTCCAGCTCAAGCCATATATAGGTCTTCCAGTGATCCTTACAATTTCATTGATCCCTATAATAAAGGCCATCCCTCAACATATCAACCTGATGAGATCGCTGACATTTAGCTAGTGTTTGAATAGAAGTTAAAAAGCCAAAGTTAGATTCAGCAAACAGGATTTAATGTAAAACATTTTTTCTTTGCAAAAGTCTGCAACATAGGAAAGCTCTCTGTCGTGTTACTTTGCAGAAATGATATCCTCCTTAGGGCACAGCAACTTCACAATACAACACAGATAGGACTGACCAAAAGACAGTGTTTCTACTTACTTCTATGGGAAGTTGTTGAAAAGTTGCTACAAGATTGTCTGCAGCTGCAGCTATTCCAACCAGAGCAGCCACCTTTTCCGGCCGGACAATTGCTGCATGAAGCATCAGCCATCCACCCAAACTGGAACCAACTAAAATCTTAAACCAACCAACTAGCATTAGTGTTTTTGCATTACAGAAAGACAATGTAGGGATTCATGTGGTGTGTTCATCATAAACATGGAGATTAAGCAGCATGAGGACTGACTGAGAATATGAATGCGAATTAATTCTGGAAATAAGAGTTTTAATCAGTCTAATCTCAAGAGAAAACCAGAGGCTTATTATTGCCTTTTTGTAGTATTACCAATTCACATTGTTGCTAGACAATTTATATTCTTGAACTCCTACTTATATTATTCATCTTCTGCTTCCAAACTATGATCTCAAGGTAGCCTTCCCCCACCTGCCATTTTACACCATTGCCTAATGAACATTTACATACTACATAATCATACCAGCTGTCTTTCCTGCTAAATATTCTTCAGGTCAATATAAATTTTGCTTTTTCAGAGAAACATCCAGTGTGGTAGGGCTGTAGTAAAACTAGAACTGCTCTGGAAGACACTTTGCGATGCAACAAGGGCTGTGCTTTATGGCACTGTTTATTGTATGCATTGTATGACCCAGTTTTTGTATTTCTTTCAGCATAGGTTATACTATTCCTGATGTATTCCTAAATTTTGCAATCCACCTTACGTTTCAGCTAGAGTCTATAAAGTATATAAATAAATAAATACCCAACCATTTTGACTCACAATAAAGTATTGCAACAACTGTTTTAAAAATAATCTTCACAACCTGTGGTCCATCTGTGAGTTCATCTAGTACCGAAAGAACATCCTTCCGCCACTTTCCCACTGTTGATTCTTTAACACTGCCTTCTGAACTTCCACAACCCGTGTAATCAAACCTATGAAGTCAAGTAAAAATATTAATTTATGTAAATATGCAGATTTCTTTGAGTCTCAAGGATCCCCAACAAAATTAACGGCGATATAATAAGAATTGGTACTTGGTAGGCAAATGATAATTGAGACAGCAAATGTCTTTTTTCTGTGTCCTATCTCCGGTGCCATCAGCAATTCTTGCAACACCATACCAATTTAGTACAGGAAATACAAAAGTACATAAAAGCAGACTGCACAGTCCCATGTTTTATGTGGAAAATGCCAAGCAATCTGAATCTATGCACATTCCATTTTCCCTATTCAAATATTACGCTTCTGCATAAACAACCAGTGACATCTGAGGTGAGGAAGGTATACCAGCTCGATGGGAAGATTTACTCCCTCTCTCAGTCTATAAAAGCTAGACTTCTTCAAGGGACCCACCTGCCTGGGAAATTAAACACTGCTTTTAATGTCATAGCCACAGGAACAAAGTCCAAATCATTTTTTTTCAATTTTTTTCATGCTGAAATGGTACTCGGCTGCTTTTTCCTTTAGCCTCTGACCAAAAGCAGCTGACAGATGACTAAACTCCTAGTAGAAGTTATGGCTGGCCAGATGGGTGCCTAACAATACCTGAGGAAGACACTGACCGTTTACGCACTGGAGGTTTCATGCCGGGCTGCAAAGCTGGAGTTTTAATCATGGTAGGTTTGACCCAGTGCACCCCTTTTCCCCCCATCTGTGCTCCTGCATATCTGGGGCAGTGAAATTCCCAGTGCATAAACGGTCACTGCCTAACAACCTCTACAGGCATGAATGTAGAATAAAGTGGTACCAGGATCCAAACTAGCCTATACCTTACCAGAATCACCTTGACATACTACAGTCTTGGTTCAACAGCACAAGGGTTCATATTTTCAGACTTCTGCATGCTGAGGTCAGGAGGAGCTACGCAATTAAAAGCAAGCTTTTTCCCCCTCTCTGACCTAAAAGCCTCTTATTTCCCTCAGGTTCTCCTTTCTTAAATGGGCAGTCTTTTTAGCTATATGCAGAACAAAAGACCCCCAATAGAGTACCATATTTACTCAACAGGAAGACAACCATGAATGTTCAGATGACCACACCCTAAAAATGCTATGCAAAAAAAGTTTATTACTGGACATAACTGTGATTTTGTATGCAAATTTAGGATAACTAACATATGTATCTTTTAACAAATGAAATCAACACTATTGATTTTAGAGTCAGCATAAGTCAATCTACTACATGAAATACATTTTTTCAGCAAAGAAGGGATGGCAGAATATGGACAGCGATCCTTCTTACCCAACACAAAAGCGTCTCAAATGTCTTCTGTCATCCATGATGTTTTGAAGTATATTTCATTTCAAAACAGTTCAACCAATTTTGTGTTACTGAGACTCTTTAATGTGGATCCTCATTTTGACCCAATTTATCCAGTCTTGTTCCTTATCACAAGGAGGACTGAATTATTAGGAAGAATCAGTCATTTGCAACAGTAACTTCATAGGTATGATTAACCTCTCAAGACATACCTTACAAAAGCATGACCAATAGACTTGCAGAAATCTTCCAGTGCCAGTGCCTTCTGACCATTCATATTTGAATAAAGCCCTGGGAGGAAGACAACACCAGGATTCTTGCCTTTCAGCTTACGATAAGCTAGTTTTGGACGATCTGGCCAGCTAAGGAAACTCACTGCTGATTTGTGTCTGCAACCTAAACAGAAAGCATATCCTTTGTAAAAGCTATCTTGCTTAATACCCCAAATATTTGCTTCAGTGTCACAATACTTGGCTTTATTTGCCCTAGGTGCAACTCTGGTGATGGAAATATGTTTGCTGATTTGCTTAGTCCCTTTTCCAAATTATACAAATTCAACTATTAGAACAAGATTCTTTGCTTCTTTTTAATTAAATTCATTTATACCCCACTGGTGTCCCCAAATGTCAACTCAAAAAGGGTTTCAACAGTATGTTTGCTAACTTTTTATTCTAACAACCCTGAGGCAGATTAGACCAAGACTGTGCATCTGGCCCAAGGTCATTCATCAACCTTCCATGGCAGTGAGGGGATTTGAACCTGGGATTCCCAAATCCTAGTCTAATACTCTATCCCTACACTATGCTGGGTCTCACCTTGTTGATACTTCATATTTTGGCAGGGTGTTTTTTGGAGGGGGACAACTATTTTACTTGAAAGATATTACCAAGATCTTGTCTGATAGCATGTAACATTCAGAACATCTTAAAGAGAGTTTAATCTCGCCATTCTGAATTTTCTCTGGGCTCAGCATTCCAGAATACATAACTAAAATAATATTTAGAGGAAAGCAGCCTGTATTCTTGACCCCACTGTTCTACTTTTCATTTTGAGACAGTTTTCTTAACTTGCAGTGCTCAAATATGTGGAAAAATGAAAAGAGCAAATGCACTTTAGCCACAATATTTAAATATTATTCTCTCAGCAAAAGGCATTTTTCCTATTGTGGCCATTTTTTTTTACCCCAAATGCTTCAGTGTAATAGCTCAAAAGCCCTACAGATAAGACAAGAAAGTGAAGCACCCCAAGGCACTATGAGATTGCCAGCATAATTAGAACTCATTTTTTTAAAGCAAGCAACTCTGAAAAGGAAAAAGCTGAAGCCACAGGAAACCCTTCAAAAGTAATGCCAAAATTGCTATACAGCAGCTCTAATGTCAGACACATCCTTTTACTTAGACTATAATAGGATCAGGCATGGTTTGAATTGCTGCTACATTTTTCATATTCATGTGTACATTTTTCATATTTGCATGTAAATAGGCCCCCACCTACCACATGGCTACCATCTATCACTGACTGCAGAAAACTCGAGATACAACACTGCTGGTGCTGATTATTTTTAACTAGAAATTATTACTGTTGTTTTTAACTGTTTTAATCTAATTAAAAAAGTTTATGTATATGCATAGATCATATTGTACATCACACAGAACTGGTCTACTGAGATAGGCAGTATAAATTTTGTACTCATATGTAGTGCACACTAACATTATGTATAGATTCAAATAGGCAGCCATGTTTGAAGTAGCACAATAAAATCAGAGTCCAGTAGTACCTTTAAGACCAACAAAGATTTATTCAGGGTATGAGGTTTCGAGTGCAAGCTGAGGAAGAGTGCTCATGCCCTGAATATATCTTTGTTGGCCTTAAAGGTGCTACTGGACTCTGATTTTATAACATTATGCATGTGATACATTTATATGCTAAGAAGCTGTGTCTCCCAGACCCTTCTTGCATCCGAGAAAGAAGTCATTTGCTTGTAATGTCTGCAGCCCTGCTGATGTTACTGGCAAACCGCTGAGATTGCTCCCTTCCCCTTCCCCACTGCAGCCTCCCAACCAACATGACTATTACTCTATGTGGGTCCCACATCTCCAAGGAATAAGTTTACCTGGCGTAAATTTGTTTTGTGGTTTTCTTTCTGTAATAAATCGTGTGTAGATATGGGAAAGTGCAATAACAAACAGCCCTGTGAAACCATAAAGGCTGACAGATTTATTTAAGTGCTGTCAGCAACGTAGAAAGGCGCTTGAGCTGAAGACTGCACTGGCATGAAAGGCTGGGCCATCTCATGCAATGGTCAGTGTATTATGAAGCATTTGCTATTATGTGAGCTGCTCAATTGTAGAGAATTCATGTATTCATAAACTGATACTCTCAGGTCTCATAAAATGCAATGAATTATTAAGCAAACACACACAAACATCTCTTTAGTTCCATATCCAACTTTCTTATAGAATAACACAACAATTTTTCTTTTTCTTTCTAAATGCGGCGCCTTCATCTCTTACAGCTTTCTCTTGGGCCAGGTGGGCTCAGGCCCCGGGGAATAACGCGGCCCCGGAGCGGCTTCACGTCGGCCGTACCTACCTAACCAGTGAGGGAAACCTATGGCTGGGTCCCGGGTGAGGTGGTTGCCCCGCCACAGCATCCTCCTCACGGCTCTCCCCGCCGCCGCCATGTCTCTCCAGGGTGGGTGTGGCATTCAGCGCCACAACACACCCCAACCCTTCGTTGGCGCCGCAAGGAAGGGCGCATGCGTAATAGGAAAGAGAGGCGCAGCGACGACAGAGGCTCGCTCGAATATCTCACGGAGTTCGAACACCCCCCCTCCTCCTCCCCCTTTGGCGATGCCCAATCAGAATTCCGGTGACATTTAAAGCCGTCAGTGTCACGTGAGCATAATATGTATCTCCAGCCGAGCAATCAATGCCTCGACTACAATGCCTCGCAGGGGGGCCATTTCAAGCAGGGGCGCATGGGGATTGTAGTCCGTGGAGATCTGTAGAGCTACAGTTTGGCCACCCCTTGGATTTTGATCTGGAAGTCGCAGTAAAGGCTGTGAAGCCGTGAGAGTGTAACCTCTTTTAGCTCTGTGGTGCTGAAAGACAAAGCTATGTCGGGAAATGTTATTAGACTGGAGGTTGCCTAGGGTTTCCTAGTAGAGGGCATGATGGCCATTGGCTCATAGGAAACGATGGACACTGCCGTTACAATAATGGAAAAAAAATCTCTAGAAGCAAAGGCTGCAAATGCTTCCTGCTTGTGTTTGGTGGGGAGAAGGAAGAAGCTGACCAATAGTACAAGGAAGAGTTTTGAGTGACACCTTAGGGATCTAAGTCCTCAGGTGGGACCTGGGGATCCTCTGGAATTATAACATCTCCAGGCAACAGCGATCAGTTTGCCTGGATAAAATGGCTGCTTTGGAGGGAGGGCTCCATAGCACTGTACTCCACTGAAGTCTCCCTGCTCTAAATTCCACTAATTCCTGTCTCCACCTCCAAAGTGTTCAGGTATTTCCCAGCCCAGAGTTGGCAACCCTGTTTCTAAAGTTTTTAGGAGGTACTGTAGGGCTGTTTCATTCCCCAGAATTTTTAGTGGGCTGTATGTTACAAGCATATTGAATGGGTATTATTTGGGGTTTTAGTGCCTTTCCGTTCATTTTAAACTTGTCCTTGTTAAGCTGCTTTGAATCACAAAGGAGAGATGGGGTATAAATGTTTTTAAATAAATATCAAGTTTTTAAAATACAGCAGGTTGGATTTTAGGAAGGGGTGAATAAGAGACACCGAAAACCATGCAATTTGTGTTTAGCTAAAAGTATTAATGTTGTGCATTTTTGTGGAAATGACAGAGCTACCAACTACAGAAGCAAAACACTAAAATATACATATGATGATTCTCATCAGTAAGAAGCCCCAAAGCAGCCCAAACTAACATTGCTACATAAAACAGCATCGTTTGTAATGTCAAATGTCCCTGAAGTTCATTCCTTGAAACCATTTTCACAGTCATGCTGTTTTCTTAGTAAATGTATAACTTATTTCTGATCTGCTTGACTTCTTATCATGCAGATAACTCTACAGACAGGAGAGACTGATAATCCAGGGTTCTGGTTTCTGCTAATAAGCTCAAAGTTGCTGCATCTTAGTTAGGCTCATATACAAGTACTCTTGCTGCATCTGGACTGAGGTCCAGGCTACTTGTAGACAAATATAGGCAACTGTAGTTCATAGTACCATAAAAGTGAAAGGAGCTATGTCGACTAGCGATCCCCAACCTGTGGGCAGCGGACCACATGTGGTCCGCCGACTAATTGGAGGTGGGCTGCGAAGGACGCCTTCTCCCCCCCCCCCCCCCGGCCTTTTACTTCATCCCCCCCCCCCCCCCGGCCCTTTACAACACACTTCTGGTGTCATTGTCTCCCATCACTCCCAGATGGGACTATCTCATTGCAGAGAAACAAGCCCAGGGTTCCCATTGATTTGTCATTGTCATGAGTTAAAATTTCCATGAAAAGAAAATGTTCATTATGTTCATTGTTGTGGTATGTCTGTATCTTATTTTGAAGGGATGTTTAAACATTACCATAGCGATCAGAGAGCGTTAGGGCAGTGGTTGAGAGTAGAGGAGTAAACTACCCCCCCCCCACCGGGCCTCAGTAAAATTGTCAAGCGTTGAGTGGTCCCCGGTGATAAAAAGGTTGGGGGCCACTAATGTAGACCATTTAGTCTAACCCCCCTGCTCTATGCAGGATCAGCCTGAATAGTCCATTACTCTTCAAGAGAAAACCCACAGAGGAATAGGGAAATTTGGTAAGAAATGCAGAAAGCAGGGAATTCATTCTCCAAGTCCTTTATCGCTTACATTCTCTTAATGTAACTATGCAATCCTATGAACACTGTCAGGCCCAAGTAGTAATAATGGATCATATGAACACTAATTACTTTTAAGGCCCCTCAAAGAGCTCTACGCTGCTCCACCACCACTAAGTGGCTAATGATCCCTGGCCCTAAAGAAGCCCACCTGGCCTCAATGGGGGCCAGAGCATTCTCTGTCCTGGTCCCCACCTGGAGGAATGAGCTCCCAGAAGAGATCAGGGCCCTGACAGAGCTAAAACAGTTCTGCAGGGACTGCAAAAGGGAGCTCTCCCGCCAGGCATTTGGTTGAGACCAGGCGTAATCAACAACATCTGCAGGGCCCCTGCTCCCTCCTTCCCAGAAATCCATCAATGTGTTCTACCCCTGTATCTGTTTGCACTGTTGTAACTACCATTGTTACAATTATCAGTGCTAATACTATTAATGTTATAGTTATCTGTTATGAAAACTAAGTTCCTTGTGTTGTTTTCTACATTTTATATAAACCACCCTGAGCCTCCGGGGAGGGCAGTATATAAAAATAATACATACATACATACAATAAGATCTAAAAGAAACATTGTTCGAAAATAAAGATATTTTTGAACATTTATTTAAATGTTATTACAACATGCAAGACACAATTATTTTTTTTACAAAATTTGTAAAATTATATAGAGAAGAAAAATCACAATATCTGATAGAAATTTTATAAATCAATGCAATTTGTTTCTGGAATTTATCTTCAAAACACTGAAAATACTGTTAATCAGATCTGCTTTTAAGAATACAAGTTAGGCCTTGTGGTAGCAGTTCCTGCCCTCCTTGTGTTAGTATTCACAATCCTTTTCTGTCTGGGGTATATATATAGTAATTCCTCACGCTATTTACTCCAAAGTCTCAATGAAATGAAGGGAATGTTTCCCTAAGCAATAATAAAGCACTATTCTCTTGGATGTAAATTTCAGCACTATTTACCTTCAAGTAAATGTGTTTAGGTTTGTGGCATTTTAGCTGCTGTAATCATATTACTTGGATATACCATATCTTACACAATTAATTGCTTCATGCAGGATATATTTTTAAATGACAACAATTTCACCGTGTTTTATATATATATTATTCATAATTTGCTAAAACAAGTAACAGTTTTAACTGATTGCATTGAAAACATGGCACTTGAAGTCAAATTACTAAAAAAGAGCATCAAACACATACTTGAAGTTCAGAATTCAACCAATCCTTTCAAGACTGAATGTGTATTTTTAAATAGAAAAGATCTCTACAAGTACATCATTGTAGTCCCTTGACTTTATGGAAATTATAGATTTAAGATTGTCCTGGGCTCATGCTAGAAAACCACTATAGCTGATCCCCTGGGTCAAAGTCAACCATTGGTCACATAATTTCAGTACTAATATGTTTTATGCCTCAGACTTGGCTCCAGGGAAATTGTTTTTTAAGTTCATATATTTCTTTGAGCAGAAAGCTTTTTTATGAACACGTATGGAAAATGCATTTATTTTCATTGAAGATATATATGATATAAATGCAGGTGGCAACAGGGGACAATGTTAGATAGTGGCCCCGAGGATAGAATCAAGAGTGAAAAATAGCAAAGACTGGGAGCCAGCAGCAATTATTTAGTTTACAACACAGAATAAGCCTACATATCTAACATTCCGGCATTTGTCAGATGGCCATAGGAAGGTGAAGGCACTAAAAAGTCAGTGTGCTGTAATTGATGACTTGTCATTTCTGCACCCACAGAAATAATCCCAATTTGTGTCAGGTAACTCTGGAAGAGTATGTAAGGATACCTAACATTTCTCATGGCCCTTGTGTGGAAAGCTTGAATTTGTAAATATTCTTATTGGATTACGGGGAATTATTCTCTGACCACAACTACAAATATTACACAAAATGTATTTTGTGGCACTGTCAGTATATAGGAATGGTGAAATTGCCAAAATTTAAAACACAATTGTGGCTTTGAAAATGGCAATTTGCCAATTTTAACTTGGATATTTCAGAATTTGTTAGAGATGTGAAGCAAATGGGAGGTAAAGGTAAAGGTATCCCCTGTGCAAGCACCGAGTCATGTCTGACCCTTGGGGTGACGCCCTCTAGCGTTTTCATGGCAGACTCAATATGGGGTGGTTTGCCAGTGCCTTCCCCAGTCATGACCGTTTACCCCCCAGCAAGCTGGGTACTCATTTTACCAACCTCGGAAGGATGGAAGGCTGAGTCAACCTTGAGCCGGCTGCTGGGATTGAAGTCCCAGCCTTATGGGCAAAGCTTTCAGACGGCTGCCTTACCACTCTGCGCCACAAGAGGCCCTTAAAGCAAATGGGAGACCTGTGCGTATATGACTGTTCATTTTGATAGTGTTCTTCAAACTCCTTAAAATGAAGAAATTACTACATTTTGTGTGTTTACATTTGAAATTAGCATCCTACTTGCAGTATTTGTCCAGAGCTTTCAAAAGAACAGTTTTCAATACTTGTTAACAGTTATGAACAGTTTTATACATTTCTATTACATAAATCTAAGTTTCATTATACACTGTGAATCTTTGGATCTGTAATGAACCAAGACAAAAATTTCATGCACTCTAGTTAAAAAATTTGTTACACTACACCTGTAAGTAAAATAGATTTATAATTGTACAGCAACTCAGTACAATAAAAACAGGCATTGTCACCTTTGCTTTCCATTTCTTATTGGCACACAGTATCATTTTTTAAACTATAAAGTTTACTTTTATCAGATAAATCCTGCATGACAGAATTGGTAAGAAATTACCATACAATCTGTATGCCAGGCACATGATGATCTGATCATTCATTCAAGAGATCTATAGTGTTTTAAGCATCTTTTCTTCTGCTAAACAGTGAATAACAAATTAAGAATTAATGCTTTCAAACACAGCATATGTTTTATTTTGGAAAATAAAGGGAATGACTTGGGGGTTCTTGTTATTATATGTGGGCTTTGTCAAATGTGATTAAATATGGCTCTTCTTTTCCAGATGTGAAGCTATTATTGCATTATGCCCTGTCAATGAACCTTTACACAATTTTACTATAACATGAAGTGAGTGTAGCCTTCTGCTCCTGTAACTATTACATCCATCCATATCCGCATAGCTTCTGGTGTTGGAGCCACCATGTAATATATTCTGTCATGTGTTTTAACACTGAAAGTCAACAATGGATTAGGACTCTGAAAAAAAAAGAGAACATGAAACCAATAGTCTGAATATGAATTATCTAGAAATAAGTTGCAGTCTCATGACTATTGCAACAATTCCTACTATATGTGCCAAAACTTGAATCTGTCAAAACATCTACACAATTATGAAACAGATCTGGCTGTCCTTTAGGGAAACAACAGGCATGCACGTTTCTTTTGCATTACAATCTGTGTGTTGAATTAGTTATTATTGCCTTACAAGACGTTAAATACATTTCTGAAACAGCATTTTGCTCCACTTTTTAAAAATTCTGTAATGTTTGTATATTTTCATTTCCCACTTTGGATGGAGATATTAATCTGTCTCACCCACCCCATCTCAAGATGGCATGGATAATACCATATAAATATTACTGAACAAGAAATCAGTAGCACTATAAAATTTGTTGTAGGGCATGACCTTTAATGAGTAATTGCTCACTTCGTCACATCAGAAGAGGTAAACAGTGACTCACGAAAGCTCATACCATACCACAATTTCTTTTTAGTCTTTAAGGTGCTACTGGATCCTTCCTCTTTTGCTACCCATCTTGAAATATTACTGAACATTTAAAAAGTAATTTCTCATAAGCTCAGATCTGCTTTCTCTCTGTATCAGGAGCACTGTTACATTTGTACAACTGTTTCAACCTTTCCTCCCCCCCAAAAATCACTCTTTTTTTAACTACCTAAACCAGGCTTTTGTATCTCAGTGGCTTGTCATGAAATATATGCTGACAAGAAATAATGAGAAGCAGCAACAATTAAATTCAAGCATTTGTATTATCTAGCTCTTTTATCTCTCCCAAGGAGGTTCCTATTTTCTTTATTTCTGTCCTAGTATTGTTTTATTCAGTATGTCTTCCTTTTGTTTTTTAATGGGCATTCTGACCTGAAAGAACCTGTATATTAATAATGATTTCTAGGGCTATCATCTAGCCTTATTTGGTATGACCTCCATTTAATCATTTATTTATTTACTTCATTTATTTATAGTCTGCCTTTCTTGCTGAAACTCAAGGTAAATTACTGAGTGTAAAACTATTAAAAAAACAAGCCATGAGTACTGGATGAACAAGTCTGGATTTATTGCTGAAGCTGTTTACCTTGTAAGCATTCTTTAGATGATCATAATAGACTTCTTCAATGGCTTGGAAATAAATTACCCCTTTTAATTTAGTTTCATGTTTGTCTGCAATAAGAGAAAAGAACTGAGATGAAAATACACACACGAATTAAAGGATAGGTTTAAACAATGCATTTATCCTGCAATAATCAAACAGCAAATAAAATGCATATTTACGTACACATTTATTATTATTACGTACAGATTTTTATACAACGCACTCATTCCATGTGTGAATGCATACTAGCAGCAAAAGTGAAAATCAGTATTTTATATTGGAATTTCTGAAGAGACATAAAGGCTACGACTCCAAACTACACTCTTTCTTATATCCCAGTATTTAGGTTGTTCCTCAGGCCAATTGTAATGTTGGTGTTTTCTGTGGTCTTTAGTTAAGGGCCATGATAGCCATCTGAAATGGCTGACCCTACATCAAAGAAAAGGAGGCTGATTCTACATCTAATCTCAATAGAAGGAGGATGGTGGAGAATTGGTGTACAGAATGGGAACAACAAATGAAAATTTTAAAAATGCATGTTTTTTTTTTTAATCACAGGGCTATTTAAAATGCCCACGGCTGCAGATGAGGAAGTTAATGTCTCCCCCAATCATTCTTCTCTGGTCTGTTTCCTTTCTGGAACTGGTTATCTGACTGTATTGCAATACAGGAAATAGTGGAAATTTGCCCTCCATGTAAGAATTGTCTAAATTGCAGAATCTGATTCTAACCCTAGTCATTTTTCTGGAAATGAAATAGCACTGGACTCAGTGAGAAGTTATTATGAGCAAGCATGTTTAGGATTAGGCTGGATTTGCTAACTAGTCATTTATCCCTGTATGCCTCACAGGGATCATAACCACTACAATGCAAGTTATGACTTCAGAAGCATCAGGCCAAGGAAACAAATTTCAAAATGCAGAGCCCATAGAATTTAATAGAGAAGCCCCCAAGGACTCCATATTAGACAGAAGATACAACCTACCTGCATAGTAAGAAAATGTTCTCTTGTTTCTGTCAAAGACAAACCATCGCTTTTTCCATGTTTTAATTTTCCCACCCATCTTAATAAGAAATCCTCGGCAGGTCTTCTCAGTAAGTGAAACATGATAACAAGTCTCTATGTTGTGACCAGCTGTCTCAATATGGCCTCGTAGATCAAAATCTTCTTTTCTGACTGGCAAATAACGAGTCAAAGGGCGAGACTAATAAGAAAAACAAGCTGTGTTATATTGGTTGGTTTGTCTGAATACAAAAATAATATAAAATACATTCATAATATTTAAAATCTGAAGCAATGTTTTTTATGCTGCTTAAGATAATATTTCCAAGACCATCATAAAACTTGTCATGATGATTTCACCATCCCTCCCAGGATTTCCCTTTATTTTATTCTCAGCTGAGCAGCCCCTTCCTTCTTCTTTGTTTTTATTTATTACATTTAATTTATATACTTCCCATCCTTGCAAGAGCTCTGGCTGTCTCATACAGTCGTTTGAATGTATAACTGATAAATGCTGACCCAGACCAGGAACTGAGGAGAGAGGCTTAAATCCTTCTTTTATGCATAATAGCACACAACAGGCTGATGGTAAATCAAAACTGACAAACTTTTATTTCACTTTGAAGAAAGATGGTCAGGTAGGAATCATGTTTAGGCAACAGGAATGAGGTGACTTTGTATAAAAAGTAATACCAGATAATTTGTCACAAATAAGTAACTATATCTGTTAACTATCAACCTTCAGCTCCTAACTGACATTCCCAACAGAAGAGGACCATTTGGATTCTCTGTCACTCAAGGTTCTCAGATCAAGTCACAGGTTACCCATTTACTGCTAACATTTGTATATAACCTAACCACCGAATAAACATACACTCCTAATTGTAAACACAAGAAATTGCCTAACACTTAATCAGATCATTGGTCCATCAGGGACAGTATTGTCTAATCAGACTAGTAGTGGCTCTCCAGTCTCAGTCTTTCATGTCACCAACTATCTGTTCTTTTTAACTGGAGCTGCTAGGAATTGATCCTGGGACCTTGGTACTGGTGCTGCTGGGCTCCTCCCTAAGGCCCATTATGCACAGTCCATAAGGCCCGCACTGGTGGCAGCAGCGCTTCGGTTAAAATCACCAAGAACGCATGCTGCCGCCGTGAGTGCGGACACCTCCCGGCCCAGGGCTCTGGAGGACCTGTGTTAAGCGAACGCGGGATCTTCCGGAGCTTCCCGGGTAAGCCGGGGCTGCGGCGGCCCGGCGCTGTGCATAATCGGCAGCACCGGGCTTGTCGGGCCGCCCAGACTCGACCTGCAATGTCCCTTAAGGGACACCGCTCGCCCCTGCGGGCTCTATGGTAGCACAGAGCTGGCAGGGGCAACCCCCCTGCCCCCCCGGCCCTTCCCCAACTCCCCCGCCCGCGCTACTGCACTTACCTCAGCCGGGCCTCCTAGCCCCGGCGTAAAGTGCGAGTGCTACACTGGGGCAACCCAGCATGCCCCGCTCCCGCACGTTCACGGGAAACAGCGGGGCATTGTGCCTCACCGCAACGGCACGGTGCCAGCGCGCGAAATCTGGTGCCGTGCATAAAGGGCCATAGTAACATCTTGGCAAATGATGTACAAAGCACAGAGATGCTCATATATGGAACAGTACAGTATCAATAACAAGATTACTTACTTGTGACCTTTGCTTCTCACGTATCTTGACTTCTTTTTCAATTAGTTTTTGTCGCTGGCTGGTTTCTTCTTGCAACCTTTTCTCTAGTTGCTCTCTGCGACGTTTTTCTTCTTCTAATGCTCTTTTCTTAGCTTCCATTTCTCGTTCCTAAAAGCCATATCATGCAAGTAATTATAAAATGAACTTTGGGCTAATTTTAAAATTCCAATACACTTAAAAATCAGTGCCTTACAAACTCACTCATCATCGTTGCAGACTGATCTTAAAAACCTGCACTGTCTGATGTCTCTGTATATTCTATTTTTGTATTAATGTTTTACTGCTGCACCTTTAGAATAATGCTAACAAAGCTCAGAAATAATGTAATGGTACTCCAGTCAATACTTATGTGGTACTGCTGCTGTTCTCTTATATGTATCATGGATATATTTAAAAGGGATTAGAAATGGTATTGGGATTAGAAGTGGTATTGTAATTGTATTACAAGCATCAACAATGAAGCTTTTTCATGGACTATTGCATTTGGGAGGGGGGTTACTAGGGTTTGTGGCAACACATTATTTCATTTTCAGTGACATCACAACATTGCATGATGCTGGGCTCTAGTCCTAAAAGATTTATTTAGACAAAAAAGTAAGCAGTCATTTTGGTTCTTAGCAAAATTGCAAGCCAAAAGCCTTAGAAATGGCTCAACCTATATATATATATATATATATATATTTGCAAATAGTAGCTATTAATATTTTAGAATTACCCTTGATTCAAGCAATCGTGTTTTTTCAGCATGAGCTTGTTTCAGAAGTCTTTCCATTTCTTCTATTCTTGCAACATTTGAAGTACTGGCACTGTAAGAAAAATATTTATTTTAGTAAGCAGTTCAACAGAAAATACAATGTTCACAGCCTTTTAAGACTGACAATTTAGGATGTAAAAGAAGGATACACGCTAGTCCCCTTAATGTTCACGGGTGAGAAATGGTCTTGTTTCCCAAAGGAGAGAGGGAGTATCTGCCCATCCAGTCCCATGCAGGAAGTGCCTGAGATAGGTGGACAGACAGGTGGAGGCTGGGCTGGGTGATGGTAGACTGGTAGGGTGCATTCCTTGTCACAGTGAACACTTCTTCTCCACATCTCCAGCTTGTACCCTCCTCTCTCTTTGAACTGCAGTGGCCCTGCCAAGGGGAGGATGGGCATCAGGGGAGGGGAAAACACCCTCAAGCCATCAGGCCACTGGAACAGTTTCTGGTGATCTCAATAGCTAATCCTGCATGTTTAGGTAGCTACACACCAATAAAGACAGCAAAACTCTGCCTGCACAGTTTACTGAAACCATATATGACGCCCATATGTACATGTGCTCGACAAGTAATTGTTTAACACTACCAGTAATTATTAAACATACACTATGGTGCAATACAAAGCAGAGTCCCACTCTGCTTAGAACTGCACTGAAAAGCTTATTTTATAAACAGAATAAGCCTAACATTAAAAGGTAATAAAATTAATAATTTTGTACATTGAATATTTTAAAAGCAGCACTAGCATCTTGTATTTCTAACTAAGTTTACTGCAGTTATTGAATATTGCCACAATGTACCTGGAAACGTTATCAGGGGAGCAGGCAGATATACTGGTTTCCATGCTGTCAGAGCTGTCTAAGCTTAGCGTATCAAAGGCATGGTCCTTGTAACTATGATCAGGATAATGGAACGTGTTTAGATACACATTCGACTCTGAGGCAGTTCTGTTGTAGAACTCTGGACATTTCTGGCTTTCATCTTCACATATAAGCTGGTGGTTATATCCTAGAAAGAGAAACAGATGTTGGTTTGTCTTTTTCTTTTGTATTTCCAATCGTCTGGAATGAAAATGGGTCAGAAACAGTGTAACCATTTCCTAGTAAGAATTGGGATAATGACAGATGATTGGAATTTCAAGTATCTTCACGAATTTTTGATTCATATATTCTTATGTCACTTAAGTAGCTCATTGTCTGCCTTGATCTCTTTCTGTAAAATGGGATTTTGCATGCAATATCCTAACTGACGGTTTTAATTCATGGATGTAAGCATGAGAGTTATACAAGTCAAGTTTGGTATTTTTTCTTTTCTTTTTTGCTTCCTTCACTATTGAACGTGAAAAAGTCCCAGGAACATGCAATTGCACAGCACCTAACCACAGAATCTCATCTCTATAATCCAGAATCTCCAATTCTTCAACCACTTTGCTGGTGCAACTAAATGTGGCCATTTTCTCCTGACAAGAACTGAAGACTACATTTATATGATTTTCAAACAACAGATGGGGCAAAAAACACTAGCTACTGTTCAGGAGTATGGCAAAAAAGAAATTTGTGAAATCATTTTAAAATAAATTTATTTTGAATGGTATAGTACTTGAATATCCTGCATATGGGGAAGTGACCCAGCAGCAAGGCGATTAAGTGGAAGAAAGCTTGCCAGTGCCTCTTGCAGGCTGGCATTATTAAGGAAAAGCAGCAGAAGATTCTCGGCTTCTAAAGTGTGTTTGCTTACAAATTACTTAAAAGGACTCTGCAGGTTTTGTTCTTACCACAGCCGACTATTGTGTGAAATATGATTGTTTGCAGTAAATGGGCTTTCCATTCAAAATCTGATTTGCTTTTGCCTGACCAGGAAAGCCATATGAAATACGGATTAAAAACACCTACAAAAATGAAAGTAAGATTGTCATGAAAGATTCTAATGGAAATGTTTTCTTGCTGATAGTTCAGTGGATTGCTTTTCTCCTGATTTGTGTTGTATTAAATAAAATATCTCTTATCTTTAAAAAGAGAGAAAAGCTTCCCACCTTTTACCTAGCCATGGCAGACTAACTTCAGGAAGTTTATGGTTATTATAGATAGATGTTCTGTGCTATAATAATCCCATTGTATCCTACATTTTTATCATGCCTGCAGCAGATTTGTTGGGGGAAAAGTGGATATCTCTTACATATTTTGCCTCACCTATCGTACAAATTTTGGTAGCGTGTATTGTATGCTCCTATCAGAAACAGATTGCAAACACTGATTATTCCTCCTCTACTGACCAGATGTGTATTCAATATACTGTCCAAAAAGTTATTATAATTCAGATGATTGTTTTATTTATCTAGTTTCTGGTTCACATAGTTTGATACAAAGCATTTTGATAAGACAAACTAGAACATAAAAAATACAGAAACTTTATGGAAAATATCAAGTTGAAAGGGGTGAAAGTTACCTTTGATACTTGCACTTTTGGAATGACTAATAGCTCCTTTTTTAAAGGATTTGTTTTGTAAGAGAAAAGAAAAAAAATACTGTAAATGTAGCCTTTTGCATATGTGAAATACAAATGCAAGAAGAAAGCACTTTTTATGTATGCTATACTTTCTGGTTGTCATTCAGTTCTCCCCTTAACATGCAATCAGAATTAATTTACCATAGGACATCTTAGGGAATTAAAAAAAACCCAAGCAGTAAAAAAGAAACACTGCACACTTCCACCTACTAGTTATGAGTAAAGTGGGAGAAAATCAGAGTCAAATTATTCAGGGCAGAAAACAGATTTAACTATCTTGCAAACTACAGATTTTCATGTACAAAATGCAGAACTTCCTCACTCATGTATTTTCATGCACAAATATCACTTAATTCTCATGCACATTATTAATTATACTTCATATTGTTATACTATAGCAGGGGTAGTCAAACTGCGGCCCTCCAGATGTCCGTGGACTACAATTCCCAGGCGCCCCTGCCAGCATTTGCTGGCAGGGGCTCCTGGGAATTGTAGTCCACGGACATCTGGAGGGCCGCAGTTTGACTACCCCTGTACTATAGGTTGCATAGAAAGGGGGAAATGACTGATGGGTACAAAGATTGAGTGGAGTGAAAAAATGCAGTGCTGCTGCTTTTATTATGGGGGACAGTTCATTTTAGGAGGATCTAGGAGGATGATAAAGAAGTAGGGATTTGGGGTACTGACATGCCTTTGAAAGCTTACAAGAAGGAATGGACATGAACCGGAAAATTTCAGTTTGGTTCGGGGTGCTCCATTTCGCTTCTGCCCTCTTAGAAGTGAAGGAAAGCAAAATGGAGGGTTGAAATGGCTTGCAGTCCTTTCAGGCTGATATAGCAGGGCACATGTGCCTCACAACTGTTAGGCCAAAAGGGCTGCAAGCCATTTCAGAGAAGAAGAGCTGGGGGTTTTATATCCTGCTTTTCACTATGCAAAGAAGTGTCAAAGCAGCTTACAAAAACCTTTTCCCGTGAGGTCGGTAGGGATGAGAGCTCTAGAAGTACTCTTCTGTAAGAGCACTAAGAGAACAGTAAATATTCAAAGATCACCCAGCTGGCTTCATTCTCTAGGTTAGAGTCCACCACACTTAACCACTACACCATGCTGGCTCACCATGCGGGAAGAGGGAGAAGCGATCCAGCATAATGAAAAGGCGTCTCAAAGTGACTTACAACCACCTTCCCTTTCATCTCCCCAAAGCAGACACCCTGTATGGTAGGTGAGGCTGAGACAGTCCTGATATTACTCCTCGGTCAGAACAGCTTTATCAGTGCTGTGATGAGCCCAAGGTCACACAGGTGGAGTAATGGGTAATTAAACCCAGTTTGCCAGATTAGAAGCCACCACTCTTAACCACTACACTAAGTTGATTGGCTCATGGGTCCTGCTGTCAGGTCAAAGGGAAGGAAGCAATCTGGTGCACTGAAACTGATTGCAGCCCTTTTGGCCTGACAGCAGGGCAGACACACCCATCTCTTGTCAAACTAAAATGGCAACTAGTCAAACCTGTAAACTAGACAGAGATCCATGAAATGTTTGTGGGAGGCACTTCCATTGAACCTTGGTTTGGGAGGTCTGAACCACGATATTTTGTGGGAAAATTTGGTTTGTGCCTTTGTTCGTGCCCATCCCTACTTATAAGTCTCTCTCATTAACTCTAGTGCTTGGAATTCTGAAGTTTTCTGGACAGCATTGTTTCATTTAAACCTCATTAACAGCAAAAACAAAAAACAAACAGAAAAACAAGGTAAGGTAAAAGCAGAGGTTTGGTTTCTGCAGCACAGCCTCATACTTTATTTGTCAGTTTAGGCAAGTAAGTTTTTATCTACTATTTCCCAACTGTGACCAGCCAATTACAAGCAGGGCATTTACTTTGGCCTCTTTTCCACAGTTCTGCTCTTGATGGAAAAACAATCATAAAAACAATTTAATGTATTAAACTGAATTTGGCGCTAACATCCTGTCTAAGAGAGAAGATACTTAATTTCTAAGAGTATTCTACTACATTAGGAGGAATTGTGGTGGAACCAACCCAGACTTTTATGGGATGGATAATAATGTTTTTTGTGTATTCTGCTCAGTTTACCATTAAACCATACAGCCATGCAAACCCACATATAATATAGAAACAAATATAATTAAATCATTTTTAGGGGTAAACAGAAAGCTATTACCAGAAGCAAGCAAAAATTAAAACACTGAATTAAAGCAGAAAAATCAGCACTAAAATTTCCCCCGCATTGCAATCTGATAACATGGAACAATACTGAAATCAAAACTATGTTTTAAATACAATTTCAGGGTGTGTGTGTGGATTTGAAGGAACACAGTCAAGTATATTTTATATTTAAAATATCTTTTTTGTCTTCTTAAAAATAACAGCAGCCATATTTTCTCTGTAACACAAGTATCACTTGGATTGGAGTTACATGGAAGACTGTCTAAATCTCTTGGTATGTTAATATCAGTTAATTACATTTTACTACAAGTGTCCCTACAACAGTAACAGCTTGTGAGGCAGGGGAAAGCAAGAGAAATCCCAGAACAAGCCACTGAATGTTACGGAAGAGGAGGGGGAAGATGGATATTGGGAGGTGGCGAAAACAGCTTGAGCGGGTTGCACAGCCACTCAATGTCTAGTGGAATCCAGTGCCAGCAAGTGATGCTGTTATTCCCATGCTTACACAGGATTCCACCAGCCACTTAAAAGCTGAGCACCTGCACAGTGCTGCAACAGGGACCACAGCAGCTCTGTTCCCTCCTCTTCCTGCCTCTTCCTCTCTGTTCCCTCCTCTTCCTGTCTTTCCTTTTTTGTCACCAGTGCTCAGTAGTGGGCCTGGAATACTCCTGACAAGCCACACTTCTGCACGTAGAAAGCACGGAGAGTGTGCCCAGCGAAAATATTTGTTATAGTGTGTTAACACTGCTACTTCTATACATGTGACTGTCTCGGCCTTTTAACTTTGTCCACTCCCAACAGATGCAGGCATGCAAAGAATACATACATCTCTTGGTAGGCTGGGTGACCCAGAATCTCCTTCAGGTGATTAAGCAAGGTGGGTTTGTATATTGGATTACTCTTATTTCTCTATCAGGTTGCTGATGCACCCCAAAGAATTAGCACAATTATGAAGCCATTTTATCATGAATTAGAGAGTTTGGTCGATCTACGTGACTGGCAGTGCCTATCCAGAGACTCAGGCAGAACAAGGTCTTTCCTAGCACCTGCTACCTGAGGTTTGGAACTTCCTGAATGCTGTGCATGTGTTCTGCTGTTGCAAGCCTTTCCCCACTAAAATGGGCCCATGTGACCAGAATGGACCACTTTGTTGCAGACTTATAATTTTTGTAGGCTTATTTTCAAGGCTGCACTTTCAGATATCTGGACTCTGCTCCTTCTATTCTCACAGGAGACAAGTGCAAAGGGGGAGGGGGTTCAGTGAAAACAAATGTATGAAGTCAAGTGCCTTCCACCACTAGAGGAATTTGGTGGTAAAACTGGATGTTTGTCGCTGCTGATTATTATCAATCAGCAGCAACGAGCATTATCCGAACCAGTGTGCTTTCTCACACACCAAATAACACACTTTCAGTCTACTTTGCAACTGGATATTACTGTGTGAAATTGCAAAACGGACTTGCAAGTGGTCACTGACGTGGATTGAAATTGCATTATTTAGCATGTGTGAAAGCAGCCAGAAGTTTTACAATATGGAAAGATGTTTAAAATTTCAACACATTTTCACTCTAAACTTGATGGTGTTCCTTTTGCCAGTGATGTCTGCCACAGCAAACATATACATTCACACAAAGAATGTTTCTCATACCTTTTTTGCCTTTTCCTGATATTAAAAAGACAAAAACAGTTTTGTTTTGTTTTTAAAGAAATTCTTTACACTGTAAGCACTTAGAAAGGGGATACACCCTTTCTAAAATAAATAGTTTAGACTCTACAAAATATATTGAAGACAGGCTACAGTTAAGTAAATCATTTTCCATTTTTACTCAAGAGACCTATGTGTTAATATTTCACAACAAATATTATAAAAATTAATAATAAAATTAATTCCATTAAAATGTTTGGCTGAAACACTGTACCTTTATATTTATAAATTACTAAGAGAAACCAATGCCCAAGTCCCAATTCTAGTGATTAACATCAAGTTGCATTTGTCCAATCATGTTTTATTGTATACTAAAATATATAATATATGAAGATAGTTGTTGAAGGGCCTTACCTTTATGCATCCTCCTTGACTCAGACTCTTTGGTCAAACAATGGGGAAGAACACTTCCACAACTGTTACTTTGCCCAAGTGGCAAGTGACCCTGTATAAAAATAATGCAAATATTGTTCATTAAATGTTATTCAAATAATAGAATCATACAGTTGGAAATATCTTCAAGGTCATCTAGTCCAATGCACATCTACCTGCCTACCCACAGTGACCCAAATTTCATGCCCAAGTGATCCATCCATCAAAAATCTCCAGAATTCAGCCAGGCCTGGAAGAAATTCACCTATCATCCCACAGCGGCAACCAGCAATTCTTTGGGTATGCAGGGTAGGGTCACAAGAGACCAGCACTGGCACATCCCTTCCTGCCCACCCACTCACAATCTGACCAAGTTCACAGAATCAGCAGTTCTGACAGATGGCTATCCAGACCCTGCTTTAAAACTTCCAAAGAAGGAGAACTCAGCGCCTCCCGAGGAAGCCTGTTCCACTGAGGAACCGCTCCAACTATCAGGAATCATTAACACTTTCATGAGTGGCCCATGCTTCCTGCTCTACATGCTTTGCAACACCTGAAGTGGTGCTGCTGTATCTCCTGGCTTCTGGTTGTAAAACTTGCAAGCTGTTTCTGAAACTGGTAGATTCATTTCAGGCTTCAGTTGTGGACATTGCAGAGAAGCACAGGAAGCTGAAGCCATTCCCATGTTCTGCCTTCCCCCATTTAGCGACATCTGAAGCTGCTCAAAAATATTTACAGAGTGGGACATTCCACAAAAGTACAGAAGGAACGCTATCAGTACCAGTAACTAGGAGGGAATCTAGTAGCTTTATGTTTAAAAGGGCAGCAGGAGCTTTGGTGGTATACCTTTGGTAATTAATTTCAATGGTTGGGACTAGTGTGAAGACAGCATTCCTAAAAGTTTGTTTTCCCCCTATCCCTGATGTATTTTGGCTGATTATAGTTATTCATGAAGAGGGGGAAGCACCCTTCAGAAATATTCACTTCTTCAGTATGGTGTCACATTTTCCCTGGTTGAGACTTTGTATCAGCAACAGATTCCAAGACTGAATCCAGGACACATTCCACTGAAATATATGGGAGTTGTGTAGTGAATTAAACAGAGGATTATGCATCACTGTCTGTAGTAGAAATAATATTTAAAATTACATTACCCCAAGAGTGAGAAGAAAGGGAAAATAAAATCATTCAAACTGAGAGTGCCAACAGGGCGTAATGCGGCACTAAAATTTGTATAGGAAAGCCAGACTCAATCCCTGATGAGGTATAGAACTCCTGAACTTAATGTGGCCTATCAGCTTCTCTCATCCTAACTGGCATTATAGGAACTCAGAAGAGTCAAAATTAGTTTTGTAGGTAGCAAGCCAGACTAATTTTTCCCCCTTGATTTCTTGATGTGTCTGCTAACAAAGGGAAGGCTGTTATAAATCTCGACTTTTGCTTCACTTTTGGTAGATAATGGCAAATTCTGCAGCTAAGCTAGGCACGTCTTGCCAAGTAAGGTTCTGCTTCAGCAACTGTGCAGAATATTGTAAGCAATCTTTGAAACATGACTGCAAGCAATTCAGTAGGGATTGCTTAGTGCATTAGAATGGTAAAAGATCACATTCCCTGGTGCTACAATTGCACTCCCACTGTGTTGAACATGGCATCATGGGAGTCTTTGGAGGATGGTCCCAGGAGTTTTTAGAAGATAGGGATAGAAGACCAGGATAATGCCATGTAATCAAAGATGCTATACACTGTATCTTGTCTGAAGCCTGTTGCCTAGTTCAGCTTTCCTTAAGAAGTTAACAAGAATAACCTAATAACAAAATGGAGTCACTGAGACTACATGTAGTCATACCATTGGCTCAACATGGTGACATAAAAACAAGTGAAAGTGATTCCTGTCCTGCCTTTGATGTGCTTCATTCTGATGCAATGAACATTTTAATGCCATAACTAAACAACTGACTTATGTCATCCTGCTGCTTACCTTAACACTTCGTCCAAGAGTAGAACTGCTGAAATGGGGTGATACAGAGGAAGCAGTTTTCTTGCGAGGCAAAGTGTCACTCATGTACATGGCTTCTTTGTGCTGCTTCTTTCTCTCTTCCAGATTTCGGAATTGCTTGAAATGCAATGAATTAAATCTTGTCAAATTTAAGTTTTTCTAAACCAACAGATTAAAAACCACAGCATAACTGTAAGGGAACTTGTATACTGAAGAAGAAGAAGAAGAAGAATTGGTTCTTATATGCCGCTTTTCTCAACCTGAAGGAGGCTCAAAGCGGCTTACAGTCACCTTCCCTTTCCTTTCCCCACACACACATACACACATACAAATCACTGTGCAGTTCTACAAATCCTGAATGCTGTATTTTAGCCCAAGAAGGGCGGGGAGCAGGTAAATATTGATATTTGTAACCTTTACTTTGCACAGACACTGCAGTGTGTGAGTGGTGAGGAGAGTTTAAAATTATTTTCACAATTTCCTGATTTTACACAAAGTACATGAAAAATGGTAATACTAATTTTTAATTTCTGTTATTGTTATTATTATATTTATTTCCCACCACTTCCGAAGCCAGCTCATGGCGGGTTGCAATGTCCAATAAAACCCATTAACACCCCCCCCCATTAAAAGACATAAAATCAGGAACATGGAATAGCAGGATAATTCCATAAATAAATTTAAGGAGAAAAGGTTTTGAATAGAATAGCTCTTGGTTCATATCATGAAATATCCCAGTTTATTATTTCTACATATAACCAAAGAAACGGCAAAGTTTCCACAATGACAAAAGAGATTTCCAAATGAGAAAAGAATTGAAAAGCAGTTTTTACACAATGGTTTGAACAAACAAACAAACAAATGGCAGTGATATTGGCATTGTATTAATGATAGGTTTTGTTGTTAAATGAAAGGAGAATTATTTATAAAATCAACACATTTCCATAAAATGAGTTTAATTATATCTGCGTGGGAAAGCAAATGTGAGTACAAATGCATGCTGGGATGTTTATGTTCCACTAGTTCAGTATTGTATCTGGCTTTTGTAATATTGTTTGAGGCCTGCACTTAGTTCTTGTTAGTATCTTAGCTCATACAGAATATTAAGGGGCAGGAGGATAGCTATGGAGAATCGACTGAAGGTATGTTTAAACCTAACACATCTTTGATACTTCTATTATTTTAAAGTTATACATCACACCTAATGTGCTTTAATAGTATTTTTTTTTGCAAATGTATAGTTTTTCAAGCCATTCTAGATTGTTGTTTGAAATGTTTCTCTATTAATATCTGTTACTAGGCTTAAATATTTAGATAAATGCATACATACTTCAGAAAATATTCAACTGATATTCACAAACAAGGAATAAATTTCAAAAACATTGTCTCTCACATGCCAAGTTCTACATAGAAATCTCTAGATTCCCATGAGTAGATCTGCTGCAGGGACCTAATTTTTAATTTGAATCAGGAACATGGAACAGGGAGCGTAGAGTGGTGTTGCATCCTTAAGGCATTTTCCTGAGCTAAAATAATTCTGGTGGCCATAATTTACCTGACTTTGGGGTGACCATGAACATCATATGCAGCTCCCAAATGGAACAATTGCCCACTCCCCATGGAACCATTCAGCTAGAGATGGTGAGATAAACATTCTGATCCAGGTAGGAACATAGTGTGTAGGGAAAGCAAGTTTCTGTATACATATTCCTAACAAGGTAGGAAGCATCGTGTGGTTTCTCTTTGTGATCTAGTATTTGATCTAGCACATGCAAAACTCCTTTAAAATGACAGAATTCTACAGTAATTTGGAGAAAGACAGCAAGGGACTGTCTCCCTTTCTCACTAAATAGCTAACTGGGTAGGATGAAATCCTGAATGTTCTGCACACACTCCATAGGAATGAGTAGAAAAGTCCATGCAAACATAATCTCATTGCCACTGAGGCTGCCTGTCTACAAGCATGTTACCTGTGGTTGCCTTCGGTGTTTCTTAGCAGGAAGAGGTGGTGGTGTGTCAGGTAAAGGACAAGGTTCTACATTTGGAGCCCTGACCTCAGACCAGTGGACTGGTGAAAGTTGTGCAAGAGAGCGAGGAGAAAGGGAATGAGGAAAGACAAATCCAGGACAGAGAGACGATCTTAGCTTTATAGGAAAGAGAGAAATTATATTAAGAGTTTTCTATATGGAATGACACACAAACTGCATTTTCTCTCTTCCAGATTTCGGAATTGCTTGAAATGCAATGAATTAAATCTTGTCAAATTTAAGTTTTTCTAAACCAACAGATTAAAAACCACAGCATAACTGTAAGGGAACTTGTATACTGAAGAAGAAGAAGAAGAGTTGGTTCTTATATGCCGCTTTTCTCTACCCGAAGGCGGCTCAAAGCAGCTTACATGAAGGTGTAAAGCCCCGATTTGGGCTTGTGATATTCTCATGGGGGACAGAGGCAACAACAACTACACATACACCAGTTTCAATGATGAAATGAACACCACACATGTTCACAAAGCTACAGGTCTCTGAGTATAATCCTAAGAAAACTTGCCAAGAAATAAGCTCCATTGAATAGACCTGGTCAGGATTACTTTCTCTGTCTTACGTTTGTGACTGAGGCATTTGGATAAAAATAAAACACCCCATGTTTGTCTTTTTTGGCTGCTGTACTGTTTGTAGCAGCACATTGTTCCTAGCCATATGTTTATTTAAGTACATACCATCCTTCCATTCACACTCTTGGGTGTGGCAACAAGGGAGAAAAAGGTGATATGGCCAAAGAACCATTAAGAAATACTTTTGTATATAAATCATGCATAATGATTTGGAAATATCTGATGAAGTGTGCATGCACAAGAAAGCTTATCCCTTGAATAAAACTTCGTTGGCTTTAAAGGTGCCAGTGGACTCAAACACTGTTTCTTTGGAAATCATGTCAGAATTTATTCTACAGATCAAACCTTATGCATTTGATTCAAACTCATCCCATATAAAACAATCTGGTTATGCCCTCAGAAGGACACATTATTTTTAACTAGACTTCTCCTTGAGGGCTTTATTACCAATCTTTGTTGCCATCACAGTGGTGAGACACTAATAAAAGAAATGGCTTGTGCCACATTTTCTCTCAATGTAGTATTTTTCTGAACTTCCAGTCACTCCATGAAAAGAAAGGAAAGCTTGAATTGGGTGGTAAAAGGCAGACTACATGTTACAATCCTGTGGCAAGAATAAAAAGGAGTGGCTGTTCATATGTCCAAGACTTCTACCAGCTGAAATTTTGCTCTGGAATGGACTCTCAAGCATACATGTCATTTGGCTGTCCAACCAAAAATGAAGTTTTGCAGCTATCCTACATACACTGAAGGAACACAAAATTAAAAGCACAAAGTACACAAATGTGAAATGTCTCTCAAACAAACCTCTTTGTTTTGTGGCTGGCTCGCCAGGCCAGCTGTGGAAGGTTCAGTGGGAACAGCATCAGCAGCAGTGGGGGGTTGAATGGAAGGGGGTCTATTCGTGGAATTGCCATACGGCTCATTAATGTCATTTACACTCATATAACCCTAAAAGGAGGAATTCAGAAGTTAAACATGTAAAAGAGGCAAAAGCTTTGGCATGCAAGAGTATTAAGTACCCAATGTGTGGTGAAGGGTTAGTTCAGAGTGATACAGCCAATTGTTCATTAAGCTATCAGGTCACCAGAACTACAAAACATTTGAGGAGTGAATTAAGACATTCTAATTATTACCACATATATAATCAGGTTATTAGATTTGAAGTGGCTTTCTATAGCAAGACACTGTCGTTATAATTGAAGGGGCTGAGTCCAAGTACCCAAAGAATGGATATTTCCTACTTTCCTCTTCCCACTGTAGTCCCTGATGCTGCCCCAAAAGCAGCTTGGCTCAGTAACGGTGTGTGGTGTGATTTGGAAAGTGCAGTGAGAAGGGGAAATCAACAATTAATGCAGGGGGAAGTAAAATTGTCCTGATTTAGGAAACTTAATTATTATTTTCTAGAATTCTTTAATAATTGAGTGTTTGTTGATTAAGGTTATAAGACCAAAGGCAATTTTCAGTTTACAATGTGCAATCTTAGGACTATAAGCAATTGCGGCAGCAGTAGAAGCAGAGAGACTTTAGGCAAAGGCAAGCATCAGAAAGATACACTGGAAGTGTGTGTGTGTTTCAGTTCTAATTGAGAGAAACTTCAATTAGAACCTCAACAACAATTCTAGGAACATTGATTACAACAATGTGCTTTATACAGGGCTGCCACTGAAAAAAACATTCAGGAGCTTCAACTGGTTCAGAATGCTGATAGCTAGAGAGGGTCGTAAGGACCATAGGCCTCTAGTCTTTGCTCATCTTCAATGGCTCCCAATTTGTTTATGAGTCCAATTCAAGGTACTGATGTTGATCATTAAAGCCTTTTGTGGTCTGGGGGCAGCATACATAAGGGCCATCCACCTCATTGATTGCAGTCTACCTTATTCATTGCAGTCATCTTTTGAGACTCTGCTTCAGTGCCTCCACCTTCTGGGGTTAGGAGGGTGATAATCCAAGACAAGGCCTTTTTTGGTTATAGTACCAAGAACTGCTTCCTTAGAGATATTGATGTTTCCCCTTTCATCACGGTCTTCCACCAGTGGGTGGAGACTTTTTTCGGTTTATCTGGTCATTTTATGTTGTGTTTTTATACTTTTCTGTTTTTTGCTGTTAGTTGCTTTGATAGCCATGACAGGGCTGAAAGGCAGGATATCCTTTACTAGCTTATACAGGTGCAGTTTTGGGACATAATGCCACTACAGGAAGATATGCTTATAGGCATGCTAGCAGGGATAAAATGCATACAAAAACACAGAAAGTGATGGATAGTTATGTCAAATCTTGCGAAAGTCTTGCTAAGATAAATTGGCAAAATTCCACATTGTTAACAGCTAGCTCTTTTACAACTACAGAAGACATTGTCATATATTTTCCTGAGAATTATAAACTACATCATTATAAATCACCATTGAACATTATAAATCACCATTGAACATAAAGAACACATCAGTAACAAGTTATTTCATTCCCTTTTCCCAATTTTCTTTTTTTTTACCTCTTTTAAACTGCTTGGACTTACAGGAAATCCCTTTCCTCCTGAAACTGATGAATATTTCTTCTCTAGATTGCAAAGGTTTTCTTTTTCCTGTTGGGATACATATTTTGAAAGTAACTAGTACAAAGATTTAAACTTAGAAAATCACACACAGACCAATTATGCACAGCGGCAGCTACTCCGCGCTGCTGCTGTGCCGTTGTGGTGGGGCAAAAAGCCCTGCTGTCCCCCGTGTATACCTAGGGGCAGAGCTCCGCCAGCTGTTCCGGCGCAATGGCCCCGTGCAGGCAACGCTGGGCTGGAAGCGCCGGGAGCGTAGGTAAATGGCAGCAGTGGCTGGGGGAAAAATTGGGGGCAGGGGGGCTCCTACTGCAGGATGGTGTGGAGCAGCATGCTGTGCTCTCACCATGGCGGGGACGGAGGGTCGCCTTTGTCGGCTCCGCGGATCTGGCAGAGGCGAGAGGCGTCCCTGCTGTAGGTTGGGGGAGGAACCAGGCCAAAAGCCGGACCAAAAGTCCGACTCCTCCAATTATGCACAGGGCTCGGGCAGCTTGGCCCTCGCCTGTGCCGCCAGGAGTCCTGAGACTCCATAAGAACCCACATTTCATTAATGCGTATCTTCCAAGGGCCTGGGCTGGGACACGGCCACGCAGACGGCTGCAACGTCCATTATCGGGGATTTCCCCCAAAGCCCTGCCACCACCAGCATGGGTGTTCCGGCCCATGCATAATGGATCACAGTCAGGCTTTGTCTGCACATTCCTTGTAAATTTGTGGAATTCATTTTCCCATGTAAGCTGCTCTAGTTTTGTTGTATGGTGCTCACATCATTGTCTTTCTGTATTGCTTTTTCCCAAGACGAGATCACAACCTAAACTAAAGTTATCTTTCCAGAGGAACTGCACATTTTGTGCAATATGTTTGTTTGCTGTATGTTTGCTGGAATTACACTAGCATTTTCTGAAGCCACACATATAGTGTGGATGATTCCTGTATACTGTTGGCAAGCTGGATTCACACAGAGTTGTCAGGTGGGTCAGATTCCCCAAACATGTCTGCATGGGAAATGTATGTGCATACATTTGTATGCATGCATGTGCATGCATATATGTTATCCACACTTTATGTGTCTGCTATGGAAAATTCTGATGTGAGGTCACCCAGTACAAATTGGAAGACTGGGCTATTCTTACTATTATATACCTGTTAGAATCATAGAGTTGGAAGGGACATCCAGGGTTATCTAGTCCAACCTCCTGCAGAATGCAGGAACTCACAACTACCTGCCCACCCATAGTGACCTTACTTCCAATTTTTCTCCCAATTCCAGCTATAAAGATTCCATATATACATATACATCAAAAGCTACTTGGCACATAACTAAAATAAATATCTCAGTAACCTAATTGTGATGAAAGCCAGAGTAAATTAGATAAATATAATTTATAGATACATATTTTCAAGTCAGAGAAAATATCCATTGTTTATCATAGAACCCTGAATAAAAAGAAATATACTACCTACAGGTCAGAAACAAATGGAATATTTGAGGCACAAGAGCAGGGAAATGTAAATAGATAATAAATGTTTACAATTTGGGTTTGCTATGCAAGTGTTTACACTACAACTGACAATTAAGCTTAGTAAACCTGTAAAATGCCATTATTTGAAGTAAAGAACACCTCAACAAGATAAAGTCCCCAAGACTTCTCTAAAGGGGCCATTGCCACTGCGGGGAAGGAACACCGACAAGGGCCTGGCTAGTGGGAGAGAACTCCCAGCCCTGGCATTCACTGGGCAGCGTGTACACTGGCATGGCAACAGGGGGCATGGCCAAACCAGGCATCTGTTAAACAGATGGCCTCTTTTCCCCTTACACAACTGACTGGATTATTTTTTGAGAGGATCAGGAAAATGCTTACCCTTTGAAGCATCATCAATAGGTTATTTTTCTCTTTGACAAAATGATCTTGTTCCCGTTGGGCTTGCTGGACAATATGATTGGCTTGCTTTTTGAGAGCAGAAATTTTCTCCTGTGATAAAGTTAGCATAAATACTTTGGGATGAACTTCAGAAAAAAAATATATAAGCAGCACAAATGCCAATCTGGAGGGCTCTTGTGTGGAAGAGATCTGTACCAGCAACACTTAGTTTAGTTCTGATATGATCTTACTACGTTTTGTTCTAGACATAAATTATCCCACCGGGGAATATTTACAGTTTTGTGAGGCATTAACTTTTACGCTAAGGAAACTAGAAGTGAACATAATAATTGTAATGAAGTGTGGGTTGTCCAAACTACAAAGCTACATGATGCTAGTGTATCTTATCAAGGAAGAACATCAGGTAATGATGGCACATTTCCTTGCTGAGGGTAAAGTGAACCCAAATAGAAAACTACCTCAAACCCCTCCTTTTTCTGAAGTGTTACAAAATTATCAATTCAGAAGATGTGTTAGAGGGGAAAAATCAAAACTACGTAATATATTTTACTAGAATACAGTAATAATACATACAACAAACAGCTAAAGCATTAATGTTTCCATGAGATTTTTTTTTCAAGGAAGGTCAATATGCCTGCTGGATCCCATATATTGTGGAAGGCAGTAATCTTATAGCATCTAGGACTTGAGACACTAGAATTAACTTGTTCTAGCTTATGTTTGTGAACCAGTTGTGTAACATTGTTAGTAGCCAGATACCCCTCACTCTTCCGGGACAGCCCTTTCAGAACACCTTCACATGCTGTCTGGCAAAAAATGGACATTGGAATTAGATGACAACTGCATCTAAATACAAAAGGTACATGGTCTGCTTCCAAGCAGCCATTAACGGATGCCAGCCTGATACCAGATTTCCAGGCCTTTCCTGAATTCTTTAAGTTAATTAGTGAGATTACGTGTATTGATAAATGGCTAGCTTCTCTTCCCACCTAAAATAGGTATACATATATTTGGAATAACAGGACTTCCAGTAAGGCGCTACTAATCCCATCAACTCTTAATTGCTCACACTAGCAGAACTCAATTAGGTATGACTATCAACACTTTAATCTAGGGCAGTAATCTAGGGCAGTGGTCCCCAACCCGCGGCCCGGTGCCGGGCCACGAAGGCCTTGGCGCCGGGCCGCGGCTCCCTCTCCCCGCCCCCCCCTGCAGTAAAAAACTTCCCAGGCCGCAAGCTTGCGGGAGAGGGAATCAGGGCCACACCCAGCTCAGTGGCGGTGGCGGGTGTAGTGCTTGCGCGCCCGGCTGAAGAGGGTGACCTGCGGGTGCACATCGATGTGCATGCTCCACTTCTTGGCTGGCGAGATGGCCTGCGCGAAGTACGAGAGGCGGTTCTCGGTGCCGCCAAAGCGCCGGTGCGCCTCGGACTGCAGCGACCAGCGGCCGTCGTTGTGCGTCACGATGGCGAAGCGGCAGTCGGCGCCGGGCACCTCGGCCTTGTAGCGCACGTGGCCGTCCTTGTCGGCCGCCAGGTAGCAGCCCAGGTGGCTCCTGAGGAAGACCACGCTCGAGTCGTCGCCGTCCTGCTCCAGCGTCCAGATCTGCTTCTTCTTCAGGCTCGGCGCTGACGCATTGAACTTGAAGCCAAACACCTCAGACGTCAGGAACTTCTTGCCACAGCTGATCAGGCTGAATTGGATCTGGAGGGGCCGGGAGGGGGAGCCGCAGCCGCCGGTATGGCGGCGGCGCAAACGCGTGTGCGCAGACTGCCGCGCATGCGCGTTTGCGCTGGGGCTGCCGCCCCCGGGCCGCCCTCTCCCCCCATGCCGGAGCAGCGGTTCACGGCAGCCAAAAGGTTGCGGACCGCTGATCTAGGGGTCAGCAAGTTGCATTAATATCTCTGCCTTTACCCCACTAGAGTAATCATGGTTATTGTTTGGTTCCCAAGAAACTGTCTGGGTATTATCTACACTCCAAAGAGACCCATTGCATGATTCCTAGTTTCTTTATTATACACAGAAATCCCATCAAGTATATTGTTCTTGTCCTGTAAATCATAACCAAAGGATATAATTTTTCTATACCCCAACCTTTTCATCACCGGGGACTGGTCAATGCTTGACCATTTTACTGAGACCCGGGGGAGGTAGTCTTTTACCGAGGGACATCGCTGCCGCCTGAGCTCCTGCTCCACTTGCTTCCCTGCTGGCGCCCCTGACTTCCTGCCGCCTGCTGGGGGGCACTGCCAGCAGCAGCTGCGCAGTGCCACGCTGAGGGGGAGCCCCAGCCATGGTGGTCACTGGGGAGCACCAAAGATGAGCTGGTGGCAGAGTGGCAGGGCAGCCCCCGAGGCAGCAGCCGGGGAGGAGGACAAGGAGGAGCCGCAGCCCGGTGCCAACTGATCCATGGATTGGTACTGATCCCCGGACCGGGGGTTGGGGACCACTGCTTTTGAACACGCAGAACCTGTGTGTGTGCGTGACCCATCTGTGTGGGTCTGCATCTCGGTCATTTTGCTGCTGTCTCCTTGGCCATCTCCATATCGTAATTGGTAATTATAGCTTCCCTATTACTGCCTCTCTTCATTCATGTTCAACCTTGCTTTACTTAGTCTAAATTCTTGTGTGTGTGTGTGTGTGTTCCATTTGTTCTGGTGTGTAAGTCCACTTCCATTTATTTCAGACTGGTTCATTCTGAGAGTTAACCGTGGTATACTCTGGTGGAGATCCGCTGTTACCCTTCTTACTAGCCAAATTCCCCATTCCAATATCTAATTTGGGTAAAAAGCATGAATTAGACTCTTTCCCATATAAAATGGAAAGTGACTTGGCTAGTGATCCCTTCCTGGATTGATCCAGGATAAAAAAAAAAAAAAAAACAGAACTTCATTCTCTCCTGATCTTGTCTTGAACTAAAATCAATCCACAAAATAATATAATGTGCTGTGTAATACTAAGAAGAGTAACACCCTTCTAAGCCTAATGATGCCGGTGGGTTTAGAAGGGTGCACATCTGTTTAGGATTATATCATGGGCCAGTGGATTAAATTCTCTTACCTTTCTATTGACGATGCTACGTTGATATTCAGCTACTTCACGCAGCAGCTGCTGTGTTAGATTCTCTTTCTCCTCATCTAGCCTGCTTTCATGTTCTAGCTGCTGAAACTCCAGATCTTCAAAGTGTTTGCTTTCTACGTCCAACAGATCAGCATCCTTTAATGACAAAACATCACTATAGTAAACAAATGACAAACGTACTAATTTACAAGTTGGTGTCCTTGGCAGCCCGTATTAGAAATACTCCAACACAGTTAAGTGCTGAGGTTGGGAAAAACTAAAGCAAAGCAGGCAGGAAAAGGTTCACCAAACTTGATATTTACTGTGTTCTCCCTAATGATAACCTAAAAGTACAATTTAAATAGACAATTTATTAAACAAGATACAATTTAAATAAGCTAACAGAACAAAAGGTATGCCAAAGGATATCCTGGACTGGGCTGGCACCTCCAAGGCTTCCTCTACCTCTGCTTTACAGTCTCTAAGGCATTTGCCCTGGGCCTCTTCTTGTAAGGAACAGCAGCAAGATGGATAAAAGGAAACTGGTTGGTGATATCCTGGAATTTAGACTACAGCTGATGTTGCACAATGTAGGACAGGAGTAGTCTTGAAGTCTCTAGGTCCCATTATTTGCTCATATGAAGGGATGACAAGGAGGGGGGGGGGAGAGAAGGAGATTACAGCCTGCCTCCAAAGACACGTCCTCCAAACTATTCCTTTGTAATGGGAATGAAGGACAAGCTTAGCTGTCCATGCTCTGACTTACTCCTTATTTGTACCAGAGTAGAAATAGTAGGTAGAGAGCTACTTGGACAATTCACCACTGCTATCAGTGTTTATTCATTGACTGGCTTCTCACACAAACATGAAAACATGTCCAGAATCAAAACTGTGTATTCCCATATGTACAGAGAACAACCAATCCTTTGCAATGGAGATGAGATTGATCTATAAAGGAATTCAGAAGTGCTGGTGCAGAAAGGGTGAAAGGAAAAGGACATCTGTCTTCTGTGGATCAAAATGTTATTGTGCTACTTTCTAACTAGAAATTATTCATTTAGTTGCCTTATGTCCTAAAGCCTGAGGTCAGACTTTTTATTGTCCAACTGGTCTCGGAATTCCCTTTCATTGTAAAAAAAAAAAAAAGGAGGAGGAAGACCTACTGGAAGTTAAAAGAAGGAGTGGAGGAAGGGCAGACGGAAAATGGCTATTTTATCCTTTCATGCACGGCAACTGTTTTTATATAAATGTTCATAATTAATCTGAAGGAAAAGGTAAAAAGACCTGTATTTTTTCCCCTGCGAGAGGCAAAACACCTGGGGGCATGATTTCAAGGGAGAAAATTGGCTCATGGGGGAAGAATTTAGTCTGTCTTTCTCTTTGTGTTTCAGTCCCTGACACCCAAATGGGGAAAATATGCAGAACTGTGTTAAAATAGAATATTTATGTTACTTTCTATTTATTATGTTACTTTCTGTTCATTGTGATTTCTGTATGCCCAACCACTGTTCTGCTTTCCAACACTCACACTGTACAATTTTACCTTACATAAAAGCAGAAATCTCACACTAGTTAACACTGAATAAGTTTATGTACTATGTTTAGTGTTTGTAAATATGCAGCATGACAGAGTAACGAGGTTAGATGAGGCAAATCCAGATTTGCCACAGACCTTCCCAGAGCCTCCCTCTCTCAGCTCAACCTGTTCTTTCTCCTGGCTTCACAGTCTATCAAGAGAAAGCTGACTTATTTTTGGGTCCCGGCCCACCATATGAGAGACACTACTTTAAGGAGAACAAATGTTTGCATCTCTTTAAGTATTCAATCTATTCTCACCCCAATTATCCCAAATACCAATCTACAAGAAACAACAGACATAAACAATGATCACAGAATCTGTCATCTGTGGGATGAGGCATGGATTATACTAGCTCTTTACATGTTTATTAGTGTGAAATTGTATGAAAAGCAAGTCCGCTCCACACAAGTTTTTTTTAGATATGTCATACCACATTTAATCTTTCATCATGTAACCAATGTAAAGCCACAGAAGGCTGTAAAAAGTTAAAATATTTCATTAGTAATGAAAACACTATTCAAATACTGAAATGGGTAAGAAACCACTTATTTTTGGGGGAAAGGCATTTCGTTGGCATATATAAAATCAAGATAATGCTTTGTCATTCTATCATTCTGCAACAGAGAAATTAATGCTTTTTAAGTGCAACCACTTACTGAAGGAACAGTTATTGGAGGGTAAAGAATTTTCTACTTCTTCTACAGCAGGACAGCCTAAAGCCCAACTCAACATCACATTTACAGAAAGCTCTACTAGCCAGAAGCCAAGAGGTGTTAAGCATTAGATAGTTGACAGCTTTCAAAGTATGTGCCACAAACCAATTCATAATCTAGTTCTTTGCATTCTGTATTTTTGTCACCGTGCAGCACTCTGATTAGCAATATACAAAAACAATATGTAAAAATTTCAAAGCTATGGGCTGGTTATGAAGAAGTCCTTTGCACACTTGTAGTTGATCATGTTTCATGTAACTAAAAAAATCCAAACCAAACGGAACAAAAAAGAATCCATGCTACTGACCCTGTTGAGTTGCTGTTGCAATTGTTCCCTCATGGACTCAGGGCAATTATCAAGCTGGGTCTTCTGCTCGGAGTAAAGCTCCTGAAGCTTTTCTAGTTTTTCCCTTTCAGCATCAAGCTTTATTTTTTCCTGGAGTTTCAACCAGAAAAATAAAGAACAGAATTACCTTCAAACCCAAGCAGTTGTTAGTGATCCTGATGGTGCCATAAAGCAGAGCAAAGGAAAAGGGGAGTCAGGGAGTGGGTCTGGATCAGGACTGAAAAATGGTAGAGGGTTGCAGTTAATTTGAAATAATCCGCATGTTAGTACATCACCTGTCAGGTACTGAATTATGTTGGGGGGGATGAAGGGCAAACAATTCCCTTATACCATAGAATTTTTATTCTGCAATTCTACGAGTTAAATCAGGTTTTAAAGATGGTTTCAGAAGACTGGGGACCAAATGATCATTGCTTAGGTTCCTTGCAGGGGTGATGTTCCTGAGTCAAACCACATAGCTGAAGGTTACAGGTAACATATAGTATGTCTTAAGGCGCTAACACGTGGTTTCAGATAATGTATATTATGGCATTCTTTTCTTTTTATTTGTTTCTCTTTGGTTCTCATTCTTTCAAAATTATTTCTTCAGCCATTAGGTTATTTTTTATATCCTTACATCATTATTTGCCATCTTGCTCCCTAATAGGGACCCAAAGCAGCTTGTATCATTCCTCTCTCTTCCGTTTTATCTTCATAACAACCCTTGAAGGTAGGCGAGGCTCAGAGAGAGTGTGACTGCCCAGGGTGTCACCCAGCAGGGATTTAAACCAGAACCTAGTCCTTGCAATCTAATCCTTTACAATGGGAAAGCTGGCAGTGATAATTTTCAAATGAAAGAAGGGCAACTCAAGAGCATAATAGACCTCATTGGGCTGTACAGTGGTGACATGGGTAGACATGGCATATGCCACACACCTCCAGTAGAATTCACTAAGTTCTATTAATTATTTAATAGGCTCACAGCTTTGATCAGAAGAAATTTAAATTATGAGTTTGTCAGAATTCTGTTTTTTGAAAATGATTATACTGTCCTTGATTGCTTTTAAGAATAACTGGATGATCCTATTCTTTGCTTTGTTTATATGATGGTATATTAGCTACTTGGAAGACAAAGTAGTGGTAAATTAGTTTTAAAATGATGGAAGAAATGGTAAATGATAAGTTTTTATGAAGTAAACTAAATGGTATATTATCCAGCACAGTACAGAAGTAGACAGTGTAGAAACACAAGTGTGATGGTAAGTCACAGAGGAACATTTTTATAAACAGTGAAAGGAAGGACTGCATAAGCATAGCGCAGGAAAGTAATTGGTTTGGAGCAGGAAATTCTGTTGCAGTAATCCAGCATGCTGAATAAATAGAATTGGTTTAATTCACTCTGAAAGGAAGTCTATTCTAATATCTAGGATAACCCTGGAACTCAGATATACAATCTCAATAAAGCATAGTTATATATTTTATAGCCAAAGCAAAATAGACTGAATATATGCTTTAGCCAATTACTGTTTCTCACAAACATATTACCTCAAGACTCTTTCAAAACAAAATGCTTGTATACACAAATCTGCAGAAGCAGCAAATTAAGTTTAGTTAAATATATGCTAAATTATCTCTTCAAAAAAACAGATGGCATAGCCTATTTTGAAACCAGCATTGTACAAACAAGGTAACTGTACAGTCAGTCACACTGATGGAAAAGGATAATATCTGCCAACTCCCTGCCACTAATGTCAGCAGGAGACAAAGAATGTATAAAAACTGCATAGGCTCAAAGCTATATATGCACATCAGCTTGATGTGGATGTGATTCCCCTATCTATGTATACATTACCTGCACATGGGTATGTTGTATGTACAGGGATTAAGTCTCAGTTTTTAAGAAAACATTTCCCACAGAAGAACTGTGGAAATTGAGACCCTTTAAAAATCTACAATATGATGTCTGACTTCAATACCCAATATTTCATCATACAAAATGATATACAAACGTGAAAGAACTTCAGATATACTGGATCTGAGGGGGGGGGGGGTTTAAGCCAATTGTCAAAAAAATATATAGTTCTTCCTGTCCTTCTAAAAAATCACCTTAACATCCACTGGTGCCAAATATTTTCTACTTCATTAACCCATTAATTAATACATTAATTCATTAATTCATTCATATTCTGCCGTTCCCAGCACAGCTGACTCATAGTGGATCACAACAACCATATAAAAACAACAATCTAAAAACATACAACATACATTTCTACAACCATGCTAAAATCATAATATAAAACAGTAACAATTAATAATAAAACTCTATCCTGATGTTCCATCTCAGTATATCTGGGTGGCATAGGGTATTCTGGGTATCCTGACAAACAATGACCCTTTGGACAGCTATGCAAAAGTATAATGTACCACATCCATCCTGACAAGAACAAAGGAAGATCAACCTGGCCTCAACAGGATGTAAATTCCTGTTAACTGACCTCCTTTGTTCTGACATTATCAAACAAAACTTCCTTTACTACTTTCCCCCTCCATTTCTTTCCCCTCATCTGTATTTTAGACTATTTTCTGTTCTTTATGGCATCCATCAACAGTATTGTGCATTCTGTTTAACTGCTGTAAGCTGATTTGGGAAGCAACTTATTGCTAAAAACTGTTTAAAAAAAATCAAAACCAATGTTTCCATTCACTTTTAGTTGAAATGTTGACTAGTGTGCCATAAATTCTGTGCTTTATATGAACTTATTCAGTTTTATAGGACATCAGATTCTTGCTAGACTTTACTTCTTCATCCATTCCCTGAACTTAACACATCATACACATCAAGCTGCCTCATACTGAATCAAATAATTAGTGCATTAGAGTCAGTCTTTTCCATTTCAGACTGGCAGCAGCTTTCCAGAGTCTCATGATCTTTCACATCACCTCCTTCTTGATTGTGGCAGGGACTGAAGCTGGGACCTTTTGCATGCCAAGCAGATGGTCTACTAATGAACCACAGGAATCTAGCTAACAACTACAGCACTGTTTTCTCTCATCATTCACCTAGAAAGTAACAGTTCCTATTACCCATGGCCTGCAGCAGAATAACAAGATTTGAGTCCAGGAGTACCTTGCATCCCAACAAAGTACTCAGGGTATAAGCTTTCAAGAATCAAAACTCCCATCACACAGGATTCTTATCTCACCAAAGGTGCCAATTTTTTGCCCCCAATGTATCCCCTTTGCTCAAATCAAGTTGTTTACAATATGCATCACACTTTGCATTCTTTACAACACCCCTCCTATCTTCTGATCAGGTAAAAAGACTCTGAGATCTCCATTCCTACTTGTGTCTAATAAAGGGAACTTTGACTCTTGAAAGCTTACACCCTTAAAAACTTGTTGGTTTCCAAGATGCTCCTGGACTCAAATCTTAATATTAAATAATGACAGCTGTGTAATCCTAGTGTATTACACTTGTGGAAAGAAATCCTATTCCCCAAACATGATGAAGAAGAGTTGGTTTTCATACCATTTCACTATCCGAAGGAGTCTCAAAGTGGCTTACAATCTCTACACAGTTTCCAATAGCTTACAACAGATGCCCTGTGAGTAGGTGGGGCTAAAAGAGCTCTGAGAGGAACTGTGCCTATCCAACCTAGCTGGCTGCATGAGGAGGAGAAGTGGAGAATAAAATCTGGTTCCCTAGATTAGAAGCCACCACTCTTAACCACTATACCAAACTGATCATTTCTATACTTACTTCTTGCCACTACAATGAATGTGGACTAATGAAGCATCAAGTTACTGTGCATGTGAAGGGATTTTGTAAAGAAGCCTCTGTTTTGTTTGTCTCCATTGTAATTCTCAATACCAGTTACTTCCAATTATGGCAATCAGGGCAATGAGGAAATGAAGATATTCCAAGTAGCTTTTTGATCCAGTGAATTCCAAGCTCAAAGTCTCCCCCACCCCCACCCCCAAAAAAATCCTGTGATGGTAAAGCATTTCTGTAGGACAGTGTTTACCATTTACTAAAAAAAAAACATTATTATATGGCATGAGGGTATGGGCATTATCTACTACATTCTCACATCTGTTGTAATAGTGCTGGCCATGCTGTTGTTACTGGCTGGGAACGTTGGTTTGACTGGGGCAGCTAAAATAAACAACTAACCATACAAGCCATGGCAGTTCTAAATCCTGCCTCTGACTCTAAAAACTACTGTAGGTACACTAATACTTTTCTGGACTCTTAGAACTTCTGTGTCAAACACATTTTTTGGCCAGGGTAACATGGCAGCTATAGAGGAAAACAAACATGGTTTAGTAGTCCCTCATGTTTAAGTACAAGGCTGTCATTGAACTCATCTTACAAGGGAAGCCATTAATTTGGAAGACTAACAGCTGCATGCTAGGAATGGAAAAGGGAATCTGACACCAAGTGGAAGAGCCACTTCCTTTTTTTCCCCACTGTCTTAATAAGCAAATGCATTCTTTTTGTTGTGTAAAAATCAGAATTTCTGAGGGGAACATGCTCAAAAATAGCACGAAATAACAGAAACATGTAATTTGAAGCCCAGCCATTAAAATAATTTATTTTTGCTCAATTTTCTCACTCACAATAGTGTTTAGATATATTGATCTAGTTCCAAAGAACTACAAGCATAATGTAAACAGCTGCTAGTACTTTTCTACACAGGTACACACAATTGTCCCCAAAAATTCACATAACACAGGTAAGATTTACAGGGATCCTTATAAACCTGTAAGTACAAGAAGTAAAAACAACAACAACAACAATTCTTGCCAACTTACATTATCTGAATTTAAATTTCTTTTCCATGCAAAGCACTAGCACAATATATAAAATAACTCATCCCAGAACAAAAGCCATCTTCTGCATGTGGAAAATGTCTCCGTATCCATCTCATTTTGCTTATACTAAAATAAGGATAAAACTCACAGAACTATGGAGAACAAAGAAGTACAGGTGAAAAACAGTAAAGTTGAATAACTGACGGCTGGCTGTGCTGACTGTGTCCTTCCTTGCTCCAGTAACTAATTAAGACAAAGAATATTACATCTAGTTTCATGAGGGCTCACATTCTGCCATTGCCAACCGTGCTCATCAAACAAATGTGAAACGTCTCTCAAACAAACCGTGCTCATCAAACATATTAAATTAGATCTTTTGATATTACTTTGCCAATTATTTAAATTTAACACCAGGCAAAATCTTATCTGATTCCCTGCTCACATCTTCTTAGGCAGTCACTGAGGTGTACAAAGCTGCCATTAAGCTCATCTCACTCACCCAATGCCTCAAGCTAATATCTGGAGTATCTTTGACACAATTTACATATTCTGTTATCTGAAAGATAAGGATAAAAGAAGCTGCAGCGGATCATCTATAAGCAACCAACATTGAAAACTGTAAAATGAAGGGGGGGGGAAGTCCCAAACCACTGAACAAGTATTTGTGACACTAGCTGGGAATCATTTTTTTCCATTTAGCAGCTAGGAAATTGTGTGTTGCTTATACATGCGCAGTTTGTTGGGTATCACAGAACAGCCAATCCCAGTCTGACTACATACCCTTTGATGCCTGGAACGAACCCACAAACTTAGCCAAGAATCCAGCTGGGAACTGGCCCAGATCAAGCTTCTGCTTCTCAGTGCTGCTGCCACCATTCTCCATTTCTTCCCCCTGTTCACAACAGGGCTTTTCCCACCCAGGTGAACATGCATGACAGAGGTTTCAGCTCACTGTTTTCCTTTCCAATTGATCTTTGTTGGTGGGAAGATCTGGGCAGCACAGATAGGAGATAGGCAGCAAGAGAAGTCTGACATGGAAGCTGCAGAGATCCTGTGGCAGGGGAAAGCTAAGAACCACAACCCATCCTGAATACACTTTCCTTCCTTTCTGGCAGCTGTGGCCGTGTCGAATATCAGTGCTAAGAGTCTCTGATGGATTCCCAGCTGCGGTCGAAGGCTCTGAATCCAATCTATTCCTCATACATGCACATACAAAGTATTGCAAGGAACTTCATCCCAGGGGAAATTCCACTGAAAACACCTGTTTTCTTCTGGTCACATTTAACATCAAAGCTTTTTTTCCACTGGGAAAATTGTCTGATAGCACCATCTGAAGCTGCACTATAGAAAAGAGCATTCTCTATATCTACAGGATAAACAAATTATATCATTCCAAAGGGCCAAATAGAAATTGAAGTAACTTTTACAAAGGTCAGTCTCTTCTGAACTCCAAATGATTTTAAGAAATTAAAGAAATTATTAAATGTACCAAGGAACTGAGTTTATACGGTTAAGCAATACATAAAATCACCTTCCTTAGTAAAACTATTAAACCACCTGAAATTCCAACTAGTTTTGAGCATACCTGACTCTTCTAGATAAATGATTCTAACAACTAATCAAAAAATTAAAATAAAGCAAAATAGTAAAAAGGCTTAAAAGAAAAAACCTGGAGCAAATATTGAAAGATTAGAAGAAGTTGGTTCTTATATGCCACTTTTCTCTACCTGAAGGAGTTTCAAAGCAGTTTAAAATTGCCTTCCCTTTCCTCTCCCCACAACAGTAAGGTGACCAGATTTTAACATTGGTAAAGTGGGACACCACTGGCCGGTGGGGTTCTTGATTAAAAATTTGATCTATATAGAGCAATAAAAAGTTTCATAGAACGCATAGAACACAAAAAAGTATTGTAATATATATTTTTAATTTTCAACATAAGTACAATTTGCCAGGTACCCCCAGATGTCCCTCCAAAAGTGGGACAATCTGGTGACCTTACACAACAGACACCCGGTGAGGCTGAGAGAGCCCTGATATTACTTTTCGGTCCGAACAGCTTTATCAGTGCTGTGGCGAGCCCAAGGTCACCCAGCTGGCTGCATGTGGGTTTCCTTCCTCAGGCTCTCTATACTATTCTTTATCCCTACTTCCTACTCAAATCCATTTGCACCCCACTGATCATTCTCTTCACATATGACTTATTGGCAAATGGTGCAGAATATGCAGGCTAGTATAAGACCCATTATGCACGGGGGTTTTAGCGCACATTCAGGGTGGAATGGCGGCGACTAAAATCACGGATAACGCACGGAGCCGGCTGCAACCGGCTGCAGCTTCGGTGCATGTCGCCGAAAAAGCCGCGTCAGTGAAACGCGGAAGAAAGCGCAGCTTCCGGGTGAGCGGGGCGCAACCAGAAGCGGCGCCCGGATCGGCGCGTGCATAATCGGTTACTCTGGGTTTTGCCGCCGTCGCGCCCCGCCCCGTGTATAACCGGTATGCGTCGCGTCTTCCCCCTCCACGTTTTCCATGTGACCCGAAATCGCCGTTTCGGCGGCCGTGCATAATGGGCCTAAATGGAGTTCTTTTAATGTTGCCGTTTTACTAATTGTGAATGCGGCTTGTGACTACTGTTGAATTACACAAATAAACTGGATTTGTTATTTGCATGATGGTTAGTATTAATTAATTGAGTTAAATAATGTTCACCTCATGTTGTAGTAAACCAGTATGGGAAGTAATCATATCATGCTTAACATCTTTAGAGATTATGAATAAAATTACAAGTAATATGAAAATTCTCCCTTTAGTCTATTTTAAGCACCCAGATGGTAAATCATAGATCTCCCTTTTATGATACTTTAAAAAAGAATTTCGCAAGCTCCTGAAACAGATGCCCCTAAACTGATCAGATAAACTTGTGCAAGACTTTGCAAGACTTCCTGTCCAACAGGTGCCCAGATCAACAATTAATTCCAGCACTTAACTCTTTCCATAAACATCAAGCTATCACCACCCCAAACAGAAGTGTCATCATTTACACTATACTTCTGTGAATGAAGTTGGTTTTATCTTTCATAAGTTGTATGGAGATATTATTTCACTATTTGCAAAAATCCATTCACTTGTAGACATTACAGCTGTCAAGAAGCAAACAGTAATGCCTGAAAATGGAATGTGACTGTGGAAATGATATGGCATGTGATTTTACACTGCGAGCCAACATTTAAATGAGTAAAAAAGGATATCTGGCAAATATTCAGGTGCAAACAGTACAACTTCTCCAAACCATTAATGAATTACTATTGATAGCTCTGAATTAATTTATCCAACAGCACTTTCCACTGTCTCAAGGGGGGAGAGAGGTGTCCTTAAATGCTTTTTAATACTGACACTAATTTAACTTTAAATAAATCAGCATTACAAAAAAATCTTTGATATGACAAATTAGTCTTTTATCTTTAGATTGTCATCATCAACCATCAACCAATATTATTAAACATGAGCTTTCTGCATTTATCAAATGTTCTAGCATTATAAAGACATCCTTATCCATGGTTCCTCTATATATTTGTGAAATAGCCTGGGGGGTGGAATGAGTCCGGCTGTCCAAGTTGGAATAGGAAAAATCAGGGTGCAGCCAGCAATGCTTGCTGCACCCTGATTGGCCCTGCCCTTACAGCTCCCACCCTCCCTCCCTGGATGCTAGAGACAGAGACACACAAAGCCTTGCCAGACTGAACACAGGTCCTCATTCCCTCATATCACTCCTGCTGCGAGGAAGGCAGAGAGAGAGAGAGAGCCGCCCCAAGCTGCTGACAGAGACACAGAGAGAGCCATCCCTGCTTCGACAGAGGGAGAGAGAGACAGAGAGAGCTGCCCCAAACTGCACACCAGCCCTCCTACAAAACCAGTCCCAATTACTTGCTATGCTTCCTGCTGTGAGGCACACCTCAGCGAGAAGGGGAGAGAGACAGAGAGAGATCTGCACTTCCCAGTGTCCCCTGGGTCTTAGCGCCTATTGCATTCCTGCTTGCAATGAGCTTTCTTGTTAGTTTTTAAATAAAAGACAAATTTGGAAACTTTGCAGAATAGGAAACCTGAAAGCTTAAAAAAAATTACAAGTCAAACCTTAGCTGCCTAGACTGAACACTATGATCATTTTGAAGCATTTTTGGCTAGATGACACTAACTAATCCTCTTTAGGTTTTGTATTTTTTTAAATCACAAGCAGTTTGAAGAGTGGACAAAGTGTGACAGAAAAATGGAAGTAGAGCCACTTCTTTCTCTGCCTGCAGTTTCTCTGTCCCCCAGTTGCCCAAATCCCTTTCCTACACAGCTGCTGGCATTTGTGCCTAATGTGGATGGTTCCAATGGGGCAGGAGTGGCTTGGGTGCACAAGAATGTGGGGAAGAAGAAAATGACAAACAGTTACATAATCTTGAGATTCCAAGATCTGGGCAGCATCCTAAAACTGAAGTGTCTTCATATTTGACAAAGTCATTCACAAGACTACTGTGTAAAATTCCAGCTATGATACCATGTATTTAATTTTCTGCTTGAACTGTATTCTCTGCAATAGGAAATCAAAATTATGTTTAGAGAAAGTATATATTATATAGTTATAAATGCTATGTAAATGATAAGTGAAATTACTCATCCAAGATGAATATGTTGCAGGTTATACCATGTCATAAACTAGTAAAATAGGGGGAAATTACTGTCAGCATAGCATTAATGTGCAAAATCTCCCAGACCCTAATCCCTGTAAATACTATTCCTTAAAAAAATCAGTTTCTTCAAAAAACAAATTTCAATTTAAAAATACATTAGTGTGTTACAAATCTTGATTTCTGTGAACTGTAGGGAGGAGTCAGTAAATTAGAAGACAAGATTATTAGTAAATTAGAAGACAAGATTATTTTAAATTAAAGCATTGCATCCCCAGAGTATTATTTTTTAAGTAATTGATGTAACTCCAATTCTATGCAAAAAGTGTAGACATGTCATTATTTACCTTGGTCTTCTCACCAATAACATTTCTCTCGAGTTCTGCTATCTTCCTGTTTAAATGATCCAGTATTTCCTTTTCCTTGAGAAGTTCAGCTGATTCAGATTTCTGCTCCCCATCCAATAAGGCACATTCCATATCCATCTAAGAACACAAAGTATTCTTAGCTTCAGTTCTGCTCACAAAGAAATTCTGCAGCATAATTTTGGAAGCTTTATTCATGCATGATGGTTTTTTTTTAAAACCCACTGATGCAAGCTGTATTTGAAAGTTCTTGAAATCTTTTTATACAGATATGTGAAATGAAACCTGAGAAATACAGAACATTGAAGTCAGTCCAAAACTGAGTATTTCCCTAAGTCTTTCCAGTTCTCAAGTCCTTCCTTGGAATTCTGTAACTTGTGATTAATTTCTGTATTGGACACATTTGGAACAGCCCCCCTCCCTGCTTAACATTAGTAATTATACTCAATAGAACAGTGGTCCCCAACCTTTTTATCACCAGGGACCGGTCAATGCTTGACAATTTTACTGAGGCCCGGGAGGGGGTAGTCTTTTGATGAGGGACGCTGCCGCTGCCTGAGCCCCTGCTCAGCTTGCTTTCCTACCACCGCCCCTGACTGCCCGCTGGGGGGTGCTGCCAGCAGCAGCTGCACAGTGCCACGCTGAGGGGGAGCCCCAGCCATGCGACCACCAGAGAGCACCAAAGGTGAGCTGGCAGCAGAGTGGCAGGGCAGCCCCCGAGGCAGCAGCTGGGGAGAAGTGCGAGGAGGAGCAACAGCCTGGTACCGACTGATCCACAGACCGGTCCCGGTCCCCGGACCGGGGGTTGGGGACCACTGCAATAGAAGACCAAAATCATGCATGCATAATAGAAAGTTTGAAATGCAGTTCTCAATTAATGTTCCTACATCTATTGGTAAAAGCACTTACATAACTTTTTGCTTTTCACACATGCACAACAAGCAGAGGTAAGGGCTGGAGTGGGGGACTGGCTTGAGCGGCGCAAATGACCCCGGAAGTTTGTAGCTTAGTGTTGCAAATGCCTGATCTGGTGGTGCCTTCCAGGAGGGGCCTGGACATCTTCTGGAATGACAACAGATCTCCAAACTACACAGTTCTCTTAGAAGAAACTGTCCATCTAGTATGACTGATTTGCAGCACAACAGCACTGCCAGCTATAAATGAACAGACTATCATATGCTACATGAAAGGGAACTTGTGATCAGGGATGGCTTCCCAGTTAACTAGCATGCTCTGTGGTCTGAGGGACCTGCTCAGCAAACACTGATGAAACCAGACTGGCTTTCCCCTATTGGTGGGATACCCCCCTTGGGGCCAAATGCCACTCTTGCTAAGGATTCTGCACCTCCATTTCCCTTCAGGCCTTCTGTGGGGAAACCTCTTAACAGCAACTGCCTGAAGCAAGGAACATGGTTCTCTGCCTGTCAATTTTTCTATCTGTCTGGGTCATGCTGAGGGGCAGCCTGAGCAATGCAGAAGTGTCTGTGGGCTACTTACAATCTTGCTGCAGCTGGGCATGCAGCTGGAGGAAAGATGCAGTCAAGCCTTGCGTGTCTCTTCTCTCTCCCCGACCCCCCCCCCCCCCGCAGGCTCCCACCAGCCCTCATTGCCACAGCTTCTTTCCTTATAAACATCCCCACCCAGAGGTTACCAACCCCAGGGTTGGAGATATTTCTTGAGAGCTGGAGGTGGGGCCTCAAAAGGGCACAATGCCTCTATTTACCATTACAGCAATGCCAGAGTAGAGCAAGCCTGGATTTCAAACTATAACACCTTCTCTCAACAGGGTAACTAAATAGGTATAAATACTCCCAAAGCATTGTTTATACAAGCATATTAAATTATCCCATTTTCATTATCAGATCTGAATGAAGTATAAGTACACAATTGTACCATCTTACAGCATTCATTCAAATATCAGCTCCAAGGCTGTTACATGACAACCCAATCAAATATCAGCTCCAAATAGCTACAAATAACTATGTATGCTATTTGATACATAGTAGTTACTACTTGGGATGTGGACAGAGCTTTCAATTTTTCCTCAAGGGCACATACATTTTTGTCAGATTTGAATCTTCTGTCTGAAATGGATGCCTCCTAAGTGACCTATGAACTAATCACATGGTCTCAAATCTACCTCACAAGGTTGTTGGGGAGAATGATGTAAGTTGCTTTGCATTTTCAATGGGAAGAAAGGTAGTCCATAAACAAAGTACATATGTAAGTAACTAAATAAGTCTGCTGTTCATAGAAAACAAATCCAAAAATTCCACTGAGCTAGGTCAGCCTTCAGCAGCTGTCTGGATCTTGGTGCAGTGCCAAGAATTTTCCAAAAGCAAGTGCTAGAAGAATTTTTCCTAGGATACAGAAATATCCATGGAAATTGGTTAGCAGACATAAAAATCATAATTTGTCTCCGTAAGAAATGCATACTAGACATGTTTTGTTATATCAGAAGAAATGCAAATACATTACAGAAATTAGTAAAAATAAATATGTAGCATAAATATGTAGCATATGTAACATTGATTCTGACATTTCATCAAAAAGTCCAATCATTTTCACAGAAAACTAATCCTTGAACGTGTTTCAATGAAAGCAAATCAGTTTTCAGAGATTACAGCCACAATCAGAAGTCAAAATAATCCACTGTTAGTTTAAACAGTGGTTTGTGTAACAGACTTTAACTGGTTGATTTACCCGTAACAAATACCAATTTTCAGGTAAATTATTATTTGTCTTTCTCTTGCATCCCCTACCCCCAGCATCTCACAATTGGGACCAGTATAATTGGGACCAGTAATAAGCCATTTAGAAACTAGTTCAAAATCTTTGCTTGGTGTTATCCAGACCACTTCCCCATGAGGGACTTGGCGGCAATCACCACTTTTTTGGGTGTGGGGCGGCTATTTCCCATTTCCAGACAGAATTGGGCCTAGTCCTGGGTGGTCCCAGGCCTAGCCCAACTCAGGCCCTCAGTTGGCCTGCAGCAAGGGAATGTGAAGAAATCTTTTTGCCACGGATCCAACTATGTGTATGTTGGGGCAGGGCTGTGTATAAGGGGGGAAAATCAGGGCATTGCTCCAACCTTCCCCCCAGCACCACTTCCATCATCCTCCCTTGCAACCTCCCCTACCCTTTTATTTTTTAAAAACATGTGGAGCTGTGGTTTGAAGCTCAGATAAGAGTGGGGAAGTCAGGCATCTCAGGTGTCTGGCTTCCCCAATGCCTTCTCAGCTCTGTACTACCTTGGAGCAGCTGCAAAACCTGTGGGAAAATTTAATTTCCTGTTGGGGGCAAATGGGGGAGCGAGCCCAAGGCTCCCCATGCATTTGTGTGAAAAATCAGGACAACTAGCCCCAGACCAAAAATCAGGCATAATGGCTCCCATGCAGTAGACGTCCTAGAAAAACATATTCTGCATTTATTTCTTCCCCTCAAGAGTTAATGGGAGTAACTGGTTCTATCTTGCAGATGTTCATAATTTGGCTCAATAACCTACAGAGTCCTTTTCATGCTCAAGGTCAAAGTATGGGGAGGGTTAATGGGTTCTAAGTAAGAATTTGTGAGCATGGATGGAATTGGGGTGAGATAATCTTCTAGAACAGTGGTCCCCAACCCGTGGGCCGCGGCTCCTTCTTCCCTCCCCCCGAAGCGAGAAGCTCGCCAGGCCGCGAGCAAATCGGCCGCCAAAGCGGCCGATTAGCTCGCGGCCCGGCAAGCTTCTCGCTTCCGGAGGGGAGGGAAGAGAAGCTTGCTGAGCCGCAAGCTAATTGGCCGCTTTAGCTTTAGCGGCCGATTTACTTGCAGCCCGGAGTGGCCGGGAGGGGAAGCATGCGCGTTTGCGCTGGGGCTGCCGTGCGTGCGCGGGCCCCCAGGCCACCCTCTTCCCCCACTACGCCGCAGCGGTCCGCGGCAAGCGGAAGCTTGCGGACCGCTGTTCTAGAAGGTTCTGGCCCGAATGTAGGCTGATTGGTTCTTTATCAGCTGAACCAAGAGGGCCAGAAACTATAACTGGCCTAGGAATTGGGGAGTTCAACCAACCAGCTTGGATTTGGTGGTTCCCAAGCAGTGGTCCCCAACCCCCGGTCTGGAGACCGAGACCGGTCCCAGTCCGTGGATCAGTTGGTACCGGGCCGCAGCTCCTCCCTGGCTGCTGGCTTAGGGGCTGCCCTGCCACTCTGCCACCGGCTCACCTTTGGTGCTCTCCAGCGGCCGCCATGGCAGGGGCTCCCCCTCGGCGTGGCACTGTGCGGCTGCTGCTGGCAGCGCCCCCAGTGGGTGGCAGGAAGTCAGGGGCACTGGCAGGAAAGCAAGCAGAGCAGGGGCTCAGGTGGCAGCGACGTCTCTTGGCAAAAGACTACCCCCCCCCCAGGCCTCACTAAAATTGCCAAGCATTGATCGGTCCCCGGTGATAAAAAGGTTGGGGACCACTGATCTAAAGCAATCTTTCCTTGGTTAGGTAGTTAAGCTAGCGTTTTCTGAACCTGACTAATTTTAGAGATTTGTGTTGCCTATTAATAAGCTGATATTCTTTGATTTATTTAAATAACTACATATATTTTTATAAGACTTAGTTTCTTGTACACACTTGCCCTGTCTTGGATTCCTTGACAGGAAGTTACATGACAACACAATCAGATACACACAATGAGGGTTTATTTTTCTATTGCTGCCACTCAGAGTTGTGGCAAGCAACAGGAGGAGAAGCAGGATGTTGACCACCCCTACCAGGGGCCTGGTAGTCCTAGAGCTGTCTGACGAGTGTACAATAAACTAAGAAGACAATTTCTTATCTTGCCTTGTTGTAGTACACAAAATACTCTTGTCTTTGATAAGTTTCTCTATATAACTGTCCTTTAGTCTCCATAAACGTCTTAATTATATATGCACTTTCATGTAGCAAACCAGATTTATTAATGAGATAAAATAATATTAAAACAGCAAACTATGTTGCTATACCTCTCTAGAGGATTCATCCATTTGATCATTTAAATCTTTGATCTTTTGTTCAAGTTCTTCCAAGTTATTCAGTATCATAATGCGCTGTTCTTCCATCTGATTAAGCTCCAGTGCTCGTTGTTCATCATTTATGCATTCTGTTGTCTACAATAAAATCAATATTATGTTATTTTTAATACAGTGTTCAAATTGTGTACTCCTTATTTTTATTTTTATTGAATATTAACTAGAAGATGCTAAAATAAAATTTTGCTTATATAAGTGGGGTTTTAGCAATGTCAACAATCATGTTGTAAAGGTTTTTAACTCCCCTATTAATATTGCTTTGACAAACAGTTCAAGAATGCTTCAACTTTCTTGCCCCTTGTCTTCCATAACTGTTTAGTTATTGGGCAATATTTGCAAGATAAAAAATAAACTAGCATCAGGGGTGCTTTCACGCAGCAACCTTTTCCTGCATTAAACAGTCTGAAACTCTCTTTAGGATTACACTGCAAGTCATGAAACTGATTTTTCTTTTCATGGGGACCCTAATTGTATTTAGAGGTTAAGTTACTTGCATAATATCGCTGCATCTGAAAATTAAACCCAGGCCCTGGATTCCATTTCCAGTTCTTCACTTTATTATTTCTCTACTCTCAGATTAAGCAATGCTATTTTGTATATGGAATCTTAGAATTTTAGAAGAAATTTTATTTTTTGTAGGTAATTGATTACTATTCTAACAGATGACCCAGTCTAACAAATTGTTTTCTTTATTAGCTCTAGTAATCCTAGCAGGAAAGCCTGCTTTTCATTGGTATCCTACTTGGGTAACACTGACACTGAGTCTTAAATTTCATCTTCCTAAAGGAGGATTATAAACAGGAACTCTAAGTTATGGGCCGTAAAGGATGATCACAAGGATATCCTACAGGCTTCAGTCCTTGAATTCCTTACTCTATAGAGGTGCCAGCAAAGAGAAATGGGTTACTCTTTATTAAAACATATTGGGCTCTAAGCATTTTAGAAGAGAAAAATCAGAGAACATCAGACTATTATTTCTTACAAGACCCAGAATTAAATTGTAGAACTTATAAAATTCTTAACCTGTAAATCATAACCATTGGCTATATAAATAAAAGTACTGAGCCCTCCTGGGTGGAGTGCCTGTCCAGGCTAATTGGCCCGGCCCCACTACTGCCCGCTCCCACTAGCCCTGGCCAGATGCGCTCTGGCGGACTTGCCACCACTGTGTTCCTGGCCACCGCACAAACAGCCCGCTGGAGGGCTGGTGACTGCAGGAGGGGTGAGGGCTGGCTGCACTCTGCCCTGGGCTGGGAAGCCCTTCTGCGGCCTTGCAGAGGACCAACGCTGAGTATACCCAGGAGGGCTGTCTGCTACCGCCTCTCCCAGGACTGCCAGCCATGAAAAGCATAACAGAGGAATGATTCACTTGATATCATTCAATGTAATTTTGAAAGTGTATTAGAAGAAATAAGTTGCATTATGCCTTGAGCAAGGGAGAAATACAAAATCACTTTCACATAATACAAGCAGATAGTGAAGAGTAATTTTTGCATTTCTGCTTAATGAAGTACTGGAAATCTTCTGTTGGATCCAACCCATGATCATTATGTTATTTACTTAAAAGTATCTATCTATGAACATGCTTATAGCTCATTCAAGGACTGGCTATCACACTTAAGAACGGAAAACACCAAAGAGGAACAGGGCAAGCAGCACTTACTTTCTATGTAAGTAAGATAACAGGGAGGAGAACATGAATTGTTCCTTCATCTGCCTTGCATCTTCCTCTCATTACAGGGGAAGTATCCCTGACCTAGACAGCCTATACATGTCTGATCTCATCAGATCTCAGAAGCTAAGCGGGGGCAGCCATAGAGAACTCCAAAGAACACCAGGGTCATAATGTGGAGGTAGGTAATGGCAAACCATCTCCAAATGTCTCTTGCATGGCTGCCAGACAATCCTAGAGTCTACTGGCTACACCACACATATGCCATACAATAAATAAATACAGGGCAGGACAGAGGGAATTTCCCCCCAGTTTTTTTCAGAGAATAAGGATGCAGAAACTTTGGAGACACCAGGTAAGAGCAAAATGCTTGCACGGGTATCTGTTCAAGTACTCTGGTCAGTTCCAACCATAGTCTCGAACAAAATATGGAGGAGTGTGATAGGAGCAAGGGTTACAAATGGCCTTAAAAGGTAACCAGCAATTACTTTAAAGGTAGTTTAACTCAATTTAGAAAACGAGAGTTCAATTAAATAGAAAAATTAAATATAAACACACATTATTTTGAAGTCAAATTTATTCATAATCTATTTAAAAAAAATGTCTGCCTTCACCTGTAAAACTAAGCTGAGAACATTATGGCCAATACGTTAATTTAAAATGCTAAAATTCAGAGTTTGGAATAATTTCACTTGTGGATGAACAGACTAATCAGAGAACCCCATAGGTATGACACAATTTCAGGGAATTACTTTCCTCCTCTATACATAATAACTAGGAGAGTGCAAGTGATCAAATTCAAAATTATTGTCAACCTTCCATGAACCAAATGGCTTCACTGAGGAAAAAGCTGGCCATGGTGTCTCCTCCTCCCCACCTTAATTTTTGGCTATTGTCCTCATGATAGGGAAAATTTTGTTCTTCCTATCTGGCATTTCAGATGGGGCTGAGGGCCATCTAGATCCTGGACACCTCCATAGTGTTAAAGCCAAGATAAAGCCTAGTTCCCACCTGTCTTGTCCAGAGCCTGCACTACATGAAATTGAACTTCATTCTGATTATTATTTAGTAGTGACAGCTGGAAAGCTCATCTGTTTGCAGCCAATCACAGATGGCTGGCTTTGGAACCTCCCTCTCTACAGGAATTGAGGGAAGAGGAAATGGTGCAACTGAGCACTTTTCTGAAATGTGTCTACAAAACTGATACCTAAGAAAAAAAACACAGCTATACACTAGCAATCTGAATTGAATATTTTAACTATATCCTTTAAGATTTACGATCTTGTTATTCCCTGTAGAATATTTTGCTATTACCTTTGGCATGATGCTTAAATATGAAGATTCACTGACATTCTTCAGGAAGGCACAAGGTGGTAATGGTGAAGATGTCCTGATTTCATTTAAATGTGTATTTGTTCGGATTCCTCTAGAGGAAAGGAACCCCATAACTTCTGAGAAATCAGAATCATCAGCTGGCACTTGCAAATGGTTTCTGATTCTTGTTTCTGGAGTCATCTGTGAATCTTCAAATACAGAATCTTCATCAGAAAACTGAAGCTTTTCAAGTTCTTTATTAATTTTTTGAACATCAGCAACTGTTGTTACAGCTACAGAGTCACTGTCCGGTTTGGAATATTCCGCACACAGGTTAAGAATGGTCTCCAATCGTTGCCGTTCCTAATGTTGAGACAAGGGATGAAAAATTATAAAATTGAAGGGCAGAGTGCATACAGAAGTCAACAGTGATACCAGAAAAGAGGTATGCACAGGATCTGATGATAAACATACTAAAACTAGTGCACTAATAATAAATAGAATGTACAACATAACTTAATTAAAAATGTGCAAGATAGAAAAGGTGTACATAGTGTCATATGATATAAACAGATTGATACTTGGATTCCAAATTATTTTCTGATACAAATATGAATATTAAAATGCCACATATGTTTTTAATGTGGCCTGAAACTTTATAGAATGCAGTATATGTGAAACCATTAAACTATATTATTAAGGTTTAAAATCAAGAATGTGCCCAATTTACTGAGTTGTTGTACAGAAGATACCAGCTACATGAAGCATTGTCAGCCACTGTAAGCTCACCATTTTTGTTAAGAACACTAACACATAACATAAATAAAATCTGAAATGTAAAATATGTATTATTTAGGATTCTACAGGTCATCTTAATAATAGAATCCTATACAAAACCTGGATAATTCCACTAAGGCCAAGTGAATATAAATGTATATTTCTCTGGCCTTACATTTTCAAATATGAATACCTACTCTGAACTTGAGCAATATACATAACTGCAACACTGAAACCAAGACTGAATTACAACACTTTATGATGGAAGAAACAAACAAACAAAAGGCTTTATGCACCTTCAAATATCGTATGCATTACCTTTCAAAGGTGGGACCAAAATAAAGCATATTACATCTTTATCTTTTTTATTAAAAAGCAGCTAGAATGAATACATCCTGTGCTAACTTGTTTAACTGAAAGTAAGAAATAGCTGTACCTGTCAGCTGCCTGTTATAGTTTCCCTCCAACACAGTATTCATCATGGCAATCACCACAGCTCTATTCCTCAGCAAATCCCAAATTAAAAAGTAAACATATGAAAAAAAACATGGAACTATTGCACAGCTTTGCTCAGATGTAAGGCCCAATGTGACTTAGTCCCTAAGAAACGCATAGACCAAAAGATCCAATTTCAGTAGAAACAGCCCTGGATATTTAGGAAAGTTCTAGAAAGAATACGAACACTTTATTCTGCTGTGGGCCGGGGAAGGGCCTTTCAGTATGAACAAACTAATTATGCTATGTGTTCATGAAAAATATGCCCAAATGTACTTAGTAAGAGTTTGGTTCTCCCAACGTAAAAATCATTAGCATTATCACCAGATCTGAACCTTCTGCCTGTTTGTCATAAATGTTAATCTAGTTAAACTGCATCTGTGGTACCACCAGTCACAGTACATTCTTCAAAAAACTATCTCCTAACCTAACTTTACCACCCTTCTCTTTGGTCTCCCCACAAATTAGGCAGGACAGTAAACTACAGAGACAGCAGGACAATGAAACAGTTGCACCTCAGGACTCCTTTGATCCCTCCAAGCACATTCTCCACAAGCCTCCAGCTCCCTCTTCATGGGGTTAGCCTGGATTTCCTTTCTTCCTCTTAAGCCTTTATCCTTTGTGCAGGACACCCATTTCTGAAAACACCACCTGACTGCTGGCCAGGAACTCCACCGTCTATCCATCTGTTGCCGCTGCAACAAAGCCCTTTGCTGGCACTTTTGCTACCTTCACTAGAATATCCACGACTGGCACAAACAATGCTAGATTGCTCAGCCCACCCCCACAGCCAGCAACAGGATGTGTTCCGTTTCGGCATCTCTCCTCACCCACTCTTTGGAACACTCAGGACATATCAAATTGTAGCTCACACAACTACAGTTTACCTTCGAGCCCAGCTCCAGACCAGGACTGGAAGTCCCATTTATTTAAAAGCTCTGATAACAAAGTCTACAATACATACCAGCCTATTGTGCCCGAAGTTTTAAAGATGATCAACATCATTAGAAAATCTTGAGGAGGTCAGTGTTTTAAGAATTCATTTCCATCCATTCATGTGGAGGAAGCATTCTAAACATAACTGCAGACTATTTACATCCAAAATGCTAGTATACTAATTTAAGACAAATGTATGATCTTTAATTTGAGACTGGCAAATGTGAACACATAAAGAATCACAAGTTCTTAAACGTCCATATGTTCAAAAATGTCTCTGTGTCTAACAACAAATATAACTGCCTTTGCTATAGTGTTCCTGCACTAGTAATAGGAGAATATGTTGCCTCATTTCTATTTCAATATGCGCACCACGGCATTAGGGAGCTTATGCACAGGAAGTTCTGCCGGCTGCTATTTTGTGCTGTCTCTTTTCATCATTCTTCTGGCAGCCAGCTAGTCCCAGTTTCACTGCACCTGCATTCCTTAGTTCAGCCCATAAATTTAAACACTGCTTTGTAAGTTAGGAAAATACTGCAGAAACTGCAAGCAGGATCTGAGATATTTTCTGGGAATAGTAGTGCACGCAAAATCAAAACCTAACTTTTAATTTTTGTATCCATATGTATTCAAATATAAATCAGGTCAAATTATGGAACAGTTTGCATGGGGATTTAGATAGGTAAGTGTTTACTGTTACTACCAGCGACCAGTATAGTTAAGCAACAAATGATTTACAAAATGGATAAAAATAAAAAAGAAACATACATTTTCAAAAAGTTAAAGCCTGAGTGGGTGTTAAGTGCTGAGTGGCACTTAAGCCATGAGACCAGCTCTTCCTCCAACTCCTCACTAGAAATATTAAGTAGAACAGGTCTTTCCATCAGCCCCAATCAAAAGCGTGATGAAAGAGCTCAGTTTTGGAGGCCCTACAGAACTGTGCTAGCTCTGGCACAGCCCAGATGCGCTCTGGGAGTTCATTCCACCAGGTTTTTCACTATATACAGGCCTTTTCCTTAAAATATGCTCCAGCTCTGGTGCTCAGAAGATGTTCCCTACCAAGTCATCATTTTTTCTTTCATTGCATATTCTACCAGCTGTCCTTTCTTTAGCCCATTATGCATGGGGGGAATAATGAACATTCGGGGTGGAATGGCGGCGACTAAAATCACCAATAACGCATGGTGCCGGCTGCAACCGGCCGCAGCTTCGGTGCATGCTGCTGAAAAAGCCGCATTAGCGAAACGCGGAAGAAAGCGCAGCTTGCGGGTGACCGGGGTGCAACCAGAAGCGGCACTGGGATCGCCGCGTGCATAATCGGTTACTCTGGGTTTTGCTGCCGTCACGCCCCATCCCGTGCATAACCGGTGTGCTTCGCGTTTTCCATGTGACCCAAAATCGCCGTTTTGGCGGCCATGCATAATGGGCCTTACTGGTGCCACCCAATGATCTCCAAATCCAGTTATGTTGTCCAGAGGATCCCCAAGTTTTCCTTTTCTTGTGCAACATGTGAGTGGCACAATGGCCTATTATGCACGGCCACTGAAACGGAAGCATGGAGAACGAGGAGGAGGAAGAAGCGAAGCAAACCGATTATGCACAGGACGGAACGGAAAACCCAGAGTATCCGATTATGCACGTGAATACTCTGGAGCCACTTCTGGTTGCACCCTGGTCCCGGGAAGCTCCACTTTCTTCCGCATCTCGCTAATGTGGCTTTTTCAGCGGCATACATTGACTCTGCACCCGGTTGCTGCCTGCAGCGTGCATAATTGGTGATTTTAGCCGCCGCCATTCCACCCCGAATGCAGACTTTCCACCCCGTGCATAATGGGCCAATGGGAGATTTGGTGTTTTTATTCTGTACATAGTCTTAAAAGTAGTAGTCAGTAATACAAAGTTCCCTTTGGATTTTTAAAAATCTCTACCTCTAGTGCTGTAAAAATGTACCATTGCTTTTGCTTGGCTGTCAGCTTCTGCTTCAGAACTCCCAAAATATGCTTTATAATCTTTAAACCGCCCGTGGCGCCACGGACTATATAATTCGCTAAGAGGGGTAGAGGTGGGATTAGTCCGTGATGAGGAAGGGTCCGGATTGGACCCTTCCTCACGACAATCGGAGGGACCAATCGGCAGGCGATTGGTCCCTCCGATTCCCAGCTCCAGGAACTGCGAGCCGCACGCAGCGCGGCTCGCAGTTCCTCCCGGCCTGACGTGGCGAGAGGCGCGAAGCGCCTCTCGCCGTGTCAGGCCGCCGACCCAGGGAGCCCTCGATTCCCAGCTCCAGGAACTGTCCTCCCGGCCTGACGCGGCGAGAGGCGCGAAGCGCCTCTCACCGCATCAGGGTGCCGACCCAGGGAGCCGACCCAGGGAGCCCCCGGCAGTCGCGCGAAGCGCGGCTGCCGGGGGTTCCCTGCCTGGGGTTCCCTGCAAACCGCCTCTCGCTGCGTCAGCCCGCCGCCCGAGGGAGCTCCTGGCCGTCGCGCAAAGCGCGGCTGCCGGGGGTTCCCTGCCTGGTGGGCTGCCGCGGCGAGAGGCGCAAACCGCCTCTCGCCACGTCAGCCCGCCGCCCGAGGGAGCCCCCGGCAGTCGCACGAAGCGCAGCTGCCGGGGGTTCCCTGCCTGGCGGGCTGACGCGGCGAGAGGCGCAAACCGCCTCTCGCCGCGTCAGCCCGCCGCCCGAGGAAGCCCCCGGCAGTCGCACGAAGCGCGGCTGCCGGGGGTTCCCTGCCTGGCGGGCTGATGCGGCGAGAGTCGCGAAGCGCCTCTCGCCGCGTCAGCCCGCCGCAAACCAAACAAGCTCGCAGCCGCCAACCAGCCTGCCGCCGACCAGCCCGCCGCCGCCGCCTTAGGTAGGACCTAGCGCCCGCTGCATTCCCCTGCAGCGGGCTTGATTACTAGTAATTATTATAATGCTTCTTTTTGTATCAACCATCATTAGTTTTTCATGTGACACAGATGTCTTACAAGAAAAATAAATGAAATGTGGACAATCTAGAGGACATGCCTATATGCATAGTGAACTTTTAGAAAAAGTGCATACGCTTTGTGTGCAGAGGCACATTGTACAGGACTTTGCAGAATGATTTCCCATTTGAACTGTACCACCACAATAATCCTTATGCTCTCATTTTTTACTGTTACAAATGAGCAGGTATCAGAACATAAATCCATACAATCCAGTGCTGTCATAAGTCTTGGTTATTTGGAATGCAAGCATTCTGAATAATGTTATCTACAGGTATGAGATGTGAAAAACCTGAGACCCACCATATTTTAGTTTCTCCAGATTCAACTGCACATTTTTAATTATATACCACCATCTACAGGTAAAACTGTGCATCTCTTTTCACTCTTAAATATTACGTGATTTTACCCATCTTCAACACTGGAGGCAGAGTTGTTGATTTCTCCTTGTTGCTCTTTTCACCAACAGTAAATGGGGAAATGTCAAACTGACAAAATCTAACACAAACTAAAGCATTTTTCATTACTTCAGAACAGGCTCCATAGGCTAGATTGGCCAAATTTCCCAAAAAGTAACATAATATAGACACACATGGAAATGTACTATTGATGTAAAGTTAATCAAAAGCTGAGAGTGGTGGCCTGAGATAATACATATTTTAGAAGGTGGTCTCCAAACCAGATACTTTAGAAACACTAGTTGAAGCTACACCAAACAGATTTTTCTTTGCCACCCAGCAAGCCTTTAGATTTTGATCTTATAAAAGAGAGCATTTCACACAATGAAGAAAACCCCTGTGGGTCGAAACGCATTTGGTCTGTTCTGTCATGTGAAGTTAGATATGTGTTGTTTTTACTTTGTTTTTAATATATTATTGGTTCACTTGGTTTAATAAATATTTGTAATGATTTTTAGTATAGCTTTGCAGCTCAACTTTTGGGTTCCTGAAGCCTGTTACTCCATCAAAGAAGAAAACCAAGTTAGTCTGGCAAGACTTGTTGGTGACAAATCTATGCTGACTTCTCTGAATCACTAAATTGTCCTTCTAATATTAACAGATTTTCCCCTTCACTGCCCCAGCTCCCATGCAGGAGCACAAATCGGGTGTAGATGGGGTGCACAGGGCCAAATGCTCCCCCGTGTGGGTGCAGGAAGAGGTGGGGCAACCTGCCACGACTAAAACTCCAGCCTGCAGCTCGGCATGAAACCTCCAGTGCATAAACAGTCGGGGGCCCGTTATGCATGGCCACCGAAACGGCGATTTTGGGTAACATGGAAAATGCGGAGGGGGAAGACACGACGCATACCGGTTATGTACGGGGCGGGGCGCGACGGCGGCAAAACCCAGAGTAACCGATTATGCACGCGGCGATCCGGGCGCCGCTTCTGGTTGCGCCCCGGTCACCTGGAAGCTGCGCTTTCTTCCGCGTTTCATTGACGTGGCTTTTTCAGTGGCATGCACCGAAGCTGCGGCCAGTTGCAGCCGGCTCCGTGTGTTATCGGTGATTTTAGTCGCCGCCATTCCACCCCGAATGTGCGCTAAAACCCCCGTGCATAATGGGTCATAGTGAGCTTATCCTATCTTCTCTTTTACTTTGAGTTTGCACCTCACATACCTAAAGAAGCATTTCTTTTTGTATCAAGCCTTCCTGGCCAGCCTCAGCTTATTCTGAGTTTTGGCTGCTCCGATGGCTGACATACAATACCTAGTAACACAGAAATAATCTTCTTTAGACGTATGTCCTTCCCTCTACCTTTTTCTTTCTTAGCTAATCATGGAGTTCTCTATTCATTCACATTGGCTTTTTGGATACCCTATCAAGTTTCAATCTTGCTGAAATAGTAATGGTTTGAGCTTGCAAGAGCACTTGTTTTAGAAGAGCCAATCCCTAACTTGCTCCTTTCTCTTCTAGCATTCTTGCCCTTGAATGACTGTCATTCCTCAATCTCCAGTCCTTAAAGTCTGACCTACCAAAATCTAACATACACATCTGGCTAAGAACTTCCTTGCCCCCTCCCAGAGCAAAAAAATGACTTGGAAATCATTCTGCATTGCCATTTCCTTTGATATATTTGTATTCGGAAAACAGTGTGAGTAATACATCATAGCCTGCACTTCAGCCGGAGATCAAAATGAAGAGTCTTTGTTGAATAACAGTAGAATTACATTTGCAGAAGTTTGACCTTTTGGTGCGGGGGGGGGAGCATCAGCAGTCTCTCTTATAAACCCGCCCTTCCTTCCAGGGCTGGGCTATCCAGTTATTTTGGTTCATAATTACTTCAAATAATCTGAACAGAGCTTTCAACTCCCACACTTTGACGAAATAGTTTGAAAGACAATTACCCTTACAGACAGCTAAAAATGGAAAATTAAATCAAGGGAGGAAATCCCTTCACATGTAAACATCCAGTTGCTCCAACATACCAGCTGGTCAATCCCTCCTGTTACAAGATTAAGATGGTCTTTAAAGAGTGGTGGTGCAAGGGAAACAAATAAGTCAGGAAAAAAATTTGTCTTAAATTTATGACAAAATAATTCATCAGATTTATACTCCTAAGGCTATAATTACTGGTTTCTCCAACTCCTTCATTACAGACATCCTTTTTCTGCTATGTACACATATCAGCAGTTTTCCAGTGTGTGCCACCATTTTGGGGAAGCGGATCATGTGATGCTAGATGCTCCACTCTTCATCAGACCCTCCTACTAGCAAACTGGTATAATAATGGACATAGTATAGTGCTTGTTCAGAGAACATGGAAGTCAAAGCAAAAAGTATAAAATTCACTCATATATGCCCATTGTATGATTTCTCACCACTTTAGTACTCATTCATTGATACATCAGAGCAGAATATAAGAGATACTAGAAAATTTCTATTTGTTCACGTCTGGACCTTTGGATATTTGAGGCCTAAAACATGTAAATATGACTCTTGCTTTCCTGATTAATTAAATTTGCCTGATGTGGGGAGGAAGGGTGGATGGCTGGGTTCAAAAGGCAGTTAATGCCTCCTAGAGCGTGGGGTTGGTTTCCCCAGCCTTGAAACAGGCAATGTTGCACCCACAATTAAACAAACCTACTCTAGATCAAGGAGATAATTACCAGCCAGATTCAAACATACTGTTCTGGAGTAACTCCTGGTAGATGACCTGTGCCAGGAGACACTATTGCTTATAAGCAAATGCCCAGGAGTAATATTTACCACTTTTTACTATCTATCAACCGTGGCCTTTCCTGGGCACCCACTGTACTGCATGCCCTGGTAACATCTAAATTAATTACTGTAATGCAGTGTATACAGAGCTGCCCTTGAATAGTGTTTGAAAACTTCAACTGGTGCAGACCTCTACAACTAGGATGTTGACTGGAGTTGGTTGTAGGGAGCATATGATCCTAGTTTTGGTCCATCTACACTAGCTCTCATTTTATTTCCAGTCACAATTCAGGGTTCTGGTGCTGACCAGTAAAATCTCTATATGGTTTGGGACTAGCATGCTCGAAGGAATGCCTACTCTTATAAAAAACTGACCATTACAGTAATCTTCTGAGGCTCTCTTTCAGGTGCCTTGCCTTCTGAAGTGAGAAGGCTACTCAAGAGGGCCTTCCTGGCCATGGTACCACTACTGTAAAACTTCCGTCCCAGGGATACTCATCCATATCTCTTGTCTCTGTTTTCCACCTATGGGTGAACACATATTTCTTCTATCTGGCACTCCCTCAGACCTTTTCCACATGGGGGAAAAGGCCAGGCCTACTATTCCCTGCTTCCACATGGCATCAGTGCCAGCCCAGCCCTGGCCCAAATCAGGCCCTCTGTGGCCCCACAACATGGGCATAGATATTTTCATGTTCCCTTTTGCCATCCCAGGTGTCAACGGGGCCTTATAGCAAGCCAGATTCGTGTGGAAGGGGAAGAGTCAGGCCTTCCAGGTCTGGCTCTTCTCCTGCCTATGGTGCCCCAGAGGTGACAAAAACTGGTCTGCTTAGTTCTGCGGTGCTTCACAGTGGTGTGGAGCTGACTGGGGCATTATTTATTATTTTTTTTACAAAGGTGGGATTGCATTGTAATGCAACATAATGCTTCTTCCTGCTTGCTCTGTTTTAATTGTTGAATCTGTATTTTTATATATTTATTTTATTCTTGGCTTTCTTGGTTTTCTTGTTGATTTACAATGTTCTGCTTTTACTTGTTAGTGATTTTGGTAGCTGTGGTAGGGCACTAATAATACAAATTCTGTTAAGTAAACAAATAATAAAATCCATGTCATTATGATCTTCAATTATGGAGCAGAGCCTATATCTTATTTTTAAAGAATATCTCATGAAAGTTCTGTGGTTCAAGCTGCCTTATTCCACAGACTACCATGTCACTCTTAAAGCAGTCGTATTTGTCTATCTAGTCCACAGATGTAAAACCTATAGCCTGGCTTATTCAGGTCTGTTATCCAATCCACAAGCAAATCTGGTGGTGGTGGTAGCAAGAGCAGCAAAAAAACCCACATCAGGTTGGCTGGTAGGAGAGTCTATCCCTCCCCTTCCCCTCTGTCTCTCTCGTTTGGGGCAAGCTGTGCACACACAACTGCCATCCCCTCTCTGTAGGAGAGCACTCAGTACATCACAGAACATTCAATGGGGAACTTCAATGTAGCTGCTTTATTGCAAAACAATTTCAGAAACAGACTAGTGATTGATGAACCCCTGTCACCTGCCGCAGCCTAACAGAGATACTGGTTTCTTATCTCAATATACATGCGAATGTCATTCAGTTCTTGCATCAGTCTTTTATTATGATGTATGCTAATCTGCTCCTATTCACAGGTCTTACCAATTGTCTTAATCCAATTTTAGTTCTAATTGGTCTTGCCTGGCAATATCTTCCTCACCCCTACCTGTTTGTAATAGTTGGTGAATTCCATTTCCTTGTATTTGAAGAAGTATGCAAGTACACAAAAGCTTATATCCAGAATAAAACTTTGCTGGTCTTAATTTAAGACTATGGCATCATTACCCTGAGATCACAGATACTGAACCCAATGAGGTACCCTTCAAAATTGTATATATATTGAGATAGAAGGCATCTTTTCCAGTAGAACTGTTGTGCTTTCCTAAGGAATTTTGCAGTTTACATATTACTTTTTTACCCCTTTATCTTCCTCAGCTATGAATAATAATTTGCTGAATATTTAATGCTCATACTTGCTGCCACAATTTATTGATGTCACATTACAAGGTTCTGTTTCTCCATTCGCAGAAAACGTCCACAGGAGCTTGATGAAGAGGTAGAAACTTAACCAAAAAGGGAAAGATTCCCTGATTCATCTGTCTAATATGTAAACAGAGTTTTCGGCTTGGTTTTCTTCAGCAAAACAAACACAAATATGTCCCCAAAGAGCTTAGCATGGAGACAGGGGCAAGTTATTCAGTTACCACAAAACAATGACATCAACTCATTTCTTTAAGTGCTGGATCCCTGCATTACACCATTTGTGGTTTGTATGTATGCAATCATTTTGGCAGAATGTACAGGATAAATGATTATAATTTCAATCAGTTTCCCATCTCCTACAGATAATTTTATGGCATTAGCAATTTCTTAAAGCAGCAATTTGTGCAGTCAAAGAATGGCTTAATGAATGTTCTTTCTGTTTTGTATAAGATTCAAACACTCAAATTTGAAAACATGGCCGCAGCATATTTACTCACTGCATATAAAGTTAACAATTTCTAGTTTAGCAAAGTCAGCTTTCAAAACCACAAAGAGTACTAAAAAGTCACAAGAAAACAGAATTACCAGTCGCTCCATCTCCTGCTCCTTGAGCCTTTCTTCCCTCTGTCTTCTGTGGTAGTCCATTAGATCATCCCTTCCTGAAAGAGAGCTAATGCTATTCTTCCTCTCCCTTATGGGCAGAGTTTGTCTGAAGCTTTCCAGCTCTGTTTCATCAAACTCCACTGAACTGTTGGACACTTTCCTTCTGCGAGGGAATGCTCTCTCAGCATCCACAGGAGAGAAAGAATTACTGGGGGTCATCCCTGAGAGTCCAGCTCTATCAAAGTCATCAGACACACATGAGGAAGAAGAGGCCAGAAGCATTTTCCGAGCTATACGGGGACTTGCAGGAACACTAAGAGTGGAATTCACATAAAAGTTTGTGTCAGTTGCAAAGTTTGTAAATGGCAAAGCTCCTGAGGCATGAGAAGAAAAATCAAGGTAATTGTCAACATCCAGTACACTTTGAGGTAGAAGATCTTTCTCCACAACCTTTTTTCTTTTGGAATTCCCAAGAGAGCTTCTTGGTGGTAAGCTCAGTGGAACAAGCTGGCTTTCTGATGATTTGTACAGCCTGGGCAATGAGCGGCTGTAAATTCCCATATGACTCAGTGAGCCACCAGAATACTTCCTGCTTCTAGATCCCAGCGTTTCCACGGTTGCTTCCTTCTGTTTAGCTTGCCTGGGCCGAAAGGATGGGATATCCTGAATGTTCATCCTCCTGCCTTGCTTTGGACTAGAGGGCATACTGGCAGCTCCAGAATTGCCAACTGGTGAAAGGATTATCTCACTCCCTGAGTTTCCATTCCAAATTGCAACAAGAGATCCAGAGTTTTTCCGCCCATCCAGTGTCCCTGGGAAGTAGACGTTATCATGAGATTTATTTTTCTGGCTGTACTTTGAATAGAGAAATTTCTCCAGATGTCCAAAGTGTTTTTCATTTTCTCTGTTGTAATAAATATCAAAGTCTCTCTTTCCTGGACTGTACCCACTTAAGGATGGAGACGTGCCTGATACAGAGCCCATATGCTTTGCAGAGACTGTCTTGTCTAAAAGATAGGAGCCCTCACAAGCCAATGGTTTGCTTACTTGAATTTTGGCCACGGCTGGTAAACTTTTTACACTGGATGCAGGGCTGGATTTAGGAGGAAGAGACTGTGAAAGAGTTAAATAAGAACCAGGACTGTCACAATTTGTTTTGAATTTCAGGCTTGATGAATATTTTTTCTGGTTAAGCCTGTCCATTAGATCCTGAAGATCATTTTCAAGAGATTTCACTACTGAATCCTTGCCTAAATTACTATTTTGTATTTCCACTGGGCTTTGCTTGAAGTCTTCCATCATCGTATTTGAATCTGAGAGAAGAAGAAAATATTTGACAGATGAACTATCGAAGTAATTCATGTTCAGTATCTCGTATGATACGAAAACCATAACAGAATGCTTTTCTCACAACAGTGATTACATTCTTGTAAGGTAGGGACCTAAAAGGTTAAGCAGCAGAATATATTAAACTAGAGGCAAAACCCATCACACCCAGGGAAACAATGGGTGCTAAGATGCACTGTGGCCTTCCAGGAGGCTGACTACATGGCAAGAAAGATTTAAAATATCTGGCGTAATCTAACCAGAGTTACAAATATGGATAAGTTGTTACCCAAACCAATATACCTGTAGGGCCTGTAGTGTTCAGAGTGTCCTCCTCACCTGTTGGTGTCAAACACTTGATAGCAGAGTACTTAGTTTATCAGGGCCAAACTATCCAATGTATACCAGACTCCCAACTTGGGGCAACACTCCCAAGAAGGAACAACAAAGCAGTTCTTAAATGAGAAGAGACTACTGTAATGCGTTGTGCATTGGTCCCCCCACAAAATCTATTCAGAAACTCCAGCAGGTCCAGAATGCCATCACTCAGAACTAGATGGAGCTTACATATTACTTTTGTTCCACACTCAATTGGCTGCCCAACTGTTACCGGGCTCAGTTTAAGATACTGGCTATCATGTACAAAGTCCTTTATGACTTTGGCCCTCTTATTTGCAGGACCGCTTCTCTTCCTATGCTCCAAAATGACAACTTCACTCAAGGCAGAAGGGACTTCTGAAGGTGCCAGTGGGCAAAATCAACAACTGCCTATAGAGGTAGATCAAGATGGGTAGCTGTGTTAGCATGTCTGTAGCAGCAGAAAAGAGCAAGTCCAGTAGCACTTCAAAGACTAACATTTGCGGCAAGATATGAGCTTTCATGAGTCACGGATCACTTTTTCAGATCTTCAGAAGTAAGCAGTGACTCAAGAAAGCTCATACCCTGCCACAAATTTGGTTAATTTTTCAGGTGTGACTAGACTCTTGATCTTTTCTATTACTTGGTTAGTTTTAAATGTGACTAAATTTCTGGCTTCTGCCCTGTGGAATGGCTTGACCCTGGAGGTCAAGAAAACTCCCAGTCTTCAGGTCTTCCGCAAACTATGCAAAACTGAACTATCCAAGAGTGCAACATAGTTGCACTAAAAAAATGTTTTTACAAGCTTACTGTGGTCTATACTACTTTGTTTAGCTTATTGTATCTAGGATCCCATGTATGTAATTTTTGTACTGTTTAATGCACTGGTTAAACGGCTGGGAAAAGTCTCAGGAAATCAGTGAGGTAAAGTCATCCAAATTGGTTAGGTCACACCTCCATTTGCTCCAGGCAGGGCTATGCAGATTTGTGTGATGCCTCTTGTTGGAAAGATTGAGGTTAACCCTCCAGTTGTGTTCTAGCCCAGCTCCATGTCATCTTCTATAATTTTTGTGGTGGGGGGGGGGTAGATTACTTTGCCTTACTGAAGGGAAGAAATCTTCAGGTAAGTTAAAATGTTTCATTCTCCTTCAGTGGGGGAAATCATCCAAATTGGTTATCAATACCCAAACTATGCCAAAGTGATGGATTTGATGTACAGTTTACAGTTCCACCACCTGTTGCAACACCAATATGCCAAAAATTGTCTCCACAGATTCTACCTGGTTATATAATTCGACAAAGGTCAAAAAGGTGGACCAAGTGGCAGCTCTGCAAACATCCACTACAGAAGCCCTGGTATAGAATGCTGCTGTAGTTGCTGCTGCTTTGGTTGAATGGCCTGCCATGTTTCTAGGTGAAGCAAGCCTTGCAACTTGTATGCCTTTTGGATGCATTGTTTTACCCAGAAGGCTGTAGATTAGCGATCCCCAACCTGTGGTCTGTGGACCACATGTGGTCCATCGACTAATTGGAGGTGGGCCATGAAGGACGCCTTCTCCCCCCCCCCCGGCCCTTTACTTCATCCTCCCCCCCGGCCCTTTACAATAGCGATCCCCAACCTGTGGGCCGTGGACCACTTGTGGTCCTTCGACTAATTGGAGGTGGGCCCCGAAGTATGCCTTCCCCCCCCCCGGCCCTTTACTTCACACACCCCCGGCCCTTTACAACACACTTTGTCTCCCATCACTCCCAGATGGGACTATCTTGTTGCAGAGAAACAAGCTCAGGGTTCCCATTGATTTGTTATTGTCATGAGTTAAAATTTCCATAAAAATAAAATGTTCCTTATGTTCATTGTTGTGGCATGTCTGTATCTTATTTTGAAGGGATGTTTAAACATTACCATAGTGGTCAGAGAGTGTTAGGGCAGTGGTTGAGAGTAGAGGAGTAAACTACCCCACCCCACCGGGCCTCAGTAAAAGGTGTTGAGTGGTCCCCGGTGAGTGGTCCCGGCGTTGAGTGGTCCCCAGTGATAAAAAGGTTGGGGAACACTCCTTTACAACACACTTTGGGTGTCATTGTCTCCCATCACTCCCAGATGGGACTATCTCGTTGCAGAGAAACAAGCTCAGGGTTCCCATTGATTTGTCATTGTCATGAGTTAAAATTTCCATGAAAATAAAATGTTCCTTATGTTCATTGTTGTGGCATGTCTGTATCTTATTTTGAAGGGATGTTTAAACATTACCATAGCGATCAGAGAGCGTTAGGGCAGTGGTTGAGAGTAGAGGAGTAAACTACCCCACCCCACCGGGCCTCAGTAAAAGGTGTTGAGTGGTCCCCGGTGAGTGGTCCCGGCGTTGAGTGGTCCCCAGTGATAAAAAGGTTGGGGAACACTCCTTTACAACACACTTTGGGTGTCATTGTCTCCCATCACTCCCAGATGGGACTATCTCGTTGCAGAGAAACAAGCTCAGGGTTCCCATTGATTTGTCATTGTCATGAGTTAAAATTTCCATGAAAATAAAATGTTCCTTATGTTCATTGTTGTGGCATGTCTGTATCTTATTTTGAAGGGATGTTTAAACATTACCATAGCGATCAGAGAGCGTTAGGGCAGTGGTTGAGAGTAGAGGAGTAAACTACCCCCCCACCAGGCCTCAGTAAAATTGTCAAGCGTTGAGTGGTCCCCAGTGATAAAAAGGTTGGGGACCACTGCTGTAGATGACTTCCAACACTCTCTTGCCCAAATTTTGACAACTGTAAGAAACAAAGGCTCAGTGTGTCTGAAAGTAGCTGTTCTGCTCAACTAAGTGACTACAGTTCTATGCACATCCAGTTTATGACACATCTTTTCCTTAGGGTAAGTCGATTTGGAGCAGAAAGAAGGTAATTTCACTCATTGGTTGATTTGAAAGACAGTATTGACCTTAGGCACAAAGAAAGGGTTTATTCTCAAAACAATTGAGTCCTTATGAACTATACAAGTTCTGTCAATGTTAAGGGCTCAAAAGGAGCCTTTGGTCCATAGTACTATGGAGATGTTCCAAGTTGGAAATCCATGTCTCACAGGTGGAGCTAGTTGTCTAAGTTCTCTTTAGAAAGCATTTGACATGTCTATTTGTTGACAAGTTCCTTCTTTGATCCTAAGGCTGCATTAAATGGTACAACCTATCACCTTAAACTGTTTGGTTTAAGACCCTGTTTTCAAGGCTTCAAATAGTCCAGCTTATTATTATCTGCTCATTTTTTAAAGTTACAAACATGTGATTATAGCCATGCCTAGTGGCAGGCCTTCTAGACCAGGGGTAGTCAAAGTGCGGCCCTCCAGATGTCCATGGACTACAATTCCCAGGAGCCCCTGCCAGCATTCGCTGGCAGGGGCTCCTGGGAATTGTAGTCCATGGACATCTGGAGGGCCGCACTTTGACTACCCCTGTTCTAGACAATAAAATGAACTCTACTATTTCTCTGATATTCTGGAAAATGATGTGATAATATCTACCACCTAATTGGCTGGCCAGCATCTCTTTCTAATCCATGGCTGTTTCTTGCCTTGCTGTTGTGTGAGGAGAGGCCAACTTGAAGCTTTGAGTTCTTACTCTCCACAGGGGGTTCTCTCAAGCCTCATCTCCACTGTCTGACGTTTTGGGTGGGAGGGGGGACTTTCCCTTGCTTAGTCTTTTTTTTCTTGGCAGACAAAACTATTGTATTTTTAATGCCTAGGGTGACTTGTCCTCCTCCATTACTTCCATAAAGGGCAAGTTCCATCCACTATTTTGGCATGGATCAGAGCTCAAGCATTCTGCCAGAACAGAACTATTCAAACTGAAGAGTCAGCTTTGATCTTTCCAACAGGGGTTCTTGCACAAATCTGCATAGCCTATCTGGCGTGAATGAGACACAACCCAACCAATGTGAATAACTTCCCCCACCAAAGAAGAAAGGTGGACCATAGATGTAAATAAAATTTAATATTATAGATAGACTAGGGGCAAAGCCCGTTGTATCCAAGAATACAACGGGCACTAGAGCTTGGCAGTGGGAAGAGGAAGGGGAAGAGTTGTCCAGTCTGTAAGGGCATGGGGGTTGAATGTTGAGGCCTACTGCACAGGGTTGTGCAGATGAAACAGGAGACAAAAAAACAGTATCATCTGCAGAATAACGCTGTGCAGTGGACTCAAACCTCCAGAGAGTTGCAAAGAAGAAAGACACATGGCTTGGCTGTGTCTAACCCCTGGCCAGAGCAGTATTTTAAGTGAGAAGGGGCTTTTCTGTGGCCTCCCTGTCAGGCAACTGTTTGGCAGAAGGGGAAAGTCCCCCCCCCTCAAAAGGAAGGCCCTCAGTCTCCCCTGCGTTGCTCTTGGAAAGGCCTCCTTCCCTCAGTCAGGGCCTGTCAGAGGTTCCTTCGCAGCAGGCCTGAAGGGGGGGGGAGGGGGAGCACTCTGCAGCCTCCTGCCAGCTCTTTCAGGTTTCTGAGGCAATTTGCAGTTGGACATGGCAGTTAGGACAGCCTTGGGGCAAAAAGGGCTGGCACAGCCTGTCCAAGCCTCTGTTCTCATCCCCCTTCGCAGCCCTACTGACCTCCTCTCCCTGCGGTGGTCAGGAGCAGACTGGCAGCCATTTCTCCAGATCGCCCCTGGCTGGATGGAATTTTGATCTGTCCTGGTGAGGGGCAAATCGGAAGGCGCTTTGCGCCTTCCGATTGGCCCCTCCGTTTGTCAGTCCAGGGCCATGGGACCAATTGTTGCCCTTCCTCATCACGGACTGAGCCCACACCAACACCCCTTACTGTTTTATTAAGAGGGAAAAGATACTTTTGCAATTACTTCATATTGTGATCCGCCTCAACTGGTTGGGTGAGGTGGGATATAAATCAAATTATAAATAAATAAATATTACTCTTATAATCAGTTTCCAGTTAATAAAAAGTTCAAAATTATTACCAATATAACAATAATTTATCTTATTGAATACCTGTTCAAATCCATAATTCAGTAGTTCTAAAAGGATCAGATTTATCTGAAAGAAAAGTAAGTTTCTATGTTGATAAAACTAGGCTTGTTTTTAACTTAAGGTGTTGTTTAGGCTGTTTTTGGTATTAATTTCTCTAGCTATGATTTAGAAATGGTTTTGTTGGAACTTTTTTACTTAGCATAGTCAAAACGGTTAATTTTTATAGGTGTCAGAGGAATTTATTCCGCTTGGAGGTTAGCTAGAATTTCAATTGATTGACTTTCATTATGGAATGTATGCCTCATTTGGAAGGAAGTATTTGCAACTTAAAGTTATAATGAAACATTGTCTTTTCTTTCTTGCCTGGTTTCTTAAAACAGAAAACAGAACCTATCCCGGGCTATACTAAACAATTTCACAATCAATACAAATAAACGTTTCTTATAAGAGATAAGAAACGTTTATTTGTATTTATTGTGAAATTGTTTAGTATAGCCCGGGGATAGGTTCTGTTTTCTGTTACAATAATTTTGAACCGTCCCTTTTTTTTTTTCATGGTGGTTTCTTAAAATAAGCAATTCATTGTAGATTCAGCATTATTGGATTGACAGAGCCAACAGTGCATCTTTTCTTAAGTAAAATTCATTCAGGTAGCATAGTTGTATACTAAATTACTGAAGTAACTGTGGATTACAGCCTAAATTTATACCCAGAATATTTAAAAACATCAATACATTATAAGAGAAGATCATAGTTCTATATGTAAATAATGCAACTCATACCTGTCCCAACACTCTGGTAGGCAAAGGTATTTCTATTTGACATCATTTTTCTTTTTGCCAAAAGGACCAAGTCTGACTCAAAATTATGAATTCTGACTCCTGAAAATAAACAGAAATATTACTTTAATACATAGTCAGGTGGGTAGACATGTTGGTCTGAAGCTGCAGAATGAAGTTTGAATCGTGGCTCCTTTTAAGATCAATTAATTTGTAATCATGGTATAAGCCTGCACACTTCTTCAGATAAATATGTTTGAAGACACAAACATAGCCTTGACTCAGATTCTGGGCATAAAGTAACATCAATATGATTTATGACATCCTTGTAACAAGACTCCCTAAAGAAAAAATTGTCAATGAAAGTTGAGAACTGTGTTTTTAAAGTTCTCGTGTACTCTAATGTTCACACATACATGTACTGTTGCCATTCATTTGGATGGAAGGGACTGTTCCATGTGTCATATGCTATTTTGGTCTATCAAAATAAATTAGGACACAGTTAAAGGTAGCAGAACTCTGTCTGCATATTGTGGTTTCCATGTTTAGAACAGGTATTTGGCTTAGAGTATATATTGCTCTACTATTTACCCCTTTTGGAATGAAGCCATATATAGCTACTGAACAAGCACCTTCTTTATAAAAATGTCATTAATTAATCCATTGTTAAATTCATTTAGATTTGTATTGGAAATATGCTCCAAGGATCCAGAATGGATGACAATATTTTAAAACATATATAAATATTTTTAATACAAATATTAAGAACTCCACTAAATATATGCCTTATACAGATTATTCCAGCCTACCATTAGTGATCTTGAAAAAATATATACTATTCCAAAAGATGCTTCAGTAGAGCTTGGAAAAGTGGGAGGAATACGTAACACAGTTAGACAGGATCATAATTAGGGAGAGAGAACCCTTTATTTTCATTGCTACATTTTGTTGGCATGCTATATAATCTCAGTACATTCATTCTTCAAAATATTTTTATCCCAGCATGGAATCTTGTGTGCAGGATTTAAGACATGAATGTTTGAAGAACATTTAATAAAGATCAAAGGTGCTATGTAAATGTTATGAATATAAGAAAACTGGAACAAACTTTCATTTCTTCCGATTTGTCTGCCCAAACATCTTTTACCAACATGATACATGAGCAAAGCTGTAAAAAACACAATGATCAAACATATCTATTATTTGAAGTTTCTAAGGGAGTTGTACTAATGGAGAAACTTGCAGGGTTTTTTCCATTTTGCATAATACTGAAGCAAACATTAAAATCTACAAATAGGAATGTAAATTATTTAGAAACAAACATGACAAACAAAAACCTATCCTTATCCATGGTTCCTCTATATATTTTTGAAACAGACTGGGGGGGTAGAACGTGTCTGGCTGTCCAAGTTGGAATAGGGCCAATCAGGGTGTCCCTGCAGCTCCCGCCCTCTTTCCCTGGACTCTAGCCTCTTTGCTCTCAGACGTGCCCTAAGTGCCTGGAGCCAGCAGCAGGTAAGGGGAGAGGGCCCTGGGCAAAGGGTCATGGTGGAGGACCTGCTAGCGAGGGCCTCTTGGCCTGCTAGGCTGAGCCTGCTAACGAGGACCTCCCAGCCTAAGCAGGGCCTGCTAACGAGCCCCTTCCAGACTGCTGACTGCCTGCTAAGGCGCTCCATCCTGGGCCCACTAACAAGCTGGCCAGCCCCGCCCACCCCACTTGATCCAGCTGCAAGATGCGGTCCAAAGCCACCTTAAGCTGCCTGGCTGCAGGCCCGGGGAGGGGACCCTTTCAAGGCCCGTTCTTAGGAACAGGCTTTGAAGCTAGTCTAAAGAATAACATTAAAATCTGTTTTATACTTGCCTGGAAATATTGGAAGCAGAGCTGGTAAACAGCTAAATGAAACACCATATGACTACATGAAACCAGCCACATCCCTCCCCCAAAGGGCCACTTGGCACTGGTTAGTTGTTTGTTAAATATAAATTTAATATTATCAAGAGGTGGAAAGGAACTTAATAGTGACCAAAAGTCATTTGATGGAACTAATAAATACCACTTGTTTCCACATAATTAAGGTTCACTTTACAGCCAACCTTTGCATTATACATTACTCAAAGTACCTGTGATTATTATTCCTTGATTCCTGCTCAAATTCCCAAGGAATCAGCCAGGATTCTGTCAAGCGCACAGGAAACTCACAACAAAACTTATTCAAAAGAAAAATAGTTTTATTGATTAGCACTACACGCAATGGACTGAAAAGTCAAATCTGACTAGAAGCCAGATTTGCCTCAGCTTATCAATACATTTCTCCCGCCCAAAACTTGACAGTTCCCAAGGGGGGGAGGTGAGTGAGAAAAGACATATGTGAAACCAAAACAGGATTCCAAACTCCCATCCTTGAAAGAGGTGACAAACAGCCCTTTCTGCCCATAACAAGATAAGGTTAACATAACATCACTATTCTATTTTATTGCTTACAAACTACAAGGCCGGGACTAGCAGGCGCCGGGCCCCAACTAGTAATATAACTGACATGGAGGAACTCAGGCTAATTTATGACAGAGATTCTACAATCCTGACATCCCTCCACATTAAAACTAACTTCACTCCCCCACCTAGCCGGCATCAACCGGGCGAGGACAATCAGGAAATGCTCGATGGAAAGCCCGGAGAAGGCGGGGTGCCTTCACGTTCCCAGCCTCAACCCACTCTTTATCCCCAGAGGGGAAATCCTTCCAATCGACCAAATATTGAAGGCGACCCTTATGCAATCGAGAGTCTAAGATTTGGTTGACTTCATAGTGGGTGTCCTTATCGATGTAAATTGGAACAGGCATAGATGGAGGAGGGTGCCACTCGTCCGGGGCTGGAGCTCTTCGCAGCAGGCTGGAATGAAAAACCGGATGCACATTCCTGTAAGTTTTTGGCAGAGCTAGCTCCACAGTCACAGCATTTATCAGTTTCACCACTTTAAATGGTCCCACATACTTTGGACCAAGTTTCTTGGATTTCTGCTGGCACCTTAAGTTTTTTGTAGACAGGTAGGCTAAATCACCCACTTTCCAATCAGGTGCAGGTACTCTCTTCTTATCAGCTTGAGCCTTATAGGCATGTTTGGCTTCCTTGAGACTAGCAACGATCTCTGGCCAGCCCATACTGATGGAGGCTGCCCATTTGTTTATGTCAGGAACCTCCGCGGAGCTAAGTCCCCAGGTGGGGGCTGACACCAAATCAGTTCCGTACACCACCTTGAAGGGCGATACCCCAGTTGAGGAGTGGACCCCATTGTTATAGGCGAATTCAGCAAGTGGCAATAAAGAAACCCAATCATCCTGCTGGTGATTGATGAAACAGCGTAAGTACTGTTCTAGGATTTGGTTTACTCTTTCGGTCTGGCCATTTGACTCTGGGTGATAGCCTGAGGTGAGGGCTTGCTCCACACCTAATAGCTTAAGAAGCTCCCTCCAAAACTTGGAAACGAACTGGGGGCCCCGATCCGTCAGGACACGTGTCGGGATCCCGTGCAGACGTACCACGTGTTTAATAAAAAGAGAGGCCAGTTTTGGTGCTGAGGGCACTCCCGTGCAGGGGATGAAATGAGCCTGTTTGGAAAAAGCATCCACTACTACCCAGATAACAGTGTTCCCTTGGCTGGGGGGCAGGTCTGTGATAAAGTCCATAGTCACATCAGTCCATGGACGTGAGGGGGTGGGCTGTGGTTGCAAAAGCCCCTTCCTCTTGCCCCCAATTGGTTTTGAGGCAATACAAATGGGGCACCCCTGCACATATTTTTCCACATCTTTACGCAAGGATGGCCACCAGTACTGTCTCCTAACCAGGTGCAGAGTTTTTACAAAACCAAAATGTCCAGCGGTTTTTGCATCGTGGCAAAGTTTTAAAACTTTTCCCCGGGCCGCGGCAGGCACAAAGAGTCTTTCGCCTTTGAAAAAGAGCCCCCCCTTTTCAGACAGATCAGGGCGGAGGGAACAAAACTCTGGGTCAGTTGACAACTCCTTTTGGACCCAGCCCCCTGGGATGGGCGTATCAGTTTTTTTGTGGCTGCGCGTCACAGCGGCCATCCCCAGTTGGGCGGGGGTAAAGACGGTATCCACCAATGGGTCTCGTTTGCTGTTGTACTGAGGCAGGCGCGATAGTGCATCAGCCAAAAAATTCAGTTTGCCAGGGAGATGCTTTAGGGAGAAGTTGAAACGAGCAAAAAACTCCGCCCATCTCATTTGCTTGGCGGAAAGCGAGCGGGGCTGCTTGAGTGCCTGAAGGTTTTTATGATCTGTCCAGACTACAAACGGGATCGTGGACCCCTCCAGCCAATGCCGCCAGGTGGAAAGGGCCAATTTCACTGCAGCCGCCTCTTTTTCCCAAATTGCCCAATTTCTTTCCGCAGCTGAAAATTTCTTTGATAAATAGGCCAGGGGGTGCAATTTCCCGTCCCCCCCTTCTTGGAGGATCACGGCCCCCATTGCTACGTCCGAGGAATCTACTTGTACTGTAAATTGCTTAGAGGGGTCGGCATGGGCCAACACAGGTTCAGACGTGAATAACAGTTTTAATTTATCAAACGCCTCCTGACAGGCGGGAGTCCAAAGGAGAGGCGCCCCAGGTCGGCTTGCCGTCTTCCCCCCTTTGGTTTTTAACAAGTCAGTGAGGGGCAGCGCAACCTTGGCAAAGTTGGGAATGAAGGTCCTGTAAAAATTTGCGAATCCTAAGAAACTTTGTAATTGCCTCCTGGTGCGGGGAGGCTCCCACACCAGCAAATCGCGCACTTTGCCAGGGTCCATTTCGATCCCAGCCTGGGAGACCCGGAAACCCAAAAACTCCACTGCATCGCGGTGGAACTCACATTTTGACAGTTTAGCAAACAATTGGTGCTTCCGCAAGCGGCGGAGCACTTCGCGGACCAGCTTAGTATGACTCTCAACATTTTCTGAATACACAAGAATATCATCAATGTAAACCAACACCCCTTGGTACAATAAATCATGCATAATTTCATTTATCATATTCATGAACACGCCCGGAGCGCCGGCGAGGCCGAACGGCATTACGGTGTATTCAAACTGCCCCAGGGGCGTATTAAAAGCCGTTAAATATTCATGCCCCTTCTTGATCCGAACTCGATAGTAGGCTTCCCTTAAGTCCAGTTTCGTGAAAATGCTCGCCTTCCCCAAGTGGCCCAACAAGTCTTTTATCAGGGGAAGCGGGTAGGCGTTGCAGGTGGAGACCGCGTTCAACCCGCGGTAGTCGGTGCACAACCGCAGCGAACCGTCCTTCTTTTTTACGAAAAGGACCGGGGCTGCCAAGGAAGATGTGGCTGGTCTAATAAAACCCCTTGCTAGGTTTTTATCCAAAAATTCCCTAAGCTCCGCCATCTCCCGCGGGCTCATGGAATAAAGTTTGGCTTTGGGGAGAGGCTCTCCTTTCTTTAATTCGATGGCACAGTCAGTTTTGCGGTGGGGGGGAAGCTGGTTGCACTCCACCTCCGCGAACACATCACCAAAGTCCCGGTATTCAGGAGGGAGCGCGTCCACCCCCACCCCCAAAGCAGCCACCACCCCGGACCTCGGAGGACCCTGCTGCCGCGTGTGCTGCTCGCAGGCGGCGGAGGTAAATTCCACAGTCCCTTCCTTCCACTTCACAAGGGGATCATGTTCCCTCAGCCAATCCAACCCCAACACGCATGGGAAGGCAGAGTGAGGGGCCACCAAAGGTTGGATTTGCTCCCAATGTTTTTTTATGTCCAAGTCCATGGGGCGAGTCTTTGCCGTAGCTTCCCCTCCGGGAGCGCATTTCCCATCTAACTGGGTGATTGGCAAGGGTTCCTTCAGTGCCACTTTCCCCACCCCCAAAGTCTCGGCCAGTGCTGGGCTCACTAGGGATTGGGTGCACCCCGAGTCCACGATACATCGGATTCCCACCGTTTTTCCCGACTTGGGGTTAGAGAGGTTGGCCGGTAGGAGTAGCAAGGGGGAATCACTCACCACGCGTTTGCCCCTGTTGGCGGCCTGCTGGCGGGGCGCCTTTACAGCAGACCGTCCTCGTTTCCCGACTGCTCCTCAGCTTGATCCTCGTCCTCCAGCCCGCTTCCCTCCTCCGAGTCGTCTACCGCTGGCACGGCAGTCACTGGAACCAGGAGAGATTTGGTGCTTTTCTTCGTGGTGGTTTTCTTGGCAGGCGCGGCTTTCGATGGGGCGCTGCTCGCAGCTTTCGGGGTCGAAGCCGCTTTCGTTGGGCAGTGTGCGAGGAAGTGCCCGGCTTGGCCACATCCCAAGCACAGCCCTTTCTCCATGCGCCGAGTGCGCTCCGCCGGTTCCAATTTGGTTCTGGGCTTGGTCTTCACCGGGGTGGAAGTCTTCGCCATGGTTTTCCCGGCCAGGGCTTGCACCATTGAGGCCCGTTCCAAGCGGTTTTCCATTTCTCCAGCCAGCTGGACCCACCCTTCGACGGTGAGGGGGTCTTCCAGGAGGAGGCACTTGTCAGCCAGAGTGGGATTGAGACCCCCCACAAACGCCAGCACACGTTGGGGCTCCGTCCAGTCCGGCACAGAGGAAGCCAGCTCCTTAAATTCCCTGGCGTACTCAACCACTGACAATTTTCCTTGCCGGTGAGCCCGGAGTTTCTTCTCCGCAGTCTCCCGTTCAAACGGTTCCACGTACATCTGGCGCAGGGCCCTCATGAAATGGTTGTAGTCGCGGGTGGCTTGGGGGTGGTAACGGTACAAATCCACAAACCATTTGGCGGCTTTGCCTTCCAGGGCTTGCCCCACGAAACGCACCCGTTCGGCGTCGTCTTGGAAAGTGAACCCCATGTCCATCATGTAGGCTTGGAGGTGCACCAGGAACGTGGGGAAATCGGAGGGGTCCCCAGAAAACTTTGCCTTGAACTTATAGGTGTTCCGCATTTCCACCCCACGGAGGTGGGCAGGTAGGCGCCCGGGGCCCCAGTCCGCCGGTGCTGGGGCCGGGGCCGGGGGTCTTGCACCCCGGCCAATGCCTCTCCCTCTCCCAGCCGCCGCTCTCGCTCGTTCCGCTGCCTGCGCCGCTGCTGCTGCTCGCGCGGCCGCTCGCGCTGCTTCACGCGCCGCCGCTGCTGCCGCCGCCTCGGCTCCCGCGACATCCGCCGCTGCCCGTGCCGCCGCCGCCGCTGCTGCGTCCTCGCCTCCGTCCGCGCCGTCTCCGCCAGCACCGTCGCCGCCCGCGCCGCCTTCGTCCTCTCGTTCCTCGCCTTCGTCTTCTCTCTCCCTCTGCGCTCTTGCGCGTGCTTCCGCCTCTGCTTCGATTTCTAGCTGAGCCCGGGCTCTGGCCAACGCCTCAGCCGCCTCTGCCGTTGCTTGTGCGGCCGCCATGCCGTGTTCCTGCAGTGCAAACCCACCGCTCTCTCTCCGTGCACTGGTATCGTGTGCACCCCCACCGAGCACGTCCTTAAGCAGGCGTTGTGTTCGGCGTCTCTCCTCCGGATCCAGCCGACCCGAGAGGTCCTGCAGCCAGTTAGTCACCCTGTCCAGCTTGTACTGCAAGTCCTGTGTCTCACCCACAGGCTCCAGCGCGTAGCTAGGCAGTCCCAGGTGCTCCGGCCAGCGTTCATCCCCAGTAGGGCGGTCGTACTTTGACAATCGCCTGCGCTGGGTGATGTGACGTTCCAAAAATTCCTCGGGCCCCGGGGTTGCCCCCGAGACAGCCCGCATCATGGCCGAGCTGTGCGGCCCCGCACCAGCGCCTTCGGCCTGGGAGAGGTCCCAATCCAGGCCCTCTCCCTGATCAGAAAAAGTATGTCCCTCGCCCTGCATTTTGCAGGTGAAAGGAGTGGTGAGATTTGACTTGATGTCAAGCGCACAGGAAACTCACAACAAAACTTATTCAAAAGAAAAATAGTTTTATTGATTAGCACTACACGCAATGGACTGAAAAGTCAAATCTGACTAGAAGCCAGATTTGCCTCAGCTTATCAATACATTTCTCCCGCCCAAAACTTGACAGTTCCCAAGGGGGGGAGGTGAGTGAGAAAAGACATATGTGAAACCAAAACAGGATTCCAAACTCCCATCCTTGAAAGAGGTGACAAACAGCCCTTTCTGCCCATAACAAGATAAGGTTAACATAACATCACTATTCTATTTTATTGCTTACAAACTACAAGGCCGGGACTAGCAGGCGCCGGGCCCCAACTAGTAATATAACTGACATGGAGGAACTCAGGCTAATTTATGACAGAGATTCTACAATCCTGACAGATTCCAGAATTTCAGTTCTCACCTAATTGTTCCACTAAATTATCCACCAATACTAATCAGAGGCAGTATTTGTAGCATTTACCCTTAAATGAGTTAGGCTGAGGACCAAGTTTGTGCTACTAAGCACACTTGTTGCCAGTTGAACTGGTGAGCTTATAAATGGAGGAATAGCTAATATATATATTTTTAAATGTATACATTTGTACGTGAGACAGCAAAGACAGAATATAAATAGTTGGTTGGGAAGCCACCCTCATTCCTCCTAAGATGTCAACATAATTCCTTACTTTTTATTTCAGTTCCTGTATTCTGAGATTCCAAACAGAAATCTTCAAACAAAGAGACAAAACACGTCAGTACATGGAACTTAAGGGAAATCATATTAACTAACAGCATAGTTGCGGCCATGCACAACCAATTGTGCATGGGCTAAGACTTGCTTGGCAGTATATTAAAGAAAAAAAGGTTATTTCATCACAGTTTTTGTTCTTATTTATAAGGAGCCTTGTCATCCCATAGCAAGTGATATATATCTGTACTGTGTATCAGAAGGGAAAATCCTTTATCTAAAGTGCCACGAACATATAAAAGAAAGGGTCATGTTAGAGAAAGATGACAGTGATGCAAAGATCAAATATTCCCCATATGGCACATGTGTGAAAGTTTCACAAGCATCGGACCAAAGTGTGTGTGCACCTCCTAATATGCATTTAATCATCATGGAACAGTCACACAGTTTCATTTTATATAGTTACCGTACAAAAAAAATTCTAGAATAATTTAAAAAATCAAAGACATAGATTCTAAATGTGATAAGGAAGGATCAATCGTGACTAGAGTCTTACACCAGGAAATCCAGTTCCTCTACAAAGCCACATCAAGGCTTAGAAAACACACTTGTAATATGTATTCAATCAATTAGTTGTTACGACATATTGGACAGCTACTGTAAAGGACATTCCTTAATATAGGAGAACTTACAATTCACTTAGGGAATCAGTGTTGTGCATTGTTGGACTAATACCTGGGAGACACAGGTTCAGATTCCCATTCAGAAATGAAACTGACTGGGTGACTTTGAGGCTACTGCACAGGGATATTTTAAGGCTAGAATGGGGAGGGAGAACCATGCTTGTCCCCCTGAAGTCCGTGAAGGAATGTGGGGTTTTAACACATGCTAGAAAGAGAGATTTCAGCACACACAAAAATCAGTTTCAGACAAAACAGGCTTAGCAAAAAATAAGGTGAAATTAAAATTATCAGACCCTTTTGAAAATGTACATTTATAGATATATTAAGTCATTAATTATATTGATGTACTTCTCTACAAAGGTTTTATTTATGATCATATAATGGATAATTAAAATTCTGGATTTATTGTGATGCGATGGTATATTTATTCTTTACAAAGTTACAAGCTTACAAGGTTACAAGAATAAATTGTATGTTGTGCAAATCACCTTCAAATAGAAAATGAACAATAAGAAAAGCCAAGGACAGGGCTTTTTTTGGGGGGGGGGGATACTCACAGGCACCTAGTTCTGGCACCTTTGGGGGGGGGGGTCTCTCAAGTCCTGAAGGAGAAACTGGTCGAAATCAGTGAGACTTCATATATGAGTACTGAACCTCATCTTTTTAAAGCCAAAAACCTCCCACTGGCCAAGGATATTTGCTGTTATATGTATGCATACACTTGGAATCCACTATAATCATGATAATCCTTTCTGTTGGATGCTGCTTTCCTCAGTCAGCAAAAAGGAAAGGGTGATGTGCCTCCCAAGGAACACTTTGCTGCCCCCTGTTGGCTAGCTGTGGCCAGCAAAAAGGTGGAGGTGAAATGTACCCAGGAACAAATGTTGCCCTTTCCTTTCTGCTGGCCACGGTAAGCCCCACCCAGCAGAAAGTGTGTGCGTCTTTCGGGGGGGGGGGACATCCCTTAGGAAGGGACAATAGAAAGGTGGGGGTGAATTGTCCCCAGGAAGGCACCTCATCCCTTCCATTTAAACCTTCCTTTCCGCTCTCTGTGGCTTTTTGCAGGAAGAAGAAAACAAGGCCACAAACCATTTAAATGTATGGTTGGTGGGTAACAGATACTGGCAGAAATTAAATCTTTAACCCACTGTAGTAGAGGGCAATTTACATTTAAAATATATGGATCTATTAACAAAAATGATACAAGCATGTTTGGACTATTGCAGGTTTAAACTGTTGTCAGGCTAGGAATTTTGCAGGTACGGTAACTTTGAGTCTCCAAAACAAGCAATTTAATACTAAAAACAATTATTCTGTTTTTAAAAACAAAGTATCAATATATATAAGTAATTTACCATGGCAAGTTCTTTTAACACTGCAAAATTCCTGGTGTGGAGGGGAAAAACAGCAGAGGAGGCACGTATGACTTCATCTTTTCCTCAAAGGAAATCACAAAGAGCTCTGGGAGAACAGCACCTTTTAACAGAAAGAGTAACATTATTCATTTCATTAAATAAACTTCCTAACACATTTGTAGGATATATTTCTTAGAACCTGCAACAAGGAAACAATTTTCTTTCATAAAGATATCTTTAAACTTTTCTATGTTATCTTCAGTTTTTAAAAAAGTAAAAACTTTAGACACACTGCATTGAGTTGCTGGATATAGAAGCAACTTAAACTACCTTTTAAAAATGACACCATAACTGCTCATGCTTCTGAATACACATATTTTGAAGTTCATTTAAAATCTATTATAGGGCCAATGGAGTTCTCATAAAGTCAGAAATCTATATACGTTGACCACCCATCTGTGGAGATCTTAAATCAGCAAACTGGGTCCACATGGAAGCCACACAGATCTTTCTTCAAACTTGGGACACTCTCCAGGTTTGCAGAAAAATCTGAACATTAAAACAATACATACAGGGAGGTTAAACACCGTGAAAATTAAAGTAGCATTCTTTGTGCAAACACAGAGAAAGCACTTGCTGGTTCAGCTGGCAGCAGGGCAGAGAACCACTTCAGGCTGGCCCCTGTAGGTGAGAGGACCAGCTCCTTGCCTGGCAGTGGTAGATGCTGAAAACAGCTCCTTGCCCAGTCACAATGGCAGTAGATGCCAGGAGAGACTTTAGGCCTGGGCACCATGATATAACACTCCAGGAGCTGCTCCCAATCCAGATGCCCTGGTAGAGCACTTTGGAAAAGACTTTGGGCCACAGCAGCAGAAGATACTGGGAGCTGCTCCGGGCTCAGAGTGGCTCTCAGGCTCAGTTGCTGGCTGGCTAAAAGTGAGTGGAAGAGCCTGGGACTGCTACTGGGGAAAGACGGGATTTCCCCCCTCCCCTGCAAGTCTCCTGCCTCCCCCAGGTCTGATGGGGAATCATCAGAAATGGGGGGAAGAATGTCCCCCTGCTGACAGAAGAGCTTTCTGTCCTGAAAGGCCCAATGTGTGTGAAGCACTTAGAACTTCCGAGGACACTGTTTGATGCTAAGAGCCCCCAGTTTATTGCCACGGGGGACTGGGAGCTGGGAAGGACCTGCAGGCAGGAGCATGGACTCCTGCCCTCAGCATCTCTCAGGTGGTGCACAAAGCAGAGTGACAGCAGGGGGAGGGGTCAAGCCTCGGATCCTTTTAAAGGACAGATGGTTGAGCTTGGCCTCTTTCCCCCTTTTCCAGTGTCAAGACACATCCCACCCTCCTTCCCTATGCAGATGTTTGAGTTTATTCGTGTTTAACATTTGGTTTATATGTTAATTGTCACAGCCTTTGGGTTGGAGCATGGTCGGATAGTGCATGCTGGCCTCCACAGGTTTGGGGGCCCCCCATAAAGCACTGTGCTGATGCAAAGACAGAAGGTAGGCTCGCATTTCTTGGTGGCAGGAGAGCGCACCAGAGGCAGATGCCCAATGGGTTCACCCAGTTGCCACCTCCCATGTATCATCAGGCTGCTATATCTAGGGATCCAGGCTGGCTAGCCAGTGGGACCCACTGACTGGACTGCCTTGTGGTCCAGTGGCCATAATAGGGCAAGGACTCTTGCCCATGCTAAGCCACGCTCAATTATATTAAAGGCCGTAGCCAGTTCATGCCAAAAAGATTTGTGGTGGTCCAGTGTCATTATTAAGGCAACCAGTATCTCCCTGCAAAGCAAGTGGAATATTTTGTCTTTTTTTCAAATAGAGAAAGAAAATTTGTTATCTAAATAATACTTTTTAGCTTCAGAAGAGTCAAATGAGGTACATGGCTATCTAATACAGCTTATATCTCACCTATTGGGGGAAATTAAAAATCTTTAAGTCTCCGAGTCCTGCTAGCATATACCCAAGAGTTCTCAAAGAAATCAGATGTGAGATAGTTGATCTACTAACCCATATATGTAAACTCTCACTAAATTCACCTGCTGTACCAGAAGACTGCAGATTAGCAAACATACCAATTTTTTAAAAGGGATTCACAGTACAACCAGGAAATTACAGGCCAGACAGCCTACCATCTGTCCTAGCAAATATAGACAAGTGGGACGGTTTGTAGTGAATACAATAAGAGAAAGAAAAAACCTATCCCAAGGCTACTATAGATGTTACTAAAATTATTACAGAATAATGGAAATAAAGGGTTCTTCGTTCTTGTTTGTTTATTCTCATACTAGTAATCAAGCCCGCTGTAATCAAAATACAGCGGGCGCTAGGCAAGGGAGCCTCCAGCAGTCGCGCACAGCCCGGCTGCTGGGGGCTCCCCGGCCGGTGGCCTGACGCGGCGAGAGGCGCTTCGCGCCTCTCACTGCGTCAGGCGCTTTGCGCCTCTCACCGCGTCAGGCCGCCAGGCGGGAATTGGCCCCGCCGATGGTCTGTCCAGAGGAAGGGGCCAACCACCCTTCCTCATCCCGGACAGAGCCCACCCTAACTCCTCCCCCTAAGCCCTGTGTTAAGATAGGATCCAACCAGAACGATTTCTAGATAAGTCTCGTTTTAAATGAAAATTTTCCTCTATGGTTGTCCTTTGAATGTAAATGTCATGAATATCCAAATTGTGAAATTCAACCTCTACTGAATAATATAGCATATATATATCAGCCTTTGGCTCTTCAATATGGTAATACCAAAGCATTTTGCTTTATATTCCCACTGTCATGTTGGTAGTTCATAGTCTGAGAAAGAATGCTTGCACTCGAAAGCTCGCACCTTGAATAAATCTTTGTTGGTCTTAAAGGTGCTACTGGACTCTGATTTTATTGTGCCTGTGTTATTGTCACCCTTTCCCTTAGACATGGACTGCTGTCCAACACTGCACTTGCTGAAGCTTCCAAATAGAGCAGGTCTGTCCTGAACCTACTGAAGTAGCAACTCTAAAAATTGGAAAGGGTTTGTTCTGAATAAGCTTCAACCTGTAATCAAGCAAAGGTTTCATTATGCACAAGAAGGATAATTGAGAATGCTTTTGGACACAGATGCCCTGAGTCTCCAGGTCGTCACAATGCTTATGTGATGAATATGATCATTCTGGGGTTAATATCAGAGGTAGTTTTACATCCATTTACTCAGGATCCTGTTTCAATCAGTGGTTTACTAGATGCTGGACAGCAACAAGCACTGCGTGAATTCAAGAGGATGCTGAATCTGAACACAGATATTTATCAAATGTGGCTAACAGTCATAGGTACTCTGATCATCCATAAATCTGTGTAACTATTATTTTGAGCCATTTAGGCTACTGGGTACTATAGCATATTGTTTATTTATTGGTTTTACACAATGTGGCAGGGCATCATATAGGTTAATTCTGTTATGTCCTGAATCTACTACCTGTAATTTTCATTATGAGACAGGGACAAAATGATGGTCTGTATCAAGCCACACCTTCCAAACACTAAAAGGTAATTTCCTTTAAAAGGGACAGTGATTTTTGTCAATTCTGCCCCCCCCCCACTGCACTTTCCTTTGCCCCCATACTGTTCCTGCAGAGGCAGTGATTCCCCCAGGAATGAATTGGGGGAGTGGGGCTCAAGGGGCTGCAACAGAGAGCAGAAAAAAACAGAAATCATTGTTCTCTCTCAAGAAATTTCAAATGCTTTTAAAACTAATTGGTTAGATCTAGTATAGAGTTTCTGTAGGCAATGACTTCTACCCACAGAGCTACTTGTGCAGGGCAATGACTTCTATCCACACTACTTTCTCACCTATCTTTTTCACAGCTGACTCCACAGGGTTTTCAAGGCAAGAGAGACTCAGAGGTGGTTAGCCTCTGCATAGTAACACTGGTATCCCTTTTTGGTGTCTCATCAGAATACTAACTGAGGCTAACCATGCTTAGCTTGATATCTGGCTATCTAAATTAGGGCTATCCAGGTCAGGGCCTTTGCCCAAAATACCACCAATATTATGTTCCTGAAAGAAACTCCCAAGAATAGGATTGGGGGTAGTATTTGGGGTTGCAATAGAAGCCAAGTTTGTTATACTCTTCAGCGAGATGTTAGGGTACTCACAGAAATGCCATACTGGGATCCAACCTAAGATCTCTATCTTCTTGTCAGCTTTCTAAATTTACCCCTTAGCCCCAGTCTTTATATTCCTAATGATTTACCCCTTAGCCCTGATCAGTTTAGCCCTTCCTGATATGTTCCAACTGTTACCTGATAAATCCTGACATGAATGTTGAATTATTTTAACCACTGCTGCATATTGAACTGATATTTACAGTGAGCTACCCACCACAACCCAAGCACTTATTCCTGGAGAGTCACAGCTAATAAGAGTCCCATTCTGAGTTAACATGAAATGTCCCCTTCCAATGTGCATCACTGTGCACTTACACCAAAACCTCATTTTGCAATTTCTTTCCAGTTCAACTAATTTGGCTTGGTCCAACTCCATAATCTGTGCTTTGCCTATTCTGAACACTTAGGTGATATGCTCACTCTGGACTTGAGACCATTTTAATAACTTAAGTACCATCCATTTCCAATATTATCATCCTCATAAGAACTTTGTGCCAACCTATACATTGTACTTTATGCACAGTCAAAGGGGATTTGCAGCCATATTGCAACTGCAAGTTCCCAGTAGCAACTACAGTATAAATCACATGCAGCTCCCCAGTGGGGCAATCAACAGTCCCTGAGGCCCCAGGGCTATTTCAGCTCCTGAGAATGGTGCAATAGAAAGGAAGGTAGGAGCCCTCCCCCCCCACACAGACACACACAGTCCCAAGCCAACTCAAGTCCCTTCTGTGTTTTTATACCACAGATTTACACCTGCAATGTGGCTGCCAATCCATAATGGCAACTCTTATAAATCATAATGTTTCGTCTGGGCCTTATATGAACTCAGTTAACCTTCACCCACTTGATCATGACCACCAGTCACCAGAAAAAGGCTTATTCCCTGTGGGGCTATATACTAAACATAGCATTTAGTTCTGTTACCATAACAATATCCTACTCCAAACCTTTGGAAGGGGGACAAATGTTTAAACTAGAGAGAAAAAATCACTTTTGAAATACCATGGGATATCTACTAAGAAATCTGCAGGTGCTCTCTTAAATACTTCTTTCCATATGAAGTCTCCAACAATCATTCAAGGGACACCACTTAAAGTCCACTGAATATCAAAATTAATTCATCATCCCTAGAGACTTCGAGTCAAATGCTCCTGTAGGATTTAACAAGACCAATATGTCTGCTCAGATTAAGCAGCAAGTGGGCAAGAGAGTGCCTGAAACACTAAAAAAAACAATCCCAGTCTCTCTGTCTCTGATTCCCTAAAAAGGCTACAAGCACAAAGCACTGATGCTTTGAGCTGAACAGCTACAAAAGGATGGAACCAATTGCAACAGTGATTCCTGAATCTTCAAGCAAGATCATGTTATACTTAGTATCGGCTAACTGGCACAATCTTCCTGCTTGTATGCACACTAGTTTCCTGCAACAAGGACCAAATGATACACTCAAGGCTGAAGCATCCCCTGTCCTGGGAAAGTGTAGAAAGGAAGTAACTATGCCTGCCATCTTCTCATTTTAAACATCTCTTCCTGTAAGTGCGATTTCTCCTTCCCAAGTTCATTCTAGCAAATACTCATCATTTAACCCAGTAGCTCCTTAGTCTCAAGAGACATAAGCATAGTTCTTCATGTTACTCCATAACAATCAATGTATATGCTCTCAGTAATATTCAGTTTACTGCAAAATCTGCCAATCCTATAAATGCAAAAACACCAATATGTATTATATTAAGAAAAGCAGGGGGCCCACAAGGATATGTGGGGGTGCATCTTATTTCCCCTTTCCCACTATTCCCTCTATCCCTTCCCTGAAAGCCACCACAGATACTTTCCCTGCTTCCATCTTTCCTTTCCACCTACCAATCTCATTCTCCCTCTCCCTCTCTTCCTCTCTTTGTGAGCTTCCAAGACAGAGTGATGATTTGAATCCGGCTATCTCAGATCCTAGCCTGAAACTGTAATCACTACTTTATACTAGCTTTTATGGAATGATTATAAGCAATCAGGCCTGAGTAAAATATTATAGTCACATGGGAGCAAGTTGCTTGGTGGATGCTGCAGAGCCTTAAAAGCCAAAACAATTTTGAAAAGGGCCCTGCCCTCTGTTCTGACTGACATGGATTAAAAATGGCTAAAATCATCTTGGGACATGTACTTCGTATCACTAACAAACTGGTAGAAAATGGAACAGGGACAAAAAAACATTGGACTGAACAAAAACCCATTGTGCTTCTTTTGGTAGCAAACACGTTTTTAAATATATATATTTCTCTGGTTTCAGAATGGATATAATTAAATCTTAGCTCTTATTGTGGCAGAGGAGGGAAGTAGATTGTTCTACAAGAAGAGAGGTCAGCAATTAATGTGTCAGTGGTCTGGGGACTCAGGAAGTCAGAACAAGGGCACTCAGATTGAACTTTACAGTAACCTATATTCTAGGGCAAATGAATTGTCTGGTGAAATGCAAGACACATTCCTGTCAGCAAATTGGAACTGATGATGTCCCACAATTATCAACAAAGAAAGCACACAAATAAGCATGGACTGAAACCATGCAAATACACCTTTCTTTTACCAGACTGCTGTTACTTACAGGGACAGGGATTCCCATGTTTAATCATAAGCCACAAACCATTTTATTCACACACAAATTACCTTCCCCTCATTCTGAAACTGCCTCTTATTTAGTCACCATTTTAAAGCAAATATATGTTTTTCCTCAATGGAGGAAAGTTCTTTTGATTTCTTACTTTGTGATAAAGCTACTATCTTCTGAACTCCAGGGTACTTAAAGCAGTTCACTTTAAGCAGTTGGCACTCTTTCAGCTTCCCACATACTGCAACAGAAAAGGAGCCCAAACTCTAGTTATGGCAGAACTCTATAGCTTCTTTGCATAATAGTTAACCCAGTTCTGCAAGACTATCAATGATTACATTTAAAATCCAGGCTCTGTTCTTGGAGGTAACATGCTTCACTAAACTAATGAGCTCTCACAGGTCAGCCACAGTGTAGCAAACTTGAAGAAAGTTATTGCTTATACCACTGCAACCTATTTATAAAGTACTACAACTGGGTAAATCACTTCATGTCTTCATTGTGTGTAATGCTGTGAAACTGTTCAACTTTATTAGAGTTGGTGGGAAACGTTCACATACTATCTTGGCTGATACAAAAAGCACAGATAAACAAAAGCATGAGTGCTTAAACTTTTTGCCTGTCTAGAGAGAAATGAACACACAGTGCAAGCATCTCAATAGTGCACACCTAACCTGCAAGAGATTTCCTTCAGACATTGCAGTGGAAAAGACAAAGCAGAGGCAACACACATTCATATATCTGCAGATGTATGTATACAGATGCATCCCAAAGCCATTCCAAGTTTAGTAGCATAACACTTGAATTCCACTTTCCCAGGTCAGGGGGGAGCTTTCTGTCTCCTGGACCAAAATGGCTTTCACATGACATGCAAGCTAGGACATCTTTATTCAGAATCTGAAATAATTACAATTCCCTTTTTCTGAATGCTACTAGCATGGACTGAAGTCCAGGTTCAATCTCCAGAACACTTTCTTGGGAATAACCCCTCCCTATGAAACTGGGACTCAGACCTGCTCAGGATTACACTTCCTAACTATGCAACAAGAGGTGAGGAAGCAGGCCTCTCTACTACCCTGGTTTTGACTTTATTGTCAAGATGATGATCCTCCTTCTCAGAGATAACTTATGTGCATTACAGGATCCAGAATGTGGTTGTTTAACTCCTGCAGCATTTATTCGTGGCGACAGCCACTGCGCTTGGGCCACAAAGAGCAATAAATCAATACATCGAGCACATCTTCGTTGGCTTGGGCTTCCTGCTGTTCCAACGAGGAGAGCATCACCGGCCAGTTCCTTCCTCTTTGACAACGCACAGAGGCAGCCTTGGCGCTTCCCAGGGGGAGAAACAATAGACCGCAACAAGCTTTATCTGGCAGCCCTTTTAAAAAAAAACAACCAACCAAACCACTAATAATAATGTGGGACGACGTCGAAAAGAGAGAGACCATATATGAAGAAGCTCTCCAAGTGTGTGTGTGGGGGGGGGGGGGGGAGAACAGCCCAGTGTGTGAGACGAGGTTGCTCCGGTGTGTTTTCCAAAGACCTTTTTCCCCTCAAGGGAGATTCAAGAGGTCGCCGCCTTGGCCTGAAGTAGCACAACGACCCTTGAGTCCAACGTTGATCTTAACGGTGCCCCCGCTGGACCCCAGTTTGGTTGTGCGGGTTCCTAAGCCAAGCACCGAGGACCCGGTCGCGGCGGCAAGAAACCGTTTCGTGAAGCGATAACAGCCCTCAGGCTTGGGGGGGGGGGGGGGGTCGAGACATCCGTCTCCCGCAGCGCCTCCCGGAGGCTTTCCCTGCCCTCTAGTAAGCTCCTGTCTCAGAAACGTTGCCCAGCACATGGTCGCTTCAATTGCTAAATGAAGCGTGCGGGAGAGAGAGAGAAGGAAGCGGCAGCCGTGAAAGGACCGCAAAGTTTGCCAGCAGAGGGGATTTAAAAAGCCACAGGAAACGGAGGAGGAGCGGCGTATTGTCCAGAGATTGCCTCCCTCCTTCCCTCTCTTAAAACTTCGGGGGCAAAGTTGAGAGCCATTCCTAATGCTGTGCGGCTCCCGAGGGCTCCATTCCTTTCTTCGGCAGCAGGACGGTCGCCCGCATTGCCCCTCGAGCCCGCTTCGGCCCGCCTGCCCCTGTCCCCGCGAGCCCTCGCTCCCTGTTGCGCGCGCGCGCGCGCCCGCCCGCCGAAGCCAGCCAGCCAGCCAGCCCCAAGGTCCGAGCACGCAGCGCCCCACTCACCTCTCCCCTTTTGTGCATCCTGCTTCTGCTTCTCCTCCTCCAGTCTCTCCAGACTCACTTTCGGGCACTTGCTAGGCACGCCCCTCCCTCCTCCTCCTCTTGTTCCCCGCTCGGTGGAGGCAACAATGAGTCCCGCCCATTCCAAAGACCGGCCTCTCCAGGGTATCCAGCCTCCGTTCTGCTAGAGAAGCGAGCCGTCACCAACACCCTCCCCCCTTCTTGTTTTACAATGGTTTGTTCCCCCCTAAGAATCAGGCTAAGGGGGGGGGGGGCAGGATCACAGACGCGAAAGCGGGGTGATTCGGGGAAAGAAAGAAACTGGCTGTCTGGGGAAGGGCGGGGAACAAGTCAAAAATCTTTCCGTCGAGGACAGCACTTATTAGGAAATGTCACCGACAACAGATCGCCAAAAAATCAGTGCCCGGAGGACCGTATAATTTCTTGCCCGCTACTCCCTAGCTCCGATTGGCTCGGTTACTTGCCAGCTGAAGTCCCGCGCTGCAAGAAAGTTCCATCCCCGCAGGACTTTCGGTGACGTCAGGCAGTTCCTCGCTCGAACAACGTATCCCGAGGCCTTTTAAAGAGTTTGCGAAATTCCAGTCTGAGGGACCTGGTAAACTTTCCATACGTGCAGATAAAGGCTGTCGGGGCTTGGCAACTCTGCAACGTGAGTCAGCTTCCTATCAGTGGCGTTAGCAGCAGCAACAACAATAATAAAATCACTAGGCTTTGAAGGAAAGAGAGCTCCTTAACAGAGCCTGAGAGGGACTGTTCTCTCCCCTCCCTCTCCCCTTCTCTAGAACTTGGCCCGGAGTCAGACTCAGGAAAAGGATGCCTGTGTCTTGCAAGCCAAGCTTTCTCCAGATTCCAGCTGTGTTTATTTGCACCCTTTTCACAGTGACTTAGGGACACTGGGGGGTGAGGACTCCGCAGTACAAATGGTGGGGGTGGGGGTGGGGGGTGGGGGGTGGGGGGAGAGAACCTGTTTAAAATTCTGTGTCAGAGGCAAACCTCAATATAGCTGGTTGGCAGAAGTTAATTGTGAAGTTCTTGCTCTCTACAGAATCACAAGAGATCCAGTTCAAATGTCCTACAAAGTTATAGGGCACACAAAAAAAAATGAGTAGTTACTGTAAAAGAAAACTGTTAAGATCCCCCCTCCCCCATGTTTTTGTTTCCTGGGAGCCGAATAGACAACTGCAGTCTCCCCCAGATAATAATATGGTTGCCAGTGCCTCAAAAGCATATATATATGCTATATATATGACAACTGCAGTCTCCCCCAGATAATAATATGGTTGCCAGTGCCTCAGAATTAAGTACCATTGATTAACTTTCAGCTGACAAAAGTTGTGTCCTTTCCTAGGTATACATTTTAAGGCAAGAGAAGAGTCTGACAGATTTCCTGCTATTTGTAGAAAAGAGCAAGAGTCCAGTATCACCTAAAGACTAAGAAAATTTGAGGCAGGATATGAGCTTTCCTGAGTGACTGCTCACTTCATCAGAACTTCTTCAGGTTGAAAAATTCCTGGAGATTTGGGGATTGAGCCTTCTGAAGAAGTGAGCAGTGACTCACAAAAGTTTATACCCTGCCAAACATTTTGTTAGGCTTTTTCTGCTACCGGAGTCTTGCTCTTTTCTGCTGCTAGAAACAGACTAAGCTACCCAACTTAATTTATTTTCTGCTATTTGGTACCCAGCTGTCATTTCAGTACATAAAAGCATTAAATAAGGATCAGGGTATATATAGGTAAAAAGAGCCTCTTGTGGCGCAGAGTGGTAAGGCAGCCGTCTGAAAGCTTTGCCCATGAGGCTGGGAGTTCAATCCCAGCAGCCGGCTCAAGGTTGACTCAGCCTTCCATCCTTCCGAGGTCGGTAAAATGAGTACCCAGCTTGCTGGGGGGTAAACGGTAATGACTGGGGAAGGCACTGGCAAACCACCCCGTATTGAGTCTGCCATGAAAACGCTAGAGGGCGTCACCCCAAGGGTCAGACATGACTCGGTGCTTGCACAGGGGATACCTTTACCTTTTTATATATAGGTAGTATTTGCTGAGGTGCTGCTTCCACGTAATAATGTTAGAGTATCTATACCCCATATATAATCCAGTTTCCTAGTAAACCCTTGGAAGAAGTAAACACTATAAATTAGTTCATGTACCTCACTATCCAAATCTTGCTAAAGATAGGCATGATTAATTCTCAAATGAGAGGGAAAGGTTAGTTCCCCTTATTTTGCTTTCAATGCAAATGAGTCAGAGAGGATTTTAGCTAGGCTGGATTAATGGCATTTGTGTACAATGGTGGTGCTTTGGATCAATGGGGGTGGGAGCAGCGGCTGGAGCTAAAGTTGCTAACCTCCAGTTGGGGCCTGCAGATCTCCTGAAAATACAATTGATTTCCAGACTACAGAGCTAATTTTCCCTGGAGAAAATGACTGGTTGAAGGATAGATTCTGTGGCATTATCCCTCACTAAGATCCCCCTCAATTGCATTCCACAGGCTTCACCCCCAAACCGATAGGAACTTCCTACTTTGGAGCTTGCAACCCTAGCTGGAGGCCCAGTTAGTCTGGGGCTTTGCTTTAAATACTTGTGAGTTTTTGCATCCAGTAAGTGTTAAACTATTTTTATTTGTATCGCTATTGGAACAAAATATGACACGTGATCTTGACTTACATCTACAAATTTAAACAAATATGTGATTGACAAAGGCATCACTTTTTGTTAACTGATACAGGATTTTTTTTTTGGAAGGGTGCCTTATTTTCTTTTCCTGTGTTCTGTTTGTATGTATACTTTTTATGCCTAGGGACTTCATAAACTGAAGTGGCTTGGACTCTCTGGACTTATGAGAGAACCTGATGACATTTGATTTTTTTGACCACAGACAGACACACTAGTGACAAATTCAAATGGGTAGCCATGTTGGTCTGAAGTAGCACAATGAAACCAGAGTCCAGTAGCACCTTTAAGACCAACAAAGATTAATTCAGGGTGTGAGCTTTTGAGTGCAAGAGTGCATGCACTCGAAAGCTCACTCCCTGAATAAATCTTTGTTGGTCTTAAAGGTGCTACTTGACTCTGATTTTATTGTGACAAATGTTTAATTCCATGCCTACAATAAGAATTTATTGTATGTTTATTTGAGGTTGGGAATGGAGGCTGTGTGATTTCCAGCTGATCACCTGCAGTGCACCTCAGGAACATTTAAGATGTGAATACCAACAAAATAACTTATCTTCCTTTCTTCAGGGACTTATTTATGAATGTTGTATGGGTGGTACACAGTTAATTAGGTTTGTCCTAAAAACTGTATAAAGAGGATTATCAACCTCAAATAGAATTTGGGCTGATTCTGCACTAACGTTGTTTTTTCCATTGTGGATCCTGCTGAATTCAGATCGATTTGAACTCATGTCTTCCTCTATCTCCCCCCTATTGAAACAGAAAAGTGTTCTGCATGTAATTAGGGAAGCTCAGAAGGCATAAGGGAGCCAAGTGCAGCAGAAGCCTCTTTCTTTTATTGAAGGGGAGGGGGGAAATAATTGGAGACAGCAGAGGAGGAAAACCTCTGCCGAGAGAAGTTAGGGCTTCTGGAAGCTTTGCTGAGAGAAGTTTGGGCTTCCCCTTTAAGGGAAGCCTTGCAACCTGGGAATGAGGAAGCATTTGAACTGATGCCCTGGACAATCAGGGCTTTTCTACAGTGTTGGAGGCTTGAGGCAGCAAGTTAGTTAGGGAAAAGCAGAGAACTGCACCTTTATTCATGTCAATTTTTCAAATATCTAGGGTTATATCCACTCCAGGATATCACGAGGGAAAGGTATGGTCACTCTGGATCAATGATGCCTGTTGCAGAGGCAAAATTTAAATCACTCAAAATCAAAATGGAAATCGCATTCAGTGTAGACAGAAGGGACTGAATCGACCTGGGATTGGAATAAAAGCTCCATGCAAATTCAGCCCTGGAGCTCCTGAAATTATAACTGATCTTCAGAATGCAGAGGGTTAATGGCCACCTTAGAGGGTGGATGAGTGTCCTGCATAGTGCAGGGGGTTGGACTAGATGGCTCATGAGGTCCCTTCCAACTCTGTTATTCTATGATTCTATCATTCTATGAGAAATAAAAGTCCTATAGTAGCTACAAAGGGTGTGCACTCTAGGACCTGTAGTATACTATAGAATCAGAGTCGTGGAGATGAAAGAGTCCTCCAGGGTCATCTTATCCAACCCCAGCAGAATGCAGGAAATTTACAACTACCTGCCCACCCACAATAACCCCAATTCCACAATGACCTTTATTCCACTATAGATTAGACTTTCTCAACTAGGGTTTCATGAAACACTGGAGTTTCTTGATAGCCTTCAAAAGGTTTCCCGAATGGGTGAGAGTTAATTTTTAATCTGTGTTTTAATTTGTTAAATATTTATCAGGTGGTATGACCATATATAGTCATATCGACCCCCCCCTGGAGGGGTGGGAAGGGGAAGGACTCGGGGTGGGCATGTACATAACTGTACTTACCAACCACATTCTTCACTTCTGTGGTTTCTCAAAGCCTCAAGAATGTTTCAGGGGTTTCTCAACAATAAAAAAGGTGAGAAAGCCCACTATAGAGATTAGGAGAAACCGAGGGCTTCTCTGCATGCCATAAATTTAGCATCATATCCTCTGAAGACGCTATATTCTGGCCACTCTGCATGACATCGGCAACCTCCCACATCTGGCCAGCAAACTGCTCGCTATATCCACCATTTTGAAGTGTGAGTTGGTGTATCCCAAAAAGTGAATTCACCATCCTAAAAAACGCTATCCCCCAGTGGACAACCAGCAGGCCACCAGCCAAAGAAATGTATGGAGGTGAAGAAGCGCTTACCTCTACCTCCAGTATCCTGCCCTCGCACCCACCTCCCTCTCCCTTCTTATGGGGGATGGGAAGTACTTTAAAAAAAATGGAGAACAGCCTGGAGCAATGAATAGGTGGACAAGCGTGCTGGCAATGCCAGTAGTGACACAAAGCATACCGCTCTAAAGTTCCTCCATTCCAAAAAAATCAGGAACAAAATTAATGTTTAAAAGTATCTAAAGACTCGTGATTCCATAAGGGGTGGCATTCAAAAAGCACTATGCATGTATGCATAGGCATTTAAACAGAAGTATTAATTTTAAAAAATTAGCAGGCATCATGGGACCTTTAAAACATAGAGAAAGGGGATTGGCTGTCTGGCTTGATTGACAGGCAGAAGAGAGTCAAGTATAAAGTGTGTTGCTCTCCTCTGCCATTTCCGGCAGCAGTTGTGGAGGGTGAGAAGTGCAAAAAGGCGACAGACAAGAGTGAGACAGCAAAAAGGTAAGGAATGGCCAGGAGACATGATAATATTTAGCGCTGCGCCATTCAGCTGGCATAATGCTCTTTTTACCGATGTGCAGAAATGACCTGATTGAACCTGGTTGGAGATTTAGAGATGGATGGAATTGTTATTGCATGGTAACTTCCTATGTGTCTCCAGAGTGGATCTTTCTCCTTAACACTAAGAAAGACCTGAATAAGAGTTGGATTAAAAAAAAAATTAAATGGAATGTAACAGGATAGCAGTCAGTGATACCATCTCAAATATTTAGGATGGAAGTATTAGTGTGTAAAGTCGAGCTGGTTTGGTGTGGTGGTTAGGAGTGCAGACTTCTAATCTGGCATGCCAAGTTCGATTCTGCGCTCCCCCACATGCAACCAGCTTCGTGACCTTGGGCTCGCCACAGCACTGATAAAACTGTTCTGACCGAGCAGTGATATCAGGGCTCTCTCAGCCTCACCCACCCCACAGGGTGTCTGTTGTGGGGAGAGGAAAGGGAAAGTGACTGTAAGCCACTTTGAGCCTCCTTCGGGTAGGGAAAAGCGGCATATAAGAACCAACTCTTCTTCTTCTTCTAAAAGGTAGGAAATTTAGGTTTAATGGGAGGAAGTAACTTTCCAGGAAAGAGGAGTTGGAGGAGCTGATATTTGACCTGAATGTGCCACCACAGGTTGTGTCATCTCCCTGCCAAGTTCTCTTTTTGAATTCCACCCTCTCCCAAGTATTGCCCCCATACTTCCAGGAATTTCTCAATTCAAAGTTGGCAATTCTAAATATACACTACTAAGCTGTAGCAAAGTCATCCTTCTTTCCCAGGTATTTTGCTGCTGATATCATCATGAAGAGACTTTTAAATTAATTGTATAAATGCAATACAGTGGCTGCCATTTGCTTTCATCGCTTGTGTCGAAGGGTCCTTCATGTTCAGGCGAAAAAATAGGAACTTGGCAGTGCAATCCTAGACAAAGTTACAGCCTTCTCTGATTATGGATGGAAGGGTAGAACTTTTTTTAGTACTACACTGTGACACTTATCTGTTTTGCTCTTGTTCTTTCTTTCTTTCTTTCTTTCTTTCTTTCTTTCTTTCTTTCTTTCTTTCTTTCTTTCTTTCCTTCTTTCTTCTGTACTACACACAATTCTCTCCCACACAGTTGTTCATTGATTACCAATTATCACAAATTATTGCTTTGTAAAAACAGAATTCTATGGGGGGAAAGTCTATTAAGTATCTGCTACGAATTCTACTATTATATTCTAGTCAGCATCATTTTAAAACAATATTTAACTTGGCTAGGAACAGGAACTGAGCATGAAAGTTTGAAGCCAGTCATAAAATTCCTAATGTCTAGACTGTATCAAATAAGAGTTGAAAGAACTTTTACAGTAACTTTTACAGTAATAGGGTGTTAAACATCCCTGCTGCTAAATCTAGCTGGCAAGAGTACAGATTTTTTTGTTCATTTCCTAATGATTCTTTGACTATGCAGCTATTTAATATGGATAAGAATAAAATGAATCATATTCACCCCTTTTTAAATGTAGCATGAATGTGAATTAGTTATTGCTTGACAATAAAGGGAAATGGCTGTATTTTGTTTGCCTTAAAAAAAAAAAGCAAAACAAAAAAAAACATTTCCATTTAACAAGTTTTGGCTAGAATGCAAGCCCCGAAGAGTCACTGTTCTTTCCAGTTCTTGGAAATCCAGTATTCTCTGCAGAAACTATAATGGAATTTGCCCTGGTTTTGTAATAATGCATGCAACAGGTCTCTGAATAATTGTCAGGTTTGCCATAGAATTGTAATTTTATTTGAGCACAACTGAAGAAGGTTTCAGGGGTTTCTCAATGGTAAAAAAAGAATGAGAATGGTGATGGATCATGACTCACAACATGAGCATTTAAGAGTTTCAGGTGGTTAAACTGTCAGTCTTAAACTATTTTGCATATCAGGTGGGTCACTTGTTATCTCAAGTGTTTATGTGATGTCAACACAGGACACTGCACCAAAGGGCTGCCTTACACTTAAAGTCACTTTGAAGGCAATGAGAGAGGAAGGCTCAGTAGCCATGGTGGGGGGATCAGAAAACCATCAAAAAACATTTGTTTCCCTTAACGAACATAATTGCTATTCTTTCTCTCAATTAAGACTGGATCCTGCATATTTCCCTCTGCGGCCTGGGATAGTCTTTAGTAGTGTGCATGTACCAGTTATACCAAAGCCAATTTGGACATCTTGTGAGGATGGTATTTGGTAAGGTGGTGTTTCCACCTAATGTTTTTTGGCAATGTTTTTTGATGGTAGAACACTTTACCCCTCCCTTCCTTGCTCTTCAAATACATCCATGTCCAATTGTGGGCATTTTACTGAACATTAGGTACATTGGAGTGTTAAGAGGAAAATGTGGTGAAGACAAGAAACAGCCTTATATTGAATCAGGCCCTTGTTCCATCAAACTCAGTATTGTCTACTCTGGCAGCAGCTCCCCAAGGCCCTGGCCAAAAGTCAAGGATGCTCCCCTGCATCCCTTTATTCCCACCATCATATACCTAATCAACTGAGAGGACAGCTGCTGTGTAGGCCATGGAAAATGAGAAAGGACAAAGGCACAGAGGGATGGTGCTGTGAAGTGCTCACTTGCTTGTCCACTTGGGAGGGTTGGCTGGTCCAGTGGACAAGTAATTATGCATGCATCAGTCAGCGCCTACCACCAAGCACCCTCTCTTGTGCTACCAGCCAGCAAGGCAGAGTCACTCCTTGGCAGTCACCCCACCCCCCACAGCCTCCGTTCCTTCACCCCTTCTCAAGACACTACTATGATTGCATCAGTGGCAGAGATGGATGTGGCAGCCATGGCAGTTGGCCAAGGGTGGGGGCCCAAGACAGGGCCCCTGGATGCCACATAGCTAAGGCCTGCAGTGGAGGGACAGAAAGAGATAAGCTAATACCAAATCACCTTGCCGAGGACCACTATTAAATAACAGAAATCTAAGAGGGCGTCACCCCAAGGGTCAGACATGACTCGGTGCTTGCACAGGGGATACCTTTACCTTTAAGGATGATAAGCTCGAGCACTTAAAATCTTCTCATTGTGACTGCATTATACACAGGGTAGTGGTTCAGCATTTCAATTACAAATAATGCAATCCTAAACAGTGCTGGACTTTTCTAAATCTATTGAAATCTCATGACTGCAGTTGGAAAACATCAGACCATGGCAGAGAGAGCGAGAAAAGGAGGTTGCTTTAGACCATTGGATGACTTCCTGGTATGCTTCTGTTTGCATGATAAAAGGAATTCCTGAAATGAGCTCCTGCATTCTACTCCCAGCCAAACAGATAGCTTAACCATTAACTTCAAACTGATTAAGCAGGCTGTTGCCTAGGAAAGACTGCAACTACAACAAAACAGTTTGTTACACTTCCCCCTTCATTCATTTAAGAATTTCCTGCAGACACTATCAAAATGTTATCATAAACAGGAGGAACCTCTAGCAACATGGCACAAGGGCCTGGCAGCCCTTGTGGCACCAATAAGGTGACCAGATTGTCCCACTTTTGGAGGGACATCTGGGGGTATCTGGCAAATTGTATTTATGTTGAAATTTTAAAATATATATTACAATACTATTTTTGTGTTCTATGCATTCTATGAAACCTTTTGTTGCTCCATATAGACCAAATTTTAAATCAAGAATGCCCCCCCCCCACGTCAATGATGTCCTGCTTTACCAATGTTAAAATCTGGTCCCCTTAAGCACCAATAAACTTGAGAATCCCAAGAGCTAATCCTTGCTAATGCATAATAACAAGGCAGTAACCAGCCATGCTAGTTGCAGGTAAGACAAGAAGACTCTGGATTTCCTCTCCTTCTGGGGGGAGCAGAAAGTGTAGGAGCGATTGGGGTCTTCCTGCAGAAATGTTGACATTTTTAAAAAGACTTCAGGCAAAGCCCGTTGTATCCAAGAATACAACAGGCACTAGAGCTTACCAGTGGGAAGAGGAAGGGGAGGAGTTGTCCAGTCTGTAAGGGCATGGGGTTAAATGTGCGTGTTGTGTGGTTGTGGTGGCATGGTGGCAAATGAGGGTATGGGTGTGGAGATATGTGTGTCAAGAACCTGTGGTGTGGAATGTTTGTTGAGTGTGGGAGAGGACTGGCCTTTGGGAATTTTGGCATAGTGGTTACAGATGAGCTTTCCAGAGCCATGTCCTCAGATATGTGAAGGGAAAATCTGGAGAGTGGAGACTTTTCTTAGGGGCAAAGTTCTGCGTCATTTCCCTTCTTGTGTGAACTAGGCCACATTCACCAAAATGCCCCTCTGACTACACATGGGGTAGTCACAGTACACAGGTGTCCACCCTGTTCCTTCTTTTACATTTTTTCACTGTTGATAAAATGTTTTGTGCCCACATGCTTCTTTCATGGTTGCTCCTTAGAAGAATGGATTTTTGTACCCTATTGCTTACTACCCAAAGGAATCTCAAAGTGGTTTACAAACACCTTTTCCATTTGTCTCTCCACAATAGTCAACCTGTGAGGTATGTGGGGTTATGAGAGATGTGAGAGAACTGGGAATGGGCCACAGTGACCCAGCAGGCTCAGGTGTCTCAAAGCATTTTCCAATTGTCTTCCCTTTCTCTCCCCATAGCAGACTCTCCATGAGGGAGGTGGGGTAGCGAGCCTCACAGGGAAGCTGGCAACCCTAAGAGGAAGACTCTCTGTGTACAGCAGTCTTGACCTTAGTAAGGTTTTTTATACTGTTTTTTTTAATTTGCCAGGCCAAGGTTATTTGCCAGGCCAATAAGTAATTTCAGTTACCATGTGTCTCCAGACATTTACTTGTTCACTATTTACAGTTTCAGGCTGTAAATATTTATTTAGATCTTCCTGCACTTTTCAGACTAACAGGACTGATGCTGGTCTGCCTGTCTGCGCCCCAGAATACAAACAGTTGCTGGTAAGGGCTGGCCATAGCCCAGGAGGGGACACTTCTCCTTTGAAGGCTGGACTCTGAAGTCCCACCTCCAAACCTCCAGGAATATTTCCAACCCAGGGGTAGCTAACCTCCAGGTGGAGCCTAGAGAGCTCCTGGAATTACAGCTCACCTGCAGAGTATAAAGATCAGCTCCCCAGGCAGAAAGAGCTACTTTGGAGAGGGTTGTGGTAGAGAAGAAACATTTAAGGCCTCCCACACAGGTTGTTGTTGTTGAATTGAAAGACTTGAGGCCTACTGCACAGGGTTGTTGTGCAGATGAAACAGGAGACAAAAAAAAACAGTTTCATCTGTAGAATAACGCTGTGCAGTGGCCTCAAATCTACAGAGAGTTGCAAAGAAGAAAGACACATGGCTTGGCTGTGTCTAACCTCCGGGCAGAGCAGTATTTTAAGTGAGAAGGGGCTTTTCTGTGGCCTCCCTGTCAGGCAACTGTTTGGCAGAAGGGGAAAGTCCCCCCCCCTCAAAAGGAAGGCCTTCAGGCTCCCCTGCATTGCTCTCTGAAGGAAAATGCCTCCCTCCCCTCAGTCAGGGCCTGTCAGAGGCTGCTTCGCAGCAGGCCTCAAGGGAAGGGGAGGGAGGGAGCGCACTCTCCAGCCTCCTGACAGCTCTGTCAGGGTTCTGAGGCAATTTGCAGTTGAACATGACAGTTAGGACAGCCTTGGGGCAAAAAGGGCTGGCACAGCTTGTGTTCTCATCCCCCTTGGCAGCCCTATTGACCTCTTCTCCCTGCGGTGGTCAGGAGCAGACTGACAGCCAGACTGGGCTGGGTGAATGGAATTTTGGTCTGTCCTGGTGAGGGGCCAGTGGGAAGGCGCTTCACGCACCTCCCCATTGGCCGCTCGGCTCTTGAGTGGCACTTGGAGGGGCAAATCAGGAGCCTGATTCACCCCTCCGAGTTTTTATCACGGACAGAGCCCGCCCTAACTCCTCCCCAATAGCCCTTAGGGCTTTATTTTATCCGTTCCGCAGGAGCGGTTAAAGATAGCTGCAGAGATGTCATGGGGGGGGGGTCATAAATGGTGTGTGGCAGAGTGCTGAATGAAATCCCAGGTTTTTTGTTAAGACTACAAGGAGGCAATCACACGTAATCTATCAAGCAATTCACCTGCCACCCATCCCTACTACAGTGATTATTTTTCATGGAGAATCATGCTGATGCAAGTTGTGAGGAGCCTCAGTGTTCAGGTTGTGGTTGAAAAATACCATCCTGCCATGGAGATTGCTGTGGGATTTTAAGAAGTTTTCTAGTATGTGCTACATACAATTAATTCATCAAGCCTATACTTCTAAGGTCCCATAGATTCAGGTAACTTGACAAACTTCCCTCCTAATTTTCTGGATTGTACATTAAATTTGTCCTGTTTTTTCTTAAGCTCCCCCTTTTTTCTCATCTGTGCAGGTCCGATAGGTGAAGTGAGAGGTTATCCATCAACAGAAATTGATGAAGCTCAGATTATCAACAATTTGTATGGCATGTTTCTATAATTGATAGTGTTGGTTAGACTTCCACCCCTCCTTCTTTCTTAACATCAGATAGTTTACCAATAATGTACAAACACAGCTTTTTATTAAAGACGTTACAGGCACAGAAGACCACTGAAATTATTTCTCTAAACAAAATCCTCTTAATTTTTTTGTTTTGCCAGCAAAGCCAAAGCATGACCATGATGTTCTGTAAAAAGTATCTTGCTGTGCCATGTTTTGTTATCTTCTCAGGGTTTCCTAGTGATGTCATTCCTTGGACAGTTAAGGAGAAAGGACGGAAAATGAATTTCATATGTAGAGCAGGGTGGGCTTTTCCAGTGCTTTTCCAGTTCTGCTGTCCCTAATGAAAGGGTGGTAGACTAGCCATCATTTACCTCCATTCCTTGCCAAGGACAATAGAGGTGTGTGCAGCCATTGTGCATTTCCATTAATTTTCCTTTTGGGGTACAGCAAGTTTGAGTCTGGGGGGACATTAGAGACCAGCTCTGTGATAGGGACTGTAGTCGTCCCTATCGTGGAGGGCCCACATCCAGCCTGTGCGGAGGCAGCTGCATTGGCTACCGGTTGCTGCCTGGATCCGGTTCAAGGTTCTGGTGCTTACCTTTAAGGCCCTACGCGGTCTGGGTCCCACATACACGAAAGACCGCCTTTCACCCTATGCCCCCTCGCAGAGTCTTATGCTCTACGGGTTCAAATCTGGTGGTTGTGCCTGGCCTTTTCGGTCCTGGCCCCAACCTGGTGGAATGAGCTCCCTGTGGGAGCTTTCAGCCTGCAAGACAGAGCTCTTCTGCCAGGTCTTTGGTTGAGGCCAGCACGGCCAGGAAAATCTGACCCCCCTTGAAACCATCTCTGGCGGTTTATGTCATCCCCCTATATGTGCCCCAGAGGTAGGGGTGCTCTGTTAATTGGTTTTGTCGCAACCATCTTGGGGCTTAATTTATGTGATGTAACATAAATTTTTAGGGGTAATTTAATTGCGGTTTTTATCTATTATATTCTGTAACCCGCCACGAGCCTTCAGGGAGCGGCAGGATAAAAATCTAATTAATAAATAAATAAATAAATAAATAAATAAATAAATAAATAAATAAGTTGAATTTTACACTGAGGCCAACCAATGTGGTACATTTTTTGCAATGTTGAGACTGCTATGCAGCCACTGGCAGCCATACTGGGATGCATAGAAGCATTCCTTTGGCAAAGGGGTTGGTTTTCTGCTGCTGTTTTTTCTTTGGACTGACAACCTTTCTAACCCCCTCCCCGCTGCTTTCAGCTTGCAACCTTAAGGGTGAAAGAGACAGGCCAGTGGGGGTGTTGTCACCAGTTAGATGATTGGCCAATGCCAGGAAACCAAAGAGGCAAGTTGCTGTTATTACCAATCAACAGATGCTGCACTAGTGTGAGCATGAAGAGCACAATGCCTCAGAGTGTCATGATGCGTTGATGGCAGCAGAGAAATGACACCATAAACAAATCCTGACAGAAGAAAGGCCTAGTTGAGGAGACCATGATGGACAAGCAGACATTCTAGGATGTCTTGGACAGGAGCAGTAAAGTTATACTTGCTGTTGTGGAGGTCCTTAAATTTCTTGGTAATTCACAATATGTTGGGCAACAGGTGGCCCTTGCAGAGGAACAGGAGAATCTGAAAGCTCCAAAGAAGTGTTCATGTACTGGTCAAAAGAGGACTCACTTGGACCTGTGAGAAACTGAATCTTGTTCATTGTTGATAATTAAACTGTTAGGACTGAAAAGCAATTTAGCTGCTGGTTGTGTGTAAACGTTTCCCAGCTAGGTTGGTATGTGGCTGTACATGTTTGAGGATGCTCTTTGTAGCTACTGGAAAATGTCAATAAATTATTCAAAATAATTAGCTGTGTCACATTGAAATAAGGGGAGAATTTATTTTTAAATATTATGTATTTGAAAATCAATAGGACATACTAAACTTCACCCACCCAAGCAAGAGACTTGGGGAGGAAATTCCATTTTCCTGGGTGAGCCGAGCAAGGGCAAGCTTGCCACTTTAAAAAGCAAAATATACAATAATCTTTCAGCTTGGCTGCACTAGTGTACATAATACTCACATTAAGTTAAAACAAAGTACACCTGAGGTTTAAAGGTAAAAATAATTACAGGGTTATATATAGGAAGAAACAGAAATGCCATTTCTCAGAGTGGAACTGGGAACAGGACCAATGAGTCATGAAATATAAACGGGTAAAGAATGAAATGTGATTATGTAAAATGAATGAGGAAGAAAAACAAAGATCACTCACTTAGGTTTTTCATTTGACCACCTATCATTAAACCTCCCCCCCGCTCCGGGGGAGCGGGAGGAATAAAGGAGTAAGGGCTGGTGGGGAGGAGTTAGGGCGGACCCTGTCCGTGATAAAAACTCGGAGGGCCCAATCAGGAGCCGCGAAGCGGCTCCTGATTGGGCCCTCCGAGTGTCACTCGAGGGCCTCGCCTGGCCCGGCCGGAGAGTCACCACTCAGAAGAAGAAGCTTTCCTCAGCGGTAAGTCGTCCGGCCGGCTTCCCCTCGCCCACGGAGCCTTCTGCCGGGCCCTGAGGCAGGCTCGCCTGCCCTTGGACCCGCCAGAAGGCCACAAAGCCCACTCCCGCTGTCCCGAGCCTTCTGCCGGGCCCTGAGGCAGCCGCGACTGCTCCTCGGCCCGGCAGTAGGCCTCAAAGCCTGCCGCCCCCGTCCGGAGCCTTCTGCCAGGCCCTGGAGCAGCCGAGACTGCTCCTCGGCCCGGCAGTAGGCCTCAAAGCCTGCCGCCCCCGTCTGGAGCCTTCTACCAGGCCCTGGAGCAGCCGAGACTGCTCCTCGGCCCGGCAGTAGGCCTCAAAGCCTGCCGCTGCCCTCCCGAGCCTTCTGCCGGGCCCTGGGGCAGCCGGGCCTGCCCCTGGCCCCAGCAGAAGGTCCCAAGGCCACCTACCTTCCTCTGTTCCTCCCTTCCTCCCAGCATTCCCTTTGTCCTTCCCTTCCTCCCAGCATTCCCTTTGTCCTTCCCTTCCTCCCAGCATTCCCTTTGTCCCTCCCTGCCTCCCTCTCTTCCATCTGCCTCTTTCTGCCTACCTGTTTCTCTCCCTCTTCTTCTGTCTCTATCTTCCTTCCTTTCTTTCTGTCTTTCTGTCTCTTTCTCCTTTTCCTCCTTCCTTTGCCCCATCCCTTCACTCACCCATCATCCTAGGGCCCGCTGTATTTTGTCCACAGCGGGCTTAATGTCTAGTGGTAGATAAATCCCCACCCTTGAGAAACTGACCATCAGGAGAAAAAGTGGCCTCTATGGTGACACACTGATAATTTCCCCATGCCTGTATGGACTTTATTTGGAACATCAACTAGAAATAACATCATATCCTCACCAAACCACACACTCATCAGGCACCACATCCTTAAAATCTCCCAGCATTTCTGAAGGCAGCACTAGCAACTTTTGCTCTAGCTGATTTACATGGCAACAGTATATACACATACATTTTGAGAAATAGTCAGGTGTAGTGGCTAAAGTAATGGACTTTGATTGGATTGAACAAGGTAATATTCCCGTTCAACAAAACCAGAATGCACTGGTGGGTGTAGCATTAAATTTAGCACGATACTTGAGGGACATTCATTGTTTGCCTTGAGGTTTCTTTATAAATCAGCACGGAAGTCCAAGACATTCTAAACAAATGGGATTTTTACTAATATTTGGATATCTGGTTTTTCAAAATGGGCAGAAAGTATTCCACTGATGCAAAAATAGCATTCCTGTCTTTTAATTCAACCATTGAATATTCTAAGTAACTGAAGGTGTTTACCCATGAATACACAAATTCAAGAGAGAAAATGGATTCATCAAAAATAGCCTCTATAAATACACAAATAAAGACGTTGGTCATGTTACATAAACTTATGTTTAACCACCTAATTTTTCTTCCATTGCAAAGCCGGAACAAATAGCTAAGATAGATTGTTGGCATTGGCAATAAAATGCAGATCTACTGAAATCAAGTAAAAAATGTTAGCAGCGGTAAAGTCAGCTTTTGGAGACAAGTCCAATACTGAAAGTGTGACTGCAACATCACCTTAGTGTTTCTTCTATGGGCTGGGATGGAGTGAGCTAAATTTATGTGGGGGGGGGGAGGAAAATTAATTGTTTTGTTTACTTTTGGCCACAGTTTCATCTGCCTTCTGTTTTTGAGATTTTCTTCCCATAGTGCCAATATTCCACCCATCTGTTTCTCTATCATCAGTGTGCACTCCATTTTTATTTTGTTCATATCTGGTGTTTTCTAGCTTTCCAAGCATAGCCATTACAGATTTTGTAACACATACACAGAGAAACAAACACTTTCAGTTGTTGTTGTTTCTCTTTTAACATGGTTGGATGTTTCAATTTGACCATGAAAAAGAAGTTTTTTTTTAATGCCCTGCTTTTCACTACCTGAAGGCAAGTGGCTTACAGTCGTCTTCCCTTCCTTCCTGCACAACAAACACCCTGTGAGGTAGGTAGGACTGAGAGAGCTCTGACTGTGAGAACAGCTCTATCAGGACTGTGACTAGCCCAAGGTCACCCAGCTAGCTGCATGTAGAGGAGTGGGAAATCAAACCTAACTCTCTTGACTAGAAGATGCCACTCTTAACCATTGTACCAAGCTGGGTCTCTGTGGTAATTGGGTTATGTCACATATCTTAACAACAAGATCCCATGAAAATTCAACCAAAGTTACAATGGGGCCACCAGCAGCATTTGGTCTATGCCAAGCCTGCTCCTTTTTTTGCAGGGATAAACAATATATTAGCCCCATTTTTGCAATGAAAAGCAGCCTTGGAGATATGTGGTTCCAATTGAGGAATAGTGTAATGGAAAAGAGCACTTAACCTTGTTAAATATGCGGGTTTGTAGGAAGAATGCCAGGCTACTGGGCAAACAAACAGATCTCAGCTGTGCGTACATGTTGTAGCAGGTAACAACAAGACTGAGAAATTCCCCAGAAAACCCCAATTTATATACACAAAGCAGTCAATAGATTTCCCCACCCATGTTTGGGATTGACCGGATTAGCATTGATTGATTTAAACTGATTGGCTAGATAAGCACTGAGTGTTTCAAACTGATAGGATCAGATAGACTGGATCCTCGCTGCGCATTGGTCAGTTCTACGTCTGCTTGGATTCTGCCTCAAGCTCAGCCCACTCAAGCCCAGCCCACATACACAAACTCCTGATCAAAAATTGCTGGCAACTTGCATTTCCCTCTACAAATGAGTCCCTTGCTGAACTGTGACTTTAGTTGTGGTCACTGTATTTATTTAGACTCACACTACACAGCCCTATGGAATTTCAGTTACAGTCTATATTTTAATCATTTTGCAACCCTGAAATCTTTTTTGTTCTGAAATTTTTTTAGCTGGTGATAATGCTCATATTCATGCACCTGAAAAGCATCACATAGACTGATTATGCATGGTGGCGGCTGCACTCGCCTGCTGCCGATTCCTAAAGGCAGGGCAGGATGCCCTGCCGCTTCCTGCATGAAATCCCCCAGCACACACGGTCTGCCCCAGAGCTGTGCATTTGCAAACACAACTCCGGGGCAGATAAGTTCCATTGTGCCTTGTGGCGGCAGTAGCAACAGGGGGCTGGGGGCATGGTGGTGGGGGGTACAAACACCCCATTCAGTTCCACAGCACTGTAAAACCAGGTTTTGTGTCCTTGCAGGGACACCGTAGATGAGTGGGGAGGAGGCCTGGCCTGGCTCAGCTGGGCCTCTGATGGCTGCAGAGGAATCTGTGTTCCCTTGCTGTGGGCCATCAGAGGCCCTGACAAGGGCAGGGCCAGGAAGAGGCCTGGATAGCACCAGCATCATGAGTATGCAGGGATTAGCTCTGCTGGCATGAAGGCACTTGCCCCCTTTTCCCGGCATATGCATAATTGGTCTTACTGATCTCTACAGACCACTGTTAAGTGAGCAGAAACGGGGGGGGGGGGGGTACTTATTCTATTTGCAGGTGATATTAAACTGGAATGGGCAGCAAATACAGCAGAAGACAGCATCAGGATACAAAATGATCCTGGCAGGCTAGAAAATTGCGATAAAATGAATGTAAATTGTGATAAATGTACATTTCTGCATTTAGGTAGGAAAAGTCAAGTGCATCATTATAGGATAGGAGAGACTTGTTTTGGTAGTAGTATGTGTGAAAAGGGTCTCAGAAGAACATACACTGACATCAGTCCACAGTGTGACTCCGTGGTCAAAAACTGGATTTTGGACAGTATCAAATACAAGGTGATGGTATCATTTTACTCTGCTCTGGTTATTCCATACTTAGACTTTTTCCACACGGGGGGAAAAGGCCAGGCCAGCCCTCGTGTGGTAGTAGGGCTAATCCCAACTTCCACATGATGTCAGCACTGGCCCAGCTCCGGCCTGGGTCTGGCCCGAATCAGGCCTTCTGTTGCCTGTGGCAAGGGAGCATGGATATTTCTGTGTATCATTTTTCACCATGAATGTCAACAGGGCCTATCCCAGGCCAGGCCCTTGTGGAAGAGAAGAGTCAGGCCTTCCCAGGCCCAGGCCCCCTCCCCCACAGCATCCTGGAAGGGACAAACAGTGCCCCAGTTTGCCCTGTGGTGCTTCATGGTGGAGTAGAGCCAACTGGGGCATTTGTTTTATTTTCATGAAGGTGGGATTACATTACAATGCATTGAAATCAGAAACTATTTGCATAATTGTAGGACTGAAGCCCAGTTGGTTATGAAAAATACAGAGGAAGTGGATTACACTGAGAAAACAAGGAAAATTTCACCCATGAGTGTTATTATATAACTAGTTGGGATTTAAAGCGACAACATTTAATAGAGAATGAGTAAATTTAATACATGTATTTTATAGATTTTCATTTCCTCAAATGGATATTTCAGCAATATACTACATTCCATTCATGTGTTACTATTAAGAAATAGAGTAACTTCCTTCATACTTCTGGCATTAATCTGCGAAAAAAGGGGAAAGCAACATAAGCTGATTTCCATGCATGTGTGAAGAAAATCCTGAGCAAGCTCATGTTTTAGTTGAAATCTGCTTTATGAATAAAGAACCATTTGTTGCATAACCTTTGTACTTTCAGATGCATTGGAAAGTGGAAGCTGTTCTATAACCACTCTTCACCACTGTTCCCATTCTGAATATGTCTTATCATTTGCTCTTGATCCCAAATCTATGGCCTAGGATGCGATCGGCAGGTTTTAGTACAACATTCAGTACTTGATATCCCCATAGTTCTGGGAAATAAAGAGCTCACTAACCATACAATCCACTGACTTCAATAAATTTAGGCTGTAACAGTTGAATGCAGATTATACTGTAGGATTATACTGTAAATATATTAACACAGATAAAATTCATCATTCATATCTAAAACATTTTACAAGACTTTATTTGGGCCATCTGTGAAAGTTCTGTGGTTTTAACTGTAAAACATAGAAAACTTCCCAATAGATTATTTTAAATTGCAAATGCAGCCTTGTACGTAAGTACAGAAAAGTACTATTGTAATTTTGGAGTCAGTGTCATAGAAGTGATATACAACTTTGATCCTATGGGGGAATGTTTTTCTTCAAAGTTTTCTTCTGATCTCCACATCTTTTCATTATTTGTTTGCTTGCTTACATGATGTCCTTCTACCATTTCAGGATTCTATGGAGGCTTACACTCACATTTAGAATAGATATAGTACAGCAAGGACAGCTTTCTCAACTCGTTTCATGGAACCCTGAGGTTCTTGATGTCCCTGGAAGGGTTTTCCAAATGGGTGGAAGTTAATTAATTTTAATATGCGTTTTAAACTTGTTAAACATTTATCAGGTGCTTTGACTATATATGGTTATGTTGACTGCCCCCTCCAAATGGTCAATGATGGGCCTGGAGGGGATGGGAAAGGGAGGATCCCTAGGTGGGCATGTACACAACTATGCTTCCTAACCATATTCTGCATGATCGTGTCACTTCTGGGGTTTCTCAAAGCCTGAATAATGTTTCAGGATTTCTCAATGGTAAAAAAATTGAGAAAGTCTGGTCTAAAATGTTTAGCACTAAATTCAGTGGAACTTCTCAATAAATCAGTGTACATCACTGCCATATTTGGAAGATGGCTCCTTTAAAATAAATTATTTGCATCACAGTCAACATACTTAATATGCATGTCTCCTCTGACTATTCAGACTATAAACCAATTCAGATCAAGCTTTACCAGTAAAGAATTAAACACTTTTAAGTCAATATAAATGGTTAATTGTAGCACACTATACGCTTTTTCAGCCTTTTTGAATTTCATCCTTTTTCTTCACACATTTTAACCAACTTTTCCCCACCTGTTTGTAAAATAGCATATGGTTTAAATCATGTCATGGTGTACTCTAGCCAAGATTCTTATATGATGACGCACAGAAAGAGAAAAAGGCACATATGCTTTAAATTGAACTTTAGTTTTTCATCAGCAGAACACTAATACATGTGGTTGAGTTCCAGTTTTTGGATTAATTGAGATCTAGAGCCTTTTCTGCATAATCAGTTCTATGGTGGTGTAAAAGTACATTTGTTTCTTATTTGTTGCACAAAGTTTTTCATGTAAGACCTTGAAACTTAGTTGTGTAGATTTTCTAAGTACACAATGAACTGATCTGGTGTGAAAACAAAACACGGATTTGAATTTTCATAAACCTATGATGTTTTCTGGGTGATTCTGGGCTAGCAAGAACCTTTCAGCTGGGGATGAGTAGCTATCCCCAGTTTTGTTTTAATGTTCGTTCCGCCCTTCTATCGGTGAATTCTGTTTTTGCATAGGGGAGAAAACTGTTCCATGAAATCCAGAAATGGTAGGTATGACTTCAGCTTTCAATTTCTTTGTTCATTTATTCCTCCTTTCCTTTTTGTAATACCACGGACACATGCACCTTCATGAAACACTGCGGAAAAGCAACCCCAGTACACTTGTGCGTGCATTTGCAACAAGATTCTTCTTTTTGATATTTTGCTATTAATGTGCATATAAATGCTTGTGCCTTTAAAAACACCGCCCCTTAAAATGCTACAAAGGAGAAGCTTGGTTTAAATAAGCAAAACAAAGTGGAAAGGTCACCCCTCCCCAGCAAACAGAGTCTGTATAAGCCTGCAATTTGTACTCTATAGACATATTTCTAAGGTCTGTTTTTGACCAGGTTCACAGAGAAAATATTGGTACAAATCATAGGATATAATAAAACTAAGATAACTTTTATACACACGCATCACATTACTAATGTAAAAGACTGGAGAGAAGATGACATAAAAGTCAGAATTTAAATGTTGTCAACATCTTATTCAAACCTTGTAATCTCTAGAACTATAATTAAAAAAAAATGTTTTGCATTTGAATTGCATTCCAAACCATTTCTAACCCAAGTGTACTTCTCTTTCATGAAAAAATTCAATACTCTTTCAGGGTGTAGCAGTAATCTGTAGAGCATCTAATTTCTGTAGTAGATTGGAGTCTCATAATAACCAGATACTGGGTCACTCCATTTCTTTTTGACAGATTTTTGGGGGGGGGCGTGTGGGGGGGACAGACAGACCAGTTTGTGCAAATGCTTTTTCATGTCCGTATGCACACCGAGACAAGATCTTGGGAAGGTTTATTTAGGTTGGCAAAAAGACTTTGGCTCTGCCCTAGAAGACTGCAGGGTAGCATAACTCAGCTGAGCAACAACAACTTCCCTCCAGCTTGGCAGTCCTTTCTGTTACTGAGAAAGGCACTTCTTTAGGGGCCTCGGTCAGAAAGACCTCCAGTTTCATTTGTTTACAGATGGAATGTTCCTTATGTCAGTGCTCACTCTTTCATTTTGTGGTCATCTAGGCATCATCCACCTTAACCACCCTTCCTGAAAAAGTGCTGGTGGGTAGCAATTTTTGTGTGTGAACTAGGCAGAACAGGAGGCTTGGTTAACATATAGTGGTTCAATTAAAGTGTATGGCAGCCAGTGGAGATAAAGCAGCAAGAAATCTGACTACAGAGTGGAACAAATATGCACCAATTCAAAACCTGAAACATGCATACAAATAGAGTTTGTTTTGTTGTGCAAATAACTGATACAGAAGGTGATCAGTAATAGCCCAGTGGAAAGAGTGGTGATATTTTCTTGTGTGAACTCTACCATTCAGCTGTTACTCAGGATTATCCCAGCCCTACATTTGTACAGTGCACATTATGAGTTAGATCCAATCCAGTTTTTCACTCATTGTCCCTCCTTATTTATTTATTCATTCATTTCTCATTCCTATTGTTCTATGTACACTGCCTGGAGACGTCATAGTGAAGAGCAGTATATAAATTAAGTGAATAAATAAATAAATCTAATAACGGAATAACAGGAAACGCTGATATTTTTGAAGGTTCATATACCCAGACATAAAAAACACTGGGTTTTTGTTGGGGGGGGGGAGTTTGCACACCTCTAATAGTAAGCAACAGAGCTGATTACATTTGATCCAGAAGCCCCACTGAGAACAAAAAAGCTTAAACAGTGAGAAAGGGAAACAGAAAAAAAGTCTAGTTCCTTCCCCATCTACTTATAGGTGTTTTAAAGCTCCCATAACTCTATCCTAGTTTGTCAGCAGTGACTTCATCCTGACACATGAATGTACTACTGCCATTTCTAGTGTGTATCTTAACATTGTAATTGATAGGTAGGCCTTCCATTCAAAGGGGATCTGGAACAAAGCCTTTATCTGACACATACAAGGAGCAGGAACTGTTTCTCTACGATATAGGATAAGAAACAAAGGGAAGTCTTTGGATACTGTTAAAATAATTATCTCTCAGTGCCAAATTGGGTGGTATATAGGAGTTCTGTGATCCACCCTACAAAAGGTCAGGAAGCTCATTCATAGCTTGATGCACTGTGGTTCGGGAACACGGAGAAAGGGGCATTAATTCTTCCGGCTCTGGGAAGACAGGTGGATATGAAACGGTAAGAATGAGTTGTGGAACAAGCTTCCCCCAAATCCCACCTATGGATATGTCACATCACCTCATTCTAGACTAGACAGCCCTGATCTTGACATAAGGGATATAACACCAAGTTGATTGCTCAAGACAGTTGTCTAACTTTCCTGAAACGGAAGTTTTACATATATGGATTTACCAACATATGGATCAATTACTCTTTATGGTTATTTAAATGCCTGCAAAAACAAAAACAAAAAAAATACAGCCGGAGCCAACTCTCTATGGTAGTAGCGTCAGCCTTTGCATGACCCAGTTGGCATGACAAATTTGTTGGCGTTTCTGAAATTTGGAACACATGTTTGGCAAGTATACTGGAATTTTTCCACTCAAAATAAGGACAGAAATTTGTTTAGATACTGTTGCCAAGGCAGTTCTTTGCATATAGCTGCCAGTTACCATGTCACTAAGAAAACTATTCCTCTATTTGAAGACATGTCAGTTGCAAGCATCTCTATTCTACCAGCCACTGGGGTTATTAAGCCATATGGTGTGCCTGGTGTTATAAGTTGCCACACTGAGAAATGTCGGGGTCTGCCATTACTTTACATTTATTCTGCTCTGCATGGCTGTTTTGTATGCACAGAAGACATGTTCTGAACCCAGGTCTGATTGTGTACAGCCAGAAAAGAAAACTACACTTAACACTGAGGAAAAAATGAATAAATTTATCTTTCAGCATAGCACTTTTGAACTCTCAAATTTGCTTTAAAAAGTAATTCTATACACATGTGCACACTGAAGTTTTGTGCAGGTGGATCAGCTGTTGGTGACTATCCATGCAAGTTTCTAGATCAGAAAATCATATACAATAGAAACCTTGGATCCTGCTCATACATTTGTCAGTAAGGAGATGTTTCCAGAAACTATAACATAATATCTTTCACTGCACTGCAAGGAGAATGAACTCATATGTTACAAAGGTGTGACCTTTACCATTTTAAAACTGTACCTTTATGCATATGGGACAACTGCTTAATGTGCTTTGCCTCACTGCTTACATAGATTTGACTTTGGTAAAAGCTACAATATAACTGGATAGATTTCCAAGTACAAACTGAGGCTGCAGCTGCTTGGTGCTGAATTGTACACCAAAAACTCAGTTAAGCTGAACTTACATAAATACAACTGGAGACTGGCCTTGGCTAATGCATGAAAAGAATAACACGATTACAGTAATCCCACCTCCATGCCAAAAAAGAAAAATAAAAGAAAAAAGGCAGATCTCCTTGGCTTTCCTCTGTTCCTTCATCACGACATCAGCAAATATCCAACAACTCTCAAGTGACTTACACCAAACCAAGACAGATCTTGAAAAGCCGTAAAACAAACGTTTTCAAAGTTCTTGTTTCTCAGCAAAGTAATTTCTATGTTTCAGGCTGATCCCCCCCCTCAATCTGCCCCAATCCCCCCCCTAGCAGTTTGCTTTGCAATAGCAAAAGTTAACTATGAAAAATAATCTTGGCTTTGATTTTTGTTTGTTTGTTTCAATCCAGAATTTTAATTTTGTTGTTTTGTCCAGGTAACTAGCTTTTTGCAGCCAGGGCTTGAGGTGCAGGACTTTCTAACTATGGGGAGGCATTTCAGCTGGTGGTAAAATATGGTTTGACCCCCCCCCCTCCCTTAGTATTCCCTTGACAGATTCAGCCTAACTCAAAATAAGCTGAGATTCAAACAGCTATCACAAAACAACTGTCCATGAGACATAGGATACAAGATCTTCTCTGGAGGCTTTGTAACACTGTTATTTGCAGGAAGCTAGGGAATATACTTATTTTTTAAAAAGACATACATCATTAGTTTTAGTCTCTTCATGGCAGATAGTTTCTGGAGATTTTTTCTGAGGAGGGATGCTTTTAGGGAGGCATTTTAATTATATGCCTCAAGTGTAAAGTTTCACATTTCAGATGGTGAAAATCTTAGACAGAAGGGATTACTCCACACTCCCTCACAAAAAAGGTCTGGAAATATGATGAACTGGAACAGATATCGGGGGTGACCAGAATTTCAAAGTATCCCCTCACCCCAAATCTGAACAATAGCCGGAGCTGAGGTTCAGTTAAGAGGACATCCTGGTCATACATTTAAGTATGGGAGTCTGAGAGCAGCTTTGGGCCCAGGTGCAGCAGTGGTGGTGTCTGGGAGCCACTCCAGCATTGGCCTGGCAGACCACAGAGGCTGGTCTGGGCTAGGAGCACCTCTTAAACACTGTGGCCACCATAGCCAATCCCAGAGGAGCCCAAAGCAGCTGACAGAAATTCCAAAATCCAGTCAACTAATTTATACAATACTATTCAAACAAACAAATACATCCTGGGTAGGTCCTGATTCATTTGTCTTGCTAATGCAGCCCCTGGGTTGCAAGCCATAAGCCTCTGATAGTGTCCAGTTAAGTACCTGCAAACAAAGGAGTAAACATAGTCAACCCACATTGTATTCAGCTGCTGCTAAATCAGAACTTTCTCCACTTCTTTTCCTGACCTCCCTTGCTGGGTAATCCACCCAGCATCCTGGCCTCACCCTAGTTCTGCCTCTGTACCATCTCTTCCTGGGATGAACCTTCCTGTCTTGAGACCATGAGCACTCCCCCTCACCTGCTCCCTCACATTGGGTGCTTCCTTCCCAGCGGCCTCCTATTCCTCCTGTGGCCTTCTCTCTGCACGCCTCTTTGGCCTTGGTGATCCATTTCCTCCTCCTTTCCCCCTTCACCATCAGTAACATCACAGGTACTAGCCAACAGGCATCCAAGACACTTATACAATTATATTCCAAAAAGCAGACAACAAAATAAGGACTGGCTCTAGAGTAACTTGCTTTTTCCCAGTCACAAAAGACTGCATTTTGAATTCTAAGAAAATTTAATTTCCTCTAAAATAAGAGCCCACTATTTCGATATCCAAAATTAGCAAGATCAAACAAATACACACTGAGCTATACAATGATCTGAAAAGGCACCGGAAAGGTGCTGAACAAGCCTCACAACTCAGTGTAAACGTATGATAGGCTTGCTAAACCTGTACCAGTGCTCGGTCTAATAGCAGATGTCAAACAACGGCTGTCACTGTTTGCTTTGTTTTAATTATCTCAATTGTATTCAACCCCAGGTGTATTCCCAGGATATTAATTAGGAATGTGCAGCTGATCAGTGCTCAGTCTGGCTGCTCATTGCTTTTTATTTGTTCTATAATGAAATTAACCAAATAATAGCACAACCATTTCTTTATAGGTGGATGTAACAGTTTCCTTCTGTCATTGGTGGTTGTACTGTTACAATCACTCACCAATGTATAGGAAAATCTAAGAGGTGAATTATTAGCACAATATCCAGCAGTGTGTGGATGTGTGAAAGATTCCCTCTACCCAAAATCCATCACTTTCCATCGGTTCACAGCCTCTTTTTCTTTCAACACTTTTCTGTCTTTACTCAAACACGTACTCAAGTTCCCTACTAAGAGACTCACCACAACCAAGCTTGAATGGACCCTTAGACAAAGTGGGTTCTAATGCTTAGTTCTCATTGATGAAACGTCAGCTAACTATTTGGGCTGCTAAAGATTTATATGCTCTGAAGAGAGACCAGAGTATGGTTTTGACTGATACTATTAGCATAGCAAAAGAATGGCCAGTCAACAGCTATAAAAGTATTTTGGAACGCTAAATTTTTGTATCATGTTTTATAAATTAAGTTTTTCTATACTGGGTTCTAGTAACAGTGGAGAAGAATGAGTTTGTATTTCTTTAATTCTTTCAAGTGTTTGACAATGTTTTGGTCTATGTTATGTTAGTCAACATTAGATTTTTTTTAAAATCCTTTCTACTTGCTTATTTACTATTTGTTTATTGTCACCAAGTGCAAGTTCATGGAGCTCAGAAAGGCAGGTGGAATCTGAATTCAGGTTAACTGGTGTTAGTTTCTATCCCCCCACAAACTAGAAGTCTAACACCAGAGTTAACTAGAAGTCTAATACCAGTCAACCAGAGTTTAATCCAGGCCTGGTCAGGGTATGTGAAGTGAACTAACAATGACATACTAAGCAACTTTCTAATCCTATAAACTGATAGATTTAGAATAGTAGAACTATGTTTAGGATAGTGCTATAAATTTGGGTAATTTTGGCACTTGTATTTGGACATCATGAGAAAGTCAGTTTCTAACTTGAATATGCCATGTAAGAAGGGAAGAAGGAGGCACATGTGTAGGTTTTTGTACATTTGGGTTTTATATCAGTTTAAAGTGACACATGAATGCAGTCTTTATTCAGTAACCTTCTAAAAACTTAGTTTCCCTGAAGGAAAGCTTAGACTCCACATTTCCCTAAGAGTGACCAATGGAAACTGACAGAATATTAATGAGAGACAGTTGAAAACAACAGTTAGTTTCCAAAAGGCAATACCGAGGATTTGCTTTCTTTGCATGCCTTTTGCATTAACTCCAGAGCCACGTGCTTCTGTGTTTTTTTTGGAGGCATGGGACAGGCAGCCCCGCCCCCTTCCTTTCCCCCCTCTTTTTTCTTTGCACATGTGCAATAATGCATGTTCGATTTAATGAATGTGTGATTTCTTTGTATCTGAGGAAGTGTGAATAAAACTTTGTTGGTCTTTAAGGAACCACTGAACTCTAAATTTATACTTTAAAGCTGAAATGGTTGTGGTGGGGAGGAGCCTGTCCAGGAAGAAGGAAAAAAAATGGGGAAATGGGCAAATGAGAATAAGATGCAATTTAATAAAGATAAGTGTAAAGTTCTGCATCTGGGTCAGAAAAATGAAGGGCAAGCCTACTGGATGGGGGATACGCTTCTAGGTAACACTGCATGTGAATAAGACCTTGGGGGTACTTGTGGATTGTAAGCTAAACATGAGCAGGCAATGTGATGCAGCGGTAAAAAAGGCAAATGCCATTTTGGGCTGTATCAACAGGAGCATCACATCAGAATCACAGGATGTCATAGTCCCATTGTATACGGCACTGGTCAGACCACACCTGGAGTACTGTGTGCAGTTCTGAAGGCCTCACTTCAAGAAGGACGTAGATACAATTGAAAGGGTACAGAGGAGAGCGACGAGGATGATCTGGGGCCAAGGGACCAAGCTCTATGAAGATAGGTTGAGGGACTTGGGAATATTCAGCCTGGAGAGAAGGAGGTTGAGAGGGGACATGATAGCCCTCTTTAAGTATTTGAAAGGTTGTCACTTGGAGGAGGGCCGGATGCTGTTCCCATTAGCTGCAGAGGAAAGGACACGCAGTAATGGGTTTAAACTACAAGTACAACGACATAGGCTAGATATCAGGGGGGAAAAATTCAGTCAGAGTAGTTCAGCAGTGGAATAGGCTGCCTAAGGAGGTGGTGAGCTCCCCCTCACTGGAAGTCTTCAAGCAAAGGTTGGATACACACTTTTCTTGGATGCTTTAGGATGCTTAGGGCTGATCCTGCGTTGAGCAGGGGGTTAGACTAGATGGCCTGTATGGCCCCTTCCATGATTCTATGATTCTATGAAAAGGAGGGGGTGGGAAACCCCCCTTTTGAAACACTTTCAGAAAAGCTCATGGAAGTGGAGTGGGGGAATAAGAGACTTGCGTCTGCCAGCAGGGAAAGGCGGGCCGAGTCCATCTGGTGGCAGGCTGCAGGGGAACAAAGAAGGAGGCGGAGAAGCAGGGAGGCGGGCTTGCAGGTCCATGAAAACATGTTGAGGGCATGGAAAGAAGAGGGATGCTACTTCAAATGCTGTCCACACGCTTTGGATTACTGTGAATTCCCTCCCTGGGAGGGAAGGGAATTCACCATTTTTCTGAACTCCAAAAAAGCTGCACAGTGGAAGCCTTTCCTCCAAATCTGCACCTGAGGAGCCCAATTTTTGTGTGAAGTCGAGGAAATTCCATGCAGCTAAAAGGGTGTTAACTCAAAATTTTAGGTTACTGCGGAAACACCTCATGGATGTTAAATGGTGCCTTGGCCATCTGCCACTACCCCCAGTTTCCAGTTATCAGTAGTGCCTTACTTAGTCTCCTATTTTCATGGCCTTTTTAATTTCCCAGAGAACACAGGGTCTTTGCATATCTCATGGCCCAACAAATTAATAGTCTTAAGGTTTCTGGTACAAATTCAAAAAGTCCAGCAGCTCTTGAATGGGTATATAGATTTAGCTAACCCAGGAACAGAGAAACAGCAAAAAGCAGTGAAGGAGCAGCTAAAGGAGACCAGACAAAGAAAAAGCTTAAGGTTTAAATAGTATCTTGATAAAGTTTTCAGGGACTATTAAATTTTTCAGATCAAAGGCACATCTCTAGCTAAATCACAACATGATCAAAGTCTCTCCCTCACTTGCAAACGGAGACTTGCCAAAAATACTTTTTGGATCTTTGTTCCACATCCCTTCACTGTGTTCTGATTATTTTCAAACTGTGTGGTTACTCTTAGGTACCATGCTTTGATGAAAAAACACACGGTAGTAGTTAATTTGTTTTTTGAACTACCCCTTAACAATAAAGCAGACGTTTTTGAGTGGAGGGAGTAATATAAGAAATGTTTTGTGGCCTGGTAGGGCTGCATCACTTGTGCAAAGGTTATTTAAAACCACCAGACATCTGGATCCTATCACTGTGTTTTGACCCTTTCTGAAAATGCCATCATCTGATACTGGAGGATACTGGAAATTGTGGGGTATGCCAAAAAAAAGGTCCCAGTTTCATTAACATTCAATAGTCCTGCAGAAAACTTGTCAATGGTTTGCTCTCCTGATGGACAGTTCTGAAAAACAATAGATTTCAGTGAAAAGGCATATCCCGAGTTAAAGAAATAATTGTTGGTTGTGTATGAAAAATGCTATATATTTTTCTCTTTAAAAATTTTTGACTTTAATGTTGTAATTAGAATGAGACAATGGATTTAGATGGCCATTTAAAAATGCAACATTATCAGTTACCTGATTTAAGGATGTAGTCTCCAGGTAAGACCTGGGGATCCCCTAATTTTACAGGGGACAGAAATTAGTTCCCCTGAAGAAATTAACTACTTTGGAGAGGGGACTCCATAGCAATATACTCCCACCCAACACCAAATATTTCCCACTGCTGCCTCCACTCCATATGACTCCAGGTATTTCCCAACCCAGTGGCAACCCTACTGATTATGTACATATAAGTGATAAGCAACAAGGATTTGTGTGTGTGTGTGTGTTTGGGGGGGGGGGGTTATCTCATTTTTCCATTTCCCGTTATTTCCTCTTTCCCATCCCAGAAATCCCCCATAGCATCTCCCCTTTTTCTGCTCCCTTTTTTCCTAACTGTCCAACTGACAGCCTTCCTTTATTTGCCCTCTGTCCCACATAACCTCTAATTTGGGAAACTACAGCAAAGTTGTGTGGTGCTAGCCAGTGGCCCAGGCCCACTTGTACGGTAGAGACCTTGATGACTCATTGGGGGGGCATATCATTTCCCCATTTATCCCCTTCCCCCCCCATAATAATCCCCCTTTCCCTCCTCCTGGTAGCCCCATATCCTCTCCTTTCCCCCTGACTCATTCTCTCTTTCACAGCTTCTCACCAACCTTTCTTTTCTCTGCCTCATGACTTCAGCTATAATTATTATTTATTTCACTTATACACCACCTTTCTCCACAATGAAGAAGAAGAAGAAGAAGAAGAAGAAGAAGAAGAAGAAGAAGAAGAAGAAGAAGAGTTGGTTCTTATATGCCGCTTTTCTCCCAAAGGAGTCTCGGGGTGGCTTACATTCGCCTTCCCTTTCCTCTCCCCACAACAGACACCCTGTGGGGTAGGTGAGGCAAAAACAGTTGAGGCTTCTGAGTTTGAAAGCCTAATGTTGGACCATGAAAGAGTTTTATATGGGTAGAATGGAGAGATTACTGGAGATAGTTGTTTTCTCCCTCATTTGGGAACATCAAAAAAAAATCAATCAGTAGTATCTTCAGAACGGATAAAAGGAGGGACCCCCCCTCCAATACAATGCATAGATAAAATATAGAATGTGTTGATTATTAATTTAGATGACTTAAAAGGCTTAGGTACACTTATGGAGAATCAGTCTGTCATTGGTCTGTAAGCCATTATAGCTAAATGCAGCTTCCACAATCAGAGACTCAACTCTGGACTTCTTCCACCTTGGCTTTTGGGAACATCTGGCTGACCGCTTTTGGAAACAGAACGTCAACCCAGTTTGGTCCTGCAGGGCACTTCTCATGCTGCTGCTGGACTGACCACTAACAGCTTTGCTTGCAAATTCAGTTCAGACAATTTTGCCAGAAGCCAGGCTTGTCTAAACTGCTCCATCTGAGGTTGAATGAAATGGATGTTGTGAGGGAAAACGGCTTTTTCTTCAGTCTTCTGCTTAGCTGGCGGATTCTGCTCAGTGATCTCATAGATAGTACATTTTTTGTTTCTCAAACACCAATTCCCTATACAGTGCTAAACACACGCACACATGCAAAAATATAATGCAGTTTCCTTTGGATAGCTAGGCTTTGTTTAATCAAAACATGCAATACTAATCACACTGAGAAGGTCTATTGTTTGCTTGACTGAATGTAAACATCCACTGGGAGGAGAAGTGTATGTCGGAGAACTCCAGCTGCTTCTGTCTGCTTTGCACACACGATTCAAACACATTTTGAACTGAAATAAACCATGTTTATATTATAAGCCTGAAAGCGGGTTCATGCACAAATTTTGCATCGCTTAAGAAATCTGTGATTAAGAAGACGTCACAAGACACAAGAAGCCTGCTGGAGGTTAGCTAAGGGGCAATATAAGCAGCACTAGTCCATGTGGTGAAAATTGAGTGCCCTTGCTGTTATTTCTCTTCATAATAAAACCTTCCCATTTAGTTCTACCTTCTGCTTTTTAATGGGTTACTGAGATACAAGAGGTTCCATAATGTTTGAGTAAAAGGAATGTGATATACAGAGGAACCAATCTCCGTATTAATATCCCAGCATGCCTATGTTAAACAAAACTCTCCAGTTACATCTTTTCCTGCTACTCCAACGCCAACAATTTGCTTAAGTGCTCAAGTGGCATGCTCCCTGCCCAGAGGACCTATAAATAAGCAGAGTGAAGAAGAGACAAGATGATCTGAGAGCAGAGGAGATGGAGGCAAACATTATAATCCCTACATGGTTTACATTCAAATGTATTTCTATTCATCGTCAGTTCTGAACCCCCTACCCCAAAATATTCTATGCATACTATGATATTGAGGATCTTGAGGTTTAAAAATTGGCCATGGTGAGTGAGGTCTGTTTGGAGCTGCTGCTGGGGGAAACTATAGCCTTGTTCATTGAGGCAGCAAAGCAGTGTATGGGCTACACTGGACTGCAAGTTCAGTCAAGAGCTGTGTCACATGTCCTATTTTATCTCCCTGCAGAAAACTCAGTCCATATAGAAAATTAGATAAAGAGAAGGATTCCAGCCCAACCTCCCCCTTGACAATCTTAGGATTCTCTTTTCAGGATTTTAGTGCAGTTTTGTAAAGAGCATCCTTCAATCATGTCTGCTCTCCTCTGTATTCAACAGATGTAGGCCAGACACAGATATAGGCCACTGTGGTGAATTATGCTATAGTATTTATTAAAGGTTGGTTGAATTACAGTTTTAGTGACATAAGCAAAATGAAGACTTGTTCAGAGGGATAGCTGGTCATAGAAAACTCAGGATTATGGATTTACATAGCTCTAAGGGTATATTTGGACCTTTGCTGCAAGGGTTTCCTAGTTACCCTAATGACATTATGATGGCTTGGGGGGAAATGCTTTGCAGAAGGGGTTGCTGGAGGGAAAACATTCTCCGTACTTGAGCCTTCATAGCAGTGCTGGGAGTGATACTCAGCCTCCCCCATGCTCAGCTAAGCAGGATGAGTCATCTGCCACAGCCTAGGCATGGAAACCCCTTAATTATTTGTCTTTCATGCCTCCTGGAAAAGGCAAGGTTGCTTAAAGCAAATATAAGTTGCAGTTGGTTGATCAGGTGAAAAGGAAAAGAAAGAGATTTCATGTTGATTACTCCATGGCTTTTCAACATTTTCCTCACGTAGATTGCCAATGGTGGTGACTATTAGAACCATCTTGTTTTGAAAGAACACTTTTCTTTTTGTTGTTCTTATTATTTTTACATTATTTTTTACATTATAATGAGATTTCCCCCTTTTCAAAGTAAACTTTCCCATTTGATATGAAAGGCAGCACATAAATATGTTCAATAAAGCAAACACTGTTTGGGTTGCCAACTCTGGGTTGGGAAATTCCTAGGGATTTGAGGGTGTTATCTGGGGAGGATGAAAGACCTCAGCAGGGCAGTGTAGCCCTTATCTCCTGAGGAACTGAGCACTGTAGCTTGGAGATTAGTTGTTCTTCCAGGATCACAAGTCTCACTTGGAGTTAGCAACCAGAAATGGCAGAGAAGCCTAGTGTGAATATGGAAAGACACAGAGCCCGGCCGCACCGAACAGCTACTTCTCACGCAAACTCTATAAGTGAAGAAGTCTATATGCCTCCCTCAGCATGGAATCCTACAATCTGGGTGCCACTGTTGAAAAGATCCTTGCCAATGCTGTCACCCTTCATCCCTTTGACAGTGGGAGCACAACACAGGGCAAGGCCTCAGGAGATCTCTCTGTACAGAGGTGGCATAACCTGAGAGCCAGTTTGGTGTAGTGGTTGGGAGTGTGGACTTCTAATCTGGCATGCCAGGTTCGATTCTGCACTACCCCACATGCAGCCAGCTGGGTGACCTTGGGCTCGCCACAGCACTGATAAAGCTGTTCTGACCAAGCAGTGATATCAGAACTCTCTCAGCCTCACCTCCCTCACAGGGTGTCTGTTGTGGGGAGAGGAAAGTGAAGGCGACTGTAAGCCGCTTCGAGCCTCCTTCGGGTAGAGAAAAGTGGCATATAAGAACCAATTCTTCTTCTGCTGCTGCTGCGATTGATAGTCAGTTTCTCTTTCTCTCAAACAGCAGAAAAGCATGAGGCATTGTGTGTGGCAGTGCTGCAGACCTAGATGCTGAGGAATCTAATACATTTCAACTTGGTGTAGTGGTTAAGCACAGCAGCCTCTAATCTGGAGAACTGGGTTTGATTCTCCACTCCTTTTCCACATACAGCCAGCTGGGTGGCTATGGGACACTTACAGTTCTTTGAGATTGGCAGTGTCAAAAGGAAACTATTTTACAAGTATCTATTTTGAATGGAGAACGCACAGATATTCATATGAAAATTATACTTGTGCAATATATTTGCTTACCAAATCTCTTCACTACTCCCTCACTCTGTGTCCCTATTATCCCGAATTGCTTCTTGTGGAGAAGTTGGTTAATATGCAAACACAGAATGCTATTTTTTTCTATTGACTCTTCCTGTTCAAACCCACAGCTGTCTTCTTTCATACAGTGTATAATTAAACCTTCTAGGAAGGTTGAAGTTAACAACCAGTTTCTTGAAAGGAACGTTTCCCCCCCCAAAGGGATTTATTATCTGAAGTCACACAGATAGCAAACTTTGTGACCATAAAATAAATAAGCCTGGTATCATGTTAAACAGCTAAACCAAACCTCTGGCAAATGCTGTGGCCCACTAAATGAGCAATGAATTCCCACCGAAACCAGCCCAAGGTCATGCTTACAAAAGCATGTGGCGGGGGGTGGGGGTAGTGAATTGCTGTGCCAGATCCTGGCCCAAAGGGACTTTTATTGCTATTTATTAAGAAGTTTGGCAGATTTCTACCAACCCAGCAACACCCCCCCCACACACACACACACATGCCAAATCACTCTCTGACATTTAGTAACTAAAAGCACAGCACTTCTTCCTGAAATGCAAATGTCAGCATTTCATATTGCCTCAAAATACTGGTCTTTTTTACAGGATTTACAGGATTGTGACTAATATTGTTGGCAGAGCTTAAATATGCAGTGAGTTCGAAGCACCAGCCTGCTTAAAAGAATAAAATAGTTTTATTTATGAAGATCAACCATTTTGTATAAAAAGAGGCAGAGAGAACTAACTGTCTGTTCTGTTCATTCTGTCAGTTATGGAGGCAGTAAGGGAAGAAGTGTGCTCAAAGGTGCAGGAAATCTCAAAGATCCAATGAGAATACTAGAAGAGATTATTTGAAAACATCAGAAAGTTCCTAAACTAACTATGCTAAATACACATATCTACCAAGGCTTCCTGCAGGACATTCTTCATATGTTTCTGAATCATGCACATAACATACCTTGCATATTCCAATATTGGGATTAGTGACAAAATATGAATATCGTAGTATAAGAAACTTGCTGGCCAGTAACACGCTGTACTTTCCTACCAAAGGCTAACTGCATAGAAATTCCATAATTCTTCTGAAGGTTTAATTTTTAACTCTGGCCTTGTAATTTTCAGACTATAGAAGACCTGAGTAACTTGGGACCTCCCAAATGAAACACAACTCATTAAACTGGTATGATGACTCATCAGGGATTGCGAAAACAGGCAGCTGTCAATCACATATGAACACTGAATCAGACCACTGACCTCTCAAAGTCAGTCCTGTCTATTCAGACTTGTATTAGTTCTCCGGGGTCTCAGGCAGCAGTCTTTCCCATCATATGATGCTTGATCCTTTTTATAATTGTAAAGTATCATAGCCAGAATGTTAAGAGTTAAGAGTTATTGTTAGTTCCCATGCAGGGGATGGTTCAGGCGGGAAACTTGGTTATACAAGAGTTGTTTGGGTTTTGGTTCGGTCAGTTTACTGCAAGCACCATGTTGAGTTCTGAATAAAGCGTATTGTTGAGTACGACCTGTCTTGTTATGGGAACACTTCAATAATGTCCTAAAGGGACTGAAAGCAGAACACTGTAAAAGCGTAATGGGAAGTGGGGGAAATGTCTTATCTACCATGACAAAAGCACTTTTTAAAAAGAACTGGAATGACGCCTCAGTCTAATGATGGATTTTCCACAGCAGGTTGAGATAATTTTGGGTTTCCAAGCGGAATAGCTGCACTTTAAGAAAAATATCAAAGATGTTTTATTCATATTTCATTTATTTAAAAATGTCTCTGCCACATTATCACCATGAACAAGATAGCTTGCTAACAAAAAATGCAGAAAGATACCTCACTCAACAGTCTGTACTGAACTTTCAAAATGGCTGAACTCACCAGTGATGCTCTTATTTTTAAAAGGCCATCTTAAAGAGAATATAGTTGTATGCAGTTGTTGATATCAAAGCAGAGTGGGCCCTGCATGTCTCCTCCATTAGACTATGCTTTAACTCTGGCAGGCACAACAGATACCTGCTATAGCTGTTGAGAAATGGCTACTTAAATGAAGGTACCAGATAAAGGAGCTATATCTAAGACCCTGGAGTTCCCTTCCAGCCCTATAATTCTATGATCTTTTCATTTATATCTCTGCTATAGAAAGATCCTCACTGTTTGATTGTTTGTTTCAATGACAGCTGGGAATCTGTAGAACATGATACACATGTTGCTGTACTGTTATATTGATATGATGTTATTAGATTGCCCATTAAAAAGCCCTAACGGTGGAGGAAGAAATGGCTACAGCAAGTATCCATCTTTGTGAAAGTCTAGGCGCTTGCCAGCCTCCCCTCTGTTTTCTAGCTGTGGGTGGGATTTGCTGCCAGCAGCAGAGACAGCTCGTGTGGAAGGTTTTCCAGCATTTTGGATCACTTCTAATATTGGTTCAGAGAATCTACCTATACTGGTGAGAGGAGCCAGGCTGCCAATTTGTACAGAGAGACCTCTGCATGTAGGGACTCCTGAAGCTAGAAGGTCCCAGACTAGGGGCATATGCTCAAGCCATAGCCATTCCAGCAAGACAGAAACATGGTAGGGGATCAAAGAAGTCTATTTGGATGAACAAAAAATTTCACGAGGAGCTAAGGAGTAAAAATGAAATGTTCAAGAAATGGAGGGAAGGACACTCCTCTAGAGAAGAGTATCTGTAGGTACTGTAAGTTAGCCATCAGAGAAGCCAAAGCTGGGAGTGAGCGGAGACTGGCCAGGGAAGCCTACTTCAGCAAGAAACGCTTTTTCAGATATGTGAGGGGCAAATGTAAGGTAAATGAGGCAATAGGCTTGCTGTTGGGTCTAACAGAGGACAGAAGGAAGGCAGAAAGGCTCAGGATCAATTTTGCCTCTTTGTTTTCCCAGAAGAATATGGACACATCTTGGGATGGTAGTAGGCAAGGTATAGTATCTGGGTGGCATGTTGACATGGACAGAGAGGTTGTTGAGAGGCACCTGGCTATACTGGATGAGTTCAAATCCCCTGTGCTGGATGGTGTGCACCCGAGAGTGCTCAAAGAACTTTCTGGAGAGCTTGTGGAACCTTTGTCCTTCATCTTTAGGACTTCTTGGAGGACTGGACATGTGCCAGAAGACTGGAGGAGACTGAATGTTATCCCAAACTTCAAAGAAGAAGAAGAAGAAATGACCCAGGAAACTACAGAGCAGTGAGTCTGACCTCAGGGAAGATAACAAGTAGATTTTAAAGGGGGTGATCTGCAAACATCTGAAGGACGATTTGTTGATCTGGGGAAGTCAGTACAGATTTGTTTCCAATAGGTCCTGTCAGACCAACCTGGTTTCCTTCTTTGACCGAGTGATCTGGCTGAGGGAATGGAGGGACTCCTCATTAAATGTGCAAATGCAACCAAATTGGGAGAAGTAGCAAACACCCCAGAAGATATTAGTATTATTTATTACATTGCATACCACCATCCTAAGTGGCTCAGGGCAGTGAACATCATAATACATATACAGTAGATAATACATATACATTACAAAAATAATCATTATATTAAAAATTAATCAGCAGTTAGCATTAAAACATTTAATCATTAAAATATTTAAACCATAATTGACAGTTGTCCAGTCCGTAAATTCCTGCTTGTCCTAGCTGCTCTTGAGTATTCTGGTGGAAGTTCTGGGAGGGTTCTGGAGGACCCAATAGGTGTTATCAGATTACTGGCCCCAGCCAATAGCTCTGTTTTACAAAGAAGAAGAAGAAGAGTTGGTTCTTATATGCCGCTTTTCCCTACCCGAAGGAGGCTCAAAGCAGCTTGCAGTCGCCTTCCTTTTCCTCTCCCCACAACAGACACACTGTGGGGTGGGTGAGGCTGAGAGAGCGCTGATATCACTGCCCAGTCAGAACAATTTTATCAGTGCCGTGGCGAACCCAAGGTCACCCAGCTGGTTGCATGTGGGGGAGCGCAGAATCGAACCTGGCATGCCAGATTAGAAGTCAGCACTCCTAACCACTATACCAAACTGGCTGTGCCAGCTCCAACAGGGCCTGGATCTCTTCCAGAAACTCATTCCACCAAGTGTTGGCCAGGACAGAAAATGCCTTGGACCTAGTGGAGGCCAGACATACTTCCTTGGAGCCAGAGATCATTAGCCACTTGGAATTAGCTGAGAGTAACGCTCTTCTTGGGGCATAGGCAATAAGTTGGTTTCTCAGATACACCAGGCCTAGGCCTAGTCTGCACACAATAGATAATGCACTTTCAATGCACTTTAAAAGTAGATTTAAAAGTAGACTCTGCTTAAGACATCCCATTGCTGCTTCCAGGCATCTCGGGGCAAATCCAGATGGCCACCTATCAGCAAGAAGATCCGGGTGTCATTTGCATATTGATGACACCCAAGCTCCAAACTCTGGACCACCTGGGCAAGAGGGCGCATGAAGATATTAAACAAGATTGGAGAGAAGACTGCCCCCTGTGGCACTCCATGGGCGAGTTGGCAGTGGTGTGATTGTCTTTCTCCAGTGGCTACCCTCTGTCTGTGACCCAGAGGAAGGAGATCAGCCATTGCAAGGTCATCCCCCATATTCCGGTGATGATGAGGTGGTGAGCTAATAGCTTGTGACCTACCATGTCAAATGCTGCTGTAAGGTTGAGCAATACAAGCAGCACTGACCCTTCGTGATGTAGCCGGCACCGGAGACAGTGATAAAGTTCAATGAGATAAGTAAGGTTTAGGTGCTGTTCCTGTCAAAAAACATTAAACGAGTAGAATTCTTTCTGCTCTGTGTTATATAAAGGTTTGGGTACTGTTCCTGTCAAAACAATGGCAAGTTAAAAGCCTTTCTGTTCCATGTTATAATTTGGGATCTGTCAAACAAGAAACCTGTCATGGTTTCCCAGGCCCCAGTTCTCCAGTAACTTCATTATTATAATATTGATGATATGGCTGAAAAAAGGAAAATGAAGAAATGATCAAGCCACACATTGTTGAAACAAATCTGTCTCTTGGTTGTTTTCATCAAGCTCTCTATGTGGTTCCATCTGTCAGCAGAGTACTTAATACAGCAGTTGTATACAGCCTGATCAACAAGTAGATAAAGATTTATTTAGGAATACAGTTGATAGGAAAGAGCAGAGACAGATTCTCTATTTCTAGCTGAGAGAGAGCTAGAATTTCTGAGAATGGGGAAACTGCCCAAAGAACAGCAATCTGGAGACAGGCAAGGAGAAAGTGCTGACCACACTACCCTAATTGTCTTCCTGCTGTTCCCTTCAGGGTCCTTTTTTCTTCTTTGTATACCAGACACTGTCTTTTTCAACACCTTCAAGACTATAATTCCCTCATAATAAGCCAAGTGAATGTTAAGGCACCCTGAGTCCAGGCATTGGATTTAAAGACTAAGCCAGCCTCAAAGCCTCACTTGTAGAAATAACAATATAAAGGGGGGGGGACAACAGTTTATTATGAATTTTAAGCCCCTGGTTTCTAGATCTGGAGAGAGTGTCACTACAACTCCATGTAAAGGGCATTGTTGTTGTTGTTAGGTGCGAAGTCGTGTCCGACCCATCGCGATCCCATGGACAATGATCCTCCCGGCCTTTCTGTCCTCTACCATTCCCCAGAGTCCATTTAAGTTTGCACCTACTGCTTCAGTGACTCCATCCAGCCACCTCATTCTCTGTCGTCCCCTTCTTCTTTTGCCCTCAATCACTTCCAGAATTAGGCTCTTCTCCAGGGAGTCCTTCCTTCTCATGAGGTGGCCAAAGTATTTGAGTTTCATCTTCAGGATCTGGCCTTCTAAGGAGCAGTCAGGGATGATCTCCTCTAGGACTGACCGATTTGTTTGCCTTGCAGTCCAAGGGACTCTCAAGAGTCTTCTCCAGCACCAGAGTTCAAAAGCCTCAATTCTTTGACGCTCGGCCTTCCTTATGATCCAACTTTCACAGCCATACATTGCAACTGGGAATACCATAGCCTTGATTAAACACACTTTTGTTGTCTCTGCTTTTTAGGATGCTGTCTAGATTTGCCATAGCTTTCTTCCCCAGGAGCAAGCGTCTTTTAATTTCTTTGCTGCAGTCCCCATCTGCAGTGATCTTGGAGCCCAGGAAAATGAAATCTGTCACTATCTCCATTTCTTCCCCATCTATTTGCCAGGAATTGAGAGGGCCGGATGCCATGATCTTTGTTTGAACATTCTTTGGCATTGCCCTTCTTTGGGATTGGAATGTAAACTGACCTTTTCCAATGCTGTGGCCATTGTTGAGCTTTCCAAATTTGCTGGCATATTGAGTGTAGCACTTTTACTGCATCGTCTTTTAAGATTTTGAATAGTTCAACTGGAATGCTGTCACTACCACTAGCTTTATTGTTGCTCAGACTTCCTAAGGCCCATTTGACTTCACATTCCAGGATGTCTGGCTCCAGGTCAGTAACTACCCCAGTGTGGTTATCAGGGATGTTAAGCTCGCTCTTGTATAGTTCTTCTGTATAATTTTGCCATCTTTTTAAAATCTCTTCTGCTTCTATGAGGTCCCTACCATTTTGGTCCCTTATCATACCCATCTTTGTATGAAACGTTTTCTTCATATCTCCAATTTTCTTGAAAAGATCTCTGGTCCTCCCCATTCTATTGTTTTCTTCTATTTGTTTGCACTGTTCATTTAAGAAGGCATTCTTATCTCTTCTAGCTTTTCTCTGGAATTCTGCATTCAATTGGGTCTTTCTCTTTCTCCCTTGCCTTTCACTTCCCTTCTCTCCTTAGCTATTTGTAAAGCTTCCTCAGACAGCCATTTTGATTTCTTGCATTTCTTTTTCTTTGGGATGGTTTTAGTTGCTACCTCTTGTACAATGTTGCGAACCTCCGTCCATAGTTCTTCAGGCACTCTGTCTATCAGATCTAATTCCTTAAATCTATTTGTGTATTCATCGGGGATTCGTCGGGGATATGATTTAGTTCATACCTGAGTGGCCTAGTGCTTTTCCCTACTTTCTTCAATTTAAGCCTAAATTTTGCAACAAGAAGCTAATGATCTGAACCACAATCAGCTCCTGGTCTTGTTTTTACTGACTGTATAGAACTTCTCCATCTTTGGCTGCAGAGCACATAGTCAATTTGATTTCTGTGTTGACCGTCTGGTGATGTCCATGTGTAGAGTCGTCTCTTGGGTTGTTGGAAAAGAGTGTTTGCTATGACCGTTGTATTCTCTTGACAAAATTCTACCAGCCTGTGCCCTGCTTCATTTTGTACTCCAAGGCCAAACTTGCCTGTTATCCCGGTTATCTTTTGGCTTCCTACTTTAGCATTCCAATCCCCCATGATGATAAGCACATCATATTTTTGGCGTTGCTTCTAGAATGTGTTGTAGGCCTTCATAGAACTGGTCAACTTCATCCTCTTCAGCAGCAGTGGTTGGGGCATAGACCTGGATTACTGTGATGTTGAATGGTTTGCTTTGGATTCGAACTGAGATCCTTCTGTCATTTTGGGGATTGTATCTCAAGACTGCTTTTCCTACTCTCTTATTGATTATGAAGGCTACTCCATTTCTTCTGCAAGATTCTTGTCCACAGTAGTATACCTGATGGTCATCTGAATTAAATTCACCCATTCCTGTCCATTTTAGTTCACTGATTCCTAAAATGTCGATGTTCAGTCTTATCATCTCTTGTTTAACCACGTCCAACTTGCCTTGATTCATGGATCTGACGTTCCAGGTTCCTATGGAATAAAAATCTTTACAGCATCAGACTTTTCGCTACCAGTTACTTCCACAACTGAGCGTCCTTTCAGTTTTGGCCCAGTCGCTTCATTCATTCTGGCACTACTCGTACTAGCCGTCTGCTCATCCCCAGTAGCATATTGGACACCTTCCGACCTGAGGGGCTCATCTTCCGGCGTCATATCGTTATGCCTATTGGAACTGTCCATAGAGTTTTCATGGCAAAGATACTGGAGTGGTTTGCCATTTCCTTCTCCAGTGGATCACCTTTTGTCAGTGCTCTCAGCTATGACCTGTCCGTCTTGGGTGGCCCTGCACGGCATAGCTCATAGCTTCACTGAGCTACGCAAGCCCCCTTGCCATGGCAAGGCAGCAATCCTTGAAGGGGGGTAAAGGGCATTACAATAATCCAACCCCAAGGTTAGAGGAGCAAGGATCAGTTTACTATAGATAGATCAGTTGAATCCAACAAAAGTCAAAGCCTGTAGATTCAGTGCAGATGATAAAATGCAATAGCCCATTTCTCTCACTCATTAGGTTGGATCCAACTAGCTTTTCCCCTGGCTAAAAAGGGAGAAAGAATAAAGTTACTGTTATACTTGCATAGACAAAAGCCACGAGGGACAACTGTTATAACTATCTGAAGGGGATAGATCAAGATAAGTAGCCATGTTAGTCTATCTGCAGCAGCAGCAAAGAGTAAAAGTCCAAAAGCACCATAAAGACTAGCAAAAATTGTGGCAGGGCATCAGCTTCTGCGAGTCACTGCTAACTTCTTCAGATGTTTTAGACAGAATAAAGGAATTGTCTGAGTTGGATCAAAAACGCTGGTTCCAAACCATTGTTGTTTTGCAATAGTCACATTGCAATGATATTATACCACTGAATGTTATAAATCAAGCATAATTTTTTAAAAAAATATATAAATGTGATTTTAAAAAATGCACTCATGTAATCTCAGTATGTTTTACTGGCATTTTTTCAGTTATCAAGGGGAAAAAAAGAATTTGTTTTATCAGTTTTAATTTTCTTATTAAGATATTTTTGTCTAGTTCAATTGTTTTGTTTGGCAGGCCCTGAGCAGAGTTGATGGCTGTGAACTTTGAAGCCTGGGTCTAATAATAAGCAGCAGTTGGACTGTGTTACTTAAAAATCTAGAAATTTTCTGCAATACAGCTGGTTCTGTTTTCTTGTACCTTCTGAAGCAAATATAAATTTGCAAGGGTTGTGGTTCCACAGCCCAGATCTAGCAGTGATGTGGAATTTAAAGGTCAAAGAACAGAATTTCAGGGTTGGAGGGAGAGTTAATAAACAGAAGTCTAAGTCCATGTTAGGGCAAAAGTGAATATAGTTCCATCATAGTCTTCAACATCATTAGTAGTTTAACACTTTTACTGATGCCATGAACATGGGCAATTTCTCTACTGTGGGCACTGGACAGAGCTTAAAACTTCTAGCTGGAGTTTGTATCAGCATTGGAAGGAGCTGAGGTAATGGCATTGGTGTGTATATGCATTTGCCCATGTGTAAAGTGATTGGCAGCGTGTGGGTTGGCTGACAGGTGGGAAGGAAATGGTTGCAGTTGGAAGGCTGGGTTTATGTGGACTGGCTGACAGTATGAGTGATGTGAAACGGGGGGGGGGGGAGGCAAGGGGACTGATTCACTATAGTGAACTAAGAACGGTAAGTTTTAGCAAAAATGGGGGGGGCACAACAGGTGAATGAATTCTTTATTGGAACAATAATTATTTGTCAGCAAAACATCTTAAAGATACATATGAAAACAAGATGCTGAAGAAATATTGAGCTCCCACATTTCGATGACATTTTTTTCTTCTTCATCCCTGTTAATCAGGGCTTTCTTCACATTTAAACCCAGGCTCCAGCCTCCCGGTTTCTGTCTGTCATGATGGCAATCACATTTCATGCTTCATGGTATAAACTGATCACCAAGGAGTTACAATGGCAATTTCTTTGCTTTCTTTGTGTGTACAATATGGGCAAGCATTTTTCTATTTCTCAGTAAGTTCTTATGTTGTTGCTGTTGGAGACACAGTATTCTCACATATGAAGTATTTAGAAAAATAGCATTATAACTTGTTTACAAGTTCAAGGCATCATATAAAGATGATAAATACTTCCATCTCTAATGAGTTACTCCCCAATCAAATAAGTATTGGCATTCATATGAATATTTTGCTCCGTCAGCATCCTCCTCCAGTTATCAACTTCTTGGAGTTTTTCTTGCTTTTCTTTGCTCTTTTTCAAACCTGGGCTGAATCTGCATGGAGTCCCCCCCCTGCTTTTGATCCTGCTGAATTCAGATCAATTTGAACCCGAGTCTTTGTGTCCCCCCCCCCAACTTGAAACAGAAACCCATCTGCATGAGGCTGTGAGTGGGCAAGTAGGGGGGGAGCTAAGACAAGCAGAGATGAGGACCCCTGATTTCATCCTCCAGAATTAAGAGAACTGCCTTCCATGCTCATCTCTCAGTCGCCCTACCTCACAGGGGCTAAATCTACAAGTGGGTGGGTAGGCAGACAAATGAGCAGGGGAGCGGGGGCATTGGGGGGGAGCCAAGAGGAGAGGAGACGAGACAGCAGCAGCCTCTCACAGAATGAGGCAAATCTCTGCTGCAAGAAGTGTGGATTCCAGAGCACAGTCAGCTTAAACCTTTTAGAAAAATAAATCTTGCAACCAGGTACTAGGAATTCCTTGAACTGGCATCCAGCCAATCAGGGACAGATTGCCTTGTTACAGCTTGGAGCCATTAGAAAGAAACAGGTTATTTTGGGACAAGCAGGCAGCTGCATGCTTACTTATGCCGATTTTTCAAATATCGAGGGTTATATCCACTCCAGGATATCATGAGGGAAAGGTAGGGTCATTCTGGATCAATCATGGTTGTTGCAGATGAAAAATTTAAATCACCCAAAATCAAAATGGAAATTGCATTCAGTGTAGACAACAGGGATTGAATTGAACTAGGATTAGAATAAAAGCTCTATGCAGATTCAGCCCTGCTTTGTCATGACGCTACTTGAAAGATCAGATCACAATCCAAGTGGGCTTGCATGCCATGTAGATTGTAAGCTATACTTTGGTGTCATTTCACTGTTTCCGTCATACCTACAATTTTTCATGATGAAACATCAGAGGACTTTTGGAAAGATTTGGATTTTTTAAAAAAGTGGTTCCAATAGCAATATAACACTATAGAAATATGGCAGCTACAATATTATTTAAAACTGGCAAAAATTTCATCTGGTGGTGTGGGGTATGGGAATAGCAGCTGTGACTAAGCAACGCATGGAGGAAACTCAAAGAATTGTCACTGTGCTGCTGCAACCAATGACAAGTGTTTTCAAAATGACAGTGTATGTCTTATGATATCTCCAGTTCTTATCCTTGGTGTTGGAAGAACTATCAAGGGCATTCATGAGAAGGGTGAAACATTCAGTCCCTTTCAGATTCCCTGCCTGAACATACACATAGTGAACAAACTTCTGCTAAAGCACAGAATCCTTGTACACATCTTACTCTACATATCCCCTGACAATTCTTATTTGATATACTACAGAAACTACACAGGAACAATCCATTGTGAAAGGGAATAATCAGTCAAATATTTTCTGAGGACTTCCAGGAAAATGGCAACATGAATAGGAGTATTTTTTAAAGTTACAGTCTTATCTCAGTGTATGCATATTTATGCCAGGATAGAGATAATTTATTCCCCTATATCACCTATCTAATTGATAAGTGAATTGGGGGGGGGGGTTGGGGGCTGATTTATTCAGACTCCGCTTTGGTCCTGATAATATAAAAATAAGCAAAAAAAAAAAAAGGGGGAGTTGCAAGCAAAAGTTGATGTAATTACTTCTATTTACATTTTATTTTTTCCCATCTTTTTCGTAAATCTGTAATATTTTGGCTTTGGTCTAAAGATCCACCTTGGAATGATAGCTTATTTTGGAAGGCTGGCCGATTCCCAGCAGCATCTGACTTCACCAGTAAGAGAATTTCTGAAAATGTATGGGCTACAAAGTATAAAGAACTAACTAACAAGAAATTTTGACAGTGCAGAGATAAGCTATTGAACTGTGCACAATTTAACTATCTTCTTTCAAGAAAACACAAAACAGAGCAGAAATATCTGAAGAAATAACATGTATATCTGAAGAAATGACATGTATTTTTACCTTTTGGATAAATATTCCCATTGCGGATTATCTTTTCAACTGGTTGCCCTTCCCCCCTTTTATGCATGGTGAGGAGTTTTTATTTGAAGGAATTGGAGCTTTAGCTCTGGTGTGATGCAGTAAAAAAGCAGTTTGGCAGATTTGATAGACAGCTCAGTAGGAAGATATAAATTACTCTCATATTCTAAATATTATTTACTAGAGTACCATCACGGATCATTCCTGGGACCCTGGACTTTGGACTAGGGGGTGTGCATTTTGATTTGTTCACAATAAAAATAGTTTTTATTAATGTGTAGAACTGTCTCTGTCTAAGATTTCTTGTCAGATACTCTCTTTGTATATAAGGTAAAGGTAAAGGTATCCCCTGTGCAAGCACCGAGTCATGTCTGACCCTTGGGGTGACGCCCTCCAGCGTTTTCATGGCAGACTCAATACGGGGTGGTTTGCCAGTGCCTTCCCCAGTCATTACCGTTTACCCCCCAGCAAGCTGGGTACTCATTTTACCAACCTCGGGAGGATGGAAGGCTGAGTCGACCTTGAGCCGGCTGCTGGGATTGAACTCCCAGCCTCATGGGCAAAGCTTTCAGACAGCTGCCTTACCACTCTGCTCCACAAGCGGCTCCTCTTTGTATATACAGGTAGAATATTTCATTTGTTCCTGCCTTTCACATTGCTTATTAGTCTCTTAGAATTGCTAATTCCTCCATCATAAATTCAGGAGGTAGGTCTATTTCTGATAACAGTGAGGGTATCCCATTATGCAACTGTGGGAAATCCTTATATGGAAACAACTGTGGAAGTTGTACAAGCCAGCAATATATCCCAGGAGTATGGATTTATGGATTAATCTCTCTCCTGCAAGGATGCTGTCATTCACTTCAGTGGGGATTGGCAGTCTGTGTAGGCAGACATGTTCCTTGTATGTACCACCTACGTATTCAGCTGCTCTTTGGTCATAGCAGCCACATGGGTTCTGAATCAAGGCAGAAAGCCTCACATCTTGTTAAAAGTTTCTTCAAGCTGGCTAATGGACACAGTAGTGGCATCACTTTTTACAATTTGTATGTAGAGAGCCCTGGGACGATGTAGAAGGCACATTTCAGCTTTTGAAATTTTTCCGAAATCAGCCCCCTCATAGCATTGCCAGCTGCCTTGGAAATTGTAAACGCAATTTGCAGTGTGTAGGCATGATGGGGCTTAGCTGAGGGGTGGGTGGGAAGGTATGCTTGCTTTTTTTCTTTTTTCTTTTAAATTGTAGCCTAATTGGGGGAAAATACATTTGACTTTCAAATTCCTAGAACGTCTTCATTAATCAATGACACATGGCACCAATTAAATACCTTCTTGGCAGTTTGATTTATGTTATGTTTCAAATTCTTTCTTTCTTTCTTTCTTTCTTTCTTTCTTTCTTTCTTTCTTTCTTTCTTTCTTTCTTTCTTTCTTTCTTTCTTTCTTTCTTTCTTTCTTTCACTAAGAGGCTTAAACTGGGCTAAGCCCTTTCCTTTATTATTATTATTATTATTATTATTATTATTATTATTATTATTATTATTATTATTATTATTATTATTATTATTATTATTTAACATTCTGCATGCAAAATCAGAATTTCCTGGAAAGGTTCAAAAGTAATGAAATATTTCTAAGTTCAGAAATGTATCCATTCAGCCCCACAAGACCATAGCCCAAGCGTTCCTTGAAAAATAGTATCCAACTTTAGCTTATCCTATGGTTCAAAACACAGAATCGAAGCATTAAGGTGGCCAAAGACGGGCTCTGATTCAAGCATCTTTTGTTTTATGCCAAACAAGAGCATGATGCACAGGCTAATGTTTGAGCTCTCCCAGACAACATGTACTTTCTCATGTCCCAAGGTTTTAAATCCCCCCCCATTATTTCTTCTGGTGATCTTATATACTTTGCATCTACTGGATTAATGCAGGACTCTCACTGGCAGTCTTCAAGCAAAGGTTGGATGCACACTTTTCTTGGATGCTTTAGGATGCTTAGGGCTGATCCTGCGTTGAGCAGGGGGTTGGACTAGATAGCCTGTATGGCCCCTTCCAACTCTGTGATTCTATGATTCTCCAGTAATATGCCCCCTGCATGCCATTCTTGTGAAGGGTGTATGTGTGTGTATGTGTGTGGGGGAGTCACTTTCAAAGTGCCATTATTGAGCCCACTTCCCAGGCACATTTAAAGCAATATCCCCCAAACTTCTGATACCTGGCCTGTTTCTGAATTAAAATCCTGAGGCCCAGTTTGTTCTTATAGCCTCAAAGATGTATTTTTGGAAGGCATAAGCATAATAATCACCCACTGTCAAGTGAGCCCACCCACTGTGTTTCTACATGAGTCACATATCTGGAATGCTTCCTGCCTGGGCTTAATTTCTGCATGTTTCAAGGCACACTAATAATCCTCTTCTAGTCTGAGGATTACTGAGGACCAAAGGAGATGAGCATCTGGGAGTTCTATGACTGTTCTTTTTCTTAAAAAAAGATAAGGGACCCCAGTATGGATTGGAACAATGCAAGGGAGAGAAGGGTATTTCAGCCTTCCCTCACCATCTCTCCAATCTGAAATAATTTCATAGATAGATTTCTTTGCTCGTTGGGGCCTATATGTCATTGGGGCAAGCTGGAGACCCAGGTGGTTGTTTCATGTAAAGGAAAATGTACAGGAGGAGGAATACCATAGAGCAGGTTTTCTCAACCAGGGTTTCATGAAACTGTGGGGGTTTGCAACAACCCTGGAAGGATTTCACTCATTGGGTGGGTTAATTATTTTAAATATATTTTATTATTTTTTATTTAAAAAAAGATATATTGAGATATGACCATATATGGCCATGTTGACTGACCCACCCCTCCCAAAATGGCCAATCATGGTCCTGGAGGGGGTGGGAAGGAGAGAGGCCCCAGCCATACAAAGCCTTGCTGGCTGAGGCTCATTGCAAGTGGTAGTGACTGGAGTCCAGAGAGGTAAGTACTCATTTTAACTTCACTCTCTCTCTCTCTCTCATTCTGTGTTCATGTGTGTGTGTGTGTGTGGGGGGGGTGGACAGAGTAGCATACACCTGCTCTGGCCCTGTTTCTGAAGTTAGGGAGGTGGAGTTGATTGGAGCAGCTTAGCCTTCTCCAGTTTCCTTTGGTGCAGAAGAGCAAGCTGGTAGCCAGAATACAGATACGGCTTTGTTCATAAATCATCTGAAAATATTTCTGTGCTGTCACTTCCTGGGCTGTGGGAGTGTCCTGCTGATGTCATGCCTGGTGGAAGTGTCTGGGTGGTGTCATTTCTGGTGACATATCACTTTCAGGGCCATGGCAGGAAGGTGTGAACTGCTGATATCACTTCTAGTGTTTCTCAAAGCTTGAAGAATGTTTCAGTGGTTTCTCAATGGTAAAAAGGTTGAGAAAGGCTGCCGTAGCATCTCTCCTCTGGAGCAGCCATGTGCCCCTTGGAAACTGATCTCTCTCTGCAGTCTGGAGATCCGTTGTAATTCTGGGAGAACTTCAAACCCCACCAGGAGGCTGGCAAGCTACTCATGATAATGTCTTGATCCAGATTTGTGTCCCACATAGGAAAAAATATGTTAGGAACTCAATACAAGAAACGGATACTGTCCCATCTGATTTGACTTTGATTTAAAGCTTGTCTGTAGAGATGCAAATTCCAGTTGCATCAAATCTGCAGTGCATCAAATCTGCAGTGATGCATAAGAAAGGCATAGAAAATACCAACAATATTTACACAGCATTTTTAGCAACAACAGTGTTTGACATACATTGTGTCATGCCTGTACCCTCTGAGAGGCTGCCAGAGGGGGCTCCAGTATCTTTGGTGAAGTCTGATGCCAGCCCCAGCTTACTGCTGGCTGGCCCTGTGGAGTCAGGTGATGAATCAGTCTTGGAAGATCTGGCTGGGGATCAGGGCCCAATAACCCTGATAGATGAAGAATTACTTGATCCCAGTCAGGTGCCAACTCTGCCCTTTCTGCTAGACACTTTGGGACTTGTGCCACCAGTGGAGTCCAGGTTATTAGGCTTACCAGAACATCAGAGGCATTGCAGGTGAGCTGGTTGGACAATTTGCTAGTGAAGAGCAAGGCTGGAAGCTCCCTGTCAAAGAAGGCCTTTCCTCTGATGAGGACTGAGCCCAACTGCAAGCATTCTGGGCTCATCCAGAAGACCTGGCCAAACTGCATTTAAGGAGAGGGTTGGGTGCAATACATGCATTCCCTGTCTGCTCAGACATCTTTTTCCAACGTTCCCAGCGAATCTCTGTCAGATTGCTCCTCGGTTCCTGACCCCAGCATGGTATGCTGGCCTTTGACCGTAATAAAAATCTGGTTGACTGACTGACTGACCGACCTTAGCTCAGTTTAGGACTTTGGCTTTGCTTCGGACTTGGTAACCTCTGTTCAGCTCCTGCCTTGTACCTGCTCCTTTCCTCCCTGTTATTGGACTGCTCACCTTGGCTATGACCTTGGACTACTTATGGACACACCTCCTTCCTCAGGTTAGTCTCTGGCTTGGCTATAGACTTTGAAACTGGACTGCGATGGTCTTGGATTCTCAGCCAAGAGTATAAACACTTAGAGTGCAGCCCAGCAGGGCAGCACACAGTGCTAAAGTTTACTACAGCCCTGGAAAGGAGGCCAAGTATTATTCCCATATTTCAAAGGAGGGCTTGAGGGAGAATGAATTGCTTAAAGCCCCCGGGATACTTTCTGAACCACAGCTCATTCCTTTAGGCATACACAGATGAGGTCTGAATAGGAAGGAGTATTCCAAATTAGATTTATACAGGGGCCATAGATTTATACAGGGGCAGCCTTGTATGTTTCTTATGGAATGTACTCCTTGCAGTTCTTGCAGCCTTGGGATCAGTGCTGCCACAGAGGATCAGATCCTCGCCTGTCACCATCATCCCTAGACTGTCCAAGGGCTGCCAACTCAGGAATGGGGGTGGTGGAGCCTGGGGAGGGCATGGTTTGAGGATGGAATAAACCTCAACCAAGTATAATGCCATAGAATTCACTCTCCAAAGCAGGGGTAGTCAAACTGCGGCCCTCCAGATGTCCATGGACTACAATTCCCATCAGCCCCTGCCAGCAAATGCTGGCAGCGGCTTATGGGCATTATAGTCCATGGACATCTGGAGGGCCGCAGTTTGACTACCCCTGTTCCAAAGCAACCATTTTCACCAGGGAAATTGATCTCTTGTCTGGAGGTCAATTGTAATTCTAGAATATTTCCAGGCCCCACCTGGAGACTGGCAACCCTACAGTGCCCACTGATGCCTTCTAAGGAACTGTATTTCTGTGAACAGGAAGGGAAGACAACTACTTTCTTCCATTGGAGTTTCTCAAATAGGAATGGCAGTTGAAATGTGCCAGAGCTCAGCTCTGCAGGGCATTGTATAGAGATGAATAAGGCATTGATGCCATAAGATTTTTGCATGCCAGATCCAGCATTCTATTAATAAATATTTCAAGAAGCTTCAGTGTTGTCATAAAGGCACATTGAAAACGCTCCCCCGTCAGCCCTCCAGGCCATGAACAACTATGCAACACTATGCCTTCATCGAACAATGCTTCCAGCACCACTTTTCGTCATCGCTCAGATGGTGAAAAGAAAGTGCATTCCACCCCATGAATATTTTAGTTGGCAACCATTAGCTTCCACGCTTATCAGAGGCAGGGAAGGGCCCTTTGGGCTACAAGTACTTTCTCCACACAGGCTCTGAGTGGGAGTGGGCCAGGATGGTATGCTAAAGCATTCCAGATATGAAACCAGGCATTGTCTCACAGCATCCCAATGTGTGGGTGTGGCTCTGTTTAAACAGAGAAATTCTGGCTATGGTTCTCCGGACATAAGTGAGGGGTATTTGCCAGAAGTATCGGCATTAACATCCAAAAGACTTAATGCTGAAGGCACAGATAAGGGAAAATGAGTGTACTTGATGAGTCCTAGAATAGTTTTCAGGTCTGGAGGTTTTTACAATGAGAATCTGACTTTAAAATACTCCCTTTAGAAAATGCATCAGCCCAGAAAAAAAAAATCCAGTGTAATCTACTGCCAGGAATGCATTCCAGACTATAAGATAGCAGTGGAATGGAGACTTGGGATACTTTACCTTTGCAAATACACATCTGAGCATAAGTGAATTGTTGGAGCTGCTAGAATATGCCTTTTCTGACACTGCCACAGCCATTTGAAATGGAGAAAATGTGGGCAGGGTAAGTTTCTCTGCTGTTTTTATTCTAAACCCCCATTATAAATAGTTTTGCCTAAGAAAATAAAAAGGGACTATTACAGGTATTACAACAAATTGCGACATGAGGTTGTTGTGGCAGCTTGGAACTGCTGTAGTCTCTAATCTGCAGAGCTTCCTTCTCTAAGCAGGGCTGCACATACTCTGAAGTTTTTAAAAACTTTTTACAAAGGTCACACAAAGTCCATGTTGAAAAAAGCTGGCACCCATGACCGTTTTCAGATCATTCAGAACTGCATCCCTTTGCTTCTTTTCTCATGAGGAATAAAGGTAATAAATGGTCCAGACTAGTCGAATCTCAACAGATCTTGGAAGCTAAGAAGAGTTGGCCCTGGTTAGTGTTGGCAAAATTTGAATATGGAAAGAGGGATGGAGCACCAAGCTGCTTAAAAGAATAAAATAGTTTTATTAAGAGGAGAAACAACTTTGTGAAGAAAAAGGAGAGACAGAGAGTCCTAGCTGCCTGCCTGGGTTATATCATTCTGGAGGCAAGCAGGGAGCAGGAAATCTCCATAGAGACAATTAGGACATGGAAGGAGACTATTTGAAAAATATCAATAGGTTCCTAATCACACTATGCTAAATACACATCTCCTCCAGTGTCCCCTGTTTTATTTTTATTTTTTAATGTATATTCGCATGATGTCGCCTCCACGCATCAAACTGGCCATACCCTCGAACTGATCTTTGGTGCAGGGGTAGAGGTGGATCTGGTGGTGAGTAGTATAGTCCCATGGTCAGACAACCATGCCCTGAAGAGCTGGCTGAGGGCTTCGCCCCTTCCCTGGTTGGGCGACAGGCATATTTTAGTCCACTCATGGAGACTTATGAAATCTGAGGGATTCCTGATGCTCTATGAGACCCTATGCTTTCTGGTAACTCATTGGTGGCCTTCATGGAGGACTAGCAGTCCCACCTAATGGCTGCCATCTATGAAATTGCTCCTCAGCGCCCTCTCTGCCCTTGCCTCAAAGAGGCTCCTTGGTATTCCAAGGAGCTTTGTGAGAGGAAGAGGCAAGTGAGATGGCTAGAGCGAGAAAACCTGTGACAAGGCGGCAAGAGCATCTTACCATTTGCCATCTGGATCCCTGCCCATCATAGCATCATTGGGCCGATTGATAGGAGTCCCTTTGAGGGATATTGTTAACCTCTCTCTGACATCAACTCCAAAGAGTTGAAGGAGGCAGTGGTTTGCCATATCCTCAGCTGAGGCTAATTAGGAGGTGGTGTTGGGTAATAGGAAAGGATATAAAAGGAAGGAAAGGAAAGGGAGTGTGGGCTGGTGTTGAGTAGTGTTTGGGAAGAAGAGAAGAATACAGGAGTGAGAGAACACAGATAAGAAGGTGGAAGGAGATGGAGAAGCAGTCCCAGGTCTGCTGCAGCAGTGGGGGGGGGTCCTGGCCCAAGGAATGCAGCCCACTAGTAGGCAGATTCTTTTCCAGTGAGTCAGACTCCTCATTGGGAAGTTCCACAGGGAGCGTGAAGGAATGGGTCCTTGGTTCAACCTCAGCCTCGCCTGATGTACCCTGTCAAGCTTCATCAATGAAGCTTTGTACTTCTGGCGAAACTTCTCCGGTTGTCCTTCATCCATCATCCTTTGGGATTGATTGAGTGTGGGATCATAGACACCAGGGGGCACTCCCCTGGCATCACAACCCCTATTGCCATAATCAAACAAAAGCCCCCCACTCCCACCCCCCTCAGTCTGCTAAGTCCCCAGTGCTGATGTTACTAGTAGGAGACACCAGAAACACCAGTGGAGGGGCAAGATCGTCAGCCTGGCCTCAACTGAAAGCCTGGCAAAAGAGCTCCATCTTGCAGGCCCTGCAGAACTGAGTCAGTTCTAACAGAGCCTTTAGCTCTTTTGCGAGCTCATTCCACCAGGCAGAAGCCAGTGTTGAAAAGGCCATGACCCTGATCGAAGCCAGGTGAACTTCCTGTGGGCAAGGATCACCAACCTATTTGAGCCCACAAAGCAAAGAGCTCTGTATAAATCTGCCAAACTGCCTGATACCATCACAGTGCTTCCCTCTGTGTGTAAAAAGACCATCTACTTCTTCAAAGCAGCCTGCATATAGGTGCTCTTGCAACCCCTATATAAAAAGAAGATTTGTAGAACACTTTTTGCCAGCTACGTAATGTATTTCTCTCATAGCACATTTTCAATGCACAAATATTCAAGGTACGTCTTGTATGTATATTCTTAGTATGTTCCTGAGTCTATTTCCAGAGAGCACTTAGAAACCAGTTTTGCTGAGAAGCCTTTTTTTCTTGTTTAGCTTTCATTATGAAGAAAATATCATGACATGTTTTTTTGGCTGCTCTCCAAAACAATATTTACACTGGTTCAGTTTGCATCTGGAACTTGTGGTTGCAACTTGAATTACAAATCTTCATCTGCTAGAAGACACTTTTCATTTTAAAGTGAATCTCTTTGCACACCACATTAATGTTTCCCTGTTCAAGACTTGGCTAGGCTAGCCCAGTTTCATCAGATCTCAGACGCTAAGCAGGTATTTGGATCGCAGACAGCCAAGGAACACCAGGGTCATGACCTGGAGCCAATCACTGGCAAACCACTTTTGAACATCTTTTCCCTTGGAAACCCTATGCAGTCACCATAAGTTAGCATTGATGGTAAAAACAAAACCAGAATTTACACTGAACATTGAACTTAGACTGAACACATACAGAAGAAGAGGTAAGATAATCTGTATTGCCCATGTAGGTCAAAACCTAGGTACATATAAGCCTAGACCCTATAGGAGCCTTCTCGGGAAACACTGTGCATGCTTTTGAGTTCTCCAGAACTCTTCTTCAGAGTTTTTTGTGAGAGAGGTCACATTCCAGAGCTGTGATTCATCATAATCCATTGCAGTCAAAACAAAGACAGCTGAAGCACCTTAAAGACTAGGAGATTTGTGGTTGCACAATCCTCTGTGAGTCAGAACTCATATCATCAGAAACATGGTGTGTTAGTTTCAATTGGCTGAAATAAATTTGTATGACAGAGAGAAGGAGGATGGGGTAAGTGGTGTTTTCACAAGGCCAGCAACCCAAGAATTGCCAGAAAGGGCTAATATTTATTATTTATGTATTTATTTAATAAACTTCTATCCCACCACTCTCATTCCTGGCTCATAGCAGCTAACAAAATAAAACCTCATTAAAACCCATACATCAGAAGCCCAAAACCAATTGGCAACCACTCATACAGGTAGATATACCTGGTGGTGGTGGTGGTGGTGGTGGTGATAGAGGAACTGCCTAGATCTAGCTCAATCAGAGATGAGGAGGGGGAGCCCTGGCGGAAGAGCTGCATCTTGCAGGCCCTGTGGAACTTCGAGTCAAGATGCATAAGTAACTGGGCGATAAGTATAGCTGAGATTGGATTAAAGCAGTTGTTAATGGCAGCAGATTAGCATAGAAATATAAACTCTTCTTAGAACCTAGATGTGAGAACTAGGTTTGGGTCTAGTTGCACCTCCAGGACCAACAAAATTCAATCCTGAATACAAGTGAAAATGGAGAGACTTAACGTGTACAGTTGTGCACTTCCTCAAGTACACTGAAACGGATTTCATCAAGTGTTACATATAGGTAGGCGGAAGTTAGTTGCTAGGAAGAGATAATTAGAATTGAGATTTAAACCAGTTTAAAGGAAAATGCAAGAGCAGATCAGCAGGGCTGGCAAGAGATTAGAGCTTCGTACTACAGAGCTTTGTACTGCCTCGATTAGGGTTGGCTCCTCAGTTTAAACTGAACTGCAAGAGGAGACGCCAGCCCCTGCCGAGGCAGCACCAAGTTCTCAGCTCCTGCTGCCCCAACTGATCTTCTTTGCTATATTTGCCATTATTCAGGCCGTAAAATCCTTACAGTGGGATAGCCTGTTAAAGATCAGATTCTGTACTGGGCTTAAATAAGGTATTTTGGTGGTGTTTTCCTGGCATGGTTTAGGCTGAATGCACATCCCTACCCCCTCCCTCTACCTATATGTAAGGCTTGAGGAAAACTGTTTCAATGTAACAGGTGAAACATGTAGGCACACAAAAGCCAGAACTAAACCTTGTTGGTCTTTAAGATGCCAGTGGACCCAAAAGTTTGTAAAATTACTTCCTGATATTTAAGGTATATCCTTGAGACATGTTTACTGCTTACCTTCTGTCGTATCGAAGAGGCAGACTGATGAGAGAACCAGCCTGAAGCAATGGGTTAGGCGGAGATCCCAGGGAGTATTCCCAAGGCCCTCTAGACAGCTTTATCTGAAAAAAGATTAGCATTGGAACAGGCCTATGCCATTCTGTCATTTCTCTACCCTGATGCCAGAAAAATTGTGAAAAATATATTTAAAATTAATTAACTCCCATTCAATCAGCAAAACCTTCTGGGGCTGTTGTAAAACTCTACCTCCATAGCCAGTTGATTCCTACCCTGATTGTGAAATTGATTTCCCTGATATCTAGCCGATATCATTCTCCACATAATTTAAATCTATTACTGCAGGTCCGATCCTCTGCTGCCAACAGCAACCGTTCCCTGCCGTCCTCTTATTCTTAAAGACACAAGTCATGTCTTTACCATCATGTCTAACACAGTTTTTTTTGTCCATGTGCCCTCACACACTTACACAGGATCTTGCAAATGCATTGGAAAACCCCAAAAGAGATATTTTCCCATTACATTTTGTTTAGTTTCATTTATTGCTCTATGTTGGGTGCCTGAAGGCTATTTATTTATCTGCCAAATCCTAAAAATGAACTAGACAAACATTCACATTAAAAGTAATGGTCCTCTGGTTTCTCAATTCATTTAAAATGCAGCTTTACAAAGCTTGGTAAATCTCTTTTGCATTAAGCTGCCTGCTATAAAACTGCTTGCTTCACTTAACTAGTTTCACATACCACTAATACTGCTACTTTAGTGGAAGTTGGAGAATTTTTGTTCAGCTCTGCCAGCAAATGGATGCATTTGTTGGTAACACAAACCATATTTAGCAATGTATCTATGGTATAAAAGGCATGTACTTTCATCTGAGTTAGATGCTCCACCCCCCCTACTCGATTCAGCTAAATCCCAAAAGACCTCTGGATTCTATTTTGTATGCCCCAATAAGGTTAATTTCAAAAATGCAAACCTGTCCTACAATTGCTCCCCCCCTGAGCCTTTGGAGGACTATTTTTAGCTTTTGTGTATGTCTCTGGATATTACCTATGCCTGATTTTACCATTTGTCTGCGGTCTCTAAAACAAAACAAAAATCCCTTCTTCAGCTTGAGAGTTTTTAAGCAAACATGAAGATAGGCAGCATAAGAATGGTGATAAATAAGGCTAATAAAATCCTTACGGTGGGATAGCCTGTTAAAGATCACGGAGTTTCAAAACAGATGTCTGTTCTTTGCTGCAACAAGAAGAGGATTTTTGAGTTGTGTCCAGCTTCAAGCCTGCAGCCATTTTCTACCTTAGGACTATGAAAGAAGATTCCCAGCTGAATGATTTTGTAATAATAACTGAAGGCAGACATGAGTTTTTCCACATCCGAGATAAGATCACACCAGTCTGATGAGATCAGCTACAGAAGACCCACATCTTTCAGTATTGGTTTTCCTCATTCACATTTCAAAGTGAGGTTCTTCTGGCACATGCAGTACTTGTTTCTACTGCATAGCCTGTCCTTTCTTCTGTTGTGATCTAGAACCATAAGTCAGTTGAATAGTGACTGGCTAGAGGATGCTGGGAAAAATTGTTGGTAGCCACTCTTTTGGCCTTTAAAGTACACTCAGCTCCCCCTACATAGGACAATATGTCTGTTGCTGCCTTGAGCCACTTTGGCTTCAAAGACCATGGAGCACAGGTAGGTAGTAAAGGCAGACTTTTGTGTCTTCAGACAGAGGGTCATAACTCTAGTCTAGTGCATCTTGTTCCCAGAGGTTTTATGGGGGGGGGAATCTTCTGTGAAGAGGCATTCAGAAAAGTCACTGACGGTATTTGAAGAAGTTCAGAAATTACAGATAGGAACAAATGAAGGCCTTGAGGCTCTAAGGTTTAGACCAAGTTGCCATCTTTTTTTTTTTGCAATTTCAATTTCATAGAGCTCTAAATCCTATTTAACATACAGCCCAGATATATATACACAATCTGAAAGCTTGTACATCGGTTTCAGTGGAACTTTGACTCATAGCTGTAGGATATGATAGAGAGCAGGGATTGTGAAAGTCCCCTTTCTGGAGATTCTCGGTAACTAGGTGCAACATCTTCTAGTGGGGCTGTGGCTCTGTGGTGGGGCATCTGCCTGGCACACTGACAGTCCTAGGCCTAATACCTGATATCTCCAGTTAAAGATCTGGCAGTAGGCTGAGGTGAAAAACCTCAGCCTGAGACCTTGGAGAGCTGCTGCCAGTCAGAGCAGGTGATACTGACTTGGATGGACCGAGGGTCTGATTCAGCGTAAGGCAGCTTCATGTGTTCATGTGAGCTAACAGTACTAGGTGCAAATGATTAGCTATGACTTGGTGCAAATAAGTTTCTTTGCATCCTGTTCTTGCTATCCCAGTCTAACAAAAGGCACACCCAGCATGAGGTAGCCTATGGTCAGGATTTAGTGTCTGACATAAGGCTCTGTCATGCAGCTTCCTTTCTCTGAGTTTTTCCATCTGATTAAGGGATGTGCTAGTAATGTACCCTTAAGGCGTGTTTGTCAGCACTCCACTTTTTAAATGACTAATTTCCATTTTACAGTATTCTCACTTAGTATCCCAACAATGCTATTGCATAATGAGTTTTTAAGAGAACAAATTGTGTTGTTACAAGACGGGTTAAATCAAAGGCAGACATCTAAGGCATAATCCACCGGGAACGTTTTGTGGGTTTCATTGGAACACATGGGTGGGAAAGGAAGAAGGAATCCCATTTGACCACCCAAAATGGCTGTGCTGGATCATGGAACCACCATGCACAAAAGTCATATGGGATGGAGGTGGTGGTACGGAGCAAGACTAAATTTAAAAAGCTGGCCTGATTTTACACAGTAACAGCTGTTTTTTTTTAATCTTTCTTTAAAAAAACAAGAAAAAACTGAATGGGGGTGGACTTTCAAAATCCAACAACTAAATAGAATTGTTTAAAAAGAAGAAATGTATATGCATAAAGTAGATGCAAAAATATAACAAGTCTAGATATGACTTGTCAACTTCTCTTGAAGGGCAATGTTTACAATCCCAATATCAGTTGGTATCTGTGCAAAACTGAAAACACACACACACAACCACCACGTTAATATGCTACGGTTTCTGCACACATTATAATTACAAATAATTTTTGGACTTCTAAGTACACAGAACTTTGAAGGCTACAGAGTCATTGACATAAGCAGCCATGATTTGTAATGTCCGGGAGAGCCTGGAAGCTTTCAGAAATGCATGATAACTGCTGTAAAAATATTCATGATAAAAGCCATTGGACATTCTATTAAGCACTAGTTTGTTGTTTTCTTCTTCAGCTACTCCTTATACCTGGCTAGACTGATAACAGTGAGCAGTATTGACATGGAACAATGCCAATCTCATGGAGTTTCCTTTTTCAACAGGCCAGTGCATGTTTAGAATACCAAGCTAACCACACCTATGTTGGCCTTATGGAATATAGCCTTATTTTTTTTTCATGCTCTCCCCAGGAATCTTGTTCCAACTTATTCAATAAAAAATATATTTATGATATGTTGGACACCACAACAACTCTTTAGCAAAGTACGGAGTAAAGCGTCTAACTGGTGGAGCTGTAACTCACAGGATGAATTCCTTAAACTTACGCTTTGGGCATGTTCAGTAATTCAGTTTTTCTGAGAAGTTGCTACTCATCAGTTTTCTTTCAGAAAGTTCAGATTCCTGAGGATGCTTATGTACTTTTAAAAACTATCTGCCTGTCTCTTGGAGCCTAACCAGCAAGTGACAAAAAGGGGCAAAAAGGGCCCTTACTACAGCAAAAAGACTCACAGCTTTGGATAGATAAATGCCCACCTTCAGTAAATCAAGGAATTGAGGACCTTAGAACTTCATCAATAGTTGAATGCAAGGCTTATAGATGACAATTGGGTGTGGACTTATTTTTAGATATTTGGAAACCTTTCATAGACCGTCCCTGTACCACTTCCATTCCATTGACTTATACAGGAGAAGTGCCCAAAGAACTGTACCACTTGGAAACCTACAGGGCTACTGTATCCCATGTTTTTTTTTTTAAGCAATGTCATTGAGCTTTATAGCACAGTATTAAATAATTGTGTTTTAGCAAAGGCAATTTTTGCCTCATTCTCATTTTGAAATTTTAACATGCTGCTTCATTGCTATAAAAGCTCAGCGGTAGAGCACTTGCTTTGGAGAACTGCTGCCAGTCAGCTAAATGAACCAATGGTCTGATTCTGTATAGAGCAGCTTCAGATGCACTTTAAAAATGGAGCAAGGCTGTGATTGGCTCCGGCAGAGTGGAATTTGTACAGCTTGTCTTCCAGTCTGCACAGAGGTCTATGCATCTGACATGAGCAAATGTGCCCAACTGCAAACACAGAAAACATGAGAGACATGAATTCCCCTGATAAAGACAACTGCTTCTTTCAGTCATACATTTTCTCAATTAAATTCTTAAACCATTGTATTGTACGTAATGAGCTGTTCTCCGGCCTGGCAACACCTTTTAAGATATCTTACCAGATAAATAAAAGATTGAAAATAAGACCAAATCCCTAATTCAAAGACATACAAGGATGACAGTATTGCTATAGACGTATTTTTAAAAATGTAGAACCATTGTTCTCCACTAGCAAGCCTTGTCAGGGCAAATATTTTTAAAAGTGCAGCATAACATTGTCTCTCCAAGTGACCTGTTGTTAGAACTGCAGTATCTGGACTAAATAATCCAAACAAGATCGCATATTTTCCTTAATTGCTCTGTACAAATAGACAAAAACAAAGAAACCCAAAAGCCATCATTCTGTGTATCAAAATAATTTTATTACATTAAAATTTAACAGAAGATTTCCGTCATATACACATACGTTGCCCACACGTGCGAAGTTAATCTCAGGGTGACTCAGTGTAGTACTGAATTAATGTGAATGACAGATGTAAGCCTCACATTTTATGTGCACAATTTAAATGAGGTATTCTAGTTTTACAACACTCAGAAGGGTTGAAACAGAACATGGGACATATTCAGTGAACCAATGAACTGGGGAGAATACACACTCAGGGGGGAAATGAAATGTAAACTTCAAGGGGGGGAAATCAAACTATAAAAACAAGACATCTGACTTCAACATAAGGTGAAGCTAGATACTAAATGTTAATATGAAAATAGATATTATATATATATATATATATATATATATATATATATATAATTTTATTATTGTTTAGGTTAATTAATTGCAAACAAGATCAACAATACTTAGATTAGGCTGCTAATGGACCACATATGAGCTAATATAACTCAAATGATTTTCCTGCTTAATTATGGGTTGGGTTCCTAGTTTGCCAAGCAAAACCGTAACTGTTAGCTATTTTGATCAGTGTGAATAGACCTAGTTCAGAACATCACCATTGTTATGTATTGCTGGTGGTGGAAGTGCCTAACTTTGGGCAAGAGCCACGGTCTACTGTGATAGATACGGAACAATGTTCAATTCATTAAAAAACATTTCATATAACCCATAACAAGTCCCAGAATAATGAAGTATGGAGCAGTTTACAAGTTAACACAACAATAATCAAATAGTTCAAAAATATCCAGTCTCTTTTTGATACAAGATCTCTTCTGCGTAGATACTAAATTGCACGTGGAAGATCCCAGCCCTCCATTTGAAAAAAAAAACAAACTTTAATCAGTTTGATATAACTGATGTTGTTAAGGGTACATTACAGCCTTGATACTTTTGCTTCTGAAATGTCTTGCTTATTCCCAACACAAGGCCACATACCATTAGGTGCAACCTATATATACAGCACAGCTTGGTGTAGTGGTTAGGAGTGCAGACTTCTAATTTGGCGAGCCGAGTTTGATTCCACACTCCCCCACATGCAGCCATCTGGGTGACCTTGGGCTCCCCACAACATTGATAAAGCTGTTCTGACTGAGCAGTGATATCAGGGCTCTCTCAGCGTCACCTGCCTCACAGGGTGTCTGTTGTGGGGTTCCAAATATCACCTCTAAACTTCTCTTGTCTCATAAACCCCACATAGTCACCATAAGTCAGCAGCAACTTAATGGCGAAAACAAACAAAACTGGCCATCATTATAAAATTTAGAGCAAGTTTCCCCATCAAGAAAAAAAAAGATGAACAGGAACAGATCTCCAAGTCTAAGTACATGGCAATGTCCCCACACAAATGTTTCATATTATGAATTAACACTTCAGAATCATAGCAATGCATCTGCACCAAATACTTTATTATACTTGCTACACTGTATGCTCAACAGTAGTGGGAGGGAAGGCAGATCTCAGAAGCTAAGCAGGGTTGGTACATAGATGAGAGACCACCAAGAAAGACTTTGCAGAAGACAATAGCAAACCATCTCTGTTTAATCACTGGTCTTGAAAACCCTATAGGTTCACCATATTTATTTTTTTTAATTTATTATTAGACTTCTATCCCGCCACTCCTAGACAAACTGGCTCGTGGCGGCACACAATATAATAATAAAATATAAAACTCTATAAATTACAGTATATAAAACACAGCACAATATATAAACCAGATATGTCACAGCCATAATTCAACAGAACTTTAACATGTTCAACAATCAATAAAAATTATTGCTTATTGCATTGAGGTCCTCCCAACAACAAAAACTCATTTTGCGCCCACATAACATTTTGTTCAAATAAATACAACCAATACGAAGAACTACAACAATAATAAAAATACAACTAGTTTCATCCCCAACTGGTGAGCAGAAAACAAACATCATCTATTTAAGCCCTGTGATTCTATCTTGAGGTAGGTTAATAAATTAACGAATTCTAGGGTCTACAGAGACCTCTGTAAGCCAGTCTTTCAGATAGTTATACAAACACTGTTTTCACTGGCTGAAATGGTTTATAACATTAGGAATGGGCTTAAGAATGATATAGTTAGAGAGTTGGACTAGGATCCCAGAAACCATGGTTCAAGTTTCTACTCTACCAGGGAAGCTCAGTGGGTGAACTTGACCCAATCACTCTCAGTCTAACCAACCTCACAAAGCTGTTGAAAGGACAAAATGGAGGAAGGGTAGACAATACTGGAAGCTGAATTAGGTCCCCAATGGGGAGAAACAAGGGACATAAATAAATATTTAAATAAATAAATAAATATCAAACCGTCAAGTTTAAAACCTGGAATTTGAGGTACTCACTGAAAGAAATATCTGAAGCTCAAACTCTGTTCAGTAAATTAGTTTTCCCTGACATTCCAGTAAAATCATGAAAGACAAATGGATTAACCAGAACATTATCCCTCTCACACAAAGCTGCCTTATACAGACAGTGGTCTTGCAAACTCAATACCTGTCTACCCTGACAGTGGGACTCTGGGGTTTCAAGACCTTTGGTATGCAAAGCTGATGCTTTACCAACTGAATCCCCCACATCATTCAAGTAAGGAACATAAAAAAGGAAGTACAGTAAATGTTCTTTTTTCCCAAATAAAAATGTAGACATAGTTTACAAATCAGTAAGAAAGCTAAAGCTAAAACAAGCAACTAAGTTAGATCTTTGGGCCATCAAAGCACCAGTGGCACAATTGAGACTTTCATTCTAGAGGGGTGACTGACTTCATCATCAGTCTATAGAACCTGCAGTCCTCTGTCTCAATTAGCTACTTCACCCTACTCTAGACTTGCTGTCTTTTTGCCTTGGAGCTAAAATGTGAAAGAAACTTCTCAAAACAAAGTGTCAGTTTCCTCTGGCAAGCATACATACATTACATTGGAATGCAAAATCCATATGCTCATATCCATGAAGATAAATTTCTTTTCTGTTTACTAGTCAAAACTTGTTATATTAAAATCACACAGAGGGCTTTCCCTGGTTATGTCTCTAGATCAACACAGCCAGCATGTCCAGAGAGGTCTGTGCTTCTCAAATCTACGCAGGTCTGATTTGAATCAGGATCACCGAGGGCTCTTAAGCGGTACTATTTCCTGACCTTGAACAGTCCCTGGAAGCTACTTTTGCCCCACTGGAGGAACCTATCACGCATCAATTGGCTACATACCATGTTTCCCCAACAGGACAAATGGCAGCTCCCAGGCGCCATTTAATGTTGTGGGAAATGGCACAGCAGGGAAAGTTTAAGCCCTCCTTCTTGTACATCCAAATGAGGCATCTGGGAAGCAAGGAACTTCTAGAACCCAACCTGGATAGCCCAGGCAAGCCGGATTCCATCAGATCTCAGAAGCTAAGCAGGGTCAGCCCAGGCTAGCACAGAAGGGCGACCTCCAAGAAATTCCAGGATCATGACATGGAAGCAGGCAATGATAAAACCATCTCCAAACACCTCTTGCCTGGCTGCCAGACAATCTCAGGATCTCCTGGCTACATTTCACACATGCCATACAATAAAAAATAAATAAATCCAGAATATGCGTAAGTGCTGACCACACCCTGGGATTATATCTTTAAAAGAGTATTGTGCAGTTATGTCCTGAATCATATTAGAGGCTCTTCCATCCCCAAAGATTAACAGTTAGAATAGATTACAATGCATAGTCATAAAAATGACACATCTACGTGGAAAGTCCGTCCTCCATGTTTCAACTTGATGTGGGCTTGTCTTCTGATTGGCATGATACAAGCACAGAGTAGTGACTCATATAATGCCCAACAGGCAGACTCTACAGTGGGCAGAATTACTGTGTCTCTACTTTGGGAGCTGTTTAATAATTCAATTTAAAATATTTATGGCCTGCTCAACACAGCTCATGCCTGATGCAGACACAGAGCAAACACTACCTCCAGGGAAGGCTACTGGAGGGAAACAAGAAGAGGAGTGAAAAACCATGCAGGAATGCCTGGTTTTATCAGTCATTTTCTTCTGGCACACTAGTAACTTTCTCAGAGTGAGCTGATATGCAACTGGGAGTCAGTGAGGTACTTAATAATGTTAGGCTGGGTTTTTAGAGATCCAGGTTCAAATTCCCACTTATGCCATGTAAGCTCACTGGGCTCACATCGCTTCAATATAACATACCTCCTAAGGCTGTTGTGAGCATACAATGGAAGACAGAAGGATGTAAGCTGCATTGGGTTTCCTTTGGGGAGACAGGTGGGGGATAAATGAATTAAATCAACCACTTCGGAAATGACTGCCATTACTCATTCCTACAAAATGCACAAGCATTTTTTTCATTCTAGTGAATCATCTCCAGATATTTGAATTTGCTTAAGAAAAGCATAATGTTAGAGAATTACAGTACTTCTCACTACTCCGCATCATTTTGTCAATATTTAATACAATAACTTCTGTATTTAAAATAGCCACCTTTTTGAATGTATCACCTCCCATTAGAAAATTACAATTTGAGTTCACGTAGAAAAAGTTTTGGGAGGCCTTAAAAACACAAGTTCACAAGTTCTAAAAAGTCACAAACAAATATACATAGGAGGTCAAACTGAACATTAGCCTAGCTGTTTTGTTTTCTTTAAAAGTGACGGAGGTAGCTTAATACAGTTCACTGGAAGAATGCAGCACACAGGTCCGACAGACATAGCCAGCCTAGTAAAACTGTACTTAAGAGATCAATAATTATCTTCAGAACTGGAGCCATAGGCTTCACAATATGCAGGATCCACAATTCCAGAGAGAGGCCTCTGCTAATTATTTACATGTGTACAAATATCCAGACTCCAAGTTGGCTGGCCTTCAGCATATCCTGTATTTTAGTAAACGCAAGCAGAGAAGCCACAGGGAAAACCCCACTAGATGCTGTTTAGAACTGTGCAGCTCATCCGCGTGTGTAGTTTTGTAATTACTTCTTTGATCTTTTGCAAAACAACTGTGGAAGAGCTTGAAAAAAGGTTCCCTATTACTGGCCCATTTTACATGGAGGCAGAATAAATTCTGTGAATGACCAAAAGGAAGTTTTTAAAAAAGAAATGTCAGGATTTTTTCTTTCCGTCTTCTAACAGGAGATCATTTAATGCAATTACAGAAGCTGCAAAGTCAACCAGCTCCACAAAGTCTGATGTAATGATGTTGACGCCCATGATGCCTGGTTTCTGTGATTTTACCCAGTCAAGTATCGTAGGGAGATTCCTAAAGAGAAACAAAGATAGGAAAACATAACACAGTCCTTCAGTTTAAGCATCAATAAACTAGCATCCAGTCACACAACTTTAAATAATTGGGAAAACATTTAACTTGGACAACATTCTCACAAATCAAGCACATACAGTGTTGTGTGGATGGAGAGCTGCCCCTTTGGGGAACGACAATGGGAGTCATTCACTTAACATGCCTGCCTTCTATTCATCATGGGAAATGAACAGCCACACTGGATGACCTTGACCGACCGTCATAAGCTAAGCAGACTTCGGATGGCACCAGGAAGATCTCAGCCAGTGTGTGTGGGAGTAGGGGAGGAAACAAGAACATGTTTTACCATTTACTCTGTTTTCCTCCAAAAAGGACTTTAGAAACATGTGGTTATGCGGGGGATGACCTCTGGTATTTATGACTCCAAGTTATTTACAAGCTAAACTGAAAAGGACAGAAAATTAGGAGGTGTAAATATAGTTCACTTTTATTTTTAGTAATATATAATTTACTACAGCAATAAATAGTTAATATTTTAATATCCAAATGCAGAATTTCCTGCAAAAAGAGGATGTGTATTTGTTCCCAAACTTATGAGGGGGAAAAAATGGATTGGAACAGCCCCACTTGATTCATTTGTCTGAGTAACAAAAGCAAGGGTGGAAAACAATGAATGAGTGAAGGCCATTTGTTTATTCATTGTTCAGAAAGTTCAGTGATGTCAGAAGGAGGAAGGGAGACTCCTCCTCCTTTCCTTTTTCAATTCCCCTTTCTGAATTTTACTCTGTACAACACTTGCTGTTGACCTATTGAAGCACTCAACTACCCAGCTGATAAGTGAATGGGTAAAGACTCAGACTCCCTTTCAAATGTTATAAACAAACCAATGGAAGCTTATCCGTGACTAGCACAACTCTGGCTTGCTGCCAGCCTCATATGCTTCCTCCCTCCCCCCCTTCCTCTGTGCAGCACCAGGGAGATTGAACCTTTCCTTCTTCAGGGAACTCCGCTTAGTTATGACTCTCAAATGCAGGGAGCCAGGCTGTCTGAAATACGTTTATGCCTCACGTTGGGTTTGTAAAACCCAGAATGAATCATGGTTTAGAATCCCCATTTTTGTGGAATCAATGAGCCCCAACTTTCACATGCCTTGACAAACTGGAAGTTTTGTTGAATGTTTCTCAAATTAAGAAGCTTCCAGTCATGCTCCAAGCCGAGGAGGAAGATGACTGCATGAACAGAATATCAAGTGTGCCCCCATTACAAAACCCAGAGATTGCTCATGAGCCCGGCCTCCCCTCCTTTCCCTGCCCTGGTATCGTGTGCAGTGTCCCAGCTGGCAGAGTAATGGCCTAAGACAGAATCTCTTTCTGCCCACCAGCTCTCACCAGCTGCTGCCACAAGCCTAGTCTACCAGCAGTCCAGAGGCTTCCCAACAAAGACAGTGCAGTGTACTTATATAACTCTTAAACCCTAAACAATCTAAACAGATTATACATTTTTATCCTCATCTATCTATATTACATAAAGTAACATATTCAGACACACACACCCTCCCCATATCTAACACAAGGCCCTTTGAAACAGGTCTGGTTTACATGTTTTAACAAGTTACAAGATAGACTCCCCTCACTTTGATGGGCCTCCCATTCAATAAGGAGAGGGCTGCCACAGAGAAAGAAAGGAAGAATAAATCTTTTTGAACAGAAATATACATAAGTAAATGAAAATACAAATGAAGAAAGCTTCTAAAGGTTTTTTTCCCCCACATCACATCTATACATGCAGAAGTCTGAATATTGGTCCTCCTGAGTTAATTTGTGAGTGGTAAATCAGAGCAAACCACTTGTGCCTTTTCTCTGCTTTCGCAAGATGACAATGCCTTTAGAATGCCATTGAAATGAAACCTTATAACAATCAAACATGGCCGTCTGACACTTTAAGAACATGCCTGTGCAGTCATTTTTGGAAGTCCTTCCCACCAGACCCAATCAGAGGGGCCGACATGCCCGCCCTCTCATTAGCCCTGGAGGGGAAAGGCCCTACCCCACATCCAAACAGTTGGCTGGTGCACTGCCAATGCTACCAGCTACTGCACTCGCAAAGATGGCCATCTGCCTTTTGCCCCAGTCCTGCCACCCACAGGGCCCTCCAGGCCTCTGGTGTGCATGGCAGGGGCCCCCGTGTGCACTTGGTGGCTCCTGTCATCACAGCTCACATGTTCCTTCCCTGCTGCAGCCACTGAGTGTCTCTGCCTCAGTCTTGCCCACCCACCTCCACAACTCCTGGGGACGGGGACTACTACCACCTCCTTGCCCCATGTGCACACAGCTGCCAGGATGCTTCTATTTATTATTTATTTATTATATTTATATGCCTCCCTCCCCGGAGGCTCAGGGTAGTTTACATGAAACATAGACCACCATCCCTGCCACCACACATCACTGACCACCTGCCTCCTTGCCTAGCAAGGAGCCGCACTGGGAGAGCACATGCTCTTGTCTCCTGTCCCAGCACGGGGGAGCCTGCTGCTGCTTCCTGCCCATGGCAAGATTGCCTGCCAACACCACCTTCTCATCTCGCCTTCCAAGTGTCCAAGGGGTGGTGTGTGCAGTGCTGCACCGATGCACACTTTTGAGGCAGCCTGGCAGCTGCCCCTTGCCCACCTGCCCTCCTCAAGGGTGCCTGGTGAGTTGCCAGGTGCAGGGTGTGGCAATTGCTGCTGCATCATGGGGTGGGGGAAGCTGCCTTCTAGCTTTACAGCTATTTTATCACAGAAGATGTTAACTTTTGTTTCTGACCCACTAGAGTTGTTTCATCATTGAAGAAACTCTTGAAAACAAGAGAGGCAACATCACGCCCAATTGGCTGTCTTGTCATTGGGCTGCTTTTCTGGCAGTCTGCTGGGACACTTAAGCCATTGTGAGTGACCTAAAGCCACTGGGATGGGCAGGCAACAGCATTCTATTTCTTGCTCAGTTTTGTAGCCAGCAAGAACCAATAAAAGTTTACAATGGGAAGGAGAAACTATATAAAAAGGTAAAAAGAAATATTGCTCATTGGTACAATGTGCTTCTTTTTGTTGGTGAAATTCTTTAAAAATTGTTTGTACATATTCATAACTTGGGTTGATGCTGTGGATAAACTGCAACTCTTGATATTAGCCTTGTGTATAGTGAACACACAGGCATTCTTATGCTCAAGAATGACATCTTAAAATGCTTTTGTTTACAAATGGGATAAAAGGCACTTTGGTGCCATCTAGCTGCCATGTTGGTACCATCTAGCTGCCATGTATTACTGCCAAGCAAAACAATTTTGGAAGGCAGGGGACATTTAAACTAACAGGTTACATCATCTATTAACAGATGTTTTGAATATCCTATATGTATTCACAATTTTGCGATTAAAGGTTTTCCAGTTGTATTTAGTTATTACATGAGCACAACTTGGGCTGAATATTTTAATCTGTTGATTACTATAATTAAGGATATATTCAAATGAGTAGCCGTGTTGGTCTGAAGTTGCACAATAAAATCAGAGTCCAGTAGTGCCTTTAAGACCAATGAAGATTTATTCAAGGTGTGAGCTTGCACTCGAAAACTCACACCTTGATTAAATCTTTGTTGGTCTTAAAGGTGCTACTGGACTCTGACTTTATAATTAATTAATTTATTTTAAAGCATATCCATTTTATATTTAAACATTTCAATCCTGTCTCTCTGGAGTTCTCTCTGGTAAAATGGAAATCAAAATAATATTAAAAAAATCATTACCTCTTAACAAGAGGAAGTAATGGTATTTCTTTTCTCTTTTTTGGCCAGTAGGTGGCAGCAGCTTGCTGCATAATGGTTTGGGTACAATCACATCAGCCTTAAATGTCCTGTACCTTGCAGTACTCCGAAATCTGTTCATCTTTAAGATTTGTCTTTACAAGCACATTCAGCTAGCTTAATACCACCAAATGTAATGTGACATGAAGCTACCAGTATATTATGGAAATTTTGTTTTGATGAGAAAACAACTCAAGCAGATTCAATACTACAGGGAAATACTAGATTGGATCCCTTCTGCTCAATTTCTGTGGATTCATCCTCCCTTATCCCATGTCATTTCCAAGTGCTCTCCAATTTCAGGAGTGGCTTTTCAAAGGGTGCATGAGGCGTCTGCAGGGAGGGGAGAAAGAAGTAAGAGAGAGAGTATATGCCCCAAAGACCGGACCCTGCCAGCAAGAAGCTTGCTCTCTAAACTGTGATACAGGGAAATGGTGATGGCAGAACAGAGTGGAAGATGAAAAGGTAACAAGGGATCAATGCTGATAAAAACAATCACTTAGGCTTTCTTTCTGTTGGGCACTTTAGGTTATGCTTTTAATGTACTGGTAAAATACAGGGAGCAAATTATAATCCAAGGAGGCACTAACCTGTGAACAAGTGTGTTTTTCAGTCCCCGAATGAGATACCGTGCAATAGTTCTGACCCTTGGAGTGAGAATCGCTTGTGAAACATGAAACGTTCCTTGCTTCGCTCGCTCAGCACGTGTGGTGTCTAAGAACTGTAACAATTTACGCACATTGGTGGTGTTTGCCCACGGTGCTGGCATTGTATTCCCTGGCCATAGAAAGGGGTATTCTTCACAGACAGGATGATGGTAGAAAATAAGAACCTGAAAAATCAAGAAGAGGAAAACTACTAAATTTAAGAACCATCTTCCCAAACAAATTCTTGTTGTCATGCAATCCTACTGAAAGTGCTTTCTATAATTGGGGGAGGGGAAGGATGACAGATCAAGATCTTATTGCTTTGGTGTCAACATGTAAATAGGAGCAGGACAACTGTCAAAAGCAATGGAAATCTCCAACTGAATCTCATTTGAGCCACAAGGTGGCATCAGGACTCTTCTTTCAGTCTACTTGGAACAAAGTTTGAGTCTGGTGGCACCTTTAAGACCGACAATGTTTTATTCTGGGTTTAAGCTTTTGTGAGCAGGAACACTTATTCAGATGCAATGAAACAGAAGACCCCAGCCATTACATATAGGTGGAGGGTGGGGAATCAGTTTCTGACTGCCATCTTACGCAGGGCCACTGCAAAATAAGCAGACTGATCACCCTGCCAGCCTCTCCGATATTCTAAAACATGAAAAAAGAAACAACCCCCTTACTAGCATTTTATTAATATGTGCATTTTATGCCCTGGCCCCCAGCAGCGTATTCTCCTTTCTCACATGTTATGCATTCTCCGTCTTCTGCCCTGGAGCCCAAATCTCAATAAATGAAGCAGGCTGGTCCTCCACACAGCTGTGATATACTGGCTAAGCACGCACAAAGGAATACAGAATCACACAGTGACTTTTATTGGGTCCAGTCTAAGTGACAGAAAATATTATACAAGCTTTTGAATTCTACAGAACCTTTCAATAGACAGATGCTGCAGAAATTACAAAAGGAAGGAGGGAAAGAAAGCAAAATTGTCTGATCTTTTGACCCTGTCATGCTAGTCTTTGATGTTGGATACGGATTTGGCCCACAGCACTTGTAAAGCAGCTGTGCCTGACTCGAAGGAGCTTCTACAGCATGTTTCCAACCCTCTGACCTTCTGTAGACCAGAGAGAGAGAGAGAGAGAGAGATTCAACAGGTGTAAAGCGTGGGAGGAAGGCAGCTGACTGGAGCTTAAGGAAAAGAGAGATGATATACGGATGAAAAGTTTCAAGCGTTTTACAGAATGTAAAACACAGATCAGGCATGCATAAAAAGTCTCGTGTCAGAGGAACAGCAAAAGAAAGTACTGGTTCATTGCCATTTGTTACAACATGTGATATCTACAGAGAATTTCACTGTCTTTGTTGTGTAGAAGTGGAAGAGGGCAGTATACAAACAATGAATTTTTTTCCCAGTTAGCATCCCCAAAGGATGGAGTACAATTATGTTTTTATACAAGAAACAGAGTCCTGGAGTATGTTTACTTGCTGATGAGCTTCATTTAAAAGACACTTGTTCCTGGGGAGGAAAGTCTAGGCGGAACCTTTAAACTAGACTGCCCAACAGAGCCCGCCCAGAATTAGCTACCTGGCCAGCCCTTGGGAAGCCCTGTTTAAAGAGACAAGCCTTCCTGCAAGTTCAGCTGGGGCTCCGCTGGGCAACCTGCCAAGGAGCTATCATGCAGGGCAAACTCTCTCTGAAGGTTCAGCTGAGGTAAAACTGTCCCCATAATCTGTGTGGTGGGAAGAGATCCTACTTGGGAAGGTTTCACCTGCAGTGCGTTTAAACCATGCTTCAGGAAAAATTTGTCCCAGGATCCGCTATGCTGCAGCTAGTAGATTGCTTCCCGCAGCACAGAAAGAAGCTAGCCCCAAGCTGAAGGAAACTCTGTAAGGGTACTGCAACAGAAGCCCGACAAACAGATAAGAGGTGGGAATGATCTGCTTCAGTCTCTCTGCTGCTTTCAGGTTCAACAATAATTACTGAATATAGCTGGTATTTCCATGGGATTTTTTACAGGTTTCTGAAGAAAATCCAGATACATTTAGGAAGCTGAAATATACCCCCAAAATACCAGCAAGTTATTTTTCAGGTATATTTTTGGCTTGGGTAGACCTGGGCTGACTCTGTACTTACTTAGTTTATTCCGTTGTGGATCTTGTTGAATTCAAATCGATTTAAACTCGGGTCTTCCTCTATCCCCCCCTCCCCCTTGAAACAGAAAGTGTTGTGCACACGATTAGGGAAGCTCAGAAGGGGGGAGCCAAGCGCAGCAGGAGCCTCTTTCTTTTGAATGGGGGCGGGGGAGGAGGGAGAGGATTGGAGACAGCAGAGGAGGGGGAATAAATCCAAGAGAAAAATCTCTGCTGAGAGAAGTTAGGGCTTCTGGAGCTTCTGCTGAGAGAAGTTAGAGCTTCCCCTATAAGGGAAGACTTGCAACCTGGGAACCAGGAACTGATGCCCTGGCCTATCAGGACTTTTCTACAGTGTTGGAGGCTCTGCAGCAAGTTATTTCAGGGAAAGCAGACAGCTGCATGCTTACTCATACTGATTTTTCAAATATCGAGGGTTATATCCACTCCAGGATATCGTGGGGTCACTCAATATCGGTAGGGTCACTCTGGATCAATCATGCTTGTTGCAGATGAAAAATTTAAATCACCCCAAATCAAAATGGAAACCACATTCAGTGTAGAAGGCAGGGATTGAATCAACCTGGGACTGGAATAAAAGCTCCGTGCAGATTCAGCCCTGCATAGCCATTTGAATTAGTGGACTGAATGCAAACAAAACTAATCATTTCCAGTGATCCCCCTTTTCCACTGTAGACCCTCTTCCTGTGATTCCTCATGGACCCCTATTCACACGGGAGCAGCATTTTGTAGAGATTAGTTGGCTGAAGTGGGAAAGGGGAGACAGGAAAGTTCTATTATGCCACCAGGAAATTTTTGTCTGGATAGAATCCAGTTTATGGAACTTTGGTTCTGATCCCAATTAAATAGAAGTTTATTTCTACCTGCTGTTTCTTTTCCCAGAGGTAGTTCAAGGTCACATTTTCTACACACTCCTTTGTACAAAGTTTTGATCCAAATACTTCTTGGATCCTGCTGACCAGGTATGCATGATGGCTATCACTCATAGCATAAAAATGGTTGAAATCCAAGAAGATCACTTCTGTGGTATGCTGTGTTAGGAAGGTGTTCATTTCCATCAGTCCATCTGGCACGCTGATTCCAAACAAGCCATGGATAAAATAGATCTCCTGTCCAGCTTCACCTGGTTTGGAAGATACACGAAGGTCAAAGTAGCGAATTCCACTTTCAAGCTGTTCCTTGAAGGTCAGGTTTTGGGTCACTGACCATTTCTTCATTATCTTCCTTACTAAAGAAATTCTGGCCAACCGTTTGATAGTAGTGGCTTGATCTGGCCCCACAGGGGATTTATCATCAACCCAGTAGCTGAAGGAGTCATGTGATCCTACAGAAAGGGAAGACAATATTGTGTTATTCTTACCATGACAGATCATTTCTACTGGATTCTATGTACACATGCAGGAGCAAGTAGGTTAGGCCGAGAAGGAGTGAGTGACTAGCCCAAGATCACCCAGTGAGCTTCAAGGCTGAGTCTCCTTGGTCCTAATGGATATCTTAACTAACACCCCCACTGGCTCCCACTGTAGTATACTCAGTTACAAACATAATCCTGGTTTAACCTCCTGAGTATTTCTTCTCCGCTTCCTTTGATTATTTTGCAAAAATTTACTGACACCTACAAAGATTATTTATTCTCAAGAAATCAGATTATGCTTGTTCGTCTTCCGTCTCTTTTTAAGAAGTATAAAATCTGAGTCCAGTAGCACCTTTAAAATCTACAAAGTTTTATTCAAGGTATACGCTATCATGTGCCCACCCACTACTTCAGATACGCTGAAATGGAAGTTAACAATCCATATGTATAGGTACAGGGTAAGCAGCAAATTATCATAAGCTTAATAAGAGGTGTTTAATAGATGTTTCCTTGGTCTTCAAGGTGCCCCTGCACTCAAACTTTATTCAGACCAAGATGTCTACTCACCTGAATCTTTTTTTTTAATATTGTATCTAACATGGACTTACTGAAAGCAAGGCTTTCCTGCTACTAGGAACTGCAGATGACAATAAGATCTCAAAAACATTACATTATTTGAATCCACCCAGATGCCCATTCAAAGATCAACATGCCTCATACTGAGAATACCAGCATGAAGGATTATAGCCTTGCTTATGTAGGACACTTAAATCATGACTTTATTTTTAAAAATGGGTTACTTGGCTTCACAAATACAATGTTTGCTTTTAGACTGCTTCAAATTGCTTTATGCACCTGAGCCTTTGGGACTGAGCAATCTGAAGGAAAATAAGAGGTAAGGGCTTTTTTAGCCTGAAGCCAAGAATGTAAACAAAGAAGAATCTCTCCTTCACAAGACTGAACATGAGCTGGCATGAGAATATTTGAAAAGAAAAAACCCAGTGGACTCTAGATGCACTGTGATCATCCAAGGGAAACCAAAACAGCCTGGGACTTGCAAGTAATTCTAGTGTAGCTGCCAGGCAATTAAAGGAAGTGAACAAACATTTATAAAGTCATTAATGTGCACGTACAAATAGGAGAACAACTGAGGGGGTAAAGCAACTTGTCTAAAACAGATGGGCACAATCAGTTTGTATATTATAAAGATGTTTTATTTTATGTATTACTATCAGGCCACTGGAAAACACACCAGATAATCTATTGCATTAAACTACAGTGCAATCCTAAAGACAGTTATTATACCCTTCTATACCAATTGAAATGAGCCTCTTGTGGCGCAGAGTGGTAAGGCAGCGACATGCTGCCCATGAGGTTGGGAGTTCAATCCCAGCAGCCGGCTCAAGGTTGACTCAGCCTTCCATCCTTCAGAGGTCGGTAAAATGAGTACCCAGCTTCCTGGGGGTAAACGGTAATGACTGGGGAAGGCACTGGCAAACCACCCCGTATTGAGTCTTCCACGAATACGCTAGAGGGCATCACCCCAAGGGTCAGACATGACCTGGTGGTTGCACAGGGGATACCTTTACCGTTACTGTCACTGCCCTGTCCTGAATAGCCCAGTCTATCTCATAAGATTTTGGAAGCTAAATAGGGTCTGCCTCGGTAGTATCTAGATGAACAACTGCTAAGGAAGTACAAGGGTCATTATGAAGAGGTAGGTAATGACAAACCACTTCTGAACACCTCCTGCCTTGAAACCCTAGTTCAGCATCTTCTTTCATGCAGTGGCCAAACCAGTTGCCTGGGGGGGGGGCAACAAACAAGGAACAGAGGTTTGTACCTTGCTCTGATACTGCCTCCCAGAATTGGGCCTTCAGAGTTTTACTGCCTCTGCCCCTGAACATGGCTGCTATTTTAAGCAATAATTTATTGTAAGTGCCTTTTGGTGATTCTTGGGAAAAGTACAAAACTCATTTAGGTGAGGGATAATGGTTAGCTTTATGTTATGATGGCAAAAAAGGTTCCTCCATATTTATTTATATACTACACTTTTGTCATGGCCTTAAAACAGATGACAAGAACTGAAGAATTTAGGATTAGGCTTCATGGTAGCAATAATTCAAAAGTATGGTCATGAAAATGTATGGGTCCACCAATGACTATTAGCCATGGTGACTAATCCATCATGAATGTAATCACCCTTTAAAGCCACCTTTGCTTATGGTCATCACTAAACCTACTGACAGTGATACTGTAATTTCATTACTCACTGACTGAAGTGAGATACGCTTCCTTGGGTTCATCCCACATCCTTTGCCCATCAGTTCATTGGGTGCCCTATGAATTCTACTATTATGGGAGAGGGACAAAACATCTTTGTCCCCTTTTCCCCAAACCATGCATAAATTAATAAATCTCTAACGTATCCTCCCTTGAGTTTTTCCCCCTGAAACTGAAATGTTCCAGGCTCTTTAACTTTTTGTCTAAAGCTTAATCATCTTGGTTGTCCTCTCCTGGACTTTCCCCAACGATGCAATTATCCTTTTTGAGATATGACAACCAGAGCCATAAACAACATATCTTTACTGGGAGTTCCTCTAAGTCAGGCCTTAATTTTCTTTAGGTTTGTGAGTCACCCCCCAAAATTTAGGAACCAGACTTGTTTTTCAGGGTTTTACATTTTAATGGTCAAACGTCCTAATTATTGCTACCTTGAAGCCTAATCCTAAATTATTCAGTTTCTTCTCACCTTTATTAAGGCTATGGAAAAGTGCTGCAGTATATAAATAAATATAGGGGAACCCTGGTTGTCATCATGACAAAAAGCTGTTCACTATCCCTCACCTAAATAAGCTTTAGACTTCTACTGAGAATCTCCAAAAGGCACTAACGGTAAATGATTGCTTAAAGTAACAGATACAATAAAATCTCTAACCCTGGTCATGGGCTTATGTTGAGGCCTGTTTTATCCCCTGTTTGAAGGTAGTCTCTTTGCTAGTTGGCTGGGCTGTAACAATCTGTCTTTAGGCTAAAGAAAATACTGAGCTACAGTTTCAATTTGACTTTGACTGCAAAATGTTGTCCACTTCAGAACCACAGGGTAAAGATTTTGATTGCCACATAGTAATTCCAAGGTAGAGCTCATACGCTGACACTGTGGGGAAAAATAACTAACTGCAAATTGTGTTTGCCATTAGGTTCTCTCAATGAAAAAAAAACCCACCCAAATCCTCAAATGTACTAAGGAATGCCTGCTCCAAAAACATCCTTTAGGATATACCATACGCAGACAAAGCATCCACCCCACCCCAAGATCCTGGCAATTTATTAGAGGAAGTAATTTCAAATGAAAAAAATCATTTATATACTCTGCCTGTACGAATAAAAGATTAATCAAACACCCTTGCTAATACCTTTATGAAGTTAGCATAGAAAAGGGAACCAGTCCTTAGGAGAGGGTTTCAACTGCTCTAACAGTTGGTAACAAAGGATAATGTGAATGAGTTCAGGTTTATTACGTTCATCTGCTCTAGAGATCAAGGATTCTATAGCCAAATTTAAGATTATATAAAAACAAAGCATCACCACACAAATTCATACAGTGGAAAAATGACAATACCTGTTCCATTGATACACGTATGACCAGTGCAGTGTAAGCATTGTAGCTAGGTTGGGTTCATATGCCGTTGGACATTGCATAATTGTCGTGCTACGAATAATTTGCAGCTGGATTCTCCCATGTTGGCAAGGTAAGCCACTTACAAATGATTGCTATAGTACAATAATCAAATAATGTATGGAAGCAGCACCTTCTTCTACTTCAGAAAAACTTCAGAGAGATAATGAAATGAGACAAGTATTAGGCACCAATCAGAGCACAGATTCAAGTGCCTCCTGTGCAAAATGAGGCTAATCCCATGTCCGCATGTAGATTTTTCCATCTGTAATCTGCCTAATCCATTCTACTAGCAAAAAGCTAAATATCCAAATCTACAGAAGTATTTTGTACCTGCCCAACTCCAGACAATCATAAAATCTGTCCGCAGAACTTTAATGTTCCTATATCAGGTTCTTAACATGTGCACCCAGGGCAGGCATAGGAACCCCCTGGCACATCTGATGAATGACAGCCCTTGAGTCCATTTTGCTCAGCATGATGGGTTCCAATTCTAAGATTTGTTTTGAATCAGGAGTAGTGATGTTGCCAGCTGGGATATCTTGTTCACAAGTGATTAGGACTGCCAGCTCTGGTTTGGAAATACCTGGAGATTTGGAGGGGGTGTGTGCCTGGGGAGAGTAGGGTTTGGGGATGGGAAGGACTACAATGAGGTATTATGCTATAGAGCAGGGGTAGTCAACCTGTGGTCCTCCAGATGTTCATGGACTACAATTCCCATTAACCCCTGCCAGCAAACACTGGCAGGGGCTCATGGGAATTGTAGTCCATGGACATCTGAAGAACCACAGATTGACTACCCCTGCTATAGAGTCTACCTTCCAAAGTGACCATTTCCTCAATTGGTTAAAGCTGTTAAAATGCTGAATCTTGGGAATATATTTATTAGATCAAAAAATGTTTTAGATCTTATTTTTGAACCTGTATCTTAATAAAGAAGTTTAGATATCTTAATCTGATATTGGACAAAAACAATTATATTAAACAATAGGATGTATGATGCAAATTTAATTCAGAATATAAAGAATATTTATCCTATAAACTGCCCTGGAAAAAAAAACATGAAGGATGATATAAAGATTTAATAAATAAATAATTTCTTTAACATGTTTTTAATTGATGTATAATACAAATGTAAAAATGTCACAATGTGTCATCTATCACTATTTCATTTCTCTTTCTTTTAGCTAAATAAAATTTATCATCAAAAAAGTGGCCATTTTCTCCAGGGGAACTAATCTCTGTTGCCTGGAAACCAGGTGTTGCCACAGGAGATCTGTAGCCACCAGCTGGATATTGGCAACCCTACATATGATTGACATTTAGAACTGCTCCTCAGTATAAGGAAGGCATGAGGGGATGTCGGCTGCTTCTCTGAACAGCAGAAGGTAACACTGATGCTTCTCCACCTGCTGCTGAAGCCAGCTCTAAGAACAACATAACCCTTATCTTAATTTGCCTTTTGCCTATGGCGAATGCCATGTTTAATATATTGTATTGCTATCATCACAGTGAAGGTGACTACAGATTTGTACCGCATGTGAAATGCAAAGCACAATTTCCAAAGTATACCATACTCCACCCCCCACCAGATTAACACAATATAAAGACTTTTGGGAAAGTATATATTTGATATAAAGGTTAAAAAAGATACTTCAGGTCAAGTTGTAGCTTTCCTCATTTTGTAAACTCCATATTTGCACATAAAGCTATCTTACAACATCTCTTGGGACTTTAGGATGCATGCTCTTAACAAGGCTGACTAATGATTAAAATTTTAAGCCCAGTTTTCAAATATAAGCTAACAATTACTTGTTTATTAGAAGGATGTAGGTTTGAGGCTGTAATTGTCAGGGCATTGACATTATATTATTGATACAATCAGACAATCTAGGCAAGCATGCTAATTTTATAGTGATCTATTAAATAAATTTAACAAAGAGACCATCAAGGCACCAAAATTTTCTCTTATGGCCAAACTACATACTGCACAGTTCTTTCCCAACATGTTTTTAAAAAGTGAGCTCAAGCCTCAGAGGTTTCAACAGAGAACAGAAGCCTTGTTTAAATTACAGGAGGGAGTAGAAGGTATCCAGATACCTTGCATCTTGTGATGGACCCCTTAAGCTGTTGTTTAAAGTAGCGATCCCCAACCTGTGGGCTGCAGACCACATGTGGTCCGTCGACTAGTTGGAGGTGGGACGCAAAGGACACCTCCCCCCCCCCTCCCGGCCCTTTACAACACACTTCTTTGGGTGTCATTGTCTCCCACCACTCCCAGATGGGACTATCTCATTGCAGAGAAACAAGCTAACAGTTCCCATTGATTTGTCATTATCATGAGTTAAAATTTCCATGAAAATAAAATGTTCTTTATGTTCATTGTTGTGGCGTGTCTGTATCTTATTTTGAAGGGATGTTTAAACATTACCATAGCGATCAGAGCGCGTTAGGGCAGTGGTTGAGAGTAGAGGAGTAAACTACCCCCCCACCCCTCCTCAGTAAAAGGCGTTGAGTGGTCCCTGGTGATAAAAAGGTTGGGGACCACTGGTTTGAAGGGCTCCCTTGTCTGGATCTATTGATCACATCTTTCTGTGGCCATTTGTGTGGCTGAGAATAGTCTGCCAGCTGCACATTGCTATCTTCCTCCTGTTCAGAGCCAACTGTGTCATGATCTCAGATAGTCTTTAGTCAGATAACAAGGTACCTTCCCATCCCCCCCCATGTCCTTAATTTGGTCCGATGCACTCTCCTGTCCATCAGACTATCTTGCCACACCCCTAAAGCTCCAAATACCAACTGACGCAAGTTGAGTGTCTCATTAAGCCTCTTTAGATCTACCCTTTTACGTGGAGCAAGGTCAGAATTCCAAAGAATACAGAATCATGTCAAGGGAAACACTACAACATTACTGCATCCTGTGCTACCCACTATTATCTTATTTGTCTCTTCTTGCTTGGAGCAAATCCAGCACTGGGGAGCAACTTCCTTTTTGTACCCAGCAAAACTGAAGGAATAATTTCTGTAGAATCAAAGCAGAGAATTGGCATTAAAGGGATCAGTGGGTGTGACTAAATTTGAGGACAGTCAGGAGTAGAGCAGGGGAATTTCACTAAGCACCTCCCCCCTTCCCAGGTCTGGACACAGATATGAGGTACAGATAGGGAAGTGGAGAAACGCTTTGCCTTCTTTCCACCACAAAAAGAAAAGGTGCCGAGGGGAATGTGCTGTTTTGAATCCAACGACTGCAGGATGGGCTAGCAGGCACCACTATTGCTGCTCTCTTCCTGCAATTGCAATCTCTCCAAGGCTGCTTTTCCCCAAAATAAGAGTACACTTTCCCAAGTGCATTTTGCACTTTATCTGCTCAGCAAAACTTAAAATGAATTTGGCAAGGTACTCTGCCCCCCCACAAGAAAAAAAGCACCACAAGTGACCACCACAAATGAGGGATTCTCAAACTTGTAACAAAGCTTAACCTGCATAACTGAGAGCTTAAGAATGTTTGGGAATTCCACTGAGGCCATGATCATTTTATTTATTTTTATTTTTATACGGCCCCTCATGACAGACCATCTCATGGCAGTTTACAGTATAAAATCAATAAAAACACAATATAAAACCCCCACAAAAGCCATTAATTATAGAAATAGAAAACAGAAGCCAAAAAACAGATGGTGGCATAGTTCCTTAATCTCATAAAAACCTATAACTGTGCCAGCCAAGGGCTACCTTATTAATCTTGCCAATCCAGGGGGCTGATCGTTCATGAAGGGCGGGACCTACAGATTGACATCTCTGGTCACATTTTAGATATGATACACATGATACACATTGACACCCAGATATATCCAGCATGTGCTGTGTCAGCCACATGCATCTGCTGCCACGTGCTTAATTGTACTATTATCACCAGCCCACACAGAGTAAGTTTCACAGAAGTGCTGTAAGAAATACATACAGCAAGGTCAACCTGTGGCTATGGTTGAGAGATCTTTCTCCTGACACTACACATGCTGTCAAAGCTTTCAAAATTTTATTTTACAACAATCCATGCTGTTTACATCCATAAAATCAATTAGTCTCAAAATCACATACACTATTTTTTTAAAACTGAAAGATCCTCATATTACTTTTCTTCATGTGGTGCACTGGCCTCTTGAAAAGTACAAACATGCAGTACTCACAAAACACTAGAAAATGTTCAGGATGTGGCAAAATATGATTTTGTCATCTGGATGATTTCACTTTCGTGAAACGCTGTCAGCAGTTCTCTCAAAAAGATGTAAGAAAAATGTCTTCCCAATCAGGAAGACACTTTAGTATGCATTTGTCCATCACATTTGTATCCCACTTTTCTTCCAGGGAGCAGAAGGGCAATCCGTAGACGGGCCAGGGCTCAGTATCCTGCCTAGGACTCCTCTGCTCCTGCTTGGTGCAGCATCAAGAATTGTGGGGAAATGGGCATTGTGCCAAAACAGCAATGTTGTTCCCAACATAATGCCAGTGTCATTGTTCCTTCCCCCTAGTGTCTCCCACAAGTTGCTAGCATTTGTTTGGCAACCCAAGTTCGCATCCTTTTTATTTTCATGAGGAATCTGTGAAGTGGGCTGGGTTGTCAACCAGCATGTGGATGACACCAAGCTATTTCTGCTGATGGACAGCCATTTGTTTGTCCTCGATTAGTTGACAAGATGATTGGAGCCTTGGAGGCCATGGTGAACAGGCTCAAGCGGAGTTGGCTGAAGTTGAATCCAACTAAGATGGAGGTCCTCTGGCTGGGTTGGCATGCCACAGGGGAGGTGGTGCAACTCCCAGTTCCTAATGGGGGTCACTATAATACCATCCACCGTGGTTAAGGCCCAGATCACAAATGTTGCCCACCAGGCATTTTATAATCTCCATCAAGCACCACAACTCATACCCTACCTCTTGGCATCTGACCTCGCCACAGTGATCCATGCAACGGTCACCTCCAGGATAGACTACTGTAACTTGCTCTATGCAAGGCCAGCTTGGTGTAGTGGTTAAGAGTGGCAGCTTCTAATCTGGTGAGCCAGATTTGATTCTCCACTCCTCCACACGTGGCCAGCTGGGTGACCTTAGGCTTGTCATAGTCTGGTCTCATAGAGCAGTCCTGTCAGGGATCTCTCATCCCCATATACATCATAGGTTGTCCGTTGTGGGGAGAGGAAGGGAAGGCACTTTGAAACTCCTTTGGGTAGTGAAAAGCAGGGTATAAAAACCAACTCCTCTTGTTCTCTTGAATCTGCTCCAAAAACACTAACTGGTCCAGAATGCAGCCACTCAGGTTCTTACTGGGACCCAATGGAAAGTACATAATCAGTCTGTGGTCTCCAAACTGTACTGGCTCCAGACTGGAAGCCAGATCAGGCTCAAAGTTTTGGTATTAAACGGCAAAGCCCTACAGTCTGGGACCCTCATATCTTCAGGACCACCTATCCTCCCAAGAATGCTAATATCTGGTGACTTCTTTTACTTTAACCACTACACAATACTAGCATTTGCTTTTGGACACCATTAGACACCATTTCCTTACAGGCACACCATTTTATTTGCTTCTCCATTGTCTTTTATTTTTGAAGGCATTTCAGGGTCCTCCTGTTTCAAAACTCAGGAATTATGTACTATATAACACATAACTATATAACTAATATCAGCTCCACTGAAATAAGCCTATCCTTACAAAAGGAAACCTACTAATTTGTTTATTGAAAATATTTATTTTATTTGTTACACCTCTATACCACCCTCCCTTGTGGCACAGGGTTGTTTACAATGAAATTTATGGCTCACAGTTCACTGTGATGCTGCCCCCCACCCCACCCCAGTCTCCTAGGAATCCTGGGTCATAATGTAGAATGATGGATTCACTCAAAGTTTGTGCACATTTTTGCCCAGATTTCAGTGCCAATTCTGATACAGGGCTTATCATCCTGCTACAGGGATGAATCAGTCTTTTGGGGTTCACTTCCTAATTGTCCATTCCTGCATTTTCTCATGTCCATGACCTTAAAGAAAACAGATGGTCACCTTCATTTCTTATTCTATAATTCAGCAAAGTCCTTCTTCAGGTTGTTTCTGATCAGCCGCCATGGAACAGTAATGGAGAAGTGCGCTCCATCCCTATCTAAGCTTTTTGAAGGAGTAACCTTTAAGAGGAAAGTCCAGCAAATTACAGAAAATGATTCCAACTGAAAATTGAAAATAACTTTGATTCAGCCAGTCACACAAACAAGACAGCCCCAAAGTCTGGTTTCGAATTGGGCCATGGCTACTTCCACACAGGAATCTCCCCCACCCACCATCCTCACTCCAAGCAGCAAGTTGCCCCACAGACTTTGGTAATATCCATAGGATATCATGCCTAATCCAGGCATGATTCATGCAACTCTCACACTTCTCAGCAATAAAAAATTCAAATTTTCTTCTTTATCTTGGCCCATTCTGCCATGCTACTTGACTCTGCTCTGTGTGTGGCTTTGTGGCTCTGTGTGAAAGCAGCCTTAACTAAGGCAAGTTCCTATCACAGTTGGTTCTCCTCTAATCATTGGAACATTTGTTTCAAAGTAAAGTATTAGTGCAAAAGTGAGAGTACCACTTACATTAGTGATACATATGACAATAGAGAAGCATGATTATAACTTAATTTTTCTTGCTCAGGGAGAAGGGAAAATTTAGGGGAAAAAATTGGAAAAGAAATGCTAACTCTAAGCATCTTATATATCCAGAGAATGGGGACTCCTATTTTAACACTAAACAAAACTTCCTTTACGCAAACAGTTTTGTCTTTGAACATGAGTAGATTTAGATATTCCAGTTAACTGTCATTTGTTTACCATAACTGGTTGTACAGTTATAGTACAGTATGGTACAGTTACAGCACATCAACCCTAACCCTAACCCGTCACAGATAACTAATCACAAAATGCCATGTAGATAAAGATGTTTTACATGCTTTGTACAAGTCCATTACTAAGAACATAGTACATATATCCTCAATGAGCTTATTCCACTGAATTAGAACTATTAGTACAGAAGCAGCCCATGACTAAATTGAACATACCTAAATAATGAAGTGGAGAGAAGTGCAAGGACCCTAACAGGGGCAGTCCTTTAACATACTGTGATACAGTATGGGGAACTTCTGTACACTGTTGATTAGATGCATGAGGATACATGGGGCAGATTTAAAAATGCAGGACTGATTTTTCTTATTATCTGTTCTACTACTCCTATGGCTCTTTTAGTGTTTGGTCATTAATGGGTTTGTGTCACGCTAGCAGCATGACAAAAATTTGCCTCTAAAAGTGATAAGGGTTACATAAAATCACCAGAGGGTGGGGCGGGGGGAAGCAGTTGGCAAACTTTTATGCTGGTAGGGCTTGGTGAAAATGAATTCCACATGCCTCCCCGCAAGACAGTTCTCAGGCTGTTAAATACAGCTGAAAGCAGGGGTGCCTTGCTTTTAATTTAGTGCTTCCATTGTTCCTAGCCAGGTGTAGAAGTAAAGATAATAATTTTGAGCAACATTACAAAGATTCCTATTGCTTATATTTGTCATTACAATAGTATGCCTTAAAAAGCAAGACATAGGATCCATGCTGTCAGTAATGGTGTCATGTGAAGGGCATTAAGAGGAAACTGACAGTCATCTAACTTAGTCTGAAGAGTCATTAGCTTATCTTAAAATGTACTTTGTGCATCTCATATAAACTATGATGTAACACAAAGGTAGTGCATCACCCGATATATCACATAATTGATCAGACTTTAATTACATATCATCTATATTACACATTGGGAAGGAGTCATAGATACACATGGCAAGGTTGCACTAAGCAATTCTTTTTCCAAATAATTACTATGTGTCCTTTCCTGCCTCATAACAGAAGACATTTGTATCATTTATTTGATAACGGTTGAGGAATTGTGGTAATTAGTTCCCAACAACCTAGAATATTGATGGCACCATAAAGACAAGAAAACTCAAAGCTAGCAGATCTCAGACTTCTCTCCAACCTAACACGTGGCATGTTGCATAGATGACTGATGATTATGTGCCCTGACATTGGCAAGATGTAGCACATCAACCATAAATCTTTGCACAGCAACTCTTCTCACAGCCACAAACATATTCATTAAGCATACTTTCAGTTATCTTTGAAATACCTGTAACAAAGGTGGGTTGCTAATAGTGTATGGAGATGAGCTAAAATCTGGGAGTTTGTGAAACTTTGAGTTATTTAAAAATTGTTTTTATTCTAAGTTTTAGATTATCTGATGATAGCTATAACCCTGAATAATACCAATATTCAGACTGAATAATACCAAACCAATGGCTCCAACCCAGACGATATTGTATCAGAGCACATGGGACCTTTTAAGTCTAAGAAGATGCTGTTAAAATAAATTATGGTAACCTGTTCCAGGTCAGTTAGCCATTTCTCTTTTAATTTGGTGCATACTGGCCTGGACAAATTATGTTGATTCCAAGGAACCAATCTGATATTTTTAGGAACCAGTTCTTAATATTTAAATTGTTACACAAGCACCTACATTGGCTATGTGGATCATGAAAATGTTGGTTTCAAAATGAACCATGTGACAAAACATCTGATTGTTTTGATGTGTAACCTATACTCTAGGCAAGAGGTTACTATCAGGACAAAATATCAAGAAACAGTTGGCAAAGTTATCTATGTCTGTTCAATCTGTTTGCTGAACATATGGTAAAGAAAGCTGAACTAGATTTAGATCAAGACAGAGTGAAAATTAGTGGAAAGACCATTAGCAATCCGAGATATGCAGATGACACCATACTACTTGCAAAAATCATTAACAACTTGAAATGACTATGGACAAATATTAGTGCCAATGAGGGATTACAGCTGAACCTCAAGAAGACAAAGGTACTAAATACTGGGGAACTACTTTACTTTAAGGCTATTGATGAAGAAAATGAAATTGTTCAAGAGTTTCTGTTCCTTGGCTCCACCATCAACCAAAAGGGGGACTGCAAACAAGAGATCAGAAGACTGAGATTGGGAAGGGCAGTCATAAAGGAGCCTTAAGTGTAAGGATGTGTCAACTGATGAACAAGAAGATAATTCATGCCACTGTATTCTCTCTTAGTGTGTATGGATATGAAAGCTGAGCAATGAAGAAAGCTGATGGCAAAATAGATTAATTTGAAATGTAGTGTTGAAGGGTCCCCTGGACTGCAAGGCAAACAAACTGGTCAGTCCTCGAGGAGATCAGCCCTGACTGCTCCTTAGAAGGCCAGATCCTGAAGATGAAACTCAAATTCTTTGGCCACCTCATGAGAAGGAAGGACTCCCTGGAAAAGAGCTTAATGCTGGGAGGGCAAAAGAAGAGGGGACAGCAGAGTTTCTGGCTCTCATGACTTACTTCCCCACCTAATTGCCTAAAAAGACATGATACCACTTCTGGGGTTCCTTGAAGCTGGGAAAATATTTCAGGAATTCCTCCCTGGTCAAAAGGTTGAAAAAGGCTGCCCTTAGCAAAGGAAAAACATGATTAAACCATTTTTGCCTTTTTGAGAGCTCCTAAAGAAGGAAGCTAACATATGGCTAGTTGGAGATTCCTACAGACAAGCATTAAAAAAAGACCTTTTTTCTGTTTATTTTTTCTAGCACACAGATTACTAGTAGTGACCAGCAGTGTTGCCTGATTTTAATGTGTCCTCTCTCTAAGACTTGCTTGGTTATCTAAAATACATCAGTAAAAGTTTGGAATTTTCTAAGTAATTCCTAAGCAGCACTTTCTACCAAGATACATTCCTTTAAACACCTGTGAATCTTATTCTTTTTATGCAAAGGTAAGAATGACACCTCCCCAATTCTTAAAATAGCATAAGAGTTGTAGCACATTGCCGTAAATGAGCCTAGCTAACCAGGATAAAGTGTTCAGTACTGTCTACCTCCGGCTTTACGATGTAAGCTGATAACTTGCAGAGGTCAAGTAACATTCCCAGCCCCAGCCCATACTGTTAATGTATTACTGCAAGCACGGGTTAATTATTGAGTGATCTTTTCTCTGAAACATCCAGGACTGCTTTCTGTTAGAGATAGGATTCCAGACTAGATGAATCATTGTTTGACTGTAGAAATGCTTATGTGTGGTCATCTTCCAAAATGGGCATATCCACAGTCTGGCACAAGGTGGCATTTGGCTTGCCATATGCAAGACACTTAAGTAACAGGAAACTTGGGTGTTGAGCAGAGCCAACTTTAATCATGTTGCTAGAAAGGCAGGTTTTGCTAGTGCATTTTCCAACATCCAAAAACAAATATACTGTTCATAGTCCAAAGAATTACCTATCACAACTGTTTAAATGAATAGAAATGTGATATGTAGAATTATAATTCACATATACATAATAGTATATATGCTAAGGCAAAACAGGAGTACATTTCACAATGAATGGTATCATTGTAAAACTCCAGCATAAGTACAAAAGTTTTGATGGAATGAAACAAAAATAGTGCTTTATTCAGAGTGAAAGCCTACCGGACTCATCCTTATCCAGATTTGGCTTCGTGAATATAACCAGAGCTATGTGATACTTTGATGTCATCATACTCGTGACATGATCTTGGTATACTGGGTCATTTTTTCTTTAAATGTATTAAAGCATTTTCAAGAAGACAATAGTAAAATAAAGTTGAAAAACAGAAGGTTAAGTGGGTCTCCTGAAGAACATTTTACGTCCATCTTATCTTAAGCTCACATAAAACCTTTGTGCACAACAATGGCTCCTTTCATATATATCTCTGTCGTTGGATATAAACTGATATATTATGGTAAAAAGTTAGGCCACAAATTTCACTTCAAGAAAACACATGAACCTATACTTTTTTTCAAAGCTTTTGGCAGTGGTCTGAAAACTGAGCATCCTCTGGGTACAAGCAGATCACTATGAGAGGTGATAAATTGAATTTTAGATACCTCTAGCTTTCATTGAGGCATTGGCCCCAAGACCTATTTAAAGAGCAAAAATTCAGGGGGCAATGTTATTGGTCTACAACATGCAATTTCCTCATAGGCATATCTTACTGCTTTCCTCCAAAACTCTTTTCTGCATTCAGGGGGAGTTGAGATATAGACAGGGGCTCAGAAAACTTAAGGGAATGTTGTTAACCAACCTGAGCAACTTAGAAGGATGGGTTAGAAATAATTTTTTTAAACAACACTTCAGAGGACTTATAAATAAGTCCACAAAATTGAGCTAGGGGCAAATAGTGGGGGATGTCTCTACAGACCTGAAATCTCAGGTCTGCAAAAGAATCTGAAAGCTAATATAGACATGACTGTATTATAAAGAAAATTGACCATCGAGAGAAGGTTTGCTGACCCTTCTAAGCCTTTATCTCTCAGGGAAGAGAAATAAGGGTGAAGGGAAAAGGGATAAATGAGAAACCACTGATAACATTCTTCATACTTTAAGAAACCCAAAAAGTGATGTCAGCATTCCACACCTTCCTGTCACACCCCCATAAATCATTTTTATGACTGGGGTCCTTCCCATTTCCACCCCCTCCAGGCCCATTATAGGCCATTTTGGGAACGTGGTGGGTGTGTTGACCTGACATGATATGGTCATATTAACTGCATTTTTAAATTAACTTCTTTAAAAATATTTTTAAAATAACAAACTCTAACCCAGTGGTTTCTTATGAATTGAGTAACAGAAATTTACAAATTGGAACCTGCAAGGAATTGCTGGGGGACATCCAATTTCCCTCTTCTCCCTAAAAGCACCCACAGCTTCCCCCCCTTTGCTTTCATTCTTATCTCCTTCCCACCCAACAGCCAACCTATGTTTACCTTCCTCAGCCTAGGAAAACTAAGGCCAAGTTGTATAGTGTTGGCCACTGGGTCAGGCTTACTTGTATGGCAAAGAATCCCCAAGGACTTGTGTACGGGGGGACACCTCACTTTCCCCAGTATCCCCACACACTATTTCCTTTTTACCTCCTCCCAGCAACCCTGTACCCTCTGCCTTATTCTCTTCATCTCAGTCATTCACCATTAACCTTTTTATTTCCCTCCCATTCTCAGCTACATTATTTTCTTCATTTACACCCCATCTTTCTCCACAGTGAGGGCATGACACCTCATCTCATTTTACTCTAGGGTTGTTAGTTCTGGGTTGGGGAATTCCTGGAGATTTTGGCAGTGGAGTTTGGGAAGGGGAGGGACATCGGTGGGGTATAATGTCATTGTGTCCACCTTCCAAAGTAGCCACCTGCTCCAGCAGAACTTATCTCTGATTCTTGGAGATCAGTTGTAGTCACAGGAGTTTTAATTGCTGCATCCCCTGGAAATTGGCAACTCTATTGTCTCTTCTCCTTTTCCTATTCCCAACAACCCTATATCAGCTAGACAGTTTCCATGACAGGCCGATTTGAACCTGAGTCTTCCAGGGTGGCTACTGTTGAACAGTAGCAAGCATCCCAGAAGCATGTAAGTCAGGTAGCAGCAGGCAGCCCAGTGGTTGCTTCCAAGCCCGGTCCAGTGAGTCATCCCTTGCAGGCCAAAACAGCAATGGAAAGGGGGTGCTCCAGGTTGCAGTGACTGCTAGTGGGGCTCCTGGGTTATGCAGCTGCCGAAATACAGAAAACTGACTTGTTCTAGGTTAGACAATTAGTGCATCTAGCTCAGTGTCATCTACACTGGCAGCAGTGGCTTTCCAGACAGAGATCTTTCCCAACCCATTCTATCCAAATGGAGATGCTGAGACTGAAGAGATGATCCAAAGCATGAACTGAGCCTGTCTCAATCAGACGACTTTAAAAATTAAGTCAAATTTAAAATAATGCAAGAAGCATCTTGCCTATCCTCCAAAACATGGTGAGAATATGAAGCCTATCCTAGTCAAATGTATACAAATGAACATATTATTGAAAAATGGTTTCTTGCACACACAGAGCTTAAAACAATGAAGATCATTGTGCTATGGTGGCAGCTGCTGCTAAAGCAATGCTTAAACAATGTGCACAATCAGAGGTGCAGCTTAGCAAAATGCCACTTGGCCCAACATTCTAAAAACATATGGTTAGGAAAGGGGTCAGAGGGCACCCTGGTGGGAACCCTTGAAAATCATGGTACCCATATTTAGCTCTTGCAAGAATGCTCAAAATACCATTCATACAATGAGAATCTGGGGCTTTCTGGCGAATCAACAGAATAAGTTTACCTAATCATATTTTATCTGTCCATGTCCCCAGGTAGCTTGGGATAGCATACCTGGTGTTCTTTCAGCAAGTTTTATCTTTGTAACAACCTCTGAGGTAGTTGAATCCAACAAAAAATGACAAGCATCAGTTTAACCAGTGAGCTTCACCGTTGAGTTAAAAAATCAGCCTTCACTGTGTTCTGATATTTAGCTATGCCTGGGAGAAGCAGATTATTGCACTGCAAAGTACAGTCATGTATACTGTCCATCACTCTAGAGATTGTTTAAACCATGAATCTAGCATGAACCTGCACTATAACTAGGACTGGTCCAACCATCTGACAAACCTTTTAACTGTGTAGGGGTAACAGCAGACAATGTCTATTGTCTTCTTGACCAGCCTATGGGCTGCCAGAAGTATCTGGTTGGCCACCAAAAGAACAACTATATATTTTTATTATTATTACCAGGATGATAGGTGCTGTTAGGAAAGGTGCCATTTCTCTGCCTTAAGAGCTATGAAATCTTACTGACTACAATCTAGTTGTTTAAGATATGCAAGATTGGGGGAGGGACTAAAGAAGGCTGGACATTGGAAAGAACATGAAATGGAGATATTTAAAATTAAGTACTTTGATGGCACTAAATCACCTTCAAGCCCCTTATATGAAGCTCTGCTGGGTATGAGTCACTGGATAACCCTAGATAAGCCTCTGTCACTCATACCTTTCTGCATCTGCAATATGCAGGAAAACATTATTCACATAGTGTCAAAAACAAATGTTCCATGGCTGCAATTCCTGATATGCTGTCTGCCTCTGAAAACCATCCATAGCAGGACCTGATATTTAAATGCCAACCTGGCTGGTTTAAGCCCAATACAGAAGAGATAAAGGAACACACTGGCTTGTCAGTATTCCCTACTAGGCCTTAAAGCAGATGAAGAAGGTATTTGGGGGAGTTACTTTTCAAGAAATAATGAAGACACAAATTCTTTTCTAGTACTTGTGTCCCCAATGAAGCCACCATGAAACTGCCTTTTAGTCCCAAATTATACTTTAGATGTAATAATCACAGAGTTTCTTCGTGTTGTTTGGCCATTAGTTTACAGAGTTAAAGAATACTGAGAGGAAAGAAGGGGGAGAGGGAATGAGGGGAAATAAATATGTCTCTCTCTCACACACAAATGTTTAAATCAGTCAGTCAGTAACCTTTTATTGGCATAAAATGTATAAGACATATAAAAAATGTTTAAATAAATTCCAGCTTCATTCACAATAGGAAAAAGCTGGGTGTGAAGATGGAATTTTTAGAAGTGTAAAGAGCACTTGCAGGAAGACCAAATTTGGACCAGTGGCTAGTGAGAAGAGGACTTCTCTTGATTTCCAGCACAACCACGACTCTATGTGCTACCTTCCACCTTGTGGAATGGCCTACCTGGAAAGATGAAGAAAGCTCCCACACCCTCATCATTCTGCAGACTGTACGAAGCAAATTCTTTTTCAATAGGGTTTTTTTAAATACAGAGATTAGAACCGCAGTATAATAGAACAATCCAGAAGGGCACTTTTATAAGGAAAAGGCACTATAATCTATTGCAATGTTTACTGTATGTATCACCTTGCTTTCCCCATGCCTACCTTTATAAGCCACTCTCGGACTTTGTCATGGACCATCTTTATTTATTTGATTTTTACACCGCCCTTCCCTTCTGGGCTCAGGCCTGTTTACAACATGCAGAATAAAATCACAATCACAACACAAAACATTAGTGACAGTTATAAAATTCTAAAAACTGCTATAATTAAAATTCTACATAATATTTAGTCATTCAATTCTTGGTGGTAGTTTGTATTCACATTAGGAGTTTGACGTTATTCACAGTGGGGGAGGGGCAGAGTGCCAATCAGATGTTTTAAGGCAACTGATATTATTCATTTGCCTCTCAGGAATAGCTGAGTGTGTGTAGGGAGGCAAGGACCTTTGATGTCACACAAGCTTCAACCATAGGCCTGGTAGAACAATTCCATCTTGCAGGCTCTCCAGAACTGTTTCAGGTCCCACAGGGTCCCAATCTTACCCAGGAGGTTGTTCCGCCAGGCTGGGGCCAGGGCTGAAATAGCCCTGGTTCTGGTTGAGGTTGTCTTTACCTCCTGGGGCCAGGGATCTTCAGCAGATTTTGAGCTTGAGTGGAGGCTCCTCTGAGAGGTACAGGGGAGGAGGCAGTCATAGAATCATAGAGTGGGAAGGGGCCATACAGGCCATCTAGTCCAACCCCCTGCTCAACGCAGGATCAGCCCAAAGCATCCTAAAGCATCCAAAGTATCCCAGAAAAATGTGCATCCAACCTTTGCTTGAAGACTGCCAGTGATGGGGAGCTCACCACCTCCTTAGGCAGCCTATTCCACTGCTGAACTACTCTGACTGTGAATTTTTTTTCCCTGATATCTAGACTATATCGTTGTACTTGTAGTTTAAACCCATTATTGCATGTCCTTTCCTCTGCAGCCAATGGAAACAGCATCCTGCCCTCCTCCAAGTGACAACCTTTCAAATATTTAAAGAGGGCTATCATGTCTCCTCTCCTGTAGGTCCCACATCATTTAGGGCTTTGAAGATAAGTACCAATACCTTGAACCTTATTTGGTCCTCAACTTGGAGCCAGTGCAGCTGGGAAAGCACTGGTTGAATGTGCTCACTCCATCCTGTTCTGGTGAGGACTTGGGCCACTGCCTTCTGCATAGTTGGAGCTTCCAGATCAGATACAAGGGTAGCTGCAGTCATCCGGCCTGGAGGGGACCGTTGCATGGATTACAGTGACTAGGTTAGGTATTGACAGATAGTTGTCATGCCTAATGTAGGCGGTAGAATGCCTGGCGGGCAGTGTTCGTGACCTTAGACAGTTGGCCGAGACAGTTTTGAGCTTGCATTGTTTTCTAATTCTGTAATCGCAGTCCTACTGCATTGTTTAAAAACAAATCAATTTGTCTGTTTTATACTGTCTAATTGACTTCTTAAAAATATATTCTGCAATTTGCCTTGAGACTCAGTGAGGCAGGTAACAGAATAATATTTCATCCACAGAGGAAATCCTATAAAGGAACTCATAAACCACCCAGATCCATAGGGAAGGGCGGTGTGTGTGTGTGTGTGTGTATGTATATATATGTGTGTGTGTGTGCGCGTGTACGTGTGTGTATGTATACACACACATACACATATATATACATATAGATATATACACATACATACACACACACACATATATATATATTAATGATAGCTAGCTAGCTAGGTGGTGGTAAAGATGTGTGCCAGGAAAATGGCTTTTAGTTTGTCCCAAATACACTTGCTCTCACATCTGCAATGCAGTAAGTATTCTGTAGAATTTTCTCTAATTTCATAAAGGATCAAGGCCCACAACTGGGTTGTGCCCCAGCTGAAGGTGGTCAGACCAAAGACTACAACATTTTATTAGAAGAGATTAAAGCTCAAAAAAGAATGTGACCAGATGCAGGTCCTGTAATCATATAGAAGTGGATGTGGCCTTTCCATCCTGGCACAACAAATTGCACTTCCCAACTATCCATTTCCTAAGACAACTATTAAAAATCGAGGACCCTTTTGCACCTGGTCACCCTAAAGAGAGGTACTGTAAAGAAAAAATGAAGTTCATGATAACTAATATAAAGACTAATAAACAAGACTAAAGTTGTAACTTGAAGGAGAAGCATGTTTTCCTTCCCTCCTTGATAAATGTTTAAATGGTCATTGTTATATATTCCAATTTTTAGAAACATTAAGTTGCACATATGAGGAATATGGGTGAAAAGTCATTAAAATATTTCCATAAATTTGAGACTAAATTACAATTATATTTTAATTTGCAGAAAACTTCAAAATAATACCATTGGTTAGATCTGGGAAAACCAGGTTTGAATCCTCATTCCACCATGGAAGCTTGCTGGGTGCTCTTGGGCCAATCACACTCTGCCAAAACTACCTCACAGGGGTGTTGTGAAGGAGGGGAGGAGGGGAGCCAATTTGTGCTCCAAGTGGGGAGAAAGATGAAATACACATCAAGTAAATAAAATGTCTAGATTTATATTATCTGAAACAAACAGGAGCCAGAGCCTAGGTGGCAGTTAGGCTATGACCTGAAAGTCCCCAGATTAAATCCCTGCTGTGCCATGAAAGCTCACTGGGTGACGTTGGGCTGGTAGGGTTACTGGGAGAATAAAACTGAGTAAGCAAAAAATAAAGTTGTAAACTATACTGAATCCCCTCGGGACGAAAAGCTAGGTGAAAGAAATAAGGAAACCTGAGTTGATTTCCCCCCCCCCCCCTCTTCCCCAAAAGGAAGAACTGTACTAGAAAAACAGCCGTACTCGGGACACAGTTCCGGGGCACAGAGGGTTTTCCCACGCCTTCCAGGTTTACCGTAGAAAGCGCAATGCCAGTGAAAACCCCAAACGAAGCCTTCGAAACTAAAGCCAGATAGGGAGGGAGGGAGGAGGGGAAGAGGGGCGAGAAGCAAAGCAGGTATCCCGAGCAACTGTTCAGCGCCACCGGGGGACTCCGCCCCTTACCTGGGATCGCCAGATTGGAAAGAGGCAGAGCGCGGAGCGCAGGCGGCAAGTTGCCCATCCACTCGGCGTTGCTGCCTTCCCCGGCCATCGCCGCCGCCTCTCGCCACCTTGGAGCCGCGACTTCACGCTGGCCGCCGCTAGCCCTCCTAGTGGCTCGGCGGCTCCTCGGGGTCAGGGGCGGGGGGCAGCCGCGAGCGCCTCAGGGCGCCCCTTCCCGGCCATGCTCTGGTAGACCAGGGCGCCCGTGCCCGCCACTGCCCTGCTACCCGCTCCGCGAACGACCCAGCTGAGCCCGCCTCCGCCGGCCCCCTGCCCTCGCGCAGTCTGGCGCGCAAGCAGCCTCCCTCCAGCAAAATTGCCCCGCCGGACGCGCCTCCCTCGCCTTTTATGTAACAAGGACCGGCGCGCACCTGCAAGCCAAGGGCGCGCCCCGCCTTCGCACTCGGCAACCGCGGGGACCTCTCTGACTGGGGCCGAGGGCGGAGCAGGCAGCGCTCGGCACGAGCTCGGGGATTGGCCGCAGACGGGTAGGGCGCGTCCCCCGGGCCTCGGGCAGGGAGCCTGTCCCTCGCATTGCCGGCCAGTCCTCGGAGGCCGATTGGTGGGACTGGGAGGCCGTTTCCTTCCTGCAATTTCAACTGCTTCACCCGCCAAAGCGGCTTCTTGACGCTTTCAGGGGTTGAACCGGTGAAATGGAAAGGAGAAGTGGGGGGAGAGGCTGGTTGGGGGAAGCAGCAGTGGCAGAAGCCATGAGCCCTGTAGAAGAGGAAAGGGCACCTCTCCATTGTTTGGAGGCCTTTTCCTTGGGGGCACAGCTGCTGCATTTATTTTGTCTCCCCAGTCTTTTGTTCCCTGCACACAAACAAAATCATAAGAGTCCAAAGGATTGTATTCTTGTGGAACCCTTAAATCCGAGGAACCGGTGGAGGAACAGCATCAGGATATTTCCTACATACAGATGTTTTGTTTTGTTTTTTAAAACCCTTGTTTGAGAGGTTTTGTTTTGCACACACAGACACACAACTAACTTCTTGTCATACCAGACTGCTGTTTGATATAGTCTGTTTCTTCAGTATTTTCAGTTTTTCTGGTTTGGTAATATAATCTGTTATATAGCTAGTGGTGGTGACAGCATTCTAGTAGAACTATTCAAAATCTTAAAGAACGATGCAGTAAAAGTGCTACACTCAATATGCCAGCAAATTTGGAAAACTCAGCAATGGCCACAGGATTGGAAAAGGTCAGTTTACATTCCAATCCCAAAGAAGGGCAATGCCAAAGAATGTTCAAACTACCGCACCATTGCACTCATTTCTCATGCTAGCAAAGTTATGCTCAAAATCCTACAAGCTAGGCTCCAGCAATATGTGGACCGAGAACTTCCAGAAGTACAGGCAGGATTTCGAAGAGGTAGAGGAACTAGAGATCAAATTGCCAACATACGCTGGATCATGGAAAAAGCTAGGGAGTTCCAGAAGAACATCTACTTCTGCTTCATTGACTATGCTAAAGCCTTTGATTGTGTGGAGCACAACAAATTGTGGCAAGTTCTTAAAGAGATGGGAATACCAGAGCATCTTATTTGTCTCTTGAGAAATTTATATGCAGGTCAAGAAGCAACAGTGAGAACTGAACATGGAATCACGGATTGGTTCAAAATTGAGAAAGGAGTTCGGCAAGGCTGTATACTGTCGCCTTGCCTATTTAACTTGTATGCGGAGCACATCATGAGAAAGGCGGGATTAGAGGAGTCACCTCTAATTAGAGGGTGTAGGAAGACAACTATCTCCAGTCCAGGTAGACTTAGTGGTGACTGTAATAGCTCTTTAAAACAAATAGGATTTCAGTTTGTTGTAATGGAACTTAGTCTAACTTGAGATGAACTAGTACCCATATTTTTAGTTCCATATCAGATATTTCTAGTCACCCTACCAAATGGCTCAGATATTAAAAAGTTCATACACACATATACGTATACATAGAAATAATTATCTTTTGTTTTCCCTTAGGCCCTCAAATTCTGTGCATAAGCTTTTTATCCCCTATAGGTACTTATGATTTCTATTTTAAATAAAACTTTAATAGATAATGTATTTTCAAGTCTTGACTTTGAAAAAAAAACTCAGGAATGGTGCCATGAACATGACATTGCAGGGTGTGACATGGACCCGACCTCTTGAATGGTATTTGTCCATGCATTGTTATGAAGCCATTGCTATGTGAACCTTATAGAAGCATTCAAAAATGCAAAGCTTTTATATGTGATCTATATTGTATTCTGAGGTGCCCATAAAATTCTCCAGATGGATATATTTAATCATAGAATGTATTTGATGCTTTCAAAATCTCTTGTATTCCTAATTTAGTAACCTGACCACAGAGGACCATTTTTGAATAAGCAACAGGGATGCTGTTTTGGAAGGAAGCCCCGTCTCTGCAGACTAAAGATTCTCATGCTTTGCCAAAACATCTGAGGGTATTGCTTTCACTTGGACATGGGATGATTGTTATGCTCACTGTACAGACATAGAATGATGCCTGCTTCAGAACTAAATTCCATTGAAATGAAATCTACAGCACTGCTGGGTTATGAATGTATTAACATAATCAATTTTGCCACTATATAGAAAGATCTATTAGAATTGAACGAAAAAAGCACTGCTCACTGTAGATAGCATGACTCCTACTTTTTAAAAATCACTTCAAAATGGTGTCAGTGAACTGGTGGTGGCTACAAATATGCTGTTCTGTCCAGTGTTACCTGAAGAGGAGACACTTCTTGTTTCTCCAGCAAGAAGGAACTCTGGATGGTCCTAGTTTGTCTTCTAACAACAGCAACTGACTAGCAGAAGTCGTGTTCTTCTAGACTGATCCCAACTGTAGCACAGTTAGGGTGTCAAGCCACCCTCATTCTTGAAAAGAGATAATGTGCTATCTATAAAACAGAATTTTTGGTCTTGTGGAATATTTGGAACCAAAATATCTGAAGGATTGTGTTAGCCTATAGATGTTTGCTTGGGGATTAAGATCACAGGGAAAGGCCCTTCTACCTGATCCACCAATCAAGGTAGGACTGGTCATGAATGTATATCTTCTTACGTAGGATGGCAACTAGAAAATGGTTGCAAACTGCACTGCAGATTTAGGCTCATTTGAGAATGGACCCGTGCTTTGCAAAATGCTCAGAACCGTCTCTGGAGTCGGCATGTCTGACAATTCTAGAGTAGTTTATGTGGAAACTGAGCCAACTATTTCCTGGCAGCTTTCAAAGCATGAGTAAGGAGATGTAACTTCAGAAGCAGCCCTCATTTAATCCTGTCAACAATCCTGTGGCTAGATTAGGGTGAGAGAAAGTGGTTCACTCACTGTTAGCCAATGAGCGTTAGGGCAGACAAGGGCTTGAAACCGGATCACTCACATCCATAGCACCATGTCATGACAAAAATGATGTGGCCACGTAACAGTTTCATTCTTTGAAAATAACACATGCCTGACTACAAAGGACAGCTGTGCTCAGGAATCGCTTGTGACATTTGATAGCTGTAGCGCCTCAGAATTTATCATTTACTTTTAGAAGCTGTACGGATGCGAGCCATGCTTGGTGCCTCTTATGCTGACTAGTTCAGTCATTCCGATACAAGCCTCCAATTTTAAATGTGAGCAAGTATCTTGAAGGGAGGCATATATATCTGGAACAGCTTCGCTGTATAATATAAAAAGCGAAGGCCTAGGTGGGCAGAGAATGTGCGGGGCCAGTCCAGTATTTGGACCAATCAGAAGATGTTTCGGACTGGCCCCGCCCTCCTGGACTTTGGACCAATAGGGACGTGACACAGCCCAAAGCCCCCAGCCCAGCCAGGGGCAATCTGGCAAGCTGCTGACAGGGACACAGTAAGTGGGCTGGGAGTGGTGGTCTCCTTTCCCCCTTAGGCCAGGAAGCCCTCATGCTACCATGCAGAAGAGCGTGAGGGCTTTCCAGCCCAACGCTTGCTGTTGCAGAGGTTCTTTTGCCTCTGTTTCATCTGCACAACAACCCTGTGTAGTAGGCCTCAAAACTGCAGAGAGTCACAGAGAGAAATATACATGGCTTAGCTGTTTCTTCCCTCCAGCAGTGAGGCTGGCCAGAGCAGTATTTTAAATGAGAAGGGACTTTTATGTCAGCCAACTGTTTGGCAGAAGGGCAACACTCCCTCCCCATCAAAAGGAAAGCACACCCATGCCCACAGACTCCTCTGCGTTGCTCTCAGAAATGCCTCAGAGAGCCAGTTTGGTGTAGTGGTTAGGAGTGCGGACTTCTAATCTGGCATGCCAGGTTCGATTCTGCGCTCCCCCACATGCAGCCAGCTGGGTGACCTTGGGCTCGCCACGGCACTGATAAAACTGTTCTGACCGGGCAGTGATATCAGGTCTCTCTCGGCCTCACCCACCCCACAGGGTGTCTGTTGTGGGGAGAGGAATGGGAAGGCGACTGTAAGCCGCTTTGAGCCTCCTTCGGGTAGGGAAAAGCGGCATATAAGAACCAACTCTTCTTCTTCTACCTCACCTCAGTCAGGAGCAGTCAGAGGCTCCTTCACAGCAGGCCTGAAGGGAGCCACCTGCCAGCTCCATCAGTGGTCTCAGGAAAAGTGAGGAAAGTTGTTAGACGTGACAGTTAGGCCTGTGCAGTAGGCCTCAAGTGTTTTAACTCACACTTGAGGCCTACTGTTCCTTTTCCACAACAACCCTGTTCCTTTTCCACAACAACCCTGTCTAAACTCCAAAGCAGTCCTTTCTGCCTGGGGAGCTGATCTTTATAGTCTGATGAGCTGCAATTCCAGGAGCTCTCCAGGCTCCACATGAAGGTTGGCCGCCTTTGGGTTAGAAATATTCCTGGAGGTTTGGAGGTGAGACTTCAAAATTGTACAATACCTCAGAGTTTGGCCTTCAAAGTAGCCATTTTTCCCTGCAGAGCTGATCATTATAATCTAGAGATGATGGTAGAGGCTTGCAGACTGCAGTTGGGGTGGAGTGGTGTGGGTGTGCCCCTCCTGTAAGCCCTTACTAGCAACTGTTTGTATTTTGGGGTGTAGAAAGACTAGCATCAGTCCTGCGAGTATGCTCCTCCTGCCAGCCCTTACTAGCAACTTTGGGGGTAACTAGGTGATCCACTTTTATTAGGCAACAACTTGGCCTTGCAGACCACAACAGGGACTGCAGTTGCCAGCAGTAGGCCACAGGCTTCAGAAGGGCAGACATCACCAGCCAAGCAACCAAGGGGTATCTGGGGCCACATGCATTCCTTTTGAAGGGATGCATGTGAGGAAAGAGAGTTTTCCCTTTCCCACTTAGGCCAGGAAGCCCTCACGCCACCTTGCAGCCTAACTTCCTGGAGATGAGTTGTACTTCCAGGGGATTCTCAGTCCCCACCTGGAGGCTACCATCCCTAAACTTCAGTGGGATACAATGCTGCACAGTCACCCATCCAAAGCAGCCATTTTTTCCTGGGGACCTGATCTTTATAGTCTGGAGGTGAGCAGCAATTCCAGGAGACCTCTAAGCCCCAGCTGGAGGTTGGCTGTTCCTGGTCTGAACATTTTATCAACAGTAAATAAATGTAGATAGAAGGAGCAGGGTGGACACCTGTGTATTGTGTACAGCAGGGGCACATTTTATGGTCTGTGGCCTAATTCACACAAGAAGGGAAATGAGGTTGAACACAGAACTGGGAGGAATTGGTTGCAACATAATCTCCCCCTAAGAAGAGTCTCCAATCTGATTTTCCCTTCACATATCTGAAGACATGGCTCTGGAAAGCTCATCTATAACCACTATGCCACAATTCCCAAAGGTCAGTCCTCTCCCACACTCAACGAACACCCATCTCTCCACACCTATGCCCTCCACAGCACCACAGCCTCCCACAGAACACACACATTCAACCCCATGTCCTTACAGACTGGACAACTCCTCCCCTTCCGCTTTCCACCACCCAGCTCTAGTGTCCGTTGTATTCCTGGATACAACGGGCTTTGCCCCTAGTATGTATATAATTCTGGATCACTTTGTTCTAATATGAGAGTGCTCTGGAGAGAAGCACAACAGTTTTGGAGGAGGTTGGCTACAAAGTGTCTTGCGATTAAAATCTGCTGCATATTACAATTAGTATTGTTGAGATGCATGGTTCCATTGTTTGGTTTTCTTTTAATCAGTTAGCAGAGATTATGGAGTTAGAAATGTGACACCTAAAGATTCTTGGAAAATACTTTCAGAATTTCTGTGAGCACCCATTTAAAGTTGAATCAAAAGTATATGTCAAGAGATTCGACTGAAGATGGCGCCGTAACAGCTGGGCTTCTGTCCGGCTCTTAAGCCATGCTGAGGGTCAGGAGCAACCACACCTGGCAGACCTGAGCAGATATGCAAATCTCACTCGCCGGTCGCCCCAGGAACCGGGAACGGCATCCTGAGGGTCCTACAGATCCGTGGAGAGGGAGGGAGACTAAGCTCTCCGGATCGCCGTGGCATGTGCTCAAGGTCATGATGGCGCCCTTGTCGTAAATAACTTTCTAAGCCTGAAAGGACCAGCTGACCCTACATTCTTCCCAGATCATCTTTTACCAGACTGACAGGAGCCGAAGTCTACAACAGTAAAGACTGTAAGTTTTCTGGCTTTTCCTTTCTTTCCCCACAAGCTCTCCCCCCCCCTCCTCAACCAATTTACAAGTGAATTCTTTCGTCGAGTGAGAGGCTCCCAGCTAATTATACCCACTAACCAAACAGAGAGAGAGCTTAAGAAAAGAGAGACTTTAAAGTTTTGCTGGAGAGAGTTCAGTGGGGGAAGCTGACTTGATACGGAGATCGACAAACTGATAATTTTGGATCGCTCGTGCTCCCGCGAGACCTCATGAGACTTTCTGTTTATAGTTTGTGACTGCCTAGAACTACGGAAAAATTAACTAAGGCACAGCTTTTCCATTTGTTATGCGAAGAGAACTCAAAGATACTGAAAGCAGTCAATAAGGTGGAAAAGGAAATCCGAAAGACTAAGAAAAAGCTTTTAGACAGAATCGACGGTCTGGAAAAAATAGCTGATGAAAACACAACTCAGCCAACAATACTTCAAACGAGAATTCAATGTCTGGAAGTTAATCAACAGGAGGGGGAGAGAGCTAGGGACGTAAAAATCCAAAGCACCTTGGAAGAACTTGGGAAAACAGATTTAAGGAAGGAAAGCACCGAAAACCTGGAAGTCTATTTAGAGCAGGAAGTGATTTGGATCAACAAAATAAAAAGAGTCTATTCAAAGGCGACAGCACGCAGGAAGCTATCAGGAGATATCTCTGTGCGACCAGAGGAAGAGATCCAGATTGATAAAGTATACAGAGCCTACTTAAAGGCGACTGCAAGCAAGAATCAAGCAAGAGACTACTTTGGCCCTGACAGAAGGACAACTAGAAATACTCTACTATGGAAAAAAACACAATTTCATTTTCTGCGACCACCTGAAGTATGTGATGAACAGTGGAGCATTCTTCTGGTTTCCTGTGGGGAAGACAGCAGCAGTAACTTTTAGGACAGGACCAATATATGAAGGGAACTGACTTTATATCATCTAAGACAATAATAGAATATATTCTTATAATAGATTATACTCTCATATGTATCAACAATTACTCTGCTAAGAAAAATGGTAATAACTTCTAGGTCAGGATCAATATGTGACGGGAACTGAATATGTATGCCAATATGTATGCTAAAAGAGGATGGCAAACTATACTTCATATGTATTAACAAGACAGCAGCAGTAACTCTTAGGTCAGGGCCAATTTATGAAGGGGACTGACCTTATATCACTTAAGATAATAATAGAATATATTCTTATGTATTAACAATCATTTTGATAAGAAAGATGGTAAAAACCTCTAGATTAGGATTAATATGTGATGGGAACTGAATATGTATGTTAAAAGAGGATGGCAAACCATATCAGCTGGTCGCTTTTTCTCTTTACTTTTCTGTAAATGCTTCATATAATAATCTTTAAACAGCCCCGTGGTGCGGAGCGCCACGGACTGAATAAAGGAGTAAGGGCTGTGTGGGAAGAGTTAGGGCGGGCCTGTCCGGGATAAAAACTCGGAGGGGCCAATCAGGAGCCGCTTCGCAGCTCCTGATTGGCCCCTCCGAGTGTCCATCCCGCCCCAAGCAGCCAATGGGGAGCACCCATTGGCTGCTTCAGCCGCCCAGGGAATCTGCCCGGCTGCTCCAGACAGCCACGGGTGAGGGGCAAGCTGCGCTGCCTTCTCCCGGCCGCTCCGCCAGCCGGGAGAAGGCTCGGGAGAGTCTCGGGTGGGGGGTGGGCCGGGCAGCCTTCTCCCGGCCGGCGGAGCGGCCTCGCAGCATTGTGGACGCTGCGAGGCCGCTGCGCCGGCCGGGAGAAGGCTCCAGAGAGCCTCGGGTGGGGGTTGGGCCGGCCAGCCTTCTCCCGGGCAGCGGAGCGGGCTCGCAGCATCTACGACGCAGCAAGGCAGCTCTGCCAGCCGGGAGAAGGCTCGAGAGAGCCTCGGGTGGGAGGTGGGCCATGCCGCCTTCTGCCAGAGAGCCACGGGTGGTGAGAAGGCTCCAGAGAGCCACGGGTGGGGGGTAGGCCTTCTCCCAGGCCATCTAGCGCCCATTTCATTTGCATGTGAAATGGGCTTTAAATCTAGTAAATTATAAAATTATATAAAAAAGTATATGTCAAGTTACACATGGCGAAGACGAAGAAAAGGGGTGAAAAGCACCCCCCCTCCCTACTGTTTCTGTCCACAGACCAGGAGAGAAGGAAAATGGGTGCTCTCGAAGAAGAAGAAGGAGGAGGAGGGGAGGAGGAGGAGGAGGGGAGGAGGAGGAGGAGGAGGAGGAGGAGGAGTTGGTTCTTATATACTGCTTTTCCCTACCCGAAGGAGGCTCAAAGCGGCTTACAGTCGCCTTCCCATTCCTCTCCCCACAACAGACACCCTGTGGGGTGGGTGAGGCTGAGAAAGCCCTGATATCACTGCCCAGTCAGAACAATTTTATCAGTGCCGTGGCGAGCCCAAGGTCACCCAACTGGCTGCATGTGGGGGAGTGCAGAATTGAACCTGGCATGCCAGATTAGAAGTCCACACTCCTAACCACTACACCAAACTGTTGAGTTAAACTTACAGTCCTGAAAGAACACAAGCTTTTAAAGGTAAATTTCTGCCATATACATCTGACTACAAAGTGTTAACTGTTAGTATTGTTGAAGGAGAATCAACCACAGCAAACATTTCTGTGAGCTGCACAGGAGTCAGTGATCCGACACATGTCAACCGTATTGTGTAGTTATGACTACACACTTTTTCTGTGAATCAAAGAGAAGCATCACAAGTGCAGATAGGCACTTTGTAGGATGACAGGTGTTGATCAGATGAAATATTACCCACAATATATCAAAAGAATTCCATTTCTTGTGACATGTGATTCAAGTTCTACTGAGTCAGCCTGTTTGTATCTTCCCTACTTCCTCCTTCTGTGCTATTTGCCACAATACTATTGTAAAATGAGTTTTTTGAAATTCATCTATATATATATATTCTGGTTTCTGAATGTGAAAATAAGAGGTGGGGTTTGAGCATGTCATCAAATGCACTCTGTCTATCTCTCTGTGTTTCCACATTGGTTTTCCCCACATTTCTTTATCCCCTGATTTCTGCATATATTTTTGGGCTTTTTGTTTTTGCTTCAACCCCCCCCCCTGGATTCTGTTGAGACCACTTTTACCTCAATCATTTTTCTGATGGCCAGCTTGAGGTAACCTTTTTCCTCATGCTTAATGTATCAGTTTTCTGTCCTTCCCATTCCCACCCACTCCAGCCTACTATTTGATGATTGGAGTGTCATCAGTGTCAAACGAATCCCTCCCCCTACCCCCATACTAAAGGTGATTGTTTTTGTTTTTAAAAAATCCTTTATATTGTTATATCGATTTATCATCGTGATTATAGGTTTAACAGGTTCTCTGAATTTCCAGCTTCCCTTTAAAAGAAAGTAAGTCTCTATCCCCTTCCTTTGTGGGCATGTTATCAAAATATTGACATAAATGTGCACGAAAGGAGAGTGCTGTGACTCCATTGAAGTGGGGTATCTGTTGTGGGGAGAGGAAGGGTAGGTGATTGTAGGCTACCTTGAGACTCCTTTGGGTAGTAAAAAGTGGGGTAGGAAACCCCGGTTCTTCTCTCTTTTTATTATTACGGATCCACTCCCAAGAAAATCAGGCATAAGCTGAGCAAGTAGAAAAGCCTTTGGGGATCTGATCTGGGAAAACTAATATGCTGCTCTGTAGGAACCCTTCTTCACTTCCACCTGTGCAAATATAATTAAAGCAATATAACTAAATGTAATAAGTCTCCAGTGTTTTCTCCTCCAAAGCAAACCAAGTACTATTCCTGGAACTGTAGCCAGTTAGTGAGGTAGAGCACATATAGCCATATTTCACATTGTTATAAGGAAGTCAAAGAACTATTTAGATTCACAAACCTTAAGTCTCCCTTAGTCACAGAATTATAAAAATGCTGCAAAGCTATGTTGTCGCTTTTTAACTGAATCCATGAGCAAGAGTTTCACCGTTAAGTGTGTCGAGGCAGTCTGATTACTGAAAGAGGTCATCCCTTACCAGCTAAAGTTAGTGGAGATTAGCTTAAATCCCATTTCTTTCTATGGGATTTAGCCCTGATTAACTTGTTCTGCTAGTCTCAATGGGATTTAATTCATGATAAATAAATGGGACTTGCTGTAGTTACTTGGGACCACTTGCTGTGAAGATGAAAATGCACTTTGCAACACCTCAGGGACTCTTTCATATTCCAAAGTGGTGTCCTAGCAATGAAAGAAGATTGTTTGTATCCTTAGCAAACCCTATCACTGAAAGGCCACTTCTGTCACAAGAAGCTCTGGACAAAATAGTGCCTGTCTCTCAACTCCATTTATAAGCTATGTTGCTGTACGATGGCTCTTTGCTCTTAGTCCTGTCGAGGTCAGCTAGAGGACAGCTCAGATGCCTGGAGCAGGAACAGGAGCAGGAGCAGGTGCAGGCTCGGTTAACCCACAGCAAATCCATAATTATGCAGGTCAGAAAGTCGGTACTTCTGTTCAGCCAGATGGGCCTTGTTCTATAATGTTCTAAGCGGCAGTACCAATGTTCTCAATAAATGCTGGAAGAAAAGCTGACAGGAATAAAACAAAAAAGCAAGAATCCAGCCACACCTTTAGGACAGAATGTGCGGCAGGGTATGAGCTTTCATGAGTCACTGCTCACTTCTTTGGGGATGTAACAGGCCTTGGAAAAGCATGCCTTCTACAAGACAATGCTTGCGTATTATCACTGTTCCTGGGCCAATGTTTGCACGCTCTTACTTTCCACCCTCCCCCTAAGTTTTCAGAAAATCGTTTCTATATAGTACATTCACTAATGTTTGATAAGGTAAATAGGGGAGGTTGTTTTATTGCTTTGCAGGGAACTATAAACGCTCTAAGAAGACACTGGCACACGACTTTGGCATTATAATTTGGCCACAGCCTTTATTAACAATTTTATGAGCATGGCATACATGGGAAGGGAATGCAGCCCTCTTGTGGTCAGCCGACCACAAGGCAGCCCCGGATCCAGCCTGCCCCCAACGGGTGACTATGGCAAATAGCCCACCTCAACCCGGATGCAATGGCAGGCTGAATAATGGGAGGAGGCACGGTGGATTAACCCTACTGGGCGTCCGCCTCTGTTGGGTTATCCTGCCTCCCGGAAATGCGGGCCTTCAATCAGGCTCAGCATCCACACAGTCCCTTAATGGGACCCCCAAACCTAGGGGAGGCCAGCGCGCAAGCTTAGCCACCCCATACTCAACCCTTCCCATGCTCCAATTCCGCCACAAAGCACATCAAAGGCCAATGCCTTCTGTGCTTCCGCCACTGCTCATCTATGTAGCCAACTCAAAATGCCATCCCGAATACCATGGAGCCAGATGTCCATGCCCCAATTTGATAGATGTACCCCGTCATTTTGATAAAGTGCCCACTGCCGATGGGAGATGTCACAATGCGTTATCACCAGGCCTCCAACGCCTTCGATTATACGAACAATGGCCTTGTTAACACGACGCCTTGCAAGATCTACTTTGTCGGGATTGACTGCCGCTCGCCAGGCACGACGTTCGAGGAGGGATGACCAGCAAAGTGCCATCCATGGAAGATGGAACCGGATGAAGTCCAGGTCTTGATGAATTTCTTGCTTCAAGATTCTTCCTGGAGTCTCTGGAATATCATTTTCACCGAGTTGTATAACCAGCATGTCCGGGGGACCATCACGTTGCACTGCTTTCATAAGTGTGCTCACAAATGACTTCCAACGCATCCCTCGGTAGCCTTTCCAAACAACTCGAACTCGACTTCCCAGTCCCAGGCAGTCATCCCATCCCGACGAGGAAGCGTAAATGGAGGCCCAGTACACAATGCTGTGCCCCAACACCCAAACGACAGGGGCAGGCGGCGACAAATCTGTAAAAAACAAAGTTCAAAGAAGAAGATCCCTTCTAATGTAATGTTTATAAGCAGATGACCGCCATCGTCCCAGGGTCTTGATATCATCCCTCGACACCCCCGACATGTCTGCTTGGGTTGCCGCACCAATGCGGAATGAGTGAATCCCATACTGTGACGCAGGAAGGCCAAGTTTTGATAGGACTAACCTCATCACTGCGACCAGCTGAAAACGGGATAAACATGTCCCGTCCACATGTATGAAAAGGGGACCTTCCATTGCTGGGCGCACCCGCAGATAGGCTCTAATGCTACGTACTGGACAGGGTGACCCTTCAGATCTAGCCTGCAAGAATACCCCAGTCCCTTTTCCCATTTGATCAGTTTTTGAACATCGCAGCCAGATATATAACCCTTCATCAGATAGACTTATATCTTGAAATAAAATTGCCTTGGAAGACACTGCTGCTTTTGATGTGGAAACAACCTCACTACACCGGAAGGCCCCAAAGAAGGTGACCGTAAAAACTGCAGCAAAAAGTAGAGACTCAAACTCCGAGTCACATATGACTGGAAGCTCCGTGACCATGTCACCTAAAACTTGCAGAGACAGTGGCCTCCTAGAGTCCGACCTTGGCGGTCCAGACCGTCTCCATCCTGCAATGGCCCTCCGGGCTAGGAACGAAGTTGCAGGATCCCACCAATTTTGAGCCTTACAGAAAAATGACAAAGCGGATAGCTGCACCCCCAAGGTTCTCGGAGCTGCTCCCTTAGCCTTCAGATGAACTAAGTATCGTAAAACGAAATCTTCCTTTGGTGGTAGAGGGATGAAACAACCCCAAGACTCAGTAAACGCGATGTATCCCTCGACTGCTTTTGAATAAGCCTGTCGAGTCGCGGGGGCCAATGAAGCAGTCACTGCCTGTCGAAGGGCTCGTTGCCAAGATTCCAGAGTTCCTCCGGGAACAGGTCCGGCGCCAGGTTCGCTGAGGGAGCCAGAGCCCGAAACCGTTGTTCCTGGAACCGAGACAACGCATCGGCCACTTCATTATTCACGCCTGGCACATGCCGGGCCGCAAAAGTTATATTATACAACAGGCAGGATCTCACAAGGGAGCGCACTATGCGCATAACTCTGGCAGAACGACTAGTTTGCCTATTGATGATGCGGACAACCGCTTGATTGTCGCTCCAAAAAAGCACCCTATGATTCCGGAAAAACTCGCTCCATAATGTCACTGCAACCAAAACCGGGAAAAGCTCCAGGAATGTAAGGTCCCGTAAGATATCGGAGTCATGCCAAGATGCCGGCCAACGCTCCGCGCACCATCTGTTATTATAGTAAACTCCGAACCCGAGACTCCCAGAGGCGTCAGAATGCACCTGTAACGAGTTTTCCGGAATGATGGGGGTCTGCCATATTGCAACACCGTTGAAGTGCTGCAGGAATTCCTTCCACACCCGTAAATCATCTTTTAATTGCCTGGTCAAACGGATGTGATGATGTGGTGCGGACACTCCCGACATGGATCTAGCCATGCGAGCACAAAAGGCCCTCCCTGGGGATACTGCTTTGCAAGCGAAATTCAAATGGCCCAACAAAGCCTGCATTTCTTTCAGCGTACACTTCTTCTTGCTAAGCGCATCATCCAGGAGCCCCTTCAACCTCTCTAACTTATCCGAAGGAAGAAGAGACAGCCCGGCCTCAGAGTCCAAAAGAATACCCAGGTAAGTAAGTCTAACTGTCGGCCCCTCCGTCTTTTCATCAGCCAAAGGTACACCTAACTCTTCAGCCAATACTTTGAATGCCAACAACCGATCAGCACATGCTGACGAATCAGGCGGACCCACTATCAAAAAGTCATCAAGATAGTGCGTAATGTGTGGGCAACCCGTTCTGTCCTTCAGGACCCATTCCAGGAAGGTGCTAAACGTCTCAAAGGCTGCGCAAGAAATGGAACAGCCCATTGGCATAGCCTTGTCAACATACCAGCAACCCCTGAAACAACATCCTAAAAGGCAGAAATCCGCCGGGTGAACTGGAAGCAAGCGAAAGGCAGACTTAATGTCGCATTTCGCTAATAATGCTCCCGTTCCACAAGCCCTAATTATCGAAATGGCATGGTCTAGAGATGCGTATTTTACCGAACAAAGATCCGGATCAATCGCATCGTTTACTGATGATCCCTTAGGATACGACAAGTGCTGAATAAGTCTATATTCACCAGGTGCCTTTTTAGGCACTACACCTAAAGGAGATACCCTCAAATTTTTTATTGGTGGAACATTATAAGGCCCAGCCATACGACCCACTGCACATTCCTTACCTATCTTCTCCGCCAGGACGTCAGGCAATTGGCCCGCAGACTTTAAATTCCCACAAGTGGTGGAAATTCTCTTCCCTGTAAAAGGAATTCTGAAGCCTTCTGAAAAACCTCTGGCAAGATAGGCAGCCGCCTCAATGTTCGGGTACGATGCCAGGAGCTCAAGTAATACAGGCAGACGTATGGGGGTAGCCGCCAGAGTAAGCAACTCCGGCGGGATCTCAGTTGGTGGCATCATCATTTTTTGATCCCGACCCTCCTCCTTTCTTCGAAGAGAGCCGGCCCCCTCGAAAGGGCGTCTTGTTGCCAGCTGACTTCTCGCATTCCTTCTTCGAATGGGCCCCACCGCAACTTTCACAAGAGTGATCAAACCGACACCTGCGCCTTTGGCATGTGCCCCTATTAAACTCCCAACATGTACCCCTGCTGTCTCTCCTGCCCACCTGTCTACGCCGATCATAATCTGTCTTCCGAACATGCGGGCCCACTTTAACAATCCAGGCATCATGGTCCTTTATGTCCCATCTTGCCTGGATGTTATTGGAAGCTCTTTCCCGAGCAAGCATATCGTATGACATTGCAGCTGTATCCCCGGAAAGAGACTTGGCCTCTAACACATTAGCAAGGTGACTTGCTAAGTGCCAGCCCCTCTCCGGGTAGGCACCCGTAATGAGGCGGGTGAACTCCGTGAACCCCCTCATCCAATTAGTAAATGATCTGTCAATATGACCGGAACCTTTCTTATCCTTCCTGGGGCCCGTTCGAGGAGCATCACCGTCAGGCGGAACCATATCGAAAACGTCGACATAGTACCCGTCCAGGGCACGCTCTCTTATCTTCCTAGGCAAATGAACACCCGGAGGGTGCTCCCCCGAAGGATACCCCAAAGGAGGCTTGGGTAATGGACCCACTCCCTCCTTTTCTCTATAATAAGTGTCAGCCGAGTCGCGACGGCTCATCAACCAAATTGGGATCCCTGGAACAAGAGAATTTTGCAGCCAATAAGAGCCATCACGCTGACCCTCAGAGGTTTCATCCTCCGTAGAGGATGACTCACCAGAGGTGTTAACCGCATGCCGAGCCCTGGAGCGTTTCTTCCCGCGGTTTTTTGCCGCCTTTTGCCCGTTAGCCTCTCGCTGCTCGGTTCCACCCCGTGGTGCGTCTCCGGAAGAGCCGACCGCACCTGAAACGCCCAGAATAACCTGCCCCGATGAGGAACCCTGGGCCGTGGAAACCACTGCCTGTATGGCTGAAGGGATTGTAACAGAGTCGGCTATACCGGCTGTACCGGCCAGACCCTGGCTCGTCTGTGACACTGCATCCAAGCCGACTGTCGTGGTAACAGCCTGCGAGGGAACCAAAGCTGTATCTTGCATCGGCCCCTGCGTCAATTGAGGCACTTGCTCACATCGAGACACCTGATGCGACTCTATCTGGGGTTGCTCAGGTTCGGCACCCGCCCGAGCTATCCCTAAGGAAGGCACCGAGCAGTCAGAACCTGCCGCGGACTGATCAGCCTGCAAAGGCGCCCCCTGACTGGCCTCAATAAATCGCCCCCCCCCTGCCGAGGAGCCCCGTGCCAGTGAACCCCCTTGATCTAACTGAGGACCTCGCCCACCATGGGATCCAGGAAAAGGCATTGCCCATGAGTGCAAGGGCTCCCTATTAACATACCACGTTGAAGCGGTATTGCTTGGATGCGGCCAGCCACGCCCATTGGCCTCAACCGGGCCATATGGACCAATATATGGACCGCTATATGCCACATGGGGTGGAGCACCTACGTTCCTCCCTTGAATGGCATGCATCCCCCATGTCTGAAAATCAGACATCCTCTGTTCGTGGGGCACTGGCCCCATCACCTGCTGATGTCCTGGCCACGTGCTGACTTGTTGCCCCAAACCTAAATGAGGGGCAGGCAACTGCGCTGCATGAGCACCCATCCCATAATTTAATTGGGCCTGGGCCTCCTGATGAAGCGCCGGCCCGACTGGGTGAAAACCCCTTGACCCTGGGCGACCCGCAGCCCCAGCATGGGTAACTGGCAATGTCCCTGCTCCCATGTAAGGCATTTGCCCCCAATCCGCCCCTAAGACGTTATGCCCCGGGAGGCTGAGTCCCATATGCCCACCCGCTGGCACTGGGCTGAAGCCCAAAGACCCCTGTCCAGTGCCGGCATTGATGGGGAATGAAACCCCCTCCCTAACCTGGGTGGGTAAAATTTCCCCCATGCCCAAATTGCCCGGGTGAGCCATAAAATCCTCCCCCCGCGATCCATCTTGCATGGTAGGGGAATCCCCAACGCGGAAAGGAGCCCTCTGTGAGGGAACAGGAACCAAATTCGCCTCCCTTGCCATTAAATTCTCAGAAGCCGCTGCGGCCCTCGCTGCCCGTCTCGAATTACCGCGGGTCCCGTATACGCGGGTTCCGTAGGCCGCAGCAGGCCCTGCAGCCGTTGACGGGGCCGATCTACCGCTTGGGCCCTGATCGGGGGAAGAACCAACCGCCGCCCGTTCCCGCCTTTTTCCGGCCGGCCTCTTCCCGCCCTGTGCTCCTTTCTTAGGGGCCATCCCGCTGGGTAAGCTGAGGAGAAGGGGTTGGGCTCCGTAGAATAGCCCCCCGAAAGACAAACGGCAATGGCTTTTTTTTTTTTTTTTTTATAGCCTCGCCGCTTGCCTGCCGCTCGTCCCGCTCCCACTCTCTGCTTCAAAATCCCTCGCTTTTTCCAGCAGCTCCCCTCACGTCGCCGAGGCGGCAGGCCTAGCGTCCGCTCCCGCCACTCAGCGACGCGCTCTAAAGGGGCCGTAGGAGCGGGAAGAGGCCCGGGCAACAACGGCCGCTCCTTAAGTAGCCGGCCGATCAGCCCCCACCCCTCCCCACTCGCGCGCATGCGCGATTGCCCGGGGAAGCTGGGAAATGGAGTTTGCACTCCCAGGCCCAGTGTCCTCGCCGCTCTTGTTCCCGCTGCCGCAATGGCCCTGGCAGGTAAGTCTCCCGTGGCTTTTTCTGTTTGAATCTTTATTTGAAGTTATACCCTGTCCTATTTTAGTTCTAGACTCAATGGTCAGTTTATGCCCTTTTTACATGTTCCTTCAAGCCATACCTCATCACTAAAGGAAAGAAAACCTACCCTCATGTCTTACCCCTTCTTAATTTTCCTAAGTTCATCTTAATCACAGTCTGTATTTATTTTATGGCAGAGTTGCACACAGAAGGATATAATAATATAAAATATGTCACCAAATCGATATAACAGTTATGCAGACAGATTGGGCCATTCCTCTTAATACTAATATCTACATTTTAAATCAATTTAATTGCAGATGGGGAGAATACAAAGAACTCTGTCACTTCTCCCTAAAAAGTACAATGCTCACATTATTGTGACTGATGGAAAATAGTTCGGTGGGCTGCATCACAATCTTCCATACTTTATGTGGCAAGTCATATCCTGCAGGCCTCTCATTGGTGTTTTTCAGGTTATGGATACCGGGTGATACTACTTTCATCCATGTTTGAAACCATTCATTCCCTAGATTGAAATGTTGTGATTGCAGGATTTATGTCACTCTTATTGCTGGATGTCAGAACTTTAGTGTGGATAGCTGCACAGCTGCCATGTCTTTGTGGGTGGGCAGCTCCCTGTTGTCACTGAGCCACACCAAAGCACTGTATTCCACAGTACTATACACCAACCCCAAAGCTGAGCATTGAAGTGTAGCAGAAATACCCCAAGCTATGCCACATGATCTTTGGAGAACGTTGTTCCAGGGTGTATTTTCACCACTACATTGGTAAATTGGTGTTTATAGCTGAAGGACCATTCACAATCCCCCCATTTCCCTCTCATATGACTGCTATTGAGCCTGAAAACTACAGAAGACTTGTGAACAGTTTTCCCAATAGTTTGGCCCTCACTGACGGAGAAATTTTGTATCATCTCAGACTTCAGGTTTCCATAACTTAATGTTCTTCTATATTAATATGCTGTGCACATTGACAACTAGATGTCACAAAAAGGCCCTGCCTGAATCATCCTCCTTGATGTCTGAATTCTCCACTTGGAGGAAGTTTGTGCACAAACTGGTGGCAGTGGAAAGTGCTGCTAAGTCACAGACGACTTATGGTGACCCAGGTAGGGTTTTTAAGACAAGAGATGTTCAGAGGTGGTTCACCATCATCTGCATCTGTGCCACACCCCTCATATTCTTTGCAGATCTCCCATCCAGATACTAGCCAGGGCTGTCCCTGCTTAGCTTCTGAGATCTGGTGAGATCAGGCTAGCCTGAGCACAAATTAGGAGGATTCAGTGTGGTGAGCTGCATCAGCAGTGGCGCTGGAGATCTCCTGGAATCACAACTGATCTCCAGACTACCACTATCGGTATCCCTTTGGCCCCTGTAGCAATTTTTGAATATAATAGAATTCTGAATTCTGTATTTAAAAACAAGAAAAATAGAGTGTACAAGGAAGATTCAGTTTAAAATTCGCTCTAGTCAATGTAACATTGACTTCTTGCACTTGTTTTGGAATGAGCCTTTAAGGAAATAATGTTCAGTTCTATGTTTCAGTGTTATTTTCTATGTATGTATTTTTACCTGATTCAGTGAAGAGCTTTGCCCTGAAGAGTTTATTATACAAGGCCTTGACTCACTGCCAATAAATCTCTTGGGAGTCTTGCAAGGGAACAGAAAGTCAGTTCTTATTCATCAGGGGAAATGCCTCTGTTAAAAACCAATCTGGTATTTTAATTCCACATGCCTTCTCCAGTGGGTTTGATTACATGTAGATCACAAAGTCTTGGATGGAGCAACAAATGATTCCCAAATCCTTTAATAATCCTATGTCGTTCTGATAGTTCTAGCTTACATATGTGGGAATTCAAACAGCATGATTTACACAACATTATTGCAGTGGTAAATGGTGTATTTTGGGGGTGGTAACTATTCTCCTGAAAGTTCCATTCTTTTTGCTCCCCATATTAAAGATGCTATTCAACAGAATATATTCAAACCTCAAGTGTGTTCTGGAAGACGTTATGGTGGCTTCATCATTTCCTCATGATGCAAAACCTTGGCAAACAAAGGATAAAATAATAAAAATTTTATTTGTATCCCACTCTTCCCTGGTCAGCTCAGGACGGGTGACAACAAGCTTAAAACAATCACTTAATAGAACATTAAAAACATTATATCATTTTAAAATCCACCTCCTCCTAATAATTAAAACTCTTCTGAGGGTTGGCCAGAGTTTTGAGGGAATTACAAAATCATCTTGGAAAGCCCATGTCCAGCCAGTGCTGAGGCAGCTGCATTGGTTGCCAATTCTCTAATGCAGCGGCCATATCATGCAGAGCCATATCATCCGAAACATACAAAATGAAATCACAGGATGCATCTGCAATTAAATTCTACTTTTGTTTATTTATTGCATAATTCCCTCTGCCTTACAAAGTATAGTGTAGAGAAAGGCTAACTCCAACGTTACCAAATGTTCAACGGTCTTAAAAAATAACTTCTCAAAAACACGATGCATACTTAACGGTCTGGAGATTTGGAGACCATTTGGCAGTAACTGTTTGGTATGCTGCTGTCAGAATCTTTCAGATGTGCTGTCATTACATTGTCAAGCTGTCTATTTCTTTCCAAGTGACAGAGGAGATTTTCTGAAATCTAAGCATGCTTGATATATCATAGTCATGTCTTAACTCTTCTTTTGTCTAAAGCCAGGACTTAAAAAATGTTTTTAAAAAATGATCTCAGCTCGACTATTCAGTTTACATATTTGACTATACAGGATTTCAACATATTTGATATTAACAAAGTTACCTAGCTTGCATGAACTAGTTTAACAGCAAGAGTAAATGTAAGCCTATAGTACCACCTTCTGGTGGAAGATGGCTACGGCACCATCATATACTTGCATCATGCTTCAAATGTAAGGAGAGACAATACGCCAAAGGATAATGCATCATCTTGGAGGTGGCAGAAAGAGCTGTCAAGACCCAGCCAGTGATGCTGAAGGATGTGAAAGGCAAAAGATGTTCCCAAGGGGCTTGCCATTGTCTTCCTATGAATTGCATATTGTGTTGTATTGTATTAGACCTTTTACCCGCCACTCCCAGCAGCTCATGGTGGGTTACAAGCGTCTGCATAAAACCCTTGCATAATACCCCTTAAAACCACAGACATAAAATACAGCAAATAAAGGACAATAAGATGCGGCAAAACTATAAAATTCACAATTCTGTCCCTGAAAGGAAGGGCAGATAAACCCCAAGTCTGCCAATCATGTAACAATGTCTTTGTACTGGGGGGGGGGGGGGGTCAGACAGATCTTCCTTAGTGCACCAGCCTCAACCATAGACCTGGTGGAAGAGCTCCGTCTTGCAGGCCCTGCAGAACGCTGAAAGCAACCTTGGACTTCCTTAATGGACACTCATCAATATACTAAGCAGAGTTGGCACTGCTAATGTTTTCAAGATTTGATGAGATCAGACTAGCCCTGGCCATACAGATAAGGGCAAGCATATGTATATGTATCTATAACTATTATATCTATCTCTATACATACATTTCAAAGTAATGTTTCAGGTTGGAAACACCCATCCAGTCAGAGAGTATATTGTCAGTGTGATTTCTAACTCCATATTTCATCCTAACAATGTGGGTGAGATAAGTACCTCCTATGTTAGGAGTATGGCAGCAACCACAATATGGAAAGGTAAAGATAAATCAGGTTTCAGAAGTGTCCAGAGTTGAACATAAGTATTTGATGGTCATCAGCATAAACATAATTACTCCATGTTGATTTTGTATAAGAAGAAAAGCTGGCTTTTTATAGCCCACTTTTCAGTTCCTGAAGGAGTCCCAAAGCAGCTTACAAACACTTCCCCTTCCTCTCCTCACAACAGACACCCTGTAAGGCAGAAGGGGCTGAGAGAGCCCTAGGAGAACTGCTCTGTGAAAACAGCTCTAATATAATTATGAATAATTATGAATAGCCCAGGTTCACCCAGCTGGCTGCACATGGAGGAGGGGGGAAAACCCAGATTACAGTCTGCTGCTCTTAACCACACTGGCTCTTGGGGAGGATGCAGGTTCGATCTGGTCCCAAGGAAAAGATGTTCAGGATCCCGCTGGCTGTATTAAAACTGTATGCAAAGTATTGCAAAAATAATTTTGTAGTTTCACTGATAGGGAAAGTGGAAATACTTTAAATCAGCTTCAAAAACTCCCACACTTATGGCACCATTCTAAGAACAGTTACTCAAGTCTAGACCCATTTATTTCTGTGTAGGATTATACTGCAAATATTAGTTTTGACTTTTTTGGATTTTAGGGAATCATATGTAAATTTATATTTCTGGATGCTTTACTATCTATTAAACAGCTAGTGTTCCACCAATATAGTTGCCAGCTTTAACATGGATCCTGACCATTCATATGCATGCAAATTAACATGCCCCACATTACCTTATGAATAACAGAATGCTCCCTGAGAATATATAAATGGTATATTGCTACTGTGATATAGAAAAAAGAAGGAAAATAAGGAAGTGGTACCTTTCTACCCTACCCCTCTTCCATTTTATCTTCCCAACAACTCTTTGAGGTAAGTTAGGCTGAGAGAGAACGGATGCTGTGTGTATCAACTAAGCCTCTAATAGACTGACAATAGTTTCATGCTTTTCTTAAGTGATACGTACTGTGAATACCCTGTTGACCTTGGAATTCAGGTTGCCTACTAGTAACTGGGAATATATTAGGTTTCAGAGCATTAATTGAGTGCACAAGGACAAATTGCACTGGATAAGAGTACTTATGTGCTCTTGTAATTAATGCGAGATTAGGTAGTCCCAGTTGGAATCTGGGTCACCACCGGCAGACATTGGCAATTCATTTTGAAAACAATGAAAGAACCCATTCGGTGGAGCATTTCAGGCCCATTACAGATTTTCCAGTTCAGGGCAGGGTGGGTAAATTCCCTCAGATTCCTGCATAGATGTGTACTGGATAGGTGGAGGTGGAGGCTTGAAAGATGGTGGTCTGTTCATTCTGAAAATGAAAACAGGGCTTTGAAATGTAAGCCGCTGATAAAATGTATAGGATAAAACAGTAGGCAAGGTAGACAAAGTTAATCATATTCACCATTCTGTAAAGAAGATATGACCGTCTCAGGCAGTTAATCATTTTCCATAGCACTATTTGTGCCAAATGCTTATATTCTTACCATCGAGTTCTTTCTCCATAAACACATAATGATGAAAATGGTCACCGTGGTGCCAAAATTTACACAAGCACCCCACAGATTTTGATTGGAATGCCAGGTGCAATAATAGGTATAGGTCTGCAGTCAGTGACTTCACAGGTACCTGGGAAAGTTTATGGTTTATAGGCAGTGATTTCTAAAATCCTTCTAATGCTTTTGTTAAGTTAGCATTACTTTTCAGGTATTGCAGATTTTAAAAAGAATTTTCACAGATGTTAGTGCTTGTTCAGTTTTGTTGAAATTAATAGTGTTACATTTATGATTGGCACTGTTAGGAGGATCTGATAGTTGATTGTATGGGGGTTACCATCATTAATTTCCTTGAACAATAGCAAACAGGGATGCACACCGATGTGTTATTCTTTGGGTTCAGGTTGTTGGAAGTGAATGAGACTGCAATATTCCAACTGCATAAACCATTTGAAAGGGCATTATCCAGTGTGTGCAGAATGAGCAATCAGGACTTCCCCCCCCCCCCTCCACTAACCAGGATCCTAAGGCAGGGCTTATTCCAAGCTTAGAAATGCAGTTACTGGAAAGGAAATGAACTTTATTTAGCATCACACCTGTATTCATACCAGCACCAGTGTTTACTTATGGGGGCAGGGGAGAGAGAGGCGGGAGCTGTAAGATGCATACACAGACCAACAGTTAGTGGGGCTCATACACATTTCTTCACCTGCAGTTATAAGTGATGTCCTGAGTATAGCTTAAGAGAGAGCATCATGATGGTTTTTAAAGATAGGCACAGAGCAGATGAATTGACACAGTTTTGTTTGTCTCCCATTGACTGAGGGAGGGTCAGCCAGTGCTATTCCTGATAGAGGTACAAGAGAAGTGAATTTCACCCCATCCCCAAATGCATATAATTGATTTGAGGCATTTACTGGCTGCTAGCTCAGATGGCTTTAGAAGGAAATCAGAAGCTTTCATAGAGGAGAGGTCCATCAGCAGGCAGCATAGGTCAGAGCAGTACTGCAGCTTTGGGAGCAAACACTGGTGGAATGCCATCATTTTAATTTCCTGTTGGTGAGTTTCCAAGAAAAAAATTGGTTGGTTACTATGGTATGCTAGAATATGTGGATATTTGATCTGATCCAGCACTGCCTCTTGGGTTCTACATGATTTACCCCCCCCCCTCTCCCTCCTTGTATTAAAATACGAAATGCTACATCAGTTCCACTGTACTTACATTTCTTTCTGATAATGGCACCATTTTCTGATCCCCAAAATCATTAAGAGACTGCAGACAAAAAGCAACGCTGCTATGAATGCCGGCCAGGAAAAAGGATGGGGTTCTGGATTCATTGTGACACCTGCAAAAATTATGGAATTCCCCAGTTACAGGCTATACAATAAGCTTTGAGTAGGACCTTTTTGTTAAGTACATTGCAAGGTGTCTTGGGTATTTACCCCCAAGCAAAATGGAATATTTTGGTGGTGAGAACAGGTACAGCATCAATTCCTGTGTTAAGAGAAACTGGGGGGGGGGGGACGACTGGTTATGGTGCCACAAATTGTAATGGGCCACACCTATAGTTCACTGTTTTCCACAGTATGAGCTATACCCTTCAACTAAATCCACTGAACTCCATGGACACAGAATGGTGTAAGTATGTATAAGAGTCCACTATAAATCCTTTAAGGGATGTCCCAAGTAGAATAGATTTCGAAGTCTGTGTCACCTGGGGAAAGCTATCTAAACATTTTTACCCAGTTGTTCTACCATTTCTGCCCACCAGGAAATCTCAGAATATGCTACATATTTCCCTAGGAAATCAAATTTTGAGAAGCATAATTACTTTCTTGGGACTGCTACTATGGAACAAATCTTCACCAACAACGAGTGATGATGACCCCTAAAATAAGACATGAGGATCTCAGGAGCGCGTACCATGGGATAGGAAACACGATTTACTCAAAAGTGTTCTTGCATGCATCAAAATGTGCAGGGGACAGCTAACCTTCATTGCTCCCACACCATTTGTGTTGCCAAATATATGGATACCGCTGACGGATCTGACCGTATTGACCATCAGCACCACCCTGACCAAAGTCGCCTGAGCTGGTAACTGTGGTAATTCTTCCAGGTGCTACATGGAACTATGTCAAGATCAGGACAAAAAACTACTTATGGGAATTTTAAAAAATCAACTTACCAGTAATATTAAGCTCAACTTTTACAGTGGGAGAATTACCAGGGCTAATTAATGAGGTTACTTCAGTTGCTCTTATGACAGACAGATTGTCTAAAAACAAACACACAGACACAAACGATATATTATCTCAACTTGAATATAGTGTACAGTTTGAGGAGGTGTTCTCCCTTGTAAGACTGCTTCTTTCTTGATCCTGAGGGCAGCCCTTCTGCTATCTTGCTGACCTGCACTAGCGCATCCCAGGCCTCAAAATGAGAAGGGGAGGGGGTTGCTCCATTATATTGCTCCCTATTCCCAGTGTGTCTGATCACTCACCTCCAGAGCAGGGTTCCCTCCTGTTTCCCTTGCATGATTCTGGAGCCTGCTTTATAAAGGATCTGCCGTGTTCTGACCCTCTTCTCAAACTACCCACTCCCTTCCCTCTCCTGACACTTCCTGAGCACCCTGCCCTGATGTGTCAGAGGGAGGGGGAAATGCTTGGTATAGTGCAGGGGTAGTCAAACTGCGGCCGTCCAGACGTCCATGGACTACAATTCCCATGAGTCCCTGCCAGCAAGCTCCTTTATTTGTTAACTGCATCAATTCCCTCGTATTTGTTATGCAATTTCTCACTCCTCAGAGTTGGCAACACCAGCCATATTTACAGATGCTATAGGGAAAGATATCAAGATCAGGACTCACCAGAAATATCAAAGCCACTCTTTATCGTGGATGAAGACTTATGGCTAGTCTGTGAGGTCACTTCAGTCACTCTTTGTGTAGAGGGATGGTCTTAAAAAAAAGTGCAATATATTACAATGTCTTCATTTTAACATCCTATTTAAAACACAGCAACACTTTTAAGTATACTTGGGTACCTGCCATTTAGACTGGTAGCATTATTGATTTGTATCAGAGATTTATACCCTGCTTTTCTCTACTATGGAGACCCAAAGCAGTTTACAACATTATTCTCTCTTCTTACATTTTATCCTCAAAACAACCCTTTGTCAGTCTGAGAGTATGTGATTGGCCCAAGGCCATCCCGTTTGCTTTTGTGGCAGAGCAGGGATCAGAACTTGGGCCTCCCAGATCCTAGCCTTTCCACTACACCACATCCCTCATTTGAAAGCAGGGAGCTGATTTTTCAGTGCAATGTTTGGATGTGTCTATTTTGCATAACTGCACTGCTTTCTCGCATGATTAGGATGCTTTTTTTTTTTTTTACAGTAGTCCCATGCCCCGGACATTTATCTGTCACTGCCTCCTGTCTTAAAAAGCACATTTCAAGATACCAAGATCCAGTACAAAACAACATGGCTAACTAAAAATAGGGTCATTTCCACACATCTGTAAAAATAGTGTTACGCCAGCCAAATGACATAATGCTAAATATTGAATCATAGAATCATAGAGTTGGAAGGGGTCATGCAGGCCATCTAGTCCAACCCCCTGCTCAATGCAGGATCAGCCCAAAGCATCCTAAAGCATCCAAGAAAAGTGTGTATCCAACCTTTGCTTGAAGACTTCCAGTGAGGGGGAGCTCACCACCTCCTTAGGCAGCCTATTCCACTGCTGAACTACTCTGACTGTGAAAATGTTTTTCCTGATATCTAGCCTATATTGTTGTACTTGTAGTTTAAACCCAATACTGCGTGTCCTCTCCTCTGCAGCCAACGAAAACAGCATCCTGCCCTCCTCCAAGTGACAACCTTTCAAATACTTAAAGAGGGCTATCATGTCCCCTCTCAACCTCCTTTTCTCTAATCGCGCCTTCTGGCCTTTTCACGCTTCCCACTCTCTACATGCCTGCTTGAAATGGTGGAAGAGAGCAAAGCACTTTACACGTGACTCTCTTCTGCCTGTCAATCAAACCAGGTAAACAATACCATTTCTCAGCATTTTAAAGGGCCTACGATGCCAGCTAATTTTTTAAAAAGCAATCCTTCTCCATAGAAATGCATATGCAACTATTCATAGCTGCATAGTGTTTTTTTAAATGTCACCCATTACGCAATCACGAGTCTTGATTTTTCCTGATTTTTTTTGGGGGGGGACACTTTAAGGAGGCATGCTTTGTGTTACAACTTTGGGAGAAAATTATTTTTGCGTTTGACTGCATGCTTGTTGTTCCAGGCAGTTTGCTTAAAAAAACCAAAAAGAACCTTCCATCCCTGAGAGAAGGGAGAGGGCGGGACATTGGAGGCAGAGGATAGCGCTTCTTCACCTCCATACCTTTCTTTGGCTGGGGAGCTCCTGGTTACTCTTCATTAGATAGTACTACATAGGTTGGTGAATCACTTTTTGGGATTCACTAACTAGCACTTTAAAATGGAGGGTGTAGCCAGCCATTTACTGCCCAGATGCTGCATGTCGGCAACATCATATGGAGGGGCCAGAATATAATGACAATGAAAGGTAAGCATTTCACTATTTTTAATGGGTGTGGAAATGCCCTAGATTTGAGAAGAAACAATGACTCACCAGTAAGATGAAACCCACCCTTGACAGTGGGTGATGAGCTAGAGATAGTCTCCGAGGTCAGGTCAGTGACTCTTTTGGTAGATAGCTGGCCTTTAAAAAAAAATGTATAATGTATGGGAAAGGCTTGATTTTAACATTTTGAATTTTTGAAAAAGAATTGATACCACTATTAGGTATGCTCAAGCACCTGATAATTTGCAACATGGGATGTGAGTATTTAGAGGGCAAATATGTTTGAATTACTAATTAGGTTTCTCCATGGGCCTCTGGTGTTTGTTCATTATGATTGAGAATCTTCTTTCCTCTCTGCTGATGTCAGCAGAATTTCCCTCTTTAATTTTTTTCCATCTTACAGCAATGGGCATTTTCATGTCATGGTAATAGGAGTATTACAACATGTTAGAAATGGTGGAATGGGGTAATAGCACCAATTTTTTTAAGGAGAAAAAGGACAGAAGTCCAGTAGAACCTTAAAGACTAACACAATGTGTGGCAGGCCTTTTCTAAGTCACTGCTCAATCCTTCAGATATCCGTATCTCTTATCTAGTGCTGCAGACAAACATGGCTACTCAACTTGATCTATTTTTTTTTAAAGAAAATGTTACTGTGCAAGCAGTTTACAGCAGTGGTCCCCAACCTTTTTATCACTGGGGACCACTCAATGCCGGGGACCACTCACCGTGGACCACTCAACGCCTTTTACTGAGGCCCGGTAGTTTACTCCTCTACTCTCAACCATTGCCCTAACGCTCTCTGATTGCTATGGTAATGTTTAAACATCCCTTCAAAATAAGATACAGACACGCCACAACAATGAACACAAGGAACATTTTATTTTCATGGAAATTTTAACTCATGACAATGACAAATCAATGGGAACCCTGAGCTTGTTTCTCTTCAACGAGATAGTCCAATCTGGGAGTGATGGGAGACAATGACACCCAAAGTGTGTTGTAAAGGGCTGGGGGGGGGATGAAGTAAAGGGCCGGGGGGGGGGAGAAGGCGCCCTTCGGGGCCCACCTCCAGTTAGTCGAAGGACCACATGTGGTCCACAGCCCACAGGTTGGGGATCGCTAGTTTACAGGATTACAACTGGAAGTTCAGCAAAGCTGCAAAGGCCTGGTGCTGTCCAATAGGTGGCAATAGTACAGGTGCAATGCTGTTTAACATAAATTTTGACAACGCCCTTCAGGACAATCTGATCAGGATCACGATCCCTTCACTATCTTGTCTGGATCCATGTTCGCACCATGGTAAACCACTACTATACCAAATCCTATTTTAGAATCCCTCTTCATATGGTGAATCATCTCATTGACTCACCTTTCCTGTTGTCATCTAATCTAATTGGCTGTAGCTTTGCAGGTGCACTCCTTGATGTGTTTCTAGGGTCCAAGGGAACCTGGGATTTGGGGAACATTTGCTATAATTCTGAGTATGCAGCCTTATACTAAGGCTGCAATGTAAAGATGGAAGGTGCAGTGGTTCCTTGGGTGACCTCCCACTGATACAGTGGCTCCTAGGGCCCCTGTCACTGATGGGATGGCTCTAGAGAGCTCTGCCGGGGGCCCTGCTGCTGACACAGTGGCTTCCAGGGTCTTGCTGCTGACATGGTGGAGCCTGAGAGCTCTGCAAACTACTGGGGCTCTTGCTGATAACATGGAGGCTCCATGGGCCCTGCAAGCTCCTGGACGCCTTGCCATCAATGTGGTGGCTCCTGGAGGCCCTGCTGGATGGGCTGCCACTGCAGCTGAGGAGGTCAAGGGAGGGAGGAGGGAGAAAGAGCAATGGGAGAATATTGACAGGGAAGTGTCCGGGGAAGAGAGGGTGGAAATTCTTGGGAGGGGGAACAAAGAGAGGGGGAGATTGATGCAGAAGAGTGAAAGAAAGAGAGGGGGTAAGATTGCCAGGGAGGAGGAGGGGTGAACGATTATTTGAGAAGGATAAGAGGGAAGGAAGGAAAGGTGTGGGAGGATGTGATGCACCCTCCCTGCAAGTTTGTTGTGGGTCCCCACTTGTTATTCATGCTTATCACACAATAGTAGTGGTCCATATACAAGAAGACCTGAACACTTACGTCCTGATGGTGTTAAGATCTGGTGGTGAGTGGTGTACACAGGGGCCTTTGAGGTTACAGTGGCAGAATCCTGCATTCCTGTATGAAGACAGTTTACAGAAGTCAATTTTCAAGTTTCAAGTCAAGTTTCCAAAGTTTTGAGAATAGTTCAACACAAAAAGGATCTGCAGTGAAAATCAAACAAATGCATAAAGGGAAGAAAATGAAGAGTGCTAGGATTGCCAATTCTGGGTTGGAAAATTATTAGAGATTTAGGGAAGATTCTGTGGAGGGTGGGGTTCATAAAAGAGAAGGTACAATGGGATCCCCTCTCAGGGTTACCATTTCCTCTGTAGTTTGGAGATCAGTTGTAATTCTGGGAAATCACCAGGCCCCACCAGGAGGCTGGTACCCTATGACCATCTCCAAGTTCTCTTTCATCAGGCAATGCTCCAACAGGACAAGGTAGATATGACTTTTCATTTCGGCCCTCAGGTGGTCCTGGGCTCCCTCTTTAGTGGACATAGTCAGGGATACCTATACCCATTCCACACCGGCAGCACCGGTGTATTTAAAATAGGGCAGTTTGCCCCACCTTTTCCTGGGTCCAGATGGGGAAGGATTTTCCCTGCCAGACCCAGTCTGCCCTGGATTAGTGCCTCTCCATGAGGCAGCCAGGGCAGAAAGGTTCTGCCTCACAGAGGCGTGGCAGGAGCCATTTATTTCTCTGTCTAGGAGTGCAGTAACATTCCTAAACAAAAAATTGCCACAGGTGGGTAGCCAGTGCTGTGGAGCCACCTGGGGTCAGTGCTTGGGCTGGGGGAAGAGCTGGGCCTGAGTGGCCCAATTCTTGCCCACCAGATATGCCTGGCCTGACCTAGGCTCCGATGATCCCTTTGGCATGGGAGGGAAAGGAGGAAGAATCCACAATCCCTTTCCATGGGGCAACCAAGGACCAGAGAAATTCTTTGGCTCTTCACAACTGAGGCAGTATAGGGAGCTTGGGGGGGTATGTAGTGTCCCCAGTTAGCTGCTGTGTGCCGTCAATGACACCTGTCTTTTCTAGGCTGCAATTCTTAAAACAGCTCAATTTTTTGCAGTGCTGCAAGACTAGGAGAACGGAATCCAAGGTATGGTCTAAAGCCAGTCTGGTTCAGAACCTTCATAGGACAGTTCTTGGGAACCACACATAAACATATATGTGTGCACTGAAAGTATGAATTTGATCTGTTCACACAAAAGACCATGTGCACTGAGAGGGTCACATGTAGCATGCTCTCCCAGCATACAGAGTATGAGCACCAAAATTATAATAACTGAAAGCAGCTTGATTCTAGTGCTTATGGGGTGGAGAAGGAGAGTGATGCAGGTTTCTGTTCCTCTAGGCTCCTGAAGCAAACATGCAGGTGAAAAGAAAAAATAACTATTCTTGTCAGGGAACAAACTTCTGTGCTTCAGTCAACACTTGCAATGCTCATGTTCCAGGAATGGTTTGGGAGAGAACAATCAATATTCGTTTGTGTCAACCTAATTTTGTGTGTTATGTATGTGAGCCATTACAAGCAGAATGTCTTGCCACCGGGAATAGTATTTCGCAGCTTATAAGTCAAGCAAGACTCCTCAGACTTAAAGAGCAGCAGCCAGCTAAACATATTAGACATGGGGAATGATTGTGTTAAGAGGATTGTAATTCTGAATGGACAACATTAACCCACAGGTCATTGGTTAGATTCTTCCCAGAATAATGACTGAAAGCCTTTGGCTATAAAGAGCACGGTTTTCAGTCTGAACTATAAGGTACTACTAGACAAGATATCTGTGGGAGTGAGAGGTGCCTTGCCAGACAGTTGGCAGAAGCTGCTGGGAAAATGGCCTGTTTTGTGTCTGAAATAAATTTGTAAGGAACTGAGCATTTCCAATGACAGTAGAACAAAACCATCTAACTGCAATTAAGGTTACCAACCTCTAGGTGAGGCCTAGGTGTTCTCCTGGCATTAAAAGTGACCACCAGGCTACAGAGAATAGTTACCCAGGAGAAAATGGCAACTTTCCCAGCCTGGCAACCAGTGAAAGACTGGGGGCAGAGACACAGGGGGGGGAGGGAGCAGCTTTTTGTGACAGTGTGATGTCACTTATTTATTATTTATTAATTGCATTGATAGACCGCCAATCCTGGACCAGAACTGACATGACGATTCTGTAGGAATCACTGGAAACTTGGAAGTGACATCACACTATGGCCATTTAATGGCCATTTACATTGTTTTTCTGCAGACACTGCTCAGAGCATCAGTGGGAAATGGGGACTGCATTCCCCTACCCCCACTGGCCACACTATTCAGGGGGCAGAGTCTATGGCTCCACATCCCCACTCAGCTCCCCCCTTTCCCCAAACATCACAGTTTCCAGGTAATGCCCTCAGACTCTTGGAATTTCCCAAGGCAGAGTTGGCAACCCTTAAATAGATTCACATGCGGTAGCCTAGAAACCAGAGCAAACTATTTTCAGCACCGGAAGCCAAAAGGCATGAGCAGTTGCAGCCACTTTACGACCATTGCATGTTCCTTGTATTAAAAACATATCCTTTGAGAAGGTCTTAAAGTGGCCTGTTACAGAGCTAAACTAGTTAGGGAAAAATAAATGTCTAGGGAATTGCTTTATTTTAAAGACAGTAACAAATTCCTTTCATGGATAGTAGCCCAAACAGATTAATCTTTTGTATTACTGCATTTGGTGGTACTACCAAGCCATCATCTTTCATTACCTTGGGATATTAACAAAATTAATAATTTGCAGAAGTGTTCATAAATTACTTACTTTGTGGCACTGTTGAGTGGCTGGAGGCTTTAATAACAGTAATGTCTTGCAGGTTTGTAGTGGCATGCAAGTGTCCTGGGGAAACCAAATAGTCCCTTTAAGTTCAGCGTTAAAAGCACTGCTTTGTGGAGCGACAAACTCAAATTCAATTTGGAGGAAATGTAAAATGTATGAGCAGATTTAATTTTGGGCTTTAAAAAGCTGCCAATTTTATAAGACAAGCATTGTGACAAAATAAAACAATTTGAGCACTAAAACGGGGATCAGGAATGCAGGAAGAATGGCACCCCTGGCTTCTGCTTCAAAACCATTTTCATCAGTGAAGGCTGTAGCAGTTGTGTGCTGGGAGTTCTGCATTTAGAGCACCCAACAGTTTTAAAAACAGAATTATCTGTCTGTCTTTTAGAGTGCTCCTCCCCACAAACAAGCTTGCTTTTAAACTGATTGGGACCATAGCTTGGGGAGGGGTCATTTTCTTGACCTGAAACTTCTCTAAGGAATTGTATTTACCCCACTAAGCTAAACTTACATCCACCTGCGCGTTGTGGAGCAAGAGTATTAAAACCCCTTCCTCACATGCTTGGGACCCAATTGGAATTGGCCCCCTGCATGTTTGAAAGTGGTTTAAGCTCTCCACCGTCAGGGAACTGTCAGTCCTGTTTTCCCTTCCTGTTCCCAGCTGGCTTTGCCTGAGCTTAGTTCAGAGTTAAAAGAAAACAAAAATCATGCCCTCCAATATTGATTCAAAGGACTTCTTTCAGACATTCTATGGGAATAGGTCAATCATCCTTGACACCTATCTGGCTTTGGGAAGAGTAGAATTTAGTCATCTGAAAATGGCTGTATACTTGAGAAGATGAGATGTGCAGTGATTAACATTCAGTATCAAATTGTCTCTTGATAGATTTATTTATTTATCAAATGGTGCAGACAGAGGATCTGAGGATTGTCTGGAAGCTGGCAAAAGATAGTTTGCCATTGCTTGCCTTCATGTTGTGACTCCTAGTGTTCCTTGGCGGAACTACCACCTAAAATCCTTGAAGGTCTCTCATCCAAATACTAGCCAGTGTCAACCCTGCTTCCAAGATCTGATGGGATCGGGCTTGCCTGGACTTGGTGCAACATACAAAGGATGCTCCTCTGGAAGCTAAGCACATAGGGAGTTAATCCCAGTTAATTTTTTGAAAAAATATGAAGGAGTGATAGAATCAATACATTTGGCAACAACACATAAAGATAAATGCATGGGAAGAAAACAAGCCAGGGGTAGGTGATTATTTTTAAAGCAGTAACAGGCAGTCTAGTCTCTTTTGTCAAATGTATTATGTCCCATCATTATGATATACTGTATCTGACCTACAGGGAAATCTGAGCCAGCTCAGAACAAAGGTTCAGCAAACAACTGACTCTGAGCTCTATTGATAGCTCTGAATGTAGTTTCATGTCTGTGCAGTGACTCTAGGGAGAGATATATCCAGGGACTATTGACATGCCCTCTTCAATTGCGTTCCCTTTTTACTGCATCATTTTGCTATGATAAGTCTCTCATTCTTGCTGTTGTCGTTACAGGTTTCTTCTGTATCATTTTCAGAAAATATACAAGCAGGACACCCACATGGCAACAAGACATCTCTTTTTGCCCTCTTTCCTGTTTCTCCTTCCTCCTTCCTTCCAGTCCCCACAGCCTTCCCCTGCTTTTCATGTTTACTTCTCTCTTTCCCAAGCACCAGCTAGCCTATCTTTATCTGCCCTCCTATCTTCAGTTTCCTTTCCCCTGGTGGCTTCTCCCTGGCAAAGCTCTGGCCAAGCTTTGTGATTCCAGCTAAGTCAAGTCCAGTTGTGTAGTAGAGAACCTGCAATGGAGAACTCTTGTGGAGTACCTCACTTTCGTTTGCATCCACTTCCCATAGTATTTATCTTTCCCTGCTCCTGGCAGCACCCATATCATTTCTCCATTGCCTTCATTCCCCTTCCCCAACAAACTTAACTTTTATCTGCTCTCCACCTTCAGCTATATTTATTGCTTAATTCATTTATATCTCACTTCTTTCCACAATGGGGATCCAAAGCAGCTTACATCTTTCTTGTCTCCTCCATTTTATTCTTACAGCAACCAAATGAGCTAGGTTAGGCTGAGTCCATATGACTGGTGCAAAGCATCGTGGGGAATTGAACCTAGCTCTTTTAGCTTGAAATCCTGACCTCCCCCTGCCTTTACTGGCAGAAACCAATGTTTGAAAGCCAGCAATACTATTGCAGTTGATTAGCAATGGCTCCTGAGGGCCTCTGCCTCTTATAGCTATAGGCTCATGAAGGTGGGGCTTAATATCCCTGATTTTTTTAAATCTAAAGCTTTTATGGGGTTTCTAGAAAGATCTGTCTTTGTCTGCCCATGTCCTCAGTTCTGAATTTAAGCATCCACTGATGGGATCAGGTGAAGAATTAGATATATTGACATTTTGGATTTAGCAAAATTTGATGTAGAAAAACAGAAGAAGGCTAACTCATTCTATGAACTGTCAGCCTGGAGAGAAGGCTTTGCAAGGTGAATTATCCTCTGTTAAAATCACATTTGGGCTGCTAATTACACAGTTCTTCCATGAACAATTTTTTAAAGGATTTTCCCCTCCTAAGTGTTCTCACAGTCCAGCTGTGGCAATTCTAGAGCCAGATTTGTGAAGGCAATAGTGCATTACCATCATTATCATCATCATCATCATCCTTCTCAAACAGGGTGATGCTTCCATAAGGACAATTAGATTGTTGAACTGAAGGTGGCGCTGGGACATTCTCTTGTAAATGTCCGTGGGACTTAAAGTCCCCTTCAGCTCACAAGAAGCAGAAAGGAATTAAAATGTTTAAACTCCTGAGCATGTGCCAACAGCTAGCATGACAGCTACCTGATGCAAAAACAAGACATCAATTCAAAAATGTTTCATTATTATGAACTGAGTAAGAGTTCCAGGATAAGGGTGCCTAACTAAGGACAAAAAGCAAGCATTAAGAGCTATGGCAAATAGATAACAAGCCAATTATATAACTTAATCAGCATTACTAAAGAGAATTTAAAAAATACAACAGGACCTCTTACAGCAGCTTTCGTGCTACCCTGCAAAGGTTTTATGCCATTAAAGGTAATCTATATCTACCCTGAAAATGCCATTATGGAGGCAAACTGCACACATGGGAGAGAGTAAATGCTGACATCCTGTAAAACTCATCCAGGCTGTTCCATTTCCCCACACACACACCACGTCCCTCCCCCTAAAACTGGCCAGATAGTGGAGTACTGGGGGAAGTAGATGTATAAGGACATGGGGGAAGGGAAGGGTGGAGGTAGTGAGTGTGGAATGGGACAGCCCTCTGTTCTTACATCTTAAAGCACAGGAGTTCTGTATGACATTTTCCTTCTCTTAAGATTCCCAAAAGGCAATACAGAGCTGGATGTCTGCTCAGTTTGTGGATCTTGGGAGTACACATTCAAGGCATCCCTTAAACAATACTGTGAGTAGACAACTTGATTTTATGGGGGTGGCAAATGGTTGTCAGCTCTGGATTGGGAAATGCCTGGAGGTTTTGGGGGTGGAGCCTGAAGAGACCAGGGTTTGGGGAGGGGGTGGACTTCAAAGAGCCATAATGCCATAGAGTCCACCTTCCACAGCAACCATTGTCTCCAGGTGAACTGATCGCTGTTGCCTGGAGATCAGTTGCAATTGTGGGAGATCTCTAGCCACCGCTGATGGAGGCTAGCAACCATAACTGGGCACAAGGGCTAGAAATGAGGTCGGCAAGTGGAAAAATTCTATACCCCACCTATTTTGGAAACCAGAAGCACTATAGGTACTTGGATTCTCTCCAACTGCATAATTCCAGGACTATAGGTGCTCAGGATGGAGCACATGGTTAGTCACAACATTATGATTAGCATTTTATGACTTTATTGCCAATGATTAATAGTACTTTAAAACAACATACATGCACATATACTTATTGCTGGCATACACAATCACCTACTGTTAATGTTTGCAATGTTCGCCAACAAAGAAATTCAAAACATTCTAGGAATCCTATTTCAATTAGCATTGCCAGGTGTATTTTTTTTATGTGTGGGGGGGTGGAAACATGGTGTAAGGCTTTAATAACTTTCTGGTTCTGTATTCATGGAAAACAACTACATGGGGGAAAACAACAGGCCATGGGAGTTGCCCAGAATACTTTATTACCAATCAACTGTCTCAAAATTGCCATTTGTGTTATTTTTTCCTGTCCTTGAGAAAATCAAAGAAAATATTTAAATATGTGTTCTGAAGCAGAAACTTACCTTCGCGGGATGAATCTGAAACTGCAGTGACTTGACTAATGATTTCTGGGGCTGGCAAAGAAGTTGTCTGAAACCCTGTTGAAATAATCATGGCCAGAAATGTAGTAGATAAAATATCCAGTAACTAAGGACAATAGTACTATGTACTTTCTCAGTGGAGGATCGTCTCCACTATGTTTTGGCTTGGCCCTTATTTTCAGATCCCAAGGGCAAATTCCTAGATATGACATTAGCTACCATATCCTCCTTTTGTGATTTGGACAAATAAAGGTGAAAAAAAAAGATGTGCATTAGAGTTGAATATGTATCAGCACCGTGGACTGGTTCCTCTGCATAACTGAGTTCATGCCTTCAAAAACTTGTATGCAGTGGTTCACGGAACACTTAGGAAGATAGGTTTTTCACGTTGAATTTATCCTTTTAAAGCTGTGGTCCCCAACCCCCGGTCCGGGGACCGGTGCCGGTCCGTGGATCAGTTGGTACCGGGCCGCGGCTCCTCCTTGTCCTCCCTGGCTGCTGCCTCAGGGGCTGCTCTGCCACTCTGCCGCTGGCTCACCTTTGGTGCTCTCCAGTGGCTGCCATAGCTGGGGCTCCCCCTTGGCGCGGCACTGCACAGCTACTGCTGGCAGCGCCCCCCAGTGGGCAATGGGAAGTCAGGGGCGCCAGCGGGAAAGCAAGTGGAGCAGGGGCTCAGGCGGCAGTGGCAACGTCCTTCAGCAAAAGACTACTCCCCCACCAGGCCTCAGTAAAATTGTCAAGCATTGACCGGTCCCCGGTGATAAAAAGGTTGGGGACCACTGTTTTAAAGTATATACAGTTAGACTTCTTGTACATGATTGCACACATTTTGGATGGCTGCTAAGTTAATCTTACTCACTCAAAGGAAAATGTATTTCTTTAGAAACATTCCGCAGTTCATTTCCTGGGAAACGGTAGACAGCCGTACATCTGAAAATGTTAGGAACTGGTGGCTGAAATGTATCCCATATTGTCAGCAGTGATCTCATCTCATGAAAACCTTCTTCATCCTTTATATCTTCATTTTCAAGAAACATTCCTTGGAAAAGAGACAGAAAAAAAAGAATATTCTCCCATCTATATTGTTTTCTATCAGTTAACTGAAAAAGTTGCCCTGAAAATGAAAGCAATATCAAAGATATGATATTCTTAGTTTAGACTTGTGATTCTTTTGTGACTTTTTTCCTTCACTGCTTTAGGCATTATAAAATGTCTGTCCTGCTATATAAAACAGGGATTCCTAAACTCTAGCATGTAGTTACAGTGCTCTGCTTGATTCTTAGATCTAGATAAGGTTAAAAAGGTTATTTTTGAGTGCCATTTTAGAGAAAAATGGTACTACCTTCAGAGTTGTCCTTCAGAATCTTTGTATCCATGGACCACAGTAGATCTGGCTTGGGAAATGCCTTTCTTACTACACAAGTAAGAGTAACCTGTGGAAGAGGGTGGAAAAGAAAACCATGCCAATGGTGGTGAAATTTAGTGGTTTGGCTCGAAGGCTGTAATTCTAAACATATTTTCAATTGCTTTTGGTTAGAACTGGACTTTAAGTAATAGAGAACATCATCGCTATACAATAACAGTGCTAATCAAATAGTTATTCAGAAGCCTTTATTTTTATAATTAATAGCATATATACTCTTTTTCTGTGTGTGTGGTGGAGTGATGGTTCTCACTATAACTGAGTACTGGCACCTTTTAGGGAGATTCTCCCAACTCCTAAGGGGAGAACTGATGGAAACGGATGCGACTTTATATATGAATACTGGCACTGTTTTTTGTTTTTGTTTTTTAAAGAAGAAAAGTGCTGGCTTCTCTGATCCATGTTATTTTAGTCTTGTATTTGATCCATTCAGTTCTTAACTCTAATAATAGGGCTGCCAGCTCTAGGCTGGGAAATTCCTGAAGATCTGGAGCCTGGAGAGAGCAGGGTTTGGGGAAGAGGAATGACTGCAGTGGGGTATAACAGCATAGAATCTACCCTCCAAAGTAGTCATTTTCTGCAGGGAAGCTGTAATCTGGAGATGAATTGTAATTCTGGGAGATCCTCAGGCCCCCTGGAGGCTAAAACCCCATCTATTAAGTAGGGCTGTGATTCACTTTTGAACAGTCGTTGAGTGCAATGGTTACATGGCTTTGAAGGGAAGGTTGAAACATTGATGAGTGGTGTGATGTGAAGAGTACTTAACTTCTCCACTTTCTCGTTTCTCCATTGAAAGCGAAGAAGTTTGCTGAAATTATCCATAATTTCTAGATCTTTGCTGTAGAACTGAGTGGAAGGAAGGAGACAAGAGCAGACCTTCCAAACCAGAAAGCATCTTGAAGTCAGGGCTCATACAAACGGCAGGCCAGAGTTTGCAGGAAAGCATGAGATTAACCTCATCTATAAATCCTGTCACTTATGTTTGATTAAATGCTGTGAAATGAAAGGAAGCATCATTCTGAAAATTAGCTATGCTCAGAAATGCACCATCCGTTAACAGAAAGAGCAAATGCCTTTCTTTTGTGACATAAAAACTGAAGCACACAGTCACTGACCTTAGCTTTACTGCTGTACAATTGGAAGCTCATGAATTTGCATTGGATTTCTGCATAGGGTCTGCTCTGAGGTTAATGGATCTGTGAACACCAGCTTCATAATATTTAAATGCATCCTGTTACTGACTTCTGGACTGTCGATTCTAAGATTCTACTGTTATTCATATTGTCCACCAAATCCCAGGTAAATAACGAAAACCTGGATTTCCTGGCCCCAAAGTAGTCTGTACGTTTTCGACTGAGTCATATGTGAAAAGAAAGCTCGCAGCGATTAGCGCTGACACAGTTATTAGGAAACAATGAAGTGGCTTTGTCTGACATGCGGTTTGCATGAAAGTAGGGAGGATGTGGTTTGGGCCCTGGCTGAGAGGTTGACTCTTGTTCTTGATGCACAAAAAACAAAATGGTGAACTGACTTTATTAGAATGCTCCAAAAACACTGTCAGCTTAACAGATGTCTTCATACTAGTGAAATAATGTATTACATTCAGGATTTGAACTTAGTACAGACTGAATTACAGAATACAATTATGGTCATAATTTCTAGTATTCTGGATGTTAGGCCTTTGATTTTTGAAGAGTCCCCTTGTGAACAATTTATTTAACTTTTTCTCTGTGGGCATAAAATAAAAGGAACAATGATAAGAGGAGGTAGATAGATACGAATCATGATTCAAACGTGTTCCTCCTTAGGCTACCCGTACAGGTATTTATGACATAGGCCCATATTTTTAGGCAGAACTAATTTAGCAAAATAACCTCCTCACAAACTCAGCTATTCTGCAAAACATTTGTTTTTTAATCTGAGAAATTAAAAACTATTGTCATCTGTTTCTATCAGGATCACAATACCAGCTGAAGATGGGCAGTGTGTTAGATTCTCTGTAATGGTAGAAAAGATCAAGAGTCCTTGTTGAACAAGCCTTAGCGTGTGGCCTGGTGGTTGTTCTCCTGTAGCTTGCACTTTTTAAGCTGGGAATCCACCTTATGCAATTCCCCAGATAGCACTTTAAAATGGAGGATGTAGCTAGCGGTTTGCTTAAGGTGACTGGATTTCAACATTGGTAAAGCGGGACACCATTGACCAGGGGGGTTCTTGATTTTAAATTTGGTCTATATGGAGCAACAAAAAGTTTCATAGTATGCATAGAACGCAAAAATAGTATTGTAATATATATTTTTAAATTTCAACATAAGTACAATTTACCAGGCACTCCCAGATATCCCTCCAAAGGTGGGACAATCTGGTCACCTTAGCTGCTTGGACGCTAGATATTGGCGACATCATGAGAAATGCCAAAAATGTAGCATCTTCACCAGGTAAGCATTTCACTATATTTATGGCATGCGGAAAAGCCCTTAGTGTAAACCGTGACGAGCTGGCTTGGTCTGGGAGTGGCAGTTAAGAAATCAAATAATAAATAGTAAATAAATGAAAGATTATGCTTGAATAAATTGCCACTGGACTCTCATTTACTTTTACTGAAACAGATTAACTTTCTGGAATTATCCACTAGTGTGCATATTTCTGGAATTATCCACTACTTCACTATCCACTTCACTGTCCACTACTTCACTACTTAAAAGGCCCATGGACAAAGGCAATTCTACCCTTGGAGGGAAGTTATCCCACCTACTCAATTACTCAGAGGCCAATTCCAAACATCAACCAAACGTACAGTGTTTAGTTTCAGTGTTTCTGACCAAATATGCCCCACACTGCACTTTTAACTGAACAACTAGAGGACACAAAGCCATTCATTCGTGAGCAAATTTACTCACCTTTCCTGCTATGCTTGTGTGAAGGATGGGAGTGATTTCTGGCTTGACTTTATCACAAAAACAAAACATACATTTTAATTAAATAGGCAACAAATATTATAGCACAGTAAAATTTTGCATAAGGCTCAGCTGTCTGTTAACATAACAGATGCAAAAACCTGTGTCTTTAATGACAATGCACAGGCAAGTTCACATATCATGAGTAGTACTTTGTGATATCAGGATTCTTTTAATAGCCCAGCCTTCTGCATATTTGGTACATTACTGGCAAATGAAAACTTATTTGTAGTGTTCACTCATGCCTGCAGGACTTCCCACTCAAATTACCTAACCAGCTTCTTTAATTGTGCACCCACATCTGAGGCCATCTAGTCCAAACCCCTGTTCAACGCAGGATCAGCCCAGAGCATCCTAAAGCATCCAAGAGAAGTGTGTATCCAACCTTTGCTTGAAGACTGCCAGTGAGGGGGAGCTCACCACCTCCTTAGGCAGCCTATTCCACTGCTGAACTACTCTGACTGTGAATTTTTTTCCCTGATATCTAGCCTATATCGTTGTACTTGAAGTTTAAACCCATTACTGCGTGTCCTCTCCTCTGCAGCCAACAGAAACAGCATCCTGCCCTCCTCCAAGTGACAACCTTTCAAATACTTAAAGAGGGCTATCATGTCCCCTCTCAACCTCCTTTTCTCCAATTGAAGCAGTTCAGTTCTTATAAGGCCACTTTAGCTGGTTCAGCTCGTGCTTCTGCCATGAATCACAAACCATCCTGAACTACATTTTTCTGGCTTCTGTCCATTCTACTGGCCACTGAGTCACAGGCCTTGGTGCTAACCTAGCACATTCACAGGAGAGGCTAAAGCCTGATTCACTCATGCATAGTGTTGTCAGCCTCTAGATGACTGAAATCAGTTCATCTAGAGAAAATGGCCACTTTAGAGTGTGGACTCTTTGGCATTTTACCACCCTGAAGTCCTTTCCCGCCCCAAGCCCTGCATCCACAGGCTCCGCCCCCCCCCATCTCCAGTGTATTTCCCAACCCAGAGCTGGCAACCCGACTCATGCAGCATAATGAATGAGAATGAAAGGTAGACTTCTGAGTTGGTAGAATGGGCTGTACCACAGGAGGGTGTGACTGGACAGCATTCAAGGATAGTCCTGTATGTTAAACATCACATATACCACAACCAGCCCACCGTTTTGTACATATACAAAAACTATCCACTGTACTAGTTTGTTTGGCATTTTATATGCAAAAGAACATTTCATACCTGGAATCTGTCATTTGCAATATGAAATGGGTAATTCTATCATTGGTAGGAGAAATGCAACAACGCATCAAGCAAAATGGGAAAGGACACTGTTGTGAATACAATAACCTTCTGTCCAGCCAAAACCTCCACATTATTTCTGGGGTTTTGGCTGGAAATTACTTGGTTTTATTCAAAGCTGTTGACACCTGTCTCCACCTTTCCATCCTCCTGCCAGTTACAAGCCAAGAGCTGGCAATCCTAAGATACAATGATATACCATAGAGTCTGCCCTTCAAAACTGCCATTTCCTTCACACAAACTGATCTCTATAGTCTGGAGATTATTTGCAATTCTGGGAGAACTCCAGGTCCAACATGGAGGCTGATAAAGCTAGTTCATCCACATTATTACTTTATCCACCTCATATGTGCACGAGAGAGATTATGAAAACAATGCAAATCTTAGAAACCCTGTTCCTATTGCAGAAGAAGTCATGTTACTTATGGAGCTTATCAGATGCTTCACTGGACTTGGAATCATATCAAATATGCCCAGTGTTGTGATATTTTAAGGACAGCCAAGACAGAGTACTATGCGCCTGAGGATTTAAAAGGCTGGTTATGCTTTCAGTTATACCACAGTACTGATTTTGTTCACTACGACTCCCTAGTAGAAAATCTATTTATACAATTATGATGAAATAGATTGCAGTGCAGTAACTCTATTTTAATCTCCTCAGGAAGGAGGGAAAGGAGAACCTTCTGTCAAGATATAAACTCTAAAGCTACTTTTGTGCGAGATAAACACAGATGGAAATCACAGCCCATCAATTTCTGTTTTTGTTTCTTTTTTCAAGAGTGAATGACAAGCACTTATCCCCCTCATCTGTTCCTTGCAAATCTTTGCATGTGTGTATGGTCACTGGCTACTGAAAGTAGGAAGTTCTGCAAAGAAAATTATCCGCTTGGCGTTCATTCATTTTAACGGCACTAAGAGTGCATATTTTGAGATCCCACAGTATATTATATCATTGTTCCTCGATCTTACGACAGCTAAGGCACACACAGAGAAGTACATTCTGTATCATAATGGAAGAAGACAAGTCAAAAGCAGTGCCTCATGTGGAGACATAATGAGCAAGCTTTGTATGGCATGGTAATTCTGAGGCATTCAAAACGATTGAACGATCCCATCACATCCAATTAAATATATACAAACAGAATCAACCGATTATATTGGAGAATGACTGGGAGACGGCAAAGTCAGAACAGTGACTTGTGCAATGGACAACCTTTTCTGTGGGTTGGTATTCTGAATTTGCCAGAGCTTTAAATTGTTTTGATTCGTTATCATTTCCATCATCAATGCACTGAAATCGTATTTGTGTGCCATGTCATACAGTTTGGGAATTGTTGCACTACACATAGGGAAGCACAGACAGGCAGTTGATTGGTTTTGAAACATGGACCTTGGCACTTTTCCAGCATACTTTTCAAAAGAAAAAGAAAATGTGGTGAATATTCTCAACACTATATAAGCTTAGTGGCTGCCATGAGAGTTAACATGAATATCTGCATTGTTGATATTACTACAGTTTTGTCAGTAGAAACAGTTGACCTACTCCAGAGAACAGGATTAAAACACAGGGTAGGGTAGGAGGCTGTTCTAACATAGATGACCTAGAAAAATATATGCTTTAGGGCAGATTTTCAGTACAATAATCTCAGGCTGTGGCAGCCAGTAGAATCAGTCAGCAGGTACTGACATCTAGCCACACGAGCCCACAACAAAACTGTTGTGAGAAGATAATGAATGTGTAGGTTTCAGTACAAACTGGGCGATGGTAAGAAGCACTGCTCTCCTTAGGGAATCTGAGCATTTTGTGGGGAAACTGCAAACCCAGTGTGATCCACTGGCACCAATTAAAATCAAACCAATGGGCTTTACTGGCTTTTCCCTTTTTCTTTGACAGATGAAATCACTTGAAGCAGACATGAGGCCTTCTCTGTAGCTCTGACCAGCCTCTGCAATCATCTTTCAAAGGAAGGCTAACCTGGGTGTGTGGAGGGGAGTGGGATTTTCATCTGGCAGGAAAAGCCTGGTGATTGTTTGATTTATGCTGATGTGACTCAGTTGGATCCTAAGACTCCATTTGAATAGTGGCTGTTCTTTCTTAAAGCACAATAAACTTTCCAGACAAGAAGCTTTTTTGCCAATCAGATTGGAAGAAAAATCCTTAAATCAGAGGAAAGCACTACAGTTAGTGGACAAGTCATAGGATCCAACCCATAATTTTAATTATAATTATTATAATGGGTTGTTTTTAATATGTTTATCTCAATAGTGGGCTTTAATTTTGTCTTACGTTTCCACTTTAAATTGGTGGGAAAGTAGTATCCATATTTTTAAAATTAATACTATAAACAATGAATAATGTTCAGTATTAATTGTAGGAACAGATGAGCTTTTTAAAAACTCTACCGTTGTGTTTTTAGAACCCGGTTCTAAATAAAAATGTACATTCAGTTGCACTTTATGTATACACACCTTAGGGCCTACCTATAGATCACATACACTATGTGATTATGACAGAGGTTTGCACAGGATGGGAACTAAATTTGGAAATATTGCAGGGGGTTGATTCAGACTGGGACCTCAGCACAGGAAAAGAGGGTAGTGCCTCCCCCCCCCAAAAAAAATGGTACTCAGGGCAGGAATTGCATGTGCAGCTCACCAATAGGACAAACAACTCCCCCAGAGGCTGTTTCAGGTCAAAAAAATTGTCTGAGGATGTCCCTTGTTCTCCTGCTATGTTGTGCTGAGATGAATTGGGCCCTTAGCACTTAAACACACACACACAACCAAAAATAACATCTACAAATTAATCTCTAAAAGCAGTATTACAAGTTACTTTTAGAAGGATTCTTCCTCCTTACCAAATACTTTTACTTCAGTGGTGCTCTTCATTTCAGGGTTGGGGGTGAGACAACAGACAAATATCTTGCCATCATCAAGAATGGAGACAGGTGATATCCTCAGTGTGTTCTCTGGACCCACATGGATTCTTTCCTTAGATATGGTGTCATTGGTTCTATACCCAAGGGGGTAAAACAGCTGTTTGGTTATAAGTATCTCTTCATTTCCCATTCCTTTCTGCTTAAAACAAGAAAAATGTCAGTTACCCTATTCTCATCTAACATCCTTGTAAACTTTATTTTGTTTTTAAATCAACATTGTTAACTTATGTTCAGAATAATTACTAATTTTATCCTCTTATAAAAAAAATAAGTATAGATAAATGCTGAATCTACTTAGTCTCCTTCACCCATAAGAACAACTGTTAGCAACCTGACACCTGTGGAAATGAATTGTGACACAGCCATGTTAGCTTATTTTCCTGGGATCAACCATGAATTCCCTTGTCTGTACAGCGGGGGTCTCCCAGTGGTGCAGAACTTGTGGGCATCCTTGGAATTTTGAGAACAAGTAGTGGGTACCATAACAGTGGCTGCTTTACAGACTGGATCCAATTCCCAAACATGGGAAGGTTCCTTATAAAGTTAAAACATTCCAAGACAAGCATCCTGAACTATGATGAAGGCAGCCGTTGAGTCTTCCCTGATGCTTCCTAGGCCACTCTGAGTTATCAGTCACTTAAGTGGAGAAAGACCAGGGCTGGATGTTTGTTTGAGAGATGAAACAAGGGGACGCCAGGTAACACACTGGCAGCTGCCTTGTCTCCATGCTGAGAATCGCTGCCTTACAGTTTATTTTTTGAGCTCTATGCTCTGCTGTGATGCTACACTTTAAGCAGCCAAAGAGAGCCAGCAGGGTAGAAAGGTAGAAGGCTCGAGCTAGCAAAAGGGCAGGGAACCAGAGAAGGGGGAGGATATAATCAGGAAAACTCAGTGAAAATTGACTGTTGCTCAAGCAAAAACCTAGACTAACCTCCGGAAGTTCTTTAACTCTATGAAATCAGACTAGGAACTCGAGAGGGCTCTATTGGATAAGAAACAATTCCCAACATCACAGGGTATCAGAAAGAGATCCAGACAGGCTATTCATTACCATCCTCAGAAACACAGATAAAATATTTAGCTCCACCATGCCTCTTCAGCTGCCCACAGGGCAGTTTACTTTACAAGCCCTGAGATTTTTATTTCTGTCTGTCTGCATTGGACCTTATCATCTTTTACACGTTCTTCTGAAAGATATATTAGAAAACAACACAGTTTGACACTGGAGGATTTTGCTCCTTCGTTCTGAAATTTACTTCCTTTCAATATGCATCACTGACTTGTCTCTGTATTTATTATAGAGATGGCAGGAATTATAATTGATGTCTCCCCCCTGCCCCCCACCAACACCTCACATCCATCTCTATGGATGAAGAAAGACATCAAAGATTCTGATGAAGAGTGGTTGAAGTGTGAATTTGAATACTTATAAGAAAATATAAGACATTTATGAATTATAAATGAACACAGTGCTGCTGTGTATTAGACTATATTTTCTAATATTTTTATTTTCATACTCCATCAGTATCCTATGGCAGCAGACACAGGCTGCTGCAGCTTTGTTGCAAGAGAAAAAAACATTTTTAAAAGCAAAATAATTAAAGCAGAGGCATGCAGTTTTCCAAGTAATTTTAGCCCTCTTGTCATTTCAAATAAGGGAATCAGTTTGAAGAAGAAGAAGAATTGGTTTTTATACCACACTTTTCAATGTTCAAAGGAGTCTCTAACTGGCTTACAATTGCCTTCTCTTCCTTTCCCCACAACAGATACCCTGTGAGGTAGTTGAGGCTGAGAGAGCTTCGACAAGACTGCTTGACTAGAACAGCACTATCAGGGCTACGACGAGCCCAAGGTCACCCAGTTGGCTGCATGTGGAGGAGCAGGGAATCAAACCCAGTTCTCCAGATTAGAAGTTGATATTCTTAACTATTGTACCATACTGGCTCTCTTTGAACAAGAAGCACACCAATTTTTCCACTGATCAAACGGCTCCTGGTTGTATACCATGGGGAAGTTTTGTTATATCTTTTCCACTTAATATTTCTGGTAGGGCCTAAGAGGAGGAGCTGGTCTCATGGCTTAAGTGCCACTCAATGTTTAACATCCACTCAGGGTGGCTGTCCCACCCCTGAGTACCTCTTTCTCCAACCAGCTTGCCTGTCTGTCCAGTGGCCAGCCAATCGCCTTCTGTCCCCCACCTTTGACCACCCCCTCCTCCTTCCACTTCCCTCTGAGGCTCAAAGGTTGCAGATTCCTGCTGTGTGAGAGCTGCCCCTGCCGGTGAGTTCCCTGCCTGGGGGTCTCCAGCCTGCAGCCTTTCCAAGTCCTGGTGGGAGGGAGAGGCCATCTGCAGAGTTCTTCCATCCCCCCCCCAATCTAGCACCCATTGTATTCCTGAATGCAACGGGCTTTGTCCCTAGTATCTTTATAAATTCTGGGAGGTTAATAATTGCTAGAGCACTAAAGGTGTGATCTAAACAGGTCCACTCAGAATTCTACTTAAGTCTATTCACTGAGGTTTATTATTTTGGGTATTGCTGCTCTTCCGTTATCTGGCATATGTGGTAGTTCTACATCATTTTTGGAATGTGCCTACTGTCTTACAGAATTTTTCCACTTGGATCCCAAAAACCCATTTTCATAAAGGTATGTTTTGATACTTTAGTCAGTTGAAGTTGAATATTACTGTTTGTGATTGATAGTATATAATTTCCTTTTGCTATCATAGCCTGAGAAAATGCTACTTACCATCAGCCATTTCAAAGGAGCACTTGCCAGGATTGAAGAATTCTTGCCTTTAAAGCATGGAATTTCCAGTGTCTGGTTCAATAATATTTCTACCACAGAACTTTTCTCATCTTGCATAATGGAACAAAAAATGATGAAGAGATAAAATGATGATTAAAATCACAGTACAGCACTTTCAAAATGAAGTCTACTCTGCTCTGCCAGGTTTATAAAATGCTGACTGGATTCCACAGGTATTTTATGGCTGGAAGTTTCATTGTGATACTGAACACAGAGGAAGAAAATGAGCTAAAGGCAAAAGAGCATACCAGCTAAAGACAGCTAAATGAGCTAAAGACAAAGGATGCCGAATGACAGAGAACAGTCAGGAACATCAATAAAAAACCATGTTAATGAGTTCATGGCATTTTTGACAGGCTGTACGTACCATGAGGAAAACTGCAACAGTAGATTTTAGAGGGGTGCAACATCCCACCCACCCATTGCTAACTTGCTATCATGTCAACTCTGCTTCTCACCTCTGTATCCACCTGAGAGTTGGAGCAGCAAATCCTCCATGACCTCTTTCTCTCAGAGCACTTTTAAGGCAGCACAACAAGCCATGAAGTGCTTCATAAACCTTTGCAAAAGTTCTACTATTATTTTCGTCACCTACAAGCAAGAAGCTGGAAATAAAAAACAACGTGCCACCATCACCTAGAAGTGAGATAGGTGTGTGTGTGTGTGTGTGTGTGTGTGTGTGTGTGTGTGTGTGTGTGTGTGGAACACTATGATTTTCTGGGCAAAATACTATGACAAAAGCTCATTCTACCATAGGGATTTTGCCCACAAACCCTCAATGTGTCTACATGCCAGCATGGTATAGTGGCTAAGACTGGCGATTTCTAATCTGGCAAACTGGGTTTAATTCCCTGCTCATCCACGTGCAGCCAGCTGGGTGACCTTGGGCTTGTCACAACCCTAATAATGCTGTTCTGATTCAACAGAACTATCAGAACTCTCTCAGCCTCACCTACCTCACAGGGTGTCTGTTGTGGGGAGAGGAAGAGAAGGCGGTCGTAAGCTGCTTTTTGACTGCTTCAGGCAGTGAAAAGTAGAGATATATAAGCCAACTCTCCTTCTTCTATGTTATTTTTGAGTGAAGTAGACATGCCATATTTATTTCTGGCTTCTTCCCTCTCCCTTCCAAGGAAGTTCACTCCCATCAGTCAAAAGCATATTTTATACTTTTTCCTTGTATCACTTGCCTTGCTATGGATTGTTTCCTGTTCTATCTACATATCACAGTGGTCTTTGATCCTGAATGAGCATTTTATCCACTGTTGATTAGCTTAAGTGCAACTGTAGCTAGCCAACCCTGGGGCTTTATGGAGAGGCCCTGCATTTGAAACTGTGAAAATGGCTATCTTTCCCACCATCTTTGGGACTTGGCAGGTGCCTGCACATGTCCTGGACATTTGATTACCAAAGTGCCTTCATGCCAAAACTGTTGGGTGGAGGGTAGTTTAGAAGGCTGTAGGGGTAAGATATAAGTCTTAGCAAGGGCCTCATGATTATCAATTCGCTATTATTTCAATAAGGAGATTTCCTTTCAATGAAGTCTGCTCATTGGGAGTAATTGACAGAACTTCACACCATCTCCTGTCAGCTGGTCCAACAGACCAAACTAATAGCCTAACTCTCTGAAATGGCAAGAATCATGCAAAAGTTTGTATGGCTTGCGGCACTTGGATGCTTTAGGATGCTTTGGGCTCATCCTGCGTTGAGCAGGGGGTTGGACTAGATGGATGGCCCCTTCCAACTCTATGACTATGACATTTCTTTTAAAGAAAGCTGGGCTGAGGAGGTAAAATGGGGTTAGGCTGTAATAAGTGGCCTCAGACAGTAGAATGTATTGAGATACATTTATTGACATTTCAACGTCCTAAAAAGTCTTTCTCAAAAATGCACGGATCTAGTGTAACAGCAGACATCAGAAATGCAGCAGGATTCCTTCCAGATTTTGGTGGCATCAATTAGATTTATACTGAGCCTACATTTGAAATACTGGGCCTACATTATGCTGAGCCTACGTTTGAAATCCTGTGCAAGGACCATGTTTAATCTGTTCAAGGGTCCCTAATCTTCCTGGTTTTCTCCTCCCAACATTAATTTCTGACCTGGAAAAGGTTAGAGTTAACCCATGTGGACTAGTAGCTGATATGAGCTTGTAGGATACAAATGGGACAATAGAAAGAGTGAAATGTCTCCCTTCATTGGAATTTTGCTCAAGCAATCAAGAGGATTTTTGCCCCTTTCACTCAGTAACCTCTAACTCACGTGGTTATTACTCCACCCGGGCTGAGAGCTTCCAGGAATAAACCTCAAAGGATTAAAAAAATGTGGGAGGTTCTATATCTCTACTTGTGTACCTTATGAGACATGTGATTGACAACCGTCAGAAAGGGGATGCTGGGCCCTAAAGATCATTTGTCCAGTCAACCAGAACAGTTCTTACTATGTTCTTAAGTGCAGTGCTTTTTTGTTACACCAGGAGTTGTAAAGCAACTGGAGTGAATGGTCCCAGACCTGAACAATGCTACTTAGAATGGCACTGTAAATAATTCAAGCAGAGGAACATAGACCAGGTGGTTTAAATAATGTTGTTGGGAGACAAACAGGAAAAGGTTGGCTAAGCAGCAGGATTCTTTACAGTTTTCCAAGAGCTCTTTGCATTCTCACAGTGCTGCATCAATTACTCTGTTTTGTCATATTTCCTTTGATCCAGTTCTACAGTAACCCTCATTGCCCCCGCTTTGGGCCTTCCTGTTTGCCAGTTATCAGTCCCCAGTGATTTAGCATACGTTTCTTTCATCCAGATGGGCTTGTTTGACTTTGATGTGGAGTTATGCTTCCTTAATGACTAATGCCCCACATCCCCCCACTCACAATTTGTGTGCATGTTCTATCCAGTGAGCTGAAAGACAAAACTAAAAATTGCTAACTATTTTTGGAACTCTGTCTAGCAGTCAGTGCAGCAGAGCTTCAGGGGCAGGGATATCATGGCAGAGAGAGGAAAAGTAAAATAAATGGACTGTGAACAAGAGCTCTTTGACTGTTGTCCTAATTCAGTGGTCGTGATAATGTTAGATGGGTTGTTGGCATTGGCAGTCACACATCAGCAAGGAGCAAGCATTGGAAGGGATGAACTCAGCCCAAGAAACAAGGATATAAAGACAACGGTCAAACATCAAAAACGGTGTCCTTTTCACCGGTATCATGTGGCTGGATATGCAGGTTGCTGTTCTTAGCTGAGAAAGTCTGGAGAAATCTTGAACTAATTAAAAAAATATTTATGTTGTTTTATCATCTGCCTTTCTCACAGGGTCTCAAGGCACTAAACACTAAAATTTCAGAAGTCTGGAACTACCAGAACGAACTGAAGGGTAGCATAAGGATTCACAAGGCATATTAAGTGGTTCAGAGCTTACATAATAGGAGATGTAGTTTTAATGGTTTAATAGTTTTTAAATGTTTTGAATTGTTATTAACTTTTTAATTTGTACTATTGTGTTTTTTAATGTTGTATACCACCCTGAGCCAGTTTTGCTGGGAAGGCGGTATATAAATCAAATCTATCAATCCATAATAAGCAGTCTAGACCACAGGCTCAATCATTTATCCAAGTAAGTTTGTAAACTTGTAAAGTTTGTAAAGGTAATCCTACAAGAGCTGCAAAGGAGAAGGCATGTGAATGGGCAGTTGTTGCTTTTGCCCATTGGCATTATATCACATTAAAGTCCTTCTCCTCCCCAAACCCCACTTCCTTGAGTTTCACCGCCCCACCCCCAAAAACATCTCCAGATATTTCCCAACCTGGATCTGGCAGCTCTACCAGAAACTGATGGACAGCCAGCACAGCAAGAGACAGATAACAGTCACCTGATTGCTGCATGTTTCATAAGCTCAGGTGCCTGGATAATTTTTGAAGGCAGTCCTGAATAATAAATAACCTGATAAAAGGTGCCAGGTGTTCTGGAAGAGGCCTGATCCTCCAGCTTTTGGCCAAGATCCCAGCAGCACCTCCAAAGTACAAATGTGCTTCTTTAAGGGGAGGGAAATTCTCTCCAGGAAAGTAACTAAAAGCAGACATAACAGGCGGTCCTTGAAGTGAACTGGATACTTTCAAGACCGAAACTGAACTCAACACTGAATTTAACATAAAACAAGCGTTGGGTTTGTGGAACTTGCATGGTATTAGTCTACAAAAACTTATACTGGGATAAGATAATGTTAGTCTTTAAGGTGATAAAAGACTCTTGTTCTGTTTTGTTATAACAGACCCTGAAATTACCATGAAATGTTCTTCCTAAATGTGACACTTCAGCATTCCTTGTAAAATGCTATACTTCACCCCAGCAGAGGAAGTGTAATAAGCTACCATTTTAGAGATGGAAACTGTCCTTCTCCCAGGGTAAACAACCCATGGGGACTGGCTCAGCTGCCAAAACCATATAGGAAACATGCAACATGGCCGACATCTGTATTTGGAGTCCAAAAATTTTCCTCTTTGTTTCCTTGCATTTATATACACATTTCTGTGAGGTAAGTCAGGCTGAAAGTATATAACTAGCCAAGGTCACCAGCAAGATTCCATGGCAAAATGTGGGTTCAAACCTGGGACTCCCAGATACAATTCCAACTCTTTGGCCATCCCTGAGCACATCAAATCATCCACCATTTTGCTTAGTATACTCTTCAATTAGAACCAGACCTAAAACATTTCTATCAGGAAAAATGTGAATTCACATTAAAAGGTAAAGGTAAAGGTATCCCCTGTGCAAGCACCGAGTCATGTCTGACCCTTGGGGTGACGCCCTCTAGCGTTTTCATGGCAGACTCAATACAGGGTGGTTTGCCAGTGCCTTCCCCAGTCATGACCGTTTACCCCCCAGCAGCAAGCTGGGTACTCATTTTACCGACCTCGGAAGGATGGAAGGCTGAGTCAACCTTGAGCCGGCTGCTGGGATCGAACTCCCAACCTCATGAGCAAAGCTTTCAGGCGGCTGCCTTACCACTCTGCGCCACAAGAGGCTCTAAATTCACATTACTACATATTAAAATAAATATAAGCCAAAGAATAATTAGTCCTCAGGATCAGAGAATCATAGAATCATGGAAGGGACCTCATAAAGCCGCCTCGAGCCTTCGGGGGGAGGCGGGGTATAAATATAAATATAATAATAATAATAATAATAATGGGCCATCTAGTCCAACCCCTTGCACTATGCAGGACACTCACAACCCTATCGCTCATCCACTGTAACCTGCCACCCCCTTAAACCTTCACAGAATCAACCTCTCCATCAGATGGCTATCTAGCCTCTGCTTAAAAATTTCTGAAGATGACAATCTTTGCATCTGCTTATCATCATTAAATAAACACAAAAATCAGAATATTGTGGGGATAGCAGGATTTCAGTGTCTATACAATGTTTTTACCCATTATTCTCATCTCCAAAATTTACTATTCAGTTTCCTAACAAAAGGCTTTAACGTTATAGAATCAGAAACATGACCTTTAATGCTATTGTGAGCTATCTTCACAGATATTTTACAAAAGATATTTTTATACAATTTTAAGTCGGTATTTCAAATGAGATTCCAAAGCAGCTTCCAGTAATGATAAAATAAGATAATTCTTTTTTTTAAATCCATTTAATTAAAATAATTATTATGAAAGAAAACAAATATAAAACCCCCAGAAGGCTGTGACTTTGCAGAATGTCAACAGAAAGGAACTTAATTCTCCAGATAATATGCTGGTGTTCCATTCACATGATGTGGGAGCCCATCTGTCATGCATTTGGGAGCACGACATGCATGATCTCTGTATCATGTGAAAAGGATAATGCAGGGGTTTACACGCAGACTCTGGTTTGCCTGAATGGAAGTTCTGCCGTGTGGAGATCCTCATGCTCCTGACAGACAGATCTGGCACTGCATAAACTGAATACCAGTGTACTACCTGCAGAACATTGTAAAAACGAAGCACAGCCTTTGAAAAAGAAAACAGCTGCTATGCAAGTAGCAGATAGCTAAGTAAATAACAACAGTACATTCCTGTCTGGAGCCACAGGTAGGATTCACACACCATTGTATATTGCGTGTGAATATCCAATTCATCTCCTGAATTTGATTGTGAGGTTAGGATCATCTAAGAGCTCCATGATTAACACTTTACACGATCCAAGTGGGTGGATTCAGTTCTATTGGACAATATATATGAACATGATATATCCTTATCCATGGTTCCCCTATATATTTGTGAAACAGTCTGGGGGGTGGAACGTGTCCGGTTGTCCAAGTTGACTGCACCCTGATTGGCCCTGCCCCTATAGCTCCCGCCCTCCCTCCCTGGATGCTAGCCACATTCCTCTCAGATGCGTCAGAGACAGAGAGAGACATACAGAGCCCTGCCAGACTGAACACGAGCCCTCATTCCTTCCTATCGCTCCTGCTGCGAGGGAGGCAGAGAGAGACACAGAGAGATCTGCTCCAAGCTGCTGACCAGCCCTGCTTCCCTCCTAAGAATGAGACCTAATTACCTGCTATGCCTCCTGCTGAGAGAGACATGCAGCGAGAGGGAGAGAAAGAGACACACAGAGAGATCTGCACCTCCCAGTGTCCCCTGGGTGCTAGCACCCATTGCATTCCTGTTTGCAATGGACTTTCTTGCTAGTCTATCTATATATTCCTCATTAAAGAATAGTAATGGTTCACTATTCCTTACCAGGCTTGTTAACAATGAGATTGATTTCTGAGCTTCGTATTCCAACTGGGTATGTAGCAAAGCTGCACTCATACTGTCCTGTCTGTTCCAGACTAACATTATTCAGCTGTAAACTCCATTGGTTGCATCCTGTATAGTTTGCTGTAGAAGGATTGTGGCCACAAGTTCTGTCCAAGTCTGACTGGTGATGGTGGCATTGTTGACTGAAGTTTACAGAATGGTTGTATCCCATTTCAGTAAAATGTAAGTATTTTACACCATAGACAGGATTATATACAGCTATCTTGGATGGTGGGGCAGCATCCACTTTTGACCACTGAGTTTGTGTGACGTGGATTCCATCTTGCTTCAGAATGCAACACCTAAGGGTCACATCTCTGCCAGGCATAGCATAGATAGTTTTCTCATTCTGAATGGTGATATCCGGCCAGGCTGAAATGAAAAATAGAAATGCACACGTTTTACAGTAAGTTAACTGATTCACAAGTGCAGCTTGTGGATGAGACTTGGTTCCCACCCTCTACTCCCTTTTATCTGCATAGAACCCTGTGAGGTAGGTTAGGGTGAAGGTCTGTGACTGGTCACAAATTACCCAGTGAGCTTCCACGGCAAGATGATGATTCATAGCTGGGTCTCCCAGATCCTCCTCTGACGTTCTGACTGCTCTACCACCCTGGCTTTCCTAGGGTGGCTGCTGTTGAACAGTAGCAAGCAACCAAGCCTAAAATTGTCAAGCATTGACCGGTCCCCGGTGATAAAAAGGTTGGGGACCACTGCTCTATTTGCCCTTATATGTGACTAAGGCCTCTCCCCTCTCTATACCCTGCACTGAGACTCCACCACAAGATCTACAGGAATTTTCCGACTTGGACCTAGCAATCCAAAATAGGCCTGGGAAAGGTCCTTCCTCAGACTTTCACTGACAGAACTAAGTCTTGGAAAGCTTTTTTGGAATGCTTTGGTTGATTAGCAACTGCCACTGAGGGAATCTGTTGCTTAAAACTACATGCACATTTCCAATCATTTTCAGGTGTTTTATAACCACCCCTATATTTCTTTTTTTTTCTTTTCTTTTTATAGATTCCACATTTTCCTGCCAACCCAAGGCCCTTTTCAGGCTTGTTGAACAATCTGTTTTTTCTTCACAGCTCCAGTCAGCAGATTTAAGTATCCTCAGATTTGTCTATTATTATATAGGCAAGTGGAGATCCACAATATCCATGGGGAGGTAATTCCTTTTCCTGAGGGCCACGACAACTCTTGCCTTCCATCAGTGGCAGCAAGCACCATCTGGCCCCTACCTGCTGAGCCAACCAAGGTTTCCCCCTCCATTGACAACAATGGTGGCAGCGATCCCAGTGTGACTCCCAGCTGCTATTCACCAAGGCTCTCCCCCCCCCAAGAAAGTGTCAATGAGCCCTGTGCAGCTCACAGCCACCAGGTTCCCTAGCAGTCACATAGCCAAGCTCTGCTACAACTCCCAATGCTGAGTACATTTTCTGTGAATGCACTGAGAACACCTTTTTTTAATTTGGGGGAATTCAAAACTTTCTTGTATAGTTTTCTAAAAAAATAATATTTTTCTCTTTATCCTATTTGGCTATTCACAAATAGGGAACATATAATATAAATAGGGGAAATAGTATATAGTTCTATTTAAAAAAACATATAATATATACCATATACAGTACATGAATGTATTTAGAAACCCTGTGTTCAGGAGCAGAAGCATATAAAAAAGTGGGGCGAGACATGCCAGAGCATGAGGGAAAGGCTCATAAGCCTGCAACTTGTAGAAGTCATAAAAAGGACTACAGGAAGTGCTGCAGGGTAGACCACAGAGAGGTTTACTTTGGTTCAGCATTCTGTATTCAGAAAGCTGCTTCAGTTCTGACAGGCGGTTATATAGGAAATTCTTTCTGAGAAGGATTCTTAAGAGCGTACATGAAGATCAAAGGGCAAGATCGGCAGGCAGGGAATCAAAAATAAATATTTTAATAGTTAACTTTTATTAACAGCCCTTTTTTTCTCTAAATGTGTTGCAACTTTGGGTTTCTGTATCTTTTAACTTGTTGTGAGAGGTCTTATTAACAGACCAATATTTTTAAGCTTCTCTGCCTGAAGCTCAGCTGCTCAGTCTGGGTTTAGGTTTATAATCTTATACCGAGACTCAACTGATTACATTATCTGTTGGGATCAAGTGCACTTGAGCAACTCCAAAATGCACATTTGCTTAGAAATAACAACAGCAAGGGGTTGCTACAGCAGCGCAAATCATATGCTTGTATTGACTATGGGCACATTCTACCAGGAACTTCAGCCACTGGAATCCCATTGAAAAGAACAACAGCTGTGTAAGATTACTAATATTATCCTAGTTCATTGTTATGGCTTCTGTGCAGGCACACATGGGAGACTGCATGATTGCAGGCCAGATATGGAGATGAGCTTCCAAACTTTTCTGAACAAGCTTCTAGGCTCTAGAGCTCCCCCCCTCCACTCAAACTACAGTGTTCCTTTTTCTCACCTAAAAGGTTATGTGACAGAGGCAGGACAAGCACTCCTTCCCTCACTCCTTCTAAGCTGCTGTTGCATAGGGCCTCAGGAATAAAACAAGGGTTTATTTAATGGAGAACAGTGAAGATTATCACCTACAAATCAGTAAAATGGCTTTACTTAAGAAGTATGGGGAGTGCAGAGTGCAAATAGCCTGAAACGGTTATCATTCCTGATGTCTCCTGTGTTTGGGAGAGGACCACAAAACAACCATGTGCCCAACTTGTAAACACTTTATTGCTTTGGCATGCAAAAGAGTAGCAAGACTTAAAGTTGCACTTTGGGGGAAAGCTCTGAGTGAGCTCCAGACCCATAGGAGAAAACGAGCCCAAAGGGATAAGGGTGTGATTTAGGCACTGACACTTAAAACTCTGAGGCTGGATGCATCTTATCTTGCATCCACTGATTATCAGTGGACTAGTACAAATGCCATCAGTATATACCATCTGTATATCACCATTATATACATCACCATTTCATAGCTGCTGACATATGTTTTGAACCGTTCATAATATATTTTAGGACAATTTTGTTTTTCCAGTGGTTTTCTCTCTTGGCTTTCAGAACAACCAAAGATAAGTTGGTCCTCTGGCACTCCAGCAGAAGAACTGGAGCCTTTACCTACATGTATATATCAGGGGTGGTGGAGTAAGGAGGTTCAAGTGACAAACCTTGGCATAAGAACTGAAGAGTTACAAGTACATCCCTATTTTCAACCCTGAAATATTGCAGGGTATTACCAATGCTCTGATGTAATCATGCTGCCCTTTAGGAGAAAGGAACGTTATCATTTTATCCTTAATACATTCTAAGAACTTGTTCTAAAAAGCTCCCTTTGAAAATAAAACTCATTAATGCTTTTATCAGGAGAATTTAAGAATTACTGGCAAGCTTAGATCAAAGGTCAATCTAGCCAGGATCTTTGCTTCTGAAAATAACCAGCAGGAATTACAATCTTGTATTATTAAAAAGAAATACTACAATAGGCATCACCATATGCACTGGATTCTCCGTTCAGGTTTACCAATGTAACTGAAATAGCTTTGTTAGAAGAAAACACTTACCTCTGATAAAATGTGTCAGGATGAACAAGTAATGTGCCTGAAATGGCCATCTTATCATCTTGTGTTGCTAAGAAAGTTTTTAAAACATAAAGTGAAATCACGCTGTGCTTCTCTCAAAGACACGCAAAGACGTCAAAATGTTCTTTCTTGTGGACTCAGACAAACCACAGAAGGATTAGCTCTTTTTCTACAAATGGTGAAATGTAATTTGCATATTCTCTTTTTTCACATGACTGAGAGGAAATGTATGTTACAGGAAACCATGGCTAGAACTTGTCTTTTTAATATGTATGCCTGTATGTGAAACAGTTTGCTTCAACAAAAAGAAAAATCATAGCACAATGCACCTGTTACCCAAGATCTGTTTTAACTTGAGATGTTGAGGACTAAACCTGGAATCTTCCATACATAAAACATATGCTCTACCATTAAGCCACAGTCCCATCCTAAATGCAACATGAAGAAAAGCAACTTGAATAACTATTAAGGCTCTACCTTTTCATAATCTACTATCCTTTGCAGCAGGGGAAGAAATAAACTGGAGTGACTCATAGGGCTTCTCCCTCCCAGGGCAACTCTGCCCCTCCCCCCAAAATGAACCTATTATAGGAAATGGGCAATTTTGACGATTTCTCTGTGTGGCACAAGGAAATTTGAACCTCTGGCTGCGCTCCCTTTGCATCGTTTATCAGCTCTGCAATGTACTTTTTGGGACACATTGACTAGAACTGCACACAGTTATGCACAATAGATCTATCCAGGGGCATTATAATATTGACTGACTTATTTTGAATCCCTGTTTTAATAATCCCTAATACAGAGTTTGCCTTTTTCTCTGCTAAGGCATACTGGGTTGGCATTTTCATTCAACAATCCACTATGACCCCAGCATTTCTTTCCCTTTCAGTCTCAGTGAGTTCAGATCCCATTAGCATAAACTTAAAGTTGGGATTTTTTGTTCCCGTGTGTATCACCACACATTTACCTACACTGAACTTCATTTAATTTTCATGTTGTTGCTCATTCATCCAATTTGTGAAAATCTTCCTGGAGCTCTTCACAGTCTGTTTTACCACCCTGAATAATTCTGTGTCATCTGAAAATGTGGCTACTATACTGCTCACACTCTGATAATTCATAAACAAATTATATATTACTATTCCTAACACCAATCCTTGTGGGACTCCCTCCTTGTGTCCCTTCATTGTGAGAACTGTCTGTATATTCCTTCTGTTTGCTTCCCGTCACTTAACCAACTTTTAATCCCCTTATCCTGTGAATTCTATGCTTCCTCAGAAGTCTTTGGAGAGGTGTTCTGTCAAAAGCCACTTGAAAGTCCAAGTATATGGTGTCTACCAGGTCACCATTATCTACAAGCTTGTTCACTTTCTCAAAGAATTTACCCCCCCTCCCCTTTTTTTCTTTTTCTTTTTTGCCAGACCCTGTGCTCTTAACAAAACTTAATTGGAGCAGACCTTCCACTTTTTAAAATAAACTTTTTTTGCCTTATTGGCTTGGGTCATTAACCATGCAGCTATTATGTGAGTCTAGGTGATGCTTTCTAGATACATCTTTACGTTGCTGGAAAAAGGAGGAACTATTGTAATTTCTATAATTGCTATATTTAAAGAAGACAAAAATATTATTTGTTCTAGAAAAACCTCCATGGTTTGACAGTAATTTGAATCTCTGTATGGGATATGAGATATTCCTTTGGAAAACAGTGTATCATCAGTACAAATACAGCATGCCGTTTACGGACTGGATCTTCAGTATTTCTCTCAGCTATGTTTGAAGCTTTCCTTTAACTTAAATGTATCCAAAGGCTTAAAGTCTGCTGAGTAGAGTTGCATTCTGCAGGTCAATATCATTTATTTAAATATAGCAGTTGATTTCATCTTGGTTGGAATGTTTGACTACTACTGACCCCTCCTCTATAGGGTAGCCATTTGCTTGCTGGGACTCCAGCAGGCAGCAGTATGGACGAAAATGCTGTCCACTCTAGCAATTGCTGAAAACGTTGGTTTACTATACTCTTTCTGACCATTCTTGGAGAGGTGTGACATCAGATGTTTTTTCCCTGGATGTCATCATGCCACTGCCAACATCTGCTCCCCCTGCCACCCTCAATCTCCTGCTGGGGATGGCAGGCTGGATCTGGCAACTGTAATGTTCTTTCATCGATCCAAGTGGCAGTTCCATATGTATAACATTTTAAAGTAATTAATGTATTATTAGTTTTAACATTATAGGACTTGCGTGTTTATAATATCTGTTTATTATTATTCTTTTTAATCTGCCATGTGTTGGACTAGAATCTTCAAAACCCAGATAGGAATTCTTATTCTGCCATGGAAGTTCACTGAGTGATTTTAGGCCATTTATTCTGTCTCAGCCTAAGTTATCCAACAGGCTTATTGCTGTGAGGATAAAATAGAAGAAGGAAGTGTGTTTGGGGTCCCCAATGGGGAGAAAAAGTGAAGGATAAATATCTAAATGAGAAGTATTTAAGAGCAGGCCTTTGGAGCCAGCTATATCCTCCTCTAGCTTACCAAATTCTGAAATGGCACCCCTGAAAGCACAAGGGAAGGGGGAACACAAAGCCTGGGAGGGTGATGCGTATATCTTCTGTTCCCATCTGTCTCCCATTTCCTGGGGCACCACCCTGTAATCACACTATGCTACTCTATTTTTGCCTGTGTTTCTTTCAGATTATTCTTTACCTTCCTTTTGCTAGAGGAGGAGACATAGGAGGTCAGCATATGGAGCTCTCTGTGTGTGGCACGCTACAAAAACTGCTTGGTAGCCATTTTATTGATCCTGTAACTATTCATCACAATTGGGTAGGGCAATACGAGCACAGAATGATATATGTCACTTCCATAAGAGGGACATTCTTCAGTTTTCAGTAGTTCCTAGGTCATGAGGTCCTATCAAAGAGAGGGATACTAACCATCATTATTCTTTGGCCCTGACTTTCCGTGGACCATGTTTGCAGGCACTTGACATTCCACTAAGAACACAGTGAAGATAAGAACAGTAACTGAATTTGTCCATCCGGACTTCAGGCATTCAGGATCAGCATTTGTTCACACCTGAGAAAAAATAAACTGGCAGGGGGGAAATGCGAAATCTTAAATTATGCCTCTGATGCAGAGCTTGCTTTGGCTTTCCAGATATATATCAAATACTCTCTTGTGATATTCATGAAAGGGCTGTGGAATCTCCCACTGAAGATAATCAGCAAGCTTTCAAAGACAGGGCACTATGCATGCAGGTATATTACCTGTTGTGTATGCAGTGGAGCAGATCTGCAGAGTGGGACAATTCAAGTAGCGGGGACACTTAATGCCGTTGGTTAGCACGCAGGATCCGTCCTCCATTGGATTGTTTGAATGGTCCAATTAGTTTAAACTTGCACAGAGCCAATCACAGGCTTTGGCAGGGACCCTAGACTGTATATAAATTAAGATGGTAGTGAGTTGTGTTCAGTTCTTTGGTGTTATCTAAATAAATAGCAGATGTTTCATACCATGAGTGACTCCACACCTTCTTGAATCCACTATTCAGTATTACCTAACATTCCAATCCCTTCATATTTGGGATGCTACAGGCTATGCAAGGATTCCTAAAGAAAGGCGCTTGTAGGCCTGATGGCTCAGCAAGTGATAAAGGTCCTCTGATTGCTGTATTTGAAAAGTTTCCCTCATTTTCCTCAAACCTCCCACCTTCCCACCGTTGCACATGTTGTGTTCAGAATGCCAGTAAAACAGACTGTTGCCTTGGGCCATATTCTTATAGCAGATAATAAAAGGAACTTTCCTCCTATAATTTATCCTTCCGACCTAACACATATGAAAGGGTTGTGCACTGGCATTGCTCACAAAAGAGACGTTCAGCCAAAACTATTGGTCAGTAGTTGGTATTTTCCTCAGAGAGCAATTGTTCTCAGACTTTTAGTAAACGGAGACTCCTTGTTTTGAATAAAATTTCAGAGGGGTAGCCAAAGGAGTAGTCTAGGGTTGGGGGAACTTGCCAATGGAGGGAGCCTTTAGCAGTGACAATCAGTATGCTGATATCACTCCTCCTGCACCCAGATATGGTGCTATATGTTTAAACCATAGAGTTTTGCCCAAATGCCATAGAGTCTAGTAATGTACTGACATCACTTCCCGGTGCACAGGGAGTGATGTCAGCAAGGAAAACGAAGTTCTAATTCTAGCCTGGATGTTTGTTTGTTTTTTTGTATGAGTATGACTACTTTATGAATCCACCTAACATGTCTCACTATGCAACTGAGGAGGGGTGGATAGTATGGAACACTTGAATAAATCATGCTTCAAAAACTTTTACTTAATCCGCGCTTAGTATATGAGGAAGTAGGTGTTAAGCCATGAAAACTTATATTGCAGTAAAATATTGTTAGTCTTTAAGTTGCCTGTTTAATTTTGCTGCAATAGAGGAACATGATTATCTTTCTGGACAGTTCCACAAAGTTCTCATGGCCTTTTGGGATATTGTTCCCTTTTGGATAATAGTCACTCTTGCTTTTGTATCTGAGGGCGATTCTACTTTAATAGTACTTCTTTACCCTTTCTTAGTGTTTGAAATAACATTGGCATTATTTGGAAGGCTGAGCTTTAAAACAGTGTCTTTCCCTCCCCAAAAATGCAGTTATATTTTAAAACATGGTCAAAACCTACATTTGCCATCAATCCCTAGTGGTCCGTATCAGGGAATCGTCAGTAGGTGGCACTGAAATCTCACACGCAAGCTCCCTCCATTGTATCAGCACTAAAAACAAATCTCCTGGTACACATTAACTTTGCCCACATATGGAGGGTGGCGACGGGGCTCCTCCAATTATCTTCTATTGATGCTTTTACTTCCAGAAAAGACATTCTGAATGATAAAAAATTTACTTTTCCAGCAAAAGGCACAACAGTTCCTTCCATTATCCCTCCCGCTCAGATGGGAGGGGAAAAGAGCCAAAACAAAACACTACCATCAATTGCAACACAGTTCTTCTTCCACAATTACTGTTAAGAAGAACACAGGAGTGCAGTCAGTCCCACCGCAAAAGAAATCTTGAACTCTGGGGACAGTTTCAATTATTCACAAAGAGAGCCTTTTCAGAGAAGTTGGCGCGAGAACCGCTCCTGCTAGAGGCGAGGAATGATTCCCCTTGCAGACGGGTGTCCTCTCAACATTGCTTAAAGGAAGCTCTGCTCCCCACTGGAAAAGAAAGAGGACACTTTGAAGAGGGAATGTCATTAAATGATAAACTAATCTTTTCTTTCTTTTTTAAAGTGATGCTTGAAGTACCAGATATTCCTACTTTGTCCTGTTTTGTTTTCAGTGGCGAGACAGCAAGTGAGTTTTACAGGAAAACGTAACATTTTTAAAAAGGACTGTTTCACTTGAGCTGAAGAGGCAGAACAGCCCAATGGGTGCACACTGAGGAAATGTGGAGGGAAGTTTTCCCCCACATCTTTGAATTGTTTGGTAGGTTCTTTAAGGCAAAATACTACAGTACTGATTCCCTGTGGAGGGGAAACCTTCACCTCCATCGATGGCAATCATCTCAAGGTCAGGGTTATCTCTCATGGAATGTTGTTATCTAGCGCATGTGCCTCCCTCCGCTAATACAAAGTAAGTCACAAAGAAGCTTTATAGAAACACACAGCCTCTTCAAGTACTATTCTCCCCAGAAAAGGTCTCAAAATGTATCAGTAAGGAATATACAATTGTGAGGTAACAAAGTTGGAGTCTGGAGTGTTTGTGCGTACGCACACTTCCTCAGGTACAATGGCATGGAATGGCAATAATCAGTACATACCTATAGGCAAAATGTAATCAATACATTAACATGCAATATAATGAAAATGGTTAACAGATTCTACAGCTAAATATGAATAATAAACTAATGGGATTTGTTTGGATTCAGTTGCAGGAGATTGAATTTCATGGAAAGCATCTTAGGCTCAATAAATATGTCTAAATAGGAGAGTAATGAGCAAATATATAATCAGTTGCTGACAGCAATTAGCTGAGCCCTTGCCCTTATGCTCCCTTTATGCTCCCTTCCTCTTCTCTCAAGCATGGAAGCATCTTAGGGCATCATCATCTTTAAAATTGAGCATCTGACAGTTGTGGTGTGTGAGACCTTGAAAAAATCTTTTTGCCTCCAGAAGCCAAAGTGGGTAAAAGAGCACATAAAAAGGGAACCCCACAGTGCAATCTCAAGCAGAGTTGAACTTTTGGAAGCACATTGACTACACTGGCCTAAGAAGGTTGTGGCTCTGCTCAGAATTGCACTGTCAGTTCCCCACTGCAGACAAGGGCAGGGGAAGGGCAGGGGAAGGGTTGAAACAATGTGCAAGCAACCCAGAAATTTAAGACCTAGAGGACAAGAGCGCTCTCACACACACACAGAGGCACAGCCAAGACTAATCAATCACCAGCTTACTAATAACCATAGGAACATAAACAGATTTGGGACAGCTCAGATGCTTCAATCCAACCTCACATTACAGAGGAAAACAAAAAAAAAAACTCACCAAGCTTATTTATTTTAAACATTTATTAGTCACCTTTCTACCTTGTGTCACTTAAGGTGGTTTCCAACTAGAAAAAAGAACAGTTATTAGCTACAGAAAAGACAACAGTTTAAAGTCTCAATTAGAACTGCTTAGAAATGAAAACTAAATTAGTCAAATGCAATCCTAAATAAAGCTGCCTTTAGCTGTCTCCTGAAGTGGAAAGCGAGGAGGCCAGGCACAACTCCTTCATTGTGGGGCTGTCACCAAAAAGGCCCTCTCTCGGGTACCCAGCAGGCAAGTTTCTTTGATTTGTGGGAAACTATGTATCCCTATAAAGTCTAAATACGTTATCCAACAACTTTCTGTTCAAACTGAATTCACAAGGGTTGCCGCTTCAAGTCAAAATGTGAACTTATCAAGTTATCAAGTATGGCAATTTCCACTGAATGGTATTCACAGGACTAAATTATTCCTGGTTACCATGTTACAAAAGGAACTACTTGTTATGGTGGACATGGGTGCAACCAATTACATTTCACCGGAAAATGTAGCGATATAAAAAATGACATGAGCAGCCTAATTTCTACTAGTGAATTGCTGCAAGCAAAAAATGTCATTTCCCCCCTCTGTGCTTTTACAAGTGCCCAAACAAACCACATTTGAACATGTGCAGTGGAGGGACAAGTTCACTTGGTGCATTTCCACACAGTGGTCAAAATGGCAAGACGCCTGCAACATGCAATAGTGTGATATTAAATCACTATACTCCTCCCTTCCACAATTCAAAGCTGTCCTACTGTGTCTTCTGCTTCACACATGCTGCACAAACAGCAAACGAGGGAGTGATGTGCTATTCCACTCACCACTTCTCAGCCTGTCAGTCAACGGGGCCAACCAATCAGTGGTTTGTTGGTTTCACCACTTTTTTTTAAGTTGAGACTTACACATAGAAATGCATATTCCATTCTATGAAAATGCATTGCTATGTTATTTAAAGCCCCCCCCCCAAAAAAAAATATGGCTGGCAAGCAGAAGGCATGGTGAGGGAGGCAGATTCCCCCCCATCATTTAAAACGACGGAAAGGTTCCCAGCAAGCTCCTAGCCACACCCCAATCGATCCGTTCAAATTAACCAGGGGTGGTTCACACACACAGCCCATCACTCCTGCCCTGTCTCCTTCACTGAGCAGGAAATGGAGGGGGGAGGGTAGGAGAAAGGGCAGGACATTACACAGGTGACTAGCGCGTTTCACCCTTCATATGTTCCTTCTGCTGGTTGCCTGCTGGTTGTCCGATGGTGGAAGTCCGCGCTCCTAACCATTACACCAATCACCCAAACTTTGAACCTGGATTGATTAAGCATAGCAGGAAAATTCACAACAAGTCTGCAAAAAAGATTCTGCATGTGGTTTCGCCACAGAAAAGCCATCAGAGTATTTTTGATGCATTGCACTCACCCTTCATGGCATTTTCTGTGTTGTTTCCTCGCAGTATTGTAAACTTGATTTGCTACAGTTCTTTCCTGTAAGCTGGTTCCAGGGACACTGTTTATGGCTTCAAAATGAACAGGAGACCCCCCCAGAATAACCTATGGGGGAACTGGAAATCCACAGGGGAAGGGGAAATCCACCTTGGATCCACCACAAGGTTTGTAGTGTGATTCAGGAATACTAGTTTCTCTGGTTCAATAAACACAAACCACAAAATACCATTTTGTTCCACCTGATATTTATAATCAATGAGAGGGCTGTGGGATTTGACTTGCTATGTAAAGTATGGAAAATGACAAATAGAATATGAACAGGCTTGCATGGTTCTCTAGACATGTTGTTTAAATGCGGACAAAATACCAGGTCCCAAATGTGATTATGGTGTAGCCCACCAAACTATTTTCCATATGTCACAGGAATGTGATTATCATGCTTTCCAGGGAGATGTGATGGAGCTCTTTGTACTCCCCCAGCTAAGACTGTGAATTGAAAACTTAGATATTAGTATTTAGGTGATTGCTCAATCTGCATATCTGTTGAATCTACTTGGCTACAAATTTTATATTATATCTCCTGTGTATAACTGCCATAAGATAAATAATAAATAATATTTTTATTATTTTTGGCACATCCCTAATCATCACTCCCACATAGCACCCACAGATCACATGAGGGAGACATGAGCCAATGCCACTGGGCTGCTGAGATGTACAGGAGCTGCTACTGCAGGCCATCCCCTCCTCCATATGTGACATGTGAGTGCAAGTGATGCAGAAGCCATGGCAAACCTACTCCTTTCCTTCCCCCTCCATCACAGAATGGGGATAGGGGAACGTTCTCCTTCCCTGCCCTTTCTGTTTTGGGGAGGGGCCCTATTCAGGACTGTTTTTGCCTCCCAGTTTGCCCCTGGGCTGAGGGAAGAAAGTTTGTGGTATGACAGGACCATTTCAAACCTGAATTAAGGCCTCAAAAATATACATTTGTTAAAGTTGTGTATACCACTTTTTCTCCTCAATAGGGACATAAAGCAGCACCTCTTCCATTGTATCCCTGCTACAATCTCTCTCAGGTGAGTCAGAGGGAGTTACTTGCCCAAGGTCACTCCACAAGTATCCGTGGCAGAATGGAGAGTCAGACTTGGGTCTCCCAGATCCCAGTTGTACACTGTGACCCCTACACCACTATTCTGTTGGAATGCTGACTCCAGGGTCATAGTTGTTGGATCAAAGGGAGACACAAATTCATTGATATTTTCACTTAATAAGAAGTCTTGGTTTAGAGAAATATTTTCCATTGCAGCAATGGTGCAAATCCTATTGTAGCATTTAATAATATTTTATATAATTATCTCATATTGTCCCTCTATAGACAAACAAGCAGCTGAAGAATTCCCAATGTCAATTGGTAGATTAAAAACTGATTTTTCATTAGTAACCAGATTTTTCATTTTTCTATTACTATAAATATTATTATTGTTTAGACAACATAGTAGTTTATAATTATTTAATTGTTCCCAATTGCTGAAGCCATTTCCTGCCCCTGGAAAAATCAATGATACAGTAAATTAATTTCAGCCTGTTCGTATAATTGGATTTTGAACGCAGCTGCTTGCAAGATCTTCTATAAAAGAAGTGTGGAGAAATTAAACTTAGAAGGTAAGGAAGAGGGGTCTTTTTTAATTTTACAGATGCAATTTTGCATTTGAATTGCTAATAAAGAAATGGATCAAATTGCCAAAGTGAAATCACATGCTTAGCTGTCAACTATTGCTCACGGAATGCCATTCCTTCCTCTAGTAATCCCATTCAGAACAGATACAATGGCTTTAAAAAAAATACAAGAAGGAACAGCAATAGCAGAAGCTGTTAGATTACATTCTATTTTTTGAAAGAAAGGCTAGGGCAACTTATATAGACAAAACCCATAATAGATAAAACCATTACAAAGAGCTTATTAAGATGAAAAAGGATTTACAGTGGTACCTTGGAGTATAATAGCCCAGTAGATTTTCACAAAGGAGTAGTAAACCCAAATAATTTCATGCTAACTTCACAGATTTCAGGGAACGTACTGAATTAATCAGCCTGTGTTTTCAATTGGCAGTTCCCCCCCCCCCAAGGTGCTGAATAGAGATTTTCGACTAGACTAATGGAACCTACTAGCCACTCAACACATGGGTAATACTATGGCATAATAGTCTAATATCTTATACCGCCAACAATGCTTATGACAAAGTAGAAATGAAATTTAAAAAATGCATTCTTATGCAATTTGAGCATTACTTTCAGATCTCATTCTGATGTTTGATCCTCACTGGTGCCCTCCTGGACAAATGTTGTACAATGACTTCCTTTCTGGAGAGCGAACAGAAAGAGAAAATGGTGCTTCTCGGAACCCAGAAAATCAGAGATTTTAGTACTGGCAGTTGACTTATCCCAACCACACCCCATGAATAGTGGATCGAGATAGCAGAGGAAGAACATGCTCAGTCTCTGCAACAAATGGGGAGGGGGGAAGAGTCCTTTAACCAAGATGCTAATAGGTGAATCCTCTCACACTTTATGCTGCAGCTTCTTCTAAATATTATTCAGTACCAGCCATGTTTGGGAAGAAAGATGGCATGGGGTAGTCAAACGGTGGCCCTCCAGATGTCAGGCTCATCAAACGACCAAGGTCAGTTCCTGTGGAGAAACCAAATGTGTTAGAGAGTGACTCTATGACCTATTATGCATGGCAGTGGTCACACCGGGCTGCTACCTGTTGCTAGCAGTGGGTAGCATGCCCTGCTGCAGCTGGAGAACACACAGGGGAAGGAATCCCCCAGCGCATGCGGATCACCCCAACGTTGTGCATATGCACATACACTGCCAGGGCTGGGAGGGCCTGCTGCACTGTGTGGCAGTGACAGCAGCTGGGGAGGGAGCGGGGGGCACAGAAGCCCCACCACATGCTGGCAGGAGGGTGGCATGCCATTCTCCCACCATTGTGGGAGTGGGAGACCGCCCCCTCAGTTCCGCGGTTTTGTGGCACTGATAGGGCATCAAGGAAAATGCAGATGAATTCGCGTTCCCTTACCACGGGCTATCCAGGGCCCTGTTCTAGGCCAGGGATAGGATGGCGGCAGTGTCATGCGCAATCAGGGATTAGCTCCGCTGCCCTGCCGCTGCCACCCCGGACTATCCAGCCCATGCATAACAGGTCAATGGTATTGTTCTCCATTGAAGTCCCTGCTCTCCCCCAGCTCTATCGTTAAATCTTCAAATTGAGCCTGGCCACCCTACCTTCATCCTCTCCTGGTGGCCAGGGAGCACTTGGCAACCCTAGCCAAACTCCAGATGAGGTCTGGAGATCTAGAATTATAGTTTATATCCAGACCATAAAGATCTGTCCCTCTGGAGAAAGAAGTTTGCCTTTGAGGGTGGAGTCAATTACATTATACCCCAATGAAGTCCCATTGTTCTTCAAACTGCTCCAGACTCCATCCTGAAATCCTCAGGAATTTCCCAAACTAAAGTTCTGGAGAACTGCTGCCAGTCAATACAGTCAATACAGAGTTACAGGGACTGATGGGTTTATTCAGAATATAGATGCATCATATATTCTACTATGGATTCTTCATTTCAGCATCAGTGGTGGGATCAATTGTTTCAACTCTGCTGACTTGGTGGCTTCAGCCTCAGCCTCCAGATGCCCCAGCAGCTCCCATGCCCTCAGCCAGAAGGCTTGTTCTTCTAGGTCCTAGTACTACTACTAAATCCTAGTACTACTGCCCATTCTCTGCTTTTGGGAAGGTGCAAGTGAAACATGCTTGGCCATCCACCCAGTTCTTTTATATCGTATGATGATGAAGGGGGAGGGGGGGCACATATATTCCTGGTGCAAGCTTCTAAATTCTTGTGAGTTCTAGGTCTTGCAAGATGTTGGGATTAGAAGACATCTCATCCTTCCTTTCCTCACTTCACTGCCACTTGGCAAGGCAAGAAGAAAAGTGATGTCAGCGTGCCAATGTGATATTCTAGGATTCACCCCAAACTCTATGGTTTTACCATTTCCCCCCACCTCATATGTACTTTTTCTCCTTATCTCCACTCTTTCCCTCTCCTTTTTGGAGTCCTTCCTGGATCTGACTGTACTGCTGGTCCCACTTCTGTTATTTTGTCAGGGAGGAATCAGAGACCTCCTATGTTATTGCCACCAACAAGGGTTACTGTCCTCCAGGCTGGGCTTGGAGTTCTCCCAGAATTTCAAGTGATCTCCAGACTACAGAGATCAGTTCCCTTGGAAGAAATTGAAGTTTTGGAGGGTAGACCATGGAATCACATTTTCAATGAGATCCCTCCCCTTGCCAAACTCCACCCTCTCTAGGCTCTGATCCCAAATCTCCAGAAATTCCCTAAGCCAGAGTTGGCAATCTTACCACTAATTGGAATTTCTCTACCTGAAAAAGCCACAGGCAAGGACAAGTAAATCCATTGTCTTAGTTACATGGGATCCCCCAGCGCATCCCTACAGAGGAAACTGTAGACAGTTTACAGAAGTACTTAAGAGCCAGTTTACAGTTTACAGAAGTACTTAAGAGCCAATCAGGACAATGGAGGAGTGCTGCCAAAGTTGTATGCTCCCTGATGCCATCTTACATTTTACTCTATCTGCTCCCGGTAGCTAAATACCTAGGAGGTAATGGAATATTTTAAAATTTGACTTATGAGGTCTACTTACATCCTATGAAACCTCCCTATTTATGGCAAGATGCCACTGACTTGTCAATGCTGCCACCCTGCCCACTTAGGTCTGGCGTATGGTTTCCAAATTTGCTATATAGTATTATCTTGCTACAGTTTTGTAGAAACAAAACTCTGATTCTCTCTGATATATATTTCTGGCTGGTTATTCTGTGTCTGCCCTTGTCAGATACTGAGCAAAGGGCACTGTTGCGTTATGTTTAAATTCAAGTACGTATGGATATTTCTGTGGTATTGTGGGCCAGACCTAGGGGATGCCCATGTAAGCTCTAGTTGGCATCAAATATTCAGACACAAGGAAGGTGTTTTGTCTGGTTTCAGCAGCCAGGCCCCCTGAGTGTGATGTACTTTCTTTGAGAAGAAGCCAAGATTGGTCTCTGGGGGGTTGTTATTTCATTTCCAGAGAACAAAATCAATCAATCAATCCTTGCTTGGTGGTTCTGGTATAGAAGATTAAGACGCTCAAAGCAGCTTATAAACACAAACCTCTCAATTAACTTCTTCAGGATCAGCTAGAGCCTGTTAGATCCTCATTAAGTCAATTATTAACACAGATGGTCAATGTGCATATTTTGTATGACAACGCTAATTACTGTTACGATTAAAGCAGTAAAATGAGAAAAAAGTAAGAACTGATATAAAGGGATATGAAGCCTCTCTGGCCAGTAGAAACGAACATGTTGTTCTTTCTTTTCACATTTGTGGCAGAGAAGGCTACGCAGAAAGAAAGAAAAAGATAATAAATGGAAGTGGCTAAAATCAGCTCCGCATCATTTACACACAATGCTTCAGGTACAGAAGTTTCTCTCTAAATATTTTTCCTAGCTAGGCTAGAATTGCAGATCAGTGTAAAAAGACTGGTCGGACACAGATTGGAACTTGCTATTTTTGTCCATTTTGTAACTTTAGTTTTCATTTTTTCTAATAACTAGCAGGACATTGTATATAGGTCTACCTACTCATGTCTAAAATATGGATGTGGGTCTATTTTTTAAACAAAATTACATAGGTGAGGGGAATTTAATATTACCCCTCTCTCCATTTTCTTCAGCCTGTGGTTGATTTAAGTGGGGAGAAAAACTGTGAGGGGAAAGATGACAGCAATGTAAGAGTTTGCTCATTGGAACATTCCTTTATATCTTAAAATTAGAAATGTCTACTTTTTTGGGGGGCCTATGAAGAGGAGGTTGCTTGTCCCCCCCCCCCCAAAAAAAAAGCAACTGAGGAGGATTTCTCTTGAGGGAAAAGGGATGGAGGGTTAATTCTTCTAGCTCAGTGGTGAGGCACAGATCCTTCCTGCAGCTGCTTTTAATTAAAATTAAAGATGTCAAGTCTTCACAAACTGAACTGAAGTACTCAATCTGTGTTACACACTATACATTAAGACTATGCAGTAGGTTTTGCTAATCATTGCAGGAATGCAAGTGTATCATTAAGCCAGCTCTACTCCTCCCTTCTGGAGTGTGGCCTGTCTGTCTGTCAGAGTACACAGGCATTGTTTCATTTTGTCTTCCTAATGGTATTGCTGCCTATTTCCAGGGCGCTGGCAAGTTTGTGTGTATTAAGTGCCACCATCAAGTCATTTCGAACTTATAGTGAGCCTATGAATTAATGTTCTTCAAAATGTCCTATTGTTAGCAGTCATTCTCAGGGCTTGCAAACTGAGGGCCATGGCTTTAATGTTTACAGTTCCCTTAAGTAGCAAGATATGTAAGTAACTACATTGACTGGAAAATATCCCTGTCAGTTACATTATCAGTTGAGCATGTTATTCTTCATTTGACATTAAATTCAAAGGCAGACATCCAGACAGTAAAATAATGACCAGAGCCAATATTGCAATCACTAATTTATCAATTTAGCTTAGTTACAATAATAAGGTTAATAACCAAGGAATTTGCAGTTCCGTTATTTTGGTTAGTCTGAATACACATCTCTGTTTCCTCTGTCTCAGTTTTGTCCATGCTCATTCTCCCTTGCAACAAAATATTATCACTGAGTGAGTAGATAAATCTTATTGAGCAGGAAGCAGGACCAGAGTCAAATAGCATGGTCACTGTAAGACTAGAGGTCAACTATGAAGAAGTAAACAATAGCTTGTGAGGGCCAGAGGCATAGCTATAATTGGGTAAGAATCAACTACAGTAAAGCAGAAAGTAGGGCCAGGGCTGGAGGAGCAGTATAGACAAGCAGGGAATCAAGGGCCCAGTAGCAAGAGCTTCAAGAAACTGGACTAGATATTTACAAAACACTGGAAGATCTTATACAGCCCCGACTCTGCTTTGATTGGCTCCCCTAATCATATGTTTGTGCTGGACTGGCCAAGCCTTCTGTTCCTAGAATGGCCATTTACAGGAATGCTTACTTCAGGCCTAGGTTGTTCAACTTGCTTGTGGAAGTGGGGTATGGGAAGAGAACTGCCCCCGTGTTTGACACCCCTGCACATTACAGATATTGAATAAGCAATCCATGGGTCAGTTTCAAAGAGCAATGAGCATTAGAGATGTATTGATAGCATAGACTTGCCATCTAAATGGTTTTTTTTTCCATTTTACTGGTGGATCCTGATGTGCAGAGATGGGTAAGATTAAATCTGGTATCTTCTGCATGCCCCACAACTGAAACATGCCCTCATCCTACTGCCACATTATTAGCACCAATTCCTGCTTAGGAGATAACTCATAACAAATTATTTTCTCTGTGTCATTCACTGGTACTCAATTGAAGGCCAGTGTTTAAAAACATTCTTTATTCCTAACAATTCCAAACCCTGTTTTTCTTCTGTATATTTGAATGGCAGTGTTCAGTGGAGTGAATGCATAACATACCGGGCAGACATATGAAGTCTGCTTAGATTTTGGATGTGGCACAGGCAAGTTGTGTGTTCTCATCAGAAGCACAAAACAATGGGATCAATTTCATATGCAGTACGTGTTGTGCCTCAAGGGCCTTGTGTCTTCAAGTGACTTATGGAGAAGGTTTTCTGTCTGAGAAAAAAAGAAGGTACAGAAAGCCCTGGCAAAGAAGCGGAGAACCTAAACTGTAATGCTGCATGCAAATTTAAATGGCCCTGTAAAAACTTGGAACTGGAAATTAGTATAAATATTCTGATACTTCTCTTTACATTAAAAATGTTGAGAGGGATTTTAAGACCCAAGAAGTAAAAAGCTTCAAGCCCCACCGGTTCCCAATTTAGAAGGGTCATAAGCTATGGATAATTAATCATGCCATCTATAACACAAGGATGATGGTGCTAGACTTTTAAAATGAAAAATTTTAAATTGGTCTCTTGGTGTAGGTTACCAGATGGACAGCATTTTTCCCTGGGATAGTAGTGAAATAAACAGATGACATAGACTAATGAATGGATGGACGAAACACAATGGCTAAGAGAAAGAGAGGAGACAATCAGAAAAATAATCACTATGAAGCCTTGGCCAAGGAAAATGGCATGTCACAGGAGAATTGTGGAGTGAAATATGGGCCACCCTTACTGATAACAGCATTGAGCTCATCCATCTTCAAAGGTATTCAGTGCTGTCATAATCTACCTCTTGGGGGGGGGAGAAGAGTAAATGAAAGATTATTTAGGTCAATAAAGATGTATTCTATCACAATCAGATTTCAAAGTTTACCTTTCAGCATCAATATCATATGGGAAACAATACGGTCCAATGTGAATGGGGATCCAGAAAACCAAGATTCAAATGTTATCTCAGCCGGAACACTGTGGTCCATTCCACACAAAACTGTAGCTGAAGTCTTACAGTTTGTAAACGCTATTATTTTAGTGTTCCGCATGATGTCGTCAACAAACCGCAAAACTCACACCAAACTCCAGCAACATTTGGAATTTTATAGCGCTTCGGGGGGAATCCAGAAAGTGGATTCTCCCCAAAAGAAGCGCTTGACTTTTGAGCACAATCCGCAACACATCAGCAACACTTGAAGAGTGTGTAAACGATTAAGCACAAGCTCCAAAGCCAGCAAAAAATGGTCTTTCTGAGACAATGAATGAACAAATATTTGTTGCTGTTGGTGTTTTCGGGTTTTTTAAAAACAGTTTTTAAAGGGAAAGGGCCTTTTGGGGAGCACAAACACATTGGCTGTTCTGTTTGACGGGCAGGAGCAGGCAGAAACGTGGAAAAAAATTGCCTCCTTTGTTGCGATTCTGGCGAGACTGGAAACCTGTGGGGAATAAATAGACCACTACTGGGACTTCAATATTCCGCTAAAATTGCTGGGAAGATAGGTTTTTTGCTACGGGGGTATGTCATTTTAATGGGGTATTATAATTCTTGTATTTTATGTGGGGCTTTTACTATGTAACCCGCCACAAGACGGATTGCTGATAGCGGCAGGAGATAAACATAATAATGATGATGATGAAGCACATCAAGCCACAACTAGGGCCAGAACTTTTTCTATGCTGTCCCTTACCTGGTGGAATTGTTGTTATAATAAATGTTACAATATTTGTTGTCTTCAGTTATGGAACCCACTATTATTACTGTTGATGTTATGATATGCACTGTTTTATCTCTACGTTTTGTGTAAACTGCCCTGAGCCTCATGGGAGGGTGGTATAGAAATATAACAAACAAACAAATAGAAAGTAAAAGTTTAGCAATGCAATTGCAAGCACAAGAAATAAGCTCCACTGAATTCACTATGATGCCCTTCTGAGCCAGCAAGCTCAGGACTGGCTTATAAACATCTTATGGGGGGGGGGGAGTCTCAGGAAGCTTGCACTGAAATGTTGTCTGGAGAAATGAGGAAATTAGTTAGAACACGTTTGATAGCTGGAGTCCTGGAAGAAGAAGAAGAAGAGTTGGTTCATATATGCCGCTTTTCTCAAAGCAGGAGTCTCAAAGCAGCTTACTGTTGCCTTCCCTTTCCTCTCCCCACAACAGACACCCTGTGAGGTGGGTGAGGCTGAGAGAGCCCTAATATCACAGCTTGGTCAGAACAGCTTTATCAGTGCCATGGCGAGCCCAAGGTCACCCAGCTGGCTGCATGTGGGGGAGTGTAAAATCGAACCCAGCATGCCAGATTAGAAGTCTGCACTCCTAACCACTAAACCAAACTGGCTCTGAACTGGCTCTCACCTTGTAACCAGGGTCAGGCCATACAGGCAGAGAAACTTGTGAACCCTTTGGCTGGCCTTGGGGGTATAGATTCTGTTTGTTATTTTTCTTCATATTTTGAAATAGAAAATGTCAGACTCCTTGCCTACAATATTGCCCATGGTTTAGGAGAGGGATTAGAACTCAGTGGCTGAGAATCTTGTTTACCTACAGAGGTCCCAGGTCCAGTCCTCTGGCAAATCTAAATAGGTGACCTCCACTCTGGAGAACAGCTGCCAGTCAGAGTAAACAGTACTGACCTTGATAGAGCAATAGACCGTTTATGCACTGGGCACAAATCGGGGGCAGATGAGGTGCACTGGGCCAAATGCTCCTTCATGTGGGTGCAGAAAGAGGTAGGGCAACCTGCCACAACTAAAACTCCAGCCTGCAGCCCAGCATGAAACCTCCAGTGCATAAACGGTCATAGTCTGACTCAGTATCAGGCAGCTGTGTGCGTTGTTTCATTCTTGCGTTTTTTCCCTTAGTTTCTGTGATTTCTCTTCCATTCCTCTTGGATACTTGCAACCCCATCTTCTGCATCTGGTCCTTTCCTCTGCAGCCTCAGCCTCATCCCTCACCGCTTTGTACTTGCCTGAAATATTCCAGTTGCAAATTTCACTGAGTATGCAGAAAGCTTGCCTGAGTTTGCTTAGGTGCCTGAAAAGCCTGATGCCTGAAAGCCTATATACACGTTCAGTTTAGGCAACACTTTTAGGCATTTAATCAAATAGATTTCGGCTTCTGAATGGCATAATGAACTAGCTGGTTCACAAGGCACTGGAGCCTGTTTTTTATTATTATTTTAAAAGGACAGTATCAAGCTCAGTAAAAACAGGCTTCCACAGACTGGAACCGCTTCAGTTATTAAATGAAAGGATCATCAAAAGTTCTCTTGAGCTCTCACTTAACCTTCCCTCCTGAACACTAACCTCTAAAGCAGCCTTTCATCTCTTCCTTAGCCTCTGCTAGTGCTACTGAGTCCCCTGGCACTGAGGAATAATGCCGTATATTGGAGCTTAGCCATATCCATTCCCAGTATTAAGACTTAGCAGGCGAAAAGCAAAAACAAAAAAAAACATTTCCAACAGGTACCGTATCCTTCTGTACTTCTCTTGTTGGTCCAGCGTTTGTACTGATGGCTATGATACGTTTGCACTCTCTTGCTATAAATGCTATTGTTTGCAAAAAAAATCGCATTGTTTTGGGAATTTGTATTGTATTGGGGATTTTATGGGTTGGGTTGTTTTATTCTTTTAGTGTCAACCACTGTGAGTCTTTGAGAGTGGCGGTATATAAAATAAAATATAAATATATAAAATTCTCCCTTGATTTCCTACGCTTGGAGAGGGCTGTCTTTAGCAATGGCTGTGTTTCGTTTTAACGATAGGTCGTCTGATTTTTAAAAAATATTGTAATCCTTTTTCACAGCTATTCACCTTCAGAAGAGAACCAGACACCTACGTACCCAAAGGAGTATATTGCAGCAACGGGTGGACAGACTGTGGCTTACTATGCATGAGGGGAGGCCTGGTGTGCAGAAGACTTCGACAATATAAATTAAGCCAGTAGCTGATTTCATCATTCATTTGCTAAGTGCGATTAGAAGAAAAAGAGTTGGTTCTTATATGCTGCTTTTCTCTACCCGAAGGATGCTCAAAGCGGCTTACAGTCACCTTCCCTTTCCTCTCCCCACAAGAGACACCCTGTGAGGTGGGTGAGGCTGAGAGAGCGCTGATATCACTGCTTAGTCAGAACAGTTTTATCAGTGCCATGGTGAGCCCAAGGTCACCCAGCTGGCTGCATGCGGGGGAGTGCAGAATCGAACCCGGCATGCCAGATTAGAAGTCCACACTTCTAATCACTACACCAAACTAAATTAAATGTTTCATGCTATTCAAACCTCAGATCATATGCATTGGCTTTATTTTTTCCATTCCTCTTAGGCCTCTGAAATGCATTCACTCTTATTTGAAGAGAAACAGTATCTATCATCAAGCTTAGTAGAAATTCTGAACCGATTGCTACAGCTCTACATGCTGATCTAGTTTAACGGACGTTCCTTCCCCAAAAGGGGTACAGCACCGAGATCCCTGTAGACTCCTATATGTTCAGGTGTAGTTTGATGTGATATGATAATTATAGCCTCTTTATTCCAAAAACTGAGTATGTGTGACAATTTGCTGAAGCATGTAGACCATAAGGAGACATGTAAAAGGTTCGTGAGCATCTAGCAAGACTTCCCCCGCCCCCACAGATTATAGTCAGCCCTTCTTATTCTGCATAGCAAGCTGTTGTTTTTTTTTTTCTTCTTCCAAAGTGAGGCATGAGGGTGCTGTGCTTGGAAAAGCATCAAAAGTCCCAATGAGGGTTTAGGACACTCATTCTCTTAATTGCAGCCATACCTTATAGCAAATGGAACCAGCTGTTTATAAGAGTTACCAACTCTGTATTGGGGGAATCCTGGGTGTCCCTGCCCTCTACACAGAATGCGATTTCCAGTTTGATTTTCCTTCTGCAAAAAGAAGGATTGATCTGGAGTGACCCTACTTTTATTGTGCGATATCTTAGAGTGCTTTTAATCCTCAGTATTTAAAGGATGTTTTGAATCTGGGCTCTCCTCTGTGGTAGAGGGCCCTTGATTGGCCACAGGTGGTCATGTGACAAACTTGCCTTAAAGGAGAAACCCCTAATTTCTCTCAACTTCTGTCGGTATTGGATTTTTTTCTGCCTTCTTCAATCCTCTCCCCCCCCCCCACTTTAAGAAAACAAAGGATTTTTTCCTTTCTCCTCTGACTTCTTCGATCCTCTCCCCCCCTCAAGAAAACTAAGAAAAAGTCTCCATTTGCCTCCCTCCCCTCTTCTGAGCCTCCCTAACCATGTGCAGAAGACTTTCCTGTTTCAATGGGGAGTGGGGGGGGGAAGAAGAAGACTTGAGTTCAAATCGATCTGAATTCAACAGGATTGACAATGGAATAAACAAAGTAACTGGGGAGGGAGGAGGGTGAGCAGGGGAGGGACCCCAAAAGGTTATTATGCCTTAGAGTATAACCTCCAGAGTGGACATTTTCTCCCAGGGAACTGATCCTTGTCGTCTGGAGATCAGTTACAATTCCAGGAGATCTCCAGGCCACACCGGGAGGTTGGCAAACAAATTGATAATAATGTCCATATATAAAGGAAATGAATTTAGTTCATGGCAAACAGGTTTTCTACTGGAGTCAACATTAATTCTCCCCCACCCCAGCCAAGGATTTTGTTGATGTGAAAACATTGTGTGCTGCACACACAGTGAAGCTACACAACAGAAGTGTGCTTTGGACGTGAGGGGGTGAGAGTGAAGACGAACTCTCACAAAGTTTGGGACCTGCATGGCCACCCAGGAGACAGCCTGGATTGTTACCACTGCCCTGAGAGGGAGGGAAGGAGAAGTGTCACAAGGGAGAACAACAGACGGTTGCCCACCCACCCCGTGGTCTCCTCCCTGTGCTCCCGTGCCTACTGAGCACCTCCCAGAAGTGGTCCCATTAGAAGCAAGCACTGCTGCCACTGCCTCCCATTTTCAGGGCCTGTGGGGTAGGGGAGAGAGCATGCAAAGGAGTGAGGTGAGAGTTTAGGAGCCCTTGACCACCTGTGCTGAGCATGCCATTCCAGCGACCTACCTCATAGTCCAGCCAGCACCGTCTGCAGTCCCCCCCCCACAGGGCTTTGGCCACTGTCATCACCTTTTGCACCCTCCCAGGCCCCCACAACTGCCACCTTTTTGCACCCCTGCAAGTCCAGGGCTGCTAGAGAGAGATGTGCAATGACAAAACACCTCTGCTCTTCTCTTGCCTTGTCACCATACACTGGCTGCAACTTGACAGCACTTTCCACCACTATGGGTTTCCTCAATGGCTTCCTGTGATTGTTCCTGGTTTGGAAAATGTTAAGGGTGGGGTTTAAAATCTCTCTTCCTGTGTTCCACGCTTCCAATCCAGATTAAGCCCCCCGTGCCCTTGGGATAGGGTTGGCAACTCTGAGTTGGGAAGTTTCTGCAGATTTAAAGGTGCAACCTGGGAAAGGCAGGATTTGGGTTGGGGATGGCTCTGAGCTGTGCATAATGTCATGCAAGCAGTGTTTCAAGCCCAAAAGTGAGTTGTGAAGTCTCTGAAAATGAGCTGTGGGTAGGAATGCCAACTCTGGGCTGGGAAATGCCTGGACAGTCCAATGGCTGTGGGAAGGAGCTGGCAGGGCTTGTTTGGCACCCAGATCTGTAGGGCAACCTTTCCTGCTTCCACTGGGGGCTCCTCCAGTTTCCCATCCCCACAGAGCTTGACCTGCAATCCTTCCCCATGGCCCATGAAGAGGGTGGCTCCGTGCCCACTGCAGCCCCTCACCAGCAAAACCACAGCCAGATGGATGTAGTGTGAGAGCTGCCCCCTCCCAGAGCTCCTCTTTGCCTGACTGGCTTACCCTCACCGTGCCCTTTGCCGAGCCCCAGGGGGGTGGCCAAGGGGAGTCAAGTTGGCAGACTTGCCATTGAGACAGCAGACCAGGAGCAGTCTGGCCTTTCCCTCTGAGTGGAGTAGAGTGGCAGTGATCCAGCAGCTGTTGCTGGTGGCAGTACAGCTGGCCAGAGCATCCTGGCCAGGTAAGAGCAGCCTCCCAGGAAGGAGCAAGAGGAGTCTAGAGGCCCAGGAGGAAGCTCAGTGCTTGGTCAGTCACAGCACACACACACACACACCCCTTGATGAGAAAGCAAGCTGGGCTGCTGCATAAGGTATTTTCACGTACATCTTATGCAAAAAAAAAATACAATTTGTCCTTTTATTGACTTTTCATAGCTGAAATCATGAGGGAGGGGGATCCAAATTAATTTCATTCTCCATCCATAGTCCAAAGAATCAAGTCTTTATGTCCAGATGTTCAAGTGACATATTTTACATACAAGGAAGGCTGGAGATGTGTGCATCCATCAGAGCTGACAACAGAAGGCAAAATGCTGAATCAACAAAGCTCCTCAGAAACTGGATTGTCAGGGCAAGCATTAGAAAGGCAGTTCATAACAGCAGCTTCAGCCTCTTGGCTGTTCTCAAGAAATCTGAAGTGAACTCCAACTGCACATATGTTGCAAATGAAGGATCTAAATAGTCCTTGAGCATAACTGCCTTCCTGTATAAATACAGACAACAGCAAAAGAGTTGAAGAATCTCCAAAGGCATAAAATGGAATTGGCAATAGCACCATCAAAATGTCTATAAAAAGAGAGGTATATATTCATCTCAAGGTAAATACAAGCCAGAATTACTGAGGAGTTATGTTCTCTATAGGAGGTTCATGTGCATATAGGATGTGGGATTTATGACATAACAATACAGGGATGCCAGGGTGGCACCTGAGGATTCCCCATTTTTACAGCAGTTCTCCAGGTGACAGAAATCAGTTCCCCTGGAGAAAATGGCTGCTCCCTATCCCAAATCCCACTCACTCTCCATTCCACTCCCAAGTTCTCCAGGTATTTCCCAATCTACAGCTGGAAATCCTATAACAACAGTATCTTTCTGAAGATAATTTACTCTTTAACATTTCCCTCACACAACTAAGAACACTTTGGGCTGTCTGCATAGGTAGTTGCCTGGGGAATGGAACAAAATTATTTGATATCCCTATCCAGATATTTAAATTTGGGGGGAATTCAGATAAGGACTGAAACCTGCAAATATATCTAAGAAGGCAACTCCAAAATCTACTCCAAAAGAAAAGTAGAAACTAAGCAGGGACTGCTGTGGTAAAAAGGGAGAGTTGAAACTTGTCTGGTAAATTATAAGGATCTCTTATACTGGCAGTTTAATCCTAAGGATACTTTGCTGGGAGGAGCCCCTACTGAATAAACCCAAGTATGATCCTGAATAGATGTGCTTTGGATTGCGCTCTCATTCTGTGCAATGTGCAGCCTGGACCATAAAGTGTAGTCCACTCCTTCAGAGAAAAGGTATACTGCAAGAAGTGTCATAGCAGCAGGCACTGCCCCTCACCTGGGCATGTTCATGTAGCTGTGAATTTCCTGCATTCTGATGGGGGTTAGACTAGATGACTCTGGAGGTAGCTTACAACACTATGGGCAATTCCGCACCAGGATCTATGTTGCAAATTGGTTGCGGAATGAAAAAATGCCATTTTAAATAGTGGAATTCGTCGTTATGCATACCTGCCTTTGTAGTGGAATCCAGTTGCGTTTCTATCGTTTCCCACAGGTTTCCGGTCTCCGCAAAAATCGCTAGCCAGGAAGCGATATTGCCGAGCTTTGTCCCGCCCCTGGCCGTCAATCAAATGAGCAGCCAATGGGCAGCCGTTATCATGCTCCTGAAAAGCCCCTTTCCCTTTAAGGCAGGTTTAAAAAAAAAACACACACACACATACGTTGCAACGAATCTGCATTGATTCGTTGCAACGGAGAGACCCATCCAGCTAGCAGGTGGCGTTTGAGCTGCTGTTTCATCATTGCCACGCTCCCCCAAGTGAAAAAAAATACAACCCCCCCCCCCCGCACGGGCACGATTTTCAGCCGAAAGTAAAGTGGAAAATAAACCAGCAAACGGGGCTGTGTGGTGCTTGGTGACTTAAAACAGCTCTGGGGAGGGACTGCAGCCAGGGAAGCCTCACTGGGTAAACGAAGGCTCGCCGGTGCGTTGATCTCCGCTCGTTCCGAGAAAAAAAATGGCGATCGCTTCGCCGGAAGGTCAGAGGAGAGAGCCAGGGGGAGGGACTTTGCAGAAACCGCAACAATGGTAATGCACAGAACTTTCCCGCTAGTGTTGCAGATTGGTTGCAAGAGTGTAGCGCTTTCCGGAGGGTGAATCCACTTTTTGGGATTTCCCTGAAAGCACCACAACGAAGCGCTTTTTGCGGATCGGTTTCAGGAGTGTGGCAGATTGTCAACAACGTTGTGCATAACCGCATTTTTGTAGCGATTTCAATTTGCTACACTCCTGCTACAAAAAATCTGTGCGGAATGGCCCTATCTTTAACAGCAGTTCTCTGTTAAAATAACAGCCTAAGGGCTGAGTGGGCAGAGAGTGGGCATGGCCTGTCCGAGGCAGGGCCCACTCTCCGTCCACCAAGCCTAGCCAGGGGCAATCTGGCGGCACCGCCGCCAGTTTGCCTCTGGCCACTGACTGTAAGATGACATGGAAGGCCAGGGGGGGGAGGCCTAATTTTCATCTAAGCATACTATAAATTGATCCACGGAAGCCCTTTCAGCCACCTTCCCCAAAAATGCAAGATGGGACAATAGTTGGCTGGGTCCAGCGGATCCAATGATAGTTTCTTCATACTTCTGCATGGACTTGTATGTACTGATGCAGACAATAACACCCACAACATCATATTTGGGTGAGATTTTTGGCTCAAGTAATGCTATGCAAAGGATTATTTTGGGTTGCTGTGGAAAATTATTCCATCTGACGTGGAAAGAAACTATCCCTATCTTTTTCCTTTGCAGTTGTGTGGCTTCTATCATATTACCAAATATCACCTGCTCTTATCCAAAATTGTTATGCAGATCAGAATAAATGAAATTTAAACATGTTTTTGCTCTGTCGCATCAGCACTTACATTTTACTGCTATAATATCGAGGAAGGCATTTGCTTGTGAATGTACCTTCAAGGGGACAGAGCTTTTCCAATTGCATTTTTCCAATAAGTTGTTAATTTGCCTTGCTCTGTAAGGTTTCACATTGTCATTTAATATAGCAATAAAAACCAGTGAAGCAGTTAAAAGTCCTTAGTTTTATCCTTAGTCTTGATTTATCTAATGGCTGCCATGATGTCATTGGCCTTTATAATTGAAAGTCATCCAGTTTTTAGAATTAACTTGCACAAGGAAGCTTTAAAGTATCTGTTGTATTTATGAATAAACTATTGACATATTTGAATGAGAAATGAAGGGAGAGGAAGTGGAAATGTCATGATGGTAGTGTTTCCTTACGTATCCAAGAGATACATAATCTGCATATTTCCTAGATGGTGCTCACCCTGATAAGTAAAGGGGGACCAGGCACATATATCCCAAAAATTCATGACAATGTAAGCTGTGGATTGTAGCACATAGTCATGTAAACACCCTTCCTTTTTACAGGGAGATAGATGGCAGCATGGACTGAACACACTTGCATATCTCCCTGTACTTTAAACATGCCTTATGTGAATAAGCTCATTGCTCTTTTACACATCTAGCATTCCCAGCTGCGGGGATTGCAAAACGAATTTCATTTTGTACATGAATGCTGATGGTCAAGATCAGGACGATGCATGAGGGTGGGTCTGAGGTCTCACAGCTACTGTAAAGGAAGGTCACCTTTGTTGCTATGAGCAACTGCCGCTAATGCCCCATTAATCTTGCTACTGCCTGCCCTACTACCTCTGATTGCCACAGCCACCAGCTGCTAAACCCACCATCATTCCTTGCAATCACTGAAATATTGATTTTTTTTAATCTGAAGAAGACCCTGGGGGGAATGGCTTTAAATATATGCCCTAAAATGAGACTCCTTGAAACTATTCTTTTTAAGCATGCAACACACGGGTACAAACACACACACACAGAGGCATTTTTTCCCCTGTCTTATTCTCATGACAGCCATTTGTGAGCATGTTGTTGTTGTTGTTGTTATGTGCGAAGTCGTGTCCGACCCATCGCGACCCCATGGACAATGATCCTCCAGGCCTTCCTGTCCTCTACCATTCCCCGGAGTCCATTTAAGTTTGCACCTACTGCTTCAGTGACTCCATCCAGCCATCTCATTCTCTGTCGTCCCCTTCTTCTTTTGCCCTCGATCGCTCCCAGCATTAGGCTCTTCTCCAGGGAGTCCTTCCTTCTCATGAGGTGGCCAAAGTATTTGAGTTTCATCTTCAGGATCTGGCCTTCTAAAGAGCAGTCAGGGTTGATCTCCTCTAGGACTGACCGGTTTGTTCGCCTTGCAGTCCAAGGGACTCGCAAGAGTCTTCTCCAGCACCAGAGTTCAAAAGCCTCAATTCTTTGACGCTCGGCCTTCCTTATGGTCCAACTTTCGCAGCCATACATTGCAACTGGGAAGACCATAGCCTTGACTAAACGCACTTTTGTTGGCAGGGTGATGTCTCTGCTTTTTAGGATGCTGTCTAGATTTGCCATAGCTTTCCTCCCCAGGAGCAAGCGTCTTTTAATTTCTTTGCTGCAGTCCCCATCTGCAGTGATCTTAGAGCCCAGGAAAATAAAATCTGTCACTATCTCCATTTCTTCCCCATCTATATGCCAGGAATTGAGAGGGCCGGATGCCATGATCTTTGTTTTCTTGATGTTGAGTTTCAAGCCAACCTTTGCACTCTCCTCCTTTACCCGCATCAACAGGCTCTTTAGTTCCTCTTCACTTTCTGCCATTAGAGTGGTATCATCTGCATATCTGAGGTTGTTGATATTTCTCCCTGCAATCTTGATCCCAATTTGTGACTCCTCTAATCCCGCATTTCTCATGATGTGCTCTGCATACAAGTTAAATAGGCAAGGCGACAGTATACAGCCTTGCCGAACTCCTTTCTCAATTTTGAACCAGTCAGTGATTCCATGTTCAGTTCTCACTGTTGCTTCTTGACCTGCATATAAATTTCTCAAGAGACAAATAAGATGCTCTGGTATTCCCATCTCTTTAAGAACTTGCCACAATTTGTTGTGCTCCACACAATCAAAGGCTTTAGCATAGTCAATGAAGCAGAAGTAGACGTTCTTCTGGTACTCCCTAGCTTTCTCCATGATCCAGCGTATGTTGGCAATTTGATCTCTAGTTCCTCTGCCTCTTCGAAATCCTGCCTGTACTTCTGGAAGTTCTCGGTCCACATATTGCTGGAGCCTAGTTTGTAGGATTTTGAGCATAACTTTGCTAGCATGAGAAATTAGTGCAATGGTGCGGTAGTTTGAACATTCTTTGGCATTGCCCTTCTTTGGGATTGGAATGTAAACTGACCTTTTCCAATCCTGTGGCCATTGTTGAGTTTTCCAAATTTGTGAGCATGTACAGATGTACAGATGTATGTACAGATCTGCAACCCAACTCATAAAGATTTAATGGTAATAATAGCCTTATTCAATATTGGTACAAGTCTGCTTCCATATGTTTTGTTTTGTACCTTGGTACAAGATATGTGCCTTGTATCAGCTGTGCAAATAAACTGAAATGTTATATTTGTGGGAGGAAAATTATAAATGGGGAAGAAGATCATTTCATTTCGCACATTTTAAACATCTTGGGGGACTACTTAGAGCCAGAATGACATGAAATGCATGATCACAGTTTCCATATACTTTAACAAATAAAGTGGTGATCTATATGCACAAATACTATGTACACATTGCTTGTATTTTCTGCTAAGGGATATGTAATGAATCAAAATAGCTTAATGGAATCCTCAACAAGGGACTTACTTCACAATATAACTTTCCAGCTTATGTGACACCCAAGGTGCTCAAATTATAAGGTTAAAAAAGACTGCAAGTTTCCAAAGATTTGGACATATGTGATATATTCATATATGCAGAATGAAGACTCAATCTCACGAACCAGAAAATACACATAGCCACATTTTGTTATCTCCTTTTTACTCATACATTTTCTATTATGTTTTTACAGAGGAGTAGACCAGTGGGCTGATTTTAAAGGGCAGTATGTTATTTTATACTGCTGTTCATTGATTATCAATGACCATCTGATCTATTGAGATGTGATATACAGTATTGGCTGGCGTATAAGACTACTTTAAAGAGCCTCTTGTGGCGCAGAGTGGTAAGGCAGCCGCCTGAAAGCTTTGCCCATGAGGTTGGGAGTTCAATCCCAGCAGCCGGCTCAAGGTTGACTCAGCCTTCCATCCTTCCGAGGTTGGTAAAACGAGTACCTAGCTTGCTGGGGGGTAAACGGTAATGACTGGGGAAGGCATTGGCAAACCACCCCGTATTGAGTCTGCCATGGAAACGCTAGAGGGTATCACCCCAAGGGTCAGACATGACTCGGTGCTTGCACAGGGGATACCTTTACCTTTACTACTTTCCCCCCCTGAAAAACATGCCTCCAAGTAGGGGGGTCATCCTTTACGCCGGGTGCACTTCAGTTGGGCTAGACAAAGCTGCCCATAGTACTGTAATGCAGTGGTCCCCAAACTTTTTTCGGCTGGGGACCGGCAGGGCGATGGCCACGCCCGCGCATCGGGCATGCGTGGCCATGCCCGCGCATTGCGCATGCATGGCCGGGCCGCGCATGTGCACATGCGCGCTGCGCAGCCGAAATCGTGCATGCGCGGCACGCACCTCACGCACCTCGCAGGGTGTCTGTTGTGGGGAGAGGAATGGGAAGGCGACTGTAAGCCGCTTTGAGACTCCTTCTGGTAGGAAAAAGCGGCATATAAGAACCAACTCTTCTTCTTCAACAAAGAAAACAGAAACATTTTACCAAGTTTAAAAGACAGCCTTGCTGAAGCTATGTTTTGTTATTCTGAGGTTAAATGGATAACCCAGATATCTACCTACCTGCCCATGCTAGTTTAACTAGTTTTAAACATGAGTTGAGCTGATCAATGCTGAAAGTGGTTTATGGCTCGCCTCAGATTCGACTATAGAAAACTATTATCTTTAATTCCTATATATAGGAATTTCTGTGCTATAAAAATGGCTTCTATCCAACTATTAATTTGGCATGGTTCAATTAGAATTTATGACAACCAGTTCTGAACTGACATAAAAATGATTTTGAAATACAGTTGACCATACCTGGATTCTTTCCTATGTCACATCGATGGATTTCATTTTCAACTTTCTTGGAGTTCGATCCTAAACTCTTGATATGTGTAGAACTCTATTTTGCTAAAAAATGGAAGAATATTCTTCATGGAGTAAAACCTTAAGAAGAGTAGTAATTAAAATTCAACACATTTAGGATCTAATTGTATGATGTACTCTTATCCCAAACACCCTTACCATGAAAAAATATAAGTGTAGAGAAGTAATGAAAAGTGAATTTTCATAGAAAACTATTAAAAAGTCTTACCAAACTATAATTAAAACCCTCAGTGTCCTTTCATGTTGAATCAGGTTTTCAGTATGGAAAGAAGGTTTTGTACAATGGGAAGTAAACAACAGTACTGTTTACAGTTCGGCCATCAAGTGGCAACCGACTTGGTGACCACATAGAGTTTTCAAGGCATGAGACATTCAGAGGTGGTTTGCCATTGCATGCCTCTGCATAGCAACTCTGGTGTTCTTTGGTGGTCTCCCAATCCAGATACTAACCAGGACTGACCCTCTTTAGCTTCTGAGATCAGATGAGATCAGGGTAGCCTGGGTTATCCAAGTCAGGGCCATGTAGGTCTAGGGAGGAAGTCATAGCTTAATTATAAAACATGACCACTGGCTCCCTATCTACTTCTAGGTGCAATTCACAGTGCTGGCCCAAAACAGCTTAGGGCAAGGGTACCTGCAGGACTGTCTCCTCCCATACTACAGAGTCCAACAGCTAAAATATGCCTCTCATGTCCTGCATTTTCTGCAGTGGTATCTCACCTCTGGAAGGCCTTCTGCCCTGAGTCTCTCCTGGATCCTACTTTACTTCCTTTTAGGTGTCATGCACAAACCCATCTTTTTACATAGACTTTTAGTTAGGAGTTTTATCTTGCCAGCTTTTTAAACTGTCTGCTTCTGTTTTATGAATAGTTTTTTTTAATGATGATTATGTTCAATGGCTTGTTGTTAATAGCTGGTTTTTATATTTTTACATAAGCTGCCTCGATAGGAGTTTGGAGAGACAGCGTAGAAAAATGCTAAAAAAGTCAATTTGCATGAAGATGGTTCCAGGTTCAATTCTTAACGTTTTTAGTCATAGACAAAATTTCACTAGATGGAGTAATCTGACTTGTGTAAGAGGGTGATTACATCTTTATAAAATGGTTCAGCAGTGCTGTAGTTCACTTAGGCTTCACAAATTAACATTCAGATTCATTTTACTCTTGCACAAAACACCGACTTTTATCGTTCCTTTCTACATCTCTAAACCACTTCAAATTAAATGGGTAGAAGGTCAATCTGAAAAAATTAATGGAGAAAAATATTTCTTTGATAGTGATTAGAGACAGAACAAAATCTGAGTGCAGTGGCACCTTAAGACCAACACATTTTTATTCTGGGTGTGAGCTTTCATGTGCAGGCACACGTCTTCAGGATTACAATGCAATTGAAATGTTGTGGTCTTTTAGAACTATTCCGATTGTGGCAAATATAACTGTCCACAATAAAGAATCATTTCAGACTTACTCTGCTTTCAAAATGTTACACTCTTGCATTCATTAAAAGTTCTAAACTGGATTACAAATACTTTGCACATTTGTGCGTGGAAGAAAGCATTATGTGAAATTCTTTGGAAGTCGTACATTATGTCTCCTTGCCTACGAGGAGGAGTCCACAGTAGTTGCCACACCAGTTAGCTGCCTGGCAATATGGTCACTGCCACTGTTTGGGCAGACACAAAAACAGCACATAAACCCCAAGTATGTCGCATTTTAAACGATCCATTGGCCTTGGGGCATAGACAACTTTGCCAACAAGAACATATGCCAACAGTGGCAAATGGCTGACTCCCTAATGTGACACTGAAAATCTACCACTGGCACAGATGCAAAAGCAGCATAAAACATAGATTCTGCAATTTGAGAGAATTGGAGGTAGAAGAAGCAATTATTTCAGACATACCTGGGGCCTTGTTTGTGGCTCAGGGCTGGGAGCAGGCAGAGACAGGCTCTTTCACTGGCCCTGGGTTTGATCATTGCAGTGGTAACATATATATCAACAAGTGGGGGGATGTCAGGGAGAAGAGAGGGGAGGCCTGCATGATTTTAAGGTGCCATGACCTCAATCATAGTCTTGGTAGAAGAGCGACTTTTTACAGGTCCTGTGGAACTTCAACTGTTTGATCAGGGCCCATATCTTGACTGCCAACCCATTCCACCAGGCTGCAGCCAAGGCTGATAAGGTTGAGGCCAAGCAGACAACTTTGGGGCCAGGGCCCAACAGCAAGTTGATCTTTGCAGAGTGTAATGCTCTTCAGGGAACATTTTGGGATGCTGCTGGGACTGTGTACTATGTTGTTCTGGCTCTCCTTTCCACTTTCCCTTGATTTCTCAGTGGTTTTGGGTTGTGTTTTGGTCTACTTTACACTTATTTTACTGCAGTTTCATCACAGCATGGCTGAGTGGTTTGGGTTAGCTGTGCCTGTGCACCCATCTCCCTCAGTATGGGAACTCCCTTAAAGAATCTGGAAAGTGGAGCCAGTAAACAGCATGCCCAATTGGGGGCTATTGACTGGCTCTCACCTCCCGGTAGCAAGGGAACCGTGCAGAAGTTTGTGCCTATGTGGTTCCCCAAGGCTTCCCACTCCACAGTCTCTTCCCTGCCCCCCGCAAGCAAGTGGGATGGGGTTATATGGGGTGGCAGCCGGGCTGCCCAATGCTAGATCAATTCACATCCTGAGCCAGTGTATGTGTGGTTGTATTCAATAAAGCTGCAGTATAGCCTGTTATCTGGCCTATGCTCTTCTTCTTCCCCTTTGCCCTTGTTCCCACTCTTGCCCCTGGGTCTGCAAATTTGTAACCAACATCAGTCAGGTTTTCAAATGCTTTATTTGTGTGGATCAGAGGGGGTAGAGGAATCAGACATGTTAACATATCTGTTCATCTTTTTAAAGCAAATTACAGGATTCTCCCATTTTTCTTCCTTCCCATAAGTGAAAGAGGTATGCATAGGATATTAGGAAGTTTCTTATGCAGATAATGAAAAGACTTAGACCTGCTTAGGTTCTATAAAATTGCTATATCATATGCTTTCCATCTAAGCCTAATTTTCTCCTAACTAAAAACTAAAGGAAGAGCACAGTCTGCATGGATACACTTTATGAACTACCAAATTAGCACTCAGTCTTGTAACAGGAGAGGTGCAAGCAGCCATAAATCCAGATTCCAGAGCTGCCAGTTTCTACTTCCCTGCTTCATATTTGTTGTATGGAAAACAGTCTGTCTCAAATGAATCGACCATGTACCTTTACTGGGAAATGCAGGTATGGCAGCTGTCTAAGATCTGAGCCTATGGGAGTACTCCTTCAATCCAATCAGCTTTCAGAGGGGAGAATTCAATGCTGGAGGAAAGCTTAGCAGCACTCAGGTTGGTTCAGGTGTGCTTCAGGCAGAAAGCAAAAGAGAAGACACTTTTTTGTGGAGCTCTGTCTGATAGCATAATGGAAAAGGTTAACTCTCCCTCTAGTTCTGAGGTATGAAAACCACAATTTCCCACCATAGCTAAATCACCATCCAAGTAAGCAGAATGGTATTGTCTGGCTCCACCATATTTTAAAAGGCACATTCCTATTTCTTCTAGATTTCTCAGCTCAAGAATGTGGCAGAGAGTTGCTTAGGGTTGTCCGCTTCGGCTTGGTTCGGCCACCTCGGCAATCACCGAAGGCCGAAAAGGCGCGTAGGAGACCAGCGCTGCAGTGCAGAGAGGAGGGGCAGCGGTGGCATGCCAGCCAGTGGCCACAAACAGCTGCAGAGCTCTGTGCCTGCATGTGGCTGCCGGATGGCACACTGCCGCCGTCCCTCCTCTCTGTGCCGCAGAGCTGGCCGCCTCAGCCTTCAGTCATCGCCAAGGCGGCCCAACTGTGCCAAAGTGCACACCTCTAGTTGCAATCCCTAGTCCCTTACAAAACTTTACCTGGCCCAGAGTCTGGCATAGTTTATTTCTCCCTATAAATACTATCATGCAGCCAGCACTGGGATCCTTGTCAATGAAGCAGCAACAGGGCAGAGCAACTGCAATTAACTGTTTGCCTCCCCAGATACAGTAGGAACACTGATGGCCAAAGGCAGATAATGTTAGTCCCAGTTAAGTCCCAATGAATTTAATGGGGCAGATTCGTAACTAATTTGTTAACTTGCTTATTTGTTCTTATTTTAGTTACTTAATTTATACCGCACTTTCCCCCCCAAAGTGGCATTCATCATTTTCCTCCATTTTATCCTCACAACAACGCTGTGAGGTAGAGTAGGCGGAGTATGCATGCCAATGAGGACGTACCTGTCAGTTCAGTCATTCATTCATTTCAATGTGATTTAAGCATGACTAATTTTCTCTTGGTCAGGGCCAGAAAATATACCATGCATTCTTAAGAAATGTATAAAGGCTAAAGCAGGAGAAATATTACCTGCTGAAAGAGGTTACATGTGAAGGTCATGAATGGTTGGTGCTATTCCTGCACAGTGAAACTGACAACTTGCATTTTTGCATGCCTAGTAAACTAGATAGGTCTTTGTCTTTTATTCTGTGTTCTAGACAATAAATCAAGATAAACCTAAAGCAGTTGCTGATAATGTAGAATATTTATCCTAATTAGTTTAGCTAATAACATGAATCAGAAAGCAGGCAGAATCCTAGAGACATCACAGCATGTCTGGTTCCAACTGAAATCACACAGGCTAATCTAGTCAAGAGAAATAAAGTCTGAAGAAGGGCACCTAGAAGAAAGCAGCCTCATTGTCCAACAATCAAGAAGGTGACCTCTTGACTTCAGTCTTGACAAGATACCTCTTTAAAGAAATAGTCCATGGTATGCAAGACTCTACATGCTTCTCCTTACGTAATTTTTAAAATTCTTGTATGTAAAAGATCCTACAAAAGAAATATTCTCTGATCAGTCAAAGCATTAGTGTGAATATTCTTATTGGATAACAAATAACCATAAATTACATTCAGACAGAGAGAGAGAAATGTTTTCTCAGTTATCCCAAGAATAGTGACATGCAACAACCCTGAAATTAATACAACCACTCCTGGTTATTCAATAAACAGAGTAAAAATCAGAAGTACTGAGGAGCCCAGTAAACAACCCAGAAGTGGACACACCCAGTAAGGAGAAACCTAGACATACCTATAGATAGGAAGGATGATGGATCGATCTTCAAGTGAAACTTCAGCCTTCATTGTCCCCTTGGGTTCCTTCAATCCCATGCTAGTTATCCACCTGTTTGTGGCAGGAGCCAGTTTGCCTTTCTCATTTTTATCTGGTTAGTGATGGCAGCTTCCAGGTGGGACCTGGGGACCCCTGGAATTACAGCTCAACTTCATACTAAAGAGATCAGTTCCCCTGGAGAACACAGATGATTTGGATGGTGGATTCTATGACTGAGGTCCTTTTTCTCCCCTGGCTCCATCCCTAAATTTCCAGGAATTTTCTCACCTAGATCTAGCAACCCTCCCCCCCCCAACCCCCTGACGGTGGCCAAGGGTGTCCTAGCAACCTTATCTGGAGCTAATCTGTCATATCTAGTCCCACTGGGCCCATCCCCTGAAGTCTACTAAGGATTTTTTCCCTCTGTCTGCCTGTTATTCTGTGTCCACCTGCTTATTCCTTAGTGTCTTCTTCTTGCTCTATTAGCCACTTCCTGGACCTATTATTGCATCTGAATCTTGCCTCTCTTTTTACCAGTCTGTTATGTGGTCTTCTGCCCCTGCCCACTGCTCATTACCTCTACCACTTATTCCTAGCTGTGCCATATCTCTGCAAACCAACAGTCCTTTTCAACCCGTACTTAAGCTATCACAAGCCATCCACCTGACCGAAGCATAGCACTGCACGAAATAAAAGGTATTCTGTAGTCCCTGTCTTTACCAATTTCCCTCATTTCCTCTGTAACACAGCACACCAGGCTGAGAATATGGAGAGATGTTTCAAGTAACATTAGGCAGGTAATAGTGCTGTAGTGCTGGCTGACCATTGCTTTAAGTTAATGGATCAGAATGGTTGGCTAATGTTTCTTCGTAGAGCGCTAATTATTCAAAGGCAGTCCCCTGATAGCTTTGTTATGTATTCATTAGAGCTTGGAGAAGGTGACCTCTCCTAGATGAAAGGAGGGGAAAGATATGTGTGATGTATGTGAAGAAACAGTGGGCTTTGGATTGAGACAAAGAAAGCGTGAGAGAGAGAGTGAAGCAGACAGAATCGTAAGTTCACTCAGTTGAAGCAACACAGGATATGAGTAGCCCGTCATCTCTATAGTAAGTGTGCCCATTTGCACACAAAAATACCACAGGTCCCCAGCGTTCGCTCCCGCAAACAGTACTAGCTCTGGTAGTGCTGGCTTCTGAACTGCTCAGAGTAATAGAAAACATATAACTAGATTAATTCAGCAGCAGTGAGTGTGTTTGCCAGTGAGAAAAACCAGATGATAAACATACTGGATTAAAATATAAGCTGTCTGGTTTGTAAATAATTGCAGAAAGAATGTGATTAATTCTCAATCATATTTGGTTAGACCCAAGTTTCATAACATCACTATGCATTTGTCAAGATGCTTGTCAAGATGTTTGCAATCTCCAAGCTTCACAGGTTTTAATCCATTCTATAAGTTTCCTCCCCTGTCTTCTAACCAAGAATCAGGACATGACTGTTTAATCTATTTGTACCATTTAACATAAGAAATGAATGGAAGATAGCTGGAGTATTGAGCTTAGGCAAATTCTAAAGTAGTTTATCTACTCAGCCAGTCAATAAACATGTATTTGCATTCAAACTCATGGCTTGGTGATATCACATCATGCAGGGAGTTTCAGTAGGCATTACAAGGAAGAGCAGGAGAACGTGACCCAGGAATACCACGTTTTGTGGCAGCAGTGTGCTAGCTTAGTATCTACTTCTGCTTTGAGAGTGTTGGAAACATCAATCTAGGAGCCAAAGCAGATATCTTATGTGATGGCTTCCTAAACCCAGACTGCAACGTCAGGACAACAGTTTTCATCCCAAATCTGTATCAAAATGGCACAAATTCATTCAAATTGGGAGGTCAATGGTGATGCAGACCTATCATGACTTTTAATACTGTTCATTTTATTTCCTGAAATTTAAAATGTGTGCAGGGGGTGGCTTCCTTTACCAGGGAAGTCCCTGAAATATCAGAGTGAAATCTCAAAGAGTTTTTCATTGGGACTTGGTGATCCCCTAGAATTATAGCAAATCTCCAGATTAAAGAGGTCAGTTCCTCTGGAGAAAATGGCTGCTTTGGAGGGTGGCCACTGAGGTCCTCTTCCAGCCCAAATCCAGCCCACTCCTGGCTTCAGCCCCAAAGTCTCTGGGAATTTCCTAACCCAGAGCTGGCAACCCTAGTTTTTCATGAATGGAGTTGTCACAGGCTGTGGATGTAAACATGCTGAATATTGCCAAGGACCTGAGCCACATCCTGGTTCAGAAGGATATTATGGGCTGGCATGCAGTTCTGGCTCAGAAAAGATTTGTCTTCACTCATTACAAGGGGTGTTCAGTATCTAGTACCTGTAGATAAGCAGTTTAGCTTAAGTTCCTCCACAGCCTGCAGCATCTTCTGTGTGATATAAACACAGCCAACTATGCCCTGACCTCAATCTGCGGGTCAGGACCATTTATGCAAATATAAGATTTTGCAGCAAGCTTGGAGTAGACCCCAGGCTTTCCGCTAAATCTTAAAATGCAACAAATGAAGATGGGACAAAACCCCCTGCATGCATGGGAACTGTTGTCTGCACAACTACAAACAAGGGAAATAGTCCTAAGGAGATTGTGGTAAGTGACAGTAACAACTGACAAGGAGAGGAAGAGAGGGAAGGCATGCAAGCATGCAGAGCTGGAGTTCAGGAAAAGAGGACCTGGATCGATGTTGCTGGGGCCTGGCAGACACGAAGCTGTATGGGCAGAAGGGCAGCAATGGTGGATGGAATAAGCGATGGTGGCTTTCTCCCCACTTAGGGAGAGGAGATGAACAAATGGCTGTGGCTGGGAGGGGACAGGGAAGAGATGGCATTACTGCTTTTGGTTTGTCTAGTGCAAATGTCCGAGCAGGAAAGAAGTGTGGCAGGGAATGGAAGAGGAGTTGCAGATCATCCACTCTGCGATAGATCGGAAGAGAAGCAGGAATTGTGGCTTGCCCCTGGGGTCAACAACAATGGTGGAGACAGCTCACACCAAATCCTCTGGCTGCAGTAATGAATAAAATAGGCCAAATCTGACGATACTGAAATCCAATGACAGGAGCTGTGAACAGATAAAACAGATCTTTCTTCAAACCTGGGCCTAGTCTGCATACAATAGATAATGCACTTTCAATGTGCTTTCGCGGCTGGATTTTCCTGTGCAGAACAGGAAAGTCTACTTCTAAAGTGCATTGAAAGTGCATTATCTCATGTGTGCAGACTAGGCCCTGGTCTCTCTCTCTCTCTCTCTCTCTCCAAAACAGGTGACAAGTCAAGAAATAATTCACAAACAGGATTCTTCCTTTTGTTATGTGTTTAGACAGACATTGAGGCACAACCACTGTATAGTTTGTAAACTTACTCAATTCAGATTATGCATTTCGGCAGCTTGTAATGTTTGACTCCTACAGCCCACTCACTCACCCACCCATCTGTTCTTCTCCCTTCCAGTGACTCAGATGCAGCAAAGGCAGCATTCCAGGTAACAGAAACTCTGGGAAGTACAGTATTCCCAAGGCATTTGATACCATTAATATACAAATTATGTATCCTGGAAGATACGTGTCCAGGGGCACACAAATAAGATGATCAGTATACGTGAAGTTTGAATTAAGGAACACAAAAATGCATATTTTTTTATTCCCGTATGAATTGATCTGATTCAGACCCAGGTTTTTGTATTCTCACAGTGAACTTCATAGGAGTTCTTTATACCTCTCTTGTTGTCCTTTTCTTCTTCTTTCCATTTTACCCGTCATCAGAACATGGTAGTGGCAAAGTCCCTTCTCTTTTCCTTCAGTCTCTGGATTTTGTGGGGGGAAATGCAACAGCAGCATTTCAGATACAGGGAAACTTGAGAAAGGTGGTTGACACGCAGGAGGGCATTTTGGGCTGGAATAAGATGTGACACACCAATGTTGGCTGTAAACAAGGTCACAACTTTTATTACCTCCCCATGGGAGAGCAGGTGCAGCATGGGAGAGGGAGCAGACTGCACCAACAACCCACAGAGTCCAGAGGTGCCCTGGGGATTCTCACTGTTCCCAGCTGGGAGAATAGATCCCCTTACCCAATGAAGTCCACCACTAACTGAAGCAACCTATGCAGGGTAGCTAATGGGCACCCACCTCATATGATTACCCGGAGCTCCTGGCTTCCCAGCCGGGTCATTCATGCTCATTTACGTGCTGCCTCATATGGAGGCGCTGAACCCCAGGGAGACCCAAGCTCCATCCCATGCAACCCCACAGCTCTGACAAACAGTTCACCATGAAACATTCACCACAAACATTGACATAGGGCAGGAGGGAAGCTGCTCTGAGCTACCTGGAGGAGAGACTCCAGGATGCATGTGGTACCTTTATAGGCGCTGTGGTCCCACCTCCCTCTTTTGATGCTGTATGCACTGCATGCATGCAGCATGCATGGGCTGCTGGGGTGGTTGCATCCGCCTCCAGCTAGCCCTCCGCAGCATCAACCTGCAGCTGCAGTGAGTCTTTGCTGCGCATTCTTCACATTTTGTGATTCCTTTCCATTGGTAGTAGATTGGGAACAGTTCTTACCTAGCCCGTATTATAGAGAACACTATAATTATTGAACTGGGCTAGATAACCTATATGAAGTCATGTAAATGTATCAGCTAAGTTGACTGAATCTATTAAGAAGTCCTTTTAGGAACTCATTAAGAAGTCCATTCGTAAACAGGGCCCTCAGTTGCCCCATATCAAGTCCTGGATCAAAGCACTCACCCCATCCAGAATCTCTGAAATGGCAATCAATTAAGTGCTGAAAATAATACAGATTAGGAGTTTGGAGAAGAATTATAAAAGCTTAAACACAGACTAATTTGTTATTCATATTAGTCTGTTTTCATCTGTATTCCTGAGTTGACATCCTGTAGCAGATTAAAACTCACTCAGTGTATAGTCTCTAGAGGTTAAAGCAGGCACAGCTTTTCCCATTCCAATATTGTATCTTAATGTATATTAAAGTCACAGGAAATTGTCAATGCTAAGCACCTAATTTTTGACAGACTCTAAAGCATAATGCATACAAATTGATAAGGAAATCAGCATCCTTTACTAATGTGAACAAAACTGGGCCATCAGTAAGACAATACAAGTTGAGGCCCATGAGAAAAGAAGGAAATAAATTTTACTCCCCCTTCTTAAATTCCTCAGCCATCAATAAAGGGTCTTTGAGGAGGTTCATAGTACATCTGTATGTTTGATGATAGATTTTTTTTGCCTTGTCCCAGGATAGGTGTGAGACTGAAGCTAAGTGTTCTTGTACTGATACTGATTTGAGGACTAAAAGACCAAGGGCACACCTCCGTGACAGCCCCTGATAGTGTCATTCTGTTGTGACAGTATGGGAGGATGTTTCTCCAGTTTCAAGCGTCATAGTTACCTGGTCTAAGCTAAGTCAAATGACCTTTGCTCTGCTACAGCCTCAGAAATCACAGAATGATGGCTAAATTGAAGTTTATAACTTGGAGATCTCATTGGAAGTTTTAGTGCAAGCCAGGCAATAATTTTAAAAATCCTAAAAATGTCTATGCATTTCCATGTTTTTTTCTGGTGTGTCTAATTATCCTTGCTCTTCCCCCTTGTTAGCCATTGGGAAACTGAGCTAAAAGAAAGGTCGCAAACTAGGAAAGAAGAAAGGGCAACTACCTGGCTCCTTCCTTTCTTCATATGTAGTACAGCTTACCGCCAATTGAGAAGTGCAACAAAGATTAGGCATCCTAGAGGCAAAGGGAAGTCTGTATAGCTATCATTTATTCTGGTGAGGAGCTGCTCTTATTGAAGGTGAGGACCAAGAGTGTTGTACTGGAGGTACAAAATTCAGGTAGTTGTGTTAGAAGTATGATAAATTGAAATGCATTTACTGAATGCAGCATGACTCTAGATACTTGGCCTCTCAAGCTGACTTGGGTCTGCTGAATTGCATACTGCCCCATCCCTATCTCTCTGGCGCTGCATTTATATCATTGCCAGATGCTAGAGCACCTTCCCTGTCAAAGAGCTGTCCTCATTTTGAGACTTTCTCAAAGTTATCATTGTTTTTTTTAATGCTGTGCTCCAAGGATACGGTGTGGGGCAGCAGGATCTGATTTGTGGTATATGAGCCTGATTTGTCCATAAACTGAAACTCAACCCTTCAAAGCTGGAGGTTCTGTGGCTAGGTAAAAGAAAAGGCCAAGTGAGGAAGCATGCCTACCATTTCTGGACATGGCCCAACTATCTGTTGCCACCTCAGCCAGATATCTGGGAGTGATTCTTGATGCCTTCTCGTCTATGGAGGCTCAGGTTTTGAGAGTGGCATGGCTAGTGTTCTTTCATCTTTACCTAGCTAAGCTACTAACACTCTACCTGGTCCCAGATCACCTAGCCACAGTGATCACCTCTAGATTGGACTTCTCTAATTCACTTTACATGGGCCTCCCTTATGCTTGCTCTGGAAATAGCAGCTGGCCCAGAATGTGGTGGCCAGGGTCTTTACAGGCATGCTCTGGACAGCACACATTCAACCTGTGCTCCAGCAACTGTACTGACTCCCAGCTGAATTCCACATCAAGATTAAGGTACTGGTGCTTATCCATAAGGCCATTTGCTGTCTTACTGTGTATCTAAGAAACCACCTCTCTATCTATACACCCTAAAGAATGCTTCATTCTATGAATACCAGCCAGTTGGTGATCCCTGGCCCCAAAGAAGAACATTCAACTTTGACCAGGGCCAGGGCATTTTCCACCTTGGCCCCTACCAGGTAGAATGAGCTCCCGGAATGCATCTGAGGCCTTTTGGAACTAGCACCCACTTACAGGCATTGTCCACCAGGCTTTCGGATGGCCCCAAGGGTAACAACATCTACCTATAGCAAGGCCCCGCCTTTCCACCTATTAGCTACCAACATTGAGTGAAAGAAGTTCCATATCACTGCCAGACTCTTGCCCGAGAGATGAGATGCCACTGTTGATTTTGATCTGTCCATGCCAATGACTTTTCAAATTAATTTTATTTGGCTTTTACTTCTGTATTTAAACTTTTATGTTATATACTACTCTGAGCCGGTCTCTTGGATAGGACAGTATTGAAATCTATATACATAAAATCATGACTGTACACTCTGACAAAATGGTGATGGTTCTGAAGCCTCCTATAGGTGGAACATGCCCCACTCAAGGTCAATTGCTGCTCTGACTCTGGGGGCAATTCCGCACATCTGCCAATGTTGCTGGATGTCTGCGGCAGCCCAAACCGCTACAATTTGTAGTAGAATTTTGACATTTCACACAGTACAGTTTGTTGTGCAATATTCATGCAACCATAGCGCTTTTTTGGTAATGCACGTGTTTCCGGTCTTGCAGGAATTGCAAGCAAGGCACTTCTGCAAGCAAGGCAAATTTGTGGTACTTCTGCCTGCCTCTGCCTGTCAATCAGACTGAAGAGCCAATGAAACAGGTCTTTCATGGCTCCAAAATGCCACTTTCCCTCTAAATTTTATTTTTTAAAAATCCAGAAACACGTGGCAACAAATATGTGTTAATTCATTTCTTCTGTCCTTCACATGAAACTGCAATTTGTGGTAATTTCCCCCCAAAAATGTCTTTTTACACAAGGCTTAACCAGGGGGGAGGTATTTAAATTTTGAAAGTTGAAAGTATAAACCTTTGGCTGAACAAAAAGCATGCTCATTTGTTCATTGCTTTATATGGTTTGTAGGGAGGGAAAAGGCATTCCCATCTCCCGGAAGCTTGGGAGTGGGAGCAGAGGAGAGACCATCTTTCTAACGCTATTTTGAGAATGCACATGTCTTTTGCTGATGTGTTGCAGGTTGTTCTCTGAAGTCAAGTGCTTTTTAAAGGGGGAATCCACTTCTTATGATTCCCCCTGAAGCACTATAAAAAAGCTAATGTTGCAGGAGTGTTGCTGGAGTGTTGTGGTTTGTGTATGACATTGTGTGTAATATCAAAAACGTAGCATTTACAAAGTGTTACAATTAATCTACATTTAAGTTGTGCAGAATGGACCTGGATTCTGCACACACACACACCCTTCAGGCCTGCTGTGAAGGAAGCCTGTAACAACCCCTGACTGAGGCAAGGGAGGCATTTCCAAGAGCAATGCAGGTGAGTCTGTGGCCATGGGCATGCATTCCTTTTGAAGGGGGAAAGCTTTTACCTTCTGACTAACCACTGGCTGACAGGGAGGCCAAAGAAAAGCCTCTTCTCACTTAAAATACTGCTGTGACCAGCCTTGCTGCTGGAGGGAAGACACAGCTAAGCCATGTGTATTTCTTCTACATGACTCTCTGCAGATTTGACGCCTACTGCACAGGGTTGTTTTGCAGATAAAACAGGAGGCAAAAGAACCTCTGCAACAGCATCCATTGGGCTGGGAGTTGGGCCGGGAAGCCCTCATACCATCTCACAGATGTAGAAGAAGAAGAAGAAGTTGGTTCTTATATGCCGCTTTTCTGTACCCGAAGGAGGCTCAAAGTGGCTTAGAGTCCCCTTACCTTTCCTCTCCCCACAACAGACACCCTGTGAGGGGGTGAGGCTGAGAGAGCCTTGATATCACTGCTTGGTCGGAACAGCTTTATCAGTGCCGTGGCAAGCCCACTGGCTGCATGTGGGGGAGTGCAGAATCGAACCCAGCTTGCCAGATTAGAAGTCCACACGCCTAACCACTACACCAAACTGGCTTCCTGGCCTAAGGAGGAAAGGAGGCCCCCCCCCCCAGCCCACTTACTATGTCCCTGTCAGCAGCCAGGGGCAAACTGGCTGCGAGCTTGCCAGATTGCCTCTGGCTGGGCTAGGGCGTAGGCTATGTTGCCTCCCCATTGGTTCAAAGTCTGGGAGGGTGGGGCCAGTCCAATCTTTGGACCAACGATCAGACTGGCCTCACCCACTCCCCACCCACCTAGGCCTTAGCTTTTTATATTATACAGTGAAGTTGTTCCAGATATTACAGTATCCTGTGAAATTAATCACTTTATGAATATTTATCATCTATCTATCTCACATACACTTGATACACTACATGAAATACCACTTGGATCTTGAACAGATAGTTTATGAAACTGATCCCAAATCTCTGCACTGAATTGTACATGAGAATGGGAACGAACTCCAGAGTGCCAGCTAACGGGAAGAAAACGTAATTAGTGCATCTGAGTTCTACCAGCTTGCTGATGACAAGAATGATGGTTCATGCCTGTGGAAAGCAGCTACTGGCATCATTTCCTGGCTTTGCAATACTTGTTTCCATATTTTCACAAGTGAAATGTGCTGAAGAATTGAATTTATAACCTAATGAGCTAGACCTGTGGGTAGCACATATTAGCCACAGTCATGTAAAGACAGCAGCATCAATATGAACACCACATACTTTCCTTCCACAGAATTAAGACTTGGGGTTTCAAGGCATCAGATTGCACAATTTTACACGGCAAAAGCTCTTGGCAGGCAATTTTTGAAGATGCTGACAACAGATTACAAATCACCTTATCTGCAGCAGGTGAACAGATGAGCATTACTGGGATCACGCCTAGAAGAAAGAAAAGAACAGTTGGATTTCCTGGAACTGGCTAATGAAGATATTGGCAAAAACACAATGAACTGAACTGTAACATGAATTCTTCTACTCACTGTGTTGAACTAATTTGTTACTCATCAACCCATGATGGAGAACCATGGTGTTTAAGGCACTACTGTACTTGAATCTTGCTCATCTACTGGAGCGTCAGTTATTACACTGAGACAATCTTCAAAATTCATTTCTTAAAAAGCATTTCATAAATAGAAGAAAATGTTTCTGATGCCCACAAAAAACAAGATCTACTGATAATGAAAACAAGCACTTAGTTCCAAGATAGACCTCTATCAAATATTGTCTCCTAAAGACTCCTTTTTGCTTCTTCTTCTTCTTTTTAAACATTCAACTGTCTGTCAAAACACACTTTACAGACTGAAGACTTACATCTTATGCAGAAGTATCAAATTAATAATAGCTGAGATTATTGCTATGCGACATTTTGAGATACATCACATGAAGACATTTGTCAAAGTTTATGGAAATTAGAAAATAACACTCCAGTGCTACTCCAAGTGGCAATAATAGTTAACATCATTTCAAAAGTCAGATGGAAGAACACAGAAACCAGCTATGAAAAATTCCCTTGTGAGATAATGTCATCTTAATTAATTAATTAATTAATTAATTCATAGACCCCCACACTTGGCCCAGCCAGCTCATGGCGGTTTACATGAAAATTTAAAACCGCATAAAACCCCGTACAATTGATGGTGGCAACAAAGAACAACCTACTCTCTCATATGAACCCTAAAACCTACTGCTGGCAGTTGCCGTTGCCCCAATAGCTGACCACAGGCAATGTATGGCCTGGGGAGGAAGTACAGATAATAAAAGGGGGGGTACAGATTATAAAGAGGGGGAGGGGCCCAATCTTATTTGTAGCTCGGGTGCTCATAACAGACTTAAGTGTCTGACCCACACTGCCAACCAATACAAAATTACTATAAAACATTTTTATAGTAACAACACCACTTTTGTATACATAGCTATTTGCCCTCCACACTTTCCTGGTATCCAGCAGTGGAGCCCTGGCCAACATTACCTCTTTGAGCAAGGATGCCTGTGGTGACGGAGGATGACCCACCCACAGCACCAGAGGCACAGGGCCAGATTCTGCTACCACCCCAGCTGAGTAGGGAAGGCCTGCTGGTGCACAGGCACCCAGCCACCTTGCTGGAGGACTGCCAGGCTAGAGATAGCAACCTGGCAAAGGTAAGACCGTCCTAGAGAGTGGGGCCAGGCTTGCCAGCCAGTCTGAGCCTCAAGGTCAGTTGGAGGGGGGCTGGAAGTGGGACCCTCTAACCCATGTGGAGCTAACTGAAGTGGCAGAACCCTGATGAGGAAACAACAAGAATAGAATGAAGGGCTGCACTAACTGGAGCAAAGAGATGAAGAAAAAACAATGTTGCAGTGGAGAAGAAAAATTCCAAATATCAATACCCCTATGCATTTTGCAACAAAGCTTTCCCTGGGGGTTCTATACATATGTCAAAAAATGAACGAGAAAACAAAAAGGTTAACAAACATCTTTTCTTCTCTTAATTATGTGTTAAAACATATCAAACCAATGTTAAAAACATATTTTAAAAGACAGAACTGAGCATGTACAGAGTATTCTAAATTATCAAGAGCACTTTGGGGAGTGCTGCTGCATTAATACTCAACAGGTCCTTGTAGATCTTTGGTTCAAAGAGTTTATTCACTTTATGAATTATTGTTTTGAAATTAATAGTTTGGGAGCTGTCTTGTCAGTACATGCCTGTAATAACTGACACAACATCACTCTAAATTCCTAGTTGGGTTCTGGAGGCTCTTGATAAAAATCTGACCCTTCTATGAAGTACTTAGTGTTTGACATTTTATCTTGGTGCTTAGTACCACTAAGTTTTTGAGTGCCTGGTGCTGTCTTTTAAAAACTTGTCTCTCTTCCCTGGTCTTTTATATTCAATAAAGATTGGTTCCGTTAATTAATAGCTCCCCCAATTTTCCAGAATTTGCCACAAAGGATCCCCAAACTGGCATCAAGAAGATGCACATTTGTTAAGGTGACCAGATTGTCCCACTTTTGGAAGGACATCTGAGGGCACATGGCAAATTGTACTTATGTTGAAATTAGAAATATATATATATTACAATACTATTTTTGCATTCTGTGCGTTCTATGAAACTTTTTGTTGCTCCATATAGACCAAATTTTTAATCAAGAACCCCCCCCGGTCAATGGTGTCCCGCTTTACCAATGTTAAAATCTGGTCACCTTAACATATGTACCCACAAGTCTCATGTAGTGACAGATGGAAGATGTAGAGAAAGGATTTATAATTTGGAGATTCAGGTGGGTAGCCATGTTGGTCTGAAGCAGCAGAACAATGTTTGAGTCCAGTGGCACCTTTAAAACCAATTAAGCTTTTTTCCACTTATAAGCTTTCTTGCAGATGGAAGCTCATACTTTGAATAAAACTTGGTTGGTCTTAAAGGTGGCTCTCGATTCCAACTTTTTAATTCATGTTAGGCAACTGATAAATTGAGAACTTGCTCTAAAGCTGCATGATCACGTTATAACAAACACTAGAGACCACTGTACAAGATGCCTTGGTTGTTGTTCATATTAAAATTACTTTAAGTCATTCCTCGTGCCAGTATGTATCTGTGACTCTAGAAGCCTACATCACACAAATCACCCAATTCATGTTAGCCCCACATGTGCTACAGAACGAGCTTTTAACATAGCTGACATTATCTGACTCACACAATGTAGAACTGCAGTCAAATAAATCGAATAAATAAATAAATAAATTTTCATTGACAAGAGCGAGTTGACCACAAAAGAGCAGCAAATATTCCACAACATCAATTATGCTTCAGACAGTTAAGTTTACAGGGGCATCTAATAGTTGGTGTTCCAATCACTGCTAGGTCAGAGGGTTTGAACTAGACAAACTCATACAAATCTTCACAGATCCCTCTGGCTAACCATCATAGAAGGCAGCTCATTCTCTATTATTAGCCACTATGTAGGCAGAGATTCAGATTTGTGTGTGCATAAAAGTAGGATAAAAATAACCATAATATATATCTTGGCGGTCTTTCTTCCTCTAATACATGCACTGAAAGGCTAATGCAGGCATTGGGTTGTATCCAGACTAATTTTCCATTAATGGAAGGCACTTGTGTCAGCGGTATGGAACTCTCCCGTGTTTCCACCCCCACTTCTGTTCTCTGATCTTCTCAAAATGTTACTCCTAGAGCTAGGGGGACTACCAGGAAGCGCATGAGGAGTAAAATAGAAGTCTGCAGTGGGAGAAGGGAATTAGCACAAATGTTAATGGAAAATGTATTCTGAATCTAAATATGCCCTTCTTGTGTCAGGTGGAGAAAGAGTTGGAGGAACATATTTTTAACCATCTACACCATCTTGCTGAGGATTTCTTTTGCCCATCCAGTTCCAGGTACCAATAAAGCTTTGGTATGGTCATACTGGAGAGGCACTGGGCATGAGCCAAGGGGTAAGACCCAAGGAGCTCTTCTTCCTTAGGCTCTAAGCCCACCACTTATAATCCATGTGCCTTTAGACAAGCCAGACAATGAGTCTGGGACTAACCCAAGAAGTAGTTTATAGCTGTGTTTGTTGTTTATTAATGTATGCCTATAAGGATCTCGTTGTTGTAAGCTGCTTTAGGTCCCTTCATGGAGAAAAGTAGGGCACAAATACTTAAATAAATAAATTGTATTGTAAGCCACCTTGAGGTCTACAATGCAGAAAGGGTCTACAATGCGGGGGGGGGGGGGGAGACATTGGGGATTTAAAAACCTGAGTAGAAGCCTCAGTATGGGAGAATGAGACATCAGAAAGGACAATTTTGAGTTTGTGGCCATTTGGAGAGTATTATAAAGCCATTTTTTAAAATGGGGAATGTTGGGATGTTTGCTTGAATAAATTAGTCTCAACTTCTGCTTGCAACCATTTATAAATGCACTAGAATTAAAGCCCATTGTAGCAGATACAACGGGCGCTAGCAGGGGGAGGGGAGAAGTAGCAAAGAGAGAGAGGTAAAAAGGAAGACAGTGATTAAGACAGAGAGAGCTTGGCATTGGAAAGAGAAAGGGGAGGGGTTGTCCAGTCTGTAAGGGCATGAGGTTGAATATGTGTGTTGTGGGGGGGGGGGGTTGTGGTGGCGTGGTGACAAATGAGGGCGTGGGTGTGGAGAAATGGGTGACAAGAACCTGTGGTTTGCAATGTTCATTGAGTATGGGAGAGGACTGACCTTTGGGAATTGTGGCATAGCAGTTACAGATGAGCTTTCCAGAGCCATGTCAGTTTATCAGTTCAGTGAACCAATACAACATATATGCTGCAAGGGATGTGTGTGTGTGTATCACACTGTTTGAGTTTCAACATGGGGGGTCATAGGATATGCAGCAGTCAGCAGTTCACAATCTCCAAAAAGAAACCCAGAGTCTTTAGTGCTTTATACACTGATTGTTTAAAATAATAACACTCAGATTCATCCATGTTGATCTGAAGCAATAGAAGAAAGTTTGAATTTAGTGGTACCTTCAAGACTAGGGTTGCCAGCTCTCCCATAGCCAACAGCATGGGGTAAGGGGGATAGAGTTGCCCATGGGTACAATGATACAGAGTCCACTATCCAAAATATCCCTTTCTCCATGGGAACTGATCTCTATAGTTTCCAAATGGCTTTGAAATAATCAAATTGCTTGATATCTGATACCCAATGACATGTTATTTAAATGATCAATTTTTGATATATATATAATTAATTTGATAACAAAATACATACCATCACTATCACAATACATACCATCACTCTATTGGTTCTGTACCACCAATAGAGAGAGAAAGCACTCTGCCAATTAGGGCCAATCAGTTCAAACAGCACTCTGCAAATGTGGGCCAGTCTGTTCAAATTTCATGCAGACAATTCATTCCCTACCTGATTAGTCCTCTGGGTGACACTAACATAGAGAGTGTACTCTGTCAGTGAGGGCCAATCAATTCAAATTGCATTATGCCAATGAGGGCCAATCAGATCAAATTACATATAGACAACTCACTAGCTGACTGGCCCTTGCTGGGGTTGTGCTTCCAATAGGGAAAGAGCTGACTGGCCATGAGGGCAAAGAAGCTCAAATTGCACTCTGTCAATGAGGGCCAATCAGTTCAAATGGCATACAGACAACTTACTCACTACCTGATTGGCCCACCCTGAGGATGTGCCACTAATCAAGAGAGAGAGAGAGTTTTGTGCCAATGAGAGCCAATAAATTCAAATTATAATCTGCCAATGAGGGCCAATAAGATCAAATTGCATGCAGATAACTCACTCTGGTTGGTCTTCCCTGGGGTTTGTGCTTCCAACAGGGAGCACTCTGCAAATGGAGGTCAATCAGTTCAAATTGCACTCTGCCAATGATGGCCAACAGGGCATGTTCTGAGGCTGATTCCTCTTTCACCCAGCAGACTTCTTAAACTGGCAGGAAGTTGGAGGTGGAGAGCTGATTCCTTATTAGCTTTTCCTGACTGAAAGCTCCCTCTTGTTTTGGGCTGAACTGCCAAGATGGGCCATGACCTACTCCTGAGGGCCATGGACTTATTCATGACTAAACATTCTCAGGTCAGGGGCCACAACTTACTGATGAGTAAACATTCTCAGGGTAGGGGCTATTCCTGGCCACAGCCTCCCCTCTAGAAGGCATGCATAGGCTGCCCCAGGAGGCAGCTTACTCTCCCCCCCCATGTCCTCTGAGTTGAAAGAGGCCAGGGCAACTTACTGGCAGTGGGGCATGCTCTGAGACTTCCTTTTCCACCCAACAAACTTCTGAAATTGGCAGGAAGTTGGAGATGGAGAGCTGAAACCTTATTAGCCCTTCCTTGCTGAGGGCAAACTTCCTGATTGGTGCTAAACTACCTGGTCAGGCCATTCCTGGCTGAGGGCCATCTCCTATTGGTGGCATACCTCCAGGGATGGCCAATCAGTTAGGGAGTGAGTTGTCAACTTGAGCTTTATTATAGTGATAATGATGATGAAGAAGATATTCACAGATTTAACAGACCATTTCATAGAAAGTCTGTAATCTTAAGTACTATTTGGCAACTCATTAATGTTCATATTTACAACTCCTACAATAAACATACCTTTAGACATATTAAGAAGGCTGCAATGTTCAAAGTAAAGTGGTTACATTGCAAAACAAAAATGCTTTCATGCTTTTTTCATGTATATGCAAGATTTTGAGAATTTGCTGAGAATCACTTTAGCTCTGTTTTACTCGGGTACATAAAAAAGGAACTGGTCTGCCCCCACTTGGTGTTTAGCAGCCGCTTCAAAGGCAGAGCTTCACTAGAAGCTCTGAACAATGAGTTTGGTGTGGAATGTCTATGGAATTTCAGCATGGATTTATTAAAGGTAACATTAAACCCAGAGAATGTGCTGCACATCCTCATTCATCCAAGCCTGATGGCAATGTTAAAAAATATCAACAGCTGCTTGCCATGCAACTAAGTTTGAAGCTCTTTCTTCCCATTCTTTGAGGAGTAGGTTTCAGCAATTTGAGAGCTAAGCGCTTTGAAAGGACAACTGGTAGATGCCTTCACTCAACTAAAATGTCAGTATACAGATTTGTGTGTGTGTGTGTGTAGGAGCGATCAATAGAAGCAATGCCTTCCCCCAGCCGGTTTCCCAGTGCTAGCAGTTTTTAAACAGGGGGCTACCAGCTGACATTGTAGATGGCTCCATTACATGGCATCTGTTGAAACAGTAGGCTCATATGAGGATAATCTGTGAAAATAGCTAAAAGGCAACAGTACAATTTTTGTGGAATTTGGTCTGGTCTAATTCTTCATTTTAGAATACATAGAGAATTCTCTAAGTCACTGGTGCATTCATTGAAGTAACCTTTCACAAGCAGAAGAGGTCTTAGCATTGTTCATATGAAGGTGAAACACATGGCTGGAATCAATCTGGAATTCCTGTAATTTGTTCATGCCTTTTAAAAACAATGGAACCAGATAGCATAATTGGCTGTTACTGCACAGAAGCATGAAATGCACTTCTGCCACAGTAGCTGCAGTAAGTGTGGGAATAGGTGGTCATAGCATCTGTACAATCCAGTTCCCACTGTACTCACTGCTCCTCCCCCTTTCCTTCTTCATGGATGCACGAAACCACAGCATGGTGGTGATTTGTATGTTTCCTGCAAATTCCCCTTTCCCTTCCCTGCTGAGCTGAGCTCTAATGATAAGACACAATTACTGGGAAATCTAGGGTAGGTGTGAACATTCCTTCCCCAATGGACCTCCTGATTCCCAGGGCAAGAGGCTTTTGGGCTGTATTTGCATAAATGCAGACCGGGACAATAATTTCAGGAAGGGATCTGTGGCAGTAGATAGTGAGGGAGACAATACTTAGATAGGGATTTAACTCCCCATGCATCTACTGAAGTCAGTTCTGATTCACCAAACCTCACACTGGAATCAATGTTTTAATGTTCTTTTAACAGGGATACCACGATGTTCACCACAAATGAGTTCACCAGTGAATGTATCATAACTTAAGGCAGCCAGTCTAGTGAGAAACTTTTGGGATTAGCTCATGCCCATTCTCCTTGAAAACTTCCATCAGGAAAGCAGCACTAGCAGCTAATAAAGCAATGAAAACAGGGGGTCAGACATAACATTCTGCAGAATTAGAGCATGCCTAGTCTTTGAGAGGACACGGGGCTGCTATTTTCTTTAAGTGTACTTATTGTTTCAAAACAGTGACTCCACCCTGCCTCAACTGAGATTGAGAATGGGTTTTTTTGCCACCATATTTATATTCTTCAGTTTATTATGCTGACAGATACTGAGCTCAGCCCATCCCTCCCCCCCCCCCACACACACACACAAACACACACAGCAGCTATGGTTCAGTTGGAAATTTCCCACTTGGGTTTATAGTTTTATGTTTTTTTACTGTTTTTACTCTTTTTATTGCTTTATCAGAGTTTATATTTATGGAGAATTTGTAAATGTTGTACACCACCCAAACCTACCTGAGTGGGGTGGTTTAAAAAATTAATAAAAATAAAACCCCATAGAACAGCATTCTTGTTAAATGCTAGTAAAGGAAGAACTGTCCACTGCTAGTCTAAAAGCGCATTGTTCTTTGGAGGCCTTTGAAGGTGCCAGGATACACATTAATCTTCCCCTGCCTCTCATCTAGTTCTGTTAATATGTCTGGGATTTCCCTGTTGAACGGTATATTGTTTATTCTAATCCTCATCTGGATTTTTCATTCAAAAGAATATCTGCAAGAACAATTGGCAGCCCCTCAGTTTATGGTGTATTTCATCTCGTCCACTAAGAGTGGCAAGAAAGGCAGCTTTATTATAATGTAATTACGTCTTTTTAAAAGCGTAGCTTGTACATAATTTTTATCTCCAGATGGGTTTATGTTGCTTGCATTTACGTTCATTATGAAATAAGTCTGCCTAGCAAAAAGGCAAGCAAACCTAAATCATTTTTTTAAGGTGATTGTTACAAGGAGGGAATAAAGGTATTACAGCATCTGATATTAGCTTCTTCAACAAAAGATGAGCCTTTTATAGCTGAACATGCAGATGACTTGGAGAGCTGTTTTAAGACATTTATATGGAAATTGCAAGATAAATGTTTCAATTTCAGCATTTGGCATAATGTAAATGCTAATGCACTGAATAGGTTCATTGTCCATGGATGGTAAAACTACTGAGAGAAGAGTAGAGATGAAGAACATTGCAAGATATTAGCCTGTGGATGTTCTAGGTGAGTAAAATGATGCTAACTTGGATCAGGGGGAAATGGAAAAATACCTAGATTGTTTATGGATTTGACCATTTCACATAAGTCCTCTCTGTTGAACACTAATCAGAGATTCAAAGGTTTCATGTAAAGCACAGTAAATAGAATTCCATGAAACTCATATGATAGGAGTCTATTTGAAATAGGAAGATAAAGGCATAAATATTTGCAGGCTTTTAAAAATGTGAATATATAGTTTATTTATTGGAAAATTAAATACGTTCTAATAGCAGGAGTCTTGGGTAAACCTGGATAACCTTGGCTAGCCTGATCTCATCAGATCTCAGAAGCTAAGAAGGGTTGGTTTTGGTTAGTGCTTGGAAGGGAGACCTATCAAGGAAGTCCAGGGATGTGATGCAGAGGCAGGCAATGGCATCTCTTGCCTTGCAGCCCTACTGGGTTGCCGTAAGTCAGCTGTACTTTTCATTATAGCAGGAATAGTTTATATGGACATGTAACATTCAAAAGGTAAAGGTATCCCCTGTGCAAGCGTTATGTCTGACCCTTGGGGTGACGCCCTCTAGTGTTTTCATGGCAGACTCAATACGGGGTGGTTTGCCAGTGCCTTCCCCAGTCATTACTGTTTGCCCCCCAGCAGCAAGCTGGGTATTCATTTTACTGACCTCAGAAGGATGGAAGGCTGAGTCAACCTTGAGCTGGCTGCTGGGATTGAACTCCCAGCCTCATGGGGAGAGCTTCAGACTGCATGACTGCTGCATTACCACTCTGCGCCACAAGAGGCTCCTCCTAAAGAAAGTATATTGATTGGTTTATTTCTTTACGATACCATGATGGAATTTCCTTGGCACCAAAAAGATCAACAGAAAATGTGTAAGTTCAGAACCAAATTGCTAAGACTATTTCATGAAGAATAGTTCATCCATAACAGACAGGACATCCAGGGAGCTCAAATCTGAGATTGTAGATCCACTAACCAGCAGGGGCGTAACTCTGATGCACGTACAGTCCAGTAGTATCTTAGAGACCAACAAAATTCTGGGCCTATAAGCTTTTGAGAATCAAAGCTCCCTTCATTGGTGTCTGACAAAGGAAACATTGACTCTTAAATTCTTATACCCCCCTAATTTTTGGGGGGTCCATTAAAATGTGACTGGACATGAATCTAGCTGTTCTACCACAGGCCAGCATGGCTACCCTGTGAAATGATCTGGTATATATCAAGAGAATTTTATTTTCCTTTCACAGATAGGATACTAATAATTGCATCATTATTGTGTTCTGGTGGCCCTGCCTTAGAGAAAGAAATGGTCCCATCTCCATTTCATCTTTAGCTATGTGCATGAAGGAGGGTTATCAAGATCCCTCTTCCTACCCACTGTGCATCCTGGTTGCATCCTGCCTAAATTCACCTTGGGAGCCATGTTAAGACCTAGCAATGCCTTGCTTTGGAGAAGGTAAGGCCAACCCTCTATGCTAGGTTTTCTTGATGGCCCTGGAAGGGTTTTCCAAATGGGTGACAGTTATTTATTTATTTTTAATGTTAAACATTTATCAGGTGATATGCCCTGCTTCCCCCCCCCCCCCCCAAATGGCCAATGATGGTCCTGGGAAGGGAAGGGACTGTAGATTGGTGTAGACACAGCAGTGCTTCCCAACTATATTCTGCATAATCACACCAGCTCTGGGGGTTCTCAAAGCCTGAATAATATTCCAGGGGTTTCTCAACAGTAAAAATGTTGAGGAAGACCGCTCTATGATCATGTGTGGCCAAAACCTCGGGCAGGAGACTGATTCACTGATGGGACAGCTGCATGCTTACCCATTGCCACAGGGCTTGCAAAGCCTGGCAACCCACCTTGGTCGATCAAAATCATTGAATCATCAAATGCAAATCTTTCTGAGTGCAAAATCTAATTCTATTAAGTAGCCAGGTGTCGAGGACGACTAGTTTGGGCAGCGCGGGGGGTCCGGAGAAGGAGCGTGCTGACAGGAGCGGAAACCTAAGAAAGGAAGATCCAGAGGAAGAGATCCCGGCAGACCCTCTTTGGATACAAAACTTACATAAAGTGATGTGGGGAATCAGTTCACCAGGGGTGGGGGAAACGGTAGCACAGGGGCAGTCAGTACAAGCGGGGAGAGCAAGGGAGAACCCCAGGGCGGGGCGGTGGCGGAGAGACGCGGAGTCCCGGAAGGGCGAGGTCCGCCTGAGAAGCCTGGAGGGTGGAGACAGGGGCTAGAGAGGCTACTTAAGGAAGCGTCAATGAGGAGATGGGGTTGGAGGCGTAGTGACGGAACTACCCTGAACCCAGGAGCGGGAGAGAGAATACCGACTCCATTCTGAGACGCTGTTTCCTACAGATAAAGCTTTCTAGTCCCGGGTCTCCCTCACCGAACAACGTGGCGGACCCGAAGCGTGGCAAAGACCCGGCGGACCCTGACAAATTGGTGGCCCGTATGGGGATTCCCGGGGGTTTGCCTCGGCTTGTTCCAGTAATTCCCCGCATTCCCCCCAGGCATTCGTTTGCAACTCCTGGCTCCCTATTACGACCGGCGACGTTTCAAGCCCCGGCACGGGAGGCTGCAGGAAGGGGGCACCTTACGAAGGCAGTAGAAACTCCTGGGGGAGGGGCAGAAAGTACAGACGCGGCCATGGAACAGGGCACGCAAGGTACTCGCCCTGGAATGGACTTTGAGGCTTTCGGGCGTTGGATGACCGAGCACCAGACTCAGGTAATGGAACGAATAACTAGACAAAACCAAGAAGCACAGGAGGCTTTAATGCAGAGATTCCATCAAGCTATAACTACCTTAGCTCTGCCAGCAGGCAGTATCGCCCCAGGTGCAGCTGGTATGGCCCCATTGCCCAAACCTCCAACCTTTTCTTTAACTAAAATGTCGGGAGAGGATGACATTGAAGCTTTTTTAGAAGCTTTTGAGAGGACTGCGGAGGCAGCGAAGTGGCCGAAAGAACAATGGCCCTTTGTGTTGGGTCCTTATCTGATTGGAGAGGCTCAGGCCGCAATGAAAGCGTTAAGCCGCGAAGATGCTGCCTCCTATGAAGCCTTGAAATCGGCTATATTGGATAGATATCAAATCACACCTGAGACTCAACGACAGAAGTTCAGGGCTGTGACCTATCAAGTCACTGAACGACCCAGAACGCTAGTAACAAGGCTTCGGGACCTAGCGTCTCGGTGGCTGTTGCCCACCACGGAAGAGGGTAGGAGAATTGTGGAGGCTGTAGTAATGGAACAATTACTAACCATACTTCCTTCCCGAATAAGACATTGGGTAGCTTGCTGGAAGCCTCTTACTCTAAAGGAGGCCACGGAGTATTTGGAGAATATTGTGGCGGCCGATCAAAGGAGTACCCCACGAGAAGGGAATAGACCAGGAGGGCACTTGCGGGACGGGGTTCCCAACAGAGGAGTTGAGTTTGCCACTCGGGGTAGAGTGAAGACCGGGGCCCCGGGCCGAGGAAGTGTGGGCTCGAGTGACGGACGCTGTGCCAGTATGGAAGGGCGAGCCCGGAAGCCAGGACTGGAGAGTGGGAGGGGACGAGAAATGTCCATGCCTCCTCTTCCCTTAACCCCGGGTCCCTCTAGAGGTCCTTGTTATACATGCGGGCAGTGGGGGCATTTCCGTAAGGAATGCCCCCTCATGGAATGTGATCTAGGATGGGGTGAAACCTTGCAGGCAGCGACAACAAAGAGTCTGGTGAAACCCGCAGCCCTGATAGTGCCGGTAGCCTTGGAGGGGGTGTTGCGCCAAGCCTTACTGGATAGTGGCAGCTCAGTTTCTATGATTCGCAAGGACCTAGTACCAGAAGGGATTCCCATACATAGATGGACAAGAGTGGCCTGTTTCCATGGGCACCTGGAGAAATGCCCCATTCGGTGGATGACCTTGCACTACTTGGGAAAGGAGCAAACTATAGAATTGGCCCAGGTATCTAAATTACCCTATGACCTGCTGTTCGGGAGGGATGCTCCGGATTTCCAGCGGCTGCTGGTGAGAAGTCTCGCACATAGTCCCAAGGAGACCTGCATCGCCCAGGAGGGAGAGGATCCTGGAGAGGGACCTTCCGGGCAGGGATCAAGGAGGCTTCAACCTGCCCTCCACCCTCAGGAAGAGGACAGTGAAGAAGAAGGTGAGGGAGGCATGCACGGGTCAGATAATTCGGAGACGGACGTGCAACAAATCTGGGCCAGAGATCCGGATTTTGTGGAAGCTCAGAATCACGATCCAGCTTTAGAAGACCTCAGACAGGCGATGGCTGTACAAGACGGCCAGGTAAGAGATAGTAGACGAGCAGAAAGGTATCCAAGGGTGATAGTGGAACAAGGGGTATGGTATCGGTTACAGAAAGATCGGGGGGTGGAGAGAAGACAGTTGTTGGTTCCCTTAGCATACCGGAGAGAGGTATTGGAGAGTGCCCACGAACATAACTGGGCAGGGCATCAAGGCTCTCGGGGTACACTGCTCAGAGTTCTACAGCGATTTTTCTGGACAGCAGTGTCGAGTGATGTCCGGGATTATTGTAGATCATGTGACATCTGCCAACGAACTTCAAATCGGGGGCCCCCAAAGGCTCCTCTGCATCCGTTGCCAGTCATCCAGGTTCCGTTTGAACGGATCGCAATGGATTTCGTGGGACCTCTGCCGCGGACGCCAAGAGGTAATCGGTACCTGTTAGTGATAGTAGACTATGCCACCCGGTACCCTGAAGCGGTGCCTTTGAAGACTATGCGCAGTGCCGGGGTGGCTCGCACTTTAATGCGCTTGTTTTCTCAAGTAGGATTACCGCGTGAAATCCTGACAGATCGGGGTTCCCCGTTCACAGCCCAACTTATGCGGAGAGTGTGCCAGACCCTTGGGATACAACAGATCTTCACGTCAGTTCATCATCCTCAAACCGACGGGCTGGTGGAGCAGATGAATGGGACGATAAAAGGCATGTTATGGCGGCTCGCCTATCAAAAGGCCGGAACGTGGGATCTGTATTTAGATCCGCTTTTGTTTGCCATCCGAGAAACCCCACAAGCTTCTATGGGCTTCTCACCATTTGAGTTGCTATACGGCCGCAACCCCCGAGGTATTTTGGAGGTGGTAGAAGATCAATGGGCTCCCACAGAGAGGTCCCCGGGCCGAGAGCCCAAGGACTATGTCAGTCAGTTGAGGCAGCGACTACACGAGGTACGGCAACGAGCCAAAGACAATCTGCTCAAAGCCCAGACGGCTCAAAAGCAGAGATATGACAGGGGGGCGAAGCCGCGAACTTTTACAGTGGGGGAGGAAGTGTTAGTACACAGAGACAGCTTGGGGACGTCCGCGGGAGACTATTGGAGAGGACCGTATACGATCACGAAGATATTGGGTCCTGTGACATGTGAGGTACAGTGTGGCCCACACCCCCGTAATAGAAGACCGTTACATGTTAATAGTTTGAAACACTGGTATGAGAGACAACCAGATCAGGTCCATCTCGCAGAGAATCCGGGAGAATTATCAGATGGTGCCGGGCCCTGGACTAACTCCGCTCCAAATTCACTACCCGTAATAGATATCACGCTGGATCCCCGGCAGGTTCAGGAAGCTCAGATAGTAGTCCAGAAATGGAAAGATGTGTTTAGTAACGTGCCAGGACGAACGCACCTAGCTACACACAGAATTCGGACGCCTGAGGGGGTAACCGTACGGGCCCCCTGGAGACCTATACCCCGGAAGCGGTGGCCGATAGTACAATCTGAGGTTGAAGACATGCTCCGGATGGGGGTGATTGAGCCTTCTCAGAGCCCCTGGAGGAGCCCTATTGTGCTCGTCCCCAAACCTGATGGCAGTACAAGATTCTGCGTGGACTTCAGAGAGGTAAACCAAGTTGCACAATTTGACGCCTATCCGATGCCCAGGGCTGAGATCCTAATTGAACAACTAGGGGAGGCCAGATATTTGTCCGCTTTGGATCTGACAAAAGGATACTGGCAGGTCCCTGTGGCCCTGGAAGATAAGGAGAAAACGGCATTCGCCACTCCGCAAGGACTCTTTCAGTTCCGGATGATGCCTTTCGGGCTCCATGGAGCAGCAGCTACCTTTCAGCGGCTGGTGGATCGGGCTTTGGCCAATTGTGGAACTTTTGCGTGCGCCTATATCGATGACATTTTGATATGCAGCCCAGATTGGACCACACATTTGGAACATTTAGAGAGAGTCCTAGAGGCTTTACAGCAAGCTGGTCTTCGAGTAAATCCGAAGAAAAGTCGTATTGGGTTTCAGGAGTTGCAGTACTTAGGCTACATTGTAGGGAAGGGAATCCTGAGACCCGTACCGGACAAAATAACACAGATTCAACAACTGCCACGCCCTGGCACAAAAAAGCATCTTAAGAGATTTTTAGGCATGATAGGTTATTATGGCAAGTTTATTCCCCATTTTTCAACCCGAGCCAGTGCCTTAACCGATTGTTTACGTAAAGGTCAACCTAACCTGATTGAATGGACATCAACCAGACTACAGGCATTTGAAGACTTACGTAAACAGTTAGCTGATGCCACACCTTTGCATAACCCCGACTTCCAGAAGCCATTTATAGTGCAGACGGACGCGTCGGGTTCGGGCCTCGGAGCCGTTCTCACCCAAGAGACCCTGGATGGTGAAGTACCTATCTTATTTCTGAGCAGGAAATTATCCCCCGCGGAACAGAAATACTCCGCGATCGAAAGGGAAGCTTTAGCTATCAAATGGGCGGTGGGAGCTCTCCAATACTATCTCTCAGGTAACACCTTCCAACTTGTTACGGACCATGCCCCGTTATTGTGGTTATATCGGGCGAAGGATCAGAATCCTCGACTATTGCGATGGTATTTATCATTGTTGCCCTTTGACTTTGCGATCCGTCACCGAGCTGGAGCTCGTAACACCAACACTGATTATCTTTCCAGGGTCTTCGAGGACCACGACGCCCTACCCGAGGGGGGGGTGATGTCGAGGACGACTAGTTTGGGCAGCGCGGGGGGTCCGGAGAAGGAGCGTGCTGACAGGAGCGGAAACCTAAGAAAGGAAGATCCAGAGGAAGAGATCCCGGCAGACCCTCTTTGGATACAAAACTTACATAAAGTGATGTGGGGAATCAGTTCACCAGGGGTGGGGGAAACGGTAGCACAGGGGCAGTCAGTACAAGCGGGGAGAGCAAGGGAGAACCCCAGGGCGGGGCGGTGGCGGAGAGACGCGGAGTCCCGGAAGGGCGAGGTCCGCCTGAGAAGCCTGGAGGGTGGAGACAGGGGCTAGAGAGGCTACTTAAGGAAGCGTCAATGAGGAGATGGGGTTGGAGGCGTAGTGACGGAACTACCCTGAACCCAGGAGCGGGAGAGAGAATACCGACTCCATTCTGAGACGCTGTTTCCTACAGATAAAGCCTTCTAGTCCCGGGTCTCCCTCACCGAACAACGTGGCGGACCCGAAGCGTGGCAAAGACCCGGCGGACCCTGACACCAGGTGAGTCGATTACCTTTTGCTGGCCCTCTGTGAATGTCTCATAGTCCAGTAGCCTGTTCCAGGCATGGGGGAATCTTCCACCCCACAAGCCCTGTTGGCCACCCTTGTTGGATGCCACCTGCTTTTATTAGCTCTCTGGAAACCCCTCCCACACAAGCTCAATAGAGCAAGGAAATCCAGAAATTCTCATCCTGGATTCATTTTGATTTCCTGGACTTTATTTGTTTGAAATTCTTATGTGCTAACGATGCTAATGTAGGCAGTGTGCCACTTGATGCCTGTACATGGCTAAACACTGGAGCCTTTGTGGTCCTTTAAAACCATTTGGAAGAAAAAATATTTGTTGAAACTAATCTGTGATTGAATGGCATGCTTTACAAAAATTCAGAGTCACTGAGGAAGACTGATTATACTGTTGAAAATGGGCTTAATAAAAGCCAGGGCTCATTTTGAATCTGGTTGCTTTAAATAAATGCATAGACCTTTCTGAAGATACAGCCATCATCCACTTGGTTCATTTTCTCTTCTGGCTCTAAAACTGGGGACACCAGAGTTCAAATCCTAAATTAGTTAGGAAGCACACTAGGTGATCTTGTACCTGTCATACACTCAGCCTAAGCTGTGAGGAAAAATGAAGACAGAAGTATCAGATTTTATACGCAAACTAACAGAGAAGTCCATTTAAAAACAGGCCAGGGAGTGGCATGCCCCCTGAAACTGTCTGGGAATTAGGAAGAGGCATAGGGCAGTGGTCCCTAACCCCCGGTCCGGGGACTGGTACCGGTCCGGGGATCAGTCGGTACCGGGCTGCGGCTCCTCCTCGTCCTTCTCCCTGGCTGCTGCCTCGGGGGCTGCCCTGCCACTCTGCCGCCAGCTCACCTTTGGTGCTCTCCAGCGGCCGCCATGGCTGGGGCTCCCCTTTGGCGTGGCACTGTGCAGCTGCTGCTGGCAGCGCCCCTAGTGGGTGGCAGGAAGTCAGGAGTGCTGGCGGGAAAGCAAGTGGAGCAGGGGCTCAGGTGGCGGCAACGTCCCTTGGCAAAAGACTACCCCCCCAGGCCTCAGTAAAATTGTCAAGCGTTGATCGGTCCCCGGTGATAAAAAGGTTGGGGACCACTGCCATAGGGCCAGTGTGTGGGGTGTGGACAGATGTGTTTTCTCATCCTCTGCCAGCAGCCATGAGGGTAGGGAGAGCAATGTCACCCTCATGGCGGGGGCAGGCAGCATTCCTTGGCAGCCCCTGGTGATGAAGGTGCTGGGGAGAGCAGTGGGGAGTCTACAAAGGGTACTGATAGGGTGGGGGAAATGGTGGCTGGTGGGGTTGGGAAAGTGGCAGTGGGGATGTTGCTGGGCCTTGGAAAGTGGCAACATGGAGGGGTGGGCAGCTTTCCCTGTAACAGGGAACAAGCATGTATATAACAATGTCCCAGCTGACATTATATACTTGGACTTTCAAAAGAGTTTTGTGAAGGTATTTGACTAAAGACTCCTAGGTAAGATAGTCATGGGGCAAGAGAATAGATCATCTTAGGGATGCCAGTGGGACCTGGGAATCCCCTGGAAATATAGCTCATCTCCAGACTAAAGAGATCAGTTCCCTCAAGAAAATGGCTGCTTTGGATGGTGAATTCCATAGCATTATACTCCACTGAGGTTCCACAAATCCCATCCACTCCCAGCTGCACCTCCAAAGTCTCTAGATATTTCCCAACCCAGAGCTGGCAAAACAAAATAGGAAGCAGAGAGTAGGAATATATTGACAGTTCTACCAGAAGAGCAGCCTTTCTCAACTTTTTACCATTTAGAAACCCCTTAAACATTCTTCAGGCTTCAAGAAATCCCAGGAGTGGCATGATTGTCTAGAATATAGTTGGGAAGCAGAGTTGTGTACATGCCCACCTGGGGCCCCTCCCCTTCATCTCCCCTACAGGCCCATCATAGGTCATTTTTGGAAGGGAAGGCAGGTCAACATGACCCTATATGGTCATATCACCTGATAAATGTTTAACAAATTTGAAAATATATATTAAAAATAATTTATTTCTACCCATTTGGGAAATCCCTCCTGGGCCATCAAGAAATCCGAGGGTTTCACGAAACCCTGTTTGAGAAAGCCTGCAGTAGATAGATGTATGCAGTGGAATCCCACAAGGACCAGTATTAGGGCTATTCCTATCTAGTTTGTTCATAAATAATTTGGAACTGAGAGTGAGCGATATAGTGGCCAAGTCTGCAAGTGAGACAAAATTGTTCAGGATGATAAAAACCAAGGCTGACTGTGAAAGGCTGCAGGAGGATCTCCGCAAAGTGGGAAACAATGTGGCAAATGAAGTTAAGTGCACAGTAATGCACACTGGAACAAAAAATCCCAAGTTCAAGTGTATACTAATGGCTTCTGATCGTGCTTAGGAGAGAGCCGTTGGGGTCATAGTGGATAGCCCAGTGGAAATGTCAACCTAGTGTGCAGCAGCAATGAAAAAAGGGAGAAAAACAGTTGTTTCTGATAATACTTCTTTCTATAATGCATTCCTTATGGCAAATAGTGGTGAAAATCAGAGAGTCAATTAAAAATATCAGGCTATCAAAAATATATGTTTCTCCAGGAGCAAACAACATGGTGAATATTATTTTTTGATTCATCAATGGTTTGGCCTGAGCGTCTCTAAAAAGAACTCATACAGTTTCTGTTCGCTGTTTTAAATGTTGTTAAGTTAATATGGAACTTATTCTTACTCAAGAGAAACTGTCTATTCCTAAGCAAACACTTAGACTAAAAGTAGATGGATAGAATACCACCATTCTTATCAAGACCACCTTTGTCTAATGAAAATTAACGACAGAGGGTCATGTTAAGTTCAAATATCCATAATGGTTTTAAATTTCCCTTAAAGCATTGTAATAATTAGACAAGATATGCTTCATCGGTTACCTCATGATAAGGTACGCAGGCCTCCATTGCTCATGAATTTTTTTCCAGTTCAATGTGCTTGTTCATGCCAGAAATACAACCATATCAGAAATTAACATTTCAAAACAAACAGCACAATGAATCACTGGTTTAAAGGGATGGTCAAGTCTAACATCAGTAAGATATTTTAGTTTCAAATGTGACATTCTTCTGTGCTGATGTGGGTGCCAGACAATAATTTAGCAAGGTGGTTGGAAGGTATGAATTTCTCTCTATGCCACTCGTTCTATCTCCTTTCCTTCCATTAAACAATTAACAAGCTTGATTTACCAGGGTAGGAGGGGGGCAACAGTTTTAGCTGTAATCTAGAAAAGAGAGATCATCTTGGAAGGACAGATTCTAAACTTCTGAGTAATTGCATTATTGAATTCTCCATGGATGATCTACCTCCTTCATGAGTAACAAGAGTGTGTGGATGTAATTTGAATAACCCGATAGTTTTTAGCAAATTTGGGAGGAACCTAGGAAGCATATCCTACCAGCATGAATGACTTTGGCAATGTGTTCTTTTGAACATATAGGAGTAGTTGCAAATATATACTGAGCTGAATAAAACAAACCCTGTTCAAATCTCAGTTATTCCGTATGTTCGTTTACACAGCTTTTTTCAATCCAGAAACATGGCTGTTGAATTGTATATGTTAAATAGTAAATCCAGAAGAAGGCTAAACTTCAGTGAAAGCAGTAAATGCATTTAATATCAGGAGCCTGCACTTGCTTGTGGATCTTGCACCTTCACACAGTGCCTAAACATCTTCTCTATTTTCTCTTCCCACAGTTATTTCGTAAAGTGGGAATTTTGTTTTGTATGGGCATAGGACTCACAGGCAGTAATGGTCATAAAAAGTGGGTGGGCTGCAATGAGAAGTGGAAAGGGGATGAAATCTCTTTCTCTTTTCTCTTCTGTGAGGGGAACTCCATTGATGGAAGCTTCACTGATGGAAGAGTCAGGAATCCCTTCCCTTATCTCCTAGCAACCAAACACACATGACCATCCCAGAGAAGATCAGCAATCATCAATGCATTTGCTGAGGAATTGCTGGATCCAAAACAGAAAATAGAGAGCTACACGAGTCACAGGAGATCAAAAATAGGGACAAGGCCAAAGGTGCAAAATCAGGTAAAAATATATACTTTATAACTCAGTTAAATTAACCTACACATTTTGCCAACAGGTTTTATCAGGGGAATCTGTTTGTCTTAAAAGATCAGTAGATAAAAAAGAGACAAATATATTTTTACCTGCATCATCAGACTTGGCCCTATTTTTTATCACCTGGATCCAAATCAGACCCTGTGGAAACAACAAGGAAATATCAAGCACAAAACAACAAATGCCTTTGGTCTTGTTTTAGTGTAGTTCAAAATTATCAACCAAGATATGACCTCTTTCTCAATATAATCAAATGTCTTGCTTCCTTATTGCTCCTATTGGATCTATCTACAAAAGTACATTCCCCAGAAATGCTAGATGCAAGATTAGGTGGTAATTGTAAGGTGACTAGATTGTGAGGGACCTAAGGCAGGAAACCGGGGGCAGGGGAGCGACTCCTGCTCGGTGGCGGCGGGGGGGGGCGGCTCCTACTGGGTGGCGGCAGGGGGGTGGCAGCAATGGGGGGCGGCTCCTGCTCGGTGGCTGAGGGGTGGATGGTGGTGGCAGGGGTGCTCTCCTCCTGTCCCCTCCACTCCCAGCTTGCTCACCTGCTGGCCAGTGGCTTTGGGGAAGGGTGGGTGGAGGCCGCGCCAGGCCCCATGCCAGACTGCCTGCTCGAAGCTGGGAGCGGGGTTGAGGCAGCTGCCCAGCCACCCGCCCCATCTGGGTGACCTTGCGAAGCCAAGGGTGGGGCCGAGTGCCAGACTGCCTCCTCAAAGCTGGGGGTGGGGCCGAGGCAGCTGCCTGGCTGCCTGCCTCATCTAGGCAGCCCTGCAAAGCCGGGGGGGGGGGACCAAGGCAGCTTCCCAGCCGCCTGCCCCATCTGGGCTGCCCTGTGAAGCCAGGGGTGGGGGCAGGGCCGAGGCAGCTGCCCAGCCACCCGCCCCATCTGGGTGGGCCCGCTGCATGGCTCTTCCTCCACTGCCGTCTCCGGCTCCCTAGGTCTGGCCGCCTCGCGCCGCCCACCCGCCTCGCCTCACGGGACAATTTAAGCAATGTGGCAGGACGCTGGTCGATTGGCCTGGAGGCGGGGCAGATCTGCCAGAAGCGGGACACATGGGCACCTTAGGTAATTGACAAAGTTCAAAAAATATGTAAATACTAGGGGCCAAGCTCATTGCATTCAGGAATACAACAGGTGCTAGACTGGGGGGAGGGGTAGAGTGGAAGAACTCTGCGGATGGCCTCCCCCTCCATCTAGGACCTGAAAAGGCTTCAGGCAGTTGTCATTGAACTCACCAGCAGGGGCAGATCTCACGCGGCAGGGACATGCAGCTTCCAAGCCTCAGAGGGCAGTGGAAGGAGAAGGGGTGGTCAGGGGTGGGGGACAGAAGGCGATAGGCTGGCTGCTGGACAAAGAGGCAAGCTGGTTGGAGGAGGAGGCACTCAGGGGTAGGTATTAAGTGCCAAGTGCACTTAAGCCATGAGACACGCATCTGCTTCAAGGCCTTACCCGAAATATATATTGGAACAGATGTTTTGTTAATTAGTCAGGCAACTGCTAGCATGTTTATGTGTCCCCTTCAGAAAAGTTTATTTTTAAAACCAGAAAGCCATTTAGATGGATTGCCAAGAAACAAAAATCAAGATACATGATCTGCTGCAGAGTAAAAAGAGGCGTAGATTTTAAATCAAATGTGAAATGTAACGTGACGCTTTGAGGGGAAAGTAAGAAAATTAGATTTCATCCTAGCAGGAAGTCTCAGCAGATCACTTTTATACTAGAGAGGTATTTTTATAATGAACTCTTCAGATTAAGAAATTAAAGTGTGAAGTTTTTAAAGTACTCGGAAAGAGAGAGAAAAAGAAATTTGAATACAACTAAGAACTGTTGTTCATATTCATCTTGCCAAGGTGTATTTCATTGAGTTACAGTTAAACAACCAGAAACCTTTATTTGACCTTTCCACCAAAGAACATACAATAGTGCACCATGTCCTTGACTCCATTTTGTCTTCCTAACAATTCTGTGAAATAGATTCAGAAGAGAGATAATGACTGGCCCAAGGGAAAAACACTGAGTAGGGAAGTAATCTTGATAATGACAATGGTGTCACCCATGTTTCACACTTTCATCAAAATAGCAGAAAACAGATTTCCCCTGTTCTGTTTCTTTATTGTTACAGAATTATTCTCTCCTCTCACTTCCCTCTTCATTCTGCTGCTGCTTAATTCCAGGAGAATTTCTAATTAATTCCAGAATCTGATTGTGTTTAGCTTTCCACTGTTCTCATTTCCTTTAGTTTACCTAAGAAGTTTAAATAATATTAGCTACCTTGTTGTGGACTGAAGCCCACTTCTTCTGATGCTATGATTGCTCCTCATTATATATGCAATCATTTTATGTTGGTATATGAATGTGGGGGTGGGGGGGAAAGCAAGCCTCCAAGGTCTACACCTATGCCTCAAAGTCTCTTAGGAATTATACGCAGACAATATACTGTATTGGGCCTTTCCTCAAATTCAGGAGTTTTTCTTCAACACACAAATTAATCAGCAATGACAACTCTTATGTGCATAGCACATGTTAAAAATGTACAGTTGGAAAGGGCTGTCAGCCAAGCCCAACCAGTTACACTGAAATGTGCATATTGGCAAAGAGCTGGATGGTCCAAGTTTATAGCCCATTGAGTGTTGGCCAAATTACCATCTTCTGACAGATCATTAAATGGCCAAGCCATTTGATAATAAATATTGCTATGAAAGAGGTAGTCAAAAATAATCACAACAACAAGAATTGTACAGCAGAATGATTAAACAGCAGGCAGCAATAACCATTCCAATTAATCTTATGATATGAAGACAAAGCTTTAAACTACCAAACAATCCATCATTAGTGTTCAGGGAAATCCGGAACAAAAATCAATTCTAACCAAGTTCTAATGCCATAGCAATAAATCAGTCACAAGAAATTTTGCATCCCTTGACTGCATTTGGATGAATGCTATAACTACACTTTAATTACAGGGCATAGAGCTGCAGATACTATTTCTGCACGAATCTGTTCCTAGACAGGCTTTGAATATTGGCGGGTTTTAGAGCCCCCTCCACATGACGTCGCCTGCATCCCAAAGCTGTCCAGTAGCTAGGTCACATTTTGGCCATTTTTAACTTGCAATTTCGAGAACTGCTAAAACTGGATTTACATCACTAAATCACGTGTCCCATTGGTGAGCAACCAAGAAGAAGCCCGCATGGATGGGGAAATGTGCAATTGTCTTGGCAGCTCTGACCTGCCCTCCCCTCTCCATTTCCTAATCCGAGTAATTTTTTTTTAATGGCACGGTCTGTGTTGCAGTGCAACCACAAACCTACATTGTCAAAGGTAAAATAAAATCTTCTTTAAAGTGTCCATGGTCTTTTTGGGATCAAGCAGCCAAAACACAGTCCCATTTCTGTTTTCTGGAGGTGGGGAATGAGCTGAGAAAGGGGGGGGGGTGATTGGGTAGCCTTCTCTCAATCATACAGGGTCTGAGCACCTTGTTTTTAAGCCAAACATTTACACAAAGTGTCTTTTTGGGCTCCAGGAACCATGTTCAGTGTCTCAGAAATCCAGCCAGACAGAAATAAAGTGCAAAAGAACATGAATCCCAAAAGCGGGGGGGGGGGGGGGGGATGCTGTATCATTCTGGTGTTTCTCCATAGCTATGTGGCAATGTTGATTTTTATTACAAGAGCATCTGTGTTGTGACATTACCGCATAGCAACATCGATGTACCTTTTTTAAAAAATAAATTTTGCCAGAATTGCTGTGCTGTGATTGGTGGCTTGCTGTGATTGACAAGCCAAGGAGCAGACGGAGAAGTTTGTATTGCTTTCCCTTACAGCTTCATCAGGAGGCAAAAAGCCAGGACAGGGCAGAGGGAAAACATGAGGAGTTCTGAAAACGTGAGATTTACTATCCCACGTTTGCAAGCAGGAAAGCACTTGCTTTTTATCCCTTAGTGTAGAAATGGTCTAATTCTAACTAGGAAATTCATTGGCTCTTAAGACTGTCTTATGAAGATACACCAGAGAAGCGTAAAGTCAATAAAAAAAGAACAGGGATATCTTCCAGATACATTGATAGAACTATTAATCTAAAATAGCTAATTGCCAAAAAGTCTGATACCAGATACTATTTAATTACAACAAAGAAAGATCTTGTGGACTCCTTAAAGACTAAAGATTTATGATGGTATAAATATTGTCACTAAAACCCACTTCATTGCAAAAATATGTAGCCTAATAAATCTGTTTGAATTTGAGATGCTACTGTTAGTAGTCAGACCCCTCCTCACTTTGAAGGGAAGTTTGCCCGCTAAACCCTTCGTCAGTATTGCCTGCACCTCCCTATTATATTGCTCTACAATCACATCTCTGTGTGTCAGTTTCTCCAAAGCAATATCTGCACACAGACATAAGACAGAAAATGTACTCTCCAGCCAGATGCCAAGCTTTTCAGGAGCTGCCTGGATTCCTAAGGTAACATCATTATGGACCCACCTGAGTACTCAACCACTGGCTTTTCTCCCCCCCTATCTAGAAATAATACCCATTTGCAGTGCTTCTTCCTTCCCACCACACCTATGGAATTCCATTAGTTCTGATTAACTTACCCACCACACCTAAACCCATTTCCCATCCTCTAATCCCAGGGTCATCAAGACACTGTTTTCACTTTTGTTTCTTTGCCTGGAAAACTCATCAAGGGTCCACCAAAGGCAATCACCACTTTTACCTCTGTCCCAGAAAACTTCTGGGATCTTGTTCCATGTTTTGTCCACACTGAAGAAGAATATCACCTGCCTGCTAGATTTCTCATCAAGCCCATTGTTCTAGGGGCTACAGTGATGAACCTTAGCCTTAAGATAGAGATCTGGTTATTTAATGCACACACCCCAACTCCCCCCCTTTCTTTGGGATTCTTCTCACATCCCCACTATGTGTGGGCCCAACTGGGGGTGTGTCAGAGGCAGACAGAACTCACAACAAGGCTTCTATGAAAAGAAAGCTTTAACTGGAAGTAAATCTGAACACTCAAACATCTGAAGTCAAGACTGTTCGATATCGGGGAAACAAGCAGTTATCAATACATTTCTCCCGCCCAAACCAACCCCGTTCCCATTGGAGGGGTAGTGTCCCCCTGCCAGGTGCCATCCTGGGCTTCCTGCCAAAGTGTCTCTGTTGGACCGTTTATGCACTGGAGGTTTCATGCTGTGCTCCAGGCTGGTGTTTTAGTCGTGGCAGGTTGCCCCACCTCTTCCTGCACCCACATGGGGGAGCATTTGGCCTGGTGTACCTCATCCGCCCCCGATTTGTGCTCTTGCACAGGAGCTGGGGCAGTGAAGTTCCCAGTGCATAAACGGTCTTGCTGAGGCCTTGGTCTGCTCGGTGCCTCAGGTTGTAGATAAGCTGTTTACAGGGGTACTTGCAACAAAGTATCACAGCAGGGGAACATGCAGTGTGAAAAGCTCAGGGGCATCAACGGGAGGATAAAGGTACAAAGGAATGCACAAATGGTTACATGGATGAAAAGCACTAAGAAGTTACACACACACAAAGATGGAGTCTCTCTGGTTAGCCTGGCACAGTCATGGCAGAGAGCAGGGGACTGATCCTGACAGGGTGACCCCAAAGCCCTACACTATTTCGAAAAAGTGATTATCACAACAGCAGGGTCACACAATACCATAAAAATGACCACAATTTGATCCTCATCGAGGAAGAAGAAGAAGAAGAGTTGGTTCTTATATGCTGCTTTTCCCTACCCAAAGGAGGCTCAAAGCGGCTTACAGTCGCCTTCCCATTCCTCTCCCCACAACAGACACCCTGTGGGGTGGGTGAGGCTGAGAGAGCACTGATATCACTGCCCAGTCAGAACAGTTTTATCAGAGCTGTGGCGAGCCCAAGGTCACCCAGCTGGTTGCATGTGGGGAAGTGCAGAATCGAACCTGGCATGCCAGATTAGAAGTCTGCACTCCTAACCACTACACCAGCATTAGGAAGTAGAAGCAGCCATGCTGTTTTAAATTCTGGCACCCAAAATATTTAATGACCATCACCAAGGTTGATAGACATTTATAGAGCTAAATAATGATTGATGAAAAAGTTGAATCCAAAACATCAGAAGCAGATGAATCTTCAGACAATCTTCAGACATTTCACATGCTGAGAAAAAAGAAAGAAGCATTAAAGTCACTGTAATTAGAGCATCCATGCACACATCCTGGCAACTGAACAAGTCAGAAGGCTCTAAGCAAACAAATTAAAATATCCTTTAGTATAATGTCTGGAGAGAGAAACGTTAATTGCTATTTTCTTCAGCTGTTCTGTTGAGTGGTTAGGGAATCTTTGTCAAAGTTTTTGATGATTATAAAGCTGATGACAATATCAGTCTCATGGCATCCAAGTTGATTATGTTTGTATCTTGTTAGCTATACAGGTCTCTAATCAATAATCAATGTTTGAGGTGGAGGGGGTTTTCCTTTGCCAGATTTCGCCTCTGATATCTGTTGTTAAAAGAATCTTCACCAGCAGGACAGGGAAAGATCTCTGTCTGAGGCCTTGGAAAGCTACTATCCGATGCATGCTATATAATAACTTCAACTTCATAACTACTAAAATTAATGTTTTATAGGTGTCATTTTATGAGTGAATTACAATGTCCTCCATCCTAGCTTTTATTCAGTTTACATGATTCCACAATTGAAGGAATGGCCACTTAAGTTAGAATACATTTTGCTCTGTGGAACACTAGGCCAATGTATTTCTGTAACGGTTATCCCAGGGGAGTGAGGGAAAGAGGTGTCTGTAAGACCGTTTAAGCTGGAGATTTCATGCCGGGCTGTAGGCTGGAGTTTTAGTCATGGCAGGTTGCCCCACCTCTTCCTGCACTCACTTGGGGGAGCATTTGGCCTGGTGTACCCCATCTGCCCCCAATTTGTGTTCCTGCATGGGAGCTGGACCAGTGACGTTCCCAGTTCATAAATGGTCCAAGTGGAGACTTGAGGCAGCCATCAGGTTCTTCGGACCTCCAGCGGTTCCAATCAGAAGGAATAGTGAAAGGTTTGCAAGCCCATCATTTCACAGCTCTCCTAACAACTTCTTCCACACTTATCTATCCAAACATCTCCGTTTAATCTGAATTCAGTTTCATGCTATTCAACCTCATCCACTCACTACAACTTCTGGACACAGGTACATTAACACAGCTCCTACTCTTTGGAGCATGTTAATGAAATAAAGCTGAGTGCCTCCTGCATAGTGATGGGTTGATATTGTTGTCAGCCGTTCAATGAGACTCAATTTCAAAACTTGATTTTTCCCCTGTGGCTCCGTATCGGTATTAACAGCCTCAGTGATAAAGTTGATTCATTTGACATGTGATATTGGAGGAAAGTTTCACAGATACCATGGATTGCCAAAAAGTCAAATAAATGGGTTCTAGATCAAAGCATGTCTGAACTCTCCCTAGAAATGACTAAGCTGAAGATATCATATTTTGGCCACATTATGAAAAGACAAGAGTCACTGGAAATGCAATAATGCTAGGACACTGTAGGTTGGGGGGGGGGGAGCCAGGCCCATTATGCACAGGGCCTGCCTGACAGGGCTGCAGATGGGAACTTCAGCAACACAGGGAACGTGGTAACATCCACATTTCCTATCTGAGGCCCTGAGTTGAGCCAGGGCTGGGTGGTGGCTGGGATGCTGGCAACATTGGGGGCCATTTCGCACGGCTTCAAAGTAGCAGAATGGTTGCTATTTGGAAACGCTACTAATTTGACATAACCCACGACGTCGTAGACAATCTGCAACAATCCTGAAACCAATCAGCAAAAAGCGCTTCGTTGTGGCGCTTTCAGGGGAATCCAGAAAAGTGGATTCACCCTCCGGATAGCGATACACTCCTGCAACCAATCTGCAACAGTAGCGCTAAAGATCTGTGCGTTACCATTGTTGCTGGTTCTTCAAAGTCCCTCCCCCTGGCTCTCTCCTCCAAACTTCCGGCGAAGCGATCGCCATTTTTTTTTCTCCGAGCGAGCGGGGATAAACGCACCGGCGAGCCTCTTTCTGTTTAGAGGCTTCCCTGGCTTCAGTCCTTCACCTTTAGTCACTAAGCACAAACAACTGAAAAGCCCGTTTGCTGAAATAAAGTCCCTTTATTTTTTACAAATAAATTCAGCCGAAAATCGTGCCCGTGAGAGGGGGGGGGGATTTTTTTTTTATCACTCGAGGCAGCGTGCAAATGATCATACAATCAAACGACAGCTCACATTAGGCAGCTGGATGGGTCTCTCCGTAGCAATGAATCTACCTAGATTCATTGCTATGGGTCGTTTTTTTTTTTAAAAAAAACCTTTCTTAAAGGGAAAGGGGCTGTTTGGGAGCATGCTAACGGCTGCCCATTGGCTGCTTGACGGCCAGGGGCGGGACGAGCTTGGCAATAGCGCTTCCTTTCTAGCGATTTCTGCCGAGACCGGAAGCCTGTGGGAAACGCTAAAAAACGCAACTGATTCCACTACAAAGGCAGGTATGCATAACGACGAATTCCACTATTTTAAATGGCGATTTTTCATTCCGCAAACAATTTGCAACAAAGATCCCTGTGCGAAAAGGCCCTGGGGATTTGCCCCACTGCCCCATCACCGTCAGCCCCGACTTCCTGCCCCATGCATAATTGATCATAGAATGATAACCTCAAGCTCTGTGAATACTATAGGTCAATCTCACAGTGTTTATTTCATGGTTATAGACCAATAAAAGACAAAATAAAATGAAACATGTTGTTAAGTGTCTGTCCAGAGAACTTACCACATCAAGCAGAGGTCTTCTTATTTTATGCCATGACTTTGGTGAGAATGATTTTGGCAAGACTATGGAAAGCTTCAATACCACCAGCATTATCAGCCTGGTTTGATAAACTGGCAGAACTCTCAAAAATGGCTAAACTACCCAGTCGAGTCAATGGGAGAACAACACAAGAATTTCAAGAACAATAGTATTATTCTATAGATTAGAAGACTGTCCGAATCTGATAATAAGAGTTGCAGGCAATGTTTTCTCAGGCTATGGGGGCATTCTATAAGCATTGGTACTAATCTAGCTGTGCAAATATGACTATATAATTTGCACTCAAATAAAATGTGTTCTGTAATCTCAACTTGACCCTAATTGCAAATACAGAGCCGTTCCTTGACTAGGAATCCATCACATTTCCCATTCAAGTATGCAGAGGGTTGTTGTTGTTGTTGTTGTTGTTGTTAGGTGCGAAGTCATGTCCGACCCATTGTGACCCTATGGACAATGATCTTCCAGGCCTTCCTGTCTTCTACCATTCCCTGGAGTCTATTTAAATCTGCACCAACTGCTTTAGTAACTCCATCCAGCCACCTCATTCTCTGACGTCCCCTTCTTCTTTTGCCCTCGATCGCTCCCAGCATTAGGCTCTTCTCCAGGGAGTCCTTTCTTCTCATGAGGTGGCCAAAGTATTTGAGTTTCACCTTCAGGATCTGGCCTTCAAAGGAGCAGTCAGGGCTGATCTCCTCTAGAACAGACCAGTTTGTTCGCCTTGCAGTCCAAGGGACTCACAAGAATCTTCTCCAGCACCAGAGTTCAAAAGCCTCAATTCTTTGATGCTCGGCCTTCCTTATGGTCCAACTTTCACAGCCATACATTGCAACTGGGAATACCATAGCCTTGACTAAACGCACTTTTGTTGGCAGGGTGATGTCTCTGCTTTAGGATGCTGTTTAGATTTGCCATAGCTTTCCTCCCCAGGAGCAAGCGTCTTTTAATTTCTTTGTTGCAGTCCCCATCTGCAGTGATCTTGGAGGCCAGGAAAATAAAATCTGTCACTACCTCCATTTCATCCCCATCTATTTGCCAGGAATTGCGAGGACCGGATGCCATGATCCTCATTTTCTTGATGTTGAGTTTCAAGCCGACTTTTGCACTCTCCTCCTTCACCTGCATCAACAGGCTCTTTAGTTCCTCTTTGCTTTGTGCCATTAGAGTGGTATCATCTGCATATCTGAGGTTGTTGATATTTCTCCCTGCAAACTTGATCCAATTTGTGACTCATCTAACCCCGCCTTTCTCATGATGTGCTCCGCATACAAGTTAAATAGGCAAGGCGACAGTATACAGCCTTGCCAAACTCCTTTCTCAATTTTGAACCAATCAATGATTCCATGCCCAGTTCTCACTGTTGCTTCTTGACCTGCATATAGGTTTCTCAAGAGACAGATAAGATGCTCTGGTATTCGCATCTCTTTAAGAGCGTAGGGCATTGTAACAAAGCAGGGTGAAGGATTTCCTGTGCTCGGGGTTTACAACTTTGATTAGGTGTTCATCAAGGTGTTCCTGATTAAAAAAATCTTTCCTAAAAGAGGATATTGTTGAGGTCATGTTGCCTCTCTTCCTCTATCACCCTTGTCTTAACAAGATCTATAGCCTTGTCTTAACCCATGGTCAGAATCAGTTGAAGGAGCACAGATTTTTAGTGAGTGCAATTTGGCAAGGTGCAACAAAAGAGTCTGTCACAATTAAACTTGCAAGTCTCTGATGTTGGAAAAGCAATTTTAGCTAGAATATAAAGGTAGCTATCCAAAGCCTGGACTGAACATTGACCATTCCTGTCTTGATCCTAACTGCTGCATTTGAAATGTTGTTTGGTACTGCCAAAACTGACCTCAGAAATTTAGACTGGACTTTTTTTAGACTGTCTAGGTTGCCCATTATACTAATTGGTGCCCCATATGTCAGCTGAGCAAGAGCCTTAGCCTTGAAGACGTTCATTGCAGCTGTAATGTAGCGGCCTCTCTGCTATAAAAGTTTTTAAATTGTACCTGCACTTTTCTGTGCATTTAAAGAGATGTTATTAGTATGGGCAGATCTTGCATAAGTAGCCTGGAAAATAATACCAAGGTATTTATACTGTTAGATGGGTTCTATTAGGGCCCCATTTAGTTTCCAAACATGAGGCTTTGGTCTCTTACCACATACCATGATCTGGGTCTTATCATGGTTAATTACCAGGCTATTCAATTGACAGTAGAGGTTTAAATCTGTTAAAGCTCTTCTCAGACCTATAAGGATTCTGGAAAATAAGGCTAAGTCATCAGCATATAATAACAATGAGATGCATCTTTCCCCAATTTTTGGTGGATAGAAACTTGGGTTATTCAGAATGTGGCCAATATCATTTATAAAGAAATTGAAAAGGAGAGGCGCTAAGATACAGCCCTGTTTAACTCCTTTCCCAGAGTTAATTATATTTGTTATATGGCCTTGGGGAGTACATTTGACTCTTATAGCTGAATTTTTGTGTAAAGTTTTAATTATAAAGAGTAGACATCTGTCAATGGATGTCTTTTCTAATTTGGCCCATAACAAATTTCTGGAGATAGAATCAAATACAGATTTGAAGTCAATGAAAGAAATATAGAGGGAGTTGACTGTTTTTGATGAATATTTGGCTATCAGGTCATCAACTAATATACAATGGCTTAGCATTGACCTTCCTTTTCTAAAACCTCCTTGTTCCTCAGAAAGGAGGTTTTCTTTTTCTAGGCAGTTTACTTACAGTGTTCAATAGATCTGTGGGTTGTTCCTGTCTCCTTTTTTTATTGGAACCACCACTGCTACCTCCCACCCTTTAGGGAGTCTGCCTGATCTGTCAATTATTGTAAAGAGCTTGGCTCGTACCGGTGTCCACCAATCGATGTTTCTCTTTACTAAATCGGGAGGGGGGGGTACTAGGTCATAGATTTACCTGATTTCAGGCTTCCTATCAGCTTCCTTATCTCTGCTGGACCAACTTGTGGCTAGTCAGGCAGATTTACCTCATTGTCGATATCCATTGACTGAGGAATGTTCAACTCCAATGCAGAGTATAACATCTTGTTTCCTTTTTTGACCAAGTAACAGGTTTGCTGGATCGTGGGGTACTTGTGGATTGTAAACTAAACATGAGCAGGCAGTGTGATGCAGCGGTAAAAAAGGCAAATGCCATTTTGGGCTGTATCAACAGGGGCATCAAATCAAAATCACAAGATGTCATAGTCCCATTGTATATGGCACTGGTCAGACCACACCTGGAGTACTGTGTGCAGTTCTGGAGGCCTCACTTCAAGAAGGACGTAGATAAAATTGAAAGGGTACAGAGGAGAGCGACGAGGATGATCTGGAGCCAAAGGACCAAACCCTATGAAGATAGGTTGAGGGACTTGGGAATGTTCAGCCTGGAGAAAAAGAGGTTAAGAGGGGCCATGATAGCCCTCTTTAAGTAATTGAAAGGTTGTCACTTGGAGGAGGGCAGGATGCTGTTTCCGTTGTCTGCAGAGGAAAGGACACACAGTAAGGTGCGCCCGCGGCTCAGCGCGGCTGCCGTTGATGCGGCGGGGGCGCCCAGCGGGGATGCGGCTCTCGGCGGCATCATCGGGCCGCACCGGAGCGCGGCTGAAGAGGGACGGGGCGGCTGGTTATAAGAAGGCCGGAGCCGGCGCGCCCGCCCTCTTTCGCACCAGCCGCTCGCAGGGACAGACACCCGCCCACCCTCCCTGTGTGTTTTTCTTTCCTGGATTGTGGAAATTTATTGTCGCAGTCGGGATATGACAGGTAGGGAGCCTGTTGGCAGGGAGCCCGTCTGTGTGTGGGACTCCCTGAGGTGGGGGTCTCATTAGAGACTGGCAGCGTCCCGGGCGCGGCCTACCCGGCTGGGAGGCCAGGGGCCCGGGGGGCCAAGCGGCGGAGGGACACCAATGGAGGCGGACGCCCTTTGGGTTCCTTGTGGCCGCTTCCCAGGATTCCGCGGCGGAAGGCGTCCCATCCTCCCGGCTGGGAGTGAGGTGTGGAGCCGGGCACCGCAGTTCAAAGCAAGCAGCTGGACGGCTGAAGGGGTCAGGCTCCCTTACCTACATATTGCCAACCCTACGTTAGGGTGGTTTGTTAATAAATGGCTGCGGCCAAGTTATACGCCAAAAAGCTGGAGTCGTGTCTTCGCTGGTTGAGTCGCCACCTGCTAGTCAATGGGTTTAAACTACACCGATATAGGACAGATATCAGGAAAAAGTTTTTCACAGTCAGAGTAGTTCAGCAGTGGAATAGGCTGCCTAAGGAGGTGGTGAGCTCCCTCTCACTGGCAGTCTTCAAGCAAAGGTTGGATACACACTTTTCTTGGGTGCTTTAGGATGCTTAGGGCTGATCCTGCGTTGAGCAGGGAGTTGGACTAGATGGCCTGAATAACCCAACTCTATGATTCTTACAGTGGGCTTCCCATATTTCAGATGGAATTGTTGAAGCCAAGCAAGGCTTTTTTGAGTAGTCTTCTACCAATTTCCAAAACTAAGAGGAATCCCTATGGAGGACCACTTGCCTAATTTGCTTCCAGGCTCCCAACATGACCTTTTTTCTTTTTGATAAGAATCATGTTCTTATATTTTTGTTTTAGTTTCTTGATCTTATTTATTAGGTTTCCTGTAAGGTTAGCCCTATAACAAGCATGCAACCCTCTCAATGTATTTTTGAGAGACTTGCACTCTTGGTCGAACCAGATTTTAGAAGCACATATGGGTGCTTACCAATTATGATGTTATGCCTCTTGGAGTCTCCTGAAAGCTCTGTACAAGGGCATCATAGGCACATACAGACATAGGGTTTTCAGTACTTAACAGGAAATCCTCCGTCCTGTTTATGAAGGACAGAGAGCCAAAAAGGTTGTTAATAGATTTGTCTGTCTTCATATCCCATTTAGCTCCCATTTAGCTCTTTTCCTCATTAGACATACCTTCATATCACTGTAGTAAGTAGGGCTGTTTATTAGGGATGGGACAGCAAATGCATTCAGATAAGGCAGTGTTTTTCAACCTTTTAACCGTGGATGACCTCCTGAAGTATTCTTGAAGTTTTGAGGACCCCTGGAAATGATGTTAGCTGGCCACACCCCTGGAAGTCATGTGTCACCAGAAGTGACATTATCCAGACAATCCCACTGGATGTGACATCAACAGACCACTCCCACATCACAGTCAGTAGTGTTACCAGGCCTCTTCCTGTGTCAACAGAATTGACATATCTATTAAACTTAGATATTCATTTTCTTGAGGATGAATAGAAGAATAGAAGACCCTTTTGTCACCAAAAGACTCACAACGTTACAACTCAGAGCAAGAAAAAATCAGAACAAGGATCAAGGATAGATAAACCAGAGCAGGTGAGTTCTCAAGTTCCTAATGGTTCACCTATAACTGATAGCAAATTCTGCATACTCAAGGCAGTAGCTAGCAACAACTACAATAGTATCGATATTCAAATCTTCAGCTATACCATTACTATGAGTGGAGGGGGAGCTCACAACCTCCTTAGGCAGCCAATTCTACTGCTGAACTACTCTGACTGTGAAAATTATTTTCCTGATATCTAGTTGGTGCCATTCTACATGTAATTCAAATCCATTACTGTGGTCCTGATCCTCCTGCTGCCAACAGGACCCACTCCCTGCCCTCCTCCAAGTGACCATCTTTCAGATACTTAAAGACAGCAATCATGTGCCCTCTCAACCCACTCTCCTCCAGGCTGAACATTCCCAAGCCCCTCAGCCTTTCCTCATAGGGTTTGGTTCCCAGGCCCCGGATCATCTTTGTCATTCTCCTCTGCACCCTCTCAATTTTATCCATCTTCTTTTTGAGGTGAGGCCTCCAGAACTGGACACAGTACTTCAGATGCAATCTGACCAATGCAGTATACAGTGGGACCAAGAACTTACAGCCTTGACTCTCCACACCAGAAGAGTGTTGGCCTGAATATATTTTCAAGTGATTAACAAGAACGGATTCCTTTTGCCACTGACGAATGCATTGAAAATGGAAAACAATCTAGAGACCATTCTGGCAGAATCCAAGGGTAAATAAAAGAGATAACAGAGACTCTTAAACTTTTGATCTTTAATTAAGCCACTGGACAGATTCTTTCTTTCCTTTGTTACAGTGGGACTATGACATTTTGCAATTTTAATGTAATGCCTTTGTTGATACTGCCCAAAATTGAATTTGCATATATTTGTGTGTAGAAAGAAAAATAGACAGATACACACACACACACACATACATATTGAATTGTGTGTATGTATGCTTCCTTCCTTCAGACACAGTCCACAGTGTTTAAAAAGTTAACACTGGAAAAAGTAGGGTATAAGTCACAAATGGATAGCCATGTTGGTCTGAAGTAGCACAACAAAATTTCAGTCCAATGGCACCTTTAAGACCAATAAAGATTTATTCAAAGCATGAGCTTTTGTGAGCATGTATCCATTGTCTGAGTAAGTGTGCATGCACACGAAAGTTCACACCTTGAATAAATCTTTGTTGATGATAAAGGTGCCATTGGATTCAAATGTTGAGGTATAAGTCACATTTCACTTCACTTGAACTTTTGAACTCAGACCCTGTTCCTATAACTGGGATTCTTTAATTAAACGGTACTATTTTCAACCTGCTCTAAGCAGCTCTCCTGCACAATTCTGCATTGTCAGACATCTTGCTTTTCTCCTCTGTTCCTAAGCTGTCTCCTCTGCTACTAACTCCTAACTATCATTGTCAACCGCTCTTTATTCAGCTCCAACGCTCAACATTCCATCCACTCTCATTGGCTGTTCTTAGGGAGAGGCTGAACCTAGCTTGTCCATCACAGCCCTCTAGTGGAGGCACTGTGTTTATGGTGTACCAAAAGCAATATTTAGAAATGGCCAGTAGATAGTTTGCTTAATTTAGAGGAGAGAGAGGTCATTCTCTGCTTTGTCAGGTCAACCATAAGTTCTCTGAATGGCTTGGAGTAAATCATTCAGTTTCAACCTCCTTTCTCCCACCTTTAATGAAGGCATAAACAATTTTTAAAAAGATTTAAACCCAGCCATCTACTTAAAATGGCTTACTCTATATCTATATCTATATCTATATCTATATCTATATCTATATCTATATCTATATCTATATCTATATCTATATCTATATCTATATCTATATCTATATTAAAAATCAAACCCCACTAATTCATCTAGGCTTTGCCTAGTCTTTCTTTTTAATTGCTAGTAAAATTCTAATTTATTCCATGGTTTAATTGGTATTGCATGGAAAACACCAGCTATAACAAAGGTAATTTGTATGAGATGCAATAAGGTAAGCTAGAAGTTCCAGCACAGAAGTGACTACTTTTATAAGTACTCCCATGATCATATAAACAAGTGACAGAGTACATTACAGGGTTTGTGTACTCTTGAAATAATGGCTCCTATAACTAATAACTAATCCTATAACTATATCTGCTCATTATAGCCCCACAGCTATCAGTTAGAAGCCCTCTGTAGCTTAAAGTATTGGTACCTCAGAACATAATTTTAAAGGTACTTCAAAAAATGCCACATTTTAATGGCACCAGCTGCTGCTGGTGGTAGAACACACAATGATCACAGTTGTGTACTCAAGTACTTTAAGCTCACCTTTGGCAGCTTGGGTCTTATTTGTAAATGAAATCAATACATTCTGCAGAATTCAGCATTTGAGACAGGCAGACAATCTATCCTTATCCAAGCTGTTGTTGCTTGTACAACTGGCCGTGTTCCCAGGAGCATTGCAAGGAGGGGGAAAACAGCCAACACAGCACAATGCTGAACTGGTGTGTTTTATTGACAAAAAGGTGTGCAAGGCTGCATAATTGGTAAAGAGCAGCCTTATTGTATCATAATTGGCATGTTGGAGTATAGCACACTATATATTCATCATGTAAACCGCTGCTTCTTATAGAAAGAGAATTTTCAAAGTTTAGATATAAAAGGCCTCCATCTTTGGAACCTGATATGGACCATCTTAACTTTACTTATTTATGGCTCACGGTGGTTTACAAAAAAGAAGAGTCACATAATAACCAATAAAACATATGGTAGAAACCACTTAAATTTTAAATGTATTGCTAGGTTTGTAATTTTTTTAAATAAAGTTGGGGGTTGGGTAGTGGCATGGATTATTGCACATGGTACTTCTCCTAACTGATTTTATTGTTTTGAGGATGGTTGGCATTCTTGAAGTATGCCAGTCCACATTGAAAAAGGCAGGGTTTGAATAGTTTAATAGTTGTTTAAACTGGCTTTGTAAACAGGTTTGCAAGCTGGCTTTGTAAAAGACACATGTGATAACTGGAAAGGGATTGGACCTGTTCTGAAGAACATCACCCGGGGGAGGGGGCGGGACAGGCTGAAGTAGGTAGCAGGTCCTTCCTGCATTTTTAGCTTTAATTAAAACAATCATATTGGGGTCACTGTGGTAGGTAGGTAGTTGTAAATTTCTGCATTCTGCTGGGGATTGGACTAGATGACCCTGGAAGACCCTTCCGACTCTATGATTCTATATTTTAAAAGGATTCTTTACTTCAGTCTGGGAAATGTTATTTCACCTACTATAGAGAAGTGGATGGAAGATCTTCTCGTCCTTGCTGCAAAAGATCATCAACATTTGCCCATTGAGGAATGGAAGATTAATTCCACAAGTATATGGAGACCTTTCTCAGAACATTATGAATATTAAGAAAGCAAAAAGCTATTGCCAATCTCTCTCCCCTAAATGTTTCCATAGTCTACTGTGTGTGTGTGTGCGTGTGTGTGGGGATCCAAAACATAATAAAAAATCTTAATAATAAAAAGGATATGGCTGCTTGCAGAAACATTTAAAAAGTATACAAACTGTGTTGCAATCAATTGCTCAAGAAGAATCTCTTCCTATCTTGTATATATTCTAGTGTCATTTAATATGAGTTGGTGTAGCAGTGATCCAGGAGATTGCTGGTTCAAATCTCATCTCAGCCATAAATTTAATAGGTAGCAAGCTACTCTGCTGTAGCTTCCCATCTGTATGGCTATTGAAGGGACTGCTGTGTGCCTTAAGCATTAAAAGTGCTATAGAAAGCCAGTGTGATGTGGTAATTATAAGTGTTAGACTAGTATCTAGGAGATCCAGACTCAAATCCCTACTTGTGGGATCTACGTTTTTGGATGATCTTGGACTAGTTACATACTCTCAGTCTAACCTACCGCACAAGGTTGTAGCGAGAACAAAATGAAGGAGAATGATGCAAGCCATTTTGGGTCTTCAGTTGGGATAAAGACAGGATGTAAATGAATTAAACAAATATTAAAATGCTAGGTATTATCACTAGTTCAATTAAACAATCATAAACATATTAGCTATCTATATTTACATTGTGATTGCTTTGATTCTCCTCAGGTGTATTCTCCTTACATGTATTTTAAATGCAACTAGCTTATCTTCATGTCTGATGTACTGTATAGATGTGGCATACATGACCACCCAAAAGGAATTATCTTGTACTATTAAATTATGTCAACCAAAATTTTGGTGGCTATTCTAACACACTACCTTTATATTTGTACTCTGGTTAAAAAAAAAGTGTATAAAAGCTCAGTCAAGATAGAGTAAGACTGACATGAAAGATCACTGAGAGCCTGGCAAGCTGCTGCCAGTCAGAACAGACAATCCTGATTTTGATAGACCTGACAGTATAGAATTGGGCTCCCCAATGTTTTTGAGCCTGTGGATGCCCTTAAACTTTTGAGATGGTGTGGTGCAAAATGGCTGCTATTGGAGGTGGGGCCAAAAATAATACCTCCTTACTTGCTTTACAAGAGAATCAGAAAAAGGGAATAAAAAGAAGGAAAGCCTAAATGGGGAAGTGAACCACACTTGACTAAGGAAAGTCCCAGATGCTCACCAGTTCTCCTGGTCCTTCAGTGGCTACAGCTGTTTTTGTGGTCATGGAAAACACTTCCATTTGAATGAGGGCAGCCAGTAGCAAGCTCTGCCTTACAACCGCCTCACCCACATTCTGAAAAGGTTGGAGAGCATCAGGAGTACTGTCAGGTGCCATGGGGTACCACATTGAGGAATCCTGGATAGAGTTTCCTCCCAACATTCAGAGAGGACAGGCAATAAAGGGGTGAATACAAACTGTACTCAATTGCCCTCAGCTTTCGAGCAAATTAGCTGCTCCATTTTCCTCTTGACTCTCCTCTCAATAGAAGGTCTTCATATTCTCTGTAAAGGGGAGCCTTTTGACACACACCTCTATTTATTTCTGATTTCAGAAATAGAATGATAGATAGATGAATCTAGTCTAATGTATGAGATGCAAGGAGGAATGAGGGTAACTTTCTATCCCTTTCCTTTTTTGTAGCCTATGTACATAAGAAATTGAATATGGCATAATCACTCTCTGTTCCTCATAATAAACCTGTGAGTTAAGTTAGACAGAAAGCAAAAACTGTCCAGAGAACATTAAGGTTCTTTCAAAGATTTTAAGGGATGCTTTCTCAGCACAAGTTCAGTACTGTAATACTGAGCATTAGTTCTTACATCAGCAAACCAAAGTCTATCGGCAATCTAGTTGACCACCGTGTGTGGTTGGAGAGCTATACTCAGCACAGAAGCTCTCAAGTTTCACAAACATATATATTTTAGATCACGCTACATAGCAACAATCAAGTGAAAGATATTAAAAATTTGCTGTAAGGATTGAAAAATATTATGACAGAACATTTAAGCCGATTTATCTGAGTAAGTAAAAATGAAACATAACCACACTCCGGATGATTCACAGCAAAACTGAAGTCGTAAAAGACTCTTCATTTAGCAGCTCTAATTCCTTTTTAGATACACTTTTGGGCCCTGACTTTTACGGTTTTTAGAAACCAGGTTTCTAGTGCTTATGCTTCTCTGAGAAGAGTTCCTAGACAATTGTAGACAGGAAGAAATCTTGTTATCCTTTGGGGGAAATGCCAAACCATGTTCCTTAAATGAAAAGAAACTGCAGCACAATCATTTGCATTAAACCTATCAGTTCATGTCTGAGTCTGGGAGTCTGTATATAAATTGTTTAAAAAAAATAACTTTTAAAGGTTGAAAGGGTTCCATGGAGATTTGCTTAGAAATGTGTGTGTGTGTGTGAGAGAGAGAAAGTGCATGTGTGTGTATACATAAAGAAGCAAGTCTCTGTAGCCACATTAAAAACTTTTTAAAGGTTTGTTTTTCACAGAACTTCATTAGTGAAATAGAAAAGTCTATTTTAGCCAACAGAGAATTGCTTACGTTGACAAATTGCAAGACATAATTCATATGAATATTAGGGCAATAGGCATTTGAAATGTGATTCAAGGTGACCAATTCAGATGGGAGCTAGATTCCAGCAGACTACGTTTTGCAAACTCAAGGAGTCTGGGACATTGCTTCCACTTAAGTCTATCCTGAAAGTTCTTCAGCTTTCATTTTTTAATAAAAAATAGTGGAGCAGAAATATTTTCATCCCATACACTTCATGCAAATAATTATTTTGTATTAAAGCATCATTGTTTCAAATAGTTTTAAACAATTTATCATCATTACCCACCTCCTTGTGAGGTCAAATCTGCACCAATTTTTTTCTTTTTGAAGGGACACTTATAAAAAGCCGCATAAACTGTTTTCATTTTTGCTCACTGCATAATACACTCATTCTCATTTATTTGTATATAGGGAGTTAATAAGGTAAACTAGTCAAAGTGCTGCCCCAGTTTAAGGACTTATGGGCCCTGTAGCAGCAGAACCAGTTTAAGGGTTTGCAGGGCCTTAGCAGAGCACAACCAGCATATATTTAGGGGCCATGAGGCATTTGAAGGAGAAAAATGGTGGAGGAAGTTTGCATATACAAATGTTCCCATATTTAAATTCTCTAAAAAAATTTAAATATATTTATTGGAAAAGGTCAAATATGCTTCTGTCATAAGCCTATCAACTCTGCTTCCTGCATCTGATGTCATTCATATATATATATATATATATATATATATATATATATATATATATATATATATATATATATATATATATACACACACACACACACACACACACACACACATGCAAATTGTAATACTGCCATTTCAAGTCCGTAACTGAGATAACATAGGCACACTTTTTCAGTGGGAATCTGTACACCGCCCGTGGCGCCACGGGCGCCACGGACTAAATAAAGCAGTAAGCCCTCCTGGGGCGGGATGTGTCCGGGATGAGGAAGGGTCCGGATTGGACCCTTCCTCATGACAGACAATCAGAGGGACCAATCGGCAGGCGCAAAGCGCCTGCCGATTGGTCCCTCTGATTCCCAGCAACTGCGAGCCGCGCGCAGCGCAGCTCGCAGTTGCTCCCAGCCTGATGCGGCGAGAGGCGCGAAGCGCCTCTCGCTGCGCCAGCCCGCCGCATGAGGAAGCCCCTGCCAGTTGCTCCCGGCCTGACACGGCAAGAGGCGCGAAGCGCCTCTCACCGCGTCAGGCCGCTGCCACAGAAATAAAGGAAACCCCTGCCAGTTAACAAAGGAAATAAAATAAAAATAAAATAAAATACAGGAAGCCCCTGCCAGTGGCTCCCGCCCTGACGCCGCGAGAGGCGCTTTGCGCCTCTCGCCGCGTCAGGCTGTCGCCCGAGGGAACCCCCAGCAGTCGCGCGGAGCGCGGCTGCTGGGGATTCCCTGCCCGGCGGCCTGACGCGGCGAGAGGCGCAAAGCGCCTCTCGCCGCATTAGGCCGCTCCCACAGAAATAAAGGAAGCCCCTGCCAGTTTACAAAGGAAATAAAATAAAATAAAGGAAGCCCCTGCCAGTGGCTCCCGCCCTGACACGTCAGGCTGTCGCCCGAGGGAACCCCCAGCAGTCGTGCGGAGCGCGGCTGCTGGGGGGTTCCCTGCCCGGCGGCCTGACGCGTCAGGCCGCTGCCACAGAAATAAAGGAAGCCCCTGCCAGTTAACAAAGGAAATAAAATCAAAATAAAATAAAATAAAGAAAGCCCCTGCAAGAAATAAACAACCCAGCTGACCAACCCAGCTGACCTGCACCGGAAACAGCGCCAACGCCATCGACGCCGGTGCCATGATTCGGGCCACCGGAAGAGCCTCCATTACTCGAGGAAGCGGCGCCGCCATCGCCGGCGCCGCCCGCCCAGCGAACGGCCGTGGCCGGCCCGCGATTGGCGGAGGGACCTTTGCCGCGACGCCGAGGACTCGCTCTGCCGCGGCATTAACTCGCCTCCCAGCGCCACGCCCCGCCGAGAAGGAGCCACGACGACGAGCAGCTTTCAAGAACCGTGAAGCTGCCGCTGACGAGCCGCCGCAACCGAGCGCGCCGAGGAGCCCAACCCACTGAGGAGCCGCCGAGGAGCCGCCGCCCGCCTCCTTTTTAAGGTCGCCTTCCGTCCCTCGCTCTGGCCCCCACCTCCTAGCGCCCATTGTATCCTTTATACAATTGGCTTATTTTACTAGTTATAGCATAATTTATGAAGCTAATACAAAAGAAATCTAAACAATGCAAACTATTCATTAAACATACTTAAAGGTAAAAGGTAAAGGTATCCCCTTTGCAAGCACCGGGTCATGTGTGACCATTGGGGTGACACCCTCTACCGTTTTCTTGGCAGACTCAATACGGGGTGGTTTGCCAGTGCCTTCCCCAGTCATTATCGTTTACCCCCCAGCAAGCTGGGTACTCATTTTACCGACCTCGGAAAGATGGAAGGCCTCATGGGCAGAGCTTTCAGACTGCATGTCTGCTGTAAACATACTTACATTTCTGTTTATGCATCTTCTTAACAATGTACATTTCCAGATGCGACATAGAAAGACACAAATCCACACAATCTTTTCATTTTATATAGCACAACAGCATAGCAATTGACATGTATCCTTTACCATCAAATAGTTTAGGAATATTCAGCTAACAAATTACGGGTTTTGGTCATTTAGCTTTTGGTATTGAAATGCCCAAATAACATGGTGTACATCTTGTCACATTTGCTGTAAAGAAAGGTTGAAGAGCTTTAGACTTTTCAATGTAGGAAGAAGGTGACGTGGGTCTTGACAGAAGTCTAGAAAATTATACAAGGAGTGGGGAAAAGTTTTTCCTCCCTTTTCAATAATACTAGCACTGTAACTATAAATGAAACTATTGTCCTCAATGCCCTGTTTGCTAGCCCTCCCGGGTGACTGGTTGCATGAATCAGAATATGTTGGACTGGATGGGCTGCTAGTCTGATCCTGCAAGGTACATCTTATATTTTTATATTTATACCAGCTTAATCTGCTACTGCTACCATAAACGTTGTATTCCCACCTGCCTGTCCTGCAGGCAGATAAGAGCCAGCTAAACTCATAACTACTAGCAAGTATCATGACTGGGAAGTCAGAAGCCACAGAATCCTTGAGATAATATATAGTGATTGAGTAAAACATCAGCTGAAACCACTACTACTATTTCTTCTATTTCTTCTATTGATTATTATTATTATTATTATTATTATTATTATTATTATTATTATTATTATTATTATTATTATTATTATTATTATTATTATTATTATTATTATTATTATATTTGTTTCCCGCCACTCCCTTACGGCTCGTGGTGGATTACAGTATCCTAAGTCCCCATTAAAAACCCATTAAAAGACAAAAACATTAAACATTAACATTACCAACATGGCGGAGATTGGCAACTCAACTTCCCCCCCTCCCACTACTGGTGGGTGGAGAGGAGGTCCTGATGATGTTCATTTCAGGTCTCAAATCCCAGGTCTCAAATACCGGGGGGGGGGGCATAGATCTATGTTATCAGCCTTGGCCTCAACCATAAACCTGACAGAAGAGCTCCGTTTTGCAGGCCCTGCAGAACGTTGAAAGATCCCACAGGGCCCGCAGCTCTCCTGGGAGCTCATTCCACCAGGTCGGGGCCAGGACCGAAAAGGCCCTCGCCCTGGTCGAGGCCAGGTGTGCTTCCCTAGGGCCGGGAACAACCAGCAGATTTTCACCTGCAGAGCGCAAAGCCCTGCGGGGGGGGGGCATAGGGCGATAGGCAGTCCCTCAGGTATGTGGGTCCCAACTCGTGTAAAGCCTTGAAGGTTAAAACCAAAACCTTGAACCGGATCTGGGCAGCAATTGGCAACCAATGCAGCTGCCTCAGCACTGGCTGGATGTGGGCCCTCCAAGGTGTGCCAGTGAGGACCCTAGCAGCTGCGTTTTGTACTAGCTGGAGCTTCCAGATCAAGGACAAGGGAAGGCCCGCATAGAGCGAGTTACAGAAATCTATTCTGGAGGTGACCGTTGCATGGATCACTGTAGCTAAGTGTTCAGGGGACAGGTAGGGCGCTAGTAGTCGGGCCTGGCAAAAGTGGAAAAAATTTTGACCTGCATCTCCAAAGTCAGGGAGGTATCAATGGTCACACCCAAGTTCCTGGCCTGGGACGTGATGGTAAGTTGCATCCCTGCCAGGGTGAGTAAGTGCGCTTCCTGGTCCTGCCCCCTACGTCCCAGCCACAGGACCTCCGTCTTGGAGGGGTTGAGTTTCAGGCGACTTTGCTTGAACCATTCCATCACCGCTTCCAAACATCTGGCAAATGGTTCCGGGGGGGAGTCCAGGTGGCCGTCCATGAGGAGATAGAGCTGGGTGTCATCAGCGTACTGTCATCAGCATACTCCGTACCAGCTGGGCCAGAGGGCGCATGAAGATGTTAAACAATGTGGGGGAGAGGACCGCACCCTGAGGGACCCCGCTTGATACGTGCAAGACTCCATCCAAGTGCCAAGCATAGTCATGAATGCCCCCCTCCAAGTAATGCATATACAAACAAACAATGGGAAAACATGGCCTCTCTCCTATTTCTCCTACTAACAACTAAAAACATCATCAGGCAATTGGTTCGCAGTGTGATACACTGGTCTGGTTGGTAGAAAACTTTTCCATGTTAATCCTTCTCCTCCTCCCAAATCCCTAATCTTTATATTTAACCAAAGAGTATAGAAGACTGCATACATGGGATCTGTTTTTAAACTGAGCTCTCAAAACAATAATTTAAAATAAGTGACAATTGCCTGACCCCTAACTGTACCTCAAGTCTGTGACTAAAGATATCTGCCTCAGATTACCTTACAATCGGGCCTTCTGATTTGTCTATCTCACTTAATTCATTGAACCTCTTCTCCCTGTTTCTCCCTTGGTGGTGTGGGCTGATTCTGCCTACCCACTGTGATATTCTGAGAACAGGCAGATAATGACAGATCAGCAAGAATGGATGAAAGACTGCTTCTCCCTCCCCCTTGAGCCAGAGTTTCTAGCTCCTGAAATTGTCATTAGATGATTTACCCCATCTATGAATGCCTGAGTAGAGTGCCCAGAAACAGTATTTAATTAGTGTTTCAATTATCTTTTAAATATTTGCACATCAAGTTCAATAAAGAGCAGACAGCTGAGTTTTGAGACAAGTAGCTATGGCATCAGCGATTTCCCAAGGGACGGCTTATTTGAAGGTTAACAATTCAAGCAAAAGCAGTTAATCAGCGTAAATACTTTTAGCTGGAGACATCCACACTGTGAACAAATGCTGGGTTCCTTTGATCTTAATGAACTAAGATGTATTTCACACATCACAGCAGCTGGCTGGTCCTACATTGCAGCATTTGCCAAAGAGTCATGTGACTGTATCAGCATGCTGCTTAAACAGTACATTTGCTAGATGGACGCATTTCAGCAACACTAGGCTAAGAGACTGCTGTCTCTGGTCTTAACACCATCAGGGATCATATCTGCAAAAGAACAAGCTATGTCAGCCATCCATTTAGGACTTGGTGCCATTGACTGCTTGGGTATCAGATCCCCTAAGCACAATGATATCTGAAGAAGTATACATATGCCCAGATGCCCAGAATCAAACTTTGTTGGTCTTAAGAAAAAGAAGAGTTGGTTCTTATATGCCACTTTTTTCTACCCAAAGGAGTATCTAAGCAGCTTAAAGTCACCTTCCCTTTCCTTTCCCCACAACAGACACCCTGTGACGTGGGTGAGGCCGAGAAAGCCTTGATATTCCTGCTTGGTCAGAACAGCTTTATCAGTGCTGTGGCGAACCCAAGGTCAACCAGCTGGCTGCATGTGGGGGAGTGCGGCTCACCAGATTAGAAGTCAGTGCTCCTAACCACTACACCAAGCTGGCTCTCTTAATGATGCCACTGAATTGAAACTTTTATTCTTCTACTTCAGACCAACACAACTACACGCCTGAATTTATCTCAATAAGAGTTACTGGTATGTGGATCTGAAAGAAACTGATAAATGGAGAGTCTGTACTACAAACATCTATTGGCTTTCTAACAGATAATACTTATGAATTTTTGAAAAAAATCTAGAGAACTAAACCATGCCAATATTCCTGTCTTTCCTGATATGTCCATGTGGAAACTTTACTCAGCACAGAAGACCTTCTAGTTATCCCAAACCCGAGTCTGTTCTTTAAATAAAAATGTTATAAACATACAAAACATTGCATGTAGTACATTCTAGCTATGTGAATGGTGAGATGAAACAAATGAAAAAAGCTACACACTACATCTCCATGAAATTCACTTATGGTCTTAACTGTGTCTCTTAGGCTGACTAGGCATTCAAGGAGGCTGTCCATTAGAATGGGCCACATTGTCTTCGATCCTGCTTTGTATATACATTCCCTGAGATTTCCACTGTAAATTGCCCTTGTAGTGGGAGCTAATTACACTTGGATGCGTCTATGATAAGGTCCCAAAGCACCTTTGCTTTTAGTTCGATCATAGAGCTTGAGAGCAGAGCAAGGGCTTTAGAATGTTCCCTGAAATTAAGGCAGGGCATTGACAATTCACTTATCAAGCACTGGCGTGTGAGTCATGAAAAGGATGCTGTATTTGAGCACTGCCATATAAAAGTCCTGACCAACTTTGTGAGCAGCAGTGATTTTCCCTCTCAAAAGAGAGCTCTCAAGGTTTGTGGAGAGCCTTGAGACCAGCTACCATCTCCTCATACCACTCCTCCAGCCAATAGGCAACACTCAGAGGAACCAAGGCAAGGGTGTTATGGCCTCTTCTTGAATCTCAGACATTGTTTAGCCATCTTCTATCTATGGCACAGTGAAATCCTGCTGCTGACTCTGCAGTTGCACTCTATTGCATAGAGGAGGAGCAGGCCTAGCAATGAAGCCTGCATCAGTCCTCCTAGGGTAGTTTGTGCTGCATAAGGGGAAAGACTGGTAAATCCACACAACTGCAGCTCACATAAAGCAGAATTGAGACCACACTCTGAAATGTCAGCTGCCTTCATTATAGTCTTCTAAATACTTGGAGACAGTAGCTATCCAGGTTGAAAGCTTCACCTGTGATGAAGTAATCAACAGAGGGCCAGGGGGAAGACATGTTCCGATTTAACTTTCTATCAGGACCGTCCACATACACTCCAGATATAGCTCCATCACTACATGAAATGTGAGCCTCTGGTAACCTAGCTATGCCTTCTGTCAGAACTGGGAGCTTAACAGGAAGATATAAATCCTCCTTCAGAGCAGCATTTCTCAAATTGTGGGTTGTGCCTTTGACAGGAGTCTCTGCAGAACCGGTGTGCCTGTGGCTCATCCTGTGGAGGCAGATAAAGAGATCAACCCCAAGGAAAAATACTATTTTAAAAACTTGTGCCCTTCTGGGATGTAGTAGGTGTTTGGGAAAAGCAAGCACAATGATCTCATAGGGTAAGGTAGTTTGAAGTAACTGCATGAACCACTCTGTTAAATATCACCTATTATGATAAATAAACATACATAATGCTAAAGACAGGCTGATGTTATGCATATGACTTTGAAGTTGCAGCCCCCGCTTCCAGATCTGACAGCATGGGCTGCTGGCTTTAAGATGGCTGCATGGATTAAGCTACCAAGGTGTGCTTGATTAGGCAGTGGGGGAGCAAATTGTCTAGGTGTTCAGGGCATACATTTAATTCAAGGCTATTTTGGTTCAGACATGTTCTTGTAATAGGGCATTAAAAAGAAAATAGTTGGCCTTGACATCAAACAATGAGCAGTCATCAGTTGTTATCTTGCAAATTGTTGCACTTGCTTCAATGTCTCAAAGAGCCACCTATATTCAAGTTTTGATAATATGTCAATGTGTCTGAAAATACTTTAGGAAATGGATGATCTGTCAACCTGTCATCAATGTGGTGAGTGAACCTGGCATTCAACAGAGGCTGAATCTCAGTCCTTTGGGAGATTCCCAAAGAAATTTTCCTACAATTTTTGGATAGTCACATGTCTGTCAGGCATGTCATGTATATAGGTAGAAGCGGTATTATTTGTATTGCTGAAATCACATTTCAGGTATTCATTTCCCTATTGATGTTTAGTATAAAACAAAGGCCTCAATTAGAGTTTCAGTTCTCTTAAACTCATATCAACATCTCATTGATAGGCCAAAAGATGGATAACTTCAAGATATATGTGATCAGCTGCTTTTATTCTTTCACAGAAAACAGAGCCAAAGTTTGATTATGCGTGCAGCATATTTCTTTATTGTGCAAGGGCTTATCTGCTGCTTTGAAGGTGTCACCAAAAGACAGATCTTCCTAAGCTCCTTGCACCCCAATTACCATTGCTTTGTTCCTGCTTCACCTCCTATTGAAATTCTAAGCATTCGCAGAGTCTTGCAGAGATTAACTGTAATGTAGACCAAGGCAAGCAATGCTACATAGTGATAAAGTGAAAATAGTCCTTTTCCATGAATAAATGCTACCTAAAGTAAGTTACATTAGAAACGCTGATTTGAGCCTGGGAGCTAGTTACTGGATGCCCATAAGGACATACCTCTTTCCTGTCTCCTTTCTCCTAAGATGCCCTATGGCTCTTAGCCTGGGGTTGTGGCTTAGGCCCAAGTGTTTCACACCATGGCTGGAAAGAAGCTCCACCTGTGAGGGAAGGAGGGAGGAAAGGAGAGAGAGGTATTATGCCTAGAACCCAGGAAGAACACTGACCTGGACTGCATTAATGGCTCTCCTGGGGATGGTGGAATGAAGAGTAGAAATCAAGCTGGTTTTTAACCCCTTTTGTCTACCCTAAGGAGTATGTGCATGAGGGATTTCTTAGTTGTTCTGGTGGCATCTTTTACATGGGGCAGGAGGTTTGCTAAATATACTATTTCAGAGCAGATGGGAGCTGATCGATATGGAGTTTTCAAGAATGGCTGTTGATACCTAAGAGCACTCACTGCTAATCTAACTTCTGTTCCATCCCAAAATATGGTGATGCAAAGGACCATATTTCCTCTGTCTCTTCGTTAATATTTCTTCAATATAATGCAATACCAGATTGGTAAGGAACAAAATTTGCACTTTGTCTGGGTTGTTCTTTGTGGTGAAAAAATGATTTGGCTTGTGTAAACAAAATTTGTCACGAGAAAAAATAATCTGGTGTGTTTGTCTGTAATTGGTTATATGCAATCCTTTACTAGCCCCGCGCTGGAAGGCAGGGAGAAGGTGACTATTATCCATGAGTCTTTTTCCCCTTTGCAGACTCCCAGTGCAAACCTATTGACTGCTGCTTGTGTTGGGTTCCACATAGAGACTAGGCATTCTGCTTGTTAACTGCTCCCTAGTTCCCTGGTAGGAACCCTATCTGAGCAGGTGAAAGTGATGGTTCTGGGGAAACTCATGCCAAAGGCATCTTGCTTGAGCTGACTCAGGATTTTGTAGCTCCTTTGGCCGCCATGAACTTCTGTCATATTGTAAAAAGCACAACACCCAGGCATGCAAAAGATTATACCTTGGACTAGAATCATAGAATAATAGAGTTGGAAGAGACCTCCTGGGTCATCTAGTCCAACCCTCCCCCCGCACAATGCAGGATACTCACAACCCAGCCTCTGTTTAAAAATTTTCAAAGGTAGAGAACCCACCACCTCCCGAGGAAGCCTGTTCCACTGAGAAACTGCTCTAACTGTCAGGAACTTCTTCTGGATGTTTAGATGGAATTTCTTTTGCATTAATTTCATCCCATTGGATCTGGTCCATCCTTCTGGGGTAAGAGAGAACAACTCTGCTCCATCCTCTATATCAGGGGTAGTCAACCTGTGGTCCTCTAGATGTCCATGGACTACAATTCCCATGAGCCCCTGCCAGCGTTTCCTAGCAGGGGCTCATGGGAATTGTAGTCCATGGACATCTGGAGGACTACAGGTTGACTACCCCTGCTCTATATGGTACCCTTTTAAATGCTTAAAGATGGCTATCAGATGCCCTCTCAGTCATCTCCTCTCCGGGCTAAACAGACCAAGCTCCCCCAACATTTCCTCATACATCTTGGTCTCCAAGCCCCTGACCATCTTTGTTGCCCCTCCTCTGGACACGCCTCAGTTTGTCTACATCCCTCTTCAACTGGGGTGCCCAAAACTGAACACAGTACTCCAAGTGAAGCCAGAGCAGAGCATAGTAAAGTGGTAAAGCAGAGCAGAGTAAAGTTTTTTTTTGCACTGAACATTTGGCGAAGGCCTGGTTGGGAGACTGAGTTTCAACCTGTGTCATGACCTGACCCATGTTTATTTAAGGCAAGCACTCTGATGGGAGCAGAAGTATTTTAAATGGTCCACCTTTGGAGTCTTAAGGAACGTCAATAGTATTGAGACTGCGGTAGGAGCTTGCATGGTGAACCTTGTGGAAGCTTTAGACAAGGTTGTTCATTGCTCACCACTCTCTTCTTGAGACAAAAACCCAGCTCCTTGGCTTACTACAGAGGTGAGACAGACAGACAGACAGACAGACAGGAGGCTCTGGAATGGCATGGAGGGAAAAGTTGAGTGAATCCAGCAGAACTCTATAAAGTGATGGTGACAACAGCAAAGAAAGTTTACTTCTCTTCTGCCATCGCAGCAATTAGTTGGCAACCAACTCAGTTGTTTAAATTATTTTCCTACTATCTGACTCCTAAACCTTTATGAAGGATTACAGCCCTGGACAGCTCCATCCAAATTTGGAGGGCGCAGAGATGGAGATGAAAAAATGTATGAACTGAATGGACATGTTTGCTGAATTACTAATGGCCCCAAAGAAGTGACATGACCACTAGAGCAGGCCCCCCAACTTTTTGAGGCTGCAGGTGTTTGGGGGATTCTGGCACAGGGTGATGGGCACAACCCAAAATGGATGCTCCAGGAGGTGGAGCCAACCATGAAATATCAGGGAGTGAGGTTCTGCATAACTGCAGTAATAGTTCTGTGACATTTCAGGCAGAAGTCCTGCTGAATGGGATGCCTTTTCAAATAAACACAGTGTTTAAAAATATTCCCTTGCATATATTTACATTTCCTTTCATCATGCAGTAAAGATCCTGTAGCAGCAGCTACAGCTGGGGTGATGATTTTTAAATCTGCATGGCTGATCAGCTCTCCAGTGTCCAGCCAGAACCCCTGCTAGGCAAAAGCCCCTCCTGCCCCCATTGATTTTGTAAAAATACTTTGGGGGCACCAGGAAAGGTGATGGCATAGACCCCGCTGCAAAACCTAAGCGAAACTTCTATACACGTGCCAAATTTCGAATACTGAATCGTACTCTCAATGCTTTTGACATGTCATTGAAATGTACCTCCTAGAGAAAGGTAATCTCCCTGCTGCCACATTCCAATGCGTCTATGTTCTCTGTTGCTGAAGCATTGCAAGATGACATTTGTAATGCAGGAGTATTTATTAACCTATTTCCAACAACATGCAAAAATGGTGGGTTTTATTTTAATGCATCAGATTAATGAAGCGGCACATTTGAATTTCTAACCCCAAATTAGCATAACCTATTGAGAAGGCAGGGAGCTGAACAGAAGAGAAAATATGCCAACATCATGTCAGGAATGGAACCATGATGGATTCAGAATTGATAGATTTCTGGTTGACTAAATCTGAGGCTGTTTTTAAAGCAACACAATTAACTTCAGTCTTTTCCTTGGCAGGAAAAAAAATGATGGAGTGGAGCAGCAGGAACAGGGCAAATAAGTTTTCAGCATGGTCACACCCTGAAAAACCTCAATTAGCTCAATCTCGATTAGCTCAATCTACTTCTTGATGGATCTCAGCAAAACACAAAGGATGATGCTTGTGCCTTCTCTAGCTCTTTTCTTGGTTAGTTCGACTCCGTGGCCTTTAGGTTTGCTTGTGCAAGTTGGTCAGTACATGAACTTTTCTAAGCAGCAACTCACTACCCTGTAACCCTTTCCCATTGCTCCCCCACCCAGCAAAGTGGGACAAATGCAATGTCTATGCATTCTATGGTAACTTGAAAGCTCATACCACTGTGCCTGGATGACTCTCCTACCAACTGTGCAGAAAAAGCACCAAAGAAGTTACCGCAGTGTAAATCATAGGATGATGGCACCATTTAGTCTGTCCCCCTTGCCACTGTTAGACCAGTTTTTGTTCAAGAGTATTCAATAAGTATCAATGTTTTTCTTTGCAACTTGAACTTTAATGATCAAATTGGTAGATCAAATTGGAGGCCCATTTTGAAGTTCTCTTTCCTAATCACCTCACTCTGCATATTCATCTGTATCATATTTATATTTTATAATCTTTATACAATTAACATTGTGTGTTCATGTTTCATATTTCAAATGGAAAAGGACAGAGGCATAAAGTGAGAGAATAAAACAAGAAGTCCAGTGATACTTTAAATACTATGTACATTTATGCCAGCAATAGAGGCAAAGGCCGTTGTACCCAAGAATACAACAGGTGCTAGGAAGCAAACCTGCATTGTGGCCTTCCTGGGGGCTGGCTACATGGCAAAAGCACCTGCCCTCCCTTGGACTCTTGAGGCCCCGCCTCCAAAACTCAAGAAACATTCCTGATCCAGTGGTCACCAACTTCTAGCTGCAGCCTGAAAATCTCCTGGAATTGGAGTATAGAGATCAGCCCCCAGGGAAAAATGGCTGTTTTGGAGCAGGGACTAAAACAACAATTTATCTCCAGGCTCCTGGAGAAGAAAGGGCTTGCTTGGGAGGAGGATGCGGGATGGGAGAGGTTGGGATCTGGGGATTTGCTGGAATTGAAGATCATTTCCAGCCAACAGAGGTCAGTCCTCCTGGAGAAAAGCCCTGGCTTTCGATCAGATGAAGGTGCAGGGATGCCAGGCTTCTGGTAGGAAACAAAGAGAAATACTGAGTGGCAATAATCAGTAAACCATATATTTTCCAAAAAGGTGATTCACTACCTGATTGGCGCTCTCTGGGGGTGTGCCACCAATAGAGACAGGGCAATTGTCCAATGAGGGCCAATCAACTCCAATTGCACTCTGCCAATAAGGGCCAGTCAGTTCAAATTGCATGCAGATGACTCACTCTCTACCTGATTGCCTCCCCTGGAAATATTTCCACAATAGAGGCAAAGCCCATTGTACTCTGGAATACAATGGGTGCTAGGATGCAAACCTGCACTGTGGCCTTACTGGAGGCTGGCTACATGGTAAAAGTTTCTGCCAATTCTTAGACTCTTGAGGCCCTCCCTCCGAATCCCCTGGGATCATTCCTGATCCAGGGGTCACCAACTTCTAGCTGTGTCCTGGAAATCTCCTAGAATTGGAATCCAGGGGAAAACAGCTGTTGTGGAGGGGGGAACTCTGTGGCAGAGAGGTTGCAAGTTGAGAGAGATTGGGACCTGGGGATTTGCTGGAATTGCTGGTTATTTCCAGGCAACAGAGATTAGGCCTGCTGGAGAAAAGCCCTGGCTTTGGATCCCATGGAGGTATAGGGATGCCAGAGAAACAAAGAGAAATGCTGGGTGGCAGTAAGTGCTAGTAACAATAAACATCAAATAATTCATAAACTTGTCAGTTTCTTCCTTTAATGAAAATATTTAACTGATAGCAAAATTTGCTTGAAGAACTGAATACCTTTCAGTCAGTAAGTTCTTCAATTCAGTTCAGCTGAATATAAGAGTAAATAAAAAAAACAGTTGTATGTTACAATCAAACTTGAAAACATAGGTTGGCAAAGAACCTATAAAGGGTTTCCCAATTACTTCTCTATGTCAATTTTTCTCAACTTTTTTTGCCCTTGCAAAACCCCTGAAATATTCAGGCTTTGAGAAACCTCATAAGTGAGATCTCTAGGTCCCAGCTGGAGGCTAGCATTCCTGCCACTGGTCAGGAGGGACCTGGAGAACCCCCAGAATGAAGTTCCTCTCAAGACTGCAGACATCAATTCCCCTGGAAGAAAGGGCTAGTTGGGATGGGGATGGGGGTTGTGTGGCACTCTTTTCTATACACACAGAGAGAGAGAGAGAGAGAGAGAGAGAGAGACTAAGGGCATTTCTGCACATGGGTAAAATAGCATCACACCAGCTGAATGGCGTAAGGCTAAATAAAATCGCACCTCCCGGCTCCGCCTCACATTTCCTTCTGTCTCGCTCTTCTCTGCCGCTATTTTGCACTTCTTCCCCTCTACAAGTGCTACTGGCAATGGCGAAAGAGAGTGATGTGATTTACATGGCACTCACTTCCGCCTGTCACTCAAGCTAGGCAGCCAGTCCCATTTCTCCATGCTTTGAAGGGCCCCTGCAATGCTGCTTATTTAAAAAAAAAAAGAATTCATTCGTTCTCCATTGAAATGCCTATGCATCTAATCATAGATGCATAGTGCTTCTTTATTGCCACTGTTTATGGAATGATGAGGCTTGCTTCTTTTAAAAATAAATCTTGTTCCTGATTGAGGGGAGGGAGCTTAGAGAGGCGTACTTTGTGCTACAACTTTGGGGATAATTTTTTTTACCTCCAGGCAGTTCACTTGAAGAAAAAAAAAACCCTCAGTTCTGCTGCTGCCTCTTCCGTCACATGCACACACATTCTGCAGCGTTCCCTTGCTGTGGGTGGCAAGGGAATCTGCCTGGGGGCTTTCCTCGCTGGCTGGCTGTCTCTTGCTGTGTGCTTGCAGCTCATCACCCTGCTTCTCGACGGAGGGAGGGAGGGAGGGGAGAGCGCCCAGCTCCCCCATGTGATCCAACGGAAAGGCTTCTTCAAAGGAGAGACGTTTGGGGAAAATTCTTACTGCCGTCACCTGCACACTTGTACAGTGTAAGAGGGGGGCAGGAGCAGGGGCAGGACAAGGCAGGCGCCTTGCACATTTGAGCCTCCATATCTCTCTTTGGCTGATGGCCAGCTGGCTGCTTTCCATTAGGTAGCACTACAAATGTTGGTGAATTCACTTTTTGGGATTCACCAACTAGCGCTTTAAAATGGAGGAAGTAGCTGGCCAGATGCTTCCCAGATGCTGGATGTTGGTGACGTCATGTGGAGGAGCCAAAATATAATGACTTCTTAAGCATTACACTATATTTAGAGAGTGTAATGGGGGGGGGGAGAGAGAGAGAGAGAACACAAGACAAAGGTATTCCTTTCTTCTGAAATAATACCTGAGTGTCCCATTTTGGATGGCTCAGAGAAGCCATTGGCCAGAAGGCCCAAATTTAAAGGAAAAGAATCCCATAACGTTCAATGAGCAAGAAAAAAAGAACACCATCCTCCTGTAACAGCGGGGAGGGGCAGCCTCTGTGAACCTTCTGGAGGTGTCTTTTGTGTTCTCTCTCTCTTTGTCTCTGTGTAGGTATGTGAGTATGTGTAGAGGGGAGTGCTATGCAGCCTCCCCCCCATCCCCATCCCAAGCAGCTCTTTCCTCCAGGGGAATTGATCTCGGCAGTCTGGAGAGGAGCTTTCATTCTGGCCGGGTCCCATTCTCCAGGTCCCTCCAGGTCACAGCTGGATTATAGTGACCCCAGAGGAAATTTCCCCTCTTCTCCTTTCTCTCTCTCCACCCTCCTGCAAATGGACTGCATGCTGATCCAGTGCTACTGTGCTGTCACTTGCCTTTGAGTGTTTAAATTAGCATTTTATCGCTAGTTTCATACCTCTAAATAAAAATAATAAAACTGCTGAAAACGAGGCTAACAGTTGGCCTTGTACAGAAAGGCAAAAAATGAGCACACAGAAACAATCCTTGGTTTTGGTGTTGAATTGAACAGAAATCTATCTAGGGGGTTGCCAATATAAAGCTCATTGCAGTAGCCAGGAGTTTCAGGTTTTGTGACTTTGATTCATACAGTATGTGGAGGGGGATAGAGCAGTCAAGATGTGCCATCGCCCTGAAATTGTAAAGTCACTAAAATGAGATGGCTCTAAAATGAAATGGCAGATTGGATGTTCAGTTTCTCCATCAAGAGGATTTAAGAAGGCCAATTTTTCTTTTAATTAACAGAAGCTTTAAATTAAGCAAATCAGGATGAGGCAATTCTTAAAATATATGTGGAATTAGATAACCTGATAATGTAAATTTGGCTTTAGGCTTTTCTTTTTTGTTTGACCAGCTTCAAGCATAGCACCACCAGTCTCTGAGCACTTGCTGAAAATTTCCTTCTGCTGCTAGGTCTTACCTGATAAAACACCAATGCGTTAAAAAAAACAAAACCCTACACTGACTAGTTTACAGTGTGTTTCTAAGTTCTAACTGGTAGATTCTAGAGCAGGCTCTCCCCTGTATTAGCCATATCTCTATATTTTTTAAAAAATTGCTTTGTAAGCAGAAGATCTTATGCTCAGTCCCAGCAGGAGGCTGATATCACCTTATAGCACTTTTTACAAGAAATAAATTAATATAGTTGGTATCTGTGGGATGGGAAGCTGTTTGTTCCCTTTTCACTCTGGTATCCAGATGGAGGTTGAAAGGCCCCTCGATGACATCCTATACTTGATGTTATTGAAAGCCAGCATATATAGGGAGACTGATATCACCTTATAGGAGGCTGATATCACCTTATAGCACTTTTTACAAGAAATAAATTAATATAGTTGGTATCTGTGGGATGGGAAGCTGTTCGTTCCCTTTTCACTCTGGTATCCAGATGGAGGTTGAAAGGCCCCTGGATGACATCCTATACTTGATGTTATTGAAAGCCAGCATATATAGGGAGACCCGGGTTCAAATCTTTTTCTACAACATTGGGTGCCTAAATGGCTCCATATCTTTGGCCCATCAATAACCTTAGAACTTGCTGCTGCTAGCCAGGAAATACATTACATTACCAAACTCAGTATGTTGTATGTGCAGAGTGCCAACAAATTGCAGCCAATTTATAGTGACCCCATAGGGTTTTTAAGGTATTGCCTTCATCTCCATAGCAACCCTGGAATTCTTTGGTGGTCATCTCAATACTAATGAGGGACGATTCAATTTAGCTTCTGAAATCTAAGAAGAATACCATAACCTGGGCTTTACAGGTAAGTTTTCTCCTATAGGCAAATGCAGAAAGAAGATACTTTCCCTTTGCATAAGAAAAGCATGAACCAATAAGATCCATACCTTCAGGGAACAAGTTAACATGTCTCAGCTTCATCATTTTCCTTCAAAAACTAATCTTGATTCCATTTATATTTTAAATGCTGTGCATTTGACATATATCAGCCACTAAGCTGGTCTGAAAGGATAGAATGCACTTCAAAGGGAAACATGAAAACAACTTTTCTAAAGGAAAGATATCAAAGCCTGCATTGGAGATACAAAGATTTCATTTTGTCTGATGCACAGGGTGAAAACCTCTGCTCTATTTTTTTAAGTTTTTTCTGTTGAAATCTTTTCTGCATTAGGAATATATTTGCAAGAATAGTTTTATCTAAAGACTAAAACTTTGAGTCCAAAAGTTGTATCCAAATCCAAAGAATCCCTCATGAAAGGAAGAAGTCTTGAGAGCAATGGCCCCTTTGGATCCAGCATGTCAGCCACAGGAACAGAGCTAGTGAACCGGGGGGAGGAAGGATATTTAATGCTGCAGCTTCAGTATACAATTTACTGCTGAAATGATGGTGAACAGCCAAGTCTGGATGCATCGTGATCTACTTGACAATGGATCTGGTCAGCTCCACAATCCGAGTAATTGCAAATCCTCTCCTGCTGTCCAGTGCTTAGCACTTTAGGGAGAGGAGGCTGGGCTCTGCTCCAGATTGTTGCTTCTGTGTTTCTTTGCTGGTGAAATGAATTGCAAGTGGATATGGGGATTGTAGAGTATTTAGGGCTCTGTGCCCTCCTACGGGAGCTGTATCAGCAGGGAGAGTGTGGCCTTGCATGTGTACATTTCTCTGACTACAAAGAGGCTAGACACAGTTTGAACTTTTGTTAGACATGCACCATGCCTTGCATAGTTATCTCTAAACAAAGAGAGGGAGACACATTTAACATGTTAACAACTCAATAGAAAAAGAAGGTAATTATTAGGCATTAAAGAGCCATAACATCTTTTCAGAACAAGTCAGCTAGTCTCCGTCCAGGCAAATTTAGCATTCTGCTAGCTTGTTGCTGTTGCTTTTAAGCTACAATGACTTTTGTTTAGATCTTGAAGGTCACAGCTTCAAAGCATTGAGCTACAATCACAGTAAGACACAGGCTTAAGCAACACAAATATTGAAAGGGCAAATATGGGGGTGCGGGGAGTTGGGGCTCTCCTGTGTCTTATTATATCCTTTGTAGCACTGCAGTCGAACTCTTTGAACAGGAGACACTAGAGAAATCCAGCATGCTTCTATAACACTTAATGAGCCGTGACACACTTAAGGTATCAATACTTATCATCTCCAGGCAACACTTGGGCTGGAATCCAAAGGGCTTCTTGCATATCTGAAGGCAAAGCTTTATGGGTCTGAAGGCTCCATCTGCACCCAAATGCCACTATCCATCTCATTGCAGAAGGTACCTTACTCTTCAGGAGCCATTGGTCAGGGAAGGAGGCTATTTTGGATTCAAATCTTTGGTTAACATAAGAACAGCTCTTCTGGATCAGACCAGTGGTACATCTAAGCCAGCATCCTGTCTTACAGATTGGCCCACCAGTTCTTCTAGAGGTCCAGCAATAAAGTGTAGAGCAGTGATTCTCAACCTTGGGGCCATTACCTAAATTGGGGTCACCTGGCCCCTTCCTCAGAGACACCAGGTTGGTGGCTGGTGTGGCAGTGGCAGGTGACTGCAGCGAGTGGAGTTGGGTGGTGGCGGCAGGCGGGCGGGCAGAGGCGAGCAGACAGCAGGCAGTGCAGCTGCAGCAGCTGCTTGCCGAGAGAGGGTCTCTGTGCAGCAGGGATCAGGGCATAAGTAGGCGGCAGCGGTGGAGCGATTCACAGAGGGATCTGTGGCAGCGCTGGGGGGCTGGGGCGGCACGGGGTTGCTGAGGCTGCTCTCAAAGCGCACCAGCAGGTTCTGTTTCTTGATGGTGAGCATACCCAAGAAAGAAGAGCTGCAGGGATTTCTGCTGGTGCCCACCCGCCTTCTGAGGGCCTGACAAGGGTGCTTTGCTTCCCCCCCCCCAGCCTCCACATCACCTTGAAAATTGTTGTGTGCACGTGTGCGCATGCCACCCCTTCTGTTGGCGGTTGAGATCCGCTGGTGTAGAGGCCAAGGCCTTCCTCTGATGTTACCAACTGGAACTGAGATTCAGAGGTTGACAGCCTGTGAATGTGAAAGTTTCCTTTAGTTACCATGACTAATAGCGACTAGTAGACCTCTCCTCCATGAATCTATCTAATCTCTTTTTAAAGCTGCCCATTCCCGTGGCCATCACTACATCCTCTGGCAGTGAATTCCATATTTTAATCATGTACTATATAAAGAAGCATTTTCTTTTGGCTGTCCTGAATTTACTCTCCATCACTTTTATCAGATGCCCTTGAGTTCTAGTATTTTGTGGGAGGGGAAAAAGTTATCTGTCAATTGTAAGCTGCTTTGAGACTCCTTCAGGTAGTGAAAAGCGGGGTATAAAAACCAACTCTTCTTCCTTTTGGCACCATTTTTTTGTCTATGCATTGCGACCCCTAATCTGTGCCTGTCTAGCTGGCCTGAACATGGATTCCACAGCATGTCTGAGAATTCTGCCTTTGAGATTCTGGCCTTTAACTTTCTGTCTAGTAACCTACATTTTTCCTTCAGTCCATATGATTACTGGTTCTAATATGCACCATGGCTGCTAACTCCTCTCCAGTGCTATCTAGCTATCTAGCTACTGATTGCTGTCTTTATTAAGTAATAACAATAGTATGGCTAGCCAGAGATCAATCCACAGATAATAGAAGTTGTCAGAAATTGGCAGATGGCACTTCTCTGTTGTCACTCGGGGATTATGAGAAATAGTCTCTCTCCCAAGTAAGAAATATTTGGTTGAGAAGACATGACATAACTAGTAGAATCCCAGATATAGATCAGAATTTGACTTTGTTGGGAATGATATCAGCTCTTGAATTTATTTCATCTTCAAATTCTCCCCCTCTCGTAAGTGTACTCTCACACAAAATTCACACATACCACGTACAGACCCACACACTCTTCAGAATCTTATCTATAGCTTAACATTTCGATAACACTTTCGTCGCTGAACCCACTAACAACACATGATCCAATCTGTATATAGTAATTGTGCAGTAACATCTTTAAACATTTTGAACAGGTGGAATATTCATAAATAGTATGATTATACAAACACAAGAAGTGTCAAATGAAGCCCCTCTTTATTTCTGCTCAGTCAATGCCTGTCTTAGTCACAATATTTAACTCCATAGCAAAGATTTAAATTTTCTGATGTTCCTTGAAGATTCATATAAAAGATACAAGGAATAAGTCATCCTTTATTTTGCAAAGGTGCATGAACAACTTCAGTCATCTTGCAGAACTTTACATCTTCTGCCAGAATCTCATAGGTACCTCTCCGATGGTTGTTCACACATTTCAGTGAATTCAGTTGATACAGCTTGATCTCTGAAGACCACATCAGGTAGGGGATTTCTCCTCTTTATGTATTCTTCAATATGCAAGATTTCTATGGAAACTGATAGGATTTGGCACAGAGGCTTACATGGGTTGAAATAAATCCTCTCAAATTCTGCGGCTAGTATTCCGTATTCTATGTGTATATAGGGCTCTCCAAACTCTTCAACACATTTACCTCACAGCTTTAAAGAAGGTCATTTAGAGGACTCAAAATCTTTCAATAGGATGAACAGTTTATAGAGTCACATATTCAAGGGCAGCTTTGCAGTTATAATATCATGTGTGACCATTATGCATATCTGAGCACGCTCAGGCATGACGTGTGGTTCCATTTTCATTGTTTCTGTAACTACAGCCAGTGATGTCGATCTGAGGCAGGTACCAGATGACCTACTGGGACTGATAGACAATTAATGTTTTTTATTCCACCCCATCCATATCACTGATCTGCCTTCACAAAATTGAGTATTTTTCAGACAAAGAAGCTTGTTTATTTAAGCAGTGACTACCAAGAGACCACTCTCCATAGTTTTAAAGGCCTGTCTGTATATCAGAACAGCTACTTGATTGTGACAAACTATCTATTGTCTGTATTTATACAAAGTTACCTCGTTCTTGTTGCCTATTCACCTTCTAAGTCATAAACCTGATACCTAACTGACCATTTCCCCTCAAAAGTGAAATAAAGCAATTTGTTCATGTTAAATTACCATCAACCTCTACTGTGCGATTATCAGACAAAGACAAAAGAAGGATTTTTTCAATCTTTCAGTTCCCTAGGCTGGATTTCTATATATATATTTCAACAACTGGATGGGACAGACAGAGGAACAAAGAAGAAAGAAAAGAACTGTTTCTTTTATATTCTGCTTTTCACTACCAGGGATCTCAAAGTGGCTTACAATCACGTTCCGTTTCCTCTCCCCACAACATACACCCTGTGAGGTAGGTGAGGCTGAGAGCCCTGATATTACTGCTCAGTCAGAACAGTTCTATCAGGGCTGTGATGTGCTCAAGGTCACCCAGCTGGCTACATGAGGAGGAGTGAGGAATCAAACATGGCTCAACAGATTAGAAGCTGCTGCTCTTAACCACTGCACCAAGCTGGGGGTGTTCAGTCACAAAAAAAATAAATAAAGGGAAGTGGAGCATCACCTTAGAGTGCTTGGGGAGCCTATAAAATACTATGTTAGGAAAGAAATCCATACAAATTATCATTATCTGTCATAAACCTTATGATATAAAGTAACAGGATGGGAGATATTGAAGATGTTTGATTTGCATCCTCACTAAAATTGTGTCATATTTTCCACATCAAGAAATGCTTCTACATAAAATAGCACGACTTTTAATCATGTAGCATATGATGTAAATCAGAGAGTTATTTGCATATCCTGTAGTCTCAATAACAAGTAGTTGCTCAATATTCTTCACATTTCTCGAAGGCATGCAAAAATGTTGTACCTGCTGCATATCATACCTGTTGCAATTACTGGACATTGTCACTTATAAGGAGTACAAACTTGTCACAGACTCATGATTTAACATGATTAAAAGTCTGTTATAAAGACTGTTAAAAAAAAACAGGCAAAAATGCAATCTTCCTATGGCAAACCACGAAATAGTGAAACCAAAGCATGCAACAATACATACATAAAATATTTTTCTGTGAGTTTTTACAAATGAACGTTTAATTATCTTTGCAATCATCATACTTGGGCATCAAAGTAATTTAGTATCAAATGTTTTTTATCTCTCTTTGCATTATCTCTTTCAAGGTTATTCTGCGATCCCAACCTTATTTCTGGACCACAAAATATTATTTATTTTACTCAATATTCAAAAAGTCTAGACTGTTAAATGATTTTATGATACCCTTTTCTAACCAAGATGGTGACGGAAACACTAATAAGGTGAAGATGTAATATACTATCAATTTCATTCTGATGGAAGAAATAAAGCCGTCTGATTATTGCTTGCAATTCATTTTGATTTCAGCCATCAGTATCAACAGGCATTTTCTACTTCTGCATAATAATAAGGTTTTAAAGTACTTTGGAAAGGCATGCAAGCTGAAAATCAGTGCATTCAAATCCACATTATGGATTTAGATACTGTGTTAATTACCTGGCATATATATAGTGGAACTATTCATGGTGCTGACAGGTAATCTGCAAGAAAACATGTTACAAAAAACTGAAAATCTGTATATATAGCAAAGAAGATACATATCTTCCAATCTAGCATTGATTTAATGTGCTACAAATGAACTAAATTCTTAGTACACCATACCACTAACTTCCTCAGTTTGTGTTCAGACACAGTTAGAGGTTACATAATTAGCAGCAATAGATTATTAGTGTGGGAATCAGAAGGCATGTTACACTGATCAAGCTACTGAAGGCTTTCTTCTAGTTTTAGGCAAAATAAATTGCATGGCACTAATTCAAGAGCAGCACATTCAACTACTGAGCAAGTAGGAGCTTAGAGGTCTCAGTCTTGAGGCTCAACTTGTGTCATATCTAATTCCATGATCAACATATATATATTTTTAACTTAAGGCAATTTGATGTTGAGGGCAAAGGGACTAGTTGGACTAACCTTCCAACACTGGACTGTAGGAAAACCTCATGGTCATAGTTGCCCTTTCTTCAAAAAGTCCTCTTGGGTTGGCAGCAAGAATTGACTGGTGATGCTTTCAGGGTGCTAAGGTTGCCTCAGGGTGCAACAGTTGCAACACTTTATGCAAAAAAATGTTATTGATTGGTTCACCTGCACTCAAACATAAATTATGCAGTCACAAAGACTACCATGAATGACATTTGTAAATTCACATTTTAAAGGGAGTCATGACTGAAGAACTCAAATTTGAATTCTTCAGATCTGCTGGCATTTATCAGGCCAGCTCTTAGACATCAAGTCTCACACTTCTTGGCATAATTTGAAGTTACTTATCTGCATCTTCTTCTCTCCTCTCACAGACAGCTTTACTCAGTCCTTTCTAGAAATATATGATGACCACTGACAGATGACTACTTCTGTAGAACTTTGGTTCTACCACATTGTGTCTTTTGCAGCTTCAGTGTGTCCTGCCTGAAAACCAGATTCTCCGGGGGTTTATGCATGCATATTGAAGCTGCAGAATATGTGCATTGCCCTCTTCAGACAAAATAGAGGCCATGTGTACTGAGATGATTACAAGCAGAATGCTCTTTTCATTTGTGCAACAGGAGCACCAGAGAAGTAACAAGAAGCAAGTTATAAATTTACAATATATTAGTGACAGTGAACTGGAAAAAGTTGGCAACAAATCTCTCAGATCAGTCATAATCCACTAATTAGTACCATTCTGAGATCAGAAGAAGAAGCCTTCAAGGCAATAATGCCTTTGTGCAATTCTGAACACTTTCCCCCCTCCTTATAGCTGGGGAGTTTGAACGGAAATGGTGCATCGAAGCTGCAGGCTTCAAAGACTAACTATGCATTAATTACAGTGAATGAAAACATCTTAAGAAATTATACCAATTTATTGACCACATTATGTAGGAAAAAGAGAGATGCAGATAAGACTTTTAATTTTGGGTCAGTGTTGGAGGGGAGATGATTCCCATAGCATCAAAATCCTGCATAGCAGTTTTGATGCGCTCAAGTTCTTTCTTTCTTTCTTTCTTTCTTTCTTTCTTTCTTTCTTTCTTTCTTTCTTTCTTTCTTTCTTTCTTTCTTTCTTTCTTTCTTTCTTTCTTTCTTTCTTTCTAAAGAAGAATATCTTAATAAGCACTGAAACAGAAACTTATATTCTACATGGGAAATCACCACCAAGGGCATCTTTGTAAAATGGGGATAACTGATTGTACAACATCAAGACTTACAACTGAATAATCTATTAGCATGACCAAAAGTAATAAAACAAAATGACTCTCATCATTTTAAATATATAAAGAGTACGTTGCAGGATTAGACTAGAGGTCTAGTCACCCTGTTTAATTTTGGGGTGGCAAATAAGCAGGGTATAGGGCTAAAGTCTTCCTATGAAGTTGTCTTCTGACAGTAGTATTCTGAGGTTTACTGCCTCTCAAGTTGCGAGTCTCAACATGGAGGTGAACATATGAAGCTTTCTCACACTAAATCAGTGAATCTGGATTTTCTGGACCAGAAGTGCTCAGTACTCTTCCCTTAAGGTAAAGGTAAAGGTATCCCCTGTGCAAGCACCGAGTCATGTCTGACCCTTGGGGTGACGCCCTCTAGCGTTTTCATGGCAGAATCAATACGGGGTGGTTTGCCAGTGCCTTCCCCAGTCATTACCGTTTACCCCCCAGCAAGCAAGCTGGGTACTCATTTTACCGACCTCGGAAGGATGGAAGGCTGAGTCAACCTTGAGCCGGCTGCTGGGATTGAACTCCCAGCCTCATGGGCAAAGCTTTCAGGCGGCTGCCTTACCACTCTGAGCCACAAGAGGCTCTTGTCCACAAGAGGCTCTTGTCCTCTTCCCTTACAAGGATCCAATTGGAAGCAAGGATGCCACTGCCTGAAAACCAGGGGAATCAAAGAAGTACAGAAGCATGTTCTGCATTCCCTCTCTGTAACTTGTCTGGATGAGAATGCTAGACCACTCCATTGGCAGAAACCAATCAGTAAGAATCATAGAATCATAGAGTTGGAAGGGGCCATACAGGCCATCTAGTCCAACCCCCTGCTCAACGCAGGATCAGCCCTAAGCATCCTAAAGCATCCAAGAAAAGTGTGTATCCAACCTTTGCTTGAAGACTGCCAGTGAAGCATGTCGTTTCCCTCAAAAACAAGCAGAATCAAGGAAAAACATGGCAGACACATGTGCATGCTGCTTCGGACTTGGTAAGCACCCAAATTCTAAAATAACATGGACATTTTTTGAGGGAGAATTTTGTTTCACTAAGAATTCTGAATTCCTAATATTGTTAGAAGAAAGTGTCGTAATGACCCAAATCACCTTAGGAATTTCCATTTTATACACTTCTAGAAATTATAGCCTCCAAAAGATTCCATTTACTCATAGAATCATAGAGTTGGAAGAGGTCATACAAGCCATCTAGTCCAGCCCCCTGCTCAATGCAATATCTGGCTAAAGCATCCAGGAATCTGTTCAGCTATTGCTTGAAGACTGTCAGTGAGGAGGAGCTCATCGTCTCCTTAGACAGTGGATTCAAATGCTGAACTACTCTGACTGAAATTTTTTTCATACCTAGCCAATATCGTTCTCCATGTAGTTTAAACCCATTACTGTGAAGCTTATCCTCAGCTGCCAACAGGAACCTTTCCCTGCCCTCCTGTAAGTGACAATCTATCAGATACTTAAAGACAGCAATCATGTCCCCTATCAACCTCCTCTTCTCCAGGCTGAACATCCCCAAGTCCCTCATCCTTTCCTTATAGGGCTTGGTCCCCAGGCTCTGGATCATTTCTGTCACTCTCCTCTGAATTCTCTCAATGTTGTCCACATCCTTTTTGAAGTGAGGCCTCCAGAACTGGCCAATGTGGTATACAGTGGGACTATGACATCTTGTGATTTTGATGTGATACCTCTGTGGATACACCCCAAGAATTCATTTGCCTTCTTTACTGCTGCATCACATTGTCTGCTCATATTTAGCGTACAGTCCACAAGTACTCCAAGACCATGTTCACATACACTAGTATCCAGAAGTGTATTTCCCATCTACTATGCATGCTTCTCATTTTTTTGACCCAGATGTAAAACTCTATATTTCTCCTTACTGAATTGCATCTTGTTCTGATTTGTCTACTTTTCCAGAGTGTTCCAATCTCATTGGACTCCATCTGTATCTTCTGAGGTGTTTGCTACTCCTCCCCATATGGTGTCATCCACAATATTAATGAGGAGTCCCTCTACCCCTTCATCCAGATCACTGATAAAAATCTTGAAAATTACTGGGCCTAGTACTGAGACCTGTGGCATTCTGCTGCTCACCTCTGTCCACTCTGATGAAATACCATTGACAACTACTTGGTTGATGTCATTTACTTGGATTTGATGTCATTTACTTGGATTTTAGTAAAGCTTTTGACAAGGTTCCCCATGATGTTCTGATGGATAAGTTGAAGGACTGCAATCTGGATTTTCAGATCGTTAGGTGGATAGGAAATTGGTTAGAGAACCGCACTCAAAGAGTTGTTGTCAATGGTGTTTCATCAGACTGGAGAGAGGTGAGTAGCGGGGTACCTCAGGGTTCGGTGCTCGGCCCGGTACTTTTTAACATATTTATTAATGATCTAGATGAGGGGGTGGAGGGACTACTCATCAAGTTTGCAGATGACACCAAATTGGGAGGACTGGCAAATACTCCGGAAGATAGAGACAGAGTTCAACGAGATCTGAACACAATGGAAAAATGGGCAAATGAGAACAAGATGCAATTTAATAAAGATAAGTGTAAAGTTCTGCATCTGGGTCAGAAAAATGAAAAGCATGCCTACTGGATGGAGGATACGCTTCTAGGTAGCACTGTGTGTGAACGAGACCTTGGGATACTTGTGGATTGTAAACTAAACATGAGCAGGCAGTGTGATGCAGCGGTAAAAAAGGCAAATGCCATTTTGGGCTGTATCAACAGAGGCATCACATCAAAATCACAAGATGTCATAGTCCCATTGTATACGGCACTGGTCAGACCACACCTGGAGTACTGTGTGCAGTTCTGGAGGCCTCACTTCAAGAAGGACATCGATAAAATTGAAAGGGTACAGAGGAGAGTGACGAAGATGATCTGGGGCCAAGGGACCAAGCCCTATGAAGATAGGTTGAGGGACTTGGGAATGTTCAGCCTGGAGAAAAGGAGGTTGAGAGGGGACATGATAGCCCTCTTTAAGTATTTGAAAGGTTGTCACTTGGAGGAGGGCAGGATGCTGTTTCTGCTGGCTGCAGAGGAAAGGACACGCAGTAATGGGTTTAAACTTCAAGTACAACGATATAGGCTAGATATCAGGAAAAAGTTTTTCACAGTCAGAGTAGTTCAGCAGTGGAATAGGCTGCCTAAGGAGGTGGTGAGCGCCCCCTCACTGGAAGTCTTCAAGCAAAGGTTGGATACACACTTTTCTTGGATGCTTTAGGATGCTTAGGGCTAATCCTGCGTTGAGCAGGGGGTTGGACTAGATGGCCTGTATGGCCCCTTCCAACTCTATGATTCTATGATTCTATGATTCTATAACTACTTTTTGGATGCGGTTTTCCAGCCAGTTCCCTATCCATCAATCCATCTGAAAATCCAGTCCACAGTCCTCCAGTTTACCTATCAGAACATCATGGGGAACCTTGTCAAAAACCTTACTGAAATTTAAGTAAACAACATCCATGAGTTTCCACAATCTAATAAGTCTGTTACTTGATCAAAGAAGGAAACCACATTGGTCTGGCAGGACCAACCTTTCAACTATTCCTTTCAACTTTTGACCTGTTCCTTTCACCTTTCTTAGTCAGCAGAGCTTTTAGAAAAAGAACTGCCACTAGGCAATACAGTCTGCTGAATTAAACAGCACAATAACAATAAAAGGTTACTTTGTCTTAAATAAGATACCTGATTTTAGATGGCATAATCACATAATTTCAAAGTTCAAAACCAGAGGCCTAAACATTCTTCTACGATTCAGCATACTCCATGTCTCTGTCCTATAAATCACCAAAACAGCTGCCTTGTTCCTTGATCTCTAGCACTTTGGCCCTCTAGCATCCAATCAGGACCCACATTCACAGGAACTCTCTCAAACAGGAGTAGTCAACCTGTGGTCCTCCAGATGTCCATGGACTACAATTCCCATGAGCCCCTGCCAGCGTTTGCCCTGCTCTAGAAATTGCATCATCACTCCTGCTCCTCTCCCCACCTTATGGACATCAGGTCTTCAGAAAAACCTGTCACATTCTTGGCTCCAGCCTTGAAAGAGATATGAGCCTGTGGACACAATGGATTAATTGTGGACACCTGCAAAATTGGAATAGGTCCACCATTTAGGAGGAAACAAGGTGCCTTGCCTCACAGCATGCATTTGTTCTTTGAAAAATGCTATGAAGGCACTTTTATTTGCCAGCTCTCCTCAGAATTAAATAGAGATGCTGTACTGAAGAAAAGAGGAGCAGGCAGTACAGCAATGGAGTGACAGCTAATAGCTAAGCCATAGTGATGATACACAGAAAGGCTAGTAGTACAACGTAATACTAAGACAATCTATAGCACAAGAAGTTAATTGCTTGACACTTTATACCCTGCAAAACAATTGCTAAATCAAGGCAGTTGGCAGGATGAATTTAGAAAAAGAAGAGTAAAACTGTTGAGATCCAGCCCAATCATTTACTTGGCATGTCTTTTCTCCTCACAAAAGCAAAGATGACAGGACAAATCCAGGGCACCAAGTTAAGTGGATTCTATTGTGATTGTCTAAAATTAATAACAAACAGAATGGCAATTGACTCCTGGATCTCAAGCGTTAGTTTACACATGAAAGTGAATTCCACAGACAGGTTGACCACAGAAGAAAGAGGAGATGAGATAATTTATTCAGCCCAGTCCTGAGGCTGGATAATGGGGTAACCATTTTGGTCCTTTAATGACATGATGCATTTTAGTTGACACATCCCTGTCTCTCTCAATCAAAGGCTCACCCTGCTTCTTCTGTGAACTAATTGCAGACCACTGTTCTTTCTTGCAGGTTACATAAGTTGCCCATTTCAATTCTTACTCTTCAAGAATGTCCTCGACAGGAGTTGCATAAGATTTAAAACAGCCTTCTATTGTCTGAACGTTATATGGATGCTTTCACAGGAATCAGCACAAGATCAAGCCCCTTTATTTTCTATTCATGTAATGAGAATGTTGTGAGAAACCATTTCTTTGGCACAGGGCATAAACACATTCCGTCCAGATTGGCTCCCTGCACTAAAACACAACTGCAGCTTTTACACACTCTTGTGAGCCAGTGCTTAAGACGAGGCAGAGAAACCAGAGGGGCAGGATGAAAGCAAAAAGCAAACAGCAGAGCTGAGATTTTATAAGCTGAGATTTGAACCCAGAGCTTTTTCATGCAAAGATGAAAACACAGTTGTTGTTTTTTTAATCATAACTTGTGGTTGCTAGATCCTCTTACTCAGGGCCACTAAAGGCACATGGAGGGCCACAAAGGCACTTCTTCACACTGCCTTGGTCAGAAAAGGTACATGTTTTCTCATATGTTGCTGATGTCCACATAGAATTCATCCAAGTGTGCCTCTCCTCTGCGGGACCTACACAGGTATCCTCCATCCAAATTGGGCCATTGAAGTATTCCTTCTGAGGCCTGCCACTCCTGATTCCTCCAGATCTAGTGGGAATGGGGAGCAATGGAAATAGACTCCAGTCCAAGGTATTTTAAACCTTTAGACCCACAAGTTACTTTAAAACTTTTAAAACAATATGGATGAACCTTAATGCATGGCTGTAATGCTGCTTTCTGACCATTTCCAGTTTCATTCAAGGCGAGGGCTTTTGTTAGCTAGAATGCAATACCTGAGGGCACATTAACTGTCATGCACTAATTTGGCCAGGAGCTCAGCAAATGAGACTCCAGTCTGCTCATCATCAGGTCTGCAATAGCTGGGACTATCTCAGTATCAGCTTCGCACTTGGAGCCTACGCAATTTGTCATCTTTCACAGTGTGTCATGAAATTATCTTTTATGTTAGACATTTTAGGCAGGCACAAAGGACGGTTTCAAATAATGACGTCATTCTCCTTCAACATCCTCTACCAACATTGAACTATGCAAAACAGTAAAATGGAAAAGAATCTCAAATGATGGATTTGGGTTTTGTGAAGCAAGATGACCCTGGACTAGATACCAGCATGCCCAGATGACTGTGGGGAAAATCTCTTCAGGCCCTACCCAGAATAACTAGGGGACTCTATCTTGACATCAGTAGGATAAGAGTAGGAAAGGGAGGGCAAGTAGCTACAGCATGGAGTTTACCTATCCTGCTGCTTTCTACTATGTCACAGTTAACATTGTTCAAATTTAGGACAAAATACATTCTCCCTCTTCCCCCTGGTTCAAAAGTTCTGTTCCAGATTTTCAGACTATAAGTTTTAATAATGGCTGCTCAAATGAGTAGTGTGTGCAACAGTACTAGGAACTGAAGAGGAATACTAGCTGAGGAATCTGGAAAATCATTCCCTCCTCCTCATTCATGCAGAGTTATGGCTGCTGGGCCTAAGGGCCCACAGTGACCACCTCTGGTTCTTCTGTAGGTGAGAATTGTTAAAGAATGGTCTCCCAGCTGAGAGGAAAGGGTCTGCTTCTCTCTGACAGGCAGCTGTGAGGAGGTGGAAGCCCCTAGCAACATTTCTCTACCCATCTCTTTGGGGATATGAGGTATGGTAGCGAAGCTGAATCAGCTATACCAGATTAGGCCATTTTTCTTGGCCAGAGAAAATTTGCCTGATGCCTGATTAAAGAAAAGTGCAAAAGCAGTTCTTGCCCCCATTCTGCACATGTTGGATAATGTGCGCATTAGAAGCAGATTTTCTTGGGCCCATTTCACACACAATGTTTAATGCACTTCCAATGTACTTTAGAAGTAGATGCAGGAAAAGTGCATTGTCCTACATGTGCAGAATGAGCCCTGTTTTACACGGGAAAATCCATTATTCAATGTGTCTGGAAAGGTGAGGAGGTATAGAGGCTTCCATGAACTTGCCTGAATTTGGCACATTTCGACAGAGACAAATTTCAGAGAGATTCTTGTGAACTTGAATCCTTGTGCATTTGCAATTTGCTTTACATCTTCCAGGTTCATTTTTTTTTACCTCAGTAATCTTGGGAGGTATGTGACTCAGTCCATTTTTACAGACAGGAATCTAAGGCTCCAAATTCAACTCTCAAATCAACTGAACCAAAGAAGTTGTCTTGAACACACAGTATCTTAAATTTCCCCAAGACAAGCAAAAGAGGTATGTCTCTAAAATGAACTGGAGCAGATGGGGCTGGCAAGACTGATAATCCCCCTTGGTGGAAATTAAACAACAGAGGCCAACAGCTGTCTAATAAGGATGCAGGGCAATAAACAGGATTAACTTGTGTCTTTTATTGCCTTAACATCTTTCCTTACTTCCTAGAAGAGTGGCATATATTTAAATTAAACTTGGTGGGAAATAGTTATTAACTTCTCTGGCTTTATGTACAGAAAGAGTCTTTCGTAAGGTACACTAATAAATTCAGTCTGATTTCTTGTACATTCTTCAACAAATCTTTGGTGTTCTTCTACAGTTTTTCTACAGCTTCCCTCTTCCTAAGCCATCATGCCTAAGAAGCAGGAACCTCTGACCCCAGTTCTTCAGAACAAATGCTAAAAGAGATCTTTTATTTTTTTTAAGTCTCAAAAGAAAGGGGGGGATGTGTTTTCTTGTTGCTGTGGTCTTCTAACTTTGATTCCAGCCAGTAATATCTGCATTAAAATTTTAAGGCTAGCTCAAAGTACTTAACAAATTCATTGTACAGTTATACCCTTGGCCCCATAACAATTACTTCATGGATTATATATTTCCCCTTAACAGAGAGACATGTATGTGAAGTGCAGGTTGGGTGATTATTTCATCTGCAGATTCAAGATGCCCACAACAAGGGGAGAGATATGTGTGCGTGTGTGTGTGGGGGGGGGCGGGGAGAGGTGAATACTAGGACTTTGAGTGTGGGCTACCATCCCTAGCTGTGACATCAAGAGAGTGTTCAACATGCAACAGCTAGAAGGAACTGCTTTTGTTCGGCTCGTTGGCTAAAGTTACACAGTAGTCACATATCAAGGCAAGACCATAAGAGTCCTATTTTAGTTATCTGTCACTTTTTTTCACCTAGGTCCCTGAGTGACTGAAATTGTATGAGGAAGATTCCTGTGTCTTCACAATCATTTGAAAAATGCTGGTGGTTATCTCCTTGAGGGTAAAATAAAGTTTGACGTAGTCCCAGATGGGGAAGGGGGACAGTTTGAGCCAATTACCCACAAGCTGAGGAATATCAACTCCATCAGACTCTGCTGAACCTTTGAGTTGGGCTATCAATGCTTATCATGGATTTATACTGTGCAAGTAATAAATAATTGAATGAATGAATGAATGAATGAATGAATGAATGAATGAATGAATGAATGAATGAATGAATGATGTTACTATCTCAGGGAAAGAAAGACTAATCAAGGCAGCTAAATTTCCTTTATGGAACTGAAGGGTACTTGAAGCCTAGAAAAATGGATAGGCATTGTCCAAGGACTGGGAAATTTCCAAGACCGTACATTGAATTCCTTAGGAATATCTCTGTCTCCTTTGATTCTGTACCTGTTATATTTATGGATGCAACCAAATCTTTCTAGGATGAGGAGATTCATGGCCCCTTTTACCTTGCTGAGTGTCACTCGATTCAGATTCACTGGTCTCCCATCAACTTCCTAGAACTTCCATGAGCAATGCAAAGATACAGATAGGTAAAGGTAAAGGTATCCCCTGTGCAAGCACCGAGTCATGTCTGACCCTTGGGGTGACGCCCTCTAGCGTTTTCATGGCAGACTCAATACGGGGTGGTTTGCCAGTGCCTTCCCCAGTCATGACCGTTTACCCCCCAGCAGCAAGCTGGGTACTCAAGCTGGGTACCCAACCTGCACTTCACATACATGTCTCTCTGTTAAGGGGAAATATATAATCCATGAAGTAATTGTTATGGGGCCAAGGGTATAAAGATACAGAACCACCACACAATTTCTTAGCTGACTAGAACACACTCATTTTTTGGGACTTGCAGCCACCTCCTCAGTAATCTCTGCACCCATGAAATCTCTGACAAAAGTTGCTGACATAGCTACTCTTTGCACTGAAGGTTTTACCAACCACTGAAATATGTCATGTAGAATTAGCTCAGATGTCTTCTGCCCAGTTCTTGATTGTATAGTGCCCACTCATATGCCTCTTGTTTTGTTGCCTAATCTGCTTGTGTTTAACTCTTTCCACAAATCATCGACATGGATTTGCCAAAATCAGAGTGACTAATCAGAATGTATTATTTTAGGGTTTTATAATCTGGATAACTTCTAGGCCAGTTTTTTTTGTGTCCTCCTTCTGCCTTATCTGCATATCTTTGATTTCATGGAACCCCTGTAAAATGTCAAACATTGCTGATCAGTTTGCAAACAGTATCGAACACCAACTTGTGCCTTAGAACAAGTTGGGGGGAAAGAGCTGTTGAAAATGAGTCACTCCCAAATAAGGGTTTCAAAACACTTGCTATGGAAACTCTTAATGTTATTTACACAAAGTCTAACCCTCTCCCAGTGCTTTCCATAATGTGATCTGGACGTGCAAGCCCTACATGAGTAAATACTCTGAATGGCTTTGCATAGAATTGCTTATAAGTGTGAAAACCAGATTAAACTTCAGTTCCAATCATTTCAGCTCTGCTTTGACATCCATATGACAAGGATGTGATCAGCAGTTCCCAAACGTTGTATTCAAGCACACTATGAGAAGACCGCTAGAAATCTGCAATAGACAAACACACCCATCCAAATAAAGACTCTTATTAGCCCCATCAACTCACTACTAAATACAGCTGCCTTTTACACATTGGCATGAGTCACTGGTCTGGTTTTGCTTCCCAGGATACAGCTGAAGGGTGCTAATTTGACCGTATCTGTACATGAGTACAGTTGAATAAACAAATCATTTCCAGTCAAGAGATACAGCAGAATTATTTGTTCTCAGGAGGAAGTGCCCACTGCATCTCTGCATGAACCATGCTCTAAACTTGACTCTTTTACATCAGGAGACACAACCAGATTAGTGAATAGAAACAGGGACCTCTTCTGAGGGCAGGCTTATATCTTCTTTTATGCACAACAAAGCAACATTGCCCCTCTTAACATGGGGAAGTGCCAGGAGATTTGGGAGGGAGAGGGACTACCGTGAAATCTACCTTCCCAAGCTCTTTGAGGGAACTGATCTATAAAGTCTGGAGATCAGTTGTAATTCTGGGAAAATTCAAGGCCACACCTGGAGGCTGGCAACCATACAGTGTCACACTTAAATCTGAGTCAAGACAAGGCCAAAGAGTTGAGGGCATGTATGAAAATTAGAGACCTCAGTATTCCCACAGAACAAAAACTGGAACCTTTATTGTTCTGTACATAGCATATCACAGGTAGTTTGAAACTGAGTAGGAATTATTTGCTCTGCTGCATGAATAATTCGAATTCACTTCACGAGGATAGGTTGAGAGTTGGGTATGTGTAGCTTGGAGAAGAGGAGGGCACAGGATGAGGTGATAGCTGTGTTTAATCACATAAAAGGTGGATATGTTGAAGAGAGGGCCAACTGGTTTACTGCAGCTTTACGGACAAGGACTAGGAGCAATGGGTTCAAATTACAGGAAAGGGGGTTCCACTGGATTAGCAAGGTGAGCATTTGTGTGACATAGCAAGCAGAAATTCACCAGCAGTGACAAGGGAAAAGTAGCCAGCATTTCAGATTTCCCTCTTCCTGGCTGATTGTTGGCAGTGGCCATTTCTGCACTATACAGCCTTCACATATTGGTGGCATATACAGCCCCCTCCACCTGATGTCACCAACATCCCAACGCTGTCCAGTACCCGGGCCTCTATAGCAATGGGGCAGTGTTGATTTCTATTAAAATGCAACTGTGTTGTGGCATTACCGCATAGCAATGCTGAAGTACCTTTTAAAAACAATTGGGGGAGGGGAGGGGAGAGAAAGTATCAGTCCATGAGAGAACTGCTGTGCTGTGATTGGTGGCTTACTGTGACTGACAAGCCAAGGAGCGGAGGGAGAAGTTCAGCTTGTTTTCCCTTGCAGCCTCATCAGGAGACAGAAGGGAAAGCGTGGGAGAGGTCTCCCCGTGAGGAGGGCTGCAAACGTGAGATTTATCATCCTGCGTTTGTAATCAGGAAGCGACTCGTGTTTTACCCCTCTGTGCAGAAATGGTCAATGAATTTGGTCTTTATGCAGTAATAAGAAATATACTCACCAAGCCATTTCCAGGGTCTTTTCCTTCCAGAAATCTCTCACACAATCTCTCAAGAGTCAGAGGTTTTATAAACAATAAAGGCTGTTTTCTTGATGAATAGGGGATAACATGGCATTTCAAATGAGGGACTAAAGACTGAGGTAAATAAATAATTAATTTAGCAATGAAGACTGCAAAGAAGTGCAGGTTCGTCAAGATTTATATGACTATGAACAAAGAGCAAGCATGCCATAGCAGACTGAGGGAAAGCGGTAAGAATAGTTCTACCACCATGGGATGTACTGTGAAGCAGGGGCAGTTAGTATTTAATAGTTGCTGTGTTCTACAATGTTAATGGACACCAAAATAACATGCCAGCAATTTAACATGCTGGGCTGCTTGTTAACATTTACAAGGAATTATACAATCATTATGAAGTGGACTATTATGAAGTGGACATTATGAAGTGGGTTCCTTGCTATGACCGCAAGTACATATCAAGTTACCAGGAATTCTTGAAGAAAATTGTTCTGGATAGGGATGATTGCACTGAAATGCTTTAGCCTTTGAAAAGCAGTTTCATCCATCTCCTGGAGGGGGGGGGGGAATGAGCTGCATTTTCTGTTCTCATTAGGGATGAGCATTTGGCTAAACCAAACACAAAAAAACACCTTATTGGTATTTTTGGGGTATTAGTTCAGCTGGATTGGGAGGGGGGATGGCTATTTTTCAGCTTTTCCAAATTTATAGGTTCTTTTTAAAGGAGAGCCGCCAGCAGCTATGCTTCAAATTTTATTGCCTTTACTTAAAAAACAAAGACAAAAACAAAACAACCCCCCCCTCAAAAAACCACCCCCTGCCCCCCAAGATTCAGGTATATCAGAAAATACCAATATACTCAAACCCCAAAAAATACTCATGGGCTTTTTGTTGTTGTTGCACATCCGTACTTGACACACAGGAAGCATAATATCTTTAAAAGAGCTCAAGTATAATAAATGTAAAAGTCAGACTTGCATTCCGAGTATATGCACCTGTAACAGCAATCATAGACTTCTAGAAACATTCAAAGTCGTTTTCAGCCCAAATTCCTCCACTTCTGGCTCAGTGCTCTTTAACCCAATCTAGAGTATTAGGCCATTTAAAGGCCATAAACTGAATCTACTTCAGCTTTTCAACAAGAAAGCTGAACACATGTACATAGAGCAGTGGTCCCCAACTCGCAGGCCGCGGCCCGAAGGCCTTGGTGCCGGGCCTCAGCTCCCTCTTCCCACCCCTCCCCCAAAGCGAGAAGCTTGCCAGGCTGCCGAAGCGGCTGATTGGCTCGCGGCCCGGCAAGCTTCTTGTTTCGGGAGGGGGGGAAGAGAAGCTTGCCGAGCCGCAAGCTAATCGGACGCTTTGGCGGCCGATTTGCTGGCGGCCCGGAGGGGCCGGGAGAGGGAGTCTTCGCATGCGCGTTTGCGCTGGGGCTGCCGCGCGTGCGCGGGGCCCCAGGCCGCCCTCTCCCGCCACTCCGGAGCAGCGGTCCGCGGCAACCGGAAGGTTGCGGACCACTGACATAGAGTACATAGGTCTATTTACCAAGAGTACTGCATGCACACTAGGGAGCATAGTTAGGGTTTGGGATAGTCACTCCCTAGTCTGAGGGACAGTGCAGGAGAAATCAATGCAAGCAGTTAATTACTAGAGGATTAATTACAGCCCATGAATAAGACAGAAGCAAAGAAAAGCAATTAAAGTTACCATGAAACTAAGATCAGATGCAGTTACTCCAGGGGGTAAAACAGTAAGTATGAGAGGGCCCTGTATTTATGTTTATCAGACAATAGACTCAGTTACTGACTACCAAGCAAGCAAGGTCTAAGGGATGCATGCAGCGCAAGTCATCAAGGCAACAAGGAAAACAGAGCTCTTCCCAGCAGGGTACCTCTGGCCATTCTGGTGGAATTAATTTAATCTTAATGCCTGAGTGTTTTAATTGCATACTCTCCTTGTGCAAACAGCTATTGCATGTAATTATAGCCAGGTTAATTATAGTACCAGTCAGTGGGAAGACATACAGAATCACCACATGTTGTGAAGGGAACATTTCACTTGTGCACAGAAAGGTGGGGGACATGTATATTCAACTAAAGAGTGATTGAGGATAAAACATTTTGGATACTTAAACCCCATGCTATCTGCTCATTAACTTGTGAAGAATTCAATGAAAAACAAGAGTATCAAAGGGAACAATCACGGAATCTGAAAACAGCAATCTAGCAATAACTAAGAACAAGGGCATAAAATTGCTGTTTTTGAAAAAAACTTGTGACTGTTGCTGTTCTTATAGCATTTGTTGTGATTTGCCACTTTGCGGGTATGTATATATAAATAAATAACCTAAAGGTTAAAACAAAAATTAAAATGGGCTAAAATTTGGCAGCAGATAACACGTGTCTAGTGGCATCAGGGAGAGAATGCAGCAGGCAGATATGCAGCATATCACATCAATAGTGGCAAGACACTGACACAGAACAGGAACAAATGTACCCTACACATACAGAATATCCAGATTAAACGTGTTAAATTTAGTACTGAGCAGACAGATATTGGGAGGCATTCCAAAGCCAGACTGCCCAAAGTGATGCCCCTGTTTCTTGCTGCTACCCATCTACTTCTAAAGGTAAAGGTATTCCCTGTGCAAGCACCGGGTCATGTCTGACCCTTGGGGTAACGCCCTCTAGAGTTTTCATGGCAGACTCAATACAGGGTGGTTTGCCAGTGACTTCTCTAGTCATTACCGTTTACCCCCCAGCAAGCTGGGTACTCATTTTACCGACCTCGGAAGGTTGGAAGGCTGAGTCAACCTTGAGCCGGCTGCTGGGATTGAACTCCCAGCCTCATGGGCAGAGCTTTCAGACTGCATGTCTGCTGCCTTACCACTCTGCGCCACAAGAGGCTCATTATCTACTTCGCCTGTGTAGAAATACATAGAACAAGAGATACACTGTTGGGAAAATGGATTTTGAAATATTCATCCTTCCCTGATAATGTAAGACTGAGATTGTTTCTTAGTTGTTTATGTCAAAATTGTGTTGTTGATGTAACAAGTTTTTTACTGTCTTTTTACATTCATGAAGCCACAGGCATATTGCTTATGGGTTACTAAACCTTTATAAAACTGAAACCGACACACAGACCTCCAAAGATGTCTTCACACAACAGTGTCCTTTAGGCACCGTGGTCCCAGGCCTAAATGTGGATGTCAGTGCATTTTGAGAGAAGCATCTCCTCTTCCATGTGTAGTAAACCTGGTTATTTACTACACACTGAAATGAATATCAAGAATCAATGTTTCAAAAGCAAGCAAGATATAGTTTGGACTAATTCTGGAGATCATCAAGTGGTCATCCCTTCAAATGACCTCGACAGAGTTTTCACCTGATTTGGTATACAAATTCAGTGCCAATATCAACAATGTCATCAACGTCAAACTTATAACTTTGTTTAAAAACATAAAATATATGCCACATGCCTCAAGTGGAATTCTGAAAGTCTTCCACCCAAAGTTGCATGACTAAAGGGATGGGAAGGAAACTGGACCATGCAGCCAATTTCAGATTCTGTATACTTTCGAAAGACTGTTAGCAATGCTATTCTGGATCTGTGAAATGAACAGTCAACGTTAACCTCAGTCCCCAATTAGTCCAGAGCCATCCAATTTAGCCATGATGATTTTTTAGTAACTGGGATGGAAAATTTTTAATAAACATTTTCCTGGCATCCCCAGTCAAAAGGATCAGGTGAAATGAAAGACCTCTGCCTGAGACCCTGGAAAGTTGCTACCAATCTGAGTGGGCCATACTGACTTTGATGGAACAAGGGTCTGCATCAGTATAAGGCAGCTTCATGTGTATTTGTGTTCCTCTGCAAAAGGAAGACAACCACCACCACCACCATCACTTTGGGCATTCTTTCAGGAGAAACTGTGTAAACAGAGTCAAGTCTGGCAGTCTTCAAGCAAAGGTTGGATGCACACTTTTCTTGGATGCTTTAGGAGGCTTTAGGCTGATCCTGCGTTGAGCAGGGGGTTGGACTAGATGGCCTCTATGGCACTTCCAACTCTATAATTCTATGATTAAAGAATTCTATGATTCTATGAAGTCCAGAAAGTGAGAGCATTTGCTGCATGGTGTAATATATCCAAATTTGATTGCTTATGTAGGCTAGGGGAACAGATTTGTTATATGAACCCTGATTCATTAGGATTCAGTAGGAACCCATAGCAAGAAAAGTATTTTTTTAAAGTTATATTCAAGCAGCTACAAAGGGGTATGATAACCAGGCACTGGGGGGGAAACAACACATGCATTTTAGAGGGAAAAATTCATGTGTCTGAAGGAGAATTATTTAACATCTTTGTGTGTCCTCTTCCCAGTTAATACGGAGCTTTGGGCTTCGGTGTCATCAATACACGGATGATACCCATCTGTCTCCTGATGTATGACTGGCCAAATGCCCCTCCAACCACATTGGTCCAATGTCTGGAGGCAATGAGGGAGCGGCTTCAAGCAAGCTGTGTCAAACTGACCCTTCAAAGATGGAGGTCCTCTGACTGGGTAGGAAGGGACCAGAGCAGAAAGAACACTTAGCCATGCTAGATGGGATGCAGCTCACAACTGCACACTCAGCCAAAAATCTGGAAGTGATTTTTAATGTCTCCTTAACAATAGAGGTTCAAATCACAAGTCACAGCAGGCATTTTTCCAACTTTGCCAAGCTAGGCTACTAGTGCCCTACCTGGCCCCAGAACACCTAGCCACAGTGATCCATGTCATGGTCATCTCCAGACTTGATTATTGTAACTCTTTCTATGCGGGCCTACCCTTGAACCTGCTATGGAAGCTAAAACTAGTGCAAAATGTGGCTGCCCAGGTTCTCATACAGACACTATTGAGAACACATGTAAGACTAGTACTGCAGCAGCTGTATAGGCTTCTGGTTGAATTCCAGATCGATTCAAGGTTTTGATCTTAACCTTTAAGAAAAAGAGTTGGTTTTTATATCACACTTTTTACTACGATGGACTCTCAAACTGGCTTACAATTGCTTTCTTGTTCTCTCCCCACAACAGACACCCTATGAGGTAGGTGAGGCTGATAGAGCTTCTGACAGGACTGCTCAGTCAGAACAGCACTATCAGAACTGTGACGGGCCCAAGGTAACCCAGCTGGCTGCATGTGAAGGAGCGGGGAATTAAACCTGGTTGGCCAGATTAGAAGATACTGCTCTTAACCACTATACCACAGTGGCTCTGGGCCCTGCATATCTGAGGGACTGCCTTTCTGAATACATTCCCCAGAGAGCTCTTTGATCAACCAGTGCCAATAAGCTAAGAATCCCTGGCATCTGGCCTCAACCAGAGCCAGTCCTTTTCAGTCCTGGCTCCTGCCTGCCTGGTGGAATGAGCTCCCAGGAGAGATCGGGGCCCCGTTGGAACTCTCCAATTTCCACAGGGCCTTGAAGATGAAGCTGCTGGGCCTATGGTTGAGCAGAATAATAAAACCACTTCCAAATTTCAGGCCACCATACTTCCCCCTCTGATTCCTCTTAACTCTGGTTGGCTACAAATTATTATAGGTTTCTGGCTGATACATCAGTGATTGTGGCTTTTAAAATTCTTAATTTCATTGGTCTTACTGAGTTTTAGCCTACATTATTAGGTCCTCGCCTAATAATTTGAAATATAACATGATTGGGAAAGTTTGTACGGGATTTCAGTGGCACCACTGAATGCTTTGTTCAGATTCAAGATCGGATGTAAAATATAAGCAGAAAACAAAGTGTAAAAAGATACATAAAATGAAAAAAATATCAAGTTAGTGTTGCTTTGCAGGTGAATATATCGCTTAATAAGAACACATACAACTGATTGGCAAAAATTTGGCCACAGCCTTTAATCAATAATTGAGCATGGCTAGCATGGGAGAGGGTCTGCCCACTGGTGGTCATCCGACCGCCAGTTAGCTCGCTCGCATCCTGCCCCTCACGGGTCCTCCTGGCTATACAGCCTATATAAACCCGGACATAAATGCAGGATGGGAAAATGGGAGGAGGCCTGTGGAGTAACCCTACTGGGCGTCCGCCTCTGTTGGGTCATCCGGCCCCCCGGAAATGTGAGCCTTCAATCAGGCCCACATGCACACGGTCCCTTATGGGGACCCCCAACACTAGGGGAGGCCAGCGCGCAAGCTTGGCCGCCCCGCAATTGACCCTCCCCTTGCTCAAATTCCGCAGACTGTGACAATTAATACATTAACGTAAATAACTTCAAACTCCAAAAACAGGGAGGGAGGGTGGGTTACGCGCTGCCGGGGCCGTCTGAGCGGGAAGAGGCTGAGCAGAGACCAACGGCTCCTTAAAAGGCGCCCGCTCAGCCCCCCGCTCCTCCGCAACTGCGCCTGCGCGCAGTCCCCCCGATGCATGCTGGGGCTTGTAGTTCCCGCCCCCGGCCTATTCTTCTGGCCGCTCTTCTTCCCCGCGGCAGCAATGGCCCCTTCGCTGATTCTCCGGGGCTTCTTGCTTTGCAGGTGAATATATCGCTTAATAAGAACACATACAACTGATTGGCAAAAATTTGGCCACAGCCTTTAATCAATAATTGAGCATGGCTAGCATGGGAGAGGGTCTGCCCACTGGTGGTCATCCGACCGCCAGTTAGCTCGCTCGCATCCTGCCCCTCACGGGTCCTCCTGGCTATACAGCCTATATAAACCCGGACATAAATGCAGGATGGGAAAATGGGAGGAGGCCTGTGGAGTAACCCTACTGGGCGTCCGCCTCTGTTGGGTCATCCGGCCCCCCGGAAATGTGAGCCTTCAATCAGGCCCACATGCACACGGTCCCTTATGGGGACCCCCAACACTAGGGGAGGCCAGCGCGCAAGCTTGGCCGCCCCGCAATTGACCCTCCCCTTGCTCAAATTCCGCCACTAAGCCTGAGAGGCACAATGCCTTAAGGGCTTCCGCCATAGCTCATCCCTGTAGCCAATCCAAAACACCATGACGAATTCCATGGAGCCAAATGTCCATGCCCCACTCGGACAGGTGCACCCCATCACACTTGTAAAGAGCAGCCTGCCGATGTGATATGTCATGGTGTTGCACAACGAAGCCAATCGAACTCTTAATGAATTGAACAATTGCTTTGTCTACACGTCGTCTTGCAAGATCAACCTTATCTGGGTGGACAGCTGCTCGCCAAGTGCGACGTTCCAACAAGGACGACCAACAAATTGTCATCCATGGACAACGCGACCGGACGTCTTCCAGATCCCGAAGGATCATCTGTTTCAGGATACGGCCAGATGTTTCAGGTAAGTCGTTTTCTCCAAGCTGTATCACAAGCAGGTCCGGCATCCCTTCACGCCGCATGGCCTTCCAAAACGTGTCCACGAAGGAACTCCATCGCATTCCTCCTCGGCCTTTCCACACGAATCGAGCCCAACTTCCGAGACCCAAGCAGTCATCCCAGCCTGATGCAGAGGCGTACTGCGCGGCCCAATATACGATGCTGTGCCCGATTATCCATATAACTGGCTTAGGAGGATGCAAATCTGTAAGATAAAATTCAGAGAAGGAGATCCCTCCTAATATACCGCTTATAAGCAGCCGACTTCCACCGCCCCATAGCTTTGATGTCGGCACCGGGAACCCCCACCATTTCAGCTTGGGTAGCAGCCCCAATACGGAATGAGTGAACTCCATATTGTTCCGCCGGGAGCCCTAATCTACCTAGGGCCAGACGCAAGATGGCAGTCAACTGGTAGCGGGAGAGACACGTGCCATCAACATGTAAAAACAAAGGTCCTTGCACAGGTGGGCGAACCGCTAGGTATTTCTTTACTGATACGACAGGGCATGGCCCCTCAGCCGTAGCAGGCAAATATATCGCAGCCCCTTTTCCCAATTGGTCTGTTTTTGAACGCCGCAGACAAATATAAAGGGCTTGATCCGTGACCGTAACATCTTGTAAAGTCAAAGCTCTGTTCCCCGGCTCTGCTTTGGACGCAGATACCACTTCACTGCACCGGAATGCTCCGAAAAATGTTACAGTGAAAGCCGCTGAAAAGAGCAATGACTCAAACTCGCTCTCACAAATAGACGGAAGTTCTTTCAATAAGTCTCTTAATACTTGAAGAGAAATTGGTCTTCTGAAATCCACCCTAGGGGGGGCCGAACGTTTCCACCCTGCAATGGCCCGGCGGGCAGCAAATGATGAAGCTGGGTCCCACCAGTTCTGGGCTTTACAGAAAAATGACAATGCTGCCAATTGAACTTGTAAAGATTTTGGAGCCGCTCCCAGCGACTGTAAGTGAACCAAATAACGAAGCACATATTCCTCCAGCGGTGGGAGGGGGTGGAAGCAACCCCAAGACACTGAAAATTGTATGTATCCCTGCACCGCCCTGGAATATGCTTGTCGAGTAGCAGGTGCCAATGATGCAGTCACCGCTTGCCGGAGGGTTCGCTGCCAAGTGTCCACAGTTCCTCCGGAAACGGATCCGGCGCCAGGTTCGCTGATGGAGCCAGAGCACGAAACCGATGTTCCTGGAACCGAGACAAAGCATCTGCTACCTCGTTGCTCACCCCCGGGACGTGCTTAGCCGCAAAGGTTATGTTATGCTTAAGGCAGGTACACACCAATGCTCGCACTAAGCGCATAACTCGATCCGAGCGGCTGGACTGTCTGTTAATGATGCGGACAACCGCTTGGTTGTCACACCAAAAAAGGACTCTACAATCCTTAAACAGATCACTCCATAACACAACCGCTACCACTATAGGGAACATTTCTAAAAATGTTAAGTCCCGTGCAATACCAGTGTCAATCCAATTTGTTGGCCATCGCCTGGCACACCACCTGTTGTTGTAATAAACCCCGAATCCCAGACTACCCGCAGCATCCGAATGTACTTGCAGGGAGTTCTCGGGGGAAATGGGCGTCTGCCATATTGACACACCATTGAACTGATCCAAGAATTCGACCCAGACCTTCAAATCGTCTTTTATAGCTTGGGTCAAACGAATGTGATGATGGGGTAAACTAATTCCAGACATGGACCTAGCCATACGTGCGCAGAAGGCCCTGCCAGGTGAAATCGCCTTGCAAGCAAAATTGAGATGACCCAATAAGGTCTGCATCTCTTTAAGTGTACATTTTTTCTTGCAAAGCGCCTCCCCCAGCAACTCCTTCAGTCTGCATAGCTTGTCTGGTGGAAGACGAGATAAGCCCGCCTCTGAATCCAAAAGAATACCCAGATACGTCAACCTTACGATTGGCCCCTCCGTTTTTTCCTCTGCTAAAGGAACACCCAGTTCCTTTGCTAGGTCCTTGAAAATCCGTAAGCGTTCTGCACATGCCGGGGAATCAGCAGGGCCCACCAGCAAAAAATCATCAAGGTAGTGCGTGATGTGGGGAGAACCTATTCTATCCTTAGTCACCCATTCAAGAAAGGTACTAAATGTTTCAAAGGCCGCGCATGATATGGAGCAACCCATAGGCATGGCCTTATCCACATACCAGCTACCCTCCACACAACAACCAAGAAGACAGAAATCATCAGGATGCACTGGTAGTAACCGAAATGCAGATTGAATATCACATTTCGCTAACAGTGCTCCTTTTCCACACGCCCTAACTATGGAAATTGCATGGTCCAAAGATGCATACCTAACCGTACACAAGCTTGGATCAATTGCATCGTTCACTGATGACCCTTTGGGGTATGAGAGGTGTTGAATCAGCCGGTATTGCCCTGGCGCCTTTTTCGGCACCACCCCTAAAGGAGACACCCTCAAGTCCGGCAGTGGTGGCTCAGTGAACGGACCCGCCATACGCCCAGCCGCACATTCCTTACCTATCTTAGCAGCAAGGACACCCGGCAATTGGACTGCAGACTTCAGATTCTTACAGGTCGTGGCCACCCTCTGACCAGTAAAAGGAATCCTAAAACCTTCAGAGAATCCTCTGGCCAGATAGTCCGCTGCTTCTCTATTCGGATATAGCGTCAGGAGTGCGAGTAACGCTGGAAGCCGAATGGGGGTTGCCGCCAAGGACCGTAACTCCGGAGGAACTTCAATTGGTGGTATCATCAGGCTTTGATCCCGACCCTCCCCCTTTTTTGGCAGAGGGCCGGCCCCCTCGAAAGGGGTTCTTGCTACCTGTAGACCTGTCACAATCTTTCTTTGTGTGTGACCCACCGCATGCCTCACAGCAATGATCAAAACGACACCTGCGGCGTTGACAATTGCCCCGATTGTATTCCCAACAAGTGCCCCTGAATTCACGTCTGCCCGCCGGCCTGCGTCTATCTGACTCAGCTCTGCGGACATACGGTCCCACCTTAACAATCCAGGCATCGTGATCTTTAAGATCCCACCGTGCCTGGATGTTGCCCGATGCTCGCTCCCTGGCTAGCAGGTCGTATGCTATGGCTGCATCATCACCTGATAGTGACTTTGCCTCCAAAACATGCGCTAAATGGCTAACCAGGTGCCAGCCCCTCTCTGGGTAGGCCCCAACAATCAGGCGCGTGAACTCTGTATAGCCCCTCATCCAATTGGTAAAGGATCTATCAATCTGTGCGGAACCCTTCTTTTTCTTTTTCGGGCCCGTTCTCGGGGAATCACCCTCTGGAGGTACCATGTCAAACACGTCAACATAATAACCGTCCAGAGCTCGCTCACGTATCTTCCTAGTTAAATGGGTGCCTGGGGGGTGTTCGCCTGTGGGATAACCCAATGGGGGTTTCGGTGATGGACCCGTTCCCAGCTTTTCGGCATAGTAGGTGTCAGAAGAATCACGCCTGCTCATCAACCAAATAGGGACACCCGGAACCAACGAACCCTGAAGCCAGTAAGAACCATCCCTCTGGCCCTCAGAAGTTTCATCTTCTGAAGTAGAAGACTCACCCGAAGTACTGGACGTATGTCGAGCCTTAGAGCGTTTCTTCCCCTTCTTCTTTTTGTTCTGATGCGCATCTGCATCATTTCGCTCTGAACCTGCAGCTTGCGCATCCCCAGGACCAGCCAAGGTACCCGCAGCCAAGGTGCCCGCAAGACTCACACCAGTCTGGCCCTGCTGAGAGGGAATGGTGCTTATAGCAACTGTGTTAACCTGATCCACCTGACTCTGCAGGGATGTAATGTTGCTTGCAGCAACTGAATTAACCATACCCTGCTGAGGAATAGCATTACTCTGGCTCTGCTGAAAAGCAGTAGTGCCTATAGTAACTACATTAGCCAGACCCTGCTGAGGGATAACATTACTCGTGGTTAACACAGTAGCCCGATCCTGGTGACCAGGAGTAGAGCCATTGCTGTTTGCACTAACCTGAGCCTGCTGCACCATGGCAGAGCTGCCTGTGTTACTAGCAGCCTGCGCTCGCTGTTGAGTCGCAGCTGGAACCCCAACTGAAGTGCACCTTGCTGGATTCTGACTTGGAGGAATGTGTTGTACCCCAAGAATTGGAGTGTGCCACTGATGGCCCGCTCCCAAACTCGCATATCCCCTTGACATAGCCATGCCCTGGGGTCGCCAGTTATCCCCTGGCATGGCCACTTGACCAAAAGAACCTGAATGTCCTTGGGGTAAAGGATAAGCATTCCCTGTAGTAGGCTGCATTTGCAACCCTGGGACATTGCCCCAAGACTGATAATCAGATAAACGATGAGAATTGTATCCAGCCTGTACCCCTTGTTGGTTAGCTGAATTCGCAGAAGCCATGGGTAACCAATATGAGCTACTGCCCTGACTATGTCCACCAGGTGTCAGGCCCACCGATTGAGGAGGCATCAGACCCACTGATTGATGGGGCAATGGGGCCCCAACTGCACTGGAAGCACACCCAGGTCCGGTGTTACCTCCTCCTTGGGCTACCAGCCCCCAATGTGACAGATCCCTCCTGGCCAGTTGGCCTGAAGGCATAACAGTCTGAGATGGAGACAAATTGGCTGGGGCCTGAGGGTCATGCCACCAAGCCAGCCCTATACCATCCTGACCCTGTGCCCTTACCGCTCCAGGTCCCTGAAGGAACCTGGGGTCGTATCCAGGCATAGGCCGCCTTACAGGTGTGCCCAAAGTTGGACCTGTGCTACCCACTCTTGAGGGCCCCGCCCCTGAAGCAGGTAAGCCACAACCCCCATCCCTAAACAGATGAGGATCCAACCCTTGTAAGAGGGGCAAACCATTCCCACCTCCAGATCCACCCAAGGGTGGATGCATCTCACTTCCCAGTACGGGCTGACCGACAGGCGGCTGAGGAGAAAACTCATTCCCCCCCATCTGCCTGTCTTCGCCCTGTGGGACTGCACTGGCAGCAGCCATTCCGGCTTGCCGCCGAGAAGCGCCACGCGTCCCGTAGGCCGCGCTGAGGCCTGGCGCCACCGAAGGGGCCGCCTCCGCTCCCCCCTCAAGCCTCTGGGCACGAGGCCCTGCCGCCCGTCTGGCTGGATTTCCCCCACTGCGGGATCGTGCCGCCGGCTGTTTTCCCTTCCCCCCGGGCTTTCCCCCCCGGGAATCCTTCGGGCCCATTCCCTCAAAGCACAAGGCCCCGTTAAGGTAAAAGAGGTTTTTTTTTTTTTTTTTTTTTTTTTTTTAGCCGCGGCTGAATCCCGCGCTCTTCCGGATCGTCAAGGGAGGAAGGGGCTCAAACGCTCCTCTTCCGTGGCCTTGAGATCGCCGCCGAACGTCCCCCAACGTCGCGAGGAGAGCAGGCCTCTCCAATCACCCCAGCTGCCTCGCGACGCGCTGCCGGGGCCGTCTGAGCGGGAAGAGGCTGAGCAGAGACCAACGGCTCCTTAAAAGGCGCCCGCTCAGCCCCCCGCTCCTCCGCAACTGCGCCTGCGCGCAGTCCCCCCGATGCATGCTGGGGCTTGTAGTTCCCGCCCCCGGCCTATTCTTCTGGCCGCTCTTCTTCCCCGCGGCAGCAATGGCCCCTTCGCTGATTCTCCGGGGCTTCTTGCTGTAGTGGCAACTGGAGTCTTGGGTGAAGTCACCCCAGAACATCACCTGGGAATAAGATCATTCTCCCCCTAAGAGGTGTTTTGCTTCATTCAAGGTGCCTTTGCTGCCACTTATTTAATACAAAAAGCAATTGTGTGCAACATGCATTTGATATACTGAAAATAAAAGCCCTGATTCCCCCTATGGAAAGGTTAGAGACTATACAATAATGCTTTTATACAGCTAAACTGGAAGGTAAAGGAGCTACTTCATCCATGAGTCACTAGAAAGAGAACATATATTTATTTTGAGTGAGAATGTCAAAATAATTAGGCACACTGAATTCACAAGGATCACAAATAGTCCTTTTTTGTGCTGGATTATCAAACTAAGATTTAAGGGTATATACTCTGTTTACTCTTCAGATTGCATTTCAGGATGTATATCAAAAGTATTATTCAGATGACATTTTGTTCCAGAAACACACTCCACACGATTCAAAATTGAGAGGGCACTACTGACTCACATTCAGCAGAGACATATCTAGGGTGTGGCAGCCAGGGCATGTGCTAAGGATGCCAACCTGATGGGGACGTGAGCCCTGCCTATCGCTCCTGGTGGTGGGATACCCTGGCAAATATGTGGGTGCTACTGTGGATCTGGGGCACAGCACTCCCCTTCGATGGCAAGCCACCCAAGCCAACGCAAACCTTCATGGACTCCCCCCCCCCCCAGATTGATGAAGGACTCACAATTCAAGGCAGCTGGTCCCCCCACTGTCACCAGAGCAGGCACCAACCCTCCTTCATGGCTATGTGCTTGGCACTTGAGATAAGCTGGGTACTGCTACTGGTCTGCTGGAAATAGATAGGCAGATGTAGGAGAGGAGTTAACCCAGGGAGCCACACAAGGAGAACCATGCAGGTCGGCCATGATGAGGGGCTTTGTCGGACCATGGGGAGTGCCCATAGGAAAGGCAGCAGAACATCATGTGAACATTTTACAGTGATTCTGATAAATCAGACCAAGCTACTTAATATGAGCAAATTTTCCCATATAGTAGAGGAACTCACCCTGGTTTGGCCATTTGCCCTAGTTACCTTAATGATGGATGCTTTTTAAAGTGTGGATGTGCTTCTATAAATGCTTCCAGGTAGACCTCCTTACCCTGTGTACATTTCTCCACATGCTGTGCATTTATAGCACACTCAGCTCCTTTTCCTTCTTAAAACTGCAATGCAAGTAAAAGGGTTACACCTGGTATTAACATATGAAGCCGTAGGATGCACACAGAAAAGCCACCGCCAGCAGTTGTAAGTATCCTGCAGCAAATAACCATTTTCTTCTTTCTATCCTCTAATTAGACGAACATCTATCATTTTTCCAAAAAGAGACTAAATTTCCTGCCCTAGCTGCAACTTTTATTTTAAGCTGATTTATTTATTTTATTCTAGTTTATAAAAATAACAGTGAAAGAGTATATTCATATCTACTGATAATCTTGCTTCTCCTTGGTCACTCCCAATCTTTATGTACAAGTCAGTGAGCCAACTCCATTAATAATCAAGCTTGAAGAAAGTCTTGATAGCCTTTCCTACAAAAGCTAATGAAGAAGGTACATGGCAACTGTAAGTTTTAGAGTTGGCCAAGCTTCAGGTGGGGCTTCGAGATCTACTTGAATTTTAACTGATCTACAGAAAAAAATCCTCTGTAGAGAATGGCTGCTTGAGAGAGTGGACTATATTGCATTATAGAATACTGAGGTCTCTCCCCTTCTCAAACTCCATCCCTCTTGAGGCATGCTCCCCCTCTAAATCTCCAGGACATTTCCAACCCAGAGCTGGTAACTGATAGAACTACAAAGTCAGCTTCTGATTGGTAACTCAACTTCCTTGTTGATCAAGCAATCAATTTAGGACAAATAAAAAGATCAGAGTACGGTTAGTAAGTTAATACCTCTCGAGCCATCACCATAAGGTTATTAAGCATCCCACAAAGAAAAGTATATATATACTGTGTGTTTGTGTTTTAACTTAATGTTACCAACCCTGGACACAGAAACCTTTGCAGAGAAAGGTATAGACAATTTGTACCCTAAACATTTGTCTAACCTGAATGCCTACACAGATGCAGTTACTAATAAATAATGCTTTAAATTTTTATTGATAGATTTTACTTGAAGTTAGCTAAAATGCAATATGAGATCCAGGCAAGCAAATAAATAAAACAATCAAAGCTGGGTATGCCATATGAGCATGGGAGTAGAATGGCCCAAGTCTATTCCAACTGGATCATACATTATTTTGAAGTGTAACTTGTCCCCCATTTGTGCTCCTTGCTCTATACAGTAATATAAGATATCTATGCCTTGGATTACTCACTGGGCCTTCTTGCCCTCACTTTGTAACCATTTCTCTCCGCCTTGCCATTCTGCTTGTACTCACAAATGGCTATGCTACAATAAATCTCTTAGCCTTCATGGTGCCATACAGATCTTTATTGTTTTAGCAGCCAGAGACTACCTGGCTATCTCTCTGGAATGTTTCAAACCCACAGCAGTGATCTGGGTTCATCAGTGATTTTCACTGAATCTGGTTTTTTTGGGGGGTGGGAGGGGAAGAAATAATCACTTCTGGAGTATACAAAATGATTATCAATTGAATTTGAAGTGCTTTACTTATTTATCTTAACATTAGATTCTGCAATATTTACTGCTAACATACATCTTAAAATTGCCCAAGAAACTAAACCCAGAAAAAGTTTTCATATACTGATGTGATCAACAGAACTCATACATATGGAAGACAAGTAATAGCAAGCTTGTCATACAGAAGGAAAGTAATGATAAACTAAATCCTTTCTTTATGGTTGGCTAGAAGACACAACGATTTATACAAAAGCAACTACATGCTTTTGGCATGTTCCGTTGCAAGTCCGCCTTCTCAGGAATCCATCTCAACAATTCTGAGATGCGTTCCCAGAATCTTTTTGGTCCATGACATTCTTAATATTTGAATTCTATGCCCAAAGGAGGAAGATACAGCATGGAAAGAGTTCTGTTTTCAAACCATCCAAATGAATAGGAAATATCTAGCTATTTGTGCTTATTTCTTCTAAGTATACATGTGTATAACTTCTTTTAATAAATACTCAATATTGATGGAATAAGAAATGGGCAGAGCTTTGGGGAAAGATTTTGCACCACCCAGTGAAGACTGTCAGTTTATATCATTCAACACTCACGGCAAGTACTCTGGCCAGATGTCACATCACCAACCAAGAACATGGTAAGAATATTGTTGGTACAAGTACCAACTAACAGTAGATACTACAAATGTATTTAAAAGAAAACATATCCATTCCTTCCCAATATTTGAAAACTGAAAATAAAGCTTGCATATGCTTACTTGCTCTTGACCTGGAGTATGGGAAATGGACCCCAAATAGCACTGTTTTGGTGGCTATCCCACTAAAAATGTTAAATATTTTCACTGCATCCCATGGTGACTGGCTTTTTTAAAATAAATGTTATGTGACCACACTCAGCTATTTCTGCTCTGGCTCAATCGTACTTTAAGGGCTTGTTAATGCATGCTAAAATCACCCGATCCATGCAATAAGGGGAGAATTCTTGCATATGTGAACAGGAAAGACCTTTTTGTATTGGAATGTATTTCAGTGGATTCACTTCATACATTCAGCTTTAAGGATACCAATCAGAAATCAAGTGACCTTTAAGTATGTTTATGTGCAAGTTTTAGCAGCAAAGAAAACTGCAGAACCAATGGACTACTTACTACATTTGAGCATTCCATGGACAAAACCCACAAACCTGCCTATGAAACCTACTCTTTTCAGTTCACAGACATCTTTCTTTCTAACAGAAATACAGAACTCAATGCAGAAGGGGTTGGGGAGGGGGGCTTTCAACATTTCTGCTTTCTTGACTCTTGATGCTAACAATTTTGCTCTGGATCAGCTTCATAATCACCCCATGTGAGCCACACGCTTCAGCAGCTTGGAGCCAGGGCTGCAGCAGGAGAGACAGATGGTTACCCAACGTGATCCCTGATTGGATTTGCCGCTGCTGCTGTCTGTTCAGGAAGCAGAAGTGGGCCAATATTGGGTATTCACATGTCACACTGTTCCAAACGCTTAACCTTTTCTTTGGTGAGTAGAATTTTGTTAATTCTTAGTATATGCTTTTACAAGGAAAACAGACTACAAACTTTCTAAAAAGGAAAAGGAAGGCTTCTGTTGATGGAACTTCCTCTGTTAGTTACCTTCTGTTTCCCTGTGTCTCTAGGTATATAAAGAGAAAGAGAGATCCTTGTAAATATCAGTTTTCTTTCACTCACGTATTGTATTTTATTATACACCTAGATTTAAAGCCCATTTGTGAGAACGGGCTTTGAAAGGCCCCTCCCTGCCATGGCCGTCCAGCAGGCACATAGAGGTGGCATTGCCCTTAGGTGCAGCCTTTCTGGGCCCGGTGGGAAGGCCTGCTTTTGGCTCTTGTATTCTGAAGGCTCTGCTCAGTGATTGGCTTGTTCAGTGACATTTGTCAGGTATTACTTATTTTTATTTATTTATGGATTTATATCTCACACCTTCAGTTGAAGGTCACAGGATGGGTTACAATGGTACTATAAAAAGGAACATGATAAAATAACCCAAAATACTTTAAAGCATTTAAAACATAACCCCTCCCTCCCCTCCCCTCTGGACAGCACACAGATACAGATAGTTATTAAGGGCAATTTAGACCAGGGAAATGGCCTAGTCAGACCTGCACACCCCTGACTCCAAAATGCTACTGAATGACATGATCTTAGCACATGCACAAAAGATAATAGATCTACTGCTTTCTTTTCTAGGTTGCCCTATAACTAGGATAGCCTTTCTCAACCCTGCAGATGTTGTTGGTTTTGTCTGGTCTCAACCAAATTGAGAAATCCCTGAAACATTCTTCAGGCTTTGAGAGACCCCAGAAGTGGCATGATTGTGCATAATAAGTTTGAGAAGCATAACTCTGTGCATGTCCACATGAGTCCCCTTCCCTTCCCACCTTTTCCAGGCCCATCATTGACCTTTTTTTTGGGGGGGGGTACAACATTATATATGCTCATATCAACCAATAAATGTTTAACATTCATAAAACTGTAAGGGGATTTCCCCCTTAAATCTAATGAAAATCTCTGCCCCCCCCCCCAGGTTTTCTGCTCGCAAAGAAGGCAGTTTTATTGAAGAATGAAGTCATTCTGATACCAGCTCATTCCCCAACAGGCTGGCATCCTGAAGAGTCACAGAGTTCATTCTTTGTTGGAAAATCCAAACCAAGGAGAACAGGCACCAGGAACTCAAAGGACTGCTTAAATAATGTTCTCAGACATAATTCACTACACCCCCGTTTACAGGACAGTTTGAATTCCTGGGAAGGGCATAAAGGAAAAACAATTCTTCTACAACAGAGATGCCACATTGTGACCATAGAATGGTGGCCTAAAGTTCAGAGGGGTTAAGTAATTGGCATGGGTGAAAGAAAGAACAGAAACATTATAAAATATAGAAAATTAATTTAAAACACAATCTTTCTCATACTCAGTAATCAAAACTATGTGAGGATTTGAGATCCCTGTTCAGCATTTTAATAATAAACTAATTTTTTCTAACAAGACTTGTGCAAATGTGTTAGATCGTAAGCTAAATAAATAGGAGGGGGAAGTAAGTAAATGCATAATTTTATCACACACGATCTGGTAACATTTCCTGACATAGCAAAGTAAACATATCTGACATTTTAGAAGTAGGTTAGTTATCAGAATTTTGCATTTTCGTGCAGCAATTCCATGTAGCCCAAAGACAAACCACAAAGCTAGAAACCCTCTGAAATTAAGGGTACCTCAAATAATCAATACATTTATGATGTATCCTAAATTTGCACAAGAACACTGGAAATGGTCAAATATCAAAAAATTAGACCAAAATTTGCGTCCCTTGGCATCATACCTGATGAACTGTGTATGCACATGAAAGCTTATACCTAGAATGGAACTTTGTTGGTCTTAAAGGAGTCACTGGACTCAAACTTAGTTCTTCTTGCTTCAGGCTAGCCACCTGAATCTATCAAAAACAGTGTTTACATCAGAAACAAATACAGAAGACTTAACTTGTCCATCAGTTAACTCATTTAATATGTTGCAGCTAGAATTATTCTTCACATTTATATACCGCCCTCCCCGAAGGCACAGATCCAAAAGAAAAACACCTTGATGGATTTGGGGGGGGGGGGGGGGTTGGGAAGGGGCAGGGACCCTGCAGATGTTATTGGTTATGCCTGGTCTCAACCAAATGCCTGGCGGAAGACCATTATGTAAGACTGATTCCTCATCTAGCCAGTGGACAAGATTTTAATCAGAATATTATCTAAATACTTTAAACACCATGACCTGGCAGAATCTCTTTCAGTTTAATACTAAAGGCAATACTCTGCCAATATTTTAAATAGTCGGGCTCACTAGTGTAATTGAACTTGTGTTTTGGCAGGCTTATTAGGAATGAAAAAATATGGTTGTTTGACTGTAACCAGGAGGTTGCTATGCCCATTTATTTATACCCCACTGTGGAATTAAAAACTACATACCTAGAGTTCACTAGAAATCTCACAATCAGGCCCTGACAAGATGCAAGCCTGCTTGGTTTCTGAAAGGCTTGTGAATCATGCACTTTCCACCCACAACCTAGAGCCAATCTGGACTGGAACCTGGAGTTTGCTTTATGTTTCTAAATAGCTCATGTCCTTTATGGAATTCCGTTTCCTCTGTGCTGCACATCTAGAATCCTGCACCCTAAGAACCAACAAAATGGGCAGATGAAAATGTGTGTAGAGTAGAATAGGCAAAGGAAAAAAAACACACCACAGCTTAGCTTCTGGACGCATGTATACATAGTACAAAGAGGTGTTCCTTAATTTTTGAAATAAGGCCTAAGGAAAACTTCTATAGCATCCCTTTGTATTTTGGAATTTTATGTTGCTTTAACAACTCTGAAGCAAGCATTCAACAGGTGTAGGTTCTCCCAGTAAATATAAAATAAATAAAATAGTTGAGAAAAAGCTAAACCTGCCAAATCTTGAACATTTATTCTAGAAGCTCAAAAGTTACAATTTGTGGAATACAGGACACTTTATTCATGCTGCATTACATGTTTGAAACTCAACATGTGATTATGTCAGAGGAATCACTGAACTGAAATGAACTGGAGGCCAACTCCTAGCGTGGGGGTTTGAGGGCCATCCTGTCATCTTGCTCCATCATACTGGAATATACCTGCATTCCTTGTGTTTATGGGGTGTGAAAGTGAACTCACATGGATGTATCAGTGAACTGAAAGGTAGGAACAATATCCACTTGTAATCTCGTGTTCTTTGCAATAAATGGTTTGTCAACTGGTTTTAATCTCTGGACAGAGACATCCCCTATGGCCACTGTATGCCTCCTTCAGCTGCATGATATTCTCTTAATCATGGAAGTTAATAAGTGGGTGGCAGCACACTATTTCTAATATTTGGATGGAAGAGAGTGAGTTTCCTGCTCCCTTATGCCTGTTGTACTTTCCTCAACTGCCCTTCCACAGCCAGATTTGAAAAAAACCCCTATATTCTAGGGCCAAGAGCACAAGTAACAATCTAATGCAGCATTCTCCCAGAATGAATAGCTTGTATTTATAAAAAAATAAATCTCTACTCCTGTCCCCTCCATGCCCTATTTGTCCCTAGAATCTACAGCAGTACAGAATATTCTTAGCCTCTTGTAAATCAGACCAAAACAGTCTAAATATTTATACAGTTCCATTTTAATGCTGTAATACAATAGTAACACATTGCAAAATTTAAGGTCACAGTGGGAGATCCATTCATTGCATTATGAATTTAGAGCCAGTGTGGTTAGAGCAGATGCCAAGAATCTGGGAAACTCCGGTGACTAACCCATGCTGCCATGGGTTAGTCACACATGCTCAGTAGAACTTCACAAGGTGGTAATGAGAAGATTATCCTTCTCCATTTTTTCCGTCGCCATGGTGGGTAGGGGATAGGTGTAGGATTTTTCTCTGCCATGTTGGGAATTTTTAAAGTCTTTAAGGGGGGTTTTAATGGGGTTTTTAAGACTATTGTTACCTGCCACAAGCCTGTTTAGGGACTGGCGGGAAATAAATCAAATCATCATCATCATCATGTTGTGGATTCTCATTGGGAAGTACAACAAATACATAAATATTGGACTTCATATAACCCCATCCCCTCACACGCCCAATACATATTTTTAAATAAATGCATACCATACTGTTATGGAATAACTCTTGTTATTTATCTTTGTAGCTCTTTTTGCTCCCTTTCTTACCAGCAAATTAGTCTTACTTGGAATGATATGCCACATTAGCATCCATTTTCCATGGGAAGCATCACAATCTATTTTGAAGCTCCTGGACCAGAATACTGCCATAAAGAATTCCTATTAATGGAACTTGATGGAAATAAAAACATCACTGCCCAAAATTGGGAAAGTTATTTCTGGTTGAATCACCAGGTTGTGTTGAAGTTCCATTTATAGGACTCTTGGTTATTCTTCTTGGAAACTGAATTACAATTTGTGGACTCTTAAATCCTTTCTGTGCAACATACAGCCGTTGATTTACACATTGGACTCACGCATAACATCTGAATTAACAGATGGTGAGAGTTGGGTGCCATTTCACAGTAACATGTATTTCAATTGCATGCCTATAAATGTTTCATGTTGCCTTAAAACAATGTGGATTCTAGATGCTACTCTTTTACATGGCTGAACTTCACAGGCTAACATGTATGTCTATTTGGAAGATTTACTTCATTGTTAAACCTGTAATTGCTTCATTCTCTATGTGTACAATGAACATTGGAAAGTTTGAAATTTAAATGTGCTTGCAACATAGTCCAGAAAGCGGGGAGTAAAGTACGCTGCTTCAATTGCTTATGTTATTTCATTTAGAATGTTGGATCTCAAATTATTCGCAACATTAAAACTAAAAGGAACTCATTTTGGCGTTTGCCTCTGCTTAGCCTTTTAGCTATGTAAATACAGTTATGTGTATGGAAGTGTTCCAAAATCTGATTAGTCATATAGCATCTATTGCAACCTAAGCAAAATGCAAAATCTTGTAGGAGGCTCAGGTGTTTGAAGCACTGTCTTCACAGGGCTATTACTGGTATTGATTCAGGTATCTGAAATGGGAAGTGCAGTGTCTGATGTTGGGACCTCAAAGTCCATTTCTGGCACACCCATTGTGAGTGGGTGGCAGTTCAAAGAGTTAGAATTGATCAGTATGGGTATAAGTATTACGAGTTTAATCTATTTTTATCTGCTGGATGTATTTCAGGTTTCAATTTCTCCAACTCAAGCAACAGGAATTGGTGACTGAGCAGGATAACATTTCTAGTCTAGACAGCCATTCCCACTCGGTAAGACCTTGACTGCTAGTAAAATATTAGCAGTCCTGACTCTTAAGTGATCTACACCAGTGGTCCCCAACGTTTTTATCACCGGGGGCCGGTCAACGCTTGACAATTTTACTGAGGCCCGGGGGGGGGGGTAGTCTTTTGCCGAGGGATGTCGCTGCTACCTGAGCACCTGCTCCACTTGCTTTCCTGCCCACGTCCGTCTTCCCTCTGGGGGGGTGCTGCCAGCAGGAGCCCCAGCCATGGCGGCTGCTGGAGAGCACCAAAGGTGAGCTGGTGGCAGAGTGGCAGGGCAGCCCCCGAGGCAGCAGCCAGGGAGGAGGACGAGGAGCAGCTGCGGTCCAGTACCAACTGATCCATGGACTAGTACCGGTCCCTGGACCAGGGACTGGGGACCCCTGATCTACACAATTTAACAATTTATACAAAGACAAAATCAGTGGTACTAGTTCTTCAGATTGACCAGAACATGTATTCACCAAAAATATTGCCCTTTACTGTGCCATTCAAAATAAACTAATATAATCTGCTTGCATATTGTGCTAAGCAAAATCCTTTCCAATTTGATTGGGAGGGAGCATGAGGGAAATCTATCTGAAGGGGGGGAGCTATTACTTAAATACAACATTTCATCAAAATTGTTAGATACTAAAATAAAAACACCAGGGAACTTCAGTTATGTACTTTCCAAAATTTCTCCAGATTTCATTATCTTGAGGAGTTATGCATATATTAATAACTTAAAAAAAATCAGTTGAATTGTATAGCTATAGCCTGTACATACTGATCATTTGGCCCTAACTTTAGTACCGTGACCTGAGGTTACATGAACTAGATTAGCCAAGCCTCTCTTTTCTCTCTTCAGCAAAGGCATTTAATTTACACATGGAAAATTCATCTATCATAGGCATTTGAGTTCAGGTATCCTGAAGAATAGATCATATAAATCTTTCATCTTTTACAAGTTATACAAAGAAACTCAAGAGCTACTGTTTCCCCCATGGACATAGCTGTTGAGGTCCTCCAACTTGCTCCGCTCTTGCAAACTGATGGGCATGGTTCCTTTATGGAATCAATGCTCCTCACGTTGGTCTTCCTCTTTCCTAGCATTATTTTTTCCAGCAAGTCTTGTCTTCTAATAATGTGACCAAAGTATGATAAATCTTGGTTTGTTCAGGACATTAGTGGTATCATGGGTCCAATATTCCACACTGTGTTCTCTTTTGAGTATGTGTGAATCTACAAATTCTGAAAAATCGACTCACCTAGTGAAGTTGTCCTTCATATTCCCTATATTCATTACAAATTGATCCTCTTTGCTTACATGTGCAACATAAAGCAAAAAGCTTTTCCTGTTTATATGCTATTCAATAATTAGCATAACTGCTTATTTGATCTGAATGAAACCATGTTCACTTGCTGAAACTGACTTGGTTTTCACAAATGTAAATACTGGTAGGGTTTTTAATCACTGTCATTATTCTTCCATTACTCTTCCACTTTTTGGATACTTTGCTTGAAACACGCATAAGGAGCATTGAACAGCTACCTAGACGATTCACTGCTCACTCCTATACCATTGTGAGCACATACACACACACAATTAGAAAGATTAATTTAGAATGTTTGATACACAAACTTACCAGTTATGATCCAGTTGTCACAACCTGTGGGGAGTTCACCCATCACTGTGTAACTCATGTGATGCTCTGAATGAAAGTGAAATTTATAACAAACCCACCTGCAGCTTGACTGATGATTAGGACATTCTCTACCTTATCCCCATTGTATTGACAGAATGGCCTAAAATATGAAGACCATTTCATTCAGTGATTGGGAAAGGAACAATATTTTTATTGACAAGCTAGAGTGATTATGAGCATTTTGCCAATGTCATACTACAACTATTACTATGACAGTATATTGGAAGAGCAACCACTGATGAAGATAAAACAGAAGGTGGGTCACTTAACCTAGGATCCCATTTTGGTTGACTCTTTATGTTTGACCATTTAGACTTTATGTTATAACCTTTTCACTTATAAACATAGAAAAGACTACTGTATCATTGTGCCTCGTGATTTCCTTTTTTCTTCTGAGTCCACATTGAGGAATCCACGGTTCTATACTTGAAGCCAGAGTGTATATACATTACCCTACAGGACTGGTGGTATATATAAAGATCAGAATGCACCTCCAAAATATGGATCTAGTATCTCTATGTCAGCTAATTACTGATGGCTGATGTCACTCCACTTGTAAAGAATAGACTAAAAGATCAGTACCTATGACAAATTGCATTCTCATGGAACTTACTTTTATCAACAAAATATGGTTACAATAGGCAATAAAGTGTAGTTATCTCTTTTAGTACTGAATTGCCAGCAATTCAATACATCAGAACCAATCTCACACAAGCAGTGGGCAATGTTTCAGTTACTACTGACTTAAAAACTGTTGCTATATGATCACAGACAGAACACACAAATATTCTTTTGACTTTATCTTAGCGAGACTGGACAAAAAATCAACACCTATTTCAGTTTTCCAAAGTGCATCATCTTCATCCCTTGAAGAAGAAAACAAAATCTTTTAGACCAACTTAAGTATTAAGCTTAGCTGTGTGTCTGACAGAAAAAGCAGAATGAAAAATAACTCTAGATACAGTTCTAACTTCTGGAAAGCCCCAGAAGGCTCTATTGTGAAAACATTTTAGCATACCAACAGATGTTTGTCATGGTATTAGTAGCTGCATGTGTGGTCCCCTTCAGTATTTCCTAAGGCATGACTGAAATCAAGGCACACTGAAGCACTATCTGGTCTTTGTCAGAATTGTATCTTGTCTTTTATCATATAGTACTAAGCAAGCTCTGACATTTCCCCAGATTGCTGTGAAATCTATGGTCAAACATTAGAATATGCCCCATGCAAATATTTCATGAAGGCAAGCAATGCAATCCCGTAGACTATGCAAATTATAAAACAAAAAACTAGTTCTGTGGAACAGCTTGAGCAAAAACCTGCAAGGAAGAGGATACATGTTTATAAACACCCACTGTGAACACTTCATAGGATGTTAAAGCGATTTTTCACTGTTGTCTTCTTTTGATGATGCAGTCTATATTTCTAATATTTAAATCAAAGGATACCTGTTAAATAGTGTCTTAACTTTACCTCTTTTTCAAAAATGCAAATTCATGCAAGTGTTGAAGAAAAAACATTAAAAGAAGAAAACTATATATGTTTTTTTCCAAAGCTAGGTGATCATCTTTATTTATACTATTTTTACAACATAATTACAAAATGATGCAACAGGACAACCAATGGCCTATCTCAAGCATTAACTAATCTTTACACTTTAGGAAAGAACACTTTCCAAAGGACGATAATCTCAGTTCATATATTAAACTAGGTGACAAAACTTGCTCATTTTGAATACCTAAAACAAGATTTAAGCATTCCAGCAGTACGTTGATGTTCTCAATATTGCAGTTTTCTTCTTATTTAAACATTTTCCTACATATGCTCCACTTTGCATTTGACTCCATAACTGGAATGTCGCACGCAGTATTGTTTACTGAAAGAAACTGCTTCTGGGGTATACATCTATGCATTCATGAAACGAGTCTTAAGAATTGTGTGCATCTTTCCAACAGGATAATGCATGGATAATAACTGAAGCAGAATCTTACCATTACCAAAGATCTGGTATCTAATCAAATTAAAAGTGAATTATGTAACAATAATCAAGTTTAAATGTAAATATATACATCTAAGATTCATTCATTCATTTATAAATCAGGGTATGCTGACAAATTATTTCCCAATGATAACAGCCTTACAGACTTTAGATGTTTTTCACATTGATTATCACAAGGTGAAACAGAGTTCTTGAATACAAATCTGTCACAAAAACTAGAAAGAATCTGGATCAGATTAAAGAAGCAAGTGAACAATGGCCACAAGTTTCATTTAGTGATGGGTATAGCGCATCAGACTCCACTTCCTTTTCCTAAACCTACCTGGGAAATAACACAGAAAGCTTGCTGTAGTGCCTATGTCATGCCTTAGGTGTTGCTGCAAGCATGCTTATCAATATCCAGGACACAAGCTAAGGGGACAAACTTCCCATCATTCCTGTCTTGAACTCTGTTATTTATCTATAAACCAGCACCTAAGGCTTAATGATCCTACCTACATTAGCCTGCTTTCCATTATGGACAGTGATTTTTGGGCATGGAAAGCATGACGAGACATACGGTATCCAATCCCTTTTCTAGATTCTGAGCTATCATTAGTTTTGTTTACATTACAATAATGCAGAATTAATCCTTTTGCCTCTACACACAGAATAACTGAAGGAAAATTATAGTCTTCCATACATATTTTCTTCAGTTTTGTAGGTGACAAAATTAAAATATAAAAATCTACATAATATTTTTTGGATTTTTAAGAACCAATATTACACACCCAAGCTACAAAAATATGAAAATTTAAAATTCCAGAATAACATTAGACATTTAACTACTGCACTTTAAAACTTAAATATTAAATTATTTTGATACTTTACTTTCTGCCCCAAAGTCTCCTTTTTGCCCTACACCGACCTATTTGTCCATATTGTAAGCAAACTGTGTAGGCAAATTTAAATCAAGGTGGGTTATACCTCACTACTGTTTTATACAGGTGGAGTTATTAATGCATCTACTTTCCTATGAAAGCTACATATTAGTACATAATTTCCATTTCAATGTTATTTGCAATTTATTCTTTTATTTACCTTGAGAAAAATATTTGATACTCTTGTCAAAAACCTATTTACATTTCCATAACCCCCACAGAACATTGTAACACAGTGTTGCTCGGTAAAGTAGAAAATCAAATGGAATGTAATCTTGCAGAATAATCCACATTTCTCCCACTAACACCTTTCCCCTTTTATTGACAACATGACAGAACTCCCCATTTATATTTGCAGATCTAAAAATGAAAAGGCATAGTGAGTAAAGGTAAGCTGCACTCCGGAAGACAAAAAAAAAAAAATGTTCAATGCCTTTTGCAAGGCATACAAAAAGGCTGAATGTGGGAGGTCTTTACAATGACAGAATTACACATAATTGGACCAAAAGGATTAATGAAAAATAAAATGTATGGGGAAAATTGAAGCAACTCTCAACCCCATTGGGGCTGCATATTAAACTGTTTCCCACCCTCCTCTACAGAACAGAGTAAAAACAAAAATATGTATTGCTGTTGTCCATTGTTTCTGGTACTGAAAGCTGGTTTTAAAACTCAAAGCAGTGCCCTTTTAAGTTATGCTGTTGTACTTGTGTACCAATGAGTATTCTACCACTTATCTTAAGGAAATGCTTATCAACAAGAGGACATATATTGCGAATTCATTCAATAGGCAGTATGTCAACATTTGTAAATGGAAGCAAAACAGTTACTGAACAGATCATGTAAGGTAAAACCAGCAGGATGCATTCTGATTTGCTCTCTCCATCAGCAACATGAATTGCTATGAAATGCATGTATTATCATCAAGTTGTGGGAACAGAGAACACAAATATCGCTTAGAACTGATGGGATCTGTGACATACTAAGTCACTTCTACCTCTCACTGGTGGCAAAATTAAGTTCCCAGGTTTAGGAGATCCTCATGAATAGAATAGGGCAGTGCAGATCTGCAGTGCACAGGGCAATCAGCAGAAACTGCTTTCCCTCCTCTGCAGTAGGCAAACCAATGATACTTGTAGAAGCAGACATTAGGGCAGATTCAATGATGTTATCCTAGAAGCAAAAGAATGACACAGGACCTCCATTTTCAGGAGTCACATATGCTCATTAAGCCCATATGTTTTAAGGGAAAAAGAATTCACAGGGGCTAGGGAAAGGGATTCTAAACATAGAAAGGGATTCTAAACATAGTACAAATTAATTCACTAGCAGGTATTAGGAAACCTGTGGGTTTAGAAGAGACACTTGTGGCCAACACACTTATAGTTGTAAAATATAACACACACACCCTTTGAGTCTAAACATTCCTGATTTTTGCCACTACCCCTGTCTTCTTCAACTTGTTTCAATAAGAAAAACTGTGAAGTTAAAAACAAACTGATCCTAAAACAAATGGAAATCAACATGGTATATAACTATGATTAAACTATAAGTTGTTACAAGTGATTCACACATAATGTTCCCGAGGATTGATGTAAACTCTTCCATTGTCTGGTTGTTGATGCTTTTGATTGCTCCAGTCTTTGCAATTCACTTGCTTGTAAGCTGGATACATTTGCTGATGGCTGTCTTGAGCCAAGATATTTTCATCACCATAAGTTAATTGTCTGCAGTTTACTAACTTCTATAGGGGAAAATGTGTTACACTTTAATAATCTCTTGTCATAAAACTCAAATTTCAATAAATACACTCAATCATATCCTTGTTGTTGTTAGGTGCGAAGTCGTGTCTGACCCATCATATCCTAAATAACTTTAATTACCCTTTCAGAAATATATTCATTTATTAAAGTATTTATACCTTGTCTTTAACTTGTGGCTCATGGTAGCTTATAATTCTATATTAAAACCATCCAAATACATTAAAAACCATTACCCCACTCACAAATGCTAGCAGGAATAGTTGCAATGTACAGAATGCCTTGCAGAACCCAGTACCACTGAGGAGAGTGTATGCTCAGCAGAAGTCATGTCAGAGCAAAGAATCACAACATAGCTAAGGAATGTGGAGGAGAGGTTTTCAAGTGCTAGCCCCCCCCCCCCAAAAAAAAAAAAGAAGAAAGAAAGAAAAGGGAAGGGAAGGGAAGGGGACACAAAGGAACAGACACATAAAGAAGGCAACCTTTTGAGATTGACAAGACACATTTGAAACTGACAAAAGTAACTTGGGAAGTCCATTAAAAAACCTAAGACAGTCTCCCTAGGAGACTGCAAATCCTGGCTCCCAATTTTACCTGAAATTCCCAAATACTTCTGGTATTTTTGGGATCATATTTGCAATGCAAGTACACCCAAAATAACAATAAGTTATTTTGGATATATTTTTGGCTTGGGTGTATCCAAATGCTCTCTCCTAACTGTTGTCAATTCAATAGCTCACAAATCAGACTTGGGTGTTATGAAGTCACAATATACCTTAAAACACCTGAGCTGGATAAGATTCAGCTGATGCAATATTTGGCAGAGATAAATCCCTTCTTTGCCACCATTTCACATGGTTGGAAATAGGTTCTATGGAATGTTCTGATCATGGAAAAGCCATGTGACAGAATACAAATCCATTCCTATGGACTTTCTGGTTAAACAAAACCAAAGATGGCATAAAAGCACATCAATTTTAAAAGGATGATGCTATAATTATGTGCTACCCTACTAGTTTTGTAAATGCAGTATTACTTGACCTCAATAACTTCACTTCAAGATATGCATTTATTGGACTACAAAAATAGTAAGTTTCTGAATGAAATGAAACTGTACAAGCAAATTTTTAAGGCAGTGGAAAATTTGGTGCATGGAAGCTATTGGTGGTGAAAGTTCTGAAAACCATCCAATGCATTTTCTACTTTACATGGCTTCACATTCCTATAATTCAGTTTTCACAGGGGAGGATCATGAGAGTTAAATCACACTTAAGAACATACTGCTTTTCTGTAATCGGCATTGTTCTACGCCAGTGCAAAGCATGGAACAGTTTACAGCTAAACTCAACCATTTTTTGCTCATCTCAATGACTGGAGTGTAATAGCAAATGCTTGGATGTTCCCTCCTACACAACTATTTTCTAGACCCCATATTAACTCCAGATCAACCCTCACCTTTTATTTTTATTAAGAAATCTGCATCTAGATAATAACTGTCAGATCAAACTAACATCTGGCAACTTAACTGAGAAAATCCCCATTAACATTGGGGTAAAACAGGGGTGCATTTTAGCTCCCCAATTGTTTAATCTATTTTTGAATGATCTCCTGGTTTTCTGTAGTCCATAAGCGGCCATCCACCCATTTTGGGGGAAAGACCAACCCCTTTACTCTTATCTGCTGATGGCACCGTCATCCTGTCCAGATCACATGTAGGTCTCCAATGGTACCTGCATTGCTTTATGGCCTATTGCCACAACAATCATCAATTGGAAATAAAATTCAAGATAACAAAGATCCTAGTTTTTGCTAAAACCCGCTATAAATGTTCATGGAGGACTGATGTGCACAATATTGAACAAGTGTCCCATTTCAAATACCTTGGTCTCAACTTCTCCTTTAACACCAAATGGGCACATCATAGGAAACAGATTGCCAAGATGATGAAAACATCCCTAGCTCTCCTTACCAAATTCTACCACCAAAAGGGGAATAAAAATATTCCAGCTGCATTAAAAATTTATTCTATGAAATTAATCCCGCAAATTTTGTATAGCATTCCAATCTAGATCCTTGACCTTAATGAATTGGAGTCTCTACATTCCATGTTCTTAAGATATTTACTCAAAGTACCCAAAAGTGTTGCTTTGAAAGCTTAGCCGTTGACTTTCAAATATTGGCTGAGAATTCATTTCTCAGCCTACTCTGGTAGCCTGCTATGTGAGCTATTGTGTGATCTGTTCATTTCTAGTTAGTACAATAGAATATTACTTTAGGCTCGATATTGTGTGGCTTATAGATCTAACTGAAAAAGATATTTTCAAAGCAATTTCGCATAGAGGATATCGAAATGCAAACTTTATCTTCTGTCCCATGTAATACCTGTCCCCCCCCCCCCCCAATTTTGGGGTATTTCATCCAACTATAAACTCCTAACAGTTTATCTCTATCAGTTGGATTCTTATTTGGCTAGGAGGGCCTTCGTTCTTGCAAGAGTCAACTCCTTCCTCTCAAACGTGTCCTAGGGAAGATTTTATCAGATTCCGCCTTCAAAAGACTCTGTCTACATGGTTGTAATGTCCCAAACACACTATGACATATTGTTTTGGATTGTTCAATCTTCTCTCCTCAACAAGCTTTAATCCAGTCACATTTGAGGAATTTAAATTCCAAAGTCAATTCTAAATCCCTCATCATCAAATTAATGCTTTCAGAAAAGGATGCCATTACCCTTGCTAGGGTAACTGATGCCCTGAAGCATGTTCCAAATAAATTAATATTTGAAAATGCGGGAACATAGTATTGTCTAATCCATTTTGTTTCCTTGGATTGTGTATGTGTATGCCAATAAAGGTTTTCTGAGTCTGAGCCTAGACCCCACAACAGGTTGTGAGCACCTGCTGTGAGAAATTAGGACTGGCTGCCTGACAGCATAGGTGACCACATAAAAAGCATTAGTTACAGGTAAGCAGTCTTCTTCGTGCAGGCACATCATGGGAAAAGCTTAGCATGCTGCCCTACCTAGAAGTGGGAGATGTCACAAGAAGAGGCCACTCACCACTGTGATGACAAAAGTCTAATCCATGCTGGCTCACACAGGGGACATACTGCTTCACAAAACTGCAGTGCTGCAAGCAAGTCTCCAATCTACAAAGCACCAGCAGGGCTAGAAATCTGTGGGGCTGTCAAGATAGCAATAGACTTAGTGGTGTGTGCTGCAATTGTCATGAGAAATAGCTGATAGGGTAGTGTAACACAGTTTAATGACTCCTGTGATTCAGTGGCAATAATACATTGACATATTGCACATATGGCACAAAAATAGTCTAAGGTCCATCCTAAATAGGAATATTGTGTTGGTAAAGAAAGCCAGGGCACTGCAGACATTAAATGTGTAGAGTTCTTCCCCCTGTTAGTTGACAGATAAAGGAAGTCTAGTGGCAAAACCAGAGCCTGTTTTGAGATGAAATCTGGAAATTTAGGATGTCTAGTTAAGTAATTTTTGTGGGAAAGGTGATGAGGCAGAACCCAACAGAGAGCAGTTTATTGACTTGTCCTGTCAACATCTATGCCTTCCATGAGTAAGCAAAAATCATGGAGTCAAATATCTGAAGGGACCTTTCACTAGTTGCAAAAGATGTTACAGAGCTCCATGAGATTATGAATTGAGAAACTGGAGAGCTGGGTGGGCAGAAGAAACCTTTTAAGAATTGTTTTACCAATGTTGTGTAAAATTCCACCAGCTCAGAGAATGCACCCCATACTTTGATTTCAAAGGAGTTCTCTTCTCAGTTAGGTTGATTTGGGACTAGAGGTTCCAGAACCAGAAGGATTAGTTTATTAATTATACTGGAGAGGACAACACACAAGGCTGTTCATGTATGGTCTGATATGATATCAGAGGTGAGTTGAGCAGTGTTGTTGTGTCTGTTAACATGCATAAGTTTCAACTTCATGTCCCACCTCATGAAAAAAAGAGAATGGCCATCTGTAGGAGGCAGCTTGCCTCCATACCTCAAGCACTTTTTAAAAGGTTATCCAATGGCCCAGCATTAAGTGGCACAGCAGAGAAGCACAACAGACAAGAAGGGAAGAAACTGGAGAAAACAGAAAATGTGAAAAATAGTAGAAATTAAGCTAGACTTTCTTCTGCAATGCTGCCAAAAGAGATCTAAATCGAAAGGGTTAGCTCCACTCCTTTAGGTATGTATGTTGTAGCACCAAGTGTACAGAGCCAATGCAATGAACTCTTGAGCTCAGCTTCAGAACTTGGGTTGGCAGAAGGTCACTTGAGAGTCCAAGCAAATAGAAGCAACTCTCCATCCCTCCCCTAGTGTTGAATCAGAATCACGCAGAGCTGGAAGAGACCACAAAGGGCCATCCAGTCCAGTCCCACACCAGCTGAAATTACTTTCTTATTGTTCCCTTTAAAACTTCTGCAACAGAACATTTCCTATTTCTTTTGTGCAAAGGAAGAGGTGCAAATGCATCCATGCTCAGAATGGGAAAACAGCATCAGCACTACTTCCTATCTGTACACCCCCCCCCCCAATGTTTATAAGCAGTCACTCTTGCTCTGGACAGGAAATGAGCGAGCTATCCACTTTCCCCCTTGCTTCAATGCTGAGTTTTGTCTTTTCCCGTAAAACCAGAAGCAACTGTGTATTTTTCTCTTGCAAGGACATTACAATTTGGTTAGAAGGGTGAGCTTGCTTTCGGAAAACAACGAGGTATAAGAGTTTTCCACCCCAGCAAGGCAGAGGTGCTCTGAATTCTCCACTGAGCTACCGCTCTGTGGCTGTTATCTCTTAAGGTTCCTTGGTGGAAAAAGTAGCTCACAGAAGCATAACATCTGCTCTTCCCAGCTCTAGAAGATTCTGCACGACCCTTTCCATAGCACACAATGAAGCATATTACTTACTTTATGCTGCATGTTTCCAGGATCCTTGTCTCTATATTGATTTTGCATTGAGAGGTGCTCTTTCTGTAGAGGAAAAAGAATGTTACTTCGGAACTATTTTATAAGCTACTGTAAATGAGTGTTGTATTTTTGTCAGAGTGGCTCTTAGAGTATGCAACAGTCAGATTCACCTGGCATTTTCTACAATAAATAAGCAAAATTCACTGATATCCATATTTAATGAATATAATTCAGGGAACTGCTGCCTGTCAGTTCCCCACTCATTTTACATTATTTTCAATTTTAAAAAAATATTTGCAGTGGAAAATACTTGTGGAAACCCACCACAATAAAACATGATCCAGTCCTCAAAGCTAAAAATGTTAACAGTATGGTTGACATTCAAAATCCATATTTACATTTTGACTTTCATATCTGATAATAACTCTGTCAGGCCTCTCTTACATTGAATGTTGCCTATAAAAATGTATACCTTTTCACTAATATGACTTTACACAAAAGCCAGTATGATCCAAAAGAATCACTTGATATACACATAGTTCCACTGGTAAAAGTTTGAATGCATTTATGTTCCACTTTCAGCAGCTAGCACAGTATGTTTTTGAAAACTGGATTACAATTTTCTAATGGCCATTTAAAATTGTGTATAAAAAAAGAAAATAAACAAAAGATACTTCAGTTAAATACTTTTATAAACTCCAAATGAATAATATGATATATGATATATTCTTTCCCTATTGAAACAGCATACAATATGTTCACCACTTAAGCTCCTGGTCTGAGACCTACATTTCCATTTAACACAAACGGTTAAAATACTTCTAGGGATAATGTTTATTAATTTGTTAGGTTTCTAGGCTGCCCCTCTCCAAAATGGTCTTGAAGTAGTTTACAGCAAATTCATAGATAAAAACTCCAAATACAATACAATCACAATAAAAATACATAAAACCCTAAAAATGTAACTGTTTAACTGTTTAAAAGACAAGCCAAGGCCCACAGCAGGTGGACTTTCAGTTTCTGGCCCAACTCATATGGAGAAAATTCTCTCGATCTGTGCTGTTTAGCAGTATTCTACCCCATTGAGTTTCAGTTTGTGCCTATTATCTATTCCCTGATGCAGTCCCAAGAGTAAATGCATGTTTTCAAAAACAAAAATGAGAGTTCAGGCTACATTACTGTAACTCACTGTATGTGGGCCTTCCTTTATCCTTGACCTGGAAATTACAACTGGACCAGAAAGCTGCTGCCTGGGTCTTTATTAGAACCCTGTGAAGAGCCCACATTTGACCTGTTTTCCAGCAGCTGCACTGGCTGAGTCCTAGGTGAGGCTTAAGGTGCTAGTCTTAAATTTTAAGGCCTTATGTGGTCTGGGACCTTCATACCTGAGGGACCGACACCCCATATATGTCCGAGGAGTACTTTGCTCAGCAAATTTAAACGCTGATGGTCCTTGGCCGCAGAGAAATGTACTTGGCCTCAATCAGAGCCAGGTGGGATGAACTGACAGCAGAGACATGGGCCCTTACAGAACCCTCAAAGTTCTCAAGGGCTTGCAAAAGGTGCTCTTCCACTAGATGTCTGGTTGAGGCCAAGGGCTGCACTTTTACCATCTGAATGCATTCCCCTGGCCAGGCTAGGCCCCCACCTAGGCCATACTCCCTCCCTCAGAGCCTGGTTGAAAACTGGAATTCCATCCCAGGCTCATTGGGGAGATTTAAATGATGGAGCTAGTGTTCAGTCTACAAGTTTTAATAGATCAATTTTTAGGATTTTGATGACATTTATTGTATGGAAATTTTATTTGTGAGATTGTTGTAGCCCACAATATCATTTGGAGAGGGGTGGCTTAGAAGTCAAGCAAACAAACAAAGGATTTAATTTCACAAAACTGTTATAATACTTGTAACTGCAATTTGGAATGCAATGGATCTGCAATGGCTAATGTAGTTTGTTTATAAAATTGTTCAAAGTAATTTCTTTTTATGTGCTACTAACCAGACACCATTGAATCATTGTCAGGTCTCTACCTTCTAAGTCAGTGGTCCCCAATCCCCGGTCCGGGGACCAGGACCGGTCCGTAGATAAGTCTGTACCGGGCCGCAGCTCCTCCTCATCCTCTTCCCCAGCTGCTGCCCTGGGGGCTGCCCTGACACTCTGCTACCAGCTCACCTTTGGTGCTCTCCAGCGGCCGCCACTGCTGGGGTTTCCCCTCAGTGTGGCACTGCGCAGCTGCTGCTGGCAGCACCCCCCAGAGGGCAGCGGGAAGTCAAGGGTGCCGGTGGGAAAACAATCAGAGCAGGGGCACAGGCGGCGACGCCCCTTGGCAAAAGACTACCCCCCCGAGACTCGAAAAATTGTCAAGCGTTGACTGGTCCCCGGTGATAAAAAGGTTGGGGACCACTGTTCTAAGTGTTAAGCATATTTTGTCTGAGTCTATTCTGCTTCTTTTGGTATTTTACAACAATGCAAACAAAAGTCATTTGTTTTATAATCACTAAATAAACACTATCACTTCTGTGATTCTGCATGATTACTTCTGAATGGCATACGCAGAACCTGCTTAGACTGCACATTTGCTATTAGATCATGTCCAGAAATTTTAAACAGACATTGCTAGATGAATCAAAGTATTTTCAATTAAGCAGATTTTTCCCATTTGAATGGTACTACTCTGATCAACTTGTTGGTCTATCTTGCATTTATTTTAGATAGACATTATGCTAGATAATTTCTCATTTAATAGGCTAAAAATGGCTATTTAGAACAAGCAAAAAGTTATCCATATCCTACTACTAATGCAACAATTTCTTGAAAAAGTATTTATAGGGATCTTCTTCCAAAGCCTTGGAGACCTAAACATGTCACAGAAAGCATGCAATAGTACTTAGAAAGTGGCCCATGGCTGATAACACCTGATGAAGAGCAGCAGTCATCCTCAGCTATGTAGGCCCATTAGCTGAACAATGTGAAGGCTAATAAAACAGGTTCCCTTAGGCTGCTGTAGTTAGCTCAGTAGTGACACTTCCAGGGATAACCATAGATCATGGCTTGCGGGGTTCTGCAAGGTCCGGTCTGATCCCCATGCTATTTAATTTAATATATCTATATAAAGTCACAGGGAGAGGTCATAAGGAGGTGTGTAATATGCTGTCACCAATAAGCAGAGGTTTCCCAGCTCTACTTTCTTCCCCACCTAATTCTGAGGAAATGATGTTCTAAATGGGCGCCTGACCAGCTGAAATTTAACCTTGACAAGGCAGAGCTGCTCAGGATTATTGGAAAGGCAAACAGGGGCCTGGAATCTTCTCTGTGTTGGATGGTGTTACACTCTTCTTGAAAAGTCAGGTTTGCAACTTGAGAATATTTCTCAACAGTGGTTTCCTCAGAAAAGATGAGACTGCTGTGGCTTGGAATGCTTTCGCCCTGCCTATGTTGTCAGATCAGCTATGTCCATTCCTGGATCAGTCTCATGTAGACACAGTAATCCATGCTTTACATTCTAGAGTGGATTACTGCAATGCAGTCTTACTTGGGACTACCCCTGAAAATATCTGGAGACTGCAGTTATGGCAGAACACTGCAGCTAGACTACTGGTTGGGGCCAAGTACTGGGAGCACATGACCCTGATACTGCAGCAGTTACACTAAATTCCAATACTTCTCCCTGTGGTACATGGGATTCTACAAAACACGAGATTCTGATGCTTTTGTACCACACTGGAGCATGAAATACAACCCCTCTCCCCTTAGCTGGACCAAATAGTTGGTTTATATCTTGAGATCTTAAACTAGATCATAACTGGGATCTTATAATATTCTTTGTTTCCTGGTATAAACAGGACAAATGTGTATCTTGTCAATTGTGAAGGCAAACAAAATTCAGCTTTCAAAATTTTGAATTCCTTCAGCAGTACAACCTCAGTCCCTCCTCCAGTTCTTCAAGTACATTAAAGGGACACATCATAAGTTCCATATGTATGCACCCTTCCAGGCCTGACAGGAGGTAAAGAATGTAAAACATGATCTAGGGAAAAGAGAAATCCTAGTAACCCCCACAGGGAGTTACCCAACATTAGTTTAGTTGCTTGGAGCTAAGACTGCACAAACATCAAATTATGATCAAGTATATGAAGTATGAATTTATTTAATGAGGAAAAGCTTGTTCCTTAACATGGAATCAAGTTAATTTATTAATCCATGTCTGTGCCTAAACACTCACAGTGCCTTGGAACAGAACATAGATGGATAGGCAACATCTTTTCAACACAGCAATTCACAAACTACTGCTAAATAGTTGTCCTTTCTCTCCGTGGAGCAGTGGTTCTCAACCTTCCTAATGCCATGACCCTTTAATACAGTTCCTCATGTTGTGGTGACCACCAACCATAAAGTATGCAAGTGTTCTTTTACAGAAATTAAACTGAAACCAACCAATGGTGTGAAGATCCATTGTTCATGATTGTATATAAATTGGCTTTTTTCTGGGGTTTCTCAGTTCAGTTCTGCCCCTTGTCCCACCATGCCGATCTCGCTCTTTTCCACTGCTCCAGACAGACGAACGCTCTATCTCAATCTACCCTGCAAGGCTGTTGTGTGGATGGCACCCCCCCCCCCAGCGAAGCTGCTTATCTTGCCACGACCCCTGTGAAAGGGTTGTTCAACTCCCAAAGGGGTCCCGACCTCCAGGTTGAGAACCACTGCCGTAGCGTTTCTGCCTCCAAGCCCAAAACTGGTGTGATAAAAAAACATCACCTTTCAAAACACAACCTAACCCACCCTGAAAGTAATACAATAAGCAACCTGACAAACAATCCGTGATTCATGATTTAAAAAGCAACAAAGGAGGAATAGTTGTCATCATGGAGAAATCAGACTACATTCAGAAAGATGATCTCTCACAAACCACTTTCTACAAATGACTACCCTCAGGCTCTATTCAGGAATACCCAAACTAAACAAGCTTATGAAGAAATTACACACACACTCCCCACAGGGAGTTACCCAACATTAGTTTAGTTGCTTGGAGCTAAGACTGCACAAACATCAAATTATGATCAAGTATATGAAGTATGAATTTATTTAATGAGGAAAAGCTTGTTCCTTAACATGGAATCAAGTTAATTTATTAATCCATGTCTGTGCCTAAACACTCACAGTGCCTTGGAACAGAACATAGATGGATAGGCAACATCTTTTCAACACAGCAATTCACAAACTACTGCTAAATAGTTGTCCTTTCTCTCCGTGGAGCAGTGGTTCTCAACCTTCCTAATGCCATGACCCTTTAATACAGTTCCTCATGTTGTGGTGACCACCAACCATAAAGTATGCAAGTGTTCTTTTACAGAAATTAAACTGAAACCAACCAATGTTGTGAAGATCCATTGTTCATGATTGTATATAAATTGGCTTTTTTCTGGGGTTTCTCAGTTCAGTTCTGCCCCTTGTCCCACCATCACTTCAAAAATAATGGATAGGACTTGCAATAATGCATATGAATTAAAGGCAGAAAGGTACTGACTGAATAACAGGAATATACTTTTTATAGTAAAAGTTCAGCCGTGGAATCAGCTGCCATTCTGTACATGTCGGATAATGTATTTTAGAAGCAGATTTTCCTGTTCTGTACAAAAGCACATTAAAAGTGAATTATCCAATATGTGCAGAATGGGCCCAGGTGCCAGGGAGGTGGTGCACTCTTCTTCAGCGGCAATCTTCAAGCAGTATCAGGACAAGCATTTGTCAGGGATGCTGTAGGCTGATCCTGCACTAAGCAGTGGGTTGGGCTAGACAAACTTCCAACTCTATTATTCTATGACCAGGGTCTGCAAGAAACCAAGATGCCTCTATATTCACTCTGACAACGCAGTAACTGGACCGAATGACACCAGCCATACCATCTCAGATTCATTCAGTTTTTCATCCTCCCATCTGAGATATGCCTTTAAATGTCAGTGAACAGGTTAGTCCCCACACAAAAGAATAAGTGGACATATATCTGACATTAAAAATCACAAAAACCAGTGGGGAAAAATCTTAACTTTCAAGGTAATTCCATTTTCACCTAAATGAAACAAAAGCGTCAGGAGAAGATTACGATATGAGTTTGTTAAACTTGAGTTCATTCAGATGTAGAATGGACCCTTGGCCGCAGGACTGAATAGAGACATAGGATTCTTATCCTACTACAAATGCTAATTTTCTACCCTTACACATTTTTCCTCTGGTCTAACCAAGCTGATTATGATGTGTAATATACCTTTACATTCTGAGTTCCTTCTCTGTAACTATCCTCCCTCATTCTGATTGAGATATAAGGACCCAGTATCTCCACTGTGAATTTTACCTTACAAAGGAAGCTTTGACTCTCAAAATATAAAGAATAGTTGTGGATGGGAAAGAAAAGAGTGATACAGATAGCTACAGTAAGGATGCCTAACATTGTCTTAGGCATTGGACAACATTAGCATGTTGTAAGATGCTAAAATAAAAAAGCTCAATATTTGCTTTCAGAACTCAGTGGAGTAGTTCATACCTGTCATGGGTCTTTTGCTTACTCAGCAGAAGAGGAGCCCGCCTAAAGGACCTTTCTGTTAGCCTAAACCACCTAACAAGAACATACTGTACAGTCATTTTGGTGGTGGCTCCTAGCTTCTGCAATCAGTTCTGCCCTTAAGATTTACCTTCGATTGCTTCTAGCAGTATTCTAGAAGCTGTATAACTAGAAGTATCCAATCCAATCCAATATCTCAATTATACTGTAGAATTTGACATATTTTTATTCTTTCTTACCCGCTCACAATTTTTGACAAGGAAAAAAAGAAAATATTGTATTGTGTACTTGAGTACTTGTACAGAATGTTCTATTAAAAAAACTATGTGATATTTTGTAGGCATGTATATTTTAGAAGAACAAACTTTGATCAATAACTTACTGGAAGAATTATTTCTTTCTGTGATGAGGGGCGAGCTCTTTCTTCGTACAAAGATGAAGGCTTGTGTGTTGGAGGAAGATCAATTCTGCATCAAAAAAGTTAAATTTAAGCATTGCCACTTGGTGAGATGAAATTAAGTTCACATTATTTAAATTGCAAAACTAAATTTTACACTCTACTTGCTTATCTTTAGGATGCTTTGGGCTGATCCTGCGTTGAGCAGGGGGTTGGACTAGATGGCTGTATGGCCCCTTCCAACTCTATGATTCTATGATTCTATCTTCTCTGTTTCAGGAGCTAGGTGCTATTAAAAGGAAGTGAGTGACATCAAAGGGGTTCGCTATAGACGGCCACATAGCTGTCAGACTTGCTAGTACAGCTGATGTCTTCTCAAAAGCCTCTTTCACCAAATCTTGTGTTAGGCAATGTTTTTTAGACTGTATTCAAACATGATTTCTGGCTACATGACATTTATTATTGTGCTGATTATAACATCCACATTGTTTGTGAGAATTGCTTTTCTTACATCTGAAGGGCAAAATGAATTAAAAAGAAAACCTACTGTTTTTTTCTGAATCTAACCAGAACCAGCAGAGCATCAGAAAGAACTATTCCAACAATTTAAGTTCAACAGCACTTATTATTTATTTATTATATTTGTATACTGCCCTCCCCGAAGGCTCAGCGCAGTTCACATTAAACAGAACAGAAATAATACAGATAACTTAGATTAACAATAATGAATGAAGTGAAACAACAAGCAAAATTAAACATTAAAGTAACTCATACTGATAGCCCAAGTGGGTTGGGTGGAACTGCAGTGGGTGCCATAGGAGGGGGCTCAGAAGGAGGGCCCTTGGGAAGTGATGGTACAAGTCGACCTCAACCAAATGCCTGGTGGAGGAGCTCCCTTTTGCAGGCCCTCTACAAGTGTGGTGAACAGAAACATATGCAAACAACAAAACTACTGTCAACATTTTAAAACAGAAGTATGAAAGCTGAAAACTTTCTAGGACAAGGAAGAAGCGTTTACTTCTAGACCCATTATGCACGGGGGTTTTAGCGCACATTCGGGGTGGAATGGCGGCGACTAAAATCACGGATAACGCACGGAGCCGGCTGCAACCGGCTGCAGCTTCGGTGCATGCCGCCGAAAAAGCCGCGTCAGTGAAACGCGGAAGAAAGCGCAGCTTCCGGGTGAGCGGGGCGCAACCAGAAGCGGCGCCCGGATCGGCGCGTGCATAATCGGTTACTCTGGGTTTTGCCGCCATCGCGCCCCGCCCCGTACATAACCGGTATGCGTTGCGTCTTCCCCCTCCGCGTTTTCCATGTGACCCGAAATCGCCGTTTCGGCGGCCGTGCATAATGGGCCCTAGTGTTGCAAATAGGCACTCCTTAAGGAGACAGGGAGAACTACGTCAATTTGTACAAAGGAGAGTGGTATATATTTTTATCTTATGGGTATATCCTATCACCATACATAGTGAAGGGCAGAACATTCCATGAATGCAAGAAGCTCTTGCACTGGCAGAATATACCTTGCACTGACTATGCAGTGGCAAACAACCCAATGCAGCTTGATATTACTAATTCAAGGATAGTGTAAGTGCATATTGGTACAATGTAAACTCAAGATATACTGTATGATTTAATCTGGTTTAAAGAAATGTAACTTACACTTTGTCCAGGTAAGAGGGTCTTTTCTTCCTGGGAGTCAGTAGAACTGTCACAAAAATTGTAATGATAAAGAGAGCAAGTACTGCTCCTATAACAGCCCCAGCTACAGCTACAGATGATGACTGCTTAAATGGAACATCTGAAATATAATTGATCACATGCATTATGCTTTTCAAGAAGTATGTCACATTAATCAAAATTCTTCTCAAAATCTGGAAACAGAAAAATGGCTGACTGCCTCAGAATAGATTAGCCTTTGCAGTTGTGAAAAAATAATGTTGGAATTAATAAAATACACATAATTCAGTATCACTTACACTTTTACCTTAAGCGCCATAAGCATCAACAGAAAAAAGAAGAAAAACAAGACAAGCCCAAGTCTCTATTACTTTCTGTGGGAATTACTCACAACTGTAGCATTGGGGTCTGTGTAAATATCTCTTTTTGTTGTTGCTGTTGCAGAGAAGCCTACTAGCATCCATATCTGTTATGAACTAATCTTTATCTGGTTCAAACTGATCTATGGCTACCTTTCTAGCCTGCTGCTCCATGGTGGTCAAGCATTTCTTATCCATATAAAAACTTAAGTGTGAATGCCTACTTTATCACTATAACAGAATACAATTTTTCAATCTGCAGAATTCCAAGTATCAACACTGAGCATTCCAGAGAAGACCTGCAAGCATATTTTATTTGTGTAAATATTACTGATTCACCTCTTCCCACCCCACAAAAAGGGGCCCAAATACTTCCCATATAATGTGTGAAACTAAGTGGATCTGCCTTGAAGGTGCCTGAGCAGGGAATCCCATGGAAAGCATATATAAACTCTCTGAACTCCACAGAGGTAAAGTGGGTTAGAAGTATAACAAATTAATAAAGAGGAGAACCAGGAAGTTTTTTACTGCATAATATTAGTCTCATATAATTAATCCCAATATAGCAGGAGTTGAAATGCGCTCTGTAACTAATGATTTCTTGAAAGCTTCAGTTCTGTGTAGGAAAACCATGAAATATCATTAAATACAAGAATGCACGCTTTACCTGATTTTCTACATGTACACTTAACAAAAAAGACATTATACTAATGACATTACTCTACATGGAACTCTTTCAGCATATAACCACCTACTATCATCCCAAATGGGAACAACTTCAACAGTTTCAGAAAGATCTTCAGAAACTAGTCTTGAACAGGTGTTTGTATTCTTCTGCTTCATTTTGTCACTTAGCTTTTCAACTGCCAGTGGTCCTTCAAAACTATACATCTGAAAAGGTTTGATTTTCAAAAGGGTTTTACTGGTAATTTCACTTTTAAGAAAAAGTTTTGACAGGTAAAAATATCATTTGATCTCTGGCTTCCTGAACCATTCGGAAAATCCCTTTAATAGTTTTCAAAGCAAAGTACTGTTTTACGCTACAAAACAATGTGGTAAGCATGGATCAGGAGGTTTCCCTGCACTGTACATTCACATTCAATTTGACTGAATTTGGAGAATTTCACATTCATTCAGTTAACATTTTTGTTATTCTCTAACTGGTTACTGATGAGCTACAGCTGAGATTTGCACTGATTAAATCACAGAGCAAAAGAGGAATCTTGATTTGCAAGTACATCTGAACTTCTTTTTACTCTGATTTAATCAATGTGATTCTAGGATGGAACAATCAGTAAGCTATAAGGAAAGAAAAAGTGCAAGCATATAATGGCTAATGTTCAGCAGTGTGAAATAACTGTGAAAAGCAAAAATAGAAAAGACAGTGATCCATGATGCACTGGAGCCACTATGGAATATCATTGAATTTGAAACCCCAAACAGTAACTTGGAAGATTTTAAACACATCTTTACAGCTAAAACCTACTCTTGTTTAAATACTCCACCATTAATCTGGGAAACCATATAGTTAGCTACAGTACCTTTAAATGCTCTAGAAAATATTGGAAGTATTATGAACTATACTATTATATACTAAATTCAATCCTGTGGATTGGGTCCATCAATGATCATACTTTCCTTCAGTGTAAGTAACCTTCTCCGGACGCTGGAAGAAAAGCTGTGCTTCTTCCATCAAGAAATGACTTCTTATGCTGGTAGAGAGCACAATGATTAGCAGAATGGATCTGTGGTATCCAACCCCTTAGATTTTATTAATTTTTCACATACAGCTAGATTGTATTCATTGGGGGAATAATTCATAGGAACAGTTACTGGACAGCAACATAAGCTGAAATCTTGGTGACTTTCTTTATAGACTTTCTTTTGTGGTTTGAAGTCTAAATTGTTTGGCCTCTTCAAATAGCAAAATAAACTAAACTTTGTATAACTGAAAAACAAAACAACTTGAATAGCTGTTTCTGCCTTTTGGATGCAGATAATATAAGCAGAACACAAGTCTTTCAAGCTTTCCAGCAATCCATTTGTGAAATTATCTTCCAATGCATTTAAACTATGATGCAGCGAAATACCAATCTGATGTTTTCCAACTATTTTCTGCTAACTAGTTTGCTAGCCTATATTAGCACATCACTTTATGTGTTTTTTTCAATCATTTGTGTATATGACCTGCATTCAAGAAATTAATTTAACAAAAGATTTATTTCACACAACAGCTAGTTCATACTTACAATCAGTTCTCTATTTACACCAAACATACATTAGGTAAGAAACACTGCAACACTTAACATTGTAACCCTATAATGAACCTCTTCATATTTAGATGTGAAACTCTTGAGAAAATATTACAAACTTAAGATAAAGAACACAGAGCATTATATACTCGCTTCTAGATTTGAGTGTTACAAGAAAGTGTTTGGGGGGCTTACACAAAGTATGCCAATATTGTTTACAATGGAGATGTTCCTAAGACCACAAGCTATCTTTAAAAAAAAGGTAACACACACAAACGCACGCACGCACGCACACACAAGAGTTAGGATCTGCTGGTAGCTTACGGCCTGGTCATAAGTTGACTGAAGTAAGTTTACATCAGTTAGCAATGGACCAATCCATATAGTAATTATAGTAACTCGTTTGAGTTCACAGGCAAGCATGGTTTGATAATTTCATTTCCTAATGTATTGAAGAGAGACTTTGGTCAAGTAAAGTAATATTACCACTTGAATTATCAATGTGATAGAGATGTGTAGAAAACCAGTTTCATATGTTTATAAATACTAAATTGCAGTCACATGTTTGAAGACATAGCAACCAAGTCACAGTGTACTGTCAAACTGCACCTTAATACAGATACTGTACTCACTGAAAAGCTCAAAAATACTGTAGATTGTGTAATGATTTCATATTACTCACAGATATATACTTGGAAATAGTTTCTACAAAGCATTACCCTAACGTGTACATCATCAATTAGACTGCCAAATTAATGAAGATTCCAAATTTAGATAATTTAATGAAAATGAACTATAATCCATTTTGTGCATGTTTGACAAGTCCTGCTCAAATCAATGGAGCGTACTTCTAAGCCTGAAACTAATGTCCACTGAGCTCCTCTAATAATGCTACAGTCTCTGCAACAAACTGCTTTAAAAAAATTGAAGTATTGTTAAACAGCAAAATTGCCCCATCTCCTATGCTGGATTTCAGATAAAGCAAGCCCCTTTCTTACAAAATTGTTGCTTCTGTCTGCCAAACAACTCACTACAGTTGCGGTAAGTTGTTCTCTATTACGTTTCTTTTCAAGCAGCATTGGTTCAAAACAGCGTCTCTACACATTTCATAGGAGATTTAGCTAACATTGCTTCACTTTAAGCTGACACCTGTGTGTCTTGTCATACCTTTTCATGCTTTCATCTCAACATAGGCAGGTTTTCAGAATTATATACGCTTAAAAAAATGGAACATGGTGAACGTAAGGTTGACTTTGCATTTTAAAAAGTATGCTTCCTAATAATGTTTTTATACAGCCCGCACACTCCTTGTAACTCCACAAAATTCTGTGAGAAGCTGATTTGTTTCTTTTTAAAATGCATCTTCACTCAAATATAGAAGTTGCATCTGTGTTTAAACTGAATGTATTTATAGCTTTGTGCTTAATTAACATTCTGAAGAGGGCTTAGGGAAACCTAACATTTCCTGAACATTACTTTTTATGGTGAGCATTTCTACTGAAGCAACATTTAATCAACCTTTTGGAAAAGATTCTTTTGAAATGCAGCTAAAGTGTTTGGAATCTAATATTCCAGTGTTTGGAATTAAAATGCAGTGTAAAAATATAGATAGTGATATGTTGCAAGACTGTTCATTGAAAAGTCTATTTGCAACAGGTTCAGTGCAACAAGAAATCTGTACAAGATACCACCCACTACAGTATCTAATTATGGCAAGTCTCAAAAATGTAGAGGTATTCAATTCTGTGCAGAAAGCCTAAAAATAAAGCTTTGAAAAAACTGTGCCATCAGAATATTTCATATTGTAAAAATTATCTTATGTAAACAAAATGTGCCTTAGATCAGCTCTATATTTGAATAAGTTTCATGTTGCTTTTTACTCAAATTTATAGCTCCAAAAGATGCACCAAGATAATTCTTGATCACACATTTGTAGTCACAAGGAAAGACAGTTGCTTCATTTCAAACTCTTTATAACAATTTCATGGGCTTGTTTTTTTTCCGCTTAGCACTTTGAACTTTAACGTGCTATAGGCCAAATAAAACACTATGTTAAAATTCTGATCTTGTGAAAGACAGTAGTACAGCATTGAAAAAAAATCATCAAGCAGCTTCGATACATTTAAAGGAGGTTTTACATTTCATTTGTCGAGTTAGAATATAAAAAACTTGAAAATCAACTTTCAAAAGCTTATTCTTCAAGAAAAAAGTATAAACAATCTGAAAATGATCAGCTAATGAAGGGGCTTTATGTACTGTCAAAATTTGAAAGTGGTCATTACACATACCACTCCTTTCGAGATATTACAGAACCATCTACATGTGAAACCAAGTCATCTTCATTTTCATCGTAACATTCATCACCCAAGTATTTCATTCCTAGTGTTCCACCTTCATAGTAATCCATTGGTCTTTCATACCTGTCCTGGTACCTGTTAATAGTGTCTACATTGTTCCAATCAGTTTTTTCAGGTTCTCCCAAGTAGTCTTTAGTTATGAGACTGTTCACTGGATGTTTTGTTTCCTTTTTCACACTGTCAGGGTAAGAATCCACATCATCTACCTGGAGAGTATCTATTTGAGATTCCTTTTGCATATCAGATGGTGGAATGTAGTTCTTTGCAAAGTAGTCGCCACGAAACGTCCTCCTTCTCCTATACCAGACAGCGCCAACCAAAACACTCACAAGTATCAGGAAAAGAGCCCCGCCCACTGCACTACCGATGATGGTGCCCCAATTGTCTTCCTGCATTTCTGGCCATGATGATGGTGGAAAAAACATTAGTTTTGGTTGTGTTGTTAAACCTGTGATGCCATCAGTTGAAGAAAGCCATGGAATCGTGGGTGGTGATGTGGTAGTAGTAGGAGGATCTAATGGAAGACCAAAGAGATACACAAGACACAGAAAAGGCAAAGAATGTCAATGCAAACTAAACCAGTTAAGAGCTGATAAGAAAGCACAGTTGATGGAAAGTTAAATGTAAACATAGTTTTTCATTCTTCATCGATTTCCATGATTATTCACTAATTTGGGTAGAAATACAAACTTAAAACAGTCATACAGCTTCCAGACAGCTTCCAAGTATAAAAACTGATTACTTTCTGCAATTGTTTTACAGCAAGCATATGGGATTAATTCCATCAGCTGAAAAGTCAGAGTTAAAAACTGAGTGAAAGAAATGCAAACAGAACTGAATTTGATAAAGCAGACTTTACTCTAATATTAATACCATGGTTAAAGAATGAAAAACTATGGAGTGCATGCTAAAGTTAGCTAGATATGATTTTTACTTTTGCCCCAAATATGTGGCATTAATTTCATAGCTATTAAAAGATGTAATCAACAATTAGTATGTTATACACTTCAATGTGCTTGAAATTCTTACTAATCTGGAAGGTACCGAGAAACAACCCAAATAAGGGGTGAAAAACAGAAAAACTTGTAGAACAAATGAAAACAAAGTAGTTTGTAATTTCAAAACCACCTGATTTCTGAAGATAGGCGTAACATATAAATGTTTTCAATAGTTGACACTCTAAGGTTATACTTTATTTTTCTGTTATGGAAGGCGTATAAACTTACAAATTGAGTAGAATACCCAATCTTTATTATATTGACTTTAAAAGCCAAGGGTAAATTTACATCTGAGCATAGCAAAGCTTCAAGTCATTTATAGTTTGCCAATGGCCAAAGTCCAGAGAACCGTGCAATTAGATTAATGTGCTGGATGAGTTTCTGGACTAGTTTCTCAACAGCAGTTCTCCATAAGGACAATTTCATAAACAATTTATAATGCAGGAGGAGAATCTGCTAGTCAAAAGACAAATAAGGTCAAAAAATTACTGAGTATGCCCAATATGCTTATTTATATTTAATATTATGTTTGATGTAGATCTTTGATTGGCTTATTTGTCAGACTTAGGCTGGGCATACTCAAAGTACTGGAGCAATCAATACAGTTAGAAAGCTGCAGCCCTCCCCAACACTACAGTGTTAGGAGAAACTCAACAATTTAGAATTTAAAATCAAAGGTATTTATTTTTAAATAGCTCGATATTATCATGTGGTCATCCAAAATATAATCAGCTAGATGAAACTGTTAACAAAATATTAGTCTGACTACTTCTTCCAAGACAGCATTAACTGTGTAGGCAAGACAAGCTAGAAAAGTTCATCAGCCCAATTATTTTTTTTACAGAAGCATAACTTAAGCCACATCAGTCATTGATATATTATTAATAATAACATCTTAACTCTATACTCCAGTAGTTTAATTAACACAAATTATATTTTAGTTTTGTTTTATGATCTTTGATGGTCTGTCTTGCTTACAGAGTTAAAACAGTTTATTGGACAGTATTACTGTTAGATCTATGTGCTATCTGTCACTACATGAACAGTTTATTTACATACATTAGGTGATTTGTTAGCACAGGTTCTTTGTGAACATATTAAAGTGTACTAAATGAATAAAGAGGAAACAGAGGAACTTTTAAATAGAGGTACTGTACAGGAGAGATCATGAATCTTAGGCAATGATGGCTTAAAAGAAGTTAATGAAGGCCACCGATCCCTTCAACATCTTGTAGTGGAAAACTTGTTATTTAGTAGTTATATTTTTGCAAAGTGCATCATTATGATACAAGCAATTGGAGAACATCTTGAAAATTATGCTTTGCAACCAGATTGCAGGTCATGTCCAGGAATGAAATCAGGAAATGGGTTTCTCCACCTCCTTCCTAAGCAAGTGGCACAGGCTTAGCAAACGACATCTCGTGGGTACAACTTGGAACCTGGAGGACGTGATGCTCACAAATCTCAGCAACTGGCTGAATTACTTGGGAGCAGGTGTTTAATGTTTTCAGGCTCTTAGGCTGAGGCAGACAAAATTCAACTGACCATTATGCTAGTTGGCTAAATTTAATGCCACCTTCCTTTTGCATCACATAAAAATCAGATGGCAGATAAAAGACAGGGAGCCTGAAGTTTAGATAACGCCAATGGCAGAACTGAGAGTGGAAGAAAAAAGGGATGTGAATTATTTTGGAATTTTCTTCTCTCTACCTTTTGTCATGGTGTTTCACCTGCTAAGTTTCCAAGTGGCAGGTATTCAACGCAATCTGTACGCAATCTTACGTGTTTACTTAAACCTGTGAAAGAGTGCAGTGATTTCTGTCACCACAGACCCCATTTTTCTCTAAACTATTCCTGACAGTCTGCTGACCCCAAGAAACAATATGGGGGGCTTAAGTATACTGCAGCAGAAGGGGAGATAGAAACAAAATTCACAGATGGAGAAATACAACCCACTAAATACAGAACCAATTGTGGATAAAATCATCTACAAATGTTTAAACTACACTATCTTTAAGGATGCCACTATTATAAACTATAATTATAAACTATAATATCCTAAACTTTCCTATTATCTACTCAGTCACATTATTCCCTTATTTCTTTCTTTCAACAGTCCTTGTAATTCAAACCTTTCTTTCTTAACATGCACTTTCTAGATCATCTTGTTATGTGTACATTAAGTTCTGTATACCAGTATTGTACAGATTTCTGTTCAAATAGACCTGATATTTAATTAAGCAGAATTCTAGATAATAAAGAGCTCAAATATATAGCATCATAGATACATAGATACAAAGAAAACAACATTAAGTTATCAGCAAGATGCAAATATATGAAACATGTCTTCTATTCACACCATGATATCCATTTTATGCCATTTCTCAAATAGAATTTAATTTTGCCTTAATAGTCAATTGAAGTGACAGCTGATTACATATTTAAAAAGCTATAAATATGTCCTATAAGTCTTTTATTTGCAAGGAAATTTACTGAAAAGTGCAGACAAATTAACCTGAGTTGCTTCTCACAGCACATTACCAAAAATGTATTATTCTTAAATAAAATGCTGAGCTAAAAATTTAAGAAAACAGGACTTGACAAACCCCAGGTACTAGGGTGCCATGACACCTAGTATTTTAAGTAATGATCCTCTGAAAAACTACTTATCATTTCACTCTGAATATGTTCTGTCATAAGAGCCTCTTGTGGCTCAGGGTGGTAAGGAAGCCGACATGCTCTGAAGCTCTAACCATGAGGCTGGGAGTTCAATCCCAGCAGCTGGCTCAAGGTTGACTCAGCCTTCCATCCTTCTGAGGCCAGTAAAATGAGTACCCAGCTTGCTGGGGGGTAAAACGGTAATGACTGGGGAAGGGAATGGCAAACCACACCGTATTGAGCCTGCCAAGAAAACGCTAGAGGGCATCACCCCAAGGGTCAGACATGACTTGGTGCTTGCACAGGGGATATCTTTACCTTTACCTTATGTTCTGTCATATGACATAAATATGCACATGCATGAAATTCAGGTCATTGCTTGTTTGCATATTAACTTTACACCTTTCTGTGGTTGGCTGAAAAATGCCAACTCCTAATTTTGGCTGGCTCCTAAAGCCAAACACATTTTGTGAAGACGTGTTAAAGCAGTCTTTTAATTTAAAGAGTGAGGAAGCACAACCCATCATGTTTTAAATCTCAATGTCAGTCTTCATACCCAAATTACATGTAAATGAAATCACCAGTAAGGAACTGAATTAAAAAATCTATCCTGAACCATTAAGAACAGACAAAGCCTAAAATGATAATTACTATTCTAAATTATACTTGCTGACCCATATCTCAAGCTCAACAACTACTTACAGTACTTGAGATCACGACATACACCTTCATCTCCTTATACTACTTTTGTGTACATACGTATGAAACTAGATTAAAGATTATAAGTATGACAACATGTGTTAAGTATGTTTGTCTAGCACATTTGTATTCAATCTGTAATCTAAAATACTACACCCAGTATATAATGAGTAACAAAGGATACAGTTAAACACTATTAGCAATTTTCTCACTCTCTCTACAAGACCTGCTCACAAAGAGCACAGGCAGCCTTTGCTACAGCCCCTAAATCCCATTCTTGCCGCAATGCTTAGGAATAGTGCTCATTCTGTGCATTTACACAGGTCCTAATTTCTAGAAGCAGGCTTCTCTTCATCTTTGGTTCAACAAAGCCCAAGGGAGAATTCAGAAGGGAAGAAAGTGAAATAGTTGCCAAAGTTTGAATCCATCTCTTAAAAAATGAACTATCAGGTCATAAAACAGATCACTTGCCCTCCATATCATTTTCTTCAACTATCTTTTATCTGGGAGGCCACACTTAATGCTGAGGGCTGGCTGAAAAACTGACAGAGGTGGCTACATAACAATAAAGAGATGTATACTGCACATATATGGAAAGTGATTAGTTCTTATTGTAAGTAGCATCCATATAATTTCAACTTCACATAAATTATCCTGTTGCAATTTTGTTACATAGCATAGTATTACTACCATGTTTTATCTGTTTCCCTATTACAATATGAAAAAAAATACTTCTGATACTTATAAAGACACGAAACTCTCCTAATCAGTCAGGGCCTGTTTACCCATGTAGCACATGTAGGCCCTGTGCTTCCAGAGTGCCCATGTGGTGCCTTTCTTTCCCCCATGGACCAGGGACATGGCCTCCCTCCTCCTCCTTTTCCCTCTTTAAGGACACTTGGAGTGCCCTCAGTCTGGCTGCTCCTGCCACAGTTGTACTCTACTGGGCCTTACAAATCTTTAAACTAGCTCTGGTGCTACAGAATCCGCAAATCCTTAAACCATTCCTGTACCCAATCAATGTTAAGTCAATAATCCAACTTTTGCTTTTAACTATAGTTGTTCTAAAGAAAATACTCTGAAGTCTTAACAGAGGCAGACATTATTCCCACTTTTTTATATTGTACAAGTACTTCCAAGTTTTTAAGATTGTTCTTAAATCAAAATGCACCCATTCACTACAATCACAAACATAACAGCCACTTGTATTATGAAAAGATGTCTGCAAAAATATATAGGGTTGCAACAAGAACGAAGTGAACTCACTGGGTGTGTAAACAACCTGGAAGGAGATCTTTCAAGCCACTACAATTAACAGGAAACAACAACTAATCTGCTATATTGAAAATTATATTTTTAACAGAATCTCTCTAAAAATCTATGCTTCAATCCAACAGAAAAAATAACTCACCTAGTATGTAGATGGTCTTTTGAGCACTTTTTTGGCCTAGAGAATTGGCCACTTTACAAACATATGTTCCAGTATAATTGTAAATCAATGGGCTAAGAAAATGCAGAGTATTATTTAAAGGCTGTAAGCCTTCAGGCCATTGTCCATCCAACCTGAATTACAAAAATATTAGAATATTTTGTGAATTAAGCCAATACAAAGTATTTCATTTGAAAGAACAACTGTCTTTATATAAAATGTTCCCATAAATCTGATCTATAAAAATAAAAAAAGTTATAATGTACACCAAAACTGAATCTTCTACTTTGTCACAATATAAACTTATTAAGTGTGATTTTAAAATGTTGACTGTGTTAATAGGACCTTGTGATTGTTGACTTCAGGTCGACAACTTATTTACAATTCTTCACCTAAGCTGCTTTGTCTACGGCAAGAATCTAATACACATCACAGTCATTTTTGACCAGTGTTTTTGTGATTACTAGAATTGTCTCCTTTGAGACTTAGCCACAAAACAGTGGATGACTAGGTTTTAAAAAGTTCATGGTCTGTATCTTTTTTGGGGAGGGGGGCAAGTTTCTCTTTAAAAATTAAAAAAAAATCCTACACTTATAGGAACTAGCAGTCATCTCCACTTTATCAAATGAAGTGTTAATGGACAATGTTCAGCATTTTCCCTATTCTTCTTTGCATTTTCAGTTCCTTGGGACCCTCAAAAGATTAATGCTGGAGTACAAAACCAATATGAATGAAAAACTGCACAGTCAGTAATAGGGATGTTGCACATTTCTCAACAAGCCTGTTTTAGCAAATCTTGTTTGATGCAATCAGACTGTGAAACTATCAAGGATATGTTCAGATTGCATCAAGTAACTTGAACAGCTTCCTGAAGCCAACTCACAGTTCATTAGCCCCCCTCACTGGAACAACTCCACAATGAAGTTGCAAAAGGAAGTTCTTCCCTCCTTCCCAAGCGGGATAGGGATAATAGCAATGCTGTTATCTCTGCATTACAAAAGGGAAAGAAAACACTAATTTTTCTTTCCTCCCTTCCAAGCTGGGCAGGGAAAGATGCATTTTTTAAAAAAGGAACATGGAGAACCATCTCCTTTTTTCTACAAGCTAAGAAGATAACTTGGGGTAGGAAGAAAAGAAGGGTAACCATCTGAACTTATATCACTGCCCCTCTAGTCTGGGGCAGAGCAGTTTCCATGATGGGAGTTTAGAAGAACTCAACTTCCAGCAGATCAGCTAGAAGTTGACTTGTGATTCTCTACCCTACCCCCATACATTTTTGGAAGTCAGGACTGGGCACAGAGCAAAATGTTGCCATCAGGAGATCAGAACCCTCATCAGCTGGGTCAGTTTCTGATAGCTGCAAGAAGCCAGTTCCTACAAAACACATGAATGTGCTATAAACAGCTTGTCAATGAATTGGCAGCCTGATCACTACTAGCCAATAAGAAGTGAATGAGTGGGCAGATATTCTAGCATCTTTAGTTAAGGAGGTGCATAAACACTGCTCTTCTTCCCATCCGAATCAGCACCTTCTCAAGAGTAGGGGGCAATTTTACCCTTGCCCACCGCAGCTATTAATTCAAATGCATCATGACATTTCAAAAGTAATCTTTTATGGCAGTGGAAGACCCATAAAGTAGAAGGGGAAGAGAAGAATGTAGCTTCTATTTCCCCACACTGAATAACAACCAGACTATTTTCCATAATGAATTTTTTTCCTGTTACCCAAAACAAATAATGTCTGCGTCCAATAACACCAGCAATAGGTGATGGGGGTCACAGAAATATCCCAGTAAACAATAATGTTTACCCAATTAGGTATTAAATGTGCTCAAAATTGCTATACAGTTTTGGTATTTGGAACCTACCTTGAAACACAGAATGAAGTGGAGATAGCAATATTTTAAAAAATCAACAATCATTTTGGAATAGTTAAATTAGTCAAGCTCTCTTGATAACCAGTTAACAGACATAACATTGCCAAAAGTTAAGTTTACACATTTACTCTTCTCACAGCTGATTCAGACTAGTCACTAAAGACTGTCCTCCATTAAAACTTGTTAGGCTAAGAGGTGGGGAGAGAGTAATGATTCAAGGTGGCCTAGAAAAATTAGGGGGGGATTTCTTCCCTGAGCCCCCCCCCCCAATTTTTCAACAGAAAACGTAGAAATTTGCGGGTGTAATAAAAGAAACCACCTATGATTTTTTTCCTTTTAAAATTGAAATGCTTTTAAAGGTAAGGTGGGCCTCCTGTAGACATACATTATTCTTAAATCCGGGATTCATTTTTGCACATAAAAAGATATTTACTCTTCAAAAAGGGAGCATGCAGAGCTTTCATTGTTTCTCAACAGTTGATCTTTTCACTTCTCCCTCAAATCACCCTAACACATTTATCCATAGTCTGGGTAAAAAGTTGCTTATTGCCCTTTCTTGCAGGAGAGAAACAAAAAAAAATCAGAAGGGGATGTGGCAGTATCTACAATGATGCTTTTGAGGAAAATTGAAAATATCATAGAGCATTTAGTTCTTTTTAACCGGAGAGCAAAAATTAAAGCATATATGCTAATATAATGTATGGTGCATGAGTTTGCAATTTTCTCAGTTTGCAATTCTGCTTGTATTTATACATTTTAAATTTAAATTAACATCCTCTATTTATACATTTTAAATTCTATACATATAGTATTTATATATGGCCAATCAAGTTATAAATATGTTTTTCATGTTGTTAAAGCAGTAAAGTTAATTTAGGTTTGACAGGACAATAAGTACTGCATACATTTCAATCCCCCCCTCTTTTCATTTTTTGATAAGGAGAAAAAAGGGGAAGGAAATCCCTGCCTGCCATATGCACGCATGCAAGATATGAGGTGGAAAGAAATTAGAAGTAGAGACAAGAAAGGCAGGAAGGCAGAGCTCAATGACCAATTCCTTCCCCAACATTAATTGAAATTCGAAATTTCTATTATTTCAAATCACTAGTCAGTGAGCTGCATTTTAAACCCATTTGTTAAACCCAGCTCAACTGTTAAAATAGTTCTAATATAATAATTTCATTTAAAATTTTTAGAAAGCATAATTTTCTTCAAATAAATTTGCAGAAAATTAGTTTCCAAAGACAACCAATAACTTGGAAACTGAACTTTAACATTGTTGTAAACAAAATGTCAATATAATAGTCCCGGTATCTGGTAATCTGTCGTACATGAGCTTGACTCTTACAGCTTCTTTCTAATGATAAAAGGTACTTCAGCTGCAGGAAAGTAGACATTGTAACTCCCCTCCAAAAAAAACCCTCCAACTTTGTGACCTAGGCTGTTCCATAAGGGCCCATTGATATCAAAAGAGGGAGGGGTTAGTAGGAAATCCCATTCTAAGCTCTGCTGGCAGATCCTGGATATAAGCTACCAAAACCAGTCACTGAAGTTTCATCAAAGTATTATGGCTAATCATGTAACATCCAAGTAGCTAACTTTTTAAAAGAGCATTACAAACTATACCCTGAACTAATGAATTAGTAACTTCAGGCTAAATCAATTTACAGCATAGTGTGTAAAGATTATTCCTTAACATTGTACAAAGAATTAATATTGAAGTTTAAGGAAGTTTCAAACAGCTTTATGAACATTAATTGCAAAAGAAAATATTTTACATTATCGTATTTATTTGGACAAGAACTTACCGACTCCATGTGAACTCCATTGGTAGTGGATTTGCATCAGCATTACACCTGAGTAAAACATTCCCTCGGCCAATATACCAATTGCCATCAAAGCCAGTTACTGTAACTTCAGGGGAATCTACAAACATAATTGTAATCACAAAATTACTTAAGCATGCCAGATCTTTGACTGAGAAAATACTGGATTCTGACAATTAAAAACAGGTTCCCTTTTAAACGTTTTCAAATCTTCGTTAGGAATACCTAATTTTCCTGCATTTAAGTCTTCTTCTTGTCAATCTCTATACAAATTTCTAGAGAATTTACTCCTGATTATGGCTCAGGGTAGAACAGATGTAAATTATCTTGGGACACTAACGAAAAGACTCAGTTGAGAAAGTGGTGGCTACCAAAAAACCCCACAAACTCCTTTTTTGAACTTTCATGTTGTCCCCATGGAGGGAGTTTGCAGCAGCCCTTTTGGGGAGCCTGGTCCTATGCCAGCTCAACAGAAAAATAGAGGGTCAGATATACCATGGTTCTCAGCCTCTTCTTCACCCAAACAATCCTAAAGGCTTTCAGGTTTTTTTTACATGTACCAGTCAGTAAAACATTTCCTTCAGGTCCTTGGCACCCCTGGATGATTTTTTAAAATTTGTGAGCCCTAGTAGCTCATCAGCTCCAGCCAACCACCTAGCTACCTTTCAGGTCCTTGAGACCAAGGTGGGAGCTCCACTTGTCCAGAAAAGACCAACAGCCCAGCCACACAACTGACATACATTCAGCTGCATTTGGTGCAGGGTACTTCCAGCCTCTCAAATAAGCTTGCCAACCTCAAATTCTGTTCTACAAAGTTGTACATTGAAGAAAATATAACCACTGTTGAGCCACCTTGCAGCTACTTCCTTGTTAAGTGATTTCACCAGGGTGTGTCCTTGGGCGATGGCAGGGGCTTCCTCACCCCATCACCACATCAGAATCACATATGGTATGCAAATGAATCTTAGAGTTTGGTTGAACTTCCTAGTCAATTTTAATGGAGTCTTGCAAGTCTGACTACTGTAGGCCCATTACTCTGCCTATACTAAAGAGACTCATGCACTAGCTCCCCATACTATATATATACTATACTAAAGCGACTCATGCACTAGCTTATTTTTGGGTTTATATACTGCCACTAGCCAAGAGGTCTCATGACGGTTCACAGTAAGCGGCCTTTACATTGGCTTTCTTCAGGGCTTTCTGCCAGGCAGCCTTTGGCTCTTTATATTTCATTGCTGGCTCTGAACTTCATATTTTTTTCTGTGCTGATCCAAAATGGATCAGTAGGGAAAATAGGCCCAGATCCTCCTTTGGTCTGCCACTATTGTGTACCCTTCAGTACAGCCTGTAATCCCTGAGACTTTCTAGTACATCCCTAAGATTTTCTAGTACATGCTGATGGGCCATGTCTATTTCAGTTTACCAGTATCATGTAGGCATGCATTGCTATGCAAACCTGGATGAGTTTGGTGTACATTCTTTTTTAAATTTGGAATGACCACACTTTCTTCTGATATGGGTCCTCTTTTGGACAGGATCCGAGCTATTGGCCACTGGCACTCTTCTATATATAAACCATAAATATGGGCCATACTGTGATTTACAAACCCTTATGTGTTTTTATTTTAGTCCTGGCAGATTCAAGAAAGCAATTTGATTGTAGATCACAGCATCTTCTTCTGGACTGGTTTGTACACAACTTCTTCAGGCTGGCATAGCAATTTGGGCCTCAGTAAGTGACTACACATCACCTGGATGAGACACAGAGGGATGCACCAGCCTGCCCTTCTTGACATCATTTTGGATCAAGTCATCCAATGGGGCCCATTGGATGCTGTCATCATACAACTTGGCAAGAATGATCTTCCCACAAAGAGGTGGTACTATTTTGTCATCATTCCAGATTCCTTCATACGAACACAAGAGAAGCCATGCTGGATCAGGCTAATGGCCCATCCAGACTAACACACTGTGTTACACAGTGGCCAAAGCACAGGTGCTATCAGGAGGTCCCACCAGTGGAGCCAGAAGTCCAGAAGCTACAGTTGCTCCCATTACTGTTGCTCCCTAGGTACCAAGAATACAGTGCATCACTGCCCCAGACACTGTGCTCCATCTATGCCTTATGGTTAATATTCACTAATGGACCTCTAACGCATATGCTTATCATCACTTCCTAAAGCTGTCTATATTTGCAGCCACATCACTTCTTGCAGCAGTGAATTCCATGTGTTCATTACTATTTGGATGAAGAAGTACTTCCTTTTATCTGCTCTAAGCTTTCTTCTAATTAATTTCATAGTGTGTCCACAAGTTCTTGTAGTGTGAGATAGGGAGAAAAGTACTTTTTAACCTTTGTGATCCTATGTATAACTTTGCAAACCTCTATTACATCACCCTTCAATTGTCATTTAAGAAACGTAAAACATAAATTTCTTCAAGATGAAGAACCCTAGCTTTTAACCTTCCTTCATATGAAAAGTGCTCCATCTTCTTAATCATTTTAGTTGCCCCTTTCTGCATCTTACCCAATGCTCTAAGATCTTTGTTCAGGTGCAGTGAACAGAACCATATACAATATTCCAAATAAGGCTGCCCCATAAATCTATACAGTGTTCTGATTTGGTCTGTTGGAATGCTGCAAATGGTATGGGGTGATCTTGCCTGAAAAAGCAGACTTGATCATTCAGGATGTATGCAAGGCAGAAACCCAGATTGTAGAAAACTTTTTGGGGGCGAGGGGAAACCATCACAACCCTGAACATTTCATTCAGACATTCCGAGGGTGCACCTCTCGGAATGGGGCACAGACATTTGGCTACATGCTATTTGTTAAGGTCTGCTGAATTGACGACAAGCATAGGAACATTGATGGGAGCAGAGTCACCTTGCTCTTTGGGCTTTCTTTGGAACTTGGAAGGATTCCCCGGGGGGGGGGCACATGCTATTTTGGGCACTCCTTTATAAGGTCTTGGAACTGATAAAAGGAATTGCCATGTCTTGGCGATGATACACTAAATTCTGTGGAGTTTCCATTTCCTATACTTCAATGGCAGCAAATGTCAATTTAACAACAGAAATACTCCAAAACAGGCCTGGTCACAATCAGTACAACAATATGGCTTACACCCAGCAAAGCATTCTTAGAATTTCACTGCCAATCTTGGTTTTAACACATATTTTCAAAGATGGTAAAAGGCAGACATATTGAGATAGAAACACTAAGTACATCATTTTACCATGGCAACTCTCTAGTTGACCAATCAGTCTCTCATACACCCTTCTCTGCCCTAACCACTGGTGAGGCCAGAATAAGATTATTATAAGGATAAAATGGAAACAAGAATGACGTTGAAAGCCACTTGAGGTCCCTACTGGGGAGAACAGTGGGGCATATAATATCTAAATAAATTTAACCTAATCTACTTCAAATGTTGATGTAAGAACAAAATGGAATACTATCTATTCACGCTATCTAGAGCTCCTTAGAGAAATGATTGTATGAAAATGCAAAAAAAAAAAAGAGAGAGAGAGAGAGAGAACCCTGTTTCATAAATTGTACAGCCTCCTCATAAGGCAATTATTATAGCCAAGTCTTTAATTTAACAATGGATCTAATAATTTTTTTGGGCCAGCACAAACCTATTACAATTGTATACATTTGCATTGTTATCCTAAAATACATACTACAATACAAACGGGTTGATCTGTATCATCACATTGACATTCCAAAGCAGAGAAAACCAGTAACACTATATAAACTGTTATTTCAGCTAACTGAGCTCACACCTATGCCTTCAAAGAACTTTCAGAGTCATCTGAAATTTCCTAAAAACGAATAGATTTGTAGTAGGAAGACTGATTCTATTTTGCAGATTAAGAAGTTAGTATATAATTTATATCCACTACTTACATTGAATGTCTAGTACATAAGAATGCCTTATCTCCTTTTCCAAAGCTGGATGTCGCACAACACAAGTTATACGTCTTCCTCTAGCAAACCTGGTGGGGACAAGCTTGTACAGACTCTCAATTGTGACTGTTTCATTTGGATATGAAGTTGAGATGGATTCCATTTCACCAAGACCTCCCTCCCAGGTAACATTGGCAGCTGGTTTTCCAGTGGCTGCTGTGCAAATGGCTGCAATTGTTTGATTGGCACCGTCTATTAAAGTGTTTGGTCCCTTTGTTAGGCTCACAATCGGTTCAACTATAGAAAAATACAGATAAATGTTATTAATACTCACATTACTTTTTAAAAGTTTCAGAACAACTCCCAGCAGCAGTGACTCCACAAAAATATGACACTTACTTGTCTTTAACTACTGCCAACCACAAACCCTTGGGTGATTTATATATAGCTAAGCAGAGATAACTGAAGCATGCCACCTCTGAATGTTCAATTTTTAGCGTACTCAATTGAACTATGAATTTGTCTAACCCTCCTACCAAGAACAGTAGCTGTAATTAATGTCACACATTACCTGCCTACTTTTTTAAACATTTTGAATTGCAAAAATATGAACAATGACTAGCAAAATAGTTATAGGTTACCTCAATCATCTCTTAGTGGAAATTGTTCATGATTTCTGTGATCTTTAATAACTAATTGAATGTAATTAACTGAGGAACAAGACTGTCTTATTACTTAACTGCAAACCTGGAGATACCTTGAATTCAACTGAATATAATATAATTCAAAAGATAACAGGGTTTGCTTAAACTGTCACAAGTTCAACTGGTTCAGAAGTAACAAAACTTAGAATCATGGAATCATAGAGTTGGAAGGGGCCATACAGGCCATCTAGTCCAACCCCCTGCTCAACGCAGGATCAGCCCAAAGCATCCTAAAGCATCCTGAAAAGTGTGTATCCAACCTTTGCTTGAAGACTGCCAGTGAGGGGGAGCTCAACACCTCCTTAGGTAGCCTTTTCCACTGCTGAACTACTCTGACTGTGAAAATTTTATTCCTGATATCTAGCCTATATCGTTGTACTTGTAGTTTAAACCCATTACTGTGTGTCCTTTCCTCTGCAGCCAATGGGAACAGCATCCTGCCCTCCTCCAAATGACAACCTTTCAAATACTTAAAGAGGGCTGTCCCCTCTTAACTTAAATTTATATTGACACCCATCCTTGTATGATGCTATTGTCCAGGCTTAAATGTTGTCAAATAAAAATATTTGAGAGTTTATATTTTATATATATAATATGAAAACTTAATGCAAGGTTTGACATCCTTTAACCTGAAACTTTAATAATTAGTGTTTCTACCTGACAAATGCTAAAAATAATGTATAGGTAGGTTCTCATGAAGCATCAAAAACCCATTAAGATATCATCCCATTTCATACATACAAACTACAAAACATATAGAAGAAGAGTTAGTTCTTATATGCCACTTTTATCTACCCTAAAGAGGCTCAAAGCAGCTTACAGTCACTTTCCCTTTCCTCTCCCCACAACAGACACCCTGTGAGGCGGGTGAGGCTGAGAGAGCCCTGATATCACTGCCCGGTCAGAGCAGCTTTATCAGTGCCGTGGCAAGCCCAAGGCCAGCCAGCTGGCTGCATGTGGGAGAGTGCAGAATCAAACCTGGCATGCCAGATTAGAAGTCCGCACTCCTAACCACTACCCCAAACTGGTATATATTAAGCTATTATATTTCAAGATTCAAATATACTAGTCAACTATCACAGGCTTGCCATCTGGATACTGAAAACTTGCTTGGGTGATCTTTCAGTCATTCCAACACCAATTATTTCCTAGATTGTAAATCTGACCAAACATCTTATGACAAATAATGACACAAAATCAGATAACTGCATCTGGCATACATTCAGTAAATATATTCTGTGTTATTCTAATCACAACAGTCAAAATGGAATAATGTTCTATGAAGTAAATGCGGAGTCATGTGGAGTGTGCCTTGATGTCTAGTGGGCAGTCCTTTCTGACAGTTATGTAACATTTCCTGATAGTAGCCACAATCCACCTGGAAATAGACTGAAAAGGTGCTTTCCTTCCCTTAATAAGTCCCATGACACACAAAAACTAGGAATTTCCCTTTCTAAATTTCACTGTCTTCTGCAAATAAAATAAAAATACTCTTCTAACATCTAACGATGGCAGTTTTCATTCTGACTCAAAACTTGTCCTGGGGGAAAATACCAGCAATATGATCTCTTGGGACTTGTGGAATTTTGAATCTTTTAATCGTGTAATTGGTGATAATGACTTGTCATTCACCTCAACATGGATTTATATGGCAGCCAAATGAACCTTTAATGAGGAAAAACTTAAACCTACCTTCTTTGGCGATAGAAGGTATTCAAAACTATTTGCAAGGAAGTGGTTGCAGGTCTCTGGCACTTATACAAACACCAGGCAGTAAACCTCCACCACTTACATTTGTATGACTTTCTCATACTAAATTATCTAGACATCAGTAATACCTCATTCACTTCACTAGAAAAATCAGATCCGTGTCCCATATGAACATGCTGTTAATCAGTCTTTCTGTGGGTCGTGGTGAAATGTCAGGAGATCTGACTCTAGGAGAAAATTCTGCCACCTGCCCTGGGACATCTACAGAAGGGTTGAGAACCAACTCTGTTGTCTGGAGTGGGGCTATCAATATCCTCTGTCATCTGCCTACTGGCCTTTTCCAACACTCTGACCAATCACTAGGAGTGGAGGGAACACATAAAAAAGTTTCCCTTCCCAACAAATCTGAAAAGCATCCCCATGTGAGCCTTCTCCTTGGCCAATGTGAGAGCAATACCTCTAGGTTCTGGTGTTGCTTTGAGTAGCAAAAGTATACCTCAAGTGTTCCCACACTGCAAAAATGTCATACAGATATTTCTTGGAAATCACCCACTTGTGAATAACCACCATGTGTCTGCTGAGCACATCTGTCTGAGTGCTGACTTCCCCAAGGATATGCATAGCCTGAATAGTCGAACCTATCCTTATCAATGTCTCTCAAAATTTGATTGCCTCCTGCAACCCCTTGTTTGTTGACATAAAAATGGTGACCGTGTTGTCTGTCCAAAGGAGAATGTTGCAGCCTCTGACCATATCTGCAAAACAGGTAAGGGCATAATTTACAGCTTTTAGCTCTAGAAGATTTATGTAGCACTGTCTCTCAGTGTCTGACCAAATCCCCTGGACTGATTGGCTCTAGCAATGGGCTCCCACCCATGCAAAGAACCATCCATAGTGATGGTAATCCTGCTTCTGCATCCCAAACTGCATCCCTTGGGACAGGTACTCCCTATTACCCCACCATTCCAGTGACCGTAACACTGTTCTGGGAATGGAAAATTTATGCCATTCCAAGTGAAACTGGGCTCTATATACAGAGAAGAACCACAACTGGAGTGGCCTCATTTGTAATTGAGCAAAGGGTAAAACTGATGTAGTCAGTGCCATTAACCCAAGGAATCTGAGAATCTGCTGTACTGATTGAAACCTGTTCTTAAATAACTGTATTGTTAATGCTCTGATCTTTTCAACCCTCTCTATGGGAAGCAGCACTTTAGCTTGCAGAGTGTCGAGACCCCCCCCCCTCCACACACACACATACAAAATGAACTCTCTGAGAAGGCTATAATTTGGATTTTTCCCAGTGAACCAGCAGGCTCAATTGGGAACAAATTGTGAGAGTCCAAGTGGTTTAGTCTTTAAGAGATTCTTCAGACTCAGCCACTAGCAACCAGTCATCTAAGAAAGGAAACACATTACACCCCAAGACTCTCAAGTGAGTTACCACTGGGGTAATCGACTTAGTAAACACCATAGGTGCTGTTGACAACCCAAATGGGAGATAGTATATTGATACACTGTGTTACCACATTTGAACCGTAAAAATGTTCTATGCACAGGATGAATAGAAGCATGAAAATAAGCATCCTTTAGATCAACCACACTATACCAAGAATTGGGTCTTAATAACTTCAAAATAGTAAATACATTAAGCATGAGGAAATGGGTAACCCTCAAATAAACATTTAACTTTCTTAAATATAAAACAGGTCTAATACCACCATCATTTTTATCGACGGTAAACATACAGTCAAAAAGACCTGCAGTCAGTTGACATGTATCAACTGCCTCAATCACTCTCTTTTCGTCTAAAGCTATCAAGGTTTTAGCAAGCTATGGGGAGGGATTCTGCTCTCCTGCATAAATTGGGGAACAGAGAAGCTTCTCCTCAAATTCCAGCCTGTAGCCATTCTGAACAATTTCCAGAATCCACTGATCAGCGGTAACCTCCTGCCAAGAACTGACATAAATAGCCAAACAGTCTCCAAACTTTGGTGTTACAGGCAACTCTTCCAGCCAGAAACCTCCATTCTGATGTTGGGGGAAGGTCGTTCTGAGAAGCAGAATCCGAGGAACCAGCTTGTGATCGACTGAAACTCTTCCTTCTAGAATAACCTTGTTGAGACTAAGGTTTAGATTGGGGATACTGGTTAGAGTAAGGATTGCTGAACTTATTCTCCTGCTGATATGGGTGTCACTGGTATCTTTGAAAGGGATATGCTTAAGCAGACAAGAAGTTTGTTGAGTCGTGACTTTGTAGTCTGCTTATTCTTTATAGGGCGTAAAGTCTCATCTGTTTTGGAGGAGAGCAACACTGATCCCTCAAACAGGAGGTCTTCAGGCAGTGTTGGATCTGTGTATAGCAATCTCCTCTTTGTCAAACTAAGTTTTGCATATAGGTGTTGGAAAACAGGAGGGGGCTAACTACAAGCAGGGCTACATACCAACAGAGGACCAAGAGTGTCAATCTCATTGAAAATACAATGAAGCATTTAATTTGGGAGAGGAGCTCATATTATGAGGTCCCAAATTCAATATCAAATGGCATCACTACTTTTAATTTTGATTTGTGAGTCGTATGCTTTGAAATCTTAGTGAAACAATCTAAGATTTAGGATGCTTTGGGCTGATCCTGCGTTGAGCAGGGGGTTGGACTAGATGGCCTGTATGGCCCCTTCCAACTCTATGATTCTATGAAGATAAAATTGCATCATTGCATGCCAGAACAAGAAAACTAAGAAATAATCGTATACATTGAATCTAAAGAGTGAAGTTATGGTGGCACACAGTATGTGTGAAGTAAGTTGTACCATGAGGTCTAGAATACACCTGGACATGAAATAGTGCTTCTATGGTAAAACTCATTGTAAACTACAACATTTAGTTTGAGCTACAGACATTTTACATGCAAAACAGATATTTAAATAAGCATACCCAATACAGCTACAGTTGTTGATGACTGGGAGTTTCCTAGAGGGAATGTAGCTGCTTTGCATACATATTCTCCAGAATCAGAGAAAGTAACATTTGTTAAGGTGATTGATGCATCTGTAAGCGAATTATTTTTAAGTGATACTCTTCCTTGATATTCTCCTTGAACGGAAAATCCATATTCAGGATTATGAACAGCAATAGTCTGTGCACTCTTTCCTTGAATCTTCTCCCATGTAATCTGTGTTAATGTTTCATTTATATCAAGTATGCATTTCAGTGTAACATCCTTTCCCCATACTGCTTTCACATATGGATCAACTATTGGTCCAGCTAAGGCACCTTTAAAACAGAAAAGAGGGGGAAAAAGGAAAAATATATATTAGTAAGGCATGTCACACAGGTATTATTGCTATACTGTTTTGTCATCTTATCCTTCAGTTCACGTATAGCTTGTTTTATAACTGTATGCATTTCCTTACGAATGACTAGTTCACTTAGGATAATGGATTGGTAGATCCACTCATGCTTTGCTAATGATTTAATAATAACAGAAGAAATGCAGACATTTTGAGTAAATAATCCATAAATAGCAGCACTCTATAAATTCAGGACATTTTAGTACCACATGTAGCAAAGTTAGAGTCCAATGGGACCTTTAAGACCGACTAAGGTTTATTCAAGTTGTAAGCTTCCACGTGCACAACACACTTCATCAGACAATGAAACGGAAATTACCGGACCACAGATATAAGGAGAAAGTCTGCCATGGATTAATACACAGCATGATGAAGATGTTTCTCAGATACACATATCTTACATGTGTGTAAACCTGTTATCAACTGCATGTTTCCTCTGATCTTATCAATGAAAGAAGAATAGACAAGTTTACACTGTTACAACATTGTGCTATCAATAGCCAAAACACTGTGTGCTACGCTGGATTCCAGACAAATTTAGCAATCAAGAATTTAGTCCACATATTGTTTACAAAAAAGTCTGTTAGTACTAAATGAAGCTGGACTGTATATTCCAAGTATGAAGTTTAAAAGTAGTTTAAATATGTACAAGTGGACTAAGCTATTCAGTTTTCAGAACTAATTGTAAACATAAAGTCAACCTATACTGCTAGTAAAATCTCCAGGGTCCCAATCTTCCCAGTAATATTTTTCTACTTGAAAGGTCCTGGAGCCAGCTTCTTTTGGAACATGGAAGCCCTCCCAGCCAGATCTGTCTGCAGTGGGAAGAAACCTGCATGCAAATCCTAGACCAGATTCTCTTGCAATATAGTTTACAATGCACTGCAGAAAAAATCAAAGCCAGCTCCAAGGTCAGGCTGCCTTAAAAAAAATCAATATTTGTTTCTCGGGTCTATTGAACCCATAAAAATTCAGGACTTAAAAAAAAAATCCTGGATCTGAATACATACTGGCATTGGGATCTGATATTTTTCAGAAATGCCAAAAATAAATAAATAAATAAATAATTGAGTTCAATAGACCCAAACTGAAAAATACTGTTTTTTTGCACATCCCTATTTGAGCTTTACAAGTGGCTTACCACTGTAGAAAAAATACCTTATACTGGGAACTTGTTAGATAGCAATTTATAAGGATGCATTTTATGTTGTTAAAGCAGTAATTTAAATTAGGTTTGATAAGACAGTATTATGTCTATTTCAATTTCCTCTCCAAATGTCCATATTCCCCAAAGTTATTTTCTCTATAGAAAAGGAAAAAAAAAGCTTCTCTCCCCATCCCCACCCACACAACTTAATACCTTCTGAAAATGTTATACCGGTAGCAACCGGTAGCAAATTCTTGTTATTTGGAACAGGTTTTAGTTGGAGGATACTACAGAAGTATGTAGCATTATAAATTCTAATAGTACCAGCAATGTATCATGACTTGGGGATGCTTTTATGGGCACCACCACCACTCTGCTTTCACATACCAGTGGAAAGTGCTTTTAATAGTACACAGAGGGGCAAAATTTTCTTCTAAGAACCACTTGAGGCTTAACAGGTGCTGGTCTGGAGAGTTCCCATCCACAAGAAGGAACTACCCTGTGTTTGGAGACTGGGGGCATGGGAGAAGGAGGGGTCAGCTTGAAACTGGAATTCAAAACCCCTGTGCATAAGCAGAACAATCACCCTGTCTCATGCTCATGTGGATCATAGCACTTTCATGTTGCTGATCTATTTTCTCAACCCCTTAATCACTCATAATTTAAATGTGCAAAAGCCTAGCTACAGGTACTTGTCCACGTCAATACAAGCTTCTCACTATGAAAAAGACACTTTTTAGACTGGGTGCTCAGTTAAGAGGTTACCCGCCCTTGTGAACACTTATTATTTATATGAAAGTTAAAAGAAATCCCTTTGGTGTGCATACACTTCCTAAGCAGATAATATGTGGTAAAGGCAGACTCTGCACTCTCCCAGATAGTCAGTGCCACACCGAAGGGAGGGGGAGGAGGAGGAAATAAACAGGCTGGACCAAAACTGGAGTGATAAGCATTATTCTTCCTGTTCAATGAATGAGAAAACAGGTTGTCTCTTTCTAGCCTTTTAACCAGAAGAGTTCAGCCAACCAATAGTTTTTTAAAAAATGAATAGAAATAAGCAGAATATTTTCAGCAAGAAAGTAGCTAAAGTCCACATAGTGTAAATCAGATGACAACCAGGCAAAAAAGGTTTGGTGATAATGGCAAAAAGTCAAAACAGTTGAAAGGAACAGACTCACTCCCCCCCCCTTCAATGATACTGTTGAGTATGCAACTGATGTCTTATCAGAGCCAAGATAATTTCTTGGTTGTAATAAGCTAAGAGTCCAAAATCCACCTGGCTGGATGGGAAAGGCTAAACTATAAAATCCTGCTGCCTACTGTTGCTGCTTAGAACCTTACTAGTAAGATTCCTGGCTGTTCCAGGAAAAGGAATCCTAACCACAGGTTAAAAAGGTAAAGGTATCCCCTGTGCAAGCACCGAGTCATGTCTGACCCTTGGGGTGGCGCCCTCCAGCGCTTTCATGGCAAACTCAATATGGGGTGGTTTGCCAGTGCCTTCCCCAGTCATTACTGTTCATCCCCAGCAAGCTGGGTACTCATTTTACTGACCTCAGAAGGATGGAAGGCGGAGTCAACCTTGAGCCGGCTGCTGGGATTGAACCCCCAGCCTCATGGGCAGAGCTTTCAGACTGCATGTCTGCTACCTTACCACTGTGTCACAAGAGGCTTATTTCAAATATGCTCTCCAGCCAATGGAGATCATGTTGTGTCAAAGTTGGACTCCTTGGCCTTAAGGTCTTGTTACTGAACGCTAGGTCCGAAAATAAAAAAACTAATGACATTCAAGCTTTAATCTTGATCGCACTGATATGGCATGTACTACAGAGACCCAAGCTGAATAAGACTGGCAGTGTAAATCTGACCCAGATCAGCCCTCCAGATATCTTTGTAGAGTAGCAGGCTGGATCAGGTGGATTGGGACATGGGGTTGAGGTGGCCCATTGTGATTCAATCCATCTATCAAAGTGCCTCATCCAACAGTCTGCCAGTTTTGAGTGTATTCTCCTGAAGATCGGTGACTGGGACAAAGTAGAGATTCTGATGGTGTACCATCCATCCTGCTACCTAGTTGTCTCTTCTTCTGAGCTAGATAATCTGGTCTCAGGAGTACTGCTGAACACCCCAAGACTGGTAGACCTGGATAACTTTAATATCCATGTCAAGGACAAGCATTTAGGAATAGCTGAGGAATTTCACAGTCTCAATGACAACAAGAACTGCACACATTTAGCAGGGCACACAATGGATTTGGTCTGCTGGGGAGGATGATCTGGAGGTAGGGGAATTAAAGCTTACTCCTTTGTCATGAGGAGATTGCCTGATTAGAGCTCAGATTTACTCTGATTCTATTATTTCCCTAATTAAAAATTTAATCTACCAAATTGCCACTGTTCCCTTGGAAAGCAAGATGGTTACTTAGTTGGACTTCATATCTGAAGCCAACAACCTTGCATGTTGCGCACCTGAAATGCAGTGACTGGCTCTAAAGCACTACAGTGCCCCCAAGGTGCTTTCATTATTGGGCTGTAGAAATGCCTCTTCTCCCTCCCTCCTGCTGCCCTGGAAATCAGAGCATAAGGCAGTGAAGAGCCTTACAGCAGGGGTAGTCAACCTGTGGTTCATGGACTACAATTCCCAAGAGCTCCTGCCAGCATACCCTGCCCTTGTTGTCCCCCCCCCCCCTGTTGACTACTCCTGCCCTAGAGGACAACTGAAAGTTAATGTTGTAGCCCTTTGAATTCCTCCATCACCAGCTATTCCGTATAGCAAATATACCTGCAAAAAAGGCCAGGAAAAAAATCAGCTTTATTTGGGATCAGTTAGATTGGTAACAAGCCAGATTCTCAGATATGTATTCAGCTTTAAAATACCCCCAAATACCAGTAAGGTATTTGCTAAGTATTTTTTTCAGTTTGGAAACAGTCAACTGCACAAACTTATTCCAGACACAGCTGCTGATACCACTCAAGGGAGCACCCCAACTGCACAAGTAGGGTTAGGCATGTAACAAGTATTAAGTTTAATATGTTAAAGTGCTCGTTTTATTTTTCTATATTTAGAACATTCGATACTTGAGTTAATTATTACAAATGTTGGTAAAATAATTGAATTATATTTAGTGTACTGAGTAATTGTCACTTAATCACATGTAATTTTTCCATACTTCTGAATGATGTTGTGATGGGCCCAAACAGATAGGAGCCCAAAGGAAGCTATATAGTACCTAGAAATCCTTTATGGGAGGGGGCAACCCTGAAGGAGAAGGTGGGAGCAGCCTTGGAAGATTCTAAGAGAGAGAATCCCAAGGGTAGTGAAATTTGGGAAGTCAGAGAGAGAGACATGGTATTAGAGAAAGAGATGAAGTGGAGATTGGGTGGAAGAGAGATAATATCAGAGAACCTCTGTGCCAAACAAGGTCATGTTTCTTGTAAATACAGGGGAACCGCACTCACAGGCAATACAGGCTACTCATGGGCTTAAGGAGAGCCCAAGTCTCTGACAAAAGAGACAGTTAAATCAGAAAGCTCATATAAATCAGAAAGCACACATTTAGCAGGGCACACACAGGATTTGGTCTGCTGGGGAGACAAGCAGCACAACACAAGCATACAGTGTGATTTATGTCTTATAAAAAGTAACAGCTGATAACAGTTTAATAAACCCTTTCTTAACATGTTAAAGTTGAGAGTCAAAAAAGTTCTGTTTTCCCCAGAGATAATATCATCCAGTGACTGGTGTGAAAATCTCACACAAACATACTTAGAAATATGTCTATCCTAAATAGGGGAAACATTGCAGATGTCCATTGACAGGTTTTATCCTGGAATATTAAGGTCAGCCTAAAGTTCAAAGGTTTAAGCCAACCGGGAAGGGTGGGCTATAAAAATAAAGTTGTTATTAATTCAGACATCACAATTTCTCACTTCATCTTGGTTACCCCCTTCATAGGTCAGGACTGACCAAGCAAGACTATTGCTTCAGACTTTCTGCAGAGGAAATTCCAAAACCATGGAACAAGACAGCTTACTTAATAACATGGTTTTATTCAATTTGTCAACATACATAATAGAAATTCCTCCATGGAAAGCCACTATTTATTTATTTATTTATTTAGATTTATATACCGCCCTCCCCGAAGGCTCAGGGCGGTTTACATTAAAACTAGTCAACGGTACATGAAATAGTCTTCGTTAAAACATACAGTAATTAATAACAGTGGTTGTAACCATATAACAGAATAATGTAACAGTATAACTATATAATAAAATAATATAACGATGGAACAGTGCAATACCACAACAGGTCCAGAGTGCTCTGGTGGAGTTCTGGGAGGAAGGGGGGAGAGGGGGGGGGGGAGGGGGGCCCTTCATCCACTGTTGGTTGTGCCTGGCTGTGCTATTATACTTTTCTCCTTCTAAAGCAAGTGCCTTCAGACAATGCCCTTCCTTTCCAGTGTCTTTCCAGAAAGGAGAAAGACAGGCCAATGGTAAATGCAAGATATACAGTTTTCCAAAACGAAAAGTTGTGTGAATACAGACTGCCAAAAATTATATATTTATATACACCAAAAAATATATATTTCATGATTCCATAATTCTATAAGGTATTACAAGTATTTTCCAGGCCACCAGCTCCTGTATCAACAAGCTTTTAAAGACTAGTTTCCAACTAAAGCAGCAATCAGATGTACAGCAGTATCTGAAGAAGCCACACCGGGAGCATGCCTGTAATTCAAGTTAAGGAACCATACCTGGCAGGCATTAACCATGCATTTCAGAAACCTAAAAACAGCACCATTAAGCAACAAGCCACTGTAATCAGATACTTGATATATGATACAGGTTTCAAAACAGAATTAACAATGGCAGTATACCACAGATCTTAAAGGGAGGGGGGGGGGACAACAAGCATTTCCACAGGGCTGATTACAGAAGGTCAGCAGCAGTTCAAGAATACAGTGTGGTAGTTGTCATCATTTAATAATGCAATATCACATCATATAGTCTTGTAGATAAATGTGTATAGTGGAAAAGGCAGGTTGACTATGGTCAACAGGGCAGATTCAAAGCAAGTTGTAGTGACAGGAATGTGGCTAAGATATTGATATGTAAGAAAGTCTACAAAATTTTTAAAATGATTGGTGAATCCATAGGTTTGTGTTTCTGATGATACAAGACAGGAACGTAGTGATTTTATTTCAAACCTTTACAATAATAATTCCAGAAACAGAATGGATATTCACTAGATCTGGTGATATACCCAGTGGGCCTGTTGCATGAAAAGGAGTCTAGACAACATCTTTAAATAGGTATGATAATAACTACCATCAATGACCTACCAGAATTAGCTCAAGCTATGGCCGTTATAAGAGTATGAAGGTACATTTTCTTTACTATGATGCTATGCTTAGCCACATTATGCACCACTATGTAAACAGCTCCCCTCATCCAAATTCACAAGGAAGGTTTGCACAGGTTTGCTCTACAGGGAGTGCAGCAGTCTAGTCAGCCTCAGTATTTCAGCCCCACACATGAATACAGAAATATAAAAATGTAGAGATATAAAAATTCTGGTAATTTTGAAACTTTGGGGGAAGAAACAACTTTTTGAAAAAATGAAAATACTTTTTTCCCATAGCTAAATTTATTTATCACTGTACCAACATTAAATACATCATTTATAACTTAATTATCATATGGTACTATTAGGGATATTTGTGAAATTTAGAAGTATAAATGCTTAGTTTTCCACAAGCGAAACTGTAAAATATACTTAATATATTTTGCTGCATCTTATATGGTAATAAAAACACAAATGTTATAGTAAATAAAAGCTTGAGTTTGAGAGTGCCAGCAAGTACAGATCTTTGTACAGATCTAAAAAGGACAAGAAGGAATGGTGCAGCAAGCACTGCTTCACACTAGCAAAAATAGAGAATACAGGTTTTCACCTGATAAATTTTTATTCTAGGAACCACCCCAAAATGAGTCTGCTGACTAAAAATGTTCAACCTTCAAAAATTTTATTTTAAAGATTCTATTTTATAATTACTGCAACTATGAAATATACAACTAAGCCCTTCAGTTTCCTGTAATTTTATCCAATTTACAAGCACTACTGTAGTATAAATACAAATAGGCAGGGATTCCACAAAAACTTCCTGGGGTATCTCATTTCTCCCACCCCCACAATTTCTTCTTTGTTGAGCACTTATAGAATATGTCCTGTTTGGGCATTGGGCAAGTTGGGTGTTGAAGACGTTTGCCTAGTTTATTTCCAAAGGAATGCTTCATGCACTAGCAGTCTGGACAGTTGTTATATAGTCCTCATTTACCATTTCATTGTTCAAGCATGGGGCTTGACTGTCAGAAGACAAATTACTTCACTGCTGCCCTTTAAGGGTTTTCTGACAAGTTACTCAAGTGATCCCAAGGCATTCAGCAACTACCAAGAATACACTAGATGGACAGATGATGATACACTAGTCTTCATTTATTTATTTACGCAGTACCTGTGATGCCATTCCAGGGAGGCTGCATTGAGCACCTTACAAAGTAAACTATAATTAAAACATCACAACATAAAAAGCTATTAAGAATTAATAAACTATTAAAACCCCATCAGAGCATTAAAATATCATGAAACATTCAGCAATTTTAAAAGAACCTAATGAATTGTTTTCAGACTAGAAACAGACTAGGAACAACTGTGAATCTGGATTTTAGGCATTCTAATAGGAGAGCCTAGTGCCTACTAAAAAGAAGCAGCGTTGGTTCTCATATGCCGCTTTTCTCTACCCGAAAGAGGCTCAAAGCGGCTTACAGTCGCCTTCCCTTTCCTGTGAGGTGGGTGAGGCTGAGAGAGCCCTGATATCACTGCTCAGTCAAAACAGCTTTATTAGTGCTTTGGCGAGCCCAAGGTCACCCAGCTGGCTGCATGTGGGAGAGTGCAGAATCGAACCCGGCATGCCAGATTAGAAGTCCGTACTCCTAACTACTACACCAAACTGGCTCTCAATGAGGTAAATGCCCACCTGTACTACAAGGAAATTCAGAAGCAGCATCAAATCAGGTAGCTGTCTGACTGGTTTCCCTATCTAGAGTTTCAAAGGACTGAGATTTTAGAATCAGGATTTAAAAAAACCCTCCAGATTTTGAAACAACTGCCCTGAAGACGATAAGGTGCCAGGGGAATTCAGTGCTGATGATATTTCCAAGACACTCAAGGATATCAAGAGTGGAAAGGCACCAGACTTCCACTGCATCTATAATGAGTTCCTGATCAATAGGGGCACAATCATGAAGTGGGTGGCTCGCAAAGTTTCTCACTGGCATTATGAAAACAGGAAGACTCCCAGGGGAATTCAAGAAAGCAAAGATAGTTGCTAACTCAGAAACCTAGAAAACCAAAATGTCAGGCAGAAAGTTAGAGACCTATTTTCCTTCTGAGCCCCTATTATTTATTTATTTGTTTATTTATTTATTTATTTACTAGTAAATAAACTTGCTGTCCCCTAAATACAGCGGGCGCTATCGAGGCTGGGGAGTTGTGCAGCACAGCTCTCTGGGGCCAGGCCCCGGACCCAAGGCCAGGCCCCTGTGAGGCGGCGTAAGTGGGCGACGGGGGCCTGCGGTTCGCGGCCTACCTGGACCTTCTGACATGGATCCGTGTTGTGGCGGCTGCCAGTGGTGGCGGGCGGCCTGGAGGGCAGGAGGCAGCTGGTGAGGCGAGTCTGGAGCATGCGGTGGGGGTGGGGGGGCGGCGGCGCAGTGGCCAGGGCCGGTGGCTCCGGGTCGAACTCGGGGGTGCGAGGTTGAAGCGCGCTCCAGGTCGCTGCTTGTGGAGGGCTTGGGCGGGGCCATGGCTGCCAGACAACGTGCTGCCTTGCACTGGCAGCCGCGCGTGTCTGCGGGCGAGGTGTGTTGCGGGCGGGCGGGGTGCGGCAACGGCAGTGTTTCTGGCGGCGGGGACTTTTATGGCGGCGGCGGTGGGTGTCAGCGCGGGCCACTCTCGGGTAGGGGGGTTGGCGGGGAGGCGTGACGATGTTGGTGGCGGCTGCAGCGGCTCCGCCACCACAGCCGCAGCCGCTGTGCCCTCCTGTTCGTGCGGGCAGGCGGCGACCTGCTCTGTGGAGGGGAAGCGAGGGAATGGTGGTGGGCGGCCACGTGCAAGCGAACTGGGAGGGGGGCGGATCGCCTCCCGATTTGTCAGTCCGGCGGCAAGGGACCAATTGTGAGCCGCCGGACTGACAATCGGAGGGCCCAATCGGTAGGCGCTCCGATTGTCAGTCCGGGGGAAGGGGCCTATCGGCATCCTTCCTCATCCTGGACAGGGCCCGCTGACAGAGCCCTTATTGCTTTATTTTATCCGCTCCGCGAGGAGCGGTTAAAGATATTTCTATACCGCCCATTTCTTTGCAGCTCTAGGCAGTTTAAGAGGCTCATCCATGACAGAATTAATGAACATGTCCCTATAGAGCAAACAGGATTTAGATGCCATTGAAGTTGTGCAGACAAGGTTCTCAGAATAGCAACTTTCATTGAGGTAGTGAGATGCCCTCCCAGGCTGCACCTACTCAGCCAGGTTGTTGTGCTGAGACAGGGGTGCGGAAGCCAGAAACCAGACTCCAGTCCAGGAGGTTGGGAGCCAGTTCATACAAGTAGATGGAGTGAAGTCAAAACAAGCTGCGATCAAGAGACAGAGAAGCAGTCAAAGACAAGCTGTTGTCAGTAGCCAGGCACATAGTCAGAAGCCAAGCCATAGGTCTGGAGCCAGGGATAGTCAGAAGCTGAAAGTCAAGGGTCTGGAGACAGGGACATAATTCAGAAGATGAAACCCAAGGGTCTGGAGTCAGGAGCACCATCAGAAGTCAAGCCAAGATCTGGTTACTGGGAGTCAGTCAGGCAGAGCAAACCGGAATGAGGAGTCATCTGGAAAGACAGGTAGGTAAACACACACACTGTACCCACAAAGGACCTTGCCTGAAATAAGGCCAGGCTGGGCAAGGCAGCCCTCAGCCCGAGTGCTTGCAGCTGGTCCTAATCCCTGTCAGAGAAAGGCAGTGCAGCTGGGTCCCTTCTACCCTGACAGTGAGCTGACAGGCATGCCAATCTTCTGACAGATGTCAGGGTAGATCACCTCCTCTGATGCTGCCATTCAGGGCTTGCTGGAGACTTTGCCTGGGGTCACCATTACTGTTCCTCCAGTGAGTCTTCGGGTACCAGGCTGCTCATCCTCTGGGAGAAAAGGCAGCTCCCAGTCCGTGATAGCCAGGTCTTCCAGTGCCTCTGGGAGACCCTCAACCTCTGGAGCAACCCCTGGTGCTGGAACAGAGGGTGCAGGCATGACAGACAGGATATCAGAAGGGTCTTACAACATCAGCAGTTTTCATCAGTGTGATTGCTGTTTATGACACAGTCTGGATGGGTGGTCTGCTGTTCAAGTTTTCCCCTGTAGAACATTATTTTGACTTCTAAATAAAATTCTGAGTGACAGGACTTTCCAAGTTACTGCCTTATTTATTCCTATTTCTACTTCTATTCCATCCTTCCCTGACAGCTCAGGGCAGATTACATCAAAGTTCAATTACAACATTAAATACAAATAATTAAACATATAACGTAGTTGAACATTTAGATCAAACATAATTTAAAGGTTTAAAATAATTAAAAAGCTGCCACCCATTAAAAAAATTAAGCTTGCTGAGGGGGTTACTCAGATCTTGGGAGCTAACTGGTTAGATGGATTTTAGGCAGGGAGGTAAGCGTTTTCAGGATATTATTTCCAGGTCTCAACCATTGACCTGGCAGAACAGCTCTGTCTTGAAAAGGCCCTAGCCCTTGTTGAGGCCAATTTTACCTCCTGATCATATTTCGACCACTGGATCTCAATGATCTTTGGGAAATGTAGTAGAAGAGGCAGGCCTGTAGATATAAGGGTTCCAGACCATTTAGGGCTTTGAAGGTAAATACCAGAACCTTGTACCTGTCCCAGTCTCCAATCTAGACCAGTGTAGCTGGGAGAACACAGGTTCAGTGTTATGGGTCAGTCAATTAACAAGCAGAAGAAACTAAATAATGGTCTATCCCATATTCAGTCTTTGCTCCAGTCCATTTCAATCTATACATCTCTGACGTTGCCAAGACAATATCCAATGACATGACAACTTCAGTAAGGCACAGATCGATTGAAAAGACTAAAGAAATACTGACTAGGATCTAAAAATTTTGGCCCACTACTTCTGCAAGTGCTGGCTCATTCCAAAAAATAGAATGCTCCTGTATCCATCTCAATAACAATCTTGTCAACTGTCTACCTTAATGGCACCTGACTTACACATAACCATAAACCTTAGTACCTTGGCATTAACCTGGACAGGACTTTGAGCTATAAACGGCACCTTAACAAGTAAGCTGTGAAAAAACACATGAAACAACATTCCTTCTGCATCTCTGAAGGCAAATGCTCTTCTCTGTGAATATAAAAAGATCAGTGAAAACAAAGAGCTGATTATCCACAAAAACACTGACAAGGGTTCCATCACACACCTGACAATAAAACCTGTACAAATCCTACAATCGCAAAATTTTGATCTAGGGAATGAATGATTGCAAACATGAAATCAGTTCCACTCAGCTTACAATCACTTTCCCTTCCTCTCCCCACAACGGAGACCCTGAGAGGTAGGTGAGGCTGAGAGCTCTGACAGGATTGCTCTGTGAGAACAACACTATCAGGAATGTGATTAGCCAAAGATCACCCAGCTGGCTGCATGTGGAGGAGCAGAGAATCAAATCCAGCTCACCAATTTAAAAGCTGTCACTCCTAACCTCTACACTAAGATGGCAACCTCCCTATCCTATCCTATCCTATCCTATCCTATCCTATCCTATCCTATCCTATCCTATCCTATCCTATCCATTCCTCCTACTTTGCAGCCCCTTCAGCTTCTCTCCTTACTTCCTTCACTCCCACCTACCTTTCTTAGTTTCCCTCATTTGTGACTTTCCCTTCCAGTATTGACCAGAGTTTCAATCAGGAGTCCCACTCTATCAGAGCATCCCAGGACTATAATTACAACTTGGATCCGAATAACATTCTGGCTGGATTCAGCAGAGTTGGATTGGGGTAGATTATTTCCCGCTATCTTGCTTGTGAGATATTATGTCTATTGTACTGTTGTTTTAATGGGTTATTATGGCATATTGTTTTATGGTTTTTAATTGTCAGCCGCCTCGAGGTGACAAAAGTCATGAGAGGTGGAATACAAATCCAAACATAAATAAAATAAATCTTGCCTCACTTCCCTAGCAGCTCTCACAGCTTCTTCCCTCTCCCTAATTCCTTTAGCAAATTTCTAAAACAATTTCTTCAAGTATATAGGAAACCAACCAGGATGGTAGCTGGACCACTAGACGACAAAGGAACAAGAGGGCTGCCTAGGAATGATGGGAAAATGTAAAAAAAAAAAAAAAAAACAATGAATTATTTGTATCTGTTTTCACTGTGGAAAATTATTCCAGTTTAAATCTGTTACTACAATATTCTTCAGACTAGAAAAAAATCCAAACTTTAGTCAAAATATAAGGTGGATATAAGGTGGAAATAAACAGCTTAATAAATGAATTGATAAATTAATACACTTGCTTACTGGCCTGGTAGTATTCATACAACCAACCCTAATTAAAATTAGCCTGCATCAGACGACAAAATAGTAGAGATGAACACTGCCAATTTTTCAAAAATGACACAAGCAAAAATAAAGACCTAAATAATTACAGAATGTCTTTATTTTCTAAGCAAACATTTGTTATTTGTTTATTTAGAATATATTTGGTTGCTTCCTCTTCAGAGGCCTGATCAAAGTGGCTTATAATTAAAAAAAAAAAAGCTATGAGCATAAACAGAATAAAAACTATCCAGAAAGACTGGCTAAAAGGTGTGTTTTGGCCTGGCAGCTAAAAGAAAGTAGACATCACATGAGTCTCAAGGAGACTGGTGTTCCAAAGATGAGCTGCTGCCACCATAGAAAATGCCATCTCAATGTCAGTCACCTCACTTCTAAAAAACAGTTAACAGATTTTTATTATATAACAACGTTCATGATATATTTTTTTGGTAAAGTAGATTCTTTTAACCACCTTATAGTCCCTATTGCAACACTGTATTTTAATATCAGGCCACTGAGGAAGACCCCAAGAGGGTTTGAAATGTGTTTGGTCCTTTGTATTAGGTCTTTTTCTCCATGCATCAATACATATTGGAGCTGTGCAATAGCATAAGATTAATAGTGATGTTTTTAAAATATTAAATGTGCACATGAATAATATTTGTATTTTTACATTTAGTATATTCTGCTGCTCAACCTCTGAGGCAGGGATTACCAACCAGGGATCTGCAGACCCCCAGTGGTCCATAAGACTTCCGGCCTTCCCCGTCCTGCCTTAACGGACTCAGCCACAAGCTAGTGAACTGACTGCTTTGATTGCTCCTCCTCACAAGCATGAGTTCTATTGTGGTTTTCTGTGCCTGGGAGGGGGTGGAGCCTGCATGCCTTCTCCTGCCTTAATGTTAAAGGGATGTGTCCAGTAAATGACAACTCCAACAATTAGACACTTTCTCAGTCCTTTGCTAAAAAGTCATTGTAGTGTCCATTATATCTTAAACATATTTTTCCTAACAAGGACTCAACAATATTTATAGATATAATAGGTATAGCCCGGCATGATACTCTTAGCCATGAGAGGTAAGGAGTGTGACTAGACATGGAAGATAACACACTTCAAAGCAGCTTGTCTACATCACCATCCTTCACCAACTGAAAGTCAGCCATACAACTAAAACTAGACTGCAACAACATCCTAAGGCTGAATCAATCCAATTGTGAGGTCTAAGTGCTGGTGTATTGCAAAGGAATGACAGCAGGATTGTATGTTCTCTGAGTCAACATTCTCTTGTTTGAGATAAAAGCCCTGCTGGACAGCTTTGTGTAGAAGAAATGGTGAGCTTGTGTTGCTGCCATTACTGCCACAGAATAGGTATGATCTGCCCATCCAAAGCTCCTCAGTAAACCAAGGAGCATTTTTACTGAGCCATTCTATACTCATGGAGGGAGAGACGGTGCACAAAGGCAACTACATCCAAAATATGAGACATCTCCATATTCTACTGATCAACCAGGGCTGTAGCAGGAGCATGAACTTTGCTGGTAAGAAAATTGCCGAAATCTGAAATCCCTCTCTCATAAGAAATTAGTGTGATGAAGGACATTAAATTCTTAATTGTTCATGTATACTAGTGTCCACTAGCTATGGTCACTCTATTTCTAGTTTCCACTGAGTATAAAATCATCAATCCACTGATTTACTATCAAGTTTTATTACCTCAACCAGGAGATAAGGAAAGCAGGTAAGCTGTACCTTGACTGGAAACCCAGAATGCTACTTACTACATAGATATAGATATATCCAGGACTCATATCATATAAATGTATTTTCCAACATCATGACCCTGGAATTTCATGCATACATCTGGGCAAGCTACATGGCAGGAATACAATACCATCTCCCTCCTCTCCCTCAGATAATTTCATGAGGTCAGTAGAATGGTATAGTTCTCATGATGGAAGGTGGATGCTGCCTGCCTTCAAATGTTGCTGTAGGATGAAGTAGTCAAGAAAACTCTCAAAAGTCTCTCTTAACTTCCTGGGGAGAATCTGTTTCAACAAAATCCCAAGTCTCCCAAGTTCAGTGTGCATGGCATTGGCAGCAATTACAGCTCAAAACTATAGTCTCCCTTTCTAGCAGATTAACTGCTACAGAATAATGAGAAGATACCACTAACATAGCACTGGATGAACATCACCAAAGTTTATTTGATGCAAGCATATGCAATATTCTTCTTTAAAAACTTGGAGTAGGTGTAGATACAGCGTTACCATCTGCTTCATGCTTCTTCAAGCTTGATGCAAGGTAGAGAACAGGTTCGTCATCTATACTAAACCAGTGGCACAAGAGTAGCAAGTACGGTCAGTCCCATTAGACATCAACTATTGAGAGGTGAAAATAAAATCTTCAAACATCTTTCTAGAGAAAAAGGGAAGCAAATCATCAAATTTTAATTCTACATCACTTTGGAGCAATTCTGTAGAATGCTCAGAGCGTTTCAGGTCTGTGGTACAAAGAACATGGTGCTTTTCTACAGGCCACATTCAGATATCAGAACAAACTTGTCTGTAATGACATGAAAAAGTATGTCATGATTACACAATACTCTCTCACGCCTCACTTTTGCAACACTGAAATCCAGAGCTTCATTTAGCCCCATCTTAGAATTCCTGTTTGTGAAAAGGAAGCAACCTCCAAATCTGTCAAGTCACCTGGATTAGAGCTCTGCCACAGACAACTGGACTTCAACTCAAGGCTTTTCAAACATGGAAGCCTCAGAATGCACAAGCACAGCAAGCAACCCAAGTTAGTGCCTGTCAGACTGAACAGCTGAAAATATTTGGGAGCCTACCTAAATGAGACACTGGGAAAACCATGACTAAATCGTCTCAACAGCTTTTAAAGGGAAACAGCAGCTGTACGGGTTTTAACTCAGATTGGGGCCATGAGGGAGAATCGGTATAACTTCCTATTCTGTACAACTTTGGAAACAGAAACTTTGCAAAAACGACAACTTACATTTGATATACCTTGTTCAAACTGACTTTTTGGTTGTTGTTAAATCAAGCCTCTTGTTTGATCATCTTGAATATTTGTTTGCACACAGTACTATATCCATGCAGTAGTAGCATTTGGCATGGCAGTCGGGTAACTGACCATGCATGCTTGATCACTATGCCATGGGTTACCACTGAATGCCTTAAAAAAAAATAAAGCAAAATTAAACTCCATCTCAGCCAGTAAACTCCCCCCCCCTCACACATACTTTGGTTCTTAGCCCAAAGGTACATGCCTACAGGGTTAAGAAAAAGCTGGTCAACAATCTTTGAAGCTGCTACATTCTCCGTTGAGTTCCTCAAACCTAACAGAGGAAAAAATGTTCACTTAGTGGATAGCAAATAAAATTGGCCAATGTTTTTAGTGACCAAAAAAGCCTTGTCAATTTCAATTAATGTATAGTTCAAACATTTGGATGAACTCAGATTCCAGTTTAAGATTTTGAAATGAAATTATCTAAACCAGGGTAGTGTACAGAGAAGAGTGTGTGTGTGTGTGGGGGGGCAACTATCCAAATGAAAAGTCCCTGGCTGTGAAGAAATCCTTCGCAATGGAAAAACAGTATTTATTTATTTTATTTATATACCACCTCTCAGTAATAATGTCTCCGGGCAGTGCTCCCACCCTGAGTACGTATCTCCCCCTTCCCACTGAGTAGAAAATGTTTTGGGGAGACAACAGACAGGAAAAGCATTATGTGAATAAGAATGAAGAAATTATTCCTCACAAAGAGAGTTTTATTGTAAACAATAAGCCAGGTAAATTTAAGGTTTTTTATGTACCTGTAGCAAGTTGCAAACAGTAGACAAGAGATAGGAAGAAGCAGTAAGCAAACAATACAAGAGCATACATGAGTCCTCAACTTTTCTGTGCTATCAAGAACACAGGCAAACTACTCAGTGTGTGTGTGTGTGCGTGCGCACATGCGTGGGGGGGATTATTTTTTAAAAAACTGACCACACTGGCTCTAATTTGTAGACAGTTTACAAACTTAACTGTCAGGAAACGGAGCACCTCTGACAGAAACCTATACCTAACAACTGACAGGGATAAAAATGCAGACAGTCACTCTCTGCATCTCATTTCTAGCTTCCAGAGTTAACAACAGACTGGCACAGGAGTTTGGAGAGATGAAGTCATGCCAAGATGAAATTATTAAATCCCTTGTCCCCCAATGTTTTGATGAAGAAGCTACATAAATGCATGATATGTTTAGCAGCATGATATGTTTAGCATACATGCTTACTTGGGAATGTTTACTTTTGAACGAGCCAGTATCCAATCCAGCTGTATATGACTGAAGCAGCAGTAATAAATACTGCTCTGACATGCAGTTGATCATGCCAAAGGTGAAATTTCCAGGGACCAGTCCATACCAAATCACTTCCTCAGCCCTTCCGTAAAAAGAACTGCAGTATTTCTATTGACTTTTCAGGTTTCCAACAACTCCCCTTGTTGCAATAATTCCCTTTTTAACACCACCCAAGCGACTAACAGAACGGGCTTAAATAAGTCTACTCAGAAGTAAGCTCCACTCTACTCAATGGAACTGACTCCAAGGATTGCCCAGGCAAGTCAGATCTCGGATCCTAAGCTGGGTCGACCCTGGCTAATATTTGGATGGGAGACCTCCAAAGAACACTAGGATCAAGACAAGGAAACAAGTCACCCCCAAAGGTCTCTTGCTTGGTTATCAGACATTCCTTGCATCTCCTGGCTATACTACACAAGTGCCACATGGTATAATGACAAATAAATAAATACCCCCAGAACAATATTATCAAGACTGAAAACTTAATTCTCAAGGACACAGAGAGAAGGGGGAGGGGAGATACACAACCCATACCAAGGAGACCCAATGAACACCTAGAAGGCTGCCAGGCAAACATCCTTGCAATGGCCTCAGCACCTGCTGCTCCGCATCAGAGCGACAACCAACCAGCCCCAGCGAGGCCCACCAGTTGTTTTTGGAGTCAAGGGTTCCCCCACCTCCGGCAGCGAAGAAAGCGCTTGAGCCGGGGAGGGCGTAGGTCGAAAAGGGCGGCGGCCAGCGGCATAATGACATCCGCCTGTCCTCCCCACAAATCACAGCTGCCCCGTCATCCGCCGAGACAGAGCGGAGACAGCCACGCAGCCTCCGGCCCGCCCGCCCAGCAAGCGCCCGGAATGCCGCGCGTAACGGTCTCGTCGACAAGTGGAATCCCGGCAGCTCCAACTCCCGGCAACAGCGCCCACAACAAAACACGGCCCGGCGGCGAGACACGCACCTCGCCTCCGCCCCCGCCCCCCGCCCCAGACAAAACCCACCAGCAGAGAGAGAGCGCGCGAGCGGGGTACCTGGAAACTCGCGGCCGCCCCCCGCCAAGTTGCCTGCGCAAGAAGCGCCCCCCCCCGCTGCACCACCCCAATAAAGACAACAGCGGCGCTAATCAGGGCAGCTCCTTTCAGAGCCTCCAAGCGAGACGGCGGGGCTTCGCCAAGAGAGGCGAGGGGCCAGGCACGGCCGGGTCGAGTTTTCGGAGCCCTCAAGGACACACGAACGCACGCGCGCGCGCGCGCACCCCCCCCCCCCCGGCACAGACACTCCCCCCTTCTGCCGGGGGCTCAGCCCCACAACGCGCCGCCTCCGTCTCTTCCCTTCCTTCTCAAGCTCTTCGACCCCAAAAGCTTCCTCCCCCCGAAGACACAAGCTCGGTCTGGCCTGGCCCGGCGGCAGCCGCCGCCCCCTCCCCACCAACGGCCATCCCACCCGCTCTTCCCCCAAGAGCGAGTCCCACCGAAGTCCCCGAGAGAGGAGGCTCGCGGTCGTCTCCCGCGTCCTTCACCCCCCCCAACCCCCTCCCCCCGGGTGTCACAAACCCCGTCGCCTCGTCAATGGGGGGGGGGGGTAAAAAGTAGCGCTCCCCCTCTGCGCTGAAGCCTTCCCCGTCGGCCCCTCGTGGAGGGCCAGAGAGGCGCTCCCACCCCGCCCCCTTTCCGAAGGCGAACTTCCCTCCTGGAGCCGCCGCAAAACTTTCCCCGAAGTCCCGCCCGCCTTTCCTCCCCCCCTCCCTCGCTCCCTCCCACCCACCCACCGCGGCGGCCCCTCCGACAGACCCCGGGAAAGTGGCGCGCCCCGCACCACTGCCGCCGCCGCCGCCGCCCCAGAAAGTTTCCCGGCGACTCACCGCAGCAGACGCGAGAGAGGAGCAAGCCCAGCGACAGCAGCCCGGGCAAGGCGGGCAACGCCGGGCGGCGGCGGCAGCAGCAACGGCGCCGGCGGCGCCACGCGAAAGAGAAGGGAAAGAGGCGGCCGGGGGGAGCGGGTGGCGGAGGAGCGGCGGCCCCAAGCACCCCGGCCATGCTGCAGGCTCCGCTCCCTGCCAGCGGCCGCCGCCGTCGCCGCTACGACTCCCGAGCGCTCCCGCCGCCGCCGCCTTCTCGCCCCAGCGCCGGGTCCGTGTGTCACTGAGCAGGGAGGCGCCGCGCCCGCCGCCCCTCCCTCGCTCCAAAGGAACGGGACGCACCATCCCGCCCAGCAAAGGAGGGGGGGCAAGGACGGACACTCCCCCCAGCCAGCCCGCCCGCCCGCGGAGCCACCATTCGCACCGTCTGCCTCCCGGACAGCCCTCCCTGACGAACTGGCTGGGGCTGTCTGGGGCTATGTGACACTTCCCGGGACGCCAGGCGACAGAGGGAGGTCCCACTATCCTTTCACTTCTCCCCCCCCATCCGAGAGTTATTGGTACGCCCCGCTCCTCCCCCTCCCCTTCCCCACTTGCAGTAGCCCAAAGGGGGGGAGGAATCAGTGCTCCTTACTCTGTTTCTTGCACTTTCCATTTGCTCTTTCTTTCTTTCTTTCTTTCTTTCTTTCTTTCTTTCTTTCTTTCTTTCTTTCTTTCTTTCTTTCTTTCTTTCTTTCAGTTCTGACTGCTTTGCCTTGGTGTCGCCTCTCTCCTCCGCCTTCCCACCTCCTTAACTTGCTTGCTTTCGCGTTCTCGCTGGCCGAATCGGGAGGTGCTTATTAGTCCCCAGCTCGCCCTTCGTCAAACGGGAGGTGTTGCCGACCCCCGCCCCGTCTCTCCTGCCACGCTGGGACCTTCGCGAGCCCTCGCCTTCTCTCCCTGGAAAGCCCGCCGAGGGCGACTGCAGAGCCCGCCAGGAAAAGGCGCCGGGAGGGTGTTCCGTCGTGCAGCCACCAGCAAGGACCTTCCTCGGCGCCGCGTCGGGGCGAGGCCTTCAAAGGATCGCCCGGGATCGGGAAGGAGGGCCGGCCACGCAGCAGGTGACCCTTCCAGCCCATCATCTTTCTCGCTCTGTGTCGAGATTGATACAAGCTAACAAAGGGGGAGGGGGCACAACAGCCAGCCTGCCAGCGTTTTCGGTCCTGGCCGAAAAGAAGCAGCGCTCTGAAGGAAGAGGAAAGGATGCAGTCGACCTGACAGGAGTTAGATGAGGCACCCGAGTACAGGACCGTGAAGCCTTGTTTCCTGGCCAGCCTAATCCCCGGGGAAAGATCCTGACTTGTCTACTGCGCGTTCTCTGCCCTCTCGAGGGAAAAATTTGGAGGAGGGGGGGGGGGGCAGACAGCGCGAGCTTCCCTGTGTGCGCATTTCAACCTTCAAAACTCCGGGGTCAAGTTGCACATTTCCTGCGGCTGCGGCTGGTGAGCATCTTGTTCTCTATCAGCAGGACTGCAACGCAACTCAGGACACGCGCTCCATTAAAGACGTGGGAGGATGGCATCAGGGGTCCATCACTATTGCATTGTGGAAGCAGCGCGGCATCAATGAAAAGCTGTCTCTCGTGTTTCTAATCCTCTTAGCCAATCAGATCTCTTTAACAAATAAGGGGCTTGGAGATGAAGGAAGGATGTTGACGAACTAGTCCTATGTGTGTTGCAAAGAAGCCAGCACATCTTAATTGGCTGAACCGGACTCTATCCCCTGTGGTCCCTCTGACACCAGTGGCAAGAAGTAATGAAGGATTCCAGACCCTGTTGAGAACACTTCCAAGTGTCAATGCCACTCTTAGACACAGATTCAAAGGCATTTGAGGATGCGTTGCAAACATAATGTGTAACGATATGCGAGTATCGTGGCGGTACTGTTGACCACATGGCCTTATTGTGTAAGGAGTAAGTGTCCAGTTATCTAAATAGGCTTAGCTTAATTGTCAAGAATGAACTGTATGTTGAGTTTTGAGTTGTATTTTAAATGCCATCAGAGATTTAGATAATGATTAGAATTGCTTCAGTACAGTGTATACCTATTGCACTAGATCTGCTGAGACGTGGACGTTTTAGCATATGTTTGAAATACTTAGATCTGCAGAGAGAGAGAGAGAGAGAGATGCAAAATAAGTATGTTTTGATAATCGTGTCTCTAGGTTGGACCATTTGTCTGTGCAACATTGTCACTTTCATACTTTGGTGATCAGGTGTCTGTACATCTTGGCAAGCTCATTTTTCAAAGATGCAACTAGAAGACAAAAGATATTAACCTCATTTATTGCCAAACTTTAAACATGCTTACTCAGAACTTGAGTCCAGCTGATTTCAGTTCTGTTTCCTATTAAGTGTGATTGGATTTTCTGGATTGGAAAGTGGTATTAGACAAATTCGTGGGGACATGGGTCTGTCAAAGCTGGTTAGGCATGGTAGCTAGATGAAACCTAGGAGCATCAGCCAGACAGAAGAGATCTACAGGTCTCTGTAAAACATCTCTCCAATATGACAGGGGATACTAATGTGGATCCAACCTGTTAGATTTGCATCTGAAAGTCTAGTTACAGGAGAGGTGTTGCTTTCATGTTCAGTGTGTACACTCCCCAGAGGGACTTCAGAGCAGGCTTAATAGAGAGCCCATGTGCCTTGTCTGCCGAAGGTTCCGGGTTCAATCCTTGACTTGGAGCCAGTGTTCTCTCTAAACTGTGCACATGACTGGCCACTCATTAACACAGGAAGCCTGCCTCAGGAGCAATCTTGTTATGCCTATTGCCCATTTTAAGATTACAGCAGTTATATTCTGCTCAGGAGGTAAACTTCTCTAGACAGTAGTAGGGGGGAAAGAGAGAACTTTGCTTGGAGACAGTGTGATATAGTGGTTAGAGCAGGCTCTCTCAACCAGGATCTCATGAAACACTGGGGTTTCCTGATGGCTCTGGAAGGGTTTCCCAAATATGTGGGAATTAATTTTAATATATATATTTTTAAATGTTTAACATTTATGGGATGACATGATTTGCCTCCACCCCTCCCAAAATAGCCAGTGATGTGCCTGTAAAGAGGAGGCGTCCTAGGTGAGTGTCTACACAGCTATGATTCCCAATCATCTTCTGGATGATTGCACCATTTCTGGGGTTTCACAAAGTCTGAGGAATGTTTTTGAAGTTTCTCAATGGTAAAAAAGTTGAGAAAGGATGTGTTAGAGCGTCCAACTAGGATCTGGGAGATCCAGATTCAGATCCCCACTCTGCCATGAAAGCTTGCTGGATGATTTTGGGCCAGACACAATCTTGGTCTAACCTATCTCACTGGATTGTTGCAAGGATAAAATGGAGCAGAATGATATAAGCCACTCCGAATTTCCACTGAAGAGAAAGGTGGAGTATAATTAAATAAACTGATTTCTCTAGTTGACAGATTTCAAGTAGCAGGGAAAGATCAAGTGTATCTTCTTGAGATCTACTGCCGGTCAGAGTAGACAACACTGAACAAGAGAGATCAGTCATCTGACACATAAGGAGGCTGTCTCTCCTATACGTTTATCATGCTGAACACTGTTATGAACTGAAGGCTAAGTCAGATACACACTTGGTCTGTTATAGCAAGCTACCTCTTATATTCTTAAAGAAGAAACTGTGAAACTCTAGCTGATTCTGTCCAAATTCTGACTCAAGGCTGAGCAAAAAAGCCATAGCTAGACAAGGAAAAAATGTCATTTCATAGTAGCCGCTTGATATCAAACTGCGTCAGTCTATCCTGCATGTGTGGAACACGATGTGCTTGAAGGGCTAAAGTGAGGAGTGTTGCAATCTTGAAGAGTAGTCTGGTGTGAAAACCTTGGGAAAGTCCCCATAATTTCAATCTGTAGCACAAACTACAGATCAAATAGTGAGCTGACAACTAATTACTTCTTTTGTCTTAGCTGCATCCTCTTGTGACCCAAATCCTATTGACAGACAAGTATGGATTCTCAATCAGGTTCAAAGCTGAAGTTACTTAACTGCCCATAGGTTCCTGGGAGCAGTGTTGGTAAAAAAAATTTTTTAATCCATGTAATCATTTTTAAGGATAACCAAAATGATATAAAACAGTGTTCTTGAAAGCCTGTACACTTTTTGCCATTTTGATTGCTCTTAATAGAAAGGCAGCTTTTTAATTGATTTCATTTTTATATTTATTTATTATTTTGATGATTTCTATGACCTCCCAGCAAGATGGCTTGGGGCAGTTAACAGAGTGCTAATTTTTTTGATTTAACTGGATTTATTCTTTTCAATGAACTGATCCACGCAATCATGATAATTACAAAGCATCCAAAGTATTTTATGACTATAGAGAAAAGTAAAGGTCAGTGCTTTTCCCATCCTTACAAACTGGCCCATGCACGTTTACTCATGACAAAGTTCCATTATGATCAATGGACCACACAAGTGTGCATTGGGCTACAGTGTAGGGCCCGAACCCTTTGCATATTTGAGAAGGCTCTCAGGAGTTCCGAAAAAGACAATATTACTATACCACTTTTTATAGCATTCTCAATAACTAACAGAGTATACATTAAAATAACTAATGATTTAAATTAGCAAAAACAGTGTGGAAGTTATAAAATGCAAAATCTATCACAGCAATTTAAATCTTTAAAACCAGCATGAGGTGACCAAACATGATTGGGATCCTGCTGTTTGTGGAGCTACTGATTAATATCTGGTATCAGGTTGGCCTCCTTTTATGTTACTTATCCAAAAGATAGCACAACACTGTCCTGCCTCTTCCCAGACATCTTCACAAATACATATAAGTTATCGATGCTGCCTAAAAATAATGTGAAGAGAATGAGCCACAAAGTGCTTGAGCTGCTTTATTTGCCATATCAGTAGCATGTCACTACAGACTTCCAATGCCGAAATCAGTGAATCTGGAAGACCTGAGATCCAACTGATAGCCTGCATGATCCTACTAAGAGAAACTGCAATCCACTTACTATAGCGTGAATCTCAGTGAGGTCACTGGGATTTATGTCTGGGAGCATGTGCTTATGATTGCACTATGAATAATTGCAGTATCTTGTGTGCAGTATCCAGGTTCAGCAAAAGCAAATGAGTGTGGCATAGTGGTTAGAATGTTCAACTGAGGCTGGGCAGAAGGGTTCAGCTCCTCATCCCATCCTGAGGCTCACCTAGGTGGTCTTGATTTACTCACAATCTCTCAGTCGTGCCTGTCTCATTGGATTGTTACGAAGATAAGATGGGAAGGGGAGGACCTCTTTGATGACCTATTATTTTTGGACCTGATCTCTGCAGTCATAATAATTACAAAGCATTCCAAGTGTTTTATGCTTCCAGAGAAAAGCAAAGATCAAAGACAGACCAGCCATCCTGAGCTCCTTAATTTTATTTACTTCACCTATACCTCCTCTTTCTTCCCAATGGTGCTTACATCATTCTTCTGTGTTCCATTTTATCTTCGCAATGTTACTTTACAATAGATTCGGTTTAGAAGGTGTCACCAACCCAAGGTCCATGGCAAGCTTCCATGGCAAAGTGTGGATTCAACCTGGGATCTCCTAGACCTTAGTCTGACACTTTACCTGCCATGCCACACTGGCTCCTGAGCTCCCTGTAGGTGGAATGAGATTTAAAAAATATATATCATGGACAACTCACTCAGAAACTGTAATTAAGTTTCCGTCAACAGGTGTTCTATGGAGCCTGTGGAATTGTTCCACTATAACTACATTTCCAGATATAACAATGACAAGTACTCTGCACAAGGAATTAATTTTAAGAATGCACATAATACTCAGAATCCATTGTTTGGGACATGGTTCTCTGTAAGGGATCACTTTCAAGAAACTGGTGTCACCTTGCTAGTTGCACAAGAACTCCTATGTGAAGGAGCTACAGTTAATCCTTTCATGTTTAGTTGAGAAAGGGTTACTGGGTGTTGGGTTTTAGTATATTTACTTTTATTGTAAAACACCATGAGCCGACTGAGAGTGGCAGTCGAGAAATATAACAAATAAATAACTAAATAATATCTTTGCTTATTTTTTTTCTTTTGCAGTTTAGATCTGCAGCATTGTTTTGTTGCAGCCAAGCATTGCATTCTTCATTACTTAACTTTCTTATTGAATATCTTATTGATTATTGATATTGAAGGAAGCTGCTTGCCATGCTGGGTAGGATGGACTGATATTGCCCTTCTGCCGTGTTATTGAGCATATAATAGATATCTACTCAGAAGGAAGAAGTGAGATCTCTTTCTTGTTTCTAGAATATTGAACCCTGCTACGATGTGAGAGACTGACTCCACTCTTTCAGTGCCCTGTGCTCCAGAGAAGGTGGTAGTAGAAGTCAGCACATAATGAGAGGTCCCTAGCACCTCTTAGAAGGGATGAGGTCAGTGGCAACCTCTCCTTGAGAGACCAGAACATTTGCTCAATGCTGTCCCTCATTTTTAAAGGTAAAGGTATCCCCTGTGCAAGCACCGAGTCATGTCTGACCCTTGAGGTGACGCCCTCCATCGTTTTCATGGCAGACTCAATATAGGGTGGCCTTGCCAATGCCTTCCCCAGTCATTACCGTTTACCCCCCAGCACGCTGGGTACTCATTTTACCGACCTCGGAAGGATGGAAGGCTGAGTCAACCTTGAGCCGTCTGCTGGGATCGAACTCCCAGCCTCGTGGGCAGAGCTTCAAACTGCATGACTGCTGCCTTACCACTCTGCACCACAAGAGGCTCTCCCTCATTTTTAGGACTAGGTTATATTGTAGTGGAGAGCCAATACAGCCAAAATTACTTTTAAGTGATTTTCAATTGTCTAACATCTGGCAGTGAGCAACTGCTCCTGAGGTGTGGTTGGGTATCCTTCCATTGTGCCAATACTGGAAATGCTGAACATCATCTAGTAAGACTGTAGCATTTCCTAAGCCAACAGTTCGTTTGGTACGCTGCAGTACTCTTGTAGAGGAGAAAGTTGCCCTTATTCTCAGTCCCATCTGTGATTATTTCAATAACCTCCAGAGTTGTGTTCAGACAGGGTTCTGCCTTTGCCAATGCTTTGGGGATCACAGGCATAATTGTGTATTTCATGAAAACATTTTCTGCTTGTTCATTTCCATTTAAGAAGTCAACCCCACATCTTCTGGGATCAACACAGCAGTAGTTGTTGTGTAATAGTGTGTATAATTTTAATTCTGTATATCCACGTCCACCCCCTAAGCATCTGGTGTTTATTTTCTTTCCCTGTGAATTCAAGTTAGAGCATCAGTCTTAACTGATTTTCTCACTTTTGATGGCTGTAGAGTGATGGTTAAATATTGCTTCAAAATGATTTTGGTACTCACTTCGGTTTTGTAATATAAGTGACTTATTAAAAAGAAAAAAGAACTTATCGCTTCCTTTTGCCTCTGGCGGGCTCCATGTGTACATAGCATTAAGACCGTGAAAGAAGTATAACAGACTGTAACACAATAATTCATACTCTGTACGTGGAAGAAAGGTCATATCTAGTTGGAGGAGAAAAAACAAGAATGAAGAAGAATGCTGTGTACTAAGAACGCTAAAATATATAGTTCTGTTTTGCCTGTTTATGTGGATAATACGATGCTAGATGCTGTGGACTTTTCTTTTGTCACTGTCATAATTAAAAAGGTCAAAGACACAAACATCATAAGCAAGATTTTTAATGGCATTTAATGTGCTGCTTCAAATCTCTTCCCAGATATTTGTTTGTTTCTGTTGGAACAGAAATAATAAGGAGGAAGCTAGGAAAGCTGAATGAACTACTTAAAGCAGACTGAAGAGCCCTTGAACGAGTAGACCTGCCTGCTCAAATTGCCAGTTAAATGGAGCATGTCCAAAGGCGGTGCTAAAAAGTTATTTCAGTACTTGTCAGGCGGGTGGGATATGTTGTTGTTGTTATGTGCGAAGTCGTGTCCGACCCATCGCGACCCCATGGACAATGATCCTCCAGGCCTTCCTGTCCTCTACCATTCCCCGGAGTCCATTTAAGTTTGCACCTACTGCTTCAGTGACTCCATCCAGCCACCTCATTCTCTGTCGTCCCCTTCTTCTTTTGCCCTCGATCGCTCCCAGCATTAGGCTCTTCTCCAGGGAGTCCTTCCTTCTCATGAGGTGGCCAAAATATTTGAGTTTCATCTTCAGGATCTGGCCTTCTAAAGAGCAGTCAGGGCTGATCTCCTCTAGGACTGACCGGTTTGTTCGCCTTGCAGTCCAAGGGACTCGCAAGAGTCTTCTCTGCACCACAAGAGGCGGGATATACATTGCCTAAATAAATATTTATTTAGGGATATACATTGGGATATACATTGCCTAAATAAATATGGCCCCCAAACCAGAAATCTGCCCTGTCATGTTCGTTTATTTTTATTATTTATGTTTGGATTTATGTGACCACCCTGCCCAGATGCCAGCTCGGGACAGTTTACAACAATATGAACATCACATCCAAAATGTTATGAATTAACCCAGTTAAACAGTTAAAACCATAAAGTGTGTTTGATTCTGTTAAAACACTGGAATGGGCTTACTTGTAGATACTATTCCTTTTCCAGGGGGAAAGCTCTTGTGGGAGTTGATTATCCTTTACAACCAGAAAAGGACTCTTCAGTTGCATCTCCTGTTCCTTGTTAGCCCATTGGGTTCAGCAATTGTTGTCCAGTCAGAAAATCCTGGGTCAACTCTTGGCAGTGAATTCTAGCTTCACTTCACTTATACACACTTACAGTGAGGTGGGCTATTGTACCTGCAGAATTTCTCTTCCACTGCTGACCATTAAGGTGAGTTTGGGGTTCCACTCATTCTCTGAACTCCTATTTGATTAGGCTTGAATGTCCTCATACATCTGTAATCTGTAAGTATAGTATAATTCAAGTAAACCGCAACAACTTCAGTGGCTCTTTCTTTCTTTCTTTCTTTCTTTCTTTCTTTCTTTCTTTCTTTCTTTCTTTCTTTCTTTCTTTCTTTCTTTCTTTCTTTCTGAAAATTACTGTAATCCCATGTTTGTTTTGGGTGTTTTCTTTTAGTTCAGTCAGGACTGTGTCCATACTATACTAAAGACAAACAATGATTACATGGAGTGATGTGACTTATAATAAGTCACATAATAATAATCATAATCTCATAATAAAATTAGAGTCCAGTAGCACCTTTAAGACCAACAAAGATTTATTCAAGGTGTGAGCTTCCAGGTGCTACTGGACTCTGATTTTATTGTGCTACTTCAGACTAACACAGCTACTCATTTGAATCTTACTTCTCATAAGTCTGTTTAGTTTTAGGAAAGTTGAATTTATCTTTTTTTTACTCTTTTCATGTATCTTATTGACCCATTATGCACGGGGGGAATAATGCACATTTGGGGTAGAATGGTCGGCGACTAAAATCACCGATAACGCACGGTGCCGCTGCAACCGGCCGCAGCTTTGGTGCATGCTGCCGAAAAAGCCACGTTAGCGAAACGCAGAAGAAAGCGCAGCTTCTGGGTGACCGGGGCGCAACCAGAAGCGGCGCCGGGATCACCGCATGCATAATCGGTTACTCTGGATTTTGCCGCCGTCACGCCCCGTCCCGTGCATAACCGGTGTGCTTCGCGTCTTCCCCCTCCGTGTTTTCCACGTGACCCGAAATCACCATTTTGGTGGCCGTGCATAATGGGCCATTGTGAGACCTTTACGGAAAACTCAGTTCCACTGTAGTTTACCTTCAGTTCAATAACAAAATAGGACAAAAGATGTTGTTGGTAAATGCAGTAAACCCAATATTTGGGGTTTCAATAATTAGGTCCAAGGTTGTCTTTTATATAGGTTGATAACAAATTGGATGGGGTGGGTGGGGGCAGGGTGAGATCTTAAATGCTGTCTTACTTCAGAACCTTGGGAAATTACATACCTAGCAGTTGTAGAAGCTACAGTAGCCAAACAAAATACCCAGGAAAGTGTGAGCAAGCAGGCACACACTGCTATTGTCTGCAGCTAAATGGTCTCCTGGGATGAACAGAAGATGTGAAGTAGGTAGAAAGCTTTATATGGATGCACAGCATGACTCGTTTATATATGAAAAGGCCACAGGCAATAATTTCATTTAATGATATGCAGCTATTTATACAAATGTATTGAATATGCAGGTATCTTTTTTCATGTGTATGCATATCTACCAGAAGTTATTTCGTTTGGAGTTTGGAAAAAGGTATAACTATAACCTAAGAGCAGTTCTTAAACCAGCATAACCTAGCTGAGGTTATTCCTCACCAAGTTTTTACAGATCTGCAATACTGTGGTGACCCAGGCAGATGAAAGGTTTGCAGAGGATGCTTTATTCACTAATTATGAAGTGGACTGTGCTGTGATTAACACACCACAGGAGCTCAGATGGTTCATTTCTGCTGCTCTGGAATAAGAAGCTTAAGGCTGTCAACCATGATGTTTAAATGTGCTACTCTTTTGGATGGGTCTCATGTTGTTTAATCACCAAATTAAGAGTAGATGACAAAGAGTGCCCATGAACCGTTTCTCCCCTTCCTTTGCTTGGACCTCCTCTTCTTTGCCTAAGTTTCTCAAAACATACTTTGCTCTCATATTAATCAGGATTGCCTCCAAATTATGGTTTGCAAACGATGATGGTTTTAAAGCATAGTTCAGAGGTTAATTCTTGATTAGAGTTATTCATAATGTGCCCAGTTTGCATATCATGGCAAAGTATGGTTCAAGCAACCGGGGGAGGGGTGGGCGAGGAATCAATGTAGGGGAAGGAATGGAGTGTAAGGATACATGTAACAGTCCTCCCAATCATCATCATCATCATCATCCTGTGACAGGCCAGTGGAGGCAGTGCGGCACCTGAAGCAGGCCATTGCAAATGTGAAGAGCCCATGCCAGGCATTGGTCATTAAACTACTAACCTAAAGAAATAAATGCTAAACTTGATTTCAACCATGCTCCTACAAGGTGATTGCTAGACTCTGTGATGATATTAGTTTGTTCCCTTTTTGTATGATAAACATGCCTATTTTGAAATGAGTTTCTTATATTTAGTAGAACAGGCCGGCATAATTTTCCAAGTTCACATTGTTTGCTGCTCTTTCTCGCTCTAGATACATCCACAGCCCATCCAAGTTCATGAAAAAGGATGGGAGAATATTTGCTCACTGCAACTGCATTGCTTCTCTTTCTGGATGTAAAAGCTGGTAGTGGATTTGGCACCATTTGTAAAGCCTGTTATAGCTTCCTAGCCATACCACATGACTTGCTGAGTAAGATTCCCTGTTCATTGTTCAGAGTTTGAAATCCCTGTGTGATGTTGCCACTGAACTAAGTGAAGAGGAGGAGAGTTGGGGGAAGAAGCAGGAGGGAAGTTGAGGATAGAGGTACAGAGAGGGTGTTCCCAAACAGATGGTCTCCTAATTAGTTGGGGAAATGTGCTTTAAGTAGACAGAGTGAGGAGGAGGGGAAATTAGAATTCTTTATAGTAGCGATCCCCAACCTGTGGGCCGCGGACCACATGTGGTCCTTCGACTAATTGGAGGTGGGCTCCGAAGGACGCCTTCTCCCCCCCCCCCCGGCCCTTTACTTCATCCCCCCCCCAACACACTTCATTGTTGTGGCGTGTCTGTATCTTATTTTGAAGGGATGTTTAAATATTACCATAGCGATCAGAGAGTGCTAGGGCAGTGGTTGAGAGTAGAGGAGTAAACTACCCCCCCCCACCGGGCCTCAGTAAAAGGCGTTGAGTGGTCCCCGGTGATAAAAAGGTTGGGAACCACTGCTTTATAGGGCAAAACATATCCTTGGGCAGGTTGATGTATTTGCCAGAAAAACAATAGCTTAATGGAATTTCCTGAGGTGGGTAATAGTGTGGGAGAGGGCTGATGACCCTACAAGTACCTAGCAGAAATGGGTAAGGTAAATAGAATTAAGTGTTGATTAATTGCCACTTTATTAGGGTGAATGGGTGCAGGGAAAGTGAAGTAGGCTGCTGATCTGATGAGATCAGTCCAAAGACAAATCAATAGAGACCTATTTTCTCACGGTTATGTATCTCTTCAGAGCTCTGACTCACCTTCTGGAATACCAGCCCAGACTTGTTTTCTGCCTGGCATCTATTTTATCTCATTTTGGGCCAGTCACTGATGAATTCTGAGGTGCTGTATGGAGAGGTGTTTCTGTCTCTCTGTGAGAGGAGGGGCCTGACTACTAACTGGGATAATGCACTGAATGACATTTTTTTCCTAAAGGAGGAGAGATAGTTAGCAACCCTAAATAAGGGGAGAAGTTGTAATAGAGAAGGGTACATAGAAAGCTATGGTACAGAGACAAAGAAAGCTGAAAGGAGAAAGGAGGCTCACTGAAAAACCGGACTACTGAGACACCTGTGAGCAATGGAACCTGCATCAGCAGAAGTAATCTCCATGATAGATTCTACTATGCAGATGCACATTGGTATGTATCTAACTACACAGATCTAGAAATAGCATTCTTCAGACACGATTTCCCTTAATTCAACCCCCCTTTTGTCCTTTATGCTGTTCTTGAGTATCTGCTGATTCCCCAGGAACAAAACATGAGCGCTGCAGTGGGAAGGAGAAGGGGGAAAGCTTTGCTTTGTGAAATCCATGGATGGATGGCTACATGTAATTGGATTTGCAGTGATTTTCCACAAAGGAACATTTACATATTAAGTAATTAGAATATTTACACCCCACCAACCCACCTTGGCTCAGAGATACTTGCCTTGTATCGGGTCATACTATGGGTCCACCAGGCACAACACTACCTACTCTGGCAGGCTGGAGAAAGATGGGCTTAATATATAAATACATAACTGGGGATGCTAATACCAATAGATTCATTTCAGAGCAATTTAAGTTGCTAATTGAAGGGTTTACACCTAGGTAATCAAGCAAGATTTATGGAACACCTTAAAAAGAGCAGGAAGAGCCATGGGACAGTGACTACATTTGTCAGATTCCGTTTCTTCTAGTACTGTACCTATAAATTACTTATATGCACCCATATACAGATGTAGACAACTCGTTGGAAGTATATTGTATGAAGGAGGACCAATTATTCAATGGGAAAACACCTAGGGCCATTTCGCACGGCTTCAAAGTAGCACAATGGTTGCTATTTGGAAACGCTACTAATTTGCCATAACCCATGACGTCGTAGACAATCTGCAACAATCCTGAAACCAATCAGCAAAAAGCGCTTCGTTGTGGCGCTTTCAGGGGAATCCAGAAAAGTGGATTCACCCTCCGGGTAGCGATACACTCCTGCAACCAATCTGCAACAGTAGCGCTAAAGACCTGTGCGTTACCATTGTTGCTGGTTCTTCAAAGTCCCTCCCCCTGGCTCTCTCCTCCAAACTTCCGGCGAAGCGATCGCCATTTTTTTTTCTCCGAGCGAGCGGGGATAAACGCACCGGCGAGCCTCTTTCTGTTTAGAGGCTTCCCTGGCTTCAGTCCTTCACCTTTAGTCACTAAGCACAAACCACTGAAAAGCCCGTTTGCTGAAATAAAGTCCCTTTATTTTTTACAAATAAATTCAGCCGAAAATCGGGCCCGTGAGAGGGGGGGGGGATTTTTTTTTTATCACTCGAGGCAGCGTGCAAACGATCATACAATCAAGCGACAGCTCACATTAGGCAGCTGGATGGGTCTCTCCGTAGCAACGAATCTACCTAGATTCATTGCTATGGGTCGTTTTTTTTAAAAAAAACCTTTCTTAAAGGGAAAGGGGCTGTTTGGGAGAATGCTAACGGCTGCCCATTGGCTGCTTGACGGCCAGGGCGGGACGAGCTTGGCAATAGCGCTTCCTTTCTAGCGATTTCTGCCGAGACCGGAAGCCTGTGGGAAATGCTAAAAAACGCAACTGATTCCACTACAAAGGCAGGTATGCATAACGACGAATTCCACTATTTTAAATGGCGATTTTTCATTCTGCAAACAATTTGCAACAAAGATCCCTGTGCGAAAAGGCCCCTATTTTATATGCAGATGGCAACCATCAGCATCTCCAGTGAAAGAAAGGTTTGAGAGCGACTAACAATGCTACCCTAAGTGGTGTGGTAAGTTCTTGAGTCTGAGGATGTCTTACCTGCCAGGTTGCTTTAACTGGACGAGGGAATAGAGCAAGAGGAGGCAGTTTCTCCACCCAGTTCTTACACTCTTGCCAATTACCTATTTCCACCTGCTGGGGAATGTGTCTGGCTCTTCCTCCCTGGCTGCTCCTGGGCATGTCTTTTGAATGTTTCAACGAAGAAGGGCTAACCCTGTACTCAGCCAATGATCCCTCCACAACCCAGTCCTTGGTTTGGTGGGCTCACTGCCACTTCCCCAGAACTTCTTTAAGGAGCTGCTTGCTCACCCAACCTCCTCTAAGCAGGTCAGTGCTGCCTGCTTTCCCTGCCCTTTGTTACAGCTCCCCTGGGTTTCAGTGTTAGGGTTATCTATGGCAGGAACTTGGGCAGGCTGGCTTCTGCTGGTGAACATGCTGCAGAGAACCAGCTGAGCTCCTTCAAGTTGGCTGACTCCTGAGCAGGCTCCTTCAAAGCTGTCCCCTGCTGTGATTAGGCAGACAACTTCCCCAATCTCATGGCTTGCTAGTGCAGCACACCTTGCATGGGGCTTGCAGTCACCTGAATCAAGTATGGAGGTAGAGGCATCAGTCCTGGACAGCATTACATCCTTCTAAATTCATAGGCTTAGAAGAGTGTAACTCTGCTTGGGATGCTGCTGCGAGTTTCTCTGTCTGAGATCCTGGAGAATCAATGCTAATCAAAGTAGTTAGCATTGTGATGTTCCCTTTTGCTTGCAAATGAGGGAATGAGACACTTGGGCTTCCTGCTCTTGGATTCATACCACAGAGTCTGGTGTGTTCAAAACAACACCTATTTATAACATTAATAGCAAAACGAAAAAGGGATGGGAGCAACTGGTTTCAGGACACAGGAGCCCATGCAGTCTACAATTCTAATTAACAAAGGAACTGTTTGGCCACTGTGTGAGACAGGATGCTGGACTAGATGGACTATTGGTTTGATCCAGCAGGGCTCTTCTTATGTTAACTAAGGAGCAGGGACTCCATCCTGTGAGTTTAAATGAACACACAAATATCAAAGGGTGGAGGGGAAGACTGTGCCACTGCAATGTAGCCAATAAATATACCACAAGCATTGAACTATAGAAGCCAGTGGTCTGATTCAGCTTAAGGAAGTTTGATCAGCTCCCACTAGAAATGTTCAGGCCTCAGTGCCTTTGACAACTGCTTTGTGGTAGACTTGTCAAAAGGTCTGAACTAATTTGTTAGAAGTAAATATTTTGTTAGTTTTTGCCTGCTAAGCTGACCATATTCTCAAGACTCATCATCAATTTATAAAAGTGAATAATTCTTCAGACTGAACCTGTAACCATGATGTGGTCATCTTAGAAAAATTCCACTGTAGGTTGATCAAGTAAAAACTTTAAAAGTGGAACAGGAATGATAATTTTGAAAAAAAATGGGAGAAATGTAGTCGTAGAGAAGAAATCATTGCCTGCATTTTAGATTGAATCTAAAGCACTCACTATAAAAAAATGAAGAAGCATGAAACAAATACCATAATGACCATATTATTAATGTTTATATGCAATGCAAAGCCTCCTCATTTCAGCAGATTTTAACAAAAATCATGAGGATGTTTAAGCTATAAGTAGCCAGTACTTTTGCACTGCTCTCCTGGTTGCCCCAATGGCTGGCAACAACCTGGGTAAAGATACCCTCCCCCTTTGATAAAAGCTTAATATGTGGGAATGGGCAGTAGCAGCTTTTCATGTAATTGATGGAAATAGCACGACCTATTAGCACGACCTATTAAACAGTATCCCATTAAACCCCCGATAAAAGTATAGGGCATTATTTTCTCCAGGCTGTTGGTTGACAGTCCTAGGTATAGCACAGTGCTGTCTTCTCACATAAAATACAGAATGAAATACATGTTTCTGCCCCTGCCACTCAGCTCTTATAAGGAATGAATTGTTGTTCTCTCTACTTTTTGCTACAGCAAAATAGAGCGACACATACATGAAGAAGGGATTCTGATTCACAGCATGGTAGTGAAACAGATCTCTTCAATCTTTTCCATCTGCAGCCCCAATCAATGACATGGTCTTACTCTTAATTTTTTACCGTGTATTTCTTTTTTTCTCCCTTCACCTCTTTCATTTGCTCTCCCCCTTTCTTACCTTGTCTATTAGAAAAGAAGAAAGAAAATGGTAATAAAAAGATAGCATTGTAGCCCAAACCAAAATCCTGATCCACCAAATGGTCAGTGACTGAAGTTGTTCCTTGTGTTGCCAAGTCATATTCCCCCACATATCTGGGGATTTTCAGTCAGTATAGACCTTGTCCTTGTCTATGGACAGCCCAGTTGTACAGCTTCATCCAGGGTCCAGCCTGGACTACTATTAGCTATAGTAAGTGCGGACCCCCAAGAAACCGTTAGTTTTAATGTAAACAGTGAAGGATAGAAGAAGCCTGAGTTTACAACTTTCTGGCAAGAAAGATACTTTTGGAGACACTGATGATGCTTTAGGGACTGCCATGGTCTGTTTGGGTGCTTGCTTCCTGCCCATCCTCAGCCCTGTACATTTGTAATTAAACATGCTATAAAAACACCCTGTCATCATAAGTCTTTGCTCTCACGCCACCCCTGGAATTCCTGCTGCTCAAAGGAGTATCAGAGTGTAAAATGTTCTTTTTCTTTGTGCTTACTGGGGCAGGCATCTGATACCCCAAGCCTCTTATTGTAAGTAGTGTCAATCATTGTCTAGGAATGTCCTGATTTACATGGCAAGTCTGAAAAAATAACATCTTTGTGCATTACATTTAACAGGAAAGATGGTTTGCTAAAGATGTATCTGGAGTGTCTGTTAATTATTTTTAGTGTGATTTTTAATACATGTTTATCAGTCAGAAAAAGTGTGATAAAAATTCTTAAAATACAGTTGATAAAATGCAGACGGCATTCAAATGCCACAATCAACATGTTTTTCATGTTGTGAAATCTTTGGGGTAGGGTATTCTCTCCCTCCCTCTCATACCAGCATGTTCACAACATCCTGATTCTGGAGTTCTTAGCAACAAACATAATTTGTTATGGCATCCAAATTTGGACACTAACAAATGAGAAACGTTCCTTGCCAACGGAAAATCATAAAAATCAGGCTAAATCATTTCTTAACCAGTTTGTTAAAGTTTCCAAATGTGGAAGTTAAACCAAAGATTTGCCAAATCAGCAATTATTTAATATTGGTGTAGACAGAACAGGCAAGCCTGGGTATTTCAAGTTTATTTGTACTCTGTGCAAACTGGGGTTTGTTCATGTTATCTGAATGCAGCCAGGACCTCTAAAACTTTCCTTCAGGTTATTTCAGACAACTCTGATAGTGATACTTGGCAGGAAATTGGCTTTCTTGAGTTTCCAATCCAGGCACAGTTAATTTCCAGGGTTAGATTTAGATTTAGATATTTATAGGTCAGCATTCTATTCTATTCGCAAGATATTGAAATGTCTTTTCTGGCACTGTGTTAGGATTTGTGTTTTTTACTTTTTTGTAAGCTATTCTCTCTCTCTCTCTCTCTCTCTCTCTCTCTCTCTCTCATATAATAGGTTTACACCCATAGGAGATCTAATAATGCACTTTCAAAAACTGGTTCAGAAACATGTAGTAAGGTGGCAGTTCTGAACTCATTAACTGATACAGCATATACATTTGGTGTGAACCTGATTGTGCTTGGTGAGATATTACAGTAGACTGGGCTACCAGCTTTTTCTGTTTGTTTTTTTCTGATTTATGTACGCATTTTCTGAAGTGACTTTTTCTGTTGTGGCCGTTAAATGTTTTGTTAATTATGGGGGAAAGTGAAGCCTTTTGGATAAACTGACCCCTGTTAGCCATAGCTATATTTATGTTCCCTGTCTTTTGAAATTAAAATGAATGTATTTGAATAATAAATTACATTAAACTTGAATTCAACATGTGTTATATGTATACAGTAAACAATACCTTAAGCATGGGTATGGGTACTCAGTACTAAGTTAACAAGTGACATCTACAGATTATTGCAATAATAAACAGTTGGCTGAAAGTATCCCTTAGGTTAAAACTATAAGGTTTGGTTTCTTCTTATATTATCAGATATATAAGACTATCTAAACATCACCTGTCATTGAGGAAAATGTTACTAATACATCAGGAACAAAGCAAGAGACTTCCTAGGCAGGAAGAGGGAGGAGAGCATGATCAAAATGCTGATTCCCAGTGGTGAATTGGTATTCTGATCACATCTCCCCCCCCCCCTACAAGGGACTGGGCCACAACAGCATAGGTCCCCCACACTGCATGTAGCCCATAGGCCATATGTTGTGTACCCAGGCATCTCAGCTGCACTGCATTGACCCCATAAACGTTGTGAACCAAGCAGCCGGCCACAGGAACATTAATTGGTTGAACAGTTCAAGTACAAATTCAGACATCATGATTATTTCTGGAACAAAATTGAACTGGTTTTCACTCTGTTTTCTGTTTACTTATTTTCTCTTGCCTTCTGAGTGCAGACCTGCTTGACCCCCCAGTAGAGGCAGGGACTCCTGTTACCAGACCCTCCCAATCAGGTAGCCCATGGAAGAAGGGAAACTTACCAGTAGAAAGAAAGGCCCAGTACATTTTGTTGGCATTGCACAGGAAGTGACATCATCACACCAGCAACTTCCAGGTAACATCCCGATATTTGAGCAAAAAAAACTATAGTAGAACTCACTTTTCCTGCAGAATTTTGCCCAAATACCACAGCATCACCTGGAAGTCATCAGCATGATGGCATCACTTCCTGCACAACACCAGTGAAGTGGCCTGGGCCTTTCTTTTTCTCCTGGCAAGTTCCTCTCATCTGCTGCCAATTGCGAGAGGGGACTTGGCAACGCTAAAGGAGGATGCCGGGGCCTCCAAATAATTTAAATTGAAATAGGGATCCATAGGTTGCTAATATTTGAGAATTACTGGGCATTGTTGTAACATCCTGTGCTGTATGTATGTCCAATACTGAGACTAAAAGGGGGAATTTGGGTGTAGAATTATTGCCTCAGACATGCCAAAAATGTCATGTCCATATAAACAACTTCATTGTGACTACAACATACTTCCATTTGGGAATCATTCTTTTGCTATTTGTTTTGAGTTCAGCAAGCTTCATTTGAATTTGCAGAAACTGCCACATATGCCCCCCCCCCCCCCAAACTCTTCATGGATGTTTAAGCACTGAGTTGTACTGTGGAAAGATGAAGTAAATCTTACTTGAATAAGGGCCATTTCGCACGGCTTCAAAGTAGCAGAATGGTTGCTATTTGGAAACGCTACTAATTTGCCATAACCCACGACGTCGTAGACAATCTGCAACAATCCTGAAACCAATCAGCAAAAAGCGCTTCGTTGTGGCGCTTTCAGGGGAATCCAGAAAAGTGGATTCACCCTCCGGATAGCGATACACTCCTGCAACCAATCTGCAACAGTAGCGCTAAAGACCTGTGCGTTACCATTGTTGCTGGTTCTTCAAAGTCCCTCCCCGTGGCTCTCTCCTCCAAACTTCCGGCGAAGCGATCGCCATTTTTTTTTCTCCGAGCGAGCGGGGATAAACGCACCGGCGAGCCTCTTTCTGTTTAGAGGCTTCCCTGGCTTCAGTCCTTCACCTTTAGTCACTAAGCACAAACCACTGAAAAGCCCGTTTGCTGAAATAAAGTCCCTTTATTTTTTACAAATAAATTCAGCCGAAAATCGGGCCCGTGAGAGGGGGGGGGGATTTTTTTTTTATCACTCGAGGCAGCGTGCAAACGATCATACAATCAAACGACAGCTCACATTAGGCAGCTGGATGGGTCTCTCCGTAGCAACGAATCTACCTAGATTCGTTGCTATGGGTCGTTTTTTTTTTTTTAAACCTTTCTTAAAGGGAAAGGGGCTGTTTGGGAACATGCTAACGGCTGCCCATTGGCTGCTTGACGGCCAGGGGCGGGACAAGCTTGGCAATAGCGCTTCCTTTCTAGCGATTTCTGCCGAGACCGGAAGCCTGTGGGAAACGCTAAAAAACGCAACTGATTCCACTACAAAGGCAGGTATGCATAACGACGAATTCCACTATTTTAAATGGCGATTTTTCATTCCGCAAACAATTTGCAACAAAGATCCCTGTGCGAAAAGGCCCTAAATCTTCTCCCAACCCAAGGTAAGGAAGTTTCTATTGCTGTTGCTTTTCCAAAGACAAAGGAAAGGAACTTGGAGATCTGCTTTTGCTTGATTTCCCTAGAATATGCTGTCAGTTTGGGGCAGGTAGAAGGAGTCACAAACAAATGAATGTGCCCAGTCTCTTTTCTCTTTCTGTCCTCATGAATTCATAGGAGAATTCAAAGCCAAAAATACACAACAGGAATCTTTGTCAACTGTGCATAAACTAACACTCACTGTCCTGGGAGAGAACAACAGAGCAAACAAATATATATCTTAGTGGAAAATATAGCCCACAACCAAAACTGGGAAGACATCAGGTCTTCTCCGTTTCTGTGGTTCATACATGGGTTGGATGAATCATGGCAGCTGATGTGTTTTTTTTGTTTTGTTTTAGTGTTGCCAGTCTCCAGTTGGGGCCTTAAGATCTCCCCAAATCACAAATGTAGCCCAGACTTCAGGAACAGGGATGGGCAGGAACTGTGGAAATATGTTTCAGTTAATGGTTCATAGCATTCATGAATTGTGGACTGTCAGGAACTTTGTGGGGCTAAATGAACCATTTTTGTTTGTAAGGCTTGTGATATGGTAAAACGAGTTGCCAATGTGCTAAAGATAGCAAACTATCAGGCTGAGTCTCCTACCTGTCCATCAAATTTGGTGAGGGTTGGATTATGGGAAGGTATAGAACTGTTTTCAAATGGGGCCCCAGGACTGGAGAAGCTGGGAGAGGCAGCTGCTTTTTGGTACTAGATTCGAATGGACCACAGAGGGGTGTATTTGAGGTGAAAGCAGCAGCAGGGAGTTGTGATGTGGAAGAGGAGGATGCTTCCCACCCCCTTAAATCACTGCTGTCAGAATCCTCTCCAAAGAGCATTAGAAACTGCAGATGTCTGGACAATGCTAAGGTGACCAGAATTTAACATTGGTAAAGCGGGACACCATTGACCCGGGGGGGGGGGGGTCTTGATTTAAAATGTGGTCTATATGGAGCAATAAAAAGTTTCATAGAACGCAAAAATAGTGTTCTAATAATATATTTTTTAAATTTCAACAATTTGCCAGGTACCCCCAGATGTCCCTCCAAAAGTGGGACAATCTGGTCACCTTAGACAATGCTAATGATGTTGTTGCTGGGGAGTTCTGGGGAAAGATCAGGGAAAGGAAGTTTTGAGACCCCTTGAGATTTCCTACTAAGGACTCCAGTGGGCTGGCAGGATGGGTTTGGTGCCTGGAGACAGGGCCCTGCAGTACATGTGGTAGAGGACTTCTCCCCACACACACATACACAACAAGCACCCTTTTCACCCTCATGGCAAGTACTCACAGTCAGGACAGTATGGGTTGTCAGCTGAGACATCCAGTAGCTATGCCCCTATGCTCAGCGTGAAAAGCGAGATGCGTTGGCTTAGAGCCTTGAGTCCACCAACTCCCAATCCCCAGCAGGGGAGAGGAGTTCACCATCAGAAAGAATGTGCTCTGCTTTCAACAAGCTCCCTGCCTGTCTAACTGCCAATACCCAACAGAGGAGAAGGTGTGGAGATGATCCCATAGAGCAGAGTATGCCTGGAAAAGTATCCATTCATGAACCACCACAAATGGCATCGAAGTTGTTGGAATATTAAAAATCTGTTATGCTCATCATTTAACAGCTTATAAGACTATCCAGAACAAGAAAAACGACCTATCCTTATGGCATTAAACAATAAAAAAGAATGTTTTCAAACAATGTCCTTTGAGTTATCTTTTAGTTTATTTCATTCCCAAGGATGTCAGCCAGAATGGTTTTCCAGATAAACTCAATTTTCTACTATTGTTTCCTCAGTGGAAAGTCCTGAATTGTTGTTGTTGTTATGTGTGAAGTCGTGTCCGACCCATTGCGACCCCATGGACAATGATCCTCCAGGCCTTCCTGTCCTCCACCATTCCCTGGAGTCCATTTAAGTTTGCACCTACTGCTTCAGTGACTCCATCCAGCCACCTCCTGAATTGTAAACAGGCATAATTAATAAATCATTTAAAGACTATTCTACAGGAGGCATCAGAGGAGATGTGTTCCTAGCATATTTAGATGGAACTCCCTGGTATTTAACAAAAATCTATGTCCCAATTGGTTCAATTGGAGACTTCCCCTGGAGGAAATAACAGCCTTGGAGGATAGACACTATGGCATCATATCCATGCTGAGCTTTCTTCCCACGACAAACTCCAATCCGAAATCCTCAAGAATATCCCAGCTCTGAGTTGGCAGCCTTGTGTGTTAATAGCTCTCCAACAAATCCAGCATTCCCATTGGCCACTGTTTGACCATCTGTCTAGACTTGCTGCCACCTCTGGTGTGGAAAGATACACTTCTATCAAGCATTTTCAGAATCTGGTGGCACTTCCACTTGTTTATCTCCATTAACAAGAGCCAGGCTGTAAAACTAAGAACATTTTCCTGAGAGTAAGCCCCACAGAATAAAATGAGAATTATTCCAAGCCTACTTGTTTTGAATTCCCCCTTCATGATCTGCTTATTTCACTAGAACGTCATAAAATGTATGCATACTGTAAGTTTACTGATCAATGTAGGGAAAATCAAGTTTGTTGTCATTTCATAATTTTTCTAGTAGCTGTGTGTTGCTGGCCATTGAATGGGGCTCGATTTACATACTGCCAGTCAAGGACTATATTGTGCTGAATTCTGGAGCAATTTCCACACAGTTAAAATAGCATTATGCTAGCTATATGACATAGCGCTAAATCATATCATGCCTGCCAGCCCCTATTCACCATTATGCTGTCTCACCTTTGTCTGCCTTCTTTTCACGCATCTTACCCTCTACATCTGCTGCTGGAAATGGCAGAAGAGAGCAATGTGGCTTATATACTATTCGCTTCTGCCTGTCAATCAATCCAGGCAACCAATCACCATTCTCCATGTTTTAAAGGTCACGTGATGCTTGCTATTTTTTTAAAAATTCATACTTCTCTGCTGAAATGCCTATGCATAGACCTTTGGGCTCATAGATACATAGTGCTTTTTGAATGCCATCCCTTATGGGATCACAAGTCCTTTGATACTTTGAAAAATTAATCTTGTTCCTGTTTGGGGGGGGGGAGAGAAACTTTAGAGAGGCATGCTTTGTGTGACAACTTTGAAAGAAAATTATTTTATTTCTGGCATCACCTGCATGTTTGTCCACCTTTTTGTTGCTCCAGAAATTTTGCCATTTTTAGAAAGAAAATTCCATCCCCAGGAACAAGGGAGAGGGAAGCAGGTGTGATAGTGAGGTGAAGCAGGTGCCTTTATCACATTTGAGCCTCCATACCTTCCCTCTGCTGGTTGCCTGCTGGTTGTGCTCTGGTAGCTAATGCTAAATAGGCTGGTGAATCCACTTTATGTGATTCCCCAATTCACTCTTAAAAATGGAGGATGTAGCGAGTTGGTTACTGCCCAGATGCTGGATGTTGGCGATGTCATATAGTAGGGCCGGAATATAATGACTACATTAGGTAAGCATGTCACTACATTTAATGGGTGCAGAAATGTCCCATGTTCTTATTGATACTTGGTTTCTCACAAATATGATGATTTTGAAGGAAGACAAGCAGCATTCAGTGGCAGAACATTTTAGCTTCATCTTCATTTTGTGCTGTGTCTTGCTTGTGCCCCCCCCCCCCAGTGTAGGAGGCAGTGACAATTATGAGAGGCTCACATAATGGACTGGTAATGGATACCTACCTTGTCAGTGTTCCTAAATCATTCTACCCATTAGGTTTAAAGGTCAAGACACAACTAGCTGTGTGGAACTCACTATAATGACAATCACACAAGGCTTTCCTTCTGTGCTCAAAGGATGTAGTTATAGAAATGTACAACATAACACTATGTTATTGCATGTTCCCTTATTACTGACTGTAACTACACATTTAAGAAATGCATGCTACATAACTTCATGTTGCACATTTCCATAGTTACCTACTATTTAGAGGAGGAAAAATATGGCTAAGATTTGAGCTTTTCTGCAGCAAACCGACCTGTGAAATCCACTGCATCCTACACTAATATGTAGGAGTTTAGCAGACTTTTGATTGCATCAGTTTGTCTCAAAATAAAAATACCTCTAATTCCGTACCTTGAAAGCGTAAATGTTTCTTTGCAAAGTATAAAACAGAGTTGCAACACAAATTTTAAAACTCTGCAGTGAATTTGCAGAGGGGAGACTGGCAATGTGCCATTTGCTTCATAAATTCTACCCTTTTGTAGGCAATATATATGGGGCTAGATTCAAGTTCTTTAAGCACACAGAGCAGCAGTTCTCCCAAATTCTATGGGAATTGCAGACAAAAGCAAAGAATCACTATTATGGGCATGACACTACCCCTCCCCTGCTGTTCCTGATTATGGAGTAGATATAACTCCTCTTGCCAATTACTATAGGCTTTCCCCCACATGTTTGAAACTTCTATTAAAGGGCCAGAAGCGCCTTGGTGAGCAATCTTTAAAACACAGAAATATCAAATAAAGGAAACGTAATAGTAATTGGTCTTTTCAGAAACAGCTGCTTCGCAGAGATTAGCTCAGTATGGGTTCCTTTTACATTAGATATTGATATTATATTACAGCAGTGAAAAGGGGATTTATAAAGTCGAAATACATTATTTCTTTTAAAAACCGGGAATGGTGCCCACGGGCAATGGCAGACAGATATGGGTCATTTAAAAAAAATTTAAAAACCACCTCCCAGAAGGGAAACAAGTATTTTCTTTCTTTTCAGCATGAGATTCTATGGATGGTGGGCAAACTGTGTAGAGAAGATGATCTGTCCCTGTGTAGAGCAGGAGTTTTTCATGCATTTCCACATCTCCTTTCTCTGCTATTCTATTAATTCCTCAACAAACCACCCAGGGTCTCTTTTGGAGAAAGGTGGGATGCAAATGGTTTGCCTCCATCAATCAATGAAACTGGCTTCCTTCCCCCCTCCCCCCAAGAGAGCTGCATTTGGGACTCCATTATCATCTATTAGGAAGCTGTTCTATATGTTTTATGTGCCTTGATGATGCCTTCATCTGGCTGTCTCTGTTTCTGTCCTGCCTGTTAAGCAAAATGCTCTGTTATCCCAAAATGTTCTGAACAAAAATTGGGGGAATCAGCTGTGTGAAAAGGGGATAAGTAGCAGGATCTGTTTTGCACAGTTTACAAGATGATTAAGCCCTTCAGGAATCCAAGGCAGACAACAAATACTGTTAAAATAATATCGTAACTTTATTTACAGAATAAGACTAAGCAATTACACTAACAGCTACAGCAGAAAGATAGGAAATGGCTCAGTTTGGGGGAAAGGGCAGCAAAGTTCATACAATTACTTGTCTTGCTAAGATGGAGAAGTTGGGTGCATTGAGGGAGGGGGTGAGCAACATGAATGAAACCAGCATCCGAGTTGGGCATCACCAGAGGGGAGCAAGCACCCTGAAGGCTCACCCTTCCTTAGCCAGATATGTGGTAAAAAGTCACATAGGCTAAAATGAGTTTGGGAGAAAAGGACTGCAGATGCCCCCTTTGATGTGGGTCCAAAAGGTTGATTTATTCAGGATGTTCAGGATCAAATTGATCAAAAAGAATGAACTGGGAAACTTGGGACGTGGTTTTATCTGGGTGACTATATAGAGCAATAAGGCTCTTGGCAAGCTGGCATTAGGTTGGATGGATAGGAAGGGAATTTCAAAAGTAAGAAGTTTCTTCTGAGATCTGCCGGTTTAATGGGGGGGGGGGAGTATCAGGAAGGAGGATGCTCTTTGAAGTTGCCAGCACTGTGCATGTGTTTCCCATGGATGCAGGGATTCTGGGTTCATGAGGTCAGTCAGTTATGCCAAGCTTCATCAATGCTCTTCAGAGAAAGATTGGTCTGGCTTTTGCGTTATGCCTAGGCCAGAGCAAATGTCCAAAGTCTATAGTCCATAGTTGTGACTGAAGAAGCATACAAGTGCTATTCTTGTCCCACGATGAGGTCTGTTGCTATAGGTGCTGATCCAGGGTTTCTGGCACCATGAAATACAGTCCAGAGGGTCTGGTTTTCACTGGTTATAATCCAGGGTCTGGTAGCATTGGTTACATTTCAGAGGTATGGTTGCACTGGTAACATGCCCTTTCCCCAGATAATTAAGGGATCCCCTGTCGTCAATAAAACTCTTTGAAGTAGGTTAGATTGAAAAGAGAGAGGCTTAATCTATATTATCCATTGAGCTCCATGACTGAGTAGAGATCCAAATCCACCCCATAATATACTAGTCATACCAACTAAGCTGTTTAGTGCTTGAAATACTGTCAGTATTTAAAAACTCAAGTGAAACTTTTTATTAGGCATATGCATCTATTATTGAATGAGAAGGGGGAAACTAACTGAGAAGTTCTAGTTTGTTTCATTTTGCTCAATGAAAATAAAGGGGGAAAACATCAAATGAGAAAATGCCATTTGATCATTCATTGCCTTTTCTTCCTCCTTGCATGTCCATTGCTGTCAGAGTACTGGCCAGTCTTCCTGAAATGATGGCCATGGATCAGAGGGTCAGCAAGCCAGATAGGAGGTGGCTGAGAAAGAAACATCTCTACTCCCCAACCCTGTTCCTGGTGTGTCCAAGGTGTTGTGTTTCAGTGCAGCCTGGGAAATACCATCTTCTGGATGCTTGAAATAATACACTCTCTCCCTAACTGCCTATAGGTCACAACTATCACTACCACCAGGAATTGAGGGGGGGGGGGAGGAACTTGCACACTTACTCTTAAGTATAGCAGCCATGGCAGGACAGGGGGGAAACTTGCCTGGGTCATTTTGGTCAGCATTGGCCATCCTACCTTGCTTCTTTTGCCAGGCCTGGCAAGTGTTCCTTCAAGGGTCAAAGTGTTCTCAAGAATTTTCACTGCTCCTTTTCCCCCTCCCGTTTTGCTGTATTTGAGTTGGCTTTTGCAGGCCAATAACAAACATATATGCTTAGTCACATTTCTGTTCCCAATTCTTATTTCAGTTTGGTCCTTGCATCTGTGAAACACTGTTTCTTATGCTTATGTTAATCTGCTGCTCACCCTCTATATGTATGGACTGGTAATTTTCATTTCAGTATATCTGAAAAAAATGTGCTGTGCACACAAAAGCCTGTTCCTTGAATAGAACAGTTGGTCTTAAAGGTGCCACCGATTCAGACTTTGTCCTGCTGCCCAGGCCAATACAGCTGCCTGCCCAGTTGCCACATAACTGCATTTTGCTTGAGTGATAGTGTTACAGCTCTTCTTTGCCTCACCAGGGAACTACCCCCCATCTTCTCACTATCACCAGATGAAACAATCCTCTATTCAAGTGCCTAAGTAGATCCTTCAAGCAGAGCAAGGGCAGCATGATCTTGACCTTGACTTGGGGGGAGGGTCCGTTCATCATTCCATGTGGCAAACATTTGTTGAAGCTAGTAGCTGTTTTACAACTGGCTGGCAAAATGGTTCTGACAATTCCTGTCAAAGTCACAGATTCTCTAGTGATCAGATATACTGAAAGATTATTCAGAGCCCCAAAGCATAAAGTTTTTAGTAAATTAATTAAAGGATTTCATTCTCTACAAAACCCAAAAATCTATATTGTCTAATGTTATAATCTTCTTTGTTATAATGAGAGTGCGGCTCATACAAAATAATCTACTGCTTTCCATAATATGCAGACTAAGGTATCCAGTTTTAATTCCCAAGTCATCTAAATTGATTAGAATCATTAGGAGCTTCAATAGGACTGGTCAGTGACAGAAGGCCATCAAAATGGGAATTGTATGGATGAAATATAAAGAAAACTTTATATCCAGCAGTTCTGCAGGATGAGCTTATTCTACTAGGTTTATGGCTGGGATCCAAAATTATTATATTATATATTTGGCCAAGGAAGCACACAGAGCCCATGTGCCAAATGCATCACACAGTTTATATATTTTTTAAATTATATTTATATACCACCACCCTTTTGGCTCAGGGTGATATGGTCGTTCCCGGCCCTAGGGAAGCACGCCTAGCCTCGACCAGGGCCAGGGCCAGGGCCTTTTCGGTCCTGGCCCCTACCTGGTGGAATGAGCTCTTGGGAGAGCTGCAGGCCCTGCGGGACCTTTCGACCTTCCACAGGGCCTGCAAGACGGAGCTCTTCCGCCAGGTCTATGGTTGAGGCCGGGGCTGCTGTGGTACATAGACTGCTCTCCCCTGGGCTTCTTCTTGAACACCGTTGACCTCCTTCTCCTCCACCCCCCTTTTTTTTAGGAAGGGGGTAGGAAGCGGATTTTATTATTGTGCCGCTATGCTGTGATGTTTTTAAGTCTTTTAATGGGAGTTTTAATGGTGTTTTAAGACACTGTAACCCGCCATGAGCCATTTGGGAGTGGCGGGAAATAAATTGAAATAACAATAACAACAATAACAACAATAACAATAACACATCCCACTGAAATCCATGCATTGCAAGTGTGCTTAATGTTAAGTGGTACTAGGAGCCTTCCTTTTGTATAAATTTAGGTACATATGTACAGTTTAAAACAATTAGAACTACATTGATTGTTCACAGAGCCGAGACCGAAACTGAACTTCCTGAAGTTGGTCACTGGTTTGCTTTTGGTAATACCAGCTCACTGTCGCTCTCTAAGCAGAATTTACTGAATTCTAGTACTGCTGTCTATATGACATTGGGTGGAACTGGCAGGTTGGGGGCTTGTAAAGGACCATACAGGCAACCACATTGGGCTCCTCACAATTTCTGTGAGCTGGAAAGCTGAACACATAGGGTGGGGTGGGGAAGGGATGAACTAGCAGGGATGCTATTAGAGGTAACGTGGGAGTGTGCAAATGGGCAAAATAGGCACTAAACCAATTAGCTACAGAGGGTTTTTTGAATAGGTGAAGGTGTTAAAGGAACTACAAAAACCAGTTTATGTGAGGCAGCCAGGGAGTAGGACCTAAGTCAACCCTACCAGGCTGAAGTGTTCTAAGAGTGATACATATTGACCTTGTTTAGGATTATCAACAGTTTCATTGAAGACTTTTAGAGAGCCAGTTTGGTGTACTGGTTAGGTGTGCAGACTTCTAATCCGGAAAACTGGGTTTGATTTTGTGTTCTCCCACATGCATATCAGATTCCTCAAGGAAATCATTTTTAGTTGTCCTTTCTATGGAAAATGTTCTGCCCCACTGGCATGCAATAGAATAGTCATTCTCTTCATTATCACTGTCAGTCTGCAAGCAGTAGCTGGACAAATAGTTATCATGGATACTTTAGGCCGATCCTGCATTGAGCAGAGGGTTGTACTAGGTGACCTGTATAGTCCCTTTGAACTCTGTGGTTCTCTCAATCATCTAAGCTACCTGAAACTGCGGTTAAATCCATACTGCATGCCCATTAATTTGTTATCTCTGTAGCCTCACCTATCTGGACTACACATTCTCTGATAAGTTAGAATGTTATTTTAAGCTCTTCCATAAAATAAGTGTACCACTAATCAAAAAATAAAATAAGTGGTAAAAATATTGTCTCTAAACATCTTATAAACACTAACTGACCAAGAAGGAGATACTGAAGGACATTTGTATTGTTATAACAGCTATGAGGAAGGTTATGTAGCAAAAGTATCAGTATTATAGCATCAATGTACATGGATCTAGATGCTCAAATGCCTATACAATTGATCAGAATTACACAAATAATACCTGAATTAATATGAAATTTGGATTTGCTCACTAAATAGTTTTTTTCAAAGCTATGGTTCTTTACATTTTTAACTAGACCGATGTTCTTCTATAGGTAGCTAGTGGTCTGCTGGGTTTGGAGGTATGAATAGCTTGTTTGCAGACATTTACAGTTTTCTCTGCAATTGACCCCCTTAAGATATGGTTTGGAAGCAAATGTCTAAGGGTGTGTAGTACTTTACAAAATCTGTTGGAGGTGGAAATGAAAACCTTGTGACATTCTAGAGGGGGGGGGGAGAGAGACAGAGACACACAGAGAGGGAGATTGATATCACAGTTGGGAATAGGGGTATGCATTTAGTATATCTGAACTGGAAAAAAACACAGCTGAAAAATACCCAATTGGTATTTTCCAGTTATTCTTTCAGTCAGATATAAAGTGGGGCTGAATTTCAGCAATCCAAAATGGCTCTCCCCCAAAATCCCAAAAATATTCATTCTTTTTTGGGATAGCTGGATAGTCAAATTTAAAAACATTTAAAGGCATTTCAATACTTTTAAATTCCTTTGGGATGAACTCATCACTTGCAGAAGGTGCTTAAAGGTAGAGTGAGCCCTTTAAGCCCCTCTGGAGTTCACTCAAAGGTTGCAAAAGGCATTTAAAGGAACCGTATTCCATTTAAATACTTTCCTTCCAGTTCAAGCAATTGAGGATGGGGGCACCTTCTTTGGAGGCCCATAGAATTAGACCCCCTGGTTGAATTATTTGAAATTTAGGAGCAGGGGAGACACTAGCAGCTGTGCTACAAATTGGATGTCTCTACCAAAAAAAACTCCAGGCTTCTCCCAGAGCCCCAGATACTCACGGATGGATTTCCTATAATAGTACCCAGGGTATAATGGAGGTGAAAAAAATTGGGATTCCCAAACTATTGATTCATTAATTGATTGATTAAATTTAATTTATTACTTGCTGCTATCAAACAAGTTGGCTCATGATGGGTTACAACTTTTACTGATTCCAAATACCATATTACTATTTGGATCTGAGGAATATCAGGTTCAACATACCTCAAACCCTAAAAATACCAAGTTGTTAGTGTGTGTTTGTTTCAGTGTTGTTGTTGTTTTCATACCTTTAGTTGGTAATGTGAAGATATTTGATAATCCTGGAGTCTCTCACCTTGGTACAGACCTTGGAAGAAACATTGAATTAACTACAGCAGGCAAGGTACAGTTTTCCAGTTCAGGGGAAATCAAGGAGGTGGCCAAGAACTTAATCCAAGTCCAGATTCAAATCTGAAACAAAGGGACTTCATCAAAGTCCTGGGGGGAAAAGAGAGAAAGATTACTGAGTAAAAGGAAGCAGATTTAGCATCCTATAGCTAAATATCAACATAGCACAAACTTTGAGTAGGATTATCAATCAGCACTGCATGCAGCTGGCTTGGCTGGAGATGTCTTTTGGGAATAGGCTGTGCAGAGTATGCCAGTGATTTGCCACCCTTTCAAAAATGATGATGAATATGTCCTTTGCTTGTAAGATCTCCTCTTTATGTACTAACATGAAAAAGTAATATTCTTCAGTGAAATAACAATGATTTACACAGAGATAACCTGTGTCCACAGCTACACCCCTGCACACACAAACAGACACATATTTTCACATATGTAATTCTGCCTGTAATAATTGATATTATTTCACATGCAATTAGGTAGGACTGCAACCAGCAAGAATAGACATTTGAACATATTTAAAGGTAATCACATTCAATTTCAGGCTAAAGTGTAATCTGTGTGGAGGTAACCTTGAGCAGTTAAACAATGTGAATGTATTTCCAAATGATGCCCACTGCATTTTGATAGAATTGGACTTTGATCTCACATAAACATTGGTATTAAAGGAAAAGTATGCCCTGGATATCTCCTAAAGCAAGTTGCTGAAAAAAGGGCTCTATCTGGTAAACCCAGCTCACAAAGGTGCCTTCTGTGTGTCTTAGTTCAAGTAATTTCTTGATATATGTTTGCAATATCAGATAATTTGGACTTAGTTTTAAAAGACTCTTATATAATTTCAATAAAGTGGCACACTAGGAAGAAAAGGTCTTCCGATTGCCAGATAAAAGGCAAAAGTGAGCAAGCAACTTCCATTTGCTCTATCCATACTTCCAAGTTTCATACAAAGCAATAAAACAACAACCCCTTTGCATTCCGTGGCCCAGTTTTTGTGGTGTAAAGTATTGTTATGGACCATTTTGTTTATTCTAAGCAATCCAGTTATAAAAGTAAGGATCATCTAATCATTAAGTTACCTCAGTTAAAATGTTATTTCATATGGTTTGTTTTAGTCCCTTTCTTGCTATTAGTTTCATTCAATCTCTTTGGACACAGCTATGATTCCCAACCATATTGTGCATAATCACAGCACTTTTGGGGGTTCTCAAAGCCTGAAGAGTGTTTCAGTGGTTTCTCCATGGTAAAGAAGTTGGGAAAGGCTAATATAATCTATCCAATTTCTGTGGTATATACATATATACCTCACTTTATGTCCAAGAAGCAAACCTTGGACATACAAATCAGTGTTGTAATATCAGTTAGGGAATGATTACACAAGAAATATGACTATAAAAACATAATGTTGCAGAGAAAGATAAGATAAAGCCAGAGAAGGAAGCCACACTAATTCCCTTTTCATTCAAGATATTTATTCCAACCTTTGAACTATGTTACAGGTAGATCCATGGTTGTGCAAAGAATCCTTAAACTATTGTTGGAACATGGTCATTGTTGTTAGGTGCGAAGTTGTGTCAGATCCATCGCGACCCCATGGACAATGATCCTCCAGGGCTTCCTGTCCTCTACCATTCCCCAGAGTCCATTTAAATTTGCACCTACTGCTTCAGTTACTCCATCCAGCCACCTCATTCTCTGTCGTCCCCTTCTTCTTTTGCCCTCGATTGCTCCCAGCATTAGGCTCTTCTCCAGGGAGTCCTTCTTTCTCATGAGGTGGCCAAAATATTTGAGTTTCATCTTCAGGATCTGGCCTTCTAAGGAGCAGTCAGGGCTGATCTCCTCTAGGACTGACCGGTTTGTTCACCATGCAGTCCAAGGGACTCGCAAGAGTCTTCTCCAGCACCAGAGTTCGGCCTTCCTTATGGTCCAACTTTCGCAGCCATACATTGCAACTGGAAATACCATAGCCTTGACTAAACACACTTTTGTTGGCAGGGTGATGTCTCTGCTTTTTAGGATGCTGTCTAGATTTGCCATAGCTTTCATCCCCAGGAGCAAGCGTCTTTTAATTTCTTTGCTGCAGCCCCCATCTGCAGTGATCTTGGAGCCCAGGAAAATAAAATCTGTCACTATCTCCATTTCTTCCCCATCTATTTGCCAGGAATTGAGAGGGCCGGATGCCATGATCTTCGTTTTCTTGATGTTGAGTTTCAAGCCAACTTTTGCACTTTCCTTCTTCACCCGCATCAACAAGCTCTTTAGTTCCTCTTCACTTTCTCCCAATGGACAAGTTCAAAAGGCAAAACATGGTCATTATTTCCAGTTAATCTAAACACCCACCACCTACATCTTTCTGATAAGAATGACAGTAACTAAGTAACACTTCCAGAACTTAAAGAATTCAGCATTCTACTTTGCAGTCCCAGTACTATGGGGAGGGGGAATAGGGAGGTGACCATCCATTCCACCATGAACACAAGAAAACAACATACAAGCTTTTGGTTTGAAAATGGCCACAGTTTTGTTGGTTACAGCTTTGGCATAGCATGGATCTAGGCATCAGCTGACCCACTTTCTAGCCAAAGAACCCCTCTTCAGCCTGCTGCTGGATGGGGGATTACCCTGGGATGGCAAGATATCTGTTTCTAGATGGGAGGTAGCAACTGCATGATCTCCCCTGCCACTTGAAGGTGAAGATGCCTTAACATACCTTAAGCAGGGCATATCACCTGTAAGTCCTCACTCCAAAATCCCTTGATTGGATTGCCAAATATGGGGGAAATAGGCAGTCAGGAATGGTTGCCAGGAGTGCTTTTCAGCAGCATCACTTGGGATGAAAGATCTTGCTCAAATATGTATAAGGCTATAGTTGGTACAGAATAGTGTAAGCCAGAGTGTTCACTGGGGTGGATCATAGGGACCATATCATTCCAGTTGTGCTCCATCTACACTGGCTCCCAGTTTGTTTCCAAGCTCAATTCAAGGTGCTGGTATTGCTTTAAAGCCCTACTCAGTTTGTTGCCAGCATACCATAAGGACCACTTTCATGCCTATGAACCTACCCATATCAGAGACCCTGCTCTGGGTGCTCCACTATCTGAGAATAGATGGAAGGCAACCAGCTTTGGAACTTCCTCCACAGGGAGATTTGTCTGTCTCCCTCTATCATGGTCTTCTGCCACTGGGTGAAGACTTTTACGTTTCATTTTGCATATCCCCAATAACTGCTACTGGCCCTCCCCTCTGGTTTTGGTGTGCGTTTATGTGTTCACATATTTAAGTGAATTATTCTATATATTATTTTAAAGCTGTTTTAATATTCAAATATTTTAATGTTGCCATATATACTGCCCTGAAGGCTCTATTTGAAAAGAAAGGTAGCATAGATATATTTTAAATAAATAAATTTCACATTTTGACAGTCATGGAAGAAGGACATATCTGCCAGGGTAACATGCTGGCAATGTCATCTTTAGCCTGAGCATGTCATAGAAACAAGCCTGCCTGTTGGAATGAATGCAATTGCCTGGTAACACATCATCTCTAACATGCAAGATGGCAATCTAGATGACTTAAGTTTTATGTTAAACTTGTGGTGTCCTTTTGCTTTCTTCTCAATCATTTTAATTTGTTCATGGCCTTTCAGAAAAGTTTTTGTGCTTTTACAATGTGGGGCCTATTACAATAAATTCATAATGGATTAACGCAATGCTTAGCAGTATCACATCACTCTTAGTAGTATTAGCAGACTGTATAAATACCCTTAGCAGTACACAGCTCCCTCTGACCAGAAATTACATGACTTCTCACACCTCCTCACACCTGTCAAACAAGGTCTCTGTCCATTTCCTTCCATGGAACGCAAATCATTGAGTCAGAAATATCTTGCAGCAAAGAAAGAAAGCAACAAAGTTGTTAGAACTCTTTTTACTAGACTGAGGGGGTCACAGAGTATCCCCAAAGAAATGCTTAATGCTCACAGGGAAAGAGGTGTGCTATATATTCGAGCCCAATGTCTTTTCAAGTGTCGTGTCAGCCATGTATGATTGATTTCTGTCAGGAGTGGTGAGTCCTGGGAGTTCTTTAGTCCCAAGACAGAGTTCAGAATGACTTGATATGCCATGCTTTGATGATTTCTATTGGACATTTCAAAATTGTGGGATTATCAAGCACCTGACTCTTCTGGTCACCCCTCTTAATAATTTGCTGGGATACAAACAGTCTAATGGACTATTTGACCACAGCAAGGCCATCTTTTTCTATAATATATCAGATATTAGAGTTTGTGTTTTTCCTTCAAAAAATCTATACAACTTCATCAAGATAGTGTGAAACAAGCCATCTCAAATAAAGGTAATAAAGTCCACAATATAACCCAATCTCAAATTCAGAGGCAACTGAGTCAACAGCTGCCCCAGATTAGTATGACTGAGTCGAATTATACATGAACATGTGAAGCAGTCTTATACTGAGTCAGACCATTAATCCGTCAAGGGCATTATTGTCCACTCTGGCTGGTAGCAGCTCTCTGGTATCTCAAGTAGAGATATCTCATATCACCTACTGCCTGATCTTTTTGTTGTAGGGACTGAGTTTGGGACTTTCTCCAAGCAGGTGTTCTACCATGGAACCACAGGACCTCCTGATGACTCATGAAATAGTACAATTATACATGTCCTATGAAATAAAAACAAGTAGGGAGAATTTCAGATATTTTTTTTAGAAGATTGTTTCATCATGGAAAACTGAAAAGGAACAAGCCCTCTCTGAAACCACTAACAGGTGGCAGGATGGGACAGAGAAAAGAAAGTAACTAGGTGATCTGTATTTGTGAGAGTGTATATATGCTATATGAGTTCTAGACTTTGAAGGACCAGCAACTTGAACCCAACATGCAAATGAGCCGCCAGTAGATCCAACACCAGTGGCACATGATCATGGCATGAGCTTCTGTCAAAGTGTGGCTGAGAGACATTTGATGGTTTAAATTTATCTAAGATGGCAATTGTTTAAAAAGGCTGCTAATCTCATGGTACAAGAATGCTTTAAAAAACAACAACCCCAAAACAACAATTTGCACCTTCAAGGTTGAGAACCATAACAAAATAACAGATGTGACATGGGAAACTGAGTAGACCTCCTAGTACTTAAAAAAATAAAATAAAAAGCAGGTCTGCAATCGGGTTCCAGCACCTAGATTTATAGGGGTTTTCCTTCGCATTGTTTCTGTAATAGGAAAATAACTTGTATTGTTCCAGCCCTTATTTCTCCTCTAGGTTAGTATCAGTATTGAGGGGGCAATTTTGATCAAGGAGATAACATGGAGGAAAAAGTTCCAAACCTCCCGTCTTCCCTTCTCCTCAATAGAGACTCCTCACTGGCTTGCTCTTTTTAAATATAATTAAGAACATCGGGCTGGATCCAACACACTAGAAATGGTGTGTTTTACCAGCAAAAAAGGCTATACTACAGATCATGGGAATGGGGACAAGAAAGGAAACTAAACCAAAATGAGTGTGGTGGAGAAACTCACTAGACAACCCCTGAACAAGCTAATCTCAGATTCTTTCATGTTATATTGGCCCCAAAATGACATAACTATATTGAAAAGCATGAACTTTCATAAAACAATTTCCTACTACAGCAGTTGCTAGAGTGGGTATGGTTGGCAGAGTTTAAATACGCAAGAGATGAGCAAAGCAGCAGGCTGCTTAGAAGAATATCTAGAATCATAGAATTATAGAGTTGAAAGGGTCTCTGGGGTCACCTAGTACAAACCTCTGAAGAATTCAGGAAATTCACAACTACAGTGACCCCAATTCCAGGCCCATGATGCTCCCCAAAAGAATCCCTGTCCAGTCTAGCCTGGAGGAAATTCACTTCTCAACACTAAAGTGGCAGTCGGCATTTCCTTGGGCATGCAAGAAAGTGCCACAAGAGCCAAGCATAAATACTATCCATACTTGAAGATGGCTCTCATATCACATCTTAGTTGTTTTCTCTCCAAGCTAAACAGACCAAGTTCTCCCTAAAGTCTTGATTTCCAACCCCCTCATCATTTTCATTGCCTTCATCTGGATGTGCTCCATTTTGTCTACATCCTTTTTCAGTTATGGTTCTCAAAACTGAATACAATACTCGAAGTGAGGCCTAACCAGAACAGAGTAAATCAGTACCATCACTTTGTATGATCTGGACACTGCAAGGCAGTAAATTTCTCAAAAAAAAAAAGAGTTAAGGTTTGTCTGACATGACTTGTTCTTGAGAAAGCCATGTTGACTCTTAGTACTCACAAACATCAGCTGTAGCTGCTCAAGGACTGACTGATTATTTGTTCTAAAATTTTGCCAGCTATAGATGTCAAGCTAATCCCTGTTCTGGAATGATTATACTTAATATTCCACAAGGCTGAAAAAGGTCTGCTACCTAGAATTTGAACACTTTAGAAAGTTCAGGGCACAAAAATCAGAACTGCTTTTATTATTTTTTATGATATGAAATCATAATCCCTGTCAATTACTGACAGATACAACTACATTTTGAATACACTGCTGTTTTCATATTGCATACATTTACTAAAACTGTGCATCCTAGTTAGAATTCAGAAATGTGAAAATGTTCAATAGCTTATGAAGGAGGGAAATATATTTACACCAGATTTATGTCCAATCATTCATTTCTTCAAAGATAGCATTGTCTGTTTTCCTCCTGGTTCATATCTTGCACACTTGCAGGGGCCAGCGCTACTGGTGTGAATGACTGTGTGACTGATTTTTACATTTGTATTCCACCCCATTTTTCCTCAGGTTAAAGAGGTTAAAGAGGAACAGACACAGCTATAATAAATGACTTTGTTGTACAACATAATCTTTTTATGTGAGGTACTTAAATGGAGAGAATATGTATAGTCATCCGTGAAACATCCTTAAAATGGTTCTTCCATATATTTGTGAAACAGCCCGAGGGGTGGAACGTGTCCGGCTGTCTGAGTTGAAATAAGGCCAATCAGGGCACAGCCAGCAATGCTGGCTGCACCCTGATTGGCCCTGCCCCTACAGCTCCCATCCTCCCTCCCTGGATGCTAGCCACGTTCCTCTCAGACGTGCTAGAGACAGAGAGAGACACATAGAGCCCTACCAGACTGAACACTAGCCCTCATTCCCTCCTATCCTGCTGCAAGGGAGGCAGAGAGAGACACAGACAGAGCTGCCCCAAGCTGCTGACCAACCCTGCTTCCCTCCTAAGCATGAGCCCTAATTACATGCTATGGCTCCTGCTGTGACGGAGAGAGAGACTAATTTTTGTTTGAGATAATATGTTTATTGTAATTCACTTTACACTGGTTTGTTAGGCTTTAGTGTGATGTGTTTATTTCTTATGAGACTGTATATCCTTTCTGTCGATAAATATCGGCTCCAAGATTACTCACAAAACTGCAAAAACACCATTTAATTTTTTAAATGACTCCACAGCTTTCCTCATTTATAAGAGATGTTGATACAGCCTTCGATGCAAAGCTCCATATGTGTATAGGTGAAACTCTAATGCTCTTTGCTTTAGCCTTCTGCAGATCGTTCCCTGTGTTTTTATGTGGAAACTGAGGCTTGAGCCTGTGTCTGTACCAGGCACATGGGAGGCAGTGGAGGCAGTGGGTGTCATCCCATGTCCTCCTTCCATGTCTCCACTGAATGTCAGCATAATCCTTAAAATAGGAGGGAAAGCTCCACCGATTCCTTCGCACACACAGAGCTATCCCATCCACTGAAACAGAAGCAAAAATCCTTCTGGGAAAGGGAACTCAAAGTGTGTGTTTAAGTTCCCATTGCTGCAAGGAATTGCTGCATCAAGGTGACAAAGTATTTTCTTAACCACAGATAGCTTTCCAAATGTAAAGCTAATATAGCTTTCCATAAATATAGCAAGGAGTTAGCTGGGGAGAAATAATCTTACCCTCAACATGTCACAGTGGACCAAAACTTCCATACACCTATAATCATTCCAGATAAGCATCACTGTAAATACACCGTTTTTATCTAACATAAAAAGCCCATCATAGTACTTGGTACAAACAATGTTGGAATTTTCAAGAAACAGGAAAAAAATCCCTTGGAACTGCAGACTTCAATTTATTTAGCCTGAATTTTTCTCACTGAGAAAAAAAAAACACATCCATTTTGCAAGACTGCAGCCTCACAGGAGGCCATCCACGCTCAGAAGTCACATTTTCAAGCATAGCACACCACATAGGGGCAAGCCAGTAAGATTAAATTGAAGGTGAATATGACTATTGATTTCTGTGGAATGTTGCCTACATATTTGGGATTGGAACATCGTCTAGCAGAAATGGAGATATACTGTAGGAACAGAAGTTTTCCATCCCCCTTTCCATTGGAGCCTGCTTTGCCCTCCAAAGCCATTCTCCATGGGCCAGTAGATCTCTAGAAACAGACTGAATGGAAATCTACCTTGGGAAGGCTAGAGTGGGTAAAAATTGCCCTTCCCCTCTGACACAGTCAGAAGTGCCTCCTGAAAACAGAAACAGGATCTTGAATGATTATAGGTGTATGGAATAGGCTGCCTAAGGAGGTGGTGAGTTCCCCCTGCAAAGGTTGGATATGCACTTTTCTGGATGCTTTAGGATGCTTAGGGCTGATCCTGCGTTGAGCAGGGGGTTGGACTAGATGGCCTGTATGGCCCCTTCCAACTCTATGATTCTGTGATCCAAGCCATAGATTTTGGTGGCTTTTGTCTCTTTGGCCACATGAATTTGTTTCTATTGTCCTCCCTTTTAAAAGTGTGATAAAATTCCTTTTGGCTTTCTTTAACAAGATTATATAAGTATGGGGTAATTTTACTTCACTATCAGACTGTAGTGCTTTCAAGGGTTATGTTCTTCATTTGATTTTTAATTTATTATTTGTAACCACATCAGCCATTCTGAGCTTATTGGATGGCAAGTGCAGAGCAGGAATATTAATTAATCAAATCTCTTGCAATAGTCTTTAGCAATGCTTAAAAATGAAGTAAACATGAAAAATAAATTATACCACTTCCTTTGAAAACCCCTTCTGGTCAGGATTCAGGCACCTGGTAGGTAGTGCAAAAGAAAATTGATCTGTTGTTATATGTATGTTGTCTCAATTAGCAAATGTCTATGGATGATTGATTGTGGAGTTTTTAATCTGACACCTTTGGACACCATTTATTTCTCTTTGCTCACACATGTACACAATAGAAGAGATACACTGAGAAAAAAATGTATAATGAAATGCTGTTTAACAAAAATAAGAAGTACTTTGACAATAATTCTGGCATTGTTCTAAAGATTCAGAATCGACTTGGGACTTCAAATTCTGACTTGGAACATGATTAGGCTATTGCATAGAGCTGACATTTTGTCCCTGCCCTCTGTAATGTGATCTCCTGCTACTGTGTTCAATTTCCCCACCAATGGCAACCAATGATATGGAACTAAGTCATCTCAGTCTATTCATGAAGTTTCCTGGGAAATCTTGTCCAGCCACTATCTTTCTTTTTCATTGTGCAGGCAGGATGGCGGTTATCCGTTTAGGCAGTCTAGATGCCTTCAAGAAATGTTGGAACACAATTTAAATGGATAGATAAGATTAAATATAACAGAGTTTCTCCTTTGCTATGACTGTGTCTCAAAAGTGCAATTAAAATATATTGTACAATACATTTGTACAGTGTCCTCCCTCATATTTGGTGCCCACACTTATACTAAACATCCAATCAGATACTAAGTAGTGCTATTAATGGAACATATTTCAAATCTAAGAATCTGCTTGCTAGGCTTGCTAGGCTACCTCTGAGAAACTTACGACAGGCATAAAGGCTATTAACTTGCAGCCAGCCCATGAAATTATTACTGCAAACATTCATTATTTTATGAAGCAGCCTGTTGACAGTCTTTAGCCTGCGGGAAGAATTATGTACTCATAGCAGAGCACAGCACCATGAATGGGGTTTTGCTTCTAAATTCATTATTGTGCTTGTAAACCCTCAGTAATGCTTCAGTTTCAGGAATAAAGTCTGTATTTTTTTCTGGTTCTCCTACAGTCACAGTTAGATAGAAAATCCAGTGTTTTGAAATGCTGAAATGTAAGAATACTCATAAGCCTTATATTATGCAATTGATCTTTAAAAAATGAGCAATTTCATGAAGCATGTGCAGTTCAAATGTCAAGAACCACTTCTGTGTTAGATCTCACACAATTGTATATATTTTCAGAAGCTAACAACTATCTCTAGTGTATGGTATGTTCGATCGGCCAACTTTCTGATAATCAGTCCCCCCCCCCCATACACACACACACAAATTCTGATCATAGGGGATAGTGTAGCACATAATATTTTGGTTTCAGTGAGTTTCTCTGCTGGCTAAAAAGGGAAAACAGGGACTCCTTTTAACCACAAAAATGACTATGCTGGTGATCATAAGACATGCAGGGACAAAAACCCCAGGTAAAATGGAGGTTGAGCCAAGGAGGGGAACTGGGTGAGTTGGAATGAAAGAGCTGGCTGGATCTAACCCAACAGAAGCTACACTTGTCACTCTGTTGCAGGTCCCCAACTTCTGGGATTGTAATAATGCTTATTCTGTGAATCTTTGGGGGAAATATTTGACAGATATGCTGTATTGCCTAGTCCAGGGGTCCACAACCTTTTTGATACTGCAGGCACCTTGGGAATTCTGACACAGCATGGTAGGCTCAGCCACAAAATGCCCATTGCTGGTGGTGCAGCCATCCACAAAATACCTGTTGCAGCTTATCTTCAGTCACACACTGAAGATCTTTGTACTGCAGTAACAGCAGCTACCAAAACAATGTTAAAAAAAACTGCACAGGCAATCAGATCTCCTGTGGCCAGTCACAACCATCGTTGGGTAATTTCCCCCTAAAAACCACCTGGTGAGCACCATAGAAGCAGCATTGTTTTTTATGCCCCACTTTTCACTACACAAAGGAAGTCTCAAAGAGGCTTGCAATCACCTTCTCTTCCTCTCTCTACAACAGACACGCTGAAAACATCCATGCTGCACTGAAGTGTATTGGAGACTTCCCTGGAGTAAACTAATAAATCAGTTGTAATTACAACAAAGTATTTTTGAAACGAAACGGAGATATCCATTTGCGTGTGATTTCCATTTGCCAATAAAATCCGGCAAATACATTTGACATGTTAGCTCAACTAGAAAATGAAATTTGACACTACTTATACGATAATCACCACAAATGGGTTTTACATTTGTATTTTACACTTAGTAGGTCAATATAAACATTGTAATTTCTTTTATATGTGTCTGGGAAGGACATTTATATTGCATTTTAAAGACTGTCATTCATATAAATCTGGAGAGTTTATAGATACAGTTGTTTCAGGTGGTGCTAAAGAAGATTTATGTACAGATAAGAGCAGCATCCATATGAATATATTTTGAAATATAGAGTTAATGCTAGAGTGCCACTCTCTGTCCAATGCAGCCAGGTATTATTGGTCATGTAATCAGATTCTGAGATGCATCTAAGCAGTATGAAAATTACAGCCTGATTTGGAAGATAACAGGTTTACCTCTCCCCATAGCAGCCATTTATGACTCTGGAAAAGTTATTCCCAGGATCATGAGACCCACATGGAGTACAAGCAATAGCCATATGGATTGGAAGGGTGCAGCAGGAACACAGAAAACATTCCCTTCTTCCTCTCCCCCCACTGGAGTTATGTGCACAAAACTATTTCACACACACACCCAGCCCCAACCTGGGTGGTTATTACTTCATGCTAGGAGGAGTAGGATATAAATTGAAAAATAAAATAAATAAATAAATGTAGGCCCTGTGAACTAAGGAATAAATTTTCCTTGGGTTGTAAATCACTGCCTATAAGAGATAAAAGCTGGAAAGATCTGTGACTATCACTACCTCCTGCTGATAGACTGTGAAGTCCAATCCATGGTTTAATTAAACTAATTATCTTTGGTATAATTGTGTGAATGCAGGCCACTCACTGACTATAAGTTGTGGGTATGTTAAATGCTGGCAAGTTGCTTCCAACTTATGGCAGTCCTATAACTTATGGCAGTCCTATGAATTAAGGACTTATGGCAACTTATGGCAGTCCTATGAATTAAGGAACTCCAAAATGTCCTGTCATTAACAGACTTGGCTCAGATCTTGTGAACTGAAGGCTGCAGCTTCACTTATTGAGTCAAACCATCTCTTGCTGAGTCTTCCTCTTCTCCTTCTGCATTCAACTTTTCTTAGCATTATTGTCCTTTCCAATGGCTCTTGTCTTTTTATACTGTAACGAGAGTGTGATAAGCTCAGTTTTATTATTTAAGCTTTTTATGTCTTTTTGGCAGGTCACAATATCCATAAAACTTTCCTCCAACACCACAAATTAATCAGCTTTCTTCATGTCAGCTTTCTTCATTGTCGAACTTTCATGCCCATACATAATAATGGGGGATACTATGGTATGAAATCTAGTCCCCAAGGATACATCCTTATGCTTAGTAATCTTTTTTAGCTTCTTCATGGCTGCCCTCCTTCTCATTTCTTCATTACAGTCTCACTTTGGACACCGGAATTGCAAGTTTTAAAAGGCTGCTCTCAGAGCACAGAGTCACAAATCCAAACAAGGAGGGTGGGATTTTGCAAACTTTGTGTAACGAAACAGGAAGTGAACACAAAGGAATGCTGGCAAAGAAAGATGGAAACACTTCTTGAAACTGACATGACTGGTTTGAAACTGACAGTGTTTCCAAGGCTGGAGAATTCTGCCCCCTCCCTGTGATTCTGAAGTTTTATAATCTTGTGTGTGTATGTGTCTGAAAATGTATCCATTCATGAATCAGCACCAACCTACATAAACTGCTTGCAAGTTCCTGGAAAGTTCATGCAGGCTGACCTACCATGAACTTCGGTTTTTGAACCATGAACTGCTCAGGAACTGGTAAGAAATTTGTAAGGAACTTTAGTTTGTGAGCCAGTTCATGACCGTTCCTGCTTATAAAAACAATGAAGAGGGTTCCAAAGAATGCTGTGTGAGAATGAATAGTGCTTCTGATTACTGGTGCGGGAAAGGAAGAAGAGCAGGCCACTTTTTCACAACTGCAGTCCTTTGTGTGATGTTAAATCCCACCTGGGAGGAACAACTTGGGGAAAGAATACAAGGCTAGAGTGGGACCAGCAAACAAGTGGTTTTCAGCAAAATCTCATTGCCATACAGAACTAGGTGCATAGCCCTTTGGATGTGTCCAGTCACTGGTAAAAAAAAACAAAAAACATGTCCTCTCTTCACGTAATCAATTCTTTGCCATAGTTTTGTAGGTCCAGGGGTCAGAAAGCTCCATTACGAAGATATGATCTGACCTCCTGCAGACACAGGGGATCCATGGGTGTCATGTTTGAATCAAAACTTAACCTTAAATCTAAAACTCTAAACACTGGTAATGTGATTACTTCTAAGAAGATTAAGTGTTTAGTTAATTTCACTGCCAACAAGGGAATTCTGCCATATTTGAAGTTTGCCATGTCCCTTTGTAGTGTTTCCCTCTCAACCACTGATGAAAACTCAAGCACGCCAAGTCATTGCAAAAGACAGTTTTGTCACATCTTTGTTTGTCATAAGATTCTTTTAAATAAACCAAATGTATCATTTTATATAAATGCATGACACTTCTTTTATTGATGGGTTTACCCCACTTTCCCCCCACTCTGGGAATCTAGAGAGGCTTACAAATGAAGTGCTCAGAGCAAAGTATAAATGGAATAAAATGTGCATGCCAGCAATTTCCACAAGACATCTTTGAAGCAGGGAAAACTCCAGGGTGGTGTCAGAAGGGAGTTAGCACTGCCACTAAGGCTCACACAGGCCACAACTACAAACCACAAGCTAGGGGCAAAAGGGCTAAATCTGCTTGCCACTCAGCCTTCAATTCATGCCAGTGTTTGTACCCCTGGTAGCCACACCAAGGCTTACCAGCAGAAAGAGAGGTATAGTTGCTAAGCCCAGTCTGGTTCAGTTTCTGAGATGCTCCCAGTTCCCTCTCCCTTGTAAACTACCCAGTCAAACCATAAAGAAAAAGGGCTGAAATCCCATTCCTTTTTCTCCATTGCTTCCATCTCTAAGCCAGCTCGGACAAACAATTTTGGTATAATTCTTGGTGGTGACCAGGCTTCAGCAAGTGTCTGCTAAAAGACTGTCAATCTATATTTAGAGATTTTTTAATGGAGATCTCAGCAAAGCACCTGGATGATTCTGCTATGGGGGGTATTGCCCCTTGATGGACAACACAATTACATGGAAGTCAAATGCAGGGTCTTATGAAGACTGCTCCTATACATACCTGGCAGTGCTAGTCTGTGCATGCTTTTTAGAAGGAGGAGGAGGAGGAGGAGGAGGAGGAGGAGGAGGAGGAGGAGGAGAAGGAGAAGGAGAAGGAGAAGGAGAAGGAGAAGGAGAAGGAGAAGGAGAAGAAGAAGAAGAAGAAGAAGAAGAAGAAGAAGAAGAAGAAGAAGAAGAAGAAGAAGAAGAAGAAGAAGAAGAAGAAGAAGAAGAAGAGACACCCTGTGAGGTGGGTGAGGCTGAGAGAACGCTAATATCACTGCTCGGTTAGAACAGTTTTATCAGTACCATGGCAAGCCCAAGGTCACCCAGCTGGCTGCATGTGGGGGAGTGCAGAATCGAACCTGGCATGCCTGATTAGAAGTCAGCACTCCTAACCATTACACCAAACTGGCTCTCAGGTTTAGTATTGCCGTATAATGAAGCCATTCCAAATATTAACATATTAATTCTCATATATGAAGCTGCGTTATTCTGTCAAACCATTGGTCTACCCCAAGGTCAGTATTCACTGCAGTGAAGAAGAGCTGTTTTTCTATGCTCTGCTTTTCACCAAAGTGAATTACTAACACATTTCCCTTTCTTCCCCACCTGTGAGGTAGGTGGGGCTGAGAGACTCCTAAGAAAACTGCTCTATGAGAGTAGCTCTAAGAGAACTATGACTAGCCCAAGGTCAGCCAGCAGGCTGTATGTGGAAGGGAGTAGGGAATCAAACCTGGTTCTCCAGATAAGAGTCTGCTGTTCTTAACCACTACAGTACAATGACTCTTCTTGTTTGAGTGGAGGCAACAGCTCTCCGGGATCTCAGCTAAAGATCTTTCTAATAAGTCATTACCTAATTCTTTTACCAAGGTTTCTGAGAGCTGAACTTGGGACATTCTCTGTGCAAAGTTGCTGTTCTAGCACTGAGCCACAATGCCTTTCCCCAGTGCCTTTCCCACAACCTAAGGTTACTATGCCACATATTCCCCTGGTAATCTGGAAGACTCCAATATACAAACTGATATTACTAGATACTTATTTCAATCTTTCTTGGTGGAGTTGTTTGTAAATGGGCCAGTCTGTTGGAACAATGAGTTTTCAAATGGAGGGTGTTTTGTTTTTTTTTGTAATGATCTTAATGGCCTTGATCTTTGTGCCATAAAACTAACACTCAGTGCTGTAATTAGCTATGTTCTCCTCAAAAGCATTGCTTATCATGCAAAGTGGATTTATCTTCAACAGGAAAGAAACAATGGACAAATCTAAAAATGAATGCCGTTGCCCCAAAGGGTAATCTTTATATCACATAAAAATATATGCATAAGGTGTGAACTAGACTTCATGTTTATCTTTTTTGGCTTAGATAGAAAGAAAACTGATTTCAAAGTAGTTGACTTGCAGTGGGGCATGTAGGCTGCAATGAGACACAACACAGGTGTACTGGCTTTTAAACGGCTACAGCTTTTATTTTCAACACATAACAAGGTTGGCACCAATGAGAAGAGAGCCTGACCTGCCAGTCAGCTGACTGGTTCCCAAACCCCAGATTCTGAGAGGTGCCCTGGAGCTCCTACGTGTTCCCAGCTGGGAACTCGGATCTCCCTGCCACTCAGAATCCTGCTCTACCAGGGAGGAGCCAAAGGGAGCCAAAGGGTGTCAACCTCAGTTGGCTACCTCCAGGTCCCCTGGCCAATGGGTCTGTTTAAGCCTACCCAGCCGAGGGGCTTCCCTGCTGCTGTGCTACCTTTCAGCAGGTCCTGCCAAACATACACAGATGAGGCTCCTGCCAACAGGTTCTTTCTCATGGCAAACCCCTGCAGCTGTGCCAATAAATTTATTGCTCAAACTAACACAACCTTCATAACAGGGTGGGAGGGAGGGAAGCTGTCTGCTGAAAAGCCAGGCAAAGAGGCAGAGGTCGAGGACGTGGCACCTTAAATAGGACCACTAGGCAGCATGCTGCCTCCTGGTTTGCCCATATGCTTGCGAGTGCACCATCACACCTCCCTCGCAGCTGTCCCCGCACCGCATCAACACACAGCCTCGGTTAGTCTCGGCCGTGGGTTGAAGTGACTTCAGCGCCATATTAGAAGTGTGGTTACTGTTGGCAAAGTTTAAATATGCAAAGATGAGGTGCACCATCAGCTTAAAGAATCAATGGCTTTATTGAGAACTGAAACAATTTTGTAAAGAGAGAGAGGGGAGAGAGAAAGTCTTAGCAGTCTACATAATACCCTTAAAGGTATTTCCATTGAGGAATGTTAGAAAAATCTTGTCCCCCACCTTCAGAGCTATTCTTCAATACAGTTTGAAAGCCACTCCTCAAAAACTGAATAGGGGGCATTAAGGAAATCTTTATCTTTTTTTCACCTAACTGGTATGCCCATTTCATCCTTTAACAGGGCAATATTCAACCTTTGCTTGGTAAAGTAATTCACAGCTCATTGAAGAAGGCACCCATGGAACAGAATGATTTCTGTGGGCTTGTCTTCATAAATTGAGGACAAAGAATTCTGAACTGTTAAGCAAGCATTCATGGTGGTAGTCATGACTATTTTGCTGACACAAAGGTCTGTGAATACAGCAAAGTCAGAAGATGCTATAATACATCTTACTCTTAATGCATTTAAAATACCTTTTTATCTACTGTAAATTTCTCGCCAGGACAGCAGCATGAGTACAAAGAGATCTCTTTGCATTGAAAGACATATTTTGAATTGAACAAGATTTATTCTCTGATAGTAGCAGGGAGACTAGGCTGTAATTATTAGAAATAATTCCTCAAATTAAAAAGTCAGCTCTGTTAGCAAGCTGACGCAAGCAGACCTCCAGTATGATCTCCCCAACAGTGGAAATGCCCAGGCCAAACTGTTGGGAGACAAGTCTGAATGGGATGCTTTTCGCAAGATACCATAGAGCCATGGCCACCCTCTTCACCATGATAGGCAGTCGCATGTTGGTTGCCTGGCACTGCAGCCTCCTTCTGAGCATGGAGACAATCTCACCAAAGGTGCCTATGGTCATCGTTAAGTTCAGGATCCATTCGTCATCATTCCAAGTTGCCAGGACAAAATTCTCCCACCAGTCAGTAGTTCTCCTATCCACCCATACCTGTTTTGGGAAGGTCTGTGAGACCAAACCACCTTCGCCTTGAGGCTCTCTTAGACCTTAGGGAGATCATAACGTACTGGCCATGCCGATCACACCTGGAGAGAAGTATGTGCATGGTCCACTTGCACCTTAAGAGGATCATCCTCTCATGGAAAAGAGCCATGTCCTCCCTGATACAAGCTAGAGTGGCAGAGATGAGTTGGATGATTGATGTCAAGTGAGCCAGCATGACCATCAAGAGATTCTCCATTGTGAATATACTCCTGAAATGGCCACTCTCAAGAAACAAAGGAAAATGGTGGGAAGATGTGCTGCTTGGCAGACTTAGACAGGTAACAAGGGGGGTGGTGGTGTTCTGGGCAGGGATATGTACTCAATGGAACAGCAAGCAGCAAAATGAAATGGGGAAATTAATCCCTATTGTAGAACAAGGCAACACTTCAGTGTTGTGGTATTAACACGTTGCTATGTTTAAGTTTCCATTAAAAATTATTTTGGTGCTTGGGGGAAATTTACAGACCCCCCCAAACCTGAACTGAGAGGGGTTTGGTTGCAACTAGTGATCGACAGGCTGAGGTGCAGTAAGTAAAGTTTGCTTTGCTCTCTCTTCTGCCTTCTTCCCCCACCTCGTAAGGAGGGAAATGTGCAACATAACAGCTGAGAAGCACAGTATGGGTTTCCCATATGTAGAGCTGCAAAAAAGGTATACAATCTTGGGTTTGCAAGCTGGAGGCCACACATGTTTTAGCCCTCCGTGTAAAATTGGTCAATGTATTTTTTAACATCATTCTCTCCTTCTGTATTTATCTTCACATCATGCATGTGAGGTAGTTTATACTGAGTGGGGGGACAGAAAGAGTTGACTCACTCAAGGTCACTAGAATGCTTGCATGACAACACAGGTATTTGGACTTGGGTCTCACACATCTTCGGTCAAGACTGAGACCACCATTCTACATTGGCTTTCAAATGCCTGAGGTGGTCTGTTTGGCTCTTTAGCAACTTGCTAAGATAATTATTTAATGGGAAAAAGGAAATCATATTTGGTATATTTACTGTAGAGTTTTTGACTATGTTTAGACATACTAATGTCACTGAAACCAGGTACTGAAAAACTGCAGTTAGAGTAAAATAATTGCCATGACCCATTCCCATCAGCAGGTAGAGATTTGTCAGGGCTAATTCTGTTGCTTGTGTCATGGAGAAAGATCTTCCATGGGTTCAGTGGTTAGAAACCATTACTACCTGACATATAAGCAATAAATACAGGAAATTATACTGATCCCTCTGGCTCAAACCATCCATTCAACCAGCCAGAACAAATGGCGCAAACCAGCCTCATAGCCAAGGAGCAAATATGTAAGAGAACCTGCATCAAAGCATGTGAGCTAATGGATATCTTGGCTGCCTTTCCTTTATAGTGTTCTCTGATGCTTGTTCTACAAATGTTGGCCTTTGCCCTAGCTAACCGCCTGAAGAAATATGTGTTTGGCGTCAGACATACTGAAGAAGAACGGTGTTCTTAATGGGAACAGTGCCTTATCTCTTTTTTCATTGCTAACACTACTGGTCACTGAAACAAGTTCTGCTTTCTTTCTTTTAGGAATCCTTTATCTTGCTATACTGGTATAAGTTAGGTGTTGTTGTTTTTTAAAGAAATGAATGCAGCACAAACAGTGATATCCAATATTGTTCATTTCTAATATCTTGAAGGCACAATGCTGCAGCTGTGTAATGATCCTTCCCAGTCAGTCTTCTTTTCCATATACAATCAGGCTGCAAGAGCAGCCCTTCAAGTACTGAAAGATCACTATCATATCACATCTTAGTCATCTTCTTTCCAGGCTAAACAGATCTAGCTCTCTCAGTCTTTCCTCATACAACCTGGTTTCCAATCCCCTCACCGGTTTTGTTGCCTTCCTATGGATGTGCTCCAGTTTGTCTACATCCTTCTTCAATTGTGGTGCCCAAAATGGAACACAGTATTTCAAGTGAGGTCTAACTAGAGCACAGTAAATTGGTATTATCACCTCATGCGATCTGAACTATATTTCTTTTGATACAGCCCAAAATCCCATTTGCCTTTTTAGTGACCGAAGCACACTGCTGACTCATGTTCAGTGCATGATCGACTAAGACCCCTAGATCCTTCTGGCAAGACAAGTCTCCTCCATTCTATAATTATGCATTTGATCTTTCCTACCTAAATGCAGGACTTTACATTTATCACAATTGAAATTCATTTTAGCCCCATTTTCCATCTTGTCAAGATCACCCTGTAACATGATTCTGTCTTCTGCTGTTTGCTACCCCTCCCAGTTCAGTTTGTGTTCTTGTGTATTTGTGTTCTTGAAATACTTTATCTATTATGTGATGAACTATTCTTTCAGTGCTTACATTTCCATCTCCTGCGGCAAATAATAATTCCTATTACTTCCTGGGGTCCTAGGACCCATCTAATTGGGCAGTGAACCATCTAGCCATGTTAGTAGTTTCATGTATCATGAGTACTATAATTCCCATGATGCAATGCTTCCTGATAATGTTTTCTTATGGCTTACAAATCTATTGCATTCCAACGCAAACAAACAAAAACCCACAGAAAGTTCACTTTCATATTAGAGTTTCTTATTGGGGGTTTATAGAAGGTCAGCCATTTAACAGTAGAACTTCCAGTGAGTTGCAGCCTCCAGGAATCTTGATAAAATACTGCAATTCTCTCATAAGAAAGAACATTGCAGTTACCTTTAATATTATGTGTGGGTGCTTTGGACAAAGGGAAGGACAAAAAAGTGAACCTTTGAAACAGAAAGAATGCTTTACAAAGACTTTTTGCCTGTTTTACTTTTAATTTGCATGCTAATGAAAGAAAGGCAGAGAAGGAGCTGCTTATCTGTACTCTATTGATACAAATTTGCAAGGTAAAAAAAAATCAAACTCATAGTTACAAATGAATATATTCAATGCCAAAATTAAGGTAACTACTTTTCAACAGCAATACAACTAAAAACCTGAATATAAGAAACCAAAATGTTGTAATAGGAATAAACTGATACAAACTAAATCAGCACATATGTGCTTCCTCATTCTCTAGCAGCTGCCCAGCCTCTTCTCTAACTTCAGAGAATCTATTGAGCTATTTTCTCATCCTCATCAGAGCAAGAACCACACAGAATAAAGGAAATTAGCTTTTCTCCAGCCTGCATATCCAAGTATCCCCAGACTGGGCAATACTTGACTACTAGTATATAGAAGTGGGGGCCTGAGATACTCCCAGGGGGGAAATTTCATCTTCTCCCATTTTCTCCTCAGGGTCTCCTGCAGCTGCCAGACCCGCCACCTCTTCCCCAGTCTTGGTTGCTTGTCTGGAGCTGCTCCAAGTGGACTTGCTAAAGCTTCCTTCCCTCCTTCCCTCTCATGGCAACTGGTCCAGTGCTGCTCTGGGAGGGCTTGCTGAGGTTTCCCCTCACCCTTCCCTCTTTCAGCCGCTCATCCAGAACTACTTCGGGTTGGCTCATCCACTCCATCCCTTGGCAGCTCATTTGGAACTGCTCCAGGAAGACTTACTGAGGCTTCCGTTCCATTCCTTCTGTCTCTCAATGGCTCATCTGGAACTGCTCTGGGACAGGCCTCACTAAGGCCTCCTTCTCCCCTTCTCTTTCTCAGTCAGCAGTTCATCTAGAACTGTTCCAGGCAGGTTTATTGAGACTTCCTTCCTCCCCTTCTCTTCAGATTGCATCTGGGCCTGGAGCAGCAGCTGGTATGTTCTGTAGCCAGGCTGGAGCAACTGCTGGCATGCACTTCTACTTCTGCCAGGCCTGGAGCAGCTGATGATGTCATTTGCCACATAGGATGTGTTCAAGCAGCTGTCAGTGGGACTCCTGAAATGTGCCACCAACACTTCCAAACCCAGCACAACTCCCCAGTCCCAATGTCAACCACCAAGGTACTTTAATTTGGCATGAGGGGGTATTTTACTCCCACTTTTTATTTTTGTATTTTTCAACACACTTGGGAAGGGCCCTAAATATGCAGAAAAATCTCTTTAGGCTCCACATGGCCCTAATCCATGGATTTAGGTATCCACAGATGGCAGCCACAAGTGGCTAATAGTATATATATTATGATAGATCCTAAGGATTTCAGCTAATATTTCTGCTTATATAACAGATCTTTTCTGTTATCTCCTTCCTGCGGCAGCCACCTGAAAGGCCAATCCTGAGAGTTAGAACATTGTCTGGAATTATGCACAGTGTCATATGATGATGTACTACTAGAGGAACACAGTGGAAAGTGATTCCCCTCTTGAATGGCTGCACCAGCATCTCTAAGTTGGAATTACTTAAAGACTTATTCACTGATAATTTGGGGTAATGAATATAAGGTTGGTTTTAATATGATGGTAACCCATACACAACAATGTATGTATTCAGATACATGTTCATTTGTAAAATATGGTTTCATTTGTAAAAGAAAGTGGGCATTTCTGACTGTGTGATAATGAGAAAATATCTGTGCTCTCCTTCATAAAATGAAGAAATGTATGAAGCAGCTTAATATAGCTATGTATGTGGTCATCTGTCATATTGGCTAGCCCTGGTTCAGTGAAGGGCCATTAAAACTAGATGGGGTTGAAGGGAGCTGTCAGAATTTTCTACTTCCAGTCCTTGAATGAAGAAAAAATGAGTGGGAGCCTGAGATGTTCACCTGCTTTCCCCCTTCAACAGGCTAAAACCAATTTTATTTGGTTGGGAGGTTTTGGTATGGGAGTTTTAGGTTAATATTAAGATAATTTTCAATGGACTTGAAAACTGTAACATTGCTTTATTGTGATGGCTGGTGTTCTGAATTGCTTTTTTAGTTGTCACCTTTTGTTTAGAGAAGTGGGATAAAATTATTTTAAATACTGAAGATAGATATGTGTGGTCAAGAAGGGGGTAGGATGTAGTAAATGACTAGAAGCATACACACTTTTTTTTGGGAAGAGATAGGATTGTCTGGATGGAACAGTTCTGATTTGGGCTTCTTGTGTAATCTGAAGAAGAACGCCTAGCTGTTTGCAGTCCATTACATTTGCACATTATTATCAGTCAATTATAAAATACAAGTGGAGGTAGGTAGATGGATGGATGGATGGATGGAAGGATGGATGGATGGATACTGTCCCAGCATAGGGAACTTAAAGAAGATATAAAATCACTTTCTTATATTCAGCTTCTGAAAAGACATGAGAGGCTTTTGAAAGTTCAAAATAAACAAATGTTTTATTTAACTTAGAGGAGAACCGGTCAGGTAGAATCAAAGATAGGATGTATGAGGTGAATCAATAATAAAACTGAGGTAACTTTGTAATCACACTAACTCCAGATAATTTATTGCCAACAGGTAAGTGTTTTTGCTATTCAAAACAGTTTTTAAAAAAATTGAAGACAGAAGTTTCTTTTCAGTATCTGCTTAAACATTCAAACTTTAAGAGTTTCACTTATGCTTAAAATGTAGAAGGCAGGAACATATCACCAAGTTCCCAGAATCCTTCCCTATAGATAGACCAGGTGTCACTCCTTTTAAAGAGCTATCTCCCTTTTCACTGGGCAGGGTTGACAACTAGAAGCAATTTCTATTTCTAGTTTGAACGGGGATCCTCTCTAATCCTCTCACTTCTTTTGCCTCTATCCATGTCCACAATAAAAGTTTAACAGTGTATTCTTCAACCAACAGTTCTCAACTGTCCTTTCATAATTGACTCTTTCCACAGAATTCCATTTGAACAGCCTGTCACTCAAAGGTTCTCAGACTGTGAAAAGGATTAAACCTTGACAGTCTGTCTCACCCTCCAAAAAAGAAAGTAAATATATTTAATATATATTTAATAAGCATTTTGATTACTCAATGTTTGTTTACATTTTCCCATAAATATTAACTTGTGGTATGCAATAAACTGACTACTGTAGTCATTTTTTACACAAGACTACTAAGTACAGATTTCAAGTATATTGAATGGAAATTTCATCAAGCAATCTAATCTGAGTTATTCAAATATCTAACTTTGGAATTTATCTTAGAAGATTTGTTTGCAATGAGACCTTTACATTTCAGCATTAGTCATGAATATGTCCTCAGTGTTTGTCCATTCCATTGACATCTCCCCACTGTGGCAAGCACCAAGAGAGGTCAGGTTCTGACTTCCTGCAAAACAAAAGTGTAAACGGTGTCATGTTGCTAGCAGTCATAACCCCAAGCAAATGCCTGCTTCATACACATATCTTACATAGGCAGAACACATTCCACCTGGGATTCAGGGTTCATGACAAGGTTATAGCCACATAACACTCAGGCATCCATGGCCAGAAAATAAAAGTAGTCTTCTGGACTGGATTTGAGATATTACCTTCAGCTCTCTAGATTTGAGAAGAGTACTAGATTTATTGGGCTGAAACCTTCTTGTGGGGCTCCTATAGCAGGCAGATTTCCTTCAAGGTTAGCAAGTACAAAGTAGTCCGTACCCCCTTACTGAGAAAGGATGTTCAGTCAGACACTAAATAATCAGCCTGAACACAATTCAAATTAACTCCACCCTTTCATATAATTATAACTATATGCAATGGAAAATCTTCAACAGTCAATAATTATCCAGGGCAGGGTCTTGGGACACCATTCCCCCAGTCCTATTTTATGTTGGCCATGCTCCAGGAAGGGTTTCAGAATTCAGAGTAGGGGAGTTGCCAACACCTTTGGACTCTCTTTTTGACTAGCAACCTCTCCTTTCCCTGGACTTGTCTATGGATACGCTAACCCTGGACTCCCTTGTTGCCTTTTCTTTAGGGGGAGGCTTTTGGACACTGAAGAGAATCTGGGCCACTAGCCTCCTTAGCTGGGCATCCCCTGAGGTATCAAAGGCTGCTCTGCCTACCTATATATTAGGATGCCCCAGCTGCATTTGACCTTCTCCTCTGTACATGGGTACAGCTTGAGCCTCACCTCTTTTTTGAAGCTTGTGCTGGGTTTGCCAAACTTCAAGGCTGCCACCTTGCCTACTAGGCAAAAACAGAGGCAAATCCTAAAAACTACAAGTTGTAACTATACATGCACATAAATTACAAATTTAAAAAAATGTGAACGGACAACTCAGATCTTTCAAGACCACCTTGCTATATATCAGCAGCCATTTTGAATTTCTAAAGCTACCCCTGATTCTATCTTTGGTTATCTAGGCAATCCTCAAATGTCTGCTGAAGTCTTGGGAGGTAGTCTTGTGAGATTTTGATCATCATTTTTGAGAAAAGCAGGAAGACTGCGGTGATTAGACAGATTTATTGTATCCCAACTGGATAAGGAGAAAAAGTTATACCTAGAAATATTTTTTTTAAATTCATACCAAATACAAAAGCAAACAATATAACAACAATCATAAAAAGCACAAACATTTAGAAAAAAAATGAATCAACTGTGAAAAGCACGGACTGGAAAATTCAGAGTAGGGAGAAATGAAACAGCTATCAGCCATTTTAACCTAACAGCTTGATGGCTCACCCATCAGCTGTGAGGTTGAAATGGCTGGCAGGCATTTCTGTGATCGATTTTTCTCCCTCCTCATTCTAAGTGGCTGGCTGCATGGGAATACTTGACTGAAATAGCTGAAATAGAGGAGTAAGATGGATGGTTTAAATGGCTTGCAGCCATGATGGAAAGACCACCTTGCTTAGCTGTTAGGTTTAAATGGCCTGAACCCAGAAATGGGTAAAAGGTCTGGAAAATATTCAGGGGGTGCCTCCCCCGAATCTCAACTTGGGGGAGCATGAACCAACCAAATTCATGATGAATTTAGGGTTGTAAACTGGTTTATGTCCATCCCTGTTCCTAATTCTAAATTTAATTATTTAAAAATTCATTGTGAAATCAGTAAAGTTTGTTCCTGGGTAAATTTAAAAAGGATTGTGATATTTTAGATTAAAAATATCTCAGTGCTTTGAAACTTCAGCTTTTCACAAATCTTTTATTTTGGTCACAAAACATAGCATTTAGCTACATTGTACAGCACTTGTCACAAACATTAAATGATCTGGCCATGATCCAAAGACAAACACTATCAGGTACCTTCTGCCACAGAGAAATGTTCTACATGTACATAAATAATTTTTACTGGCCTGTGAATGTCTACTAAGCTGCTAGGGTTGGTTAGAGCCAACATTTCCTGCAAATCATCTTTGATCCTCTCTGCACGGAGAACTCACCCAGCTCACCTAGTGGACTCAATCAATCAGTGGATTATACTTGTTTTCTGTAAATGGGATGGTATAACTTTAAACTGAGTGATCTAGTACTAATGGAATTAATACAGGAACAAATTTAAGTGGTAAGAGTTTAGGAAAAGAGGGGTCAGTATTGTAGGCTTTGGCCACTTGATCCCCAGTCTAAAGTTCTATGAACCTATATGGTCAAAGGGATATCGAATAGATAAGAATTATTAATATTTTAAATGTATTGGCCTAAGAGACTGATATGAATATATAAGATGGTATATAGAGGAGATTTGTAATGCTTTACAGAATAATGCACAGCACAGGAATGGTGAAAAATTCCTTTTGTGACCGTTGATTAAAGGTAGACAACAGTGGTTATTGTATAAATATAAGGATTTCTATTTTTGTTTTCATGGGTACATAAAAATATTTTGTTAAAATATGTGTATTCTGATTTGTAGAGTCACTGAAGAAGACTATTTGTTGAGAATGAGCTTTGTACACCCGGGGCTCGTTCAGATCCCATTCTGCAATAAACTGAAAAATTAATTGTCATCTTGTTCATTTCTTTTTCTACTTGGGAGGAAGCATGAGACCAAGTCTCCTGAGGGGGGAGTTTGCAGGGAAAGAAAAGGGACTCCCTAAATTGCCAAGGGCTCTTTTGCAGGTAAGCCAGTGGTCAAGGGGCTCTCGCATGTCTCCACAGTGTAGCTCTAAGCTTCACTGACCTTAAGACATACTGTAGACCTGCGGTGAGCTTTAAAAAATTTTTTGAAGCACTGTTAGAACGCAATAACAGTGCTTCAATTTTTAAAAAATGCCCGCCACTGGTCTACATGCTTTAGAGTTGCGGACGACCCACAATCCAACCAGTGCCATTTGCATAGCCTTCATCCTCAGGAAGAAGCTGTCCTCTGTGTGGTCTGACTGGGCATGAGTTCTATTCCTACTGTCCTGCGTTCTGGCTGCTCTTCTAGCTCACCATCAGGCAAGTTCAATGGAGGAAGCAGCATTTCTGTGAGATGATTGGCTAGCCTCTGCTTAAAAAACTTCCAAAGAGGAAACCTGTTCCACTGAGGAACCCCTCTAACTCTCAGGAACTTCTTCCGGATGTTTAGCTGAAAATTCGTTTGAATTAATTTAAACCAATTAGTTCTGGTCTAACCCTCTGGGGCAACAGAAAACAACTCTGCTCCATCTTCTATATGACAGCCCTTCAGGTATTTGAAGATGGTTATCATATCACCTCTTAGTCGTCTTCTCTCTAGGCTAAACATACCAAGTTCCCTCAACCTTTCTTCATACAACTTAGTCTCCAAACCCCTCACCATCTTTGTAGCCCTCCTATGGACATGCTCCAGTTTCTCTACATCTTTCTTCAATCGTGGTGCCCCAAACTGAACACAGTACTCCAAGTGAGGTCTAACCAGAGCAGAGTAAAGTGGTAACATCACCTCACATGATCTGGACACTATACTTCTTTTAATATAGCCTAGAATCCTGTTTGCCTTTTTAGCTACCGAGTTACACTTGCTGATTCATGTCCAATGTATGCTCTACTAAGACCCTCAGATCCTTTTCACACATACTACTGCCAAGACAAGTCTCACCCATCATATAGGATGCATTTGATTTTTCCTACCCAAATGCAGAACTTTACATTTTTCACTATTAAAATTCATTTTAGCCCAGTTTTCCAGCCTGTCAAGGTCAACCTGTTTCCTCATTCTGTCTTCTGGTGTGTTTGCTACCCCTCCCAGTCTAGTATCATCTGCAAATGTAATAAGCACCCCCTCTATTCCTTCATCCAAATCATTTATGAATATGTTGAACAACATAGGGCCCAGGACAGATCCCTGAGGCATTCTACTCATCACTCCTCTCCAAGAAGATTATGAATCATTTAGAAGCACCCTTTGGGTGCAATCTGTCAACCAGTTCTTGATCTACCTAACAGTGATAGGATCCATACTGCATTTTACCAACTTGCCAATAAGAATATCATATGGAACCTTATCAAAAGCCTTAATGTAATCAAGGTAAATATTGTTCACAGCATTCCCATGACCTACCAAGTTAGTAACTTTCTCAAGAAATAAGGGCAGAGTCTGCACTTACTTTGTTTATTCCATTTTTAATCCTGTTGAATCCAGATCGCTTTGCACTCGGGTCTTCCTCTCCCCCCCTCCCCATTGAAAGAGGAAAGTGTTCTGCATGTGGTTAGGGAGGCTCAGAATGGGGGGGGGAGCCAAGCCTCTTTCTTTCTTTTCTTGAAGGGTGGGGAGAGGAGACAAGCAGGGAGCCTCTTTCTTTTCTTGGAGGGGGGGGGGGAGGAGAGGATCAAAGAAGGCAGAGGAGAAAAAATCCAGAAGTTAAGAGAAATTAGGGCAAGTTTGTCACATGACCAGGTGTGACCTATCAGAGGTTCTCTACCATGGAGCTTTCTTTCCCCATCCAGATTTGAAAAATATTGAGCGTTAAAAGCACTCCAAGATATTGCACAATAAAGGTAGGGTCACTCCGGATCAATCCTTCTTGCTGCAGAAGGAAAATTTAAATCGGCCAAAATCCAAACGGAAATCGCATTCTGTGTAGAGGGCAGGGACTGGATCGATCTGGGGTTGGAATAAAAGCTCCATGCAGTTTACACCAAGGTTAGTCTGAAATGACTTTTTCTTGAGAAAGCCATGCTGACTCTTAGTAATTACAGCCATCTGCTCTAACTGCTCAAGGACCGACAATTTGATGATTTGTTCTAAATGTTTGCCAGCAATAGTTGTCAAGCTGACAGTTGGTAGTTACCCAAATCCTCCTTTCTTCCCTTCTTGAACATGGGGATGACATTTGCCTGCCTCCAATCTTCTGGCACTTCACCTGTTCTCCACGAATTGTCAGAAATAATGGACAGAGGCTCAGAAATTACATCTGCAAGTTGTTTTAGTATCCTTGAATGAAATTCATCTGGCCCAGAAGATTTTGTTTCATTTAAAGAAATTAGGTGTTTTGGGACTACCCCTACAGTGATCCTAGGCTACAACTCCCATCCTTCATTACATGGAATGATTTGCTAAGTTGAGCACGATTTCCCTCGCAAGAGAAAACTGAGAAGTATGAATTGAACAATTCAGCCCTCTCTTCATGACATGTTACAATGTCACTTTCTGGCCCCTGCAATGGTCCTACCATGTCCCTATTCTTTTTCTTACTTTGAATATAACTAAAGAACCCTTTCGTGTTATTTTTAGTATTTCTTGCTATCCTAAGCTCATACAGAGCATTACGCACAAGGACCTATGTTGCCAATTGCTTTCACAAAGCGATAACACTATTTTAAATAGTGGAATCTCGGCGTTCCGCATACCTGCATTTATAGTGGAATCCAGTAGCGTTTCATTCGTTCCCCACAGGTTTCTGGTCTCGCAGGAATCGCTAGAAAGGAAGCGATTTAGTCTGTGCTTGTTCCCGCCCCTGGCCGTCAATCAAATGAACAGCCCATGGGCGGTTGTTATCATGCTCCTGAAAAGCCCCTTTCCCTTTAAGCACAGTTTTAAAAAAACACATACACGTTTCAACGAATATGCCTTGATTCTTCCTGAAGTAGAGACCCATATAGCTGGCATGTGAGCTGGCAAGTCATTGTCACCACGCTCCCCCAAGTGGAAACCCACCCCCCCGCACGGGTGCGATTTTTGGCCGAAATTAAAGAGAACTGGCAAACGGGGCTGTGTTGTGCTTGGGGACTTAGGGGAGCTTTAAAGCACTTCTGTGGAGGGAATGTAGCTGGAGAAGCCTTGCTGGGTGAATGAAGCCTCACTAGTTCGTTGCTTTCCCACTCGCTCCGATGAAAAAAAAAATGGCGATCGCTTCGCTGGAAGTTTGGACGAGAGAGCCAGGGACTTTGTTGCAACCTCTACATTGAGAACGCACAGGTCTTTTTTGCAAGTGTTGCAGGTTGTTGGCAGGAGTGTAGCGATTTTCTGAAGGTGAATCCACTTTTCCCGATTCCCCAGAATTCGCTACAATGAAGCGATTTTCACACTAGTGTTGCAGGAGTGTTGCAGATTGCTCATGACGTCATGTGGAATGTAGTTTTAGTGGCAAAAACAAAATGCAAGACTAGTGCTATATTAATGTCGTGCGGAATGGACCAGAGTTTTAGCAGCCTTGCACAGTTTTTTTAAGGGTGTGGGGAGATGACAGAAGTAATGCTTTGGGGTGGAGGTGGGTTGGAAAAGCAGGTGGAAGTATGACTGGGGAGGTGCAGCTTGCCCACTCAGTCCTGCCCCAACTTACACCCTGTTTTGTCCCACAGCGAAAAATGGAACGTGTTTCCTTGATGTGAGGGTGTAAATCAGGCCAGGCCTGGGACCCCCTTGGGTGGGGCCTGATTCTATGAAGAATGGGAATTTTGGACCAATTGCAAAGTAATGGTGATTTGAGCTAATCCATCATGAGGAAGAAGTCTTTGTGAGGCTGTAGGTCTCAGAATAAAATGGTGAGGGAAGTAATCTAGATCTGCCTCCCTCTTGCAATAGCCTGTTCCTGTGGCAAGTTAGCTGGCAGGGGGACTAGCATGTCCTCCCAGGCCTGAATCCCTGGAATTTATGAGGGAGACTCCCTGAGGTGTGCTTGCCCCTTTGTCTCTCAGGGTTACCCCCCCCTCCTGGTTTGATTGGCAGGAGCTAATATCCGGGCACAGCCTCACCCTCCATTGCCATTAAGTGGCTCTCCCACTTCACCCCCACCAGGGGTTACCAACACATGAAGGTTCAGGGCTGCTTGTGCAGTGGCTACACTTCCCTTGCCTGACCCTTTTGATTTCCATTAGCATGCTCCTGGAGAATAGATTGCCCTGTTGAGTTGATGAGTAGGTGTGTGGCTGTATGCAGGCCACTGCCAGGCAAGCTGCACCACTAGCCCTCTCCCCTTCATCCTAGGTAACTGCAGTGGGTGCAGGGGCTAGCTCCCCTGGTCATGGTCTTAAACCAAACATTTTTGTCTATAAAATATCATGGGAGGGTTCTAGCCAGGAGTGGGAGGCAGGCAGGTATTAAGCCATTGTATCAGAAACACTGGCAATCTCAACGTTAGTTTATTGTGCCATTCAAAACACATTCTTGTTTAGACATTATCAAGCTGTTCAAATGCTACCTGTTGCCATTCATACCTTTGTCCCAGGGCTCCTTTCAAATCATGTTTCTAGAGGCAGTATAATGAGGCAAAGGGAAAGCTCATGATACCAAAGAGTGATGTATAGTCAAGTACTCTCAAGCCTAATCTAAATAAGGCAATCTACACTAAAATGTATCTATTTAACAGTAATCAAGATCTATGAAGCAGCAGGCCACATAAGCAGCAGTCACCAAATTGCAATTTTGCAGGCAGAAGGCCAAATAATGTCAGTGAAGAACAAATAAGGCAATAAACACACTTAAAAAGCATTAAATTCTTCTTCCACTCGAAATACAGTGATCCATTGTTCACACTCAAATGGGGCACTAAACAAGAAGCTGTGTCTGCATCTGACTTGTATCCTTCCACAGACAATAAAACGTGTAGTATTCCAGCCTGTTAGACCTAATTTGTCAGCTGCTATGAAAAAGGCAGCAGGATTATATAGGGTTGCCAAATCCCCCCTGCCCATGGGCAGTGGATGGAGGGGGTTAGATTGCCAGATCCAGGTTGAGAAACTCCTGGAAATTTGGAAATGAAACCTGGGGAGGAATAGGACCTCAATGAGGCACAATGCCATAAAGTCCACCCTCCAAACTAGCCATTTTCTCCCGAGAAACAGGTCATTGTAGACTTGAAAGAAGTTGTAATGCTTGGGGATTCCCCAGGTCCCACAAGGAGACAGGCATCCCTAGGATAATAATGAATACTTTCAGAGCAGAAGTATTATCCTTACTCTGTCATATTCTCTGTCCCTCAGAAACACTGTATGTTTGCCTTTGCTCCATAATGAAGAAGAAGAGTTGGTTCTTATATGCCCCTTTTCTCTACCAGGCCTGATTCTGCACTTACTTTGTTTTTTCCATTGTGGATCCTGCTGAATTCAGATCAATTTTAACTCAGGTCTTCCTCTATCTCTCCCCCTCCCATTGAAACAGAAAGAGTTCTGCACTTGATTGGGGAAGCTCAGAGCAGGGAGGGGAGCCAAATGCAGCAGGAGTCGCTTTCTTTCTTTTCTTGAACAAGGGGTTGGAGGAGAGGATTGGAGACCACAGAGGAGGAGGAAATAGAGGAAAATCTCTGCTGAGAAAAGTTAGGGCTTCTGGAGCGCAGTCATTTTAAGACAAACCTTGCAACCAGGAAGTCTTTGAACTGATGCCCTGGCTAATCAGGGAAGACTGATCAGCTATGAGGTACGGAGAAGGAAGTTAATTCACAAAAAGGAGAAAACTGCACACTTACTGATGGCAATTTTTCAAATATCGAGACTTATATCCACTTCTGAATATTGCGGGGAAAAGGTAGGGTCACTCCAGATCAATCATACATGTTGTAGAGGGAAGTTTTAAAGTGCCCCATATCAAAATGGAAATCGAATTCAGTGTGGGCAGAAGGAATTTATTTGAGCTGGGAATGGGTAAAAAGCCCCATGCAGGCTACACCCAGGAGTCTCAGAGTGGCTTACAGTTGCCTTCCCTTTCTTCACTCCACAACAGACACTCTGTGAGGTACGTGAGGCTGAGAGAGCCCTGGTATTACTGCTCAGTCAGAATAGCTTTATCAGTGCTGTGGCGAGCCCAAGGCCACCCAGCTGGCTGCATGTGGAGAAGGAGCGTGGAATCAAACCCGGGTCACCAGATTAGAAGGCTGCACTGCTAACCACTACACCAAGCTGGCTTTCAGAGAGCCTTTGAACTCATTGTTGCAATTAACATACCTTTGTAATGTAGTTCTTATCCCATCTCTCCCTTTACTTCTGTTCAGATCTTTTTGCATTTCATATATTATTGACTAATTCCCTAGGGGAGGAAAGCTCCAGATCAGCAAGTGTGCCTTCCCAGCTTGGATGGAGTGCAACTTACAATTGCACATGTGGTCAGGAATCTGGGCATGATTTTTGATGCCTTCTTATCTTTGGAGGCTCAGGACATGAAAGTAGAAAAGCTGGTTCACCATTAGTATGGAACTTTAACTCCTGAGTGACAGCAGAGAAATGGCAGAGTCATGTGACAGGAAAAGAAGGGTTCAGATAGGGATGCCAGTCCCCAGGTGGGACCTGAGGATTCCACAGTTTTACAGCTCATTTCCAGGCAACACAGATCAGTTCCTCTGGAGAAAATGGCCACTTACAAGGTAAATTGTATGGCATTATACGCCATTCAGGTCCTCCCCACCACAAGCCCTACCCACTCCCAGTTCTACCCCCAAAGTCTCCAGATATTTCCCAGCCTAGATCCAGAGTTTCTGAATTTTCTGTCTTCTAGTCAGTAATCTTGACTTGAGATTATGCTGTTCCTGTTACTGTGGTTCCATTCATTCAGCCTTTGGTACAAGGTTTTTAAATATATATTTTTAATTTGTTAAACATTTATTAGGTGATATGACCATATATGGTCCTGTCAGCTTGTGTCCCCCACCCCCCATGGCCAATGACGGGCCTGGAGGAGGTGGGAAGGAGAAGGGCCCTGAGTGGGTGTGTACACAGTTATGCTTCCCAACCATATTCTACATCATCACACACTTCTGGAGTTTCTCAAAGCCTGAAAAATGTTTCAGGGCTTTCTCCATGGTAAAAAAGTTGAGAAAGGCTGCTCTAACCACTATACCACACTGGCTTCTGTGGCATGGCTGGTATTGAACAGTAGTAAACAGCCAACCATGGGTGAGTCATGCAAACCACATGGTAGCAAATTGCCCAATTATTGCTGTCAGGCCTGATCCCAGTGAGTTTCATTGCCTTTAACTGACAGAATCCAATGTTTGAAGACTAGCAATCCTGTTGTGGTTGCCTAGCATCCTCCACAATGGCTACTGGAGAGCATTTGTTATTAAAGCTACAGGCGCTGGTTTTATTATTTGGGGCGCTTCATGCCCCCAAATGTGATGGTAGGTAGACAGAAAGATTTCATATTTTTCTCGATACCTGGGACATTTCCCATGGTGGTGGAAAGATATGTGGATTTGTTGTTGTTGTTGTTGTTCATGCCTACAGTCACTGCATTTAAGTATTAAATTGAGAATTAAAATATATTGATTTTCTCGTGTAATTTCAGATTTCACTTGGGATTTTTTGTCTTTTGAATCTCACTTGAATTTTTGCAGACGTGCAAGTGAATGTTAACTAATTAAAAACTATCCTGGCTCCCAAGTTATGTTAATACAGTTTTGTAACAAATGTGAACTTAAAAACTAGCATTCAGGAATGCTAGTTATGAAACTGATGATATGCAAATAATCACAGTGGGAGAGAATATCCTTTCTGCACTCCCATTCTTCTGGATTTGCAGTTTGCCTTGGGCAGGAAAATGCTGAGGACTCTGTCAAGAAATTGCACTGGAGAGACTGGTGGAGAAGGTTCTTCTGGTTAACTGACAAAGTAATACTTTTCTGCATACCAGAAACTTTCCCTGCTTTTTTTCTGGATGGGCCTGTTTTGCAGCTTTTGTCACCACAGAAGAACCAGGCAGTTTGCTCTTAGATATAGTGACAAGCTGAAACTCTATGCAGCATCACTGGAAGGAAAAAACAATTTAGAAAATCCACCCCATTCCACAAAAATTCTTCTTCTAGTGCTCTATGTGATCATAAAGATCTGAGAAGGCTGATTTCACCTCTTCTTTTTGCTGACCTTCCAATGTTCTCAACATTCCATGCATTCCAAATGTCACCAACTCTGGATTGGGAGATTTGATGGTGAAGTGTGGGGAGGGGAGTGACCTCAGTGGGAATTAAGGTCAGCTGTTTCCTTGAGGGGAACTGATCTTGATAGTCTGGAGATCAGCTGCAATTCCAGGAGATCTCCAGGCTCCACTTGGAACAGCCTTACTTCCAGAGCCTATTTAAGACTGGTTTTTAAGACTTTTTTCTCCTTCTGCATAATTTATAAAGATGTATTTCTCTGACAACTGGGAAGTAGATAGAATGGTGGACTATGAATAAATAGACAGAGCCTTGATGAGTTAGACAGTGCTATATTATTTGAAGGAGGTCTTCTAGTAATCCTTTCATTATTTATTTAACTATTGGATACAGTGAAGATATTGAGGTCTCTTTCTTATTCTAGCACCTGATAGTTTATGGAGATCAGAAAAAGCAGACGCTTTCACTTCCCCCTCGACTTACTAAGCTGGCTGTCCTGGTGTTCCTGGGGCTGTGCCAAGACCAGAACTCGGGATGCTGTTTCCCTAATGTAGCCAAGCAGGGGGCTGATGAAGACTGGCAAGAAAAGAGTCCTTCTCTTTCTTTTCTTCTTCCTGTGCCAGCTGGGCTGGTATTGGTGCCAAAGCAGGCAGGGGTTGGGCATGTGCTAGCAGAAAGAGCATGTGTTTCACCCTTCCCACATTCCTTGGCACCTTAGAAGTTCTTTCTGACATGTGCACCCCAAGAAAGTGTCCAGCACTTGGGGGACTGAAGCATCGGAGGTGAAATAAGTGATTTTTTCAGGCAGTGCTACCCACTTCCCGTGCCTGGTCTCCCTGGGTTGGCATCAGCAGCAGAGTTCCCCTCCTCAGTCTTGAATGAGTTCTGTCTGCATGGTATGTGGGGGAGAAGGAGGAGGAAGAGAAACCAAGCCATAGGGAAAATAAACATAAAACAACAAAAGAATTAGGATATTATCAATTAGCAGAATTACTTTTTTGTTTGTGATTTCTTTGAGCAAAGAATTGTGGAGAGCAGTATTATTTCTCCTTATTATGAACTTTTAACCTCTTCAGGATTTAATGGGAAAAGCAAGACATCTATAAGCAGGGGCTTCCTTCTCTCCTTTCTACCACAAACCAACATATCTTATATCTGCCCTCACCCTCAGTTATCTTTATTATTTGTTTATTTTACTGATATCACACTTCTATCACACCCAAGGCACCTTATATAATTCTCCTCCATTTTATCTTAACAACAACCCTATGAGATAGGTTAGGCAGAGTGGGTATGACTAACCCAAGGTCACAGTGACCTACCATGGCAGAAGAGGGATTCAGCCATGGGTCTCCCAGAAACTCTAACCACTACCTCACACTGGCTTTCATGTTGTTGAACAGGAGTGAGTAGCCAGACCTGGGTAAGTCATGGAAGTCAGGTGGTAGCATGACACTCAATGAGTCCACCTTCAAAGGCCAAAGCAGTCTAGTCCAACACAGAGGCTGAAGCCTTCCCCTGATGTTTCATCCTGGCACTGGGATTCTGAGGCTGACTGCTTCTGAACATGGAGGTTTCTTTTAGTCACTATGGCTAGTAGCCAGTGATAAACCTATCCTCTGTATATCTAATCTCTTTTTAAAGCTATGTATTCCTGTAGACATCACAACATCTTTTGGCGGTAAATTTGGTATTTAAATAACTCTCTGTGTAACAAAGTATTTCTTTTCATCCATCCTGAATCTACTGCCCATCAGCTTCATGGGATGCCCAAGTATTTGCCACTTCTGCATGGTGATTATCTAGGTAGTTCAAATTCCTGTGAGGCTTTTTATGCTGTTTGTGTTTCTTCAAGCATTTGTGCACTGCTTTGCATTCACTGTGGACAACTGAAAAATCAGAAACAATATCCGCCTCAGTGGAATTTTTCTTGGATGGTATAGCCTTATCTCACAAGTAAGAGCTTCATTCATTTCTGAGCTTCATCTGCCCAAAATGTAATCTAACTTCTTGAGGCAATGACCTTCAAGCAGCCTTGAACTTCGGAAGATGATATGAATATTCAGGCACTCATAACATGATCTATTGCCTGACAAAGAACATGGGGGTTGCACTCTGAACCAGCTCCTTGCAAGTATGAAACAGTGATCCACATCAGAAATTTTAAATTGACCTCTTATGTTCAAGTTACCTCCCTGCTTGGGATATGTATACATATTTATTTGAAAAGAAATCCTTTGGTGTTCCCTTTTCTTCTCAGAAAAACAAGACGTGTGTTTAGTAGCTTTATGCTTTTCATAGCACCTTGATGTATCTGAGTTCCTCAATGACTTTTCCCCTCGAACAATTCCAGTCTTTTGGTAGAGAAATGAAAAGCTGCTTACTAATGAGACACTTTTCATGTGAATTCTTCCATGCAGTGTGCAGGGCATAGTGCTTAAACACAACAGCATTTATGCAAGCCACAAGAGCTGTTACCATGGACAAAAAGCATTCTGAACATTTTATGGGGGGGGGGGACCTGCTGCTTCATTTGAGCAATTTGCTTTCATCTAGGACAAGCTCCTCAATAGCACTTTAGGTAGACTGTTAAAACAGCAAAGAGCTGCAGTGCTCTTACTTTACGTGTGTAATCAGATGCTATTTAGAATATTCTATATCCACAGCACACGGTCAGCTCTCCTACTAAAGCCCTGTTACAAGGACCATCATCCCATCCTGGACTATGTTCTCATGGTTCTGTGATGGAGTCATGATCTGTGAGCAGCCTTTCCCAACTTTGTTACCATTGAGAAATCCCTGAAATATTTTTCAAGCCTCGAGAAACCCCAGACCTTCAGTCTTAAGCAGCAGATGGACAGTTACCTATTAAGGATTCTTTAGGCTGATCCTGCATTGAAATGGCCTGTATGGCCCGTTCCAACTCTATGATTCATTTGGAAAACCCTTCCAGGGCCATCTGTGTCAGACCCTTTTCAGTGGTGGTAACTCATCTTTGGAATGGTCCATCTCCTTGAGGCTTGCCTGGCACCAACCGTACTTTTTTTTTTTTAGGTATCCTGTTCATGTAAAGCCATTTCTTTTCAGCAAGGTTTTTAACTGAGGGTTCTCTCTTTTTATTTTTTCTTATATTCTGCTTCTAGACTGAGGACTGTTTTATTCTATGACTATAATTTTAGGCTAGTCAATGCTATTTTGTGTGGTTTTATGCGCCTGGCTTGTGCTTAATGGCTTGTTTTTATGCTGTTGGTTTATGCTGAGAGCCATTTTGGTGTAGTGGTTAGGACTGCGAACTTCTAATCTGGCATACCGGGTTCAGTTCTTCACTCCCCCTCATGCAGCCAGCTGGGTGACCTTGGGCTCGCCATGGCACTAATAAAGCTGTACTGATCGGGCAGTGATATCAGAGCTCTCTCAGCCTCACGCACCCCACAGGGTGTCTGTTGTGGAGAGAGGAATGGGAAGGCAACTGTAAGCCTCTTTGAGCCTCCTCCGGGTAGAGAACAGCGGCATATAAGAACCAACTCTTCTTCTTCTTCTTCTTCTTCTTCTTCTTCTTCTTCTTCTTCTTCTTCTTCTTCTTCTTCTTCTTCTTCTTCTTCTTCTTCTTCTTCTTCTTCTTCTTCTTCTTCTTCTTCTTCTTCTACTACTACTACTACTACTACTACTACTACTACTACTTCTGTATTGTTTTAGTTTGTGAACCATGTCAAACAGGCCTCTGGAAAGGTGGCATGTGAAGCTTATATATATAGGCTGGTTAATCCTATTTTGTGGTTTTTTATGCTCCTGGCTTGTACTTAATGTCTTGTTTTTGAGGTGTTGATTTTCTTGTATTTTTTTTAGTTTGTGAGCCATAGTTGAATGTGTGATTTTTATTTATATCTGTTTATTTATATTCACATTTCTATGCCGCCCCTCATGACAAATCATCTTGGAGCAGTTCTCAATATAAAGCCAATAAAATACAGCATAAAACCCATAAAAACACAACATAAATAGCTAAAAATAGAAGCCACAAGACAAGTGGTGGCATGCTTTCTCCAACCCAATAACTGCTCCAGCTAGGTCAGCATCAATGATCCTGTAATCCTGTCCATCCTGGGGCAGATCATATACATGGGAAGGAATCCACAGACGGCATCTCCAGTCATCACCCTGGCCTCAACCAAATGCTTGCAGGCCCTGTGGAAACTAGTGAGCTCTGTCAGGGCCCTTAGCTCTTCTGGGAGCTCGTTCCACCAGGTTGGAGCCAGGGCCAAAAAGGCCCTGGCCCTGGTCAAGGCCGAATGTCCCAGGGATCCGAGACAGCCAGCAAATTCGTACCCGCAGAACTCAGGGCTCTATGAGGGGCATAAGCAGATAAGCAGTCTCTCAGATAAGTGGGATCCAGACTGCGTATAGCCTTGAAGGTCAAAACCAAAACCTTGAACTTGATCCGGAAGCAGACTCATAACCAATGCAGCTGCTGCAGCACCAGCTGAACATAGGCCCTCCAAGATGTTCTAGTGAGGACCCTTGCAGCTGCATTTTACACCAGCTGCAATTTCTAGGTCAAAGACAAGGCTAGGCCCGTGTAGAGCGAGATACAGAAGTCTAATCTGGAAGAAGAAGAGTTGGTTCTTATATGCCGCTTTTTCCCTACCCGAAGGAGGCTCAAAGCGGCTTACAGTCGCCTTCCCATTCCTCTCCCTACAACAGACACCCTGTGGGGTGGGTGAGACTGAGAGAGCCCTGATATCACTGCTCGGTCAGGACAGCTTTATCAGTGCCGTGGCGAGCCCAAGGTCACCCAGCTGGCTGCATGCGGGGGAGCGCAGAATCGAACCTGGCATGCCAGATTAGAAGTCCGCACTCCTAACCACAACACCAAACTGGAAGTGACTGTTGCATGGATCACAGTGGCCAAGTGTTCCAATATATATGTATAACCTCCATTTGTTCCACTGAAATGCATAGGAAAGATGTATAGTTACTTGAATGTGGCACAACTGCCTACAATTACCTGGCTTTGTTAATTATTATTTAAATTTTTATATCATACACATATTCATTTAGCTTCAAAACAGAGAACCCAATATTCTTCAATTGCCTGTGGTGTATATGGTTATCAAGAAATGATTTAGTTTTAATTTTCTCTTCTTTCCCTGTCCAGGTTACCTGAACTGCAGTCAGTTTTACTAGAATGTTTTGAATTACAAAGTTTCTTCTTTGCTTTTGTTACCTTAGGATGGGTATAATCAATTCCACAATAGCATTTTTCTTTTTTTACACTACTTGAAGGTGATTGTAGACAACTTGTTATCGACCAATTCAGGCAATAATGACCTTATCACATGAGAGATTTCTTTCCATTGGAAATTACTGCTCTTAAGAGATGAAAAGGCTCTTACAGCATGTCACCTTTTGACAAAACGCTTCAATGGCCAGATAATCACATGATAACAGCAATTGTGTACAGCTAACTCTTCTTTTTTTCTTCAGGATTGCAGAGTAGCATGTATGTTTGGAAGAAGATAGAAAGAGTGAGTCCTGGACTCTGAGGCCTTCTCACAACTTACAAAGAACTTTTGATGAGGATTGAAGCAAAGTTCCCATGTTTATTCATGTATACCCTGCTTTTCTCCCTGTGAGGATGCAAAGTGGCTTACATTGTTCTCATCTCTTCTATTTTACCCTCACAACAACACTCTTAGGTAGGTTAGGTAGGTTAGGCTGTGAGTATGTGACTTGTCCACAGTCACACATCAACTTTCCACAGCACAATAAGGATTCAACCTTGGTTCTCCAAGATATTAGTGCAAAAGTGGCTGCGAGTGAGTGAAGGTCACTGTTGACATGGCGGCTAAGTGGGCTAAGAAGACACGGCAGCGGCAGGCCCCTTGGGAGTGTAGGCGCACCGGTGGACGCGCTCCAGAAGTGGTGCGAGGTGCGGGGCTCCAGTACACTTATTATAAGTGCCATATGCTGGAGCTCGCTCCTTTGTCCGCCAGGAAGAGCAACCCAGCCTCCCACCTGGTTAGGAGGTTTTGGATTTGTTCAATTTTTTGTCACAGCTGTGGAATACGGGCACGAGGTGGAGTATTTTGGTCAGGGACTAGTCTGTGTACTGGGACCCTGTGGTTGGGGGTCTCAATAAGAGATTGGCTAACACCAAGCATGGTTTTGCTCGGCTGGGAAAGCCATGGGCTTGGAGTAGGAGGTAGGGATGGTTGGATGAGATGGACACCCAACAACCATTTACTGGCCTCCTCCCTGGGGAGGGTATCAAGGGGCAAGGGATCCTTCCTCCTGGCTGGGAGGAAGGGGGGCTCAGGGTGCCCCTTGAGCTCATGTTAGCAGACGGACGGCTGTGCAGGGAATTGCTCTGTACCTCATGCCAGGCCAACCCTTTGATTCTGGGTTTGTTAATAAAGCTGTGGCCTGTTTAATGCCAAAGAAACTGACTTGTGTCTTCATTGGCCAAATGCCACCTTCCAGTTAACACTGTTAACTACTACACTACACTGGTTCTCTCATACAAGTAAGCCCAACTTATATGAACCTTCGGTTGTAAAAATAAAGGAGGGGATAGTTTCATAAGTTCAGTTTAGTTTATTAATACAGTCAATGACCAGCAAAAATAGATGTATATATATACAGTATTTGCTGGCGTATAAGACTACTTTCCCCCCCTGAAAAACATGCCTCCAAGTGGGGGGGGGTCGTCCTATACGCCGGGTGCACTTCAGTTGGGATAGACATAGCTGGCCCATAGTACTGTAATGTAATGTAATATTTAGAGTGGAAATGGTGGGGGTCGTCTTATATGCCCAGTCGTCTTGTACGCTGGCAAATACGGTACATACACACACAATTGATCACCAAATAAAAGCAATCTTTGATGACATAAATTAGTACAGCACACTAATAAAATTGGCAAATTTGATTAGCTAAAACTTTCCTTTTCCTGGAGATTAAAAAGCAGTATTTTGCTACATCACTCGAGACTGACTTAATCCTGTCTCCCAGTAGAAAAGCCACTGTACAACTTGCCACATGTTCCAAACAACTTTCTAAAATCTTAAAGCAAGACAGAGCGGGGATTATTAGTTTGTTCCTTTCATCCTTGTATAGTGTACAATGTAGCAAAATGTGGAGTGTTATCTCCACAATATTATTCCATTAACAGTCTCTCGAGTGTAGAGGTTGCCGCTGATACCTCCCAAGTAGTGCTGCTGGTGGACATCTATCCATCCTTGCTCTGGAGAAGGCCCATCTATAACTGGGATTATTGATGTTTGCCAGATAAGGGGCTGTGAAAATATTAGTCCATGATTTTAATCTAGAGTAGGGAGGAGGGGGATAATTACATAAAGTCAAAGGTCTGTACATGGTAAGAGAGAGTGTGCAAGCTTAATGCCTGTTCCCAGTTCTACTACTGTGTACAGGCTACCATGTATGGGTTTGAGATTGGTCTTCATTTCCCCCCCCCCCCCCAGCCTCTCTGTAGTGATGCTATGACATTCACTGGGGATTTCCGCACACTTTAAAAATAGTGAGAAACTTAACTTTCGTTGTCATTATATTCTGGCCCCTCCACTTGACGTCACTAACATGCAGCGTCTGAGCAGTAAACAGCTGGCAACATCCTCCATTTTAAAGTGCTAGTTGGTGAATCACCAAAAGTGGATTCACCAACGTATGTAGTGCTATCTACTGGAGAGCAGCCAGCAGGCCAACAGCAAAAAAAATGTAAGGAGGTGAAGAAGTGCTCCACTTCCAATGTCCTGTTCTTGCACCCGCCGCCCTCTCCCTTCTCCCGGGGATGTGAGGTTTTTTTTTCTTTACAGAAAACTTCCTGGAGCAACTAGTAGGTGTTTGATCATGCAGGTAAAGGGGGAAAAAATCCCCAAAGTTGTAGCACAAGGCATGCCTCTCGAAGCCTCCCCCCACAATCAGGAATGAGATTCATTTTTAAAAGAAGCAAGACTCATGAATCTATAAGTGGTAGCAATAAAGAAGCCTATACATCTATGAAACGCATAGGCATTTCAGCGGAGAACTATTGATTTAAAAAAAAATTAATGGGCATCGCAGGCCCTTTAAAACATGGAGAAAGGGGATTGGCTACCTGGCTTGATTGACAGGAGGAAGAGAGTCGGGTATAAATCACGTTACTCTCATCCACCATTTCCAGCAGCACTTGTGGAGGGGGAGAAGTGCGAAATGGCGGCAGAGAAGAGCAAAACAGCAAAAAAGGTGAGGAGGGGCTGGAAGGCTCGCTTATAGGTAACGTTACACCACTCACCTGACATAATGCTATTTTTAACAATGTGCAGAAATGCCCACTGTGAAGAGGTTTGACAATTGGACTTGCCATACTCAAAGATGTTAATTTGATGTGAGTTCACCACTTGGCTTATTTACAGCCTGAAGAGGTTTGCAGTCTATTTTTGCAAAACTGCGCATGTACAGAGACACTGCCATTTCAAAGCAGTAGTTAGCCATTGTTGTTGTTAGGGTCTACTTAGGCAAACACTGCAAGCTAGGCTTTTATTAAAACACAGCATTAACATATAGCTGATATGGATGCTTTGTGACTGATTTAATAGTCTCAACAATTGTCTGCTGGGTACAACAATTATGCAGCAAGGACTTGGGGTGGTGGTGGATGAGTAGAGATCAGACCTTGGGAACACACACATACATTAAAAAGCCAGCTGTATGGGGGGGGGGAATATAGAGTCTGTTGATGTTGTCAGCCATTCAGTCGTGTCCGGCTCTCAACGACCTCATGGCACAGTGGATCATTAAAAATTGGCTCCCTGTTTGTGATCAGCAAACAGGGAATTGAATCAGCAGGCATTTTAGCAGCCTTTTAAATCTAGTTATTCATTATCCTATATTTTAAAATACCAATTAATAGTTATTTCTGAAATTCAATACAGGGTTTCTGTAAAACTCCCTTAACCATGTTTTTGACAGCCTAGTGTTTTCAACAGCCCCCTATATGAACTGATGTTATTTGACCACAATGTAAGGCACTGCTGGCCATCTACCTGTCACACTGTCTAAGCTACCCTTTTGAGACTTTTGTCCTTACCCACTTGTCAGCAGTGGCAGCCATGCTGCTTTTTGCTTCATCTCAGAAGCTGTTGCTGTGACACATCAGGGCAGGTATCAGATATTTCATCTGTACAGTCAGTACTGTTGCATCAAATTTGGGATAATGTTGAAAAACAACAACAGGCATTTTGTTTCCCCCCCCACTGTGAAATCCATATCCTGAGCTGGCAGCCACTAAGTGTAATGTGGGGGGGGGGGGAGGTCATTTGAAAAGGAAAGTCTGTAATTGGTGTCCTTCCTTTGCAGTATCCAAATTCATTCTGCCTCATTGACATTTACTGGAGGCTCACCTAAAAATGTAATAGATGTGAGTTACCAAACAGTTTCATGATGCTCGCCAGGTAGCCCTCTTCCTTCGACGAAAAGTGTGCATTCATACAGATTCCATGTACTAGGAGAAGGGCCGGATTTTCCTATAGGCTAACTAGGCTTCAGCCTAGGGCCTCAAGATCAAGATCACTGCAGATTCTGTATGTCAGAAGCCTTGTTCACGTGGAAATGAACAGACATATTCCACATTTTTTATAAAGGTTAGTACCAATCGCAACATGCTTCATTTAACATATTGATATATATCACAGTAGTGATGTATTTTATTATCTCTCATGTAATTTACAAACTTAAAAATGGGAGGTGACAGGGCCACATAAGTGGAATAGCCTAGGGCCTCTTTTCATGTAAATCCAGCCCTGACTAGGAGAAATACTGAACCATAAGAAGATGCCCCTGCAGCCCCTCAGAACAGTGGCCTGAGGCAACAGCTCTAAATCCAGAGTTGCAAACACAGCTTTATGGAGGCTTGAGAACACAAAAGGAGTAAATTTGCTGAGCTGAGCAATCATCTGACTTGCATTTGAACCACACTGAGAAAACATCAACAGAGCGGTCATAATGAGAAGTTTGGAACTGTTCCCTCTGACTGGGCAAGGGAGGGGAGACGCAAATATCTAACCAGATTAACATTAATGCCACTCAGTGTTTGAGGCATGGGGCGAGCTGCACTTAGTGAGGTTGGCACAAAGCAACATCTGCCAAATATTAACATGAAGACACTTGCCTGCCCCCCCTTCAAACAGTACAGATGCAGGATGCCCCCTAACTGACCTTTGACCAGATGGCTTAGCTGTGATAAGAGTGGCTAGTGGCACATTGGCCAAAGGAACTGCAAACTTAAATTGCAAATGCAAATAATAAACTTTTTGAACAAAAAGTGGAGATATTAAAAAAAAATGGAGAGGGGGGGGTTATTTAGATGCCCTGCAAGAGTTACCCAAGTAATTGTGTGCAATTTGATCAAAAGGTTATATTTAGCAAAAGAGGAACTATAGCTGGTAAATGAAAACACTAGCCATAATCCAGCTATGTCCTTTACACTCATCCAAGGGGTCAAAGCTCATATGCCCCTTTAAATTCAGATAAACTGCAGGAAAAACCTAAGCATTACAAACAAGGTGAATTCAATGTTTGAACATTACTATATGCAAGAATCAAGCCACCTCTGTTTCTCACTTGCCTTGAAAACCCCTTGCTGAGGTTGCCCTAAGTCAGCTATGACTTGACAATTGTGTATGCATATGCAAGAACTGCAATATTGAGGTAGATGAGAGTAAAAGAATGAGAGCATCTTCCATAATCCATTTGTGCTTCTGATTGTCATGAACCTGAAAGAAAACACAGAGGGAAGGTATTGGTAATATGAATATGCATTCTGACCAATGCATATTTTAACTTAGGAAGAGGTACTTTAAACATGATGTGTGAAAAGTCACCTACAGTATGCTTTGCTGGTTACAATTTCCAACAGAATTGTTCCATAATGAACATGAGGTCCTGTGGACCAAAATGAGCAAGGATTTGCTAGTGTAGTTTGTGAGAACAAAAGGAAATCTGTAGACATTTTGGCTGGATTAAAATGGGACAGCAGCCCATTCCAAATTCATTGCATAAGGAAGTAATTAGAGGAATAGACGTAGGCCACTCTACTGCAATTTGGAGGACAGCTTTTAATATGAGCATTTCAGTTTCATCATTTTATTTGTTCGATGGGAGTTATTACATCTATATATATGATTGATTATTGTGATCCATTGGTTTCAGTCAGTGTTCTCAGTAACAAATATTACAAACTTGAGTTTCCATCTTGGGTACTAAGATCTGTTTATTTTAATATGTTCCCTTTGTGTCAAGCTCTTCACCCACTTCATCCAAATGAAATATGTTTATAGCATGGATGTCAGGAGATGGTGGCATACAATGCAAAAGTATAAAAGCATTTCCAAGAGCAACAGAGCAATCTGAGCTTGTCTGCAGTGAGACCTCACTTTATTTAGGGCTTACTACAGGACCTCGGAATTAAAGAAATTCCTAGCAGTAAGGAATAAGCTGGAAATTGTAAAAGCAAACGTTCATTCTAACTAGAAGAAGCCTTCCAGTCTGTGTCCTGACAATTATCTCATTGTTTGTGGTCCCATTAGTTAAAGTGGCATTTGTTTCCCACATGAGGATTCTTCTGCCAAAACAATAATCACTGCAGATTCTGTATGTCAGAAGCCTTGTTCACGTGGAAATGAACAGACATGCAATCAGTGTACACTTGATATTTCTTTATACAAGTGTTAAGTCATTCTCATGTTCCATTCAATGCATATACAGTTGAACATGTGATTGAAACCCCACATTTATCCCAGATCTGGTCCCCAGTTTCATTTGTAAAGTGGATGTATGTTGGCTCTTTCTTACATATTAATTTATGCTTGCACAGGCAGGGTATACATGGTGATGGTGTCCCCTGAGTCCAAGCCAGGAATAGAGCTACCATTTTAGAAGCTAATGCAGGTGATTTACATTTGCCACAAGGCCTGTCCCACAATACAGCAGGATCATGTACTCTTGTTTTCTCAAAGGTTGCACATTAAGATCTGCAGGTAATTTTACAGGTGATCAAATTTCGTTCTATGCACATTTACACTTATTTAACTTCTATTAACAAGCCAGTATATTTTCTTCCAGATCAGCTGGTAACCTTACCCCATCATACCTTTTTGAGTGCCAAAACAACCACCGGGGGGTGGGGGTGGGCAATGCTTTAAAAGGCATGGGGAACTAAAGCATCTGGTTCCACCACTTTGTGGTGGCAGTGTCCCAAGGTTGGATCTGGAGATGCTGCCATATCTAGCCTGGCCTTGAGGCCTGGTCTACACATGTAGCACAATGAAATAGCTGGATCCTGAGATAATAGAATGAGTCACACCTCCTCAGTGGGCTAGTGAGAAGACTCAAATTATTAATGCTCCTTCTGCTAAAACTCCCTAAATAAAAATAACAAAAATAATGCATCAAATAAGTTCAGACCTGGACTTTTGCATGCTGTATTTGTTTTTCACTCACAGGAAATCATTACTGTAGGGAAACTTTGACAAACATAATCCCTCCTCTGCAGTGTGAGTTTGTATGTATTACAGACATTCCACCTCATTACTTCCTCATTCTGCTGTATGTGTAACCCAGGAATTAAGATCCACTCTGCACCCACCTGTTTTCTGTGCATAATCACAGGTGAAGCATGAATGTCAGACACATTTTTAAAGATGCACAGGGAGCCCAATAACAATTTAGGTCCATATGCCTTCGAAACCTTCCTCCTAGACTAAAGGAAAACCTAGGTAGGACCATTGGAGGCACACATGGGACTCTCATTTCCAGTTTTGATTGAGTGCATAATTGATCAATGCCTATGCCTACCTCACCTTATGTAGCTGGCTATGCCTGCATCTGTATGGATATGGACTGCATCCTAACAGTGTAATCCTAAAGTTGCTAACTCCAAGCTTGGAAATTTCTGGACATTTGGGAGCAGAGTTTGGGGAAGGCAATTTTGGGTTGGGAAGGGAGCTCAATAAGGATGTGACACTATAGGCTTCAATTCTGAAGCTGCCATTTTCTCCAGGGACTGTCATTTCTGGTGGTCAATTGTAATTCTCATGAACTGCAGGCCACACCTGGAGGCTGGTAATCCTAAATCCTATCTATTTTGGGGAATAAGTCCTTAAAGGGCTTCCAAGTGAACACACACAAAACGGATCTTCCTAGTGCATATTATGATCAACAGATTACTTTGAAAACGTCAGTCAATCAAAGTGGACTACTGGATTAATATTTCAGTGTCAGGTATTTTACAGCTTACAAATCACTGGAAGATTAACAACCATACTTCAGTGGAATATTCCACATTTGCAAGTATTCATTAAGTACAACCAATTAAATTTGTTTAATCAAGCTTAGCAACGCTACATGCTGGTACTCATCAGAAAGTAAGCAATCTGAAAAATTTCCAAGCTACTTTCCTGTAATACTAAAGAGCTATTGTTCTTTTATCAGAATATGCATTTCAGTTTGTGAGTTGACTTTAGAATCATATATTCCTTCCTGGAGATTGTTAATTATGTGAGTAGGGCAATGCGGCACATCTAAGGCGTGGATTTCTAAAATGTCCCTGTTGCTCAGTATATACCAGTCCATTGTTTCTTATAAGGCTAAATAAAGCAGGAATTTCACTGCCTGCACTGAATAATAAAAAGTGCTATACTAATAATATATAAAGTAATTAAGGAAAATCATATTTATTCATTGGTTTTAATAATCTAGGAGGGCTAAGCAGCTGCTAAACTACTTGTTGAACTCAGCAGCATGGACCTTGTTGCTATTTTTCTGAAGTCTAAGTAATGTTAAAGTCATATCAAAGTCAGCTAAGGTAGGTGTGCTACCCTGGCAAATGCCCCATAATAGTAGGCAGTCCTCAAAAAGACACCTCCATATGCCTGGCACATATTGGGCACTGTGCAGAATGGTGTACAAAGGAACCTGTCTGACAGCTGTTTGATAAGGAAAGTCATTGGATTAATTTATTGGTCAAAGAATTCAGGCTGAACTCCATCTTATCTGGGCCCAGTGTACCTGAGGGACTACCTGTGCCCAACAAAGAGCTCTACGCTCCACCAGTTCCAACTGGCTAGTAGTCCTCTGACCTCAACTGGGACCAGAGCCTTCTCTGTCCTGGCCCCCACCTGGTGGAAGGAGCTCCCTGAAGAGATCAGTGCCCTACCTGAGCTATTGCAGTTCCACAGGGCCTGCAAAACAGAGCTCTTCTGCCAGGCATTTGGTTGAAGTTGACTGAACGAACATCATCTGATGGGCCCTCCAGAACCCCCCCCCCCGAATGGAAACCCAATTTGACCAACCTGTGGGACCAAAGTTAACAAATTAATGTTGTCTTAGTTAATTGGAATTTTTATAAGAAAATGTTACTGGAACAGTTACTAGATCCAATGTTACTTGCATTGCCACAAGGGAGGGTGGTATATAAATATAATTAAATAAACAGGATGGAAAATTCCTTTCTCCTTCATTTTCTTCAGGCCAGGTTTACAGACTTAAATTTAAATGGGCAGTTATAGGAGCACAATAGGACCATTGCTCCTCCCAACAAGAATCATTAGACCAGTGGTTCTCAACCTTCCTAATGCCGCGATCCTTTAATACAGTTCCTCATGTTGTGGTGACCCCAACCATAAAATTATGCAAGTGTTCTTTCACAGAAATTAAACCAAAACTGACCAATGGTGTGAAGATCCATTGTTCATTCATTATTGTGTATAAATTGCTTTTTTTCCTGGGGTTTCTGAGTTCAGTTATGCCTCTTGTCCCACCATGCTGATCTCACTCTTTTCCACTGCTCCAGACAGATGAACACTCTGTCTCGATCTACCCCGCAAAGCTGTTGTGTGGATGGCATCCTCCCGGCCAAGCTGCTTGCCCTGCCACAACCTCTGCGAAAGGGTTGTTCAACCCACAAAGGGGTCCTGACCCCCAGGTTGATAACCACTGCATTAGATGGGGAAGGAATATCCATCCCCGGGACTAACTGAAACTTCTGTCCAGCAGCCTCTCCCTTGCTCTAAATATCCTTAATGTGTTTCTCCTGGCTTCTTATCAGTTAACTCATCTGAGCCACTGTGTAGACAAAGGTGAGAAATAAACTCATCCGCTTCCAACCAGCCTAGGTATTATGTCCATCTGCAAGTCATACTCCAGACATTCCACTGCAGTCACATTACACTTCAACTTACTTATCAGGTACACCTAGAGTCCCTGGTCAATCACCTATCACATCACATTACACCTCCCAGTGGGCAGTCACTGGGCTGGCCCAGGGATTTCAAACATTTTGTCAACCCTTGCACACCTCAAAGTGTGTGTGTGTGTTGACCCCTCTACACCTAGGGGCTTTTTGCACGCCTTCAAAATCGCACAATGGTTGCCAATTGGAAACGCTATTGATTTGCCATAACGCACGACGTCGTAGACAATCTGCCACACACCTGAAACCAATCTGCAAAAAGCGCTTCCTTGTAGCGCTTTCAGGGGAATCCCAAAAAGTGGATTCACCCTCCGGAAAGCGCTACACTCTTGCAACCAATCTGCAACACTAGCGAAAAAGACCTGTGCGTTAACATTGTTGCGGTTTCTTCAAAGTCCCTCCTCCTGAGCCTGTCCTCCAAACTTCCGGCGAAGCGATCGCCATTTTTTTTCTCCGAGCGAGCGGGGATAAACGCACCAGCGAGCCTCTTTCTGTTTAGAGGCTTCCCTGGCTTCAGTCCTTCACCTTTAGTCACTAAGCACAAACCACAGAAAAGCCGGTTTGCTGATGTATTTTCCCATTAATTTTTACACATTCATTCAGCCGAAAATCGGACCCGTGAGAGGGGGGGGATTTTTTTTTTTCACTCGAGGCAGCGTGGCAACGATCATACGATCAAACGACAGCTCAAACACATTAGGCAGCTGGATGGGTCTCTCCGTTGCAACGAATCTACACAGATTCGTTACAATGGGTCTGTTTTTTTTAAAAAAACAACCTTTCTTAAAGGGAAAGGGGCTGTTTGGGAGCATGCTAACGGCTGCCCGTTGGCTGCTTGACGGCCAGGGGCGGGACGAGCTTGGCAATAGCGCTTCCTTTCTAGCGATTTCTGCCGAGACCGGAAGCTGTGGGAAACGCTACAAAACGCAACTGGATTCCACTACAAAGGCAGGTATGCATAACGACGAATTCCACTATTTTAAATGGCGATTTTTCATTCAGTGACCAATTTGCAACAAAGATCCCGGTGCGTAAAGCCCCCCAGCGTTGTTTTCCACACCGATGTCATCAACTTCTCTGCTTTCCTGGACTCAAGACAGGTGTGGTATTTCCCTATTTAGCTAATCTTTCACCATATTGGATTTAGTGTGTGAATGCTTTTGCTTATTTGTGTTTTCAATGTACCCCAATATTTTCCCTAAATAAATCCCCTTAAGTGTAAGCTTAATTGTCATATTTATTTAAGAAGAGTTTCTCCCAGGGAATGGACACTTTAGAACGGTAGAAAAGATCTCACATTACCCAGCCTCTTGCTACATTCATAATTCTCCACAATTCCCGTTGAAGGATCCAATATGGGTAACAGGTGTACCTGCTCCATTTGTAATACAAACATTCAGTATGTTTAGATACCTACCAAAGTCAATGGGCTTCTTTTGAGTGAGAGGTTTGAGCATTCAGCATTGCTAAGCTTGATCAAGCAAATTTAATTGGTGGTACCTAACACATTGATCTTCCAATGTGGGTCACAGCTGTAAAGTTTATGTTGAATACCTATATCCCTTCTCTCCCCAAAGAAGGCTCTGAGACCCAAGAACAAAAAGTCCAAGGTTATGATTGGTGTATTAAATGCCATTGTTGATTCCAACTTATGGAAATCTTATGAATTAATGATTTCCAAATCATCCAAATATTAACAGTCTTGCAAGCTGAAAACCATGGCTTCCTTGAACATCAATATATCTCATACTGAATCTTCCTGTTTTCCTGCTGCCTTCAGCTTTTGTGAGCATGTCAAATGAATCAACTTTCTTCCTGTCAGCTTTGTTGTCTAACTTTCACGCCTATATCTCTAAAAAGTAATGGCGAATACTATGCTACGAATGATCTTGGTCTCCAACAGAGATGTATATTCAGCATAAACCAAGCTGAAAAAATACCCTACAAATACCTTAATGGCATTTCCCGTATCATTGAAGCCAATTACAGATCAGAGAATCTGATCAGCTACCAATATAGCTGAGTCTGAGTAAAAGCCACTGTATTTTTGGGCTTTTATTTGGGAATATTCACATATGCCAAAGATCAGCTGGGAGCTGAGCTCTGTTTAAATCAAACTGAAATAAAGGTTTGGCAGGAGGGGGGGCAGTGGACAGCTCCATGCTGCCTCAGCTGGGGCCGACTCCTCTTGCAGCTCATTTTAAGCTGAGTGTCATGTTCTGTGACAATTCTCCCGACAAAGCAAACTCAGAATCTTGGTTAGAAACTGTATAGTTTATTGAGGAGACAACAAATGGCTACAAATAATGTTTTGTTGTTAAAGCTAAAGACACACAAAGATTTGGAACAGATATAGCCTGTGATATTGCAGGATGCACCACCTTATCATAAAAAGTTGTTGTTGTTGTTAGGTGCAAAGTCGTGTCCGACCCATTGTGATCCCATTTACAATGATCCTCCAGGCCTTCCTGTCCTCTACCATTCCCCGGAGTCCATTTAAGTTTGTACCTACTGCTTCAGTGACTCCATCCAGCCACCTCATTCTCTGTCGTCCCCTTCTTCTCTTGCCCTCAATCGCTCCCAGCATTAGGCTCTTCTCCAGGGAGTCCTTCCTTCTCATGAGGTGGCCAAAGTATTTGAGTTTCATCTTCAGGATCTGGCCTTCTAAGGAGCAGTCAGGGCTGATCTCCTCTAGGACTGACCAGTTTGTTCGCCTTGCAGTCCAAGGGACTTGCAAGAGTCTTCTCCAGCACCAGAGTTCAAAAGCCTCAATTCTTTGATGCTCGGCCTTCCTTATGGTCCAACTTTCGCAGCCATACATTGCAACTGGGAAGACCATAGCCTTGACTAAACACACTTTTGTTGGCAGGGTGATGTCTCTGCTTTTTAGGATGCTGTCAAGATTTGCCATAGCTTTCCTCCCCAGGAGCAAGCGTCTTTTAATTTCTTTGCTGCAGTCCCCATCTGCAGTGATCTTGGAGCCAGCTCCCTTTTGGTTAATGATAGAGGAGTAGAATTCTTCAAACAATTTCAATTTTTTCGTTGCCATCCTTAAAGATGTGTGATTCCCCAGTAGACATTGCTTTTGTTTTTTGTTGTTGTTGTTCAGCTGCAATCATGTTTTGGCATTTTGTGCTTTCACAATTAGAATCATAGAATCATAGAGTTGGAAGTGACCTCGTGGGTCATCTAGTCCAACCCCCTGCACTATGCAGGACACTCACATCCCAATTGCTCATCTATTGTAACCTGCCACCCCTTTGCCTTCACAGAATCAGCCTCTCCGTCAGATGGCTATCTACCCTCTGTTTTAAAAGTTCCAAATTATTATTGGGAATTGTATTGGGAGTTGTTTCAAGTCTTCTGTCAGTAATGTGGTACCATCTACACATTTTTTATTTTATCATTATTTTGAGATTTATATCCCACACCTCTCCTACTACACAAAGCTCAGGGTGGCTCACGACATTTTAAAAAGGAGAACAGAACCATGAGGTTCATCATTAAAACAGTTAAAATGGTTAAAATCTTGTTATTCTTCCAGTGCCTAGTAAATATTCAAAACAGAAAGTGTCTGGCAAACCAATTACACTTGAAAGTAAAAGGATTAACTAAAGGCCTGCTGGAACAATTCCATCTTGCATGTCATGTGGAACCTTGACAGGTCACACAGGGCATGTGTCTCCTCTAATAAAGCACTCTATCATGATCGGGTATGTTGGGAAAAGTCCTGGTAGAAACAAGATGGATTTCCTGAGGACCAGGAAAACCAAGCAGTGGTGGTAGTGGGTTTATATTGGAAGAGGTGGTTCTTCAAGTATGTTGGTCCCAGACTGTTTAGGGCTTTAAAGATTATAACCAGTACCTTGAAACTAATCCAGAAACAATTTTGCAAGCAGTGCAGGTGCCTCAAGCTTGGCTGTATATATGGGTAGGCCAAGATCAGCCAATCAACAGCCTAGCAGTTGTGTAACTCAAACCATTACTGTCCCTGCCATCAATTTTCATTTCACCTTCATACAAATCTAATCCAGTTTGCCTTATATGCTCTGCATCAGCTTGAACAGACAGAAAGATAAAATCCATCTTCCTTTGCAAATGAGAATATTCTCACTTTCCTTGACAGCCCCTTGCTGGGGCCAATATAAGTCAACTGCAGCTTGGTAGGACTTAAACATGTAATAGGTGATGTGAAAGAACTGCACTTGAGAACCTGGACAGCCATTGTCAGAATGGAAAGCAATGATATCAATGGACCAGTAGTCTGACTCAGTCAGTATATGGCAACTTCAAATGTCAGGAACCCAAAGGTTGAGTAAACTGCCCAGAGCCATATGGAAGGGCGGAATAAAAATATAAACAAACAAACCAACAAGGTTACCAATTCTAGTTTATTCCCATTTATGTGATCATAAAAATCTGTGATTACATTATCTAAAGTCCTAACAACACTGTCAAGTTAATTTAATAAAATGGAATTTGTTTCTGAGTAGATTTGATTAGGATTTTCATCAAGCTATGCATTATAGTAAACACAAGTCTTGTACTGATTCTTAAGAAACTGTCCATGTATGAATTGTCTTAAAGATATGGGAGCAGTGCTTCTGTCTGTACTACCAACACTTCTAAGCTTTTAAACATGCTTTTGTTCACCTGGTTTAATTGCAATTGCCTAGTAAAATTTACATGAAAGTGTTTAAAGGGGAAAAAATGGCCTGCTTTATCCCAATTCCCTACATGTGTCAAAACTGAATTCACTAAAGTATTTTGACTCACCTCTAGCTAAACACGCATAAAAGGATTTCTGCTGATATAACTGCAACTATGCCAAGCAATTTTACTGCTATAATAGTAAGCTTCTCTGCAGACATAATTATGTTGGTAGAAAAGTTAAATGCAGCCCTACTTTCAGTAACAATTTTAGAGGAAACAAAGAGTAGGAATAAGTCAAATAATTAGTGTAACATACCTTATTCATATGAAAATCAAGTGCATTGTGTTTTTTAGAAACTATGTTTTTCAGACAGGAACCTTGGCTGCTTGATTTATGGCCACCTTCTTGGTTCCAAGTTTATGCAGGACAGCAATACTCATGCATATTAAGTAGGATTGTTAGCAAGGGTGTAACATTAGGGGAAATGTGCAAGACAGTATGTGCCAAAAGCTCCATGAGTAGGACAGCAGCCTCCTAGATGCCCCTTCTACCTCTGATCCAACTCCAGTCCGCATCTATTAAACCAACATTAAAACACTTTTTAAAACAATGCAGAACTCATAAGAGTAACCCTCCTTCCAAGGCCAGCACATTACACACAAGCACAGGACACATTTCCTGTGAAATGTACAAATCTTTCCCATGGAGAAACTTATGAGGTAACAACATCTGGAGAAGCGGTGCAGTTCCTCAGTTTGGATTCTTCTGTGCCTCTCCCAGTTTTTGTAGTACGAAAACTACACACTGTGCTCTGGATTTTTAATTTTTTTTAATAACCACTAGGAACCCTTTCTGAGATTGCCATTGTGGTGTGGAATCCAGTGCAGTAGTGTCCCTACCATTGCTCAAGTTGAAGAAGAAGAAGAAGAGTTGGTTCTTAAATGCTGCATTCTACATTTTCAAATCTTACTTTCCAGAATAACTGGTGAGAGGAGGAACCATTACCACAACTTGTGGCAGTGGCACTCACTGGTTTGCATGAAAAAAGAGGAAGTAAGTGAGGATAGTCTGAGTACTTTCACAGGAGCCCAGTTCCACCACTGCCCTCAGGTTAAGAGAGGCCATGAAACCTGTGTGGTGTCAGAACCTCTCAATACTATCTACGCCTTCTACTGATGGTGCCTGGGTAGCTCCTAAAATGCCTACAAAATATCAGAGCCTTGGAATTTCTTGCTGCTTCTAATACTGCAGTGATGTCTGGCTTAGCAACAGTGCTTTCACCTTGTTCAAACTTGGCTCAGACAGGGTGTGTGTTTATAATCTTTGTCAGCAAAGGTTCTAATTTGTTACTTTGATTTACAATTTTGCTGTTAATTCATCTTGGGTTGCAGTAGTGATCTCTAGCAGGGAAAGCTGCCTGAAGGCATAAGGACCAGCTGATTTGGCTTGAATGCTCCACTACTGCATGATTAAAGATCACTGATAACTCAGCTTAATTGGCTTCAATAAGCTATTGCTCATTAGCACTTAATGGAAAGTGTAAGTAAAATACATTCAGTATAGCCTGATTCTTAAGTCAGCAAGAGAAGGAAGAGCAAATGCCTCTCTGACCGCTATAGTTATATTTTGGGTAGACTTTGGGCTCAGATTGTCAACCAGCTCCATGCCTACTCTTTCAGTGGTCCAATATGTCATCTCAGTGGTTTACTATATTTAACAAACAAAAGGGAATGGGGCAGAGACAAAGGAAAGGACAGAGAAGCAGTGTCTTATTTCTCACACTTCTATGCCTCAAAGGCTCTGTTAGACAGGGTTCATTTAAAAAAATCTTCATATGTAGTATGGCCATGCAAGCCCTTTGCATACAACATTCGCCTACCAATAGAACTTTCCGTTGGGTCACAGGTTTCTCATAGCACCATAAGTAAGATCATTTAAAAGGGGAATATGGCTAATAACACACAATTTCTGATCACACAAGTCCCACACCTATTGTCATGCTCTTAAAAGGTCCAAGTTATAAAGATGCAAAAGATGCAGCCTCCTGAAGATCAAACTCTTGTAAATCTGATTCCAAATGTGCCGTAAGTAGAAAGTAGGAATAAAGTACATGTAAACGGATAAGTCAATCACAGAAACTGTGCTACCAATTAGAGGTCATATCATATATATTAGGCCAGTGGTACTCACTCTACAGCTCACAAAGAACTGCATTTGCAATTATCATCAACCAAAAGAGCCACCAGACAACTGTATGCCCCGTGCATCACCCCACAAAACACATACATCAGACTAACTAATTCTCAATGTAACCAAATCTGCAGATACTTAAATCCAAAGAGTGGAGCTACCCAAGGCTTGCAGGAAAATCTGAATTAAAGAAAGAAGAACACAGGAAGTTATCCCGCTGCCACCAATCATAAAAGCAGCATCTGTGCCAGCACCTATCATTTTAAGAAACAAACGTCCTTTCTGTTGTCGCATTCTAGTAATGACACACAGCATCTTTGGCAATATATATATTTATATATTTATCAAAATGGGACTAGTGCTTTTCAACTTGGGGTTGCTCTTCCCTCAAGACCAGCAAAGACCAGAGCTCAAATCAGCTGGAAGGCCTCTGGCACTAACCTCAGGCTGCATTCAGTGGAATGTATCTCCTTACTTATAATGTTGTTCTTCCTGCAGCCACTAGAGGCACAGAGACATGTGAGCACAGCAAAAGGCACTTTGACTATCAAGTAGCAAGGCTGAAGGAATCATTAGCCCATCAACCAAGCTCATGGCAGCTACAGTAACTGCCAGGCTTCAGTCAGTTAACAAAGTCATTGTCTCCAGCAGTCTGGCCTTTCCCAGCATCCAACTTTTAGGATGCTGCGTTGAGCAGGGGGTTGGACTAGATGGCCTGTATGACCCCTTCCAACTCTATGATTCTATGATTTTATGATTCTAACTCCATAGTTCTGCCTGCTTAGTCAGTTCTTGCAAAACAGTAGTTATTTCCTTAACTGTTCTCCTTGTCCAAACTCCTTCATTTTGTTTTCTTATCTCCTTTCATTTCTCTCTCCTTCTGCCTAATTTTTCTGGGTCTTTACCCTCCTCCCTTTTATGGAAGTCTTCTCATCCCTATCCTGCTTGGCAACTTAGAATGTACTTCATAGTAATACTAATAGGAAAGTCCGTTGCGTGCTGAAATACAATGGGCAGGCTCTAGTGGTTTGGTGTGGGTTTACATAACCTCTCACACACACATGCATTTCATCACAAAGTGTTGCATACCTCATAACTGCTAGGTTTCTGGTGTCAGTGTGAATAGGCAAGAAAAATAATATGCAATTAGCAATTTGCATGCCAAATTTTAATTATCTCCCAACTAATGCAGTTATTCCAATTTACAGTTCACTGCTAATTTTGTTTTGATAATTTTATTAAACTTGTTTAAAATTGAAGTTATTAAATTCTAAAGACACTAAATTCCAGAAGGCATTAATCTTGTGACAAACACACAGCAATACCTTTCATTTGAACTGCAGCCCCTCCAACAATGAGCAGAGGTAGCTGTATACATTTCACCGCTCTTCACTGGTATGAGGTACCAGCCATGCAATATGTTTTTAAAAGCTGTCTCAGACAGCATTACATGTTTCTGGAGGCAATTCTATTTTAAGATCCATTTCCCCAGCATGATGTATAGCATTTGGTCCTGTAAAGCTGCTGTTTTTGTAAGTAACAGGTGCTGCTCAATTAACAACTGCTGTTAAACAGACTGACAGTTATGGGAAAGGGGTGTGTGGAAAAGACAGAAGTTAAACAGGTACAGTGGTTTCCATGCACATCATGAACATTGGTACCTGTTGAGTCTCTTAAAGGCATGCAGCACAAGTCTGTCAACTTGGTAGACCAGAGCTGTCCTTATACCTTTAACAACTGCATGAAAGGGAAAGTCTTTCATGGGCTGTGCATTTCACCAGTGCAGCTTAGCCTTAGTGCAGCACTGAGCTAGCAGCATGCAGAAATCTTCACAGCCTCGAGCTCCCATTGTAGGATATTGAAAGGAAATTTGATGCAAAGCTTTCTGTGGGATCTATCCACCTTTCCCCTAAGCTGGTGGCCAGTGGGAAAGCCAGCTTGGATATGGTCAGCTCCACTGCCTGCCTGCCTAGTAACTGGTGGGTGTGGCTGCACCATGCCCCCAGGGAGGTCTCCTGCAGAGAAGGAGGAAGGGAGGGAGACTGTAAGGAAGAGTCTGTGGGGAAGCAATGTCACCCCTAGGGCAGGGAACAGAGGGCACATGAGCTCCTGGTGCCCCCCACCTGCATGCCCACCATTACCCGGCAACAGGAGAGGCCTGGGTCACCCACCCCAGCCCACACAGCATGTCTCACACAGGCTGCAGCTCTTGCCCCACTGCTATTCTGGATCCTCCTCACAGGGCTGCCATTACTGAGCTGCCACAGTTGCCTGTTGAGTCCTGCCCACTGCCTTCCCAGGAGCTCTGTGTGGGCAGAGAGGTGGGGGTATGTCCATTCACATCCCTCGACCCTGTGCTCCCAAGATTTGAGGGGATCTCTGCCCCATTTTGCCAGAGCCTCAGACATTCTGTCCAGATAATTGACTATGAAACTTGCCTGTAGTATCATGTTCTGTCTACCGCCCTTCAAAGGAGAAAAAGGGACAAAATAGGCTCATCACTTCCATTCGAGGAATTTGGACAAGAGCCTCCATTGGGAGATATTCTACCAATAGGAAAAAAGAAGTCTGGTTTCATCAGTGGTTGCTGAGTATATTCCTTGGACTTCCTTTTTCCTATTTGTGTAATACCTCCACTCTGGGGCGATCACTTCCAGTTTTATGAAGCGAGTGTCATGGGCCACGCCTGGCCCATGCCAACTTGACCATTTCTCCTGTTCTGGAGTTGGACTGGCCTTCTCAAGGCCTTTTGGAGTAGCCCTTCCTCCCTCCTCACTTTACACTTCAGAGACTCTGCAGACTCTTATTTTAGCTTCCTTTTGGTATCCATAACAATCCTGTCTTGGCTCTTGCACCTGGGTGTGACATAGACAAACGGTCTCCTGTTTTGGCACTCTGTTAGATCAAATGTGATTACTATGAGAAAGCAGACTTCCTGCCTGAATTTGGGTTAAGACAGGTGTGGAGTCCAAGGGTATAACTATCCACTTTCCTTTTGTTACCCATCTTCAACAATGCCTATCTGTGATGAAGAAATCCGTAGTTGCTGCCTTGCCTTAATAAAGATTATTTTAGGTTTCCCCAATTCTTGGGTCTCCTGCATGTTGGTTTCAGAGGGGTTAATCCAGGACTGCACTCCAGGGTCTTGACAGTGAGTCATCTGGCACCACAGTACATGCTTTATTATATGAAAAGATAGTCGTAAACCTGGCTTAAACGTGAGAGCCAGCTTGGTGTGGTGATTAGGAGCAAGGATTTCTAATCTGGCAATCCGGGCTTGATTCCGTGCTCCCCCACATTCATTCAGCTTGTTGGCCTGGGGCTTGCCACAGCACTGATAAAACTGTTCTGGCCAAGCAGTAATATCAGGACTCTCTCAGCCTCACCTACCTCACAGGGTGTCTGTTGTGGGGAGAGGAAAGAGAAAGTGAATGTAAGCCACTTGAGACTCCTCCAGATAGAGAAAAGTGGCATATAAGAACTGAGGGGGGGGGGTAACGTTTCCCCATAAACTAAGTAGTAAAAGGATGCTTCCCCATCCTCCACCCCCTTCTGACACGGTAATGGAATATTAAACTATTTTAATATTAACCTATTTTATTGATTTAATATTAACCTTAAATTGTATACAAACAAATCGGAAGGTAGTGTAGATGGACCAAAACTGGAGCAATAGGATCCAATTTGTTTCTGTGTACAATTTAAGGTGCTGGTCTTGACCTTCAAAGGCTTATAAGGTTAGGGGTCAACAGTTAAAGTAGTTAAAGGACCACCTAATCCCTTATGAACCCACCCAACCTTTATGGTAATCTTTGAAGGCTCCAGGTATCCCTTTCTGAGATTACGCAGCTGTCAACCTGGGAGAGGACCTTTTTAGTCATGACACCAAAATCCTAGAACTCTTTCCACAGGAAGACTCCTCTACCTCTATTCTACCGCCTCCCATCAGCATGCAAACTTAAAAAACAAACCAAAAAATGGCATTCCCTGAATGATCCCTAACCCATGTTTTAAAAATATTTTATATGTATTTTAACATATTTTACTTTTTAAAAGAAACTTTAAAAGGGATGGTTGGGAGGGGATTGATTTTAATGGTTTTATAATGTATGCTTTTGAATGTAAGTCACCTTGGTTAGTTGTCAAACAAGATAGGAATAAGGAGGAGCTGAAATGGAGACTTGAAAACACAGGGGCAGGGACACAGAAAAATTAGACAGAAGGAGAGAGAAATGAAAGGACATACTTCTTCAAAACAGAGCATACTTAAATTGGGGGAGTTGGTCTGCTCCAGCATGGTTCTTCTAATGTTCTAAAAGCTCAGATTTCAAATGGTAAAATATAATTCAATAGAAACAAGTGTCTGGAAAGATCAAATTACAGTTTTTGAAGACCTATCAAAAGCCAAGCTTCTCCAATAAGTGAAAACTCTCATGTCGAATCGCAGTGGGATGTATATAAAAGAAATGTTTTGTATGCCAAAATGACAGCACAGTCCTATGATGAGTTACTCCATTCTAAACCTATTGAGATAAATGGGCTTTGGGATATCCCTTTGCAAATCCACTCAAAAGTCAGTTCCACGTTATTCAAGGGAACTTGGTTCCAGAAAAAAATAATGTCCGTAGGATTGCGGCCTTAAACAAAAGAAAGTCTACACAGGATTTCTGCATAAGCATTATAACTGTAGTGATTTCATCACATCAAATGTGAATGTTAGAATTAGGCCTTAATTGCAATATTTTCTTTATTAAGTACTTCCTGTGTTACAAAGTCCGAATATCTTTGCAGTGTTTCATTAGAATGCAGACCTAGTAGCTGAAATTTTCATGTCACTTACATCATACCTGCTGCCATTTGGTATTAGACAATGTTTAGCATTTTAGACAGTTTCCCTTGATCTTGCCTAAAATATAGCCTAAACTTACCTCAGTCTGTGTTCATACATCATCTTCAACACTAAGGACACCATGCTATTGTCTTTCCCTACCTGAAATTTGATTTGAACAAGATTTCATTTCCTGCATGCAGTTTGGAACATCTCATTTTTGAAAAAAACAATGGATGATGCCAAAAGATCTTAAGCTAAAGTTCCTCGCTTATGAAAAATATATGAATCAGCATTTTACTTCCTACATATAGGAAGTAACAACCATGCATGTGTGGAGCTCTCCTGCCTAGAACTATTATTTTCATGTCAATTGAGGAAGCCAATTCATGAATTTGATTTTATGAAGCATAAATAGAACAAAAATGCGACTTATCATTCTGCTGTTGGTCCCCTCTGCAATTAAGATGGGCTTGGGCATGAGCAAGGTGCTCACATATTTCTACTTTGTTTCTTCTCTGTGTACAGACCTTGATTAAAATCTTGCTGGATTGACAAAGTTCCACTTTGTTGTGCCATCCAAATATGTAAGTGTAATTTGTGAAAGTGGACTGAATTTAGAGATGCCAGGTCTCTCCTGGCAAGTGATGGGGGAGAGGGAAGACTTTCCAGGAGAAACAGGAAAGTTCATCTGATGCATAGCAAGGATCTATGTCACTGCCCATGTGACCCAGAAGTGAGGGTCTGGGTGACAGTGTGGTATCCGTACAAATACTCCATGGTAAATTAGGCTTTTACTATAGGGGTTTTGTCCAAATACCAGAATGTCACCCTGGTATCCCAGATGTGATGACATAATTTCTGGGTCATGCAAGCAGTGATGTAAACACATCTCTGCAGGTCAAATGGATATACTCTTTCTTAGGGTAAGTTTCCCCCCGCTGGCCAGCTGATTGGCGGTAGGAAGGTGGAGCATGCCAGTAGGGAAACCCTGCCTCCACCAGGGGTTTGTGTCTGTGAACCCTCTCCGGAGTGGAGCCAAATAAACTATTTCAAAATAAACGACTACTACTGCATCCACTGGTACCGGAATATATGTTAATGCCTCTATTTTTAAAAGTATCTAAAAATGTGATATTCAGATAGTGCCACCATATCTTTAACACTTTGCTCGATTATATAATTGTGAAAAGCCCTCCTGGGCGGAGACTGTCCGGGCCCTTTGCATATTCGGATTGGCCCAGCCCCAGTAGCACCTGCCCCAAACCAGCCCAATCAGGCTGCATCTCCCGCCCAATCAGGCTGTTTCTCCTGCCCCTAACTGTCACATTCAACAACTGCACTCACTTTGCTTCAGACCACCGATACAGCTGACAGGTGGCTGGTGAGTGCACTCTCTCCCCCCTCCCTTCAGGCTTGCTGTGAAGGAGCCTCTGACAGCCCCTGACTGAGGGGAGGGAGGCATTTATGAGAACAACGCAGAGGAGTCTGTGGGCATGGGTGTGCTTTCCTTTTGCGGGGGAAGCTTTCCCCTTCTGCCAAACAGCTGGCTGACAGAAAAACCCCTTCTCACTTAAAATACTGCTGTGGCTGGCCTTGCTGGAGGGAAAATGCAGCCAAGCAATTCTCTATGGATTTGAATCCTACCACACAGGGTTGTTGTGCAGATGAAACTGGATGCTGTTGCAGAGGTTCTTTTGCTTCCTGTTTCCTTTGCACAAGAACTCTGTGCAATATGCCTCAAGTGTTTCAACTTTTAAGCAACCTGTGTGGGAGACCTTAAATGTTTCTTCTCTACAACAACCCTCTCTGAACTCCAAAGCATCCATTTCTGCCTGGGGAGCTGATCTTTATATCCTGCAGATGAGCTGTAATCCCAAGAGCTCTCCAGGCCCCACCTGGAGGTTGGCTACCCTTGATTTGGAAATATTCCTGGAGGTTTGAAGGTGGGACTTCAAAATGGTACAATGCCTCAGAGTCCAGCTTCTAAAGTAGCCATTTTTGCATGCAGAGCTGATCATTATAACTATAATCTAGAGACAATGGTAGAGGCTTGCAGTCTGAGGCTGGGGTGGAGTGGTGTGGGTGTGTCCCTCCTGGGCTTTGGGCTTCAGCTAGCCCTTACCAGCAACTGTTTGTATTTTGGGGCACAGATAGACCAGCATCTGTCCTGCAAGTCTGGAAAGTGCAGGTAGATCTAAATAAAGCATGTTTACAGCCTGAAACTGTAAATAATGAACAAGTAAATGGCTGGAGAGACATGGGAACTGAAAGAGCAGGGCAGATACATGTGTACTGTGACTACCCCATGTGGATTAGGGCAGGGAGACATTTTAGTGTCTGTGGCCTAATTCACACAAGAAGGGAAATGACAAAGAACTGGGAGGAATTGGTTACCATGTAATCTCCCCCAAAGAAGAGTCTCCAGTCTGATTTTCCCTTCACATATCTGAAGATATGGCTCTGGAAAGCTCATATGTAACCACTATGCCACAATTCCCAAAGGTCAGTCCTCTCCAACACTCACCAAACATTCCAAACCACAGGTTCTTGACAGCCATCTCTCCATACCCATGCCCTCATTTGCCACCATGCCACCACAACTCTCCCCAACACACATATTCAACCTCATGCCCTTGCAAACTGGACAACCCTTCCCCTTCCTCTTCCCACTACCAAGCTCTCTCTATCTTAATCACTCTCTTTCTATCTCCCTCACTCTTTGCTATTTTCCCCCTCCCCCCTGCTAGCGCTCATTGTATCAGCTACAATGGGCTTTAATTCTAACGTACATATAATGTGTCTTCTACCTGCCATGCTTTAGTTGTTCTGATGATGTAGTATCTTTCTCCAGTATATAAGGAGTTAAATGCTATTCTGGACATATTATAAAATAATTCTCATAAATAAATAGAGGGTAATAATCTTGTGCTCCAGTGTACTCACTGAAAGCTTTTGGCAGTTCTTTATCAAGATTCTTATTTCATTTATTACAACCATTGTTCTTTTGAATACATAATATCTTTATTTGATATCTTTCTGCCAGCCTTTCATTCATACCATCAATTATTTTCTTAGTTCCATCACATTTCTTCATCTTACTGTGTGATTTTTGTTATACTGCATCTCCTTCAAAAATACTGAAAGAGGAAATAATTGTCTATCCTTGTTCTTCAAGTAATTTGTCATAAAATGTACAACAAGCAGAAAATAGGCAGTATAGCCAGATTCTGCCAGAATGAATAGATTTCCATAAACAGTTGAATTGCATCAATCTTTAATTCCAAAACTGTTGGAGTCTCTGCTACAAGCATCTTTCTTTTTTAACCTGTGTCTGTTACTTCCCAGAAAATGCAATACAGATCACCAATAAGAATAAATTGAGGAGCATCTAAAATAGCCTCAGTAACTAAATGAATATTGTTTTTGAAACCCTCTTTTCCTCTTTACTGGCCTACTGATAGATAAAGATCCATCAAAGCATCAGACTACATCAATATGCATCCTTTCTGTTCAAAAAGACTGATCGTGCTGTTTAATGAACACAGAAAGAGGGATATCGGCCATTCAGATTTCAAATGCTGCATGTATTATAATATATACCATGAAACGTTCTTAAATTTTTAAAATGGTTAAATTAGAGATGAGTTTGGTGACAGAACATTATTCTAGATTTGAACATCATCGAAGCTAGGAGGGATCTGAGGACAGTGTTCCTTTCTCTAATAGCTCGTCTTTATTTTCAATGAATATACTAATGGTACTTTGGCCACCTCATGAGAAGTAAGGACTCCCTGGAGAAGAGCCTAATGCTGGGAGCGATTGAGGGCAAAAGAAGAAGGGGGGCAACAGAGAATGAGGTGGCTGGATGGAGTCACTGAAGCAGTCGGTGCGAACTTAACTGGACTGGTAGAGGACAGGAAGACCTTGAGGATCATTGTCCATGGGGTCGCGATGAGTCGGACATGACTTCGCACCTAACAACAACAACAAATACTAATGGTAAAATGCATTAACTTTTCTAAAAGTCACATTAGGGACTGTGCCATGCATACTTGGAACCAATGAGCAGGTATAATTTCTCACTATATTCTTTTTATTGAATTTCTTATGGGTTTTTGTAATTTCTGGTGGATTTTGTAATTTAAACATTTAATATGTAATCTTCTGCCTTGATGTATCCAGCCTAAAATGCATCCAGTATAGTTAGTACTGATAGAATTTAAAAATCATCTGGAAAGAAAAAATTCCATAATAATCTGAAATCTCAACATCAATTTTTAAAACACTCAACCAAGAGAGACTTACAAAGTTAGTGGCAATGTATGAAGTTTGACTTCGGCAGTTGTCCCCCTTGCTTACCAACTGGGATCTGCTACACATTACAGAAGGCTTTCTCAAAGTTTTTGTCATTGAGAAACCCCTGAAACATTCTTCAGGCTTCCCGAAACCCTAGAAGTGGTACGATTGTGCAGAATATTGTTGGGAAGCATAGCTGTGTACATACCCATCCAGGGCCCCTTCCCTTCCCATTTCCTCCAGGCCTATCATTGGCCATTTGGGGAGGGGGTGGAAACAGGTCAACATGATTGTGTATGGTCATATCACCTGTTAAATGTTTAACAATTTTAAAATATACATATATAAATTAAAATTGATTAACTCCTACTTATTTGGGAAACTCTTCCAAGGCTGTCAATAAACCCCATGGTCTCACAAAACCCTGGTTGAGAAAGCCTGCATTAGAGCTATGGTACATCACATTTTTCATGTACTCCCTGGGTAGTTTTGATTGAATATCTGTAGCAAGTTCTGTGTTTGGAACTCCATTCCCAGGCATGTGGGGATTTGATTCAGATGGACATTACAAGACATGGTGAGAAGGGAACTTAATTCATATACTGTGCTGTTTCCCTACCTGAAAAGTCTCCTAATTTTGTAAAGCATTAATTAATCAATTAATCTGTAGTTCCATCTGCCATGGTCATGCCATGCTCTACCACAACTCTTTTGTTCAGGTCAGAAGAGGATTCTTTGAGTGCTAACCTGCAAATGGGCAAAATCACCTATTACTCAAAAATGAGCTTTCTCCATTGTGACTCCCACCTTGCAGAATGACCTGACCAAGTAAATCAGGGAAGTCTCCAAGAGGGATTTTCTGTACTGATAATGAGGTTACACTGCATAAAATGTCTTTACCAAGTAGCTTGGGTAAATTATTAGGGTCTGTTGGTCTATAATGCTGAATAGAGCTTATTTTAAATAGGACCTTATTTATGGAAATTCTATACTGCTTAATATGCTTATAGACGTCTAAAATCCTAATGCATTGGTTACTGAATGTCCCATTTTTGTGATTGTAGTGACTCACTATGTGTAACCCACCTTAAGTCCCTATGAGAAAGGTGAACTATGAGAAAGGTAACTTCAAACAATGCTGCTATTTGCCCCACTGATGAATAAAATGCAATGTCTGTGGGTTAAGCTTAGGTTTTCTCTGTTGAAGACTTTATGATAAAATGTTGCAGATGACTGGAATGGAAGAAGAATCTGTATTATTTTCAGTCTGTAGAAGAGTATATCTGGAAAGAAAAAAAATTGAATTTTTCAGAACACACATTGGAGGGTATTATCAAGCATATGTCACTGTGTACAAACTTTAATTTCCTGTGGGATACTTATTTCTTCCTATCATTTTTCATCCCATTTTGCTAAACATTTAATATCCTGGAGCCACCTGCTTCATTTGTAAATAAGTCTGAAGCAAGTTAGTTTTCCTAGTAGCACTGCCTTGTAAAAAACTTGTTTCTGAATTATAAATCAGCATGCATATGTGAATGTTGAACCATTTGTAGAATTATACACCTAATACAAATAATAAACTGATTTTTTTGGGGGGGGGAATCTGAAAGGAGAATAAACAAAAAATCTGGCAACTCCACAAACTGTAGCTTGTTCCTGGTAGTGTCAAAGTTGGTTTATCTTGGGTTTGCACACTGCTCCTTCATCTCCATTTATACTGACTCAAAACTGAAAACTTTAAAATAGAGAAAGGAGTGTGCCAAGGTTGTATTCTTTTCCCCTTCCTGTTTAACTTGTTTGCTGAGATCATTATGAGAGAGATTGAACTCGAATCTAACACTGGAATTAAAACTGTAGGAAGGAATATAAATAATTTTCAGTATGTTTTAAGGGAATCAGGCCCTTGAGCACAAGAACATTTCTTTAGGAACCACTTTCTCAATACTGTGTCAAAGGTATGCTTGTAAAAACTTGTTTTTAAAGAAATACTTTATAACTTTATATGCTGGTAATGGTTCTCTGGACCACATAGACCTCCATCACCTTAGGCACACTACTGTAAAGGCACACTACTCCCTAAGAAGGAAGGTAGTCTAGCAGTTGGCAAATGGCTATTCTTCCAGAGTCACATGTGGTAGTAAATCATCCCAGTGGCCAGGCGCTGGGCAGCAGGTGACACAGAGATACGGCCTCAGAATCTAAAAGGGAAGCTGGGAGTTACGATCCTCTCAGTGGACAATTCTGTATAAAGGTCAATGGTGGCAGCGGTTACCATTGAAAGGGAAGGCAAATCTTCTCCAGGAGCCCTTAGAGTGGGCAGGATGAAATAGGGTCTGCAGGCTGAAGCAGGCACATTCCACCACAAGTCACAAAGCACACAACTCCATGCAACCAAGAGAACAAGAAATCTTAATTATCTAACACATTCAAAAGTTATTTTAGACAGCAAAATTTAAGTTATGAAATCAGAGGCCTTAGCTCATACTTATTTACAAAGGCAAGGCAGTTAGTGCAAGCTAGTCTTCTTCTTTCAGATCTTAGCCCACTTATAATTTTCTGACTAACTAAGGTCAGGTGAAGATGATTAACCAATAAGGATGTGTTCTTGCTAGAACCCTCTGGAAAATCACCTAATCACTCCTGATTCTCCCCTTCCCATCCTGTGGCTCACAGGTGCTAATCGTTAGCAATTATCTCATTCCTTACTCTGGATTTGAAGATTATAAGAGCCTTGTAGGCTGAGATGCCCTAGTATCAGCACTTGCCAGATGGAATGAACCTCTTACTATACATATTAACCCTTTGAGAGAAACCAGGGAAGCTTTGCCTCATGCTCACTATGTCTCAGACTGATATTTTACTGCTGGCATAGCTCATGAACTTGAGGAAAGGGTCAGGATCACCTTTTAACTTAAACCAATGGCATTTGAGACATTTTGAAATTCAAGATTAACAAAATGTTTGTTAATGTTTCAGACAAATGAGAGCTTTTAAAAATTATTCACTGTTTTTATGCTGAGAGGCTTTTGTCACAGTATTTCCCCAAACAATCCAGTATACTTCCTTTAGTATTCTCTTACTCTTATTTGTTTCCAGAAGGTTGGCACACTATTACCATCACGAAATCCCTTCTCTTGAAACACCAGTACTTGATTTGAGTTCTTAACTGACACCTAGGGTTTCTACAGACAGTTCTTAACCAGACCAGACTACACCAGGGATCTTTCGACTCTTCAGAACTATCTCCCAATTTGACTGAATTGGGAAATTCTCCTCTTACCAGAATGTGAGTCTTCACCTACTTCCCAAAGTTCCTTGCCAACTTCCCCCAGTTCTATGTCTGTATAAAACTGATATCAGCTATAGCTGAAATCAGACTCACCTCAGTCAAGGCAGAAATCTGACTGACTGTCACCTCAGCATGCAACTCTCAAGCCTTATCTGCTCAGCTGACACTAACCAATTAGTTTGCTTTGAACAGCCTGTTATTCAATTTTTTCTGTTTCTTAGAAGATTTAACCCTCCACAGTCTTTCAGCTGTTTGTACAGCACTGCTAAGCTTTTAAAAAGTACAGTCCATCACAGCAGCTGTCACTTGTCAATGAAGCCTGGCAAGTTGTAAGTGTGCTAACAAAACCTGCTAAGAAAGGCCCAGTACATATGTACTATTTGACAATACTGCACCTAGGCAGCATCCATGCCATATAAATAAAGTATGCCACATCATATAAATTCAGGTGGGTAGTCTTCCTGGTCTGAAGCACCAGAACAAAAGTTTGAATCCAATGGCACCTTTAAGACCAACAAAGTTTTATTTGACATATAAGTTTCATGTGCATGCTCATGTCCTCAGATACCAAGGAGTGTGCATGCGTACATGAATAAAACTTTGTTGGTCTCAAAGGTTTCACTGGACTCAGACTTTGTTCTGATATATCACATAGAATGAGCTCCTGGGAGAGCTGAGGGCCCTGATGGAGCTGTCAAAGTTCCGCAAAACCTGCAAAATGGAGCTTTTCCATCAGGCTTTTGCTGAACCCAGGATGTTTAAGATAGAATCATAGAATAATAGAGTTGGAAGGGACCTCATGGGTCATCTAGTCCAACCCCCTGCACTATGCAGGACACTCACATTCCAATCGCTCATCTACTGTAACCTGCCACCCCGTTTGCCTTCACAGAATCAGCCTCTCCGTCAGATGGCTATCTAGCCTCTGTTTAAACATTTCCAAAGATGGAAAACCCACCATCTCCTGAGGAAGCCTGTTCCACTGAGAAACTACTCTAACTGTCAGGAAATGTTTAGATGGAACTTCCGGATGTTTAGATGGAATTTCTTTTGAATTAATTTCATCCCATTCGTTCCAGTCTGTCCCTCTGGGGCACGAGAGAAAAATTCTTTTCCATCCTCTATATGGCATCCTTTTAAATACTTGAAGATGGTTATCAGATCCCCTCTCAGTCATCTCCTCTCTAGGCTAAATATACCAAGCTCCCCCAACCTTTCTTCATATGTCTTGGTCTCCAAACCCCTCACCATCTTTGTTGCCCTCTGCTGAACACATTCTAGTTTGTCAACATCCCTCTTCAACTGGGGTGACCAAAACTGAACACAGTACTCCAAGTGAGGCCGAACCAGAGAAGAGTAGAGTCTCTGAGCCCGCCCAGGCTTCGCTATATCATTGATTGAACCACTTTGTGAATGGTTGCAGGGGGGTTGAAGGATTTTCTTTCTGCCATCTGGAGGTTTATGGTTTTAAATGACGGGGGATTCTATGTAATCTGCTTTGAGTCCCATAGAGGAGGAAGGCGGACTATATAAATATAATAATAATTTAAAATAGTTAGCTGTAATCAATATTGATAGTTTCGACCTTCCATTAGTCTCTCTGGAATGGGAAACACCAGTGTGATCAGGGCTGATACCATATTTTATTGTTGTAGTCCAGGAATCTACTTTTGTTTTATGGCTGCATTCACACTACAAAACTGAGAGCAGGGTATTGGGGAAAATATAATCTGTAGGATCTGAATAAACATTGATGGCAGCTGTTGTGTAGCAAAAACTATCCCTCACACCAGATAACATCAAATTCTATGTCATACTCAGCAGCTCATTGGAATAATCCACTGATCTTATAATGTACAAATATACATCCACTAATGTGTAAGTGTGTCTAAGTCTTGTAGTGGTATCAGATTCAGCCCCTGCCCTTCCACTGAGAATAACACATCAGCTGTGTCTGTAAAAATTCAAGGAGATAGCCTTTCTGGTAGCAAAAGAGGGAAGAGGATGATCTCAGCTGATTTCCCCCCCTCACAGTATTGCTTTTGGTTCACTCAGGTCTCGGAATCCTTTATGGAGCTCAAAAGGGAGGTAGTATGTTTTTATATGTTTAAGTAGTGGAAATGAATATAAGTATCTATTGGCCATATTCTTTTTTAGGAAAACTGCAAAACTGTCATCTTTAGTTGGCAAGGCATATCTATCAATGAAAGTGTTTTCTACATACTGATATTACCCTGAGTAAATCACCTGAGCTCCCTCTGTGCAACTATAAACACGGTTATTGGAAAACCCATTAAATGGGGGTAAGAACAACAAATATGTCAAGGAGACTAGTAGTACACTAGTGATTTAAGCAGTGCTATCTATGCAAACTTTTAACTTCCCCAGGAATTACCACTTTATATTCTCCCAACCTTTGCTGATATGCACTTCATTATTTTTGAAAAGTTGGTACTAGCAGTGGAAGTTAGTTATATGACTCAATGTTAGGAACCATAAGAACTTTGCATGTACTTGCAGAAGCATGGGAAACATATTGGAATACCCCACTACATGTACATCATTAACAATTTTCATTAGGAAGGCAATGGCTGAGGGATTGTGAAGCTTTGACTTGTAGTGTTGCCTTGATGTCCCTGAGCAACCCCATGAATTCTTTGCTTGTTGGGACCAAGTAAACCCAGGATAAGTAATCAACAAGCAGGAAGAGATGCTTTGTTGTTGTTGTTATGTGCGAAGTTGTGTCCGACCAATCGCGACCCCATGGACAATGATCCTCCAGGCCTTCCTGTCCTCTACCATTCCCTGGAGTCCATTTAAGTTTGCACCTACTGCTTCAGTGACTCCATCCAGCCACCTCATTCTCTGTCGTCCCCTTCTTCTTTTGCCCTCGATTGCTCCCAGCATTAGGCTCTTCTCCAGGGAGTCCTTCCTTCTCATGAGGTGGCCAAAATATTTGAGTTTCATCTTCAGGATCTGGCCTTCTAAAGAGCAGTCAGGGCTGATCTCCTCTAGGACTGACCGGTTTGTTCGCCTTGCAGTCCAAGGGACTCGCAAGAGTCTTCTCCAGCACCAGAGTTCAAAAGCCTCAATTCTTTGACGCTCGGCCTTCCTTATGGTCCAACTTTCGCAGCCATACATTGCAACTGGGAAGACCATAGCCTTGACTAAACGCACTTTTGTTGGCAGGGTGATGTCTCTGCTTTTTAGGATGCTCTCTAGATTTGCCATAGCTTTCCTCCCCAGGAGCAAGCGTCTTTTAATTTCTTTGCTGCAGTCCCCATCTGCAGTGATCTTGGAGCCCAGGAAAATAAAATCTGTCACTATCTCCATTTGTTCCCCTTCTATTTGCCAGGAATTGAGAGGGCCAGATGCCATGATCTTTGTTTTCTTGATGTTGAGTTTCAAGCCAACTTTTGCACTCTCCTCCTTCACCTGCATCAACAGGCTCTTTAGTTCCTCTTCACTTTCTGCCATTAGAGTGGTATCTGCCATTAGAGTGGTAAGAGATGCTTAGTCCTTCCCAATCAGTCTACTTTACATTTTTAAAGCACCTCCATTCTGTTGATTGAGGTTGCTTTGGCTAACAATGGAAATAATAAAATCAGAGCACCTTTAAGACCAACAAATAATTACAAATGTAATTGTTTTCTTCAGACAAATCCGTAAACAAAAGTGAACTTGGGTTGGGACAAACAGACCTGATCTGATGGATGTTTTTGAGGGAGGGGATATATTCTACCACCTGATTTTCCCCTACAGCACAGGGGAATCTGCTAAATTTGGAACTAGTGTTATCCTACCGACAGAGATAGAAAAGGTGCAGTCAGGTAGCTGTGGAAGTTGTAGCTGACCCAACTGGATCAAGTCCATTAGCAGTTTATCAACAACCTATATAGAACGATAGACAGAAATAAATCAGGTGTTGTTCTAGCTTCCATAAACCATTTGTTTTCTGAAACAAATATAAAGTGAGTCTTTACTCCACAATTCAAAGTACAAATAGTTGTAAAACATTTTCTATCAGTAACTTCCGTCGCTGTTGTTAGATCATTTACAGCACCCATCAGTCTTCCTGTACAACTGAATAACAGCATAAAGTAGCATGTCACTGTCAAAGGATTAAAGCCACAGATCTTACAACTGACACAAAGCTGTAGATGTCAATCTTCCACATGCCTCCACATCTTAGTAAAAGAAAGTATTTTCACTGCAGCTTCACTTTGGCCATTCAGTCTCTCTGATTCCTCAAAGAACACCAGGCAACAAACATCAGAAATCAAGGTGTCTCTGCTTGTTGAATGTATCACTGAGATTTTATTTAACAATTCTATTAGCCCATAGTTTGCCTATTGGCAAAATAGCACATCTTGTGGAATAATTTTACAGAATTATCTTTTTTAATGTTTGTAAAATCCTATCATCTGGGAGCTTCTAAACTCTTTTAGAAATTACAGCTTTAAAATCACAACCAGCCCTCGATTACATTAGAAAATTATTTTATTGCATTTCTTATACAATGAGAACTGCATGGTATTGTGATTAGAGTGTTGGACTAGGATGTGGTCAACTGAGATTTGAATAGCCAGTTATCCCACACCATGCCTTATCCTTGAAGATGATAAGAAAACCAGAGACAGCTGGACCTCAATTAAGAACATCTGCAAGATGAAACCAACTTGTTATAATATATATTAACCCTTGGAAAGGGGGATTGAGGTTGCTTTGGCTGACACTGGAAATAATAAAATCAGAACACCTTTAAGACCAACAAATAATAAAATCAGAGCACCTTTAAGACCAACAAAGATTTATTCAGGGTGAATACTGGACTCGGATTTTATTGTGCTACTTTAGACGAACACAGCTACCCATTTATATCTATCACTGGGAATGCGATGCTGGCAGCTGGTTGTGGTTCCCAAGACAGTAAGTGCTATTTTTTTGTTTCTGCTGTGGGGGATACACTGTCATCAGGTGGCCACTGGGTGGGAATTCTGTGGCTGAGTCCACCTGGGAAAAATTGTTGTGGATCTATCTCTCCCACAGCAGTGACAGGGTGATACCAGGAGAAATAGACACAGTAGGCCAACAGAGTCCTCCTAGTTCCCAGACCAACTTCCTTCCCATGGCAACTTGTCTAGTTGTCTTCCTTCTCAGGCCATGACTCATCAACATCACATAAAGGTTAGGCAACTTCAGGGACTTCCACAGATCTCAGGGCACAGCATATAGCCTGCATCATTTGCCCTACTAAATGCACTTGGCGCTTGGCAGATCCTTTCTGGACACTGGTAGCTAACTTAGGGATGTGCACCCCCCAAAAGAAATGGTATTTTTTTTTGTTCTGCCTGAATTGATTCCAGTATATCCAAATCATTGGCCCAATACAAATGGAAAATAAAGTTGGAAAACAAAGAAAGTTGAATGGAAATTGATTCATTTGTAGGGATGGAAGAATATTTTATGGATAACATGGTCTACTGAAAAGATAAATAAGTGGTTTTTGATCAAGTCAAGCCTAAAATCTCTCTAGAAGCTAAAAAGATTAAATTGACCAAACTGATGCTATTGTACAAGACTCGCAAGAAAATCTTCAGAAAAGTTGAAGGCAGCAAGAAAAGAGGAAGACCTAATATCAGATGGATTGACTCAATAAAAGAAGCCACAGCCCCTAGTTTGCATGATCAGAACAAGGCTTTTAATGGTGGGATCTTTTGAAAGTAATTAATTCATAGGGTCAACTTAAGTTGGAAGTAATTTGATGGCACTTAAACACAGAGAAACACACACTTTATTTTATTTATTTATTTTTTGCAGATTGCAACTAAATTACAGGATTGGCACCACAGGTATTAATGATGGTTTCATCTAGAAAAAAGTAATTGCATTCTGTAAGTAAAATTCTTAGTAGAATATATTTAAATTTGGATTTTTTTAAAAAACAACAACAACAACAGACTTAAGAGTACCATCCTAAACAGAGTTGTGCTCTTCAAATCCATTATAGCAGTTGGGCCTAAAAGGCTAACACCGTGTTTAGGATTATAATGGCCATAGCTTTCATGATACTACTTTTTATATTTGTTCTTATTTAATTTTACATCAAGAGAAAATACATTACTGTTTATTTCATGTGTTTTCATGAGTATAGACGCAGAATAAAATCTTAGATTGCCAAAGAATCTGCACATTTTGTATTTCTTCACATTTTTTTTCTTCCTTTCATAATAGGCTATGATAATTATCAGTGAAGGAGTCTTTTTTTTTCTGTTGAAATAAAAGAGAACAATTTGAATACCAGGTTTTGGGCATGTAAAACTTTTAAACTGTAGTATTACAAGGAGCATTGCAATTTAGCCCAAAGTGTTGACATTATACAATATATTCAGCCCCCACTTGGTTGAGATAGCTAATAGGGATGTTGATTTGTTAATAGTTTCACTGGAGAGCTAAGGACTATACTGTCTGCCTTGCCTCCAAGGCTCAATTTTCCCACCAACCCCTCCAATACCCTTCAGCCTGTTTCAGGAGTCTGACTTCACCTGAAACCTCCTCTTCCTTCAATATCTTTCTTGGCTGTCTGCCTCCACTCTTCCTCTACAGGTCAGTGCCAACGGTGTATTATGTTCTGATTGTTGTCGAATGTCACAACATCTTCAGATCGTGTCCTAGTCCTGCTTTGGTGGGAAACCTCAGCCCCTCTTGCACTACTGCCTGTTTCTGCTCAGCTGGGCAGCAAAGGGAAATTGGCAGGTGAATGGGGGAGAGGGAATCAGAGTTCCACCCATTCCAAGATATAAATTGCAACATAAGTTTTGGGTGAATGCGAGAGCATTGAGTGATGATGTTACTTCTGGGCATGCTGGAAATGACATCATGGCACCCTGGCAACTCTCAGACACAACCTGTTTTCAGTGCTATGAGTTAAGCAGTAGTAGCAATATTTATAATACATCTTCGAGGATGTTTGGGAAACCTTTTTTCTTTAAGAGTAGCCCCCACAATTGTGTCCATAAGGAATTGCATTTTGGAAGATTGCCACTATCTCCTGTTTGTGGTATAAATAATATTGTTGCCCTGCAGCATTAGCTAGGAAATAAATGCATTTCTATGACTACTGGGATTTGATGATAATTCATATATGATGGAATCAGAAGAGGAAAGAAGTTCAGCAGCTTGATCAGTTTTTGTCAGGGATTGGTGCTGCTTTTTCTCCAGAGAGAGATGCAGTTCTTTAGAAATGGGGGGACAAGGCTAAGAAGGTATAAGGAAAACAAACGTAAATTATAGCTGGCACTTGCAAATTGTTCATAAGTATCTGGGAACTGCATGCTGACATTTAACTACTCTGTCAGTATTAGGCAATTTGCATTTGTAAAATTTCTGCATAATGAGTTTAAGATGTGAATTGATCCTGTTTTCATCTTACAGGGAGTGCAACAAAGCACACTAACCACCTACACGCCCATAAATCAAGCACAATAGACAAAATGACTTGGAAAGCAAATGATGGCATTAAGGGAAGCCTTATGAAATTCTGCAGCCCCAGCCAGCGTTCCCTGCTATTGCTATTATAGTATGTTAGTCTATAACGTTTTGCACGACCTTTAATTTTAAGGATAAGTGCTAATTCAGAGCTCACTCTGCAGTCTTTTGAAGGAAATAACAATGCAGTGTCAATTTTATCTAATGTTCTAACTGAACTTATAATAAACCTTTTTTTAAAGAAAACACTGGAGTCTCACAAACAAGAACCTATACATACATTACAACATCTTTATGCTTGCAAGAGATAGCCCTTTGTCATATGATGGGCATTTAGTGTCTTCTGGATTCATACTGAGTCCTTATCTCTCTTGACTGTGGCACACAGAAAGGAGAAACTTTAACCTCTGTCCCATTTGTATACCTTCAAACTGACATAGAACTGTGTCAGTAAAGTGATTTTTGCAGCATAAATGGAATAGATTGAGAATGAGAACATGTCATATGGGGGGAGGCTGAAGTTGATTTGGGAGACATAGAATTACTGCTGTATATCAGACTAGTAAAAAAGCCCATTGTATGTTTAAATACAATGGACGCTAGCCTCTCGCCGCAGGGAGCGCTTGGCAGCCGCGCAGAGCGCGGCTGGCCCCAGCTCACTCACCGGGTGGCTGGCGTCGAGGTGGTGCAGCTCCAGATCGGTGAAGAGTCGTTTCAGGGCGTGGCGCCGGTTAGGCTTCTCCCCGCGGCTGCTGGGCGTCTCCCGGGCCTCCGGCGGCGGCGGCAGCAGCTTTTGGGGGCGATTGGTGGCCTGGCAAAGGGAGTGAGGCTGCCGGGCATCTCCCGGGCCTCGTGCGGCGGCTGCGGTGGCTGTTGGGGGCGATTCCCGGCCTGGGGAAGGGAGCGATGCTGCCGGGCGTCTCCTGGGCCTCGTGCGGCGGCAGCGGTGGCTTTTGGGGGCGATTCCCGGCCTGGGGAAGGGAGCAGTGCTGCCGGACGGCTCCCGGGGCTCGTGCGGCGGCGGCGGCTTGTGTGGCGGGCTGAGGCATCAGGAGGCGCTTTGCGCCTCTGGCGGTGGCGCGGCTCGCATTAGGGCCACTGGGGCAGGTGAAAGCGGCGGCGGGTGGGCGGCGGCCGAGTGTGTCGGCGGGCGAGAAGAAGCCGGTTGGGAGGGCGGCAAGGCGGGCTGCTGGCGGCCATATGCGGGCCGCTGGCGACAGGAGGAGGTGCTGGTCCTGCTGGAGATGCGTCCAGCTCAGCGGCAAGTGGGGAAATGGCAGATGTGGGCGGCCAGTCCAGGGCGGGCCAAGTGGCCAATAGGGAGGCACGGTATGCGCGCCTCCCAATTGGCCACTTGGCCCTCGAGTAGCACTCGGAGGGGCCCAATCAGGAGACGCTTCGCGGCTCCTGATTGGACGCCTCCAAGTTTTTATCCTGGACCGGTCCCGCCCTAACTCCTCCCCACAACCCCTTACTCCTTTATTTAGTCCGTGGCGCCCGCGGCACCATGGGCGGTGTACAGATGCAAAATCCTTGAAAGAAGTATATATAGATTGTCAAAGAATCATCAAATCATAGGGTTGGAAGGTGCCATACAAACCATCTTGTCCCACCTCCTGGTCAATGCAGGATCAGCCTAAAACAGGGGTCCCCAATGCAGGATCAGCCTAAAGCAGGAGTCTCCACATGCAGCCCCTGACCTCTTCCTGTGCAGCCCTCCAACCTGCTTGTCTGCTACTATCACTCTTACTAGGTTGATAATTTTGTTACATTTTGGTTTAAGATGCAGCCCACTTTAGGCACTGAGCATGTTAATTTAGCCCCATGTGCCAAAAGGTTGGGGACCCCTGGCCTAAAGCATCCATAATAAGCAGCTATCTAGCAGCTCCTTAGACTGACAGTGAGGGGGAACTCACCACTTCCTTAGGCAGCTGATTCCACTGCTGAACTGCTCTGAAATCTCTCCCCCCCCCCAAGATATCTAGGCAATAATGTTCTACACATAGTTTAAACCTATTACTGAGGGTCTTTACCTCTGCTGCCAAGAAGAACCACTCCCTGCCCTCCTCCAAGTGATAACTTTTCACATTCTTAAAGAGAGCAATCATGTCCCCTCTTAAACTTCTCTTTTCCAGGGGCTCATCTACACTGGGCTTTTTAAAGCTAGTTGGTTTGGTTAAATAAAAGCCATCTGCACCTGACTCCAATCTCCATTCTGATCCTGGACTGGTTTTTCTCCACAATTGAAGATTGACTCTATAGTCACACTATGCAGTTTTCAGCATATCCAAGAGTGGATTTTCTCTGCTTCATCAAAGAAATACGGGCTCATGGCATTCTCTTCTGTCTGCAGACAGCCTGCCTCATTCAGGCTTTGTTCCCCCCACTCCTCAGCCATGCCTAGACCACAGATGTTGTGAAGGGGTCTTTGATGATCGGTTGGTTTCCAGCAGGAGAAGCCCCTTTGACTCTTGGGGGGTCCATTTCAGTGCTTGCTTCAGTTTATGCTGCTTTATTAGCCCTCTTAAATGATGTGAGAAGCATTAATAGTAGAAGAAGTAAAGATGAGCCAACTTTACTTAGCTGCGTCTTTCTCCCTTCTTCCAGTCTGCCTGCTTCAAACAGTAGGGGGGGATGAGGGAGGAGGGGGAGAGAAGGAGAAGAGGAGGGGGTGGTAAATATTTCCCAGGACTGCCCTTTTTCTGGTCTTTTTTTTTTAAGTGAAGGGGGCGTTTTGCATTGGAATTTGTTTGTTTACAAAACAACTGTATAGAAGCAATTCATTTAATTATTTTTTTAATTTAAAAACTGGCATTTAATGTTTGGAATACAGCCCATAGGAAATGAACTTCAATAGAGCTATGGTAGCTTTATTAGTAAGATGCTTGCCTTGCCTCTACAACTTTATGAGTTCAAGTCTGGCTGTGGTTCTTGAGATTCCCCCCCCACACACACACACACAGAAACATGCGTTTTAAGGTTTTCTTTTGTTTTTTAAAAGCACATGTTTTAAAAATGCACCAAACTTCTTCACTAAATACACCAGTACTCTTATTGAATTTTAACGAATCCTCAGGTTTTAAAAGACAGTTTATAAATATATTTGACCAGGGATCACTCTACTCCTCGAAGCTATCTCCCTTATCCAAATGGGTAGGAATTTTCTTTTCTCACTAGAAGATTTATCCCTTTTTTGGCCTGATTAGGAGTCTTCTCTTAACTGCCCACTCCTCCTGCCATCCTTCCAAATACTCCATCTGCATTAAACAGCTCTCAGTCCAGGTTAAGCATTAAACAGCTCTCAGTCCAACCTCATCAGCACTAAACCCTTCTCTGTCAGAGCTAGACTCAGATTCTGTCCGATTTAGGCTCTTCTCAGGCAGGGCTGAATTTAGATTGCCCTGTCCTCGCCATTAAGCTCTCAAGTCTTTCCCTGCTCAACTGATGATTCTGTCCTAGACAATACATGGTGCACAAGAGGAAGGGAACATTTGGACATAACTTTCAACCTGTGCAGTTCTCCAAATGGTGAACAGGAACTGTTGAATATCTCCTCCTTGCCATTGTTGAACAAATGTGCACATGACACATGATGATAATTTTATCAAGGGGAAACTTGATTAGAAAGTCAATCTTGCTTTTGTCTTGTTGGGCTGCACCAATTTTCCTATGTCCCCTTTTCATTGATTGAGAGCTTGTTTTCTTCTTGTGTTGTTCTCATATTGACAAAACTGGATTAGATGATTACAGCAGATTTCCCTGGAAGATAATTTATTTTATGTGTTTCTACAAATACATTGCTTATTGATTTAGACTAGCACCTTGATGCCCTTTACTTATCATACAGGAGTGTAAATTTCTCATTGCTCAAACCAAATTCAAATGAGGTTTCCAGCATGTTTTACGACCTCCAAAACAACACTTAATTAGAGGGAAGATATGCACTCTGCCCTCTGTTCCCATTCCTCAATGTACTGAGCATACAAAGGGTGAGTCTGTCGTTTTGTGGACCATTGTTTATGCATTTTGTCATTCACTACAGCCTAATTTAGAACTGTGTGAATATTGACAAGCATACACAGTTGCTTAGTTTGTTTTTTGAAAATCCTATGCTGGAACTTCGGCCCACAAAGTGGCAAGGATGGGGGAGGAGGAAAGTTCAGCTTGAGCGGGTGGTGATTTTTACATTTTTTTAACCTTTCACGTGACATTAAAATATATTCTTCCACCTTCCAGGTTCTACCCTGCCTCATGTTCTGAATCCTGGGTTGATAGAATCTTTCTGGAATGGTTGTACTCAAAGAAGGTTTGGTCATAGTGCGACTGGGAAGGTGCAGATGTCCAGATCTTCCATCTACATCCAGCACTAAGAATCAGGCAGCCAAAACAGTAGGCAGTGCTGAGACAGTGCAGTTGCCCAGTCTCCCTTTAAACCCACTGCCCCACACTGGCCCCACCCCTGTGTTATGTGGATCCCGCATGGTGGAGCACACAAACAATGTGTTCCTACAGTAGGGGACCGCCATGCTCTTTTTGCTCTTGCACCTTCCGCCCAGCAATGGCTACCACGTGCTGAGGGCAGTGGCAGCATATAGCATTATAACACTACAGTGCTACCATTCTTTTAAAAAGCTGGTCAAAGGACACTAGTTGTAAAAAATGGTGAAAGCAGAAGGCACACTCGACATGGAATATCTGGTACAATGAGAACAGCGTGGGGAATAACTGCTGTATATAAAGAAACTGTCTCTACTACTTCAACAGTTCTAACATGAGATATCATGCAAAAAAGTTACACCTTTCCAACTGGAGAGAAAGTAAATGTGCCCTAAACACTATTGTAAAACTTTACAGTGAAAATTATACTGAATTGAGAAACATACAATATAAAAACAGAACTGACAACTGTGGCTAAGTAATGTTTTGTAATATTCTGTGGTAATCATTGCCCTGTCCCTGGTTCTGTTGTTATGGCATGAAAATTTTGGTTCTGCTCAGTGATGCCACAATTATCAAACATGGTTTGTTCAACAGCCACAAACCATGGCTGCTAACTTATCCGGGCCACTTTGTGACCACAGGGCTGGGAGGATACTAAAGGAAGAGACCTTTGTGTTCACCACAACTGGGTGAGTAATGCCTCAATGGCAGCCTCGGGAGGCCTTTGGCTGGGGCTGGCTGGTTCCTTGAATATCCAGCCATTAACTGTCCACATGAGGCCTCTCATAAGGCTAGGCTTGGTGTGGAAACAAGTGTCAGCTTGGCTCCTTCCCCTGTTTGGGTATTAAAGGGCCAACCCATCACTGTCTCTGCCTTGTTCATTTTTTGAATACGGATGACTTCAGAGTCAGCAGTTCTCCTGTCAGAGCTCAGGATCACATGTTACTCATTGAGCAAGCATCTATGTGTGGTTATCAGAGATACAAAGCAAGGTGGCTCAGAGAAGTAGAGGGAATGTACCCTGGGGGTTAACTTGAATCTGGATATGAGGCTGTTGCCAAGACTTGGAGGCTATGTGTGGTAACTTACATCCATCCATGTCTCCCTTTGGGCCCAGTTTCTTAGGGTGATGCAGTGGAGAGTTCATAGTAACAACCTGGGGTCATCTTCTTGCCCTGCTTGACTTTCGCTTAGCTCTATTGCAGTGGCCATCCTGTCCTGTGTCCTTATGGGAAGTAGCACTGGCCATTGTTAAGTAGCTAATCTTGGGTGGCATTGCTGTGTCTTAAATCTCATAAACTCTGTTTATTACATAAATTAATTAGCCATATTGTATGGCTCTCTGGTCTCAGTAGTGACTATTTGGTTACAGAGGTTTTACCTCGTGTAATAGGCTTTTGAGAGCCTCTTGTGGCGCAGAGTGGTAAGGCAGCCGTCTGAAAGCTTTGCCCATGAGGCTGGGAGTTCAATCCCAGCAGCCGGCTCAAGGTTGACTCAGCCTTCCATCCTTCCGAGGTCGGTAAAATGAGTACCCAGCTTGCTGGGGGGTAAACGGTAATGACTGGGGAAGGCACTGGCAAACCACCCCGTATTGAGTTTGCCATGAAAATGCTAGAGGGCATCACTCCAAGGGTCAGACATGACTCGGTGCTTGCACAGGGGATACGTTTACCTTTACCTTTTAATAGTAATAGATCACATTGTTATATTCAACCCTGGGGGGTCGCTATATAGAGAAGTTTTACCCATAAAAGTTTAGTAAGTGATAATGAGGGCAGATTGATTATTGTTAAGGTAGAAGTCTATAATATTTGCAGAAGCAATTTGAGCCATGTGGCTTTTCATAGGCACCTTCTAGCAGCTGAATTAACATTAATTTAAGTGCTTTGGTGATGTTTAGATTGTCTGAGTGCTTTGGTGGTTTCAGATTGTTTTGCTTGGATTGTTGTTTTATTGTGTGCTTAATTAGATCACGTCTCCCAAGATATATGTAGCAGTCAGGTTACCCCTCCTCAAGATGGAGGCTTTACTGCCGGGGCAGCCACTTCCTCTTCAAAGCCACTGTCTAAAATCTCATGGACATCTTCCCCTGCCAGAGGATAGTATGCTCCTGTTTGGGCAGCTGAATCAGACAATGTCTTGTACTATCAATGGCATGAAGTGAAGCAATCCTGGAGGGCATTTCCTAGGCATATGGTGCTTCTCAGTGAATGGGTCGGCCTTCTTGGAGCTCAGCTGGAAGCTTCAGCTCCCTCACTTGCAGTGGGACCCATGATGCCTTCAAGCATAGGTGTGACTATGGCAAGGTCTGCAGAGCATTCCAGGGGGTGGTGTTGGGCATGCTCTCTCAGGGAGTCCTCAGGCTCCAGCTCATCAGCGGATAAAGAACCCAAAGGGTGCAAGTCCCACAAGAGGCATAATCACAAGCAATCTGAAGCTTATGGAAGGAGAACTGAATGGATGCAAGGCACACAGATCAGTGAAACACATTGATAAATCATTCCAGATAAGGTGGATACTGCAAAAAAGAAAGTGTGCAAAGCTGCAGTTTGCTTGGTAGAGACTGACAATAGCTCAATCATTTGCTACCTTGACATCTTCTTTAAGCCATCAGCCCTTTACAGGGGTGATGGGGTTAATCTGTCTTCTTAGGGCCAAGTCATATGGTTGCACAGTGTGTGGGAAATCCATTCTAAACAGAATACAGAAGAGCTGGAGTTCTAATCTAGTCTAACTATCCAGGATGCAGGAATCCATGACCTCCTGTTATCATGAAGCATGGTGCCAAGAAGAATGGAGAACTGCCACAATGTGTGGAGAAAAGGTAGCAAAGCTAGAAGGAAGAAAGATTTTCAGAGGAATAGTGGTCTACATATCAAGGGGATAGCTGCACAGCAGAAATTGAAAAAATGTGTTCCTGCCTATCTATCTCTCTGACTGTATTATTGTCCCCCTCTGAAGTTGGAGACAGTATTATGTTTCCCACAATGTAAACATTTGATCTATTCACCTATCTAATAATTATCTCAAACAGCTAGATTCAAGTTCAGTGGCACCTTGGAGATCAACAAGAATGTCAGGATATAAGCTTTTGAGAGTCAAAATTCTCTTCATCAGGTCATTTGACTCTGAGCTTTGACTCAGAGATTATACCCTGAAACTCTTACTGTTTCCTAGGGTACTACTGAACTCAAGTCCAGCTCTTCTAACTGGAGACCAACAGAGCTACCCTTTGAAACTACCGCAAACAGTTTCTGCAGTTTTGTGGCTGCACAGTTGCTATGATACTTGAGTTGTTTGCACCTTGTGATGGAGGAGTTTCATTTTCTTGCCTTGAGAGATGTTTGCATCTGAGCAGTAGGCAGTCAAATTAAAGGATTAAATGATGTGAGTGGAAAACTACATGTCCCATAAAACTGGATGAAAATGTGCATGTGTGAAACAATGTCAATTACATGGACTTGAATACCAAATTGTAAGACTTTCTTTAAAAATTGAATGCCTACTTATAATCCCCGGCTGACTGATTGACTTGGTTGTTATTTATACCATTCAGCAGTGTGCAGCACCAAAAAGTCTGCCCATGGCTTGCTAATATAGACAACAATCCAACCACAAAAGAAGTAAGCCATCATGTGATACAAAGAATTTGTAGTAACATACATGATCAAGCAATCATATGATTGTCTATACGCATGTGCACACACACACACAAATTCATATCATTTTGTATTTGGCCTGAAATAATTCAGGCTGTATCTAAAAGGTGCAAAAACCCCTTCACTTTTTCAGATTTGTCCAAATTATTTGGACAAATCTGAATTGTTTTGGTGGTTTTGCTCATGCATGTCCCCCACACACATACCTGTGGTGATACTTGTGATGGCGCGGGAGGAGCATTTAAAGGGAGTGAGCAGCTGCCGAAAAGCTGATAATGACAGCTGTGCCACCTGCTCCCTCCCTGCCTGCTAAGGTGAGGCAAGCATTTGAAGGGAGTGGCCAAGGCACCTACCAGCTGAAGATTTTTTTAAAAAATATTAATTTGTTTATTTCCAGACTGCTGTATAGATGTTGCAATTTAAAGGAAATACTTTCTTGGTGAACATAAGATGAGAATCTATTTAACTCTGCCTTCACACCTTTTTCCTAATAGAAAAACACCTTGAGCTACTTTTATCCTACTGGTGGTTAAAGCAGTTTGCAGGTTGTTACTTTTGGTGGGCGTAGGGCAGAAGAGGAAAGAGTTAAATAGACTCTCTCTCCTCGTACCTCGTTTCTTGTTGAAATGCAGCCTCCATTGCTCCTATCTGTAAAAAATATCTGGATTAAATAATAATCACAGAGCTGCACCCTTAATGAGATTAGTAACTAGAGTTTAGAGCAGACGAAAACGATGATAGAAATCTTAGAGCCAAATCAATTAAATAGATCATAACATTTAAAAATAAACATGCCCTTGCTGTTTATTGAATTTATAAAGCAACGATCAGCAATGACAAACACAAAAGGCTAAAACTTGACAATTCATATATTTTCCTTACTGAGATGTCAATCAATGGCTATTAATCAATGACTATTAATTATGATAGCTATAGAGAACCTCTACCTTCAAATGCAAGATGTGACAAGACCATTGCTTTTCATGCTGCCATTGCACAGTGGACAAAGTGCTAGGCTAGCATCCTGAGAGACCCAGGTTCAAATCCCCATTTCTCCCACAGGAGCTCTTTTTGGCTCATCACAAGCTCTCAGCCTGGCATACCTTACAGGATAGTTGTGGCGAGAAAACGGCAGAAGAAGAAACATGGTTCTAAGTTCCTCTGATTTCTAATGCTGAGAAAAATGAGAAATAGATAAATTAAACAAATGCACACATGCCCTGAAACAGGCTTCATGACTATGGGCTCCCCAGGTGACTGCTTAGGGAAAAGTAGAATCTTCCCATGCAAGTTCTAAACAAGCAGATTTACACACCTCCATCATATATCTCTGGAGGCAACTTGATACATAAGATATAATTTCTAATGTCTGGGAATGCCATAACCCCAGTGCATCTTGTTGAATGCATTCATGTGTGACGCACCAGAAAACATAAAGAAGGGAAACTTTTGAATAAATACAAAAAGAGAAACACCCCTCCTCCCCCCCCCCCAAGCCTGCATGGTGAATGTGATCTTTTTAATGCAGCAGAACAATACCACGGACAGGCTTGTAAACATTACAGTACTTAATCCTCCTTGGAAGGCTGAAGGGCCCAGCAGGCAACAAAAGCACTACAGCTTTTTGTGTTGAAGTGCTTTGCACAAAATGGCATCACTAAAGGCGACTAGGAAGGCTGGCTCTTGGCACTCTTCCAAATAGTTTCTGTAAAAACACCTTGCTGAGAAGGACACCACGGGACACGGACAAAAGGTCTGTGTGTGAGTATGTGTGAGTGTGAGTGAGTGTGTGTGTGTGTAAGAGGGGGGGAGGAAGAGGGGGGGAGGGAGTTGTGTGGGGGTAGCAGAAGCAAAATGTTACATCCACAATATAAAATACAGCCCATGTTAGCAGTATAATCACCTAATCCACTGGAAAGGTCCAAATGGGGTAGTAAATGGGCCTCTGTCCTTGACAATTCTATATAGGATTATTGCCTGAAACCAACTTCATAATATCCTGAATCTCATTTTGCACTGTTGTCTTTGAATGATTGTGCACATTTTTCAGAAATAGCTTTCTGGGGTTCATCAAGTAGCTTCTCCATACCATTTGGGGGTAAACAAGTAAATGGGAAACTGGTACTTGGTGGTAGCACATTGGGGAGTACTTTTTGTTCAAGAATTAAGAAAACTAGGGGAAATCAGTCACATGAGAAATACACAGGAATCGTACACAGCCATGCTTATGAGATTGTCATAATTATCCCAATTTTACGTTAAACTAATTTGCCCAAGTCTTGTTTCTACAATCCCTGAAGTCTGTTGCAACCTATAAAAGCATCAATTACTATGAATTTTCTTCGAGTTTAATTTGTTGTTGCGTGTGATGCCGCTTTCTTTCAAATTAAGGGATTGTCAAATGAAAAAGCCAGCTGGCTCCAAATGCTTTCACTTTCTTTGATTTGTCTTAATCCCCTTCTTGATTCTTTTTCAAACCAGACTTCTTGTTCTACTGAAACACAGTTGGAGGCTTTTGAATTAACTTCTACTGTCTTCTTGAATTATCATTGCCATTAACTTGCTCTTATTTGCTAGTTAAACACCAAGAGGGATCACTTCATACTTACCTTGCTCTGCTTTCCCTACTCCATCTATTATGTGACAGTCTTCCAGTTCTCGAGCCCTTCAGTGGTGTTTAATCTATTAGCCCTACAATTCCCCAGTTAGAAAACACTTCAATTCATGTGTAATTTTTAATTTATCTTTTGATAAGATTAGGCTTTGCTTCCGAAAATCATGCTAAGTCTTGGTTAGAGTGTTCCATGCTACTCCTTATTTCATGTGTTACATTTTGTATGGTAGCTGTCTTCTCGCCTCAATTCTACATAAAAGTACATCTAGCAGTTGTGGAACGACCTTACTAAAGTCTAGCTGGCATTTTTTTGCCTGCTAGTGACCCAGCCCACAGCTTAAGAGCAGTCAATAAAGGTTTATGAACTAATTATTTTACAAAATACATACCCCACCTTTCTGCTCTCAGGAGGGCCACTGAAACACCTAACAGATTAAAACATATATAATAAAATTACATCTTAAAAATCATACAAAATTTTAAAACCATTCAAAGAAGACAGAAGATCTCTAGCAGTCTGATCCTGTATTCCAGCTATGCAAGCAATTGCTGTCCCCAGTAAAAAAAAATATCTGGGATCTCGGCTCCCCCAGCTGCACTGTGCTAAGGCATAAAATTTGTTTTCCAGTCTTCTTCCGTAATTTTTTTTTTATTTATTTGAATTTATATGCCACCACGCCTGGGGTTACAGGCTCATTGCAGCTTCCAACATCAATACAAACACAATAAAATGTAACTCAACCCAGTTAAGACATTATAAAATACAGAATAAAAACCCATTAATAATCAGCAACAAACCAAATGCCACTATAGCTAACATGGTCCAGTTTACCATTGGGGTGCCATAATTTTGCAAGGTGAACCCCAAGATGTTCCTAGCACTTCCCAGCCTCAACCATACACCTGACGGAAGAGTTCTGTCTTGCAGGCCTGTGTAACTGAGACTTATCAGGGGTCTGAGATCCTCTGGGAGCTTACTTCAGCAAATAGGGGCCAGGATCAAAAAGGCTCTGGCCCTAGCCGAGGCCAGGTAGGCCTCTTTCAGGCCAGGGGCCAAATCCCTGTCCTCTTCAGTCTCCATCCTCAACTCTCCAGGGGTTTTTCAACCTGGATCTGGCAGCCCTACCTACCCCTCATCTCCTGCCAGTAGCCAGGGGTGACCTGGCAACCCTAATCCATCTACATGTATCCAACTTGGACCTAGAGGCCCTAACTTCAAAAACTCCACAGCTTTCCTAACATTAACACAGCTACTTCATTCCTGACACCACCAGGAGGGAGATGGCCTCTCCTCTTCCCTTATCAATTTGTATAATTATTTACCTGTAACAGTGGAAGCTGTTATATAATATTTTGCTAAGAGCTAAGTGGGCAGAGAGTGGGCATGGCCTGTTGGAAGCAGGGCCCAATTGGGATCCGCAAAGTGCATCCTAATTGGGCCCTGCCTCACACAGGTCACATCCAATCAGGACTGGCCCAGTCACTGGGCCAAAGTTCTGACAGGGCCTGCCCACCCAGCCCAGCCAGGGGCAATCTGGAGACATCACTGCCAGTCTGCCCCAGAGTCCGGCCTTCAAAGGAGCCATTTTTGCCTGCAGATCTGGTCATTATAATCTAGAGATGAGCAGTGATCTAGATACTATGGTAAAGGCTTGCGGACTGCGGTTGGGGGGAGGGAGGTACGGGTGTGTCCCTCCTGGGCTATGGGCGATGGCCAGCCCTTACCAGCAACTGTTTGTATTCTGGGGTGCAGACAGACAGACCAGCATCAGTCCTGTGAGTCTGGAAAGCGCAGGAATATCTAAATAAAGAATATTTACCACCTGAAACTGTAAATAGTGAACAAGTAAATGGCTGGGGAGACATGGGAACTAAAGTGACTTTTTTCAAACTTGGCCTGGCTAATAAAAAAATAGTATAAAAATCCTTACTAAGGTCAAGACTGCTGTGCACAGAGAGTATTTCTCTTAGGGCTGCCAGCTTCCATGTGAGGCTTTCTACCCCACCTCCGTCACGGGGAGTCTGCTATGGGGAGAGGAAGGGAAGACAATTGGAAACTGCTCTGAAACACCTGAGGCCTGGTGGGTCAATGCAGCCCATTCCCAGTTCTCTCAGACCTCTCACAGCCCCACATCGCTCACAACTTGTCTATTGTGGGGAGACAAAGGGAAAAGGTGTCTGTAAACTGCTTTTAGACTCCTTTGGGTAATAAGCAACAGAGGACAAAAATCCAGTTCTTCTTCTAAGGAGCAACCATAAAATAAGCATGTGGGCACATAACATTTTATCAACAGTGAAAAAATGGAGACAGAAGGAACAGGGTAGACACCTGTGTACTGTGACTACCCCATGTGTATTAGAGTGGGGGGGTGGGCTTTTTGGTGTATGTGGCATAATTCACACAAGAAGGGAAATGACAAAGAACTGGGAGGAATTGGTTGCCATGTAATCTCCCCTAAGAAGAGTCTCCAGTGTGATTTTCCCTTCACATATCTTAAGACATGGCTCTGGAAAGCTCATATGTAAGCACTAGTCCACAATTCCTAAAGGTGTAACCACCATTCCTCTCCCATACTCAATGAACATTCCAAACCACAGGTTCTTGACACCCATATCTCCACACTCATGCCCTCATTTGTCACCATGCCACCACAACATCCCACACAATACACACATTCAACCCCATGTCCTTACAAACTGGACAACTCCTTCCTCTTCCCACCACCAATCTTTAGCACCCGTTGTATTCCTGAATAAAATGGGCTTTGCCCCTAGTAATCATATAATACAACATATAAATCCTGATATATCACTGGTAGGCAAAATCAACTCTCAATAAATTTGTGGGTTGGGAGGAAAGAGGCCTAGAATGGTGATGTTTTAAAGAATGTTCTCATGTCTTCATGATCTCCAGAGCTAAGAATTCCTAAACTATTGCCCAGAAGTGACATCACATCCTCTCTAAAATATACCTACAGCTTCCTTAGGGTTGCTTGACATGTGCCAAGGCAGTGCTGACAATATTAAGCTTTCTCCAGCCACAGCAATGTAGAGACAGTCTGTATGGGGGATAGGACTCAGTAAAAAAACAAACTACTTGGAAGGACTGTTTAAATGCTCAAGTTTTGCAAGTATTGCAAGTATTGGGTAATAAACAACAGAGGACAAAAATCCAGTTCTTCTTCTAAGGAGCAACCATAAAAATAAAAAAACAAACTACTTGGAAGGACTGTTTAAATGCTCAAGTTTTGCACATTTGACAGTGATGAGAAACTCAAACTCAGGGTAAATGTATGAAATGTTAATAGGGCAGGTAATATAAATATAGTCCTGAAGAACAGTTTGACTGTGTTACCAGGTAGGCCTATGGTGAAGAAGGCTCTTGAATCAGGTGAAATGAAAGATTATTATCCTGCAAACCGTGCTTGTTCATCAGGGCTTGGGTGTCTGAAGTTTTCTGAGAAACACAGAGCAAAGGCTTGACTAAATGTGTGACAACTTTCCTATGGGAAGGCAGTAGTATCATCCAAAAATGCACCTTCATTGCATAATTGTGATAATCTGGTTTGAAACAAGATGGAGCCTTTCTACACTTCACATTTCATAGGCCATTGGGTTGGGGGGGGGGGGCTCAGGTGAGGGTGCATCATGGCTTTTGGTGAGTATCCTCTAATAATTACCTCAACAAACCTTGTTTTTGACTCCTGTCTGTGGATGCAATTGTCTCTGCCACTACAGAGGATGGTGATTGTGTTCGTAGGGTATGGCAGTATGTGTACAGGCTGGCATCCGTTTTGGCTTAGTGGATATGATTTTATATAGATCCTGCATTTCTCTACTGTAAATTTCTTGGCAAACATGTTCTGTAGGTGAACTTATCATTTTGAGGGAAGCTCCTATAATTAATGAGCTGAGCCTCAGCTCTCGTTGTTTTGCCCCCATCCAAATCAAGCAGTTCCTGAAGATCTTTGGAGCTGTGCATCAGCTGTGGTGGTGGGCATCCCTCCGTTCTCAGCAGTCAAGCACAACTCCTCTAGATCCTTGTTGTAAGAAGCCTTTCACAGCCACAGTCAACTGGCTGTTGTGAGCTGTACGGTCACGGTCTGGTAATAGTACCAGACAACAGCCACAGAGCGCAGAGTACACACAAAAAGCAGTAATCTCCAATAATTTGTTCCAGATACAGGCTGCTGTATTTTGATTTATATTTTAACCAGTTTTCACCATTGTACATATTTTAAAGAATTTGACTACTTTCATTGTTTTTATATGACAGGTTTATTTAACTTCAGCAATGTCATAAACTGGGATAATCAGCTAAAGCTGCACTAGATGCTGTGGAAATCTAAGCCCTTCCTTGTACCCGTGGTCAGCAGAGATGTAAAAGATATGGGAAGAACGTTTATTTTGGTGGCCCCAAGCAGGCAGAAAGGTAAGCTATTGATACTGTAAATAAATAAATGGAATCCTACCTTGTATATCTGGAGCTTCAGAATGAAAAGTCATCATCACATCAAGATTGGAAGTTTGATTTTCTTTACAAATTGTAAATGCCTGGCCCTGTACTCTCTTCACAGGCACTGGGAGGGGGGGGGGAACCAGGTGTAGGCATCTTGCCTTGTGTTTCTTGCATCCCACTTAATGGTTTCAATGGCTGTTTCCTTGACATGTGCAGCGAGGCTTGTAAGTAGTTTGTTTACATGCTTGTGTTAAGTGACAGCATTTCTACAAAAAGAAGTTCAGGATGGTTTTCTTATGAGCTAAAAAAGTCCAGAGAAAGAGTCTGCTTGGAAACAGACACTGGCTGCCTTAAGAAAGGAAATGCAAGTTGTTCAGCTGAAAATCTGCAACAGCTGTTCTTTTTTTCTTTTTCTTTTTAAATCATGTCTCCATTACTGCCATGGAAGAAATGTTCGAAACATCCTGGGTATGCTGCTACTATTTATATATGATCTCAGGCCCCAGGAGAATACATTCTTGGGGATAAACCTGAAGCTTTAAATCAGGCCAACATATGCCAGCAGATCTTATCAGCATCCGACTTGTGAATGCACAATGCTGGGGTGTGATAGCATCAAGGAGCAGGTACAATGTGCTTATCCTGGGTGAAAAATCTTCATGAGTACAGTGCAACCTTATTCACCCTGAGGAACTAAGAACAAAAAAATGTGTTATGGGAGTCATGTTTATTTAAATATGGACACATTGCATTAGAATAATATGGAATATCAGGTGACTAACTGTGGGATAACAGAGGAGGTTTCTGTAGGTCCAAGGGCGCAATTCTCAGCAAATGTTTACCCCTCTGAGGGCATGAACTTAGAAGGAATCAGTTCTACTTTGGACTGACTGTATATTATCCAAATTAAAAATCTGTAGAAACCTTGTGTGTGTGTGCATACCATGCAGTGCAGCTAAAGAAACAGGAAAGGTCAGTGTAGAACCCATCAGTAAACCTTGTCTTGGTTGTATGAAGAATATCATACCACCGTTCAGCTCTGCCAAATGAAGGGAGGTGCATGGAGAATAGCACACATCGAAAGAACCAATAATTCAGAAGTGGCATTCTCTGATCCCTATAAAAGATTCTGGTTCAAGTTTTCTTGTTGGACTAATCAACTAGGAATCTGTCTTGCCATAACTGACTGTGATCTGAGTGAGAAAATAATCCATACTGCCACAATACATCCATGAGCAGCAGAAGGAGTGGTCAGTCTAGTACAGCCTCTGGCAACAAGAGCTGACAGCAAGCTATGATAAGCCCCATGACAGACTGCCACACAGTAGAGTTCACCCTGCTTTTCTACAGGAGGCAGTGTTGTCTTTTTTAAAGCATTCACGATCTATTGAAGGAGAACATGCTGGATGTAGAATGTATACTTGAGGAGAAACATGAAAAAAGCTACTACAGATCTTCATTTTCAACGTTTGAAGAGTTGAGAAGAGGCCTGATGTAATTACTGTTTGATTCTAAAAAAGTAGAGAAAATTGTATCCATAGAACAGGCAATATTGGGTGATTGTTGTTTTCCCCCAAAGAACGTTTTTGTGAGCATCAGTGGTTAACCAGGCATAGAGGGAATGCCTGAAATTCTACAATCTTTATTCAAGAGCAGACAATACTGTTCTAGTGAATTGTTGCCTCACTTTACTTATGAGATGCCTCAACTGGGTCTTTGGAATGGTGATATATAAATTTTCAAAGAAAAGAGATTTTAGTGCTCCAATATTCTAATGTCTTGCACTATTCTTTGTGCATGAATGTGTGCAAATGAACATGAATGTCATAATAAAACAAATTTGAGAAGAAAGAAAGGGAGGAGACATTTAACCTTCTCGTTATTCAAAACTGGCTCCAAGATTTCTCTTCTATTGGTGTTCCCAGAGTGTATCTGCTCAGTTATTACACTTTGACATTAAGAGCCTGTGTTCTGTATCACCATGACCTTGCTCTTTCCTTCCAGGTGGGTATCACAGCTAGGATTTGTGAATGTCTGGCAGTTGAACTCTCATATAACCTCAATGTCAACGTAATACTAGTCAAACAATTTTTTATAGTTATACTAGGGGCAAAGCCCATTGCATTCAGGAATACAACGGGTGCTAGATTGGGGGTGGGGTGGAAGAACAATGCGGGTGGCCTCCCCCTCCCCCCAGGACCTGGAAAGGCTGCAGGCAACTGTTAGGGAGGCATGTCCCTAGCTGTGGCCAGGTGGCTTGGTCATCTAGGGTCAAGGTGCCCTCCCAGGGAACCCCAAAGCCCAGTGGCTGGAGGCCCCTGGGAAGGGAACTCACTGGCAGGGGCAGCTCTCACGCAGCAGGGATCTGCAGCCTCTGAAGGAAGTGGAAGGAGGAGGCAGTGGTCAGGGGTGGGGGATAGATGGTGATTGCTGCTGGACAGACAGGCTGCTGGACAGACAGGCAAGCCAGTTGGAGGAGGAGGCACCCAGGGTCAGGACAGCCACCCTGAATGGGTGTTAAGTGCTGAGTGGCACTTAAGCCATGAGACCAACTCCTCCTCCAAACCCTTACCAGAAATATTAAGTGGAACAGACTTGTTTTCTCTGCAACCCATTTCAGCAAGCATCAGGGCTACCTGTGCTCTCATTATCTTCTGTTGTGCTTTATCTGCATCAAGTCCTTATAAGCTAGGCATCTTGGGCTGATGAATCTGTGGGAAAGGATCTCTGAACACAACTGGCTCAAAGCCTCAGGTTTGTGCTGTTTAGCCTATAGTTTTATGGGCCTATCACCAGTGATAGAACTACTTGTGTCAGAGGTAAGACACCAAACAGAGCTTTAAGATGCAGTAGGCTTGAACCCAAAGAGAACTGTGTAGCAAATCACTATGTTTTACAAATGTACTTACTATATAAATTGCCCTTTGGAAATCTAAGAAAGCCTTTCACCTGGGAACTGAGCCACATTACTTACATTTTTCCTTTTGATCACCACCACCAAAAAAAGCAATTTCCCATGGTTGAGATGGCTAGGTTGAACAAAAGGTGATTATGGCCTGAATATATACCATTGTTCTTCTTTCTTTTTGTTTAAGCTTGGAGGTGTGCCTGTACTTGGTCTCTACTAACCTGTTGTTGGAATGCTTTGTTTTGTATAAGGAAAGGTCAGAGAAGAGAAGAAAAGAGAACAAATACAAAGCGGGCAGTGGAGATCATTGGGAGACAGAAACAGAGCTTGTTTCGTGTAGATATCAGGTATCTGACTATGGAGAATAAGATTTATAGACACTCTGGACTTTGTTGTTCTTAACCTGAGCATGTGACAATGTATGAGGGGCATTTATTGAAGCCGTGAAGCAAACATATCTCAATTCTCCTGTACATTTAATGGTTATGAAATACAGGACTGTTCTCAACCCGCATTTTGCATCTCTCTGATTCATCTTGAATCAAGGTGAATCAGGACATCCTCGAGGAGGCAGGAACTCTCAAGAACAAAGTTAATTTTAAATCCTTTAATTTGTAAAATAAATATGAGAACTAAAATAGATGCACAAGAATAAAATATATAGACCTTTTTAGTGCATGATTTTTTCAACATCGAAAATGCATTCTTAGATTCATTGCGCAAGTGGCCACCATCAACTCCCAGTAGTCCAATTGTGTGTTGTTCTCCAGTGGGAGCAGGGAGGCTGGGAAGCTCTGTTCCATGAATGGAACATAATTCCATTAGTTTGTATAATTTTGTTCTTATTTCAGTTACATTTCATATTGTTTTATTTATTCTATTTGCCTCTTCTAGAACATTGGCTTCTGGCGGGTAGCATCATAAAACACAAACAAAATCCCACAATAAAATCCCAGTAAAATACATAAAATAGTTATCCCTTCCCAGTAGCATTATCCTCTGTTGGTTTCCAAAGGAAATGCATTTTGGCTGCATTTATATTATTTCCCATCAATATTAGACCATATTGTTCAGAGACTGTACTGTTTACCCAAGTATTATTTATTTATTTATCATATGGCATGTGTAGTGTAGCCAGGAGATCCAAGAATTATCTGGCAGGCAGGGAAGTGACATTTGGTTTGCCATTTCCTGCCACTTGACACCCAAATCCTTGGAGGTCTCCCATCGAAGTACTAGCTAGAGTTGGCCCTGCTTAGCTTCCAAAATCTGATAGGATTAGGTTTGCTTGGGCTATCCAGGTCAGGGCTGTATACAAGTGATCTCTCTACTGATAAAGATACAGAACATAAAACAAAGCCTTCAATGCTGAATTTGGATAGAACAAGTACCTTATTGAGGGCATGGAGTTATGCTCACCAGTGTTCTTTGGAGTCTCTTGTGCTATTCCAAACTACTTAAAAGACCTAACAATGCCTCATTGTAGGAGAGTTTTTATGCTTGCTTTATTGAATCTTTTTTCCCCCCTCAGCCAACCTGAAAGGCTGATTTGCAGGCATAGTGTGTTTAGACAGAATTAGTAAATATGGATCTAGGCAGCTCTTTAGAACATATTCTATTGGAGTATGAAATTGGCTTTGATTTGAGAGAAAAGCGCTTGTCCTCCCTCTTATTAGATTATGTGAATTTATCCTCTCAGTTTTACCTTTCAGATGAGGACCGGGAAACCACAAAAGTAATCACTCAATATTTAGCTGCTGTGATTGCCTTTAGGAAGGTTGGGTGTCTATCTGTTCAAGACCTTTGAGTCAAAATAACAATAAGATAAGAAGGTATCAATCTCTCTTGCATTTCAGACGGACAGAAAAAGGTCGCTGGGTCATCAAAGGCAGATGTTTGGCACTCGAAGGAAGTAGATAAAGTTGTACAGCCAGTATCCTTGCTATGGAAGCAGAGTTAAAGAGTTATACAAATTGAAGAATCTGGGTGCCCCTACAAAAAAGGTAGCAGCTGCATTCAGAGAGTGAAATGATTTGCATTAGGTAGTGTTGCATGATAAGCACTTGGCACCGGACCCCAGGAAAAGCAGGTAACTTTGCAAAGCAGATGAAGAGGCTTGCATGTTCAGAGAGTAGGAGTGCTTGGTAGGAAGCAAACAGTGAAGTAATGCTATAGACATACAGACCAGGTAGATAGTTAAAAGATGGACTGATACTATTTGCACAGACTTACTAAACATAGCAATAGTCACACACACTAGCAAAAATAGCAAATGGATCACAACTTCTCTCACACAGGTCATTCACACAGAAGTCACACAACATCCAAAAAGTGAAAGAATAAGAAAATACACAGTCTCAAAGATAATAGTGGCGGCTGAGAGGATGCTGCTTCTAAAGAACCAAGAAACCCTTCCCAATGTCAGCCATGATTGGTGGGCACATGATAGAAAGCACCACCTCTCAGGAAAAATTACTGGTATTCCAAAAGCCATTTTCCTCTGCTGACTGTAAATATGCCCTATCAACTTCAGAATCTCCTGATTTTCCTCCTTCTCTTTGAACTCTGCATGAACTTACTAAATCAGAAACTAAAAATATATTGTAATATTAACAAATCTGATAAGTTGCCTTAATTCATTTTTGTTATAACTATAATAATTAATAGACTCATTATTTGTCAGTTACCTAAATGCACATGTCTCATTTTTGGCTTTAATGTAGGTAAATGATCTGACTGCTAAGAGAAGCTCACTGGACAATATTTTAGAATTATGGTGCAATGTTAGCTCACAAGACATGATAGCTTATTAAAATTCTATGGATTGATATGGAGTTCTAATTGTCTGCAAGTGCTATAGTCCATTGTAGAGATAGGTCATTTGGAAATCAGAACAGGATGTTTTTAAAATAGAATATTTATTTTCAGGTGCTTTAAAAGGATTTTCTGGTTTACTGCCTAGAACAGCTGATTACAAAAAATCAGTGAGGAAAGCAAAATGTTTGGCCTTTTCTTAAACATTAAAAAGACAAAAATAATGAATACTGAAAAAAAACAGACATGTCCCAATAGCAATTGACAGTGAAGAGACCCCCGAACTATCATTTATAAGATAGTTACCTTTATGGACCTTTGATACTAATGAACCTAAATTATATGACTTAAAATATAAAGTATAAGAATTAGATAGTGGGTTGAAGACCTTGTTTTTATCCCTGGGGGAAAAAAACAATTCAGAAATAAGTTTACTGAGAAAGTAAAATACGAAAATGCGGTTTTATACCTAGGAACTCGTTCTGAATAAAGCGTTTTGCCATTGCCAGCTTGGAATTTCTTTTTGTTTATTATTCTTACAACTGTGAAAACTGGACAATGAAGAAATCGGACAGGAGGAAAGTTGATTTGTTTGAACTCTGGTGCTGGAGAAGGCTTCTGTGGATTCTATGGACAGTAAAAGTCACAAACAAGGAAGTATTAGAGTACATAAATCCTGCTATATTACTGAAAGGCAAAATCACAAAACTCCGGCTCACTTATATTGGCCGTATCATGCGATCCAACTCAATGGAGACAGCAATTATCCCAGGACTGATCAGTGGTAAAAGGAAACCAGGCCGACAAAGAATATGGTGGTTAGATATGATCAAAATGGATACTGCTCAGAGCATTATACCACTAAAAGAAGTGGAGCAAGATCCAAAGACAAGGAGACAGCTGAGCCATATGATAGTCAAGAGTCAGACATGACTGAATGGCCGCCGCCGCCGCCATCATCATCATCATCATCATCATCATCATCATCATCATCATCATCATCATCATCATCATCATGATTTGCTGCAAACTTTGATACATATGGTAATTTCTTATTTGGTATTGAGCCACTTTTGAAGTAAAAAGGTTAGAAATGTTTGTAATAGAATTAGCAAACTAACAAATGGAAATAATTACTTCCCACTGGCTAAGAGGTGATCTTTATTTCATGCATAACTACTGTCACCCAAAGCATCTAAAGATGCAATCTACAATCTATAGGCAAGAAATTCTACCAACTATAAATGCATTGAATACTCACTTTGCAAAGTAAGAAGTTGAGAAAAACAGAAGAAGTCATACATTTATGAACTACTAGTTACTCTCAAAAAAGTATCCCTACATTGGAATGGCATCTTTCACAAAGAGGAATTTCTGCCAATTCTCCCCTCTCACTACAGAATGCCATTTTTCCTGAGTGCCAACTCCCAGGAACAAAAAGGGCTACAGAAGAAAGGAAAGTGAACAAGTCCCACTCAATGAAGTCCATGGATTGTGGGTTATATGTCATTATTTCACTGATATTCTGTCTCACTAAATATAACTGAAATATGTTTTGACCAGTCCATCAACTAAATGGAGTGATGACAGCTAGTATTTAATAAAAGCCACTGTTTTAGTCTTAGAGTTGCCAATCAAGTCAGGCCAGGAGAACTCCTAGAATTATAACTGTTGACTACTGATATCAGTTTCCCTGGATACAATAGCTACTTTGGAGGTAGACTGTATGGCGTTATATCTCTCTGGGATCCCTGCTCTCCACAAGCCCTGGCCTTCCTAGGCTTTACATCCAAACTTGCCAGGAAATTCCTAATCCAGAATTGGCAGCCCTATTTGTTTTATATCTTTTATTGCCTCTAGAACCATTTCAGACTGCAGATGGAGACCTATATTAACAGGATGTTTATTCGTACATGTATAATCTCTGCAATAGAAAACTTTATATTAACGAGAGAAGGTCCAGTTCATTTTGGGGTTCAAGCCCTTAAAACACTGATCTGGTAGTAAAACCTATTGAATAAAATTTGACTTATTCCTTAGCATGCCTGCTTAGGATTGCTTCCTTAATCAGGTGCAATACTGGCCATGATAAGGGCTTACCACTTCAGTTAGAACTACACCCCCGGCTTTTCTGGCTCTGACTGGAAGACAGTAAGAGTTTTAGGACTATTCCTCCCCTGATGTCTGGTGCTCTCAATCCTACCTATTGCTATTATTAGTACTAGAGTAGTGCTTTTGCAAGGATTTAGAATACTCTCCTCCATCCCCCTTTGCTTCTGGGAGCGGATGCTGCAAATTGCTCACCTAAGGCAATGGAGAGAAGAGTGGGAGAAAGGTTTCATTACCATGGCGATACGAACAACCTTGGTAAACTGTGTCATATTACACAGAGGGAGAAAGTAAAAACCTAGGCGGTCAAAAGATTTCGGCAGTCTGACAATCTCTCCAGATGAGCTACACAGGGTTTTAGTCAACCTGGATTGTTTTGGAGGAGAAAGGTTATTTTTGTGTCATGAGGTCTCTGAGGGAGTTAAGGAAGTTACAGGTCACACCTGTTGCTTTTGGACAGGTTTCAATATTTATGTTCCTCTATCCCCTCAGGATTGAATGGCAGAGATACTAGATTCCCAAAGGGGGGAGGGGGCTTTAATCTGAACAGTTGTCAGCACCCTTTATGTCAGCTGCAACATTTTAGAAAAACACTTTCTAAAGGGGCAAAGAGAGAGGACAAGGAAACATTATCACAGTCTTCATTGTTTGTGTAATTTATACTGTCCAGGAAATACATTTAACTATTCCATTGTCATACAAGCTGTTCCCCAAGGATTCTAAACCTATGTACACCCCCTCAGTTCCTCAGGAGGTCAGGAGACAGCTGTCAGGAAACAGTGAACAGGATTGCCGAAGGGTATGCCAGGCATGGTCCAGCAACTGATGGAAGACAGGGGGCAGGAAATTCCAGATTGTTGGGGTGAATGATTGGCATCCCTGGTGCAATGACATCACTTCCATGAAGTCTGGAAATGATACCATCACACCAGAGTGCATTTAGCCCAAGTTTAACCATAGAGTTTGGAGCAAATGCTAGAGTTTCACCTGGCATAATGTCACTATGACCCATTATGCACGGGGGAAATAACGCACATTCGGGGTGGAATGGCGGCGACTAAAATCACCGATAACACACGGAGCCAGCTGCAACTGGCTGCAGCTTCGGTGCATGCCACCGAAAAAGCCGCATTCATGAAACGCGGAAGAAAGCGCAGCTTCCGGATGACCGGGGCGCAACCAGAAGCGGCGCCCGGATCGCCGCATTCATAATCGGTTACTCTGGGTTTTGCTGCCGTCGCGCCCCGCCCCGTGCATAACCGGTTTGCTTCGCATCTTCCCCCTCCGCGTTTTCCATGTGACCCGAAATCACTGTTTTGGCGGCTGTGCATAATGGGCCTATCAGGTTATGCCAGAAGAAATGGTATAATTCCAGGGATGCCAATCCCACCCGCCCCTGTTCCCATATCACTGCAGATTTCTTCCTACTAACAAGGTGAGTGGTAGTGGGCAACAGGCACTGGGGTGGGAGATTGCTAGTCCCCAGTGGGAAAATGGTCAGCCTAGCTGCCAACAGCCTGAATAAAAATCATCCAGATGGTTTAACAGAATGTTTGGAAATGGGTGTGTCATGCCTGCTCCTGCTGCTCTCTCAGAGCTGGTGCCAAAGGGCACTGATCTGGAAGGGTTGCTTGACCAATTCCCAGAATCACAAGGAGAGTCGGCCTTGGTCCTGCCTGATACTGAGCAGCCTGGCCCAACCAGGGAGAAATGCAGCCCATGGATAAGATAGCCACTAGCCTGGAAGACTCGCTGGAAGAGCAGCTTCAGAGGCCACAAGTGAAAGCTACAGCAAGGCCCGAATGGCAGCATCAGAAAAGGCGATCTACCCTGACAGCTGTCAGAAGATCAGATGCCTATCAGCATGTTGCCTGGGAGGATGAGGCCCAAGTGCACCACTTCCTCTGACATAGATTGATTCCAGCTGCAGGCCCTCTGGATGAGGGCTGTTCCACCCAGTTTCTGGCTATATCAGAAGAACCTTGAGACAAGGTTCTTTGTGGGAGATAAAATGTGTGTTACTCTGACCATCTTCCCAAATGACTCCTGGGCAGAGTCTGCACTTACTTTGTTTATTCCATTGTCAATGCTGTTGAATACAGATCACTTTGAACTCGCGTCTTCCTCTTTCCCCCCCCCCTCCCCATTGAAACAGGAAAGTGTTCTGCATGTGGTTAGGGTAGTTCAGAAGGGGGGGAGCCAAGCCTCTTTCTTTCTTTTCTTGAAGGGGGGAGGAGCCAAGCAGGGAGCCTCTTTCTTTTCTTGGGGGGGGGGGGGAAGAGGATCGAAAAAGGCAGAGGAGAAAAAATCCAGGACAGAAGTTGAGAGAAATTAGGGGCTTTTCCTTTAAGGCAAGCTTGTCACATGACCAGGTGTGGCCTATCAGAGGTTCTCTACCACGGAGCTTGCTTTCCCAATCCGGATTTGAAAAATATTGAGCATTAAAAGCACTCTAAGATATTGCACAATAAAGGTAGGGTCACTCTGGATCAATCCTTGCTGCAGAAGGAAAATTTAAATTGCCTAAAATCCAAATGGAAATCACATTCTGTGTAGACGGCAGGGACTGAATTGACCTGGGATTGGGATAAAAGCTCCATGCAGTTTACACCCTGGTTTGCTACATCAAAGCTCTTTTCCTGTGACTCCCAGCTCTTTGACTTTTGGCTTGTCTTCTGACCATGCTCCAGTTCTTCAACCCATGGCTCATCTTCCAACCACGCTCTGGCTCTTTGACCTCCAACTTGGTTTCTGACTCCGCTCCTGGATCTGGTCTGTGTTTTGACTCTCTCCCTGGCTCATGACTCTGGCCCAGCTTGACTCTGCTCCCCTCCCTGCTTGCTGTGAACTCTGTTCCCTTTGGCTCCTGACTTCGCAGACTGGACTCTGACGCTTAGACCTCTGCCTTGGCACAACCACCCAGCTGAGTATGTGCAGCACAGCACAGGGTGGCTGAAACTTGTCATAGCAGGAAGGGAAATAACATTACCTGGTAAATGACTTACCATTAAGCTTCCATTAAAGGGTGAATGTTAGCAGTCAAACCCCTCCTTGCCTTGAGGGCCAGTTTGACAGTGAAGATTCTTTGTCAATGTTGCCTGCACCTTGTTATTATATTGCTCAGCAATTGAACCCCTGTGTTGGAAATGTACAAATGTATGCCAGTTTGACCCAAGAACTGACCAGCAATATTTGCACCCATGCAGAAACCAAGAAATGTACTCTCTATCCAAATGCCATGCTTCCAGGAGCTGCCTGGATTCCTCAGGTGGCATCATTATGGACTCTCATGAGTACCTAACTGCTGACTTTTGTCTCACCTTTGTAATTATATCAATGCCCATCTGCAGGTAAATGGCACACCAAAGAATGCTACTAATCTTATCACCCCTTAAGTGCTTCTTCCTTCCTGCCACACAGTGAATCCTCAGCTGTGCAGATTGGAGAAGAAAACCCTACCAGAATCAGAGTGCAAATTGGGGTCAGGTGCAGATGGCTTTTGTTTAACCAAACCCAATAAGCTTTAAAAGCCCAGTGCACATAAGCCCTAGGCATGCCAACAATCTAGGGGAAAAACACCTGTCCCTTTAATAAAGGCTTAACATGGAGATGAATAGTTGAAGATTTGCATTGCATGGCGGATAAATAACATTACTGGAAGAATTTATCTCTTAAAAAAATAAAGTAATTTGCACAAGGTTCCAGTCAGCAAGAACCATTCATTTTAAAAAGGCATATGTTCAAATCTTGGTACACAAACAGAAAATGCTCACAATATATAGAGTGGCCTACTGAAATGTCTCAACTCTCTCAATAAAATGGATGTAATAAAAATGTAAATACAGATCATCATACAGCTAACAATGTGAGGCTTTTAAAGCAAGGTACCATAAGGGAGTGACACTGCAGGTGAAGCATTCACGCCTCTTTCAAGGGAACAAAAGAATGGAGCTTGGCTTTGCTGGAGTAGAGAGGCAGCAGAATAGGAAACTAAATACCTTTCCTTCTTGTTACTAGCCTTGAATGAGGCTTCTGTCTTCAATTCAGAACTTTATTTTCTCAGACTATTAATAATCCACCTACCACTGCCTTTTGTTTGTTGGCTGACTGTGTATTTCTCTCATGCTGTGCTCCTACTTTTTAAATACATATTCTCAGACAACCAGTTAAGTTCTGTAAAAGACAGTTCTAAATCATGATGCTGTATTTTCAGACCATTCAGCACAGAGTACTTTAATGTCCACTTTGTACAAAGCTGATGACACATTTTAATAGATTGGATTATATGAATATTGACACGCTCTGCATTTCTAACATGCTAATTTAATAATTTTTGATGGGGAGGGGTGATTGTTTAGCTTACATTCATCTTATTTTTAGCTACCCTAGCTGACCACAAAGAAACATTGATTCAGGTTGTTTTAGAGGTGGTCGGAAGCAGCCTCTGCGGTTGTGTTGATTCATAAAAGTATCACTGAACTCAGCAGAACCTTAGAAGGGGTCTTCATTGAATCTCTAATTAGTTTAATGGAAATCTCCATTTAACCCTGGAATAGTTCAAATGGATCTTTTCACTCCCTGACAGAGCCAGTTTGGTACAGTGATTCAGAGTGGCAGCTTCTAATCTGGAGAGCTGGGTTTGATTCCCCTCCTCAACATGCAGCCAGCTGGGTAACCTTGGGCTATTCACTGTCCTGTTAGAGCTGTCTGTTGTGGAGAGAGGAAGGGAAGGTGATTGTAAGCTGCTTTGAGACTCCTTTGGGTACTGAAAAGTTGGGTATAGAAACCAACCATTCCTCTTCATCCTAAGAGCACTGCCTTGGGAGTCAGACTTATTGAACAGATCTGAATAGAATTCTCAGTAGAGTTGCTTAGGATTGCTCTGTAAGAGTAGCCTGGAATGACAGGTTCAGATACTCAATGCTTATATGTTTTGCCAAGGAAATGTATTCAGTCGGCTTACTCTTAGGAAAATATTCTTAGAATTGCACCTTAGGCTGTTTACACATTGACATAGGGTGGGTGGGAGGGAAGCTGCTCTTCTTGGTGTCTTGAACAAAGAGGCTTGGCCATACATTTCTCCTTTTTGGGTGGCAGAAAGAGAGGGAGTAACAACTAAATGCACCTGATTTTTTTTTGAGGGGGGGGGAGCAGGTTCTCAACAGGTGGTCATCTATTGGATTCAGGGCATCTACCTGATCTCACAGTTGAGAGGGTTGGAGGGGACTTAGGATTATTTACTGGACAAGACTGAGATGCAGTTGGACAAAAATAAAACCAACTGGGGCTTGCAGTGTAAATTCACTTTTGATAGGATTGTACTCCCCTTTAAGAATATGTTCACCACTTGGGAGAGCTGTTAAATCTAGTGCTGTAATGGGAAGCACAGATGTCCACCATAAAATGCTGTGCCTTTTACTATCTTAGGGACTAACCGAAGAAACATGAAATAGAAATTCAACCTATAGCAAAATTGACTTTGGGTATTGGAATAGTATCAAGTCAGCTTTGATCCAAAAATTCCCATGTAGATGCTGGGAAGAGATGTCATAATGCAACATCAATATATTGAATTAAATCAGCACCTTTACTGGTATGTCCGTGTGTTTCTTCAAAAAAGCAGACCTTAAAAAATGACATACGATTCATTATTGTTTACTTTAGAACATTGATCTCTTAATGGGCTGTATTTACTGGCAAGAACCATTTGGCTGTTATTTAAAATAGAAAATCAAGGTGTTAGTTACTAAGTGATATTCACAAGGAGAGCAGAGATCCCCTCAAAAGGAAAAATAAGACATTTGGGGAACTGTGTTAGAAATTTATATTGCTATAAAAATCCATGATATTATCAACTAAAATGTATTAGTTTTCTGTGTGATTGATAGTCATGATTTTTTTCATATCTGAACAGTTTAGATCATTTTTGTTTTAGAAATGTAGATTCTGCATCGCATTTGTCTCAGTCATGATTTAGTGTACTTGGATTGATGTAAATTCCTAGCTTTATAAAAGCTATAGAAATGTTTTTGATATATAGGGTGTGAATATGGAAATGGAGACTTAAAAGGTGATATACAGGCTTTGTCCTACTTAATATACATACACAGACATTGGTTGTGGAAGTCTGTAGTTCACTGGGAGAGTTTGTAAGTGAAGTAGCAAGTTTGAGTGAACATATTTCAGGTGCCTTACTTCTCCCTGTAGCCTCAGAGTCTGTAACCTGACAACTAGGGTGTAATGACTGCGGACTTGGTTCTAAGCAGGGTAAGATCCCTTCAAGAATCCTGGAAACTATTTGCAAATACACTAACTGAGGCTCAGATAGAAAGGATACCTCAAATCTGGATATATACAACACAAGTCAATAAAGTCATAAACGGTAAAAAGGCTTCTTGTTAGAAGTGGAAGGTTTCCCCAAACGAGGTGAACAGAAAGAGCAAAATGAGTGTAATTTGACAATCAGGCAAAAAACAGAACATGAGGAGGGAATAGACAAACACATTAAGATAAACAATACAGGTTGCCCAATCTGTGTAAGTAAAAGGAAGGAGGACGTGATCGTCCCACTCCAGCCATGTTTCCCTCCTTCCTTAAAGGAAGGCTCACCAGAGCCAGCAACCACCAGGATATTTGCTACCCAGGTGTAGTAATGGCTGTGATTTGATGTCATACAAGTCAATTAAGCCTAGAGGCAGCTTCCATAAAATTTATGTGACCTGAATCATGTAGGCCCCAGAAGTGGTTACCACACAACCCACCTAAATGACTTGCTACCACATAACTTTTGAGCCAGACTTCCCCTAGAGAGATGCTGTCAGGGGGTGAAAAGAGGGAAAGTTAAGAGCCAGTGTAATGTAGTGATTAGAATGTCACGTTATGATATGGGGGTTTCCAGGTCCAAATCATTACTACAGCATGGAAGCTTACTGAGTGATCTTGGGATAGTTTGTCTTGAATTAATCTACCTTTACAATGTAGCTGTGGAGAAATGGAGGAGAGGTAAGCTACTTTGGGTCCCCACTGGGAAAAGTGGGGTATCAAATACAATTAAAGCTGAAGATTATAAGGAAAAAAATAAATGAAAGCTTATTGATAACTGGGAAAAAGAGAAGGAGGCCAGGAAATGAGAGAGTATATGGGTGCTGCCAGGGAGAGAAAAATGTAAGCATTCCACAGTCATAATGCCAGTTTGGAAGCAAAGATAAAAATTAATTTATTTCATATTTCGTAGGAAAAGACTTCCCTTGTTTTAATGTCCTGGGTTCTCTTAGCTGTAACTAGCTGTATCAGTCAGTGTAGTGGATATATTAGATATCTGTTAAATCCTTGTCTACTCTTAACAGCAAACAAACCTATTGCACACCTCTTTGCATTTACTTTTATATGCATAGAAATTAAATTAAGCAAATTTTCATATATGAAAGATCTATGATAATTTTACCCCATTATAAACCCATAAGAGTTTTGATGCAATGTTCTATTATTTCAGAGAAACCGAGCATTCATTTTTGCTCCAGATAATTGCATGTACAGCATAGTGACCATCATTTTCAGAACAATAGTTTATTTCGTACAGAGATACATTCATGCTTCAGTTTTCTTAGTACCTAGTGGTGGAATGTGAATGAGATCTTAGGGAAAGTTGGTCTGCTGAGATTACCTTGATTTTAGAAAGTCTTGCAAAATCAAGTCCACGTAGCAAGCTATAAATGTTCAATATATGCCACTCATTTGGATAATGACAAGATAAGAGCTATATGTATGCATTTTCTGTACTTATATTCTGATAAATCTGACATAAAAGCATTTTCTTGTTCTTATTAGAATAAAAATGTGTTCCTTATCAGTGAGTGAATGACATCAGGCAGGGGTAGTCAAACTGCGGCCCTCCAGATGTCCATGGACTACAATTCCCATGAGCTCCTGGCAGGGACTCATGGGAATTGTAGTCCATGGACATCTGGAGAGCCGCAGTTTAACTACCCCTGACATAAGGCAGCAGACATTGTCTTGTTTTGATTCTTATTTTATGTAATTCTCTGTATCAGATAAGGAGTGTAATTAGAGGACCACACCTACCCAATAATAAGCAGCTTCAGTTGGGCATCGATAGAGCTATTGTCCTGGTAATAATTTGGAGGGATATCTATACTTCTGTAAGAATATATTGTGCAAAAGTACCATGCACACTGGGGAGACCACACAGGAGAGGTTGAAACATTACTTATTATGCTAGTACTTCCCAGGCCTTAGGAAAGGGAGATAATGGATAATAACTCCATCCATATTTTCAACTACTGCAACATAATCTCCTCCATTCGTGCACTTCTGGGACGATGTCACAATAGCACCTAAGCCATTGGGTAAGCATGAGAACCAAACTTAAATATGCAGATATCTTTAATTCAGTGCATCTTAACCTTGAGTTTCCGAAAAATCTTATGTTTCAACTAAAACCCACTTTTACAATATACATGCAGTTTGCCAATTTACTGAAGTATGCAATGACAGAAGAAGAATAGAAGAGTGAGAGTGAGAGATACTGTTTTTCATTATACACATTTACACAGAATTGTTTCACATATATCATATTTGGTCCCATATTTCTTGAGATGTTCAATATACCAATGCGGAGGTATAGTTAAAACCCACAAATTCACTATGTCTGTTTTTTTCTTTCCTGATACCACTAGCTTGATAATGTTTGAGATAATGGGTTTTGAATCTAAGGTTGCTCACGCATACTACCTTTTAAGAGCTTCTTCAGTTCAAGTAATACATGAAGGACATGGGCATTATATATAAATTGGGACTACCTAATTTAAAGAGTTACAGTGGAATTGAAATATTCTGGCCATTTCTGCATGAGGAAAGTGTTCCTGGTCAGCCTTGGTATGGTGGCAGCATATATAGTCTCCTCCACATGATATCACCAACATGCGCGCATGTGCGGGAGTGCCGCATATGCGTGTTTGCGGCTGTGCATGGTGCAAATGCACGTGCGCGGCATGCGCGGCTGGGCAATTGCCCTTCCCGCTGCCGCTGGCCCACAGCCTCAAGAAGGTTGTGGACCACTGCTCTACAGGGTAGAGGGAAAATGCAGGATGGGTGTCACCATGAGGAGGGCTGCAAACACAAGATTTACCATCCCGCATTTGTCAGCAGGAAGTATCTCGCTTTTTATCCCTCTATGCAGAAATGGCCTCTATATACTATCTTTAATTAGACGCTCTGTTATGCAAACATGTCCCACTCAAACCAATTGGACTGAATTGCAAACTGAAAATAAAAATGGCTTCTAGATATTTAAAATAGTCACCATCCTTAAAATGACAAGTTAGTAAGGGAGCAGAAAGGTTGCATGATTTACGAATGGGTAACCCATTAAAAATCATATTCCATTAACTGACTAACTTCTGTTATTCTGAAAAAGTATAGATTTCTTTGGATTAGTTCCAATACCATTTACTGACCTGAATATGTTACTATATCTGTAAAGATATTGGCTAAGAATGCATTCCCATTATAAATCATCTACCCTATTGCAGCTGAAACTTACAGAACATTTTACTGCAAGCATCTTTGTCCAGGGCCTTCAGGTCTCTCAAAAAGAGAATTTCATAATGGGATACTCTTAAGAAATTGTGTAAATTCTTATACTGATTGAAGCATGTGCTGTTGTCTTAAGAATGTAAGAAGTCAAAAGAAATCGTGTTGGATCAGGCCAATGATCCATCCAGTTCAATACTTTGTGTCACACAGTGAACAGAAACAGGTCTCATCAGGAGGTCCACTGGTTGGGTCACAACTCTAGAACTCCCCCACTAATCCCCCTCAAGCACCAAGAATGCAGAGCATCACTGCCCTAGATATAGTTCCATCTATACCTTGTAGCTAATAGCTCCTGATGGACCTCTGGGTGTCATATATTTAACCAATCCCCTCTTGAAGCTGTTTATGCTTGTAGCCCCCACCACTTCCTGCTGCAGTGAATTCTACAAGTTAATTACTCTTTAGTTGAAGGAGTACTTACTTTATGTGTTCTAAGCCTACTGCTCATTAATTTCAATGTTCTTTTATTGTGAGAGAACAGTACTTCTTTATGTTTTCTATTTGATGCATAAATCTGTAAACTTCTACCATGTCATCCCTCAGGTGTTGTTTCTGCAAGCTGAAGAGCCCTACCCTTGTTAAGTTGTCTTCATAAGGGTTCCATCCCCTTAATCATTTAAGTTGCCCTTTTCTGCACCTTTTCCAATGCTATATCTTTTTTGACCAGAACTGTACATAGTTCTCCAAACGAGACCATAGCATACATTTATACAGAGGCAACATGGTACTGAGTACTTTTATTTCAACCCTAATAATTCCTTGAATGGGGTTTGCCTTTTTTGTTGTTGTCTTCTTTTACCTCATCTCCTCCACCAGAGGTTATTACCGTTAGCCAGAGATATATGGTATTCACTTCTGCATCCCCCCTAAATATTTCAGATTCTTGCCATCCCATTTTAGAAAATGCTAATTTCTAATTAAAGAATGTACTAGGATTAATATTGAACCAGTTAGATATATCTTGTCCATTTTAGATTCCAGCCAAAACAAAGAGTGGGGTGGGATATTTCATCCAATCTAGGTATGGAAAATAAGTGAGATGGACACTTAATCAAAAGCTTGAGGAAGAGAAATGCATCTTTCCCAAACAAATACCAAGTACAGGCAGCTGTATTGATTTAATAGTGGCACAGAAAACAGCTTTCATTAATGGCTTGTTAAAAAGTTTTAAGTAGGCTAATGAAAAAGATTCTGCATTCAGTCCCTGGCATTTTTTAAACTTCAAAAACTATTGTATACAGAACATCAGAAGGTGAAGGGAAAAGATGTAATAACCAACCAACATAAATCATCTTGCTCATCCTCCTAACAACCCTATGAGGAAGTGACTAGGCTAAAATGACCAAGTGAACTCTGTAGTTGAATGTCAATTCGACCTTTTTGGTCCTGTCTAACACTATGATCTACTCCTTCGATGCTCCTCTTGTTATCAAAAACAGTTTTGTGGATTGGGCTTCACATTTAGAAGCGGTTGCTATGAACAGAAAATGTTCTCAATGGAAAACTACCCAACATATCTGCTAATCTCTTCTGCATTCTGTCTCAGATTAAAACACTTCATAGAAGCAGTTATCCCCTCTTTTCCCCCTTCTTATCCTCTCTGAAGATTTTTATGCAAGAGAAAGGTCACTCCCAATGTTGTTCCCAAGCTAATAGAATTGTCAAAACAAGGAGATTTTTGAGTTCAGTGAAATAACAGCTACCTAACAGTTCGACTTTCTAAACTTCCCCCCTCCCCACTCCTGAATGAATGAGTGAATTAGTCTGCTGATCAGAGGAACTTGACTATTAATATCTTGATAGAGATTCAGAAGATACAGCCAGCAGATCTGACTTCATCATTAGAGCTGGCTGTTTAATTTAAATTAATCCTGGTATAATGTGAAGTTTTGTAATTGGCCACTGCTGGCTAGGCATTTGATTTCAATATCTGTACAAGAATACATCATAAAGAAAAGCTATGCAAAGAATGATATTCTTAATGATCCCAACGATGTATTCTCAGTGGCTGCCCTTCAGTTATGATCTTCCTTCATATAACAGACATGCTATGGTAGCCTAGGTTTGCTCTGAGTACTCTTTAAAAGAGCTGCGGAAATGATAAGGATTTTCAATGAAGCAAATTGTATAAGTAAAATTCATGACTGAATTACTGTAACACATCCTTTGAGGGATTGTTCTTGAAGACAACTGAGAACGTACAGTTAGTGCAAAACATAGCCACTTGCCTTCTGGTAGACCTGGGATGAAGTATACATTTTAAAAACCCTATACATCCCTTCCAGGTTTGGAATAATCTCTCATCATATAACTATGCATGTCAGATTAAATCTGTTCAGCACTCCTTGCTTACTGTGCTTTCCCCTGAGCAGATTTACACAGTTTGTGCTAGAGCAGTGGTTCTCAACCTAAGGGTCGGGACCCCTTTGGGGGTTGAACAACCATTTCATGGGGGTTGTGGCAGGGCAAGCAACTTGGCTGGGGGGGTGCCATCCACACAACAGCCTTGCGGGGTAGATCGAGATAGTGTTTGTCAGTCTGGAGCAGAGGAAGAGAGCAAGATCAGCATGGTGGGACAAGAGGCAGAACTGAACAGAGAAATCCTGGGGGGGGGGGAGAACAATTTATATACTATCATGAACAATGGATCAGTTTCGGTTTAATTTCTGTGAAAGAACACTTGCATAATTTCATGGTTGGGGGTCAACCACAACATGAGGAACATATATTAAAGGGCCACAGCATTAGGAAGGTTGAGAATCACTGTGCTAGAGCATCGTAGCTCCTGCTATGAGAAATGACCACCCAGGGAAAGTAAATGAAGCAGCAACCACATTATCATTTTGTTGCACTTGTAAAACTCCCCTCTTTTATGGAACTGTATTTTTATCACAGATAGGCCAGTTATGGAATTAGTAAGATTCATAAGATTCTATACAGCTTTAGTGCCAAGAAATGTGTCTCCTTCCTCCTCCTCATTAGAGAGCCAGTGTAGTAATGGTAGAAATGAACAATTATGGATTCAAATCCCAATTCCACAGGACAACCAGTATACTGTTCTGAGCTTGCTGGAAGAAGAACTGCTAAAAGTTGCATAAAGGTAAAGGTATCCCCTGTGCAAGCACCGGGTCATGTCTGACCCTTGGGGTGATGCCCTCCAGCGTTTTCATGGCAGACTCAATACGGGGTAGTTTACCAGTACCTTCCCTAGTCATTACCGTTTACCCCCCAGCAAGCTGGGTACTCATTTTACCGACCTCGGAAGGATGGAAGGCTGAGTCAACCTTGAGCCGGCTGCTGGTATTGAACTCCCAGCCTTATGGGCAGAGCTTCAGACAGCATGTCTGGTGCATTACCACTCTGTGCCACAAGAGGCTCATAAAAGTTGCATAGTCACCCATAAAAGTTGTGAAAAACAGTCATAACTGATTTCCAGGGAGAATTTTATTCCATTGTTTTTCTTGGTATATCACTGCCCCCAAAAAACATTACCAAGAAATTGGTGGGGGAGCAGGGGAAGATTGTGAGTAATTTGGCAATATTACTTTTTCATCCTGAAGAGCAAGGTTTTTCACAGACATCAGGAAGGTGTTTTAAGATTTGTGCAACTGCTGTTAAAACAGGAGGCAGGCAGATCAAACTCTATGCAGCATGCAGGAACCTAAGGCAAGTATATTTAAAAACAAAAACTGGTATGGCTTTGTGTGGTCGGTCATTTTTGTCCTTTATTGTAATGAGCAGTAAAGCCAATCTCAGTGTTTTGATCCTTCCTTGCCAAATAGGCACAAAGATCCTCAGAATTCCTCAACAAAACTGTTTGTCTATCTCCTGTTCAGAACACAAGCTTGCCTTTCCACTGTTCTCGCATTGTCGATTTCATTATTGTGACTTTACACCTTGAGGACTGCAGGGAATAAAATGGCAAGTCATCCAGAATGTGTTTTAATAAACTCCAGCTCACGGGTCACCTGGAACGTTGGGCTCAACCCAAGTGATTTACCATGCAGACCTAGCAGCTTTTAAAAGCCTGACTACAATTGGGTAGGGGATACCAAATGTTGATCCAAAGTCAATATCCACTGTGAGAGCTTTAAGCTTTCACCCCAACTCTCCTGTGATGAAGTACCAGCCTTCATTTCCCAAGTTACATGCGATCCTATTAATGAACAGGAAGACATTTTGTCCACTGTGCTTTCCCGCCAACCCTTTGGATTTTTTAATTTAAAATAGAAAAATTCTCACTGAGTCAAGTGCTATGTAAAAGGTTCTTGACAGTGGAGCTGTTACCAGCATGCAAAAGAAATTCCCTTGTTAAATGGGATATGCTGTAGCTAATTACAGCAATTCTGCTTCTGGCTGCCACCTTTATTGCAGAGCGATACACTATGATTTGCTCGGTCGTTTGGCCACCACAGTCAAAGGCTTGGAGAATTTGATTCTTTGAATAATTTATTCCGTTAAGAGTGTTTTAATTAAGATAGCTTCATTGTGTTAATAGAATTTATAGCAAAACATAACATATTGGGCCCCCCACTAGCACCTTTTGTAGCAAATCTGCCAACATTTCCATTGCAGCGCTTATGTTTCAAAGGGTTACAACTTGGCCATAAAAATTAGCTGCAGGTGTGCAATAGCTCTGTCCAAAAGCCATGTGTGCTTTTTTTCTTTTTTTAAGAAAAAGCACTTTAGTTGATAATCCATTTGACCTTTTAAAGCACTAAACATTTTTAAATTGCTAGTGTTTCATAGCTGTAAAGGTTGACTTTTTAAACATTTTTTAATTTTAAAAATTGCTCCAGTTTACATGTTAAAGGTCACAGAACCAAACTGAACTTTAAATAGCATATCAGTGTCTGAAAAACACTGGCAGCTGCAAGACATAGCAGGACAGAAGTGGAAGCCATGGGCAGTTCCAGTCTAAAACTTGAAGGGGATGCAGTATAGGTGTAGTAGATTGGTATCTTAAGCACCCCCCAGCAGAGACTCTCACTTCAGTCATGTCATCCTGTTCATATTACTCTATTTGGGATGGTGACTGGAGACTCCCACCAGTGGGCCAATGGGGTAGTGTGTATAGTCCATGACCAGGTTTGGTTTGTCTTTGCCATGTTCTCTTTTCATTGTGTGGAGCTACAACTCTAGCTTTTAGGCAGTACTAGGACATATGAGCTTCTTGGTGCTACTTTCCCCAGCCACACTATCACTGTCAAGAGCAGCTTAACATTTAGCGGGATATTAGGTCTACCTAGTAGGGTATGATTGCCTTTATTGATCGCTTACCTTGGATTGTGTTTCAGAGTTGTTCTGCCCCCATGAACACAAAATAGTGCCTTATACTGATTTAAACACTGATCTTTCAAAGTCAGCATTGCCTGTTGTGACTGGGCATGGGTCTCAGGTCAAGATATTTGACATCATCTACTGCCTGATCCTTTTAATAGGAGCTGTCAATGATTGAGCCTGGGACCTTCTGGATGCTCTTCCACCAAGCCATCGCTTCACTCAATATCCATGCTCTCCCTGATTATGAGGGTACATGACATTTGCTACTTCTGCTTGCAAAGCATCTCCAGTTTCTCAGTGGCATCCTGTGTCATCATGCCTGGTTTATTGTTCCAGCAGCAATATGAGGAATTATTAACAGAGAGAAATCTTGGAGCACCACTGTAGAAATCTGCAGAAATCCTCTTAATCTCTACTACCCCCCCCAAAAAAAAACCACCATGTGATTAATTGCACAGGCAGATTGCACATGGTCCATGTCTAATGCACTGGAGGCACGGTGCTCAGCTTAGCATAATGGCTAAGAGCAGTTGCCTTTAATCTGGAGGACTGGGTTTGATTTTCCATTCCTCCACATACATCCAGCTGGGTGACCTTGGGCCAGTCATGGTTCTCAGAGTTATCTCAGCCTCACTTACCTTACATGGTGTCTGTTGTAGGGAGAGGAAGGGAAGCCGATTGTAAGTTACTTTGAAACTTCTTCAGGTAGTAAAAAGCAGGATACAAACAATTCAGCTCTTCATACTTCAGTTCTCTGCATATTATAGCAAACAGTACAAGCTGCAGTTCTACAGTTACCTTCAGAAATCTTAACTAAATCTTAACTAAATAATCTTAACTAAATAATGAGGAATGAAATGTAATGCTGAGAAATTTTCTGGGACAAGAAATAATCAAGCAGGAGAAAATACTACTCATTCTTGCCTCCAGTGGAAGAAAGTAATGCTCTTTTGTTTCACTGAATCCTGCTGATGATTTTGTTCTATGATATGCTACTGATACTCATCCTTCATCTTGCTTGTCTGAATACCCGTATTCACAATTTTGACTTTTTTCTTTTTTCTCTATTTCCCATTTTTCATCATCTGTATTCTTAGTGTATTTATCTATTTATTCCTTAGATCTATACCCCAACCCCAAGGAGTTCAGGCCAACTCCTGAACGATCAGTCAGTACCGGGCCAGGCTCCTCCTCATTCTCCTCCCTGGCTGCTGCCTCAGGAGCTGCCCTGCCACTCTGCTGCCAGCTCACCTTTCGTGCTCTCTGGCGGCCACCATGGCTGGAGCTCCCTTCAGCATGGCACTGTGCAGCTCCTTCTGGCAGCGCCCCCCAGTGGACGGCAGGAAATCAGGGGCGCCGGCAGGAAAGCAAGCAGAGCAGGGGCTCAGGCGGCGGCAATGTCCCTCGGCAAAAGACTACTCCCCCTAGGCCTCAGTAAAATTGTCAAGCGTTGACCGGTTCCTGGTGATAAAAAGGTTGGGGACCACTGGCTTAGAGCATACTTTGCTTTGGTTTGCTATTTGCATCATTCTTTAACTCTAATCCTAGTCCTGTTACATTGTTCCTTGAAAGTTTTATGCTGTCTATATTTCACTATTTTATATCCTATATTCCTAAATCTCAGCCAAACTCTTTCCAAACTCTTTGTTAGTTTTCAGCCATACATGGCAGATAGATGCCTCACTCTTTTTCACCAATCTGAACTTGTAAAGAATCACTTTTCCCTTAGAAGAACTCCTGCAATCATGTAAGTCTGCTACTGAGATACCTAATTTAAGTGATCTAAATACATTTGGTTTTGTGTTGAACACTTTCTGCAAGCAGTTCTACAGCCAATTGAGCTGTGGGACAGAACAGTGACTGAAGGCAAGAAGTTTTCTTTATGCAAATGGAAGTTTGCTAATAGTTGCTTAGATATAACCCTCTAAATGCAAGGATGATACAATTCCTAGAAATTCAGTATTTCAAGACCCAACTCGAACTGTTCAATATGGCCAAAATGACCACTTAGAATGATCTTGAAAGATCCTTTCTTGATATCAGCATGATAATTTGCCCTTGTTCAAAAAGTCTGTTGAAGTCTGAGTAATTGGTTATGTTTTCTGTGTAGTGAGATATCATTTTGCAGGACTACAGCAAATATGAACTTGTTGAGCTTCTATAGCTACTTCCCAAGTGACAGAGCAAGTAGACCGAAATCCTGCGCTCAACAGCTCTTAAACCTAAATCCAGTAAGAAAACAACATTGTCTTTAAAGTATAAAAGCTTATTAACATCCCACGGTGCTACACCGAAAACAGTATAAACAGTATCTTGCTCTTGGGATACCTGTTCATCCTGACAAAACATCTCATCTTTTTGAGGAATAAATGCCAATAAAAGTTTTTATTGCTCTAAGAGGATGCCTTCATAAAAGAAATTCATTTATCTGAGCAATGCATATTCTCACTGGGTATGGTTCTTGGGCAAATAAAGCTCCTTGCCAACACATGTAGTCTAAGAGCTTCTAACTGGTGGTTCCAGAAACTGAACATGGAATCTGTGGATGAAGAACATGTCCTCAGCATTAAGCAACAGCCTGTTCTCCACTATCCCTCTGTTCTTAAGAAGATAATATAATATTACAAACTTTAAACTATGAAATGTGTTATCCCTCCCTTATCTATAGCCTCTCTAGACTTTATCATCTATGTTTCTTCTATTAATCTCTGATACAGCTAGAATTACTTGGGACTTCAAGTCCAAAGGCAATTAATATTTGACATGGTAGCAACTATGTGTTCACCACTACATATATACCCTGCAGGAAGCAGTGACCAGTCCCAGGTGCCTAACTCATAAACCTATATGGTTACACAAGACACGGAACATATATTTGTCACCTGCACCTTCTTCTATTATGTAAAATGTTGGGGTTTTTTTCTCTGCCTCTAAAAAGCACAGTTTGTGAGGTAGCCCTAAGGGCTGATTCAAATAGTTTGTGTTATAAAACCAAAGAAAAGTCTACAAATATAACCCCTTTTAGGCACTATTACACGCAGGGTGTGATTTTCAGTGGTAGGCATCTCCAAAGAATCATTTCTTCTTTCTAAAGAGAAGTTATCCTATCATTACATGCATTCTGTCTGACTTGCCTGTTTGAATTGGTCCTGAGTCTGGGGGCAAACCTATAAAAGAGTGGGAAATGACAAAATGTAAAAGGGTGAGATTTATTACTTAATTTAAACCAGGAAAGGATGCCCAGGAGAGCTAAAAGAGAAACAAGGATGCTGCTGACACGACACTTAAAATTGGCAAGAAGAAAGATATACTTCTGAAGAGACAGGAGTGCAAGTTGCTTTAAAGAAAAGATATAAGCCACAGCAAGATCCAGCGAAATTTCCTTCAGAAATTATGGTTAAAGATATTCATAGACCTAAAAAAGAAGGGGAAGAGAAAACTGGATATCAAACAAATATCAGCATGACAGCCGAGAAAACTGGCCATTTTACAATGCTAAATTAACATCTAAAAATCTGGAAGCTGTCTGTCCTCTGTATGGAGAGCATATTTACATACCGGGGCAATAACCCTGCTTTAATAAACTTGTATCAGTCTTCAGTTAAATGGTAGCCTGTAGCTGATCAGCTCTATCAAGCAGACTTTCTCAACCAGGGTTTCATGAAACACTGGGTTTCATGATGGCCCTGGAAGGGTTTCCTGAATGGGTGGGAGTTAATTAATTCTTGATATATTTCAGGGGTTACTCAGTGGTAAAAAAGTTGAGAAAGGCTGCTATCAGCTGACTGAGATATCCTCGTATTCTGATTGTTGCCACTGTTACAACTCACAAACGAGAACAAAGGAAGTCAAGCAATTTTTCTCTTTGTCCTTGGAGTCTAAAACCAGTTAAAGTAAGTGTATAAGTATATAACTTCAGCCTTCTTACACTTTTTAATTTAAATTTTGCGTAGTCAAAACAGGCTTTTAAAAGTAATGGGATAACCTAATAATTTCCATTGTATCTGAAAGAATGGTATAGAATCTCAGAGGTAAAGGGATTTTTACTTGTTTGAGATGTGGAGAAGAGCCGTAGAAGGAGAGTTGGTTTTTATATGCTGCTTTTCTCTACCCGAAAGGAGGCTCAAAGCAGCTTACAGTCACCTTCCCTTTCCTCTCCCCACAACAGACACCCTGTGAGGTGGGTGAGGCTAAGAGAGCCCTGATATCACTGCTCGGTCAGAACAGCTTTATCAGTGCCATGGCGAGCCCAAGGTCACCCAGCTGGCTGCATGTGGGGGAGTACAGAATCGAACCCGGCATGCCAGATTAGAAGTCTGCATTCCCAACCACTACACCAAACTGGTCCAGGGCCCATGGAAGCGCCAATGGGGGAGATGCTGAACTGCTCTATCAACCACAATATATTGACATAGCTTTATCAGTACCTATTATCCTGCTAATTTCCTGGCTTGTGTAGAGTAATTGGCTATCTACCCTAATTTATACATTTTCCCTTGTATTCTGTCCAAAGCGAAACTGCAGCAAAGATTGCCTTTCTATCAGATTATAAGTGTCACTTTCTTCAGAATATATATGATTCATTAAAGTGCATGATTTTAACAAAGAGGAGGACATTGCTAACAACTGAGCTATGTTTTGTTTAAGAATGTCTTAAAGGATTTCTACAGCAAAATGTTGTCTGGAATTTGCTGATCTGTTTCAAGAATGCTGTTTTCCAAATGACATTAATAACGTAATCTTTTCATATCTATACGAGCAATTTGGCTTAGTCCTGGATTTACAGAATTTTTGCTCCAAATGGAGCATGGTTAGCCCTTTTTGGATGAGACTCAAGTTAATATTTTGTTGAATAATGTATCTGGAAATTGTGCCTGACAAAACTTCGCTCCAGTTGCTTGTGCTTTTGCTTTCATGTCCATTTTAATTGCCATTCATTACAAAAGCTTAAATGCTGCCAAAGATTAATGGTCAACGTTGCTGCTCATATACGGTTGAATTCTGTGAAAAAGATCCACAAATTTCCCATCCTGTCCCCCTGCAATGCTGCTCCTGAGAGGGGGTCACCTGTATTCGAACAGCAGCATTTTGGGAGTTTTTGTGCAGCTTTTTCACAAAACTTTGGTTGAGAAAGTTTGCTCTGTGACATCACATACCTACTGGGTTCCCTCCCCTTCCCAAATTTAGGCTCTGCATCTGGATCTCCAGTACTGTTTCTGTATTGGAGGCTTCGCACTGGGCTGCTCCTGCATGGGAGAGCATTGTCCACCCTAGATTTGTGCTCCCACATGGGAGGCAAAGCAGAGACATTCCCAGTGCAGAAACAGTCCAGGAGTTTTTCAAGCAGCAGATGGCAAGCCTGTGTACATTTATATTCTTGTAGTATTTTTTTAAGGTACTGCCATTTAAAAGTACTTTGTTGTAACAGAACAGCTTCCAATAACCTGGGACAATATTACTTAACTTCAAATAATCTGGGAAAAGATATTTGACAATCAATGTAAAATTATCTCTGTGGTTGCCATCTATTGAAAGCCTTGTTGTTGAATCTTGGACCAGATATACTAAATGTGAGCATATTAGATGATCTGAAATCCTGTTGCTTTGAATGTCAAAGCCAGGCCCATAAGAATTTTTTCTCTCTGTTAAGCATTTTCATACTAGGTAAGCATTTTCACACTACTACAGCCTTTCCCAGGATTTCTTTCCCTGCTGATATCATCAAGATTTGTTAAATAGGACTTCTGCTGATATCATCAAGTTTCTTTAAATAAGACCTCCAGTGTCACTAACTCTGACACAAGCTAAAGAAATTCAGAGATGGAATTTGTGAATAAAGAAAATGTCCATTGTCTCAAAAAAAAAATCTCAAAAACTGTGCTCCTGTTCCTCAGTTTGGTTGTATTACAAAATGCTACCTTGTTTTTTTAACAGCTAGTTAATACTAGTATTGCTACATAGGAAGCTGGAATTGTAAGGTTATACCATCCTTGCTTTAAGTGTATGCTTGTTCAGGTAAAAACCACTGTGGGTAGTTAATAAGAACATGAACTATTAAATACCCCTTGAAATCATAACTCCAACAAAACCTGGCACTAGTATTATGTTGAGTAAAGTATTGCTGAAATTTGCAATGTAGAAAAGTTCTTAGGAATGCATGGTATTGAACTAACTGAATCCGAAGAGTTTTCTGGCAAATTTTCACTTGTACTAGATATAATTTCAAATGAGAAATAGAAGACAAATATGAGAAATGAGAAGTCTGTTGATGGCCCATAACAAGTTCCTTGCCTAAGTTTCAGCCAGAATCTCAGCTGATTATTATTATTATTATTATTATTATTATTATTATTATTATTATTATTCAATTTATTGCCTGCCACTCCCTTGCGGCTCGTGGCGGGTTACAACATTCTAAACCCCCATAAAATCCATTAAAATCCATTAACAACAACTACAATCCAACAATTATTAGTTAGCAAGCTAACATGGCAAGATTGGCTAGTCAACTTCCCCCTGCCCCTACTAGCAGGTGGAGAGGGATTATTATTATTATTATTATTATTATTATTATTATTATTATTATTATTATTATTATTATTATTTCGATTTATTTCCCGCCACTCCCAAATGGCTCGCGGCGGGTTACAATGTCTTAAAAAACCCATTAAAACTCCCATTAAAAGACTTTAAAATGTCACAACATGGCAGCACAATAATAAGATCCCCTTCCTACCCCCATTCCTAAAAAGGGGGGGGTGGAGGAGAAGGAGGTCAACGATGTCAAGAAGCCCGGGGGAGAGCAGTCGATGTACCCCAGCAGCCCCAGCCTCAACCATAGACCTGGCGGAAGAGCTCCGTCTTGCAGGCCCTGCGGAACGTTAAAGGGTCCCGCAGGGCCCACAGCTCACCCGGGAGCTCATTACACCAGGTGGGGGCCAGGATCGAAAAGGCCCTGGCCCTGGTCGAGGCTAGGCGTGCTTCCCTAGGGCCGGGAATACTGATGGTACCCATCCCCAATCCCAATCCCAGGTCCCGGGGGGGGTGTAGATGTTAGCCTTGGCCTCAACCATAAACCTGGCGGAAGAGCTCCGTCTTTCAGGCCCTGTGGAACGATGGAAGATCCCGCAGGGCCCGCAGTTCTCCCGGGAGCTCATTCCACCAGGCAGGGGATAACAGCTGGGGGAGATTATTTCATCTTCCAGTTACCAGCAGTCAATGGGGAAACAGTTATAAGGGAATGCAGTAATGGATAATCCACTAACAAAGGAAAGTTTGTCTTGACTCTCACAAGATTGAGTCTGGGGCATGTAAACCTGAAGAATTACATTCTTTTTAAAGTGAGAATAAAGAAAAGGTGAAAAATACCTTGCTGGATCAGGGGAATGCTGTAGACATAGTTTATCTGATAAGGTTCCACATGATATTCTTGTTGACAAGATGGTAAAATGCAGTATGGGTCCTAATTCTGACAGATGGATCGATAACTGGTTGACAGATCATACCCAAAGGGTACTTGTTAATGGTTAAGCATCCTCTTGGAGAAGAGTGACAAGTAGAATTCCCCAGGGATCTGTCCTGGGGCCTGTGTTGTTCAACATATTTATAAATGATTTGGATGAGGGATTAGAGGGGATACTTATTAAATTTGCAGATGATGCTATACTGGGAGGGGTAGCAAACACAACTGAAGACAGCAACAAAATACAGGATGATCTTGATAGGCTCGAGAAGTGGGCTAAACTGAATAAAATGAAGTTCAGTAGGGACAAATGTAAAGTTCTGCATTAAGGTAGGAAAAACCAAATACACCAACATAAGATGGGGGAGACTTGTCTTGGCAGTAGCATGTGCGAAAAGGAACTAGGAGTCTTAGTAGACCATACATTGAACATGAGTCAACAGTGTGACCCAGTGGCTAAAAAGGCAAATGAGAATTTGGGCTGTATCAAGGAGTATCGTGTCCAGATCACGTGAGGTGATGGTACCACTTTACTCTGCTCTGGTTCGGCCTTACTTGGAGTACTGTGTTCAGTTTTGGGCACCCCAATTGAAGAGGGATGTTGACAAACTGGAACGTGTCCAGAGGAGGGCAACAAAGATGGTGAGGGGTTTGGAGACATATAAAGAAAGGCTGGGGGAGCTTGGTCTTGTTTAGCCTAGAGAGGAGACGACTGAGAGCGGATCTGATAACAATCTTCAAGTATTTAAAAGGGTGCCATATGGAGGATGGAGCAGAATTGTTCTCTCTTGCCCCAGAGGAACAGACCAGAACAAATGGGATGAAATTAATTCAAAAGAAATTCCATCTAAACATCCGGAAGAAGTTCCTGACAGTTAGAGCAGTTTCTCAGTGGAACAAGCTTCCTCGGGAGGTGGTGGGTTCTCCATCTTTGGAAATTTTTAAACAGAGGTTAGATAGCCATCTGACGCAGACGCTGATTCTTTGAAGGCAAAGGAGTGGCAAGTTACAGTAGATGAGCGATAGGGATGTGAATGTCCTGCATAGTGCAAGGGGTTGGACTAGATGACCCATGAGGTTCCTTCCAACTCTATTATTCTATGATTCTGTGATTCTATGAATGGCCAGAGGTGCTATTTTTTTTATATAGCATTATGCCATTGCACTCGCGTAATGCTTTTTTTTTCTTCTTCTTCTTTTTTTTTTGATGTTCAGCAATGCCCTGGGACTCCCCAATTTTTAGTTCGTCCAATAGACACAAAACAATAAAACACCAAGAGAAATAAAAATTATAGGCCCCTAGTTTTGATTTTATTTTGTAAAGGGCAATTTACAGAGTTACTTTAAATTGGGTTTTTGAACTAGCAATAACACATACTTAATTTGAGCTGCTTAGAAAGTTAATCATTAACAAAGTTACAATGAGAGTAATAAGCTGGAAAAGTTGCTGTTTCTAGGAGGAAATATGATCCATTTAACTTTCTATCAAACCAAAGCAAACTGGAGGAACCAGCAATGAATAAACAAACACCAGCAGATAAGCTTAGTCAAATCTTTTTACTTAAAAAAGAAGTTCAATCACAAGCAGTTGTCCTTTTGGTCTTGATACCCAGTAGCCAATTCCATCATTGAGCCATAATACAATGAGTTGCTGCAAGTGCACTGGCAAACGCAGCGGACATAAATTTACTCAGCAGTTGGTCGTACAGAGTCACAGACATTACAAGCTGTTTTTCTGAGACAGGCAGCATTTCCCAAGACCCTGGGGATGGTTTTATTGAAATGGAGAATGCAGCAAACTATTAAAATCTTAGTTTGGGCTCATGGAGCTTTCTGTCTTTATACCACGTACTGCTGCAGACCCTCACCCCCATTCCAACAACCTTTGCACTTGTTCTCAGTCTGTTTTTGAAGCCACTTTATATTTTAAGGGCAATAGCATTAAAATGAAAAGCTTAAGCTGGTGTGTTTGTGTGTAGGGGGGCTGATTTATCATCAAATTATTGGGGGGAAATCATTGATATGGAATGCCAAGGGGAGTATCACTCACTGATAATATATTAGGGTTGCCATTCATTGAGATTTGGGGATGGAGCCTGAGGAGGACAGGGCTTAGGGACAGGAGGGACCCAGCTGGGCATAATGGCTTGGAGTCTACCATTTTTTCCAGGAGACCTGATCTCTGTAGCCTGGAGATCACACAATTCTGCGTCACCTGGAGGTTGGTAACTTGTTTCGTTCTTTCTTATCCATGACAGGTCTGCCATGCCCTTCAGGCTCTCCCTTTTGTCAGCCATGCCTCAGGAACAGTCTCAGAATTGAGAATGGAGGGGGTTGGCAAAAGCATATGTGGGTCCTCTCTCTGGACAACAACCCTTCCCTGACTAACATGGGATACATCTGGCCCTTCCTCCTTGGCCTTCCCAGGGCTGGCCTAATAAAGATTTGTTTGGAGGTAGGTTGTGAGCCCCTCTCTTTAAGAGAGGTGTCATGATGACTGACAGGCATATGGGACAATGTCCTCCCTACTTGGGCCTTCTTCAATCCTGTCCTGTGAATGTATAAGAGATCTTTTTTTCTCCCTGTGCAGACCCAAAGAGGATGTTGCTGGCCTCCTACTCTGGCCTGTTTTATCAGGTGCAACCTGCTGCTTGAGACTCACTTTCTATCTGAGCAGTGTGCTGGGCCTCTCAGCCTCTGGAAGTGCTGCTGGGCCATTTCTGAGCATTACATGGCCTTGCCTTTAATCCTTTCATAGAATCATAGAGTTGGAAAGGGGGCATACAGGCCATCTAGTCCAACCCTCTGCTCAATGCAGGATCAGCCCTAAGCATCCTCATGGCCTTTTGTTCGACTGCTTGCCTCAGTGGTGCTTAGGTAAGGCTGTTCCTGAATTTATGAGTAAATTTCACCAACAACCCTGTTTTCTCCTGGTAGGAGATTTCGTTCAAGACGTATGATAGACTTTGACTGTGTGTGTGTGTGTGAGATTCCTAGCGCTGCTGCCATCTTGATAAAATAAGCTGTTCTGTAAGCAGACAGAACTTTTTGGAATTTAGCATCCACTACATAAAACAAGCAGTCTCCTGCTTGTTTTCTCAAAGCCCTATTTAAAAATAAATATATTATCTAAAGACTCCATGTCCATGGTAGGGTACCTAGAGATCTTCTGGAATTACAACTGATTTCCGGATAACAAAAATCAGTTTCCTTGGAGAAAATGGTTGCTTACCTTTCCCCAAACTTTGTCCTTTTAAGGTTCCATCCCCCAAACATCCAGGATTTTTTCAACCTAGAGTTGGCAACACAAGGCAGGGGCTGTCATGTCTTCTGAACAATATTTCCTGATGTACTTCCAGATGCCAGTTTCGCTCCTCAGACAGCTTTCTCCTAGATGTCCCATCGCCTTAATTGCTCATTTGGCAATAGTTAAGTCATAGCCTTATTCTGTGGCAGGTCCATTCCCCTTGAATGGTCTACTAGAATAAGTTTGGTGGGTGCCTTCACCTGCTAGGTGTGTAGAACTATTTTGTTCCAAAAGGCATGTGGTAGTGGATTTGGTGGAACATTTGGGCTGCATTTTGACCACATGCTGATTTTTAAATGTGGCTTGTTTTGAACTGTGTGCTTTAAGCGTGCATTGGTTTTAATTTTTTGTTGTTATGTTTAACAGGTTGGATGCCATGGTGGCTCTATGACTGCTCTAGTTCGGCCATCACTGAATGGAGTGGCAGTGGAAATAGGGTGGAAATAACATTACATGATGCCATGACATCACTTTGAGTACCCAGAAGTGGTATCGCAGTGCCACTTGTGTTCTAGGAATTCACCTACCTGTGGTTTTATCATAGAGGTTATTGTGTCATTGTAACTTTGATGAATTTGTTAGTTGCCTTCAGTCTGAAAAAATAAGGTAGAGTTCTGAGAAGATAGAGTTCACACACATAGAGTTTTGAGAAGGTGAAGAAGAGTTCTAAGAATATAAGGTGGAGTTAACACATTCCATAGTTTGGCATGGAGAGATTCCATGCCCAGAAAACCCACAACAACCAGTTTGCTTTGTCCATGAAAGTCTTTGACAACACAGTATAATTAGTCTGAATAAACCAACCAATCAGTATTTCCTGAATCCTTGCTTATTGTTTCCCCAAGATTAACACCTTCTCATACCTCTACCTTGATAGATAATTATTGTTTTAAGAATTAGCCACTAGCATCTTCTCTGTTACACTGACTTCAGTGAGGAGAAAATTGTATAATGTGTCCTTGGAAACCGAAAATATATTTATCTACTCTTATCAATGTGTTCTTGAAATAGAAGGAATAAGCAGCCCAGTGGTGGTCTTTATTTTGCCTGCAAGAGTTGTGGTGCCTTCAGAAGAATACCATAGACTAGATTAAACTGAGAATATATAACTGGCCTAACATTACCCAATGAGTTTCCACAGCAGATTGGTGATTTGAACCTGGCTGTCTCAGATCCTAATAAGAAGCTGTAACTACTTTATATCACTGAATTTCACAGAGTGGCTGCTGTGGAGCAATAGCATGCTGCCAGTCCTAGGTGAGTCATGCAAGCAATGTGGTATTAAGTAATCTTTGATTGCTTAATTCTGAACCCAAAGGGCCCATCAGCTGTGTAACATCAGGTGATCTGGTAGACTCCACCACACCTGAGTGAGATGCAATTTGCATGGTAGCAAGTTGCCCCTTGGCTTCTGTTGGCACCAATCCCAATGATCCTTTCTCCAGGGAGGTGAGCAGAAGTGGACAGAGACCAAAATAGTCCAGAAAAGGGCACTCAAGATTTGAAAATTGCTGTGGTTGCCTTGTCTTCCCTATAATTACCACTAAAATCACCTTTCTTATAGGTACAGGTGTTTCTTCAATTATTTGGGAGGCTAAAGATTGTGATTTTCTCTACAAACCTGGGGCTTTGCCCCAGTTAGTAGAAAGATCTGTCTTGTCTGTTCATGGCTCCAGGTCTCAGATTTCACATATGGCCATACTGCAAATCTTGATATGCCTTTTCTGCAAATGATTTTTTTCAAATTGTTAAAGCCATGTCAGGTGAGTCAGAAGCTACTACCTAATACACATGTATATTAATCCCAATTCCAAAGTGGGGGTTCCTGTCTGAAGTTGTAGTACTCAGAATGTAGTCTGTTCTATTAACAGTACAATCCAAAGCATTGTTTCATCCTTTTTCTTTTTTTTTTTTACATCAATTGGCTTAGAAAGGTATAACTGTGTTTAGGATTGAACAGTTACAGCAGGCTTTCTCAGTCAGGTTTTTGTGAAACCCTGTTTTTTTTTTTTTTTTTAGCCCTTGAAGGTTTCCTGAATTGGTGGGAGTTAATTAATTGTTTAAATTTGTTAAAAAAAATATCAGGTGATATGACCATAAATGGTCATGTTGACCCGCCACCCACTACCAAATGGCCAGTGATGTGCCTGGAGGAGATGGGAAGGGGTCCTAAGAAAACATGTACACAGCTATACTTCCCAACCATATTCCGAATGATCATGCCACTTCTGGGGTTTCTCAAAGCCTGAAGAATGTTCCAGGGGTTTCTCAATGGTAAAATAGTTGAGAAAGATTGTATTACAGAGTTGGTATACCCAGCAGTAAGTCCCACTTTATTCAATGGGTCTTACCTCCAGGAAAGTGTTGTTAGGTTTTCAACAATGATCCTGCATTAAGCAGGGGGTTGGACTAAATGGCCTGTATGGCCCCTTCCATATCTATGACTCTATAGTTCAAGAGGGATTATACTGTGGGAATTAAATGTACAATATTAATAAAAAGATTGATGTTAATTTCCATAATGGTCTTTTTCACAGCACAAGGCACATTAGTCTATGAATGTGTACAGAGCATCGTATGAACAATTATGAGCCACATAATATGATTTGGTTTCATGATTGGTCTAGACAACATTCTTCCACGGAGTGCATTTTCACTTCTCTTTCAGTATCTGCTTTGTAATTGAAATTGATCTTATAATTCAGCTTATCCAATTTTTAAAAGGCTGTTATTGTCGTCCATATTTAAATGGAATGTTTTCTATTGGTCATTCTTCAATTATAAGGTTGTGTTTATTTCACTATGATAACTTGGGGTAGATCTCCTAATCAAGGAATATCAGTCATGTTTAAGTCCAACTGAAATCATGGGTTGTCATAATTAATTGAATTCCTATTGCTTTTAATGGAATTTATGCATAGATAATTTGAGCTGGATTAGGGTCTTCTTTGTTGGATATTTCCTGACTACAATTTAATCCCATTGTTCATCCAAGGAGTTTAAGGTGGCAGATATCAGCTACCCTACCTTCACAGCAACATTGTCAAGAGGGCATGACTAGGCAAAGGTCACTCAGCAAGCTTGAATGGTAGAATGAGGATTGGAATCTGGGTCTTCCAGATCCTAGTCCAGTGCCTTAATCTCTGCACCAAATTGTCTGCCTGAATTTCTCATTCAAAATATGTGTTTCAAATTGTGTCAGGTTTATTACAGCTGAACAGGTCGGTGGTAGTTTGACATTACAATGTTTTTTCAGTGGTATCTCCCTGCATCCTTGTCAGCGGGACCGTAGCTGTGTGCAGATATAGAAAAATGTACAGGAGACCCAAGGTACAAGCTGTTCAGAATCAACTCAAATATGTTAAAACCAGGACTGGTTCCACATTTCCATAGGCCCTTCTGTTTGACCCTTCCTCCTTGTCCCTATGCTTTCCTTTTTCATTTAAATTTGAAATATGCTTAAAGAGAAATTATATACAATTTTTTTTGGTTGCATGGAGGCAATACAAAGCACATTGAAAGTGCATTATCCCATGTATGCAGAATATTTCATTCTAATTCCTTATCACACTGAAAAAGTCAAGACTTCTTATTTATTCTCAGGCTTCTTGGAATATGATTAGTTCAAGAGCATTCCAGTATGTCAGGCACCACCATGTTGTCAGTGGGGGAGGAGGTGCTCCCTGGGAGTCCCCTCCCCAACATCTACCCAAACTCAAAGAACATCCTACATCACCCAAAAATGATGACAGCTCATCAGAAACATTGGGGTGATGTTTTGGATTTTGGGAAAACTCTATGGTAAAAAATCAGCTTCAAACAATAGTCTTGTCCAAAACCCAAACAATTCCAGTTACCCCCTAACAATTCCAGTGTGCTGCTGTCACTTCTGGGGAAAGTCAGTATATCAGGATGCTCTTCTTGGTCCAGGTTAATGGGGGGGTGAAAGTGAAGGGTCTGGGTGGCATGGATTGCCACGAAAGCTGCTGTTGGGGTATTTTCCATGCTTTCTGAAATCCCCAAAGCACAGGGAGCAATTCCAAAGTGGGGGTTCCCCTCAGTCTCAGCGGGATCTGACATCCCTAGATGTAGGTCAATTTTAATCCTCTTTTTACAAAGAAAGACTGGGTCATCTCAAATTAAGGAGGTTTCTGTAGGACTAGATCGATCAATAGATGGCTTTAATAGAAACTTGTCAATATATTATTGAGAGAAACATAAAATATTGTCCCATTCCATGTAGCCAAAAAGTGGAATTTCCAATATTAACAAGAAGAAAATAAAAGGGCCGCACCAGACACAGGAGATAAAAAATAAGGCCAAGGCCAACGGTGCAAAATTGGGGGAGGGATATATTTTACCCCCCAGTTAAGACAAAGGCCAAGAGGCCTCATCAATGTGTAACACTGGTTTTACATGTTTAATTTTCCAGGCCTGTCTAGAATTGTAGCCACACCCAGAATGTGGGTGGGTGGTGAACTAACCTGGAGGCCATCTGGCCTTTGTCTTAGGCTCAAAGTGGACCTCAAATTTTATGCACTTTTTAAATTTATGTTTGACAGTTTACCAACTTGTTTTTTCTACACATCATATATTGTCATTTTTTGTTTTTACTCTGCCTGTAAGTCACAAAGCTGGAAGTAGCCCTGACCACTTTGAACCTCTGAGAAGTCCTGTCTGGAAAATAAACCTCCCTTAAAATACTTTGTCCTTTTGTTAGTACAGTGCAAAGCATGTCTGACAGGATCACCCAATTTAATTAACTCCTTCTGTTATCCAACATTTGCTGTGGAGATCATGCTAATACTTCAAAGGTGTCCTCTGAATCGATGCACAAAAGCATCTTGCTACCCAAAGGAGAGGCTGTGCCTTGGGGGTATCATTGTGTGCTTTTAGAAATTGACACTCTTGTATTCTCTTGGCATCATTTTCAGCATCTCATAATATTGTGGCAGCTCTGACATAAAGTGTGTCTGATCCCTTTTACCCTTCAGCTCTGGAAAAGTTCAATTTATGTCTTTGCACTTTCCTTTCCCCTGATTGCTATGCTGTCTTTTTACTCACCTGCACACAAAAATGACCCTTTCAAACATAGTTTTTGCAACATATGTGGCTATCACAGCTGTGGGATTAACTGCTCTCATTCAGAAGAGATTAGTAACTGAATTATTTACACTACATATTGCATACAACAGACAGCAACAATATTGTATGTCTGCTTTTGCCATCAATGTGCCAAGTTCTTTGTACACGTGGCAGCAGCAGTTATCAACAGTAAGCTTAGCACACTCTGGAGTCTGAAGACTGGTTCATGTTTTCTGATGCTCTTCTACTGGCCCCTTCTTTCATGTTTTGTCAGAGTCCATACAACAGTGGTAATTATTCCTTAATCCTGAGGAACTAGTAGATGAAATCTGTGTTGTGCAGTTGTTAGAACAAAGACAATGACCCAGGAGACATGATCACATCCCCAATCAGTTATAAAGTTTATGAGGTGACCTTGGACCTGTCTTTGTCTCCTGGCCAAGGCTACTGGACAGGGTTCCTGTGATGATTAAAAACATGAGGACTACTTATGAGCCAAAGGCTCTGAGTCCTTTGGAAGAAACAGCCGGCTCAAGGTTGACTCAGCCTTCCATCCTTCTGAGGTCAGTAAAATGAGTACCCAGCTTGCTGGGGGGTAAACGGTAATGACTGGGGAAGGCACTGGCAAACCACTCCGTATTGAGTCTCCCATGAAAATGCTAGAGGGCGTCACCCCAAGGGTCAGACATGACCCGGTGCTTGCACAGGGGATACCCTTACCTTTACCTTTACCTTATTTATCATGGCTCTGAGTCCCTTGGAAGAAACAATTAGAAAATAAGTTCGACTCTTTGCTCTACCCTAAACCTATGCGGCAATGAGTATTCTTTTTTATAAGGTTCTTTGAAAATCTGGGACAATGGAACAGGGGCCTTTTTCTTCTTGCTGTTTATCTGGCTCCAAGCTAACATCTCTCCAGATTAATATTATTGTCTACAGACTTTAGAATAGTAATATCATGAGGTTTAACAGACACCCTTCTGAAGTGATACTAACATTCCTAATTTACAACAGCAGTCACAATCACTGTAAATTTTGTTGTATGTCATGCTTGGTTTGCTTATTGTACCTGACAACTTTAATTAGATAAAGGATCATGTATGAAATTACAGCATCAGCAATGTGTATGGAGAGGGGCAGGTGCTCAGACTATGATCCTTGCTATAGGAATACAGGCATTAGAAGAACTCTTTTCACATTCACACTTATTATCCTTGTAAGTTTCCAATGTTCTAATACTTTTCCTGGTTTATATTGCAGAGAATCAAGGTATGGGAGAGTGATCTCTTGACAAAGCTCTCTCATACCTGCCATCTGCCCAGGTGGAGTTTGCCTGCTGTTTTGATGCCACTGACTTGTTCTTGAGCTGTTCCATCGACTCCTTTAACTGCAGTGGTCTTTTCCAGAGAGAGCAATGGGGAGTCCTTTTTTGAGGTCCATAACTGGGACCCCAGACAATGTAATTCACTGCCAACTTGGAGAGATTGTAGAGGAGCTGGTGGCAGTATGAAATTCCTTGTGTGTTTGGTGTATCGCAAGGTTTCCAGTCTATATACTTTCGAACCTATGCCTGACATTTTCCCCAAACATACATTCCTGGGACATCTTCTTGGAGGGGGGCATAACTCAGGTCCCTGAAGACCAATCAATGCATAATTTGGAAGGCTTGTAGAGGGATATCAGCAGAAGGTCCCCTCTGAGTTTGATTTCTCTAGTGTGGACAGGATCTGTGCTATATACTTCTGGACCTTCTGGACCTGCACCTGACATTTCTCCAGAAAACACTTTCCTGGGGTGCCATTACTCAGATCCATGCTCACCAAATGTTGAGGGTTGAAGAAGAAAGTCGGCCAGAGATTCCCTGCCAACGGGGAATTTTACCACAACATAAACCTCAGAAACCAAACGAGTTCATTTGGTTCCTAAAAGTTCATGGCAGTTTGTGGTTCATGAACTGGGCATGCTTTGAAAGTGGAATGAACAGCATTTCCCCAGTTTTATGCCCGTGCCTAATGATAAACTTCCCTTTATTTGTCACAGCGAACTGGAAGGTAGACAGGATTTTCAGCCTTTCTCTTCCAAGTTGCAGTGTTGTTTCACCCACAGGGATTTCTAGCAGTCAACAAAGAAGAATCTGTGGGGCATGGAGAATGCTCTGTTGACAGCTGCTAACTGAAGGAAGCATATTCCTGTGAAATGGTTAATAAGCCTGGAACTTAACTCTTTTATATTCTTTCACAAGCCCATATTTACTTAGACAAGCTTGTGATGAACTGCATATGGTCTGGGTGTTCATATGATGGGAGTTACTCATATAAGTCAAGCGAAAGCATCTGCTATTTTGCCAAATTCTCCATTCACATGAAAAGCCCTGATGATACATGATTCAAAAGGCGCTGGGAAGAAAATGGACTCCCTTCTGAAGCTTAATATTATAGCATCTACTTCCTCCTGCTTTAATCCTCTATCTTTACTCAATTCCTGCTTCATGCATAAGGCTAGCCACTTCGTGGTTACCTTGGGAACTGTGGGGCCATGTACAAGCTCCCAGGCAAGCTTGAATGCACTGCTGCCTCTCCTCAAATACATGTGTCTGTCCCAATTCCCATGAGCCTTGGAAGGAAATGGAGTGGAAGCAGATATGCCACCTATGTAGATGCATCATTTTCTTCTAATGGCTCAGCCATTTAAGGCTGTCCTGCCTGCAAATCTGGCAACTATCCCCAGTGCTTGGAACAATATTCTTGAACGGAAGAACACAATAACTGCCATTAATAAAACCATCAATCCCAACCAATTAAGTATGTGCTGTTTAATTTTTTTTAACAAAACTGAGAAAAAGTTCATGGGCTCTTTTAATATTTTATCTTTTTATTTTAAGAACTCCCAGAAATCTTTCCTACGTGGGGTATTTTGTCCCACAAAGATAGCACAGAATTAGAGCAGTTTATATACCAGTTTTGCACAGTGTTAGAAGAAAACATGCACTTATTGTATATTGTATTATGGGTGTTTTACATGCTTAAGTAAGTGAATAATGTAAGGGAGCTAATAGGAATAAACCATTCTTCTCAAGTCATGCTTCCATCTTTGGAAATTTTTAAACAGAGGCTAAATAGCCATCTGACGGAGAGGCTGATTTTGTGAAGGCAAAGGGGTGGCAGGTTACAGTAGATGAGCAATTGGGATGTGAGTGTCCTGCATAGTGCAGGACATAGTTGGACTAGATCAGGGGTAGTCAACCTGTGGTCCTCCAGATGTTCATGGACTTCAATTCCCATGAGCCCCTGCCAGCGTTTGCTGGCAGGGGCTCATGGGAATTGTAGTCCATGAACATCTGGAGGACTACAGGTTGACTACCCCTGGACTAGATGACCCATGAGGTCCCTTCCAACTCTATGATTCTATGATTCTATGCTGGGACAGTGGGGACATGGTAGCATATTTAATTCCAGTCATCCCCATAATTCGTACATGAAGCATTAAAATCCTATGCCAGGAAAAAATTTATTAATTCATACCATGGCATGGGAAGAGCAGAAAAAGTAATAGTGAAACAAAAAAGTAGCTTTCTAAATATTGAGGATATCCCAAGACTTCTGTACACACACTCAAGGCAGAGCCCCATAGGCAGAGATCCAGCTAATCCCAACACATAGATTTTTCAACATTAAGGCTATATTTTTGTCATAGTGTTTTTGTACAATACAGGCTAATTAAAGTGGGTATATGGAAGCTACCAATATGGCACACTATTCCAAGATAGAGAAATGATTGGAATGTATTATTAAGCAATGTGTTGTATTTTGTTCTTAATGTATTGTTACTGTGATATCAAGGCTATTGTTGCACCAGCCCAGATAATTCACAGGCTTTAAAGCATGCAGTTTTCCTCTGGGAAAAACAATTAATGTGTCCAGTGCCCACTGCTCCATTTATATTGCCTTTCTAGATGCTTGCGGAACATAAACTTAGGTGTCAGTAGATTTTCTGTAGCTGTTACTCAGTGTTTAAAACTGCTGAAAAAGCAAACTGTGGAACTGTACTTATCTGCCTGACTGCCCAGACTTGGTTTATAAGGCATGGGTAGTATCAAAGCAACTTGTGTTAGCATCTCAAACACTTTAAACATAATTTAGGGTGCCACTTAATTAACTGACACAATACCCCTTAATTATGTAATTATTCACTACTCTCCCCTGAACAGTAAAAGAATAGACTCCATCCTTCTTTCATTTCAGTATCAGCCCAAATGAGAAAAAGGTGGAGAGGCATAAAGGTCAAAGTACTCTGTATTAAAACAAAAAGGGGGTGTGGTGGGATATTTCCATGAGAAAGTGTGCATTATGACGGTCTAAGGACTTCATTTAAATATTTCAGGCACTTATGATGCTGACTAGAAAGGAATAGTCTATTCCATTATTGAATTAAAGTTTTTAGTTTGCAGACCACTTGATATCTTTCCTGCTGGGATGAATCTACACATGGATATGAAGACTAGTTTCAGATTTCTAGCCTGGCTATTTCAAGACTTAAATCCCCGTTTCTGATTCTCTCACATGAACGGAACCTAATTCTTTCCTTTTGTGCCATTTTCTGTTTGCTCTTACTAGTTTTCCCTCATTTCCCAGCATTATTTGAGCATCACTATTATATCTCTATCTCATATATCATTTATCAATTCATTGATGGCATATACTTAGAAATAACATTTGTTGTTGTTGTTAGGTGCGAAGTCGTGTCCGACCCATCGCGACCCCATGGACAATGATCCTCCAGGTCTTCCGGTCCTCTACCATTCCCCGGAGTCCATTTAACATTTACATTACATTAAAAAAATGGCACAATACAAGCAAATGTGCAAAACCAATAGCAAAACAGTGAAGAAGTGCATCTGTAATCCCAAAATCAGTAGTCATTTCAAACATAATTGGAACACAACTTAGAAAATGTTAAAGTAGAAAAGAAGGATGAAACTTTATTTTATTCAATCTCATAGGTGGAAAGTGTGTCATGACATTATTTATCATAGAATCACAGAGTTGGAAGGGGCCATACAGGTCATCTAGTTTAATACCCTGCTTAATGCAGAATCAGCCTAAAGTATCCATGATAAGCATCTGTCCAGTCGCTGTTTGAAGACAACCCATGAGAGGGAGCTCAGCCTATTCCACTGCTGAACTACTCTGCCTGTGAACATTTTGACTTATTAAGTTAAAAATTATAATGAATTACTTTGTTCTTTTAGTGTTTGATATTACTTTAAATAAAGTATTTTACATGTACATTAATAAACATAATTAAGAGTGCCATCAGTACATTTTAAAAAGCTATTGATAAGATTAATAATGACATTTATTTTGAATTTTGGGGGGATAAAAACTGCAGATTGAGCATTTGTCTTTTTGTTTGTTCTAGACACAAATACCCTAGAAGCATTTCCATTTGCTTTTGCAAGCACAAAAATTACGACTTTGGAAACACTTTTAAAGCTTTAAATCTTTGCTTAAATAAAGTGAGTTGGTCTATCAAAATGAAGAGGTCTCATCTTGAAACATTTGGTCATTTGGGTCCCTAAGTTTATCAGTCTATGACAGAACTGTGACGCAAATACAAGATTTTGAAGATGGATTTTATGCTACAAACTTAAGCAGACAAATCAAACTGATAACTTCCATTTCAGGACAGTTTTCTATACAGTTTATCTGCTTGTGATGTCAATAACTTTTGACTGAAAGAAGACCTCAATATCACAATGTCCTTTTCAGGCTCAGATCCATCATGAGTATTTTTGCCCTTTCAAAAATATCTTGTTGGAGGAATCTAATGGAGACAGTGTTTAATCATCGAGACTGACAGGCATAGCTGTGCCCTAAAGTTTATAGCAGAGAGATTGATAAAATCCAATAAAGAGCCAGGTTCTTCTTCTCTCGGTTAGCTAAATGAAGTCCAAAATACAGTTGCTTTCAGCTATGTTTGCTGTTGGTCTGATGTCACTTCCCACCAGACATCTGTTTGCAATTTAATTTTTTTTCTTTCATTCTAGTGAATGTGTTGCCTGTGCAGATGGCTTGACTGATTTCTTGGGTGGCAAAGGACTACTTTTGACTGGGTCAAGGAAGCTTGTTGGCAGCAGGATCTTTGGATAGGGATGCCAACTCTGCCTTAGTAAATTCCTGAAGATTTGAAAGGGTGGTACCTGGGGAGAGTTAAGTTTGAGGAAGGAAGTGATGCTATACAGTGAGCACTCTGAAGCTGCCACATTCTATAAGGAAAATGATTCCCGCCATCAGGAGATCAGCTAAAATTCCAGGTAAACTCCAGGCTCTACCTTCTCTGGATCAGACCACTGTGCAAAGTCTGTTGCACAAATAAGAAGTGAAGAAGACTCTGCAGGGGCAGCAAAAAAAAATGATAGCGAGGTCAGGACCTTCTCTCCTATGAAATGTTATTTGTTGTCTGTCTCCAGACTGCAACTCTCAAGGAAATCTTCTCCTCAGAAATTCCACACAGGGCCATTTCGCACGGCTTCAAAATAGCACAATGGTTGCTAATTGAAAACGCTACTAATTTGCCTTAACGCACGACGTCGCAGACAATCTGCAACACTCCTGAAACCAATCAGCAAAAAGCGCTTCGTTGTAGCGCTTTTAGGGGAATCCAGAAAAGTGGATTCACCCTCCGGATAGCGATACACTCCTGCAACCAATCTGCAACACTAGCGCTAAAGACCTGTGTGTTACCATTGTTGCGGGTTCTTCAAAGTCCCTCCTCCTGAGCCTGTCCTCGAAACTTCCGGCGAAGCGATCGCCATTTTTTTTTCTCCGAGCGAGCGGGGATAAACGCACCAGCGAGCCTCTTTCTGTTTAGAGGCTTCCCTGGCTTCAGTCCTTCACCTTTAGTCACCAAGCACAAACCACATAAAAGCCCGTTTGCTGAAATAAAGTCCCTTTATTTTTTACACATTAATTCAGCCGAAAATCGGGCCCGTGAGAGGGGGGGGGATTTTTTTTTTTATCACTCGAGGCAGCGTGCCAACGATCATACAATCAAACGACAGCTCACATTAGGCAGCTGGATGGGTCTCTCCGTTGCAACGAATCTACCTAGATTCGTTGCTATGGGTCTGTTTTTTTTTTTTTAAACCTTTCTTAAAGGGAAAGGGGCTGTTTGGGAGCATGCTAACGGCTGCCCATTGGCTGCTTGACGGCCAGGGGCGGGACGAGCTTGGCAATAGCGCTTCCTTTCTAGCGATTTCTGCCGAGACCGGAAGCCTGTGGGAAACGCTAAAAAACGCAACTGATTCCACTACAAAGGCAGGTATGCATAACGACGAATTCCACTATTTTAAATGGCGATTTTTCATTCCGCAAACAATTTACAACAAAGATCCCCGTGCGTAAAGGCCCACAGTCTTAACCTCTCTCTGAGCTAGAGATGTAGTTAGAAAGGAACCTATATTTGTCTCTTCTTTTTACTATCAGGTATGTCAGTTCCTAAATAAATCTTTATCTTCTCTTTAATCAGGTTGTGCAACATTGCTATGTTAATTATTCTGCCAATGCTTTCCAAAACATCCAATGGGTAAGTTAAGCAAGTGATCCATCAGAAGAGTTGTTCCTACTCTCTTGAGCCTCCTTTCTGAAGCTGCAGTTCTAAGAACCCTTTCCAGGGAGTAAAATAGGAGTCCAATAGCACCTTTAAGACCATAAAAAAATTTATTCAAGACGTGAGCTTTCGAGTGTCTGAGGAAGAGTGCATGCACTCAAAAGCTCACATCTTGAATAAAATCTTGTACTGATTTTGGAGTTTCTAGATATTTTCTCTAAGGCAGTCTTTTTTTTAATTCATTGGCAGGCTGAATCTCAGTCACTGTGTGTGACAGTATTTCTGCTGTTTCTTGCTATTTAACCAAAAGATGAGGAGAGGCAGGCGCTCCAATCCTGTCAATTAGTAAATATATTATTTTAGTAAAAGTCATTAAATACCCGCTTTCTTCTTTTAAAAAGGCAAGATTATTTGGAAATGTATTTTCCAGCCCCTTTAATTGCCTCCTCTGAGAACGGTGATTAGCCTCTCTTGACAGTTTAAATGGTAGGTGGGTAAAATGTGTCACAGACAGTTGTGACAGAGCTTAACTGAGGGGTGTTATTTGGTGTTCATGGGGATGCTTTCACATGAGCGTATTCCCCCTTGAGCCCTTTTGAGGTTTCTACTAAAACATTATGCAAGGGTTCAGCAGCTTGGAAAGTGAAATTCTGAAGAAATTAGTTAAAATTTGGCTAGCGGAAGACACAATCAATTACCAGTTGCTTTCAAGTGACAAGGCTGCTTATTCTAGGAAATCAATGTTCAAGGTTGCTTTGTTTCACATGAGTCAAAAAAGGGTAAATGCATCAAAGGCTTCTGTTTCCTAAGAGACAAGTTCTTTCCTGAAGAGCTTGTAATGAAGATGATGGTGTGCTTTTGCCCACTTTAGCAGTCATTTAGGGCTACCAACTCTGGGTTGGAAAATTCCTGGAGATTTGGGAATGGAAGCTGGGAAGAGTGGGTTTGGGGTAGAGGATGGATCTCAGCAGGTTATAATTCCCTAGAGTATATTTTCCAGAACAGCCATTTTCTCCAGGAGAACTGACCTCTGTTATTTGGAGATCCGCTGTAATTCTGGGGGATCTCCAGGTCTCACCTGGAGACTGCCCACCTATATTGATGGTTTTAATTACAGTTTTACCATATAATAATTGATGTAAACCACCTCAAGATGACTGGCTCGATATAAATGGAAATAATAAACAAAAAAAATAAACAAAAAAGATGCTGCACTATTTCCATTTTGCATGGATATTACTATATTGAAGATGCAACAGCTTCAAAGTAAACTGAGAAGTAGAGAATGAAAGTCACAATAAGGCCCACTGGGTTATTTTCCAGTTAGCTTTTATTTATTTAATTAAATATTTATGCCCCACCTTCCCTCATTAAAATGTACAAATAATAATTTAGAACATACAAAATAAACAAAACCTCAAAGAAGAATGAACATAAGTATCCAATCCCAGAATTATACCTGATCTAAAATGTGAGAGATCCTAGATCAAGAAAGTTGTTGTGTCTGTTCCCCCCTCCCCCCCCACCAAGCTCAGATAGTTCCAAAGTAATGTTTTGTAAAAGTCACTAACCCTCAAATAAAGCAATTATAGTTATAATACTATAGGGACAACTGGTGTGTGGAATTCAGTAGTGCTCTATAAAATGTGCTGAGGCTTGGAAAGAAGTACTTTTAGTTTCTGTAAAACAAGAAAGAGACAGCATTCACGGAATACTTTTATTAGGATGAAGACAAATTACACAAAGAATACACGGCTCTGATTAAGTGGAGCCACCAGTTAACACCGCGACGAGCCAGGCCACTTTTTGACATGGATTCTCCCAAGCAGTGACTCAGCTGACAAGGGGCAGTGACACAAGGAGCCTGCCCAGCAGCCTGAGTACATCTGAGTCAGCTAAGGAGGAGGAGAGTTGCGAGTCCCTGGTGCTGACCTGGGAGAGTGCACGCAGGAGTCCAGCACAGGAAGAGACAAAAGAAAAAGGGACGGAAGCGACAGCAGACATTTTCCTTGGGGGAAGTTCTCTTTTTGGGAAGATATGCTGAGGGAAGGGTGGTATTGGCTAGAGAGTGCATTCATGCCAGGCCTACCGGCATGAATTTCTTCCCCTAGTGAAAGGACAGGGCAAGGTTGGCAACACAGGGAGCAGGAGAGACTGGAAGAAAAACCAATGTGCAAATGGTCTTTTACTAATTCAGAGCTACACAGAATTCATGGCTCAAAGTGCTGCTGCCCGCCCAGAATGCAGGTGGCATTTGTACCATTAATTGTCACACATCCTCGAGGCCAGGGACCTGGCAGGGGATGAGGCAGCTATGGATTATGACCATGAGTTTTGGGAGCTTGCATTCCACAATGCCTTGGCAAGGTGGAACCTCGAGCACCATGACACATGGACAGTCCAGGTTAACCCCTGTGTCAGGCAGCAGAAGGAGATGAGCAAGACTTGGGGGGGGGCTCCAAAAAAAACTGGTGGGCCTTGTGTGTGTTTGGACAGATTGGGGTGCAAGCAGCGGAGATGCCCTTTTGAACACAGGTGCAAGACATGGTGGTGGGCATGCCATATTCATGTGCATGCAAAGAGGTGGGGTTGGGCCACCCTTTCAAGGGGCGCAAACCTCTACAAAGAACGGGGGGGGGGGTTGAGCCTTGACTTCAGTTCTTATCCCACACTCACTCTAGTGAAGCTCTGTTTGACTGACTCCTGGGCCTATTCTGCATTGAATGATTTTTCCCGCATTAATTCTTACCGATCTCTGTTCGATTTGGGTCCGGACATAGTGAGTGATCTGCAGCAAACAGTTTTCCCGAAGCAAAACAGCCTTCAGTCACTTTCGCCATCTGATTATTTAAGAAAAATTGATAACTCCCTTTTTGAATCAGAGTGATGTGTCACCACGTTTTGTCCTCGCAATACTTTCTGAGAGTGGAGTGGAATGGAGTGGAGTGCAGATTGGGAACAAGAAGCCCAAAGGTGCTTTTAAGTTTGTGTGGGATCACTTGGGCTACACGCTCACTCTCCTGGTGGCCTGCCATGAACAGAGGGGTAGAAGGGTGAGGGGAATGAGGTGGGGAACAGCTGGGGACCGGCATGCAGCCCCCTCTGCCAGGGTCCAAGGTGGTAAGCGCCCCCACGCTGGCGCCAGGCAGGTGCACTGGTGTGCATGCCCTTACCCAGCTGGCCAGGTGTCTCCTGCAAACTTTGTGGGGTGAGCCAGAGCACAACAAATGCGGCTTTAGGTGGCTGCCCGGGCACGACTGCAGCCAAGCCAGTTGCAGTGGAGCCGCTCGGCTCTCATGCTCATTCCTGGTGGCCAGCACAGGAAACCCTTGGTCACTCATCCCGGGTGCTGTCACCACCACTTGCAAGCAGAGGCGGGCAATCAGTGGCCGTAATCAGTGGCTTGCGGTAGCTGCCGCAATCAGCGGCAGCCGGCAGGCAGCAGGCAGTGGTGGCGGGCATTGGCCCCTACGCTGCCCGAGTGCTGTGTGCCTGTGCAAATGCACACTGCTCATGCACACAGGCCGACCCCGCCACCGGCTCCTATGTTATGCCTTAAGCCCCTTAAATTAAAAAAAGCAAGAAAAAGCTCCATAAAATGTATGTTCAGATTAGTGAGCAGAGAGCGGAGAGTAGCATAAAATAGCGAAGAATGGAATTATATCAGTCTCTCAACAATCCCAAGCAAAGGATCAAAAGCATAGCCCTTTCTTTTGAGTCCGCGACTCGACCAATCAGCAAGAGTGAACTGCGCTATGTCAGCGTTGGAAATGCGAGGGGTGACTCGACCAATCAGCAAGAGACAAACATGCCATGTCAGCATTGGAAACGTTGATCCGAAGCCACGGGCATCTACACTTTAATCTATTGGGGTTCTGGAGCGCTTTAGTCGGATATCCCGGAAAATAAGCGCTGTCTGATATTCCAATGAAAAGGTAGGGTCAGTTTGGGTCAAGGCTTGGAGGTTGCAGATGGAAAATTTCTATTGATGAAAATCAAACGGAAATCGATTTCAGTGCATATGGGAGGGATTTAATCAATCCGGGATTGCAATAAAAGCTTTGTGCAGATTCAGCCCTGATTTCCTGACTCCTGGCTGTCAGACTATGATTTTGGTATCTAGAATCTGATGAGGGGTTTGCAATTTACACTCTGAGAAGGGAAGAATTTCCTTCTTTGGAAGTTTTTAAGTAGAGGCTAAATAGTCATCTGACGGAAATGCTGATTTTATTAACTTAGGCAGATTGTGAGTGGGTGGGCAGGAAGGGATGTGCCAGTGTTTGTCTTTTGTGGCCCTTCCTTGCATACCCAGGGAGTTGCTGATCACCACTATGGGCTGATACATGAACTTCCTACAGGCCAGATTTTTGGTGTATGTGTGTGTGGGATCACTTGGGCATGAAATTGGGGTCACTGTTGAGTGGGCAGGTAGTTGTGAGTTTCTGCATTGTGCAAGGGGTTGGATTAGATGACCCTGGAAGTTCCTTCCAACTGGTTATAGGACTCAGCATTTGAACTCTGCTTCTCTGCTTCCTGACCTAGGCTTGCTGTACAACCATTCCTCTCAGCTCACCCCTGGACTCAGACATGCCTGGTTAGTGCTAGGCCATGGATTTGACTTTGACTTTGCTATCAGTTGATGACTTGGTCTTGACTTACCAATCAAGGGTATACTAATTGGGGTGTCCATTGTGTACGGCTAGCTGGGGCAGCATGGTGAGTGAATTCTCAGACTGAATTCCCCTCAGCATCCAGTTCACAAGCTTTCTCTGCTCAGCTGATGCTAACCAAACAGATCTCTTAGAACAACCTGACACAGAAAGCTCTCTGGCTTTATGAAGAATTAACTCTTCACAGTCCTTTACCTGTTTATACAGCCTTTTAAAAGCGCAGTCTGTCATACAGAGCATAGGAGGAGAGGTGATCCTGCAGATATGAGGGATCAAGGCTATGCATATGATAGCCAAATCATTGAACTGAGCCTGGTAATTTATGGGGAGCCAATGGAGTAATTGTGAAATGGGAGTAATATGCATATACCAACTAACCCCTGATAATAACCAAGCTGAGATATTGTGCACCAACTGCAGACTCCAAGTTGACTTGAGGGGAGACCTATGATTTGTGGACCATAATAAACTTTTTCAGGCAAATATTCCATTTCTGTCCAGAGCAATCCTCACGAACATGCTTGCAATATGTACTAATGTAGCAGTCTGATGGCAGATTTTACACTTGAAGGCAAGATAAACTGCCCAATGGGATGATGCAGCTCCTGACATCATGTTCAGGAAGCCTACATGTGCTATCCTGCCATTTCAATGAGATGCTGGGCACATCAGACTAGCACAGTCTGTACTGCTTTAATCAGTCCTCAGGGAAGCAAGTCAAATGGAAAGTAATGTTCCCTCTAAGCTGCTCATTAATGCAGGAAGCCCCACTCAGCAGCAGTATGGAGCCACATAGGATCTTGCACTTCCCACTGCCCATTTTACAATTACAGCAGTAATATTCTGCTCAGTATGTGAACAGTTCTGTTCAGTAGGGAAGAATTAGAAGAAACATTGATAGAGAGACAAAAATTAGAAACTTCTTTCTCATCAGTTGTGTGAGGAAGGGTGATCTTAACCAAAAGGCAGTTGGGTAGCTGTTCTGGGTCCTGCACTTGGGGGCCCCAACCACTCCCAAACTCCCCAAAAGAAGGGGAAAATAAGAAGGGCAGGCTCCTGCCATTGCTTGCACCTGTCCCATCTTAAGCTTAGATAACTACCCTCAGCAGCAGTGCGGCCACCTTATATGCTTATATGGGGTGAGGTCCACTCCTTGCTTGGCCATGGCAGGGGGCAGGGGCAGTGATTCTGCAACCCCATCCTGGAACCCAATTATGTTGCGGCAATAAAGTCATCAGTAACATCCAACCATGTTACAAGTCTATGAACTTGGAAATCTGAGGAAACAGGAGTTTATGTGAATCACTTCACTTACTGCATGTCCGGGTGCTATAGAAAGCCACTCTCTCATACTGCTACAACACCACAACAAGTTTTAAAAGACTACTCTGTGGATCCAGGACATGTGTCACATGATATCTCAGAAGACACTCTCTAAGGGACTATTTAAATATCCTGTGAAAATTATTTATTGTTTTAAAGGTTGGAAAATAATCCAGAATAGCAATCCATTAGGTAATCTTAAACAGAGGAACATCTTTCTAAGACGTTGACTTCAATGGCTTCATAAGGATCTGATACTGCTTAAGATAACTCTGTAACAATTTGAAATATTAATATTATTATATATAGCTTTAGATATCAGAGTTGTATTAAAGGATAAATATCATTGTAAAAGACCCCTTTCTATTGTACACAGAGCATAAGTAACAAATTACGACATGAAATATCCTTACTGCTTTCTGTCATGCACTTATTAGTTATGCATGGTTTTCTGAGAAAGATCAGGTACGGCAGCCAATATGAATTCTGTGAACGTGTATTCTTCAAAAAAACATTTAAACTGAAAAAAAACCAGACCAAAATTGTCTAGAAATTGATTCATTGATTTAATATTGACTTTACCCATTATCTTGGACTAGGGGATAGAACAATTTTGATCTCAAAATTATGCATCTGTTTTTAAAACAAATACAGAAATAAGATTTGTTTCCCAAAGGAAAGAAGCAAGGAAACAAACCAAATTCATAGACACACATAAATGTAAAGGGAAGCAATAAAAATCCCAGTTGGGTTTCACTGTATACCAGAATCATCTGATATGTCAAAGGATTGTCAGCTATTTTTGTTTCAGGGTAAAAATATGGGTCAAATGCATCTCACTATGCTTTGATATGAAAAAGGCCTTTCCCAAGTTGCTCTCCAGTACAGGTCGCATCCAACCTCCTCCACCCCCAATAACCTAGTCTGCCATCCCCCTTTGCGTACCATCCAACTCTTCCCCATTCCTACTGGACTGCAATCTCTTTTCTTGCTATTGCTGCCAGACCATCTCCCGCCCTCTAATATGAAGTGAGACGCTTTTGAATAGAGAAGTCCCAGAGAAAGTTAAGCATTTCTAGAGGAGGTTGGTGTTAAATTTTGCAGCCCTCCCATTTCAACTCAGACATGACTGTTCTGATTTTGTTTCTTCCTTGTGTAAATTAAACCCATGCATCTTTATTATTAGACCATATCTTTTGCTTCTCATTTTAATATTCCCCATCAAAATGAGCACATTTTAAATGCATGCATGTATGTATGTATGTATGTATGTATGTATGTATGTATGTATGTATGTATGTATGTATGTATGTATGTATGTATGTATGTCAGCCAATTTGGTATAGCAGTTAAAAGAGGTGGCCTCTAATCTGGAGAACTGGGTTTTATTCTCCACTCCTCCATAAGCAGCCAGCTGAGTGGCCTTGGGCCAGTCATAGTTCTCTCAGAGCTCTCTCAGCCACACCTACCTCACAGGGTGTCTGTTGTGGGGAGAGGAAGGGAAGGCAATTGTAAGCTGCTTTGAGACTCCTTTGAACAAGAAAAAGCAGGGTACAAAAATAGTTCTTCTAAATGGCATATAGGCTAGAAGTCGTGCCAAAATGTCATAAAATTGCCTTTAACACGCCATAAAAGAAATAAGCAGGCTGGGAATATGGCAACTGAAGGAAAGACCTATGACAATTATTTATTTATTTGTTTGTTTGTTTATATACCGCCCTCCGTGAAGGCTCAGGGCAGTTTACAGGAAACAAGAAAAAGATACAAGTAACATCATATATGGCAACAACAGGTGGTAACAACAATAACATTATAACAATAATAACATTCATATGATAACAACAATGACACTGGAGAATGATGGAACTGCAAAAGATCCTCAGCTCAATTCTTTCCGAGACCCAGTGGGTTAGGCAGATTCGTAGCAGTCATAGTAGGAGGGGGAGGGCTTGGGGGCCAATTGGAAGCGATGGTTTAAGTCAACCGCAACCAAATGCCTGGCGGAGGAGCTTCCTTTTGCAGGCCCTGTGGAATTGTTCAGGTTCTGTCAGGGCCCTGATCTCCTCTGGGCGCTCGTTCCATCAGGTGGGGGCCAGAATGGAGAAAGCTCTGGCCTTGGTTGAGGTCAAGCGGGCTTCGTTGGAATGCACAAAAGCAAATAGAAATGAAAGGGCACATATACATAACTTTGCTTCAGCTGGTTTCAGCGACAGAGTTATGTAACAGTTTAATGTCCTGTACTGTCCAAAGACCAAACTGTTATCATCTATATGCAAGTAGTCAAAAGTAGAGAGTCTTGATAGGAATGGATGGTAATACAGCTGAAATGATTTAGCATGGCAGCCAAAATTTATTTATTTGGGATAGGCTTGGATACAGATTCTCAGTTCATAAAGACTGTATTGACTCAGTAATATTATGATGATTTGAAGGGAGGCAAAGTGTAATTTGGTATGGAAGCATTTTTGTCCAGAGTTCTATCTTCCTTTCTTTGCAGCCAGACAGCCTACATGTCATGCAGGAGAATACAGAAAAATGAAAGCAAAGCTGAAAGAATGAGGGGGTGGGGACTTCACATGTTTGATTATACTGGAAACTGAAGCGCAAAATGGAACTCTGCTTTATGAATGTAAAAGCTGCCTGTTTTCATGAAAACCATGAGTACATGAATGCTCAGAAAGATGTGGGCTGCAAGTAAAAAAAAATTCCCAGAAGAATGTATTGTTGGTGCTCTCCCTGGGACATCAGCGGGTTGCTTAATGCTTAGTGTTAACTAAGAGCTGCTCGCTAATCCCTGTCTATTGAATTGTACTGTTGTTTTGTTTTCTAAATCACGTTGGGACTTTGATTATTTCACATTAACAGCACAGGACAATGGAGTCTTGCATTCAAAGCTGGGGCTAGAGTATTTGTTTATCTGGAAGGATCATTTGTAGTTGTGAGCTACCCTGGAATTCTGGCAAACTGAAGGGCATGATGGAACCCTTGGCTTAACAGAGGCACGTTTGTATGTAATCCTCTTGCTTCGCTGGTGTACAACAAATTTGCAAGCTATGGATCACAGCAGTGATGTGATTTGGGGTCTCTCTTGTCTGAGTCGCAGACTTCTGAAAATGGCTCTTAAAAGATCTTTTTGAGTTTACAGCCTGAAAAGCTGACCGAGTGTCTCTTGAAATTGTCTGGGAGACAAAGGAGGAGACAGCTGAGGTGCACTCTGTTCCTTTAGCCCTGAATTACAGAATTTAGCAAAGTCGTTTTGCTTTCAGAAGCTATTACATCAAGTCCTTAAGATATACAGTGAGCAAAGAACACTTAATGGACTTCAATAGACTGGTGTCAGGGACTCTCTGCCTTGGGGGTGTAGATGGTACCATTTTATGCATGTGCTCTGAAAAAAAGTGCCATAGTGAGCACCTCATTGTTGGAACCAGGCAATTTGTAAGTGATATCCTGTTTCAATATAAGTGTCCATTGCCATCTGCAAGCATCTGATATTCTAGCTTTACTGGAACTAAAAATGAAGCATAGTGTGGGGGTGGTGTATTAAGCAAAAATTCCCATATTTGAAGCCCTTACAGTTTTGCAAGCATCTTCATAGAACATTCAGAAATGGCTAATGGGCATTTGCAAGTATTTAGGGACACTCACAAAATGTATGTGGGCATAAGTGCTAATCCTCTTTTACCAAACCACAAACTTTAACCCTCCAAAGGGACATGGGGAATGTCTCTGACTGGGGCTCTCTAGACCTCTCTAGTGTGACATTCTGTTCAGGCTGAATAAAATTACTATTTTCTTGGCTTTCTGAAATCAATAGTTCTAATGAAAGCTACCAGAGATGTCATTTTAAAACTCCATCCTTTATGCAGCCTCTCCCCCCCCCCCCCCCCCCCCGGGAAGACATGCTATGGGCTCTAAGAGTCTGCCAATTGACATTCTTTTGAAAAATCTCTAGCCAGGCTATCAGATGCTGGGGAAATTAATGAAGAAGTTTCTGAAAAATGTGGCATCCATTTACGTGCTATACAATATACCAAAGGGCACAGTCTGGAATTAAAGATTTTTGCCCTTAGAATTATAGCAGCCTTTGGAGACTGACTTCTAAGTGATCTGCTATGAGTTGTAATGATCAAATCTTATGTAACATTCACTCACAGAAGAATACATGCATTGATAATGTCCATGCAGTATGAAAAATCCCAGTGGACTTGTTAGAGAAGGCCCACAAGCAAGTTGTAATTGTCGTGGGTTGTTCCTCGTTGGCCATCAGTTTTGCAATATCTGAATGGATTTTTCATCCAGACATGTTATCATGAAAAAAAAGGGTGAGAGATAAGTTCTTAGTCAATTCTATATTCTCTCTCATTGTTTTTTTGGTTCTTTGTTGAATAATGTGGGGTTTCTTTCTAATTATGGTTTTGTTTCAGTGGCCTTACAATGGACATAACCAGATCTAAAATGATACGTCTGTGACCAGTCATTATATTATATTTTATACATGTTTGTTTACAGTGAAGTTTGATCTCTATGTCTAAAACGTAATATGAGAAATTTTAATCTTCATGAAGTGAAATTATTCTCTGATCATCCTTTTTCAAGTCTCTAATCATGCTATCAGGTGCCAGGAAAATTAATGGCATGATTTTAAAAAAAATGGCATTCAACTGCATGCTATACAAATATATGAAAAGCACAATTAGGTATTAAAAACTTTAAAGGAATTACAAGTTGATAGTTGCATTTACCTTGCTTATGTCTCATTCAAACTTCCTCAAATTTTTTGGGAAAAGCTGAGAGATAAACTTTTATAATCAAATGACTTCATACCCTAGAATTTTAAGATACAATCTCATGTAAACCACACTTAACATCAAGAACATAAATCTTAGTTGATTCATATTCTCTCCATCTCCATGTAATTCAGCAGCTAGATGCAATAAAACGGAATCCAGCTCTATAAGTAAGTCCTGGTTTAAGGTTTAATCATAAAAAAGTACATTCTGCCTTTTCAAAGGTATCATGTGACTACATTTTTAAAGATGGGAAAGGAACTACTACGATAATGACGACAACAAAGACTTCTAGTAGTAGTAGTATTTCCAGTAGTATTTCTAGCAATATTTCTAGTCCACCCCTCTGTAGCAACAGTCTCGGGGTAGCCTCCAAAAGTTAAAACTTCATAGGTAAGGTAAAATCATATAGATGTAAAACTATCTGTTAAGTAGGTGGATTCGTTAGGAAGGAAACGCCATGCGGTCTTGTAACAAAAGGCTCTTTATTGTTCCCAGGAGTGTGTGCAAGTCGAAGGTAGCTACAACAAGACTGACTTCCCCCAGACAAAGCCCAACCTATATACATATGTACAACAAAGGAATCTCCCACGGCTGAGCCCTATAGGCTCAGCGGTGCTTTCATAGTTTAAATTCATTGGTTCCTGAAAACCTGGCAGCTCATTGGCTGTTACTTGGGGCTGCATGAAGCGTGCCTCAGACCTCAAGCTCAGCCCTCTGCTGTCTCGCATACACAACACAATCAATTAAAACAAAAATGAAACAAACAAAACAGAAACATGCTCTGTTGCTAAGGCCTGAGGAGAGAAGGATCAGAATTTCACTCAGGCCTATATAGAAAAAGAGAGGAGGTAAGATAGGTAGCAGGGCGGTCTATTCAGCTCTTAGTGCCTGTTAGCCTTGGCCTCAGCCATATGCCTGGTGGAAGTGTGCCATTTTTAAGGTCCTCTGGAACTTTGACTATTCCAAAAGGGCCTAGATCTTGGCCAGGGTTGGAACCAGGGCTGAAAAGGTTGAGGCCAGGTACACTTCTCTGGGGCTTGGGATCACCAGCAAGTTGTCACTAGCAGAGCGGAGTGCTGTTCAAGGGGGTATACTTGGAGAGGAGGTCCCTATGATTAAATGCAAGGATACAGCTGGGCTATGTTGAGATACATAAGGTGGGCATGGGCTTCATATATCTGCACTTAATGATGATAATTTAGATGTTGACATGCGAACACGTGTAGCATGATTTGTTTTAGATGCTCCAGCTTTGGCATGAAACAAAACCATAAGAATACCTTTTGGGGGTATTTGCATTTGCAGGGCAATATTTGACCAGCCTTCCTCTCAGCTAAGGTTGCCAGGTCCCCCACGGCCACTGTCAGGGGATTGGGAGGGGGAAGTATCCAGGCTGGGTAACTTCTGGAGATTTGGGGATGGGGCCTGGAGAGGACTGGGATGTGGAGTGCAATTCCAAAGAATGGTGTGCAATTCCAAAGAATCCATTTTCTCCACGGGGACTGATCTGTCTAGTCTGGAAATAAACTTCAGTTCTGGGGGAAGCCCCAGGTCCTACTGAGAGACTGGTATCTCTACCCTCAGCCAATGGCAGGGGAATTACCAAGCCTTTTTTCAGTTTGTCAAAGTAGGAGAATGCTAGTTCCTAACCTAGTTTCTTGTAGGTGAACAGAAACAGAGCCCCAAATATCTTGTCTCTGGCCTGTTTTCTTATCATACTGTAGATATACTAGATACAAATTAAGTTATAAACACTGAAGTAGCTGTTGAGGTGTATGAGATGGCCTTCAGGGAACCTTTTTCTTTTTTTTTAAGCTTCTTTATACCTGATTCACAGCCAGAACACCAGCTTGTGCTTATTTATTCAATTTTCAGCCCTTTCCCAGTGGCAAAAAGTATTTTTAGAAAACCTGATTGAACTTCAGAGGCACAAAGCTGTTTCTTTTGTAAGGTTTCTCATGCCTGTGTTTCTGACAGCTAGGAACCTTAAATCAGATGGACACAGGCAGCATTGGCCTGGGTGACAACTAGGTGCTGGGGTGCTGGAAGGGAGTCATGCAAACTCAAATGCAAAGGGATCGTCTGGGTTTCCCTGTAGGACTAGACATTCTCCCCGAACTCCTTCTGTTCCCCAGTAGACAGCTGAAACTTGGTAAGTCTGGGCTCTGAATAGGAATGCTTTTGTTTGCCTTCTGAAAGGAATTGTCTGTCTTTTATAATATAGACATATTAGTCTGCCTGCTCCTGGGGCTTAATACCGTCTGGTAAATAGGTCTCCTTTAACACTGCCTTTTATTTAAGCTGGGCCAAGCATTTTTGTGGGATGGGAGGCTGCAGCTTATGATCTTGGCAATTGTCTGGGGAGACAGAGAGAGAGAGACTCATCTAAGGAAGCTGGTCTTTTCCTTTCCATTGGCGTTTTGAAATACCAAATAATAAATACCACAGCTCAGAAAGCTGCTCTTCGGCAGTTGTCACTAGATTTTTTTTTAAGCTGTCTGAAGCTGAAATGAAAGGACGGTGATTTATTACCTGCTAAAAATACAGAAATGAATCTTCACCCTCCCCGTGAGGTTCTTGTCACCATTCCATTTATATATTATTTGTGATGGTTATTTTTCTCCCTGTTGCTTCTTCTATTGGTTTTCATGTGTGGTGCTGTATCAGCCAAATCTTAAATTGTGCTCTGTGTGCTAGATTTATGTTTAAATAATTATGAGTACATGACCCTCCCAAATATGTTTTACTCTAACAGAGAGAAGCAAGTGTGGGCATCTATTTATTTAGATTTTATACTCTGCTTTTTAAGACCTGGAGGGGCTTATAAAAGCATTCTCCCCTCCTCCATTTTTATCTTTACAACAACCCTGTGAGGTAAGTTAGACTAAGTGAGTGTGACTTGCTCACTGAATGTATATGTCAGAGTGAGAATTTGAACTTTGGTCCCTGAGATCCCATTCTGATACTCTAACCACTGCCCCATCATGTTTTTCAGACTTTATAGGAAAACTCAGCAGTAAATATCTTACTAGCAAAGGAATCAGAGTCCAGTAGCACCTTTAAGACCAACAAAGATTTATTCAGGGAGTGAGCTTCCGAGTGCAAGCACTACATACATTCGAGTGCTGGACTACATATAAAAGTAAAGGCATTTCAATTATTGAGATTTGGTTGGGCCACCCAGGTTAGGGCTGTTTCATCTTAGAGCAATTCATTTAAGCTAAATTCCAGTGGATAGCCAAGTTAGCCTGAAATAGTACAACACAATTTGAGTCCAATGGCACTTTTAAGACCAAGAAAGATTTATTCAAGGCATGAGCTTTCATGTGCATGTATGTCTGAGGCATACATACATGTCATGTGCATGCATATGCAAGCTCTTGCCTTGAATAAATGTTTGTTGCTCTTAAAGGTGTCATTGGACTCAAAATTACATTTAGGCCTGATGAGCCCAACATCAACTAGAGATATCCGTAGCTGAGCAGGGCTTTGGATCCAGGCTTCTGTAGTCGTTACTTGACATGCTAAATACCAGAAACTACTGTTCCACATAAAAACAAGGCTGAGCCTTTTTAACTGGATGGTTTTGTAACCCCTATTCATTTCCAAAGAAAGATTATTGCACAGCCTTGGGGCTGCAACTATAAAGGCCCAGCAACTGAGAGAAGATGGCAGTATATTTCATAAATGGTTAGTAAATTAAGCAGGAAGGTAACTAAACATTAGTTTTTAAAAAACAAAGCTATGCCATATTAAAACAAGAGGCTCTTTTTTTCTCTCTCTCCAGATTTTCGTTCTTCAATAGACACTATCACAAATATTTCTACATTTGAAATAGGTTTACATTTTCCCCTCACTGGTTCTCCAGTATTTATGACACTAGAATATTTTCCTAAAGGTTTTTCTATAAGATGGGAAGATGGAGAAGAGTTTGGCAGCAGCTGTTAACCCACCTGCAGTGACAGCTTCTGTTTCATTTCATCTGCTGAATTCTCCAGCTATCAGACTAATGTTTACTTGTTCACAGTTAAAGGCACCACAGGGTCTCCTGAGATCCATGGAAAAAGGAATGCCAGAGCTTTTCAGCAGGAAGCCTATGCTCTGTTCCTTGTTCAAATATCACCGTTTGGCCTGTGTATGTCCAGGAATGCTGAATTGGCTAATTGCAGGGCAATAATAAACCTTTGACTTGGTATACAAGCATCCACTCGGTAGTAACACCTGCTTCTATGCCAGGAGAAGCATATGGACCTGCATCCCATTTCTCAATATCTTAGTAGGAAGCAATCATTGTAAAGTCTACTTTAGGCATTTAAAAAAAATCTTTTAATTAATGGAAAACATACTGGGCAATAGCAACAATTGTAGCATCACAGAGTATATAAAACAATCCTATTAAATAAAAAGCTGATTAATACATCATATTGACTAGTTAGAAAATCTGCTCTAAGGAGAAATCTGAAAGGCCCCATGAAACAGGAATGTCCTTGGACATTTCCAAAGGAAGATTATTGCACAGCCTTGGGGCTGCATCTATAAAGGCCCTGAGTTTGAGAGAAGATGGTTGTCTATTTCATAAATGGGTGGAAAATGAAGCAGGAATGTAACCTCCTGTCTCGTGGCTACTGCTTCCACTCAGGAACAAGGGGATATATGTGAGATGTCTGTACAATCTCCTGTTTTCTGACAATGAATAAGAGACATAGTCTTTTGTAGGAGGAAAGATGGCATGATATAGCCTGATCTAGTCAGACCTCAGAAGCTATGCAGAGTCAGCACTTGACCAGTGAAGAAGAGTCTGAAGCAGAAGGCAATTGCAGACCACCTCAGCTTCTCACTTGACTTGAAAGCCCCTTGCTGGGGTCTCCATACGTCGGCTGCAAATTGAAAATATTTACATAAAGCTCCTTAAACCAGCTAAAACTTTGTCATCAACTTCAAGGGAAGTTCTACATAAAACACATTAAGCCCATTTGTCCTATTGCTGCTTTGAGGTGCCCCACTGGGGAGCAAGGCGCCTGTTGGTTAAATTCTGAGTAGAAATATATGGGAATTAATGTCTACAAGCATTAACATTTCCCCCCAAAGCAGAAGCAGAAGTATTTTGTGAAGCTGAGGTTTCCTGGGAGAACACAGGTCAGGACTAAGGATGGGCGATTCGGATTCGGAAACGCCCGAATCGGCCGAATCGGGGCCGATTCGGGCGTTTCCGAGCCAGAAACGGTCCGAATCGGACCTCTGGCGCCCCCTAGCGGTCCGAATCGCCGAAATTCGGCGATTCGGGCCGAATCGATTCGGCAGGCCCGAATCGATTCGGCATGAGTCGGAGGCTTCAGGCAGCCGTTGCCTGAAGCCTCTCTGCTGTTTGGCTTTTTTTTTTTTTTCAAACAGTATTTTTTTGCCGCCTAAAATGGCGGCGGGGGGGAGGGGGGGAGTGAGTGGCCAATCAGAATGCCTGTAGCTTTTCAGCTCAGGCATTCTGGCCACTCACAGAAGACTTTTTATTTTTAAATCCCCTTGCTTTGTAGCCTGCCCGGGAGGAGGCTACTTAAAGCAAGGGGCTGCTTGCTGGAGCTCACTTTGAGCTCTGGCTGGCTGGCTGACTCCTAAGCTCTGCTTGGTTGAGCAGCCTGCCTGCCCTGCCTGCCTGCCTCCTCTCCTGGGTGGACTTCTGGACCTGGCTGTGGACTCTGCGCTGGACAAGACAGCAATAGTTTGTTTTAGGGGTTTTTTTCTTCTGCTTTTCTATTTTTCTCTATTTTCCCCTCTCTCTCTCTCTCCCCCTCTCTCTCTCCTCTTTTCAAAAGTTTTTTGCCTTTGGGTTTCTGTGGGTGGGGGCCTGGGGGGGTTGGGGAATTGTGTTTGCTGTTCATTGTGTTAACTGTTTGCTGTGTTGTTTTTTGTTAAAGTATTTTGGGGGTGGGGGTTGGGGCTTGTATTTTAAAGTTGCCTTGCCTTGTTTCTGATTGTTTTTTTTGGGGGGGGGGTTGGTTGTTTTGGGTTTTTTTCTACAGGTTTCCTCAGTTGCCACCTTTGGGCTTCGTGCCCTGGGTGGCAGCTGGTTGTTTGATAGGTGTGTAGGTGTTTTTTTGGTGGGGGGCTAGTTTTAGTTTAGTTTGTTCTTTAGTTTAGTTTAGTTTGTTAGGTTGTGTTTGTTAGGTTGGTTTAGCTTAGGGCCTTGCAGGGCCAGTTTTTGCCAGCCACCTTTGGGGGAGTGCCCTGGGTGGCTGCTGCTTGTTTGTTGGGAGCTGTTTCTTTGGTAGAGTTAGCTTGTTTGGTTAGGGCCCTGCGGGGCAAGTTTTTCTTGGTGGACACCCTTGGGGGAGTGCCCTGGGTGGCTGCTGGTTGTTTGCAGAAGCTGTTTGGTTGGCCTAGGCTAGGCTTGGTTTGATTTAGCAGTTTGGGCCTTGCAGGGCCACTTTTGCTTGGTTGCCACCTTTGGGAGAGTGCCCTGGGTGGCTGGCAGCTGGTTGGTGTTTTGGGGATTGTTTGTTTCCTTCCTGGGGGGAATTGCTGCGTTCTTCTTGGGGTGTCCAATTAGTGACCCTTTAAATAGGCAGTAAAATCCATAGTGTTAGGAGAAATTATAAAGTGCAAATAATTTTTTAGAATAGATAGTTTCTTTCCTAAGTAGCCAGATAGGATTTTTATAAGAGAACAGTGATTTGGGTTTTAGGTTAAAATTGTATTTTCTTGATAGTTAAAAAAACATTTAAACCAGCAGGGGCTGTGCCTTATTGAAGGCCAGCTTTCCTGGTAGAGACAGGAATTGATTTAGAGGCCAACAGGTTTAGGGGTTCTTCTTAGCAGATCAGGTGGGGGCTTGGTGCACAAATCTGCTCCAGCCTTCCTTCTAGCTAGTAACACTCAGGTAGTTTAAAACACTTTGAAAGTCTAAAAAGGTTTTTTTTTCCTAATTTTTCCCTGCTGTAGGTTAGGTAGGGACAGTTAAACTTAGCTAGGACCAGACAGGTTCCTTTAGTTTAACAAAAAAAAAAAAAGGAGAGAGAGAGAACAGGAAAACTCCATAGAAGTTAGGTCAGCTTAGGGTCTAAAAAAACTAAACAGGTAGCTGGTGGGAGGGTTTTATAAGTTTCAAGGTTTCCTTAGAAACAAGTGTTAGGGCAGTTAGTGGTAGGGCCTCAAATTTCCCTGTCTCTTAGATTACAGACAGTTAGTAGGAAAAGTTTGTCCAAGGGAACATGAGTGGGAAGAAGGAAGGTCAGGCTAGGGGCCCTGGGGGAAAGGCCCTACAGAAAACCAGAGGGGTGGAGGGGAGTGAGAGGGGGAAGGAAGCGTCCTTCCCCCCACCTGAGAAGAGGCCTGTCTTGGGTCGACCTTCCACCACTCCGACCTCTGGCCGGAGTGGTGCAATAAAGAGTGTCCGCAAGGGTCTCTTTATTGAGGCGGCTGACGGGGCGCCCTCTTCTAAGGTGCGGCAGGCAGGGGTCTTTGCTGGCACTTCTGCGGGGCCTGCTGATCAGGCAGCCCCTCGTGCTGCTCCTTTTGCTAGCGAGGCATGGGGGCATCAGGAGGAGTTGCCTGATCTCTCCCTCGGGGTGAGCCTTGGGGACATGAGTGGCTTGTCCTTCATGTCCCCAGGCATCACCTCGGGGGTGCAGAGAGCCCTGGAGGAGATGGGTGAGGGACTGGCCCGCCAGTCTACTCCCCTTTCTCCTCCAGGATCCAGCAGGCTTCAATTGGGGGGGGAACAGGAGCAGATGGTTGAGGTGGTGCAAGAGGGAGAGATGGAGGTGGCACCCCCTGCCCCACCATCTCGACCCCTTCCCCCTCTCTCACCTCTTTCTGTCCCCACCTCAGGACACGGTGTGTCCGGCCCGAGCTCCTCACAGGAGGCAGCTCAGAGGACTTCGCAGGCTGCAAGCCAGCCTGCGTCGTCCAAAGGCTCCAAAGTCTGGAATTACTTCCAGATAGTGGAGGGAACCCACCTAGCAGAGTGCCAGCTCTGTAGGCAGAGGGTTAGTCGTGGAAGGCAGGAGCGCCACTACACGACTAGCGGCCTCATGAACCACCTGAAGAGGCACCACCAGGCTGTCCTGCTTCAGGGGGAGAGACAGGCTGGCAGTGGGGTGCCTGCGCAGGCACAACCTACCAGCACGGGGCTGGAGAGTCTCCCTGGGACCTCCACCTCGAGAGCTCTCCCTAAGAGTTCTGCTCAGGGGGCGGGTGGAGTTAGAGGGAGGCAAGCGACCATGGTGGAGATGCTTGCCCGGGCTGGCAGTGGCATGCCAAAAGGGGGGTTTGAGGCAGGGTGTAGGGCCGCGAACCATGACCTAGCTGCGCTCATGGCCGTGGGTGGGTACCCCTTTCGTCTGGCCGACGACATGTACTTCCACCGACTATGCCGTCGCATATCCACCTGGTACACGCCTCCTAGTCGTACCACGATTAGCAGGACAGTGTTGCCCTCTCTTTATAGGGCAGCCAGGTGCCGGGTGGAGGTAGAGATGTCCCGAGCTTCAGGGACCGTACACTTCACCTCGGATATATGGACGTCATGTCATGCGCAAGATGCGTACATCTCGCTGACTGCGCATTGGTGGGACGTACGGGAGGTGCTGGGTGGGGTTGAGCCTGTTAGGCAGGGTGAGGGCTGCCGGGCAGGCTATCGCCATGCCTTGCTGCACATCGAACCCTTCGATGTGCGGCACACGGCAGACAACATCGAGGGCACCATTCGTAGAATGGTAGATGGCTGGGTAGGCAGTGGGACGGGGGTCACCAAGGGCTTCTTGGTGACAGATGGTGCCCTCAACATGACCAAGGCGGTCAAGGGCATGGGCCTGAAGCACATCTCCTGTGCGGCCCACCTTCTCCACCTCGTGGTTAAGGATGCCCTTGGGATCGGCTCCAAGGGAACCGGTTCATCCGCCGAAGCCATTGACTTCAGGCATCTCATCGAGAAGTGCCGGAAGATCGTGGCGCATTTCTCTCACAGCTCGTACGACGTCTCGAGGCTGGAGAGAAAGCAGGTCCTGATGGGCGTGCCGCAGCACTGCCTTATCAGAGACGTCAGCACGCGCTGGAACTCCACCCGCGCCATGCTTGAGCGCTTGGTGGAGCAGAGGAGAGCCTTAGACGCCCTTGTCCAGGAGACGAGGATGTTTATGCCTGGGGAGTGGCTCACCCACCGAGAGTGGGAGATCATTTCTCAGACCGTGGAAGTGCTTGCGCCCTTCAAGACTTCCACGGAGATGCTCTCGTCTGACACGGCGAGTTTGGGTCTGGTCGTGCCCATGGTCCACAAGGCCCGTGTGGTGCTGGCCCCCTTCCTGGACCCGGCTCGAGGACGTGCAGACGTTGTTCCAGCCGTGCGCGCGCTTGCGAGGAGGCTTCTGAGAGGGCTTGAGAGCCGCTTCGAACCCCTCTGCAAGTCTGTGACATACAGGCTCGCCGCCATGTGTGATCCGCGCGTCAAGGGCAGCTTAGCAGAGAGGGAGAGGAGCCTTCCTGAATGGCGCGAGCTGCTCATTCAGAGGCTTGCCTGGTGGAAGTCCAAGGAGGCTGAGGTGTCAGGCCAGGCAGGGGAGGAAGGAGCCAGCACGTCCGCTGCTCCTTCCCCCCCAGCCTCTGCTGGCACATCAGCCACTGCGGGCCACCCTAGCGAGAAGGCTGAGCAGGGCAACTTCTTGCTGGGGTTCCTCCAGCCCACTCCTTCTCTTGAGGGCAGCGGGTGCCCGAGGGAGGACAGTGCGTCTGGGATGGTGAGGGCTTACCTCGGTGAGCCCCAGGAGTCCGAGAATGCCTGTCCCTTGAGATACTGGGCCAGGATGGAGGCGGTCTGGCCGGCCCTCTCCCGCCTGGCCCGTGTCTACCTTTCGTGCCCGCCAACGAGCGTCCAGAGCGAGCGGGCATTTTCTCATGCTAGCAGCACCGTCTGCGAGTATCGCTCCCGCCTGGCGCCCGAAAGAGTCCAGCAATTGGTCTTCCTCAAGGTCAACTTGCCGGCTCTTGGCCATCCAGAACTATTCTTGGAGGAGGACTGAGGTGAGCACAGAATTGCTGTGACTGCATCCTCTCTGAGTCTGTTCTGGGTGGTGGGGATGAAAAACGCTCGCCCAAGGTAAAAATTCAGACAGGACCAGTGCCCTGGCCAATCTAAATTGCCCCCCCCCAACCACACAAACAGAAATTCTGCAATCACCAGAGGGCCAGAGATTAAATCTGGGTCCCTCAGTCATGCCACCCATTTGGAAAACTTTTCCCAGTCCCAAAGTGAGCCTTAGAGCTCAAGGTAAACCCAAGAAGTAACTGAGCATTTCTCAGTGGGTGCCCAGGAGGAGTTTGTTGTTGTGCGTGCGCCGATTTGTCTTTTTGCTGCTGCCAGGGCTGTTCTCCCAGAACAGCTCTGCCAGGGCTCTCTCAGGATGTGGCCTGAGTAGAGCAGTTGGGTTAGAGGTGGTTTGAGGCGGTGGCCTGTTAGGTTGTTGGATTCCCCACCAGTGTCCACTGCGCCGTGTGTGGACTTCTGGGGGGGGAATGTGTCTTTTTGCTGCTGCCAGGGCTGTTCTCCCAGAACAGCTCTGCCAGGGCTCTCTCAGGATGTGGCCTGAGTAGAGCAGTTGGGTTAGAGGTGGTTTGAGGCGGTGGCCTGTTAGGTTGTTGGATTCCCCACCAGTGTCCACTGCGCCGTGTGTGGACTTCTGGGGGGGGAATGTGTCTTTTTGCTGCTGCCAGGGCTGTTCTCCCAGAACAGCTCTGCCAGGGCTCTCTCAGGATGTGGCCTGAGTAGAGCAGTTGGGTTAGAGGTGGTTTGAGGCGGTGGCCTGTTAGGTTGTTGGATTCCCCACCAGTGTCCACTGCGCCGTGTGTGGACTTCTGGGGGGGGGAATGTGTCTTTTTGCTGCTGCCAGGGCTGTTCTCCCAGAACAGCTCTGCCAGGGCTCTCTCAGGATGTGGCCTGAGTAGAGCAGTTGGATTTGTGGTGTTTGAGGGCGGTGGCCCAAGCGTAGGAAGGGAAAGGTGAGTGGAAGCTGCTTTGATACACCTTTGGGTTGTGAAAAGCAAGTCTTCCTCTTGCTTTGTATTTGTTAGAGGGGGGAGGCTGGATGGGAGAGCCAGTGATGAGTCCACAGCATGGATGGAGCATCCAGATTCGCCTCTGAGCTCCTCCATTTGCTTTCTGAGGCTCTCCTGGGTTAGTGCGTAGGTGCCGTGAAGCTTTACAGCTTCACTGGGGGTTTCTGGGGGGATCTCCAGGTCTCCCCTGGAGGTTGACATCCCTGAGCCACTAGTGTTCCTAGTGGTGCAGGGATATCCCCCCCACAGGCCAGTGCAGGGCCCCCCTCTCCTCTGCAGGGGAACCCAGGTGAGAACTCAGTGGACCTTATTGGTTCTGCAGTTCTCACCTGGAGGCTGCTTAGGCTGACAGCCACAGGTTCCCCTGCACCTGGGAGAGAGAGTCCCTTCCTGGCCTCTGTTTGGAGCCAATGCAAGTCAATGTCTCCATTGACTTGCATTGGCAAGCCTTCCCCCGCCTTCCCCGGGGGCTGGGAGGGAGGGGGTGCAAGTTGCACCCCTGAAACTTCTTGGGGATCTCAGGGAGGGTCTTCCCTGAGTCCCCTGAAAGTTTCAAGAAGATTGGACCAAGGGGTCCAATGCTACGGGCTCCCAAAGAGGGTGCCCCTATCCGCTTCATTGGTTACAATGGAGCGTCAGGTTCTCTAGGCTGAACATGTTTCTCCATAGACTTCTATGGGGGATGTTCCTTGGGAGCCCCCAGGATGGGACCCCCTGGTACAATCTTCCTGAAACTTGCAGGGGATGGAGGGAAGACCCCCCCAGAGATCCCCTGCAAGTTTCATGAATATTGGACCAAGGGATCCCCATCCTATGGGCTCCCAAAAGCGTGAGAAAAAAATGATTTCAGCAGGTAAATTGCCAATTTCCTTGTTCTGTAATCATTTTTTTCTCACGCTTTTGGGAGCCCATAGGATGGGGACCCCTTGGTCCAATATTCATGAAACTTGCAGGGGATCTCTGGGGGGGTCTTCCCTCCATCCCCTGCAAGTTTCAGGAAGATTGCACCAGGGGGTCCCATCCTGGGGGCTCCCAAGGAACATCCCCCATAGAAGTCTATGGAGAAACATGTTCAGCCTAGAGAACCTGACGCTCCATTGTAACCAATGGAGCGGATAGGGGCACCCTCTTTGGGAGCCCGTAGCATTGGACCCCTTGGTCCAATCTTCTTGAAACTTTCAGGGGACTCAGGGAAGACCCTCCCTGAGATCCCCAAGAAGTTTCAGGGGTGCAACTTGCACCCCCTCCCTCCCAGCCCCCGGGGAAGGCGGGGGAAGGCTTGCCAATGCAAGTCAATGGAGACATTGACTTGCATTGGCCCCGAAACGCCCGAAACGATTCGGGAGGCTCCAATGCAAGTCAATGGCTTCCATTGACTTGCATTGGCCCCGAATCGGCTCGGACAGCTCCGAATCGATTCGGGAGCCTTTCAATGCAAGTCAATGGCCTCCATTGACTTGTATTGGCTCCCGAATCGATTCGGACCGGTCCGAATCGGTCCGAATCGGCCGATTCGGATCCGAATCGGTCCGAATCGGGCCGGTCCGAACCCGAACCGGTCCGAATCGGGCCGATTCGGATCCGAAACGGTCCGAATCGGGGCCCCCGTGCACAACCCTAGTCAGGACAGATCTATGAATGAAGTGTCAATTGTCTCTTGTGAAATATCTATAGCAAGGTGGGCAAGAATTTTGGAAATTAGAATGTTCAAATTATAACAACTAGCAGAAAGGCTTACGAGCCAGTCTAAAATGTCAAACAGTCACTGTGAACTGAAACCATCTTTCCTCCATGGTATTCCTGAATGAAATGGCAAATGAAATATGCCCTGTATGAATAGAATGAACTCACAGTATAACTTTATTTGTGATAAATGGAAAAAGCTATCATATCTGATTGAACATAAAGGCTAAACCTCTGATGAACCTTTAGTATGAAATATTTCTAATGATATGTGGCACTGTGGAATTCTGGTATATTATGGATGGTTTTAGACCTTCTGGCACTGTGGCATTGATGGCATACAAAAAGTACCATATAATGATAGTGAGTGTACCAAGAACAATGAGTCTTCCTTTATAAGAGCACATCCCTTTCACCCTTTCACGTTGGCCTGAATACATATAGTAACTTTTGTACAGTCTCTTGTACAGTTTGAATTTGTATTTCATGTGATTATTTGCAAATATCAAGACATTTTTAAAAGGTCAAACTAAATATGATGTGAGAGATCTATGATTATGATTTCACTTTTAAAAGAAGCTGATTAACAGGGTGGCTTTCTCTCATGGTCCTTCAATGATTCCAAGTGGCCCCCTGAGTTGTACTTAGAAAGTTTGGAGGACTGTGTCATTCTTTTCCCTGCTAGTGAGATAACTGAAGGGGTGATTTAAAGCATTGGGACAACTTCAGAACATCCTCTGAGACCATTCCCCGATCTTTAAAGAAGTTGCATGAGTCTGCTAAGTCGCTTTTCAAAAAAGTAAGAAACGCTTCCTAGTCTCTCATGTCATGTCCAGTTTGATCATTAGTTACTAGATAGGGGGCATCATTGCTGCCTTTAAGTATTTGAAAGGTTATCAGTTAAAGAAGGGCAGGGAAAGGTTCCTGTTGACAGCAGAGGATAGGACCCACAGTAATGGGTTTAAACTACATGGAGAACAACATTGGCTACATATCAGGAAAAAAAATTTCACAGTCAGATCAGTTCAGCAGTGGAGTCAGCTGCCTAAGAAGGTGGTGAACTCCCCCTCACTGTCAGTCTTCAAGCAGTGGTTGGACAGATACTTATCAAGGATGCTTTAGGCTGATTCTGCATTGAGCAGGGGGTTGGACTAGAAGGCTTGTACGGCCCCTTCCGGCTCTATGATTCTATGATTCTACATTTCATCCACACAGAATTCAGATTATTTGAAATGCAGCATTGGATACCAGATACAAGAGTAGGGGGAGTGCTGCTGTGCCAATTTAAAAGGCATATCTGTATGTTTTTATAGGGTTGCCATAAGCTGGAAGCAACTTGATAACACTTAACACAAACATCCTGTATGTTAAAAGTGTAGTTCTTTTCAATAGTGACATTCTCCCAATCAGGACAAAGTTCAGTCATCATTTCTTTGATAAGAAATTTTGAGTGAAATGTGAGGTAAAAGTTGTGAAAAATTGTTATTACACAAGCCTCCAAGGGCACATTCCCATTCATGAAGCATGAGAGAAAATAGTATCACATTATGCTAATTATATTCTACTAGTAAATAAGCCCGCTGCAGGCTGAATGCAGCGGGCGCCAGGGGGGCGAGGGAGTCTTGCGGGGCATGCCGGGACAGGGCTGGGAGGCAAGGGTGGGCAATGGACGGCATGTGAGTGCGCGGCGCCTCGTCCTGTGTTCCCCCATGCTGCGGCATGGCCTACCTTGGCGTTGGCGGAGGAGGCGATGGCGCAGGTGAGGAGCCCATTGTTTGGCATTCGGCGTAGGCCCCGATGCACCAAGGCACCATGTTCACGATGCTCTGAGGCTGGGCGGGCCATGTTCGTGCGGGGTCGGTGCTGTGGTCGCGGGCTGTGGCGGCGCCGTGTGCAGCCATGGTGGGTGGTGGCGCGGGCCGGGGCCAGGCGTTTTTTAGGCTGACACGGCTGGAGGCGGCGCTAGGACGACGGCGGCCGGCCCTCCCTCGGCCTTTCTCAATCAGGAGGCAGTGCGAGTTAGCGTGAAGACGACAGCGGCCGGGCCTTCCTGGGTGGGCGGCGCTGCAGCGACTGGCCGCCTGGAAGGCAAAGGAGGTAATGGCGGCGGCCGGGCGCATTCGGGCAAGGTGGAATGGGGGTGCCTCCTTCGCGCCTCCCAATTAGTCAGTCCAGCGGCAAGGAACCAATTGTGAGCTGTGCTTTGCAATCGGAGGGCGCTTTGCGCCTGCCGATTGGGCCCTTCGATTGTCAGTCCGGGGGAAAGGGGCTATCGGCACCCTTCCTCATCATGGACAGGGCCCGCCCTCGGGGCCCTTACCGAATTATTTAATCCGCACCGCTAGGAGCGGGTTAAAGATAATTGTAACATGTTTGGGTATGGGTTATTTCGAAAGTGTCCCCAATGTCTTAGCCAATGTGTGTCAATCTTTGTTAACACAATTAGACAATACCTCTTTTGTACTTGTGGCTGAATATGATTCAAACCTTGATGTCCCATGTTCAAAGCCTAATGCCAACTACTACTGTAAAAGTGCATGATACATTTCCTATTTATTTATTAGAGTATCTCTATGTGGTTTTTCTTCTTGGGGAGACCCAATAAGATATACAGAAATTTCCAGAATACAAAACAACCAATTTAGATACTACAGTTAAGCAAAACAAACAGAGAAAAATGCATTAGGGCAGCTTCTGATTCACAGGGGTTTGAACACATATCCCAAGCTGCAAGTTATGACTCATGAGCTTGTGCCGAAAAACCAATCTTTCACTTCTGGCCATACTCTACCTGCATGCACAGGACGAAAGAAACAGCTCTCAGATACCCAGTGCTTGGCAGAAGCTTCCTCCCCCTGCCACAAAAAGAATCCCTCAACTTGAATGACATATGTAGTTCTCAATATTGCAGAGGGGGAGGAGGGCCTTCAGGCTTTCCTCCCACAACATTTTCACCGGTACCCTGCTTGACCCTATGTATGGATTCCTGTGTCCTGGGTTTCATACAAATGAAGATATGTGGAGCCCAAGGGAAAGATAGAACAGAAACTCTTCTGGCCATTTCTGCTGGAGAAAATGGCATGGCATGAGTGGAAAGCCTGAATTCCCCCTCTCTGCGCTCAAAGCCTCACTGAAGTCTCTTCTTTGTATTAAAAAGACCACAGTTTATAATAAAAATTATTCAAAATGTGATAATGTCCAGAGATTCTTGTAGCCTTTAGAAAGAAAATTGTTGTCAAGTGTGGCTTTTTGCATCATATAATCAGATCAACACATGGAAGAACTAAGTTTAAATATCCATTCTGTCATGGAACTTGCCAGGTGACCAGTCACTTCCTCTCTGTTTGGTCTACCTTGCAGGGCTATTGTGAGGATACAGTGAAGGAAGGAAAGACTACATATTTTACCCTGAGGTCCTTAGATAAAGGGTAGGTTTAAATGTTCTAACCTAATTTTCATCAAACATAGGATTGCCTCTAGGGGATGAGGCTAGGTATTACACAATGTTGTGTGACACCGCACAGTGCCATGACATTCACTTCTAGTTGCATAATTGTGAGTGACATCATGGGAGTGCTATGACGTTCTAATTTCCCATGGACTCAATAAAGGACTTTAACCTTCACTCAACCTTTCCATTGTTTTGCTTTATTTAAATAAGAAATACATTTTTTCCTGCTTGTGTATTAGGATGAGGTAATTAATGGAAAACCAAGTATACATAAAAATTATACCATCTGGCACTATTAGTCAGCTTGAAGGGTGGTTAATGGACTGTATCATGCACAATCAGGTGTATGTAAATGATAAAAAACATATAATGCATACCAAGATTGGTCCATAATAAGAGGTTTAATCATTCCTTACATACACTGGTTTGCTCTGGAAAAAAATTCCTATCCATACCGGTTTTGTATTTACTGCCATCTTGGAGAATATATTTCTAAATACCATGGAAGAACATTCAAAATAAGACCAGTTGGTTTGTGGTCTTTTTCTGCATTCATAACATATACCAAAGTAGGAAAACCCTTATTAAAATTCAGCTATTCAACTCTAATTTGAATGTGGCAGTTCTGTGCTACGCATCAACTATGACAGATGCCACCATTTCCTGAAATTCCTTCTTTTACATCTACTCATTAGGAGTGCCAGAGGAATTCATCTTAAATCTGTTTGTCCACTGAGATAAATGAGCAGCTGTTAACTTTCCCTCATAGACATCTTTGTAGCATTCCGCTTAGCCAACTGCCAGAGAGGAAATGAACACCTAACATATGTAATTTTATAGTATCTGTTGCCATCCTTGTGCCAATATTATTTTCCAACTGTATTTCCTAGAGGGGTAATCAAGGAAAACTTTGAACACATCCTTCAGCAATTGACTAAAAATTATTCCTTTGTAAAACTTGAAGAGGAAACAAGGTTAAGATATTGCATTTCTAGACTATTGGTTTTAACATATAATGTGCTAAATTGCCAGGAAACCACTTTACCTTAGCAAAGGCCTAGTACTATTGTGATATCTCAGCTAGGGATGCCAGTCCCCATGTGGGAATTGGGGATCTCTCAGTTTTACAGCTCATCTCCAGGCAACAGGGATCAGTTCCCTTTGAGAAAATGGCTGCCTTGGAGGGAAGACTTCATAGCATTATACTCCACTGAGGTCCTTCTCTTCCCCCAAATCCTACCCACTCCTGGCTCCACCCCCAATGTCTCCAGGTATTTCCTAACCCAGAATTGGCAACCCTTCTCATCACTACCATTGTATTCATAAATGCCTCTGTGTGCTAAATTCAGACTCCAAAAATCATTCTTGGTACTATAATTTTTTTCCTCTGGAGACTCTATAAAACTCAAGCATATGTTTGAAGTACTTATTAGAACTGATGACCACCTAACGGACTTTATATATATTCTTGTCAGTGCTCTCTAGTAGATATATATTACTCTTTGCAATATTCTGTTTGTAAACTCTGTGTATGGTAAAAGATTGTACTTTTCTGACTAAGAAGTCTATACACTATTAGTAATTTGTGGCCCCCATCTTGTATACCGAAATCCATGGATTGGGGCCACAATGACACTAAACAGATATTTCAGCAAACTTGAGGGACTCCCCAGTTTTACAGAAAAATCTGAAATGCTAAAAGAATACATGGGGGGAATGATTTCACTCAAATGAAAAATAGCATTCTTTACATAGGAACAGAGAATTCTCCTACTTCTGACAGTTTTTAGAGGATCCATGGACACCAAAGAAGTGGTAGTATTTTGATGGGTGAGAAGGAGGAGAAGGGACCACTATTGTACTTCTGCCATTTCAGATGGGTGAGCCCAGGAGCTACTGTTTCCCCCCCCTCAATGGCAAACCCAAAACATTAGTCAATTGACCATCAGATCTTATTGTGAAATTATCACTCCCTAAAGAGAAGAAGGAAAGAAGGAACAAAACAATTTTAATCTTGTATATAGTTAGATTAGGGTTCTAACAGTAATGATTACTTATTATTCTTATGTTACTTTATTGTTTGTATGATATGATGATGTTGTTACCCACCATGAGCCTTGGGGGAATGGTGAGTTATAAACAAACTAGAAACTAAGCCTGCTGTACTTTAAATACAGTGGGCGCTAGTGGGTGTCATGTGTTGGGTGGGGTGGCTCTTCTCCTGCCCGGCCCCCTCCCGCAGCAGAGGCCGGCCATGGGGCGGCCTTGGGAGCCTTCCCCGCTGCCACTGCTGCGTCTCCCACTACCACCTCCCCTCCCCCCCGTGCTGCCTACCTTCGTAGGCGGTGGCGAGGCAGGAAATGGTGGCAGGCGGGCTTGGGGTCAGGATAGAGTCAAGGCCATCACTCTCAGGCCCCTGCTGCCGCCTTACCCACCACCGCCACCGCCTACCTCCGTTGCTGGCAGCAAGGCAGGAAATGGCAGGGGGCGGGCTCAGGGCCGGGGCAGAGTCGAGGCTGGCACTCTGAGGCTCTCCTTGCCGTGCCTGCCAGCTACTCTGGGCTGGGCAGCCCGGCAGCAACCTGTCCTCTCGACGGGCACCGCCACCACCACCGCAGCCGTGTCGCTGGCTCCTCTTGGCGCCTCCCGATTCGTCAGTCCGGCAGCAAGGGACCAATCACTTTGCGAGCATCGCGATTGGTCCCTTGCCTCCCAATACTCAAATGCCTGCTATAGTTGTGCCTTCTTAAAAGCAAGAAACATGTTTAGTCCTCATGAAGCCCTTTAGGGAAAGGGAGAGGGTTTTTAAAATCTGCTTACAGAGTAATTCCCCCAAGGGAGAATAAACCTTGTCTGTTGCTGGACTTACTGAGGAGCATCAAAACCAAGTTTGATATTACAGGGAAGAAGATGATGAGGCACAAAGGACTGTAGGAGGCATTCAGCAAGACTAGCTTGAATAATGATTTACATGTGAGTGAATCAAGTGATTTTGCATTCCTCACTGTTACTTTTTAAAAAGTGCCGGAGTCTTTAACTTTTACTGTAAACATACCAAGAAGGGATTGGATTAAAAAGACCTTTCCTTGCATTGTGCAGCCATCCTCCTTAATCTGAATAGCAATTAACCATACCATGCTGCATATTTTTCAGTCACAAAAGGAACCTAACAGCCTTGATGCCCCTCTTGAAACAGCACAATATATTTTGGAACAGGCAAGTCTGGGTAACTAATTGTATTTTTTAAATGTCATTTGGAGTTGTATGCTTTGGAAGTTGATGTGCCTGTTGCTAGGTTTGCCTCTCACTGCTATGGCAACAGTCGAGTAGCAAGGCTCGGTGGGAGATGGTCATGTGATTTACTGCAGAAGACATGACGTCCTGGGGGTTAACAGGCCAAGGTTGTCAGTTTTACACCAAAGGGTCTGCATACAGTCAAAGACTGCTTTAGTAGTTTACTTTCCTCCTCCAAAACCACCTGTCAGTTTATTTCAGTTTTCTCACTGGGGACTTGAATTGCAAGCTCCATTTCTTAGCAAGACTGAGGAAGCAGAGAGTCTTCTAGCAGATTAAGAATGTTCAGTGGGTTAAAAACTGACATACGTCTTTCAGGGGCTTGTCATTTAAGGAAAAGTTGGTCTTCCTCTCATGCATAATTTCCAGAACTGCTCTGATAGCCTCACACATACATAGCTCACATTACTCCAGGGTTTTTTTGTTTGTTTTTAAAGTTCAGCTTGGTAATATTCTTTTTAAAAGAAAACATTTTTTTCCTATAGCTCTTGCTTCCCTTTTAAAATGTGTGTCTGAATGCCAACAGGAAGTGCTCTAAAAACTCTATTGGTAACTATAAATGGCTGATGGTTCATCCATGAAGGATGGAATCTTCACAGTTTAATTATACTCTGCAAATTGAAGACTATTTTTAATGGATGAACTGAAATAGATGGCTGTTTGCAGATTAACTGTCTGTGTTGCTATGGGCTCTTCCTAAAAATATGTGAAATTTGCCATAAGATCTTTTCCCTCTCTCTTCTCAGTGAAAGAATTGGCGAGCATTCCCATGTACAGCTAATCCATGGTATACCTGATCACAGTGATGTGAGATTGCCCCAAAGAGCATCAATAATTTAGTATTTCAATTCAGTGGGGGAGAAATGTTCTTTTATCACCAGTAGCCATATCAGGAGTTTCTTCTTCCTCCCTCCTTCATATCTACTTCACTTCAGCTATAGTTTGCCAACCATGCTGGATATTGTATTCTTTTGCCTATACTAAGCATCCTGACCGCCTCAGTCTCAAAAGAATATAAGAACCTTGCTAGAGAAGAGCAAAGGTCTTCTTATGAACGTGAAAGTTCTTTTCAGCTGCCATAACTAACCACTGCCATCTCTATCATCTTCAGCTGAACCCAGTAACAGATATGTGTGTGTGTGTGTGTACATGAATAAGATACAAAATACAATAAACATATAAACCTGGATAACATTCTAAAACTCAACTAAACCCAATTTAATTTACTCTTGCTATCTTGCTTTGTTCAGATGCCTTGACCCAGATAGATGACTGAGGTAGTAGTACCAATTTCATTTCCCCAAGTGAGGATAGTTTGGGAGGGAACCCAGCCTTTATAAGTGTTTTCGGCACTTGTGTTGTTGGTTACTGGATGATTATGTTGGAGAGTTGGCTTAAATAAGGGAAAATTCAAGCATCAGCTGCTGTGTCCAGTAATTGCACAGCCCAAACCACAACTGAGTGCCTTGTAGAAGAGTGCCATTTTGCAGACCCTTCGAAACTTTTAGAGTTCTGTAAGGGCTCACATTTTTGCTAACAGCTTATTCCATCCAGTAGGCATGCTTTTCATTTTTCTGACCAAGATGCAGAACTTTACACTTATCTTTATTAAATTGCATCTTGTTCTCATTTGCCCATTTTTCCATTGTGTTCAGATCTCGTTGAACTGTCTCTATCTTCCGGAGTATTTGCCAGTCCTCCCAATTTGGTGTCATCTGCAAACTTGATGAGTAGTCCCTCCACCCCCTTATCTAGATAATTAATACATATGTTAAAAAGTACCGACCCGAGCACCGAGCCCTGAGGTACCCTGCTACTCACCTCCCTCCAGTCTGATGAAACACCATTGACAACAACTCTTTGAGTGCAGTTCTCTAACCCGGTGGTTCACAACCACCGGGCTGTGGCCTGGTGCTAGGGCGCAAAGGCCCTGGCACCGGGCCGCGGCTCCCTCTCCCCGCCCCCCCCCCCCCGCAGTAAGAAACTTCCCAGGCCGCAAGCTTGCGCGGAAGTGCCACACATGCATTTTTTGGCAGTGCATGGCACATGTGCACATGCACAGCTGCACATGTGCACATGCACAGCCGCGCATGTGCACATGCACGGCTGGACAATCGCCCTCCCTGCTGCCGCCTGTAAAAGGTTGCAGACCACTGCTCTAACCAATTCCCTATCCACCTAACTATCTGAAAATCCAGATTGCAGTCCTTCAATTTATCCATCAGAACATCATGGGGAACCTTGTCAAAAGCTGTATTAAAATCCAAGTAAACGACATCAACCGAATTTCCACGATCCAGCAAACCTGTTACTTGGTCAAAAAAGGAAACTAGGTTGGTCTGGCAGGACCTGTTGGAGACAAATCCATGCTGACTTCCTTGGATCACCAAATTGTCCTCCAGATGTTTGCAGATCGCTCCCTTTAATATCTGCTCCATTATCTTACCCACAACAGAGGTCAGACTCACTGGTCGAGACCAGGCGCATTTCTCTAGGGCTAGGGTTTGTCAGCAGAATAAAACAACTATCCATTGTTGTTGTTAGGTGCAAAGTCGTGTCCAACCCATTGCGACCCCATGGACAATGATCCTCCAGGCCTTCCTGTCCTCTACCATTCCCCGGAGTCCATTTAAGTTTGCACCTACTGCTTCAGTGACTCCATCCAGCCACCTCATTCTCTGTCGTCCCCTTCTTCTTTTGCCCTCGATCACTCCCAGCATTAGGCTCTTCTCCAGGGAGTCCTTCCTTCTCATGAGGTGGCCAAAGTATTTGAGTTTCATCTTCAGGATCTGGCCTTCTAAAGAGCAGTCAGGGCTGATCTCCTCTAGGACTGACCGGTTTGTTCGCCTTGCAGTCCAAGGGACTCGCAAGAGTCTTCTCCAGCACCAGAGTTCAAACGCCTCAATTCTTTGACGCTCAGCCTTCCTTATGGTCCATCTTTCGCAGCCATACATTGCAACTGGGAATACCATAGCCTTGACTAAATGTACTTTTGTTGGCAGGGTGATGTCTCTGCTTTTTAGGATGCTGTCTAGATATGCCATAGCTTTCCTCCCCAGGAGCAAGAGTCTTTTAATTTCTTTGCTGCAGTCCCCATCTTCAGTGATCTTGGAGCCCAGGAAAATAAAATCTGTCACTATCTCAATTTCTTCCACATCTATTTGCCAGGAATTGAGAGGGCCGGATGCCATGATCTTTGTTTTCTTGATGTTGAGTTTCAAGCCAACTTTTGCAATCTCCTCCTTCATCCGCATCAGCAGGCTCTTTAGTTCCTCTTCACTTTCTGCCATTAGAGTAGTATCATCTGCAATGGAGAAGGAAATGGCAAACCACTCCAGTATCTTTGCCATAAAAACCCAATGGCCAAGTTCAAAAGGTAAAACTATCCATTAAAATTCCTGAGTAGTTGATGTTATCTTTTGGAATATTGGGGGGGGGATGTAGTATCCTCTTCCATTGTGGATCTGAAGAGAACTTATCTAGGGTTCCCAGGAGATGTCTCATCCAGGCAATGACAAGTCCCCCATTTGCTTAGGTCCAATAAGGTTGCTATGTCACATGCAAACCACCAAATCCTAGGAAAACTTTAATGTCTTCAGCAAACCCACTGTTTCCAGTTCATTTATTAAGAACCAGCCGCCACCCCCAATCTATGTGACTGTAAGTCACCTTGAAACACATAAAGGTGGGATATAAAAGTGTCAATAAATAAAGAGCCCACTATCAGTCTCTTTCCGTGATGTTTGGTGGCTCTGCTACTGTTTCTTTGATGCTCTTTGCAAAAGAAGACTTTATCAAAATCTTACTGAATCTCTAAGTACACTCAACACTCCCTGTACCACTCTCAGTCCAGGCAACCTTTGGTATTTTATTTTAGTTCAATAATACTCAGTGTGGCACCGGAATAATAGCTTGTTAATTAAAATGTAGAGTGGCAGCTCCTCTAGAATCTCTGTGTACCAACTGAGCACGCTAAATCTCAGTCGAGTTACCTTACTGGGGAGCACAGTGTGGCTTGCCCTCCCTGTATTGGATTCCTAACTGTGGTGCTTGCTTGCTTACTTACTTTCAAGATTTAACCTTTGGACTCTACCTTGTATGTGAGCAGGAGATTGTGTATTTAATATATTTGAAGCAATGTGACAATGTCTTTAGTGTGGAATTTCTCTTAGCCTCTTTCCCAGCTGTTGAACTCCTATAGCAGCTGAACAATCAAACTTCTGTGTCTGAACCAAGCAAATTGTCAGCATCTTGTTCCTCATCTGTATTCTGATATTTGTTTGGGCCTTGGCACCTGGTGTTTGTGGTTTTGACTTAGTAATCATGTTTGGTTGCAGTGGCTAGGATCCAAAGGGACATGTTACTGGAGAGCACTGGCCTTCCGTTCCTTGAGCAACAGCCATTCACGCCGCATGGAAAATACTTATTGAAGTTGAGGGTGGGGGAGAGTTCAAAAGGATTTTCAGATGTGTCCTAAGTCTGTACTGTTCAAATAAAGAAAACCCCCAGAAACATTCCCCATGGACATTGTGAAAGTAGCCCTTGGAATTCCAGCCATAGTTATAACAGTTCAATAGAAATATACACAAAGAAAACATTTGTGGTTTTTTTATTCAATTGGATTTAATTAAAAATGTTTTCATTACACTCATTATTAACTCTGTTCCTTTTCATTAGTATTACTTCTTCTCCTTTCCTTCCGCTACCCACTGTGTCCATTGGCACTGCACATAGTGCCAAGGCCAGGGCTACTGATGATAATGATGCCAGCCAAGACTGACAGGGTGGCGGGGCCAGCAAGGCAAACTTCTCCTGCCACATATGTCTAGTTTGGATGCATTTGAGTTGCCACTTTCTGGGCATTCTGCAAAATGTAGCCCCAAACTGTGGCAGCAGCCCTGCTAGTACAATAAACTGGGAAGGAATAGGAGGAAAGCTTCCTCTTCTTTTTCTTCCCTTCTATTGGACCTCTGTGAACACTAAGCCAAACAGCCAGGTGCCAGAATCACCAAGAGGTATTACCCAATGTTACTAGATTGCCATTATTTTAATTGATTTTAAATGTAATAATGACATTACTAGAAAAGTGCATTTTTCATCTGGTTGTGTGGTTTGTTAAGATTGGAATGTGTTTACCTGTTGTTCAACGGATTTCCTTGGATTGCTGGTGAGATTACAGTAGCATAGTGTTCACAGCCTTCTTTTCTGTCTGCCATGTACACAACGTGCATCCAGTTTCTCAAAGGTCTTGCAGATGATTGCTTTCCCCAACACAATTGCACTGTCCTGCTGCGCTTGTAACATGTTCTGTACAATAAATGGAGATTGATAAAGAAAGGAATAAAATTAGGCATGAAGGACCATGTGACAACATATTAATGTCTGGAATTGTATTATCTTTCACGGCAAGTGTATTTGTTAGGGGAAACTCTCTCATCAGGATTGCTATGAGCCCAGTTTGTATTCCCATGCCTGTCTGACTCCTTTTCACCACAGGGGCATCACAGGGTCAGGCATCTCTGCTTACAAGACACAGAACAAAATGCTACCAATATGAGCTCCTGAACTGTATCAACATTGTATTCAGGCATAAAACACTTAAAGACCGCACAGAAGAGGATGTGGTATATAAATGTAATAATAAAACAAATAAATATAATCACACCCCAAATTAATTTAGTAATATAAACTCATTCATGCTTTTCAAATAAATATTTATACATTGCATTCAAGTGTTGACCGGATCTGATTTCGTGGTAATAAGTCCTGTTAATTTATGCCAACCCTGTGCGGATTTCAGGGCAAGATCTATTCAGAGGTGGTTTTCCACTGCCTTCCTCTGCATAGCAATCCTTGGACTTCCAAATACTAACCATGGCTAAACCTGCTTAGCTTCTGAGATCTGGCGAGATCAAGTTATCTCAGGTCATCCAGGTCAGGGCTCACAAACCATGCTTGAATACTTCTTGAAAATCGGGCTTGACTCTTTTGGAATAACACAAATCAGACTCTGGTGGAATCTGCACAGAGCTTTTATTCCAATCCCAGGTCGATTCAGTCCCCGCCATCTCCACTGAATGCGATTTCCATTTTGATTTTGTCTGCTTTAAATTTTCCCTCTGCAACAAGCATGATTGATTCGGTGTGACCCTACCTTTATCCTGCAATATCCTGGAGTGGTTTTAATCCTCAATATTTGAAGAATCGGATTGAGAAAGCATGAGAAAGCATGCGGAGCTCCGGCTGCTTCGAATTTGTTCCTGAACTCCGTGGTAGAGAAGCCCTGATTGGCCAAGGCTGCCCATGTGACAAGCTTGCTTTAAAGGGGAAGCCCCTAATTTCTCTCAGCAGAAGCTGCCAGAAGCCCTAACTTCTGTCAGTAGAGATTTGCCTCTTGTTTTTTTTTCTCCCTCCTCTGCTGTCTCCAATCCTCCGCCCTCCCTCCCCCCATTCAAGAAAATAATGAAAGAGGCTCTGGCTGTGCTTGGCTCCCCCTCCCCTTCTGAGCTTCCCTAACCATGTGCAGAACACTTTTCTGTTTCAATAGGGAGGGGGGGGAAGAGGAAGATCCAAGTTCAAATCGATCTGGATTCAGCAGGATCCACAACGGAATAAACAAAGTAAGTGCAGATTCAGCCTCTGTTACAAGGAGACAGCAGGAGCAATTTCTAGTTATGGGAAACAAAAGCTTGCTCCTGGTCAGCATCACAATCTGCCTCAATGACATGGAGTACATGTTGCTAGCCCAGCTCCAGCTACTCCTGATGCAGTAGAAAGTCTGATCCAGAAGACTGTTGTATTTGCATGGAACTCTTCGACTTAATGAACACCGCAAACACATGCACAGAGTGGATTGTTTTTGTTTGCCTTTCCTTACTTGTGGCACTGTGTGAGATCAAAAACTAGGCCAATAGATTTCCTGCTCTGCCAATGTGTTTACTTTGAATTAACTTGTCACAGCATAAATTAGGACAACAGCCAAGATGAAAATCTTTTCAACCCTTTGAACTTTTATTTTTATGTGCCGCACAGTTAGGGGAAGTGAAAGGCCGCCATGTCTTTTGAGCTCTTCCTCTTGAGCCAGTTTCAGGCCTCACAGGTCCTTGGCACCTGCTGTTCTTGTGCTTGAAACAATGTGTGAGAAGAAATGAAATAATTCTTTTAAGCTTTCCTATGGTAACCTTCTGCCCATGTTTATCTTTGCACAACTGTAGCTTTTGCCTTCTGTGTTTGGCGTACCCATGGCAATAGATTGCATACAACCTAGAGTGAAATGCTATGTCCTTGTTCTACAAGGATGCTCATACAAAAGTTAAGAGAAAAATCAGTCTGGGAATATTTTATGTTATTTTATTTTCTGCTCTCATCTCTATAGAATCAAACACTGAGAAATCATAATAAATCATAAATATGAAAATATCACTAGGTAATTTGTTCATGGTAGAAATTTAGGGGAGGGGGGTCTTACAAACAAATTAATACATCTTTCAAAAAGAAAGGTACTCTTAAATTGCATTCCAAGTCCCTCTCTCCACACTTACATCTTTTGATCGTCTGAATTAAGGAGGCTAGACTCTATATCAGCCTTTTTCAACCTTTTGATCATGGAGAAGCCCCTGAAATATTTTTCAGGCTTCAAGGAACCCCGGAAGTGGTTTCACATCCCTTCAAAGAAGTGAATGTTGAAGTAAGATGTGGGAGCCAGCCAGCCAGCCAGCCAGCCAGCCAGCCAGCCAATCAATCAATCAATCAATCAATCAATCAATCAATCAATCAATCAATCAATCAATCAATCACCATTTCCAATCTTAAACCACACAAATAATCACCAGAAACGACGGCAAGATGGCGTCCAGATAGAAACACCGGCTATCCCGCTCCGCAAGTTATATTTTATTCTGTTATTTTACTCTGCTAATTGAAGTTTCCTGAAGGTCTGTGGCTGTGTGCTATCTTGTGCTATCTTGTGCTACTCTAAACTGAAGGCATTCCTCAATCTTATTTTGTTAATTATACCAACCACGGAAGAGCAGCGCTTATCAAGGAGTGCCTCCTTAGCAGAGGGCCATAAATCGCAGCCTAACTTCAAGCTCTCCAATAGGCAGCTTTAGTATAAAAGGGGAGAATTTTTTTTCTTCAACAACCACTGTTTTACAGAACTACAAAGTTACAAAAAATTGTTTTCAGCTTGGAGCAATTTTTTGCTTGTCTGCTTACCTGTTCCTTTAACTAATTGTCCAAGTATCTCTGCTGCCACTCATCATATGGGAATGGGAGTAAAACGCAGGTGTGAAGAGGATTTAAACTTGCCAGCTCAAAAACAGACGAGAATAGGGGATTACTTTGTGACCAGCAATGCCTCAACATTTAGCATTCCCACCAAGAACCGTTTTACTCCTCTGGCAGAAACTGAAGAAAACCTAAACTTAAATCCAAACAATTCACTCCTAGAAGCTGACAGTAAAGGAGGCACAGAAAACCTTGCAGGAGAACTCTTGGAGCTGACTGCAAGAACAGTGGAGAGTATTTTCTGCGCGTTGAAAAGGAATGGCTATCTACTCGAAAAACTTACCCAGACAGTCTCAAGGCTAGTCACCCTGAGGGAGTCCAAATTAGCCTCTAATGGGCCTCTCCCCCAGCCATCTTATTATCCTTCTGGTTCAACCACAAGGACCTGTGAGAATCCTTACACAAGGCAGTCAGAAGACAAAAGAAAACTCCAACACCTGATTTTACAACCATGTAAAGTCTGCCTGGTTATCTGCCGGTACAAGGGGTGGGTCCCCCCTTGGAATTCTAAGCACCTGGCTATCAAACATCTGAGAACCCTAATCATAGAGAGGCACTTCCCTATAGACCTAATCTCAACAGAATTCCTTAACTATGCAAATCAGGCACAGAGAATTATGCTCACCTTCAATAGTCCAAGGATACCTTCTCTACTCCTAAGACAGAAATCTATCCTGGGTCCTAAAGGAGTTTTCCCCATTCGAGTCTTCACTAATACTGTAACAACTGCTTTGTTTTCAAATCCTCCTCGCCAGAAAACCACTATACCAGCAGAAAAGCTTCCTGAGGAAACATCAAATAACACATTACAACAGGACCCTTCTAGACGGCCTGGCCAACCAGACTGCCTACTCTCAAGTTCTGGAGATCTTCACCTTGAAAACTCCTTTGAAGAGGGCCTTATCAACTCCTTTTCGACCCTCCCAACATCAGAACGTCTAGCCATCACAAACAGACTAGAATGTCTCAGGTTGGAACTTTTGAAAATTCACGAAGTCTCAGCAGTTCAAAACCTATCCCCACCAACAAACTGCAACCAAACATCCACATCACCAAGCACTCCAGCTGTTTTCCCTCCGCCCAAGTTACTCCCTGATAAGATACAGAGCTCCAGAGATGAAATTTCAATCTTCCAGCCAATGGAGTGTGAACCTGTGAAAAACGGCCCATCTGCACGGAAACAGTCCTCCTCTACTCATGGACTCCCCTCCAAAAATGGATGTGTCTTCTCAGATTCAAGGGGAGAATTAGATAAAATTTCAAACTCGGACTGACTGTTAAAGATACTATCTTGGAACTTGGGGGGATGGCAGAACAAATTCTATGATCCTGAATTCTCAAAATTTTTAAGTGGTTACGATATTCTTTTCTTACAGGAAACCTGGGTCCAAGATGTAAGCTCTGTAGCTCTACAGGGTTTTCAGCCATTTGCCACACCGGCAATCAAAGTCCATTGTAAGGGCCGGGGCAGTGGCGGTCTGGCCGTCCTTGTAGCGGTTGACTTAATAGCAGAGGTTCAGACCCTGGAAAGCAGCTGCCCAAATTACATCCAAGCATTACTGATTAAGGGACCACATTTCGGCAACCTCCTGTGCATCAATGTATATGTCCCTCCAAAACTCTCACTGTCACAGGATAAAGGGAAACTTTGGGACCAACTTTCCCACACACTGGAAAACCTTTCTTCTCAGTTTCCTAATGCCCAAATAATTATGTGTGGTGATTTTAATGCCAGAATTGGCCCTGGTCACTCTGACTCTAGGGCAGATGTCAACTCTCAAATCGCGGAGCACACATGTCTTTTAGAACGAGTCTCACAAGACCCTACAATTAATAAGCCTGGTCTAAAATTATTGGAGTTGCTATCCTTGTTTAATCTTTATGTCTTACATGGCTCTAAGTTTGATAAGTCTGGTGGTTCCTTCACATTTTTATCTTCCTGTCATGCTAGCACCATAGATTATATAGCAGTTTCACCTGCTTTACTAACAGAGGTGGTCTTTTTTGAAGTAGGTAACTCTCCTTTAAGTGATCACTGCCCTCTACAGCTCTTACTTAAATATAATAGCAACATTCTTTTACCTCCAATTCCTGAACTCGCTGAAGGTACATTTCCTGGCAATAGGAGGCTGAAATGGTCAGAGCAGGTACAAAACAACATAGCTCAAGCTCTGACGAGTGATGACCTTAAATCCCTGCATTCAGCCCTTTTACAGCCTGGCCATGACGCCATAGGACACTATGACAAAATTATTAGCTTGATCAAACCTCTGCTTATCAACAATAAACCTCTAAAGCTGTTATCCTTCCCCAATAATGGCTGGTTTGACCAAGAATGCAAAACCTTCAGGAAAAAGCTAGTCAAATGTATGAGGCTGAGCCGTCGCAGTAGAGAGGATAACAGAATGTTAGAGCTCATCAGATTAAGATCCCAATATAAGAGTCTCCTCAAAAGTAAGAAAGCTGACTATGCTAAACATATGTGGAACAAACTAAATCTGGCAGTAAAGGAGAAAAATGAGTCTCAATTCTGGAACCTCGTTTCTTTCGGGCTTGCAAAATCACCCCAACAGGTTGAAGCCCAAATATCTGGAAACACTTGGTTTACACACTTTTCGAAAACCTTTGGAGCCTGGCCACCTCCCCCACCATATACAGAACCAAACACCCAGGCTATTTCCATTGACTCTCTAAGTTTACCAGCTTGGCCCCCAGTCACAGAGGCTGAAGTCAGAGGCCTTATTACATCCCTAGCTTCCAATAAATCACCTGGAGAAGATCTGATTCCACCTGATTTATTTAAAGCGTTCCCTAACTGGTGGGCCCCAGTCTTAGCTAGGGTCTTCACCCAGATAAATGAATCAGGCATTTTCCCCAATGGCTGGAAGATGAGCATAGTGGTTCCTATCCACAAAAAAGGCAACAAGACCGACCCACAAAACTACCGCCCCATTAGTTTACTAAATATCGCATCTAAACTCTATGGAAAATTCCTCTTACATAAACTAGAGGACTGGGCTGCTGACAACCATATCTTACACCCACACCAAGCAGGATTTAGAAGAGGCCATTCTACCACTGACCACTGCCAAACCCTCCATTACTTAGTCTACTCCAGTATAGAAGGCCCTACGAGAGCCTTATACGCAGCTTTCATTGATTTAGCCACAGCTTTTGACTCCATTGATAGGGACAGACTCTGGTCAAAGCTGAGGGAAACTAACATCGATAAACGCCTACTGTTTCTGATGCATGAACTGCACTCAGGCACCCACACAAAAATTAGGGTAGGTGCTTCAGGCTCTCTAACTAATGAAATTGCAGTAAGGAAAGGGGTAAAGCAAGGGTGTGTACTAGCCCCTCTGCTTTTCAATATTTATATCAACGATATAGTTCAAAGACTATCGGGCCCAGAATTTGTACCCCCTTCTGTCGGTCAGCAAAAGGTCTCTATCCTGCTTTATGCAGATGACATGGTCCTGGTTTCCCTTACAAGAGTTGGTCTGAAAAAGCTACTTAACAACTTGGGTACTTATTGTAAGGAAGAGTCCCTTTCCATTAACTACACAAAAACAAAAGTTATGGTTTTTAGGAAAAGACCTAAAAAATTTATCTGGAGTATAAACAATATTCCTATAGAACAGTGTAGTACATTTAAATATCTTGGGATCACTTACAGTGAGACCCTAAACTGGAATGCCCACCTTGCAACTATAAAGGCCTCTGGTCTAAAAATCATTGGAGCCATTCTGAGATTTTATTATACCAGGGGAGGGTTTCTAGTTGACCCAGCTCTAAAGCTCTTTGCAGCCAAGGTCATTCCTCACCTACTATATGGCATTGACATCTGGGGCTGGAAAGAACAAACAATCAATAGCTTGGAGCCCATTCAGAACTTTTTCTTCAGACGTATCCTGGCTCTTCCAAAAGGGTCCCCTGCAGCCCTGATGAGGGCAGAGCTTGGTTTTCCCTCACTCAAAGCCCGTGCCCACTTAGCTATTCTGAAATCTTGGAAGAAAGACATCTCAACCAAATTAGATTCTTTAAACCATCAAAGTTTTAAGCTCTTATTGAGCAAGGACAGGACTCGGTCTGATTTTTTTAGCTCTATCCTTTCACGCTATACCATACCAGATGACTTACTGCATACATCAGCCAATATTTCTGATTTACGTGATTGGGTGTTCAAAGCTGACTCTCTGATCGACCACTCTTCAATACAGCTATCACAAGCAGCCCCATGGTATAAAACAATTAAAAAAGACCATTCCAGAGCATCATATTTAGTAAATATAACGACACGTAATCTTAGAATGGCCCTAACATCTTTGCGGTTTGAAATGATGCCATCAGCCATGCTCTCTGGGCGATATCTCCGAATACCCACAGCCCAACGCCTGTGCATATGTGGAAATCCATCTGTGGAGGACCTGCCCCACTATGTCTTGGCTTGTCCCCTGTACTCCGAACCCAGGGGCAAATTCCTTGCCAAGCTATTACCAAACTCTCACCCTATTTCTGATTTTAACAAAGTCACCTATCTGTTATCAGATGTCGACCCCTATATCTCTTATAGGGTGGCACTTTTTGCTCTGGCTGCCAGGAAGATTCGAGCTAATGCATTTTTACAGGAGCCTCCACCTTGATACACCATTTTATCCCTTTTATTGTAACTTAGTGGTCCATGTTTACATTTTTAGGTACACAATATTGGAGAAATATTGTTTTATTTGTTTATATTTGTGCCATATTGTTTTAATTGTGTTTTGTAATGGCCTTTGGCTACATACAATAAATGTTATCGTATCGTAAAAAAATAATCACCAACTAAACACTAAATTAGTAAATTATAGTTTAGGAAGGTTACATTTTTGTTAGATTTTGAAGTACGTGGTGGAACACATTTGATTCCCAGACCTTTAACTTTGTATGCCTTTTCATACTTTACATTTTTACATGTACATAGAAAGATGTTTCAGTTATAAATCTAAAAAGTACCCATGGGTGTTTGACAAAGCGTGTCATACAAAGAACACTTTTGAGAAAACTTGAAATGACTGCTGTTACTCCATGTTTGGTGGGAAACCCAGGTACGTTTCTGTGTTATATATGAAGTGACCATTAAATTTTATTACATTTTATTACAATATTTATAGTAGACATTATTCTCATGAGAGAGACTACTAAATTCTATAAAAACAGAATATCATAGTGGATTCTTCATTTCATGAACTCATAAGTAGAGACTGGCATGAACTAGTTGATGGACTTTATCTGGTTTGTGATTCAATTTTTATGAACTGATGAACCACCACAAACTTCCATACATTTTGATGCAGTGCATGGCAGGTCATGAAGAGCAGAAAGGAGACATTCTCAGCTCAGCCATTTAAACCAAACCAGCCTTTTAAGCTGAATGGCAGTCCCCTTGGCTCAGCTGTTTGGAAATTATATCAACCAGCACTGTTATATAGATAATTAAACGAGAGCCACAAAAGTTACTTATCCCAAAGATAAGCAGATCAAGGCAGAGTACTTTCTGAGAAGAAGCTCCTGATCAATTTCTGCTACTTATAGGATTTTAACATGCTCTTATAACAGGAGCTACCTGTTCCACTTGATAAGGTGGCTAACTAGTAATCTTATAACTTCAAACATCATTTCCTTAAATTATATAAAAATGTTACTTTATCCTTGCTATTTTTATCTTAACAGACTGTTTTAAAATAGTGATCTCAAGTATCTCATGCCTATGAGTTTCTTTTGTCCCTCAATCAATAAACCCATCTTTGAATAATATATGCATGTTCTTGCCATTCTCAAATGCAGTCAAAGATAATATCTATTCATCATTATTTACATGGCTTCTAGTCTACACAAGGATATATTGTTTTGTTACTTCTTTGAGTCTTGTCTTTCTCCAAGGCTATTCTGTTTTGGGTTTCAAAAACTCCTTTGCTATGCTTTAGCTAGGAGGCTAGTCTATCTTCATTGTTTTTGCACAGTGACATTCTCCTATATTTCTCTATATATCTGTGACACTGTGTCCTCACTAGGCTCAACCAGGATATCAGGGGGGAACAGACTTTTTCATTGCAATATATACAATAAATACATCACCATGTCATAGCAGGGATTTAAATCAGAGTTTTTCCAATCTCAGTATAATACTGGAAATGATCAGAAAACAAAATGTATGCATTTCTGCCATAGGCCATTATTATTTTGTGTTGTTTTGTTTGTTCTTAATAAAAGGTATTAAGTGGCCGTGGTTTGATTTTAGACCAACACAGCTGCAAACCACTTTTGTCTGCTCAATCAATATACCTGTTAATTTTCTTATAATGATGTTACCATTTCCTTTAGGGTTATAAAGTATTAAGCCTATTCATCTGGGAATAGGCCAGCTGTCTGAAAAGCTCATTGTGATCACTGTTGGATGCATGTTGTCAGATTACTAAACATATAAGATTTAATCAACAGAATCCCAAACATGCTTCTCAAAAAGCAAAGCAAGTGACATATTGAGCAAGTCTAGTTCCTTTAGATATGGCTTCATATTTAACTACTAGGTCCTGATGAGAATTCAGCTGTCAGATAATGGAGATATTCAGGGCCAAGCTGTTTCTATATTTCCTCTGTATTACAATCAGACAAGAGGCAGTAAATTGGGTATGGTATTTAATAGGTTCAAAAATCCTATTTCTGATCTTTGAAAGACCATGAGATGCAATCCTTTTTTACTACATGTTTCTCTAGTACCCTTTCTAAGATTTATTTTTTTATCATACATCGGTCTCCAGATGTTGATGGATATAACTGTCCTATTTCCTCTCTTCAGGACTTCTTACATCTTTTAAGCAAATGTCTTTTGAAGGAAACATTAGTGCTAAAGTAGAGAAATATTTCTAAGACAATATATAGTCTTAAGACTGGGATGAAAATTCTATTTTTAGATCACCCAGTGACAATAACAATAATGCCATTCTGTGTGAATCATTGAGAAAAAAGATAATGTTGGTTCAACCCTGTAATGAGAAATCATCTAAACCTTTTGAATTTTGTTTTGATATTGACAGCTCAGTACAGACACATCTATGAGATGAATGGATCAAGTCAAACCAGTGTATGAGGTCTTCAAATCTTTAATATTTCCTTGCAAATAGATTGGAAATATTTCATAAGTAAAGAATATCCAGGGATGTTATTCTGAGGATATAATTTGAGTCAAAGGTCAAAAATTTAACCTTTCATGCCTTTGGCTTCAAAAGCAATTACAAGTATCATAATAATGTCTAACAAATCATTGCCTGTATATACATCAATTTGGACTTTTCATGAGTATTTGGGATTGTTTTGACAGGAAATGGCCTTTGTCTAATGGGACTGGCTTACAACCAGATTTGAGCCCCAGCACACTCAGCAGTACGCATTTAAGCAGCAGATGCTACTGCTTCTAGATAAAAGCAGACTCTTTAACTACCTTGAGTGTATGACTAAATAAGAAATGTGATGTCTGCCAAAATTTTGCTTCTTATCTTGTAAACATACCAGCTTTGATTTTGCATTACAGTTGCACGGTAAGTACTTATTTACTCTGGATTCATAAAATAGGGATGCTTTGGCACATAGCAAACATTTTATTATGTTCTAAATGTAGGTGTTGTTTAATCACACCCATAAACATGTAGTATGTGAAAGCTACATGCTTCAAAACAGTTGAGTCACTCAAGCATTCTTGTCAGGAGCAAGGATAGGCCGGAGTCCCCAATGGCTTTGCACTGGATGGGAAATTCAAGTTTGCTGCCATGTAATATGACCGAGTTTTTTTGAACTTCATTAGGGAAACTTTATCAGTAAATGCAGCAAATGTTTTTCAAGCATAGGTGCCACACAATGTTGTTATTGTTGTTGTTATGTGCGAAGTCGTGTCCGACCCATCGCGACCCCATGGACAATGATCCTCCAGGCCTTCCTGTCCTCTACCATTCCCCGGAGTCCATTTAAGTTTGCACCTACTGCTTCAGTGACTCCATCCAGCCACCTCATTCTCTGTCGTCCCCTTCTTCTTTTGCCCTCGATCACTCCCTGCATTAGGCTCTTCTCCAGGGAGTCCTTCCTTCTCATGAGGTGGCCAAAGTATTTGAGTTTCATCTTCAGGATCTGGCCTTCTAAAGAGCAGTCAGGGTTGATCTCCTCTAGGACTGACCGGTTTGTTCACCTTGCAGTCCAAGGGACTCGCAAGAGTCTTCTCCAGCACCAGAGTTCAAAAGCCTCAATTCTTTGATGCTCAGCCTTCCTTATGGTCCAACTTTCGCAGCCATACTTGGCTAAACACACTTTTGTTGGCAGGGTGATGTCTCTGCTTTTTAGGATGCTGTCTAGATACCACACAATACGTGCTACCAGAAAGAAAGAAAAAACCAACCCTGAAAATTGTTTAAGCACATGAAAGATAAAAATTTGTTTTAATCAGTAGGTAAATGCCAGCATTAAGTCCTATTTGTGCTTTGGTTGCCTTTGTGTTGGTCATTATAGACATTACATCATTAAGTAATATAGTAATTAATTCATAGTAATGAAGAATCATAGCAATGAAGAACCAGTCTAGGACTATCTGAGATACTGAAGGGGGATTGTCTTTTTGAGGAAGAGATACCAGATTTTCAGTATAGCTGCTGCTGCCTCTATGAGTTCTCAAAGAAGGTGCCCCCCTGTCCTCTATTGTTTCCACTGGAGGAAAATGAATTTAAATTTAAAGTTAACATAGTCCATTTAAAATTTAAATGCTTTTTGCAAACTTCCACTGCAGCACAAGTAAACTATAAAGATATTCAGAGGGCTCACAGTCCCTTTAAATGCCTTCTCAAAGCAGAGATTTCATTCTAAAGACCTTTAAAGGTGACTGAGAACCCTTTAAATTCACTTTAATAGCAGCTATGCAGTGATGTTGAAAAAACATCAAAATTTTCATGAGTTTTTGAGCTGGCGATTTTGGATAGCCAGAAAATGGTGTGTGTGGGGGGGGGGGGGGATCTGACTGAATTAATAGCAGGAAAACACCTATAAGAACATGATTCAACTTAAAAAAAATGTATCCCCTTTTTAAAAACATATGTCTCCCCTTTTACACATCGCCTTTTCATTAAGCCATCTTTCCATTGACTGTGACTTCAATTCATCACTCTCTCTACTATTGATACTCCATCTGTGTTTTGCAATTTCCCTGCAAGAGATTTTCACAATTGTCCCCTAGCTTGAGGAGAGTTGCTGTCTGTTTGTGGTCATGACTCTGATTTCTGCAGTCCTGAGAATAAACAAATGAAGTCTGTATTCTCAATTTGGTTTCATAGGTCATTTGCTACCTTTGCATCCATATTCTAAATGCTAATTTAGTTCAATTATCTTGTCTGCATTGGCCTGGTGCTTAGTATAGCAGTTATTCGCTTGAATGAGAAGCAATATGTCTTGCTTTCTTAAAATGCAGAGCTGGTGCAGGTATAGAATTACAATGAAAGCAGGACCAGAAGAGAGGTGTCAAGTATGTAGTTTTCCTTTCCATTATTATTCTGTACTTTTTAGTTTAATTATTGATTGAGCTCAGTCCTCCTTCCCCCACCCCTTACACATTCATCCTTGAAAATTGTCTGGTTTGTTTAAACATCAAATGCAGACTGAATTATTATCCAAATGTCTAAGTGCACCTGCAATCCTAAGAGCACTTTGCTGAAAGTAAGTGCTGGTGAATAAAATGGGACTTACTTCTGAGTAGATCTGCTTACTCTTGTTCCCTGACTTGCTTCTCTTTGATCATGACTGTGACTTCAGGCTGTGATTGGCAGATTGCACTTTAGGTAAGATTGGGGGCCTTTTCGCACAGGGATCTTTGTTGCAAATTGTTTGCGGAATGAAAAATCGCCATTTAAAATAGTGGAATTCGTCGTTATGCATACCTGCCTTTGTAGTGGAATCAGTTGCGTTTTTTAGCGTTTCCCACAGGCTTCCGGTCTCGGCAGAAATCGCTAGAAAGGAAGCGCTATTGCCAAGCTCGTCCCGCCCCTGGCCGTCAAGCAGCCAATGGGCAGCCGTTAGCATGCTCCCAAACAGCCCCTTTCCCTTTAAGAAAGGTTTTTTTTAAAAAAAAAAACGACCCATAGCAACGAATCTAGGTAGATTCGTTGCTACGGAGAGACCCATCCAGCAGCCTAATGTGAGCTGTCGTTTGATTGTATGATCGTTTGCACGCTGCCTCGAGTGATAAAAAAAAAAATCCCCCCCCCTCTCACGGGCACGATTTTCGGCTCAATTTATTTGTAAAAAATAAAGGGACTTTATTTCAGCAAACGGGCTTTTCAGTGGTTTGTGCTTAGTGACTAAAGGTGAAGGACTGAAGCCAGGGAAGCCTCTAAACAGAAAGAGGCTCGCCGGTGCGTTTATCCCCGCTCGCTCGGAGAAAAAAAAATGGCGATCGCTTCGCCGGAAGTTTGGAGGAGAGAGCCAGGGGGAGGGACTTTGAAGAACCAGCAACAATGGTAACGCACAGGTCTTTAGCGCTACTGTTGCAGATTGGTTGCAGGAGTGTATCGCTATCCGGAGGGTGAATCCACTTTTCTGGATTCCCCTGAAAGCGCCACAACGAAGCGCTTTTTGCTGATTGGTTTCAGGATTGTTGCAGATTGTCTACGACGTCGTGGGTTATGGCAAATTAGTAGCGTTTCCAAATAGCAACCATTCTGCTACTTTGAAGCCGTGCGAAATGGCCCTGGTACTAGCACTTGGCAGTGGCACATGGCAGTGACACATGCCTCTGGATTTATTTACTCTCCTGTAAGAACGTTTGGAGAGCAGACATAGGCTAAACTCCTGAAAATCTTCTATTTGAAAAGGAAGGGTGAGCTCCTTGCTCCCTCCTCCTCACTCCCAAACAACAGATGGATGGGGTTTCAACTTTTTTGAAGAACTATAAGTAGATTAGGATGGAGCATTAGAAGGAATTGTGAACGGAAAATCATGCACCATCTAGCCATGTGTGGTTCGATGTGTTGCTATTCCCTAACTAGGACAAGGAAACCACCTTTCTTTCCAGCCATAATTCAAATCACTGGGAGTTACTTCTGGCAAACATGTTGAGTTTCAAATAGGAAATTAGTAGGGGAAGAGAATCAGAGGCTCAAGCTGCATCTCTGGCAAAGTCTGTTTGAAGGAACGATCATGCTGTGCCTTGCTGCTGCCCAAATATGTCCTGCTGCTCTCCATGACGTTCTTCCACCTGGCATGGAGTGTTTCCCTATTTGGGGATGGGTGAATGTTCCCTATTTTGTTTCTCTTCCTGTTTTCTTTTCCCCAACAGTTTCAGTTCTTGCATTATAGAATTGTTTGCACTACAGGTGCCTACTGTGTGGCAATTGAATTAGAGCGTTGGTAAGTTTTAAATCGGTGCACAAATGATCCTAACTTTAAATGTATACTGATGGGGTCTGAACTACCCAAGGCCAAAACTGAAAGATAATTTGGAGTTTTAGAGAATAGCTCAACTCAGAATCAACTCAGGGTGTAGCAGCAGTGAAAAAGACAAGTTCCACGCTGGAGATGATTAAGGAAAGGATTGAAAATGAAATTATCGATATTGTAATGCCCTTGTGTATAGCTATGATGTGGACTCATTGAGAATACTTATCCTGTTCTAGTCACTTTATCTCAAAGTCGGAAAAAGACAGAGAGGGGCAACCAAGATTATTAAAGGGTCGGAGGATCTTCCCAAGGAGGAAAGGCTAAGGAGCCTAGTGCTTTTCAGTTTAGAAAAAATACCAGAGAGGGAACATGGTAACAGTTCCTAAAATGATACATGTGGTAGGGAAAGTGGGCAGAGGGAGCCTTTTCTCTTTCTTTATAGTTTTATAGACAAACTTATATAGTACAATGTGTGTGGCATAGATATAAAATATGCGGTTTTATTAATACATGTATGAAATTGGAAAACGTGTATGTTTTATGAGGAGAAAATACTGCAAGGAAGCAGCAAGGACAGTAAAACTGTCTGTTTGTTAAATTATTTAAATGTTTATGTACTCCCTGTCTTTATACATAGTGATTCATGGATGCAATATTCACAAGAGAGAAATACAGTTAAAATAGGGATTGAGGGGATGATTAGAAATTACATATCAAGTCAAGGTCTAATGTCATTTTTGACCCGAGTGGAAAGTTGCTCAGTGTATATCTGGTAGTCTTTGTGACATCTTTTCAGTGACACTTTGAATCTGAAGGCCAGAAAAGTAATGAGTAATGGTCTGTTTCTTCACAAGTGCTGATAGATTTGATTGCAATTCTGATAGATGTGTTCTTTACATTTCATAAATAATATTCTGGCCTTGTTGTTACTCTGCAGAGTACTTATGCAATACATGCCCATCAGTATGTGCTTCATGTGTCAACAAGCATGCACCCATAAAATTCTGCAAACATTGTTTTACATACACACATGAACACATACACAGAGGTCTGATACTTAACATGTTACTTGCAATAAAATTACTTAGCTGTCCACTTGCAATAAAATTGCTTAGCCACCATTTAGATTGCTATGAGGTTTCCTCCTCACCAAGAAATAGCCTCTTTCTTTGTGTTCATTCAGTGCTTTGCTGTGATTATGGAAGAATCATGAAGGAATATTAAAGCTCTGCATACCTAAGTCCTTTCCATGGAGAGGATATAAAGTGCTTTCTTATTGACTTGCAGGTGGCGACTGAACCCAGTGATGACTCAACTCCAGCTTTTTGGCAAATAAGTTGGCCACAGCTGTTTATTAACAAACAACCCCCCAATGGAGGGTTGGCCCGATGCTGGTAGGGAAGCCTGACCCCCTTCAGCCGTCCGGCTGCTTAACCTGAAACTGCAGCGCTCTGGCTCCACGCCTCGCTCTCAGCCAAGAGGATGGGATGCCTAATCGTCTGGGAAGCGACTATGAGGATCCAATGGCTGTCCACCTCCATCAGTGTCCCCCAGCCACTTGGCCCCGGGCCCCTGGCCTCCCAGCCAGGTAGGCCGCGCCCGGTTACTGGCCTGTCTCGTTATCGAGACCTCCAGCCTCAGGGAGTCCCGTGCGCAAATGGGCCTCCTTGCCAATAGGCTTCCTACCGGGCATGACCCCCAGCTGCGATGAAAATTAAACCATTCCAACAACAAAGGGGGGTAGGAGGGGTTGCTGTTCAAGCGGCAGCTGACACGGAGAGGGCTGGAGCATGCGCACTTGGCCTTTTATAGCCGAGTGCCCCTCCCCTCCGCAAATGAGCCGTGGTGCAGCCTGATGATGCTGCTGGGTCTGTGCCCACTGGGCGCCCCCGTGGCATCAACGGTGGCCACATTTTAGTTGCGGATGCTATTTATTTATTTTCCTTTTATTGCCTATGTATTTGAACATGCCAAGCTTCCACTTGATAATTCCATCAGCTTTCGAGGACATTAGTAAGGTCCCTAATAGATCTGAGAGTTTCTAGACTACCATCCCATCCAGGGTCCTCAAGGTCTTCATATTATCTACAGTAACTCAAGCCCAGTTCTCAACTGCAATTTCAGCAGTTGCCCTACCAGTTTAACAACCAGTACTTTGAGGAAATGTCTTGTCCTCTTAAGAGCATGCATTTATTTTACTCACACAAGACAATGTGAAATTGCAACTAGGGGTATGATGTAAAGTTAATTGTATAAATCCTGTTGCTACCCACCCTGAGCCAACCAGGAAGGGTGGTCTATAGTAGTAGTAGTAGTAGTAGTAGTAGTAGTAGTAGTAGTAGTAGTAGTAGTAGTAGTAGTAGCAGGAGCTCATAAGGAACACTCATAACCAGGTCTACTTTTCGTCAATGAGTGTTACTCCCTGGAAAGGTTTCCTAGGGCTGCAGCAATTGTTCTTGAAATATTGCTGTTTTGTTTTCTTTTTAAAGTGCCAATTTTTCAGACACTAACCTGGATTTGGATGAGTTTTAGATTACTTCTCATTCCCAGTACATCATTGTACAAAATAAATGCTTCAAACAAGAGATGACACCTATGAAACGCCATTATCTCTAGTACGGTTTGTACAAATATATGTGATCATATACATTTTCAGTGTTGTTCATAAACAGTTGAGGGGGAAATGGTGCCACAGCACCTGCCACTGGAAAGGTCCACAGAGTCTGCTTAGAAATCTGAGCTCACCGCACTATTGTCCCTTTCCGTTTTTGAGGAGAAATGATAGGGCTGTCACTCAATTAAAGACATTTTGCTAAATTAATCATCTGAATGTTAGTCAATTAGTTTATTGTATTTATTGTAATATACACATTCTTAGAAGAGGTATTTTTCATTCGTATTCACACAAAAGATAATGTCTTTTATGATGGTAGCTATTTATAAATACTTGAATCAAAATGTATAGTAAGTGAATGCATTTTACTCTGCCAAATGTTTTAAATTCTTTTATCTAACTGATAAACATTTTTTAAAACATTTTAGTTCTGGCATTCTACTGGACCCAGTATTACTCTCCTAGAAGCAAGTCAATGCTGCTTGGGGGAAAAATGTTCTTGTGTTCTTCCTCACACAAGTGGTTGTGAGTATTTTACAGTGTGTGCTGGTACCCATGCAGATGTTTTGGCCCTTGGAAACACTTGAGGTGGAGGGAAAGAGTTCTGCATCACAAGCTCACAATGGTTTGGGGGCATCTCTGTTAAATAGTTGTAATGAATTGCTGCTGGCAACTATTCTGCCTTGTCTTTTACCTGGACTCAGGTGGAAGGGGAAAATCAGCCCCTTAATATGTAGAGGGAGCCTCCCCAGCTTTTCTTCCCAACAGCATGAAGAAAACAAGCTGCCCTTCCCCTACATGTCAGGCAGGCTGCAGATGTGAAGGAAGAGGGTATGTGCACATACTTGCTAGAGTTGCCTTCTCCATGTGTGGTAAATTCCTGGAGATTTTGAAGAGGGAGCCTGCACAAAGCTGAGGAGGGACATTAATCAGATGTAGTACCGTAGAGTCCGTCCTCTAAAGTCGCCCTTTTCTCCAGGGGAAGTGATCTGTCCAGTTTGGTGATCACTTATAATGTTGAGATATCTTCAGGCATCATCTGGAGGTTGGCAAACCTATGAATTTCCAGCCGGAGTGCCTATAGCCTATAGCCTGAGTGCCTATCCTTAAGTCTTTATAGCAAGATGTTTGGTGCCCAACCAAAGCAAGGTTTGGGGCTTGGGGGGGGGGGCATGAGTTCAATGGAAAATGATGGTGTGGCAAATCAAAGGGGCCATCCAAGCAAAAAACTATGTCCCCTCTTCTGTGATCTCCGCTAGCAAAGCCTCATTTCTTGCTGAGAGGAAGAAACATTGCTAGGGATGGGGATTCCCATTTGTCAGACTGCAACCCAGGAAAGTGGAAATTAGACAATATGCATGGAGGATCTTCATGCATTTCCAAGTTTCTGTTCATCGTGTGTAAACAGAGGAAGGGGACATTTGGCTTTAAACAAAATGGATTATTGTTTAACCTTCTTTGTAGAATGATTCCTTGAGAGACTTTGCACTACATCATAGCTCCTTCCTAATAAAATATCTATAAATAATGATGTGCTCACTACCACTGTACTCATTCCCCACCCCCAATAACATTTCTTTTCTGCCTGGACATCTGTGTTCTCTGTTGGGGCATCCACCTTGTGTTATAACCTGGCTGAGAAGATCAGGAAGGCTCCCCAGACTTCTGGCATTCACAGTCTAAGTAAAACAGAATTGCTCGGGAGGGCATTGTTGTAAAGGCCATAAATACAGTGCAGCAGTCCAAGGAGGTAGTTTAATAAAGGAAATGGGACCATAGGCGACACTTCTGTTTATAGCATATATTAACTGCTTGCTGCCCTGGATTAACCGCAAAGCAAAATAAGCACATGCTTAGGGCACCAAAGGAAAGAGAAACACTGCAAAGGGAAGGTTTGGGGTTTTTTGGGTGGGGGGGTTGCTTGAATTGGTTACTGTTATTTAGAGTTAAATAAAAAAATGTTTAAAGTCTATATATTTAATATAGTTGTCCTGGGGAATGGAAGAAAACTGCATTTGTGTTCTCTTATTTCATCTTCAGCACTTATGAAGGCTTAATTAAGCAAGGGAAGGACTGAGGGGCACCATTGTTGGGCTGTGCTTAGGGCATCCATGGGCATTAATCTGGCCCTGTCTCTTTTGTCATGTGTATAATCTTGCTTTCACTACATTGTTATATATCTATGTAATTCGATTTTTTGGCATTATTAATGTATTTTGTAGGCTTGCCAGCTCCTGGAGCTTTTAGGGATACAATATAGGGAAAGTGACACTAACCTGGATTTTCTCCGGGGGGAGATCTGAAGGTCAGTTGTAATTCCGGAAGATCACCAAGCTCTGCCTGGATGTTGGCTACCTTACCACCATGTCTAATACTTCTGCTTTGTTTTCAGATTTCTCTTGATGTAGTCCTTTTATTTGGCTGATCAGATGTCTTATTCTAGTGACTCCACTGATTTAGATGGCTGAGTCTCAGTAATAAACAACCAAATAAATAAATGTCTAGAATGATGTAGCTTAGTTCAGTTTTCACACATGAAGTTCAAGACCTGATATATACAGCTAGAGTTGGTCACCAGTGACAGCCAAGAGGAATAGCAGGTCCCCTCAGAGTCCTCAACAAGCACAAACATCTTTATGGAGCTTCTGCCTTGACCAAAGTGGCTGCTCCTGTCTGTCACCCTCCCCCAATTTCAATTCTGCATAGCCATATAAAACCCTGTATGGCTAAACAAAACAAACAAACAAACACACATTACAGTGCATGTCTATAGATTCAAAAGATTTTACTTTCCATTAGTTAAAAATAAGAGAAATGCGATTTGGAAATCTACAGGGGACAGAGATAAATGTGGAGATTACTAATGTGATGCATAACAGAGGTTCGACTCTCAAGAGGAACTAACGATATCTTCCTACGGTGAACTGAAAAAACGGTGTGGAATTGTGTATTATGAACCTATTGAGAAAGGTTAGTAATTGGAGTAAATTACTATCATTACACAGCTAATTTCCTTCACAGCTGAGATGGCATAAGCTGACACCTTGGGAATGGCTTTCATGGAATATGTACATCACAATAAAACATGAAAGTTGTTTTTTTTAATGTGAAGGCTCTTCTACAATGCTGGTGTCAATGATATGTGAAATACCACCATTATGAGACTCATTTAAATATTTTACATTAATATTAGCACTGAGATCTGAAATAAAAGACTTGTTGGCTCTTAATAAAATTGTGTTTTATGGCCTTTGTGTCTTACTTCCCAAGAAGTGTTATTCTGACACCTGGTAGTTAAAGTATTTGAATACTAAGCACTTTATAGAATCTACACGGAGATTTATCCCAAAGCATGGAAATAGAAATTCTATATGGGTAGAATCTACTGATTATTCACCAATGCCATGTAACACATCTTGGAAGGAAAAAGGAACTAGAAAAAAGATTGAAATGAGAAGAAATGTTTAGATGAATAGTATGTAATTATATGTCAGGCTTAAAAAAAATACACATTTTATATACAGGCATCATTATGAACAATGGGTAGCTTGGAGCCCTTCTTTTTTATAATGCTTCCGAAAATTATCTGAAAATGAAGCTTTGTATTGATTGACAACAATTAAGCTGTACTCCATGTTTGATTTAACCAAAGTCTCATCTTCATCTGGACCTGTAACCTGTGCCTGGCATATAACAGTATACTAAAATGGGCCGTGGGAGGGGGGGGTGTCATTTGAAAAACTTGATCTTCAATGAAGCTGTGGCAATCCCTACCAGCTGGGAAAGGTTAATGCTATTTAAATGTGTATGTTTGGGAAGATGAGGGCCCTTGCACAGTTAATTAATTCCTGCTATCTGTATTAATTGACTGTTATGCAGAAATTAGTAGCTCACTCTCTTTCCATTGTGTTTGGAATAAATTGCGTATAGCAGGTGATTCATTCTTAAGTATTCTTGGTTGCTGTGGAGGAACTTCCCCAGTTGCTTTGTCAGCCTGCTGTGGGAGTGGTATAAATTAGATATTTCATGCTTCTTGGTCTCACTAATGGATCCATACCTAGCATGTGAAATTAAAAGCAACCTTTGTAAAATGAAAAATCCATATTAGAAGAAATGTCTCTGATTGACTTTGTGCAAACCCTCCCTCCTGCTGTCTCTATGTGGATGGCTTCACTTTATACATATAACCCCAAAGGGAATTTAATGTGGGCTAGTGTGGTCAGTGGTTAGAGTATGGAGAGACCTTGATTCAGATCCTCACTCAACTATGAAGCCTACAGGGTGACTTTGAACCATTAAAATCTTACTCCACTTCACAGGGTTATTGTGAAGGTAAAGCAGAAAGGGTGTAGCCCATGTATACCACCCTAAGCTCCTTGGAGGAAGAACAGAACATTTAAGGTCTTGATCCTGACCTTTAAGGCTATATGCAGCCTGAGTCCTACCTATCTGAGGGACTGCTTATCTGCTTATACCCCCTGCAGGGCTCTTAGCTCTGGGGATAGGAATCTTCTGGTTGTCCCGGGCCCCCAGGATATCTGCCTGGCCTTGACCAGGGCCAGGGCCTTTTCAGCCCTTGCCACAACCTGGTGGAATGAGTTCCTGGAAGAGCTAAGGGCCCTAACAGAGCTACCTAGGTTCCGCAGGGCCTGCAAGATGGAGCTCTTCCACCAGACATTTGGTTGATGCCGGGGGGGGGGGGGCAGGGAGAAAGATTGACCAGAGTTACAATCTAGCGTCCTGTCCTATCCAGACCCAGAGTTACACCATTAAGATCATGATATTGGTCCTTGGTTGGGATCAGCTGAATTGGGTTGAGGAATATCGATTTATACCGCCATCTTTATAACTGTTTTGATACTGTGATTATTGTCATCTATGTTTTAATGGGATTTTATGGTCTATGTTGTTTTATTGTTTATTCTGTAAGCTGCCTCAATGTGACATTGTCGAGAAAGGTGGGGTATAAATTTAAGAATAAATGAATACATATTCATAGGATTTATTTACCTCTTTTACTAATATTTGTACTTCATTTATACCCCCACCTTTCTTCCCAATGGGAACCCAAAGCAGCTGGCAATGTTCTTTTATCCTCCATTTTATCCTCACAGCAATCCTGTGAGGTAGATTTGTCTGAGAGTGTGTGACTGGCTCAAGGTCACCCAGTAAGCATCTGTTGCCAAGTGGGGATTAAAAGCTGGGTCTCCCAAATTGTAATGTGACTCTTTAACCACTACGACACAGCTTTAGAATAAGGCAAGGACTGATAACCCTCAGTGTATTACTCATGGAAAAGCAAAGTTTTCGACTTTTTAGAAGCATGAACTAACTTTGGGAGAGTTTTTTCACCCATCACTTTGCTCTTAAAAGGATTTATAAATGGATTTGTAAGAGGCATCCGGCTGACCTCTGTGGAAAACAAAATCTTGTGTCTGATCTAGCAATGCAATTCTTATATTTTTATGTTGCCATCAAGTGGCCCATATTGAACCAGGTAGGTAATGATTTCTCCACATGTGCCAATCTTGACATTAGCATCAAAGCAAGACTATAATTCATCATTGTAAGTTAGTTGTCCAATAATTCATACTGGGAACATTCGCCTTGTGTGACATACAACATGGAACCTTTTTTGCTTATGGGTGTCTTTTTCTGTAGCAGATCGTTACCACCAAACAAACAAATGCTGTCTATTTCTGTAGTATATTTTTGCCACCAGTCCTCTGCAGAAATGAATTCAGCAATGATTTCCGAGGTAGCTTTCCCATTTGCAGACAGCAGAAATTTAGCATTGTGTGCCTCATAATCCATCATCTGATTTGCTCACTGGCACATGCCATCGTAACACACTTTGCTTTATAAAAGAATATTATGACTTGTAAATTCTACTGCGCTACTGCAAGACAGTGCCTTCAAATAAAATATCTATGAAAGTCAATTTTTGGCATCATGCTAAGAGGGTGGGAAGGGGAGGGAGAAGGAAGAAACCAACTTACTCATCAGAGAAAGCTTCCTTTATCAAACACCTTGCCAAGCTCCTTAAACAGATGCATCAATAACTACAACAATAGGATTGGAAAATGCCACCTGTATCTCACCTAATTCTACAGCTGCTGAGTGGCATGCAATGATAGCAGGTGTGGGGGAAGGAGAAAAACTGGGCATTACCTTTGGCTGTATGAGACTGTTACATCTGTACTGTACTGTACTCTGGATATGCTGAAAGCAAGCCACTGTAACACACAAGTCAGATTCTGCCTCTTCCTGAGAGCAGAGAATAGGAGATGACAGAATGTTGGTGAGAGGGATGTAGACAAACTGGAGCATGTCCAGAGAAGGGTGTAAAGGTGGTGAGGGGTTTGGAGACCAAGACATATGAGGAAAGGTTGCTTGGTCTGTTCAGCCTGGAGAGGAGACAACTGAGAGGGGATCTGATAACCATCTTCAAGTATTTAAAAGGGTGCCATATAGAAGATGGAGCAGAATTGTTCTCTCTTGCCCCAGAGGGATGGACCAGAACCAATGGGATGAAATTAATTCAAAAGAAATTCTGTCTAAATATCCAGAAGTTCCTGACAGTTAGAGCAGTTTCTCAGTGGAACAGGCTTCCTCGGGAGGTAGTAGGTTCTCCATCTTTGGAAATTTTTAAACAGAGGCTGGATAGCCACCTGATGGAGAGGCTGATTCTGTGAAGGTTCAAGGGGGTGGCAGGTTACAGTGGATGATTGATAGGGTTGTGAGTGTCCTGCATTCTGCGGGGGGTTGGATTAAATAACCCAGGAGGTACCTTCCAAATCTGTTATTCTTCGATTCTAGGGCAGTGGTTTTCATTCTGGGGGTCGGGACCCCTTTCAAGGTCAAACGACCCTTTCACAGGGGTTGCAGCAGGATGAGCATCTTGGCTGGGGGGGTGGGAACAGCCACTGTTGCTGCTCCTCCTGCAGGTCCCCATGCTTGGTTGCCAGCCCCTCCAGCAGCGCCTCCAGCACAGCACAGTCTCCTGCCAGACGCTCCAGGGGCAGTGCATATCAGCAGCTTCAGGCTTCAGGCGGCAGTGGCGCAGCTCACGAAGTTGTGCACCCAGCCCCTCCAGGTGCGCCCGCTTGCCGTGCAGTGCATCCCATTCCGGTGCTGCCTCCCCGCTGGCCCAGCTCAACTCGGCATCTGCTAAGCACAGCTCGGCCACCTCTCCCTCCGCCACAGGCTGCCACTCCTGCCCATGTTGCTCTGCTAGCTCCCATGCCAGGCGCTCGTTCTCCTCTTCCTGCACCCGCCTCATGTAGGTGCACAAGTGGCAGTTCAGCTCCCACAGCTCACCCTCCTCATCCCACAGCTCACCCTGCATGGCTGTGCCTTCACCTGTTTGCCTCGTCATGTGTGCTTGACCTGGAAACTGGCATGCCCTCTTTGCTGCACTGCGCTGCCTTGGGTCAGACCTAGCTGGGCGGGGAGTGGGTGGCCAAGGCCAGACAGCCCGAGGAGGTAGTCGGAGAGCAGCCCCTGGTGGACACTTGCCCTAGCCCAGCCCAGAAGTAAGGAGAAACTCTGCTCTTGGGCCCGCCTGCGTTACCTCCCCCAAATCACGAGTTTTCTTGGCTTCTACCGCACCCTTCTCTCCAAGGGGGACCCAAAGTGGCCCACAACCCTTTACTGATGTCTACAAATCAGTCTTGTCTGAGGGAGGGTGCCTGCATACTAAAGCTGAATAAATATTTGTTGGTCTGAAATGTGCCCCTGGACTCTGTTCTTCCAAATCATTGGTTATCGTTACTTGATCCGTACCCCGCCCTTCTCTCCAAGGGGGTCCCAAAGTGGCTGACATTGCTCCTCTTCCATTTCATCCACACAACAGCCTTGCGGGGTAGATTGAGATAGAGCCCTCTTTAAGTATTTGAAAGGTTGTCACTTGGAGGAGGGCAGGATGCTGTTTCTGTTGGCTGCAGAGGAGAGGACACGCAGTAATGGGTTTAAACTACAAGTACAACGATATAGGCTAGATATCAGGAAAAAAATTTCACAGTCAGAGTAGTTCAGCAGTGGAATAGGCTGCCTAAGGAGGTGGTGAGCTCCCCCTCACTGGCAGTCTTCAAGCAAAGGCTGGATACACACTTTTCTGGGATGCTTTAGGATGCTTAGGGCTGATCCTGCGTTGAGCAGGGGGTTGGACTAGATGGCCTGCATGGCCCCTTCCAACTCTATGATTCTATGATTTTATGATAATAATATGTACACATATTCCTTTCTACATTTATTGATTTCATTGAATTCTGACTAGAATAATTCTGCATAGGATTTCATTGTAAATTTCCTAATTTATGCTTGAGTGTGCATGGCTTAGTTAATGAAATATTTTTCAAAAGTGCTCAAGTCTTAATGGGAGAAAACTATCTATGCTTTCAAGGAAGTTGGTACTCATGCATTACATTAATTTCCTTCTAAAATAATGATTGCATATTAATTACACCAACATATTAATGGAATGTTAAGGCTAAGCAGTTGAAATCCAAAATGACAGAACACGTTAAAGTTCCAGGGGTTTTAGCATCCCTGTTCTGTTGAATTGCATCTCTTCTTCTGCTCTTCCATTCTTTTCATGTAGTACATTATGATCTGAGCACAGTAAAAATGTTCTGTTTAAGCAGCACTTCAATAAATGCAAACTTTAATAAATTGTCTAACTATATTGAGTAGTTGCCTGTACTTTTAAAGTTAAACATGAGCAGTGCAGATCCACAATAACAATGCTGATTTATTTCTTGTAGTAGTTAAAAAAACAACAACCTAAGAATACCCTAGTCCTTTAAATGGGCTTTATCTGCTATGCCACGAAGTGCTGCATGTTTCGTGTTGCAAGAGGAGCAATCTCAGTCTCACTTGCATTGATTCAAAAGGGAAGGAAACAGCAAAGGCTTTCCCCACTAGTGTGGGGAATAGTTAAGGACTATGGAAGTGCACATACAGCAGCACCAGCAGAAGTCACTACAGTCCCCATCAGGCAGGGTTACAGACAACTCCCATCTCAATACAGCCACATATAGGTATGATCATCAAGTGCATACGATCAGCTGAATAACAGAGAATGCAAAATGCTGTGCGATACATAAAAAGAATAAGACTGAGGATTCTCCTACACAATATCTCTATCAACTACTGTGTAAAATAACCTAGAGAATAACCTTGATATGAGCAGGCCTGTAATCTTCCTCTAATACAGTCATTAAAACTGGAAAATATCACTTGCTTTTTAAGTGATAAGACATATGTGGCTGGAGTTGCCTCTAACAGAGCAACAACAGATAAGGTGTAGTTTTAATTTAGTTGCCAAACAAAAACAAAGCTGGAGGAGAAAACCAATTATGTGCTTTCAAGAGAAAGAGCACATTGTGTGGCTCATGTAAGGTATGTTGGGCCATTTTACCCCCCCCCCCAAAAAAAAAGTAGGGATGGGCATGAACCAGCTCACAAACGAAAGCTCATCATGAGTTTCAACTGGATCACAATTTGCAAAGTGATTTCCATGGAAGGGTGCCTGGCACCAACATTGCACGAACTTTAATGAGATCAGAATGCTATATATTATCTCAGCTCCACAGTGCCTCCTCTGTGGGCTGCTGGCAGTTAGAGAGGCAGGGAAATAGTTAAAAGCCAAACACCTCTCCCCAGCTGGGGTCTGCTAAGTCCAGGCTCCAGGGGCCTGGCAAGTTTTGTGCTTGAGGACAGGAGCCCTTGGTATGATCCCCATGATAAGCACCAACTTTCACTCTCATGGCATACAGACATGTTCAGGAATCTAAAAGAAACAGACTGGCTTTTAACATTTCATACTGCATTTTTGTAGTACTGGGAGCAAGCATGAAAGCTATGCTGCTGGCTCACCTTTCTTCGGCTTCCCTTGTTCATGTGGTGTGGACAGGCTTCCTACCAAGCTGTTATGGGGCAACTTTGGAGGGCTCCTGTTGGAACTCTGCCTTTCTGACATTCAGAACCTGCCTTTGGAGACTGGAGGGGTGTGTCTTGCTCCCAATGGCTGGGAGGGTGAAATTTCTGCCCAGATGAAATTTCCCTGTGAGAATGGTGTCACTGACTTGTCCCTGAGCTGTCCCATAGATTGTTGCAGCTGTCTTCTTCCAGAGAAAGCACTGAGTAGACCTTTTTTTGGTGGGGAATCCATAACTGAAACCTCAGAAATGTAATCCTGCCTGAGAAGACAGCCCCCTGGGTGAATTAATACAGGCACTTGTCTTTGTTGCAATTTTGTAATGGTTGCAAGCAGTGTTGCCAACTCTGGGTTGGGAAAAATCTGGAGATTTGGGGGTATAACCTGGGGAGGGTGGAGCTTGGGCAGGGGAAGGATCTTAGCAAATTTTAACTCCATACAGTTTATTGTTATTGTTGTTATTATATTTATTACCCACCGCTGTCAGCAAAGCTGTCTCATGGTGGGTTACATAATAGTACAAACCCCACATAAAATACATAATTCATTCCCACACTAAAATTATATTTCTTGGTGGCAAAAACCCATCCTCTCACCCCCAAGTCATGTTTAACTTTAAAAATCAATTAACTCCCTTTCTGTGTGCCATGGGGGTAGTCCATGGGCGTGGGCAGTCCACCATCAGGTGATGGCCTGTCCTGGTGGTGGTCTAACTTTGAGGAGCCCATCTGATCTTCAGTTTTCTGGCTTCAACTGATGACCTGGCAGAAGAGCTCCATCCTGCAGGCTCTGTAGAACACAGGAAGCTCCTGCAGGGCCCTCACCTCTTCTGGGAGCTCATTCCACCAGGTTGGGGCCAGGACCAAAAAGGCCCTGACCCTGGTAGAAGCCTGGCAAACTTCCTGGGGGCCAAGTGTAGGGGAGAGCACCGCCCCTGTGGGGCCCCACAAGGGACTTGAAAGAGGCACGACAACTCATCCCCCACTGTCACCCTCTGTGTCCAGTTCTGCAGGAAGAAGAGCAGCCATTGAAGGTCTGTCTCACATATACTCAGCCCGACAAGACAATGGGCCAAGAACACATGGTCAACCACATCAAATACGGATGACAGATCTAACATCAGAAGGGTGGCCCAACCACCCCAATCCAGCTGGCGTCAGAGATCATCTGTCAGTGCAACCAACACCGTCTCCACCCTGTGGCTAGGATGGAATACCAACTGGTATTGGTCAAGTGCTGAGGTTTCCTCCAAGAATGCCAGGAGCTGGTCAGTGGGGGGTCTTTCAAGCACCTTACCCAGAAACGCAAGATGTGAGGGCGGTAGCTGGCCAGGTCCCATGGATTCTTCAATAGTTTCTTTAGTAGAGGACAAACCACAACATTTACCTTTCAAAGCAGCCATTTTCTCCAGGGAAACTGAGCTCTGTTGTCTGGAGACCAGTTGCAATTCTAGGAGATCTCCAGCCACCATAGTTACAAGTAAAAAGAAAAGTTTGGGTAACTTAGCTGCACAATTGCGATAGGGTTCTAAGGGTAAAGTTCTTTCAAATGAGTATTTTTCAAGATCAGTGGATTTTTAAATGATGCTTTTACATTGTCTTGGTCTTAATGGATTCATTTTTGTTATCTGGCAGGGCCCATTTATTTAGAAACAAGTTGGGCCTATACATATTTAACAAATAAATAAAATTATGATAGAGGCAGCTCTTTCACCCCCTGGTTCCCAGGCTTCTCAGTTCTCTTTAGCTGACAAGCAACCCTTCCCCTTCCTCCCACCATAACTGGAGAGAGACTTGTCTATTTCTGGAAAGCATTATTCTATGTCTAACAATAAGGATGAGGTAGAGCTTTCTGAAGACAGCTGAGTCTGTCCTCGGTAATGACTAGGGAAAAGTGAGAAGGAAGTTACAAGCAGGGCTGAGAGCAGGCTACAGATAGAGACTTTTTAAAAATGCTAACCTTTCCTCTCTTGCCTGCCCAGACCCGTGTGGCAGTAAAGGTACAAATTAAAGAGATAAAACAGGAGCCTTTTCTTAGCCTTTCCACAGCAGCTCAGGATCAGGGACTACTCAGGGGAGTTGAAAAGGCGAGGGGAGCCTCCTCTGGGTGTCACCACTCATGTCTAGATCAGACTCCATAGCCCTGAGTGGTGGTAACAAGGATGGAGAAGAGACTTCCCCCTCATTTCTGTGCTTTGTACCTCTAAAAGGATAGGATGAGTGGCAGTCCTCTTAGGGTGGCTGCATGATTGGTTATACTAATGGATATTTCCTCAGAAGAAAAAGCCTTATAGACTTTTTCTGGCAGGGGCCAGATGCTGGCAGGGGCTCATGGGAATTGTAGTCCATGAACATCTGGAGGACCACAGGTTGACTATCCCTGTTATAGACCATCTCAGGTACAAACTTTAACCCTACAAGGAATTACTCTGTATACACATAAGTTCACCCAGCTTGCTTGTCAGCCATCATTATTTAGAATTATCAGAATGGGAAGCAATGGGTTTCTTGGTATGGAAATTTGAGCGCCCGACCTGACCACTGTGGATGCAGCATAGTCCTGTTTGGAACTGACAGGCCAGGACTGGAAAGCAGCCTTTCCTGAAGCAGCCCCCACAGCATCAAATGAGCCCTCAGAGCAATGCCAGAAAGCATCAGGTCATATATCAGCATGGCAGTCTTTCAAAGTCTAGCACCAGTTACATATTTTAATATTGCCGAGCTGTTTTTCAAGCAAAATGAGAAGCATTTAAATAGAAGACTTTATGCACAAATAATACAAATTTCAAACTGCAATATTGGGCACTGTGTCCCAAAGCTATTAAGATGCAAATTCATATTTGCCTATAGTTGTTTGTATACCATATTTTTTTAATTTTATTTTTTGCCTCCCCTAGTGACTTTCATTCTCATGAAGGAAGATAAAAACACTTAAAATGCAATGGAAATGTTCATAATGTGATCCATAATCTAAACTTTTTGTAGCATCAACTTCTGCAAAAATAAAATGGTTTTGTTTTCTTCTTAATAGAACCAATTGTACAGCTTGTTTAAAAAAGGGAGATAAAGCCAAGTAATGCTATTAAACTGTGAACAAAAGTCAGTCTCTCTCTCTCTCTCTCTCTCTCTCTCTCTCTCTCTCTCTCTCTCTCTCTGTGTGTGTGTGTGTGTGTGTGTGTGTGTGTGTGTGTGTGTGTCTGTAAGGTTGTTCCTCTGACTACTTCTCCCCTATTTATAATCTTACATATCTTCATCTCATTAGTTGAATAAACAATTATTTATTTTAAAGGAACAGTGACCCTTTTAGGCAACTTTTAGTGAAAGCAAGAACACATGGGGTGGCGAACTGCAGGCATTTTGAGCATGCTTGAATTCACTAGACACTTGGACAAGAGTTCCCACATATACAACTGTGTGCATCAAAAACTTTCTCCATGACAATGAGAGCTCTGAAAATGCCGTGTTCTTGAATACTGTGCACATGGAGTTGCATGCATTCTAACAATCTATTGACCATGTGCCAGGGTGGGGGATGTCTGAAAGTGACTGTCTGAAAGAGGCTATTTTCTTATTGATTTTGGCACAATATATTTCCTGGCTCCTGGTTGCCATTGGCAATTTCCTGAACATGAATTTTTCTCAATGGGATTATAAATGTTCATAATGGGATGGTAAATTTTGGAATGTCTATGCTTGATTAAGCCTTTTTGATAATTGGAGTCTGAATGCAGATGACAGTAGCACACAGTTGTCTAAACCAGGGGTGGCCAAACCACAGCTCGCAACCCATATGAGGCTCTTTGACACCTGGGCTGAATCTGAACTTACTTTGTTTATTCTGTTGTGGATCCTGCTGAATCCAGATCAATTTGAACTTGGGTATTCCTCTCCCCCCCCCCTTCCCATTGAAACAGAAAAGTGTTCTGCATGTGGTTAGGGAAGCTCGGGGGATGGGGGAGCCAAGCACATCAGGAGCCTCTTTCTTTCCTTAAAAGTGTGGGGGGGAGAGGATTGGAGACAGCAGAGGAGGGAGAAAATAACCAAGAGGCAAATCTCTACTGAGAGAAGTTAGGGCTTTCAGAGCTTCTGCCAAGAGAAGTTATGGCTTCCCCTATAAGGCAAGCTTGCAGCCTGGGAACGAGGAAGCCCTTGAACTGAAGCCTTGGCCAATCAGGGCTTCTCAACAACAGAGGCTCAGCAGCAATTTCGGAAGAGGCAGAGATCTGCATGATTCCTCATGCCGATTTTTCAAGTATTGAGTGTTATATCCACTCTAGGATGCTGCGGGGAAAAGGTAGGGTCACTCTGGAACAATCATGCTTGTTGCAGAGGGAAAATTTAAATTGGGCAAAATCAAAATGGAAATTGGATTCAGTGGAGACAACAGAGATGGCAGGGACTGAATCGACTTGGGATTGGAATAAAAACTCTGTGCAGATTCAGCCCTGCTTTGCAGCTCCCAGCACAGCACGAAAGCAGGTGGTGAGGGAGTAGGTTTTGTCCCTTTAAATTTTGAGTTTTTCAGCTCCACAACTGTGCCTGGTGCCTTCCCTCCACCCTTTAAATTGTGGCTGTGTTCTGTGCCTTCTGTTCCTCTTTGATCCTAGCTTGCCTCCTCCTTTGAATTTGCATTTTTTTGGTTCCTCAGCTCTGCCTTTTTGTGGGGGGGGGGGGCTTGCACACTGGTGCGGCTGTGCCCTGTGCCTTCTTTCCCTCAGTTCTAATGTGCTTCAATTTTTGAGTTTTCAGATTCCGCCCTGCCACAACCGTGTGCTATTTGCAGCCCCTGAGCATACATATTGTTCGTGCTGCCTCTGTCTCCACATGCAGGAAAAAGGGGAGTGTGTACAAGTTCCTCACAGCTTTCATCTTTGAGTGGGAGACAACGAGACTGTGGGCACCTGCCCACGCCAAAGAGAGGAGTCACATACAGGCAGCAGCCTGAGCTAGCACTCACCAGTTCACTCAAACATTGTGGCCACCTCACTTTGGCTGGCTGAAGCCCACCTGGCTTTTCCATTATCTACTCTGGAAAAGATTCATTGCCTTCACCTCCTTCTCTGCTGCTGAGGAGCCCCTGGTATGAAACGTTGTAGATTGGGAGGGAGCTAGAATGATGGCACTGGGTGGATCATGGAGATTGTTGAAGGTTAAGGAAGAAGAGGGGGAGTTGCCCCTGAGGGCTGCAGGTAACTGATGTCTTCCATCAGGATGCCTTATTCATGACCTTGACAAATAAAATGATGTGGAAGGTTAATGAAGATTTCTAAAGATGGCACACCAATGACTTCTTAGTGACTCTATTCCACCAAGTGGGAATTACAATAAAAAGACATAAGCTCTGGTTGATGCCAGATGGGCTTTCTTAAATGAGAGATCAGCCAGTAAGTGGGTGGCAGCCTGAGGATCATAGTTGGTACAAGGGGAAATTGTCCTGTAGATATGTAGTTTCTAGGCTGTGAAGTGCTTTAAAGGTCATAATCAACCTTTTGAGTTGAACTTGGAAGCATACCTGCAGCAAGTAAAACTGCTGTACGATGGGTGAGATGTGCTCCCATCTGCTAGCCCCTGACAATAGTAGGGCTGTTTCATTCTGAACGAGCTGTGGTCTGGGCTGTCTTCAAAAGCAGCCCCAGGTAGAGAGGATGACAATAATCATAGAATCATAGAATCATAGAATCATAGAACCATAGAGTTGGAAGGGGCCATACAGGCCATCTAGTCCAACCCCCTGCTCAACGCAGGATCAGCCCAAAGCATCCTAAAGCATCCAAGAAAAGTGTGTATCCAACCTTTGCTTGAAGACTGCCAGTGAGGGGGAGTTCACCACCTCCTTAGGCAGCCTTTTCCACTGCTGAACTACTCTGACTGTGAATTTTTTTTCCTGATATCTAGCCTATATCGTTGTACTTGTAGTTTAAACCCATTACTGCATGTCCTTTCCTCTGCAGACAATGGGAACAGTATCCTGCCCTCCTCCAAGTGACAACCTTTCAAATACTTAAAGAGGGCTATCATGACCCCTCTCAACCTCCTTTTCTCCAGGCTGAACATTCCCAAGTCCCTCAACCTATCTTTATAGGGCTTGGTCCTATCCAGTCCAACCACAGGATTACAGAAACAAGGATAAATGTGGCCAGAAAGGAGAGAACTTGGCTGATAGAAGGCACTCGTGGCCACATTGCTTTTCAAAGGGCAAGGCTCATAAGAAAGAAGTTGATAACTAGCCTGCAGATGGCATTGCTCTGTGAATTAAAATGCCATTTTGAAAGCTTGAAGCTAGTTCCAGCTGTCTGCAAGAACTGTTTTTCATCAAGAATGAGTAAGACTTTAAAGTGATCAAGTGTGGCGCATGTGCTGGTTGCAGTGAAGGACACTGGCTGCTTGGCCTGATGCAAGCTGAGTCATAGGCAGAAAAGTAGGACATCAGCTCAAAATACATCTGATTATTAATTATGAACAGATGAATACTTTCAGGTGTGGGTGTCTGACATAATAAAAGTAAATATAATGAGCAGGGAGAATTTTAATTATGAGCTCTATTTGCAAACTTGGTCAGCATTGCTAATTCTTCTCACAATGTCTGTATCCTCAGAATATCGAATCGTATCAATCTCTAATGTCGAGTGGGACTTAAAGCAAACATGTATGGACCAGAATGGGTTGGGAAATAGTGAACGCGGGCACAAACACATTAAGTAAATGGTTGTTGGGTAATGCCTGATAAGGCTGGCTGGCAAGGAAAAACACCATTCATAAATTCTTTATTTGATAGCTGGAAACAATTCAGGAAGCATTTGTAATGAGCATTTCTCTCCATACTGATGGAGACAGTGGTTAATAATCACAATGCTTTCTCATGTAATATCCTTTCCTGACACAAAATTGGTCAGGTGCATTATTTATGAACATTAGCTGGCTAGATGTCTTCCCGGAAATAACTTATCATAAATTTGGTTCCTGAGAGAGTTGAGAAAATACTGCTGGAAGATCCCGAAATTGCAGTCTGAGGTGCCCAGTAATTTGTTGTAGTGTTTCTTGTATTCTTTCATATTGTATATGTTCATTGCACTGTGTGATTTATGCCCAATTGATTGTGGAATTTTACATATACTACACTACAAAATCTTGAAAAGCCACTGCTGCTTGGACTATTTATAATTTTAGGCACACTGAAAACTACCTCATCCATGTTTGCCTGGTGAATATACTTCCTTCAGCCGCCATGAGCCTCAGATTCTACCATGTCTCTCTTCCACTATTTGCTACCCAACCCAAACACCAAGCCAGTGATTTTTGTAACTGCTACAGTAGTCATTGTTGATACATTTCATTTCTTTACACCTTATGCCTTCTTTTGCACCTGTGCAGTAGGAGAAATCAATGGTTGGGTCAATATCATCGCAGTGTGTAGAGCACTTCATTCCTCCCCTACTTACACCTGCTCAGACCAACAAACACCAAATGGTCAAAAGAAGGTTTTTGTTTTTGCTTGTGTATATGGTTCGGATTGGTAGCCATGTTGGTCTGAAGTACCAAAATAAAGTTTGAGTCCTATGGCACCTATAAGACTCACAAAATTTTATTCAGTTCTGCAGGGACCCAGAAGCCTTTTCCTGCCATCTACTACTGAAAAAGAACTTTCAACATACTCAAGAACGGAACAGAGACAACATAATCGCAACCAAATGGAGAACAACTACCATCCCCACAACCCACCAATAAACAAGATACTGACTACCAACTGCCATCAAATAATGTTACAAAAAAGAGACCCACCAAATGGACCCTCCTAATGGTTTCAAAACCATACTGGATCTTTACACTGAATACTCTGGTCATATAGTCCAAACTGACATGATCAACAAACATCATAATGTACAACAGAACCTCAACCCTGCTGAAAGGAAGACCAGAGACAGTCTCAGAAACAATTCAGATATTATAATTAAAGAGGCAGACAAAGATGGAGCCATTGCCATCATGAATAGATCAGACTATATTCAGGAGGCTCGAAAACAATGCTCAAATGCTGCTTTTTACAAATAACTCTACTTAGATTCCACACAGACATATCAAAAGTATTTAAGATTATAAAGGAATTACCCATGCACATTCAGGAATAAAACCTTTCAAATATACCACAGGAACCTCAACCAGGTACTTTATATTTTCTACCCAAAATAAAAACCCAGCAGCAACCCAGGATGCTCCATTGCCTCAGACATAGGCACCATCACTGTGGTGGCATATAGATACATGGACTCAGTTCCAGGGTCACTTACCAACCAATCACATCTGGGCATGGATAGGTGAACATTAGGATGTTTACTACGGATGTCTTCTTAGGTTAGCAATGTCTGTCATACAGTCACTGATGCCTACTGCCCAATGAGCTACTTGTCTCCTCTTGTTCCTAGCGTCCAACAGCCGCAATTTCTTTATTTCAATGTACCTCAAAGGAAAGAGCCTCTTGTGGCGCAGAGTGGTAAGGCAGCAGACATGCATTATGGACATTTTAAACAGCACCCCACAGTGATTCAGAAGTGCAATTGAAAGGGTAGAAAACAGAAGACAGTAGTTTATCTCAAAAGCAGCTCAACCATGCTTTGGTAACCCAATGCACACGGGGTTATATGAGCAGGTAAATACATTCTGCTAGCAGCTGGTTACTTAAACGGGTCTGTCTGAAATGACAGGGGAAAAAATCCATTAGCAACCAGTTACTAAAACAGAATACAAAGGCAGTTTGAAAATGGCCACAATTTCTGCCCTCTGGAAATGAATGTAAAAATCTATTTCCATTGTTTATTTGCTTGCCTAAAATGAATGTTCTGTTGACAATGAAATATGAGTTTTGTTTTATGTTTTTATCCCCCCCCCCACAAAAGCGCCAATCTTCTACTTCTGTTGCTAAGAGAAAAGGGATTGTTGCCAAGTAACAAGAAATAGTGTCCAGCACATACCAATGTGCTCTGTGTCGCATATCAAATGCAATCATGTCCACACACAAACACACACACACACAAACACTCATATACAACAAGTCTCAGCAATAAGAACATCACTTTTCACACACTAGAGGGGAAAGAATATTGAGTTGGGCCTTTCTGATTTACAAAGACACACCAGAAGCCTAACCTATAGGTGTTTGGGTTTTTTTTCCTTTCTTCTGAAAGGCAAGTATGGTTAATCCAAGGCTGAAGCTTTTATGACAATTTTTTTAAATCACCATTGTTCATCTGATTGCCTTAAGAGGCTAGTGAGCTTTGTTTTGCCTCTCTGCGTGGCAACAGCTGCCCACATTCACCACTGGGCAGTGCAGTACACAAAAAGAACCGGAAACCTTTTCATCATGGATAGTGGGAAGCCAGCAATGACCCTTCCATTACAGGTTGCCACCTGGCCATTATGCGACTAGTTTAGCTTGTGAAACCTTTGGAAGAGCCTGAGTCAGAAAATAATAGTGAACTTCAATTTTTTTCCCTATTGACTCATCCCTAGCTCTAACAAACTATGCCTCAGGTAGCTGTGGTTCAAACCTGCCAAATTCTGCTTTTGTTCTTTGTATGAATACTCTGTGTTTTATATCCATTTGATTCCACAGTTTTCTGCCCTTGACTTGCCCAACATCTATTGCTAGTCTCAACCAGGTATCCGTATTTTTTACATCATAATTTGCTAAAACCATTCCACCATCAGTGTGTCATTTACTGTGAGGAAAACATCACTGGCAATTTGCATGAATGCATCTAGACTCAATAAATATGCCCGGAGATATCAGCTGTATCTGTATGAACTATATCTGCAGCATCCAGTACTTCTTTTTTGTTAAGAGGTCAGATGTTCACAATGTCACACTAAGCCAAAATTAAATTCATTTGTTGTAATAAGTACAAACATGGCTTGCACATCATGCCTGCATGTTCTCCCATGTTCCTCCCTCCTCCCAGAAAACAAGAAAATATTCAGATAAGAACAAATCAAACCTATCAAACTGGTTTGTCACCACAAATTGGATTCTAGCTCAGCGATGAATCGTTTAATCCTGGCTGGCAAGAGGGAAAATATTTCCACTTCACCCAGGCAAGCAGAGGTGATTAACTTTCAACTGGAGTTTGCTTTTGTGCAAGGAAGTAGGAGAATATATGGGGATATTTAACCAAGTACATTATGCCTGTTTTTTAATGCATTTGCAACATGCTGTTGTTCTGTTAGACACATTGAATCTAAGGAGATAAGGGGTGGATATGAATATTTGGGACTATCCCGCACCCATAAAATAAAGTGAAAGGCTTACCTTTTTCAGATGCCATATTTTTGGCATTTTGCATGACATCGCCAACATCTAGCGTCCCAGCAGAAAGCCAACAGCTACATCCTCCATTTTAAACCAAAAGTTGGAGAATCCCAAAAAGTGGATTCCCCAACTATCTGGTGCGAGCCAGAGAAGAGCACCCAGCAAGCCACACGCCAAGGAAATGTACAGAGCTGAAGTAGCGCTATCGCCGCCTCCAACGCCAACCCTTGCACCCGCCTCCCTTTCCCTTCTACTGGGGCCATTGATTTTCTTTTTTTTAAAGAAAGGAAACTGCCTGGAGCAATGAATACACTTTAAATCACACAGGCAAAGAAAAAAAATTCCCCACCTGTTAGCATGCAAAGCAAGCCTCTCTAAAATCCCTCCCCTAAAATCAGGAATAAGATTGCTTCAAGGCTAATGATTCCAAAAGGGATGGCATTAAAAAAACACTATGCATCTATGATTAGATGCATAGGCATCTAAACAGAGAAGTTTTACTTTTAAAAGGTTACCTTGCATCACGGGCCCTTTAAAACAGGGAGAAAGGTGATTGGCTGCCTGGCTTGATTGACAGGCGGAGGAGAGTCATGTGTATAGCACATTCTTCTCCTCCGCCATTTGAAGCCAGTGTGCAGAGTGCCCAGAAGTGCGAGAAGGCATCAAAGGGTCGGGAGAGAGCCAGGAGGTGAGGAATGATCAGAGGCATATTATTTAATAACGTTACACCATGACGCTGGTGTAATGCTATTTTTTTCAATGTGCAAAAATGCCTTGAAATAAATAAGTAAATATTGGGGCTTAGTGGGATTTCAGCATGGCAACTGAATGTAACCTATGCATCATGACTGAGACTTTTTTTTTTTTTACCTGTGAAAGGCAGCTTCCACTATAAACAGAAATTTTGGCCTCATCCTCCCCATCTCTTCTATAAAGGTTACTGGAAAGAGAAACCTGTTTACCTTTTTTTAAAGGACAGTGTATCCTAACCTACATGGTCCAACCCAAAAGTGGGCTGTGCAGCCTGTGAAAGTCAGCCATTGGCTCTTGCCCTTTAAGCTGTTTCAAAGTCATTTTCTCTTTCCTCATAGTTTCCCACCAAATTAATCATTTTTCAACAATAAATCATGTCACTGAATACCACAGATGTGGCTGGACAAACTCACAATATTGTGATGTCTAGTCATAAGAGAAGTTGATCAAAGTATTACAAAGGCTTCATGTGATGATTTAAATACCCGAGTTCACTCTGTGGAAATGTATCAGCAAGCATGCTTCCATAGGTGTCTGACTGACAGTTAAAACACTCCTCAGAAGTACTGCCATGTGCTTCTTCAAACACCTTCAGGCATATGACTACCAGATAGAACTTTCTGTTGTCTGTTAATGGTGTCTTTCTGGAACTCCCTTTGGGCACTGTTCACCTGGTGTCAACTTTATTGAATTTTAGGTGCAAGATGAAAACATCATAACTTCCATGGGCTCCTATAGATTAGTTAACTTTGTCTTAGTTGCTTTCATGCTTGCTGGTCCCTTATGTTGATTTCAACTGCTCTTCTGCTCTTCTGACAGTTGTGTTCCAACTGTTGTTATAGTGGTTTGCTCAATTTATGATATGTTGTTTTTATTGTTTACTTACATCCTTACTGACTGTTATTGTCTTTACATTTGACCCCTTGAATGATATAGGCTGCCTAAGCTTTCAGCTGAGAGTGCACAATTTAACTATTATAGAAATAAATAGTCATAAGACACTGCTTCTGTATTCTAAAAAAATCATGAAGAAGAAAGTTTTAAAACAAGGCAACAATTCAAAGTAACATTTTTGTTTTTAAAGTGACATAAAGGGTATATATAATTCTCAGCAAAGTAAAGTCACCTGGTAATTTTTCTCTCAACTTTGATTTTAATTTTCAACATGCTATGGGGGGGGGGGGGAGAGCTCAGATAAACTTAGTTAGGTGTGTCACTTAAATTACAAAGAGGGATGTTCTCTGACCCTTATTAATTTAATAATCCTTTCATTTTGTTTCTCTAGAAAACAGAAAATGCTTTACTTTCTACAGGCTGCTTTTGCTTTTCATCCAAACAGTCCACCTGTTCTGTCCAGATGGTGTACCCTCTGTCATTGCCTATTAATTAATAAGTGTTTTTTGTCGATGGGAATAGCAACAATAACCAAAACTGGGTATGAAAATTCAGACATTTGTGTTATTTTAATCTTTCTTTTTCCCCAAGATAATTTTCTACTTAAAGATATATCCTAATGATGTTTGTTAGAGACCACTAAATTGGCTTCCTATAAGTAGTGGGAAAGTTTCTCATGCATTCATTTTCACTGTCAACAAACACCGGCTTATCTTTCTAAGCAAGATGACAAATATGACTATAAGACTTGAGAATTCAGAACAGTGATACGATGGTACAAGTCTGATTGTTGATGAAAATGGCAAATATCTGTACAGTTTCATACTCCTCTGAAACTTATAGCAGAACTTCTGCCAAATTGACAATGAAATACTCCCTTTTTTGCCTGTGCATGTCTAAGAAGAGTTCCTTTCCTCTTGCTTTAGATAGGCCTGATCTTGGCTAGTTTGGTTGGACATTAAGTAAGGGTAATCAGGATTAGGGGATTTTATCAAATGTTGGTGAACTCTATGGGTGGCCTTTTAGGAAACCTATTCTAATAAGAGTTTTAAATTCAACTGTTTAATAATTTAATAAAACTTTGCTTAACACACATTGGTTTCTGGTGTCTTGTTTATGAAGAAATATAGAACATGATACACGTTCTACTAGACATAAAGAAGATAGATGTGGAATATCATTTTTAGTGACAACAGCCCATTTACCATTATTCCTACTAGCTTGATACTATTTCTATACACTCTCACAAATTAACCAAGACTTACAAATTCATGCTTTTAAATGCCTTTAAGACATAAAAAAATTAGATTTCAAAACTGAATAGATAATCCACAAAACCAACAAAAAAGTTTAACCACCTGCAACTCAGCACAAGGCCCTCTGAAAGAAACTGTATTACACCCTTTTCCAAAGCCTGCTAGGAAAGGCTGTTTGGAGGTCATTCCATAGAGCTGGAACAAAAGGAAAACCTATGCAAAGACTAAAAAAGACTGTACAGATACAGGAAACCTGCTAACTGATCAGAGGAGCACATTTAACACCTAAACTTGTATAGGGAGACATGGATATATACAAATGCAGTTCCCAGGCTATGTAAGGCTTTAAAAATAAGAACCAGCATCTTAAACTGAGCCCAGAAACAAACAGGTAGATGTTTTAGTGTGGTTGTAATATTTTCATATAGATCTGTCTCAGATAACTTTTTAATAAAATTCCATTTCATCTTTGTCTTGTTGGGATTTCATGTTAGTTTGTCCTCTCTCAACCACTTGGAACCAGCTTCCAGGTACTGGTTCATTACAGTAGCAGCAGCTTATCAATGAATAAAATTCCAAGGCAAAATCCAGCATGCTGTAGTGACAAAAAGTAGCATACTCTAATATAGACAACAGGGTTTTTTCCCGACTCTTCTGCATGAAGCCTGCTGGATGACTGGTCCAGTCACAGTTCTCTCAGAACTTTTTCAGTCCCATCTACCTCACAAGATGACTATTGTGGGAAGAGGAAGGGGAGACAATTGGGAATTGCTTTCAGACTTCTTTGGGTAGAAAAAAGTGGGGTATAAAAGCCAACTCTTCTTTGTCTAAAACATATTTTAGCAATCTGTCCTTGAGCTTAAAGAGCATGCACCACTGGGGCAGATCAGTTGGCACTAGATCTACGAATAAGTAGTAAGTTAAAGAAAGCATTCATACTATCCCACCAGTTTGCTTCTCTGGTAACAAAGCTGGAGCCAGAACAAATTTTGAATCCAGTGGCACTTTGTTGGTCCTAAAAGTGTCACTGGACTTAAAAATGGTTCTGCTGCTTCAGACCTACAAATCAACCCACGAACAAAGCTAGCTCCAGGAGTACTCCCAAGCTCTTCAGGTGAACGATCTCTGCAAGTGATCTAAGGAGAACAGATTCTTCCCTTACAGAGCAGCTGTCTTTCCGAACCATATCACCTTTGTCTTGTCTGGATTTCATGTCAACTTGTCCCCTCTCAACCACTTGAACTCAGCTTCCAGGTTCATTACAGTAACAGCGGCTTATTGTATTTTTTAAATGTTATTTCTTGTCCGCCTTTCTCTTTGGAAGTCAAGATGGATAACACAGAATAAGTCACTACAAGCAACGATGCAATAGGATGTGATTTGCAAAAATCCGGAAAGCAACCAGAGGTGAAGCACAGCCATAAGTATTAGCATGACTTATTAAAGGAAAGTAAAAGTTACACCGGAAACTGCTTAAGCAACAAATAGCAATAACAAAAAGCAATAACAAAAAGCAACAACCTATGCACAGTGGTGCAGTATACAGTAGATAACCCGTTACTCCAAGCTTCTTTCTGTACTGTCGCAGTTCAAAAAAGTAATGCACATTGAAGCCAAAAATCCTAATTATAAATATATCTTGATGAGGTCCAAACTGCCAATGGGGTCTAAACTGCCAAAAAGAGACAGAGTTAGACGAGATCTGAACACAATGGATGAATGGGCAAATGAGAACAAGATGCAATATAGTAAAGATAAGTGTAAAGTTCTGCATCTGGGTCAGAAAAATGAAAAGCATGCCTACTGGATAGGGGATATGCTTCTAGGTAACACTGTGTGTGAATGAGACCTTGGGGGACTTGTGGATTGTAAACTAAACATGAGCAGGCAGTATGATGCAGCGGTAAAAAAGGCGAATGCCATTTTGGGCTGTATCAACAGGGGCATCATCAAAATCACAAGATGTCATAGTCCCATTGTATATGGCACTGGTCAGACCACACCTGGAGTACTGTGTGCAGTTCTGGAGGCCTCACTTCAAGAACGACATAGATAAAATTGAAAGGGTACAGAGGAGAGCGATGAGGATGATCTGGGGCCAAGGGACCCGTATGAAGATAGGTTGAGGGGAATGTTCAGCCTGGAGAAAAGGAGATTGAGAGGGGACATGATAGCCTTCTTTAAGTATTTGAAAGGTTGTCATTTGGAGGAGGGCAGGATACTGTTCCCATTGTCTGCAGAGGAAAGGACATGCAGTAATGGGTTTAAACTACAAGTACAACGATATAGGCTAGATATCAGGAAAAAAAATTTCACAGTCAGAGTAGTTCAGCAGTGGAATAGGCTGCCTAAGGAGGTGGTGAGTTCCCCCTCACTGGCAGTCTTCAAGCAAAGGTTGTATACACACTTTTCTTGGATGCTTTAGGATGCTTTGGGCTGATCCTGTGTTGAGCAGGGGGTTGGACTAGATGGCCTGTATGGCCCCTTCCTGCTCTATGGTTCTATGATTCTATCATTATTGTCATCCTCTCTACTTTGGGCTGCTTTTGAAGACAGCCCAGACCACAGCTCGTTCAGAATGACTTTAGGATGCTTTAGGATGCTTTGGGCTGATCCTGCGTTGAGCAGGGGGTTGGACTACATGGCCTGTATGGCCCCTTCCAACTCTATGATTCTATGATTCTATGATTCTAATAACTGACCAGGAGAGAGATATTAGATTTATAGTAGATAATTCACTGAAGCTGCTGACTCAGTGTTTGACTACAATTATAAAAAGGCAAATGTTATGCCAGGGATTATTAGGAAGGGGACTGAAAATGAATCAGCTAGTATCACAATGCCCTGTATAAATCTATGGTGCAGCCTCATTTAGAATGCTGCATATAGTTCTGGATTTTGCACCCCATAAAAGAAATTATAGCATTGAAATTATAGCACTTTATAGCAAAGTTGTAGAAAAGGGAAACTAAAATGATTAAAGGGTTAAAGAGGTTAAGGCTCTTTAATTTGGAGAAACCAGTTCAGGGTGACATGATAGAGGTCTACAAAATTATGCATGGGATAGAGAAGGTAGAAAAAGAAGTACTTTTCTCACAATAAAAGAACTCATGGGCACTCAATAAAATTAATGAGCAGTAGACTTAGAACAGATAAAAGGAAATACTTCTTCACCCATAAGTAATTAACATGTGGAATTCATTGTTGAAGAAAGTGGTGGCAGCTACGAGCATAGATAGCTTCAAGAGAGGATTGTTAACCATATGGAGCAGAGGTCAGTATATAAACACAATGTATAGATGGAACACTCCGCCTAGAGCAGTGATGCTCTGTATTCTTGGTGCTTGAAGGTGGGGAGGCAACAGTGGAAGGGATTCTGGAGTTCTTGCCCTGCTTGGTGGACCTCCTGATGGCACCTGGGCTTGGGCTACTATGTGACACTAACAGGCAATTGGCCTGATCCTCACTAACAGTCCTCAAGCAGCAGCTGGACAGATGCTTATCCTGGATGCTTCAGGCTAATCCTGCATTAAGCAGGGTGTTAGACTTGGTGGCCTATTTGGGCCCTTCTAGTTCTATGATTATAACATGGCTTCTCTTATGTTCTTACATTATTAAAGAGGGTGGGAACCTTCCTGGCCTAATTGGACCATTCCATGAGGTGAGTGTTGCAACTAGGGTTGTGCGATTTAGCATCCGAAGTGGCCGTTCCCGCCCATAGCAGCCAGGGCTGCGCTGTGGGGGGGAGGGGCAGGCGCTTGTGTGCCGGTCGACACACATATGCTGGCACAAAGCTCTGTGCCTGCATGTGTGCACCGACTGGCACGCCGGCACCAGTGCCTCCCCCCCCCCCCGCAGTGTGGCACTGGCTGATACAGGTGGGAATGGCCGCTTCGGATGCCAAATCGTACAACCCTAGTTGCAACATAGAATGCGTATTATGGACTGTTGCTGATTTTAATCATTTGCAAGATGAGTTTTAGTCATGGCAGGTTGCCCCACTTCTTCCTGCACCCACATGGGGGAGCATTTGGCCTGGTGCACCTCATCCGCCCCCAATTTGTGTTCTTGCATGGAAGCTGGGGCAGTGAAGTTCCCAGTGCATAAACAGTCTATGGAACTTCCTGGATATATTTCATGCTTCTCTGAACACACCTTCATGTTAAGTGATCACTCGTATAAAAAAGAATATTACCAAGGGAGTCTGTGATTTTTATAGGCTCTGAGTAAATTCCCAACAGTAGATAACTGTACTTATAATATGCAAAGAAAAACTGGAAGCCAGTAGCCAGTTACATGCTCTCGATCACAAACCTATTTTACATGTACTCAAATAACATGCAGCCCATTTAAACCTCAAGTCTTTAGCACTGATGGAGCTTTTTAAAAATCATTTAGATAAAACCTGTTTTTGGTTAATCTGCTAGGCACACATTGTGCCTCATTTCTCTAGGGAATATTTTGAGGAAAAAGCAAGTTGATCTGATGGAGATGTTAATGCAATTGGCTATCAGTGATGAGCTATTATTGTTCGAAAGGACCAATTTTATTGTTAATTGAATAGGCACTCCATTAACTATTATGGAAAGTGTAGGTTTTACAGCTTAAAATGAAATAATATGTTAAGTAATTTGAAATGATCATATATTGTGTTTAGTACAGGGGGAAAATTACAAATATCTCTTTTCCCTCAAGCATTCCAAGGTGCTTTTTTTTACTGAGAGGCAAATAAACGAAATGTATGAAGCCACACTTTGTCTCCAAGATACCATTATTTTTGTCCGTGCGTTTTGGTTCCTACAGTCTAAGTCTAAAGGCTGCTTCATACATAGCATTTTTCCTGCAGACATAATTGGAGCAGGGGCAAGGACTATCACATATGAGGAATTTTATGTTGTAATCAGGTTATTCCCCAGACATATATGGCATCAATAGCAAGTTTTGATTCTGAACTAACTAGGGTTGCCACGTCCTGATAGCCAATGCTGGAGATGTGTGTGTGTGTGTGTGTGGGGGGGGGGGGGGGGGTTGCCAGATCCAAGTTAGGAAACTCTTGAAGATGGAGTCTGGGGAGGACAGGGATCTCAGTGGGATACGATACCATACAGCCCACCCTCCAAAGTATCCATTTTATCCAAGGTATCTGATCATTGTAGATTGGAGATGAGCTATAATTCTGGGAGGTCCCTAGGTTCTACCTGGAGGCTGGAATCCCTAGCACAGACTACTTGGTCAAGTAGCAATAAAGTGGCAGCAAGAAAATACTGACCTGGCAATAAATCAGAGCTGTGAATGGGGTAGAGGCTATTTGCCCACCTTCTGCCCCTGGAATCAGAAGTTGGCTGAGCTGTGAAGTTGGCCAATATTCTTCTGGCACCCACCCACACTGCCTTTGCTTCTGCTCCCATCTTTCATCTGCAGTCAGAATTGTTGGTCTGCAGTGCACTTCTTTCCCATGAATCAGACTTTGTCATATATTTGAGCTGCTGGTTGAGAGCAGAATTTCTTGGTATAATTTCAAATACAACCACAGACCATTTATGCACTGGGAACTTTACTGCCCCAGCTCCTATGCTGAAGCACAAGTCAGGGGCAGATGAGGCGCACCGGGCCAAATGCTCCCCCATTTGGGTGCAGGAAGATGTGGGGAAACCTGCCATGACTAAAACTCCAGCCTGCAGCCTGGCATGAAACCTGCAGTATGTAAACAGTCACAAAGTTGCTTGTGTCCATTTGCAAAGCCTTTCTTAAAACTCTTTATTCCCCATTTTCAGATATTCTTTGTACTTGTGAAATATGGTCTTGGAAATGTCTGCCATGCTCCTGAAAGAGCTGCCTTTCCATCAGCCCATTAGGGCACATTCTATTACAGCATTTTTTTTTTGAAAATTAGTTTGGGGGTAACAGACTAATTTTTGCACTGCAGTGGTAGAATATAACAATGCAATGCTATACTGGCCTAGCTCTATAAGACAGACCACTACACACACACAAACATGCCAAAATAGGATGTACTGCAAAAAAAAAAAAAAAGGGGGGGGTAGAAGCTGAAGTTTGAAATGGGCAGAGCTTTTCAAATATGAATCATGGATAGATTTTAAAATGTTGTCTGAAACCTCCCTCCCTATGTTGCTTTACATGGCAGCAAGCCATCAACAGATAACAACCCATTTAAAACAACAGTATGAAAGGGACCATAGTATGGCATTGGTATTCCAGGGCTAAAATATAAGCTATAATGAACCTTTGCTGGATACCTCTCCATTTCAGGAAGAGAGAAGAATGGTGATACAAATGCTAATGACAAATGTGAATTAAAAACACAAGAGCCCTGATGAATCAGACCAAAGGTCAATCTAATTCAGCATCCCATTGCCTACAGAGACCAAATAAATTATCCGAAAAGGTCTCTTAGAATGGCACATGGGTGTAGTGGTTAGGACTGCAGACTTCTAATCTGGAGAACCAGGTTTGATCCACATGCAAGCAGCTGAGTGACCTTGGGTGCGCCACAGCACTGATAATGCTGTTCTGACCGAGCAGTAATATCAGGGCTCTCTCAGCCTCACCTACCACACAGGATGTCTGTTGTGGGGAGACGAAAGGGAAGGGGATTGTAAGCCACTTTGAGACTCCTTCAGGTAGAGAAAACCAGCATATAAGAACCAACTCCTCCTCCTTCTCCTCTTCTTCTTCTTCTTCTTGAGGCCGAGGATGGTTTATAAAAATTAGAAGGCAATGAAGTAAAGAAAACCTTTTTTCCATTTATAAAAATTTCCTCCTGAACAGTAATGACTAATAACAATTGATAGACTTTCACGAATTTAATATTCTTTTAAAGACATCTATACATGCAGCCATTATTCTGTCTTCTGGATAACAATTATACGCCTATTTAATTAACAATAAAACTGATTTATTTAAGTAATAGGCCATCACCAATGACAACCAGTTGAGTCTATCAGTACAGTATAAATATAAAATTGTGGAAATGTGTGTACATATATTGTAAAATACCAATAAGTATAAAAGGGGGTTGAATAGGTGAGTCAGCTTAAATATCTGCTTAATGTTGAGTCAGAAAGATCAAGAATTAACAAAGTCATAGTGGACCACTGAAAGTGTAATAGGACCGAAGGTTTGTTTTACCCTTCTGTATATTTTTTTACTTTACTGTATATTTTTACGGACTTTTAATTTATACATCAAAGATCTTAAGGCTCCTGAAGCAGTTGAACAGCATTAAATCTGGCTAGCCATGTTAAAACCCTTCTCCTGTACCAGCCACCTTCATTCTTGATCTCTGCCCATGTTCGTGTCAGCCCCCAGGCTTTTTTATGGGGTTAGTCTGAAACAAAGTTGGTTTTATCAAAAACCCTGCCTTACTTTTTGTCAAAGTTCTGGAGGTAGAATCACTTGATGGAGACCTTGATGTAGAACTGCATTATGCTCTCAGATTTTCCTCCTTCTGATGGGCTTTACCTCAGATTACCCATTATTACAATTTAACCCTCAGCAGATAAGAGAAGCTTAAGTGTTCATGCATTTGATTTCACAGTAGTTCACCTCACTCAATCTAACTATATTATTTAATTTTTTTTCGCCACTCAATTATGAAACTATGTATTTGATTTATCTCTGGTTCCCTTCCCACAGACAATCAGTACAATGACAGCTACGTACCCAGCATGCATTTCTCTATCTTTGACAAACCGTTGTAGCACCTTTCTTATGAGAAAAGGTGAAGGTTTTAGGAGTTTTAGGTGTAGTGCAAGCAGCTAAAGAGGAAGGGAATGGAGGTTTCTAAAAGTATGCATACAGTGGAAAAAGTAAAGAAAGGAAATATTTCCTGCCTTTCTCATAGAACTCATGCACACCCTGTGAAGTTGATAGTGAGTGAAATAAGGACAACAGGAAGTACTTGTAAACATGCACATCTCACTATTACATTATATAGTGACTAGTAAAAAAGCCCATTGTATCCTGAATACAATGGGCGCTAGGAGGCTGGGGAAGAGTAAAAGATCACTTACTTGTTGCAGCGTCTTCTTGCTGGCGTCCATCTTCTGCAGAGAGGCTTGAGCGGCGGCGGAGGCAGCAGCGGCTTGAGCGGCGGCGGAGGCGAAGGTGAAGGCGGCGGTTTGATGCAGAGCCACCCGGCGAGGCCCACCCGCCCCCGAAGCTCCCCAAAGCCTTCTCTCGCCCGCCGGAGTGGCCTCGTGGCATCTACGACGCCGCGAAGCCGCTCCGGCGGCCGGGAGAAGGCGGCGCGGCGGACCGCTCACCTGTGCCTGTGCGGGTGAAGCAGGGAATGGGAAGCCGCGCTTTGCGCGGCTCCCCATTGCCTTCTTCGGGCGGGATGGACACTTGGAGGGGCCAATCAGGAGCCGCAAAGCGGCTCCTGATTGGCCCCCCCGAGTTTTTATCCCAGACCGGTCCCGCCCTAACTCCTCCCCACTACCCCTTACTCTTTTATTCAGTCCGTGGCGCCCGTGGCGCCACGGGCTGTGTACAGATATTTACTAACTTGGACAGCATAAAAGGTAGATGGCAGAAATTAAAGTTTCATTCCTGTTTCCTATCTGAATTATGAGGGACTCCTTTTCAAAAGAAAGGAATCTGGCCATGCACGCTTCATGTTCTGTTTTCAAGCATATACAATGTTCCAAAATATTTCTTTTCACAGGCATGAGAAACCAGTTGCAGTAAACAAAGCAGCTTGCTGAGAAACAGGCTCCATGACCAATCTTTTGAAACAAACCATTTGGGCACCTTAGAGTCAGCGGTGGTGCTCTTTGCCGCTGCGGGGCAGGAGCACCGGCTTAAGGCGCTGGCTGCTACGCTGTCTCTGTCACCAGCAGCTTCCAGCATCTTGCTGGAGATTCGGCAGCAAGACAGCTGAGAGGAGCGGAGCCATTCGCGCGGGCATCTCCTTTTATGGAGCGTGCTCTGCGAGGCTTGTCTCTTTCCCTCCCCGGAGCCAGCCAAGCGAGACGCTTGCTTGCTGGCTCCGAGGAACGGCTTGAGAACGCGCTGTGTTACAAGCCGTTTGGGGCTGCAACGGCTTTTTGCCGGCTCCCCTTTTCACTCCTTAATTTTACTAATTTCTTGCTGGGGTTTCCCAAGGGAAAGAGAGCTTAAAAGAGAGAGAAAGAGAGAACTTTCACAGTTTTCAGGGATTTATTTCTTGCCATGGGTCCTAAGAAGGCAGGGGCTAGAAGAGGGGAAGGGAGTGAAGGAGTCAGTGGGCGTCACAGTCTTTTGACTGGTGTGCGTAGGGGAGAACAGGCTGGAAGTTTTTTACATATTCAGGAAGAGAGGGATACTGTTCCCAGCGATCAGGCAACATTTTATCCTTATGGGACGAGAGGCGCAGTGAGGCGGGCGGCTGAGGCTGCAGAGATGTCAGTAAGAGCAGTTGTTGATCAGGAGCGAGTTAGGTTAGTGGATACTGTTTCTACGGGGGAAACAGTAATTGACACTGTGTCTCAACAATCCACTCAGGGTGCTGGAGAAGCTGAGAGAGATCAGCATGTTACTGACAGACAACCTGATTTGCGAGTTGGAGCTTCTGGATTAGGTTTGCAAGTTGCTCAGCCTTCTGCCATTTGGCAAGCAGGCTCTGTTCCAAGTGGGAATGGGAATATTTCTGCTAACTCCATGAGGTTGGGGATGTCTGTTTCAAATGGAACTGGTAATATACCTGCTAATTCTATGGGGTTAGAGTTGTCTGATTCAAATGGAACTGGAAATATTCCTGCTAATTCTATGGGGTTAGGGTTGTCTGCTTCAAATGGATCTGGAAATATTCCTGCTAACTCTATGGGGTTAGGGATGCCAAATATCGCTTGGCATTCAATGCAGATACCCCAGGCAGGCTTTAGTATGGCACAACCTATGGGGGTAGCTCAGCATTCAGCGCAGGGAGCTTGCTTTTCTCAGCAAGTGCCAATTTTACAGGATTATTCTGGAGTTTTTCAAGGTGTTGCTAATCTACAGCAATATGGCCCATATTTTCCTTCTTCATTGGCATACCCAAATTCATTTGTAAGGCCATGGGCAATGCCAAGTTGCAGTACATGGCAGTCTCCTATTTTTGGAATACCACCCAGGGTGGGGGGGGGAGAACAAGCACTCTCACGTTTAGCAGCAACCCCTCAGCTTTCAGGCGCTAATACAACAGCAACCCCTCAGCCTTCAGGGTCTATTGCTTCAGGGGCTAATACCTCAGAGTCTGTCACTCAGGCTCATGGGGAGATTATCACAGGGCCTATGCCTCGGGCTCCTGAAATTAACATTACAAGCACTGTACTACTGGCACCAGAGGACAGTGTTTCAGCCAACTCAGTGCATAGAAGTGAATTGACTCCCAGTCTGCCCATCACTGATGATGTGCACCATTCCACAGTTGCTGCAACTAATCTTCAAAGGGGAGAGCAGCGAGGGGTGAGCACTGAGAGTCATTCAGCGCAGGGGCTAGAGACAGGTTTTAGTCAGGAGCCAACTACTGAGGTGCGCCAGGTGGCTGACTCAGGAGTTTCTCAGGAAATCAGGGAGGAACCAGTTGATAAGCATAGGAAAAAGACTTCAAAGAAAGCAGGTTCTAAGCGATCCAGGGAGCGGAGGGATTCCAGTTGCTCGGGTGAGTCGTCATCTACGGACGATGAAGTCGAAAATGGTCAAAGAGATATAAATTATTGGGATAGGGGGGCATTCGTGCCAGGAATTCCGAGCTGGATGGCAAGTAGAAGGGAGTCCACTAGGGAATTTCATAAGAGTAAGGAGGGGCCGGGTTTCGTTGCAAATCCACCTAGAGGTTTTGCAGCTAGTGAAAACCCTCCGGGCACACATCTTTCTCTTAAACTGCGTGAAAGGGCATTAGATGGTTTATATGTTGATGTTTTTAAAATGGTTAGACAAGATGGTGAGTTACCTAAGACTGGGTCTAAGAGGGATAGGAAAGGAAGGGATCAGGAGCAGGGTGACCGGTCATTTACTACTTGGTTAAGAGGTTATGGGGAATATTTGGCCTTGATTTGTGGGGCTTACCCTGAAAGGGGTTGGCATTTGGTGAGGCATTTAACCAATGTGTTGGAGGCGAGGGCCTTGTCAGGTGATGTGGCAGCTATTGCCTATGACAAGTTGACAAGGGAGAGAGCTTCCAATAATAGCCAAGCACGTTGGGATCTTAAAGATCATGATGCATGGATAGTTAAGGTAGGGCCTTATGTCAGACGGACTGATCAAGACAGACGTAGGTTAGGTTTCCGTAGGGACATTCGAGGGGCATGTTGGGATTACAATCGGGGTGCATGCAACAGGAGAAAGTGTAGATATGATCATTGCTGCGAGGTATGCGGTGGTTTGCATACTAAGCAGGATTGTGACAAGCCCCCATCCAACAACATGCCCTTTCGAGGAGCCCGGCCCTCTGGAAAAAAGGGTGGAGGGTCGGGTAGTAATGGAAATACCCAAAAAACAAATTAATATAGCAAAAGACTTATTAACCCTAGCATATACTCCGATCCGAGTTCAGACTTTGCTGCAGTTCCTGTTGGAATACCCTAACAGAAAGGCAGCCGCTTACCTGGCTGCAGGCTTTACAAACGGTTTTCGTATACCCTATGTTGGTCCCCGTGAGGCATCATTTTGCAGAAATCTGAAGTCAGCTGATGAGTTGCCAAATGTTTTAAAGGAGAAAATTGCTAAGGAATGTGCGGCAGGTAGGATGGCGGGCCCCTATAGTGAACCACCAATACCTAATTTACGGGTTTCACCATTGGGGGTGGTGCCTAAGAAGACTATAGGGCAATACCGGCTTATTCAACATTTATCATATCCCAAGGGGTCTTCTGTTAATGATGCCATAGATCCTAATTTATGCTCAGTGAAGTATGCATCGTTTGATCATGCTGTGGCCATCGTGAGGGCATGTGGGATGGGATCCCTAATGGCAAAATGCGACATCCAGTCTGCGTTTAGACTTTTGCCTGTTCATCCAGATGATTTCTGCTTATTGGGCTGCCATTTTCAAGGGCAATGGTATATTGATAAGGCCTTGCCAATGGGTTGTTCTATTTCTTGCATGGCCTTTGAAACTTTTAGTTCCTTTTTAGAATGGTTAGTGAAAGAAAGAACGCAGAGCCAAAATTTAACCCATTATTTGGATGATTTTTTATTTGTGGGGCGGCAGGGGACGGCCGAGTGTGCTGAGAGATTAGCGGTGTTTCAAGATTTGGCCACAGAGTTGGGGGTGCCACTGGCAGTTGAAAAAACAGAGGGTCCAACTTCTTGTTTGACTTATTTGGGGATTACTCTCGATTCAGTGGCTGGTTTTTCTAAATTGCCTATGGAGAAGATCGAGAAATTGAGATTAATTTTAAGGGAGATGTTAAGCAAGAAAAAGTGCATTTTGAAAGAGATGCAAGTCCTCCTAGGACACCTTAATTTTGCTTGCAAAGCAGTGGTTCCAGGAAGGGCTTTCTGTGCACGCATAGCGAGAGCTATGTCAGGGATAACATGTTCTCATCACCATATAAGACTTTCCAAACCTTTAAAGGAAGATATGCAAGTGTGGTTACAATTTCTAGAGGGTTTTAATGGTGCAGCTATTTGGCAGCTGGAGGTGGTGCCGGGGAATTCACTGCAGGTTCATTCGGACGCTGCAGGAGGGATAGGATTTGGGGTTTATTATGGAAACAGTTGGTGTGCTCAGAAGTGGCCAGAGGATTGGGAGGGCACAGGAGTGTTGAGGGATCTCACTTTTCTGGAGTTTTTTCCAGTGTTAGTGGCTGTTGTAATTTGGAAGGAATTTTTTAAAAATAAAAGGGTTTTGTTCTGGTGCGATAATCAGGCTGTTGTTCGGATTATCAACAGACAGTCTAGTAGGTCGGAAAGGGTAATGAGGCTTGTGCGGGTTTTGGTACTGACCTGCTTAGTGAATAATATTGCGTTCACTGCAAGACACATCCCAGGGTCCAATAACGATATAGCGGATGCTCTTTCTCGGCTGCAGGAACAAAGATTTCGTTTTTTGGCCCCATCGGCAAATCAGATGCCAGAACCATTTCCAGTGGAACTGTGGAGCCTTGGAGGAGAGCCATCCAAGAGGCGGTAACCGGTTCCCTGGCTACAACAACTCATCGTGCCTATGTCAGCGCTGTTTTGAGATTTGGACAGTGGTCCAGTAATTTGGGACGCTTGTCTCCATATCCGCTTGATGAAGAGACAGTTTTAAAATATTTGGTTCATTTAAAATCCGAGGGCTTGGCTCCAAGAACCATCGGGGTGCATCTGGCAGGGTTATCATTTTATTGTAAAACACAAGGTTGGTGGGATCCAGCAACATCATTTTTAGCGCATAGAGCGATTGCTGGTTGGAGACGGGCGATGGTTCTAAAGAAAGATGTTAGGCGTCCAATCACTAAGGACATACTGCATGACCTAAATGTTCAAATGGGTGTGATATGTGATTCAGAATATGAAGTTAAGCTTTTTAGAGCAGTTTACACAATCACATATTTTGGGGCATTTAGATGTGGGGAAGTTGTTGCAGATAGAAAAGCTGATCAATCCAACAGGGCATTGGCAATGGGGGATGTTTGGATTGAAGGCCGGGGGCTGCACATTCGTTTGAGGAGGTCCAAAACAGATCAATTGGGTCGGGGAGTTACTGTAACACTCCATCAGGGTGAAAATGAGTTTATCTGTCCAGTGCGGTGCACAGAAGCTTACTTACAAGTTCGGCCAGATGTTGGAGGGCCATTTTTTATTCATGCAAATGGGTCTTGTTTATCTAGGTATCAACTGATGGCTGTTTTCAGACGGGGATTGTTTAATTTGGGTTTACCAGCGGGTCAGTTTGGAACACACTCTTTTAGAATTGGGGCTGCTACGTTAGCAGCAGGGATTGGAGGGTCAGAGGAAGTTCGGAAGGTGGGCCGATGGAAGTCTTCAGTATATAAGCAATATATTCGTCCAGATTTGCTTCTTTGATTATTTCTTTTGTTACAGAATTGGCTCCAGCCAGGGTGGAAATCTGGATATTGGCCCTCAAAAAAATTATTTATTGGGCTGGGGCGTACACAGCTTGCTCTGTTGGGGTTCATGACTTGGGGCCTGGACAGAAGGGTATCTTTGTCCTGGAAGGGATTGAGAAGAATGCGTTGAAGAGCACTTGAGGATATAATTTCAACTGCTGTGCTGCATGTTTTTGTTATTCGGATGCTATCAATTTCAATTTTCATCTTGGAGAGGACGTTTGCCAGAAACTACGGGTCGAAGTTTGTCCGTGCACATGATGAGAGATCTGGATTTGATGTGTTGGAGGCTTCCAGCTGTCTTCTTTATGTGGTCATCACTGCTAATATGGCTCATGAATAAGGTGGAGTCGAAATTCATCTTGGGACAGAATGGAATGTATAACACATCCTGATATTGTATACTGGCACAGGGCACCATAAGGGCAGCAATCTTGTTTGGCTACAGATGTGAGCAGTGGCGGGAGCTCAGGGCTGTGGCCTTGAGCTCGGTGGCGGTTTGTGGCACATGGGAGGATCATTTTAGGGGTGGCTGAGTCTGCATGCCAGCCAACCCGAGGCTTTGGGGCTCCCATGGGGGCTGAGGAGATGCATGGCTCGCGGAGAGTTAGCATCTCCAACGGTTGGTGACCCACGGAGGCAAATGCCCATTGGGTCGTATTGGGAGCCACCTCAGGTTTGTCAGAGGTCACCGGTGGGCCTACTGACCGGGTGCCTTGCGTTCGGCTGATCGCAAGGAGGTATGATCCTTCCCATGTTGGGTGCCACGCTCACATGCTCAATAAAGGCTGTGGCCAATTTATTGCCAAGGTGATTGTGCCTGCGTCTTATTAAGGTGCGATTTGGCCCCTGCAAGGCAAGGGCACCTTAGAGTCAGCGGTGGTGCTCTTTGCCGCTGCGGGGCAGGAGCACCGGCTTAAGGCGCTGGCTGCTACGCTGTCTCTGTCACTAGCAGCTTCCAGCATCTTGCTGGAGATTCGGCAGCAAGACAGCTGAGAGGAGCGGAGCCATTCGCGCGGGCATCTCCTTTTATGGAGCGTGCTCTGCGAGGCTTGTCTCTTTCCCTCCCCGGAGCCAGCCAAGCAAGACACCCACCCACCCACCCTTAATTATTTGTTGGCTAGTTGTATATATTTTTGGATGTTTAGGTTTGGGTTATGGAAGATGTTTGTTAATGGTTCGGGATAAGTGGGAGTTGGGTATCGACAGCTTTTAGTAAGCTAGATAAGTAAGGCACATATGTGCTAAAAGAATGTTTGTGTTTTTTTTTGCATGTTTAATTGTTATTGTCACAGTCTGCGGTTTGTGGCACATGGGAGGATCATTTTAGGGGTGGCTGAGTCTGCATGCCAGCCAACCCGAGGCTTTGGGGCTCCCATGGGGGCTGAGGAGATGCATGGCTCGCGGAGAGTTAGCATCTCCAACGGTTGGTGACCCACGGAGGCAAATGCCCATTGGGTCGTATTGGGAGCCACCTCAGGTTTGTCAGAGGTCACCGGTGGGCCTACTGACCGGGTGCCTTGCGTTCGGCTGATCGCAAGGAGGTATGATCCTTCCCATGTTGGGTGCCACGCTCACATGCTCAATAAAGGCTGTGGCCAATTTATTGCCAAGGTGATTGTGCCTGCGTCTTATTAAGGTGCGATTTGGCCCCTGCAAGGCAAGAAGCAACCAATCAATGTTCATACCTAAGGAACCCATCTGATATCAATACTGCTAAGTGTGTGAAGTGTTCCGTATGGGCAAGTTTACTTGTGGATAGCATCATACTTTCCCCCACCGGCTAATTCCTTTTCAGATACTACAGGCATAATATATAAATATCCATCTATTTTACTCAGATGATGAGCAATGGGCCATGTAAGAGGAGACTTTTATTTGAAATATTACGAAATACTGAGTATCATCTTTTTGATCATCATAAATAAATGGCAAAAATATCTGTTCCCCAAATGTCAAAGCCTGTATCCTTTTGTCTTTTTGGGTATGCGAAAGATTTATGCAAACTGAAGAAAAACCAATCTTTTTGTGTTTAAAAAATTGTTTTTTCACTGAGTGATCAGTCCCTTCTAACAAAGGTATAGAAGAATTCCTCATTCAATCTCTCTCTAGAACATGTTTTCTGCTGAATTTGCCATCATCATAACAAACATAGAAAAACAGATATAATTTTGAGGAGATTCTTACTAAATACTTGAATTTGTTTTTAAAAAGCACTCCAATTTTAAGAATGAGAAGTCAATAAATGTTTCTAAGAATAAGGAGGCATTGAAGGGAGGCTGTTTGCTGTAACATGCAAGAACAGGAGTCCCTGTCCTTATTGAGATGACAAGTACACTGGGTGTTTGGGAAAAGGTGAGTGGGAATTCCCAGAAAGTGGCTAACATGAGGATAGGGCCAACATGAAATTATGGGAAATCCCACAAGCCAATTATCCTAACAGAATCAGCTACTTCAAAATAACTCACATCCATTACTTGTTACTGCATAACACCAATGTTATTATGAAGACTGACCACCTGTTAAAACAGCCATCTTTGGTGGCAAAATTCACTTTTGGAACCTGGAAAGTATAGGGTTACCTGAAACAAAGAAGTTGGCCATATCTTGTGTAGCATATAATATGTTGTTGCATACCCTGACCTGGTAGATTTAGCCTGAAGGAGAGTTATGAGAAGCCATATTATACTGCAATAATCTTTCTCCATCCCTTCTGGAACATATCCAATATGCTCTCAAAATGCAAATGGCAACAGAAACATTTGAGTTTGCTTTGCTGGGTTTACATACAGGCCAAGATCTGTAACGATTTATCACTGTCATGTTTTCTGGGCCTTGTTGTATTCTGAAGAATCCCTGAATTTAAGTGGGGTAGAACAAAAATCATGTGATCCTTGGATCTTATTTATAAATCTACCCTGCCTTTCTCTATAATGGGAACCGTTTTGTTCTCCTTTTCTCCATTTTAGCCACAAAACAATTTTGTGAGGTAGGTTAGGCTGAAGTGATTAACTTGCCCAAGGGTACCCAGCAAGTGGGGATTCAAACCCAGGTCTCTCGGATCCTCTAACTCTCTAACCAGCTGGGATGGCCTGGAGATGCTACTGGGCCATGCTAGTCTTGGAGCTGGCAGAGTTCCCAGCTATATGGTCATCAGTCCAGGCTGGAGGCCAATAGCACACCAAAGGTATGTTTACAAAGCTTCATCCAGCTGCTGAGACACACACAAGTCAAGTCAGTCAAGTCAGTCTTTTACCAGTCAAATAGCAGAAGACAGAAGACAGGTCAGTACATGGTCCAAAGGTCAGGAGGCAGGTATTAAGGCAGCATTGTCATAAGGTGGTCTGAGGATCAAGGCAGGTGGCAATCAGTCAAAGTCATGGTCAATCTGAATCAGAAATAGACAGGAGATCAGATTGGGCAGGAGCCTAGGCGCACAGTCTCACTCATTACATCCAGACTGAACACCCAGTGTCTTAGCCTCAAAAATACATGGTCAGAAGATGAGGACAGCACCTCCAGGTGCTTACTAAGGGATTACAGATATTTCAGTCTTCATCCTGTGAGGATTCAACCTTTCGTGGTAACAAACAGCCAGATGGGCACTTCTTCTTCTGTAACTTAGGTCCTGTTTCTGCCTTTGCTGCCATTGCTCAAAAGATTTGCTACTCCTTCATGGCTCCTGCCTGCTTACTTATTGACTGATGATGCTTAGCTGAGGCTCCTCTTCCTTTACTGTCTCATTGCCAGCCTCCATGGGCTAGTTCCTGACAGAATACTGTGCGTGGGAAATAGTGTGAGAAAAAAATTAAAATAAAAAGGCAAATAGAGTATTTGACACTATTTTTATAAACACGTTGTACAAATATTTACATGTACCCTGAGCTTTACCATGAAAAGTCCAGTCAATCTGGATAGCTTTTCCCTTTCCTTTCACATTTCATTTTCTTGCTGTATTACAAATCAAGCCAAATCTATATAGCCATTGTTCAACACTTAAACTCTATTATTCAGAATGATCTATTTCAATGCAAATCAGATTTATATTTAGCTGGTGTGGTTGCCTTTCAAAACAATGGTAAGCCTTGACAAATAGAGAGCTGTGTCAAATTGTTCCAACTGAAATGTTTTGTGCATTGTGATGGCTGTTCTAATATCTAAATGGTTTATTCCCTCCTCAGAAATACAAGTCAAAGATGAACCAACAAGGATATGCTCTGTTATGTAGCAAACTAATTGCCTTCCCACTCATTCCTCAGCCCTTTCAGTCATCCACCTTTGGACCAGCCACCATTTTAAAACAGAAATTAAGTGTTTCACCATCCTAAAATCTGCAGCACCTTAGAGATGCCAACTCTAGTTTTTGATATTCCTGGAAATATGGGAGCTGCACCTGTGGAGGGGACTATCTAGGGAGGGATTTCATCCAGAATCTATGGTCTGCCACAGAGTTTGTTCTCTGAAGCTGCCGTTTTCTCCAACAGAACAAATCTCTGTAATCTGGAAACCAGTTGTAAGTCTGGGAGAACTCTAAACCCTGTGTAGTAGCTGGCAACCATAGATAACTATAACCATAGATAACTAAATATAGCCATAAAACCCAGTCTTAAAAAATATACTTCCAACATTAACTTTAGTTGCATCTTAAAAGGCCTTTCATGAATATTTTACAGGTGGCTCTGTCAATAGCTATGACAGTTAAAAGGAAGGTTCATACGTTTAAAGCAGACAGAAGTGTGGCTTCCAGTATAAGCAGCTGAGTATAAACCACAGGGAACAGCTATAATCTTCATGCCAAGGAGAAACTTGGAATCTCTGAGGCCACAATTACAATGCCAGGCTACATGGATCTTAGTCATATTTTTATAGCAATGCCATTCTTATATTCTCAACAGCCTGAAATTAACTGCACATCCTCAACCACCAAATGCAAAAACTACTAATAAGATAAAAAATCCACAACCCATTAAGGCTTCTTAGCCAATAACCAATTGACCCGAAGGAGGTTCGCCTAGCCTCAACCAGGGCCGGGGCCTTTTTGGTTCTGGCCCCTACCTGGTGGAATGACCTCCCGGAAAAACTGCAGGTCCTGTCAGAGCTTTTACAGTTCCACAGGGCCTGCAAGATGGAACTCTTCCACCAGGTTTTTAGTTGAGGCCAGGACAAGGAAGATCTGAGGCCCCTCACTAAGATTAACAGGCTCTCCCTAGGAAGATCTCCTGAGGTTTTGTTTTCAGATGTTCTGTGTCAGAATTGCCTCCAGGTCGGTCCTGAAAAGTTGGTTTCAGTTCTCACCTCCCCCCCCCCTTGTTGCTTTTCTTTGGTGTTCTTAAAACTTAGTAGCTGATACTTTGATGATACAGTTTTATGGCCTGCCTGTACATAGCTTCCCCTCCCCTGCTGTGAACCCCCGTATCTCTTCACCAGACTAGACGTCCTTGGACTGCAAGGCAGGAGCCCAAGAACAGCTGCCTGGCCTGGGAAAGGATGTCAGACTGCTATAGCTTTTCACACCTCCTAGATCAAAGGCCTATCATATGTGAACCCAATCTCCTGCCATATTTTCTCCCCTGCCCCCTGAACCTATATAACACATCAGCACCCTTTGTCCTTTGCCTCTGTCAAGATTCCTGTTTCAACGTTGCTATGTGTTTGCTGTAATGCCCAGCAAATTTCTCCATTAAAGATACCATGCCATCAGCCTCTCCTGAGTCTCAAGGATTTGATCTGATGGTCAGGTACATTCTACACCTTAGTTCGTGATATTCTGTTGAGCTGGAGGGAGTGGGGGAGGGAGTTTTTTTGTCATCAAGGGGGATTGATATTGGATTTTTCTGATTCTTTTTATGGGTTTTATTGTTATGAGTTATAAACTACCCTGAGCCTTTTTGAGATGGGCAGCATAAAAACTGCAATATCTTTATACAGCTATGGCTGTATAAACATAAAAGGCTAAGTCCTAAGTGGGCGGAGAGTGGGCGGGAACAGTCCGGGTGAGGACTCAATCGGAAGGCGTGAAGTGCCTTCCGATTGGGCCCTCACCAGGACAGACAAGAGTTCTAGCCAATCGGGTGAGAGCCCAATGGGAAGGCGCAAAGTGCCATTCAATAGGGCCCTCACCAGGACAGGACAGAGTTCCAGCCACCTGGATGGCATGAAGCCAAAATTCTGACAGGGCCAAAGTTCTGACAGGGCCCACCCACCCAGCCCAGCCGCTGCCAATCTACCCCTGACCACCAAAGGGAGAGGAGGTCAGTAGAGCTGCCAAGGTGAATGAGAACAGAGGCTTGGTCAGCCAGTGCCAGCCCTTTTCGCCCCAAGGCTGTCCTAACTGTCGTGTCCAACTGTAACTTCCTTCACTTTACCTCAGAACCCTGACAGAGCTGGCAGGAGTCTGGTGAGTGCTCTCCCTCCCCCCTCCCTTCAGGCCTGCTGCGATGGAGCCACTGACAGCCCCTGACTGAGGAGAGGGAAGCGTTTCCAAGAGCAACACAGGGGAGTCTGAGGGCATGAGTGTGGGCCATCCTTTTGAGGGGAGGGGAAACTTTCCCCTTCTGCCAAATAGTTGGCTGAAAGGGAGGCCACAGAAAAGCCCCTACTCACTTAAAATACTACTCTGGCTGGGGGTTAGACACAGCTAAGCCATGTGTATTTCTTCCTTGCAACTCTCTGCAGATTTGAGGCCACTGCACAGCGTTATTCTGCAGACGAAACTGGATGCTGTTACAGAGGTTCTTTTGTCTCCTGTTTCATCTGCACAACAACCCTGTGCAGTAGGCCTCAAGTCTTTCAATTCAACAACAACCAGTGTGAGAGGCCTTAAATGTTTCTTCTCTACCACAACCCTGTCCAAAGTAGCTCTTTCTGCCTGGGGAGCTGATCTTTATATTCTGCAGATGAGCTGTAATTCCAGAAGCTCTCCAGGCCCCACCTGGAGGTTGGCTACCCCTGGGTTAGAAATATTCCTAGAGGTTTGGAGGTGGGATTTCAAAGTCATACAACGCCTCAGAGTCCAGCCTTCAAAGGAGCCATTTTTGCCTGCAGTTGGGAGACAGTGGTGCAGGTGTATCCCTCCGGGGCTATGGGCTATGGCCAGCCCTTACCAGCAACTGTTTGTATTCTGGGGTGCAGACAGACAGACCAGCATCAGCCCTATGAGTCTGGAAAGTGCAGGAAGATCTAAATAAATATTTACCGCCTGAAACTGTAAATAGTGAACAAGAAAATGGCTGGAGACATATGGGAACTGGCTTGACTTTTTCCAACCTTGGCCAGGCAAATAAAAAACCAGTATAAAAAACTCTTACTAATGTCAAGATTGCTGTGCACAGTGAGACTTCATCTTATGGTTGCCAGCTTCCACTTGAGGCTCGCTACCCTACCTCCCTCATGGGGAGTCTGCTATGTGGAGAGGAAGGGAAGACTATTGGAAAATGCTTTGAGACCTGCTGGGTCACTGCAGCCCATTCACAGTTCTCTCAGATCTCTCACAGCCCCACATCCCTCACAGGTTGTCTATTGTGGAGAGACAAATGGAAAAGGTGTTTGTAAACCGCTTTGAGACAACATAACATTTTATCAACAGTGAAAAAATGGAGACAGAAGGAACAGGGTGGACACCTGTGTGCTGTGACTACCCCATGTGTATTAGGGCAGGGGGACATTTCAATGTCTGTGGCCTAATTCACACAAGAAGGGAAATGACAAAGAACTGGGAGTAATTGGTTATCATGTAATCTCCCCCAAAGGAGAGTCTCCAGTCTGATTTTCCCTTCACATATCTGAAGACATAGCTGGGGAAAGTTCATCTGTAACCACTATGCCACAATTCCCAAAGGTCAGTCCTCTCCCACACTCAACGAACATTCCAAACCACAAGTTCTTGACACCCATCTCTCCACACCCATGCCCTCATTTGCCATCACGCCACCACAACCTCCCACACAACATAGACATTCAACCCCATGCCCTTACAGACTGGACAACTCCTCCCCTTCCTCTTCCCACCACCAAGCTCTAGTGCCCGTTGTATTCTTGGATACAACGGGTTTTGCCCCTACTAAATATATAAATAATCTTCTGTTTTCTGGGACAAAATGGCCTCTGGATTTTCCTGTCCAGGATCCTGTGTTCTTTCTGGAGATTTTTGCCACTTCCTCCCAGAAACTTGGCCAGATTGACCTTTTGAGTGCTGGCAATTTGGGACATTTTTCTTTCCAATCCTCACCTTTGCAAAGGTGACAAGAAGACATTATTTTGATGGCTTCCTGCTGATTCTTACCTGTACCTTTGAGTTACAACACACCAGTTACTCTGCAGAGTGAGACAAACAGTTGATAAAAGACAATGAAACATGAATGGATGCCAGAAGAACCTCAGCTATAATAGGAGATCAGGCTTAAAATAAGGACATGGCCTAAGTCATTCCTCACATTTTAGAAAAGGTTATTATTATTTTTTCACACTGCCACAAACAAGCCAGTCACCCAGATACCTCAAGCAGCAGGACACAGCACCAACTGAAATGCAGCAATGGAACCAGAATTTGTTGCCTTATTGTTCTTAGCATATTTCATTTTTATTCAAGCTCAGGCTGTACACTTAAAAAAAAAAAACCCACAAGATCTCATAATACTATGTCAAGAGATCATGGTCAGTGTTTTGAAGGTTGCCTAGAAATCCCAATTAAAATATTGGCAAAATGGTCACAGTATTGGAAAGTGGGGGGCAGCAGGGATGTGGAAGGACAGATGTTTCTTGTGGCCCTTTGTTACATACCCAGGGAATTGCTGATCACCACTGTGGGATGGTCGGTGAATTTCCTCCAGGCCAGGCTGGAGATTTGGGGGGGGGGTCACTTGGGCATGAAGTTGGGGTCACTGTGGGTAGGCAGGTATTTGTGAGTTCCTGCATTGTGAAGGGGGCTGGACTAGATGACCCTGGAGGTTCATTTCCACTCTACAATTCTATGTAGAAGTGGAAAGAGTAGGTGACACATTAGGGACTGGGAATGAAGGAGAATACAGGAGAGTGCAGAAAGAAAGAAGGGGTGGCAGTCCTGGGAGACAAAGAAGGAGGTTGTGGGGGGAGCTAAGGTGGAAGTATTAACAGGACAGGGGAAGGAAAGAGGCAATTGGTGGAAACTGGAGGATGGGTGAGAAACAGGAGGCTTAGACCAGTAATGTCATCAACCGTCTCCTCCTTCATGATCCTGTGTAAATGCAAATGGAATCTTCAGTATGAAGCTAGCGACTTGTATTGACAAAATTTTATGGCAAATTTTTCTAATGTGAATGTTTGTCATGTCTCCTGCTGTTTTTAGTTGTGTAATGCTTAACCAGTAATTACATGCTATCTCAACAGGACCAGAGTTGACCCTCCTGGATCTTTTCCTATTCAACAATATTTCTGATCATGTCCCTGGCTAGCTTTGCTGTCCAGCTTTCAATCATTTAACCGTGAATTAGCTTGCTGAGCTAGATAGCGTCAGCCAATAATACTCTGATACATTAATCTGTGATGGGAGCACTGGCATATTACCTTTTACAGTTATTTAATTAATGTATAATTATCAGTCAGCAGCATATTAAAGCATTCAGAGGAATGAACAATTTGCAGCATCTGGACTCGACTGTGCAAAAAGAGCACAGTGAAAATACATCAAGCTGTTTGAGGAGGGGAAAAAATCTTATCTGCATCCACAACCTGAGCATGTTTGGCTAAGCAGACCTCTTTGGAGGTTTCATCATTAGGTGCACATATTGCAAATCTCCAGCACTTTACTTACACTATACATACTATTCTAGCCTTCTTTTCCCAGCACTGCTGCCTTATGGAAAATAATAATTAAACTGCTGATGTTCTTTAACAACAAAGTTTAATTTTAGATCCCTCTGGCAAGGTCCATGTGCCCAAAGGGTATTTGGTCTTGTCTTTCTTGAACAGCTGCTCCCCCTATTTGGCAAGCTACTTTGGAACAAAGGGGATTTTCAAAACCAATCTGCAATATAGCATGGAGTCTGTTGTTCAAAGAAAAAGGACAAATCCTATTTGGGGATACCTAAAATAACTCTTTGGATCCTGGCCTGTGTTTCCAGTACTTGCAGTGGTGGAAGGGATGAGAACAGATATAAAAATACTAAAATACAAGGTAGATTTAGTTCTTTAAGTTTATTTATACAACATATTCTTTTGGAAAGTATCTTTGCAGCATTTCAGTGGCTATGTAGACTCCTTATAATGTCTGAACTAGTGTCCTGATGAAAAGTTAATGCGTTGTTTTTGACCATTAAATGGCTTGAGACCTAGGTATCTGAAGGACAAGCTTCTTCCATTTGTTCCTGCTTGGGAACTACAATCACAAAGGGGAGGCCCTCTTGACTCCCCCATTAACCAAATAAGCTCATCTGATAGGTATATCAGAAATGGCCTTTTTAGTGGCAGCCCCATAGTTACAGAACAACATCTCCAGGAATGTGCATTTCACCTGCTTATTAATTGTATTTCTTTAAAATTATAAACTGCTCTCTCTATTGGAGTGGACTTGGGATGGTGACAGCAATTATAAAGCATTAAAATCATTTTAAAATCTATAAATCAACCCCAAAACATATAGGCCTGGGAGGACTGTAATGCCATAGGGGTACCTATCTCATGTTAGTATAGATGTTAACTGTTTTACCAGACTGAATAATAGGCCTGGTGGAAGATCTCCATTTTACAGGCCCTGATATTTTCTGGGAGCTCATTCTACTAGACTGGAGAGGCCAGATTTCAGCAAGGACCTAACTACTTCCCCACCACTACAAAAGTCCCCAACATGACATGTTTATTATCTTCTGACAAGGTCCTCGAACTCTCTCACAAGCCATGAGGGGCAGGGGTCCAGGGGGCAAGTGGTTAGCCCCTCTGTTATAAGCAACTTATCCACTTTGGTTTTTGTAAATCACCTGAGGCCATCAAAACACCTGTTTGAAGGTGGCCAGGGGAACTCAACTTACCTTACTGTATTAACTGATGGGAGAAAGTCATGGCAGAGCATCAAGATTTTGTCCTCAAAATGACTCACAAATGTGTCTCAGCTAATTGCCAGTATCATACATTCTGTAAACAAGTTCTCATTACTCCAGGGGTTCTCAGCATACAGCCTGGGTGCCAGAAAACCCACAGCCCTTCCTCCCCCCACAGCTGGTGACTCAGCAGAAATTGTTGGACTCCATGCCCTCAATTGGCTGCAGCTCTGAACAGGAGCCAGTTCAGCAGTGAAGGCAACTGGGGTGCAATGAAGCAGCACCACAAGAGATTAGTGACAAATCTTAGATAAGCGGTTGAGAAGCATCAACATCTGGGATTTCCCCCTCCTTTCAAACATTAACAACAGAGCAGAGAGTCAGGTATCTTATATTAAAATAGAATGAACATGGGGTTGGGGACCTAGGCATTGCAAGTCTAAATCTGCAATTTGTCTACAGACTATGATCGTTGTAAATTTTGCCAAATCCCCAGTATTCCAAGCCCTAAAATTCATTGGGTAGTGTGTGATGATGTTACAGGGCAGGGGCTGATAATTTCATACTTTCACAACATGGCTTGCATAATTCCAGTCAAAATTGATTCTGGCCCATTTGATTGTTCATGTTTATTTTTGCCTTGGTGCATTAATTTATGTGCTGGAGCATCTCGGCTGGAGAGCCTGTGTGATATAGTGGTTAAGAGCAACAGGTTTCTAATCTGGAGAGCCTAGTTTGATTTCCCACTCCTCCACTTGCAGCCAGCTGGGTGACCTTGGGCTCCTCACAGCCCTGATAGTGCTGTTCTGACTGAGCAGTACTGTCAGAAGCTCGCTCAGCCTCACCTACCTCACAGGATGTCTGTTGTGGGGAGAGGAAGGGAAGGCCATTGTAAGCCATTTTGAGACTACTTCAGGCAGTGAAAAGCAGGATATAAAAACCTAATTCTTTTTCTTCTTGCAGGATCATGTTCCATACCTATATTGAAAGGGGTGACACTTTATACTTTGCTATTCAGATATGAGCCTCTTGTGGCGCAGAGTGGTAAGTCAGCCGTCTGAAAGCTTTGCCCATGAGGTTGGGAGTTCAATCCCAGCAGCCGGCTCAAGGTTGACTCAGCCTTCCATCCTTCCGAGGTCGGTAAAATGAGTACCCAGCTTGCTGGGGGGTAAACGGTCATGACTGGGGAAGGCACTGGCAAACCACCCCGTATTGAGTCTGCCATGAAAACGCTAGAGGGCGTCACCCCAAGGGTCAGACATGACTCGGTGCTTGCACAGGGGATACCTTTACCTTTACCTTTATTCAGATACAACAGGGCACTCAAGGTCAAGGTGCACACCTGATATCCTTTATAGCAGATCAGCCCATATGGTGAGACTTTCAGGTGAGGCCATGGAACCTCACTTGCTGTACCATATTTAGTTGCCATATTATTGCTGCTTTCTGGGGACCAAAACCACTCTGCTAATGAATATGTGCCAAATCATGCACCAGCTCAGTTTGCTAGTGGACCACATGGTTTGGTTTGTGGTTTGGCCATGAATCAAGCCTCATTTTTCTACTTCATGCCCATACCTAGTCAAATCAGAGAGCAGAAAAGAAAAGAGAGATTTAACCCCAAAAGATTGAATCCCATGTAATCCCTCAAACAGCCTACCAAATCCTTATATCTGCAATCGTATGTACACTTATTCAGGAGCAAGCTCTAGTAAACTTCACAGAGCTTTGTTCAGAGTAAACATGTGCCTAGACAGATTAAGTGATGTTTACATTGGTTACCAAGCTGGAGAACGTATGCAGGGACAACGGGAATAGGATAAAAAAAAAACCAAGGCTTATAAGAGAGGGAGGATTGTGGGACGGGAATAAAGAAGGTAAAGAAAAAAGAATGTCAGAGCGCAAATGAAGTAACTAAAGGTGACAGAAGAGGACTGCAAAAAGTGAGAGAATGAGAAGGTGAACAAAGGTGTGGTAGATATTGAATAGAAGACTGTAAAGAAATGCATTTTCTCTTTGGAAATTTGAATTGAGCAAAACCTCAACTTTGCATTTTAAAAGTTCTCTCTCTCTCTCTCTCTCTCTCTGAGCAGAGAACAGGCAGAAGAGGGACAAGTTCATTCCAATTTACCAATAATTTAATATAATGATAAAATCATAAAATTTTAAAAATCAATCATATCAGTTGTTTTGCCAATTAATTTGTTCCAAAGCATTTAGATCTCATCTTTGGGGGGGGGGGGGTGCACAGTTGATATTGAACAGTGTCATCTCAGTTTTCATTGGTCCCAACCAAATGGCTGGAGGAAGAAACCTTAGCTCTTCCAGGAGCTCATTACACCAGGTTGGGGCCAGTAGAGAAAAGTCCCTGGAACTGGTTGATACTTCTTTTGGAACAGTGATCACCTATTCATTAGAGTTGGATTATCTTAGTACCTTTTGGGGGGTATAGTTAGCCAGGCGGTCCCTCAGATACATCACACTCTTGTAGAGTGTGTTTCAGAAATCCAATCTGGAGGTGACCATGGCAAGGATCACTGTGGCTAGGTGATCTGGGGCCAGTTAGGACACTAGCACCTTTCCCTGATGAAGATGGTAAAATGTCAGCTGAGCTACCTTAGTGACCTGTGCTTCCATTAATAAGGAGGCATTGAAGATTCCAGCAGATTGTACAGCTGTATGCTGCACATTATCTAGGCAGAGCAATTGTGCTGCCTCACTCAGTCCTTTCTGACCCAGCCCTGGGACCTCTGTCTTGGATGGGCTGAGTTTCAGACAGCTGTGTTTAAGCAAGATCATCACAGCTTCCAAACATCAGTCAAATGTTGGGGGGGGGGGGAGAGTTCAGCTGGCCATCCGTTAAGAAGTAGATTTGGGTGTCATCTGCATATTGATGACATCCCAGCCCAAATCCCCAAACTAGCTGGTCTAGAAGGCACAAAGATGTTGAATAAAGTGGGAGAGAGAACTGCACCCAGTGGTACTCTGCAAAGGAGTTGGCATGGGCACAAGTAACTCTCTTCCACTGCAACCCTCTGTTCATGACCCTGAAGTAAGGAGATCAGCCACTGAAGGGCTGTTCCTTGAATGCCAGCACTGGTGAGGAGGAAGTGCATGATCTGCCATACTGAACACTGTCATGAGTTCCAACACCACGAGCAGCACTGACTTGCTTCTGTCTAGCTGTAATCAAAGGCCATTCATCAAGGTGACCAAAGCCATTCCTACCCCATGGCCAGGATGGAAGCCAGACTGAGAACTGAAGTTTCCTCTAGATATGACAAGAGTTGGTCTGCAACTACTTTCCCCAGAAATACCAAATGCCAAATGGGAAAGTAGCTGGCCAGTTCCTGGGGATTCAACAATGTGTTTGTTTGTTTTTTCTCCATTAGAGGCCGGACCACTGCCTCTTTTAGCCTCTTTGGGAATTCCTGAGTGGATAGGGAAAGATTGATTATCTCATGGACCCATTATGCACGAGGGGAATAACACACATTCGGGGTGGAATGGCGGCGACTAAAATCACCGATAACGCACGGAGCCGACTGCAACCGGCTGCAGCTTCGATGCATGCCGCTGAAAAAGCCGCGTCAGTGAAACGTGGAAGAAAGCGCAGCTTCCGGGTGACCGGGGCACAACCAGAAGCGGCGCCCGGATCGCCGCGTGCATAATTGGTTACTCTGGGTTTTGCCGCCGCCGCGCCCCACCCCGTGCATAACCGGTGTGTGTCACGTCTTCCCCCTCCGCGTTTTCCATGTGACCCGAAATCGCCGTTTGGGCGGCCGTGCATAATGGGCCCTGGAGAGAGCACTGAGTGTTAATGGCACTATCAGGACTGTGACTAGTCCAAGGTTACACAGCTGACTGCATGTGGAGGAAAGGGGAATCAAACCTAGCTCTCCAGATTAGACGCCTTCGCTCTTAATCACTATACCAAACAAACCATGTAGGGACTGATCATGGTGCCTCCAGTTTGAATCCCAGAAATCTAGCCCAGGAGGGTACTAACAGTACTGAAAACAACTGTGATCCAGGAAAACAAGTACGATCACAGACCCCCGCCTTGGTTACTTCAACTGCCATTATAAATAACAAATACTTGAGGTCTGATATATATTGAAACTTGTTAAAAACAGAAAGAGAACTCCTTGGCTGTTGACCTGTGAGTCGCAGCCCATAGCCTTGTATGAGCTGGCCCAAGGAATCAGGACATGCCCAGGATCTGGTTTAGTATGTTGTGTGTTTTATATTTTATTTTTCTTTAAATAATGGGTTTATTTTCTTTAAATAATTGGTTTATTGTGAGGTGCTATGCAAGCTGCCTTTTCTACCTATTGCAGGAGAAAAGGAGGATAAAAATGCCTGTATAAATAAATAAAGCAGTTGAAAAATAATGAGCTTTCTGTGTTTATACGACATGCCCTGACATTTCTGTAATACACAGCACAATATACAAGGGCTAATGCTAGTGAGTCCATTTGTTGCATTCTTTTTTTAACACAAGCTTTAAAAAAAAGTCAAAAGTGGCCAATTTAAAACTGAATATGAAAGACCATATGGCTGACATAAGAACATCTAAGATGAAGAAGTTGCATTAGAAGCCATTCCCCGGAAATCAAAAGTGTAAATAGTTGAAGTTTACTTAACCGACAAATGAAAGATATGCCATATATGGAAATAATGCAAATGCAAATTGTATTAAAAGTTAACTCTAGATTCAGTATTAGATTCCTTTGAAATGCACATGGTAATGATGACTTGGCCTACAGGACACTAATAGCTGCTGACAGATTAGGAATTACCTGAGGCACCTCTGCCTCCAGAGGTTACATTGATTAAGAACCTTCATGGATTAAGTGAAGAAATACAGGCCAAACAGAGTCATGTATGAGCTAATGTTGAGGATTACAGAAGTGCCTGAAAGCTGCGATCATAATTCATCCTCCTGTTAATCTGTCAAATACAACATTCTCACACGAGCACTGGAGAATGGCTGATTTATAGGTCTCAGAGGGAATAAAATCCCTGGAGGCAACTGTGAGTGGGATTTAGTAGGCTTGAAAAAGCGAATAGACTCACAGCAATTTCTCCACCCCTCAGTTCTGTACAACAGGAGGAAACTGAAGAATATGTTGAAGTATTCATAATATGAAAGACCCCCACCCCACTCCTTCACCAGTCCTTCTAAAGCAGCTGAAATAAAACTGGATTTCTCACTGAAACCTCAACTCAATTCACCTCATTGAAGGATAAGCCATTTGGATTCCAAATTGAACTTCTGCTCTCAACTTTTCTATGCAGTGGGGCACAGCCTTAGAGCAATTTATCCCACTTCTGCCTATTTCTGACTTCAAATGGTGTTAGAATCAAACCTGAAATCTATTGTATTCACATCTGGATTACTTGTTGATAGAATGCAAACTAGAATACCTTCTCTAAATGTAGACCAATTCAGATAGTCTGAATGCTGAATTCTGTGAAGCTAGATGAAATGGAAATGGGAAATGCCAGTCCTTATTGATTGGCATTCTCTACTTAAGTTGTTATGTGATTGCAACACAGATGATGCGTCAGAAAATTCTAATGAAATATTTGCAAAAAGGACAGTAGTGATAGCAAGCAGAGATCTGAGAAAGTTCACAGTTGTTTATATACTTAGAATCATAGAATCATAGATTTGGAAGGGAACTCTTGGGTCATCTAGTCCAACCCCCAGCACTATGGAGGACATTCACAACCGTATCACTCATCCACTGTAACCTGCCACTCCCTTGAACCTTCACACAATCAGCCTCTGCTTAAAAATTTGCAAAGATGGAGAATCCACCACCCTCTGAGGAAGCCTGTTCCACTGAGAAACCGCTCTGTCAAGAAATTCTTCCAGATGTTTAGACAGAATTTCTTTTGATTTAATTTCATCCCATTGGTTCTGGAACGAACCAATTACTTAGTTCCGGCATGTTACAAACATACATGCTACCAGCACACCGTAATAATGCATATGCTATACATACATTTCATGAACAGTCTTCTATGCTCCCTCACAGAGAGAGACAGACAAATAAACCACATACAAATCAAGCTGATACAGACCAGACTGTCCTGAGATGTGCTGTCTCAGCTCAGAGGGGTTTGATAACCTTGTATTATTCTGGCAACAGTTATTGTATTGTATAGTATTGTATTGTATTAAAAATGATCATGTATAACATGTAAACTTTTGTCACTTTCTGGAATGCCTTATGACATTCTCTTGAAACCCTAGGAATGTTTTGGTTTGTGTCTTGACAAATTTCTAGTAAGATATGAAAATCTAAACACAAAAATAAATGTCTAGTCTCTTAAGTGAAGATCAAATACTCACATTGTGAGAAACTGTTCATTAGTCAATGCATGATAGTTCTTACCTCTGCAGAAATGCTTGGACTTATGCCCAGAGAAATGCCCCCAAACTATGTTTGTGGGTCCTTCTTCCCCAGTGGGCATTTTTGTCTACTACAAAAAAAGATTGTATTCTGTGCATGTCCAGAATAAATGTTTTAAATCCAACCCAAAATCTCTGATGTCATATAATAGTCTTCCCGCTTAAGCAGAAACCAGTAAGGGGGGAGGGGAATCCCTCAACTCAATAACAGAGTGCCCAATTCATTCAGCTTCTTCAATGCATTCAAAATGCAATAGACTCACTGATTTCTTGTAATAACCGCAGCCACACATCGGGCCAAATAGAATTCAAGATTGAGGTCTGGGTAACTAAAGCAGTTTATTTCCCACAAATTTAAACACCTGAGAAGCTATTGCTTCTCTAATGTGTAAACTGCAAACAACACTGACCTCCATGAAAGAAATAAAGCCATTGGCAATCTTGCAGAAAATAGCCTTATCAGAGCAATTAGATTCCTGAATGACTATCTGGGTGACTTTTGTCAAAGATCAGTGCATGTCACTAAGCTGTTATTAAGAAACTTTCATGTGGGCTGGGCTGGAAAACATTTTCAAGAGGCAACAGTTACTTTATAACCAACAGAGAGAGAAAAGTTGAATTACGAGTAAAGGGAGAAAAGAAGATTTAAAATTAGAGGAGGAATTTATATTCATTAAGATGAGATGCAGCCTTGTCCAAACATTCTATTTAAACTTTTTTCCACCGCATAATTGTCATGAGTGGATAGTTGTGGTAACCAGCATCAATGCATTAATTGTACTTTACAGGAGGAACAGAAAGAACTCGACACCAGGATGCTATGTTAAGCAGCAGCCCTGAGTCTGTAATACATAGTTCTGTACTCAGATGAAGATGCAGAAGATGGATACGGTTGAAAGAATACGGTTGAAAGTTGCACTATGTTCGGTTCCCCATAGATTTTCAAGATGTCTTCTGAGTTTCACTCGTTTCAGTTGAGAGCCAGCATGGTGTAGTGGTTAAGAGTGAAGGCTTGGGCTCATCACAGCCCTGATACTACTGTTCCGGCCAAGCAGTCCTGCCAGAGCTCTCTCAGCCTCACCTACCTCACAGGGTGTCATGGAGAGAAGAAGGGAAGCCAATTGAGACTCCTCCAAGCAGTGAAAAGTGGGTATAAAAAAACAACTCTTCTAGTCTTCAGCTAGGTTGCAAGAGATAGGGAATACAGAGAGTCATAGTTTGTGGGGGTGGTCAGCAGACCCATGCAATGACTTCATTTCTGGTGTGACTCAGAAGTAATGTTATACAGAGTTTAGAGTGTATCCAAGAGTATCACCAAGCATTAAGTCTGAGGTTTGGTAGACAGGCACAGCTCTTCAAAAACAATCAGCTCTTTATTAACTCCATCTCCAACCAGAAACACCAAACACAACATAGGCACAACACAAACTTATATAAAGTTTGGCTAGCCCACCAAAGAATCTGATTGGGCCTTAATGCAGGCTACTCATTGGTCCATGAGTCTTTCAAGTAAATGTCTGTGATTGGTTCATTTACAATTTTTTAAAATTATTATTTAATGTTTAGACCGCCCTTCTCCAAATAGGTCTCAGGGCGGTTTACAACATAAACAGTTAAAACACAATAAAAACCCCATAAAACCCCCCATTAACATCAACAACAAGCCACATATAACATATAAGCGGTAGTGGTCACAATTCTGATCGTAGTTACCCGACTTCCCCCCAAGTTCAGCCTGGTGGGGAGAATAATATTCAGAAGAGGGTGGCACCAATACAATAGATATAACAATGATCTCGATGTTAGAGATCTCAATCCCTTAAGTGAATAGTGTTCAAGCTTGCACCATTAACTCCACATACATAACACCAAGCATGATGGCATGGATGTGCCAGAATCAATGTCATTGCCCCAAGGACACTGATTGTATCCTCCATTTCTCCAGATATTTCCTCTTACTGCCCAGCTGGGTAATGCTGGGTAACAGGGCCTGGGGCAAGAGATCCCTCACCCCCAGGAGGAAGATAGGGCCTCTATCTTCAGTACATCTTTATAACTGGTTGGTTCATCTGTATTGGCTGGTATTGCCTGTCTCAAACTACAGTTTCCATCAATTTCACATTTTTAATCCTTGAATTCTTTCCTTTATAGAAGAAAGCTTTTATTGCTTCTTGTCAGAAGCACTCCCTTCTCCTGCCATAATTACTTTGTCCGATATGACTGTCAATGTTGAGCTGTCATGCTTTGGGATTAATGTGTGTACCAAGCTAGGATTGAACTGGCAGCATTCACACATCATGTGGAGAAGGGACACTTGATAAGAAAAATGAATGATAGTAACTTATCAGCTTTTTGTACAAATAAAAATTGTCAGTCAGAATCATTATGCATTCTGTTTGTGAGCCATTGAGATTAGTTTGTCCCATTTTGTTCCCCTCTTGTCATGAGTGGCACATTTTTTAAAAGTGACTGCTTGAAATTATGAAATTTGCAGATTGGTTTCGTTCTGTGCTCCTGCCTTTAATCATTGTGACATCTGCAAAATGCTCTCCTGGTAAATGTTTCTTAGCACATGTTTCAAAGGTCATGAATGATTCATTGGTGTTTTCCTTGAGCTCCTGGTGTGCAACAATTTTATAGAAATGCCTCCAACACATCCTGTGCCAAATATGTCCTGACTTTAGCATCACTGAAACTTGTTCACAAAAATAACTCTATCCAGATTGTCATAATACTCTTTCAGGTGTCTTCACTTATATCATATTTGGATCCAAAACAGGCAGGTGAGGGAGCAACTGTGTTGGAACTGAAAATGTTAATCCCACTTTGAATTTCCTCTCATCAAAGCATACAGTGAAATATGACATCCGACTACATATCCCAACCCTACTCTTATTTAGTTTATAAAAAGCATAAAACCTAAGAAATAGCAAGTTGAATCTCCTCAGGAAGGGAGTCCTACAGTTCAGGATCAGTAGCTGTAGAGGCCCTTTTCATTCATTCAAATCATTGGTTGTCACAGAGTGGAAAGCACACCTCATGATGACATGAAGAAGGAGTTGTTTTTTTATGCCCTGCTTTTCACTGCCCAAAGGAGTCTCAAAGCAGCTAACAATTGCCTTCCCCTCCTCTCCTTACAACAGACACCCTGTGAGGTAAGTGGGACTGAGAGAGCTCTGAAAAGACTTCTCTGTGAGAACAGCCTAACAGGACTGTGACTAGCCAAAGGTTCCCCAGCTAGCTGCATGTGGAGGAGTGGGGAATCAAACCTGGCTCTTGAGATTAGAAGCCGCTGCTCTTCACCTCTCCACCAAGCTTAAGACAAGTCAATTGTACTACACATTTTGGATGTAACACACTGGGCATGCATATTTACTATGGCTTAGATCCCATGGAGAAATTGTGTGGACAGAAGATAAATTTTCTCTGATTCCACAACCTTGCTGCAGACTTCTGACTCCACAGACATTGATCAAAGATACACTTTCTCACTGACTGCTCTTTAGAAGGCCAGATCCTGAAGATGAAGCTCAAATATTTTGGCCACCTCATGAGAAAGAAGAACTCCCTGTAGAAGAGCCTAATGCTGGGAGCGATTGAGGGCAAAAGAAGAAGGGGACGACAGAGAATCAGGTGGCTGGATGAAGTCACTGAAGCAGTCGGTGTGAACTTAAATGGACTCCGGGGAATGGTAGAGGACAGGAAGGCCTGGAGGATCATTGTCCATGGGGTTGCGATGGGTGGGACATGACTTCGCAACTAACAACAACAATACTTTCTCACAGTAGCAGCATTTAGGCTATAGAGGGAGGAAGAGGTGAAGAAGTTCTGCAATGCTGTTAGAAGTCCTTCCATCAGAAGATATGACCAATGGGATCCAAGACCAGTTGAGTGGGACAGAAGGCTGAGGGAGTGAGAGAATTAAGAGGGATTCCCATTCATGTCTGAAAGTAATAGCTCCTAGAAAAGAGGGGTTATCCCAATCCCAGCATCAACCATTTACTGCCCATCACAGAATTCCAAAATCTGTAAGAGGAAATAACTAGGAAAATTGTGAGTGTGTGTGTGAGAGGGGGGGGGGCAGGAGACAGAGTCAGAGAGAGAGAGAGAGAGAGAGAGAGAGAGAGAGTACCACATAGGCTATGACAAATAGAAGGAAATAATTAGATGAGGATTAAAAACAGGGAAGAACACTGAATCACTGAATATAGCCTATTTTACTCCGCTGAGCTTTACTTGTGCCAGGCTGTAGCTATTAGTTGATATTATTGAGTGTGGAAAGTAGTTGGCCCACAGCCAGGCAGCTTAAGGTGGCTTTGGGCAGCAACGCGCAGCCGGATCAAGTGGGGTGAGTGGGGGCTGGCCAGCTCATTAGCAGTCTCAGGACAGAGCTCCTTAGCAGGTAGTCAGGAGGCTGGGAGGCCCCCGTTAGCAGGCCCAGCCTAGCAGGCCGGGAGGCCCTCGTGAGCAGGCCCTGCTTAGCAGGCCAAGAGGCCCTTATTAGCAAGCCCTCCACCACGACCCTTTGCCCAGGGCCCTCTCCCTGCTGCTGGCTCCAGGCACTGAGGTGCATCTGAAAGCAAAGAGGCTAGAGTCCAGGGACGGAGGGCGGGAGCTACAGGAGCAGGGCCAATCAGGGTGCAGCTAGCTTTGCTGACTGCACCCTGATTGGCCCTATTCCAACTTGGACAGCCAGACACGTCCCACCCCCCAGGCTGTTTCACAGATAAATAGAGCAACCATGGATAAGGATGGGAAAGTTACAGACTTGCAGATTGAAAGTTTATTTATCCAAGGAACAGCAACATTTATTTATCGAAGGAACAGTTGTGGTGGCAACATTTTGCTTTCTAAAAAAAATACATAAATCTGAAATTGTTTTACTATTTTTCTATCAAAGTAAATTTGCTTTTCTACATAAGTAATAGGAGATTAACCACATAATCATTAGACAGATGTCAACCTGTAGAAATGGAAGAGAACATATGGAATGCCATAATAATTCTAATGAATTGGATGAATGTGGACTATCAGAACCTCCTAGTTATTTGCAGCACATCACAGACTTCCTGAGAAAAGTGCAGTACTTGGGTAACCATTCTTCATACAGCAACATTTTACACAAATTCTTTATACACACAATATTTTATTACAAGGCATCAAGAATATTGTTCCTGACTTTTTGGGTCAATTTATTGAGATGTTGGACTATTTGTCTGGTCAAGCTTATGAAACCTCTATGGGTACTGTGGATAATGTGCCTAATAAAACACACATATGGTATGATAATAAGCCATTTAGAATGGCTTATCCTCTACTTGAGAATGATCTATTTCAGTGACATTTTTATCATCTGGACCAACCTTCAAGCAGGGCTGTTAAGAGAAATTCTCCTAATTCCTCTTCATCTAATTTCTCCCTGAAATATAACAATTCCTTTCCTCTTTTTAGGAATTTGGAATCAGTTTCTAATCAATTGTGCTCTTATCAAGGAGAAATATGTAGAGAGGAAGGCCAGAAAGGGAGTGTCTGGAAAATTACCCAATTTCACTTCATCAGAGTCTTCCCAAACCCTTGTACTCTCCTGATAGAGCAATACACTATGGTGAATAATATAGAAGAACCGCAAGGGGTGAGTTACAAAAAACTGAATTTCAGAAATATAAATGCACCTTCAGATAACAACCCTACCTCCAGGAACTCTACAGGCACTTTTTCACCTTCTGCCACTAACCATTCGAAATTCATAGATGCTGGGCTAATCAATGCAGCAGCTTCACCAGTGAATATGGTAGACATAAGTATAAATTTATGCTGAAGAATGGTTTGTTAGAAAGATTTCTGAATGTCTGTATTTATTTTTGCTCAGTTTTTTTTATTTTTTTTTATTCCATACAGGTGTGACACCTATGATAACTATCTCCTGCATATGTGGAGAAGCTAGGATTTAGGAGAAAATTCTTGGTTTCACTGCTTACACAGGGTCAAGGGTCCCTTCCTCTAAATATCTGTTATATATGGTTTCTAAACTGCATCCCAGAGAGAACTACTCAGAAGATTCTTGTAAGACTTTGATGCAACATGCAAGGTCGGTTTTTAGATTTGAAGGCAGTACTGGAAAACTGCCAATTGGGTGAGAGCTGGCATCCTTTCATAGAATCATAGAACCATAGAGTTGGAAGGGGCCATGCAGGCCATCTAGACCAGTGCCATATACAATGGGACTATGACATCTTGTGATTTTGATGTGATGCCCCTGTTGATACAGCTCAAAATGGCATTTGCCTTTTTTACCACTGCATCACACTGCCTGCTCATGTTTAGCTTACAATCCACAAGTACCCCAAGGTCTCATTCACACACAATGTTACCTAGAAGCGTATCCGAGAATGCTTTTCATTTTTCTGACCCAAATACAGAACTTTACACTTATCTTTATTAAATTGCATTTTGTTCTCATTTACCCTTTTTTCCATTGTGTTCAGATCTCGTTGAACTCTGTCTCTATCTTCCAGAGTATTTGCCAGTCCTCCCAATTTGGTGTCATCTGCAAACTTGATGAGTAGTCCCTCCACCCCCTCATCTAGATCATTAATAAATATGTTAAAAAGTACCAGGCCGAGCACCGAGCCCTGAGGTACCCCACTACTCACCTCCCTCCAGCCTGATGAAACACCATTGATAACAACTCTTTGAGTGTGGTTCTCTAACCAATTCCCAATCCATGCTGACTTCCTTGGATCACCAAATTGTCCTCCAGATGTTTGCAGATCACTCCCTTTAATATCTGCTCCATTTTCTTCCCTACAACAGACTCACTGGTCTGTAGTTTCCCGGGTCATCCTTCCTCCCTTTTTTGAAGATCGGAATAACATTTGCTCTTTTCCAGTCCTCCGGGACATCTCCAGTCCTTAAAGAGGTCCCGAAGATGATGGACAAGGGTTCTGCAAGTTCTCCAGAAAGTTCTTTGAGCACTCTCGGGTGCATTTCATCCGGCCCAGGGGATTTGAACTCATCCAGTGCAGCCAAATGCACCAGTCGTGTGGACAAATGGACTGGATTTAGTGTTTCTGCCCAGCAGCTCTCTTTCTGTTTTTGTCTCAGAAATCTAAAATCACTAGTAAAAGAGAAATGTACACTGATCATCAAACATCCATCTGAGCCAAGAGCACTGATGGTCACTGTTTTCTAGGCTTGGACTAGGGTACTGTTTCAGCATCACTGTTTATTCACCTATCCATAGTTAAGTACCTCATGGAAACCTACTAGGCAGAAACTTTCTCCAAAAGCCTTTCAAGGCAAAACAATGTTTGTTGCTTTTGCTAATTCTGTAGGCATTTTTTAGAATTTTCCTCAGGAAAATGATTTTGCTTAAAAGAAATGGTTTTATTTATGCACTAAATATCGGCAAGGATATAATCTCGCATTTGTGACACCAGAACATTTTACCACAGATTGCCTTTAAAAGTTCAGAAACTGATTGCTTTCATAAGACCAAAGAGAAAAAGATAATAGCCTGAGATCTGATTTTCTGTAATAGAAGGAAAATACTTGGACAGGTTCCTTGCTTCTGAAGAAAACGTAGAAGATCTCTGTTTGTGTGGTTTGAGCAAGCTATAACATCTGTATTTAATACTCATTTTTGAAACAATGAAGGTCATTCACTGTGTAATGGTCTTTACAATAAAATCTATAAGGAGTTATGCCAGTTCTGATTTATATTGGGAACTTTTCAATATTTCTTAGCACTGATGCTGAATATATAGCAACTATTCTGTTGGTGGTAGGATGGCATCCCAAGAATATAACTTAAATAAGCACCTTAAATGGCTTGGCTGAATCTACCTAAGCTAACTTTTTTTTTTTTTGAGGTGGTTCCATTGCCTTGATTATGAGCCAAACTGGTGTTTACAGGTGGCTGATTCTCTTGAAATATGTACAAAAACATTGAGTCTGTTCTTCTAACTTAATGGGCAACAGCATCAAGCCTTCCGTGAAGAATCTTGTCAGTTTATGTGCACCTTTGAACTTCTTCAATGTTTGCTGCAGAAGGCTGTTGTGATATTTTGAAAGGAAGTCGCACTCTGAAAGATTACACTGTGGAATGCTATACAGATCTGAGCGAGTTATTTGGCAGCAGAACTATTAGAGCAAAATAAAAATATTGATTGTAGAGTGAAATCCAAAATTGGTTTTGTTGGTCACCCCAGAGCTCAAATACATAATGAGGACCCTGTATATTAGAAAATCTTCAGGCATAATTGCTTCTAGCCTCACTACTATAAAGGAGACATTTGGTAATGGAACAAACGGCTTAATAATGGACCCTGAGACACAGCACCACAGTCCATATCATTACTATGGGTGATTAGAGACCAGGATTAAAACACTTTGAACATAATGGAAAAGTGATATGTTTTAAGGGCATCCTGCCAATTCTGCAAATAGACAGAATGCTTTGTATGCAGAAAGAATATGTTCAGCTCTTTCACGGCTTTTACATTTGCTTAGTGCTATTACTATTACTAGTGATTCTCCACGTACAGAACCATATTGCAGCAAGCAAAACAATACAAGATTCAAATGAGTAGCCGTGTTGGTCTGAAGTAGCACAATAAAGTCAGAGTCCAGTAGCACCTTTCAGACCAACAAAGATGTATTCAAGGCGTGAGCTTTTGAGTGCAAGTCTGACGAAGGGTGCTTGCACTCGAAAGCTCACACCTTGAATAAATCTTTGTTGGTCTTAAAGGTGCTACTGGACTCTGTTAAAACAATACAAGTTTGCCATGAAACTTGCCATGAATCATAGGGTAGATGCATGTGAAAGTCCTCAAGAAGTTTTTTTTAATGAATCAGTCCTAAATCCCTATACCTGAAATTTTGCTAAGATATTACTATAAAGCATCCTTCCCTTACAGTATGTATTTTAACCAAACTTGGCATTATCCAGTATTCTTTATGTGTTTGCTTCTCTTGAACATCATCGCAGATACCGATGGATCTGGCAATCTTGATCTTGCCTAGTGTGCTCCAGCTCAGCGTTCCATCCAGAAATGTAAGTGGTTTATGCCCCTTCACATGCAAGCAAAGTGAAAGATTTTGATTCTTATGTAATTGAGTGAAATGTTATGCATTTATTCATTATTAAACTTATATCCCACCCATACTTTTTCCACCTTGGAACTCAGAATTCCCAGGAAGTCTCATATATGTAGATGCTCAAATAAACAATTTGGAAACTAAAAGAAACTGTAAAGTATATGGGTGTGACAATGATCAACTGATACTACTATAACCACTTTAGTAACTACAAGGTTGCACTGGGTGCCTTTCAACCTTACCCCAAGACCAAGATAATGTCTGAACTGTGATCTAATAAACATCCATTTCTTATGAGGACTGCACTTAGAGGTCCTGTGGTTGGGAAATAGGGAGGTAGGCCAGGAAGCACGTTTATCCACTCTGGCTGGGGTGTACCTCACGACTGCACCTCAGGCCAGGAATTTGGGAGCGACCATTGATGACCCCCTAACCATGGAGGCACAGGTCAAGAGGGTAGCTGGCCAGGAATTTTTCCATCTTTGCCAGGCATGGCTACTCTAGCGCCCTACCTGTCATCTGAACACCTGGTCAACGTGATCCATGTGACAGTCACCTTCAGAACAGATTTCTGAAACTTTCCCTTGTCCCTGACTCAGATATTGCAGCTGGTACAAAATGCAGCTACTAGGGTCCTCACAGGTAACATGTGTGATTCTTCTATCTATGTATATGGTGGGAGAATCCTCACCAGAAATCTCAAGCAGAGACAAACTTAGAGATTAACCAAAATGTATTTTTATTTATTTGTTTGTTTGATTGATTGATTTATATCCTGCCACTCCCCAAGGGCTCTTGGCGGTTTACAATTTATTACAATCCCAATAAAATCCCATAAAAATAAAATAATCTCACATAAAACCAACAATCAATAAGAGGATCCAGTGTGTGTGGGGGGGGGGGGACTCGTCACGAGGACCCTGCCCTGCTTTGTGTCTGGTTATCCTGTGCACGTGTTTGTGATAGAACAGTATGTGATGCGTGATTTTTACAAAAAGCAATTTTTTCCATTCACACTATTGGCTGTCTCTTCAGAACAGGCAGAATACTTAGTCACTTCATTTTAGCCTTGCAGCAGATTATCCTCGAGCTAATTGGGGCCACTAAATGTTACCATAATTATAATCAAATTATCCTTCCACGGAACATATTTAGGGGGAAAAACAAAAGGCATGTGGCTAATGGCTCTTACAGAGCCCTATAGGTTTAAGGATAATCTAGTCATTGAGAAAAGCAGGAAAAGCAGTGGGTATGACAATTATAGACTGACAGTTACTTAACAGGAGAACTTAATAGAGTTAATGACACTGACTGCTTAGTAAAACCCCTCTTAATGTCAGTTGGCAAGTGAACAAGAGTGCCAGCTGAAACATCAGTGTGACAGATAAGAAAGGATCCATGTGTCACTTTTTAATTGTTCAGTACAGAGTCAAGATAGATGTCTTATTTAAGCAGACCTGAAATTATAGTGTTGGAGACTTTGCAGGAATGTGACAGTCAAACACGAGAAGATTTTTTCTGCATCTGTGTGCTTTGGTATCCTGTGATAAGCAAATATACTGTTTTCAGCTGCCAAGGAATAGTTTGCCATATACAGACTGCTGCCCAAACCTTCAGTAGCAGAATACCAAGGACTGTATTAATCTGCTGTGGGTTGCACATTCTATTTTAGAAAAGGATTCACCTTCATAAGTATCCTTGAGAGGTGAATAGTATTGTCACTATTGATTTATCATCAGAAGGGGGTACTGAATGCACAAGGGTATAGATAAATTGCCCAAAGCTACAAAATAAGTCCAGTCTCTTGGCTCAGTCCAAGCCTAATTATCTGACTATCATTAATTAAATTTGCACGACTGCTTCCTACCATGCCATAAGTACAGGGAAGGTCAACCAAGGGATTGCTACAGTGCCTTTTGGTACTACATACATTTACCATGAAGAGCTTCTTAGAGCAGACTACGCTAGTAGTGATATCATTACAATTTATAAATACCAAGTTTGGGATAGTCTTTGACCATCATCTCAGCACTCTGCCAATGCCATGACCAACCCTCATGGGGTCAATCCAAGGACTTCTAGAAACCATTCAATCAGTAGTAGCAATGAAGAGTGTATTCAAAATGCAGGGATTTAATCAATGTGAGGGTATGACTGACACTTTCCTGGGAATTTTTTGCCATCTCTGCTCCCATATCCAAGTTTTTGCACCCTTTTAGGCAGGCTAGATTCATGCTCTTCTACTCTTATCTTAAAATACTCTTATCCTTTGTCTGAGGTCAATTTGAATATTACCTGTATGATGTCACTCTATGCACTGGCTGATAAATGTGTGTGTGTGGAATTTTTGCTTGCTGTTTAAGGTACATTTAAGGGCATTTGCCCTTTTTACCGCTGCATCACACTGCCTGCTCATGTTTAGTTTACAGTCCACAAGTACCCCAAGGTCTCGTTCACACACAGTGTTACCTAGAAGCGTATCCCCCATCCAGTAGGCATGCTTTACATTTTTCTGACCCAGATGCAGAACTTCTTAACGGACTGTGTCCATAGATATTACAAAGAAAAAGAGAGGTTCTTAAATATATCTTCCTGTTCGTATTTTTTTTAAACCCGAACTTTCTTGGGGAATAGTCACTAATGCATCTGACGCTGACATTAACATACCTTCAAAGATAATTTTGCACTAACTACATGATTTGAGCAGCTCTTTATTCCATAAATTTCAGTCTCCATTATGTATTTCCCTAGTCTTCTCCATTTTAATGTCAGAAAGGTGACTCAGAGAGAGATTATGAAATGACACGCCGCCTGTTATGTAGCAGCAGTGCAAAGAGAAATGTCCCTATCTCAGATGTCCTATACTGTACTTGCTATTCCAATTTCAATATAGTGCAATAATGAACACTCTAGGATGACGACTTGAAATGCCATGAAATGCTGTTTACGTCCCTCGGACTAAAAGAGACCCATGAACTCAATACCTCACAGCATTATGTAGTTTCTTTCAATCAAGGCAACAGAAAAGAGGTGGGGCCTGCAACCAATCCCCTCCCCCCAAAAATGGAAAATGATATTGAGGTACATAAGTATGGAGGCACTAAATTCAGCACATTCTAAACTAAATAACTAAATACTTCTTAATACGTGCACAGCAAAGTAACAACATGACTGCAACAGGTCAATTCTGAGACTAACGAACAATCACTTTTCAACAAAGCTGTCTTCATCAGTGGTCAATCACACTTCCCCCCTCCCACAAAGGACACAGTTGAATCCTATGTCAAAAATATGTGAAAAATATAGAAACTATTGCTTTCTCAAAGGACTGATGACATTTCTTAAATGCATAAATGGTTAAAAACACCGGCTTCTAATCTGCCAAGCCGGGTTTGATACCCCAGTTCTCCACAGATAGCCAGCTGGGTGACCCTGGGCTCGTCACAGCCCTGACAGTACTGCTCTCATAGAGCAGTAACATCAGGGCTTTCTCAGCTCCACCAGCCTCACTGGATGCCTGTTGTGTGGAGAGGAAGCCACTTTGAGACTCCTTTGGTTAGTGAAAAGCAGGGTATAAAAAACAACTCTTCTTGTTGTTCTTTTTCTGTTTGACAGCAGATAAACAGACAGGTGAAGCAATGGCTAGGTGAACAAACAGCCTGTGTCTGTGACCAAATTGCTGCAGCCCCAATACTGAAGTGCTCTACAGCAGTGGTCCCCAACCTTCTTATCACCAGGGACCGGTCAACATTTTACAATTTTACTGAGGCCCGGGGGGGGGTAGTCTTTTGCCGAGGGACATTGCTGCCGCCCCCTGAGCCCCTCCTCCGCTTGCTTTCCTGCCAGCGCCCCTGACTTTCCGCTGACCACTGGGGGGCGCTGCCAGCAGCAGCTGTGCAGTGCCATGCCGAGGAGGAGCCCCAGCCGTGGCGGCCGCCAGAGAGCACCAAAGGTGAGCCCCCAAGGCAGCAGCCAGGGAGGAGGACGAGAAGGAGCCATGGCCCAGTACGAACTGATCCACGGACCGATCCTGGTCCCCAGACCGGGGGGTGGGGACCACTGCTTTACAGTAACAAGTGGGCCTATTGCAATTTTGCATGCTACCCTAGCTGTTAGAACAGAGAAAAAAAGTGGCAACCATATTCCCAGTTGAGTTTGAGAAAAGGCCAATTAAGGACACAAGCAGCTGAGCCAACAGGGTTTTTCCTTCAGTTAATGTACAGTCTATCTCCAATTAGAGCCCTGAGACAAACAATACACATGACCTTGGCTGACATAACAGAAGACAGAACTACAGCAGAGGAAAGAATTAATAAAGCTAAGTACAGTCTAAGCAGCCGCTGACTACAGAATGTGTCTAGTGTTAGGGAGAAAACAATCCCTCCTCCTGGACCAAATATGATAATTGTGATCATAGTTAAACAAGTTACACAAGTTTCACAAGTTACACAATCTTGTCTCCTACTGGCAATCCCTCATTTAGGAGAAGTTGAATATGATGAACATTTTGTATTGAGCCAGCCAGTCCATAACATGAAATATCACAGGGGGAAACACAAATATAGCAAATACCGACCTGCATGTTATGACTGGATTTCAAATATTGAATTCGTATAAGAAAGAACTCTGTGGCAGAGATTGACTAAAGATGAAAATAGTATCCATTGTCACTTCCTTTTAACAGGTTTCCTGTGTAGCTATTCATTAAAGAGAATTTTTCCATTAAGAAATTTCACTGTGATATATAGCACAAGTGAATAAGTAAAGAGATGGCATGACAAATAATTGGGGGAGCAAATCAATGGCAGAGTACATTCTGAAAGGGCATGCACAGTTCTGCACACACAATTTGTCAGAGGAATCATCAGGAAAACTGGAGAAAAGTTATTTTTCAGGATGGCCTTTGCCTTCCTCCCTCCCCCAGATCCGTGTCCATGAATTAGATTTATTTTGGTGGGGGGTGGGGGTGGGGAACATAGGCATACAGAGAAAACAGATAGTGACTACAATGAGAAGTTAACACACATCAGGGATTCCATCCAACCATGGGAGGAAATTAACCAAGTGAGTAGGCCTTTTCTCTTCTAGCACCCTACTGTTTGTGAAGTTCTCCAGTTTACTTCATAATCACTGATTGATTAAGAAAAGTCTATACAAGATTTTTTAAAGCCATAGCCAGTCCAAAGGAGTGTCAAAATAGTAAGAGGTCCATGATCTAATGTGTAAAAAACACTAACATTGTGGTGACAATGATATTCAGCAAATAGATTAGATTCCTGAAAAGCACATCAGTTTGGTTCCAGGACATCATTTCCCAAATGCTTCTTTCCAGCCATTGTGGAGGCTTTTGCTCACTCCCTCTGCTGCTAGCACTCCTGTGAGCCTAGAGACTTCTTAAGAAATATTGATCTTGTGCACACAGAAGTGTTCATAGTAAGTGAAGCAAGTTCTTAAAAGGTGCTGGTTTCAGTTCAGGTAAGTTGTTGTTGTTGTTGTTGTTGTTGTTGTTGTTGTTGTTGTTGTTGTTGTTGTTGTTAGGGGCGAAGTCTTGTCTGACCCATCGCAACCCCATGGACAATGATCCTCCAGGCCTTCCTGTCTTCAACCATTCCTCAAAGTCTATTTAAGTTTGCACCAACTGCATCAGTGATTCCATCCAGGCACTTCATTCTCTGCCATCCCCTTTTTTTTTTTGCCCTCAATTGCTCCAAGCATTAGGCTCTTCTCCAGGGAGTCCTTCCTTCTCATGGAGTCCTTCCTTCTCATCAGGTAAGTATACCCACAAAAAAGTCCTGATGAGAACAATAGCTTTGGGGAAGTGCAGGAGCACTACTGTCCAATATTATTTAACATCTATTTATGCCCTCTTGCACAGCTGGTTTTGGGGATATGGGCTGGATTGTTATCAATCTGCTGATGATACCCAGCTCTTTCTGTTAATGGGTAGCTGGCCAAATATACCATCAGTGTTATTGGCCACATTCCTGGCAGGATGGCTCTGACAGAGCCACCGGAAATTCAGCTTCTCAAAAACAGAGGTCCTATTGCTGGGGAAGAAAGGGCCAGAAGAGGAAGCATGCCTCCCCTGCCTTGATGAAGTTCAATTAACAGCTTTGTGCACTGTCAAGAGCTTGGAGGTGATGCCTGATGATTCCTTATCAATGAAGGTGCAGGTCACAATGAAGGTGCAGGTCATCAAACATTTTACCATCTACACCAGAGGAAGTTACTAGCTCTCTGGCTGGCCCTGAAAAGCCTAGCCACAGTGAAAGAACTAGCAATGGTCACCTCCAGACCGGATTACTGTAACTCTCTCTATGCAGGGCTACCATTGGTCCTGATCTGGATATTACAGGTGGTACAAAATGCAGCGGCATGAGACCTTAAAGGAACCCCACACTGCACTCATATTCAGCCTGCCCTCTAACAGTGTCAGTGGAATTCCAGATAAGGTACAAGGATTTGGTACTGAACTTTAAGGCCCTATGCAGTCTAGGCCCTGTATATCGGGAGGACTGGCTCTCCTAATAATTCTCTGGAGAGCATTACACTCTGCAGATACCCATTTGATGGCGATTCCTGGCCTCCAGCCTGCAGCCCAGCATGAAACCTCCAGTGCGTAAAAGGTCAGAGTAATATTGTATTTTTATTGTTGTAAAATATTTTATTGTGCATGTGATTTTAGTGCTGTGAACCACCCTGAACTCATATGTGGTTCACATATGTGGAGAGACAGTATATAAATTTAATTTTAATATTAATAACTAGTAATCAAGCCCGCTGCAGCTAAATGCAGCGGGCGCTAGGACTCACCGACGGCGGCAGCGGGCTGGTCGTCGTCGTCGTCGGTGGCAGCGGCAGCAGGCTTCTTTGGGCAGCAGGCAGGCAGGCTCCGTTGGGCGGCGGGCTGACGTGGCGAGAGGCGCTTTGCGCCTCTCGCCGCGTCAGTCCGCCAGGCAGGGAACCCCCGGCAGCCGCGCTTCGCGCGACTGCCGGGGACTCCCTTGGGCGGTGCACAAAATTGACAAATGGTGGTAACTCAAGATTTGTAACCTGTGGAGATACAAACGTGGCAGCAAGCTGGAATGCAGGGCAACAAACCCTCAGGAGATAATCCCGTAGTACGAGGGGGCTGCTTATATGGTTACAAAACTGCTTGTCATGGTGTTGGAGTGATACAACCCACATTTTGTTCTGAAAATAAACATGCAAATATTTATTTAAATATTTACATCCCACCTTTCCCCATGGCTAAAGTCATCTTACTCATTCATACCAAATACAACAAAACCCTACATGACCCGCATTTCCCTAAAAAGACCCCCAGCATTATGGGGAGAGACCATGGCACAGTGGTAAAGCCTCTGCTTGGAATTGAAAAGGCCTAAGCTTCAGTCCCTGGTATCTCCAGTTAAAAGGATCAGGTAAGAGGAGATATAAAAGATCTCTGCCCATGACCCTGGAGAGTCACTGCCAATCTGAATAGATAATAATGACCAAGGGTCTGACCCAATGCAAGTCAGTTTCATGTGTTCACCCTATTCAAAGCAGAAGCAAATTGCCTTGCAGGGTCACCTAAGAAGTCGAGAGGTGGTACCCAGATCTGTAGATATATGTAGATATTTTTGCTGTGTATAATTGGGTCTGAATCAGCATTGTAGTAATGAAAATAAGCATGTTTCTACCCTGGAATTTTCCAACATGCTGCATGGTCTAGCAAGAGACAGTTGACAAGTCACCAGAGCTCCCTGCTTGCCTCTCCAAGGACTAGATTTAGGGGGAATACGTGACTAAACCATGACCCAAGAATAAGCATTGTTTTTACTGAAGGGAAAAGTAGTATGGAGATATAATGACATTACCAAAGACAAAAGAAAACATTTCCCAGCAATGCTAAGAAAAAAAAAATTGTTGTGTTGTTGCAAATAAAATAGATGTGTGTGTGTGTGTGTTTAGTGCACAGGGAAACTGAATTACCTACAGGGTCTAGTTTGATTTAAACTTCTGTGCTCCGAATGTACCTCTTTGAATCACTGTTCCTTGGGAGTTTAAAGTTGCTGAGACAAAGAAAAGTGGAAACCCATTAGAGAAATATCTGCTTAAGAAGCATGGGTGAAAACACCATCCATATAGAGTTCATACAGAAAACATCACAAGTCTTTGGATGTGACCAGTTGTGAGTACTGAAGTCAAGAAATAAAGATAAAACATCACAGGCAGGGAAGAGATGGAAGTAAATTCTGCAGTACACCAAGAATCACAGCAGGCATAAAACTGTCAGCACTAGACATAGCACAATTGCTTTCCACCTCCATGCTCTGACATTGCTTGTTCAGTTGGCAGATTAAAATGTGATCGACAGTCACAAGCAGTGCTTCTGGAAGAGCAACTTCTGTGTGCCGAACATATGACAGTAATACTGAAGGTAACTGAGTTTTCAACACTCTTCATTCCAAAAAAGAGCACTGCATTTTCAAAATCATTTCAGGAAGTATCTGAGGAGTGATAAAAAGGGTGGTCTTCATGATCTGAAGACTGCTCTTCATATTACAGCAAATGTACACCAGCTATTCTGTTTTTTCTCCCAAGTGGGTTACAATTTATGTGCCCTGATCCAAATCTGAAGAAGTATGCATGCCAAGTGGAAAACACATGTGCATTTCAGAGCATGAAACAGAGATCCAGGAACCAGGATGCCCAGCTGGAGTCTATTAGTATTCAGTACCGCCAATCATATGTTTGAAGGTCATTTTCTATCACATCAGAAATTAAAACAGAATTAATTCTTTCATGGTTCATGAAATTGTTTGATGGCATGGGACTGTGACAGTAGAGTTTCTGCGTGGGAAGATGGTTTAGATTTCCTTCGAAATGCCTTTAGACAAAGGCCTTCTTAAATGGTTAATATGATTTTACTAGTTGGAAACCCACAATGAGCAAAGAGCAGGATTTCAGAAAGGGTGTAATCCATCTCTTTTGCTGTGCAAATTGCTTTTGACATCTGACTCTGCCACCATGTAATACATCAGTTCACATTAATACTTACTAAGGAGTGTCATTTAACTGTTGTGATTGCTTTCATCCTACTATGTTATTTTTCTACTATTCGGTTCACATTTTCTCAAGTAATGACTTTGTCTTGATTTGATTTTGCTGAGTGCTCACATTATGTAATACAACTCAGTTATCCTTCTATAAGAATTTTTTGTGGTGAAAGAAGCAATATTCACCAGCTCAGTGGTAGGGACGTGCTATAGAACTCTGTTTTAACTCAAATGCTGCCCCCCCCATTCAACAGCTGGTTTTTAAAAAGGAGATAACCAAGCTTTCCCAAGTCTTATTTACATCTTCATGATCCTCACTTAGTGATTCAGCATCACAGGATGATGAAGAGGTGTGAGACAGCCATTCTGGATCAATTACTACAGCCAGACATTTAAGATTGTAAAAATTCTGAATACTTTTCAGTTGAGTCAATTGAAACATTGCAGCTATGAGGTGTCAAGTATTGCATCTTTATCATTTGACTGTAAATGTATAAACACAGCATACTTATTTGGTATTTAGTACCATTATTTATAGTTCACCTTTCTCATGGGATTCAAAGAAGATTGCACAGAGCAAGTCAGTCCAATTAATAGGGTGCAACATAGAATCATAGAATCATAGAGTTGGAAGGGGCCACACAGGCCATCTAGTCCAACCCCCTGCTCAACACAGGATCAGCCCAAAGCATCCTAAAGCATCCAACATGAAATGGACAATTAGGATCATCCCTCTTTTAATTCGTTGCATGTTGTGACACCAGTATGAACACAGAGCATAACAACAGAGATAAAGTAGACTGTGTCCTTGTAATTCAGTATTTTATTTGCCATGGGAACCAATTAGGTAGCATGGAAGGCAAAGTCATGCCCTGATGTTGCATTCAAGCAACTAGTATTCAAATCCATGTGCCCTCTTAACATGAAAATTCCCTTGAGTGACCAATCTGGTTTCAGACCCAGTTATGCCACAGAAACTGCCTTCGCTCCACAGCCAACTGTGTTGATTATCCTGGATTTCCCAGTGACCTTCTGTAGTGTCAACCAGGTACCCTTTCAGTCTCCTAGGTAGAGTGAATATTCAACATCACTTGCACTGGTTCCACTCCTTCATGGCAAGCAGGAACCAGAAAGTGATGCTCAGAGAATTCTGTTTACAGGAGTTCTCCAGGATCAGTTGTCTTCAGTGTTAGTAAAGTTCTAATTGAAGTTGCTGTAGAAGGTCCTCTGGGGACTTTTGAGTACCCTGTCATCAGTATTCAGACTGCAACACTATTTCCAGGAGTATATTTCAAGTGGTGTAGTGGATGGAGGTTAATCCATTTTAATCCAACTCCCCGTTCCCAGCAAAAAACAAAAAAACAAAAACCCAACAGGCCTGTTGGAAGTGGGAACTAAGACTGGTATAGAATCCATGGGGTTCTCATAATGTTGGATGGGGTTATTCTCCTTCTAAGAGATTGGATTAGACTTCAGTATTCAAAAGTCAAGTACCGAAACCTCTTGGAATGCCTTTTACCAACAGATGCTTGTTTGCCAGCAGCAACCTTTCCTGGAAGGAGTCCTCTCTCCACGCATAATTGTATCAACCTCTGCTACATTTCTATCATATACAACATGCTGAATAAGTACATTGTCCTACTGTACAATGTACCATCTCCCATGGCCTAGGAAGGGCTACAGAAAGGAGGAGGAATCTTCCTTCCTTTTGCATGACTTTTTTGATACATTCCTGGAGCTTCTGCATATGAAAGATGAGATGCCTCCTCCTTTCTGTGTAAACCCATGCTGTATGGTCAGGAAGTCTCCTTTATCTTCACCAGTGATTTTACAGGCGAGCAGGGAGTGCGGTGCTGAAGGACAGCAGGAAGATCAGCTCTATGAACTTTTGCTGTGGGAGTTTATTATATAGTGTTATATTCAAGAAAGTTTTTCTCCATTTTATGAAAGCAATGCAGCAAATTCAATTCAGTGCTGATTAGACTATTCCGTCTGCCAGCTCTTTTAAGAAATAACAACACAAAATAAACTTGGAGAAACTTATCTTTTCTTAGTTTCATTATTCCTCCTTTCAAGGCTTTATTGAAAGCAACATAGCATTATGTTCTTAAAGCAATTTTTAATTTGTTCTTGTAAGCATTTATTCCCTTCCTTTCCATTGTGGTTCAAGGTAGCCTACAGATCCAAAAAAAATTAAAATACAAAAAATCCAAAGCTGATCTCACTCTGTGAGTCTGTACTCTCTTAAACCCCCTAGTGAATATAATGGCTATACAGTGCCTCCTAAGCTCTTCTAGAGATGGTGCTCCTTCACCTCCTCAGAGAGCCTCTTCCATGGGATGGGAGCTACTTTACAAAAAGCAAATAATTTGGCTGATGGGCTATCTCAAGCAGAAGGATAGTTTGTGTGTAGCAGCCTGAGACCAATAGATGATGCACAGTAACATATGGGAAGAAATTGACCTTTAGGTCAGGGGTAGTTAACCTGTGGTCCTCCAGATGTTCATGGACTACAATTTCCATGAGCCCCTGCCAGGATTTGCTACCCCTTGACTACCCCTGCTTTAGGTATCTGGCTCCTACACCATGATCATAACCAACACCTTGAATTGAATTTAGCTGCTTTATAATTGGCAAGATTTGTTCCCATCAGCAAGCTCCTGACATCCCAGAGCCCTTGGTAGCAGGGCTGGCCATGAACTGGCTCATGGCCCTGAACATTTACCAGATTTTGTTCAAGGCCTTTTAAACCTAACAGCTGAGTGGTGTCCGGTCCACAGCTGAGCTGTTGGGTTTTAAATGGCTGCCGTCAATTTCAACCTAAGTTGATGGACAGACCCAGCTCACTATCAGATTTAAATGAGGCACATTGGGTTGAAATGGCTCTCCTGCTGTTAGTATGCAAACACTGTTTTATCCTTCAATCTATTATTTTATCCTTAAATCTTTTTTAAATATTCCTAAATCTTTTCAAAAAGCAGGCTTGAATAAATGCTGGGAATTTTTTAAAGTAATGCTATCAAAGTTCATTGAATTGTACACATTGTTTCAAATACTACTGTGATCCTTCATTAATCTGACCATATTTTCATTCCATATTTTCATTACATATTTAATTCAAAAATACATGCCAAATTATCCTATTCACTGCAGAATAGTCTTTATTGATATACTATTTATTAAATTTTTAGTGTGAAATACACATTACTTGGAGCTCACAGGGATGTCAGAGGCTACATGGTTTAATGAGTTTTACTTTATGTATGAATTCTTTGGAATGTAATCAATGACTGCCACTTAAAAGACAGGAAATGTTAGGAAGTTCATGCATCCCCTTGGGCTGTCCACATAGGCTGAAATGTACTATTTGTCTGCCAGAGGAAAATATGAAACTGTTTAATGAAGATTCATGTGGATTTCTTGTATGCCTAATAAGTACTCAATGCTGACTCATGATTCAAAAGTCTTCATCCAGATAAAACTCTGTAAATATGTTTTTTAGGTCCTATGTTTTGTGTGAATCAAGAGAAAGCTAATATTTTCAGTTTGCCAAGAAATGGATGGCACATCATCCATTTCAGCCTTAGTTCTCCATCTATAGAATAGGGACACAATGATCCATTGCACAGATTTCTTGTAAGACCAAATGAAGAAAAAGTTCTCTGTGGCACATCCAATCAGCAGAAGATGTACATAACGTTTGTATATTATGGAAAACACCAAGTTGTGAAGGATACTATACTCTAGTTCTATGCTGTAGGAAATAGTGCTATAATTATTGTTTTATTATAAAGACTAGAAATTAAGCCCGCTGCACCCCAAATACAGCGGGTGCTAGCGGGGTGGTTGGCTGGAGGGGCATAAGGAAGGGAGGAAGAGAGCCAGAGAGAAAGATAGAATGAAAGAAAGGGAGGAAGAGAGAAAGAGATGAAGGAAGAGGGAATGAAAGTCAGTTAGAGAGGGAGAAAGGAAGGAATGGAGGACGAAGGGTCTGGTGGGAGGAAGGAAGCGGCGTGGTGGTGGAGAACGTGGGGCATGCAAGAGGTGGCAGAGGAGAGCAGGGATGCGTGGGGGCATGGGAGAGGCGGCAGAGGGTCTGGGAAGGGCGGCAATGAAATCTGAAAATAAATCAATGGATAAAAGTGCAACATAATTATAATTCTGTCTTTCCTAGTCTCCAAACTTCCAAAATTCCACTTGGTAAATATAATCTTATTCTTGTATGGTGTCCAAAAGTAGCCTGATATCTTGCACAATTCGTACCACATTTCTTCCCAAGCTGGTGTAGTCCATCACCATATATCTTCCTGTTTCGTGATCAGGAAGACAATAGTTATGCCAAGCTGTTTCACTGGAGATGTGTTGGACAGAATAAATGTGCTGCATTCTCACCGCCTCCATGCCCCCATCCCTCTGTCATTGGTGTAACCTTTTTAAAAGGCCCACAGAGGCTGCCCATGAATCTAGCTACACTTGTGATCCATTTCTGCATTTAATTTATGAACTTTTGCTGGTTGCACAGGGTAACATTGCTGGTCTGCTGTAGAACAGTTAGATTTAAGTCCAGTAGCACCTTGGAGACCAACAAGAGTCGAGAGTCAAAGCGCCCTTCATCAGACACAGTCACATTTATGTAAAGAAGCCCAGTATACATTTGGCAAAAGTTCATGTTAGTCAGTTCCCAATATTCCTATTCCCATTTCCTGTCCTAGGTGTAAACTGCACGGAGCTTTTATTCCATACCCAGATCGATTCAGTCCCTGCCCTCTACACAGAATGTGATTTCCGTTTGGATTTTGGGCAATTTAAATTTTCCTTCTGCAGCAAGAAGGATTGATCTGGAGTGACCCTACCTTGTGGGATATCTCAGACTGCTGCTAATCCTGAATATATTCAGAAAATCGCACTGTTTTGAATCTGGGCTCTCCTCCATGGTAGAGGACCCGTGATTGGCTACAGGTGGTCATGTGACAAGCCTGCCTCAAAGGAGAAGCCCCTAATTTCTCTCAACTTCTGTCGGCCTTGGATTTTTTTTTTTTGTGCCTTCTTCGTTCCCCCCACTTCAAGAAAAGAAAGGATTTTTTTCCTCCCTCCTCTGACTTCTTGGATCCTCTCCCCCCCTTCAAGAAAACAAAGAAAGAGTCTCCATTTGCCTCCTCCCCCTCTTCTGAGCCTCCCTAACCACGTGCAGAATACTTTCCTGTTTCAATGGGGAGGGGGGGAAGAGGAAGACCCGAGTTCAAAGAGATCTGAATTCAACAGGATTGACAATGGAATAAAAAAAGTAAGTGCGGACTCTGCCCTAGATTGCCCCTAAATAATAGCTAATTAATTGCTAGGTTTTTTTGGGGAACCTTGCGTGAAAAAGTGATAGTCAATGAAGATAATACCCAGTATCTCTACATCACTGAACAAATGTTAAACCTTTCTTCAGTTTAGGAACTATCCTCCAATTTAAACAACTGTCTCTCCAACAGGAAGAAAATCTCTCTCAGGATAGTCCTTATTTCAGCTATCATTCCCCTCCTAATCTTTTTTTCTCAGAGCTTTTTAGCCACCATTCCAAAATTCCATGCTGATTTATGCTGCTAATATTGAAATGGAGAAAAAGATACCTTTCACAAAGTTGGCTTCTTCACAGCCCAAGAAAACTGCTTCAGGCTCCTCTATCTTCACTGGTTTTCCATGCACCACTGAAAGATTGTTGGTAAGCTCAGCATTATTTTAAAAGATATAATCAGATAATTTACCCCAAAGAGGAAGAAGCATCTAATTCAAGAAGATGTGGAATTTACTCTGAATAGACCCACCTCAGCTACAAAGGAAGATGAGACGACCATAGTCAATGACAAAGTTTGAGGTTGGGGGTATGCCCAACATGTTGTAATCATCACAAATTACAACATAAGCAGAATCCGACATCTCTCAGACTCCTCTGTGATACAACAGGATTTTCAGACAGCACAGCTTAGCCATCACCAAGAAGCAGATGGGGACATTCTGGACAAGAGACAAGCAGGTAGCTTTCCATGGCTTTCCTCTGTGCAGCAACCCCAGTCCCCCTTGGTGGTCTCTCACCTAAGTCTCTCACCATGGCCAACCTTGCTTAGGTCTCAAGCCCTAGCGTGTTTGGGCTAAAATGAGCTATTTAGGCTGCTAGACATCACCAACCCTACTCCTCAAAAATGAGCTGGACCTTCAACCAGGATAAAGAGTAACAAGCTGAAAACAAAAGAAATGTAAATGGCAACCTAGACTGTGCTGCCATTTTTGTATGTCCATGCACTTGACAGTATATTCCTGTGTCATTACTCATCTTGAAATCCATTAATTTACACTGGATTGGATTGGAGTAAATCTATGTAGAATTTCCCTCTTGGTGTTTGGGTCATTTTTGTGTGTGTGTTTTGTTTTTAAATGATGGAGACTTGTGGAAGTCTAATTGGCTGCTTCAAAGAACTGTAGTGCTTCTTGCATATGCTACATTTCCTGGAAAACTGAAATGCAAGGTAATCCCTAGAGCAATTAATTATTAACAAAGCTAAGTGTTTTTAAATCATATTAATGTACAACCCATTTCCACATACTACAATGTCTTTCCATCTAAATTCTTAAGCAAGGAGGCAGCCTCTTCTTTTGCCAGGTTTAAATGGCTCTTGGCTTAGAGTGATCAGACAAAATGGTGAAAAGTGATATTGTGCCATAATGTTCATTTGGCATTTTTTGACATGTGAACATTTTGATGGATATATTTGCTGGCTGACATATGGCATTAAACTAACATCTTGATTACTGTTCCTTAAATGGTTGTATTTGGAATACTCAATAGAAAAAAGACAGATCAATGTCATTCAGTTAATGATGTGCTGGAAATGGCCCAAATGCCTACCTCATTTTCCCAGTTTGTAAAATGGGAATAGTGTCCTAGCTTGTAACATTTTCATGAAGGTGTGTTAGATGATGACATTTGCATTCCATTAGACTTAGATAAAAAAAAATCCAAAATTAAAACAGAGTAATAAAAGAAACAACCTTTCTTAGAGCTGAAATTCAATTACCCATCAATCTGCAAACCAAAACTCAAGAAACTCAAAATTCTTTTGCTTATATGGCACAGTAGGATCCACATTCTGTTCCACTTTTGATTCAGCACCTGAACTTCTTATGCATAGAGGACAATTGTTCAATATCCAGTGCTGTGTGGATCTAGCCATAGTATGGCTGCCATACCATCCTGCAGAACTGAACCCATAATCTATACCGCTGTCACAACACCAAAGTTTTGTTTTTGTTTGTTTGAAGATTTTGCTGCTGTTTGTACTGGATCCAGCAGCAAAATCTGCACACACAAAAATTTCCTTGATCAACTCAGTTTCTCATGTTCCCCTAAACACAGAAATTAAGAAGTACTTTCCAAACAGCCAGAGAAACTCCCCCCAAAAAAACCTAAAATGGATTATTACAACTTTGTACATCCCTGTAGGAAGCCATGGAGAGAAGGAACAGGTGGGAGTAACAAAGATGGTTCACTTATTTTCCCCCCTCTGTAAATTGCTGATGTGAACAATGAATTGATAATACAAAAAAGCAGCACTGCTGTGATCACATCACTTTTTGTTCAGTGTTTCACTGATGTGCAGAACTGTTCATACATAAAAAGAATTTTGATACACTGTTTTGTAAATTGGTATTAAAAGTGGTTTTTCCATGGTTTTGACCAATGCATACATTTGCATAATGGTAACAGTAGGAGTACATTTGAACTGAAGAAAGTGAAAGCAAACAACATACACTATGAACTGTACAAAATTTTGAACTAAAACATTGGAAGAGTGGGAAATTCCTGATTTTACTTTGTATACAAGGTGGGATAATTCGGAATTCAAAAATCAAAGAAGAAATGTAAATAAGGAAACTCTCAAAAGCATCTCTAGGTAAAAGCACCTCACTTGAATATTTATATAACACTGTTCAGCTGCTATGGAAATGTTACATAAACACACTGGGAGGGCAATACACATGTGTAAAAGGCATTCTAGGTATGTAGACAAAATACGGCCAGGATTTATCCAAGCCATTGTTGGCGCGGTGGGGCAGTGGGCGAAAGGGAGAATGGTGTGCATGGGTGGATGAGCGCTGAGCACGGGCTACTTAAGGAACCTCATGCTCAGAGCCCGCTCTTTCTCTCTGCAGCAGAGACAAGCGCATCGCACCCACCCTCCCATTATGATTGTGTTTTTGGCATTTTGTTTACCATGAATTGTTAACTTTTCTCTGTTATTGTCACAGCTGGCGGATTGGGACAAGGAGAGGAGCCAGTTGGTGGAAGGAGCCGGGTCACAGGAACCAGACTCAAAGGCATAGGGACCTCCATTGAGTAAGCAGTAAGGCCGGAGAATGGCATGGAGACATACTGAGCCGGATGGCTCAGGGTGGGCGAAAGAAGGTGAACACCTTCATCAGCACCCCGGGTGGAACACCCCCCTGGGAAAAGACGCCCATCACACAAAGCAGGAGATGCTTGAGGCAATGCAGCTTCCTGAGCTGATGGGGAAAGGTAGAGTGGTCAGCTGACCACGGGTAGGTTGGCTTCCTCTCCTTGCTAGGCCGACACTCCCATGTTATGTTAATAAAGCTGTGGCTGGTTTTGAAGCCATATCCATCTCTGCATCATTCTTGAGGCCAAAAGTGCCAAACTTGCAAGCCAACTATGGGAGATATTATGGGGGTAGCAGCCATATATCAGCGATTGTAAAGATGCTTTTACATGTTTCCTGGGGACAGGAAAGTGTCTGAGGTGAGGTGTTGAGCATGTCCAACTGTGCTCAGCAGTCTTGCCATTTCCTCATCTTCTTTATTACTGGTCTTTACAATGAAGAATAATTGCTGGGCAGGGACAATAAGACCTTTTTCAACTCTCCCTGCAACTATCTTAGGGCTGATCCTGCGTTGAACAGGGGGTTGGACTAGATGGCCTGTATGGCCCCTTCCAACCCTATGATTCTAGGATTCTACCTGGAGTTCCGAGGGGCATCTGATGAGGTAAGTGCATTTTGGATCACCATAACCTGAGTCCAGGGATCTAGAGAGCCAGCATAGTGTGGTGGTTAAGAGCAGTGGACTTTAAACTGAAGAATCAGGTTTGGTTCCTCACTCCTGCACATGATGCCTCTTGGGTGACCTTGGGCCAGCCACAGTTCTCACAACTTTCTCTCAGCTCCCTCACAAGGTGACGGTTTTGGGAAGAACAAAGTTTGAGTCCAGTGGCACCTTAAAGACCACTGACGTTTAATTCTGGGCATAAACTTTCATGTGCATGCATACTTCATCAAAAACAGATGTTGTCGGGAGAAGAAAGGAAGGAGATTTTAAGACTTCTTAGGGTAGAGAAAAGCAGAATATAAAAACCAACTCTTCTTCATATAAATGTAGCTATGTGCTATTAGGGAGGGGCACAAACTGACTCATGAACTAAAGTTCATGACAAATTTTGGCCAGTTCATGGCTTATGGAGTAAGGTTCGTGGCAGCTCAAATGACACCAATTTTCAAGTTGTTTATGGATGGACAGATTGTCTCTGCTCAAATTAAAATGCCTACCAAACTTCAAGGAATTGGGGAGGGGGGGCAGAATAGTCCAGCCTTGGAAACACTTGTCAGTTTCAAACTAGTCATCTTAGTTTCAAGAAGGGTTTTGCTAGGTTTGTAAAAATGTCCTCCTACCTTCAGTTTCTAAGGCAGAAATCCTCAATTTAATCTTAGTCCCATTGGGTTTGAACTGCCATAGGTTCTGCTGAGTTTATAAAAATGCCCTTCCCACTTCAGTTTCTCCTGCAAAGATTCTCTGGGACATTAATTCTGTTTTGCTGGGCTTCTATTGCCCTTGCATTCTGCTGTCCCCTCCCCCCCCCCATTTAGAAACAATGGAGGATAGGGCACCTTCATTGGGGGGCTGTAAATCAGATCCTGTAAATCCAATGCTCACCAAACTTGGAGGGCAAGTAAAGGAGGTCAGTTGGAGATCTCCTGTGAGTTTTGTGTCTCTAGTTTACTCAGGATCCCCTATATACATTCCTGAACCTTCTGATCCTTTGCTTGTCAAAATGATCACCTGTTAGCTGTTATTTCCCCAGGAAGCACTTTTCTGGGGGTACTTTATTAGGGGGGGGCATAACTTGAACCCCATAAATCTAATCCTCGATAAAATTGGTGGGCAAGTAGAGGAGAAGCAGCCAGAGTTTGGTGTCTAGCATACCAGATGCAAACTTAAATGGATTCTGGGGAATGGTAGAAGACAGGAAGGCCTGGAGGATCATTGTCCATGGGTCGGACACAACTTCACAACTAACAACAACAGCATATCAGAGGGCAGATCTTCTGAGCCACAAACCTCACTGAACCATTTTGTTTGGCACTTTAAAGTTCATGACAGTTTGTGCTTCATAAACCGGGCATACCACAAACCAAACTGTATTTTCATGATTCGTACCCATCCCTAGCTGTTATATGTAGGCTTCTAGCATGCAGCATCTTTTTGTGCATCCAATACAGAACAACAATCAAGGTACAGAAATCTGTTCTGTGTGCAAATTGCTCTTGCTAGTTTGGCATGCATGTGTTTCCCTTAAGAGCTCAGGACCCCTTTTAAGCATGCCATACTTGAAAACTGAGAAATGATTGTGGACAAACTTCATCTTTCAGTATGGTATCCATGCAAATGAGGTGGAGGACAGGAAAACTAATCTCTTTCTTGACAATGAGCTCATCAATGGAAAAGCTCTCAATTGTCGATTAGCCCAAGAGAAAATTAGACATCAAGCTTGACTATAGTCTTTAATGGAAATATAATCGGTAATATATCTTTATGAAATGCACACTGCCATTACATAGTACACAGTTAGAGGTGAAGAGCAGGCTACAGGCAAGAGTCCAAATGCATTAATATCCCCCAGGTGGACTTAATAAGATGATAAATGCACATGGAGATGAGATTAATTTTCATTTTCAAATGGTTTTGAAAGTAAAACAAAGTCATTTTATACCATTTTGGTCAGTTCAATAATCTAATTCCATAATGAAAGACTTTGCTGCAATCCACCCAGAATGTATCTGTAGTGTCATAATTACAGAAAGTCAAGGTTTCCATTAATACAATGGAGGAGGGCAGCAAAGGGAAGAAGATTTAATTTAAGTGGTAACAAGGAAGGATTCAATTGCTAACCCATGGCATGAATTGGCTGAGCGTTTTCATTACAATGAGATGAAAGTGTTTAACCATGGGTGAGAGTGAAGATGTTTGTTCAAAGCTTAGCTGAGCTGCTTTAATTTCAATACCGGACTATCCCAGGGCTTTCTCAAAAGATTTCTTTATTCTCCTGAGGTTACTTTTGGAGCAATTAAAAGTAGTGTGGGCTTTTGTATTTCTACAGCTACAGAAACATTACTCTGTTGATTATTTTTTTCTAGAATTACCTGGCACCCACTCTGTCTCATGGTGCCTGGACCTCTCTTATTTATTAATTAACAACACTGCGTTATTTTTGTACTGTATCCTGTTTGTTTAGGAAGGGCAGGCAGAATGGTATAGCTTGATATTAGCAGATCTCGGAAGCTAAGCTGTGTTGGTACTTGGATGGGAGGACACCAAGGAAGACTGCAGCGAAAGCCCAGCCCTGCTTCTTAGTTGCCTTGAGAGGCCCTTGCTGGGGTTACCATGTCAGCTGAGACTTGATGACACTTAGCATACACACACACACACACACACACACACTGAGAGAAGTTTTCAGGTAGATTTGACTTTCAGTGTTGTATTTAATTTGATAGGAGCCTCTTGTGGCGCAGGGTGGCAAGGCAGCAGAAATGCTGTCTGAAGCTGTCTGCCCATGAGGCTGGGAGTTCAATCCCAGCAGCTGGCTCAAGATTGACTCAGCCTTCCATCCTTCCAAGGTTGGTAAAATGAGTACCCAGCTTGCTGGGGGGTAAACGGTAATGACTGGGGAAGGCACTGGTAAACCACCCTGTATTGAGTCTGCTATGAAAACGCTAGAGGGCATCACCCCAAGGTTCAGACATGACCCGGTGCTTGCACAGGGGATACTTTACCTTTACCTTTATTTAATTTGATGCAGTTCTCTTGATTGCACTGTGTCAAAATGGAAACAGAAAATATTGGGGGTTTTGAAAGTGTGAAAATACACATGCAGGTATATAGTCAAAGCAGAAGCAAATCTCAACCTTTCCATTGAAATGTGGAGGATTGCAATAAACAGATGATACTCCGCTATAATTCTCACCACTGACTCAGATCAATCTGTTGAAGTCCTGACCAAATGCCTGCAGAAGGTAATGAAATGAACGTGGGCTAATAAACCAAAGTTCTCTCCAGACCAGGCTAGAGATGCTTGAACACCTGCCACTGGAGCTCATATCCTCTTCTCTAGTTGGTAATTGGGAGTCAGTTTTTCATGGACTGTTCATCTATTCATCAACTAGTTTATGGCTGTTCAGCAAGTTGCTTCACTGTATTCCCTTCTACTGATACAGTACCACACAACCTAAAATAGGTGTTTTAAAATGGCACAACAGAGTTCCAGCTTCCCTTGCTCTACTCAGCTGACAACTGTCTATGTGTGTGTGTATATTGTTTCAATATAGGAATTTGGGCACAAGGTTTGATCTTTCTGCATAATATACTTAGGTAGGCAGTTCAGCTAATGTGTCATCTGGTTTAGGATTAGGCCCAGGGTACGGCTTGCCTGCTCAAGTGACCAAGCTTCTCCTTGCAACATGTGAGGCATGTGGGATGTACCCTTTCAGAGACCACCCTACTGAGGTAGCAAAATGCCTTCATCCAAATTGATAGGGGATGATTCCTGCATCTGACTACTGAGGATGAAACAGCACAGCTCCTATCCCACAAGGCAGCATGGCCCTCCCGTGGCAATCTGAATATGGAAACAGATGGGGAATCAGAAGCCATAGGTTCTTGCCCTGGCCCTGCCAATAACTGGCAGTGAAACGTTTGGCAAGTGTTGTCACTTCCCATCTGTTGCTGCGTGTCTCAAATGTCCATCAAACTAATTAGTAGAAGTGAGGCTGGCTTTAATCTGTCACTTACCAAAACTAAGCTCTGCTTGGAATCATTATCACATTTGGGGGGAAATCTAGAATGAGATTTGAAAACAAACGGACCACCTCTCCAATTGTGCCCCTCCCAAAGAGCACAATGGTCAATAGACTGAAATATGCTCAGGGTCCCTGATTCCTGAGATGGGATTGGTTTCATCCAGGCCCAGGGCTTTTTTCAGCCCTGGCCCCAGCCTGGTGGAATGTCCTTCCAAGGGAGATCAGGGCCTTGCAGGACCTTAACCAGTTCCACAAGGCCTGCAAGAAAGATCTATTCCACCATGCCTATAGTTGAGGCTGGGAATATGACATCTAATAACACAAAGGTTGCCAATAATAAATTGAGTTACTGCAAATATGTTGCCCTTGAATAGAACCCTAATGCCCCTGAATAAAACCCTAGTGAAAGGTGACTCATGAACCATATAAAATAGAAAAGCAATATGTAATGAACAGAAGGCTTCAAGGGACAATAGATTGAAAAAGAGAAACTGGGGTATCTAAGAATAGCAAAAGCACTTCCTTTAAAAGTTCACATTGATTAATATCTCGCAATTACTGCTGTATATAAAGCAAAGAAGTTTAATAAATCTATATACTCTTGTCAGGCTTGGTAAATGTGGGCTAATTTTCTACTAATGATTCTTTACAGGTGTGAGTCAGTGAACAATTTGTTTCTCAGTGGGAACAATTTATTAGTTTATGTAAACATTTGGATAATATTTTCCATCCTAAAATGCACAACATGCTCAAAAAGAAATACAAATTATTCAGCAATTGGCAGACATGTTTGTTAGTTTAATAATGATATAAAACAAAATGAAAAGACCATAAAAACCAGCAGCATAGTGCCTATGCCATTAGAGAGCTGACATGTCCCAGACAATGTTGTTAAGAGAAATTCTCTTAATTTTTCATTGCCCAATGTCTTTTTGAAATCCAACAATCCATTACTATTCTTACAAAGAATAGAATGGAGTCATTTTTTCATCAATTATGTTTTCATCAGAAAGAAATTCAAAGGAAGGGCAGAATGGCAGAATTTCACTCTGTAGGTTCTCAGAGACAAAGTCTTCCCAAACCTTCCTATCTTCCTGATAGCAGGGATAGTCAAACTGCGGCCCTCCAGATGTCCATGGACTACAATTCCCATGAGAACCCTTGCGCTACATCTTTTTGGAGCCACATCATCGACTTGGCTGGAACAGTGGAGTTGGGTCTCTGGGCCTGTTAGAGTTATACTGCCATCTTGAGATTATTGATATTTGATATTTTATATATATCAAAGCAAGATATAAATCAAAGCATGCAGAAAGAAAGAAAGAAAGAAAGAAAGAAAGAAAGAAAGAAAGAAAGAAAGAAAGAAAGAAAGATGTATATTCTGAACCAAAGCCTGTGTAGTCAAAAGTAAGTCCCAAACAAGCTCAATGGGACATACTTCCCAGTAGGCATGCTTAACATATCTGCCCTAAAAATTTACCAGCCAAATCAAGCACTTTGCAGTTCCATTGATTTCAAAGGAGCTTGTTTAACTTGCTCCCACTGAAATCAATAGGACAGGAAAGTGCTTATCTTTGACTGGTTGGCATCCAAAAGTTTAAGACACAAACATCTTGTAAAGCCATCACCATCTTTCATAAGTGTCACAGCCTTGCATAATGGAAAAGACTATAAAGAATATGGGGATGGAAGAAAACAGAGTGACACAAGGAGATGGAGTAGATATCCCTGGCTTTTTAAAAGTGCAATTACAAACTGTACTTAGTTTCATATTAGAAAAGATAATAGGCTCAATCTATGTAATTGAAATATTATCTAAATTACACTAATTACATACCCTTAGCATAAGAGAAAATGAGGGTCTCACTAATGTGAACAGCTAATTACAGCTGCCTGGAATATTGACAGCATAATCACTTCCTTTTTTGCATATCTTTAGGTACATGTCAATTTAGGAATAAATCATAATTGGTCTATTACACATTAAAGGATAGGTTGAGCTGATCAAATATTACTTAATTAATTAAAGTTACACTATTTGTTCAATGCCCAATTAACAAATTGAGCCAGTGTGGTGCTTTTTATGTTTTGTTGCTATATATATAAAGATTTAATCTGGTGAGCAGTATACTTTGGCCATCACAACTGAGCACAGAGTAAATGTGTATGGTCAGAGATCTTAATTAAATATCCTCTAAACCCCCAGAATCCATGCTTGATATAATAGAATTTGTGCCTATATGAACAAACACCTATCAGATTGCTTCACCCCTGACTCACCAGTGGTTAGACAGCCGGGCTGTTCACAGCTGCTTGTAGGAACAGGTTATTTGCAGCCAACAGAAGCCATCAGCTGGGAGCCAGCTTTTGATATGCTGGGGAAATTTTGTGCTGCAATCAGCAAAAGTTTCTCTTCTACCCATCCCAAAACATCAGTTTGGGATGCAGAGAAAATGAGAGACATGAGGACGTCTCTCTTTGCAATAGGGAACTCAAGATATATTGCTGAGGAACCAAACTCTCAGGTCACCTGATCAGCTTTGAATCAGCTTCTTGCCAACAAGCAGCTGCATGCTTGTTTGGCAGCTGCTTAAACTGCTTAATGCAATCTGATCATGAACACTCAACTAACTTCAGCTGCTGAAAGGGCCAGTGAGAAATCTTTGGCATTTCTAATATGACGCCACATAAAAAGTCCAAAAAAGAAGTCTCAGTTCTCCTTCCCCTTATGAAGAAAAGTACAGGTAGCAACATGCTGCATGTCTTTCCTTGGGGTTTCCCTGAATTCTGTGTGCAACCTTCCCAAGAATGTGAGAATATAGGCCACCTCTCCTTGTTTCTAGAAAGCTGTGTGAGACTGAGCTCTTTGGAAGGGCTGTGGGGGTCACTTGATTGGAGCATCATAATGAATGACTGATAAAATATTTTTAGCCTCTTGTTTTTTTGTTTTATTAGATTAGAAAATGACCTCATACTTTGGGTATTGCAAAAAATGTGTTTTAACTCATGCACAACTTCATTAACAGTATTTTAATACTATGCCTTTTGTCAGCTTTTTAATATTCTAATTTTGTACTTGTGGAAACTGAAATTGCTCATTTAATTCCACTTAGATTTTTCCCTTCAGGCTTTGTTGATCTATTATATGCTTTCTGTGCTCACACTCAACCAATTTAAGAGTTATAGATAATTGAATTTGGGGGTATTTATGTTTTTAATACCAGACTATCACAGTCAAAATAAATGTGTACATTTTTAATAAGCTAATTAAGCCCTACCCAGTACAGAACAAAAATCTACTATGTTATCTCAGAAGGAGGAAACCAATTCAGAAGCTGATCCAGGTGATCCATGTCCACCAGAAGCCTGGTTCTTATTCCAGACAGTAAGAGTCATAATAATGACTTGGCTTTTTTCCAGTGAGAATGACATTCACCCAGGCACAAAATAAGCTCCAAATATATGTTGTTGTTAGGTACGAAATCATGTCCAACCCATTGCGACCCCATGGACAATGATCGTCCAGGCCTTCCTGTCCTCTACCATTCCTTGAAGTCCATTTAAGTTTGCACCAACTGCTTCAGTGACTCCATCCAGCCACCTCATTCTCTGTCGTCCCCTTCTTCTTTTGCCCTCAATCGCTCCCAGCATTAGGCTCTCCTCCAGGGAGTCCTTCCTTCTCATGAGGTGGCCAAAGTATTTGAGTTTCATCTTCAGGATCTGGCCTTTTAAGGAGAAGAGGGCTGATCTCCTCTAGGACTGACCGATTTGTTCGTCTTGTAGTCCAAGGGACTCATCTTGTAGTCCAAGGCAGTGGTCCCCAACCTGTGGGCCGCGGCCCGGCGCCGGGCCGCAAAGGCCATGGCGCCGGGCCGCGGCTCCCCTTCCCCGCCCCTCCCCCCCGCAGTAAAAAACTTCCCAGACCGCAAGCTTGCAGCCCGGGAAGCTACTTACTGCGGGAGGGCGGGGAGAGGGAATCAGGGCCGGGCCGGGCCGCGCCCGCGCGGCCCGCGGGTGCGGCCCGATCCGCGGGTGCGGCCCGCGGGCGCGGCCGGAAGCGTGGCCGTGGCCTGCGCGGTCCCTGCGGGCGTGGCCCAATGCCCTGCCGGTCCCCAGCCTAATAAAGGTTGGGGACCACTGGTCCAAGGGACTCCAGCACCAGAGTTCAAAAGCCTCAATTCTTGGATGCTCGGCCTTCCTTATGGTCCAACTTTCACAGCCATACATTGCAACTGTATATACTTTCCAAATATATACTATGCTCTATATACAAGGTTAGCAACTTACCTTAAGTTGTCTGAGTTAAATATCATCTATAAGAGTGAGACTGTTTTCCATATGAAGTCAATATGCAGCACATAGTTAGTCTGCTCCTCATTGGTGGTTTAACATCCCCAGACACTAGCATTCCTTCAGCTATGACAAATCTGACCATGCTTTCTCCTGTGTTCTATAAGGAACATTCTAGGAAACATCTTTGGAAACTACTCAGTCTTAAGATGAGCCATTTTTCTATAACCTCACTAAATAATGATATGATAATAAGGGAATACTACAGCTCATAAAGCCTGATATATCACTGGTAGGCAAAATCACAGAACTACAGCTCACTTATTCCGGCCATATCATGCAATCCAACTCATTGGAGAAAGCAATTATGCTAGGATTAGTCAGTGGTACAAGGAAACCAGGCCAACAAAGAACACAGTGGTTAGATATGATCAAAATGGATACCAGCCAGAACATTACACAACTAAAAGAAACAGTGCAAGATTAGAAACCGTGGTAGCAGTTGTGCCATAGGATCTCTAAGAGTTGAACTTGACTGAATGGCTAACACCATCATCATCAATTCTTTGAAGATAACACTGGAAAGTACAAAGCAATCCAGATGTACCTATAACTAAAATGAATTATTAGCACATCAGGAGTTACTTCCTGAGTCTAGCTATGAAGTTAGTAACCAGGAAGCATCTTCAGCCATTCTTCCATACTCTTTCCTCCAGACAAGTCACATCTAGCACAATAAGGCTGGAGCCACCAAGAAAAAGGGCAAGATTTCAAAGGTCAATGCCTGATAATGGAGCAGAGGCTAAATACCTACCACAGAAGAGGAACAACGGCTCAGCCCTGAGCTCAGACCACAGCTCCAAATATGTTTCTAACTTGCACTTCTTATCCTAGCATCTAAGGTATTACTGGTAAAGTGGAAAAGAGTCACGATCAGTTTCTCCTCTTTACCATCTGAACAAAATCTTTTCTAACAGCAACACTTTACAAAGATCATAAAACAATATGCAGCATAGTTCATATGCACCAAGTTCACCCATGTGATGACACAACTTTACAGACAAATTATAACAATAGTGGAAACTATTTGTAGGTTTATATTTTATTTCAAAGGTATGTTTATCAAAATGCATGCCTCCATTTCTCCATTTCCAGTTGTCATTTCTCCAGTCTGGATCACAAATTAGATTAAAGACCCAAAACAAAGAATAATAAAACTTGAATGAATAGATTTAAATGAAAGTTTACATAATTATTTATGGACAAAGGCATCAAATAAAGCAATTATAACACAAGAGAAAAGTCACACAGTTAGAGATGGATTATTAAGGATATAGTTCTCACATCCAAATTTCCAGCTTATGTCTCCAAACAAGCCTATCATGATAAGAATCTGAGAAAATAAAAGTGATTTTATTTGAAGGACTCAATGTTCAATGGTTATTATGGCATCAATCAGTTTAATGATTAAGGAATAATTAATATGGAAGCCTTAAGAGAGAAGACTGAGTTTTAACATGGCAATCTTTTTCTTTACATTTATCATTTTAAAAAATCTCTTAAAAATACTTGCCTCCATTTTGTAGTGCCAGCAAAGCATTTTCAGGCTGCCAAGTGGTTCAGTTCTGGCTGGAACCACTGCAGCTCCATAAAAGAGGGGCTCCTGCCCAGAGTTGCCAACATATTAATATGAAGTTGAAAAATCCCTGGAAATTTGGCTGTGAAGTCTGGAGAAGGCAGAGTTTCAGAAGGGGGGGGGCACAGCACAGACATGATGCTATACTTTTCTCTGGAGCTTGAATTTGTTGCAGTAAAGCTGATCTCTACAGTCTTAAGAGCGTCTGTAATTTCAGGAGAACTCCAGGCCCCATGTTGAGGCTGCCAGACTTACTCCTGCCTTCCACTGAATCATTTTTCTGACTCAAAAGGAGACCTGGGAGTTAACAAGTGCAGTGCAGGGGGGAAAGGCAGGTGTCCCTTTCCCACATACTTCCATGTTGTGGTTGTGACCTTCCCCATGAAATGATGATGAAGAATTGTTTTTATATGCTATTTTTCTATATCAGAAGGAATCTGAAAGCAGCTTACAATCACCTTCCTTTTCCTCTCCCCACAACAGATACCGGATGAGGCTGAGGGAGCCCTGATATCACTGCTCGGTCAGAACAGCTTTATCAGTGCTGTGGCAAGCCCAAGGTCACCCAGCTGGCTATATAAAGGGAAGTGGGGAATTGAACCCAGCTTGCCAGATTAGAAGTCAGCACTTCTAACCACTACACCAAGTGGGGTCATATGTTTAGAAAAAATAACAACATAGCTGTTTATAAAATGGAAACAGGACTGGTAGAGTATGATGTCAGGTCCTGAAAACAGCATTGCTGAAAGGAAGCCATTGGGGGAGGGAACACCTTTGCATGGAAACACTGCATATCCAACACAACTGAAATCAAGCTGATTTGCCTATTGTTTCCCGTTCAGTTTTTCGAAGTAGCATTCATTCCTTTCCAGTATGCCAAAATGATGTAGCATTTTTCTATTTGAAATATTAAAGTTTCTGTGAAGATGTCCAAAGCCTGATGTTTCTTTATTAATGTGCCCCAAAACCTGTCATTTGAGCCCCTCAATATGTAAACGTTCACATTTATCACTTGAAATAAATAGTATAACTGTTAATACTGTGTGTTTCCTTTTTTATGACAGAGATGCCAAGAATTAATTTAGTTTCTTTTTGGATAGCTCAATCATTTTTGATGCTCCCATTAAATTTCCTAGGGCCAGTGTTTTTATCATTTCCCAGACGTTTGCAGTTATCAATGTACTCTAAACTCATCTTTATTGTTTATTTTCACCAAGGTTGAAATAAAACTTTGCAAAACACCAAATATCAAGCAGATAAATAACATTGCTTTTGCTTATGCATTCCATTTCCTTTGAAATGTGCAACTTTAACATTCATTGACAAAATCCACCTCAAAATAATTACTCTTAAAAACCAATGGTGTCAAAAGTGCTTCTCTTACAATCAAGGTGAACTGAAAGTGCTTAATTTTGCTTGGCTCACATCCAATGTTTTCTCCTTCAGATATTCAGGTACTTATTTTCTGATTGCAAACTAAATGAAAAGGTTTGTTTTCATATGTCATTCTTTTAAGGTAAATATTACTCACTTCTACATCAAAGTAAGTTAAATATTGTACTTTGATTATACTGTCATGAAACTAAAGAGAATAATTAAACATACTTAACAGTTTTCTCATTGAAACCTATTATGAAACCTTTTTTATTTTCTAATTTTAGCAGCAGCAATTATTTTCATATAAAATATAAACCCTTAGAAATTAAGAGATGAATCTGTAATTAACTGATCCTGGGAAGAAAACAAATCATATAATGCATATGAGCCATTTAAGCTTCAAATAAGGTTAATGGATCTTTCCCTTAATAGCTTTGACCTAAGTAGGGCAAAAACTGTGCAGTCTTAATTACTCAACTCACCTATTAGTGCAAATAGATGAGGTTGCACATGGAACTCTGCAAGGAAAGAGTACAGATTGGCTCCAACAAAAACAATTAATCTTTCATATGGAAATGTGCTCCTCTTCTCACTTTTCAACACTTGTTGCAAACACATTTGTCTTTTTATAAGCTGTTTCCTACACAGAATCATCACTTGGAATAATCCCTCATCCCCACACAAACCTTGGCCTCATTTGCCCAAATAGTAGTGGCATTTATTTATTTTCATCATTTATAATTGTCCTTTCTCATCAAGACTCAGGTGTTAGACTTGAAGATCTCTTTTGAAGCAACTGTGATGGCTTGGATAAAGGAGTGGTTATTATTAGAAAATCAAAAATTATTAAAATTAGAAAGAGAGGGGTTAAATTTTTGTTTGCATGTCTTTCTGTGGTATGGGAAGGAAGGATGAATATGGTTTTAAAAACTTTTACACAAATGAAGAGCATCTCATTAGTAAAGTGTACAAATAATGTTTAACTCTAGAAATGGAAAAGGATGAGATCCAAAACCTCATGATAATATGGGCCAAATATATAGGGCACCATATCCAATTATCAGACTGGCAATGTATATAGAAGAAAAGAGTGAAATAATCAGCAAGTTATATCTTAAAAGAAAATCGCTGGTATATCACTCCAATAAAAATTTCAAAAATTCATTAAGAGATTCAAAAAAGTGTTGGGACAGATTAATTAGATGAAGGCAGAAGCCTATTTATTAGGTATATTAAATAAATCAATGAATAGTCAAACAATGAAACTGCTTAGGTATTTTTCAGCAGCTCCTAGCATTTTGTGGGCTAATAGATGCTACCAATGATAATCAAATCGCAATGTAAAGTTATGGACCTGGCAGTTAGAGTAAATTAACCAGTTGTATAGAGAAGAAGGATGAGGCGTCTTTCTGTTTAGATTGAAACTCTTGGACAAAATATATAAGTAGGCAATACAAGATGCCAAAATTATTGCTGGTTTCACAAAATAAAAGGGAATGCTACACATTTGCATTTTATTTTTATTTGCTGATGTTTGGATTGACTTGCAGGAGGGCATTTTGGGCATTTTGCAGCTTGTGTTGCAGCTTGTGCTCAGAAGTGTAACAGTTTTTTCAGGGGGAATCCACTTTTCCCAATTTCCCAAAAAACGCTACAACGAAGCGATTTTTGCGGGAGTGTTGCAGGAGTGTTGCAGATTGTGTACAACATCATGTGGAACGTTGAATCAGTAGCGTTTACCACAGGTAAAACTTCTCCTACATTTAAGTCATGCGGAATGGTGCTGAGAATCTGGGAAAGGCCTTCACAATCCCTCAATTGTGCGTTTTCAGGGTGGGAATACCTCTTGTCTCCTTTTACAGAAGGAACAGAAAAACAATGTTTGTTGATCTGTTAACACAGTTACCATTTACATCCCTACTTAATGCCAGCTAATACTATTTATTTATTGACTGTGATGAAGAGACAAATGATTAAATGACAGTTTTGCAGAACTCGGTGTTTGGATTGTGGGGCTGCGTAAGACATCTATCACAGATCTGATACTTTCCTTTTATGCAAGGATGCCAGGAGGGAAGGGAGCTAAAGAAAAGCTCTCCTGCTCCTTTTCATAATTCAAGCACTTGAAGTCCCCACTGACAGATATATTCTGATCTCATTACAGGGGCACAATAGACTTGTAGCCTCAGGAAATTCTGACTTCATTCTTAGACAAAATGGGACTGGTTTGACATTTGATTGCAGCAGTGCACACCCCTTGGAGTTGTTACTTCATCTAGTTAGATGACAAATGAATAGCTATAGCAATGCCCTGGAGAGAAGTCCAAGTATCCTATCACCAGGATATATTAAATGGGGGAAGCAACACAATAATTTCCCTCTAATTGTGAATTTAGCTATTTTACCAGGACCTAGAGGTGAGATGCACATGGAATGCTATGGAACTAATTAGGCAAATTACTTAGGACACCATGCTGTGCATTATTTTGCAACAATAAGGCTTTCATTTAACCTCAGCATTGTAGATGAACCAGTGATGCTTAAAGACTGATTCAAAATTATCAGTGGCCCCACCTCTGAGATGCTGCATGCTTGACTCTAAAAGGATGCAGTACTTGTTAATTATTTGTAATCAAGTGTAGAAAGGTTCCAAATTAGTATTCAACAACTCTCATGCTCTCAGCCTAGAAATATTTTTGCTCAGTAGAAACATCCATTGTTTCAAAAATCCTTCACAGTAGATGTCCACCTACATGGTTCTTATAAGTATCCTAGTGATAAAACCTATTGTGTGAAATGGGCTCTCGAAAGCTCTTGCTGGTAAGGGCTGCCCAAAACCCAGGTGGGATACAGCCACAGCACTCAGCCCCTACCTTGGCCCATGGGCCATCCTTCATCACCACCATCACTGGTCAACTCACTCAGGCCCATCTGCAAATCTCAAGGAATATTTCTAACCCTTAACTTCGGACAGTAAAGATCAGATCCCCAGGTAGAAACAGTTGCTTTGGAGGGTGAACTATGTGGCATTGCATCCCACTGAAGTTTAGGGATGCCAGACTCTAGGTGGGACTTGGGAATCCCCCAGAATTACAGCTCATCTCCAGGCAACAAAGATAAATTCCCCTGGAGAAAATGGCTACTTTGGAGGGTGGCCTCTGAGATATTGTACCATTTTAATGCCCTCCTCCAAACCTCCATGAATATTTCCAAACCAGAGATAGCCAACTTCCAGGAGTGGCCTGTAATGCTCCTGGAATTACAGCCCATCTCCAGACTATAAAGTTCAGCTCCCCAGGCAGAAATGGCTGCCTTGGAGGTTGGACAGGGCTGTTGTGGCAGAAGAAACATTTAAGGCCTCCCAAACAGTTTGTTGTGGAGATGAAACACTTGAGGCCTACTGCACAGGGTTGTTGATGTGGAATACCAGTGTGATAGCACAATAGGAGGAGTTCTTGACTCCATGCTCTGTTTGTCAGGCTTCTAGAATTATTTAGTTGGCCAGTTTATGAAATAGTATGTTAGACAGGATGGATCATTGGTCTGATCCAACATAGCTGCTCTTAGCTAAGGTGACCATATATAATGATTCTGGCAGGACCGCCCCAACATTCAACAACTTGACCTGGGTCCCGCGGGCTTTTATAAAAATCCCAATTTTTAAAAATCTGCTGGCCGGCTGTGAGATCCGCTGCTGTGCAGGCTCCAGGTCTTGTTTGGAGGCAGAGCTCGCAATCCTTGGAGCAGGGTGGGTTTCCATGGAGACCTGGTGGACCCTGCTGGAGTGCTAAAAGACATCGCCCGCATGGGAACCACGGCAGCCCCCACATGCGGCACTGCCTCCCCAGCCCCGCAGTTGTGATGTCCAAAAAGAACCAGAATTGCTGGTCCCTTCTTCACCACTTATCCCTAGGAGACATGCTAACTGAGGCTCGTTGCAGGGACGTGGCAATAGCGTGATGTTGCTTGCACTTCCAGCACCCGCCCACCGCAGATGCCCTCCTTGTGCATGGGGGAAAGCCCCGACATTAACATGGCTTCAGCTGCAACCTTTGATTCCACTCGCCAAGCTTGAGCTAGCTTCTGTAGGAAGGAGTGCTTGGGGCACCGTGGAGAGAAGCTGCAAAGACATGGGTCAGGGGGAGAACTCTCTTCTGCCTCCCCCAAACTGGCAAGAAACAGACCCCTCCTTTTTGCAGTCTTGCATTTTACACCAGCTCCTCCGCCCCCCCCCTGAAACCTTTGCCCTGCCATCCCCTGCCTGCCCTGTGTCAGGATTGTAGAATCTCTGTCATAAATCAGCCTGAGTTCCTCCATGTCAGTTATATTGTTTTATAGTGCTTGGCGCCTGGGTGCTCCAGGTCCTGTATTCTTGCTAGCCATAAAAGTGAATAGTTTGTTTTGCTAACCTTATCACATGTTGTGGCCTCTCGGCTGAGCCTGGGTTTGTTGTCACCTCTTCAAGGCTATGAGAATGTATTTTTGTTTTTCTTACACATATGCCTTTTCTCTGACTCCCCTCCCTTGGGAACTGTCAAGTTTTGAGCGGGAGAATTGTATTGATAAGCAGAAGCAAATCTGTACTCTGGTCAGATTTGACTTCTCAGTCCTTAGCGTGTAGTACTTTCCAATAAAGCTTTCTTTAATTAAGAAGCCTGTTGTGAGTTCTCTTCACGTTTGACACCCTGTTGGCCAGAGCCTACCCCATCGGCCATTGTTGGGGGGCAGCCTCTTTTGCACCACCCAGCTCAGCACGCCCAATGGTGGCTGCCCATGTAAGTGCTGGGGAGTCTGGCTATCTGGGGCTGTGTGTTGCGGGTGAGTGCATGCCTTGAACAGCAACAGGAGAGGCTGCCGCTGCCGCCCACACAACAGAGCTGGTGCTCCTGCAGCAGCGGGGACATACACTCGGGGGACAGCTCCGAGTTGGGGCTGGAGCAGTTCCAGAGCCTGAGCAGGGGCTGCGGGTGTTGCGGCACTTTGCTGTGGGTGAGCTGCTCTTCTCCTGCCCAGCCGATACCTGCATGCAGACTGTCAATGAGAGAGGCAACTACTGCGAGTGCTGTTTCGCCCGGTACTGCCCGCCGCCTGGCCCTGGCGGGGTGGGGAGGGGAAAGGCCAAGTGAGGGGGGCAGGCTTTCTGAACTTGATCCCTCTCTTAACCCACATGGACTTCCGGCTGGGCTGGCCCCCTTCCACGATGGTGTCCCGCTTTAACTCTGTAAAAAATCTGGTCACCTTACTCTTAGCCTTTATTTATTTAAAACATTTTTATGTTGCATTTCCATCCAATCAAGTTCCAACAGTGCAAAGGATAGGATTGATTGCCCTTCTGTCAAGTCTGCTTTGCCAGTCAAATTGACCATCCATATGACTGCTCTGAAGTTATAAGAGTGAGTGAGTCAGGTCATATCTCTCCCCCACCCCCATGCAGCTTCTTAATAACAGTGCAAACTTTCTTTTTGACAGGTGTCACTTGAGTCACAGAATATAAACATTCTCCCCACCCACCCCCCATTAAGTGCTATAGGGTTGTACCTTACAAGCCTTTTCTTTCCCATTTCCTGTAGCATTCTCTAAGGAGAAATCATCCTCTTACTGTATTACTAACCATTGGGAAGCAGCACTCAAGAATTTGCACTGTTGAATGCTAATAACATTTTGGATTACTATAACTGGGCAGATTTATCAAAGTTCAACATTTGCGGGGAAATTTGTGGTTATTTGTGCTTTAAAAGGCCAAAAGGGGCTGCTTAGTTCTCTGAAGCCACTCTTCTCTCTAAGCCTCCTTAAGCACGTGTAATTTAATTTTACATAAATGAGACTCAAGTGGTTCCAGCATGTATTCATGCAATCTTAAGACCATTTAAAGGTACCATATATTGGACGGAAGGGAAGTTTTGCCAATACATTGGGAGAAAACAGATAACCTTTAGTAAGCCTATTGATATCCCATAGCTGGTGAATGAAGGTGTCAGCCTCGTCCCAGGAGACTTTTGTTTCCTCCATTGCTTACTATTCACTACTGATCTAGCAGCAGGTGGCTACACAACACAATGCCAGCTCTGCCATCTCACTCTTCCCTCCAGGGATTAGGGCCAATTTAGATGGTGCAGATTTTCCCAGATGCATGTAATTTTAGCACCTGCTCGTATCAAGCATTAAATTACCTTCTCCAAGAGCTATTTATAACTATCAAGACTTGACTGACAGCTATAATATGTTACATTGCCCTACAGAGTAAAGGGGGAAAACAAGACAAAGGAAGCAAAACTATCACTTGGGACAGGCTACGTTGCACACTATTATTTTCATATTGCAGGAGATGCTGTTACTTTGCAGGTGTCCAGTGTGTAGCCTGTGCTAAATAGCTATTTAGCCTGTTGTAAGGAGATTTGCAGTCATTTCAGACCACCAGAATTGCCTCCCAAGTAGCTGTGGGTAAAGCCGAATAGCTTGATTGCTTAACTCGTGTCATCTGAGCAATCAATAAGGGGACAGGTTAGATACCAAGGGCCTTACCAAACAACCCAGACTTCTGTTCAGCAGCACCTTCATACTGCTGAAGATGTTAGAAAGGACCCATGAAGTTGTCACTAAGGTAATGTTGGGGGAATGCAAGCAGACCTAGATTTATGCTCAATCCCAATGATATTACAAGTGCGGAAACAGTCTTGGTCTTTCTGAGCATTTTCAGAAAGGAACCTGTACTTATTCTGGAATAAGATTCCAGTCCAGTAGTATAACTCTAACATGCCTTATACTAAAACAGTTCAGAGCTTTTTTGGCACATAGGCAAAATTTGTTTTAGGCCCTGGAATTCCATAACCAGCCACAGCCAGCAGCCAATATAATAAATGAAAAATAAAACACTTCTTTCTTAAGGGATCATGTTGAAAGTGGAAGGGTTTCCATTCTTAGATCAATTATGCATGGGGGCGGGGGAGGCTGAGCCAGCGCTCACATGGCAGTAGGGTTAATCCCTGTTTATGCATGATGGTGATGCCAGCTGGGCCCCCTCCCAGACCTGGCTCAGACTAGGGCCTCCTGTGTCTTGCATTAAGGGAACACAGATAGTTTCCACCTTCTCTTCGTCAGGCCCATGTGCACAGGGAAGAGTCAGTCTTTCCAAGCTGGGCTCCTCCCCCATCTACAGTGTCCCAGCAGGGTAAGGTGACCAGATTGTCCCACTTTTGGAGGGACATCTGGGGGCACCTGGCAAATTGTACTTATGTTGCAATATATATATATATATTATTGTATTTTATTATATATATATATATATATATATATATATATATATATATATATATATATATATATATATATATATATATATATATATATATATATATATATATATATAATTTTGTGTTCTATGCGTTCTATGAAACTTTTTGTTGCACCATATAGACCAAATTTTTAATCAAGACCCCACCCCCACCCCCTGGGTCAATGGTGTCCCGCTTTACCAATGTTAAAATCTGGTCACCTTACAGCAGGGACAGAAAATACCTTGTTCGGCTCTGTAGCGCTTTGTGGTGCTGTGGAGCCAACCGGGGCACTTTTGTCACTTTCACAATAGTGAAAGTAAACTGCCCCACACACAGCACCATGGAGAAGCACGGCAGAACCTTTCCATCCTGGCTGGCATCTGTCCATGACAAAATCTGAGGCTGACCATGTCCAGCAGGGGAAATCTTTTCATTCACAAGAAGTGTCGAGGCATGCTGCCCCACTGCAAGAAACCAGCAGTGGCCTGGTGTGGCTGCTGCCATGTGTAATAGGTCATAAAGAGGATTTTTTTTTACTTCCACTCTCCAGTGGCAAGCTAAAATGCTGCCCCAGCCAGCTTGGTGTAATGGTTAAGATTGGTGGCCTCTAGTCTTCTGAACAGAGTTTGATTCCCTGCTCCTCCACATGCAGCCAGCTGGGTGACCATGGGCTAGTCCCAATCCTGTTAGAGCTGTTCTCACAGAGTAGTTTCTCTGATAGCACTCTTAGCCCCACCTACCTCACAGGGTATCTGTTGTGGGGAGAGGAAGGGAAGGCAATTGTAAGCTACTTTGAGACTCCTTTGGGTAGTGAAATGTGCGGTATAAAAAACAGCTCTTCTTCTCTGTGTATTTCTCAGCTGATATATTCAGCTGTCACGTGTGCTCCTATGAGCAAATCAAGGAGATCTCCTGACTGTGGCACTTGTGCAGAGAGGTCAGGCAACAGCAGTCTACACAACATTTAACTACTGGTCACCTGATCAGAATCTAATATCATATTGCTAGGCAGTTAATGTCAGGACCCACTGCTATATCCTACTTGAGGCCATTAGAGGTACTAGTTTATGGTCAGTAAAGATAGTAAGTGCATGGCTCTAAAAATAATGATGGAACTTTTTGACTCCCAAAGGCCTCTTCTTCAAGTTGAAAATAATTCTTTTCAGCTAGAGCAATAGTAAGGGGTGCAAATCCAGTTGGGATCTCTGAGCTGTCTGGGTATTCAGGGGACAAAACTGTTCCCGTGTTATACCATGGGACACTACAAGCCAGTACCTTTCATAATCCGGGGTTGAAAAGTATTATTAGCACCTCAGAGGCGTGCTACAGAGTCTTTGAGGTTTGAAATGCTACTTCTTGAACCTTCTCCCATTTGCATGAAATGTTTTTATTTAAGAGCTTGTGAAATAATTGCTTCCTTTAAATATAAGAAAGATTATCACTTGGAGGAGGGCAGGGAACAGTTCCTGTTGGCAGCAGAGGATAGGACTTGCAGTAATGGATTTTACCTACATGTAGAACAGTACCGGCTAGATATCATGAAAACCTTTTTCACAATCTGGGTAGTTCAGCAGTGGAATGGGCTACCTAAGGAGGTGATGAGCTCCCCCTTATGTGGATACTTTAGGCTGAGCCTGGATTGAGCAGGGGGCTATACTGGGTGGCCTGTGTGACCCCTTCCAACTCTATGATTCCATTCTATGTTTCTGTAAAATGGTGCCAACGTGTAACAATAATTCAAAAGCCCCAAATATGTTTTAGGCATTAGAGATCCAACAACAGTCCTTACTTTATTATGAACTGGATGGAGCCTTTCTACTTAAATTATATGCAGTAGTTATAGTATTGAGAAGGTGGTAAAAGAACACTTCTCAGTAGTTTGTGTTCTCCTTTGGGAGTCTTTCTAATACCACTTCCAGTGTATTTAAATTACTTTCCTGATCTACTCCAGATGTTAGAAGATCATTGAGATAGGCAAAAATTCTGGAGATCCCTTGTAACACCCCCTCCATGATCCTTTGAAAAATTCCAGGAGTAGAAGACATCCCAAACAGGAGACGTATATGAATGTTAATTGTAAGTCAGTCTTTAGACTACCCATCAAGAACAACTGTTGATAAATATGATTAAATTCTAGTTTGGAAAATACAATCCCTCCCAGCATGAAAACTAGACTCGTTCTGGAATAACAACTTTCTTCAGGATGAAGGGAGCTTTGACTCTCAAAATCTTGATGCGGAAGATTTTGTTGGTCTTTAAGGTGCTTCTGAATTTGAATGTTGCTCTTGTACTGCAAACCAACATGGCTACTCACCTAAACTGTGTTTATTCTAAGAATTATTCCAGGGAAAACCCTAAGCAAGCCAGAGCAAAAATGCATCCCTTCATCGCTCAACTTTAAAGCACATTTTACTCAAATTGCTCTCTAGCACCTACTAACTTTTGTTAAATTATCACATTTTACTTCAGTAGATCTTGGTTCATTCTTGGGAAAGAGTGATATACAGTTATGACATCTGGAAGCCTGAGTTGATCATTCTAGTCTATGTATTCAGCTTCCTCTACTACTGAAAGATTTATGATACCATGCAACACTCTGCTTGACACAACAATTTTGTGCTTGTCTTTCTCATTTTAAATATGATGTGGAACTGTCACCTCAATAGCTGGGACAATGAAATTTACTATTGGGGATGCGTTGTTTAAAATATTTCAGCAGGGAAAGTGGTAGCTGTCAACACATTGACCATTCATGTCAAGTCTTACATTTCTAGGAATGATATTTCTTTATACCCCCTATCCTTCATAACTCTATACTTTCTGTTAAGGTTGTAAGGAAGCCAACTAGTGACATTTCTTATGATATACTCATATTTACTGGGGTGTCACATCCATTTGGGGCCCTTCAAAAAGTGTGTCACCAGTGTAGCAACTGAGAAATTTTGAGGGAAGCAAAAAGTTTCACAGAAAAATTCCTACATAGAGCTCTACCAAAAAGAAAATTGTTGCTGGAATAGCTTAATATTTACATTTAGCATTTGGGGCAATGTTTGAAAGGCTGCCTTTTTCACTGTCATTAAACAAGGTATTTTATAGTTGAGTCCCAAATGTTTTCAGTGTAAGAAGTAGGTTTTCAGCTTTTTGATCACTTTGACAGTTTTTCTAAACTATGATTAGGGAACACATGAAAAGAATTGTAGTAAAGCAGCTTAAGACCATGCATCACAAAAGTTCTGAGCTATTATTCTTTGTAGAAAATGATGAAAAAAATCTATTTGAATAGTATCTCTTTATGAAATTTGTGATGACATCAGTAAGAAAAAGCCACATTGTTGAGAAACTTTTTGTTCTTTCAAAACAGGTGTGTTAAATTCATGATTAAAAGATTTCATACTGTTAGACATGCATTTCACAATAGCATGTATTCATTTGCAACTGGTCAAATAAAGCTGGAATTTAAGGTAATTATTTAAAAACAGATTTCTCTTTTGTTCGTAGACCGTGGCCATTGCAGACATAGCTCGCTTTCTTCCAATTTCACAATTATCTCAAAATCTAAATTCTGAAATCCTATTTGCAAGTGTCAAAATTGGATATTTGAGATTTCTGCTGTGCCAGTTTTCCTTTGTGGTATGGATATGTAAAGAATTAGTGTCCCAACTCCCCAGCACATCTAGAAGTGGCAGGTAAAATCTGGTTATGGGCCAGGTTGACAGATCAGGGTCAGGTTGTGATTCAATGGACAAATTTGGCTAAGGTTTCTGACTGAATCCTGTATTTATGACAGGGCAAAATGTACAACTGTTGACTTTTCTACCCACCCACCAACATTTTGTTGTATTGTTATAGCTATTGTTATAGATCAGCAGACCTCCCCCATCATTCTGACTAGGTATCTTACAGAAAAGGTCCATTCTCAGTCTCAGACTAGTACAGGATTACTCCATTCCACAGTGAACTCTATTCTACAGTGAACTTCAGTAGATAAGGCAGGGAATTATGTTCCAATCAAACATTCTCTGGGTCAGATAAGGAAGCAGCCTCTCTCATCTGGTCAAGAGTCCAGGAGTCCTCAGTACAGAGATTGACCCCCTGCTCTGGTCTTCCATTCCCTGGGGCTTGGTTAAATGAAGCCAGCCCTCAGCCTTTTTTAGAGATGCAATCAAGCACAGCCCAAGTATGTAACGGTCACAAAAAGGGCGACAGCAGCCAGGAGAAAAGCCCTATGCCAGAAGTGATTGGAGCGCCCAAGATTACTTTAAACATTTGTATTGCTCACCACCCCCCACCTTTTCTTCTTCCCTCTGGTGAAAATGAGCAAGTTGGTCTGGATTAAAAAATAGTAACAAAAAGGCATCAATTTTTTCCCTGCTGTATATAAGTTTTTTTCAAAGGGATTAGCTGATAGTCAAGGACTTGAACAAAAACGTGGCTGCTGAAAGATATAGACAAAACCTGCTAAATCAAATTAACTTTTCCCCTCTTGTTATTATTAATTTATAAATCCTGCTTATTATGTTCTGTGGTCTAGCAGAATATTGTGCCCCAAGAGCCTCTTTCAGGGAATGAAACTATTAAAATAAGCAATCCATAATGAACTCATTGTAATTGGATTATTTGTTCAAGATCCTGTGGGTCTTTTAGTGACTTTATCGAGGGCTGGTAAAGCTGATTTCTCTCTACTACATTAAGCACAGTGGTTATTTGAAATGATATGGCTCCTGAACAGGGCACTAGCCATGCTTCTGCTGCATATAGAGGACACTCTGACCTTTTTATACTGTGTATTAACTGTCTTCTGGCAATGATGTTGTGCATTCTCTATGGGGCAAAAAAAGGCTCCAAGGGCAATGACATTGCTAATATTGCCCTATTTTCAGAATGTCTGTACTCTAACCTCTATCTGGATTGGTTTGGAAACTTCACAGGACCAGACTAGATGTAATGGCAGTCACAAGGTCTGATCCATGGCCACTGCCATTTTAAAGCAGAACTTAACCATTTAAAAAGTGCCGTAGGGTCCTGATCAATACCAGGCCTGCATCCCCCATGTACTTTTTCAAGTGCCAAAAGCCCCCATCTGTTTAAATTCTTGAAAAGGTATGGGAGGGGGAGAAAGACCACCTGGTCCTGTCACCCCATAGGCCCAATCAGGATTGGACCCTGGTAGCATTTTCAAATGTGAAAGTGCTAAATCAAAATCTGCCTGTTTCTAATATTCAGAACTTTATGGAATTTTTCTGATCTGATGGTTAGTCTGGAATGTTGCCATCTGGTTTGGACCATGGGAAGTAAGGGAATAGAGCAGAGAGGGAAGAGAATGACTCAGCATCAGCAAATATGTCTAGGATTTAGGAGGAGCTCTCCTAAGTCCTGATCTTCATGTGCCAGCCTGCCACACACAGCCAAAAACACAGGACCCTCAAGAAAAATCTAGTGGTGGTCTCCCATCCAAATACCAACCTTGCCTATTCCTGTGCTATTCCAAAGCCAAATGTGATGTGTTGTATTAGATGGGTTGACATGTTCTCAAGCTTGAGTTCGGTTCTGAATGTGTGCTGGTATGAATGACGACTCTTAACTAATCAGGCACAAAGCAGAACAAATCCCTTCAGCAGGAATCATTAGGTGAGCAGAAGCAAGCTGCCTTGTCTCCGTTTCAGTCCCCTCCCCTCCAATTGGTGATATGTAGATAGTAATACTAACTTATTCTTCATGACTATTGTCATGATGACTGAGAGAATAGACATAAAGTGTTTTAATGCTCTAAAGTATAATATGAAAGCTAACTATTATTGTTCAGTCATAATAAAAAAAATGGGCTAACCAAACAATTAGGAAGAAAAGCAATAAAATTATATCTCAGAATCCCTCCGTTACTGGAACAATAAATGCAAATGAAGAGGAAAATGTGTGTAGACTGAGATTAATCTGAATAAAACAATACCTGGGGCTTTCAAAAAAAGTCAGTTTATAGAAAGAGAAATGCCAGCTGCAAAACAAATCTTTGCCAGTTTCTTTGTCTTGTCAGAGCTTTGATCAAAGCTTAAATTAACCAGCACTTATTAGGCAAAAACGCTCCCTTCCCCAAGAGACAAAAATGTCCTTTAATATATATAAGAAAAAATCTGAGGTGAAAACGACAGCCTCCTGCCAAGCCACCAATGTTTAGATGTTGTTGATAAATGGCAATTTCATTTTCAACAGTAATTTCCACACACACAATAGCACACTTTTTCACTTGGCAATTACGTCGTTTGCAGCCATTGTCTGATTGAAAACTTGGGCACTAAATACATAAGACACCCCCCCCTCCAAGCATCTAAAACAATAGAAAAGCAGTAATGTCAATGTGTATAATGTAGGGTGTAAAAAAAGGGGGGGGAGCATGGCAAAATTTGAATGATAATCTTTTCTTAAGTGAATAGGAGGAAGGATGGGCTCAGGATGGGCTCAGACAACCAACTATAATGAACTGCAGCCCAAATCAGTTCATTTCAAATCAGTGTGTAAAATTCAGCCTCACAACGACTTAGCCTGGCCCACATTTTTGCAATTCCTTTGTCTGTTCACTCCTTTGGAAAAAATAATAATAATGGAAAATCTCATATAAACTCCATGTTTCCTCTAGCCCCTTTCTCTCAAAATTCTACCTCTACCAACATTTGTTTCTTCCTGGGTTTTTAGCCCACTGCCTACTTTGTCCTACTTATTTGCCACCATCACTAGATATGTTTCTCATTCATTGCTGAGGGGTAATCCCATCTCCGTTTCAAAAGACACTTCCTGATGGGTTGATGAATGGCTTCACTCATTTCTTTTCCTCGGTTTAATCTTTTTACAGGCAGCTCTAGCCTTCACTCTCCTATCTATTTGCCTCATGTTTTCCAGCACTTCATTCATCCAAGTCTGCTTGGTGTGGTGGTAAAGAGTGGCAGCTTCTGGAAAGCTGGGTTTGATTCCCTGATCCTCCACATGCAGCCAGCTGGGTAACCTTAGATGAGTCACAGTCCTGATAGTTCTGTTCTCACACAGCAGTCCTGTCAAAGCTCTCTCAGCCCCACCTACCTCTCAGGGTGTCTGTTGTGGGGAAAAGTAGGGAAGTCAATTGTAAGCTGCTTTGAGACTCCTTTGGGTTGTGAAAAGTGGGGTATAAAAATCAACTCTACCCTTTCTCTATTCTTATTCTTTTCTTTCTGCTGGAAGCATGCAACTGCTCTGTTGTATGTATCTTCCATGCATGTTCGTCACTTGAGATGTACTGTTTGCTGATACTTCCACCTGTGCAGTTACTATGTTCGTAAACACTCTACTCTGCCAGTTTCTCATATAAAAGGGATGCACAAGCGATAGTTTGTGTTTAAATCTAACATACAGACATATATATAATCCCAATTGCTTGTTTGCCTTCATCATGTGCAAATATCTAAGCTAAGAAAGCACCCATGTGAGAGATTATCACAACAGGAGTGCCTTTTCAGCAGATGGAATTGGAAAGTAAATTCTTTTAGAATTATATCTGACGCACCAAAGTACAAGCTATTCAAAAGTCAGCAAGCTCCACTCTGCTGCAATATTCCAATTAGTCCAAAGAGCAGTATGACACAGGAGCCAGTTATGCACCATCTTCCCACCACTTGTAAATTGTTCATATTGAGGCCAGAGATATACAAATGCATTTTCTATGTTTTGGTGAGATATGGCAGCGTCAATCTTTTCCTTCTACTCATTTTTGCTGTGGGTGGTCTCAAACCATTTGCTACCTTGCATGCTATTTTTATACATTCTTACATTTTATACATTCTTACATTATACACACTTGGCACAACAATGTATAAATAAGAACATTTGGGTCAAAGAAATGGAACAAAATGGTGCAAAAATCAGACTCTCAAGCCTGACTGGGTTCAAGGGAGAAGAAGAAATGAAAGAGGGGCATTTGAGATCACAGTAAGAAGAAGAAGAAGAAGAGTTGGTTCTTATATGCCGCTTTTCCCTACCCGAAGGAGGCTCAAAGCGGCTTACAGTCGCCTTCCCATTCCTCCCCCACAACAGACACCCTGTGGGGTGGGTGAGGCTGAGAGAGCACTGATATCACTGCCCGGTCAGAACAGTTTTATCAGCGCCGTGGCGAGCCCAAGGTCACCCAGCTGGTTGCATATGGGGGAGCGCAGAATCGAACCTGGCATGCCAGATTACAAGTCCGCACTCCTAACCACTACACCAAACTGGCTCTAGGTAAGGCTGCTAGGTTTATTCTTAATGATATTCCTTTGACTCCTGTATCAGATGAGTACAGCTCATACTTCAGAGGAAAGAGCTTTGTTGAAGCCAAAGTTCAGATGCAAATTCTCTAATAGACACGATTGATACATCATATTTCCTGAAAGAGGAAAATACACATACAAAGCACTGGTTTTGCATAAAGGAGTAACAATGATTCTTATAATGAGCTATCGCCTCCCAAAATGGAATTACATATATATTTTTATGGTGACAAATGGACAGAAACAAAAGGTGCTGGACCGTTTGGGCCTCAACTTGTCTGCCATACCTGTTGTTTCTACTTAATAACATAGAAGTAGAGAGCAAAGGAAGTCCTTGCATAAAGTTAACAAGGCACAGCTGCTCTCATCTGCCTCAATGTAATTAGGAGGGGAAAGGCAACCAGCTGTGTACTTTACCAGCATCAGCCTAGGGACGGGTTGATTAGATCTTGATAATGGTATCATTAATGGTACAAAATCTGGACACTGACCAGCAATATTAATATCACTTCCATTACACAAAAGAAAAGCAGTCACCAAGTAAACCTAAAACTAGTTTAATTGGGGGGGGGGGGTTGCAAGCATTTGACCAATCAAAGCATTCCTATTGCAGAGTAGCACCTAAGGCAGTAGTTCTCAGCCTGGGGGTCGGGACTCTTGTGGAGGGTCAAACAACCCTTTCACAGAAGTCACGGCAGGGTGAGCAGCTTGGCCGGGGTAGATCAAGATAGAGCGTTCGTCTGTCTGGAGCAGCAGAAAAGAGTGAGATCGGCATGGTGGGACAAGAGGCAGAACTAAACTGAGAAACCCCGGGAAAAAAAAACAATTCATATACAATCATGAACAATGGATCTTCACGCCACTGGTCAGTTTTGGTTTAATTTCTGTGAAAGAACACTTGCATAATTTTATGGTTGGGGGTCACCACAACATGAGGAACTGTATTAAAGGGTCCTGGTATTAGGAAGGTTGAGAACCACTGACCTAGGGGATCGCCTCTCTGCCTATACCCCTCAGAGACCCTTACACTCTGCTGCTACTACCTGCAAAAGGGAGCTCTTCCACCAGGTATTTGGTTTTTTCATGGGTTAATATCAAAATAATCAAATCAAAAATCAAATCCACGGCAAAAAAACTCAGATGGCCCAGAAATAACATACAAAATGCTGTGCAGGTCCATTTTCATACTGGAATACATCTGGTCTTTGGGTATTCATTCTGGACATGCCCATTGTGTTACAGTGTTGTCAAGAAATAGAGTGGCTGAGCAAGTGCCTGCAGCACATGGAAAGGAAAAGTATATTCTGCTGAGGTTAACAGTATACATACCAGTGTGTCATTTAATTAACCTTAAAGATTCATTTGAAAATGTCACCATTATAAATTTGTACTTGAAGGTCACAAATTCTAATTCTTGTGCTTGGGGTTAGGCTGTTGTTGATGCATGCATTCAGTTCTAAAATCAAGAGGTTACAGCTTTGGCTGAGGTCCAAAGACCACAGCTGGACTACTAATCACATTAGGAAAAGATACCCTCTTGTACAAAAAGGAAGAGACATTAATGTTTTTATCATGTGTCTCCTTTCAGTGGATAATACTTCTGGTATCATATATCATATGCCTCAGCCGCACATTACCAGATAACAAAAGTCTAAATCACATCTGGAATTCCATTTATACGGGGCAGGGGGACACACACAATCTAAAAAGCTATAGTTGCCAGTCACCACTATATTATGCCTTGAGATTCACTATAACATTACGTACATATATAAAATTGATCTTGTACTCCCACTGCCCTATTTCATTTGAGTTAGACTCCCCTTGGTTGATGATGCAGTCAAGGAACAGAACATTTTAACAATTTAAATTTCCCCATTATCATCTTTAAAGTTGTATAATTCCTCAAAAATTACTTTTGTCATCTTGATGTTCAGCTGTAATCCTGCTCTGAGACTTTCTGTTTCATTAGTAGCTTCTCAGGGCTTTCGAGCCAGTGCATCTACTTCCTTCTCAGGGCTTTTGAATCAGCCCTGAGTTCATCCATGATACCCAAAGCCCAAAGTGTGACAACCCCCACCAAGAGATGGAAAGGTAGGCACTCCCAGACTTTTGACAGGGTCTCTCCAAGTACCCTGATGGCAGCATGAAGGGCGTAATAAATGTGGGTACTCAGCCAAGGCATCCACTAGCTAGGGCAGAATGAGAAAGATACAGAGCACATCCACCAATGGTGATGCTTTATTCAATTCTTAATCTGGCAGGTCCAGAGTCGGGTGGCCCAGCAGGGAGAGGCTGGACTTCAGGAAGGCCTACTTGTCCACCCTGGATTGGTCCAGGTGGAAAAATGGTGGAAGCCTACTTGCTCTGGACACTGGTAAAAGGGCAGGAGAGATTAGCCCAGATGATGGCCTTGTGTGACCAGCATTTGAGGGGACTCTGCTGAATCCTCCACCTGGCCTCCCGGCTGCTGCTGCTGACCTTCCACCTCACTGACGACAACCAGTAGTGGATTGTCTGCCTGGTTGGACTTTTGGAGTTAAAGGTGCTGGTCTGCAGTGCCCCACTCCCATGTTTTCCACTGACTTCCCTCTGGCCATGTCTGCTGTCCTGCTCTTCTCTGCAGAGTTCATGCTTCTACTCCATGAACTTCTCCTTACAGAGACCAACACTCCCTTTGGTTTCTGTGTCACAGATACAGACCAGCTTGTACTCCCATTCGTTGCAGAGAGGATGTACCCTGTTGTAGATAACCACTTGGCCTACCAAGATCCAAACATGTGAGAGTACAGCCATCCTCTCGGGGCTTGATTGCAGTGCAAAGGCCAATGCCATGTCCAGCCCTCAAACAAGGGGGATGACTTGCCCAGGGCTAACTACATGGGCACAGAGAACATGCACTATTTGGGAGAGGGTCAGCCAGTCATTGGAGCTGATGCTGAATTCCTTTTCCCGGTGCAGAATGTTCACAGAGGAGATGACATCCTGCATTAGACACACTATCATGGTGTATGTGGAGTTCCAGTACATAGGCATATCTTGGATGAGCTGGTGTTCAGGATCTGTTCCCTGCTTCATGTTCAGTAGATGAGCAGATTTGATGCTACATGAGAAGTGGGTGGCCAGATGTCAGAAAGTCTCCAGTGGGGGGCCATAATTTGAGGATGGCAACATCCACGTGGGCCTCACAGTGATCTGTAGCCCCAGAGCATCTTTTACCACCAGGGGCAGCATGTGCACTAGGCAAACAATGTCCTTGAAGCAAACAGATCTCACCACTGCTAGCATGTTGCTTTTGGCATCCATGATCATGTGTAGGTAACATTTGCTGCAATGTAGTCTACATCCATCCCCTCTTCATGGAGCTGAACAACTTTGTAGCTAGGAGTCAGGACCTTTTAGACCACTGGTCCCCAGCCCCCGGTCCATGGACCGGTACCGGTCCATAGATCAGTCGATACCTCCTTGTCTTCTACCCTGGCTGCTCCCTCGGGGGCTGCCATGCCACTCTGCCACCAGCTCACCCTTTGGTGCTTTCCAGCAGCTGCTATGGCTAGGGCTCCCCCTCAGTGTGGCACTGAGCAACTGCTGCTGGCAGCGCCCCCGGTGGGTGGCGCGAAGTCAGGGACGCCGGCGGGAAAGCAAGCAGAGCAGGGACTCAGGCGGCAGCAGTGACATCCCTCGGCAAAAGACTAACCCCCTGGGGCCTCAGTAAAATTGTCAAGCGTTGACTGCTCCCCAGTGATAAAAAGGTTGGGGACCACTGATTTATACCACCTGTTTCACTCTCTTCAAAATGAGGGGAAGTGAAATGGACTGCTGAAATAACTGGAAGCCATTGCAGCCTAACAGTGGAAATGCATGCCCACCCCATTGTTCAGGCTAAGATGGCTCATTTTGCTCTTGAAAAAGATGGTTTAAGTGGCTGGCAGCCATTTGAACCTAACAGCTGACTGGTAGACCCACCAAGCTGGAAGCCATTTTACCAATCAGTTTTACTTCCCAAGCAAAATTGGCACATAATCATTTAAACTTAGCCACTGACGGCTGGACTGCCCTGCTCAACTGCTAGGTTTAAATAACTTGATCCCCTCCAAATGAAATCTGATAAAAATCCAGGAAATGTTTGTGGGAGATGCCTCAGTTTGGAGGGCATAAACTGAGCTATATTCATGATGAATTTTGGCTCATGAACCAGTTCCTGCCCATCCCTAGGCTGAATAGTAGCCTCTAGGCCTGTACAGCCATAACTTATTTTGATCCACACAGTCAAAAGCTTTACTGTAATCTATGAAAGACAGGCCGAGTTTCTTTTGAAATGCTCTTGTATGCTCCAATAACTGACATAAATTCGCAATACGATCTTCCTTTCCTGAATCAAGTTTGAACATCTGGCATTTCTCATTCCATATAGCATGTCAATCCTTGTTCTATGATGCCAAGCATCACTTTACTCATGTGATAATTGAATGCAATGGTCCTATAGTTACTACAGTCTTTGACCTCTATCCCCCCCTCTCTTTGGGAACTGGGATTTAAATTGAGCATTTCCATTGTTTTGTTTCCCATATATGTTGGCATAATCTTGTTAAGATTTTGATGGGCACTGTGGTCCTTGGAATGTTTCTCCTAACTACTTTTGAGTGCAGCTTTTACTTAACTTTCTAAAAGTGCATGGTTCTTCTTCAAAAGAGGATCTATTTATTTGTAAAACTGCCTCATGGACGTTTGCCCATATAAATTCAATGGATTAATACGATATAGTCAGTTAAGACTAAAACAATTTAAAACCATTCAAAACCTTTTAAAACTGCATTTATCATTATTGCATCAGGCCTAGTAATGAGTAGCCAACTAAATGTTAAAGACTGGAGGAAACTCCTTGTCCATTCATCTCTTCTATATAACTATTAGGTGTATTTTGCCCATCTTTTCTTTATTTTTCTTTCTTCAGTTAATGCATTTCCTTGCTGATATTTCAACATGCTTCACCATTAGTCTTTTTCTCTCAACAGCGATAGATACTATTGCTAATATTCCAGTCTGTTCAATCTAAGCCTCATTATTCATGCTAATGGAAACAACTTAAATTCTGTATCCTCTATGAAACCTACAAATACTCTGAACTGAATTCCAAGCCATTGTACTGCTCATAAGGAGAGTTCTTCTTCTATTTGATCTGGAAATCAGTTCATATTTGCACCCTGATACTGGGTAATGACATAAACAATCCAAGCATTGTAGAATCTTTTTCCTTCCTCTCTTTGCAGTATGTTCTGCCTATTCATGAATATAGAAGTCATCTCTAATAAACTAGTGTGTGTTTAATTCTCACAAATACCACAGATCAACCTTTAAAAGAGGCATAAAAATGTTAGCAGTGGTTTTCTAAGCAAGAATATATTTCACTAGACAAAGGGCAAACCTGACAACTATTTCCTAGGTTAGAAACACAGTGGGATTTTTTTATAGAGAACATGAATAGATTTGAAATACAAAAGCATTGTCCTTTCTTCACAATAATATCTAATTACTACTACTTTTTTCAAGGTCTAAGCTGAATTCACATGGTTGACGTTTTGTTTCAGTCTATTTATTATTTCTTAATTTACAATATAATTTACAGGATTGAAGTTAGATTCTTATACCATATCAACCTTGGAAAATCATTCTCTGGTTAGGTCTGCAATATACTTTCCTAGAATATAGTTTTAAATAGTTTTATCTTTCCATTATTCTTTTAGTAGAGGGCCACATCATACCATTCATATGCTAGCATTCCATGGATACCATTCTTTGTAGGCATTCTTGCTTTGTGGGAAATCAACACATTTTATCACATGTGGATGATATGAGATGTCTCCATATCTGTAATGCTTGCATTGATTATAGACATATGCAAGCACACAAATTTCTCATGTGTCCACTTTTCTCATATGATCTTTAAAAAACTACAAAAAAGGAATAAACTGATGGAGGAGACAGCTATGCATATGTGCATATACCAGAACTGTCTTCATGCTGCCTTTTTTTTTAATGACTCCAGCTGCTACCTAAAGGCCTTGTATTAGTTTATTTGGAAATGCAAATCCTTTTAGATTTACAGAACAGAAGGAAAAAGGGAACTTGCATCCATTATGAAGGTCATGTTGTTCTTTTAGACAATATGGCTTCTCTGCGTTGTGCTGACTGTCCCCATGTGTCTCCCTATGAAGGGTAGAAAGAAATCTCTGCACATATTTGCCATTACTCTTGTGGGCTATTCACATCTGGATAAAGCAACACCTTCTGTCTTCCCTCTTGTTACCATACACCCATTGCCAGATTTGTTCTTCTTTAATGTCATCTCATCAGTAGAACATTTTCAAACTTCAAACCTGACTGAGAGTTTTGGCTAATGGTGTCTCATGAGACATGCATTGGACTTGCCTTATTCCAATCACAGTTACACTGAAATGTAAGATTTATACAGAAGTTTCTCAGCTATGTATCTTAAATTCTGTGATGAGAAACGAAGCATTCCGCCAGGCATTTGGTTGAGACCAGACGTAATCAACAACAACTGAAGGGCCCTTGATTCCCCTTGCCCACTCTCAGAATTCCACCAATGCTCTGGACCTGTTTGCATTGTTGCACTGTTGTATTGTTTATATTGTTTATACTGTTATATTGTTATATGGTTACAACTATTAGTATTATTATTGTAAGGTATTCACTTGTTTATAGACTGTTTTATGTATTGTTCTTTGTTCCTATGTAAACGGCCCTGAGCCTCCGTGGAGGCCGGTAAGTAAGTAAGTAAGATGACCTCCGTCGCCAGCTGGATAGAGGCGGGTCGGCAGTGCTGGTTCTTCTGGACCTGTCGGCCGCTTTTGACACCGTGGACCATGAACTACTCGTCCACCGCCTCGCCAAAACGGGGATACGGGACACAGCTTTACGCTGGATCCGCTCCTTTCTCCAGGACCGGACCCAGAGGGTAGCAGTGGGAGATGAGCTCTCGCGCCCCTACAGACTTCCTTGTGGAGTCCCACAGGGTGCGGTCCTCTCTCCCATATTGTTCAACGTCTTTATGCGCCCTCTGGCCCAGCTGGTGCGGAGTTTTGGGCTGGGTTGCCACCAGTACGCTGATGACACTCAGCTCTATCTCCTCATGGACGGCTGCCCGGACTCTCCCCCGGAACCATTTGCCAGATGTTTGGAAGCGGTGACAGAATGGTTCGAGCAGAGTCGCCTGAAACTCAACCCCTCCAAGACGGAGGTCCTGTGGTTGGGACGTAGGGGGCGGGAACAGGAAGCGCGTTTACCCACCCTGGGAGGGACGCACCTTACCATCGCGTCCCAGGCCAGGAATTTGGGTGTGATCATTGACGCCTCCCTGACCTTGGAGGCGCAGGTCAAAAGAGTAGCGGGCCAGGCATTTTTCCAGCTTCACCAGGCCCGACTACTAGCACCCTACCTGTCCCCCGAACACCTAGCCACAGTGATCCATGCAACGGTCACCTCCAGAATAGATTTCTGTAACTCGCTCTACGCGGGCCTTCCCTTGTCCTTGGTCCGGAAACTCCAGCTAGTGCAAAACGCAGCTGCCAGGGTCCTCACTGGTACACCTTGGAGGGCCCACATTCAGCCAGTGCTGAGGCAGCTGCACTGGTTGCCAATTGCTGCCCGGATCTGGTTCAAGGTTTTGGTTTTAACCTTCAAGGCTTTACGCGAGTTGGGACCCACATACCTGAGGGACCGCCTATCGCCCTATGCCCCCCGCAGAGCCTTACGTTCTGTGGGAGAAAATCTGCTGGTCGTTCCCGGCCCTAGGGAAGCACGCCTGGCCTCGACCAGGGCCAGGGCCTTTTCGGCACTGGCCCTACCTGGTGGAATGAGCTCCCGGGAGAGCTGCGGGCCCTGCGAGATCTTCCATCATTCCGCAGGGCCTGCAAGACGGAGCTCTTCCGCCAGGTTTACGGTTGAGGACGAGGCTAACATCTATGCCCCCCCCCAGGGACCCGGGACCTGGGATTGAGATTGGGGATTAGTACCATCAGTATCCCCTCTCCACCTGCTTGTAGTAGGAGGGGGAGGTTGATTAGCCTATCTTGCCAGGTTAGCTTGCTAACCGATAATGTTATATTGTAATTGTTGCTGAGGGTTTTTAATGGATTTTATTGGGGGTTTTAAAATGTTGTAACCTGCCACGAGCCATAAGGGAGTGGCGGGCAATAAATCGAAAGATAATAATAATAATAATAATAATAATAATAATAATAATAATAATAATAATAATAATAATAATAATAATAATAATAATAAGTAAACTGTTTCTTTTAGTTTTTGTGTTCTCTCCTGATAGAGGGTTGAAATCTCCAAAAGCACACCAGAACAAAGTCAAAAAAGTCTTGACATGTTGCTCAAAATGAATGTGTGAATAATGGTGAACCTCTAGCTGCTGACAAAGCCCTCCTCCATAAACTCAACAAACTAACTTCTCTTATGAAGGCATAGAAAGCACAGCACTAGCAGAGAATCTTAGTTCATTATCAGAGTCATGGGTTTGAAGGTTTTAATTCAGAGGCTTGAAATAATCAGCACCAATTCTTTGGATTAGGTTCATAAACAAATTGCTACCACAGCAACTAACATAGCACTAGAGTAATGCCATCTTGGTGGAGTCCATTTAAAACCACGACTGTTGGTTTATGGATCAAAGTCTTTGGATAGTCTTCAAAAGCATCCCCATTAATCCAGGCTGGATATTACCTGAGCATGTATGACCAAGGCCACATCACAGAGATAATTACTCACCTCCATTGCTGGTCAACATGTAAATTTTCAACCCTGGAGGGTTCCTATTTGGCAGAGAGTCCTCCCTGGTAAGAATTCCTCCTAGAATATGTCATTCACAAAATCATCTTTGTCATGGCCAAAACTTCCTTTGGATTCTATTCACATCAGATCTGTTTGCACGTTTTAGACTCTTATTGTTGTTGTATTTGTGCTTTGGAATGTCTACTATTGTCATGGCAACATAAACTGCAACACATAAATCACATAAAACACCAAGGGAATATGCGGAAAATCTATTATATGTGCATCCACAAAGTTCAAATACATGCATAGTTCAAAGACACAGTGGCTCATCAGGTGGATATGGGTAGGAATATTTGATGCAAGAGAACTATGGATCAAGCATAGAATGCAAGTAGTGACGTTTATCCTACCATCTTGATTACATTGACAAGCATAGATTTACAGCTGTACGCTCTCTAGGCCCTATTCACACAGACCATATAGGACCACCAACTGATTCAAGCCGGATACCTTGCAAGCACTGTCACATCATCTTGCCACCTGCTCATACTAGGATGTGTGTTTTGTGGTTGTTTTTTTTAAACTCCAAACAGGCAATAAATGAAGAAGTAGAATAGGAAGATAGGAAATTGTTGCATAAGCCTATAACAAACTGGCTGTACTGGTCTGTATTTCAAAATGAGTTGCTGTGGTACTTCAAGATCCCACTTGTATTCACCATAGTTATACTCTGGGTCCAAGTAGCCTTGTAGAGCCTTATATAGACCCATTATGCACGGGGGGAATAACGCACATTCGGGGTGGAATGGCAGTGACTAAAATCACCGATAACGCACGGAGCCGGCTGCAGCCAGCCGCAGCTTCGGTGCATGCCGCCAAAAAAGCTGCGTCAGCGAAACGCGGAAGAAAGCGCAGCTTCCAGGTGACCAGGGCGCAATCGGTTACTCTGGGTTTTGCTGCCGTCGCGCCCTGTCCTGTGCATAACTGGTGTGCTTCACGTCTTCCCCCTCTGCGTTTTTCATGTGACCCAAAATCGCCGTTTCGGCGGCCGTGCATAATGGGCCATAGAAAGACAGAAAAATCAATTGCAGCTCCAAACAACATGAAACCCTTAGCCATTGACATGAAACAAGGACAAGAGTGGTCAAACTTATTTTGGAATAGTCATGTATTTCAGGAAAAGTCATTGTCCTTCCCACATGGACTTGCAGGGAGCAGAGACTTACACAGGCAAATTGAGAGCACAGCTGCCTCTGTAATATTGACTTGGCTAAATGGAGATAGAACTTGGTCTTTGAGCACTCAAGATATTCAATTAAAAGAGATTGCTGAGAAACTGTTTTGCAGGACTCCTAATCTGCAAACATTTTTTTCTGATCAATACTGGCTGCTATTCTGTCTAACCACAAGGTGACTGCAGCCTGCCTGCTAAGGAAGAAGATTAAGCAGAAGCAAGGAAAGCTGCTCTCACCACTCCCTTTGACTATGAGAGCAGATTTCCTATAAGAGTAGCTCCTTAGGATTGTCCATCAGTGCCTGACAACTGGCAGGACAACTCTGGGGAGGTGAGATGCTGGCTGCAGCATCATATCACTGTCACCAAGTAAACTGAATTGACACAAGTAGCTCTTGGAATCGCCAGAAACTCCATGGTAAAACCACACAATTTCCAGCATTACTAAAGCTAACATGTCACTTAAAATGAATTAGAAGTGATGTGGCAGTGTAGCTGGCATTGTGGAGGGCTTTCATTTCCCCCACCACCATCACCATCCAGAGAGGTCAGGGTGAGGGATCCATTGGTCAGGGATCCATTGCCCCCACCAGGGAAATGAGACTGCTACCTCACAGTCAGTCTTTAGTCCTATCATGATCCAGTGAGGCAATCCTATGGATCTTTGCTAGGTGTTAAAAGTCACATAAATGAGGTCACTGTTCTCTGCTTACTATGTGACCTCTGGTGTTTGGGACCTCCCAAAATCGCCTCCATGCACACGGATGAATGCCTGAGCCAATCATGCCATGATAATTATATCTCCATTTTGTTGACCTTGGCTGCTGCCAAACTTAGCTATTCTGACAAACTCTTAAAGGATTGGTCAGAAACCTTACTGAAGAATTGTTTTCCAAGAGAACTGTGTGAGCCTCAGAGCGCAAAACAAAGGATTAGAGATTATTCGGCAGAATTTGCAGGATCAGCCCAAGTTACCTTCTCAGTCACTTCATCCCCTCCATTTAATTCTTTTATGTAAACTTCCTGTTGGAAATATGACAGCTATACAAAGCTGAGTTACCCTTGGAACTGAATGAAGGCATTAGGAACCAGCATGGTATGATGGATAACAGCAGTGGCTTTTAATCTGGAAAGCTGGATGTAATTCTCCACTCTTCCACGTGTATCCATCTGGATGACCTTGGGCTAGTCACAGTCCTGTTAGGCAGTTCTACCAGAGCGCTCTCAGCCTTACCTACCACACAAGGTATCTGTTTAAGGGAGAAGAAGGGAAGGAACTGTAAGCAGCTTTGAGACTCCAGGTAGTGAAAAGTGGGGTATAAAAACCAACTCTTCTTCATAGCTGAACAGTGGCTCATACTGCAGTGGCTCATAATGCTGGAGAAAGGTGACACATTTCTCTATAGCTGATCAAAACCAATTCATTTTAATTATATTGATTCTCCAATATGATATAATGATTAAGAGCAGGACTTTAACCTGGAGAACAGGGTTGGACTCACCATTATTCCACTTGAGTGATGTGGGATCATCTCTCAGAACTTTCTCAGCCTCACCTACTTCACAAGCATAGCTGGTTTAATTATGCAGCACATATAGCATGTGCTATGGGCATTTACCCCCCAGTGCTAAGGGCAAGGAAGATGAAGCCAGCAGGGCTGCAGCCCTCTACAAATTAGTTTCTATGGTGGCTGATAGAGAATATTACAAACAGACAACCTGCCCTGCCCTGCCACCTTCAGCTTCTGACTGGATGTGGTAGTTGGGGGAAGGGATTTTGGCTTCCTTGTTGCTGTGCATGGAAGATGTCATACTGACACCAGCTTCTTTCTCCAATGCACAGCCTTTCCCTCCCTTCCCAGCTCCTGCATGTGCTGGAACATACATTTATGATTTGTGCTGGCCTGCAGAGCAATAATAAGAGCCCCAAGTTGGCCACCCGCATGCCAGATGCCACCTCACTGCTAGATGCCTCTGTTCTGGCTTGGGAAGCAAGCATTTTCCTTCAGATGCTGTTGTCTTACTTCTTTCAGTGCTCTGCTCTCTATTCCAGCAGTAAGTAATGGCTACATTACATTGAGGCAGTGGGACAGAACAAAGTGGTATGCTCAAATGCAATAGGTTGGGGGTCAAGACAAACAGTCCACAGGGCATTTGTTTAGAGGATTATTGTTTGTGTTGAAGGATTTTCTTAAAGGGTTTTCCTCTGAGTCAGCGAAAGAACGAAAGGGTTTAGCTTCATTCAAAAGTGCCTCTCTTGTGCTGAAAAGTGCTTTAGTTATTTGACTTTGAGAGAAATGCAAGGGCCCTGCTCTGGCTCTGGTGCTACAAGCCCTGCAAATCCTTCAACTGGGCCTGCTCACAAGATGACTGTTGTGGGGAAAGGAAGGAAATGTGACTGGAAGCCATGTTGAGATTCCTTCACATAGCTTGAGTTCAGTTGCACCTTTAAGACCAACAAAGGCTTATTCAAGGTATAGCTTTCATGTACAATAAAACTTTGTTGACCTTAAAGGAGCAACTGTACTCAAATTGTGTTCTGCTACTTCAGGCCAACATAGCCAACACCTAAATATGAGATTCCTTAAGATACAGAAAAGCAAGGTATAAAAGCCTAGTTATTCTTCCCTCTGAAAGTGATCACTTACCTCTTACGCCCTATTGTAATCTTGACAGGGACCTCGTAAATCATAGGGATCATGCCCATCTAGATGCCTCAATTGGACTGGGAAAACAAAAAATTTAATGGTGCTGCCAACTAAATGATAATGTAAATGGGTGGTTACATTTTCAACAAGCCAGACCGATTCATGCTAAACTGTCAAATCCTAGGGAAAATGACACATATATCCTTGATGTATATGGGAAACTTATACAAACTTTAAATCCATTGCTCTCTAAAGTTTTTTAAATACCACCACTCAAAACCCCAACCAGTTAAATGGTTTGACCAAGAATGTGTGACAGTTTTTAAAAAATCTATTAAGACAACTTAATGAATTCAAACTCAATCTATATCTGCAGCTAAAAACAAGAATATTGGAAAACAAAAGAGCCTTTAAAATCATTATTAAAAAGAAAAAAAGGGAGAAGATGATGGAGAATTGGAGGATTATCATTCAAGCGGCTCAACCTAATAATACTGCAGAATTCTGGAGACTGACATCCTCACAGTCTAATCAAGAACCCTTTTTGTGTCCAATACAATTAATACAACTAAATGGATGCAAGTTTTCTATAGAATGACTCTCAGCCCAAAGTATTCATACCTGAATCTTTAGATACAATCACCCAATGGCCACAGGTCTCCATTTTTTCTAAGAGATAAAGACCTGTTTATTTCTAACATGGTAGCAAAATTCCTTTATATTTCTATCAGAATAAGATCTAAAAGAACATCTGAACAATAGTAATGTATAGGTAAATGCCACCTTATCACTTGGGTTAATGGACTATTTAAGAAGATTACTTGTTTTTATAGTTAACTCCTCTGAATTATTTTTCCCCTTCTTCTTTATATATTGTAATAATACTTATTTTTTCTATTACCAATAACTTTATATCCGTTCTTGACAACTGATTGTTTTAACATTAACATTGTTTTAATATCTTAATAAATTTCATGTAGCAATATTCTCATATTTTTTTCATGACACTATATTTATAAATTTTTACTATTAATTATGATAGCTTTTTGTGGATGTATCATTAATATGGTATTAATATACTATCAGGTATACTACTGTGGACAAGAATCTCTTAGAAGAAATGGAGTAGCCTTCATAATCAACAAGAGAGTAGGAAAAGCAGTCTTGGGATACAATCCCCAAAATGACAGAATGATCTCAGTTCGAATCCAAGGCAAACCATTCAACATCTCAGTAATCTAGGTCTATGCCCCAACCACTGCTGCTGAAGAGGATGAAGTTGACCAGTTCTATGAAGCCCTACAACACATTCTAGAAGCAACGCCAAAAAATGATGTGCTTATCATCATGGGAAATTGGAATGCTAAAGTAGAAAGCCAAAAGATAACAGGCAAGTTTGGCCTTGGAGTACAAAATGAAGCAGGGCACAGGCCGGTAGAATTTTGTCAAGAAAATACAATGGTCATAGCAAACACTCTTTTCCAACAACCAAGAGACGACTCTACACATGGACATCACCAGATGGTCAACACAGAAATCAGACTGACTATGTGCTCTGCAGCCAAAGATGGAGAAGTTCTATACAGTCAGTAAAAACAAGACCAGGAGCTGATTGTGATTCAGATCATCAGCTTCTTGTTGCAAAATTTAGGCTTAAATTGAAGAAAGTAGGGGAAAGCACTAGGCCACTCAGATATGAACTAAATCATATCCCCGACGAATATACAGTAGAGATGACAAATAGATTTAAGGAATTAGATCTGCTAGACAGAGTGCCTGAAGAACTATGGACGGAGGTTCGCAACATTGTACAAGAGGTAGCAACTAAAACCATCCCAAAGAAAAAGAAATGCAAGAAATCAAAATGGCTGTCTGAGGAAACTTTACAAATAGCTAAGGAGAGAAGGGAAGTGAAAGGCAAGGGAGAAAGAGAAAGATACACTCAACTGAATGCAGAATTCCAGAGAAAAGCTAGAAGAGATAAGAATGCCTTCTTAAATGAACAGTGCAAACAAATAGAAGAAAACAATAAAATGGGGAGGACCAGAGATCTTTTCAAGAAAATTGGAGATATGAAGAGAATGTTTCATGCAAAGATGGATATGATAAGGGACCAAAATGGTAGGGACCTCATGGAAGCAGAAGAGATTTAAAAAGGTGGCAAAATTATACAGAAGAACTATACAAGAGCGAGCTTAACATCCCTGATAACCACAATGGGGTAGTTACTGACCTAGAGCCAGACATCCTGGAATGTGAAGTCAAATGGGCCTTAGGACGTCTGAGTAACAATAAAGCTAGTGGTGGTGACAGCATTCCAGTTGAACTATTCAAAATCTTAAAAGACGATGCAGTAAAAGTGCTACATTCAATATGCCAGCAAATTTGGAAAACTCAACAATGGCTACAGGATTGGAAAAGGTCAGTTTACATTCCAATCCCAAAGAAGGGCAATGCCAAAGAATGTTCAAACTACCACACCATTGCACTCATTTCTCATGCTAGCAAAGTTATGCTCAAGATTTTACAAGCTAGGATCCAGCAATATGTGGACCGAGAACTTCCAGAAGAACAGGCAGGATTTCAAAGAGGCGGAGGAACTATAGATCAAATTGCCAACATACGCTGGAGCATGGAGAAAGCTAGGGAGTACCAGAAGAACGTCTACTTCTGCTTCATTGACTATGCTAAAGCCTTTGATTGTGTGGAGCACAACAAATTGTGGCAAGTTCTTAAAGAGATGGGAATACCAGAGCATCTTATTTGTCTCTTGAGAAATTTATATACAGGTCAAGAAGCAACAGTGAGAACTGAACATGGAATCACGGATTGGTTCAAAATTGAGAAAGGAGTTTGGCAAGGCTGTATACTGTCACCTTGCCTATTTAACTTGTATGCGGAGCACATCATGAGAAAGGCGGGATTAGAGGAGTCACAAATTGGGATCAAGATTGCAGAAATATCAACAACCTCAGATATGCAAATGATACCACTCTAATGGCAGAAAGTGAAGAGGAACTAAAGAGCCTGTTGATGCCGGTGTAGGAGGAAAGTGCAAAAGTTGGCTTGAAACTCAACATCAAGAAAACGAAGATCATGGCATCCGGCCCTCTCAATTCCTGGCAAATAGATGGGGAAGAAATGGAGATAGTGACAGATTTTATTTTCCTGGGCTTCAAGATCACTGAAGATGGAGACTGCAACAAAGAAATTAAAAGACGCTTGCTCCTGGGGAGGAAAGCTATGGCAAATCTAGACAGCATCCTAAAGAGCAGAGACATCACCCTGCCAACAAAAGTGCATTTAGTCAAGGCTATGGTATTCCCAGTTGCGATGGATGGCTGTGAAAGTTGGACCATAAAGGAAGGCCAAGCATCCAAGAATTGAGGCTTTTGAACTCTGGTGCTTGTGAAGACTCTTGCGAGTCCCTTGGACTGCAAGGTGAACAAACCGGTCAGTCCTAGAGGAGATCAGCCCTGACTGCTCCTTAGAAGGCCAGATCCTGAAGATAAAACTCAAATACTTTGGGCCACCTCATGAGAAGGAAGGACTCCCCGGAGAAGAGCCTAATGCTGGAAGCGATTGAGGGCAAAGGAAGAAGGGGATGACAGAGAATGAGGTGGCTGGATGGAGTCACTGAAGCAGTAGGTGCAAACTTAAATGGACTCCGGGGAATGGTAGAGGACAGGAAGGCCTGGAGGATCATTGTCCATGGGGTCGCGATGGGTCGGACACGACTTCACACCTAACAACAACATTAATATGGGTAAATTGACCAAATAAACATGCTACTATTAGTTATTCTTCCTTAATTTCCAAGTATTTCAGAGCTGTTGTGTGTTAAGAGCAAGTTTGATGTAGTGGTCAGGAGTGTGGACTTCTAATCTGGCCTGCCGGGTTTGATTCTGCACTCCCCCTCATGCAGCCAGCTGGGTGACCTTGGGCACGCCATGGCGCTGATAAAGCTGTTCTGATCTAGCAGTGATATCAGGGCTCTCTCAGCCTCATCCACCGTACAGAGTGTCTGTTGTGGGGAGAGGAAAGGGAAAGTGACTGTAAGCTGTGTTGAGACTCCTTTGGGTAGAGAAAAGCAACATATAAGAACTAACTCTTCTTCAGCATATAAGAACCAACTCTTCACTGGCAGTCTTCAAGCAAAGGTTGGATACACACTTTTCTTGGATGCTTTGGGCTGATCCTGCATTGAGAAGTGTTTGGACTAGATGGCCTGAATGGCCCCTTCCAACTCTATGATTCTATGATTCTTCTTCTTCCTGAATCCAAAATTCTTATTTCCCCCCAATTTCTGCCCCCTTTTGATTTCAAAAGCTGCATACAGGACAATAACATTGCATTGTACCCTCAACAACCCTGAGAGGCAATTAATTCACTACTCATACTCAGACTAGGATAATTAAACAAGGGATTTTATCAGAGACTGCCACCACCAGTAAAAGAAGTGCCAAAATAAAACTGCCAAGATCATAAATCTGTCTGTAAAAAGTATCTGAAGAAGTGTGCATAGACACAAAAACTTATACCCAGAATAAAAATTTGCTGGTCCTGAAGGTGCTAAGGGATTCAAATGGTGTTCTGTCTGTAAAAGGGAAATGGTCCACATGGCTACAAATCAGATAGAGGCTACACAGGAAGAAAAAGAGAAGAGATTCAAATCTTCAGTCCCTATTGGGTTTCAGGCCTAGAATCTAAGCTCCCCTGTATTTTTATTAGCATTTTACAAGGGAAATAACAGGGTGTTTGTTTTTTAAAAACAAAACACGTTTTCCTTCAAAATGATATTAATGCTGTGGGGAGCTCAGCACCAAGCATCCAAGCATTTGTCTGAAGAGCTAAGTCCTTCCTCCCTTTCCTGCGTCACCCTGATCTAAACTGATGCTGCCTTTGTGCTGCACTTGCTTACCTGTTATGGACAGAGTTCCATGATCTTTATCATATCTGTTCTGGCCTTCAAGCATTGTTTAGAAGAGATATGAACAGAATGTACTATACAATCAAAGATCAGCAAATCATCAATCAAAAATTTAAATTATAATGTTAAAAACATAGCAAAAACACTATTTAGTATAACCATGTATATTGGATTGTTGCTTTGTAGGCTTCTGAGGTTCAGGGTATAATCTTGAAAATATTTTCAGGAACAAGAAATTTTAATTGTATCGGCAATACAACATAATAGACCTGTTTATATAGATGTTCATGTTAATAGAGAAAACTTTCCTATAGAATCGCCAAGGGTCGGACACAACTGAATGGATAACATCATCATCATCATCATCATCATGTTAAAAATCTGTATTGGGTGTTCAAGCTACTTTCATTACTTTTAAGTATACTATAGACCAATATTTTATTCCTTATTTAGGCCAGGGTGTTGCAATTTTTTTTTTACAAACTACATTCTGATTCTATTTTGCAACAGAAGTTAAAAAAAAAATTCTTGTGATGCACATCTTACACTGAGTCATGACCTGTAGGTCTCTGAGTTAGAAAGCAGAGCCCCACAAATTTTTCAAAAGACAGTTGTATAAAGTATACAGCTGATTTTTTTAAAAGTAAAGGGGGGGGGGAAATCCAAGCTTTATCCCATGCTTTTGTGGTATAAATGCAAAAGCATCTGACCAAGCTGAAGGGTGGGCTGAGTGGTAGTTGATTGGTAATCCCTTGTTACCTAGTGAAAACCAACCTTACTTTATGCTCTTGTGGTGTAACTGTGTTCCCCATCCCTAAACTTCTAGTGATGCAGAATAGCATCAACAATATTAATTTGCTATGTATTCTGTTCCTTCAGCCCAGCTTCCCTCTGATTTCTTGCCCTAACAGATTAGATATTTCACTTTTCAAACCTTGATACATTAAATATCAGGCTTTAAATTGGATTCTAGAACTCATCCAGGTGATATGATTTTGGCTTTTGCTGTGAAAAAGAACATCTGGGAGAGAATTGCCTCTTTTCTCATAATTGTGGGAACACCTGTGTCCTTGTAGTCAAGCAAAAATTGGCTATGGAGGACACAGTTGTTTATATGGTAGGCAACTCCCAACAATGAGAGCTGGAAATATTAGCATCTTGTTTTCCTTGTCAAAGCCCATAAAAGTTTGAGAGAAAATGATTTGGCTTTTCTTCATGCAAATTTATTAAGTAAGTGACAATCTCTAATTTCATATAACTGTGCTGCCAAGCATCTCTCGCTGTGTGGCAAAGAAAATTACACACTGTTTATTCTTTCCTTAATGCACTTAGACAGGGGCCTTGAAAGTTCATTTAGAACACCTTCTCATGTTAGGCACAATACACACATGCTTATTTATCACTCATTGACCACAGTGATGACTTGCACATGTGAATCAGATTGTCATAGATATTACTCCATCCTCAATAAAAAGCCAGCTGTCTCCTACAGTTTGCCACTATAATTTCTGAGCCACTCTCACTGTATACATGCTAGGTATGCAAGTACAGTATACCAAAATGGTTGCTGTACAGAAAATAAATATGGTGTTGGCCAAAAAAGGTAAAAGATGTGCAAAAATCAGGCACAGCAAGAGAAAGCAGCTAGTAAGAGGTCCCTGAAAAAAACCTGCAGGTGCCTGAGACCAAATTGAAAATGTTGAATCTGACACTCTCTGCTTGAAATGTATTTATGTGTTTGTTTGTTTATGTTTAGACTTCTATACCGCACACTCCCAGCGGTTTACAAAAGAGTCACATAATAACCAATAAAATATATGGCATTCCCAATAGTTATAGCCCAATCCAGGGGAGGGTGGAAGCATATTCATTCTGAATTCCTGACACCTTACCAATCCTTGAAAATGGCTTCTGCTGGTGAGGCAGAAATTTCCTCAGTATCTTTACTCAGCCACCCTCTCTCAATCCAACCTACCTCAGAAAATTGTTGGAAGGTTAAAATGTAGAACTACCACACAACATCCTGAGCTCCTTGAAGGAAAGAGATGATACAAATCAATCAAGTACATAAATAAAAACTTTCCTATTAAATGTCTGCAGAATTAACTATTTTCCCGCAGAAACACTGAGCTAATCAAATGTATCTGGTTTAAGTCAACCAAACAGCAGAGCCAAGGAGAGCAGCTGGGTCAAGAGGCACAAGGAATCCCCCATACTGCTTCCTTTTCTTCTTGCCACCTAATTCCTGGTTAGATGCTTACATCTTCTGGTTTGTGTATCTTAGATCTCATGTGAGTTAGAGATCTACCCAGGGAAAGCACCTCTCTGCTGCTCAGCTGTGCTAAGCTATGTTTGTTGCTGCTGTTCCTGAGACTTCAGCCTAGCAAAGCCAATGAGTTTAAAACAGGAACAGCTGGAACATTTTCTCATTAAAGGGCAACTTACTTATTATAGCTGCCATTTTTCCCTTCCTTTTATTTGGATATACATTTTGGGTGTAGAATACTATTTAACGAGCATAAGACGTTTTGCTTTCACGCAGATAAACTATTTCCCTAGAAAACAGTTGTCCACTCCCACCCTAACCAAGTCATGTATAAACCATGCCATAATGTGTCCTCATATTTAGTTTGCAATAAATTACAGGCACAATCCAGAGACAAGGCATGGTAAGCAGAATGTGATAGATGATTGCAGCTAGAGGCCTTTCTTCTCAAAGATACAGATATATACCACCTCCATATTTATATTTCGTTATAAGAATTCTTGCTACCCTGAGTTCAGCATCAGTTATTTAATATGCTATTTTATTCTATTTAGCTTATTTATTTATAAGACACTTCTCACCAGTTTGGTGTAGTGGTTTGGTGTAGTGGTTTGGTGTAGTGGTTAGGAGTGCGGACTTCTAATCTGGCATGCCGGGTTCGATTCTGCACTCCCCCACATGCAACCAGCTGGGTGACCTTGGGCTCGCCATGGCACTGATAAAACTGTTCTGACCGGGCAGTGATATCTGGGCTCTCTGAGCCTCACCCACCTCACAGGGTGTCTGTTGTGGGGAGAGGAAAGGGAAGGCGACTGTAAGCCGCTTTGAGCCTCCTTCGGGTAGGGAAAAGCGGCATATAAGAACCAACTCTTCTTCTTCTTCACTGAGACTCAAGGTAGATTACAGAGTACAAAAACAGAAACAAACATACTCGCACATTATAGGACATCAAATGAACAATGTGGTAGAACTAGGAATACAACATTAAATAGCAATGTGAACAGCAAATGGCTCAGGTCAGCATAGTAAGAACAACGCAGAATGTGGGATTATAAAGGCACAAGGCAACGCAGTACCCACTCCCCCCAGTCAAATGGGGGTGTCCTTCTGGGCAGAGTCTCTGGGGACCTATAATACCCTCACATCAACCTGATAGTTTTCCAAGTGGTAAAGCATTTACTCTAGCCAAGAAAAAAAAACTGACAAAATTTGGACTGTTACAGAAGTAAATCAACTCAGCAAAACAGGAAAAATTGGGTCTGAAAATCCAAAAGAGGGCCTCCTCATCTAATCTCCTCACTGATTCCAAAACCTTCTTTCTAACATTTAGTATATCAGTAGATAGTACTACTGTTTATTATAACTAGTATATGCGAGCTGGGATGTCATACCCGGCTGGGATGGCAGGCTCGCATTGACAGATGGTTGGGGAACCAGACAGAGCCTAGTGGTTCCCTGTCAAGCCATCTTCCCAGGGTAGGTTTCAAATGGCAAGGGGTTCCTTGCTCCACGCTGATGCCTAGACGGGTGCTCCAGGGCACCATCTGGGACCAAGGTTTGCAGTCTGCTGACTGTTTAGCTGGATCCTTTTCCATGCCAGGCCAACGCTCCTGTTTTCCATGCTAGGCCAACGCTCCTGTAATAAAAGCTGTGGCCATTATTATTCAAAAAGAAATCGTGTCATGTCTTTTATCTGCAGGCTTTTCCTGCCCTCCTGCTAAGCAACTAATATATAGGCAGTGAGAGATACATGAAGGGAAGGATCTTACTTGGGTATTGATTTTGTTCAGATTGACACTGCCAACCCCAAGAAATAGTTATACTATTCTCACTTAATTGACTCAATAGGCTTCAAAAGGTAGAACTCTGATTAGGGTGGTACTCTTAGCCACCTATGTACCATGCCTATTTAGAAAATGAACATAGGCAATGATGTCTTAATGCTATTGAATTCCTACAGTGACAAGGAAAAAGCAATTGCTCAGTTTATGGGAAATATAGTTCATGTGCATTTTTCCAGAAGCCTGTAATTAGCAGAATGAAATCTCACATTTAATCATAGTCCCCAGAGAGAATCTATTGCCACCAACATGATCTATAATTAAAAATCCTAATGGGTGATCTTTCATAATTACTGCAAATGTTAATAGTTATGACTGCATATAAATAACAAACATGATATAGTTGAATGAGAAATGGTTAAAATGAGCAGAATTATGTGATTCAAAAAGTGACTAATTTTAAAAAGAGCAGAAAAGCAAATAAAATGTGCCTTTGCATGTCTGTTTATGTATTCAGATTTTTATGCATGTTGTTATAATTTTTCCGTATTTCTACCTGTTTTAGCACATGAGGTGTGATAACCATATTTTGTTTTGAAGGTCTGCAAAACTCTGTTTTGAAACTATGACCGTTTACGCACTGGAGGTTTCATGCTGGGCTGCAGGCTGGAGTTTTAGTTGTGGTAGGTTGCCTCACTTCTTCCTGTACCCACATGGAGGAACATTTGGCCCAGTGTGTCTCATCTGCCCCCGATTTGTGCTCCTGCATGGGAGCTGGGGTAGTGAAGTTCCCAGTGTGTAAACGGTCAAGAACTGCAACCAGAATCTGGCCAAACTGTAAAATTTGCTTTCATACTTGTTTGTGCTCTGTTGTCACATGTTGCGTGTGTCTGCTCCCATAATCACTTTTGAACTATCATGAGACATGATCCCAGCCTTATTTCCACTCAAGATTATTGGCTGCCAAGAATTCTTTCTTGCGCTAACTCTTTGACTTCTTACCAACCCCTCAGAATGGAGTAATTTGCACAATTTAGGTTACTGGGATTGCTATTCTTTATGTACTGGATATAAGGTAAAGGTATCCCCTGTGCAAGCACCAAGTCATGTCTGACCCTTGGGGTGAGGCCCTCTAGCGTTTTCATGGCAGACTCAATACGGGGTGGTTTGCCAGTGCCTTCCTCAGTCATTACTGTTTACCCCCCAGCAAGCTGGGTACTGGATATACAATGCATTAATGCTTCAACTTTCAATCAGTTTGTAGAGTGAATATAAAAGTGGCCAAGGTGGATTGCAAATGCATCTCTTAGGCTTTCTCTTCTGCATTAGCAAGACTTAACCAACTATAAGAGTCTTAAGAACAATTAGGAACAGGATATGTTTCTTCATGTTTGGCAAAAGGCCTTGTACACATTGGCTCCCCTCATGCCAACTCCTAGATAAGTGGATGAATCCAGACTAAATATGCAACTAGAAGAAGTTGAAATTTCTTCCAATTTCTCTTTCCAATGCAGACTGGTTTGTTTCTCATGCCAGAGGGGTTTGCTATGTTAGTCAGTTATGACAAAATGAAAGTCCACTGGCACCTGCTTTTCCTCCTCATATCTAAGGAACTCATGTGAGCTCATATTGAAATCAATGTTGCTAGTCTTTAAGGTGCCACTGAACTTTTAATCTGGATTCAACCCAAGATCAGTCACTAGGTATCTGCAGATGAGTAGTCTAATCTGCTGATATTCTATTATGCCTTCAAGAAACATCATACATGAGGCTGAAAAATTTTGAGACCAGTCCATTGTAGCCTGAGAGTTACTGAGTTCAGTGCAGAGTTATTTAATGCCTATTGATTTCCATGAAGCTCAGAAAGGAGTAACTCTGCCTAGGACTGCACTATAAAACACACTTTCAGAAAATGTTTAGTAATGCAGGAAAGAATCAACACAGAGACAACGCTAAATGTAGAGAGGTAGCAACAAGTGGCCATAAGACATAAATTCCACCTACCAAAAATGAGGCTAGAATTAGAGTGCTCTGTTGAGACTAAACTATATTGAGGCAAAATGCCGGAGTCACAGACCAGATGACTCAGGAATATGGAAATGCTGGAAGGAAAGGAGCTTTTGCCTTGTTCATTCAGTAGGCTCTCTCAGGTCTGGTTGGATTCCAGCCCAGATTGACTGGCAGGCCTCTATAGCCTTTTCATCCTCCATTGGATTTTTTTTTTTTTTGCAGTTTTCTATAGATCCTTTTTGTTCTTCAGAATCTCAACCTGTCTCCTCTCAGCCACTGTCCCCTCTCACCCTTCCTTTTGGAAACAGAGTCTCAGAATAATCCTACTAACTGATCTCAGTTGTAAATGTCTGAGTCATAGTTAGATGAACTATTAATAGTTGAACAGTCTCCTAAGATGTAAATCACCCTTTTCAACTTTTTGACCATAGAGATACCACTGAAATATTTTTCATCCGTTGAGGTACCAGGAAGTAATGTCTCCCTGCCATGCTCTCTGGAAGTGAGAGGAGCCTTGGCCAGCAAAGGTTTAAATTGCCAGCACCCTTCCCCTTTCCACCCCCTCCAGGGCCATCACTGGCCATCAACCTGCCCAAATAAGGCTAAAGGTTTAGTAAATACTTTTAAATTTCTTTTTCTTTTCTCTTCACTTGGAACCTGAAACAGCAAGCATAGAGTGGAAGGGTTCTCCTCTGTCACCATTTTGAAAACTCCTATGCCCCAATACCATTTAGGGCCCTTTGCAGTACTGTGGGTGAGAAATTCAGGTAGTCTTCTCACACTAATGTTATTGTTTTTATTTATAGCATATGGGTGGGAACCCTTGATCTTTTGAGCAATATCATGGACCCTTCACCCTTCCAACCAATCCTTTCCAATCACCTCAGTTGGTGTCTTCCTACCTTGTTTTGATCTCACACCAGTCTTATTCCAGCTTGCTTTGTCAAAGTGTGGGGGTTCCTAAGTTCCAGACAAATGTAGGAGGGGAGAGGAGAGGTGAGGAGAGAAGGATACCTGCTCCATTTCTGCTGTTGCAGAAACCCTAATTTCTTTCTTGCAATTACTCTGCACAAGTCTTACCAGGCTCACTGGAGCCTGTGTCAGGAGCTGCCATGGCTGGGACTATCTGACTGAAAATTTAACGTGAGATACAGAGACTTGGTCCATCTCCTCCTGCAAGGAAATAAGAGATAACTTCAAAGACCCTTGTGATGTTGCAAGTTAGAGAAGTGCTGGAGGGAACAGAGCCACAATTCTCTCTGGCTCTCTTTAGTGCTGCTGGCACCCAACTGTGTGTATGTCTTGTGCAAGCATGGTGAAACAGATGGACAAGAAGAGGAAGAGCTGGTGTTGATGGCAGGCAGCATGCCTTTGGAGACACTGAGCTAGAGGAAAGGAAAATGTGTCCATGTATGGCTCAGTTAGGAAAGGTTATGTCAGCTTTTCACTGGTGTACATTTGCATATTTGTGCATATTCACCATGGCATATTTAAAGTCTCTGTCGATCCAAGTCTGTGCAGAATTACTCCAGCCTAAACTCACTGACTTTAATGGGCATAAGCTAAAGTCAATAAGTCTTGCTCCTGTTAAAAAGACCTTAGCAGCTTAGTCTGGGAAGGAAAACACATGCCTCAAATCCTGGGAAATTCCTGCCAATCAGAATAGGCACTGCCCTATTATGTGGCCCATTGGCCAGTCTGTCAATTTAGCACAGCTCTGTTTATGGATGAAACCAAGTGACTAATTTAAGGTTGGCAAAGCTGCTATTTCTCAAATACAAAAGTTCTCTGTTCTTGTCATTAACAAATAGTGCCAGCTGCTTTCTTTCATTGCTGGATTTGATATATAAAGCCTTTATAATCCCAGTGTAATTCTGTTTCAGGCACCCAAACTCTCCACCTCTTAGGTTATGTACTAGCAAAGATAAGTGAATATGGTGAGACAACAGAGTGACAGTTGTTGGCAGGCACAGTTTCATACAATTTTTAAAAGAAACCTGTCCTCTTTTATTTCTCTTACAGTACACAGACATGACTTGGCTGCTTCCATACTCTGGCTTGGAATTTGTAATAACAGTGCTATCCTGAGAAGAGTTTTGCCCTTCTAATCCCATTCAAGTCAGTGAATTTAAAAGCATGTAACTCTGCTTAGGGCTGCATTATAAGCCACCAAAATGGTGCACTCATCAGAACAAAGGTGTTTTGTCAGAGGCTTCAAGAACTCTCACATGTGCTCCCAGACTGAATGGAACTACAAGAGACAATTTTGTACAGCTCCTTCACATATCAGAGAAGAATCTTACAAAATCTGAACATACTCTCTTGTTCTTAGACACATTTTGTTTGTTGTCATTCATAGAAAGCAAGATGGCTGGAGCCATTCAGCATTTAGTGTTGTGAAGAGAGGCAAAGGAGGACAAGCTCTTTCTGTCAGACACAAAAAGAGAAATAACGGCACAATCAACTTTGCTGTAGCTTTACAAATGAGATTCTAAACTTTGTTGAAAGTTACTAGGACTGGTAAAGGGAAGGGTTGCAAAAGGAGTGGACATTTGGCCCTTTCTGTATATTCCTGAACCCACATGTGACATCTCCCCCAAAAGCACTTTTTTAGGGGCACCTTGTTTGGGTATCTTTAACCTGAATCCCTCAAGTCCAATCCGCATGCAACATGTAGGGCAGGTAGGGGGCATCCTGGGGATATCTGCTGAGTTTTATGCCTCTATCTCAATCAGGATCCAATCTATATCCTCCAGAACCCATGTCTGACATCTCCCTGAAATGCACTTTCCTGGTAGCACCTTGTTTGGTTTTCTGTAACTTGGACCCCCACCCCTCTAAGTCCAAACTTCAGCAACCCTAGTGGGCAGGCAGAGGAGAGTCATCTGGAGATGCCCTGTGATTTGGGATTTTCTAGGACCCTGCATCCTGAACTTCCCAAACTGGTTCCGTTTGACAGAGCAGCTGGGTTTGTGATTGGGTTCTGAACTGGATTTTTCTTGTTTGTGCCCATCCTTATTTATCAGTTCTTTTTACTTGGCCATAAATAGCTAATTCTGCTGCTACCAAAATGAAAGTGAATGAGTCAGTGGATGAGGGGGAATCTGCATCCAATATAAACAGGCAGAATGTCCTGAACAGATGGAGTTCTTGTATACAACCAACAGACAAATTTATATTTCATTTTTGTTGCTTTTTGCATTTGTTCAGAATATTCAGTGACTCAAATAAACTAGACATTTCAAAGGTAGCTGTGTTTGTGATGGGCTTTACTTGTATCCAATGCTATTGTACAGATGGGCACTAATTATATCCAGAGTTTCCTGTTTCCCCATTAATGACATCTACCCTAATTTGAGGCAAAAGCATGTTCAGATCCCTGAAGAGTTCTCTGTCTACTAATCAATGAGGACATGTATGTGCAGAACTAATCCTCCATCACAGTGAATGAGGCCTCCAGAGGTGCACAAGAGTGTGCATGCGCTCTGAACTGAACTGTTTGAATAGTTTCTAGTGAAATTAAAACGTGTCACTCTACTGCTGTACATATTTAAGAATGTAGATTTAAAACATTTGAATGGTAGTCTCTGAATGGTGGGATTCTGATGTTTTCTGAGACTTTCAAATGGTGAGGGAGGGAGGAGGAGGAAGGAAGGAAGGAAGGAAGTCTGCTTCCTTCAGTTGACAATGCACAAAGATGGAAAAAAATATTTGGGGGACAATGAATACATGTGGGGGAATTGAGTGTGATAAAAGTCTTCACTCCCAAAGCATATCATTTCATTGGAAGATTAGCCCTCTTCCCACGTTCAAAAGCATGGGACAGGATTAAGTTTCTAATTAAATGACGTATTCAGAGCTATATTGACTATGTGTGTAAAAGGGGGTGACGTCACAGTATTGTCAATATCCAAGAATAGCATCATTTGTCATTTTACTGAGACTTAAGGCAGATTACAAAATATGAAAAGCAAATCAATCAGACAGCAAAGACAATATGGTAAGAGGAGGATTTCAGACTACCAAAGGCAGTTTCAAGGGGGTGGCCAACGCAGAGAATGCATATGCACCAACAATTACTAATCTTATCAATTTGCAGATGAGCAAAGCTCTCAAGACAGGATGTAGTAGGAGAGGTCGTCTTGTACATACAGCCAGAAACCTACAGTGAGCCCTGTGAATATAGCACAGAATGTGCATTGGCTGTGTCCATGATTACCCTTCATGGTATAGTGGTTAGGAGTATGGACTTCTAATCTGGCGAGCCGAGTTCAGTTCTGCACTCCCCCACATGCAACCAGCTGGGTGACCTTGGGCTCACCACAGCACTGATAAAACTGTTCTGACCGAGCACTAATATCTCTCTCAGTCTCATCTCCCTCACAGGGTGCCTGTTGTGGGGAGAGGAAAGGGAAAGTGACTGTAAGCCACTTTGAGACTCCTTCGGGTAGAGAATAGTGGCATAGAAGAACCAACTCTTCTTCTTCTTCTAAAGCATTTCTGACTTGTACTAAGCTCACAGCTACCATACCCACAAAGGTCTAGTCCAGGGCCACTTCCTATTTGTGTGTTCTCCATTTCAAAGGCCTGGCAAGATTCCCAAATCCTCTGCATACATTCAATTCTACTTCCAGGAGTTCTTAGAAAGCCCCTGTTTTTATACACATATAACCATTTGGGACCTATAGGCACTGCCCAATAAATGCATATTGGTTGGGGAAAGGGCAAAGTAGTCATGTTTACAGTCTCCCTTACATACACCCTAACCCCCCCCCCACACACACACACATATAAAGATCAAAAAATTACATTGGGTGTGCTTAAATATGCATCAGTCCTTTTAACGCTTGGTTCCAAATAGAATAGCTAAACATTTTCTGCTATGAGCTTCTAGAATTGAAAGGAAGGGATAGACACATTCTCCCACAAATGTTAATTTTCCTAATTTTTGAATGCATTCTTTCAACCCTGCAAGCCTACCTCCCCCCCCCAAAAAAATTCTGTACAATTTCAGATCCGTAGATTGACCTGGATTTAGTTTGAAAGAAAGTAATGTAAAAGAAAAGAAAAAAAATCCTCATCCTAACCTCAGATACGTGGGATATTTGAGCTTCTTTGGGAGGTATTTTCAGCCTTTTGGACTCTTCTGGCAATGACACTATCTTTTCTTCCTATTTAATGGTGCAAACTATTAAAAAAACATCCCTGACAGATCAAACAATGGCTCTAAGAAGCAAGGTCTATAACACTTTCTCATAGTATTCTCATTAGGTGGTAGCACTAAGAGCTTTGGATTTCTATAGTGGAAAGAGTTCAAAGCCATAAATCACAGAAATTAGTAATTTAAAGGACCTATTTGCACCTCTAGTCTCCCTGTGGGCATTCTGCTATAAATCTCTGTTCGGTCATATCTTTTGTCTTCTCAGGCTGTAAATATCCTCCGAAAAAGTGATTCCATCACTTCCCCTGGGGGACTAGCTTATAGTCTAATAGATACCATTGTCATTCATTCCACTTCTGATATTTAGCCTCATATTCATTGCCGTAGATTTGCAGTGCTGCCAGCTATATCTTCAAAAGTTCTTGCTTAGAGACTGGATGGAATATTACTGTCATTATACCATCAGCCAGAACAACAATTTGTTTTTATTATGTATTTACAGAATTTACACCTAGCCTTTCTTACCTCAGAAAAGCCACCAAGGGGGATAACAAATTAAAAGCATACATAACAAAATTGCATATTAAAAACAAAACATTAGAACCAACAAATAATCATCACTAAAGCAATTAAAACCACAGCTAAAACACACATGCAAAAGCATAAAAACAATTAAAATGTGTGCAAGGAAGAGGGTTCACTGAAGGAATACCCAACAAACCAAAAAAAGTCATTACCTTCTGGCAGAAGGTGTACACAATAAGGAACAGATGAATGTTCCTCGGAAGAGAATTCCAGAGTTTTGATACCATGACTTGAGGTGTTATCCACCTAATCTCAGATGATGTGGATGCCCAAAGCAGGTTTGCAAAAGATAACTTTGGTGGTCAGGTAGATCCATAAGTGAGTAGGCAGTCCTTCAGGTATGTTTGTCCCAAACTATAAAGAATTTAAAGATAAATACCAACACCTTGATTTGTTCCTTGAAACAGATGGGAACCACTGTAGATAGGCCAAGACTAGAGTGATATGGTACTTACCACTCATTCTTGTCAACATCCAGGCTGAAGCATTCTACATCAATTGAAATTTTTATGGGCAGTCCCACATGGACCAATTATGCACAGGGCAGGTAATCTAGGGTGGCACCATCCCACCCTGGCCCAGCACAGTGTCCCAGAAGGTAAGGGAACACAGAATCTTCCACATTCCTTGGGATGCCATGGGCACCAACGTGTGCTAGGTCAGCTTGGAGCTGTGCATAATTGGTAGATCTAAGTGTCCCTGCAAGGATACTGCACACCCCTGTTAGGTCCACAAAGCTGTGGAGCTGGCCAGGGAGTCCCCCCACTCCCACCTTGGTGGGAGAGTGGCATGCTGCTCCATGCCATCATACCCCCGCTCTCCCCGTTGCTGTCACCTCTGGGCAGCATATGGGGCTTTCAGCCACAATGTTCTGCACGCACGCTACCCAAGGGCAGTCTGCGTACACTGGTGGATTCCCCCCCTCATGTATACATGGGAAGAGCCAGGGCATTCTGCCCCAGTGCAATGCCCAGCAGCAGCTCAGTGTATGGGTCATAGAAAGCATTTCAGTAATGTAGTTTAGATGTAACCAGAACATGTGCAACAGTGGCCAGATCTTTTCTGCCCAGCACAGCTAGTAAAAGCTACAGCTGCCAACTGTGTATCCAGCAGTACACCCAGGCCCAAGAGCAGTCCCAAACTATAAACTTGTTCCGTCAAGGGTAGTGCAGCCCTACCCAGAACAGGTGATTAAGCCCTTCCACTGTAATGTCCTGTCAGGATTAAGCTTCTGTTTTTACCTTGCATCCACTGCACGTGGTGGAACATCAACTGGGTCCCTCCTCCACACACCCCACTACTAGGCATGAGATGGTAGGCAATCCATTGAGCTACAGGAGGGGGGAAGATGGGGTTGGGTGTAATTCAGTTATTTTAAAGTATTGTATTTTATATTGATATATTTTATATATATATATATACTAGCAGGAAGCCTACTGCAAAGAGAATAGCAGCAGGCGCTAGCGGGATGTTGCATGAGGGGGAGGAGGCAGTGGTGGTGAAGGACTGAGAAGGTATGCAATGACCTGGAGGGAGGCGGCCCCGGCCACACAACGTCTCCCACAGCACAGCCAGAGGCTTGTGAGAGGGAGGGTGGTTGCTGTGGCGCCTGCTCCTGGCAGTGGCTGTGGCCTTCTCCTGGGCGCCACAGGTGCCTCCTCTTCATGGCAGTTAATTCCTCCATGCCATGGGCCCCGCAGGTGTCTTCTGCCACCTGGCAACCCCACCGGCTCCTGCGGGCGACACGTGCAGCTGGCCACTGCCCCCTCCTCCTGGTGGCCGCTGCCTCATCCTTATGGTGGCTGTCACCGCCATCTCCTGGGCTATGACGCCTCCTCCTGCTGGCTACCACCGCTACCTCATCTTCCTGGCCAGTGCTGCCTTATCCCTGATAGGCCCAGATTCAAGCTCATACTGTCTCTGCAGCCCGGACGCACCTCACTCACCCAGAAGTTTCACTATATATAGGCACTCATGGATAAGATAAACCGCCTCAAGCCACTGGGTGTGGCGGTAAATAAATGCAATTATAAATAATAAAAATAAATGTTCAGCTAATCAGATCCTTGTGCAATAAAGCAAGCTGAGACCAAATTCTCATGCCATAGTTTCTCAAGGAATGATTGTGAAGTGCCCACAAGCTAGAGAAAAGCATCTTCCAAAGAAGGAACTTGGTACAAAACTGGAAGCACAAAATGTACAATGTATACATCATCAATATCAATAGATATTAATTTAATATGAAGGTAAAGGTAAAGTCATCTTTATTCAAAAGATTATTTTGAACATACTGAAAAGATTATTAAGAAGCACAGGCAACACTACACTTCAGAGGAGAATTATTCTGTGCAGAACAGTGTAGAGTTCATAAGCTTCATAGAGGGAATCAGATGGAGAGTGATGACATGCATCACAAGTATGGGAATACTGCCCAGACCCTAATTCAAAGAGACGTCAAAGAAAAGGGCCCTCCTGGAATTGAATGTGCTGTTCGGGTTTAACATGAAGATCACAAGAAAATTGCAGCAGCTTTGTTCATAAAGGTTAGCTATCTTAAGAGAATATCAACATTTCCACTTATCACATATATAGGAACTTAACTTTCAATACTATTCTCCTACTGGCAGTTCTTTAGGGCATTGTTGCTGCATTTGCTTTCAAAAATAAATCCAAGACTTGGGAGGCAAATAGCTCTATGGAAGTAAGTTATGATTTTGGCATCTTGTCTGTCACAAAAGAGGCACTCTTTTTGGTTTCTTCTGCACGATACAAGGGCACACCAACCTAGGACTTTTGCAGACAAATTTAGAAATATGATGATTCATTTCTTGGAGTTCTCTTTAAAGCATGCAACCTTATAACACTTAATTTCTCTGCAGATTTGAATCCTGTAAACATGAACGCTTGTACGGCCTAATCAAATTCTAATTCAACTTTCTGTTTCCATCTTAGATAAATGTTATCTCTGACAGTTTACTTGGACAAAGGCAATAAATTGCATTTGAACAAATGTAATGAATTATTTCATTAGTGATAGTTTCTATCATGATCTCTCTTCACTAGACAACTTATTAGTGATCACAATCTAAGAAAATGAGTTCTTAATTCAAAAGGGGAGACTCTTTGGGTCATATTTCATATTCGATTTGCTGTTACATGGTTGAAGCCGGGTAGTCCTTCCATGGTGTAGCAGCTAGAGGCTCAGTAGCTCAAGGATAAAGCCTGAATTTATTTACCTGCAGCAACACTATGGAAAAAAACAATGCAGCAGAAGCATGGTATGTATTCCATCTCCCATTTTTAATGGAGGCTCCAGATTTCCATAGAGAGATATATAGCCCTGCAGGGTCTCTCAGTACAGAGAGCTTCTTCTAGGCAGTTCAGCCTTTTGACACCTCTAGTAATTCTGCTCCACTAGGGCTTATTCAACGGAAAAATGGAAGTTTCTTTACAGTTTCACCAAATCTCTAGTTCCATGTTTAAAACTATTCCAGACAGTGGTGATGGTAAGTGCCATCAAGTCACAACTAGCTTTGGATAACTCTGTAGTGTTTTCAAGGCAAGAGACATTCAGAAGAGGTTTTCCATTGCTTATCTCCACATATTCCTTGGAGGTCTCCCACCCAAATACTAGCTAAAGCCAACTCTGGTTAGTTTCCAAGATCTGACAAGATCGGGCTAGCCTGAATTATCTGGGTTAAGGCATTCCGGGGAGTAGTAGAAGAGAAAAGAGATTGTCTCTGGCACCCACAGGTGACCATACGTTTTAAAAAAATATTAAGAATAAGAGTGTAGGTTTTTATACTCCACTTTTCTCTACCTTAAGAAGTCTAAAAGCTGCTTACATAAATTCCTTTCCCCCTTGCCACAATTTAATTTTTTGATCAATGTAGTTTAACCATTTAGAGGACTATGTTCAGTGAGGATTAGGAAGGCGAAACTATTCATCTTAGGGTTGCAAATTAAATGCAGTATTTGATGGTAGCCAGCCAAGCCCTGGGTGTAAATTTGCACGGAGCTTTTATTCCAATCCCAGGTTGATTCAGTCCCTGCCGTCCACACAGAATGCGATTTCCGTTTTGATTTGGGGAAATTTAAATTTTCCTTCTGCAACAAGCATGATTGATCCGGAGTGACCCTACCTTTATTGTGCGATATCTTAGAGTGCTTTTAACCCTCAATATTTTAAGAATCAGATTGAGAAAGCAGGCTGTTTTGAATCTGGGCTCTGCTCTGTGGTAGAGATTCCCTGATTGGCCAAAGCTGCCCATGTGACAAGCTTGCCTCAAAGTAGAAGCCCCTAATTTCTCTCAACTTCTGTTGGTCTTGGATTTTTTTCTCCCTCCTCTGCCTTATTCGATCCTTTCCCCCCCCCCCTCCAAGAAAAGAAAGAGGCTCCCACTCTGCTTGGCTCCTCCCCCCCCTTCAAGAAAAGAAAGAAAGACACTGTGCTTGGCTACCCCCCCTTCTGAACTACCCTAACCATGTGCAGAAAACTTTTCTGTTCCAATGGGGAGGGAAGAAGGAAGATGAAGACCCGAGTTCAAATCGATCTGAATTCAACAGGATTGACACATGAATAAACAATGTCAGTGCAGACTCTGCCCTGGTCTCCAAAAGTCTTTGGTTTGTTACGGAGGGGACCTATGGAAGGCAGACAGTAATTTATACCTTCCCCTTTGTTCCACTCACACTGACACCTTATTTCAACAACACAGTAAAGAGATTAATGCCTCTTCCATAGAAAGGTTAAGCAGCTGAAAGGTTATTTTGGCTGACAAGTAAAACACAGTTAAGTTAGACCAGGGTTCCCTTCAGAAACACTGCAATATCACACACCTGCCCAGGGTTACAGAACTGACAGGCTGTCTCTTCTAGTGAGCAAAGGGATCCCTGGGATTCTTTCACTGCTGCCGTCTTCAAACGAATAGGAAGACTTTTTAGCCTCTATACTTTCCTAGTCTGGTGCCCCTTTTCCCAGGCCCTTAAGATCAGGTCACTTGGTGTCTCGGGATGCATCCCTAACCTACTGCCTCTCTAAAACAGATTAATCTGCCTACTCCGGGGTACCTTGTCCTGTCCCTACTTCTCTGTGTATCTGTCCACCTGACAACTGATCAGAGTTTCTTCTGTTCTAACTCCCTCTCACATCTCCCCTCTCTCTTTCCCATAGAGGATCTACAGACTCTCATTGGCTGATAACACTTTACACATTGACTGTGACATCTGGTGACATCTGGAGGAAGGAATTAGAATCTGCCCATCACACACAGGTAATATACAAATGGCCTATCCTATTTACTTTTGCTACAACCTTGTGAAATATTTATTTATATTTATACTGATAGACCGCCACTTCTGGCAAAGCCGGCTCATGGCGGTTTACATAAAAGGCATAAAAACAGCATAAAAACCACAAAACAATAAATCAATGGCAGCAGCAATCCAGTCTACTTTCCCTTCTGAGCAGCAGTTGCCATTGCGCTGAGATAACCACAGGCAATGTCTGGTTTGGGGCAGCAGATACAGGGGGTATAAAGGGGGTACAAAGGGGAGGGACCCAATCAAAGGGGAGGGACCCAGCCTCAACCAAATGCCTGGTGGAAGAGCTCTGTCTTTCTGGCATGTAGAACTCAAAGAGCTCTGTCAGGGCCCTCAGCTCTTCCGGGAGCTGATTCCACCAGGTAGGGCCAGTGCCGAAAAGGCCTTGGCCCTCGTTGAGGTTAGGCGCACTTCCCGAGGCCCCAGGATAACCAGCAGATTAATACCCACAAAACTAAGAGCCCTGCAGGGAGCATAAGGTGCATACAGTTTAAGGTATGGAACAATTGCTGAGCCAATGAATGCCAAGATTAGTGGGGATTTAAATCCAGCTCTTCCTGTTTCACTGTGCCAGCACTGTGTATATGACAAGACTAGGGTGCCAGTGTTGACATCATGATACACCAGGAATACACAAACAAATTATACTCCTTTCTTTCAGCAGGAATAATGTTTAGATTATATACATCTAAACCTAAAGGGTATTCCACATCGTTTCCTCTTTGTATTGACTGGTGAGATTACAGCAAGAATAGAACCTGCTCATTACTTGTTAACAGACAAGGGTCCATTATGACCACATAATCAGTCTTTGAAGGTGAAGAAAGTGATTATCCCACTTGTGAGATAATAACTTTCATTGACTTCCCCTCCGCTGCCCTCTCACTGCATCGTATGAAAACTGTCACAGATCAAAACAGCAAGATGGTTGCATTTTTCATAAAAGTGATGGAGGGATATTATCAGCTGGTAAACCTCTGGCCGTGTTAAGAATACACTCTTGTGCCACACTTGCAGATAAATAGCAGAGAAAATAAGCAATCCGTTTAGCTGGCAGCCTCCAGGCTTTCAATTTATCTCCCTAGCAAACAGAGAGGTTCCTGCTGGTGGGTGGTAGTACTTGTCTTTTGTTTTCATTGGATTTGAATTGGCACCTTAGGAACAGGAGTGGCAACACATTTAAATACATGTATCGTTCAGATGTACAACATTACCCATCATTCTGAAAAGCAGCAGCTGATACAGGAGTCCCTCAAACATATCTGTTAAGGAAAAAACTTCATGGCCTCCATTATAGCCTCAAGCACAGATCTTAAAAACAGTTCCTACAGTTAAACAGTAAACATCCATAGAACACTGAACAACTAGTTTTTCCAGCCCCTCCATTTCCCTAGAAGTCAGTCCTTTCTAGGAGTCACTGAAAACTCTGTGGCTTTACCATAATGTTTTGGTCAATTTGGTATGTAGGTTCTGGGCCACCCTCCTTATCCCCATTTGCAGTGGCTCCACAGGTTGTCAGGCCAGGCTTGATAACCCTAACCAGACCTCGACTTCATACTGAACCAACCCAATGCTGGTAGGTGTGGTTATACAGCCAATACAACCTCCCACTGACCCTTACATTAAACCTATAAAATAATATTTAAGAAGACACATAATCTGTAAATCAAAGAGGTTTTGGAGTGTGTCTTCCTGAAGTTCTACATTCACAAACTAAACCTGCATAATCAAAAAATGAGGCTTTCAGGACACCTTGCTAAATCCAAAGCCTCTGCTATGGCTGTACTGAGTTTTGCCCACAGTGTCTTATCATAGGCCACGCAACTCCATTCAAAGGCCTTCCTCTGATCCTGGACAATGTTTTCCCAGGACGAGGCTGAATCTATTTTTCACTTCACCTGTGAGGCTTTGAGTATCTGTAACCACATTCTGCTTTCCAGGTTTGTGATAAATTGTGATTGTATATTCAGTTTTCGTATCCACCTCCATAAATAAGTTTCTGGATTGTGCTTGCTAAGTAACTACTGCAAAGCTCTGTGGTCCATATAAATTGTGAATCTGGTACCTAGGCTGACAAAGGGGGGGGGGATCTGCAAGAAACCTGAGAGGTAAAGTATTCTCCTGCCTTTACTTCCTTCTCTTTCTACCCTTTTCTGTCAATGTTCCCATCTTTCTGCCCCTTCCCCTTCTCTAGCAATTTTCTTTTCACCCCTCAAATCTTTATGTCAATTTTCTCCCTTTCTTACCCACAGCCCTTCTCAGTCACTGCTCCCCCCTTTCCCCACACACCTTCTCAATCTGCCCCTCTATTTCTCACCCCTATTTTGGTCCTCCCTCTTTTTCTTTCTCTCCCCTCCCTCAGAAAATCCTTTCTTTCCTCCCTCATAAAATGTCCTCCCTTCTTTCTCTTTCTCTTCCCCTCCCTCCATCAATCCCGCTTCCTTCTTCTTTCTCTTACATTTCACTCAATCCCCCCCTTCCTCAGTCAATCTCTCCCTCTTCTTTTGAGCCTTTGAGCCTAGTTTTGAGCCTAGGAGCCACTGCACGTATAAGTTTCTTTACAATGACTTTTTAGGGAAGCCCAAGGTAATGTAGAATATTCAGGGCCATTTCGCACGGCTTCAAAGTAGCACAATGGTTGCTATTTGGAAACGCTACTAATTTGCCATAACCCACGACGTCGTAGACAATCTGCAACAATCCTGAAACCAATCAGCAAAAAGCGCTTCGTTGTGGCGCTTTCAGGGGAATCCAGAAAAGTGGATTCACCCTCCGGATAGCGATACACTCCTGCAACCAATCTGCAACAGTAGCGCTAAAGACCTGTGCGTTACCATTGTTGCTGGTTCTTCAAAGTCCCTCCCCCTGGCTCTCTCCTCCAAACTTCCGGCGAAGCGATCGCCATTTTTTTTTTCTCCGAGCGAGCGGGGATAAATGCACCGGCGAGCCTCTTTCTGTTTAGAGGCTTCCCTGGCTTCAGTCCTTCACCTTTAGTCACTAAGCACAAACCACTGAAAAGCCCGTTTGCTGAAATAAAGTCCCTTTATTTTTCACAAATAAATTCAGCCGAAAATCGGGCCCGTGAGAGGGGGGGGGGATTTTTTTTTTATCACTCGAGGCAGCGTGCAAACGATCATACAATCAAACGACAGCTCACATTAGGCAGCTGGATGGGTCTCTCCGTAGCAACGAATCTACCTAGATTCGTTGCTATGGGTCGTTTTTTTTTAAAAAAACCTTTCTTAAAGGGAAAGGGGCTGTTTGGGAGCATGCTAACGGCTGCCCATTGGCTGCTTGACGGCCAGGGGCGGAACGAGCTTGGCAATAGCGCTTCCTTTCTAGCGATTTCTGCCGAGACCGGAAGCCTGTGGGAAACGCTAAAAAACGCAACTGATTCCACTACAAAGGCAGGTATGCATAACGACGAATTCCACTATTTTAAATGGCGATTTTTCATTCCGCAAACAATTTGCAACAAAGATCCCTGTGCGAAAAGGCCCAAAGTTAAACCCTCTTTCAGCATGTGAGGTAAATTTTTCAGTATGCTAAAGGGATTCCATGTGGAAGCTTTTTCACTTTCATAATCCCTAACTTTACCACAATCTGATGGTGCACTTCATCAATTATCACCCAAATTCCTCATTATTGTATGAAAACAAACTTGAATATTCTAGAAGTTTCTGTTGCATTTGGTTAACAGTGTCTTCTATTACTCCGTCTATCAACTCACAGTACCTAGTTCACTTACAGACTTTGTACCTACACTGCTCTTAACTTCCAGATCTTGAAGAATTATTTTAGACACTGTTCCCAAGATCTGATTCTTTGTGAGCTGTACTTCCTGGGTAGTCACATTAACCATTCTAACCCAGAAATCTCCTTTTGGTTCAGCTTGAAATAATGCTCTTCTGAATAACAAGTCTGAGTGGATGGTATAGGGGTCTAACAATCCACTGCATTCCTTACAGCAGCTTTTTACGCCTAGGGGTAACAAAGGTGTGAAGTCTAGGCTTCACCAGCACTTTATGACAAGCCACTACAACAAGCCATTCCTTCTTCTCATTATGTAGACAAAGTGCAAGCCTCATTCCAATCAGCAAAGGAGGAGGAGGAGGAGGAGGAGGAGAAGAAGAAGAAGAAGAGTTGGTTCTTATATGCTGCTTTTCTCTACCAGGAGGTGTCTCAAAGCAGCTAAAAATGCTCCATGTTGATGTTCAGATAGCTTATTGATCACAATTAAGACAGTTATCTGGAAATTATCCAAGAACAAATGTGTTCTATTGACAGTCCAGGCATCCTTGTGGTTCAGGATACTATCTACTCCAAGAATAATTGCACTAGAAATCTCTGGGGTGACTGTGAAAGTCCATGCTTCCTTCAAAGACTCCAATGTGCATGGGAGTCTACGTGTTCCTTCTGCTTACATTATTTAGCAAAAGAAGGCAAGTTGGTCCATAATGGCAATTGAAGAGGAAGAAACCAACTCCATTGGCATTCACAATAAAGAATTCTTAAATGTCTTTTTATTGTTCCTTTTTATTCTATTATAGTACTTCTATTATAACGCATTCTGCTGATTTTCCCAGTCAAATGAGTTGACCTGCAGCTCTCACAGTCCTCAGTGCCTTTTATTAGGGAAACAATTTGGAGTCATCAGCATATTTGAACAAATTGTGGTTCACATCCCTGTCCTACTCATTAGGATATTAAATACCCTTGCTTTAGGAGATACCTCCTGGGTATTTGGTTATTAACCTCTATCAGGTCTGAGTCATCCTTTAGCTATAAGTTTTTTTTTTCTTCTTTATAACTATTTTAATCTGTGGCAAATCTTTGCCCTTTACTCAGGGGCTATTTATTTCTACCTTATTATCATCTGACAAAAGATTTTTTTTTCCTTTTAAAAATCAGAAACATTTATCTGATGCACTGTTACTTCCATTACAGTGCAAAGGTCTGCTTTCACAGCCACTTAGGGGCAAAGTACAAAGTACATGCAAACGCATGCGTTAAATGCAATTTTTTTCTGTGGAGGTTTGAATTGAGCGATTTTAACAGGGTTTTTTTCCACTCTTGGGCAAAGACTAGGTGGAAAAGAGTAGTCAATCTAATTGCTCACCAGCTCACATTCATTAAAATGATAATTGGTATAGTTAGAGGCAACAGGTAGGTCAACCTCTCCTACTTTCTCCAATCAGGAAACAGGCATTTGGAAGAATTCCTGGAGATCTCCAGGAGGAGCCTCATTGACCCAGCCTGGCCTGGTAAGTGGGAGAAGAAAGAAATACAAAAAAGCCTCCTTCTGGCAAAGAGAAGGACTCTTTAGTGCAGGTTTCATCTGAGGACACAGAACTCTTAACTGAGTTTTAGAGCAGGCAGCCATTGCCAATGTGCTTGCACAAGGAGGTGAAAGAAACTTAAACATAATGGGCACTTTTGTAATTTCATAAACGAAGGAGCCTGTCCTATATTTTAAGATCTGGTAGGGTACATATAGACAGAAGGACAGAAGATTTGCATTTTATCTAATTATTTTGAATCATTTGCTCAATCATAGAATCATAGAATTGGAAGTGGCCATACAGGCCATCTAGTCCAACCCCCTGCTCAATGCAGGATCTGCTCAAAGCATCCTAAAGCATCCAAGAAAAGTGTGTATCCAACCGTTGCTTGAAGACTGCCAGTGAGGGGGAGCTCACCACCTCCTTAGGCAGCCTATTCCACTGCTGAATTACTCTCTGTGAAAAATTTTTTCCTAATATCTAGGCAGAGTTTGCACTTACTTTGTTTATTCCATTGTCAATCCTGTTGAATCCAGATCGCTTTGCACTCGGGTCTTCCTCTCCCCCCCCCCACTCCCCATTGAAACAGGAAAGTCTTCTGCACGTGGTTAGGGAGGCTCAGAAGGGGGGGGGGAGGCAAGCCTCTTTCTTTCTTTTCTTGAAGGGGGGGGGGGAGAGGAGCCAGGCAGGGAGCCTCTTTCTTTTCTTGGAGGGGTGGGGGAGAGGATCAAAAAAGGCAGATGAGGGAGGGAAAATCCAGGACTGACAGAAGTTGAGAGAAATTAGGGGCTTCTCCTTTAAGGCAAGTGTGTCACATGACCAGGTGTAGCCTATCAGAGGTTCTCTACCACGGAGCTTTCTTTCCCAAATGGATATTGAGGATTAAAAGCAGTCTGAGATATTGCACAATAAAGGTAGGGTCACTCCAGATCAATCCTTCTTGCTGCAGAAGAAAAATTTAAATCACCCCAAATCCAAACAGAAATCGCATTCTGTGTAGAGGGCAGGGACTGAATCGATCTGGGGGTGGAATAAAAGCTCAGTGCAGTTTACACTCTAGCCTATATCGTTGGTGCAATGCTAAAAGTATTCTTTAAACATGCTGGTTGTGGTTCTTTGTACCACATAGACCTCCACAATCTTGGACACACTATTGTAAAATAGGTGCCAGGACAAAGATTGGAAGTTGGCAAGTGGGTATTCCTCTAGGGCTGCACAAAGCAGTAAACTGTCCTGCAGTGATAAGGCCTCAACGCATAGAAGGGGAAATGGTTTTCTTGACCTACTCAGTGGGTAATTCTATACAAAGGTTCATGTGGTGGCAGTGAAGTTACCTGAGAAACACAGAGAGAAAAGCCCTCTTCAGGTGTGTGTGGGGAAACCTTGTTGTAGGAGAGGTAGAACAGGTTCTGCAGGCTGAAGCAGGCCCATTCTGCCAGCATATAATGGATCCTAGAAGTTAAAAAAAATGCAAAACAGCATAGACTATAGATTTAAGAAAAAGAACAATGGAATGCAAGATATCAAATCACACCCTTCCAAGTTCCTTTTCTCTTAATGGGATTCCATATGAAGGACTGAAATCCAGGAGAAAAATCAGCTCAGAAGGAAATATGTAAGATCAGTGGTTGTAGAAATGTCTAAGTACTACTTTCCTCCCTTTTTTCCCCAAAAGCACAGCCTCCTAGGGCTGCTTTTCATTTATAAAAGTCGGGGCTTTGTTACATTAGCCTGCATTATCATGTAATTTGACTTTTAAAGCACCAACTCTTCTTCTAAATTTTTTATTACTGATTAAATTGCTGCTATTAATTTGGTATTCCACAGTCAAAATGGCTATCACCAAAAACTGGACTTAATTTATATATTCACTTAATTTATACTCCACTTTGGGAATCAAATTGGCTCATAATATTCTCCATTTAATCTCACCACTGCCCTATGAGGTAGAATAAACTGAGAGTGTGTAACCAGACCCCAACCACCCAGAAAGCTTGTGTGACAGAGTGGGGATTCAAAGCTGAGTCTTCCAGACACTAGTCCAACACTCTAACCATTATTCTGCTATGTTAGGTATTTACCTGTTACCTGCTTTGTATCTTTCTCCTTATATCTTGATATCTGTTTCTCATTGCCTGAAATCATAGTAGTGACATAGAAGGCTTTTACTGAAATCTGAAAAATAAGCTTTTTGAGAATGAACTCATTTACATCAGTGACATTGTTCTTTTTCTCTCTGTGTTTCCCTCATAAGCACTGCTATGCTGAGAGGGTCGGAATTCCCAACTTCCTTTTTAAGACTAAGGCTTTGCCTCTGTGACTCCTGCTGCCCACTGTGAGGCCACCATGGGGTCCACTTACTGCCTGGTGTTCCTCTGGAGATATAGTTGTTTGCCAAAATACCAGGCTTCCCACCTTCCTGGGGCCCCCCTCTTTCAATAATGTCCAAATTGGTGGAGGTCTATGAGGTGCAGAGAACCACTACAAGCATTCAAAGATTAAAGTACTTGCTAAAAATATATTTATAAGCATACCTTAGCACAGCACTAGATTGAGCAAGAGATTCCAAATGAAATTGCATTCAAAAAGACATTCTTATGTTCCTCTCATGAAACATGCCATACAATACGTTACAATACAGGACAGGCCCCTTTAACTTAAGAAGTTACAGATCTTGTCTAAGAATCCATTACCTTAGAGTTTGATTCAGATCTCCAGACAGTCATATGGACACTGGCCGCATCTCCAGACCTGAGGTAAGAGGTCTGACTTCTCTAAAGGATCCAGTGCAAAAAAAAAAAATAATGAATCAAGGGTTTTTTAAAAATCATGTTAGTTTCTCCACCCACTGACCTAGTCATCCAGGGTCCTAGTAATCTCCAGGAATCTCCTTCCTGGAGTCAGTCTAGCATTTAAAACTTCCAAACCTTTGTTTTCCTAGTTGTAGAAAGGAGGGCACTTGACCATTCTATTGTCTTCAGATCAATTAGCATTTGTATAAAGTTGAGCTGATGTGAACCTGAAAAGTCACTGCCGAACCCCTTCTACTCCTCTTTGGTTTCAGCCCAGAGAGGAAAAATGGTTACAATGCTAAATTTAAAATGTCCACAGAAAAGAAAAAGCATTTCTCCTCAATATAAAACAAGAGGATTATGTGTCCTTGATTAAACTTGATAAATAAATTGGCTCATTTTCGAAAATGTTTACAGAGTTAAAATAAGATTGTTTAGAGGTATTTTCAACTATCATCACTTGACAATATTCTTAATGCCAAAGCACTATAAATATATTGAATGCTACATGAATTGACATGTTGCCCATATGCTAGATATTGTATCATTGTCTTCTCATGGAAATCAAACTTTAAATAGAATCACTTTATTTCCATAATAAAGGCTAACTATTTGGAATGATAAGAAATGTTTTCAAAACATATTCAGTCTTCATTTCCCACCACCCACCACATAATTGCAATAAATATAAATGTTCTTTTGAAAAAGTGCATAAATCACAAAACAAGCTATTTTATGCATTCAGAAAGGAATGAGTGAGTCCAGTAGGTTTTAAAAAAACTTTTTCCATCAACAGGCCATCCTCCCTATGCTATATCACAAACTGCTTTTGAAACCTTTCTCCATTTCAGTTTGCCAAGTCCAAAAATCTACTGGGCTCAAAGAATTCATTTTGCATTTCCTGTATCTAAGCTGTTGGATATACCATATATACTTGCATATAAGCTGAGTTTTCCAGCACAATTTTTAGCACTGAAAAGACCTCCTTGGCTTATACATGGCTAATTGACTAACAGCCTGCCCCCAGCCAGCCAGTCGCAGCATTGAACACTGAAAGAAAGAACTGTAAAACTGAAAACTGAAAGAGCTGTAAAAATCAACTTTTAAAAGAAACACAACCCGAAGAAGAAAAGGCAAAGGCAAAAAATGCTGCCCCTCAGATAAAAGAAGAAACACTAAAAAAAAACAGTAATTCCCAAAGCACCCTCAAAACGCACCCCCACCCCACCCACAGAAACCAAAAGAATAGTTTGGAAAAAGTGATTAGGAAAAGAAGGGGGGAAAAATCAGAATCCCTCAGTGAAACCATTGATGTCCTACAAGCTGCCAGAGTAAGCTTTCAAGATATTTGCAGAAAGCAAACCGTACTGTATGGCGGCCAAGGAGGCAATGGGGAGGCACGCTTCCAGGAGGGAGCGGCTCCTGATTCGCCCCTCTGAGTTTTTATCCCGGACAGAGCCCACCCTAACTCCTCCCAACTTGCCCTTACTCTTGTATTTAATAACCGCGGAGTGGTTTACAGATAAATAAATTTCATTAAACATGTTCATTTTCTATATTTTGCACTCCTATGCAGATCTCTTGGCTCCAATCAAACTGATTACATCTTGCCATAACTCCTCCCTCCTTTTGACTAGAATAAAAGCTGGAAAAATTGTTGTTCTTTAAAGTGGACTCACATTTTGTTCTGCTACTTAGACTAAAATGGCTACTTACCTACCTACAGACTAAAATGTCTACCCTGAGCTATCTTCAAGTGGATCCAGAAAAAAAAAGTTCCAAGTAAAACAAGGATGTTATTTCAAGATAGGAATAACATTCGAAAATGGTCAGCAAACCACTGCTTTGTGCTGATTCCATGGTGCTTGTTCCCTATTAAAAGAAAATAATCTCAGATAGGAAACGTATAATACATTACTCCCTACCGAAATTAATGCAATTTTAAAATATTTCATTTGGCAGGCTTGGGCACATACTAATTTTATATACACATCTGTGTTTGGTTGCTTAATCAGCATTTCCTCCTTCTATAGTAAAACTTTGTCTGTGCCCCAGGAGGATTTTCATTCTTTTTTACCTGTACTTCTCTAGTCTCCGAAGTCTGATTGCTTCCTACCCCATGATATAGAAAGCTTGAAGGAGGTGGATGGTCCACTCATTAGCATCCGAAGCCTTAACCTGTCATACATAATGCAACCTCAGTTTGTCAGCTGTAGATTACCAGAATCTCTTTGTTATTCAGATTCATAGAATGGATATGTAACCCAATGTAAACAGCACTCCCATTTATCCTGCTGACATTTCTCAGGCCATTCAGACAAATGAGGTTGTACTGCACCCAAAAGTACAGAAAGAAAACAATATCAGAGATATGTGACCTTTTCGGTGAACAGCATCTCTTGCTTGAGTGATTCCTGAACATCTTTTCCAAGGGAAGATTGAACAAGTCTATGTGCTTCTCATGCAGTGTGAGTAGTATTTGATGCTGAGAGTCTGTTTACATTCTGGATATATTCAGTTTTTCTTAAGGTATTGGCATAAAAGGGTATTTGACTGAAGTTCAAGTATTCTATCTCGATCTGCATAGGTTGACATGATTCTGGTTCAGGAACACATATGTTTTTCCTGTTTTATTTAAAACTAGCCTTTTTTCATGTCAGGCATCAAAAGCAACCAACAATTAATAAAAACCATTAATTAAAAAGCCACATGTTAAAAGTCTAACTTTAAAATCTCAGAAATGAGAAGCATCAATAAGAAAGCAAACAAATGTCAACCATGAAGAATGCAGGGAATGCTTTAGGTGGATCCCACATTGAGTAGGGGATTGGATTTAGATGGCCTGCATGGCCCCTTCCAACTCTATGAGTCTATAAAATGAATCTTCCATTTGTCAACTCAAGTATAACGGAGTACTAAGTGATTTGAGGGGAAGGGTGTTCAAAAAGAACATTGTCACAAAGTCAGATCCCCAGCTACCCACCAAACTTTAAACAAAACTTGAAACAGAGACTTGGATTAAGTTCTAATGTACTTGTGAATCATATAATTTATATATGCATTCCCAGGCCATCGATAACCTTATAGGTTAGTAAACCAAGAATCCCTATTAAATCCAGAATCACGCAGAAGACCAATGAAAGTTTTTCAGCATGAACATGTTCTATTAACAAGCTATCTGCTATATTCTGAACTAGTGAAAGTTCTGAATGTCTTAAAAGATATTCATATATATGACATGTTACAAGCTCTTCTCAGTAGTTATGTAGGCCACACACATGGGGAGAACACACTTCTTGTAATCCTCTTGATATGTATTATCATCATTTGTCTGAAAGGGGCAACAAACATATATTCCAACTTCAGAACACTTGTATCAGAACACTGATTTTCCAGGGTTCTGTCCCCATGTACTGAGCCTGAATATCTGTATTGTCCCCTTGGTGTAGTGGTTAGGAGTGCAGACTTCTAATCTGGAAAACTGGGTTTGATTCCGTGCTTCCCTACATTCAGCCAGCTGGGTGACCTTGGCCTCACCACAGCACTGATAAAGCTGTTCTGACCAAGCAGTAGTATCAGGACTCTCTCAGCCTCACCTACCTCACAGGGAGTCTGTTGTGGGGAGAGGAAAGGGAAGGCAATTGTAAGCCACTTTGAGACTCCTCAAAGCAGCATATAAGAACCAACTCTTCTTCTTTCAGGCAAAACGGCAATTATGTATACTGGGAGGATGATGTGTAGTGTTTTCTCCCCACGGGTTACAGTACTCTTACTGGTCATCAGCAGAACATGACTTATAGTTGTGAAACTATCTCTGTGCAAAAGGAGCCAGTCTACGGTTACCAGCTCTGGGTTGGGAAATATCTGGGGTAGAGCTGGGAGTGAGCAGGATTTGGGATGGGGAGGGACCTCAGTGGAATCTAATGCTGTGCAGTCCACCCTCCAAAGAACCCAATTTTCTCCAGGGGAACTGATCTCTTTAGTCTGGAGATGAGCTATAATTCCAGGGGAGCCCTAGGTTTCAGCTGGGGAGCAGCATCCCTAAGCTTATTACAGCCATGGACTCCCTAGCCCTGAAAGAGAAGGCACAGCCCTAAGCATGGTAGCAAGTCAGATGCAGAGCCAAGAACAAGTGAGGAACACCAATTAGTTTGCTATGGAATAAAGGTCTCCTCACAAGTAAAAGCCTCCTCAAAAGAAAATGCTATTATACCTAAGCAACCCAAGTCAAGTTCAGATTCATTTATGCCTCTATCAGATTCTTGGGCATCCATCAAGGGATGATGCCTCCATGATCTGGACTCCAGTGATTTTCCTGCCTTCAATTCCAAGGGCCATTTCGCACGGCTTCAAAATAGCACAATGGTTGCTAATTGGAAACGCTACTAATTTGCCATAACCCACGACGTCGTAGACAATCTGCAACAATCCTGAAACCGACCCGCAAAAAGCGCTTCGTTGTGGCGCTTTCAGGGGAATCCAGAAAAGTGGATTCACCCTCCGGATAGCGATACACTCCTGCAACCAATCTGCAACAGTAGCGCTAAAGACCTGTGCGTTACCATTGTTGCTGGTTCTTCAAAGTCCCTCCCCCTGGCTCTCTCCTCCAAACTTCCGGCGAAGCGATCGCCATTTTTTTTTCTCCGAGCGAGCGGGGATAAACGCACCGGCGAGCCTCTTTCTGTTTAGAGGCTTCCCTGGCTTCAGTCCTTCACCTTTAGTCACTAAGCACAAACCACTTAAAAGCCCGTTTGCTGAAATAAAGTCCCTTTTTTTTTACACATAAATTCAGCCGAAAATCGGGCCCGTGAGAAGGGGGGGGGAATTTTTTTTTATCACTCGAGGCAGCGTGCAAACAATCATACAATCAAATGACAGCTCACATTAGGCAGCTGGATGGGTCTCTCCGTAGCAACGAATCTACCTAGATTCGTTGCTATGGGTCAGGTTTTTTTTTAAAAAAACCTTTCTTAAAGGGAAAGGGGCTGTTTGGGAGCATGCTAACGGCTGCCCATTGGCTGCTTGACGGCCAGGGGCGGGACGAGCTTGGCAATAGCGCTTCCTTTCTAGCGATTTCTGCCGAGACCGGAAGCCTGTGGGAAACGCTAAAAAACGCAACTGATTCCACTACAAAGGCAGGTATGCATAACGACGAATTCCACTATTTTAAATGGCGATTTTTCATTCCGCAAACAATTTGCAACAAAGATCCCCGTGCGAAAAGGCCCCAACATTTTAATATTCTCTCCCCATCCATCTCCACTTTAATCTCTCATTAGAGAACCCTTTTTATTCCTTGCCCCACTTCCTTGGTTCTACCCAACCCCACTCCCACCCCCAGGAATAAAAGTCTGTCATCTGCCCTTTTCCTAGCTGGAAAGGGCATGTGTTGCCTTTCAGGGCCTTCAGCTGTTCTTAGCCTGCCTCCTTCCATGTAATTATCTGTCTGCTACCAATGACTGGATTGTGTCATTTCTCTTTACTGGGCATCTGGCCATCTCATCAGTATCTTGGCAGGCTGCAATCTACCCTTACTTTCTCCTCCTTTGTTGGGTTTGGCAAGACCCTATTGTCTACTTGTCTATTCATTTTGCAGAGCAAACAGAAAGTGGGTCACTTAACCTAGGATCCCGTTTTGGTTGACTATGTTTGATCATATGTTTGACCATTTAGAGCATTTAGACTTTATGTTATAACTTTTTCACCTATAAACATAGAGAAGACTACTATATCACTGTGCCTCGTGATTTCCTTTTATCTTCTGAGTCCACATTGAGGAATCCACGGTTCTATACTTGATTGGTGACTTATTCCATGATGGCATCGTGGCAACAAGGTTTTACTTATTCATCTGAAGAGAAGGATCGCATACAACAACTTCTTCCACCTTTGGAGACTGGCAATGAAGGTGTGTCAGAGAACTGGGATCAGTTTATGTATATTAACAAAAGAAAGATTTTAACAAAGATATTAACAAAAGAAAGACCCATTTACATGCGGCTTATCTTAATGAATATATGAAACAATCGCATCCCACGGGGGTTGCGTATTCAAAAATATCCTACTCTATTCACTGATGATGAGGCTTTTAAAGAAAAATGGGTGGCTCTTTTGACACGTTGTTCCTTTGATTTGATGCTTCTTATCATTGATTGATCTTTTCAGGAGATTGTTAAAATTGATAAAGAAATTGATGATATTAGAGGGGCATTGGAATCTACTAATCCTTCTGAGAACTTTCAGAAGAAATTATCAGATATTGATGGAGAATTAAAAACATTTTCAGACAGTTTGAAAGAATTTAAGAATAAAAAATTCAACCGAGATATTAGGGATTACCAATCAGACAATGTATACTCCTGGATGACGGGCAAGAATCCCAAATTTAAGTCCAAATCAGTCACTTGGGATCCAAACACTTTCTCGTCATCAGAGGCTGAATCAGGTAGTTCAACTGGTGATGATCTCCGTTATACTCACTCTCAGCCACGCCCAGTGAGAAGAGCTAGACTCCCTGACAGATTCTAGGTGGGTTTTCCGAGGGGGAAGGCTCCCGGGAGACCGAGATAGTCTTCAGTTGTTCTAGTTGCATATTAAAGAATGAGGAGATTTCAGTTTTGAGTAGAGGGTTATCTTTTATACCTCACTATAAATACAATGCCTTTCGCACCAGGATTGACTTATTTAAAATGACTAGACTATTGAAATTAAAAAACTTTTTTTCATCAAGGACCACAACATATAGTGAAAGGTTTAAAATTAAATCAAAATTCACTCCAGTCCAGGATTGCCCTGAAATTCAGACATTTGAAAAGATAGTTCTTAAAGATATAGCCCAGATGGAAACCAAGAAAATTAGATAACACAACAATTTATCTACTTTAGAATTTAATGCTTTGAAGGATTTACAGGCTGATAGTTCCAGTCCACAGTTTGAAACAGGGTCCAAATCCTGAATTCAGTTCCTCTGAAACTTTTCCAGAGTATAGCCAATTATTCTTCCCAAGTCTAGTCCTTTGCAAAAATAAATGGCATATTTGCCAGAACATGGTTTTCTTCAGCTACTGAAGAAAAGACATGACAATACTGGATGGTTCCCTACCACTTTCTTTTCTGTAAATCCCAGTTTTGCTCTTTTCTCTCTAAAAGTAGGTAGCTTATCTTTATTATTGGATGATGTATGTTCAAAAGTACAGCCAGGTTATCTTAACTTCTCAAATAGAATTACCTGCCACCTAATTTTTTTCAGGTTTTTGTTCTTCAGGGACTAAAATACAATCTTGATCTTTCATTTCTATGGCTCAAAGGGAATCTATCAGTCAGAGCATCTGCTTTTTCGACAACAAAGAAGACAGCATTGTGGGCTTTTCACGTTTTAAATAAAAAGCCCAGGAAGTCTAACAGTGAGTGCAAAGGACGATGGGACTGCAAAGATATGACTTTCTTATGGCAAGCTACAAAATTTTATTACATTGTAGTATCATTAGATTTATGGTGACAGTTTATTTAAGAAGCATGTCGCAAATTAAATTTTGTTTCACTACAGACAGCTGTAGAGATGGATGCAATGAACGCTTCTTAGGTGTTCTGAAATAACAGCTTTTGTGTTCTGCTTGGGCATCGTTCTCTACAGAGATATAGTATACCTATCAAGAGATATAATATGCCTATTATTGCAATAGCTGGATCAATTGCATTAATGAAAATCTTTCAAATTACCCTATCAAGATAGGAAATTTTATACAGACAATAATACTGCACTTACTTTTCAAAAGCGAGAACGAATAGAAAAGCTGTTTTACAAAATATACCCAAGCTGCATTTTTGCGTAAATTGGATCTGCATAAATTGGGCCATTCTGAGGTTCAGATTGAGTCTCTCTATGGTTATGCTCACTGCTTAACCTTTCCATTGGACTTAAATCATCAGAACAATAATGTAACTATTCAGAAGGCAGATTGTCATTGTTTTGAAAATGAACCTTTTAGATTTCAAAAAATCTACAATATACATGATTATCTCCATCTTTCTTAACAGTTTTCATTATAGCACAGCATAGATTGTTCCAGCTGAGCTGGATCAAGATATGAGAAACAGATATCTGTAAATGGTGATACTATTTAAGGGACTCACATATATTTGAAAGAGCGTGCAAATTTGTAGCTACCTAGAATTTTCTAGCAGCCTGAAAAATTAGCCTTTTTGTCATCCAACTGAGGAAAAGTTTTATTGGGACTTTTGGACTTGGTTTGACCCTGAGTCTCTCCCCAAAATAGAGTTGCAGAGTAACAGGGCATTTTCAAAATATGCAATTATTAGTTACCTTTGTGGATGAGGCACAGACCCAGAATCACAGCGCTTTGAGATTTAAAAGAGAGTAATCTATATTAGGACCCATTATGCACGGGGATTTTAGCGCGCATTTAGGGTGGAATGGCAGCGACTAAAATCACCGATAACGCACGGAGTCGGCTGCAACCGGCCGCAGATTCGGTGCACGCTGCCGAAAAAGCCACGTTAGCGGAATGCGGAAGAAAACGCAGCTTCCCGGGCGACTAGGGCACAACCGGAGGCAGCGCCGAATTGACCACATGCATAATCGGGGAGGCCGGAGGGTTGGAGGCGGCACGACCGCTCAAGCAGCTGCCGGAACGAACGGCGGCACAGGCTGGGGGGAACCCAAGGGAACACGGACAGAAAGGCGGCCGGAGAGCTCACAGTGGAGGGGGGGAGGGGATCGCCGTGGCTAAGGACGGCAGAGAGGCCGGCCACCCACCTCCCACCCATTCCCAAACACACACCCCAACCACAAACGAGAACGGAGGCGAGGTCTCTAAGAAAATACAAAAACTTTATAAAACAGTGTGAATGAACAAAGCACAAATATACTATACAATACAAAGCTTAAAGTAGGGAAAACAATATAAAGGGGAAACCTCTGGGGCAGAGGAACCGGGGCAGCAAAGAAGGGGAGAGGCGAACTGGGAGTAAGCTAAGGGGAAGGGGAAACATGCTCCCTCCCCCTCCGTGCCCGGCAAACCCGGCAAGGCTGTGCCTGCGCAGGCTGCTTCCACCCTTCCTGGCCTCCGCCTCCGACACTTGCCAACGCAGCGGCGCACTTGCCTCGCTTCCCCTTGGCTCCATATCGACGCCTCGACACCCGCCGCTCCGGGTTTTGCATCCGTCACTCCCTGTCCCATGCATAACCAGTTTGCTTTGCGTCTTCCCCCTCCGCGTTTTCCATGTGCCCCAAAATCGCCGTTTCGGCGGCCGTGCATAATGGGCCTATGAAAGATAATTTACAAATGTATAACATATACACCTGCTTCAGTCTCCTTACTGAAGCAGAGTATAAAAGCTTAAGGAATAGTTACAAAAGCAGCACATTACAAGCCTCTATGGCTGGGCTACAAGCAGATTGCATCCCACACATCAGCCGATGGAGCAAGCTGAGAACCTTAATGGCTGCTCCTTACTTCTGCAAGGCACACACTGAGCTTCTCTTCCTGAATAAAGAGGAAGTGGGGAGGATCCCACCTTAAAAAAGTGATCATTATGTGTCACTAGTGAGCCCACAGGTACAGCTCAGCTGCTTAAAAAAAATTAACAACAGCCCTTCAAGGCTGGCTTCACCAAAATACTTGCTGATTGTAATTCAAACAGTAACTCATGTTACACATTTTCTCATCAAGTCCTTGCTGATCTTGTACAGCTACTTGTGCTTTTGCTTGACTGACAAGAAAAAAACAGACAAGGTAGCCATTTTTGTGGACTGAATCCCTAGTTGTTGTTGTTTTTAATACTTAGGAATCTCAAACTGACAGGCTGACACTGTGTTCAATCAGAGGATTTCCCTTTATTTATAGATAACATTGGGTAATTCACAGTATACTCCAGGGTGAGATAAAAGGGGGAAAGCCTACCACCATGTTAACTAAAAGCCCTCTAAGCAGGCATAAAGTCATCACAGGGAAAAAATGTAGACTGCTTGACCCATCCTACATTCACTTCTTTCTATAAAAACATTTGCATTATTAATTTGCATAAATTATTAAACAAGCTTTTGCTACCTATGTACTGTGCTAAAGTAAAAAGAAAATCCCTCAGAATCAACAAGGTCAAGTGCTCTAAGATCTAGATTCTCTAAAAGCTACCAGAATGCCATTCAATGGGAATATTTCAGGGGATGTGAAGGTACAAGGTATTTTTCTATTTTTTCATGTTTCTGCGTGTCAAAATACATTAGGATTGCAATCTTTTATTCTTTCATCCCTACTAATGTCAAGGTTTGTTTGTTTTTCATACAACTACAGAAAACATACTTTGCTAATGACTGTCATTTGGCCTTCTCTGATGCAGAGGGGGGATTTTTTCCCCTCAGCAAATAACCTGGTCCCTCACATTTTGCAGCTCCATACTAGATGTAGCAGAAGTGTTATCTAATGATAAAGGACAGCCAAGAAGGACTTCCTTTTAATCTATAAAAGAGGGCAATCAGTTCAGAACTCATATTGACTGTACCAGGGGTGGGAGGGAGAAATGGTGTGAACCAGCTTTAGCTTGTTCGTGAATACAAAGTCATATTACAGGCAGGCTACATTAACAGACCATTAAAGCCATTTTAAGAACTCTGTGGTTCAGGGTTTCCAAACTGAGGTACCGTACGGTACTGTGAAGGCCTCTCAATGGTACCGCAGTGGGGGGGGAGGGGTTCTAAATTGCAGCTGGGGGGAGTCCTGCCAGCCTTGCCTGCTATTTCTGGCTGTGAGTGAAGAGGAAAGGGTTTTCAATTTTTTAAATCTACCCTTATTTGGGCAGGTAGACTTACCCCCCTCCCCCCCAAAAAAACCAAAACTGGTCAATGATGGGCCTGGAAGGGGGTGAGAAAGGGAAGGGACCTGGCCATTTAAACCTTTGTCACCTAAGCCTCCTCTCACTTCTGGGGGTGGGGGTGGAGTGTGGCAGGGAGGCATGGCCGGCTGACATCACTTCCTGGTACCTCAAAGCCTGAAGTACCCTCATGGTCAAAATGTTGGAAAAGGCTGCTCTAGCCTAATCTTGAAGGAACAAGCAAACATACCGTATGCATTTTGCATTGCAAAACTAGCATAAAGTGACTAATTGCAAATACGTGTAGAATGCTGAACAGCATAGAATGATGAATATCTTTGCTGTAGGTTATTATGGACCCAGGTAATTTTGTTGCCTTGTGCTTGCCACTTTATACCTGGAAAAGAATTAAAATAAGATGAATGGTACAGAAATGAATATGCATAATTGACAGAATAAGCTATTACACTCTGGAATTCAGAGCATTAACCTGCAGTGATTTGCAACAGATGTTAAAAAGAGCTGTGGTTCATGTTCACGTATCTAGCGTGCTGACAGATATGCTTCCTGCTCAGGTTGTTTCTCACATGATAAAGACCTACATATTGCATGTTAACCGCAAGTTCACAATAAAAGCCCTCGTTCTCAAATCACAACCTTTTTTTGTTAAAAGCTGTAACAATAAAGCTGACAAAACTCTGATCCCCATTCTCTCAGTGTACAGCCAATTCTTTGTTATGGGTTTTGTGCCAGCATATTGGTATGTGAATTCAGCTGTATCTAAGCAATCCCCATTTGATATTCTCAACACCCACCTGCCAAACATTCTCTTAGAAGCCAACAATGCCACAGAATGAGTGCTTCCAAATCACTGACAGGTAAAACAAGACATTTTCTCAAAGCAACAGCACCATAAAGAAAGCACTCTGCCCCAATTACTGTATTCAAAAACACTTGGATTTCGCAAGCTTGAAGGTAAAACAGGTGTTCAGTAAACTGACAGGTATTTGGCATATACATTACTCAGCATGCAGCGGATGTCAGACTTAAAAGAATAGCTCTGTGTCTGTTATTAGGTTCCTTCCACTTGCTTCTCTTTTGTATCTGTGACAAGGGACCATAAGTAAACACGGATTAGGACACATACTTTAAAAGGATTTTTACTGGGAATATATTTGCTCTTTTTCAACTAGTAGGAATTAATTGGCCATCCAAAGCAAAGTTCCTCCCTTCTGTTTAGGATGGCACGGTAAAGATGTTAGTTCATCGCATAGCCAATTTACACTTCAGTTCTTTGAAGGGTGTTAAGGCAATGGAGCACGTGGGCGGGAAAAGTTAAATCATCCCCTCTCCCTGCCAGTGTTGCCTTCCAGTGATCTAGAAATATTTCTCTCAGCTCCAGTACTGAAAGAAGTAAAATGAAGGATGCATCAAGGCTCAGCTCACTTGATCTGTGCATTCCGGTTTTGTTTAAAAGAAGCCCTTCCCTTCCCCCTCGCACTTTCTTTATACACGGAAAGAATAAACCCCTTTCCCTCTTCTAGGGTTAATAACACTTGAGGGTTAAGAGTTTGTCTTGGGAGGGAGGTGCCGTTTCTGTTTACATGAAATTGCTTGGCAGGAGGGCAGACAGTAGCCCACAGGAAGAAAAGACACCACACCAACCTTTGGAAAAACAAGGCCACAGCTTTAATCTCCTAGCAAAGGAGAGTTGGCGCGGCATGAGGAAGAATCCAACAAAGAATCGGTGAGCAGACTGATGATAATCAAGGTCTCAGATGGCGCCCTGGAGAACCAGCCTAGGCGTAAGCCTATAGCATGGAAAACTCCTTGCCATCTGAAACCCACACCCAGGGAAGGCGGCTTAACAGGGATCCAATGGGCGTAGGCCTCTGTCTGTCTCCCTAAACCACCTGGCAATGCGAGCCTGCCTACCCGGCTGGGTTGACATTCTGCTCGCATACGCACCGATCTCTTAATGAGACCCCCAAAGAAAGAGGGAAACAGATACGCAAACCTGCTTCCCCCAAAAGGATTCTCCCCATGCCAATCCGTCACTGTGACAATAACAATATAAAAAACCCTAACAATAACCACTAATACATTCATTCGCAAACAAACCCGAATAAGAGGGAGGGAGGGAGGGTGGGAAGCTTCTCGATGCTGCGCCCTGGAGGAAAGAGGCTGAGCCCGCATGCCCAGCCCCTTAAATAGGCGTCAGAGACGTCCATTCCTGCCCCCCGCCTGAAAGGCGTGCCACGCCTCTCCTGCCCCACCCCCTAGGCTTCCTGAAAGGCGCGTCAGAAGAGACGTGCCTTTTCTTTGCTGCCAGGCTCACTCCTCCGCGGCAGCAATCCAGAGCCTCGGTAAGTCCCGGCTCTCATTAGCACCAGTGAAAGACTCCAGGTGCTGAATGAGAAGATCTGACCCACATGGTCATGATACAATCCTCCCTGATCATTGGTATTGTCTGGTTTATTTTCTCTCTTTCTCCTTTTTTTATGTGTCTATAGTGTGTGTGGGGGGGGGGGTAGCCTTAACCACAACATCTCCCCTTACCAAATACAGAAAGCAGGCTGTCTATCACACCACAGTCACTTTCATTTGTGTATTTCTTCCTCTGCCTATCTAGTTGCATGTGGAAGCTACACTCCTGATGCCTATAGCAGTTCTGGAAATGTCTACTGGCTGGGCAGGCTTGCTGTTAGGGTAGCTGGTAGTCGGGGAACCAAAAAGGTGGCAGAAGGATGCAGGCAGTATGGCTAAAGCTGTAGGATTCCATTTTGCTGCAACAGCACCGCTGCTTAGGCCTGCTCAGCTGCCTGAGGGTGAGAGGGCCAAGTAAGCAGTAGTCGTGATCTTCAGCCCATTCTTGCTCAGCAGCCTATCCTACTGTTACCTTGCCTCTCTTCACCTCTGCCCTTCTCATTCTCTCCACCTATGGCAGACATGCCTTTTCCTCTCTTGTCTGTTCCCACTTGGGGCCTCCGCAGTGAAACCAGGCACTGCAGGCCCTGCTTCATCCACAAGAGACAGTAAGTGTAATAGAGTTCCTGCCTAGAATTTGGGAGAACCAGCTTCAAATCCTCAATCTGCCATAGAAACTCACTGAGGAACCTTGGGTCACAATGTCTACCTAAGGTTCCTCACAGGATTGTTGTACGGATAAGATGAAGACCAGGGTGTAAGCTGCACGGAGCTTTTATTGCACTTCCAGGTCGATTCAGTCCCTGCCTTCTACATGGAATGCGATTTCCATTTTGAATTGGGGCGATTTAAATATTCCCTCTGCAACAGAAATGATTGATCCGGAGTGACCCTACCTTTTCTTTGCGATTTCCTGGAGTGCATTTAACCCTGGATAAATTAAAAATCGCATTCCTAAAATGTGCAGCTGTTTGCGTTTCCCCGAACTAAAAGCTGCCGAGCCTCCAATTGGTAAGGGAGTCCGTTCAAATGCTTCCGGTTACGAAACTTTCCTCCCAAGATGTATTGGCAGGTAAGAGGGCAGTGTTGGCGGAATAAGGACGCGACACTGTTCAGTTTGGCTTAAGTAGGCCACAGCTTTTTATTTCAACCTGCCTCCTTGAGGAGGGTTGGCACTGCCTGGAACAATGAGCCACCTAAGCAGCCAGCCGGCTGCTGCCCCACGAACCAGCAATAAGGAGCCCATCGCAAATCCCCGCTGGGATACGGGTCTCCTTATGTGGCCCTGCTAAATGGGAGGCGACCCTGAAGGGGGAGCCAAAGGGCGCAAACCTCCTTGGCATCCCCCGGAGTCGCCCGGTCAATAACGAGCCGCATTAACCTACCCCGCCGGGCAGGCCTGCTCGTGACTTACCACCCCTTTAAAGGGGTCCCAACCCTTGTGGGGAGACCGATCGCACACCGGCTCCCCACTAAACAGGCTCATTATCCAGTGCAGACCCCGCCACTGAACGGAAGTACTGACGTTCCCGCCAACCCCCGACCTCAGTTAACCACAAAAGGAGTGCACCTCTGATGTCATGAAGCCATAAATCATGACCCCAATCAGAGAGGTGCACCCCGTCTGGGCGATAGAGAGCATCCAGCTGATTATCGATATCAGGATGCCATATCACTCTGCCCCCCAATTGTAACATCAATTTAACGATAACACGATTAACCTTACTCTTAACACAATTAATAACCGCGGGACGTTTTTCGCTCTTCCAACATTGCCGGCTCAACATTTCTGACCACATTAGCGTTGTGTTAGGGAGACGTTGATGCAGAATTTTTAAATCGTCGCACATAATGTTTATCAGACGTCGACCTGGCACTCCTGGAATATCGTTTTCCCCTAACTGGATGATCAAAACGTTGGGTGTCCCCCATCGAAAAACAGCTTGAGCAGCGACGTCCAGAAGCGAGCGCCACTTTAAGCCGCGGTGGCCGTTCCAAGTGAGCTGCAGGCTCTCCTCCAGCCCGAGGTGACAGCCCCAACCGGTTGAATCAGCATACCGGCCGGCCCAATGGACAACGCTGTGCCCCAGCAATAAGACCGACCACACCTGGGGCGATGTTCCTGGAACAAAAAACTGATCAGTCCAAGGCATTTGGGCGAACATAACATTTATAGACATTAGAGCGCCACCTCCCTAGATTACGAATCCTGGCAGGTGAAGCCCCATCCATGAATGCCTGTGTGGCCATGCCGATTCTAAATGAGTGCGTTCCAAAATTTAAAGGGTTCATTCCCAAGCGGATAAGACAAGCTTTCAAGATGGCGTGAAACTGAAAGCGAGAAAAATAAGACCCGTCTCTATGTACGAATAAAGGACCTCCGCATCCAGGACGGGCCTTCATATATTGTACCATCCACCATCTTGGGCATATGCGTTTATTTTTGGACCTTTTAAGAAAAATGGAAGTGCCGCGGCCTGTTGTATCGGTCTTAGATTTTTGCAGCCACACCGAAATCCCGTCCCTAGATACTGAGACGTCTGTCAGCTGCACTGTATTGCATCCAGGGCCATGTCGAGATGGGGATACCAACTCCCCACAACGAAAGGCCCCAAAATAGGCCATAGTAAAGGCAGCTCCTGCTAAGGAAATCTCGTAGGTATCAAAACAAACGTCTGTTAGCCGTCCCAACAAATTTATTAATAACTCCTGTGTTATAGGATGCCTAGCATCCTTGGTGGCCGGTTTTTCCCGCCTCCAACCCTTTAGCGCTTGTAGGGCTAGAAATGATGAACTAGGGTCCCAACCCCCGATAAATTTGCTGAAAAAGGATAGCCCTGCCAGCTGAACACGCATGGTTCTGGGGGACATGCCAGACTCCTTAAGGGAAACCAAATAACGTAATAAAAGGCTTTCCTTCATGGGCCAACGATCTCTGTGCCCTCTGGTGGCGGCAAATGCTCGAAATCTCCTTGCCGCTCCCTCATAAGCTCGACGTGTGGAGGCGGCCAATGACCCCAACGCACCCTGGATAATCACTTGTTGCCAAGCTCCCAAAGTTCTTCCGGGAAGATGTCTGGGTCTGGGTTTGCCTCGGGGGCCAGACGACGAAATCTCTCGTCCTGGAAACGAGAGAGGGCGTCGGCCACCTCCTTGTTGACCCCTGGCACATGTTTTGCGCGAAAGGTAATATTAAGCGAGAGACAGGTCAGCACTAGACGACGTACCACTCCCATGACCCGCATGGATTTTGAAGACAACTTGTTCACTATGAGAACCACGGCTTGGTTATCACACCAAAATGTTACCTTCTTATCTTTAAAGTGCCGGCCCCAAAGAACCACCGCCACTAAAATGGGAAACGCCTCCAAAAATGACAGGTCCCTGCGGACCTCCTCCCCCCAAGTCTGTGGCCACCGCTTTGCGCACCAGTGATTCCCGTAAAATACGCCAAATCCTATTCCACCTGCTGCATCAGAATGAATTTGTAGGCATTCTCCTAAACAGAGTTGTGATTGCCAGATGGCCACACCGTTAAATTTGACCAAAAACTCACGCCAGATCTTGATATCTTCCTTTGTTTGCGTGTTTACCCGTATTCGATGATGCGGTTTTCTCATCCCTGCAGTTGAATGTGCCATCCGAGCGCAAAAAGCCCTGCCCGGCACAATCACCTTGCAGGCAAAATTTAGATGGCCTATTAAGGACTGCATTTCCTTTAACGTACATTTTTTTCTATGAAACATCTCGTCCAATAGGCCCTGCAAAACCTCCAACTTACCCCGCGGCAACCTGGAAAGGCCTGCCTCGGAATCCAACTCAATTCCGAGGTAAGTCAAACAGGAAGACGGTCCTTCCGTTTTTTCTTCCGCGAGAGGGACCCCCAACTCAGCGGCCAATGCCTGAAACATGGCCAGGCGATCACCGCACGCCCGGGATTCGCGGGGCCCCACGAAAAGAAAGTCATCGAGATAGTGCGTGACTTCTCGAAAAGACCCCTTCTTCTTAACCGCCCATTCCAAGAATGTACTAAATGTCTCAAAGGCAGCGCATGCCGCTGCGCACCCCATGGGCATGGCCTTATCGACGTACCACTTACCTTGGAAGCGCATCCCCAAAAGATTGAAGTCCTCAGGATGCACTGGGAGAAGCCGAAATGCGGATTTTATATCGCATTTGGCCATTAGGGCTCCCTTCCCACAACCCCGAACTAATGACACTGCCTTGTCAAAAGGAGCGTAACGCACTGAACAGAGTTCTGGTGCGATCCCGTCGTTAACCGAACTGCCCCGGGGGTACGATAGGTGCTGTATTAAGCGAAATTCCCCTGGGGCTTTTTTGGGTACCACTCCCAACGGAGATACCCGCAGGTTAGGGATAGGAGGAAAATCAAACGGCCCTGCAATGCGCCCTTCAGCGCATTCCTTTCTTAACTTCTGTGCCACAACCTCAGGCAGATCCTTTGCAGATCTGAGGTTATCACATTGGGTAACTGCCCGCTCCCCCACGTAGGGAATGCGAAAACCCGACTCAAACCCGTTCCGTAGATATTCCGCGCCTTCTCTGTCTGGATAGTGCAGTAACCACTCATTCAATTTTAATAAACTTACCGGAGAATGTGCCATGCAGGTAAGTGAGGGAACTGAGGTCTTACGAGGTTTTGGATGTGCCAGCAGGTGCAGTGGTTCCCGATCCCCCGTCCTTTTTCCCAGAGGATCGGGCCCCACGAAAGGGCGCCTGGGAAGTGCCTCGTGTGCACGCCGGAAGCGCATGATTGCCACCGCATGCCTCGCATCTATGGTCAAAACGACACTTGCGCCTACGACATCCCTTATTATTGTAGTCCCAGCATGGGAGCGAGGAAAAACGTCTGCCTGGCGTCCTCTGCTGTCCCTTTTCCCTTGGGCGACGGGCACTCGAGCCCACATATACCATCCAGGTATCTGTGTGCTTTAAGTCCCATCTGACGTCCTCGTTTTGAGAGGCCAGCTCACGGAACACTCGATCGTATTCCATGGCGGCCTCTTCTCCGGCCAGATCTTTTGCCTCCAAGATGTGGCACATATATCGCCCCAAGTGCCAGGCCCGTTCTGGGTAAGCACCCACTATCAATGTGAAGTACTCCCCAAAACCCCTCATCCAGTTGTCGAAGGAATATTCAACTGGGGGAGAGTCCCTCCTCCGTTTTTTATCCCTTCGGCTGCCGGTGTCTCCCCCTTGGGTCTGCCCTTTTATCAAAGAAAAGAAATCGATAAAATATCCTTCCAGGGCTCTTTCCCGGATTTTAGCCGGCAAATGCACCCCCGGTGGCGCTTCATTCGCCCTGTACCTAACCGGGGGGGCTCTGGCCTTTTTTGGAATCCCGGCCTCGTCCAATAATCGCTCGGAATTCAAGCGGCGGTGGTTCATCCACTTTGGGATGCCGGGCACGTATGCCCCCTCTAACCAGTACCAGCCTTCCCGCCGGACGAAGTTACCCTCATCCCCAGAGCTGGACTCACCCGATGAGGGGCTGGCCTGGACGGCTCTTTTTCGCTTGCTGCCCACCGAGCCGTGGTGCTGCCGTTCCTTGGCTTCAGCCTTCCTCAACAGCTTAGGTGACTCCTCTGATGAAAGGCTTCCTGTATCACTTGAAGCCTCACCAAGATCAAGTCCTGTACTAAGCCCGCTTTTTTCTTTTTTCCTTGCCATATGTTCCACGGCGCGAGCATAACCCCTACAATAAGTGTCCAGTTGACTGGCTCTGGTAGATGATGCTCGCTTGCCGTGTGTTTGGACAACCCCTTCAGAGCTGCTGCCACTCTGCATTGAAGCCTCCTCATCAGAGCTCGATGAAGCAGGACTGCCACCCCTCAGCTCCATAGCTGCCCTGCGAAGACTCCCTTTTGGGGCCTTGCTGCGGCTTGCGTTTTTGCTTCCCGTTCTCTGATGGCCACTGCTCTGCTCTACATATGCTTTTTTATCTTTTCTACGCGCCCTGGGGCTTCTAGAACTGTCCCTAGAGGATGCCTCGCTTGGCGTGTCCCCGGTTGCCTGTGCTCTGCCAGAAGCCCCTTTTTGAGGCCTCTTTACTATACTGGCAAAGCGCTCTCCCGTGGTCCTCCGCCTGGACCCTTTTGAAGCCAGTAAACTCCTGCCCCGATATTTTTCCGGGCTAGCCTTTTTGCCCTGAGAACTGCTGTTCCGGGATTTTGGCTTGGACCCGGAGCGGTCCCTAGGCCTGCGGATTGGGCTCCTCCCAGTTCTACCTCCCCCCCGGGTGGGCCCAGTTCTGACCCGTGAGGCCGGCGTAACTGCCACCCAGGCCTCACGCGCCTTTGACGCGCTTGCTCTGCGAGGGGTGCGGCCCTCTCGGCCCGCGCCGCCCTCTCCCCCATCCGCTGCCGTCCGGGCTTGTCTCCCGGTCCTGCTGGCGGCTCGGCCCGAAGCGCCGCGTCGTCTCCCCGCCATTTTCTTTCTTTCTTTTTTTTTTTTTGATCGCAGTAGCGAGGAGGAGGAATTCCGCCCGTGAGCCTCTCGCCCCGAAAGTAACCTATTAAGGTATAATAGAGGCGTGAAATTGTGGGAGCCCTCTACAGCTCGATAGCTGGCCTACCGCGTCTCCCAACCGGCGAAGCCGAACGACCGTTCAACTCGTCGCCGTCTTGGCAAGAGGCAGGAAAGACACCCAGGCAGCGTCCTAAATCAGGCGCTCCTGGCCCCGCCTCCCGCCGCGCGCGCTGGGTTGCAGCGCGCGCGAGAAGCCTCCAGCTGGGCCCGCCCGTGCCGCCTCCTTACCCGCTCGCCCTCCACCCGCCAAATGGCGACCCGGGTAAGTCCCGGCCTCCTATTGTTTCTCTTTGTTTCCCTCTGGAATTTGTTTCCCTCTGGATTTGCCTCTTCTCTGAGAAGCTGCTGGCTAGCTGGCTTTCATTTTCTTTTTTTATGGACGTTATTGCAAACCCGGGGAGGGGAGGGGGTGGCGTTTACCTTCCAGTGCCTGCAATTTAGACAAGCCTCCTATTTCAAAAGGACGGCTGCAAGCTTTCCCTGTGAGATGGATCAAATTCCTCATAAGTCCCAGAGTGGGAGGCTGGTATTAGCATGAGAAAGAAAGCACAAGAAGCACAAGAAGCAGGCTCCCGGCTCCCGCCGCTCCCCCCCCCCCCCCCGCGGAGCCTCCAGCTGATTCTCCACCGGCAGTCATACGGAGGAGAAATCCTCCGCCCTCCTCCAATCAAGTGCAGAGCACTCTCTGTTTCAAATCGGGGGGAAATAATCAGGAAGACCCGAGCTCAAATCGATCTGAATTCAACAGGACTAAATAAAGTAAGTGCAGATTCAGCCCAGGAGAATCTCATATGTAAAAGTACAGCTTTTTGTGCAGGCTCTAGAAGCATATAGTTCTTCTGGGACAGGCAACTGACTGAGCAGGGCAAGTCTGATTCCTGGGGGCGGAGTCCCAGCTCTCAGCTATAAAGCACAGTTCATAAGTGGACTGACCCAGTAAAAGGCAGACAGGATGCCTCTGGAACTTGCTCATAGTGCTTGTAACAGGAAAGCAGAGCTCTGGATTTCAGCACGGGAGGTCAAGAGGGAGAAGGAGAGAACCCCTGGCATATGCATTTCCAGAGAAGGGGCATGCAAGCTCCACATCAGCTAGAAGGGTAGCATGCTGCTATATCCTTCTTGCTGAAGAAATCTGCACTAGTTCAGCTATGCAGCCCATTTCACTCTTTGAAACCTATACATTGCTAACCTTTTAAGAAGGTAGAAAGCAGCAGGGGCTGTTTTGCAGAGATGTATGTTCATCTACCCACCCGGTGGAAATCCTGAGTGTGTGATAGCTGCGTGGACCTCTTGGATCCCAGGGTACAGGTTCATTTCATCATGGCTAAGGTTGCCAACCTGGAGAAGTTGAGGCTGCAAAAGAAGTCTGGGGAAGAGACCTCCAAGGACTTACCAGAGTAGTCCCACTTCTCTGCTGACAGCTGATGTTGTAAAGAGTATCAAGGTCAGAGAGCATCAGTCTGAAGAAAAGGGGTAAGATATCTTCCTTGGGCGATGGACTGATATCCTCTTGTACCAAGGATACCGGTCAGGAGTCCACCTGTGGAGGGTGGTGACAAGGAAGAGGAGCCACAGCCAAGCACCAGGCAGAAAGCCTTGAGCAGAAGGGACCCTCTGAGGCAATAAGGGTAAAAGAGGCAAGACCTGAGTTGCAGAAGGAGGAATATCTGTCTGGCTGCTCAATATCACCAGAGGCTGGGGGACACATCTGATGCCTCGCAGGATGAGGGGTGAAAGAAGAAGAAGAAGAGTTGGTTCTTATATGCCTCTTTTCCCTACCCGAAGGAGGCTCAAAGCGGCTTACAGTCGCCTTCCCATTCCTCTTCCCACAACAGACACCCTGTGGGGTGAGTGAGGCTGAGAGAGCGCTGATATCACTGCTCGGTCAGAACAGTTTTATCAGTGCCGTGGCGAGCCCGAGGTCACCCAGTTGGTTGCATGTGGGGGAGTGCAGAATCAAACCTGGCATGCCAGATTAGAAGTCCGCACTCCTAACCACTACACCAAACTGGCTCTCAGAAAGACCTGCATGCCCTGACTAAGTCTTTCTTCATTTCCTGGCCATGCTTCTTTGAGGCATTGTGGTCCACATCTGTGCATCTAGACCCCTGCCCAACCTGATCTTCTGACCATGCCTGATCCCCTGCTGATCCCTCATTCTCTGATAGTTGGGCTCTGATGACTGCAATTAGCTGAGGGTCCTAGCCATGCTGCATTAGTGGAAGATGGTGTGTACTTCCAAAAAAAAAAAACACATATCAGTTTCAGTTCCAGATCTTGGGAAATGCTCTGATACCATTATCCTGATTTATTTGCAATTCTGGGATTCCACTGAAGTCTGGCTATATTTTTTTTTAATGTTACCACCCAGGAGGCATCAGGAGTAGGAATACAGGTAAGTAAGGAGGGCAAGAGAAGAAGCTGCTGGCCCTGGAGAAACAGCTGCTATTGAGGTGTCCCTTTGAAAAGTAAAGGGCCATTTTTCATAGAATGCAGGACTCTGCCTATGGGCTCTGTCACTTCTGATGCCAGTGGTGGGAGGGACTGGAAGAAGGACTTTCAATACCTAATTACAGAACTGTCAGCAGTGTGATGAAGAAGCCCAGGTCTGCTGGTTCATATGTGGCTGTTACAAGATGTCTCTCTTCCCTTTGAATCTTAAAGGGTCATTATATTTGTCATAGAATGGCTTTTTCAAATTTATAGGGAAAGCTGATTCCCTGGGGCCGGTGGCTTCTTCTCTGTTGCTTCCTTCTGCTGGCAGAGTTTAAATATGCCTGGGTTAGACTGTAACTTCGGATGGTTGGAATAAGCTGAACTGCTCCTGATAGGCAGGGTGAATTGGCACTCATTCTGTAGTATTGGAGAGCCTTTCTTATAAAAGCCAATAATTCATTCTGCACTGAGATGGGCTGGGAATGTTCTAGGGACCGAGCATAATCGGTCAAACCCTTAGTGGCATGCTGAAAGAAGATGAAGTTTGTTAGCTTTAAACACACTTCATGTGTGGACATGAGTAAACAAAAGCAGCAAAAAAAAATTGCTGTGTGAGTTTGGTGCCAGGGTTGAATAGCCCAAATGATAGTAGCCCATGGGCCATCTAGCAAAGCCTGTCCTCAAAACATGCTAATATATAACATAGATCAGTCATGTAAATAAACTAGTTAAACACAAGTTTGGTTTTCCTGTGTCTTTATCTGGGGATGGTGCTGGGGCAAAGTGTAAGTCAAATGTGTAGGCAGTTCCCTTTCTAACTTGCTCCTTCTTCCCCCAAAAGAGATTATGTGAGAGACAAACCACACATACACAGCTGTGAATGGCTGACCCAAATCATAAACAATGCAGAGTACTGCCAGAGAAAACAATATTCTGAGCAGAGCTAGGGAAGCAATGGGCACCCAAGAGATGTCCTCCCAAAGGCTGTTTGTAATGCCATGCCAGGCACTAAGAGACAACTGTCTTTCAGCGCAGCAAACTATCTTGGGATGCCCTTGCTTTTGTGAATGAAAGCTCCAGCCAAATCCGGTGCCAAATTCACAGCTCCATGCATCTGTGTTGCCTCCAGTCACGGATTAGTCTTCAATTCCAATTATAGCTCATTCTGTAATGTGCACAAATTTTATTGCGTTATGTCCAGACTCATTGTCTCCAGTATTCAAGCCTTTTAAGTGGCCATAAATGTTCTGTGGCTCCCTGACAATTCACCTCCTTTTAAATGACATTTTGCCCTTTTCAGATTTTTCTGGTCTTCTCTCACACTTGTGTCACTAGTATTCATTTCAGCACTAAATCGTCTCTGCATTTTTCCTAAACCTGTATATAGCTGTTGCTGGCTACCTGTTCCTCTTGCCCTGTACTGCTACCTTAGTACTTGGATGCTGAATGTGAGGTAGTTGAATTATAGATTGACTTTCCAAGGGTTTCTGGACTGCAAGACAGAAAGACTGAGAACTGTGTACAAAAAATAGTCTAAAGGCAGAAGAGCAGCTGATGTGAATTCGAAATATATGCTTCTTAACATTTCTAATATAATATGGTCACGATGAATGTCTAACTGATTAATATATTCAGGCCCTACCTGGGCCCTGTCAAATGAGATGTGCTCTGGAAGTCTTAATTTTCATGCACTTGGGGACCCAATTCAAATAGAGATAAAGACAAGCGCCCAGAGGGAACTTTAGCTTTTCCCTCCTGCTCAGTTTTCCCCTTCAGAAGCAGCCATCGAGAGACTGTTTGCTCTGTTGAGGGGCTGCATGTGTTGCTCATCAGTACCACAATGTGACAAATAAGCCCTCCTCCCTGCTGTTTGGCTTTCGAAAACAATGTGGGTAGTAAAAGGCTAAGATTCTTTTTCCACCGTTACACACGCACAGCAACCATAACCTGAATTTGGGCCCTGCATCTTGTGAAATGAGTTCTCTCATGCCTGAGATCTGACTGTCTCCATCAAAGTCAGTTTGGAGTAACCTAGATGCTTCACGAATTTCTTGTGAGCCTTTACAAATCTCTTAGGATCCTTTAGACTGAGGGTACATTTTCTGTGTCTATATCAGATGGGCGGTATAGAAATCTAAATAAATAAATAAATAAAATATGGATTAATGACTAAATAGATGTTTGCTCCAGGATACACATAAAACTACGTACACTTTAGGGCAGGATGAGGCTGCAGTTTCACATTTGAAGAGCACATTACCCATTGAAGGTGAGATATGCAGTACAACCTAAAATTACGTGACTGCTGGTGTGATTCTAAACAAAGATACATCCTTATCTGCTGAAGTCATATACTACTTAGGGACAAGCCAATATATCAGTGATGTTTTTTTTTAATTTATTCATTTTGATTTTGTCTCTTGTCAGCATCATCAGTTATACTTTGCCTCAGTTTTGTTGCTTTCATTGATCATTCTTTTGCTTCTTTTGCTCCATTTTGACATCATTTGCACATTATGCACCATTTTATTTTATACACAATTGGCACAGGAATACCAGAAATGTGTGAATTTTAATTGGAAAAATTCAACATGAGGCAAGAGAAAATGGTGTGAAAATAATGGATTAGAGGTTCATTATGTACAAGAGGAAATGAAATAAATTAGGGATGCTTGGATCAAATCAGACACCTTTCAAAATCCAGTCTCATCCTTCAGTTTACCTGACATAGAACTCAGCTCCAGGCACGTCTCTTGAAGAGTATTACCTCTAATTGCCAATTGAACAAATTAACCACTATCAGTCATTGGCACTGTGTATAAAATTCTTGCTCAAGGTTAGATCTACAAATGTTGGTAGCCAAGATTTATAAAAACACATCAATTATACACAACACATGTGATTTTGAATGATTACACTGCCTGATAGTAGTAACATCAAGTAGACCAAAAGCATCTGATGCTCTTCAGCAGTGCCTTTGGAAAAAAAATGCTATCGAATACAGATGGGTGCTCTTGCCTGCCAGGAGATAAAGAAGAGTAATGTGCAGATATCTGACATAATGGGAGCAGTGAGCCTATCTGAAATATTCACAGTGTGGCTGCTCTTCAAAGAGCTTCAGGAAGAGACATGAAGAAACAAGCCTGGCCTGACTTGGGATGGACATAAACTGCAGTGTTATGGCTCAATTTGTGGCCAAACCATGAATGGACCCAGGCAAACTGGGTTGGTTTAGATGAGCCATTTAAAGTTTAATCACTTGAGCTCTGCTCCCTGCTTAGCTGTTTGGTTTAAAATGCTTTTTTAAAAAAGAGCTTTTTTTCAAACACTGCTTTCTGCTCCCTACCAAAGGCCATAGGGAACAGAAAGCAGGGGGTTAAATGGCTCCAAGCCATTTCATCCCCAGTGGGTTTTGGCAGTGAAAAATAGACAGAGGGTGAAATGTACAACACCCTGAGCCTTCGGTGAGGGCGGTATATGAAAATAAATGAATGAACGAACGAACGAACGAACGAACGAACGAATGAATGAATGAATGAATGAATGAATAGCAGCCATTTCAGCCATTCATTTTGCTTCCCTCACTTCTAAGCATTTTGGGCTGTTTTGGTAAAGTTCAGATGTTCAGTTAGGGAACCCTCCTGAACTGAAATGGAATTTTCCAGTTTGTACCCACCCATAGTGTGGGGGTGGGGGTGGGTAGGTAGAATCAAATGAGAGAAGGCAAAAGTATGCATACTAGTCTGATTTCCTTGGAAGGAGCAAGATAAAAATCTAGACAGTGTCGTTAGCTACTTCTAACAGCCTAGTGTACTGATGTTTCCATGCAATGATCAGTCTAGTGTGGCAAGGAGGCTAATTAACATCTTCATTGTCACATTCTGAATGCTGGACACACAGCAGAAGGAAATTAGAGTCTCAAGCAAATGATGGAATGTAACTGTTTATTTCAAGCTTGGGTGAGTTTGGAAACATCTTTGCCTAAGCACCAAAATGCCTGATTAAAATGTGGACCTAATGTGCAATCCTCATGCTTATTGAGGGTACATTATGGTTCATCATGTCAAGGAACTTTTCTGTTTCCCCTGTTAATGTTGGGTTTTTTTCACTTAAGTGACATCTGATGTCAAACTGCTCAAGCCCACCTCAAACTCCTACCATCTTTTTGCTGCTGTTTTTCCTCTCTATGTTCGATTTTCACTAACACACTCACCTTTATGCTGACCTGACAGTCAGCCATCAGCACGAAATATGTCAAAATCTGCAGCTGCATAGTGAGGTGCTAGGAGAGTGAGAATGGAAGAAGTATTTTCAGATAAGAATAATAGTCCTGTCTATCAGGATCATTTGTCTATCTGAAGATAAAGTACAGCTCATGAAGTACTTTGTTATGAGTACATATCATACGTTTATAAAGCTCTCTTTTACCTCTGATCAGAATAAACTTGATCAGGGAACTCTTACTATCAAGACAGTTATTATCTCTTACTTTAGAGGCAGAAGCATAGGAATCACAGCATGTCCAATGCTATCATTATTAAGGGCCATTTCACATATACCAATTATAGGAGTACACCAAAAAATGTCAAGTGTGTATGAAATTACATATATCCTACAATTAGTGATTAGTTGTGGGTTCCTGGAGATCGTTCGTGGGGTTATAAACAGAGTTGCCTATGCAGAATGAAGTGAAATGATTCAAAGTATAAAAGTCTGTTTCTGCTGGGTATAAGTGAAAACCTGTGTAGGACTACTACAGTCCAGTCTACAATGCACATGAATGAGATTAAGAGGTTAATAAAGAAGAAGGTTAAGAAAGGAGTACAACGATATAGGCTAGATATCAGGAAAAAAATTTTCACAGTCAGAGTAGTTCAGCAGTGGAATAGGCTGCCTAAGGAGGTGGTGAGCTCCCCCTCACTGGCAGTCTTCAAGCAAAGGTTGGATACACACTTTTCTTGGATGCTTTAGGATGCTTAGGGCTAATCCTGCGTTGAGCAGGGGGTTGGACTAGATGGCCTGTATGGCCCCTTCCAACTCTGATTCTATGATTCTAAGATATTTAAGAGGATATCAAGAATCCAGGAAGTGATGCTAGATTTAGAATTAGTATTAGAAAAATTCATCCTATCCATAATCGCTGTAGTGGTTAGTGGTTAGGAGTGCAGACTTCTAATCTGGCTAGCCGGATTTCCTTCCACACTCCCCCACATGCAGCCAGCTGGGTGACCTTGGGCTCGCCATGGCACTGATAAAGCTGTTCTGACCGAGCAGTGATATCAGGGTTCTTCCAGCCTCACCTACCTCACAGGGTGCCTGTTGTGTGGAGAGGAAAGGGAAGGCAAATGTAAGCCACTTTGAGACTCCTTCAGGTAGGGAAAAGCAGCATATAAGAACCAACTCTTATTCTTCTTCTAATTTAAATCTGCATATAAATTCTTGGAAATATTTTCCCTGGTTGGCTGTGCTGGTGGTCATTACTGAGATTTCCAAATATTATTTGTACTATTATGTCACATGTTCCTGGCCACAACTTTGTAAGCAGGTTTCAAGACAATAATTTCAAATTAAGCCTTGACTTTTTATTTGGCAGTAAACTGGCTACAGGAATAGCTGTGGAATCTCTGTGGAATCTTGGAGTTTTCAGTCAAATGGTTACAAAAATGAAACATCCTTACAGCAGAAGCAATATTTTTATTTTATTTATATTATTTAGACTGCCTTTCTCACAGGGATTTGTCAGATTACACACAGTGAATCAGCACATCCAACAAAATGGGAAATTTGATAACCAAGATATTAGGATATTAGAAATCTAGAACCACCATAAAGAACTGAAGTATTGCATAAGTATTAGCATGACACATTAAACAGTACAAAAATTACATAGAATTCTACTTATAATAAACGATTTGTGGCAGTATAGACCACAATTTCCATCCAAAGCAGTTTGTGGACCATTTTTAACAATGCAATTCTATTACGTGCACCGAAAAGCCCTCTTGAATAGTTGAATTTTGCAGAATTTGTGGAAAGCCAGGAAAGTGACAACATTCTTGACCTCCTTGGGCAGGGCCATTCCACAAGGCAGAGAAAGCATGTGTACAGGCAGTTGTTGATTTTGCCCATTTGCAGCCTGGCACCTGCAAGAAACCCCTGCTAACATGAGCAATGCTGTTGGGTGGATCCATGTAAGAAGGCAGGTGTATCAAGTAAAGGTGCCATCTCTCAGGTTAGGCTGTGTTGGTAGAGAGCCTTTCTGTGCAACTGCATTAACTTGTTTCTCCAACAATAAAGCTGGATCCAGTAGGATCCCAATGCTATTAACTGAGTCTGCAAAGGTCCACTGAATTCCATCAAAAGTGGAGAGAACAATGTCCCAGCTAGCATTACCTATGTCTTCTCATTGTTTATTTTAAATTTGCTCACTTATGGCCTGTTAACTACTGCCACGTGGCAGCAATTTAGAACCTCTATCACATCACCAGGAGATTTGGATAAGGATATAGAGGCTAGAAACATCTTGACAAACAACCCCCAAAATAATAATGATTTGACCTGAGGGTTTTACATAGAGATTAAAAAGCTTGAGGGACAGAACTGCATTCTGGGAAGCTCCCAAAAATAAGCCCTGTACCAATAACAACTGGTTTCCAATAGCAACTCTTTGAGTCTGACCTCTGATACCTACTTCTGCTTCCAGGCACCACAGGTTGCAGATAAACACAATAAGCGCAACAGAAAGGCTTGATCTTTGCCTACACTCCGACAGGAGTCTTGAACTAAACCAAGAGGAACCTTCTCTGTCCCTTAGCTTGGCCTGAAATTAGACTGAAAAGGTTCTAGAGCAGATGACGTATCCGAGAAGACTTGGAGTTGGTTCGCTACCACTCACTCAGTTTCTCAGTCTCAAAGAGCGCTTTGAGGAAAGGCATTTAGCTCCTTTATCAGAAATGAGAACCAATTGTGTAAATTATTATGCAGGAGGAAGATCACTTGAAACTGTCCATGCAGCCCAATTGTAGGCATATTTGCTCTGAAGAAATTATGATTTAGCTAAGTAGGTCTTAGACACAAATAAATGTGCATGTGGCTACAGCCTAAGACACATGAATGAATGAAAATTGAATGAATGAAAATTATTCTGTAGGTCCTGAGTATGAATATGGCGATAAAACTCGACCAATCATTTGTAGTCCATAAAGGGAATGTATGTCTTTCTGTATATGGGTTTCTGTTTATCCATAGACTTTGGATTCTAGATAGTTTAAGCCTTTAGAATAGCAATTCCCAACCTGTGGGCCGCAGACCACATGTGGTCCATCGACTAACTGGAGGTGGGCCGCGAAGGACACCTTCTCCCCCCCCCCCCCCCGAGCCCTTTACTTCATCCATGATCCGGCAGGCGCACATGGGACTATCTTGTTGCAGAGAAACAAGCTCAGGGTTCCCATTGATTTGTCATTGTCATGAGTTAAAATTTCCATTAAAATAAAATGTTCCTTATGTTCATTGTTGTGGCATGTCTGTATCTTATTCTGAAGGGATTTTTAAACATTACCATAGCGACCAGAGTCAGAGAGCGTTAGGGCAGTGGGCCTCAGTAAAATTGTCAAGCGTTGAGTGGTCCCCGGTGATAAAAAGGTTGGGGACCACTGATTTAGAATATAACTATTTTCTCTGTTATCTGTTCCACATAATATATTTCTGGTATGGCCTTGGAGGAGGACCGTGTCTTATGACTTAAGTGCTACTGAGTGCTTAACACCCACTCAGAGCAGCTGTCCCATCTCTGAGTGCCTCCTCCTCCAACTGGCTTGCCTATCTGTCCAGCAGCCAGTTAGTCGCCTTCTGTCTCCTACCCCTGACTACCCCCTCCTCCTTCCACTTCTCTCCGAGGCCCAGAGGCTGCAGATCCCTGCTTCGTGAGAGCTGCCCCTGACAGTGAGTTCCCTGCCTGGGGGCCTCCAGCCTGCAGCCTTTCCAGGTCCTGGAGGGAGGGAGAGGCCATCCACAGAGTTCTTCCACCACCATCTCCCCCAATCTAGTGCCCACTGCATTCCTGAATGCAATGGGCTTGGCTCCTAGTGTGATTATAAAGCCATCAACAATCCTGAGAGGTATACAGTTTTTAAGAACTTAATTTGGAAGCAGGACATGCTAATCATGTTCATCCTGTGAACTGAGGGTGGGTAGTGGACACTATCTTAGAATGTCTGGCAGAGTGGGTAATTGCAAATGCTGAAAGGTTGCAAATCAAACATTTTCTTAGGATGGAGTCAGCTGTTCCTGAATTGGAGCTCCCTGGGGACATAAAGGTGATGCCCCTAGGGTCTTCTGAAGTGCTTCCTACTCCAATGAGGTCCTGACTCTTTACTTTGGTCAAGAAGCAAACAGGCACTAGGAAGTCCACATGGGTGCCATGGTGCCCATGAACACTGTAGAGCAGCCTTTCTCAACTTTTTTACCATTGAGGCACCCCTAAAACATTCTTCAGACTTCCAGAAACCCTATAAGTGGCCCAATCATGGTTGGGAAGCATGAAACCCTGGCCGAGAAAGCCTGACTTAAAGGATTGCTGCTCACACATAAATACCCAAACTTAGCAGGCAGATGAATCCAGCTCCAGATTCAGCAATCAGATACAATAATGTTTCAGCTGTCTTGTGAATATTCATTTCCTGTCTATTGAAATTGAGCATGTTGTTCAACAAATCCTTCCACTCAATAGCTCATTCTAGCTGTAAAAAGGGCAATGAATGTGTTGTATTTCCTATTTCAGCCTGAAAGGCAGACAGGCAGGGCCCTCTAGGGAGTTACAGCTCTCTTTTGGAATTGAGCAGAAATTGGCTTCTTCACTAACATTGGCTTCAGATCCTCTCTTTCCAATTGGTTCTCCACTGCAGATGATGATGTCTCCCTAGTTTCAGGGAGAAGTGATTTATCACAACCATAGAGAGATGCTGTGCAGGTCCATTCTCAGGAAAGTATTTGAACTTTGACTAATACATCAAGGTCATCTCTTGAGAAGGAAGGATCAGGCTGAAGGGTGAGCAGAATGTACTTTTATTCGTCTTAGAAATGCAGACCACAGCAAAACCAAATGGAAGGACTGTGGGGGAACTGGAAATGATGTGAAAGCAGTAGAGCACACAGGAGAAATGTAACTTGTCCCACAATGCAAAATTAATGGTCACTTTCTAGCAATAAATATACTGAAAGTCACTTTTAAAATGGAACCAAGAAGTTTTAATTTGCCAGGGATATAGAACCAAGCACAAGGGGATTTGAGGAAGCTGATTCTGTCTCTTTGCAACAACCTTTTTAACCTATAGTAACCCTAATAAGGCAGAAGCAAGTTATTGTCTAGGTTTATTGCTTAAGTGAACAACCTGGGTGTGGAGCCAGGAAGAAAAATTCTGAAAGAGTGTGTGGTTAGATAATCTGTGAAGGATGGCTGGGTTTCCCCCTCCCTGTGTAATTTGGTCAGTTACCTTGAGGAAAAGGAAAGATGCAGAATGAATATTATAGTACCAAATAAGTAAAGGTGCGCCAAAATAAAAAGTGAAAACCAAAAAGTTAATTTATGAAGCTTCTTTATACCTTTAAAACACAGCATTCTTGTAACCTGAGGGCAGGGCATGGAGAGCGAGGACTCTGAAGAGGCCAGGGGGTTCCTCAAAGATGTGATGACACAGAGTCCACTATCTGAAATGGCTAATTTCTCCTGGGAAAATGGCTTCCTTTGTCTGAAAATCAGTTTTAATGTGAAAAAAATTCCAGGCTCCACCTGGAGGTGGTCAACCCTAATGCTGGCCCATGTCATTCAGTACTGTCGTCCAGAAGTCTTAAGGCTGAGAAAGATCTTGACCAACACATACTTCTTGACATTTTTAGCTGGAAGTTCTAGGGATCAGGCCTCAGAATCGCTCTATGTAAAATGTGTGTGCTACCACTAAGTCATGTCCTCTCTCTGATCAAAACAATAGAAACCACCCAAGAGAGGTGTGGTGACACTCATTTATGGGTTTTTTAAAAATATATCCTCAAACATCCTGTGGATTCCTGGTAGAGAATTTCCTCAATGTATTGAAAGTGGGTTACTTAAATTGTTGATATGATCTAAATGCTAAAATCGCCACATTCCCAACTGGGGATCTTATACCTGCTTCCTTTGTCTGGAATATCAAGTGATTACAGCAAATATCATGTGAAGAACTATAACTTTAAGAACTACAACTGCAATGCAGAAATTAATGGGGTTCAACCTGTGGTTAGCTGTGCACTGGATTGTGCCCTGTTGGGCAAACTTGGAAATTAGGTCTGTACTGGCAGTGCATTCTCCAAATTCTGGCAGTTACCTGCAGTTATTGTCATGGCTATCCATTCCATATGCTTTAGTTAAGTATTCCTGTCTTTTATCATTAATATGTGTATCTAACTCACAGACAGTCACATCTGTTGGGCTTTGGTTCAGGAATATGATAAATACAGCAAATGCTTAGGATTAATGAAAATCTACTTATGGTTTTTGGCTAAATCATCCACATGGAAGAATTTGCAGTGTTACACTCCTCAGTGATGTGTACATCTTCCTCCTTCATTATGTCTCTATTATTAAAACGGTAATCTTTCTCCTATTTGCTTGTGACCAGGATAAATGGACATGGGAGAACATTGAATCATTTTTTCTTCACTTATGGCATATGTACTCTTTAGGCTTATTAGTCATTCCCTCTCTCCAGGGGACTCTGCGAATTATATAGTCTACAGAGGACCATAGCTAGAAAGAAAACTGTTTGGTCATCATGAACATTTGTTCTGCCATAAATGAAATGTGTGACCGAGGCAGGCATGCTTAGACCTTTCTCTTTAAAAAAGAAGAGCGAGAGAGCACATATAAGCAAAGGAATAATGGTTATATTAGTTTTATATTATATTATATTAGTTTTATAAAGTACTTAGCCAAAATCCCTTTCCCTACTCATTAAATCCATTGTTCTTTATATTTTTAAATCTTTACCTGTAAATATACAGTTTTTACTCCAGAGCTCTTGTCTTGCATTTCTAATTTCCTTGGCAACCAAAAACTCTTGACCTTGACTCTCAGAAGAAAAACAAGTAACCAGTCATGATCAGAAACTTGAACAATAAGTAATAAAATACCTTAACCATCATACGTTTTCTGATGTCTTCCAAGGCAACACACAGAAAGGTTGAGAAGGCATTCATCAATCTAATTCTAAAAAGGGACTGGATATCCCAGAGAATTCTTTCAGGCTTCTCATCAAACAGGAATTATGAGGATTCTTGGCAAAGCCATTATGAACATAAGAAAGGCATAATACACAAAGGAATGCTACCCAGCATTTTTTAGCAACAGTAATACTTTATCTTGATAACCTGCGCTTCCTGGTTGGCTTGAGGAAGATAACAGCAAAATAAAATATACAAAATTGTAAACTATATATAAATAAACTAATTAGGCCAGCATTTCCTCAATGTTAACAAGGAGAAGCAAGAGTTGGTTTTTATACCCTGCTTTTCACTATCCGAAGGAATCTCAAAACATCTTACCTTCCTTTCCCTTCCCTACAACAGACACCCTGTGAGGTAAGTGAGGCTGAAAGACTTCTGGCTGAACTGCTCTGTGAAAACAGCACTATTAGGTCTGTGACTAGCCCAAGGGCACTCAGCTGGCTGCAAGTGGAGGAATCGGGAATAAAACCTTGTTTGCCAGATTAGAGACCACCAACCTTTAACCACTGCATCACAATACCAGAACTGTTGAAGGTCCCAGAGGGCCCTGATCTCACCAGGGAAAGCATTCCCTAGGCCGGGGCCAGTGTCTAAAAGGCCCTGACCCTTTCAGAGTGGGGACCCTGAGCAAGTTCTGATCACTTGATCTTAGAGCTTTTTGGGGGGGGGGATAGTGGAAGATAGCAGTCCCATAGATACCGGGGTCCCAAAGTTATGAGTATGAGCAATTCTATTAAAGAGTCAGTAAGATCACAGGATTCATGCCTAATTGTTACAGGAAAAAAGAATATTTCAGAAGGATAGATGTATTAGTCTTAGGGACTAAATTTTTAAAATATAAGCTTTGAAAGTCAAAGCTCTGACAAAGTGAACTTCACCTCTCATACCAAATTTTGTTGACCACTAAGAGAGGGATTGGCATGAACTGGCTGACAAGCTAAAGTTCATCATGAATTTTGGCTCATTCATGGCTCATGAAGCAATGTTGGTGAACTGAAATACTGTCATGAACCTTCATGAATTTTGATAACATTCATGGCAGTGCATGAATATTAATCTTCATTTAAAAAGTCATGGAGATCAGAGAACAGTGTTTTAAACGGCTTCAAGCCTGGGGATGGCTACCCTAGAAAGCCCCTTTAAGCACATCAGCTGTGGAAGCCATTTGCTCTATGTGGCTCAACTTTTTTCCAGTCTAAACAGCTAACCTTCAGAGGCAGCCTGCTCCCACAGCTCTAGATTGGACACACCTGCGCCATGAGGTCTGTTTGCCCCCATGATTCAGCAATTTAGAATGCAAACCTGGTTTGATTCATACACAAACTGACTTGGTTTGTGGTTCAGTTTGTGGTTCACCCACTTTATGGTTCATGTCCATCCCTACTCTAAGGTGCTACTGGGATTGAATCTAGAAAAGGTGGATAGCATATATGTCCTGTGTTCTCCCATTCACAATCCCATGCACCTGCCCCTCACCTTTAAAAAATCTGGAATTAGGACATTGCCAAATCCTTTGATGTCTTAACCAACTCAGGATCATTTATTTATTTGTTTGTTTGTTTGTTTGTTTATTTATTTGTAGTTTGATTTATATACCTCCATTCGCCAAAAAGTCTCACAGCAGTTCACAATAAAATATCCATTAACCGTATATACCAACTTCATGCTTCATTTTCCATGAGTTTTTAGCAGATGCCAAGGAGAAGTTTGTAGGGTCAATGCTTTTCTCTCTCTCTCTCCTGGCAAAACGATCCTGACTGTACTTGTATTACAGGCTTGATGTAATCTGTGAACAATCAGATTGACAATCACAGTTATGGCTGACAGCAATCCCCATGATCACAGCAGCACTTTTTCCCAATCATGTTATGATCACTGCTTTTCCAGGCCCTCTTTTCCTTCTGAATATACGAAGAGAAACACCTGTTGTGCCTTTGAACTGTGTCAAGGAAAGAAGGTAGCAGGGATGGAAATACTGTGCTCCAAGATATTTGATGAGTGTATATTAAACTGTCCTTTCTGATCATCTTAAATGGATTCATATGGTGTCTTAATTATTCTTTAATTGTAACCATTTCATTACTCACATATTTGATTTAGCATATGAAATATGCCATATTTTCTCTTCCATTCACATCCCATGTCTTTTCATGTCTTTATCCCATAAATGTTTATGTATTTACTTCATTTGGAGCCTGCCTTTCTCACTGAGACTCATTTGAAATAAAAATAAAATAAGAGAAATACTGCAGTAAAACTGTATAATGTATACAAAAAACCCAGCGCAATGAAGCTGTCTAAAGGAATTCAGACATTAAAACTACAACCCTTCTTCTGTTAAAAATATATTCCTGGACAACTCAATTTTAAACATTCTACAGAACGATAAAAAAAACGAGGGCATCTTTCTCAGCCCATCATCCAGGCTATTCCACCAGCTGGAAGTCACCACAGAGAATGCTTGGATATAAGCAAGGGTCTATTTTGCTTATTTGCATGCTCAGAAGGCTGCTCAGAAGGCAGTACTGTGGCAGCCGAGTGTATCAAGAGAAGCGATCCTGTACATATGTGGGCCCTCAGCCATGAAAAATGTTTTCAGAAAAAACTGCACTTTGAAAAACCCGGAAACTAATTGAAAACCAACAGAGCAATTGCAGAATAGGTGTACTATGCATACAGCACTTAGCGCCTGATAGTAATTGAGCTGCTGAAGTTTCTGAGTTTTATTCAAGGGCAAATCCCAGTATGAAGTTTTATGGCAGTATAGCCTTGTTACTGTAGCATGAAATCATGAGGCTACATCGTCCACATTATTCCATGGGCTAAATGAAGATGGAAGGAAGCACTTTTTGCAGCTAAATTAACTTCTTGTTCTTGTTATAATATAAATTAGCTTCCTTTCTAACTTCTGGCACACAAGGTGGCCTCCAATATAAATAAGATAAATATAAAAAAATAGAAATAAAACAACTATTTTGAAGCATGTAGAAGGAAACAGTTTAAAATATCTATTAGGACTGCAATAAAGTAAAACTAAATTACTCAAACACAATCCTAAATAAAACTCTAGCATTAATGCTGGGTCAAGTATAGCCCCTAGACTCTAAATCAGTCAGCAGCAGTCAACTGAAACCCATAGAAATCAGAATACCCTCTAAGATGCCCAAGAGTGTCACATGTATGATTGTCTATCCCCTGGGTGGAAATCATGGGTGCATGCTCACTGTTTAGAGCTCTTTGCTCTCAGGGAGCAGGTTCAGTCCCTTGACCTAGAACTTAGGGCTGCTGACCTGGAAAGGCTCAGGCAGAAAGAGAGGTTTGGGGAAGAAGCCCTCAGGGACTTACCAGAACAGTCCCACTCCTGTGCTAGATGCTCTTTTGCTGTTGTGAAGACTGAGAGGCTCAAGATGAGAGGGCATCAGCCTGAGGAGGATGGATGTGATCCCTTAGAAGGAACACTTTCCTTAGGCAATGCAGCAATATCCTCTTGTACCAAGGATATCCTCTTGCATCAAGGGGGAAGGAAGATAATGGGTGATCTGATCATTGGGAATGTAGAGAATGAAGTCTATGGCAGGTGATAACAAGGTGACTTACCTGCCTGGTACAAAGTTTGCAGACCCATAGACCAGGGGTAGTCAAACTGCAGCCCTCCAGATGTCCAGGGGCTCATGGGAATTGTAGTCCACGGACATCTGGAGGGCTGCAGTTTGACTACCCCTGCCATAGACTGTGTTAATAGTTAGTAGTTGAGAAGAGCCAGCAATCATTGTGCATGTTGGCACCAATGACGTTGGGAAATATGTTTGGTCCTGGAGGAAAAATTTGGGTTACTAGGCAGAAATTTAAAGGCCAGGACCTCAAAAGTAGCATTCTCAAAAGTGCTGCCAGTTCCACACACAAAGCTAATTAGAGAATAACCCATCATGGTCTCAAAGCGTGGATGAGAAAGTGGTGTCAGGAGAAGGTGATTAGATTTGTTAGGCACTGAGGAACTTTCTGGGAGAAGCTGTACTTGTACAAAAGGGAACCAGACTGCTGGCAATTAAAATCAAAAAGGTGGCAGGGCAGCTTTTAGAATGATCCACAAGAGAAAGCTGACAGCTGAGGAACAGGACATGGAATGTTCGGCCTGGAGAACAGAAAGTGGAGAGGGGACATGATTACTGTCTTTAAGTATTTGAAAGGTTGCCAGTTAGAGGAGTGCAGGGAAAAGTTCCTGTTGGCAGCAGAGGATAGGACCAGCAGTTATGGGTTTGAACTACATGGAGAACAATATTGGCTAGAGATAAGGGAAAAAAGAAGAGCCTCTTGTGGCGCAGAGTGGTAAGGCAGCCGTCTGAAAGCTTTGCCCATGAGGCTGGGAGTTCAATCCCAGCAGCCGGCTCAGGGTTGACTCAGCCTTCCATTCTTCCGAGGTCGGTAAAATGAGTACCCAGCTTTCTGGGGGGTAAACGGTAACGACTGGGGAAGGCACTGGCAAACCACCCCGTATTGAGTCTGCCATGAAAACGCTAGAGGGCGTCACCCCAAGGGTCAGACATGACTCGGTGCTTGCACAGGGGATACCTTTACCTTTACATTTAAGGGAAAAAATTCACGGTTGGAGTAATTCAGCAGTGGAATCAATTGTCTAGGGAGGTAGTGAGCTCCCCCATATTGGTGATCTTTAAGCAGCAGCTGGACAGATACTTATTATGGATGTTTTAGCTGAACCTGCATTGAGCAGGAGGTTGGACTAGATGGCCCATATTGCCCCTTCCAATTTTATTATAGGTGTCTATATATCAAGGCTATATGTCTGCGAGCCAAGATGGACAAGTTTGAGTGCTTGGTGGTCAATGACAATTTAGATATGGTGGATAGCTCAGAAACATTGTGGAATGGGGAAATCTATGGGTATTCCTGGATATAAACTATATAGGGAGGTCTAAGAGGGACAGGTTGGTAAAGATGCTACATTATACAACAGGATGATCTTGATAGACTCAAGAAGTGGGCTAAACTGAATAAAATGAAGTTCAATAGGGACAAATCTAAAGTTCTGCATATAGGTAGGAGAAACCAAATACACCAATATAAGGTGGGGGAGACTTGTCTTGGCAGTAGTACGTGTGAAAAGGATTTAGGAGTCTTAGTAGACCATACATTAAACATGAGTCAGCAGTGTGACTCAGTGGCTAAGAAGGTAAATGGGGTTTTGGGCTGTATCAAAGGGAGTATCGTGTCCAGATCATGGGAGGTGATGGTACCGCTTTACTCTGCTCTGGTTCGGCCTCACTTGGAGTACTGTGTTCAGTTTTGGGCACCCCAGTTGAAGAGGGATGTTGACAAACTGGAACGTGTCCAGAGGAGAGCAACAAAGATGGTGAGGGGTTTGGAGACCAAGACATATGAAGAAAGGCTGGGGGAGCTTGGTCTGTTTAGCCTAGAGAGGAGACGACTGAGAGGGGATCTGATAACCATCTTCAAGTATTTAAAAGGGTGCCATATGGAGGGTGGAGCAGAATTGTTCTCTCTTGCCCTAGAGGGACAGACCAGAATGAATGGGATGAAATTAATTCAAAAGAAAATCCATCTAAACATCCGGAAGAAGTTCCTGATAGTTAGAGCGATGACCTGGAGACCTGAACTGTTAACAAATTGAACCAATATTTCCACTTAGTTAGTTATGGGCCATCATCGTAAATCTATCTTTTGGCACATATTCTGAGATAGATTTACGAATTACCAGGTCTTATGTGAAATCAATGTATTATGAAACTTCAAATGCTCAAATTTTTTATCTCCAGATTTCATCCAGGACACTGGGCAACTTTCCTTTCTTTGCATCCATATCCAGCTTTTTTCCCCTTCTATGCTATCATGCATGTAAAAGAAATATTGCATCACCTCTTAATATGAAAGTTTTTGATCCAGTCCCTGAACATCCATTAACCAATCATCTTTGGCTGTCAGCTAACCAAGGGTAGTCAACCTGTGGTCCTCCAGATGTTCATGGATTACAATTCCCATGAGCCCCTGCCAGCAAACACTGGCAGGGGATCATGGGAATTGTAGTCCATGAACATCTGGAGGAACACAGGTTGACTACCCCTGAGCTAAACAACAGATGGATATTTTGTTTTTTTATTTTATTTAAACTATCTATAGTCCGCCTTTCCCATTTGGACTCAAGGTGAATTACATAACGTTCTCCAGCATTAATGACAATATTTTAATACAGATGCACTTTTTTAAAAACCTAGTTTTAATTTTTAACGGAGGTGATTTTTAAAATCCCATTTATTGACATCTTTTGGCTTAGTCATTTGATCAACCTACAAATCAAGGGAGGGTTTTTTTTTTTTTTGGAAAGAGCTAATACCTTTGAGAAGGAAATAGTGCTAGTGCTCCCTCTAGTGAATAGTATGTGGACAGAAAACACTACAGTCAGTGTTGTGAAGAGTCTACTCAACCAACTTTTCTTATCAGGATGAATACATTTATTTTCTACTTTTTTCAGATTGTGAAAGCAAAGTTTATGACATGTTTATATCTAATAGTCATCAGCTGTAGGTCCAAGTATAGGTGTTTCTGGTATTTTTCTAGATAGTAGTCTATATGTTAATATGAAAAGGATCCTGTGTTATCTAAATTTGATTGATTTTTTCCAAATGAAAGTGGTTAAAGTAGCCTTTAATAGACATTTGAAGGTTCTAGTTGCAATACTTCACTGGTTCATTGACAGAGTCTATACTGTTGAATAACGGTGGATTTACTTCAAATAGATCTGTTTCGGATATATGAATATCATTTAAGTCAGCGGTCCGCAAGCTTTCGCCCGCTGCGGACTGCTGCTCCGGAGTCCAGGGAGAGGGCGGCCCGGGGGCCCGCGCACACTCAGCAGCCCCAGTGCAAGCGCGCGTGCGCGGACTGCCGTGCACGCGCGTTTGTGCCCGGCAGGGGTGCAAACACGGGTGCGCAGCAGTCCGCGCATGCGCGTTTGCGCCGCCGCCATGCCGGCGGCCATGGCTCCCCCTCCCGGCCCCTCTGGGCAGCCAGCAAATCGGCTGCTAAAGCGGCCAATTAGCTTGCGGCTCGGCAAGCTTCTCTTCCTTCCCCCCCCCCCCCCGAAGCGAGAAGCTTGCCGGGCCGCAAGCTAATCGGACACTTTGGCGGCCGACTTGCTCGCGGCCTGGCAAGCTTCTCACTTCAGGGGGGGAGGGAAGAAGGAGCCGCGGCCCGGCGCCAAGGCCTTCGCGGCCCGGCACCAGGCCGCAGCCCGCGGGTTGGGGACCACTGATTTAAGTCAATCATATATATTTAGGTCAATATATATGATTGACTTAAATGATGCCCTCCCCCCAAATACTGGTAAATATTTTTCAGAAATTTGTTCAGCTTGGTTTATGCCGAATGCACCCCCTCTAGCAGCAATGTTTTGCATAGTCCAGACAGAAAGGTTCTCTGGTTGCAGAGTTTTGCCCTGCAGTCTGTAGATGTCACTAAAGCAGAGTGGGGTATGGCAGGCAAGATTCATGGGCTCCTGTCACTCCATATAGGTAAGGTGACCAGATTGTCCCACTTTTAGAGGGACATCTGGAGGTACTTGGCAAATTGTACTTATGTTGAAATTAAAATATATATATTACGATACTATTTTTGCGTTCTGTGCGTTAAGCTAACAAAAACTTTTTGTTGCTCCATATAGACCAAATTTTTAATCAAGAACCCCTCCCCCCCCAGTCAATGGTGTCCCACTTTACCAATGTTAAAATCTGGTCAATGTTACCAATGTTAAAATCTAATCTTAATATAGGGACAGAGTACAAGGGAGCCAGTTCTTTAGTTCATGAACTCTTTAGTTAATGAGGCTTTAGGGACATATGAGGAAAGGTTGGGGGAGCTTGATCCGTTTAGCCTGGAGATATGACTCAGAGAGGATCTGATAACCATCTTCAAGTATTTAAAAGGCTGCCATATAGAGGATGAAGCAGAATTGTTCTCTCTTACCCTGGAAGAACAGACCAGAACCAATGGGATGAAATTAATGCAAAAGAAATTCCATCTAAACATCCAGAAGAAGTTCCTGACAGTTAGAGTAGTTTCTCAGTGGAACAGGCTTCCTCGGGAGGTGGTGGGCTCTCTATCTTTGGAAATTTTTAAACAGAGGCTGGATAGCCATCTAACAGAGAGGCTGATTCTGTGAAGGCTCAAGGAGGTGTCAGGTTACAGTGGATAAGCGATAGGGTTGTGAGTATCCTGCATTGTGTGTGTGTGTGGGGGGGGGGGTTGGACTAGATGACCCAGGAGGTTCCTTCCAACTCTATTATTCTATATTTCTAGGGAGGAACACTTTGGTAAGGGAAGTTCTTTATATTACTCTGCATAACAGTAATAGATTCCAAAAGGCTATGTTCACCTGAATGACAAATGAACCATTTAAAAATCTTTCAGGGTTGATCTTAAAAACAGTCTTTGGAAACTGGGAGTCTAGTTAAACCCAAGGAAGTGAAATATTCCCAGGTATGACTTGTTCTCTTGCTGAGCTTTGTCAGCTGCTGGTGGTACATAAGACATGTTGTTTCTGTGTTAGAAGCCAAGTGGTAATCAGAATTCCTATTTTAAGTTTTGTTTTTTGGTTGGTGGATTAGTGCTTTGTTTAATTTCTGTTGGGCTACAGACTCTAAACAAAAACCTCTTTGATGCCTGTAAGAATGAAATGGATGACCATCTGTTTTTACATTCATCATTCAATTGATAATGGTTGCTCACTGTAATCTATGCCATTACAAAATTATTTTGATTATTAAGGATCTGCCTCATGGATGTTTGCTCTTTCCATAGTAGAGGTGGCAAATAAATAAATATTTTATTTACTAAATAAAAAAGACTATTACATTCCTAAAGCTTTTACTCCCTAATTTTCTATCAGTGTAACTGCATTTGCTGCACTTATTACTCTTCTGGCTGCTTAATTTGAATATTTTTTGATCAAAATTTTCTTATTGCTCTGAAGCCCCTGAGCCATTTTAAAACCAAAGCTGACATTATGAAAGATATAACCTTTCTTCTGTTCAGTGTTCCTGATTCTGTGATTCTGAGTACATCTTCCATTATTTGCCTCCTATTGTATTTTGCATAGTAATTGATGCTGAATGAAATGCAAATAGGAACCCTGTTAGTGTACATGAACCTTTACAGTACAAAAAGCTTTCAGTCATTTAACACAAGATGAAATGTCATTCATTTAGGCCTGTAGGCTGGTGGTTTTGTGCTATGTGTTATTCCTAATAGCTTTGTGAAATTAAAAGTTCCATGTTGATGCATTTTTCAAGCACATTGATCAACTTGGGGTCATTAAATCTGGACTCTCTAAACAAAGCCAGTATTTGGTAGAAATTAGCTACTAGAATGGAGCTGATCTTTCTTATTTTGCTCAAATGACTGACGCACAAAACTAGAAGCAGGAGGAGTTCTGAAAAAGATGTATAGGCTAAAAGATGTGATGGATTATTTTTAAAAGGCAGTTTAATCAATAAGTTGAATATAGTTGAAAATATGGTTGAAAAATCAGCCCTGCGATTATCAGAAGTATTCTACCAAAACATTCTACAGTGCTTTTTTTTTTTTTTACACTAGAATGGAATTAAGGTACATAATAAATCAACATATTTGTTTAGTTCCTTCCAGGCTCTGGGGGAAGGGATAGACATAAAGCCTTATATTTGCTGTTTAGTGATTACTCATAAAAGTCTTCATTTTGTTTATAATATATATTTATTAGTAGTAGTGGTATTACTAGGGGCCAAGCCTGTCGCATTCAGGAATACAACAGGCACTAGATTGGGGAGGGGGGGGCTAGAAGAACTGTGCGGATGGCAGCCCTTCCCCCCAGGACCTGGAAAGGCTGCAGGCAGCTATTAAGAAACTCATCGGCAGGGGCAGCTTTCATGCAGCAGGGATCTGCAGCCTCCGAGCCTCAGAGGGAAGTGGAAGGAGGAGAGGGTGGTCAGGGATGGGGGACAGAAGGCAATTGCATGCCCACTGGACAGACAGGCAAGCCGGCTGGAGGAGGAGGCACTCAGGAGCAAGACAGCCACCCTGAACGAGTGTTAAGCACTGAGTGGCACTTAAGCTATGAGATACGCTCCTCCTCCAAGACCTCACCAGAAATATATTATGAGGAACAGATTTGTCAGGGTCTGAGGCACTGCTCTATACATTTTTGAACCTATACCTGACATTTTTCCCAAAAGCATTTTTCTGGCTTGACTATAGTTCTATTGGGCTTGCACTGTCACAGTGGCACTGGTGTGGGTACTGCTAGGCTTCCAAAAATGCCCTGCCACTACCTTCAGTTTCTACTGCAGAGTTTCTCTGGCTTGACCTTAGTTCTGTTGGGCTTGCTCTGTAACAGTGGCAGTGGTTTTGCTGGGCACATTGTGCTTGTTCGGCTGGGCTTACAAAAATGCCTCCCACCTTCATTTTCTGCTGCAGAGATTCTCTGGGAACTAAACCACATTTTCCCTTCCCTACTTCTCAATAAGATCTTGAAGGCTGATCTATTACTCTAAACCCAAACCATGCATGTTTTTATTGATTTATTGATGTGATTGTTATCTCATGTTTTAGACAAAGTTGAGTCCCCACTTAAGTCTGATAGATCAAGGCCAGACTGTCATTTCTAGAAAAAGAGAGAACTGGGACTTGAGACTGTCTAGAAACACTACCTTCCAGTCTGGAAGACCTTCTTAGTTCTTTGATTTGTGGGAATTCCATATATGCATTATCTGGTCTCATCCATCATTTGCTCCATGGCTGAGCCTGGGCATTGAAAGAAATGTGCATATCTGGTAGTCATGGCACAAATTAAAGCTTGATCACAATCTGATAGCTAGCACGGAATCCTTATTGTTGCAGACATCAGCCTGAAGGCATATAGGTCATACATGATGATGATATCTCAGAAAACAGAAACACTGAGCTAGACTGCCAGTAGCCAGTGCATAGTCCATATGCTCCTTCCACTTGGCTAACAGGTGCAGAATAAATTATACACTGCCTCATTTGCATAATTTTCATAGAAGCAAAAACACTGGGGAGAGACTAAGAGCTATTTTTACACTCTCTACTCTGATTGGTGATAACTCCATACAGTCTCAAGTAAAGAAGGCTATCTTCAACCCTATGAGCAAAGATTATTTTACTGTATATACCAGAACTGAGCCTGGGACCCTCTGTATGCAAAGTAATAGGTTTACATATTCCTAACTCTGTATTAGTTTATGGTTACTATATTTGTACTGCTAAAGTCAATGAGATTTATTTGCAGAAACCAACAGCAACATTCTGTACTTATTTTTGCATGGAGGGGGAGGGATTACCAGGAGTGGTCTACCCCAGCTATAGAATGAATGAGGATGTACATACATTCTAATTTTATATGAAATATATATAAAAATAGCAACTCCTTTGTATAAACCTGTGGAAGAGATTCCAGTAAACATTCAGTGTTGAGGAGTAGGTCTATTTACCCCAAAGTAGGAAGCATACAACTGTTCTGCCAATCACATTGACTTTCTCATTGGTTTTGTGCAGGTTCTTTAATTTCCTTCTCTCTGTGTTTGCCTTGCCCTTTAAGTGGCCAGCCTAAATGAGACACAATTATGTCTAATTGGACTAGCTGGGAAATAACGGTATTGAACATATCTCTCTTTCTCTCTCCCCTGAGGTGTACTGAGGATTAATTAGTTAATGCTTGAAAAAAAATTAAAAGCTTTGAAGATGAGCGCTAAGAACAGTTGCATGAAAAAGCCTAATGCCATTCCTGTCGGTTCTGCTTGCAGGAGGGTCATTTTTTTGTTTAACAGGTTGTCTTGTTGTCTGAGAGAGTTAAAGTTTCAGCCACAGGAAGGAACAGAAAACAGAGCTTAGCTTCTCAGTCAACCAACTGTGAGGTCAATGCCATGTTCAGATCCTGACCAGGATCCACGCCATGGCAAAGTGGACCCTTCTGATCAGAGATGGTTGCAAGGAAGAATAAGAGCCATTGCCTACTTCTCCCCTGCTGTATCCCTTTATCTGTGAATTCAAAACAGGCAAATACTTACAGTACATTCCTAAACACAATTCCTATCTGTGTTACATTAAAAGCTCTTTAAAGCCCTCCACCCACCCTTCATTCAGTTCATCGTTTTCATTTTCCATAGGAAAGGGCACATCTCTCTCATTTGTTCCTCCTCCAAAGTCTTTAAAAAAAACAATTAGTCAGAACGGCACTGGAAGTCTGTTAGCCCTTCATTTTAAGACTTGTCTTCAGCTGTCAGAATGCCTGCTCTTTCGGAGAGATGGAGATCCTGTGGTGCAATTTTTGTTTAGGTTTTCTGTTAAATGAGTGCAGCTGGATTCTTTGACAGATGCTCCCTGGCTATGAAATTGCTTTACTTGCACTATGACAATCTGTGCATTGTTTTCTTGATCTCGGTGTTTTATTGGCTGCAACTCTCTTCTTGACGAAAATGGCTTTATATTTCCTGTGCGCTCATATATGTGCCAGATTGTTCTGTCAATTCCTCCCCCCACCCCCCAATATCAAAGAATTCCTTCAGGATTCTTTCCTATATGGCTTCAGGACCATCTTCAGTTGTCCAAAGTCTGCCCGGATCACCCAGTTTTCAAATGTAAAATAATCAAAAATATTTGTGAGGATGAATATTTGGCCCACATCAGGGTAAAAGAGTCATTTTCTTATTCACTGGTCCATGTGCATGGGAAGCCTGTTACTGCAGTTGCCAGCCAGCCATCTAATCAGGGCTGGTTCACCACCCAGCCAGCTGACTAGAGCACCTAACAAGCAAGGGCAGCAATGTGTTAGGAGGCTGGAGATGTGGCTTGGGTCTGTCATCACTTCCTGTGCTGGTGTTGCTTCCTCACATGCTGCCCCAGCAGGCTAAAAGACAGTTAAAGTCAAGGCAAGCCTTTGTGTCCAGGTAGTGTGGGAGAATGCATGTTGTAAGGCCAAGAAGACCCCTCCACGTTAGAGGTGCCTTTCTCCCAAAGTTCCCAGCCAGAATCTGTCTTGCAGCTCCTCTCTGCAGCTGCATCAAGGCTAGGGAGGTACCCAGAAGGTCAGTGTTAACACCAGGAAACTGGCCCAGGTATGGCTATGCACAGCTAAACCCTGCAATTGTACTTCTCATGGCCTGATGCCACCCCTTCCAGGGGAAGCCAGGAGATGGTAGCGAATAGCAGGTTGGGTAATATTGAAAAATAAAGCTCTGGACCGGTCATTCTTCTCTCCACACACACACAAAAGGTGTGTGAAAGAGATCATTTTAACAAGTCAATGGAATTTAGACATTCCCTTAATCCTGTTAAGATTCTTGCAGGTCCAGGTCTCTTCCTGAGGCAGTGGGCAATCTTCCTTCTTCAGGAATCTTATCCCACTCCCATTTCCTATCCTGAAATTGATCACAGGCCATCAAGGGTATTGTCATTTTTAATAATCAATTCAGTGACCATCTGGTCTCCCCAGTCTGTCTGCCTGCCCCAATCTCATCACCACCTGGCAGGAAATTCCACTTATCACACCACTTATCAGCCAAGGTATTGTTGACAGATGAGCCTATATGACACAACCCCCAAACCTCCCACTCCAGTTCAACTCACCTATCAAATTTCTCTACAACCTATAGCCAGTCATCAAACACCTGCATCACACAGGAACTCACTATAGGCCAATCCATGGGCTGGCCTGGGAATTTCAAACATTATATCTGTGAGGACCAGAGCTCTGACAAGTGTGTGTTTGTCTTGATCCTGGATCAACTAACCAGATACAAGTTGTGCTTGCATGAGCCACCCCACCACACACACGCACATGCACACACACTTCTGCTGTACAGGTTCTATATTTTACCTTCCCAATTAATCACTTTGTCTTGGATACTATAATCTTGATGTCACTCTGAATGCTTGTGTGTGTGTTTGTATATGTGTGTTATTTTTAAGAATGGCAATTTTAAAATTTTTAGGATTTTTTAAAAAATAAAAATCTATTCATATTCAATTTTGATCTATCTCGCCTGAATTTCTACTGTAGGACCCTGGTATACACTGGTGATAGGATCGTACTGTTATCAGTCTCTCACTCCTGTCATTTTAAATATTAATTCCCAATCATTAATTTGTGACAGATCATTTCCGGTAACAATATACCTTTTCCCATGTCACTTTGATTCTTAGAAGGCTGTACAGGAAGAACCGTCTGTCATTCCTTTGCAACTGACTATTGACAGGCACTTTCTAGCAAAGATGAAGCAGAGGTCTGGTTGAGAAAGGTCCAGTGAAATCAAAGGATTGTGGGTAGCAGAAGACACCAAACTCAGCATTCTGGCAGCATGGGCCTGACATCTCAGTCGCTGTTCCATTGTCACATTTCCAAAAAGCAGGTTGCATCTTGGTGTCATTTGCCCCGTAGCACTGCCCGAGAGGGATACTGCAGTTCCCAGACCTAGAGGGAACCAATATTCATGACCATGTACAGGAATGCCTTTTCCAGAGCAGTATCCCCACCACCTTCTCAAGGGACTTTCTGCCATCAGAGGAAAAGGGGCAAGATGACAGATAATTCCCTGCACATTATTTTTTTCCCCTCTGCAGTCAAAACCTGGGGAGGGGGGACATTGTTTCCCTCCATTTGGAATCTACTTTTTTTCTCTTAGATTTGTTTAAAAAATAACTTGAGTTTTTCATTCAAAACAGTGTAAACAGGGAGTATAATTTATTGCCCACTTCCCAGTGACGAAGGAGAAATATTGTCAGGTGAGTGTGTGAACTATCCTTCATATGCGTTCATAATATTCTTTTTTAAATTACTTATGCTCTTTTCAAAAGCCATATAGAAGTGTTTTAGAGTAGGGCAATGAGAAAAAATGGAACTTTTAAATGCATTACAGAAAAGGTAGCTTTTAAACCTTTTGTATTTAGAAACTTGTTCATCACACATGACCATGAAATCAAATATATAGCAACAGTCACAATATTAACCACTGAAATTATACTTTAAAGACCATACTGTGTTAAACCATGGTACATTCAATCACTTTTAATATACCATGCTATTCATATTCAATGTGTTGCTCTGGGAACTCCAGTGATGAATAAGTAAAATAATTTCTTAGGGTTTTTTAATGTGTTTTTAAAAAAGAAGATTAAGTAATGTGGCAACAAAAAAAAATCCATTTTCTACAATGCATAAGTATAGAAGATCTTTGCTTTGCATTTGATTGCATTTTGTTCCCATACATACATATTTACCTTTCAAAGTTTTTGCTGGGCCATCTATTTTACAAGTATTATTTTTATTGAAAAACGAATCTTTTTTTCTGTAAAACATTGAAATACTGCTGAGGTTATATACCAAGGTGAGAGTTGAGCTGAATTTAAGGAACATAAATTTTTGTGCTGCAATTTGACGTTTCAATTGGGTCGGATAGGAAACAGGAATGCAAATTGCATGAAAATCAAAACTGTTCTTAATTTTGTCCTGTTGCCTAATTATCTTGTTTCCGTCTATACACTATTGCTTAAGAGACTCTGCAAGGATCTCCAATACACTCTTTATATTCTAAATGGATTTTTAAAAATGTATTTGTTACATGGTTTCTAAATATAAAGCTTTAAACACTACATTTCTTCAGTACATTTCAAAGTTCCAAAGAGGTAATAGTTGAAGATGGGGAAAATAATATGCACCCTGCAAGTTCCTGAAGATCCCTTGCTTGTTCCCTTGCAAAAGTTACTGCCTGAGTTGTTCTACAGTGCTATTACAGTTTAAACCCTTTATGCAAATGCCCTCCTGAATATTCCTGGGGCATTTCTGCACATGGGTAAAAATAGCGTCATGGCAGCTGAGTGGTGTAACACTACATAAAAGCACACCTCCTGGCCCCTCCTCACCTTTTTTGGTGTCTCACTCGTCTCTACTGCCATTTCGTGCTTCTCCCCCTCCACAAATGCTGCTGGTAATAGTGGAAGAGAGAAATGGGACTCTCTTCTGCCTGTCACTCAAGCTAGGCAGCCAATCCCCTCTCTCCATGCTTTGAATAGCCTGTGATGCCCGCTAATTTAAAAAAATCAGTCGTTCTCCGTTAAAATGTCTATGCATCTAGATGCATAGTGTGTCTTTATTGCCACCACTTATGGAATGGCAAGGCTTGCTTCTTTTAAAAATAAATCTAGTTCCTGATGGGGGGGGGACTTAGATAGGCATGCTTTGTGCTACCACTTTGGGGTTTTTTTTTTTTACCTTTGCCTGTATGATTGAACAACTATTCATTGCTCCAGGCAGTTCACTTGGGAAAAAAAACCTCCATTCAGCTGCCACTGTCTCTCCCCTCTCACACATACACACACTTACACATACACACACTACCCACTGAGGGCTCACTGCTGCTGCCTTCCCTCCCCTACGCAAGACAAAGAGGAAAGATGAAGAAAAGTATTTGCTTGCCTACATGCTTGGAAGGGGCAAGCTAGATGGCTATTTGGATATCCTGAGTTGCTCCATAAAGGTTTGAAGACATGCACCTTAATTTGATTGGAGAAAGAGTGCAGAACAACATACTTGGAACTTCAAATTTCATGTTAAAGTAAAACTCTCTCTGCTGAGACAGCAAGGGTTAAAAGTTTTGAACAACCTGCCAGAAGCACACAATCATCTTCTGGGAAAGAAGAGTTGGTTTTTGAGACTCCTTTGGGCAGTGAAAAGCAGGGTATAAAAAGAAAAATTTCTTTTTATATCCTACTCTTATCCCAAGGAGTCAAAGCGGCTTATAATCACCTTCCCTTCTTCTTCCCACAACAGTCACCCTGTGAGGTAGTTGGGCCTGAGAGGGCCTGACACTACTGCTCTGTGAGAACATCACTATCAGGGATGTGACAAGCCCAAGGTCACTCAGCTGGCTGTATGTGGAGGAGTGAGGAATCAAACTTGGTTCACCAGATTAGAAGTCAATACTCTTAGCCACTACAGCAAGCTGGAACATGACACCAATGATTGTATAACTTAGTCTCATGTTTGGTTTCATTTCTTGGTTCTATAGTACCTTACAGTGTTTTGATATAGTTTTTCAATATGCTTGTGCTCTAGTTAGTTGAGATCTTTTCTTATAAAACTCTCAGTCTCTGGTCAACATTCTCACTCAGAGGTCTTGGCTGTTCATCTGTGCATTCATGGACCACAAACGCTTAACTGGGCTACAGACAGTTTGCTGGCTGGGGATGAGAGGGTATGTCATGAAGTACACACACACACACACACACACACACACACATGCACCTAGTTCATATTTGTGCCTTAAGCTACACTTAGAGAAATAAAGAAATAAACACACACTTCCCCAGACAGTGGAACAGGGATCATAAGAGTGCAGATATAAGGAGAGTAAATTAGTAAACAGTGTCACAAGGCATCCACAAATATGCAGCATGGTAACAGTCAGAGTAGTTCAGCAGTGGAATAGGCTGCCTAAGGAGGTGGTGAGCTCCGCCTCACTGGCCGTCTTCAAGCAAAGGTTGGATACACACTTTTCTTGGATGTTTTAGGATGCTCTGGGCTGATCCTGAGTTGAGCAGGGGGGTGGACTAGATGGCCTGTATGGCCCCTTCCAACTCTAGGATTCTATGATTCTATGAAAGGGCAGAGAAGTTGAATGTTGGTAGCCATAGCTGCAAGGAGAGTGAGAGGGAATACTGGGGGGAAGAAGCCCTGTTTCTCACATGCAGATTCTCCATTACTTCATGGGCAAAGATGATGAGAACTAAAGGGATAAATTGTGATCAGTGCATGGTGATCCATGAAAGACCACACTTTTTGAGGAATAGTGAACTAGCCAGAGCCGATAAGAGGCACTGCATGTGAAAGAGGAGTCCTGGTCCTCCCACTATAGGCCAGGATCTGGTAACATCCCCACACTATCAACCTGTTCCTTTAGGGGGCACAGTCCGCAAGAAGATTTTTCCAATGACCAACGGGGTTTTTTGACATATGGTAATTCACTGTGACTATCTTTAAGAAATGTATCTCTGATCAAATTTGGAATTCTGCTATATAGGACTTGGCTCTCCAGAGCAGAGTCAGTATCTTTGCTGCATCGTTTGTCTTAGTCCCTTTTCTTTTCACATAAAAGATAAAAGGACTGAATTAGGATTAATTCCCCTGATTTTCTTTGTATTCTGTGTCAGAAGTGAATTTCACACTAGTCTGGGCACTGATTGTCTGTAAGTAAGGAATGTCTCATCTCCTATGACAGCCAGTTGGGGAAAATAATTGACTGTTCCACAGTGCTTAATAGGACTTGCTCTGTCCTTGTAAAACCAGGGTTTTGCTTCTTCACACATACTGATTCCCATGTTTTTATAGATCATCCTGAGTAGCCATTTAGAGAAAAGATTTCAGATGGGATTTGACAAAATTCCTTCTTTATGACGGCTTTTTTCTTTGTTTAAGAAAAAGAAAGCTTCTTGCTGGCACAACATTGTGAGATTGCTTAGATGACAGATGGTGACTGAAGTCACATGTCACTCTAGAGATGCCAGTCCCTGGGTAGGTCCTGGAGATCCCCTAGAATTATAGTTCATATTCAGACTAAAGAGATCAGTTCCCCTAGATAAAATGGCTGCTTTGGAGGGTGGGCTCCATTGCATATTTCACTGAGGTCCCTCCTCACCCCAAATCCCACCCACTCCTGGCTCCATCCCCAAAGTCTCTAGGTAGTTCCCAACCCAGAGCTCACAATCCTATTTTATCCTTTATTTTCCCTCAGCAAATAGGGTTGTGATCTTCCAGGTGCTGGTTAGAGATCTACTGGGATTACAACTCATATCCAGATGAAACAGTAATTCACCTGGAGGTATTGGCTGCTTTGGAAGGTGGCCCCTGTGACAATATACCTCATTGAAGTTCCTCCCATCCTCAAACCCTGTCCTCCTCAAGCTCCACCCCCCCACCTCCTAAATGTCCAGATATTTCCCAGTCTCAGTCTGTACAGACACCCCACCAGTGTTACCTAAAAGGTAAAGGTATACTTTTCTATGTATTCAAGACTCAATCACTTCACCCCCCCCCCAAAAAAAAACCCAATATATGTGTTGTGGGGGTGATTCCATGTTCACAAATAAGACATCCAAATCCCACCTTGCTCAAGTAAAACAGACTCTTGGGCTATAGTTGGTTGAATCCAGGGGTGGAGAAATTCCTACCAATTCCCTCTTCCTGCTGCAGACCCTCCCTCCTCCATTTACCTCTAGTGCTGTCCCTAAGGGTCCCTATCCCCCTGGAGCAGCATTTGGAGATCAGTGGGCTGCAGGGGGAGCGGTGGAGCAAGAAATCCTGTTCTACTGACAAAAATGACTTGTTTGAGCAGAATATTTAGTCTGGATCCAGTTTTAAATCATTCCATTTTAAAATTAGCAGTTATTTACTGATTTTGCATCTATATTGTTGCTGCGATACTGCATGATTGCTCTACCCAGTACCCACAGCGGGTGCCTGCTCATGAGTTGCAGGCTTGTTCGGATCCAAGTCATTGTTTAAAATGGGTCAGCATCAGTAGTTCATGAATCATTCATAACTAGCTACATTTTAAGTGCATGGACTTTTGTATCAGTGACATTATCCAGTCCAGCTGTATTTATCATGCCCAGAACTAACTGGAATGACAGTTGCCAGATGGACTTGTAAAATATGCAAGCCATTTGTAATCCCATTTAGAACGTTTATTTAGCATGAGCATGCTTGGCTTTGGGAACACAGCCGGCAAAAATGGATGATGATGGAATTCTAGAGAGTTAGGTCATGGAACGATCCACAAGGCTGGAAACAATTAAGGAAAGGCACTGATTTGGAAGTTTGGGGGAATGGCAGGTGGGTTTGGAGGTCAGTGAACAGGAACCCATGGGAGACTAGCATATGAACATGTAAACACAAAATATTTTCACTATAATGTAGACAATTTCAAAAATCTGATAACAAGCAATGATTTGTGTTGAGGGTACCACTCAAATTAGTATTAATCAAAACAAGGAATGCACTCTTTAATTGCTTTTTCATTTTATCTTTACAAATAAAAAAGTCCCAAGCCTGTGTGAGCCAACCCAAGACCAACTGGAAAAGGGTGGCCTATAAGCCTATAAATAAAATAAGTAATACTATCGCTGAGCATATCTCATTGAAGTATCCAAAGCCTTCATTAATTGGTGTGCTACCCTTTTTTATAGATATAATTTTATGAGTAATCTTTGGTGTACTACCAGCTTCTCTTAGTGCAATGATAACCACTGCCTTTTTGTAACCACTGATTTTTAGATGGTACAGGTGAACGTCTTCTACTTCTACTTAGATTGGAGTTTCGAGTGGGAATAGACTCACTCAGTCCATTCTCCTGGTAACTTTTGTGCTACCATGACTCCTCCTCCCAGTAAAAAGAAAGTCAAGAATAGTTCAAGGTGAGTTGGGCACAGGTGTATTAGTTTACTACCATTCAAGAAGTTAACTCTAAAAAAAGAAAACAATTTTCAGTCACTTTCAAGATCTATACATAAAAAAATTGACCATACTCCAAATCCCTTCAGCTCTCTTCAAAAATCCACTGTGCGGTGCTTCAAACAGCTTCAAGTAGTAAATGACTCCATAGAAGGAGATGATTCAACACTTTTTGCTACTGTACACACAGCAGGTGAAGAGTCACCTTGGAAGATGACTAACAGCTAATGCAGGGTCTCTGTTGTAGCGAGATACCCAGAAGTGCGAAATTCTTCCGGACTGCATCAAATATCCAAGTTCAGAACTCAGGGAGAACTAGAGAGTCCGCTGGAGTGGGTCAGATGGACTAGACAGGGTTTTTTTTCTCCTTCTCACCCCATCTCAGCTTCCAACAATCACACCATTGTACCAACTACTTTAGTAGGGCAGGATCCAGAAGAGAAACAGTAGACAAATAGTTGGGGGCAGGAGGATTCCACTGGCAGCACCCAAGAAATAAATTATAGCAATGCCCAGAGCAAATGCTCAGAGACTAGCACAACTAATTTTATAATTATTCACAGAGTTAATGCACAATTTATCATGGTTTCTACATGGTTTCCAGTCCATGATGATAAGTGGGAGACTGGGAGGCCAAATGAAGAAACCTTTGGATCTTTACCGAGAAAAAGTAGAAGAGCTGGTTTTTATACCCTGCTTTTCACTATGCAAAGGAGTCTCAAAGTGGTTTACCTCTCATCACAGCAGACACTCTGTGAGGTAGGTGGGTCTGACTGAGAGAACTGTGACTGACCCAACTCAGTCACCCAACTCATGTGGAGGAGTGAGGAATCAAACCCAGTTCTCAACATTAGTCTGCTGTTCTTTACCATTACACCACACTGTCTGTAATCCTCTTCCCAAAAGCTTCAAACCAGCTGTATTTTATCAAAATTCAGTGTTCTTAATTAATATCTTGAAACCAAAATATAGACAGGAGCTCCATGGTGATATGTCTACTCAGGATGCCAATTTGGCCCCTCCTCCAACATCTTCTATAGATGAGTTTGACTTTAGCCAAGATGCTCAACGTGAACCATCTCATTCAGGCATTGAGTTAAGTGGCCATTGTTAATACAGATTGCCATTTTCCAGGAAACTAGCTATGAAACCGTTCCTCTGTCTACGTAAAAGGGAACACACAAAATGCAAGGGCTGCTGTCAGATTAGGCTATCTCTGCCGCAGAAGCACTACATGAGGCTGAGCCTGTAAGTTTAACATCTCTCAAAATGAGTCCCTGTATTAAGCAGTGCTTTGGAACAGTGTTTGTCAAATGAAGCAAAAGAAATTGATGTAATGAGCTGTTTTTCATTAGCTGTTAGCACAGGGGAAAAGACTTAAACATCTTTGTGTGTGTGTGTGTGTGTGATATCATGTTCTCAAGGGATTTCCAAAGAATCTGAACTGGAAAAACAGCAGACATAAAAACCCCTTTGTGTTAAAAAAAAAATGCAGCATACAGGCAGCATATCAGTATGCTAGAAATACCCCGAGCCGCAGAATGGGTGTGTCCCGTCTGCTATGTAGCCTGAGAGCCAGTGCCTTCTATTCCTAAATTTTATTTTGGTACAGCCATTACTTATCATGTTCTGCCTGTGTCAAGAACTCCCCAAGGGCAGAAAATGATGAACTGCAAAAAAATAAAAGTAAAGCAAGCAAGGGGAAAGGTGACTTCCTTGGATTGTTTAATGATAGAAAGGGGAGAATGTTTTATATTGGCAGCCCTAATACTTTTAAATATGCCAGAAATCTCACTGATCGTAGGTTGAATCCCCCCCCCCCACCTTTGTTTCAGGCCCTTGAACAGGCCTCTGATCTGAACTGGAAATGTAGTAATTAAAAAACAAAATAACCAGTCTGGAGGCAAACAGAATGGGATGGATAGTGCTCAGCAGAAATCCTCTCTGAACTCATAACTGTGTTGATTCACAGATCACTTAATGGGACTTTCATAACTTGTTTTGGTATTATTATCATGTTTAAATTTAAATTCTGCTCTCTCTCTGCAGAATGAGGGTGGGTTACAATAAAATTTAAAAAATCATATAAAATTACAACAATTGTGGTTCTTAAGTATTGGGTCAGTAATGTGGAACACATGAAGCTGTATAGCTACTTTAGCTGTAAGAAGCTCACAATTTAAGTGGGTAGCCATGTTGGTCTGAAGTAGCGCAACAAAAAGAGAGTCCAGTGGCGCATTAAAGACCAACAAAGACGTATTCAAGGTGTGAGTTTTCGAGTGCAAGCACTCTTCCTCAGACTGAATGAACAACCATCATAACTGTGGAGATATAAGGCAAAAGCAAATTATGGCAAATTAGTAAACTATGTTGTAATTTGTATATTTGGATATTATGTAATTTGTATATTTGGATATTATGCAAAGGCTGCTGTTGAAAGCTCATGCCTTGAATAAATCTTTGTTGAGTCTTAAAGGTGCTTTTGAGCTCACAATTCAGTGGATGCTTCACCTTCCTCTACTCCAGGGGTGGGCAAACTGTGGTCCTCCAGATGTTCATGGACTGCAATTCCCATGATCCCCTCCCAGCGAATGCTGGCAGGAGCTCATGGGAATTGTAGTCCATGGACATATGGAGGGCCACAGTTTGCCCACCCCTGCTCTACACCATTCCCCACCACCACTGCTGTCAGATGCACAGAACACAGAGGATCTATCCCATTATCTCCTGCAATCTCAGAGGTGTCTCTCCCATTTCCAGGAGGGAACAGATGAATCAAGAATTTCTGGTCAGTGCTTGGTCCTCAGCCAGTGGGTAAACTTCAGCAGGTCTACAGCAATGCCAAGCTCTGGTGTGAACCATCTCATGTGCCACTGCCTTTCACTGTGGCAGGTTACAGTGGATGAGAGATAGGGTTGTGAGTGTCCTGCATAGTGCAGGGGGTTGGACTAGATGACCCATGAGATCCCTTCCAACTCTATTATTCTATGATGATTCAAGCACAATGACAGATAGAGCAAATAATGAACCTAAGACTGATTCCTCTTAATCTCCAGGGACATTAGCAGTGCAGCCCTATGCAAATCTACTCCAGTCGAAGCCCATTCAATTTTACATCGGGTTGTGCTGTCTGTGTTGACTTTTGAAGCACTTCTCTGATGATCCTAGTACACCACTGCTCACCACTGCTTCTGCAACTTGCACTCAGGAACATTTACATTTAGGAAAGCCATGCATGGGGGCTACAGGAGGAGTTAGCAATCACTGCTGTTCTCTCTCTGCCTCTCTGTCTCTCTCTGTCTGTGTGTGTGTGTGTGTGTCCTCAGCAGGTATTCTTCCAGCCCACCGTCAGCCCACCTGCTGGGAAAGCAACAGGGGGTATGCGTGCTTAAAAGTGATACTGAATTACAAGAGCTGAGCTAGAGATAAGCTACATCTGCTAGCAGAGGAAGATAACACACGGAGACGGTTGCATGCCTGTTGCTTTACCAGCATGCCTGCAAGGGCTGAGACGGAGTCCGCCTTCTCCAGTCAGAAGGAGCAACAGTAGCACTGCTATTGCCCAGACTGGAAAGAAAGGGCAGGAGGAAACATGTCATGCATCCTCTGTCAAGGCTAGGCCTGCTCACCGCCTAGTCCCTCCAGAGGGTTCTTCCTTCCTTAATCTCTCTTCGCTCTGTAAAAGCCACTTGGTTGTATAATCTGTGTGCCTAAATGACAAAACACAAAAGTGCCTGGTTTTAATCGCAAGATACCAGCAGGTGTGCTAAAACCCTGCTGAAACACACACCTGCTGGTCTCCTGTGCTATCTCTTTGTTCCCAAGCATGTTATTTACACTTCAAAAGAGATGTCATATCTCCTTGTTCCTTGGCATAGTGGTCCAAGTAACTGCAGGGTTTGACTTGGCAACTGAGCCCAATTCCCCCTCCCCAATTTCCCCCTAACAACTTTGAAAACAGGTAATATTTTCTAAAGTTTCTTCTCCACTTTACTTGGATACTGAAGATCTTCAGGCACTAGCAGCTGGTAATACTGCAATCCCCCCTTCTAGGATATATATATTTTTTAATTCTCATCTTCCTCCAAAGATCTCAGGGCAGCATTTCCCTATTCCTTTTTATCCTCCTGTAAGGCAAATTACACTGACAGGGAGCAACCAGCCCAAGTTCACCCAGTGAGCTTTATGGCTAAGTGGGGATTTGAGTCCAAATCTCTTCATTCAGCGTAGCCCAATAATCTAACCACTATACCACACCAGCCCCAGCACTGGAGAAACCCTTTGTAACATCACTCTCCTGTAATATCCTTGCCTGGGCTGCTTTATGTCACAGAAGGGGGGAGACACGTGCTTGTCTTTTTGCCTTTCTGCCACTTCAGACACTGTGGTAGGGACAGATTTCCAAACAGGACAATGCTGTAGGAAGGGAAGAGTTAAGCCCATCTTTCCCCAGCACTGCAAATTTGAACCCAGAATCATCTATAATTTTGTTCAATGCTTTTCTGTTAAAGAGACAGAATGAGATGTTAATGAGATGTCTTGGGCCTGTGACCTCTTGAATAATTTCCTCTGATGAAGATATTCAAAATATGTTGCGAACTATTTATTAAACTAAAATTGTGCCTTCCCAACAAGAAGTAAAGCTGGAGACCTAAATCAAATGAAATGAATAGGTAACTAATATGTACTCGATGGATGTTCCCTCACCAAAGAAATACCACCTCTAGTCACAAATGGAAAATGGCTGGCATCCTTCAAGGGGAGAAAGTAAAATCTGAAGAGGGAATTTGGACCAATCTTTGCTTGAACTGAGAGATACCATGTTTATTGATTCATCTTGAACTCTAATGGTGTGAGTAGGCTTTTTAAAATGCAGAGGAGGATTAGCTGTCAAGCTAGACTTGCCACCTCTGAGTTTGGAAATGCCTGGAGATTTGAGGGCAGAGTCTAGAAGGATTGATTTTAGTGATGGGAGGCACCCCAGTATGGTGTGGTGCCACACAGTCCAACTTCCAAAGCAGCCATTTTTTTCATGAGAAATAATGAACAAATAAATAAACTATCTATGTAATCTGGAGATTATTTATAATTCCAGGATTTCTCCAGGTCCCACCTAAACATCCAGAAGTAGTTCCGGACAATAAGAGCAATTTCTCAGTGGAACAGGCTTCCTCGGGAGGTGGTGGGTTCTCAATTTTTGGAAGTTTTTAAACAGAGACTGGATAGCCAACTGACGGAGAAGGTGATTCTGTGAAGGTTACAATGGATGAGCGAGAAGGTTGTGAGTGTCCTGCATGGTGCAGGAGGTTGGACTAGATGACCCCAGAGATCTCTTCCAACTCTGTTATTCTATGATTCGATGGAGGTTAGTAACCTTATGCCAAATAGGTTCCATTAACTGTTAGCTATCAACAGAATCAAAAGTTCTATACCAATGCTGATATTCAGGATTTGACTAACAGTGCAATCTTATTGAAGAGTTACTCAAGTCTAAACCCAATGAAATTCATGCACTTCAACTAGAATAATTCTGCATGGATTGCTTTCCAAGACACAGTATCAGTGCTGGCTGATTATCACTTCTTCCTTTTTATTGTTACAGCAAGGACTCATAGTGAGTGGCCAGTGTTTAGTCAATGGATGGAAAATAAGAGATAGTCAAGACCTTCTGTTTCTACAAATTAGAAAAATGGAGATTAAAGGAATGTATTTTGCCTAAAGTTTCATATTTTTTCACTTAGTTGTTTTCTTCCAAGAGACTGAGTTGTCAACTATGTAACAGTTGAAGCAATGTATTCATTAGGAGACACTGCTATCAATTGAAAATTTCTTGAAATGTGTAAAATAATAATAAAAGAAGGGTTAAACTGTTGCCTAGAATTCTGCAGAACAGAATTTGAGTTGAAAGAATCAAGGGGCCTTGAAGCATGAGGCCTTGAAGCCCAGAAAAGCCAAACACTGTCACCATGCATCCTTATATGAGATTTATATTAATATAAAATATAATATAATATAATATAATATAATATAATATAATATAATATAATATAATATAATATAATATAATATAATATAATATAATATAATATAATATAATATAATATAATATAATATAATATAATATAATATAATATAATATAATATAATATAATATAATATAATATAATATAATATAATATAATATAATATAAATCTGGATCAAGTTTAAGGTTTTCATGTTAACCTTTAAAGCCTTAAACAATCTGGGATTGTCATATCTTTGAGAATTTCTTTCCCAATGCATCCCACAAAGAACAGTTAGATTAAGCAACCCAAATCTACTCTGGATCCCCAGAGTAGAGGCAACCGGCCCACCTCGCCAACGCCCCACGCACCTCCCTACCGCCTGCAGCCGCGCCTCGGCCTCCTGCCACAGCCAGGACAGTGCCCGACCCGGTGCAGCCTTCCCCTGCGGTACTGCCCCCTCTGGTAGCCATGCCAGCGCCTCGCCCGCCTTCGCCCAGCGATTGGACCTCACCACCGGCCCGCGAACCTTCCAGGTGCTGCCGCCCGCCACCGCGCCTGCAACAACGTGCCCACTCCCAATGGCGCCGGCCGCGGCAACGGGGCAGCCACCACCTCTGCCGCGAGCCGCTGGCGCCGGGACAGGCTACGGCCACAACACCGGAGCTGCCGCAGCAAGGACATCTGCCCCTTCATCCATCTGCCGCCGCCGTCCACGCTCCACAGCCTGGGACGCCTCAGGTAGAGCCTGCACCACCAAAACGCCTACAGGAGCCACCAGCCGACACGGGACGGTCTCACCCCCCCCTCCACGGCCTACAGTCCGCACCCGCCCACCCCCAGGCCGCACTGCCACCCCCCAAAACTCCATTGCCATGCTAGCGCCCGCTATATTTACAGGCTTAATTACTAGTCATAAAATAATAGAGTTGGAAGGGACCTCATGGGTCATCTAGTCCAACCCCCTGCAAACACACAATGCAGGACACTCACATTCCAATCGCTCATCTACTGTAACCTGCCACCCCTTTACCTTCACAGAATCAGCCTCTCTGTCAGATGGCTATCTAGCCTCTGTTTAAACATTTCCAAAGATGGAGAACCCACCACCTCCCAAGGAAGCCTGTTCCACTGAGAAACCACTCTAACTGTCAGGAACTTCTTCCGGATGTTTAGATGGAATTTCTTTTGAATTAATTTCATCCCATTCATTCTGGTCTGTTCTTCTGGGACAAGAGAGAACAATTCTGCTCCATCCTCCACATGGCACCCTTTTAAATACTTGAAGATGGTTATCAGATCCTCTCTCAGTCGTCTCCTCTCTAGGCACCTTTCTTCATACGTCTTGGTCTCCAAACCCCTCAACATCTTTGTTGCCCTCCTCTGGACACATTCCAGTTTGTCAACATCCCTCTTCAACTGGGGTGCCCAAAACTGAACACAGTACTCCAAGTGAGGCCGAACTAGAGCAGAGTAAAGTGACACTATAATTTCCCGTGATCTGGACACGATACTCCATTTGATACAGCCCAAAATCCCATTTGCCTTTTTAGCCACTGAGTCACACTGCTGACTCATGTTCAATGTATGGTCTACTAAGATTCCTAGATCCTTTTCGCACATGCTCATGCCAAGACAAGTCTCCCATCTTATATTGGTGTATTTGGTTTTTCCTACCTAAATGCAGAATTTTACATTTGTCCCTATTTAACTTCATTTTATTCAGTTTAGCTCACTTCTCGAGCCTATCAAGATCATCCTGTATTCTGTTGCAGTCTTCAGTTGTGTTTGCTACCCCTCCCAGTTTAGTATCATCTGCAAATTTAATAAGTATCCCCTCTTATTAATGTCTCCCTGCCCATCTACCTAAATCCATCAAGCCAACTCCATTTTAATTTATTGATACTTTCAAACATTGCCCTCCTCCTTTTTTTTTAGAAAGGTCACCACAAAAAACAGCACTATTTTTTGGTATTAAATGAAAAATTGCAATTTTATATTTTTAGAATTATATTTTAAGTAAATTTAAATTAAGATATAAAATGGCAAATTGTATAGTTTTACTCATTGTAACCCACTATGAGCCTACCGGGAAGGGCAAGCCAAAAGTACGATAATAAATAAATTACTCATAAAAATTAGGTGGAAAGCTCTTATCTTGTCTCTCCAAAATGATAATGCAAATTGTACAACAGCTAAAAGGATCGTCCTTATCCAGTGATAGATGCCTAAAGAGAAACTGACAGCCAAAAACACCAATTACATCAGTCACTTGGCATCCTGGAAGAGTTTCAAGCAGTCACTGTGCAAATTGAAGAACTGGTTATAGTTCAATTGAGCTGCTGTGCAGGGGGAAAAACATACTTTAGCATAAGAAGGCTGTACGGCATATCTAAATCAAAGCAAACTTGAAAATGCACAGATTTTTCTGCCAAGATCTACTGCTATGCAACTTACATGAGAACAGGATTGTTTTGCATGCTTATATTTGTCATATATCAGAGGAGAAAGCAATTACCGGCACAATGAAAGCTCATTTTCTCCTGCTGTGCTTGTTGTTTTAATGAGGGGACGATGGAGACGGAGAGTCTAGATAAAGGAGAACAACTGGAGGAGCCAAGTCTATATTGATCACAAAGGGATTAACATTGGTACTGAGAACTGGGTGCCTGTTCTCTTTTGATTTTTAGGCACGGACAAACAATTTTTAAATTAAAATTCAGGTTTGGGCTTTTGTTCCTTTTCTTATTCATGTTATTCAGCCCATTCAGTATCAGCATTTTATTAACTATTCAGTTCGACTGGTTTCAGTGGGAAGCTGATTTCTAGAAGTTACAGCATTCCCCCAGTAACTGGGATAAAATATTCAGGAATTGCAGTCTTTATTAAAAATACCCAAAACTTTAATATAAACACAATTGATATGTGAATGTACTCTGATCAAACTTCTCATAACATCCAATTAAACCATGCTGAACAGCTTGGCACCTGCATGATAGCAATTTGTACTTCAGAATCATGAATGAGAAAAAAATGTTTTTTTTGTTTTCAATGAGAAAAAAAAATGTTTTTAACATATATGTTGAAGATGGCACCACGTGTGTTGAAAACAGGCCAGATCATCTCAGAGAAGAAAAAGGGAGTTGAGACTTACCGGAATCGCTTATTGATGACACCGAGAGCCAGCTGGAGACGGATGTGACCGTATCAAAGGCTGTTTAGTAGCACGCATTGTATACACACAGTGGGCACAGCATTAGGGGTGAGGTGGTACAGTGCAATATATAAGGCACCATGTGAATAGGTCCCTGCCTCTCTGCATGGGACACCGTGGGAGCAGCTCCCCTCCTACCCACCCTATGATGATGTATAATACAACCTTGTCTGGATTGTGAGGTATATGTTCCATGGTCAACATTTTGCCACAGCTGTGGGTTTGCATGGGATGGAGCCTGTTGACAGGGAGTTCATTGTATGATCGGACTCCCTGGGGTTTGGGGCCTCCCTAAGAGATGGCGCGTACACAAGCCAGGGGCTCATTTGCCAGGCAGCCTGAGGGCAGCCAAATGAGGTGGATGCCTGTTGGCTCCCCCCACATAGGTTGCTTCCCGTCGGGCGGACTTCAGTAGGCAAGGGGATCTGCACTCCTGGCTGAGAATGACATGGATCCCCAGGGCACCTCTGGACGCTGTGGGTTTTGGTGCAGTCTGCTGACTGCTGTGTCAGGCTCCTTCTCCCATACTGTCCCAACCCTCCAGTGGGGAGATAATAAAGCTGCGGCCTTGTTTATACTCAACATTGGTGTATCACATCATATTCCAACTCATAATGCCCTCCTGAAAATCAATGCACATTTCCACCAGAGTCTCAATTCAGTCATTAAACTGGCAGAACATAGAATCACCTACATTTGCCGTCTCTTAGAATCTACAAGGTCAGATGAATCGTCCAATGGCATATACTCTAAATCTTGCTTTTTGCACCAGAACAATCAGTGGATGCAGGCCCGCATGAGCCAATGCAAGACTGTACAGGTATTACATTTATACCAATGCAGACAGTTCAACAGTCAGTAATCAACACCAAGTGATGCTGTCATAAGGGACATAAGAGTGAGTTCCCACCAGTTGACAGAAAATGTGAAACACAAAAGTCAATGTGCTTAAAAAGCTGTGGGTCTGTTTTAGAATGCGTTGTCAGTGTCTCAAAAGCAAGCCACAAAGTGAACCTTCTGCAACTGGGCTACACATTTTTTTAAATTACTGAGCATGAAACTTCAATCAAAGGCAAAATATTTCCTCAGAAATCAGCCCTGTTTGTAGCCTTTCTGGTATTAATCTAATCCTACTATAGATATGTTCCAGTTTAGCTACAGCCATAGGCACATGGAAACAGGATGAGAAGCTATATGTTCAAACTGCTGGAAGATGTGGTGTGCATAATTTTACAGAATATGAAGAGTGTCCTGCAGGGGGCATTGTAGGAGATACTCATTTAGCATAGCTAGATCAGGAATTTCCTGGTTATTTTCATATTATCTCTTCCTGTGCCCTGATGAGCACTTTAGGAACTCCCTGTTCCTTTGAGGATATGTCCTCCCTGCTTGCCTCCACAATAGACAGGACGACTTTTGTCCACATTCAGACAGACAGTTAGGAATCTCATCTCCTCTTCCTTTTGTCTCCACTTAAAAAACCCTATTTTATTCTTTTAAACTTCCTAGTGCTCAGCTCCTCTTTGCATATTGAAACTGCCAGCAAAAACAGCTGCTGCTCATGCTATTCCTCCGAGTCAGAGAATGGATTAGATCATTGATTACCTGTCGAGGAAATGGTGGGAGACAGAAGTTAGATGAACCCTCCTCCCAGTTCTTTTCACCCTGAGCAAATGATAGACACTATTATGTGTAATTTCACCAGGCCTACAGCAGCCCTCTGCTGTGCAAACATACCCATGGTTCATTTTGTTTGTGGTCCTCTCTATGTTTTGTTTGTGGGCCTCACACCATTACTAATTAGGAATCTGGGGAAACAGCTTCAATCTTTAGCATTCAGCAGAGGCAGTGAATCCTGAAAGCCTATCAACAAGACCCCTGGCGCTCCCTCGGCGAGGAAAGGTAAGAAAGCATGACAGTAATTTAATGCACAGTGAGACTAGGGTAGAATAACTATGTCAGAAGCAGCCACTACTGATGAATCGGGCACCTTTGTAATTTGGCTCAGGTTGCCTTGCCTCTTTGACAGGCGGCGTACACCCTCCCTGCACCACTGTTGGCCCACAGAGCTTTCAATGCATAATTAATGTGCCAATGAAGCTTGCGTGAGGCACACTATTAAAATTTATTGTGGCATTACTTTCAAAAATTACTTCCTAACAAGTTTGTGGCCTGTGCTGTAAAAATTAGGCTTTCTTTGATGAGCTCTGGAATAGAAAGTGCCGTGTAATTTATCTCAATATTATTTTATTAGCACTTTTTAATTGCGGTGGCAGATAAGTAGCAGCCGCTATTATCTTAGCAAAACATTTGTATTAATAATGTCACGGGCTTTGCAAGGATAGCTATAGAATATCGCATTCGTATTATGAGTCACTTTGAGACTATTTTTCCCGTGTGACATGTACTATAAAAGAAGCTATAATATGCTGCTGCTACCAGGCTGCCTGGACAGACCTAAAATACAAATTTGAAGTGTCTCTGGGGAAATGCATGGGGAAAGATACAATTTTCAAAATCAGATATTTTTTATTGGTCCATATTTATATCCATGATATACATGATCATGTTTAATAAGAGTGAAATACCATGAATGTGATTTTTCCATATTTTCAGATGGTATGCGTAGATTTTCCCTTCCTCTTTCTACTCCTTGCTTAAGTGATTGGCACAGTAGCTGTGCATGACGTTAGGATTGAAGCCTGCCCATGTATCTTTCTGTAAATGTTAACATCTAGGGGAAATATAGTGATTAATTGTTACTTGAATGAAGCTTGTGCCAATTTCCCTAACAATAGACTCTAAAAGGCTGGAAAAGCCTGTTACTCCTGATGATTCTAAAGGAGGCAAAGTAATTAACAGAAGAATGGCTTAAACACATGTATTTCGGGCTTTTTTTCAGATGAAGTATTTCTTACAAGGGGAAGAAAGCATCTGTGGACTTGCTTCGTGCTACATCGCCACAGTTTTGTGGCATCCTGGAAATTAACAAACAATACATGCATACATACAAAAGATACAGCTGAGTGACAAAATAAAGTATGTTATAAACATGGCAAAACTGAAAATCACACACAAAGGCAGGTTAAGGAGAGAATGATAACTAAAACAGTGAGTGTCAAGAAAGCAGGACTTGTAGATAGCCCAGCTCTCCCTATTTTCCAGAAACAGTCTCTGCTTTATGGTCCCCATCCTTGGCAGATGGGTGTCTCTGGCTACAGGGCTGCCTTTTAAATGTCCCTTATCTTCCTCGGTTCCATTTTCTCATGTTTCCTTCTAGCCCTATTTTGAGGTCTGGTGTTCTTACATTGTTTGATTCTTCTGTACCACTTTAACATTACTTACTTGCCATCTGTGTGCCAAAACGATGCAGATATACCACCAAAAATGCAGATATGTAATAGTAAAAAATCTGACATCAGAAAGTGGTGAGAAAATGTCACAGGTAAGATTTGCACAAGTTGTTTCAGCAGTGAGTACGAGCCAGTGTTCTTCTCCTTCCTTCATTCTCCTTCCTTCGTGTCTCCAGGTGTTACATTTTTAAGGCTGACACGGAAGTGGCTACACCTTGTCACTAGTGCACACACATGTAAATGTACATGCACGAAGGCATCATCATATAATAAAAAGCCTGCCATTTTTCTATGACAGTTTACTTTGAGCTATTGATGAAGAATTGTGTCTTTCTACTGAATGTTTAAGCAACAAAATAAATTAATAGCTAAAAGGAGAAGGGTGTCAGCAATATGTATGAGGCACATTCAAACAGGAGAGATAGGAGAGATAAGTAGGAGCAATGCCAAGAGTGTCCCTATTTCCATCCATCGAATGTTGGAGAGTTTGGATTGTCCACCTTGTCTCTGTTCTAGTAGAGGAGCTTGACTGCTGTTTGTCTTCTATATCGTGCTTTCAAACCATATACCAGGAACCTCTTTCTTTCAACTGAGGGAGCCAATCTGTGTTCCCATCCCTTCGTACATGACATCTGTCCTCTCCAATTATCTGAATGAGAATAACTCCATGTGCAGGGAATTTAGGATCAAGGTATATGTGTTGCATTCTGCAGTGTTTCCCTTTATGGAGACTTCCATGGGAAAAGCCATAGGTATTATCTGCATAGGTCTTATCAGCACCAGAGAATGACCAGGATCTTTTCTCTCCCTCTCATGCAGAGAAAGAGAGAGAATGTGAAAGAGAGGGAGAAAAAGAGAGTCTGAAATAAATGTCATTACTAAAGTGGATCATATCTGGGGAGTAGGGGTGGCTTTCTTCGAGGTACTCTCTGCAAGGGAATGAACATGCAGAAATAAATAATGCACCTACATTGAGCAAGTGACGCTAAGGACACTTTATACAAATAATTGCTCTGTGAAAAATGAAGAGCAATTCTGTCACAAGATAATGTGACAGGAACATGCGTAATGCATTATTTATACTGCACACATGATTGGTAGAGCAGTTATATACTGTATGACCTCAGAGTGATAATGTGATTTGTCATTGCTGTTCCAACACTGTTTCAAAGACTGAATATTCCAATATGAGATGTCTGGTTCATATGTCCTGTGGATCTGGCTTTCAGTTCCTGTGGTAGGACAGTGGCACAAGCCTCTGTCCTCCACGAAGCAGGTAATTTGAACCAGATGTTTTATGTGGGCACCTTATTTCATTATTCTCCCTTTAATTTAGTTGTGAATTTCCTGCATTCTGCAGGGGGGGAGTTGTACTAGATGGCCCAGGAGGTCCCTTCCAACTCTGTTATTCTATGATTCTCGAGTAATATGTGCTGTTCTTCAATATTATGATACAGTGGGTGAATTTAGTGGTGAGTGAAATATATGGTTTAATAGATCAATAATCTCACATTTGAGTTCCTAAGAATGTTCATGTGTATGCTTTCAGTATCTGGTGACTTAATTGTTTTTAATTTCACCAAGAGGTTTAAAACGCCATCTCTCATCACCTCGGTTGAAAATCTGATGCACACCCACATTAATATAATTATAAAGGATAAAATTAGATTTAAAAGCCAGGAGCTAGAGTTAAAGGGAACAGAGAGTTTAGTGGAGGGGGGGGGGATGCTCAGCCTAGTGAATGTGGTAGATGAGGAATCTCTCATTTGGTTTACAAAACAACTATGTACTCTGAGCAGAGAAACACTTAACTAGACTGTTCCAACCTATGTGACATTGGATAATGAAAGCAAAAAATATTTTAAGGCAGCAAAAGGGTTTTCTTTAAGGCTAATGAGAAACAGAAATTAATCTCTTCGACCCAAAGATAAAGTGTTTCTGCAGAACAAAAGTTTTTAAAACACCCTATCACTTAGAAATGGAGTCATTTTCTTGGCTCTTGTAGAATCCTCCTTTATTAAAAGTCTTTCAACTTTTTTTAACATAGTAAGAATCAAGACGCTAAGACTCAGATCAAAAGATGGTCAGCTTTGATCTGCAGCTCCTATTAACGTTTGCCGAAACAACCGTAGCACATTCCCAAGTACAAAGCACTTTGCAGTTTTTCTCACTTTCTCACAACAACCCTGAGAGGTAGCTTAGAATAAGAGGCAGGACTGAGCTGCATGATATCCAGACACCTATAACCATGGCTCAATAGCCCTTTTCTTGAAGAACTTCCAGTCCCAGAGGTGGTGACTGGGAGAGGGAAAGGGGTGTGCACAGTTGAAGTACTTGTCCTACCCCCTGTTCCTCCCTCCAGGTCACACGCAGAGACACCTTCTCAAAGAGTTTCCTGACAGTGTTTTAAAGGTATATTGGTCATAAATACATATTTGAAACCTAACATATTAGAAGGGCCTCCAGCAGAAGAGTCGATATGAAACAGACCACTGAACACTTTGGGAGTCACTTCTGAGTTAACAAGTTGTTGTGCTATTAGGCTGAGTTTATATTAGCATTTGTTACTGGGAAACCTTGCCATAATGTAAGAAATCCTTGAGATTCTGTCAGGAATGTTTGTTCTCATAAATGAGCCCTTCCCTACAGCAGGGGCTTCCCCAGCTGGCAGGGGCTCATGGGAATTGTAGTCTGGAGGACCACAGGTTGGCTACCCCTGCCCTACAGTATGGCTTTCAAGAACTAAGAATCACTTTTCATACATGGCTTGCAAAACCAGGATTTCTCCCATTAGATCATTTTCAGCTTACCCCTTTCTCTGATTGTAAAGTTAATGTTTCAACTTCCATTGTGATGAAGAATAATTTCTTAGCACATTAATACATTTTAATTCCATTCTTCCTCTAAAGAGCTTAGACATGGTGTGCATGGTTTTCGCTATTTCCATTCTATACTTGCACTAATCTTATGAAGTAGGATAGGTTGAAAGAGGATGATTGGCACATGGTTTCCCACTAAGCATCCTGGTGGAGCAGCCATTTGAACTGCAAGTCTAGTTTGGCGCTTGAACCTTTGACCCTGCAGTCTTGCTGTATCACAGGGAACACAGGGAAAAGAGGCACCAGCGATCCATGCTCTTTATTTAGAACCTCTACTATTTAACAATGAGATGCTCTTGCACAACCCTAAGTCCTCAGGGGATAAAAGAACCTGAACTTAAACTCTCCCCTGCTCCCAATCATGAGAGCTCAATAACAGGAGATGCTGGAGATTTCTGATTGTCCCAGAAATTTTAAAAATCAAACAATTCCAGTTGCCACATGGAGGTCAATGGGTTTAACTCTTCCACTCCCATGTTTTTCTTAATCAAAGTTAACTGCAACTGCCATCCAACATGCTATTATTGACTGGGGTGGAGAAGGAACAGTCGACCCCCCCTTTTCTTTCAAAGACTGCAGGTTCCAAGGGTGAGGATTCAATTGTTAAAATGTAGTTTAAAATCCTTAGGATTGAGCTACACACAATCCTGCAGGAAAAGGAGGTGGGGGAGCTGATATGTCTCTCAGACTTGGTGCTAAGAATGTAGACTGTTTCCCCTCTGTGCCATTCTGCTAGTCCAAGCCTTCTTTATGCTGCTTTAATTCCATATATTAAAAAAGGCAGGCACAGTACAGGTAACCTGTCCTTTTACCCAACTGTGGCTTTGGATATTGTGTAGTTGGAGGGAAGAATTTTGGATTGTTGGGGTAACATGGAGAGGAGTCCTCCCTCTCTTTCCTGGTACCATGGACTTGATCCCCAAGCACCTGCCTTTTGCAGCTAAATTACATGTTAGGGGACAAGCTGGTCCCAAATTCCCAGCATGACAGGCTTTAGCACATTAAAGATATCCCAATATTAGTCTGTGTACTCCAAATAAGTTTTCTCCTATAGCCGTCTGTGACTACTTAAGTAACGACACGAGACAGATTTTTTGGGGTGCAAAGTCACATTATAAGTAATAATTGGACCTGGGCAAGAGAAATAGATCCCATTAATTTCAGAGCTGGTAGGATCTCCTTGGCTAGGCTGTGTCCAAAGAAAGTCCAGGGCTACTGAAGACGTTCCTAGCAGATCTGTGAACGCTGAGCAGCTGATAAAGAGAACAATAAGTTTCAGGCTCTGATACTTTAGTAAGAGTCAAGTTGATGTACGCAATGGACTTCACACTCTCATCAGAGGGGCATCTCTTACTGTACAGTACGGGTCTCTTGTCAGCTGCTTGTTTAGTTGTGTTGGCTCAGATGCTGCTGGAAATGAGCCCCAGATTGCTGTAACATTTCCACGTAAGACTGAATCTGGTCCCTGTAAAAAGAAGTGCTTCATGAAAATTCTGTTGAAATGCCACATCAAAACATTTGGTTTGGGTTGGGTTTTGCTGACATTGTTACCAAAGCCATGCAACAAGAAAACAAAGCTAGTCAGACAGAAAATGTCAAGTCAATGGAGATATCTGACCAATGCTCCACCACTGCCTTCTCGCCAAGCAACTATGAGTAATTATGCAGACATTTCTCCTCCAAATTGCCACATTTCTCCTCCAAACTGCATGCTAATAAGTAAAATTGGATTGCCAATGTACCCCCCCCTTTGTTTGAGCTGTTGATTGGTCTCAGCTGATTGGTTGGTGTGTGGCAGGAGCAGCCCCTTTGACTTCCTGTTCTCCATTTCAGCCCTGGCTTCATTGTGTCTAAACTTTTGTGCTGTAGAAGTATTTTTCCTGCTTTACCTGGCCCCTTAAGTAATGCGATAAGCGCACATAGGAAGGGAGGGAAGAAACACTTCAACATAACTAAGTTCAGTTAGTGAAGTAAGACCATAACTTTATGAGTTCAAGGCTGGCTGTGGATCTTTTTCCCATACAGGAGTTTGTTTATTGGTTTTGTTTAGCTTTTGAACAGCTCATGTTTTTAAAATGCATTTTTTTTTTACTTTTGGGCATTTTTTTTACCTTTTCAAAAGTAAAAAAAAATCAATTAAAATTTCTGTGTGGGGAAAAAAAGAGAAGATCCACAGCTAGCCTTGAACTCATAAAGTTGTAACCTCAAGACAAGTACTTTACTAGCTGACCCATCTTAGTTGCATTGAAGTAGCCTGCCTGTGGACCCTATTCACCACATTCACTGACTTTTTGCAAGCATTTCTCCCACTCCCCCCACCTGAAAAATATGCGGCAGAATGGGAAAAGGGACAACAGCTGAAGGCAACCACAGATTTGTCATTAATTCTTTCTGATATGAGTGCTTATTATGTTACATAAGGGGTCAGGTAAAGCAGGGGGGGGACTTCTACAGTGCAAAGTTTAGACACAATGAAGCCAGGGCTGAAATGGAGAACAAGAAGTCAAAGGGGCTGTTTCCGCCACACACCAACCAATCAGCAGAAACCAATCAACAGCTCAAAAAGTGTGTGCTGGGGGGGGGGGGTTGGCAATACAATTTTTCTTATTAGCATGCAAATTGGAGGAAAAACACTGCAATTTGGAGGATAAAATCCGAGATAGGTGTAGAATTCAGGAACAGAAGTGAACAGGGTGTGGATTAATGATGTACTGCTTCAATTGACCTCCTATGAACTTTAGTTCATGAACCAGCTTCAATTCAGTAAGAATCAAAATTAAACTGGGAATGCAGATAGCACCCAGCTTAAACAGAGTCCATTCTATGCACTCCTGAACCTGCACCTGTTATTTCTCCAGAAAGCGCTTTCTTGGGGGTATCTTCTTTGGTGAGTTGGAACCTGTAAATCCATTCATCACTAGACTTGGAGAGCAGATAGAGGAGAGCCAACCAATGATCCCCTGTGAGTTTGGTGCCTCACATGGGGAAGCATTCAATTGCATCATTATCTGACCCAGTTCATTTGGTGGCTAAAGGTTTGTGATGGTTCATGGTTCACAAATGAGACATCCCACAAACCAAACCACATTTTCCCAGTTTGTGCCCATCCTACTGAATACTAAATTCTGCACTTGAATGGAATCATGGAATGTGCAGGTTTACAGTCTGGATCTTTATATAAGCCCACTTGTAAAGCCCTAATGCAGTTAGGACATGATATGTTCCAGCTAATGCCATAACTTCTGAAATCTCTTTGAACTGGCTGAGACATAAATTACCTTGCTGTCTCCGGATAATACACAAATGATCCCAAGTCCATGTAATACTGTGCAGTAGTCCTCAGGGCAGTCCAGGTTTCACTAGCCTAATTAGAACAGAAGATGCAGTTTCTATTATTTTATTATTATGGTATATTTTTAATCTCTCCATGGCCAGCTCAAGGGCTTTTTGCTGCCTAGGCCAGTCAGCCTACCACACTCCCTGGCCAAATGAGGAGCACAATTGTCACCCTAGCATGATGATACAACTTCTGGCACAATCCAGAAGCAATGGCATCATGCTGGGGACATTGTTCTACCACTAGACCAAAAACTGTGGAGTTCTGGATAGCAGTGGAAGTTGCGTCATCTTGTTGGGACAAGGATCATGCCACCCCTTGGTTAGTTCCCACATCTTTCCATCTCCCATTGGTTGCAACACTGACTACCTGCTATGTTGCCAGATCTGGGCTGGGAAATACCTGAAGATTTTGGGGGGTACAGCCTCAGGAGGGTAGAGTGGGGGAGAGGAGAGACCTCATCAAGGTATAATTGCTATGACGTCCACACTTTAAAGCAGGCATTTTATCCAGGGGAACTGAGCTCTGTCATCTGGAGATCAGTCATAATACAGGGAGATCTCTTGGCCCACTTGGAGGTTGGCAACTTTATTGCCTGTTGTTCCATTTTTTTTCCAGGTTTATTTATGTTATAAGTTTGTTCATTCCTTTGGTACAATAATTTTTTTTAATTGTATATTTTTAACAAACTGGTTTTAGCCACCTTAAATGGGACAAAATAAATTACTTAAGAGATGAGAGTATTTAATCCAAGAATTCCCTCACACTTCCTCTCTAAGTAACAATGGCAGCAAGATGACATGCTGTGCCTTTTGCCTGGTTCGGACCCATCGCTAATGCTCTGGTTTCAAAAGACTGCCATGCAATTTAGACATGGGGGACAGAGGGATAAGGCCTACTACCTTCCATCTTATCCTGTTTAATATGATTCAGCAAGTCACTGTCTTGCTTTCCCACATGCAAGATAGGCACAACAGTGACCTACTCTGTAATAGAGATGTTTATAAATCTTGCAAGTTAAAAATCTTCTATATAAGCAATAAAATCACCATGTAAAAAAAAAGAATCAGTAGCATCACAACTTGAATTTGTAGCTTTACAAATGGAATTATCCTGACAAAAAAGGAAGCTGGGAACATCTTTATGAGACTACTTAATCTTAAAATCCTACTGTTATGAAGGGTTTTGTTCTGCAATGCAAAATACAAGTCATGAAATTAAATGGCTATTAATTATTATTTACTAGCTTAGCCATAACGACTATTTTCCCAGTCTTTGTGAAGTGCTGTAAAATCTGGATTCTGTTCAGCTTTGCAACATCCCTGTGTGATTAATCACATTATTGCACAGATTGGGAAATTCCACAGATTGGAACATCAGGTCAACCAAGATCCTCCAACAACCCTATGACAGAGCAAATATTTAAATACTCACTACAGAGAAACTTCTGCCTGACTATCCAGTCTTAGAAGGAGGTGAATACCTGTTCAGCCACAGTGAAGTGCCAGGCATTCTGGCTGCCACTTGGGTCCCAATAGCTGTGATAATAGGGTGCTTGTCTCTTAAGCCGTAAAAACTGATTTGCTTCTTCTTCGGAGGCAAATGGTGCTCCCCAAACTCCTGAAACTGCAAAAGTATCACAGTCAAGGTTTAGCACAGCATGCATGTTCTGAACATGTTGAGCAAGCTGGTCTTTCCCCTCAAATCTTTGGTATCTCATCTGTAATTTAATTAAAATCAAACTTTGGAAATTTAGGAATGAAATTTTAGTCCAGTGGCACCTTTAAATATTGTTGTTCTTATACTATGTTGGTCTTAATGGCGCCACTGGATTCAAACTTTGTTCTGTTGTTTCAGACCAAAATAGTTACCCACCTGAATCTATCTTTTGAAAATGTAAAGCTTTTATAAAGTACTATATTGATGCATTTTAAGTGTTCCATTAAAAAGCATATGCCACACAAAAAAAGCCAAGTCACCCAGCTGAAGCTACATGGATTGCTATCTGTATTTCTCTGCACTGAATCAACAAAGGCCAAAGATGCCTTCTGGTTCAGGTTGCCAACTTTTGAACTCTAGCTGCCCTTCCATATCAATTTGATCTGAAGCAGTTATCAGGTGATGTTGTTAAGCTCCATGTCACAAAAAGCTCCTGCATATTAACCATCTATTGAAGGAACAGGATTTTTTCCCTCCAGGTTTGCTGGTTGCTTTACTTCTGCTACCAAAATAGGCAGACTAATGGACTCCTGATTAACTTTGCCACTGCCCCACAAGAATAACAAAAGGTGAGAGGGAAAAGGACTACTACATTGTAGGTTTTGTCCCATGGACTCCTAAACATCCATCACTCTATGAAATTTCTTGTAAGCTATGGAAATAGCATTTCCATCTTTAAATATCCATCCTGGAGGCTTCAAAAACAACCAATATCTTGACTGACTGACTTTATCAGTAGGTGAAATCTGATTGCTTTCCTATATATTAAAAAAATACCTCCCCACACAAAGAAAAATAGCATGTGGGGGAGAGAAGTGTTCCAGCCTATCATTCATTCTGACATGCTAGTTTTCTCCACATAGGAAAAATCCCTCTATCTTCCTCCCCGCCCCCCACCTGCCCCGTGTAGAAGCATTACTTTATATGAGTTCTCCCTTGCGATTTGAAGGTCAATTAGATGAGATGGAGGTTTCCATATGTATTTATTTACATGTACAATAGAAGTTGGGATGTCTATTTTTGGCAGAAAACAGAGCACAGAGTAAAGGAACTAAACTTCTCCCTCAATATGCTCCATGATTTGAAGTATTATTCTCTTCTCCTAGTCTTAATACCAAGAGGAAGACTGTCTGTAAGAAAAAAGTATTTAATTTATGACGCACAGTGGGGTAAATGGGGGGTGGGCACAGTTTAGTTCCCCTTGTCTGCATCCTCCTTTTGCTGTGGAGGAAAAGAATCTCTCTTTCCCACCATGCTTTACACATAAATTGGCAGTCATATGAATGTGCTTCCCTTATCACATCTAATTTTGGAGGGCATGGGATATGACAACACAGTACAGGCACAATTCTCCTACCAAGCCTGACGTCATAGAACTATAATTCCCATTAATTTTGTTGCCTAAATTTATTTATTTATTTTTATATTCATATCCTGCCTTTCCCAGCAACTGCCAGCCCATGGCGGGACACCAATTCATAGTGCTGGCCATTTCCCAACAACCTACACAATCCAGTGTGTGTCAAAAGCAAGTTGCCGGGATGAGGGTAAAGATACCTGGGGAGCAACTGGTTGTAACTCACTGTGCTTCCATTCACTAGAGAAGAAGGTAAAATCTTAGCACATATAAGAATCCTGTGTGAGCCGCTGATCGAGTGAGATATGAAGAACAGCCGTGCAAAGCTCAGTAGCTTGTTTCTTCTTACCCAGAAATGTAATTCCAATAAAAGGTGACGCCAGGCACAATGCATTTAATGCCACACAGAGTCTGAACTGAGTCCAAGTTCTTCCTTATTCGTTTGAATGCATAGGCAAGCATACTTACATGACCTAAGTCTGTGTCACGTTAATTCTTTCTTTCATTCTTTCATTCATTCCCTTCACACTTTTTGACAGATTGTGGTTATTTGTTAATAATAATCAGGCTTGACTGGTCAAATATCCATTGGACCTCTAAAAGCCTACCTGTGAGCAACGCTGCACATGTGGCCACTTGAAGCACTGGAACAGACATGATGTATTCTCTGGGAGATCTTGTTTTATAATGAAGCACGATAAAAGGTGCCTGTTTTGTACTTGAAACCCTTTTGCTTTATCAATCATTTACTGCATACCTCTGCGCAGGCAGAGGGCAGGGTACACTGTTGCGTCTCAATGTCTTGTCATAACCCTCTGCATGCCCTTTGGACTTTTTCATTGCAAGTTTCAATAGACACCAAACATGGTTCTCCCCCCCCACCCCCGCCACCCTGGAATGGATTTTTAAGCTACTAAACTGATGACCCAAAGGTGGTTCCTTTTTCAATGTGATCTGGTGATCTCTCCTGGTATAATAGGACCCATTGTCTGTGGCTCAGGACAACTGAATAAGCAGGCAAGGTTGATGAGATTTTCAGCTACCTCTTGATACCACACAAACACACGAGCTGCAGATCATGGTTAATCAAGCTATGGAAGAACTTTTGTGGATGGTGTTTTTGCAGGCCCAAGGGAAGCTTCGTAGAATCTCAATATGCCCTATTAAAAATCCAACCATGTGATTACTTTAGTTGGAATTTGCAAGATCTGTAGTGTGCATGATTTAACAGCATGCGAAGAATATCCTGCAGGGGTAGATGTATAATTAGAAGAGGCCCTCAATATTATTCCCCTTATTACCCCCCCAACCTACATTACAAGTATAGGCTATCATGCAGAGTTTTATATTTAGCTTAAAAAGCAGTGTTGGGGTAGGGTCAGCTTGTACGTGCACACAGTTTTTACCTAACAGCAGTTTAAGGCTGTCTGCCCAGCACTGACTAGAGCCAGAGCTATTTCATCCATGGCCCCAACCTGGTAGAACAAGCTCCCTAATGAAATCAAGGCCCTACTGGAACTTGGATAATTCCACAGGGCCTGCCAAATAGAGCTGTTCTACCGGGCTTCCAAGTGAAGGCCAGCTACAAGGACCTGCCTGCAACATGGTCTGTTATCAGGCAACTCCTAACATGCAATTGCTTGTTCCCCAGCTGCTGGACCCACCCAACATTACTGCTGTTGCAACTCTTATGTCGTTCACTGTTCCAAACATTGCAATGTACCTTTCTGCTCCCTGTTGGTTCTATGTACACTGCCCCGAGATGTCACTGTAAAGTGCAGTAGATAAATGGAATGAATAAATAAAATAAATAAATAAACTTTCCGGTACTTTTCAAATAGTATCCTCCAGTGTCCTGATTGGCTGATTTGGAGACTTCCTGCTCCTCTGAGCACATTTCCTCCCTGCCTGCCTCCAGGAGAGACAGGATGAAGAAGCACAGTTAGACAGTTGGGTCTCCAGCTCCTCTCTTCTTTAGGGAGTTCTTTCTTTTCTCAAAAAAGAGAAAAGTTTAAATATGCAAAGGAGGTGAGATGCACTAGCTATTCTTTGAGCAGCCGGTGATTCTCTCCTGCTTTGCATATTTAAACTCTGCCAACAATGTTTAGTTATTAAAAAAAAGCAGGTTCAATTCTGGCTGATGTGCTACTAAGACAATGCTCCATATGGTTGCCATTCACGTTGGTGTTGGTGTTCATCAAAATGTCAAGATGTTAAAAACCAGTTTTCTGATGGCAGAGGAAGAAAAATAGTTGGGAAAACTCCAGGTTTATGGGAGCCTGCTGTCACTAATGTGAAAGTGAATGGCTGCTCCAAAATCACCCAATGAGCTTCCACAGCAAGATGGGAATTCAAACCTGGGTCTCTGGGCTCTGAAGCTCTGACTGCTACACCACACTGCCTTTCATAGGGTGGCTACTGTTGAACAGTAGCAAGCAGTGGGACCTAGCTGAATCATGCAGGCTGGATAGTATCAGGTCTCCCAGGGGTGGCTGTCAGGCCTAGAGTTGCCAATCTCCAGGTGAGATCTAGCGACCTCGCAGAATTACAGCCAAAATCCAGATGACATAGATCTGTCCTGCAGGTCAAAAAGGCTGTTTTGGACAGTGGACTTGGGCCCTCCCCTCAGATTCCATCACAAATTCCCAGGAATTTTCCAACCTGGAGGCGGCAATCAGGCTTGGCCCCAAAATGTTCACACTCAAAGGCCAAAATAAGCATGGACAGGGCCTTGCCCCTTCCCCTTGCATTTTACTTCCAGATCTGAGCCTTGGAATGCTGTAACAGCCGAGCAACAACCACGGGGGAATCTGCTGCTTAAAGCTATAAAAGTAAAGGTATCCCCTGTGCAAGCACCGGGTCATGTCTGACCCTTGGGGTGACGCCCTCTAGCGTTTTCTTGGCAGACTCAATACGGGGTGGTTTGCCAGTGCCTTCTCCAGTCATTACCGTTTACCCCCCAGCAAGCAAGCTGGGTACTCATTTTACCGACCTCGGGAGGATGGAAGGCTGAGTCAACCTTGAGCCGGCTGCTGGGATCGAACTCCCAACCTCATGGGCATAGCTTCAGACTGCATGTTGCTGCCTTACCACTCTGTGCCACAAGAGGCTCTTGCTTAAAGCTATAGGCTCTCCTTTGATCGTTTTCAGCATTTTTTAATTGCTTGATGTATTTATTTTTTAGATTTCACATTTTAAGCACAGCCTACCACACAGGGCTGTTGTGAAGATAAAAATGGAGGAAAGGAGAATGATGTAAGCCACTTTGAATCCCTAGTGGGGAAAAAGGTGGTGTATAAATGAAGTAAATAAAAAGTCATATTGTATAGTGAAATGTACCTTTCGCACAGAGAAGATTAAGTTTTGAAGGAATGTATTTTACATTTCCTTTCTTACATTTATCTTTTCAATGAGCTCTATGTATATCTCTGCTACATTGCTTATGTCTTGGCACTTTAATTGCAAGCATGTCACATTCTTCCACATGTGAACTTCTTGCTGTGCAATCCTGGGCAGACTTAGACTTTGATGACTTTAGACCACTGATTTCAATGGGCTTCAGCTGGAGTAACTCTGCCTCGGACCCAGTGTGGATTCAGAGCCAGTGTGGTGTCATGGTTAAGTGTATTGGACTCACCTGGGTTTGAATCCCCACTCCTTCTATGGAAACTCACTAGGACCGTTTACGCACTGGAGGTTTCATGCCGGGCTGCCGGCTGGAGTTTTAGTCATGGCAGGTTACCCCACCTCTTCCTGCACCCACACGGGGGAGCATTTGGCCTGGTGCACCTCATCCGCCCCCAATTTGTGCTCCTGCATGGGAGCTGGGGCAGTGAGGTTCCCAGTGCATAAACAATCTTGGTGACCTTGGGTCAGTCCCATTCTCTCAGCTTAACCTTCCTCAAGGAGGAGAGGGGAATGCCATGAGCCGCTTTGGGTCCCCAATGGGGAGAAGACAAGGTACTAAGGAATGAAATGCATAAATAATAAAAAGGATTCATCCCTTAAAGCGTCTGTGTGATGCAGCCTTTAGAGTGTCAATATAGGGTGGGCAGAGCAGGGTTCAAATTTTCACACACACCCCTTGAAAGGTCACTGGCTAACTTCAAGCTGTCACTCTCTCTCAGGTCAACCTCTGTTGCAGGGTTATTCTGAGGATAGAACGAAGGGGGGGGGGGAGAGGCGTGTATTCCACCCTAAGCTCCTTAGGGGAAAGATACGATGGAATTGAATGGACAATCTCATTAATTTGGATAAACATATTGTTGTCTTCCAAATGTTTAGGTGCCAAAGGTCATTCTTCATTTACTGAGTGATTATCAGAGTCAGCCTTGTCATGAATTGTCATGTAGGGGGGGGGTAGTTTCCCTGCTTTCATGTCAAGATCTGTCTTTTGTCGGGATCTGCCTTGTTCCTAATAGGGTCAGGAGGGCACCTCTGAGATGTGATACTTCAGGTGTAAAAAGATACATGAGGTTACATGCCTGAGACAGGGCTCTTTCACCTTCCAGACAGGGTCAAGTTGAGAATAAACATTGTCATGCTCTGAACTTTGGTGGCTTTTATTTTTATTTTTAGCTTGTATTTTTCTTCCCTGTCACACTTTAATGGGGGGGGCACCGTTAACGTGATAATCATTGTCTTCTGCTTCAGGAGGCTGGCATATGAGAAGAGCCAGACACAACTATTGTCATTTTAAGAAGCCTTTATCCTACAGACGGTGTGTGAGCTAAGCCTACCATCGTTGGTTTTATTGCTTTTTTCCAATATTATCATACTGTAAGATTCCCCCCCACCACCAAAAAAAATAAAGTTCAGATTCACTTGAATCTATGCAGTCCCAAGACAGTCTGGAATCTGAATCTGAATCTGCTCTCCGCCTAAAGTATACTTGACATTTTCAGCCAAGGAAAGCAACCTGAAATACGTGGCCGGGGTGGAGGGGTGGGGAGGTGTTAAGAAGGAACCATACAGGCCATACAGTCCAACCCCCTGCTCAATACAGGATCAGACTAAAGCATCCAGGATAAGTATCTGTCCAGTCACTGCTCAAAGATTGCCAGTGAGGGGGAGCTCTGCACTTCCTTAGGCAGCGGATTCCACAGCTGAGCTACTCTATGAAAAATGTTTTCCTGATATCTAGCTGGTGCTGTTCTAAACCTCATTTAAACCCATCACTGCAGGTCCTACACTATAAAATCCCCCTGAAGCAAGATTTAAGCTGGACCTCACCAGCCATAAAGATTGTCCCTGAAACTCAATTCATACAGGAGCAGGTTAGACCTGTTATTATCACGACGACTGCCTTCAAGGTCTCTTTACCAGTAGTCATTACAGTCAACCTGCAGGATCAGGCAAAGAGGACAATTTCCAGGCAAACCGAAGGGCCAGCCTCTTGTTTGCTATAATAAGGGGGGGGGGGGGAATAACCTCACTGGAGAATAACAAAATTGGTCCCAACTGCAACGAACATTCTCCTCGCTAGAGGGCGCCCATCGCCCACTCACCCAACTCGATTCGGTGGCCCTGATTAGAGCCCCGCCCTTGACGGGCTGGTCGCGTACTGCCCGCGAGGGGGCGCCCTCTGGCTATTTTCTCCGCGGCGCGTTCGTTTGTTTCCAGCGGCGGCGATGTCCGGCCAGTGCTGTTACCCGACGCTTTGCAGGGCGCAGCTGACGCTGGAGTACCTGCACGCAAACTCGTGAGTGGAGGAGCCCTGCGCGGTCAGCGGTCTCTTTTGTGGCCCAGCACGCGTATTAGTGATGGCTTTGTTCAGATGGGTGGAGAGAGCCCAAAAGAAACGCCGACGTTAAATGGGTTGCTTTTAAGTCCGTTGCAGCAGAACGCCTACCTATTGAGATCAGATGACGCTTCCCTCCCAGTTAGGGTTAGCCTGTGTCCAAAGTAATACTGAGACATTCCAGTTGTCCTTAGTCTTAAAACGGATTTTTTTCTTAATATTCCCTTGAGAAAATCATTTTGTCATGGTTATTTTATTTAGTATTTTAATAATCCTTTTATGGACATTGCAGGCTCTTCTCTCCTTTATCCGATACTAGCAATGCAATCAGTTGAAGGCGAGGGGAATCTGTGGATCGGATTTTATCCACGAGTGCTTAAAGAGACGTTCACCACGGTTTTTCTTGGAATAATTTACATGTTCACTCAGTGCGCCTACAGCTGAAGGCGTGCTTTCAAATCCCCACATTCACCCAGGACTCTGTCCTGACATGGTTAAAAGAGATGCCAATGGGAGCTGACTTTTCAAATGCTGACTTCTAATAATGGGGAGGTTTGCCTATTGGGGTAGATCTGGAGTGCAAAATTTAATGTCAACAGAAACAAGTCCTTCAGAAGAAATTTGGATACTTTCCGTTTTAAAACTTGAAACCAAGAATGCCGCAGCATATTAATGCTAGCTATGCTATATATAAACCGGCAGAGTTTTATGGCGCCTTAAAGAAATATTAACTGTAGCGTACACTTTGGTAGATTAGAAGACTTCTGCTGCACCTGCCGAAGTGGATGTCTGGAGAAGTTTAATTTCACAACCAGTCTTACTTTTTAAGGTGCTGTAAGATGTCACCCATTCTGGATGGGCTTGCCCTCTACTTAAAGAACATAGTTTGGAGGGCTGTGGGACCTGGTCCTGCTGCCGGATAAGCACGTGGAAACTGGGGCCAAGAGTGTCTTTTCGACTGGTTAGCCAGCTGCAGCTTTTCCAGGGCATAAAAGAACTGCCCTCTGTGGCACAGGCCCTGGGGTTACATTGAGGTTAGATTATTGCAATGTCATCTATGTGGGGCTGCCCTTGAAAAGTGTTCAGAGACTTTGGGGCAGAATGCTGCAGCCAGGATGTTGACTGGAGTGGCTTTATCATCTCCATATCACTCCAGTCTTGCTTCATTGACACTGACTCGCAGTTTGTTTCTGGCACTGATATTTAAAGTCCTGTGTGGTTTGGGACCAAAGTACCTGAAGGACTGCAAGCCCCCTTATGAACCTATCCAACAGGTACACTCGTCTTCAGAGAACCCCCAGGTGCCCTTTCCTTCTTAACATAGGGGGGTGGCAACCCAGGAGAAGGCTTTTGGTTTGTTTGCTTGTTTTGCTTGGATTCCCCCCAGTGATCCAGTCTCCCTCCCCAGTGTTTTGACTTGTTTTTAATTTTTTTGTATTTTACGTAAGCTTGTGTTTCGATAAGCTTTAATTATATTTGTGTGTTGGTTTTTAAGGCGATGTTTTAAGTAGCAAGTTGAAACTTATTATCCACTTTAGTGGCCTTTATGGGGGCAGAATAGTGGGCTAAAATCTTGTAATAAGTTAAGAGGTTATGAATGCCATGGAGCCTGTGTGTGAATAAAAGCATAGGGTCATGCTGCACAAGGACTGCATTCTTCTGCTATATTTTATTTGTAAAAAGGCATTGCTTCCGTTTCCTTTTTGTGTGTTGAGGTTCAAGGTAGAATACTATTCTCTCACAAGGATATTTTGAAGCAGATATGCGTTTCAGATCATACTGAAGTGTTCAATTTATTGCAGTCTTGGGATTCTATTTCTTCTCTTTTTTGTCATGATTCATTGTAGCACTACACATGACTTTCTGTTTGGGGCACTGGCTGAACTAATAGACAACTCCAGGTAAATATATTCCTTCATTCAACAGCTATGTTAAGCGAAATGCTAAACTTTGTGGCAACAGGGCTAGATAACTCTGAACATTGGGAGGCGGGGGAAGCTGCTTTGTTCTGTGCTGCATACACAACTAAGCTATTTGATTTTTCTAAGACAAAAATTCTAGATTGCTACATTGGTCCTCAGTATCCCAAAGCAAAACTCACATGATGTATTTTGTTAGAATCAGCCTAAATATTTTTTTAAAGGCATATCACAAACCTGCATAAAACCTTTTGAGTCCTCTGCTTCATCGGGGGAGGGGGGGTCCCACAGGTAGGGCCCAGATCATGTATGGCCTTGAAGTTGAGGAGGAAGGGTTCCTGCCCTCCCCAGCAATTTTCTTGCCTGAAAATCTCATTGGAGGGAGAGTTATTTCACCACTTTTGCTGCTCCTGGTTTGCATGTGCAATAGCAAAATCAGTGAAATAATTCCTCTCTACCCTGTGCAAGAGGGCAGTCAGATGGAAGCAGGGCAAATCCCTGCTTCCACATGATGTTGCCACCAGGCTGCCACCCTCCTGGGCCTGCCACAAATCAGGCCCTAGAAGCCCCGGGCTAAGGGAACATGGATTCTTCCAAGTTCCCTTAGCCCACTTAGGTCCAACAAGGCCTGTCCCACATCAGGCCCATGTGGAGAGGGAAGACCCTTCCAGGCCTGGCTCTTCCCTGTCCTACAGTGCCCAAAAAATGCCATGGTTGGCTTCGCGGCATTTGCTGTGCTGTGAGGCAGACCAGGGCATTTAGTTTTATTTTGCAGGAAGGTGGGATTGCATTTCCTTCCTACAACCTTCCTACAACACTCATGTGGCAGAACTAATCCACTGCTGCTTTGTTCCCCTGGGGGACACATTTCAACGCCAGGGCAGATCCAGTGCTGAAATGTTGTCCTGCGTGTGGACACGGACTGCTGCGGAGCATGCAGCTCCACAGCAATGCACTGCTGGTGGCCTGGTGCAACTGCTGCCATGTGGAACTCTACTCAGGGCACATAAAGCTATGTTTGGTTCAATGCTTTGATCGGTGCTGTGGTGACAAATGCTGGCCCATGTTGAGCGCATAAGGCAACGATATGGGCTAAGCGAGTACACTATGAGTCAGATATCTTCTATTTCTACCTAACACAATCTTCTGAGTTTTGTACATAGACACTTCTGACCTTGCATATTTTTAAAAGAAAAATACACTGATATTTTCAGAGATGCTGGTGCCACTCGGCTCGACATCTTTACAGGTAAGTTCCATCTGAATTTTGTTTTTGTTTATAGGGACATGCTAGATCTCAGAAGCTATGTAGGGTCAGCCCTGTCTGACTTCTAAATATATTTAAAATAATTAAAAATATTTCAGAGTTCTGACTACAGTGTTGGAATACACCCATGATGTATACGCTGCTAGACTGCATTACTTGAGACTGCAGATCATGTTTGAACACTTTCCCATTATATTTAAAAATCTTCCTTCTGTACAGAAAACTAGACGTTCGGGGTCCTTTGTTTAAGAGAAGGGAAGCAGGACCGTGAATAGATAATTTTTTACATGCAAGGTTTTTTCCTATGTGGGAGCATGCAAACACAAACACCACCCCCACCTCAATTTGTAGTGGTATAATCCAACAATATTTGGATTGTGTGATTAATCTTATTGTTTGTAGTCTCATTTTCTTTTCTTTTTTTTTGGATTTGTATCGTGCCTCTCATGACTTTGTCTCCTTGAGGCAGCTAACCATTAAAACCATAAACCAGGGGTAGTCAAACTGCGGCCCTCCAGATGTCCATGGACTACAATTCCCATCAGCATTCACTGGCAGGAGCTCATGGGAATTGTAGTCCATGGACATCTGGAGGGCCGCAGTTTGACTACCCCTGCCATAAACAATATCCCGTAAAACCCCATTAAAACAACAGAACAATATATACTGAAGCAAAAGTATAACCATTCTGACCATAATGATTTTCTTTCTCTCTTTTGCAGTAAATAACGAGAACTTTCAAGGTGGATTTATGTTATGCTTTTTGGACGACGGATGTGGCATGACACCTCGTAAGTTAATACCTGGACTCATTTTCAGCACGTGCCCAATGGCAAATTCCTGAGGGATCCAGCCCTGCAATAAACCCTGGCGCCATTTCTGGTCCATTAGCTGTTTGGCTCCGTAACCTTCGCTTAAGAATCCGTATTTCATTGCTGTCATATAGAGCACTGCTAGGCAGATTTTCTCTTCATCTGTTACCTCAGTCCTATGAACTAGTCCTCAGTAGCTTATTTTCTTGAATGGGGCAGGAGCTGCATTTGAACAGCTCAAGAGCTGTCTGGCAGCCTAGAGTGAGCCTCCTTTACATCTGCTGCTCTGATATGGTGGTGGTGATCAGTAAAATCAAGGGGTGACTTGCTGGAAAGGGATAGGCAGCATGGAGTAGTGCTCAGAGTTGTGGACTAGAAGACAACCTTTTACACCCTGCTTTTCAATACCCAAAGGAGTCCCAAAGTGGCTTACAAGTGCCTTTACCTTCTGGTGCTCACAACAGACACCCTGTGAGATAGGTGAGGCTGAGAGAGCTCTGAAAGAACTGCTGTTTGAGAACAGAATAAGAGATCTGTGCCTCAGGTGACTCAGCTAGCTGCATGTGAAGGCACAGGGAATCAAACCCAGTTCTCCAGATTAGAGGCCATTGTCCCATGCTGGCTCTCACCATCACCCGGGTGTGATCTGCCATGGAATGTTGCTGAGTAAAAATCCCATTCAGCAGGGCCCCAGTCAAGATTGTGTAACCTTGTGCCATGTCAGCTATTTATATCGATTAAAGCTCAGTGCCACGTGGGCAGTCTAATTGGTTAAGCACAATAGCTTATTTTTTGCCCTGGGGCTTCCTTTATCTGGAGCGAACGTTTCCCACCCTTTGGGCGTGAAGTACAAACAGCTTAATAAGATGGGATCACGGCTGCTTTTTATAGGCGTCAAGATGATAACAGGGCATCTGTGCCTAACAGCTTAGGTTAACCCAAAGCTGAAAATAAACTGTTCCCAGGATGAGCATACCAGGTGTTCTCAGAATCCCCACTGTGCAAAATTAGTTCTTTGAAGCTTGGCATGGCAAGGTTTGACTGAGAAAGGAGCAGGTGACTTTGTACCTGCTGCAGCTGTCTGCAGGTGGGTCCCGCTTGTTATGTCAGACGCCACTCAAAAGCGGCTGCAAACAAGGGTGGCCGGGTAGTGGGGGCTGATATCTTTAGCAGTGCAAGATACAGGATGAGGAGTCGGTGGTTCCATTTCAGATGTTTCCAGATGACACTTTGACCTTCTTAGGCAAAACATGTTTATTTCTACTCTGCAACTGGACAAGATTGCAGCATGACTCTCGATATGCCAAATCACTTTCAAGGGAGGAAGGGAAATATAAAGTGGAGCACTGCTCTTCTCCACACAGACTACTTCCATTAAAAACTATGCAAAAGCAGTTTCAGGGGACTTATGAGTAGGGTGAAAATTCAGCTGTCACCTCTAGCTGTCTATAAATTCATTTACATTTTTTAAATACCCCCACATTGCAGGGACTAGGTGGTAATCCATTCATTTCTACGCAGGTCACATATAATTCTGCATTGCTTTCTTATCCAAAAGTATGGAACTTGAACAATATACCAGCCAGCAGCCACCAAGAATAGGACACACAAAAGTGCAATGTAATATAGTGTATTCCTTGTAACTATTATTTAAGAAATTTGCTGTGAAAAGAATATTTACAAAGAAGTTACTCTAGAGAAAATCCATAAACTTCAGCAATACCAGTCCATAATAACTGTTTGTGAATAGAGTATTGAATCTCTTAACATGGTGATAAAACAAGAATGATTGCTATTTCCCTGAATTTGAAGCAACACGTAAGCCATGCTTACATTGAATTCTGGGTTTCTCATGATACTCTACCATTATTCCTAAATTATTTACATTTAAATGTTAACATTAAGCATACAGTCATCAGCAGTAGTTTTCGGCTAAGGAAGATCGGGGAGGGGGAGAGAAAACAAATATGTGGACAACAGGAGACTGAGCACTTTTGTGCTTTTAAAACCCAATATTTGATCATCACAAGAGAAGCCACATTCATCCAGATCAGTCAACTGAAACTGTAGTCTACATTAAAAACAGTTGTTCCTGTCCACTGAGAAAGCTTTGGAGCTTTTCTCTGACTTTAGCTGTAACCCCCTTTACATGTTCAGAGAAATAAAATCAGTCTTTGTTAAAAAAAAATGTGTTTTGTTCACACTGCTTGAAAAAGTTATTTCAGTGGTACTAGCAAAGGGAATGCAGTTAATTACAGAATGCACCGATACCAAAATTTGGCCAGTCAATTAACCTACTTTTTCTATTGCACAGTGATTGCTATTCTTGCCTTCTCAATATAATAAAGACCTATACAGCTTTTGAGCCCAGCTCAGCAGACGAATATCAGGACCTAACAAATACTTGGCAGTGTCCCTACCCAGACAAAAAAAGGAGGTCTTTTGGACCCCAGGGGACTCCTGTCACTGGCAGGCAGGTTGTACCTGGCTTAGTAGGTCTGGAGTTGGGCATGCCTTCTGCAATAGATTGTTTTCTTTCACTTTCAGCTATCCTCAAATATTGTTAAAGGGTTAGGAAATGATTTGTATAAGTCTACATATTTTCTAGAATTTAAAAGGGAGTTACTTAGACATTGAAAGTCTAGAATATAAATGGGAGTTACTTAGACATTGAAAGTCCCGTAAAGCATCATTCAGAATTAATTATAGTTACCTCATTCTTGACACATCCATTTAGAAGTGTTGTGTAGTTCAGGCACCACAAACTAAAGTGAACACCTCATTTACAATTCCTGTAGTTTTTATGCAATGATCATTCTAACAACTGCTCCAAAGGGAATTAAAAAAAAACAATTATAAATCTATTGCAGGTGAGGCTACGGATCTTGTGTATTTTGGAAGATCTTCTAAGCGGACCATGACTGGGATGATTGGACACTATGGCAACGGCCTTAAATCGTGAGAGTTCTGTGTTTATTCAGTTTGTAATGTTTTGGAGAACATTTCCTCACTAAGAACACAAGAAGTGCTCTGAAATAGTCCATCTAGTCCAGCATCCTGTCTCACATGGTGGCCAACCAGTCCCTCTGGAGTTCAGCAACAGGGCATAGAGGCCAAGGCCTTCCTTTGATGTTGCCTCCTGGCATGGATATTCAAAGGTTTACTGCCTCTGAACATGCAGGTTCTACTTTGTAGTGAATGTATTTACTGTTCCTATTATTGCACCTAAAAATGGTTTTGCATTCTCGACTGCCTTAAAATAAGTATGTCTAAAAGAAAGTACTGAGTACACTTTACATGGGGCTGACCTTAAAGATGGTCCAGAAATTTCAGTTGGTACAAAACATTTCGTCAAAAATCCATGTGGGGGTGAGTGACCATATTAAGCTGGCATTGTACCATCTATGTTGACTTCCAGTTTGTTTCCAAGCTCAACTTTTACTTCGTATCAACCAGGCTACAAACGATGATCAGTCTTCTTCAGGAAGCATCTTCAGCAGAGGTTTAGCTAATGGGAACCTGGAAGAGGATTTGTTCAGCTACTGCACCCTGACCCTGGCAGTCCTTCAGAAACTGAGAACAGTTCCCCTAAGGGCCTTCTGGATAGATCTTAACACCTCTCTTTTCTGGACGGTGCTTAAAATGGGTTAAGTTGGGCTCATGGAAGATCTCGTAGACTGATTCTAGAGGCTACCAATATTTTGAAGTGGTTTTACTGGATTTTATTGATTGATTTTATTCTTGATTGCAAACTCACACTGGGAATTTTTTTTAATTGGAAGGTGGTCTATAAGGGATTTTGATAACTGAATATCAATTTCCCAATTCTATATAGTGCATGAGGAACAAAGGAAAACAGTATTTATAACTAAAAGTAAAATTCCTTCCTGTCAAATAACGGGGGTATCCACTTTGTTTATACATTATGCTAACATTACATTAAACATACTGATATACAAAAAAATACTACTGTTATGAAATCTGTCTTTTCCCATGTCCTGACTATAGAGGAGCCATGCGAATTGGAAAAGACTTCATATTATTCACAAAGAAAGAGGGTACCATGACATGCCTTCTTTTCTCTCAGACGTTTTGTGAGACAGAAGGTCTCACTGAGGTGATTATATTTTTCTTTAGTTCTCTTTAGTGTAATTGATTATAATACAGCCAACAGTAACTGATTGACAATTTTTCCTCTACAGAGTAATATACTGGTCTCACCCTATCGTGAACACTACAAAACTCCTGTTCCCAAGTGACTGAACGTCACTCTGAATACTGAGTGACTTAAAAATATGTATTTTGAATCCCTTGCTCTCCTATTACTATGTGGCAGTGGGTAAAAACAAAACAGATAAGGGTCCGTTTAGGTCACAAGAAATCAGCCATGCAGCAGAGACAGCAGACTGGCTGGTTTCAAAAAGCTGTTTGTCTTAGATAAAAAGATAATTTATGACTGCAACTTTTTATGTCATAAATGCCATAAAATCTACTGCCAACAGTCTAGTTTTACAACTGATTTGGAGTGAGTCCAGATTTAGAGAAGAAGACTTTGAAAAAGGTAGCGTCTGTGCTTTCTATTGCTACTTTTGTCCCTATGCCACACATTTTTGTCATTTTTCCTGTTGAAGAATCGCTCAGGTTAGAAACAAACATTCAAGTCTGGAAGAAGAACTGGCTTGCCACCCAAGGCCTCTGAGAGAGAAGTAGTTATCTGAGATAGGCTTCACTAATAATGCACTAGGAGCCAGGACTGTCATCTTCCTGGTTCTTAAGGGGGGGAGGGGAATTTAAAAATTGCAATTGCACCTATAGTGTGGCATCACTCCCAGAGGAACCTCCACCATTAATTTCAAGGGCTTAACACTACCTCCCTTGTTTCTTGAACTGAGACTTAGGATTTTTGCCAGACTATATAAATGAATGGGATGTGGAACAGTATAACTGACCTCGGCTTATCTTGGAAGCTAAGCAGGTTGGTGCTTAGGTAGAAGAGCACCAAGGACATCTCTGCAGAGGAAGTCAGTGGCAAACCGTTGCCTTGAAAGCTCATTGCTGAGGGTGCCGTAAGTTAGTTGTGAGCCGTTTGACGTCATATACAACACGGATATAAATGGATATCTTAGCCTAACACTTGAGTATTCCTGTATTTTAAGTTAACCTGTATTCCAGGTTAAATCTGAATTTTTTTTATTTTATTTATATTTTGATTTATCCCTGCCACTCCTGAAACCAGTCTGGCTTCTGGAAGTTTACAGTAAAAGAATAAACTTCAATATGACCCCTCAACAATAACAATAACCAAGTTGGCAAGAAAACAATAAAAAAAAACCACCCACTCCCCAATCCATCCCCAATAGCCACAGTCAACCTCAGGAGAGAGACTATGCCTAGATACCCAAGGCAGTGTCCTTGCAGGACCTATATAGGAAGAGACACGATCTTCCTGGCCTGGCCTCAATCAAATGCCTGGTGTAAGAGTTCTGTCAGGGCTTTCAGCTCTTCTGGGAGCTCATTCCACCAGGTCAGACCCAGGACCAAAAAGGCCCTGGCCCTAGTTGAGGCCAGTCAAGCCTCCCGTGAGCCAAGGACCACCAGCAGATTCATACCCACAGAGCAAACAGCCCTATGGAGTGGGGTGGGGGGGGTGAGAAGCAGTCCTCCAGATAAGCAGGGCCTGGCCGTGGATGGCCTTAAAGGTAAGAACCAAAACCTTGAACCTGATCCAGAAGCCAATTGGTAACCAATGTAGCTGCCTCAGTATAGGCTGGATGTGGGTCCTTCAAGATGATCTCGTGAGGCCCCTAGCAACCGCATTGTGCACCAGCTGTAATTTTATGCTGTTACACTGTACTTTTATTTTGTGATCCCTTGATTCTGCAGTTTGTTTCAACCCTCTTAACAAAATGCAAAGTGAGGATTGTTCATAGCATCTGAAGAGGTGGGTTCTAATGTATGAACCTTATGCTGGAAAAAGATCTTATTCTTCAAGGTAGTACAAGGAACATCTTCTCTTTGCCCCCATTTAAGTAGTCTGCCAGAGCTGGTGCTTTTTCTATCATATCCTTTGAAGTATTTTGCAGGCTAATCTTTTCAATAAAACTTTTTATGGCTTTTAGGAATTGTTTTAGGGAGGGAGGTAAGGTGAAATTTCATTTTTTTAACGATTTGAATTTGTAAGCCACCTAATGCTATATAAAAAATGGGGTATAAATATGTTCATAAACAGACAAGACTTCTTTTGCTTTTTAAAGTATCACTTATGTAGTTCAGCTGATTAAATCTGTGGTGTAGCAAAACGGATCCAGAAGCAAAATAGATAGACTTGCCCTTCTAGTTATGTTAAAAGGTTGCAGAAGGAAAATAACCCTGAGGGCAGATGCATCACGTGTGCACCACAGAAGTGCTGATCGTCACTGCCACTCTTGACTTCCCACCTCCTAGATAGAAAGGGAAGAGCAAAGTGCATCCCTCGAGAGAGAATGGGAGAATAAAGCAATTGGCCCCCAGCTTTCTGCTGTGCTTGAATATCCCTAGATTGAGCCACTCTCCCTTTTGCTTTCCTTTATAGGTCATAATTCCAATACCTTCCTGGTCGAGTAGTACAAGAATCCCAGTTATGGATGATCCTGAGAAATTTGCTACCCAGTTGTCTATCATTTATAAATATTCTCCTTTTAAGAGTGAAGCTGAACTGATGCAGCAGTTTGATGCTATCTATAGAGAAAGGGGTGAGTTTCTTATCCCTCCAAAGTCTTCTTACTCTAGGTGTGATGTTATCCCTTGGTGTGCTTAACCCAAACTTAATTGAATTCAGAACCTGGAGGTTAAGAAAGTATGACTATATGGGCCCAATGTTTCTGCCAGCTTGGCATAGTAGTTAAGAGCAGTGGCTTCCAATCCGGAGAGCTGGATTTGATTCCCCACTTTTCTACATGCAGCCAGTTGGGTGATCTTGGGCTTGTCGCAGAGCAGTTCAGTCAGAACTCTCTCAGCATTACACTGTGATCATGTGGATCATTGTGGCTAGGTGCTCCAGGCTCAGGTAAGACGCTAGTAACTTAGCTTGATGGAGATGGTAGAATGCCAGTTGAGCTACTCTGGTGACCTGAGCCTCCATAGGTAGAGGCATCAAGAATCACAACTGTATTCCTAGTGGATTGTGTAGCCATTAGCTGCACACCATCCAGTGAGGTAAACATGCTTCCTCTCCCGGCCCTTTCCTTCCCAGCCACAGGACCTCCATCTTGGAGGGAGGGGGTTGAGTTTCTTATGGCTCTGCTTGACTCAAACCATCACTGTTTCCAGTCAACATTTCCCAGTGTCATTGGTGCCAACATGCAATCCTCCCCAGTACTATCAACCTATCTAAACAGCACCTAATGCCCACCACGTTTGACATGCAGCCCAGTCACCATGAAATCAAAATGCCTGTCATAGATTCCACTACGTAATCAGACATTACCTGTCTGCACAGGACCATTGTAGTAAGGCCCAGAAGTTCTTGTCTATGAACCATTCTGTCTCCCTCAGCTTCTCCAAGTCGGAAGTCCTAGCATTAAGGGGATGTTGCTGCTCCCTGAGGACCTAGAACTTCATGCATCAAGAACTTACCCACGATTCCTGCCCAGTGAATAGATAATCATACATGTGGCAAAACACTCAAGAGCCCCCACTTCCCTTCTGGCTTTCTGCCTTCATGTAAAAGTGTTTTAGGTTGAAATAGGATGGTCAGCCCAATCTGTGCAGATTTCCATGGTAAGAAAGCCTATATGCTACAGTGACCTTCTTGCTGATGCAGAATCTGCATGTCTTCTTTTTGAGAAATTCTGACTTCAAGAGTAATCTTCTCCCTTGCCCTGTTCAAAGCTGCTAGATGCAAACCCTATGCAGATGTGTGTGCCCTCTTACACAGTCCGACTTCTAACGGGCTGAGTTCAGAAACATCAGGTGGCTGTAGAATTGTTCTAAAGAGTGTAATCCTGTGATCCTGACAGTGGTAACGATTTACTACACTGTCACTTGCTACCCATTTTAATTGATACCTTTACGAATGGATAGACGATAACCAATATTTACATCTAGGAACTCTGGTGGTGATATACAATTTGAAACTCAATGGTGAGCCTGAATTCGACATTCAGTCGGATGAAGAGGATATTTTGATTGCTGGAGAACAGGAAAAGTAAGTTTGTCATAATGAATTAATTAAATATTCCTTATAATCAAGTCAACTGGGGCATTTACAGAGTTTCCCCCCCCCCAAAGCACCCACTTTTGCCTGAGGAGCTGATCTCTATATATCTGGAGATGAGCAGTAATTCCAGAAGATCTCCAGGTCCCACCTGGAGGTTGGCTACCCCTGGGTTGGAAATATTCCTTGGGGATTAGAAATGGGGTCTAAAAAAAGCATAATGCCTCTGCAGCCACCCAACCAGCATGGTCAGGTCAAGAAAACACTGGAGAGAGGAGGTAAGGTTCATATTCTGGAATTCCATACGTCCTTGTTGTGCATGAACCTGAGTTGGGTCAGGACCGTTGTGCACAGAGTGACCTCCTCTTAGGGTTGCCAGCTTCCATGTGAGGCATAGAACCCTCACAAAACCAATGGCTAGCATCCGTTTCATTTCATCACGCAACAGACTGTGTGTGTGTACGGTTTACAAAAAAAGCACTGCATATAGTACATTTTCTCCCTTTGGGGCCTTAAGTTATTCTACCTTAAACACTTTTCAGTGGCAGCATTCCAGAGCGATGGTCTCTGAGGGCTTATACAGCTCTGCTGTACTTCGAGCCCCGAATGAGGATCTTCATTCAAGCCAAGAAAGTAGAAACCAAACGCTTACCGTACTGCTTTTATAGGCCCAGGTGAGTTGGCTCGTCTTGCTATTTCACAGCTAGATGTTTAAATTGTCTAAGTAATGTGTCTGGAAGCATTTAACTACTCTTTTTGGCTATGACAAGAATTGACGTTGATGGCAGAACAATTTATAATCTCAGCCAAGTTCCAGCCACCCTGGCAGACTGGACCGTTAAAAGGTAATCAGCAGTGACCAAACACTTTTGACCCCTGAGCAAGAAACACTTTGCATAAGATAATCACCTCTCAGCAGATTTTTTCCCCCTGCACTGGGTGAAAGTTGCTCAAGCTGTTCTCTAAAGGTGTCACAAAAACATTTTAGTCCACCTAAGAGTTCATTTCCGTAGTGGAGTCCAAATCTTGGAACCTGAACAAAGCAAGGCTAAGCAAGGTGAATCAGGACTCTCATCTGTTACAAGAAAGCTGTGCCCTTAAAAGGTGGGAAGCTGCTCAATTCTGGTTGGCTTTGCTGTACTAAATGCGCACGTGAGTGTAGAGATCCAGCTCTGTCAAGTGTCTGCAGTGTCCGTTTCAAAGGGACATGTTGCCACTCGGACAAAATGGCTATGGCATGCACTGAAAGGATTGCATGTGGTGCATTTTTAGCATGTGCGGTAAACTGTAACTTCTGCAACAGCCTGCTGTTGAGCATATGTGCATAGCTTCCATTCAGATGTTACATCGAATGCATGGGGTAAGCAGGGAATAAGTTAGCCAGTCATCTGAATGTCTGCCTTCTCCTTCTACAAATAAGAATAATAGGGTTGTTGTGAATAAGATAGAAGACTAGCCCTATTCTATTTTGTATCTTAACAGGAAATATCCATATATCTCACGATGGAAAGAAGTTGCTACAAATGAAACAAAAGCAGCAGAAACAGAACTGATTGTTGGTAGGCAATCTCCTGTAATCTTAATAACAACCTTTTTGTGTTTCTAAAAGTTATCTGGGTGGCTGCTAACTTTACTTGAAAAAAGAAATAGGTAGTACTTAAATTGTAGCTTTTACTTCTTAGCTGTTCCTTCCCTGGGAGAAATGACATGCCACACACTTTGGATAATGCACTTATAATGCATTATAGAAGTAAATTTTCTTTTTTCTTTTTTTTGCACAAGAAAATCCAGAGGCAAAAACACATTAAACAACACGTGCAGAATGCTTTCTTTTATGTAAAGCATTTTGCACTTCTGCTTAGGGGTAAGGATATTCAAACATCTGCCGATTCAGCTCACTTCCTGTTCACCAGTGGTTATCAGGCAGCCAACTGAACACTGGGTTGTTTGCAACCTGTTTATGACTCTTTGCAGGAACAGGCTAGTTTCAGCCATCAGAAACTGGCTCCCAGCTAATGAAGCTAGACCCTGAAGAATTTTTTAAGGGGAGGGGACAGATGTCAATTCCAAGCTGAGCAGTTAGAAGTCAGGTTCTTCTGATTCACCCCAGCCTTGCTTAGATATAGCCTGTTGGGGTGGAGGCAGCTAATTTATCTTTTCTTCTTCCTACCCCAAGTTTCCAGCTTGGACTATAGAGACGAGGATAAGATCAGACCTGTTTGAAGAAGCCTATTGCTTCTGATTCTGAACTTTATTTTGCAGACAGCTGCAGACTTGTTCAACAGCTGTTTGACTTGTTTGATGCAATCCAAACACATCCTGGATTGGCACTAGTGTTAATGATATCCACTGTCACAAACAAGTGTAGCTGGAACCAATATTGTTGCCTTGTTTGACAAATGCTTGTGCTTGTAGCCAAACATGCCAAGAAAGAAGCAAAGGACAGACAAAAACATCTGCAAGAATTTCTTTTGCATAGAGACAGTGAGGTATGATATAAAAAATAAAACTCTAAAGTATTTATAGTCTGTTCTTTAGACATTGTCAATTGTGCAAGGGCCATTGATGTTATTGGGAGCTGTGAAACAGCATGGGACCATGTGATAGCGTTAAATTGAGGCTGTAGATGGGTGGCTGTCCAATGTGGATTTGGGTACATTTTTTATTCCAGGGTCAGTTCCTGAGTCCCGTGGCTTGGTCTGGAAGCTGCAATAAGCCATGTCTGACTCCTAGTATTTATGCCAGACGTAACCAATCCAGGTTAGGGAGAATCTTGCACACTCCTGATCCTTTCTACATTTTAATATGTGTCTGAAGGCCAAACCACACAGTGCATTTTTGGAGCTAACCTGCAGATGTGAGGAATGGTGTTTTTGAAGCATGTGGAAGTATGAGTCACCTCAGGGCTGCAGTGGAGTGGAGAGAGACAGAAGTTTCCCCTCTGTCCACCATGCCCCCAAGCCGAATTCAGCCTTCACAGGCTTTAAAATTTATGTTCCCCACAGCTGTGCTGTGCCTATGAGGATAGCAATTTGGGATCAGACAACCTGGCCCTGATTTGTTAAATAATGTGATGTGTAGTTTGATCCTGAGGCCTGAAAATGCAGTCCCAGCACTTGCCACTGGGTTTTCCTTTGATTACCTGCCTGGTACCAGTTTTGTACTGTCCTCCATTAATTTCAATGGCCTTGGGCAAGATAATTCTCTAGTTCTTTATAGTAGTCCTGCACTTTATACTCATCCACCCCTATTGACCTGCCACTTTCATTTATAGCATCGGTGTTTGTCATATTTAGCCTTGCTACTTCATTAGCCTTATAAGTTAATTGCTTGAAAATATAGGCTTTGGAGTTTTTGCCTAGCATGACCTTTAAACAGTAGGAAAGACTTTCAGACAATGTTAATTGCATATTTACTTTCATTGAGGCCTATAAAAGTTATTATTAAACTGCCTTGGCTCCGACTTTAATTATTTTTTTAAAGAATGTTTAGGAAGCACTTTGCACTTCAGAAGACTTCCAGTGTGATAATTATAGCCTAATTGTACCTGCACAAATGATCATTTATATTCATAGGTACATTCACTGGTGCTAATTCCCACTGTAATTATTTGCTTGACTCTGGACCACAACTACATAGTTACAGATTGCCAGTGGTTTGGCTTGTGTTGTATATAAATATAAATGTGTTGTACATAAATATAAATGACATCGTTTCAGTCAAGATAATTTATAGAAGTGGTGGGGAAATGGTGAATAAGGAACAACCAATTAATCTAGTTCCTGTATGTTTTTCTGGTGTATAGCTAAAAATAAAATAGCCATAATGGGGTGAGGACCCAACCAAAATCTTCCTGTTCCCTGCAAAGTGGCAGTGCAGGATACATTGCAATCCTAAACTGAGTTGCATCCATTTAAACTCATTGATTTCTACTGTTTTACTCATTTCTACGTAGGTTTGCGCTGTAAAAGCACAGTATGGGCTGTTGAGTGGGAAACTGAAGGTTTTCTCCACCCATGTTTTCCCATTCAAATCTGCTTTTTTATAGTACTCGTTTTTCCAACTAGAAGGAGTCCCGAGATCCCACTATGATTTAAAGCAGCTTTTAAAAAGTGGTTTCATGCAAAACAAGGGAAGGTTCAGCTTCTCCCTCTTACCTGCTGATTTGCACTTTACACATTTGTGCTCCTTTTTACAGGGATTAGATTCCAGACAAAATCCATTATGTTTATTGTCATATACATGCATGTGAATGACTCCAAATTTGGTAAGGCTGTGAAGTGAGTACCATACCAGGCCTTTGTGGGATTACTCTGCAGCAATCTAATGCTGCAGCTTCCTGAATTAAGATGTAAACTCTATTCAGAAGCTTCTTGGGTGACCTTAAATAAAGAACAAAATTTAAATCCAAAGTAAGAGATATGTCTTGGTATGAAAAATGTGGAAACAATATACATTCACCATGTAATGAATGGCTCCTTGTGGTATGCTATCTCTTACTTTCAATCATCAATTGTAAAGACATTTATTTGTGTCTTCTGAAGCCCCACGGACACCAGCCTGTGTATACAATAGCACCTTGTTATATTCACAACATACCACTTCCATCCATTTTGTTGAAAGTATAAAGGAAAGAACTGAGCTGTACTATTGCTAAATCCAGAGTCTTTTTACTATAGGATTGCCAGGTCCTCCCTGGATATTGGAGCAGAGGGAAAAGGAGGTCTGCCAGATATAAGTTGGGAAACTCCTGAAGATTTGGAAATGGAGCCTAGAGAGGACAGGGACCTCAGTGGGGAATAATACCCTAGAATCCACTGTCCAAATCATCCTAGAAGGGTTATTAAGGAACTGGCAGGTCACAGGATATGATAGGTAGACTAGACTTGACTCCAGGTATCCTAAACTGTGCAGGTTTGATTTACAGGATCTCTGTGGAGTGATAATCCAGCCTCAGTTGCAGGTTTCCAGTAGCAGTTCCTTGCACTTTAGAGAAGATTGTTTTCAAGTCAATATATGAAACGATAACTTGTTCTACTGTTCTTCCTTTCTAAAGTTGGAAATAGAGGTTGCTCAGGTTGCAGAAAGGGATGCTGTGGGGAATGACAAGAGATTGAGGAGGAAATGCAAAGACGAGCAAAGGCAAGTGAAGACAGAGTGAATCTGCTTTGTGAAATTGCTGTTGCAACAGAAAAAAATGAGCTGTATGTGAAAATAGACAATGTCCTCCTTTAATAACAAAGGGCGGCTTGAAACATAAACCATTTCTGAAACATGTATGTGATAATATTTCTATGATTATGTTTTCATAGTTCTGCCGTTAGCTTAGATACTACTGTGCTTATGAGAGTTCGAAATGGCCAGTGTTTTGTTTTGCTTTTTGTTTCAACAGCAATAGTAAAATTGTTCAAATGTTAATGAGTTTTAGGGCTGAGGTGTTTAGGAATACATTTTTTCCTAAAAGAGTATTAGTAATAAACACAACAACAAAAAAGTTTTTATAGGATGGTTTAGAAGAAGCCCAAATGTGGAAAATTGCAGAATAATAGTTATTCCTCAATCAGAAAATAAACATGGATGTTTTTTTTTAAGTTATGTTTTCACCAATATTAGAAAAAGAAATTCAGTTTTTCAAACTCGGTTTCTTTTTCTGATACTGATTTGGGAAAACCTCAGCTTGCATTTAAGGCATTCGTGTTTATTTTCTGATTGATTGTAATCCTTTTTAACATTAGCAGTCTTAAATTGACTTAAAAATCTGTACTTCTATACCTAAATTACTCGTGGCAGTTAGGAGCTTTCAGGCACAATAGGAAACCTATTTTGAAGGTGCTTGTCTTCTCCATTCAGAATCCTTGTAAAGTCAAAAACAGTCTTCATAATGTTCGGAATGAACATTCAAGATAGAAGTCGAGAAGGAATGCTTATTTACAGCAATAGTCGTTTGATTCGGGTGTTTGAGAAGGTGGGGCCTCAGAAGAAACTTGGATCTTAGTAAGTTTTTCTTCTTTTCTAAGGCTTGAATGTAGGGTTGCCAACTCTGGGGGAGGAGTCTCAGGACTCCAAGTATAATGCCATAGAGTCCACCAAGAACTTCAGGGATAATACCATAGAATTTAAGCAGTCATTTTCTCCAAGGAACTTATCTCTGTAGTCTGGAGATCAGATAGAATCCCACTACATTTCTAGGCCCCACCTGGAAGTTGGCAACTCTGAAGATCAATTTAAGGCTTGGAGGGGACATTTTTATTGCTAGGAGATTTCAAGTTCTTAAACACATAAATATTTCTGTAACTTCATTTAGAGAATTTATTTCTTAGAGCTGGTCATGGATATTTAGGGAAATATAAATCAACATTTCTACACTTTGTTTTCTACCTGCAATTTGCAATCGTCTATTGCTGTCTCTTGTTATCCAGCAGTTCACATTTTGTTACACTTTGCAATCATCTAAACAAATACTTTAAAAGTGACATAGGACAAGGCTGTGGAAATAAAGAGATAGGGGGTAGCTACCCTCAAATTTCCAGGAGTTTCTCAACCTGAAACTGGCATCTGTAAATGTTGTTATGACAAGGGAGCTGCAAGCTAGTTCAGGTCCCCATTGAAGAGGAAGGGGGGAGTATAAATACCAACATGCCCTAAGGACCTCCTCCCACATGAACCTCCCTGTGCACTCTGGGCATCTTTGCAGACTCTGCATCAATTGCCCCTGCCATCTCAAGCTAGATGGGTAGCAGCTTGAGAAAGGACAGTAGAGGCACCAAAACGTTGGAATTCCCTCCCCAAGGATATTTACCTGTCTCCCTCTATCAGTGTCTTTTGCCAGCAAGTGAAAACTTTTGTTTCATCTGACTTATCCCCTTACTGGCCCTTCTAGTGCTGTTTCTGTATTTTAATTGAATAATTTTGTAATTTTGCTTGAATGTTTTAATGCTTTTTATGTTCATCCCCTTGTGGACCCTGATTGGTTGGAAAGGTGGCATAAAACTCTTTTAAATAAATACATTGTTTTTCCGCATGTGCTTGCATACTTGTGCAAGTGTGTGTGGTGGGGGTGGGGGAGGAATCACAATAATCCCTTGCATTAAGTGAAGCACAGCATATTGTGAATCATTTTTCTACTTGCCCAAGCAGTTGGACAAGCAATTTCTGAGTGTTGTAAGATACAGGGAAGAGAGTGCTAGCCACACAATATCTTACACAAGCAGAGCTGCTCTGTGCTGTTTACATTTTTGCTTGTGCACGCCAAAAGTATTAATAATTCCTAAATAGCACCCTTGCATGTTTCTCATAAGAATGTCTGAAAGGAAGTGGATGGACCTTTGGACTAGGACATGTTGTTAATTCAGATTATTCATTATAAATAAAAAAAATTACTCATTTATGTTACTAAACAGCTGAGAACACATCACAAAGACAGCTTGTCATAAGTCCAGACATACCTGTTTGCGATGCAATTAAAATGTCTGTGACTAAAATGTTTGCCTTTATACTAACATTTTCTTTTAATCCCTGCAGTTTGGGTGCTGGAGCTGTAGGGATGGTTGACCTACCTTTAGAAGCCATGGAACCAACTCACAACAAGCAGTCCTTTGCCAATGTTAGGCAATACAACCGTTTGTTGAAATCAATGGAAAGCTATCTTCTCCAATACTGGAAAGACATAGGAATCAGTAAGTGAGAATTTCTGGAAGTTGATTCATTTGACATAACAGCCTCCAACCCTTCCATGTAGAAGGGTGTGGAGAAGTATGTGGAGCGGTACTGACTGCATGGAATATCCAGTTTTTAATGATGCCAGTATAGTTCCATGGAAGGTGAATGACTAAGTAACAAAATCAGGTTCTTTATACTGGGGGTCTGTAGATAAATTCCAGTCACAATAACCATCCATTTGCCATTAAAGACAGATGGTTGGTCATGCAGCCTTCCATGCTTTTTAATAATTCTTTATTGATACTGTCTGATTCTGGCTGTTTTTAAGGTCATTATGGGGAAAAATAACCATAAAGAGAAGACATTGAAAATGAGTATGCCTGGTAACCAGTGTTCTAAATTAAAGGTGATTCAGACAAAATCTTTTAAATCCTGGAGGCATTCTACTGATCCCAAAGCTTCCATTTCCATCCATCAGATGCTTGAGGGGCAGTTTAAAGATAGAAAACCATAAACACTCTAATATAATTTCAGATATCACAAGCAACACACTGCCTGACACTAAATAACACTAAAATGGATGCCAGCCTAAGACAATTCTGAGCATGTAGCTTAAAAGTGCGGGAAAGAATAGCTAACCCAATAATAATGTTCACCCCATCCCAGAGAGACAAATAATTAGGTTAGTGGATATCCCAAGAACTTATCGCCTCACCTTGATTTGAACTCATCAGCATCCAGCCTCACTTCCCCTCACCCATCCTAATTAAATAATACTTAATGCTGTTCCCAAAACCTGGAAGCTTTTCCCATCTGGTACTCACAGGGTCATCAAGCACTATTTACACCTATAGTTCCCTCTCCTCAAGAAAGCTCCTCAAGCTCCTCCAGATTATTGTGCTCCTCCAGAAAATCCATCAAGCTATTGTTTGGGGGCTAATATGTCAGACAGCCCCAGGGAGTATTTCACCCTATAAAATATAGCATCCTGCTCCACAGAGTGTGTGCACACTCTTGGATTTGTACATCATACCCACACTACTTTTCATGAAATGCTATTGGTTTTGCTGCTACCTCCAGACCTTTTCTTTGGAGACTGGTATATATTGCTTTTCCTAAAATTGTTATTTTGCCATTCCTTCCTGATTTCCTTTTAGCTAGCTTTGTATGTGTTTTCAGTGTGTTTGGATGTGTGCTCATGGATCCAGGCCTCCTGTTGACCAAATAGGTTGCAGCGTTTTGGCCAGTTTGGTGTAGTGGTTAGGAGTGCAGACTTCTAATCTGGCATGCCGGGTTCTATTCTGCACTCCCCCCATATGCAGCCAGCTGGGTGACCTTGGGCTCACCACGGCACTGATAAAACTGTTCTGACCAAGCAGTGATATCTGGGCTCTCTCAGCCTCACCCACCCCACAGGGTGTCTGTTGTGGGGAGAGGAATGGGAAGGCGACTATAAGCCGCTTTGAGCCTCCTTCAGGTACGGAAAAGCGGCATATAAGAACCAACTCTTCTTCTTCTTCTCTTGCCAGGGTACTTTTCAGAAGCTTTGGTTGTTGAGCCAGTAGTGGCCTGGGCAAAATCATCTGGCCACTATGGTGCATGCCCTGGCTACATCTAAGTTAGATGACTGCAATGTAGTCTAGGTGGGCTGCCCTTGAAAACTATACAGAAGCTATAGAATGCTGTAGGCTGAATACTGACTGCAGTGGGTTGTAGGAACCATATCGCTCTAGTCTTGTTCCATGTACATTGACTTTCAATTTGTTTCTGGGCCTGAGAAAACCCTGAACATCCAGGGACCAACTTACTGTAAGGACTGCCTCCTCCCATATACTCTTGCCATCTTCAGAGGCCCTCCTTTGGTAGCCCCTGCCATCTGAAACTAGATGTGGCATCCACTTCAAAGAAGCAAGGCTGGTACAAGACATACCCTAAGATAGTCTATGTCACTTTCCTCAAAGAGGGAACAGATGGCAATCAATGCTCAGAAGATGGACATTCTCAACCATGCCTATGCAGGATTTATGGGAGAGGATACATCAGTTTTAGGACTGAAGGAATATGGCGACAGTGCTAATTACCCCAGTCCACCAGAATGTGCTAAGGCCATCACTGGTTGAGTGACCTTTAAGAATAAGATTCTTAATACCCCCAAAAATAAATATTATGTCATATGATCAAGAGGAGAACAAAAAGAAAGAAAACTGCAAGATATTTCTTGCTAATAAAAGCTGATAAGCAATTACTATTCACCCAGTAGAGAAGCTGATGGGCAAATATGTTTATGTATTCTTTTCATTAAATTAAACCTGTGAGCATATGCAAATGTAGATGAACCTCTGCATATTTTTAATCTGATTTAATCATTAATATTTATATGTATTTTAAAATGTTTTAAATAATTACTAAGCCCTTTTACATCTTTGTCTTCAAACTTGTTCAACTACAGTTGTTTGGTTAATGTTGAAAGTCAAGATGCTAGGTGCTCATTTGCTGAATGTCAGAATAAGGTGGCTGGATGTCGTTGCTACATATGCAAAGAAAAATGGATCTCTTCCTGTGTCTGGGAACAGGAAACCTCCTCATCCATGGCTGGTGGCTGTTGCACAAGAGGGGGGGGCACCATGGAGGAGCTTGCCTTTACAGACCTGCCTCCACAAGAGTCCATTGGCAGCATCTCAGAGTGGCTCAGCCAGAGACCGGGCATGTTTTCATATTTTGATGTCACAAATCTCCATGTCTTGATTGGAAATGTCAGAATTACAACTGGTCTGCAGATCCTGAAAATCAGTTCCCCTGGAGGAAAGGGCAGCTTTGGGAAGTGAAATTATACCTCAATGAGGTCCAGTATTATACCTCAGTAAAATCAAGTCCCAGGCTTTGCGCTCAAATCTCCAGCAATTTCTTCATCCAGAGCTGGTGACCCTGCTTGTAACGCTGGCTATATTCAGACCTGTAACTGAAGGGAACAAGCTCTTCACGTAGTTCTTAAAATGAAACAAAGCCAGCAGATTTAAGTCCCTGGAAGTTCACCATACATGGCAAGTAGTCAGCATTCAGTTAGTATGCAACCAGTCATCCAGCATTTTGATGAACCAAAGTCAGCCACCCTTTGCCCCTTCCTCCAGTGACCTTCTTGTATTGTGCTATCATTGTTTCCAACATTTTCTTAGGATAATAGGACTGCTATACCCTTGTCCTTTCAAGGAGAACAGAACCTCTGATATTCCACAGGGATGGCTTATAAGAACCCAGTTCATTTATCAAAGATGCCTAAGTCCTCTCCCCAATATTTTATATTGCTAAAGGCTCCAGTATGATTGCCTGATGTTCCATCTATAATCAAGTGCATTTTGAATCCTGTTCTAAAAGATTATCAGAGTAGTGTGCAAGATTCAAGGTGCCCCATGTTAACCTCTCTACAAGCTTCTGAAATACATCAGTCTGAGAAGGTGTGACTGACACAGAGTCAGCCAGCAAAGAAGGGAGGGACATGGTGCCATATTCTTCCCTCAGAAGCTGCCACTTTCTCCAGGGGAACTGATCTCCATACTCTGGAGATCATTTGTAATTCTCAGATCCAGCTCCAATCTGGAGGGTGGCAAGCCTATTAGTCAGTGAGATCTGTCAGTGAGGGAATTTGAGCCCTTTGAGGTATTCTAGATCCTAATCTCTAGTCATGCTTCTAGTTTCCATTTGAAAGTCAAAAAGGTTTGGATTTTTTTTACTAAAAATTAGGCAAAAAAGCCATACACAAACACACACAGGTGCATGCTACATGACTGAATAATCTACTTCCTGTTCATGTGGTTAATTTGTAATGATTTAAGGAAGTAATTGGAATCCTAGGGAAGGGCAATAATAAAATATAAAACAAGGCAAAAAATTGGAACAAAATACTGGAGTCAGATACTGGCAAACAGGGACTGTTCTTGACTTTAGTGTATTTATTTATTTAGGCCACCCATCTGGCTGCAGTCTTTGGGTGGCTGACAACAATTAAAACTCAATACATAAAATATAAAACCAATTACAATTAAAACAATCTGTTAAAAGAAATACATGCTCCATCACTAAAACCAGGGGACAGATGAATTAAAGGAGTTTACAACCCTGGCTTGGAGGGGGGAGAGAGAGTGGGGGGGGAGAGATTCAGATGTCAATAAGTATTGGCCTTGGCCTCAACCATATACTTGGTGGAAGAGTGCCATTTTACAGGCACTTAGGAACTTTTGACAGTTCCAAAAGGGCCCGGATCTCTGCTGGCAACTCATTTTACCAGGTTGCATGCACTTCTCAGCTGATCAATAAGGGGCCATTGGGATACACAGAAGAACCTACTTGCCCTATAATGGGGCACTGTTTCCTTCTGGATTGAGTTACAAACACTGAACTATGGGAAATTTACTAGCCCTACCCAGAACACTCTGCCTAGTTTGTGGTCAAACTGAATAAATATTGTTTTGCATTAACTGCTGTCAATATCTAACAAAGCATTGCTGTTGTCATTCAAGGTCAAAAAGGAGAAATATTTTTCTGGAATGACTTTGGCTATCAGGGTGCCAAGTGGAATGAGAAACCTTCAGATACAATTCAGTACAAAAGGAGAAGGGCAGTGGAGATCCCGGATATTGTCCAGTGTGGTGAGTTTATAAAATAAGATGTCTAAAAAAAAACTGTTTTTTGGGGGGGGGGGGGAAAGAGGATTCAGCGGGATACAAATGAATGTTTCTTTTTTCTTTGACTTCAAACAAGTTCATTCCATTTTCCCCCATCACAGATGCTGTACACTGCTGTGTTTTTCACTTCTTCTTTGAAGGAATCCTCTTAACAAGCAACCCTGTTCTTTCACTTTATACTACATTAAAAGCACACTGTGGGGTTGCTAATGTAACTGGTGTCCTTCATGTTTTATTATAAAGGCTCCCAGTATATAACTTAAAGTGGCTTTGTCGGCCACTCGACGATGTAAGGAAGATTATAGGCAAGCTGCCAGCTTTTAGGGTCAGTTGTTTTGAAGGTTTAGGACATAATACAGTTTAAAAACACACTTGCTTTTCAAATATTCTCTCTTTGCATGAGGACTCATTTTACATGGGGAAGGGAAAAGATGTGTGTAAAAAGTGAGGGCAGGAAGGTTGGACTATGTCTAGGGTTCCCATTTGACTTCCTAAGCTGTGAGACCACCACACAATTGTAATCCTTGCCCACTACTGCTCAACTGATTAGTGGACGGATACTAGAGCCAAAGGGGGGACACATGATCTTCCTGGGAAGAAAACCTAAAATAAGGCCTTGGTTATTTACCACTGAAGTTCCAGGGCTGAATCTGCATGGAGCTTTTATTCCAGTCCCAGGTGGATTCAGTCCCTGCCGTCTACACTGAATGCGATTTCCATTTTGATTTTGGGCAATTTAAATTTTCCCTCTGCAACAAGCATGATCAATCCAGAGTGACCGTACCTTTCCCCCACGATATCCTGGAATGGATATAACCCTTGATATTTGAATAATCGGCATGAGTAAGTTGCAGCTGTCTGCTTTCCCTGAAATAACTTGCTGCCAAGCCTCCAACGCTGTAGAAAAGCCCTGATTGGCCATGGTGTCAGTTCCCAGGTTGCAAGGCTTCCTGTAAAGGGGAAGCCCTAACTTCTCTCAGCAGAAGCTCCAGAAGCCCTAACTTCTCTCAGCAGAGATTTGCTTCTTGGATTTATTCCCCCTTCTCTGCTGTCTCCAATCGTCTCCCCCCCCCCATTCAAGAAAAGAAAGAGGCTCCTGCTGCACTTGGCTCCCCCCCTCTGAGCTTCCCTAATCATGTGCAGAACACTTTCTGTTTCAATGGGGAGGGGAGGATAGAGGAAGACCCAAGTTCAAATCAATCTGAATTCAGCAGGATCCACAACAGAATAAACAATGTAAGTACAGAATCAGCCCAGGTTTAATTTCCCACTCCTCCTTCATGTGCAGCCAGCTGGGTGACCTTGGATCCAGTTGTTTCAGAGCTCTCTTAGCCTCACCTATTTCACAGGGTGTCTGTTGTGGAAAGAGAAAGGGTAGGTGATTGTAAGTTGCTTTGAGAATTCATTGGGTAGTAAAAGGTGGGATACAAAAAAACATCTCTTCTTCTTATCTAAATTTTTCTCTTGGGACACTTTTCCCCTCAAGACTTGTGCTGGTTATATCCTCTGGGGCCTGTGGGCAGGCCTTGGTCTTAGCCAACAGTTTACCAAGGTTCAGTAATGTCTGAGGCATCCTTAACACACTTTTTAAAAATCTGAGAATTAAAAAGCTATCTTTAAAATCTTGATAATTATTTCCTACTCTTATCCCTAAAACATCAGGCTGGCATACCCTCCAATGTATCCTTGTAACAACCTTGTAAAGTAATTTAGGCCAAAAGATAAGGGTGGAAGAAAACAAAGCCCAAGGAACAAACCCAGCATCTAGCATGCTGAATAAAATCCAGTTACAGATGACTCTATTTATTCAGAAAAGCATTTCATCTAGGTGGGGTTTTATCCAGATTTGTAAAAGTATCTCTTTTCATACCTGACTCCATTGTGCAGATGTTTTTCTTACATTTTGATACTAGGTATTTTTTTTTTTGCAGAATTTACATTTTTGTAGATGTTTAGGTATATTTTGCATGCATAGAATTTTGATAGGTGGGGAGGAATTAAAGGTACATCAACCTTATGTTTATTTTAAAATGTATTTATTGGTAATTAATTTTTTTTGTAAAGTTCAAGGTACTATTTATATGTATGTGTGACTAGCTCGTCCATATACCCATGCATAGAACACATGCATCCCTGATCCTAATCCACTGCAGAAATATTAAAGGACTGTTTTCAGGAACAAAAAGCTGAACAAACTGACCAACATATATCATCCTGGGGGGGTGGGGGTTGTAGTGGGCCCATTATACATGTATCAGTTTTCAGCGAAGTCAGTTCACCAACTCTTTTAAATCGTCCTTTAAAAAAATGGTTTTAAAACATTCCAATTTATGCACAATGAAGATTAATAGGATTTTGGAGTGGAAGACTTTTAAAAAATCAAGTAACAATTTTTGTAGTATCGTATTGTCAGTATACTGTAAACAGCTACCATTAGGATAAAAGGTTTAGTTCGATATTGTTGAATTACTTTCTTTCTTTGAGACATGAGCAATGAAATTATCAATGTATTTATTTTATAGTTTATCATCTTATTATTTAGGGTGCCCATGCCTGTTCATCACTCAGACATGTTTTGCCTGCATGAAGTCATCACGGATCAAACTCTGAAGAAGCCCAAAAGTTTTTGTTGGAGGCACTTTAAACTGAGTGATTAATAGTGCATTCCTAAAAAGAGTTATACCTGACTAAAGCCATAGAAGACAATGACTTTACAGAGGAGTAACTCTATTTAGCATTGCCCTATAAGTGATGAAGACTAAGGGATATACGTGAATAGGTACATAATGGCACCTTTGCAAGTATTCAACATTCTTCATTTGAAAATTGCAGGGGGATAATTTTTCTTTTAAGGGAAAATTATCTGATTAGTAACCACAGCTGTTGGTGGGGGAGGGGGGAAGGATAACTAAAAATAAATGATGCATGCAATCACAGTACCCTGTAAAATAATGCCATTATGATCTCTAAACATTCACTTTGATTTTATAATTTCATAGATATTTGCCTAAAGTGGAGGCTTCTGTCACTTGACACGGATATAAATAATGAAGGACATTATGACATCTGGAATTGTGCAGAAAATAAGTAAGCTTTTAAATGTTAATAAAAATATAATCTTTAATCTGCAGTTTTTCTCTTGCTCACTGCCCAATGTAGTTTGAACAGTAAAATGTACACTGTGCAAAAAAGATCAACTATGATTTTATGTTCATGCTGACTTCAGCATGTGCCTTAGTAATAATGTTCTCCAAATTGCCTGTCTACATATCTTTCCATTAATTTACATCAAAATACAGTACTGGAAATGTAATATGTGTTCTGATTGCCAGACATGATACTCAGTATCCAGATTTATATGCACACTAGTAGGAAAACCCATTGTGTGCTAAAATGCAATGGGAGCTAGCTATTTATTTATTTTTATACCACCCTTCGGTACAGCTCTGAGCTGTATCATAACATAGCATGTCAACCCAAACAGTATTTCAACAGAACAACAACACTGATATATCCCTGGGGAGGTCAAATTGTTCAGTTATGGAAGGGGCACCTGAAGGGGGGAGAAACAGAAGATGTTTTGAGTGGGTCGGCCTCAAGCAAATGACTGGTGGAGGAGCTCCCTTTTGCAGGCCGTGCGGAATTGTATAAGTTCGAGCAGGGCCCTGATCTACTCAGGGAGCTCATTCCACCAGGTGGGGGCCAGGACCGAGAAGGCTATTGTTTTAATGGTGTACAACAGGCTCTAGGTAGTGGTGGCCAGAGCCACCATGTCAATGGTGGCCAGAGCCACCATGTCAATGGTGGCCAGAGCCACCATGTCAATGGTGGCCAGAGCCATGACACCCCACCCCTGCCTAGTCCTGCAGGCTACCTTTTGTCACCGCCATCGCTGCTCAACTCCAGATTATAAAGATCAGCTCCCCAGGTGAAAATGGCGGCTTTTGAGGGAAGACACTGAGGCAATGTGCCCTTTTGAGGCCCCCACCTCCAAATCTCAAGGAATATTTCCTGCCCAGAGGTTGGCAACCTCCAGGGGGTGCCTGGAGATTTCCCAGAACTATAGCCTGTCTCCAGACTATAAAGATCTACTCCCCAGGAGGAAATGGCTGCATTGGAGGGGGGACTCTGTAAATGCCCATCTAGGCCAGGACAGTGTACTCTCAATGGCAGTCACTCTCCAAATTCCCAGGCAGAGCTGATCAAGTCCCATTACCAGGAAACCTTTTAATTGGTCAGAAACAAAAAAACATTCCTATATTTTGTATCCAGCCTGCCAACTAGCCTCCCTCCACATCCCCATTGATGGCCTTTGGGCAAGCTTTGCAGGAGTGGTGGCTGGAGTGGGGCTCTGCTTTAAGGAATGGAGGGTCTTGAAGGCTTCATCAGTCTCTATGCAGTAGCCATAGTGCGGGAGAGGAATGGAAGAGACACTGCTCTTCTGCCCCATTCAGAGCAACTGAGCACCAGTGACAGGCTGGACAGTGGCAGGTAAGGAGAAGTGCAGGAACTCAGCGCTCTCACTCTGCCACTAAAATGTCACCATCTTGGAGATTTCCCATAATCCTCTGTGACATCTCTGTCGGTCTCTCTAGTTGTCCCCACACACACACACATACACTGCCATCAACCTGCCAAGGTGTCAGAGAAGGGCAAGAATGCAGATCAAGCAGAAAAGGGGACTGAGGAAAAAACCCACCTATTTCCTATAGTCACCTAGAGCTTGAGTTGGGATTGAGGTTTTGCCTCTCCCCGCTTTTTCCCCAAGGACCAGGCCACCAGATTTGCACTGCCTCTGCAAAGACCAGGTGTGGAAGCCTTCACAAATCTCCACAGCCATTCTGGTGGGAAATTAGGCCAGCCAAGGGAGAGGGAGGTGCTTGGACTCTGCCAGGAGCAATGAGGGATTAATGCCCCTAGGAGACCAGCCAGGCCAGCAGCTGGTACATGGCCTCAGGTACTGGCTGGGACACAAAGCACCATAGGAAGAAGAATGGTAGGAGAGCCTCAATTGGCCCTGAGTCGGGGATATTCAACCAGTAGGGAAAAGGCAGTCTGATATTGTCCCAAAGCAAACAAAACCAATAGGCAAAAAGTTGTATCTTCTTGAGATTTATTAAATGCAGTCCTAAATAATTTTGCCTACATTTAATAAATCTCAAGAAGATACAACTTTTTGCCTATTGGTTTTGTTTGCTTTGGGTGTATTTCTACGAGAAACCAACGGTGTTTCTTTATATGGACTGAGTCTGATATTGTCAGCAGTTGCTGGGTGGATCCATCAGACTGCCTTTTTCCTATTGGTCAAATATCCCCCATCCCAAGTGCCTCCAGTTTTAAGAAGTGAGTCATCAGGGGCCATAGTATGTATTTTATTATATGGACAGATTTAGTATATGGAATAGAAATGGTTAATCATGAGGCAAATAAAAAAGCAACCTCAGGAGATAAACTTGAGCAAAATGGCTTCAGGTCTTGGGGCACAAGTGAAATAAATAGTGGATGATCCTTCTAAGATGCCAGGAGGCAGATTCCTACTTTATTGCCCTTTAACTAGATGGTATCACTCATGCAAATTCACTGTAGGGTGCCTTATAGTGCCTTATCTTGCAGATACGCTCCCTCGCTATCACTCACATGCACAACACCCAGGAGTCTCAATAAGGCCTGTGTACATGCACGAGAGAGGATTGTGCATGTACCTTTTCTGATGGGCAATTAAATGCCTTTATGCACATGGGAAAAAATTTCGTCATATGAATCAAAAGTAAGTTTTAAAAGACCCTTGTCATATAATTCAAGAAACAAGGAGAAACATTTCTTCACAGTAATTTGCGTTTCTTTGCATTGATCTGTATCACTTCATAGATGTCATGTTCCAGAAAACTTACCCTCTATTCCTTTGGGCACTTTCCCCCCATCATCACGGTCACTGAATGACAAAGAAAAGCGACTTGTAGATTCCATACAACAATGTCAAAGGAAGCTGACAAGACAGGTAAAGTATTTGTGTGATGCAGCGGTAAAAAAGGCAAATGCCATTTTGGGCTGTATCAACAGGGGCATCACATCAAAATCACAAGATGTCATAGTCCCATTGTATACGGCACCGGTCAGACTACACCTGGAGTACTGTGTGCAGTTCTGGAGGACCAAGCCCTATGAAGATAGGTTGAGGGACTTGGGAATGTTCAGCCTGGAGAAAAGGAGGTTGAGAGGGGACATGATAGCCCTCTTTAAGTATTTGAAAGGTTGTCATTTGGAGGAGGGCAGGATGCTGTTCCCATTGGCTGCAGAGGAAAGGACACTCAGTAATGGGCTTAAACTACAAGTACATCGATATAGGCTAGATATCAGGAAAAAACTTTTCACAGTCATAGTAGTTCAGCAGTGGAATAGACTGCCTAAGGAGGTGGTGAGCTCCCCCTCACTGGCAGTCTTCAAGCAAAGGTTGGATACACACTTTTCTTGGATGCTTTAGGATGCTTAGGGCTGATCCTGCGTTGAGCAGGGGGTTGGACTAGATGGCCTGTATGGCCCCTTCCAACTCTATGATTCTATGATTCAATGATTTGCTGAACGTATCCAAAATTCAATAGAGATGTGCATGTTTTTGACCTCAGAGTAAAAGGATTACAGTGAAGTCCTATTGTCATATGAAATGTGCTCTGTTGAGTAAACCTGAGTCAACTAGTCTAAGATTGAACAGTTAGGAGTGCAGACTTCTAATCTGGTGAGCTGGATTTGATTCCCTGCCTCTCCTCCACATGCAGCCAGGTGGGTGACCTTGGGCTCGCCATAGCACTGATAAAGCTATTCTAACCGAGCAGTAATATCAGGGCTCTCTCGGCCTCACAGGGTGTCTGTTGTGGGGAGAGGAAAGGGAAGGTGACTGTAAGCCACTTTGAGACTCCTTCTGGTAGAGGAAAGCAGCATATAAGAACCAACTCTTCTTCTTCTTCTTCTTCTTCTTCTTCTTCTACTACTACTACTACTACTACTACTACTACTACTACTACTACTACTACTACCTTTCTTTGGAAGAGCCTAAAACAAAGATTTAAGAGTGTTCAGAACTGGCAGTGTGAGGCCAGAGCGCATAAAATGGATGCAGCTTGAAGTGTTTTAAATGCCACAGGATTCAATTTAAGCAGTAGGTAAATGTTCTGTGATTTATCACTAAAGCTTTAGAGATAAGGATCCACCTAAGTCAAAGGCAGGGACCATCTAGCTCTGTGCTGTGAACACTGACTGCAGAGGGCTTAGCAAAACAGTTTTCCAAGCTCTGCCGCATGATACCCTTTAACAGGATATGATGATGATAGGGAATGTCACTATCAAAGTGCCTCTCTTCAGTTGGGCTAGGTTTGGGTCTCCATAGATGTACACCTAATGAATACACATCTTTTTACTAAAATTGTCTGGTATATGTCTGCCACTATCAATTAGATAAATGTGTTTATTTATTTGCTTCAACTATGCCCTGCTTTTCTCCCCACAAAGCTGCTTTCATTGTTCTCCTTTCCATTTTATCTTCTGAATAACTCTTTAGGCTGAGACTGTTCAGTTGTTCACTCCCTCCTCCATGATCAGAACAATTTTTTTTGGGGGGGGAGAGGATTGGAGGGCTGCCAGCTCTGGTTTGGAAAATACCTGGAGGCTTTGGGGCTGGAAGTAGACAAGATTTTTGGTGGGCAAGATACCAAGATTTTACTTTTCTTTAACAAGAAATAACAAAAGATAGCATTCAGATCTTTTGCAGGCAGTTTGAAGAGATACCAGTTGAACAAGGTATTGCCTGTTGCCTTACATTCATGAACCACCCAAAAGCATTAACATTTCAGTTTCCCTCATTTGTTTTCATTACAATTACTATGAGATCATCCTTCAGCTGATAAACCAGAGGTTAACTAAGGAACCTCCTTTTTCTTGCAGAAATTTTACTTGGTCCAACCACATACAGTTGTCCAGCAAACAGAAGACAGACGGAGTGCTAAGGATGTGAGTACATAGACTGAAGTTTCATGCACACTTACTTGGGAATAAGTCTCACAGAAACAACTGGAACTTGCTGGATGGGATAGCTGTTGTAGTTTTAGGTATTTTTATGATACTTCGATGGTTAAATCCGAAGGTTTTCAGCATAGGACTGCCAAACGCCAAGTAGGGCCAGGAAATCTCCCTGGATTACACCCCAGACAGCAAGGGTCTATTCCCCTGGAGAAAATGGCAGCTTTGCATGGTGGACTTTAGCATTATGCTCCCCTGAGGTCCTTCCTGTCTCCAAGCTCCACCTCCCTCAGGCTAAACCCCCAAAACACCAGGAATTTTCCCTCCCAAAGTTGGCAACCCAAATGCAGATGAGGTCTCCATTCAAGAAAGGGCTCTTTGACACAATCACTAGAATCCTATGGGGGGAAATGAAACCCATAAATGTTTTAAGAGCTTGCAGAACCTCATGTTCAAGCAGAAGTGTGACAGTGTGGGTTAGTGGTCATATTCTTTGCACAATTGATGCCAGTTTGGTGTAGTGGTTAGGAGTGCGGACTTCTAATCTGGCATGCCGGGTTCGATTGTGCGCTCCCCCACATGCAGCCAGCTGGGTGACCTTGGGCTCGCCACGGCACTGATCAGACTGTTCTGACCGGGCAGTGATATCAGGGCTCTCTCAGCCTCACCCACCCCACAGGGTGTCTGTTGTGGGGAGAGGAATGGGAAGGCGACTGTAAGCTGCTTTGAGCCTCCTTTCGGGTAGAGAAAAGTGGCATATAAGAACCAACTCTTCTTCTTCTTCTATACTGGGAAGGGAGAATGATCAGTAGAGAACCACTCAATGTTAGTGTTCAAAATGGGCACTGGAGGTCAGATTTTAAACATTTATCACTCAGCTTTGATCTAGAATGAAATTTGTAATGTTGCGCAACTCACTATAGCTTTGTCTAATTTACCACTTAGGGGGTCTTTACAGATATTTATTTACTTCATTTACAACCCACCTTTCTCCCCAAAGTGGACTCAAATGTGGCTTATATTGTTTTCCTTGCCTTCCATTTTATCTGTTCCCCTGGAGGGTCTGTTCCCCTGGAGAAAATGGCAGCTTTGCAGGGTGGACTTTAGCATTATGCTCCCCTGAGGTCCTTCCTGTCTCCAAGCGCCACCTCCCTCAGGCTATACCCCCAAAACACCAGGAATTTTCCCTCCCAAAGTTGGCAACCCAAATGCAGATGAGGTCTCCATTCAAGAAAGGGCTCTTTGACATAATCACTAGAATCCTATAGGGGAAAATGAAACCCATAAATGTTTTAAGAGCTTACAGAACCTCATATGCAAGCAGAAGTGTGACAATGTGGGTTAGTGGTCATATTCTTTGCACAATTGGTGCCAGTTTGGTGTAGTGGTTAGGAGTGCGGACTTCTAATCTGGCATGCTGGGTTTGATTCTGCACTCCCCCACATGCAGCCAGCTGGGTGACCTTGGGCTAATATGTCAGACAGACCCAGGGAGTTATTTTACCCTATAAAATATAGCATCCTGCTCTATAGAGTGTGTGCACACTCTTGGATTTGTACATCATACCCACACTTCTTTTCATGAAATGCTGGTGGTTTTGCTGCTAACTCCAGACCTTTTCTTTGGAGACTGGTATATATTGCATTTCCTAAAATTGCTATTTTGCCATTCCTTCCTGATTTCCTTTTAGCTAGCTTTGTATGTGTTTTCAGTGTGTTTGGATGTGTGCTCATGGATCCAGGCCTCCTGTTGACCAAATAGGTTGCAGCGTTTTGGCCAGTTTGGTGTAGTGGTTAGGAGTGCAGACTTCTAATCTGGCATGCCGGGTTCTATTCTGCACTCCCCCCATATGCAGCCAGCTGGGTGACCTTGGGCTCACCATGGCACTGATAAAACTGTTCTGACCAAGCAGTGATATCTGGGCTCTCTCAGCCTCACCCATCTTACAGGATGTCTGTTGTGGGGAGAGGAAAGGGAAGGCAACTGTAAGCCGCTTTGAGCCTCCTTCGGGTAGGGAAAAGCGGCATATAAGAACCAACTCTTCTTCTTCTTCTTCTTCTTCTTCTTCTTCTTCTTCTTCTTCTATACTGGGAAGGGAGAATGATCAGTAGAGAACCACTCAATGTTAGCGTTCAAAATGGACATTTGAGATCAGATTTTAAACATTTATCACTCAGCTTTGATCTAGAATGAAATTTGTAATGTTGCGCTTCTTCTTCCTCCTCTTCTTCTTTTTCTTCTTCTGCCAAAGAGACGGATCCAAATCCTTTTGCATTACTGAAACTCACTAACTATTCTAATTATTAATATGCAAAGAACTATATAGTAATTACTTGTGAATTAGATCTCTGCCTCCCTCTTACACAGAATGCAAAATTGTTTGGCAAGCCAACTAGGGTTGGGCATTCTGACCCAAAGCAGCTGCCTCAGCACCAGATCAGTTCGGGGTAGCCCGAACTGCCTCCCCTCCCCCCCCCCCCGGCTGGAAAAGCCAGAGCCGGAGCAACCTGCTTCGGTGCCAAGGCAGCTGAAGTAGAGGATTTACCTGCCGCTGTCCAGCCCAGCTCGCTGCTGTGTGCCTGTGCAGTGTGCCACCAATGCTCTGGCTTCCGCTGCCTGGCCTGGCCCTCCCTGCTGTGCTGGCCCAGTGTACCCCCGATGCACCGTGCTGGTGCAGATGCCTCCCCTAACCCCACCCTCCCAGGGCACGCTGAAGCAGCATGCTGCCTTTCTCCTTTGGTGCCTCAGCTGAGGTGAAGCAGTCCAAGGTGGCTTCGGCCAAGGCTGTCTCAGTCCAAGGTGGCTTCAGCTTAAGCCAGAGCGGTCTGGGTCAGGAGCGCTCCGCTCATCCCTAAAGCCAACTGTTACTTAGCAAATTTTAATCCCTGAGGGCTAGTTCTGTGATTTACAATGAAATCAATTGACTTCAGTGGACTTCAAGAGGTGTGACTCTGCTTAGACTTGAGCAAGGCTGTTAAGGACAAGACGTTTTGGAGGACATTAATTCCTAGGGTCGTCTTAAGTTGAAAGCAGCTTGGTGGCACTTAAAACACACACAAAACTCTGTCTTGGGATGGGACTCTTGCTGACCTCGTAGACATGCAATGTATGATGGGTGATATGCATGAGTGAATGGACAGAACAGAAGATATTTTCAAGCTAATATTTTTGTAGGCTTTTAGAGTCTGACAATGGGTTCTGACCTGTCTAATATAATTAAGCAACATGCACTCCACACAGTCTGCACATTTGTTTCTTTTTTAATGATATGGTGATCTTGATTCCAGGTGTGTTGTGTGAGCCTTAGTACTAATAGAGGGTTGTGGGGAAGTCTAAAAAGAATACTTCGTTGTCCTCATAGAACAGAATGTATATCAAGAACAGAATGTGACAGTTCTGATCTAATCTTCTCCCCTTGCCAAGTGTTGAGTGCTCACCAAACCTGAACTGGCCTGAATGGCGGCGACTCAGCACAATAAATAATTTGACAACCTTTGGCTGCTGAGATTATTTCTAGAAACCTCAGTGGCTTTGGCCTTGTCCTTGAGCAAATCACCGTTTATATCTCTCATGAATCAAACTACTAGGCAGGTCCAGGTATAGAAATATCTCAGAGGGACAATTCTATCAAAGCTCCCAAAGTGATGCTGATTTCTCTTTCAAGAAAAATACAACCACCGAGAAGACAGCATGCCAGAGGAAGGCTTTTTGCGAAGATCCATCTCCAGCCTGCAGTCGTTTGATTAAGAACAGTGCAAATAAAAGACCAGTACAAAAATTGAGCCTTCAAAAGCAGCCACCTGCAAAGCAAAAGATTTTCTCTCAGAAGAAATGGCACCCTCATCAGGAAGAAAAACATTGCCTTTCAAAGCCAGAGGATAGAAAGGATCACAATACTTCAATGGTATAGTATAGCCGTATTACAGAGTGTGCCAAAAATATTGTGTAAACCTTACAGTACTTGGTGAGTTTAATAATTCTTGCCTTAATTTACGGCATACATATTTGAGCACTCTGCTGAAATTTGTTTAATATGTTGCTTGAACTGATGTACCTACCTGCAGTGAAAGTTGATTTTTATTGTGGCAGAGCAATCTCTATAAGGTAAAGTGATAAATCGCTTGTAGGGGTGGGAAATGTGATTTGACTTTAAGATGGAGTAAAAACTGGATTTTGTGACTAGAATAATTCATAGAATGGGCTCAGATGAAAAAAGGATGATAGTCATAAAGAGTGCTGTTAGGTGTGCTTCTGAGCAGGTTCACACATGCAGGGCTGTTTCTTAAGGACTGCAGTCATTCAAGAACGACGTGCATGTGTGAATGGACATAATCTAGTAGCTAGATCTTTCCTACTAGTGCCATTATACAATATTTTAGTTACCATTTATCACAGCCTCGAGCCCTCTGATTTATCAGAATAATTCCACTTGTAGGCCTCCATACAGCAGCTACTTTTCTCACATAGCCTTATGCTTTTAGTACCCTTCTTCAGTACTGTCTGTATGTCAATGGCTAAATTATGGGATTTGTTTATGTGAAGTCCAGTCCATTGGTCTAACCTACCAGCATGGGTAAAAATGGTGCTTCATTGGCTACATTAAGGAAAGGGTGTAAAACAATTATTTTTTCAGTGGGCATTCGGTGGACGCTAAACTTTTAAAGCTATGCTGTGTACTAATTCTGTATTGGATTTATCTTGTTGGACATTGCAGTGTGTATGTGCGTCCTGCAGTTTCTGTTAGCCACCTTGAGTTTGCTAAGATAAGGGGGGGAATATAAATAAATAAAATCAAGTGTAAGTGTAAATTAAGTACAAAGAGTAGAGTGGTACCATCCTAATGGGCTTAGAAGGATATAAAAAACTACAAAATCTTTGTAATGCCTTTTCTTGGGCCAATCAAATTAATACAGAACATTGTGTAAGCTTTTATGTCCACTAGGACCCTTCATCAGTCCGAATGTTACAAAATTTTAAAACATAGAAGCATCTCTTAGGCCAGGGCATAAAAATCTGCCCTTGCCAGCTGTATCTTGCTGTGCAAAGTAATAGACTTTCAAGCCCCATTCCCTCAGGGTCCAGAAGCTCAGAAAATCTCTCTAGCTGTTCCAAGTCTCTGCCCAGTGTGGATACACCTTCCTGTTACTGCCAGCAGTTGTACCAGTTTCTTTCTGGGTAGTACTTGCTCCCAGAAGCAAATCAGCAACAAGCAGGCTCAGTTTTTTGCACTTGGAGCTTTTCTAAATATCTAGCAAGAATTGGCAAAACAATAGCTATTTATTTTCTGTTATGAGTACCAGAAACTTGGGCCATCATTGAGGCAAAGTGAAACATTTTGAACTCCTGTTGTTTTCAATAGAAGATACTTGACAATATGCTCATACTCAGTGAGACTTAAAAGGGCTGAACTGAACTATCCCTGTGTTTCTTGTTACATTGTGCAGACAGATTTGATCCTGTATCAGTTTTTATTTGATTTATTATTTATTTATTACCCAGCACTCCCTGACAGCTCATGGCGGGTTGCGTACATTTGCATAAAAACCCCATAAAACCCCGATGAAAACTCCAGACATAAAATCACAAGCATTAATCAAATCGAGAAAAGAAGCGGAAAAACAAAAACCCTCGCTATTCTTAGTACCCCCAATAATAACTCATAGCGGTGTGGGATATTTCATATCTAAACACCGCCCACGGCGCCACGGGCACCGCGGACTAAATAAAGCGCTAAGGGGTTATGGGGCGGGATGTGTCCGTGATGAGGAAGGGTCCGGATTGGACCCTTCCTCTGCACAGACAATCGGAGGGACCAATCAGCAGGCGCTTTGCGCCTGCCGATTGGTCCCTCTGATTCCCAGCCCCAGCAACTGCAAGCCGCGCAGTTGTTCCCTGCCTCTCGCCGCATCAGGCCGCTGCCAGACGGAGCCCCCGGCAGTCGCGCGGAGCGCGGCTGCCGGAGCCTCCCTGCTGCTGCTGCTGCCGCTGCCGCCGCCGCAAAGAGCCGACACCACAGGAAGCCGCCACAGAGAGCCGTCGCCGTGGGACACGCCAAAGTGTGAGTTGCTAGCGCCCGCTGTATCCCTCATACAGCGGGCTATATTTCAAGTTTATCATATTTCCCATTTTGTGCAATTGTAACAATAAAGCTACATAGCCATTTAGCTGCATATAGCTGATGAACCCAGAGAAAGGGAAATTAGCTTTAAAAAGGATTCCAGAAATGAATCCTGTAGTCTGGGTATACTAGGGTAGATCTCAGTAGGGATACCTGAAAATAAGACTATGAAGTAAGAGAGAGTGATTATAAACATAATCAAATAGCTTTTATATCTTTTCCCTATTAATAAAACAGTAAGGGGTGTTGGGGTGGGCTCAGTCCGTGATGGTGGGGGGCAACAATTGGCCTCTTGGCCCCAGACTGACAAGCGGAGGGGCCAATCGGAACGTGCTTTGCGCCTTCCAATTGGCCTCTCACCAGGACAGACCAAAATTCCATTCACCCAGCCCAGTCTGGCTGCCAGTCTGCTCCTGACCACCGCAGGGAGAGGAGGTCAGTAGGGCTGCCAAGGGGGGTGAGAACAGAGGCTTGGACAGGCTGCGCCAGCCCTTTTCACCCCAAGGCTGTCCTAACTGTCATGTTCAACTGCAAATTGCCTCAGAACCCTGATAAAGCTGGCAGGAGGCTGGAGAGTGCACTCCCTCCCCCCCCCCCCTTCAGGCCTGCTGTGAAGGAGCCTCTGACAGGCCCTGACTGAGTTGTAAGGTGTAAGGTGAGTTGTAATTCCAGGAGCTCTCCAGGCCCCACCTGGAGGTTGGCTACCCCTGAGTTGGAAATATTCCTGGAGCTTTGGAAGTGGGACTTCAAAATTCTACAACGCCTCAGAGTTCAGCCTTCAAAGGAGCCATTTTTGCCTGCAGTTGGGAGGGAGTGGTACAGGGGTGTCCCTCCTGGCCTACGGATTATGGCCAGCCCTTACCAGCAACTGTTTGTATTCTGGGACTCAGACAGGCAGACCAGCATCGGTCCTGTGAGTCTGGAAAGTGTGGGAAGATCTAAATAAATATTTACAGTCTGAAACTGTAAATAGAGAACAAGTAAATGTCTGGAGACACATGGTAACTGAATGACTTTTGGGCCTCACAAATAACCTTGGCCTGGCAAATTAAAAAACAGTATAAAAAACCTGACTAAGGTCAAGACTGCTGTGCACAGCGAGTCCTCCTCTTAGGGTTGCCAGCATCCCTGTGAGGCTCGCTGTGAGGCTCGCTACCCCAAGAATTGGAAAATGCTTTGAGACCTGCTGGGTCACTGCGGCCCATTCCCAGTTCTCTCAGACCTCTCACAACCCCACATACCTCACAGGTTGACTGTTGTGGAGAGAGGAATGGAAAAGGTTTCGTAAACTGCTTTGAGACTCCTTTGGGTAGTAAGCAATATGGTACAAAAATCTGTTCTTCTAAGGAGCAACAATGAAAGAAGCATGTGAGCATATAACATTTTATCAACAGTGAAAAAATGGAAAAGAAGGAACAGGGTGGACACCTGTGTATTGTGACTACCCACAATAGGGCAGAGGGGCATTTCGGTGTCTGTGGCCTAATTCAGTGGTCCCCAATCTTTTTATCACCGGGGACCACTCAACGCTTGACAATTTTACTGAGGCCCGGTGGGAGGGTGTAGTTTACTCCTCTACTCCCAACCACTGCCCTAATACTCTCTGATCACTATGGTAATGTTTTAACATCCCTTTAAAATAAGATACAGACACGCCACAACAATGAACATAAGGAACATTTTATTTTCATGGAAATTTTAACTCATGACAATGACAAATCAATGGGAACCCTGAGCTTGTTTCTCTGCAACAAGATAGTCCCATCTGAGAGTGATGGGAGACAATGACACCCGAAGTGTGTTGTAAAGGGTCGGGGGGGGGGGGATGAAGTAAAGGGCTGGGGGGGGGAGAAGGCGTCCTTTGCGGCCCACCTCCAATTAGTCAACGGACTACATGTGGTCCGCGGCCCACAGGTTGGGGATCGCTAGCCTAATTCACACAAGAAGGGAAATGACGCAGAACTGGGAAGAATTGGTTGCCATGTAATCTTCCCCTAAGAAGAGTCTCCAGTCTGATTTTTCCCTTCACATATCTGAGGACATGGCTCTGGAAAGCTCATCTGTAACCACTATGCCAGAATTCCCAAATGTCAGTCCTCTCCCACACTCAACGAACATTCCACACCACAGGTTCTTGACACCCATATCTCCATACCCATGCCCTCATTTGCCACCATGCCACCACAACCTCCCACACAACACACATTCAACTCCATGCCCTTACAGACTGGACAACTCCTCCCCTTCCACTTCCCACTGCCAAGCTCTAGTGCCCGTTGTATTCTTGGATACAATGGGCTTCGCCCCTAGTTGTATAGAAAAGAAAAGAAAAAAGTAAAGCACCTGCACTAAGAACCTGAGAGAGATTCCCTAAACATGCACACACAAACAATAGAGTGCACTTTATAAACGTGAGATGGATGGAAACTGGGACATTTCAGAGAAGCAACATGCAAACTTAAATCCAAGGTCTGAGGTCTGACCAAGTCTAGGGCTGGATGCAGTGGAGGTCCAAGGAGCAGAGCATCAAGGAGGAAAAGGGGAGCCTGCAAAACAGTTGCAGGAGTATCCAGGTAGTGGGAGAAGAATTGGTTTCCTCTCCCCACAACAGACACACTGAGATAGTTAGAGCTGAGAGAGTTCTGGCAGAGCTGTCTGTCTTGTTACTTGCCCAAGGTCATCCAGCTGGCAACACGCGAAGAAATGGGGAAACAAACCTGATTCTCCAGATTAGAGGGCACCACTCTTAACCATTACACCACACTGGCTTTCTTTCCACCAACTGGGAATAGTCTTACCTGGGAACCTAGTTTCCAGGAACTTGATTGGTCCAAGATATGGAGCTTGAATTTTACTGGGTAGTTTGTAGGTAACTGCTCTCAAAATCTGGAGGGAAGATTTCTAGGGAAAGACTGTAGTGGTGTGATTGTTGGATGGTTTTAGCATATTGACAAAGATGACAGATGGTTTTTAATGTCCTCTTTGTGTAGTGGTTAACGATGTCTAATCTGGCAAGCCAGGTTTGTTTCCCTGCGCCTTCACATAAAGCCAGTTGAGTGACATTGGGTTAGTCACAGTCCTGTAAGAGCTGTTCTCACAGAGCAGTCTATCTGCCATTATCAGTAGGATTTTCACAATTGCTTCTATGAGAACACAGTCTGTTGTCAATAATTAAACTGCTATATTATTCAACCAAGGCCATTCTTGCGCGTGCTGTTATCAAATAGATCTACCATTGATGCTGAGTGTAGATTAATTACTGTAATTGTTCAAATTCTAATGCAGGTACTACCTCTTGAAGTAAAAGATGAAAAACCTTTGAATAAAGAGGCTGAGGTCATCAAAATTGAAACAGATAGTGAGCCAGAAGTAACATGTGTAAGAAACAATTTGTTATCTCTTTATGTGAACATGCCCTGTTGGTGGTAGGATTTTGAGGCACAAAGTGACATTAGCAGATTCATGTGTTTAAACCCAGATCTGCTCTGTCAACATACTAAGCAAGGAATAGATGTCTAGTGGTTGAGCTCCTTGAAGCATCTCCAGTTGATACACTTTTCTCTCAACCAAGCTCCAAAACTGAAAATAATCCTGTCTGGGAGAGAAAAAAATATTAGGGCAAGGACTATAACTGGAGGAGACGACTTCTGCAGTTAAAATTGAACTCACCCTTTCCTCTATTTTGTGAATGACTTGAGTAGATCTGGATTTAAACAAACAAATCTGCATCGTCTATAGTTGAAGCTGCAGTGTGTACTGAAATCCACATGAAATCCTGCACACTTTTGTGATATCTGGTACTTTGACGATATTCTTGTACAGTTGGAGACAATTTTTTTGAAAAGAAAAGGCATTTGCGTGTCTTTAATACATTGTTACAAGAAATTAATTGCAAAAATGTTGTGTAAAATGACTTCAGGTTTCTAATACTCTGCTAGCTTCTTTTAGAGCCCTGCTCTCCTTAATTACCTGCAGCTCATCTACTCTGCCATGTTGATTTGTCAAAATTCTACTGTGCTGCTACCAAAGTACAAAAAGGCAGCGAACGGTATATTATTCAGATATAATTAGCACATGTCTAGAAAGGGTTCACTGTTCTAAGTTAATTATGTTCCCTCCACTTACTGTAAATAGCAGGTGGCTGATCCAAGACAAAAAGGAATGCCAGCAAGTGAGATTGCACTAACATATGTCAGATGTTACATTTTACGACTACTCTGGGAGGAGGCTGTGGTGATAACAAGTAACATAATGAGAAAAATCAGCGAGGAAGCAAAGGAAAAGGCTCCCAGAAAGTAATTCAAACAAACACCTGAGACTCATATGAGATTAGTTTAGGCCATTGAGGGCAATAACCAGAGATTAAAATCAATGTTGCTGCAGCTTCAAAGCGACAATTTGAAATGAAAACGGGATAGGAAATCTTTTGCTGGCTTCTGTTACATAACCCAGCCCAGAAAATGGCCATGTTATTTGAGCAAAGAGTGGAATTGGTTACAGATTAGGAGGAGGTATCAAGAGTAAAGCTCGCTATAACTTTTCTGATTGATGCCTTTGGAGGAATGTAAAAGATGCTTTTCCTTTACCCACATAAAGCTGTGTGACATAGCAGCCTTTTCTTTCTTGGTCCCATAGAGTAAACTGCAGTTGTCCTGGTAACAGATGATGTTTCCCAAGAGAGCATCCTTAGGAAAAGGAAGGGCGGGGGCTAGAGGAATTAGCTTGGAAGAATGTCTATAAGGTGTTCAAGGGTTTTTTTTTAAGCCATTGAGCAGCAAGAACGGGATCAAGAACTTGATTTAACTCAAAATACAAATATATTTGGCTTGATATACAGGAAGGACATATTCTAGTATACTATTAGCATTAATATCTCTGAATTATAGTGACTTTGGTTTGAAGCCAAGTTTTCCGTTATCAGCAAGATACCTCCCCCCCCCCTCCAACCGCTCTGCCAGGCCACTTTGCTGACTTGAGCCTCCTGCAGATCCACCCTGCAAATGGGAAGATCAACAGCTGCCTGTACATAAGCATTCTGTACATGTTGTGGCCCTTACTTCACGCCTGATAAGGCTAGGAAGATTTCCTGTCTCCTGGTGTTCTGCAAACTGTGCAAAGCTGAACTACTCAGGAGGGCATTTTTATGCAGGCAATAGAGCTACACTGTAAGAGAATGGTTCAGATAGATGCTTTAATCAAGGGACAGGGATTATAGACTACACTAGATGTACTGCTTATATCTGTTGCTGTATATATGATCTTGCTATGTAATTTCTTTATTGTATAACTTGTCATGTTAATATTTCACTTTGTTCCTGCTCAGTTTCAGATTTCTGCTCGGTTTCAGATTTCTTCAGTCCTAATGCTGTTACATTTGTTTATTAGATGTTCACAGTATTGATTTACACTGTGTACTCTACTTGAAATCTCAGTGAGAAAGGCAAACTATAAATAACATAAAGATGTACTGTAAGAGGCACAAGGCACTAGCTAAAAAGTCTAGACCTTTGCCACCGTTGCTCCTGGCTGTAGTCAGCTACTTGAGCTGGGTCAGGTTGCCCTGCCTCTTCCTGTTCCCACACTGGGGAGCACTGGGCCCGGTGCACCTCAATCACCTTGGATTTGTGCTCCGTCATGGGAGCCAAGGCAGTACTACACTGCGGGATGGCATGGGCCTGTTTTTCCTTTTAAATTAAAATGTGGTATTGCGGTCCACTGCAATCCTGCATTTTTAAAAATAAAGATGTGCAGTGCCACGGAGCCGCCTGGGGCATTTTTTGTCCCTTTGGGGACACCTCAGTCAGGGGAGGAGGCAGGTCAGCATGGCCCAACTCTTCCCTTGCTGCACAGGCCTGCCCCAACATAGCCCCCGTGGCCTTCCAGGGCAAAAACGGGAACACAGATATATTTGTGTTCCCTTATCGCAAAGGAGGGCCTAAGTTGGGCCACGCCTGGGACGGCCCTCGCCCGGTATCGACATCAAGTGGAACTGGGAATTTGCCCACCACCAGACAAGCAGTAACACAGCGCAAATTCCCAGCAGAAATAAATAGTCCTGGGGAGATTACTCGGAGACCAACTAGGCAAGCTCAAGCAATGCCAGATTGTGCGTATATCCAGTTCTTTTTTTTAAAGCATAATGCCCTTTTTAAAACATGAAAATTTATATTGTAGATTATAATATCTGACAGTGAAAGTGAAGATGTGTCAAAGTGTGAAGAGTGTAAAGACTTTGCTTTCATGCACAAAGGTAAAATAGCCCCATCTTTAAGTTAGAAAATGGTGCTTGCATTTATGTATCCGAACCAGGATCTTCACTTGTTTATTGCTCTAGAATTGGAACTGGATACAGAGACTTATAAGATATGTAACCGAAACGCCTGATGCATCTGTGTTACTTTCAATGTTTACTTTGTTCATGTTACATTGCAGAACAGAAAATAATGGGTTATGCCCCCAAGTAAGATGATCAGCAGTGGTGATAGGAGAGGAAGAGAAGAGCAGTTGTTAGCATTAGCCAGTACTGTTTGTTTTTATATTTTCATGTGTTACCAATGAGATTTAACAATCACTGGTTTAATAACTTCATGGTTCATATAGGTCTATACACTGAACTTAGACCACTCCCCCATAGTGGTTGTAAAAGAGAGGGGACCTTATCATTCACTATTTGCCGCTCATTAGCAATAGCCTGATTGTTCATTGTGTATCTGAAACAGCTGAAAATGACCATCTAAAATTGGCAATCTCAAGCAGATCTACTCTGAAGTAAAGTGGATTGAATTCAGTAGGACATACTCCCAGGTCAGAATTGTAGCCTTTGTCAAGTAGAGATTTGGACCAGGCAGCGTGATATGTTTTCATCAATGTTTCAGCAATGCCTAGAGCTAGTAATCCAAGCAATGGATAAGCACAAAGTAACAGAGCTTAATCCACATTTCCCATATCCCATATCTTCCTTCAAGGAACTTCCTTCAAGAAACAAGAGCCAGCTTGGTGTAGTGGTTAGGATTGCAGACTTCTAATCTGGTGAGCTAGGCTTGATTCCCCGTCCCTCCCCCACACGCAGCTAGCTGGGTGACCTTGGGCTCGCCACAGCACTGATAAAGCTGTTCTGACCGAGCAGGAATATCAGGGCTCTCTCAGCCTCACCTACTTCACAGGGTGTCTGCTGTGGGGAGAGGAAAGGGAAAGCCGCTTTGAGACTCCTTCTGACAGAGAAAAGTGGCATATAAGAACCAACTCTTCTTCTTCTTTAGCATAAATTACAGGGAGCTCCTAGATGTGTCTGCAATCCATACTAGCACATCCAGTTAAATGCTAAAATGTGTAACTTTGTATATTGTTTTTTCTTAAATGTTTATCTCAGATGAAGAAAACCAGGCGCTGTATGATAGAAAGACAGATGTGCATCTTAACCGAACAGCTTGTTCAACTCCTGAGAAAAAAGCTTTGTGCCGAAAGGATTCCACAAGGTGAGTGTGCTGGAATTCTCAACAAGCAGCCTTTTTTGTTCCACAGCATTTCCAATGGATAAAACATCACAGCAGGTCTTAAGGACAAAGAAATGGGGTTGAACTATGTAGTCAACGATATTGATGTTTTTAATTGACTCAATCCAGTACATTGAAATTAGTTTGCTTAGCCCTGAACACAAAGTAATTGAAATTAGTTAGACTGAGCACTAGTGGGCAGTATTTATTCCTCTGGACAAGGATGAAAACATTTTGAAGGATAAGGTATGACATCTCTAAACAATGGAGGGGGGATAGTAAACTTACTAAATCAGAAAGACTTTTCATGTGATACACAGACCCACAAATATATACCGGAGCCCGTTATATCGGATTATGTTCACATTTTCACTCAGTGAATTTTTGTGGAATGACAAAAGTTAGAACTCAGTTCAAGGGTGTTGGAAGCAAGCTGAATTGAGCATGCTCAATTCATTTGTTGAGGTGCTTTCTCCATGGGCATTATGAGAAGATGTGAACACACAAGATTACATGAATCTGCCTCATACAGAATCAGACCATTAGCCCATCAAAGTCAGTATTGTTTACTCAGAAAGGGAGCAGCTCTCCAGATGGAGGTCTTTCACATTACCTGCTGCCTGGCCCTTTCACCTAGAAATGCCGGGGATTGAACCTATGAACTTCTGTGTGCCAAACAGATGAGCATGTACTGAACCACGGCCCCTCCATGAACTCTCACGTCCTTTTGCTATCACTACAAAAAAATTGCATATGCACTGATGACTTTTAGAATCCCTATGGTTGAGGTTGTTCTAGGAGGAAGATCCGGTGGGTCTAGGAGGAAGATCCGGTGGGTTGTTCTAGGAGGAAGATCCTTAGGAAGTATGCCACCCTTTGACCTCCTGGGTGTTAATTGCTGACATAGCCCTCTGCTGCCTGGTGGTAGATGTCCCGTTATGGGAAAAGACTGTTTGTCCCCCACGCTGGGGTTTTCTACTATTCTATTTTGTTTTAATGGGGCTTTATTGTTGTGGAAATTGTATGTTGTAGCCCACCACAAAGCTGGCATGCCAAGAGTGGCAGGTAAGAAATATAATAAATAATAATCCTTCCCCATCAGAAAACCCCAAAAATGAGGCAAAGAACTTGCATTTACTTGTATCATACAGTGAGGTATGAAGTGGCTGAAGTTGCTGAAAGAACACCAATTAGAATACAGTGACATTAATCAGTACTGAAGTTTTAATCTTCCTGTGACTGATTATAGATCCATCATGGTATAGTCAATGTAAAGATTTAGCTCTGTGAAATGGTAACAGAGTCCCGAGGCATGCGCTTTTGTCTCCCCATGGGATACCCACAATGAGTGTCTTCCATAACTGATCATGGAGTAAAGCCTTTCAGGTCACTGTTTGTAACCTGGTTATAAATTGATCCATGTTTGCTTTGGGTATAACATTTGAAATTTGATCTTTGTGGTATGTTATTACAGTGGTTCAATGGAAGAATCTAAAAAAGATGGCAAGAAGCAAGCACTTGTTAGAATGCAGGACTCGGCTGTTGCAGTGTCACACAGACAGAAGCCTTCCCAGAGAAGTCTTGAAAACAAAATGATTGAAACATTAACAAATCATATAAAGTAAGTATTCCTAAACACGGGGAAAAAATTGATGTCCTTGCTCCCTGACAAAGAACCTCCTGGGATTTCTTTTTCTAGCTTGGGAAATGTATTCTTAGACTTGTTCTTTAAACTTGGCAATTATGTATTATTGTATTACGTGCTTAGCTGCTTTTAAAATTTATTTTACATTATTTTATTAGATCATGGACAGACAGCTTCAGACAGTATTTCTGCCACTTACCACTCTGCGCCACAAGAGGCTCTTATGATAGGCATATATAGGCATATATGGTTGGATAATAATGTTTTTTGTTGTATTCTAGAGAGTTCCTGCTGTATTTTTTACCTAAAAGTTCTTTTTCAAGAGAATACCTTACTTCTATGTCCACTGAGGATATTTTCTCTATGTTCAAGGTAAGTGGGTAGGAGATGGGTAGGAGAAGGACTCCTGACTCCCTGCAGTGCCATTCCCTTTGGTCTGAGGGGAGATTAGTTGCCCCATTGTAGAGCTGCATGTAGTTTGGCTCTTATTTTTCTCTTTCACGCTCAGATTCTTAGCATTAGGACTTCTGATTCCAGAACCAAATTTTTTGTTCACATATAACTACAGAATATACACAGGCTCTGTATATTAATCTGTATATTATATCAACAGTCATTTAAATGCAAGAACTTGGGTAAAATGTCAGTTGCAACCCTAAATATCTGTTTGTTAGTACAAATGGTTGCAATTCCGGAGTAATGGATATTATTCAGTATTCTAAGCAGCAAATTCTATTTGCTGGTGTTATAAGTCTTAGGCCAAAGTTGTTGGCCCTCTGAAGTCAGTTTGATTAAACATTTAAGTCTGTATCCTCCAGTAAATTATGGAAAATCCTGTTTAAAAACTTGCATTTCTTGCATGGCATTTTCTTTGCTATTTGAATTTGGCCTCATATCTCAGCTTTTCTATTTAGTGCTTTCTTACTGTAACAAGAGTCTGCTAATTCAGTTTTCTAAATCTATGCCTTTTTTTTAGCTGAAAGGACATTCTGGGCCGAATGAGAACATACCATTAGAAATCCATCAGGTAAAAGATATTTTATATAGCTAATTAATATTCTGAACTGGTTTCTTATCAGATTTCTAGTTGTCATTATAATGGAAACGTAGAGATGGACACTCCATAAGGAGTTGATGCCTTAACTTATACATAATAAACAGAATAGCCATGCAGATTTCCTCAGTTCTGTGTTGTCACTGTCGTTGTTACTACTCCTTGCACATGAGAATTTGGAGAGTTGAGAATGGATTCCACACATTACAAATCCTATTTTCCTCAAAAGTATAAAAGCATAGTAGTGCTGTTCCCACCATACACATGCACACCTTTTTATCTTCTTTAAATTCTCTGACCCTTCTAATTGCTCCATTGTGAAAATTTCTTGTAGCCATGTAACTAACATAATTTGTTGATGCAAAAACTGTTTCTCCTCATGTGCTTTGGTCCTGAGCAGACAGCATGGATTGTGTGTGTGTGTGGGGGGGGGGGGGAGGCATAGAACTTCCATCAAATCTGATTCAAAGCATCATCTCCCAACAAACAAGGATTTCATAGCATCTAGTTTGGTCCCCAGATTCTGACAGTATGAGTCCCAGTCCAGTAAATAATTATAGTAACACAGAACCCTATGCTCAAGTAACAAATGTGGCCCAGAAGGTTTTCATAAATACATACTATTGATTTGAATGGAACATAGGCAGACGTGCTTTACTTTGTTGCTTCTATTCCTTCACAGTTCAGAAGTCATCTAATAAGACTTTGAAACTGGTAATAATGAAAAGATTTAGGACTAACATGTGGAAAGTATTTATCCACAATGCATTTAGTTAATTTAGTTCCTTCCAGCACAACTTGTGACTCAGCAAACCAAATGTTAACCCACTTGCCATCATTTATGGTGTTCTGCCAGATGCTCAACAAACTTATGGGACTGCAAAAGGAAGGGGAAGTGACAGGCTCTTTAAAGGCTATAATAAGTGGCTGGTGAACTACATTTGGCATGGTAGATAGGAATTTGTGCATGCCCAGGTTAGAGACAACTTATCTAGAGGCTGTGAAGATAGTTAAAAGCTTAGATGCCTTTTTTTAAGACCAGTTTTCGGTAGATCTGTCAGTAGTTGCTATGAGAGCTAATAACTGAACTTTCATGTGCAAAATAATTATTTTCCATCTTCTGATTATTGGGAGATAGGAGCTTAACAGCTGGACACAGCAATAATAACTGTGTTTGGAATGGATATATCGACCTTAGGTCTGATCCAGAAGGGCAATTCTTGTGTACCTAGGAAGAGTTTATAGTTATCTACTGCCTGTTGACAGCTGAACTTGGATAGATTCCTTGGCTGTTTTCTGCACAGTTGAAGGGCATCACAGAAATTCCCAAATAATAGGAACCTACCTTATCTCAGCTCAGACCAATGGTCCATCAAGCCTAATATTAACTACTCAGGCAGGCAGGAGCTTTCATACAGAGGCTTTTCCACCCCATGCTGTGAGATTTTAATGGGAGACCTCAGGAATTGAACCAAGACATGCTACATGCAATACTTATTCTTTAATGCTGCAGTGCCCAGGTAACCCTATACAAGAGTGTTTAATTGGTCCCAACTTGAAGCAGATTGTTAAAAAAAAAATCTATCCACTTTTTACCTTAGATATTTTTAATCTTTCTATACATTTATATTATCTCCAAAAGGGGGTCTGTTGCACAGAAGTGTTGAAAAACACTTTTAAAAATATAAATAGCAATGTTTTTGTTTAAGGAAGAAAAAAACCTGAATAGCAGAATATAAAATGTCAAGAGGGTTTCTGTGTGTGTTTCAGTATTTTTTGCAATATAAAAGACAACGTTCCAAAGAAATCCAGCCTACAAACAAACATGGCCCTGAAATTATGCATACCATTGAAACTAAGATTGATCTGTGTGAGGCACAGATAAAGACTGTACAAGAAAGACTTAACCATCTTCGGGAAAAGATGGCACAACTTCTGCTGAAAATTCATCCAGTAAGTGTTGCTGTTATATTCAAACTAGCAAGAAAGCCCATTGCAGTCAGGAATGCAATGGGCGCTAGGACCCAGGGGACACTGGGAGGTGCAAATCTCTCTCCCCCCCCCCACCCCGTCTCTCCTGTGCAATTAGGGCTCGTTTTTAGGAAGGAAGCAGGGCTGGTCAGCAGCTTGGGGCAGCTCTCTCTGTGTCTCTAGCTGCCTCCCTCTCAGCAGGAGCAATAGGAAGGAATGAGGGCTCGTGTTCGGGCTGGCAGGGCTCTGTGTGTCTCTCTCTGTGTCTGGCGTGGCTGAGGGAGGGAGGGTGGGAGCTGTAGGGACAGGGCCAACCAGGGTGCAGCCAGTGTTGCTGGCTGCACCCTGATTGGCCCTATTCCAACTTGCACGTCTCAACATGTTCCACCCCCAGGCTGTTTCACAAATATATAGAGGAACCATGGATAAGGATTTTAGATCAGTGGTCCCCAACCTTTCTGAGGCTGGGGACCGGCAGGGCATCGGGCCGTGCCTGCGCGGACCACACCCGCGGGCCATGCCCGCGCGGGCCACACCCGCGCATCGGACTGCGCCCGCGGGCCATGCCCGTGCAGGCCACACCCGTGCAGGCCACGCCCGTGCATCGGGCTGCGCCCGCGGGCCGCACCCGCGCAATGTGCGGCCCGGCCCTGATTCCCTCTCCCCGCCCTCCCGCAGTAAGAAGCTTCCCGGGCCGCAAGCTTGTGGCCTGGGAAGTTTTTTACTGCGGGGGGGCGGGGAGAGGGAGCTGCGGCCTGGCGCCATGGCCTTCGCGGCCCGACACCGGGCTGCAGCCCGCAGGTTGGGGACCACTGTTTTAGATGGCATTTCCAGTGCTTAGTCTGTATGGTTTGCTTTAGCAGCTGCACTGGCTCCCAGTTGAATTCTGGATAAGGTTTATGGTATTGGTACTTACTTTAAAGCCATCTGCAGTCTGGGTCTAGCATATTTGAGGGATCGTCTCTATGTCTGTGTTTCCCAAAGACTGTGCCACTCTGCTAACACCAACTAGTTAATGGTCCCTGGCCCCAAGAAAATACGACTGACCTCAACCAGGGCCTGGACAATTTTAGTCCTGGTGGAATCCTGGAAGACATCCAGATCCTGATGGAGCAGGTGCAGTTCTACAGGGCCTACAAGACAGAGCTCTTCTGCCAGGTGTTTGGTTGGGGCCAGTGATCCTTAAGACAATCCTATAAAGACAACTTGTTTGGGAAGAGACCTAGAGTACAGAATGATTTAGAAATAATAACCATATTGCTATTGCTGCCAGTAATGTGCTATTTAAATTGGTTTTTAAACGTTAAAAATTGTTTTTAACATATTTTTCTGTGATTAATTGTAATGCTGTGCACCACCCTGAGCTGTCTTGCCAGGAAGACAGTATGAAAATCTAATAAATAAATTATGCTCATTTCCAATACAAAGTTCAATACAAAATTGAGCACAAAGTGGCTTTGCTTATGCATTTGAGTCATGGCCTCCTCTTTCCTCATCTAGGCCCATTATGCATGGGGGGAATAGCGCACATTCGGGGTGGAATGGCGGCGACTAAAATCACGGATAACACACGGTGCCAGCTGCAACCGGCCGCAGATTTGGTGCATGCCGCCGAAAAAGCCGCGTTATCAAAACACAGAAGAAAGCGCAGCTTCCGGGTGACCGGGGCGCAACCAGAAGCAGCGCCGGGGTCGCCGCATGCATAATCGGTTACTCTGAGTTTTGCCGCCATTGCGTCCCATCCCACGCATAAGCGGTTTGCTTCGCTTCTTCCCCCTCCGCGTTTTCAATGTGACCTGAAATTGCCATTTCGGCAGCTGTGCATAATGGGCCCTAGTGGTGACTGGGTCTCTCTGTCTCTCTCCCACTATGCATTCCAGCCTTCTCTTCATTCTGCTGTTCCTCCTTAGACAATTGGGGCTCCTTGGTCCTAGCATGCAATTCAAGGGTTTCTAGCACTGAGTTGGGAAATACTTGGAGATTTGGGAGGCGGAGCCTGAGGAGGGCGGGTTTGGGGAGATAAGGGACTTCAGTTGGGTATATTGCCTCCCTAAGTGGCCCTTTTGTCTAAGTGAACAGATCTTTGTCACTTGTAATAGTGGAAGATCTCCAGATAGCATCTGGAGATTGGGTGGGTGGTTGCTGCTTGGAATGCACTGCTGCCAACTGCATTTGCCATAGTATGAGGGGATTTTTTATTTGTTTAGGTCAGCCTTTCTCAACCTTTTTACCATTAAGAAACCCCTTAAACAGGAAGCAGAGCGATGTCCATCCAGGCCCCACCCCCTCCAGGTACATCATTGGTCATATATGGTCATATTACCCAATAAATGCAGAGGAATGCTACCCATGTCTAGTAGTCACCCTCTACTCAGACTTGCTTCCCTTTATACAACAGCCCTTTATACAACACAAGTGATAACCACCTTCATACCATGGGAGCATTAACACAGAGAATTCTCGGGCTAGCAAACCTGTGTACTTGAATAGGAAACTCTGAACAGAATATGTCAGCGTCAGATTTGTTACCTTCCATTTTCCATATACATTAACTGATGCTACTACCCATTTGTTCTTGAGATGAATATCCTTTCAGAGACTAAAATTAGATTCTCATCTGTGCCTTGTGCCCTACCTGATTGAAGTGACTGGCATTTCTGCTTTCTCTGTTATCTTCCATACAGCTTTCATTAACTCAGCAAGGATCTTGCTAAAAAGATACTGGTCAGCTGTAGTCATTAAACTCTTGTAATTGTAATGCCTCATTCTGTTTCAGCATTTTATGAATGACCTGGACGACATTGATGGGTACCTGGAAAAAATTCGGAATGAAGAATGCCTAACATTTGTGTGATTACTGGCAATGCCACTGAATTAAGCAACACAGATTGCTGGAATCAGGGCTATTTACAGGTTTTTGTGGGCCTTGGGGGAAATACTAGGACCCCTTTCTCTTTTGTTATAGTTTCTTTCTCCTCTTACCATACCTGTTGCAAATGGTCAATGGCCTGCAGTATCTTGAGTTCCTCCCCCCCCCCCCCCCCCGCCAATAAAGGTTTGTTCTTTCTTTTCTGGTTCTCGGACTTGTATTTTTTTGGAGTTGTTGATCCATAGTGAGAATAGTATTTAGAATCCTTTGTGTTGCTGAGAGTAATATGCTTTCATATATGCAGAACAAAATCAGAGTCCAGACTAACACGGCTACCCATTTGAATCTATCCATATGTGCAGAGTTATTTTTGGATAAAATGGAAGGCAAGGAAAACAATATAAGCCACATTTGAGTCCACTTTGGGGAGAAAGGTGGGTTGTAAATGAAGTAAATAAATATCTGTAAAGACCCCCTAAGTGGTAAAATAGACAAAGTTATAGTGACTTGCGCAACATTACAAATTTCATTCTAGATCAAAGCTGAGTGATAAATGTTTAAAATCTGACCTCCAGTGCCCATTTTGAACACTAACATTGAGTGGTTCTCTACTGATCATTCTCCCTTCCCAGTATAGAAGAAGAAGAAGAGTTGGTTCTTATATGCCGCTTTTCTCTACCCGAAGGAGGCTCAAAGCGGCTTACAGTCACCTTCCCATTCCTCTCCCCACAACAGACACCCTGTGGAGTGGGTGAGGCTGAGAGAGCCCAGATATCACTGCCCGGTCAGAACAGTTTTATCAGTGCCATGGCGAGCCCAAGGTCACCCAGCTGGCTGCATGTGGGGGAGTGCAGAATCGAACCTGGCATGCCAGATTAGAAGTCCGCACTCCTAACCACTACACCAAACTGGCTGTCTGTAGGCAGACCTGTGCAAAGGCTGTCAATTACTGCATAGAATAGTATTTTGGTATGACATGGAGAAGACTGGGGTTGCATGTTGTTTGGTTTACATTAGCAATGAAAAAATTTGATCTAGATGATGTTAGTTCATTAGAAATAGCAGCAAACAGAAGCAACATAAAAAGGACAAATTCAGCTTGCTTTTGAATTTTATTTTTAAAATTACTTATTCAGGATTTCAGCAATGGCTTGTAATTAAAAATGTCCCCCAAATGTACTCTCAGGCTTTGCTAATCCCAAACAGTACAATGTGTCTGACAATGTTAGTCTTTTTATAGGTAAATCTTGGAGCTTCACCAAATGTGTTGCTCTAAACTAAAAAAAAAACACAAATTTCTTTTTACATTGGACTTCGCAAATTGTATGTGTGTGCAAAAGTCAGGAGGGTATATAGAAATGGGCTGAGGGTTCCATCCCAAGGATTTCAAGACGCCAAAACTGGACTGTAGCCATGTTCCTGAGAGTAGAAGGCAGTCATTCCTGAAGATAATTCCACTAGTTGCCAAAGGAAACAACTGCAAAACCCTGAAAAAGTGTGAACCCCTCCCCCTCCAGGCTTGCAGCCAAATCTGAAACTAAAATAAATAAATACATGAGAGATTAATCTTGTCCTCCAAAAAACCAAAAGCGTCTGAGCAAGTGGAGACAATACTCTTGCCTCCTCCACCTCTCTTACTGGGCCTGGGGTGGGGAGCCTCAGAGAACCAGATTGGGCTCACCACAGAGCAGAGATGATGGAGGGAGTGCCTGAGGTGCAGGAAAGGGGCAAGAAATAGTGATGGGGTAAAACGCTAATGACTGGGGAAGGCACTGGCAAGGCCACCCTGTATTGAGGCTGCCAAGAAAACGCTAGAGGGCGGCACCCCAAGGGTCAGGCATGACTCGGTGCTTGCACAAGGGATACCTTTACCTTTAGACAAGGGAAGGGAAGGATAGGGTTGGGAGGCAGGATAAGAAATAGTGATGTCTGATGTGGGAGCCAGAGAGAAAATGCTGGGGTGGGGGTCAGAAAAAAGTGATGGAGTAGGGGGGAAGTGATGGGTCGTGGCAGAAACAAATAGTGATGGTTGTGGACAGAGTAAAAGAAATAGTGATAGGGAGGGAGCAGATGAGGTGAAGTTAGAAAAAGGTGATGAGGTGAAGTTAGAAAAAGAGTGCTAGAGGGGCATAAAAGGATGGATGAGGGGACAGAAAGAAAAACAGTGAATGCATCAGAGAGACAGAAAGTGATGATTCAGGGTCAGAGAGAAAGTGTCAGGCATGGGAGTCAGGGAGCGAGAAGGGCTGGCAGGAGAGAAAGTGAGAGACAGAGAAGTAGCCAAAGGGAAGAAATGGTAAGAATAATGCGATGACTGCTCCTGCAAGTGTCTCCTGGGCTCCCTCTTGTTTTAATAAATATTCTGATAAGTTCACACTGCATAAGAAGAGTTTTACTGCTTTCCAAATACTTTGAACATGGATGGATGCCAGTGATTAGTGCTGTCTGACATTGCTGTTGGCCACTGAAAAAACTGCTTTGTTGTGAGTTTCTTTATATGTGCTTCTATAACAAACCATCCTGCTCTCTTTATCAAATCTGTGCACTTTGTTTTCTCAATCAGATCCTTTTGAAAAGTCTAGGTTGGACTACCTCCAAGGATAATCTAGAACAAATAAAAAAAAAGTCACACAAAAGATAACTGGTCTATTACCTCTGCTGGTAAAATGAATGCATTCCATGTTGTCAAAGTTTAGATTCACAAATAGGAGCTGAGCATCAGGCTGCTTAAAATAATAAAATAGTTTTATGAAGAAGAAACAATCTTTGTGCAGAAGAAGGAGAGGGATTCCGAATTGCCTAACTGTTGTCTGCAGTCATTTTGTCTGTTGTGGAGGGAATCAGGGAGGAAGTGTGCTCAAAGTCTCAAACTGAACCAATCAGGACACAGAGATTATTTGCAAAATATCAGGAAGTTCCTCATCTAAATATGCTAACAACATCATCTTGGATGCCCCCTGTAGGGCATTCCCCATATTCTGTTCAATCATGCATACTACAGATCTTGCATATTCCAACAATCGAGGCATCATGTGGCTTTCTCCTGGCTGAGGAAAGAGTGCCACCCACTGCTAAAAATGTTTGGTATACCAACTAATCTGAAGTTAATTTTACCAGCTCTCTTGCTGTATGTATGTATTTTTGTGTGTGCGTTTAGCATATCTGTGTAGTGATTTCTTTGTCTGGCAACTTGGAATTTGAATGATAGTTGTTATAAGCAAGGATATTCCTTTCTGGGCAAGAAAGGCATTGGGAGGGGGGAAAAAAGCAAAAGAATCCTTGGAATGTGGTGTATTATAAGTGATCAGTAGGTCAGCAGGTAATATAAAACACTCTGGAAATTCACCAGTGTGGTAGACAGGTTTGCTGATGTAAATTTAAATCAGTGGCATGGCTACAATAACTTAATCCAGAAGCTAATAAGAATGTTAATCAAGTCTTTCACAGCTTTGACAGGAGTAAGGTGGGAACTGTTTTGTTTGTGCTATAAATAAATACTATATTGTATTCTACCTTATAATTGAACACAATGTCTAGAAAATAATAAACTGGGTTTCTTTTAAATAAAATGTTGTGCCTGAAAGCTGTATTCCTATTTTTTGGGATCATGTTACATTTTTTTTTCTAATTTCATAAACTATTAACTACTTATTTCATTTGCTAGAGAATGCACAAGGTTTCTGATATTGAATACAAAACTGTTGTTGAGGGCCTTTTTGTGAAAATATTTCAGTGCTATTGATTAATGTTATCATTTTTGGATAAATAAGGAGTTGTGCAATATTCAATGTGCACAGTAGGCTACTTGTTGAATCTTGCACATCCACACCACAACCCTGTGCATTCAGCCAATGTTCTTCCCCCATTTTTTAAAAAAGCGAATTACTGGCCTAGGAGAAGAGTCTCCCAGTCTTTTGGAACACGTGAGCTTTTTGAATGTTGAGGTACAAAGGCAGGAAGGCTCCCACTTTGAAGTGAGATGATTACTAGTGATACAAGTATGAGAAGGAGGGCCAGGGTTAGCGGAGGTTTTATTGCTTTATGGCCACAGCCCGGGAGACTCCCGGGGAACACATGGGTCATCAATCCAGGTTCATGACACATCAGGGCCAGCACTCAAATGGCTGTCAGCTGAACCCCTCAACCAGGCAATGATCTGCGAATTGGAAAATGTTCAGAGGAGCCACCATTTGGGGGACATGAACCAGGGCATTCTCATGGGGAAATTTAGTTTGTGCCCATCCCTAACAACATATATACAAATCAAGAAAGAAAAACATACATAGCTGAGTTGGGAAGCTATATCTTCTAATTTACACAGTGTTTCTTTGGTTTGTCCTTTGACTGAATAAATACATATTGAAATAACACTGTAACTTTCCTTGAGTGCTGTAAAAGAATAGTGGGTTAAAAGTGTCTTAAATAAATACATTCCTCAATCCAAATCCTTATATCTTGTGGTTTCAGATAGGAGTCTTGACACCTGCAAGACCCAACCAGGAATGACAGGTTATAAAAATAAAATTAGTAGTATTAGTATAAATATCATGGGATTGAATATGGTATTAAAACTAAAGCTTACAAATCTTTAATTTCAATGTTAACATTATGTATGAATGGCATATGAGAGGGAAGGTGGTATTGTATAGCCCTATCTCATCAGATCTCAGAAGCTAAGTAGGGCCAGTGCTTGGAAGGGAGATCACCAAGGAAGACTGTGCAGAGGAAAGCAATGGCAAACCACCTCTGATTCTCACTTGTCTTGAAAGCACCTTGTCAGAATTGCCATATGAGCTGTGAGTTGTTGGCACTTTACACACACATAATACATTAAATTGGATTAAAGTGGTACATGAGAGTTGTATATAGAAATGCTATAAAATGTGTCAAGAATCAACAACATCATTAAAAATGTGGGACCTGAAACTGATAACAGTGATAATAGAGGACATCAAAAAGAAATGAAAACAGCCATCTTGGTTTATTCCTAAATATGACAGAATGTAAGAGCTACTGTGACAAATGAATATCCATCCAATGGCTAGACTTCCCTGAGGATTCAAAAAAATCTATTTAAAGCAGTTCTATTATACTTCATGTGTAATTTAAAAGGTAGAAATAATTTGGCTGAAATGGCTTTTATAGCAGTGGGATATTTCATGGAAACCATACAAGGGAGAACCATAATTTTTCCCCAAGATATGCATGTGCATGGGGGCAAACTGCACGGCTTGAATTATTCCCATCAGAGTACAAATGGATGCTAGGGAAATGATTAAACAGAATCGTAGGGGGAAAGCTGTACTCTGACTGGGTCACACATCTTAAAAACGAGCTGGCTTCTAGAGCATCAGAAGTATAGCTGATCATATGAGGAAATCAATAGCCGTTTCTATTGGTTTCAGTGGGAATCCCATTTCGAGGTGTAATTCCTCCAGTGCTGCTGGATTGCACCTCACCGTTCATGGCAGCCACTCTTCCAATGTCATGTAGAAGGGAGAAAGAATCCCAGAGGCCATTAAAATTCTCACTTGGAGAACAGATATAGGCAGGTGTGAAATGGCAAGTAAGAGCTTTCATCCTGACGATGAGAGCCTGATAAAAAGAATATATGTTTCAACCACCAAAGTAAGACATAACATTCAGTGACCCTGACCTACGCATTTCTGCTTTAGCTTAACAATATATTCCTATCAATTCCCTATTTTTATATATGGAAAGGAAGAGTTGTCTGTCTTTTGCCCATACCAAGACAGCACACACTTTTCCTGTTCCCTGAAGTCCCTTCCTCTTCCTTCTTCAAGTCATATCAAAGTAACTGTGCCAGATGCTATATCTTTGGAGCAACATTTGTTGCCCATTCCATTCCTGTCAGATATATAGATCACAACCAATTAAGAAACTAAATTTCAAGACTAAAACCATACAATAAATTCATGGCTAGCTCTATGGCAAGGTACGTTCAAATAACAGACATCACTTACTTGTCCCTCAGCCATAATTCGAAAAACAGGGAGATTTGTATTTAGCATAGACAAAAAAACAGCCAGTTAGGAATCTCTCTTTCCTACCTCTTTCTATACAGAGTTTGTTTCTCTTCTAAAACTATTTTATGCTTTTAAGCAGCTTGGTGTTCCACTCTCTTTGCATGTTAACCTCTGTCAACACACATGAAATATCCTGTATGTAGGATTGCCTCTGAAGACATCGTGGAAATGTCAACTAGTACAAAATGTGGCAGATCTCCTCTAGGAGATCAAATGCTTGGAGCATATAACTCCAGCACCCCATCCACTGCATCTACCTATTTGGCCCAATTCAAAGTGATGGTTCTTACATTTAAAGCCATTCCAAAGGACTAGGGTCTTTGGATTGATCAAGCCACACTTTTGAGAACACTCCCATATTTCGGCTATGAAACAGCCTTTCTCTTGTAGTGCCTTCTCTAAGAATTATTTGCCTGGCAACAATGAAGACACAGGCTTCCTCTGTGACAGGACTAGTCCTTTGGAATAGCTTATCAGGGTGAGTGTGGAGGGGGCCTTCACTGTCTGCATAAAATGGATTTATTTCAAAAAAATTTGGCTGAAGATAAAGTGTTTTTGGCAAATTTGGCAATACTCTTTTGATCTTGTGTGCTATTTATATCATTGTCACATTACATTTTCTGTAGGAACCATTGATTTAAAACATTTCTATCCAGCCTTTCCAAGCAAATCGGGAAACTAAAGGTGGCAAACATTAAAACATGTCTACATTGATTAAACATACAAACACAAAAAACCCACCAACTGGGAGGAAGGCTAATAAGGAAGGCTAATAAGAAACAAAAAAGTCTTCACATACTGGTGGAGCGCAACAATAAAGGAAGACAGAAAAATCTCAAGAGGGAGGGACTCCCAAAGTTCTGGTGTCACAAGCAAGAAGGCCCTTTCTTGGGATGCCACCCATCTAGTCTCAGATGGCAGGGCCTCTGAGGATGACAGAGTAGACAGATGCATATAGAAATAGACAATTCTTAAGATATGATGGCCCCAAACTCTAGTCTGCGTTCAAGGTCTAGACCAGCATCTTGAATTGGTGCAACTGGAACTGGAACAAGAATAGAGTGTTAACAGTTCCTATGACCCACTCCAGTCAACATTCTAGTCTAACCTAGATGTTAAAAGATGTACCACGGTGGCAAGATGTTCCCAGAACAGTAAGGCCACAACTGCCTCACCGGTTGACACTGGCGAAAGGTACTCCTGGCCACCACTGCCAACACCTGCAACAGGTGAGTTGATTCATGAAAGCTTATGTTGGAATCAGTGACCACAGATTTTCCAGGGAGCACTTTGCAGATGCAGGGCAGGAAGAATCCTGGTGCTCCTGCTATGGTTTTAGTAAGCGGCATTGGCTGCAATGGCTCTGGAGCTTCTGGGGTGAGCAGGCTAACTTCTGCATTGGCTGTCTAATTACTGGCTGTGTGAAGCCCTCTCAAGATGTTTGATAGGGAGGGTTTCACACATATACCCCACTTCTCATCACTAGAAGGAGTCTCAAAGCAACTAACAATCGCCTTCCCTTCCTCTCCCCACAGCAGACACCCTGTGAGATAGGTGGGGCTGAAAGAGCTCTGACAGAACTACTCTGTGAGAACAGCACAATCAGAACTGTGACTAGCCCAAGGTCACCCACCTGGCTGCATGTGGAGTAGCAAGGAATCAAACCCGGCTTATCAGATTTTTGTATTTTATTTATTTATTTATTTATTTATTTATTTATTTATTTTCTTTAATAATTTGTATCCCATCCATCACAAAGGCTCAGGCCACTAACAAAATAGAGGTTTACAATAAACCTGTAAGATAAAATAAGATAAAAATAGAATAATATAAAATTGTAAGTTAGGATAAAATCATATTGTTCTTCCATAAAACAACAGACACCACTCTTAATTGGAATCCACCACTCTTGACTACTACACCAAGCTGGCCCTTTAGTTTGTGTTATGCTTAATTACTATTTGTTCTTGTCACAGCTTTATAGTGGTTTCAGGCACTGGGCCATATCCATTTGGAGGGGAGGTTGTATCTTCATGCTAACCTTCCCTGGAGGGGACCCCCTTAAGGAGTCATAGAATCATAGAATCATTGAGGGTCAAGCCTTGTAGCGGTTGCCTGGTAACAAGGGTTTCATACAGAGGCTTTTACCTTTTTGGGACCACTGGCTTGCTACTTCTGGATCCCCCATCAAGTAGGATGGGGATGGGATTAACATATAGGTCACCTAATGTAATGGATCCTCCCTAATGTTGCAACAATGCTCCATCTGTTGTAATCAGTAAAATCGTGGCCTGTTTTACTCCAAAATAGGGTACTGTGTTGTCCCCCTTTCTTTTTCTTCCTCCTTGGTAGCCCCTATCTGCAGTTAGGACTGAAATAAATGTTGGTTGTCTATAAGACGCCACTGTTTTATATTGTTGCTTTCATAGACCCCTTGAAGCCAAGGATATAAGGCAGAATATAAGTAGTCTAAATAAATGAATGTATAATATAGATTTTCCATATGTACATGAACACTTGGCAGAATACATTTGTCTTAAAATGTGCATGTCTCCAAGGCAATATGGCCTGGCTTTCCAGCTCACCTCCTTTCACAACATGTTAATTGTTGTTAATATACCTTCAAACATTCTAGGAAAATTCTCTAATTCCGTCACACCAGCACAGTGTCAAGTAGAAATTCTGTCCTTCCTGTTCTAATTAATGAGTCCATGCTGAAGAGTACTTGATTCTAATGAAACTTCATTAGTGAAGAGAATGGAAACCTGATCTTAGAATAAGCTGCCTTGATTGCCTTTCACAAGCCTTGCTAATTCCAGATTTGTACAACAATGACTGGTCTACATCAGATTGAGGAAGGTCATCTTTTCCTCCAATCCTGAAAGGATTTTTCCCCATTGAAGAGCATAACCTGAAGCACTTTGTTGGCAGATAAATGATGAGAACTGGGTGTAAACTGCACGGAGCTTTTATTCCAACCCCAGATCGATTCAGTCCCTGCCCTCTACACAGAATGTGATTTCCGTTTGGATTTTGGGTGATTTAAATTTTCCTTCTGCAGCAAGAAGGATTGATACAGAGTGACCCTACCTAGAATCATAGAATCATAGAATCATAGAGTTGGAAGGGGCCATACAGGCCATCTAGTCCAACCCCCTGCTCAACGCAGGATTAGCCCTAAGCATCCTAAAGCATCCAAGAAAAGTGTGTATCCAACCTTTGCTTGAAGACTGCCAGTGAGGGGGAGCTCACCACCTCCTTAGGCAGCCTATTCCACTGCTGAACTACTCTGACTGTGAAAAACTTTTTCCTGATATCTAGCCTATATCGTTGTACTTGAAGTTTAAACCCATTACTGCGTGTCCTTTCCTCTGCAGCCAGCAGAAACAGCATCCTGCCCTCCTCCAAGTGACAACCTTTCAAATACTTAAAGAGGGCTATCATGTCCCCTCTCAACCTCCTTTTCTCCAGGCTGAACATTCCCAAGTCCCTCAACCTATCTTCATAGGGCTTGGTCCCTTGGCCCCAGATCATCTTCGTCGCTCTCCTCTGTACCCTTTCAATTTTATCGATGTCCTTCTTGAAGTGAGGCCTCCAAAACTGCACACAGTACTCCAGGTGTGGTCTGACCAGTGCCGTATACAATGGGACTATGACATCTTGTGATTTTGATGTGATGCCTCTGTTGATACAGCCCAAAATGGCATTTGCCTTTTTTACCGCTGCATCACACTGCCTGCTCATGTTTAGTTTACAATCCACAAGTACCCCAAGGTCTCGTTCACACACAGTGCTACCTAGAAGCGTATCCCCCATCCAGTAGGCATGCTTTTCATTTTTCTGACCCAGATGCAGAACTTTACACTTATCTTTATTAAATTGCATCTTGTTCTCATTTGCCCATTTTTCCATTGTGTTCAGATCTCGTTGAACTCTGTCTCTATCTTCCGGAGTATTTGCCAGTCCTCCCAATTTGGTGTCATCTGCAAACTTGATGAGTAGTCCCTCCACCCCCTCATCTAGATCATTAATAAATATGTTAAAAAGTACCGGGCCGAGCACCGAGCCCTGAGGTACCCCGCTACTCACCTCTCTCCAGTCTGATGAAACACCATTGACAACAACTCTTTGAGTGCGGTTCTCTAACCAATTCCCTATCCACCTAACTATCTGAAAATCCAGATTGCAGTCCTTCAACTTATCCATAAGAACATCATGGGGAACCTTGTCAAAAGCTTTACTAAAATCCAAGTAAATGACATCAACCGAATTTCCTCGATCCAGCAAACCTGTTACTTGGTCAAAAAAGGAAACTAGGTTGGTCTGGCAGGACCTGTTGGAGACAAATCCATGCTGACTTCCTTGGATCACCAAATTATCCACCAGATGTTTGCAGATCACTCCCTTTAATATCTGTTCCATTATCTTCCCCACAACGGAGGTCAGACTCACTGGTCTGTAGTTTCCCGGGTCATCCTTCCTCCCTTTTTTGAAGATCGGAATAACGTTTGCTCTTTTCCAGTCCTCCGGGACATCTCCAGTCCTTAAAGAGGTTCCAAAGATGATGGACAAGGGCTGTGCAAGTTCTCTGGAAAGTTCTTTGAGTACTCTCGGGTGCATTTCATCTGGACCAGGGGATTTGAACTCATCCAGTGCAGCTAAATGCCTCTCGACAACCTCTCTATCCATGTTAACCTGCCACCCAGACACTATCCTTTGGCTACAGCCATCTCTAGATGTGCCTAAACACTTTGACCTGTGGGAAAAAACAGATGTAAAATAGGCACTAAGCCTTTCTGCTTTCTCTGCATCTTTCGTTAGAGTTTGTCCATCCGCACCCAACAGCGGGCCTATTGCCTCCTTTACTTTACGTTTGCTCCTCACGTAACTGAAAAATCTTTTCTTGTTACAGTGGGCTTCCCTGGCCAATCTTAGCTCACTCTCAGATTTGGCCTTTCTGATGATTGATCTACAGTGCCTAGTAACCTGTAGGTACTCTTCTTTAGAGCTCTGTCCTTCCCTCCATTTCCTGAACATTTTCCTTTTCTTTCTTAGTTCCTCTTGAAGTTCTCTGTTCATCCAAATAGGCTTCTTAGAGCTCCTGCAGTGTTTTCGTATTTCTGGAATAGTCATTGATTGAGCATGCAATAGCTCTTGTTTGAGTAGCACCCACCCTTCACATGCTCCCTTCCCTTCCAGCATTCTCGTCCATGGTATGACACTCATCATGTCTCTGAGTTTATTAAAGTTTGCCCTACGAAAATCCAACATCCGCGTCTGGCTACAAGCTTCCTTGGCTCCCCATCTCAAAAGGAATTCTATGAGGACATGGTCACTTCCCCCTAGGGTCCCCACCTCCTTCACCTCATCCACCAACTCTTGCCTGTTGGTCAGTATTAAGTCCAGTATGGCTGAACCTCTTGTGGGTTCATCTACCATTTGATAAATGAAATTGTCAGCCAGGCAGGTCAGAAACCTTTATTGTGCGATATCTTCTAGTGCTTTTAATCCTCAATATCCAGATTGGGAAAGTGGGAAAGAAAGCTCCATGGTAGAGAACCTCTGATAGGCCACACCTGGTCATGTGACACGCTTACCTTAAAGGAGAAGCCCCTAATTTCTCTCAACTTCTGTCGGTCCTGGATTTTTCCTCCCTCCTCTGCCTTTTTCGATCCTCTCCCCCACCCTTCCAAGAAAAGAAAGAGGCTCCCTGCCTGGCTCCTCTCCCCCCCCCCCTTCAAGAAAAGAAAGAAAGAGGCTTGGCTCCCCCCCCCCTTCTAAACTACCCTAACCACGTGCAGAAGACTTTCCTGTTTCAATGGGGAGGGGGGGAAAGAGGAAGATCCGAGTTCAAAGCGATCTGAATTCAACAGGTTTGACAATGGAATAAAGAAAGTAAGTGCAGACTCTGCCCTGGATTCAGTTTGAAGCTGTCTATAACCACAGAATAAAATTCCTATTTCTATTTCTTAGTCCTTTATAGCAAAATGCATACCTGGGCCAAAGGAACTCAACTGTCTGATTTCTATGGCCTAAATAATATTAAACAAATTGATTATTAACATTATGTAATTAGATTAGGTTTCTAATAAAATGTTTTTATTAGGTGTGTTAATAAAAGCATTTTACTGAGTATATTACATATCAAAATTACAATGGTCAAAATTTGCAAGATACTTAATGCTTGTTGAAGAGCATATCTATAACTGCTGATCTAGAAATTCACAATCTTAAACTGATTTTCAGTAAAATCTACTAGATCATCTAAGTCTTCCTTCTAAGTACTATTATGTGAACCAGATTTTCCACAAGTTTCCAGATTTTTCCCAACCTTTCTTTTGATCTGGCATAGCAGAAGAAGAGTTGGTTCTTATATGCCGCTTTTCTCTATCAGGAGTCGTCTCAAAGCAGCTTACAATCACCTTTCCTTTCCTCGCCCCACAACAGACACCCTGTGCGGTAGGTGAGGCTGAAATAGCCCTGATATTACTGCTCGGTCAGAACAGCTGTATAGTATTTAATTTTCATTATAAATTATATACATTAGTTATATTCTTTGGGTCATTCAAAATTTAAAAATGCATTAACAGCTGGAGCCCAGGGTTTTTTATACCTTTTTCTAAATCTTTGAACTATCATTTCATAAATTGATTCAATGACCACATAAAGTTACTTTGGGGCAACCCAGTCATCAATGTAAAAAGCCAGTTTTAGCTATATTACATGTTCAAAAGCCAACAGATTAAGCATAATAATATCTGGAATCCCTCATATTAACTCCAAATCCCCATATATCAAGCTATGTTGAAATTTTATCTAATTTTGAAGCAAATTCTAAAACATAAATCCAGAATGTCATTTATTTCTTCATTCAATAACTTCATCTCAGAAATATGGGATATTTTATAATGCTTGAATTCCAAAGAATATGATTTCCTAATAATAAATCTATTTTTAATCAACTCTACTCTTTTGTCTTGTGGATCTAAATCTTCTACACTTGTCTATATGCTGTGTTACATACTAGCAAATAGATATTTGGGGTTTATGGGTGGGGGAGTGGAACACTGCCAAAAATCTATAAGGCACAGAAAAGTAAATTATTAAGTGCTGGTTTGAAGTCATCAAGGTCCAGCATGATAGAGCAGAGCTATATGGCATAAGTGAGTCCCAGCATGGGAACTAGGCAATCAGCAAGTGAATTCCAGAACTCTAGACAGATGACTTATATTGACACATATTTCAACTTAGCCATTTTGTCCTTCTGTGACTGAGCCACTGCCACCCTCTCAAAGAATGCATAATGTCTTAGGAGGTTAACTCTCTGGATCAGGCTTTTTCAACCTTTTGATCACGGAGGAGCCCTGGAATAATTTTTCAGGCTTTGAGGAGCCCTGGAAGTAGTGTCAGCTGCCCATGCCTCCCTGCCACACCACCAGATGTGACATCACTGGAAGCGCCTTCACTAACATGCAGGCTTGAGGAGGGCTGATGGGGGCAGAGGCAGGAAGCAGTTAATAGTAGAAGTAGACATACTGGCTGCACCCCTTCCCAGGTGCAGAAATCATCAGAGCACTCACTCATGCTTGGGAGGAAGAGTAATGGCAGCACCTGGTTCCCTAGCTTATGGCTAAGTCCATTAAGGCAGGATGGAATAGGCCAAGAACCCCCTCTGGAGCTCCCACAGACTCCTGGGACACGGACCCCAGCTTGGGAATCCCTGCTCTAGATCTAGTACATCACACATATTTCAGAATTCTCACTAGAATGTTGCTGTCCTAAAACATATGGCACAGGAATCCAGAAGCGTTGTATAGTAACCTCCAGCCTCAAAAGTCTCCAACTCAGGGATCAAAGACTCGGGTACTTATTACCAGCTCATCGCTATATAGGTGAATAGTGCTTGGAGAAGTTGACCTCTAATGCTTCGGTGATAGTTTTAAAACATAAGCAAGGATTCTTGACCCAAATAAATGTTTGAGGGTGAATGATTAGGATCATAATGGCACAAAATTATTCTAATACCAACAACCAGAAATAATATATCAAGATTTCCTATTCAAAACTGGCTCAATCTATAGAGTGCTTAACAAAACTGCCACCTATGTAAGCTATGTAGACACTATTTTAGGAAAAGATAAAAGATTTATGCAATCTGAAGAGAAACCCAAATATTTTGATTGGTTTGCAATTTCTACTACTTCTACTACTTATGTTCTAGTCATTGCCACTGTTCATTCCATAGCTTGCCTGGTCATGTTTAAAACTTGCAGAATCTAGGACATGGCAATAGAATGTATCACCTTTGCTAGCTAGGATTTTTTTTAAATGGCAGCATCATTGTAATGTTTGATCTATAGTACCAATGTAATTTTTGGGAGAAACTAATTTGTGCTTTTTAAAGGATTTTTAAAAAATAATATGTCAGACTGTATAGGTTGTCCCAAGGGAATTGTGCTTAAAAACAAGAAAAAGGCAATGTCTTGCAGTTTGTCTTTCTATCTTGTGGGTGATATGGGGAGTGGATTGGAAAGGCACTCTGAGTTTGCTCACAATCAGAATACTACATTAAACAAAAACATTGTTTATCTTAACTGATTAAAAGATGACATGGATCAAATTATTACTTTGTAAATTAAAGGAGTTCTGTATGCTTTTTGCTATATTCCTAGGAAATAAGATTTTATAGAAGTAGCCGCACAGCTGTTCAAAGCATCTTATATCTGTCCTTTGGAATGTGAGGGCAGCTTAGAGGGACTTTTTGTTATGATGGCTCTGGGCAGCCTTGATGAGACAATCTTCTTCAATACACTTTCTGGAAATTTTAGGGAAATCCAGATTCCACTATTATTTCTGCTTATTCACTGGAACTTCCTTTCTTCCTGCAAGCCAGTTCATACATTTGCTTTCAGCTTATGCAGTCAGCTACTGAAAAGGTAGCCTTGTCCCAGATGATCTTCCCTTGTGATTTCCTACCACAAGCAGGCAAATGGGAACCTTAATAGGGTTTGACACTTGTAGTTTGTCATTGCTCAGTAAAAAAAAAAAAAAAAACCTCTGCCAGAGGAATTCCTTAGCCCATAATACCCCAAGCAAAATGAGCATGCTTCATTTGCCTTCCCTCCTGGACACATAGCAGACCTCTGCATATGGATTCAGAGAGGTGTCAGTCAATTGAGCACTTATTTATTTTTATTTATTCATTTAGATTTTTATACCGCCCTTCTCTTTGGAACATTTACATGGAACAATGTATCAATATAACACTTTAACAAAATAACAACAATAACATACCAACTAGAACAGTATTTCAACAACAATAACTTTGACACTCCCTTGGTAGGTTCGACCTCTCAGTCGGGGGAAGGGGACCTGCAGATGTTATGGATCAGTCGGCCTCAAGCAAATGCCTGGTGAAAGAGCTCCTTTTTGCAGGTCCTGCAGAATTATGGAAGTTCCGGCAGGGCCCTGATCTCTTCAGGGAGCTCATTGCACCAGGTGGGGGCCAGGACTGAAAAGGTCCTGGCCCTTGTTGAGGTCTGATGTGCCTCTTTAGGGCTAGGGATTCGCAGCCAGTTAGAAATGGTAGAGTGTAGAGCTCTTATGGGGGTATAGGCAGGGAGGCGGTCTCTCAGATACACTGGGCCCAGACCATGTACAGCCTTAAAGGTGATTACCAAAACCTTAAGCTTAATCCGGAATCCAACTGGGAGCCAGCCAAGTTCTTGGAGTACTGGCCGGATGTGAGATCTCCATGATGTCTTAGTGAGAATCCTGGCCAGTTGTAGTTTCCGGATCAAGGATAAGGTTAGGCCTGCATAGAGCGAGTTGCAGAAGTCCAGTCTAGAGGTGACCATTACATGGATCACTGTGGCTAGGTGCTCTGGTTCCAAGTAGGGTGTTAGTAGTTTGGTTTGGCGGAGGTGGTAAAATGCCAACCGTGCTACCTTTGTGACCTGGGCTTCCATTGTAAGTGAAGCATCCAGAATCACGCCCAGTTTCCTGGCAGAGTGAGTCGCTAGGAGCTACACACCATCCAGGGTGGGCAGGCACGCTTCCTCCCATGGTCCCTTCCTACCCAGCCACAGGACCTCCGTCTTTGCAGGGTTGAGCTTCAGGCGACTCTGCATGATCCATTTTGTCACTGCTTCTAGACATCTGGCTGTCATCCATCAGGGGGAAGCTTAAAACAAGGAAATAAATCAGACTGAAATCTATGAGGCACAGAGACAGCTAGTCTCTTAATTATTTCTTTTCACAAATGGGAAGGTGTCTGCTATTAATTACTAACATGGACATTTTTATTTCTCCAATTTTTTTGTGAACTACAACTGAAAACAAAAGGTCTGATTAGCTGTTTTAGCAAAGAATTCTCATATGGCATAATTTGGATATTATGACATAGTTTACTAATTTGCCACTAATTTACCTTTTCTTTTTATCTGTACTCTCATGATCATTATTCCATTTTGTCTGAGGAAATGTGCATGCACACAAAAGCTCACACCTTGAATAAAACTTTGTTGGTCTTAAAGGTGCTATTGGACTCAATTTTTGTTGTGCTACTTCAGACCAACATAGCTACCCACTTGGCATCATCTATATAGTGTTTCATCCTCTTGCTCTTTCCTTTATAACTTCTTCCACCATCACGAAGGGCACACTAATTATACTCTTGCCCTGGGTCAGATATTTGTCAGCAATCTAAAGCCTAATGCAAGTTACTGATGCAAATCTACAGCCTGAATACTTGTGGGAAAGCATGGAATTGGGGGGAGGGGTACACTAAAAATGCAAGGCATGATTTATGAAATCTCTAAATAAGTTACTTTTTAAAATCAAAACAATGGGTATATTTGATTTATACAACTCTTTTTATTTACAAGTGGGAATTGACATTAATCTCACTCAAGCTTCTATTCTTGTTTGGCCCGCATTTGCCGTCATCATGTAATAGGTTTACAGTGCAGTCCTATGCAGTTACTCCAGTCTAAATCCATTGAAATCCATGGGCTTAAACAAAAGTAATTCTGCTATGTGCACCTTTTAGCTGTGTAGGCACCACTGAAGATATGAAATAAGGTGTACAAGTAAGCACTTGGTACAATGGGTGCCAATGAATCTGGAGAAATCAACGTCCAAGAGGCCTATAACTGGTACAACAAATTTATGAAGGATTGCCCATCGGGGCAATTGAGCTTGTATGAATGCAAGGCCTTTTTGGGTCTGCATGGTATGAATTCAGAGGCAGAATATTATGTCGATCAAGTATTCAGTACTTTTGACTTGAATAAGGTAAGACTTATTTTATTAATACCTTTTGCACTTGACCTTTGTAACTAACATTATTAATGCGTATAATTATGCTACAGCTTTATTCCGACTGGCTTAGATACCCATTCTGCATTGATGGCAATTTCATGGGCTAAATTTGGAAGTACTTCCAAGAAGGTCTGCTTGTTGTAACACTAATTTGTGACAGGTCATGCATCTTTTTTTTTAAGTAATCTTCAATGTAGGCTCTATTAAGTGGACTAGTACCCATGCAAATAACACTTGGGGGGGGAGGAAAAATTAAGAAACCTATCTGTAAATGACTTAAAGGCTTTTTTAGTGAACCATAATCTTATTTTATAGCATTTGTTTGTATAGCTTTCAAACATTTCAAAATGTTTCAGTATAGAAAGCATCTGAGAGGTCTTGTGAAAGAATGGAAATCCTATTTCTGACCTCCTCAGGAGGCTTCTCTATTCTTTCCTGCCCCCACTGGATTTCCTTATGCCAACACCACTGCCACTGAACCACTTCCCCTCCTCTACAACAAATACCTTGAGCTCTCCTTGGAGCTCCCCCTGCCTCATTTAGTCCATGGCTGCCAGTGTCCACTTTTAAGTTACTGGTATTACCAAACAAGTTTGTTTTTCAATTGTTTGTCCAAACTTGCCATTAATTGCCTACTCAGGTTACTTTGTTAGCAGAAAGCATACACAGGTGGCTGTAAAACATTGTCCTCCTAAGGCATTGTCACCTGTAAACAGTGATCCCAAATTACTTAATTTGTTTTCTGTAAACAAAAATGCACAGATTAAATAAACACACAAAACCCAGCAATCTATGCATTTTGCCATTGCCTTTTTAGGCAAAGCATATTCAACTTATTGAGGTTAAAAGATACTCCATGAGTTTCCGAAAACACTGAGCCAAGGAACCGTTTTAAGTGCTCTGGTGAGATGAAGCCTTTTCTTACATTTTGCCTCATATCCAAGTACATTTTCCAGCTCTGGATGTTTTAGTATTGTCAAATCCAATGGCTTGTGTTACCACAAATGTTTGTGTTTTTGTAAGAACTTTTCTCCCACAATACAATGGAATTTGACCTTGGGATATGACTATATCCCAGAATACATGTTTTCTCACAGGATGATCAGAGGATTAAAAGTCAGATTTCTCTGGTATTCTGGGGTGTCCAGTAGACTTGCAAAATTCTAAATGAAACCCCATTGTAAGGATTTGCTCACCCACATGGAAATCAACCTTTGACTAATAAATATAGGAATTGTATGTCACAAAGTGGCCAGGGGTGGGGACTCAACTGAAATATAACTCTGCTAGTACAAGGGGCAGTCCATTACTCCTTCTCATAGACCGTTTATGCACTGGAGGTTTCATGTCGTGCTGCAGGCTGAAGTTTTTAGTCGTGGCAGGTTGCCCCACCTCTTCCTGCACCCACACAGGGGAGCATTTGACCTGGTGCACCTCATCCGCCCCCAATTTGTGCTCCTGCACAGGAGCTGGGGCAGTGAAATTCCCGGTACATAAACAGTCATACTGCAGGCTCTCTTTTGTGCTACACCCTTGTTTGTTCCTGTAGGCTCCCTACCCTCAGTTTTGCAGGTGACTGGGGCAGGCCTGAAGAAGACAGGAAGAGGCAGAAAAGATGCATTTCCAAAATTGTCTTCCTATTATATGGCATCTGAGCAAATACTCCCTTGACCTAGATGGCCCAGGCTAGCCTGATCTCATTAGATCTTGGAAGCTAAGCAGGGCCATCACTGGTTAGTTCTTGGATAGAAGACCACCAAGGAAGAACAGGGTTGCTGCACACATGAAAGCAACTGCAAACCACCTCTATCAGTGTCTTGCCTTGAAAACCTTATGAAATCGCCATAAATTAGCTGTGGCTTGACGATACTTTACACCACTGGGCAAATAATAAGAGACAATATATCGAATCACACAAGAACTATAGCAATGTATTATACCAGTTTAGTTTTGCTGCCATATACAGTTCTTCCGAGCAAAAATATGTAAAAGTGTCAACATTCATTTCTGGCTCTTAAATAGTCTAAAACACAAACCTTCTAGAAAAGGGGGGAAATCCTACCTAATTTAAGATGCTTTTTATATTTTGACGCTCACAGCCTCTTACCCGTTGCTGAATTAAGCACGGTATTCAAGCTCATGGTAAACTCTCACCTTTTATAATGATTTGGGAGATTTCAAGAGTGTTTCATTACTGCAGGTGCATCAATACGGGGTAATCCACTTGTCAACATGTACTGGCATTTCAATGTCATTTTGAAGCAGTATTTTAGTTCAGTCATGAGCTGGAGGAGGCCTGATTATTTGTCCCTTAAATAAAATGGGAAATGATAGCACCAAATCAAGTATATAAGCAAATAAATCACAGACTCAGGCAACCAAAGGGTCACTTCAGTTACTATTTGAATACACATGTACTCTGGATCATTTTAAGGTAATTATTTCCTCGATTTTAGAAGCTAGGATTTTCATCTTTGCTCTAAGCAGTTTTCTAAGTGGCAGAGTCACATGGCTACAGAATTAAACAGAGAAGAACCATTTTTGTACACTTTTTAGTAATCAAAAGAGTCTCAAGGCATCTTTTAATCACCTGCCTTTCTTACCTCCCACAACAGACACCCTATGAGGCAGGTGAGGTAGAGATAACTCTGAGAGCACTGTGATTGGCCCATGGTCACCCAGCTGGCTGCATGTAAACAAGTGGGGAATCAAAACCAGTTCTCCAGATTAGAGGCCACCACTCTTGGACTCTGAGAGTACCTGCGTGGGAAAGTCATGACAGGATTTCCATGATCAGTTCTGCAGGGCTTATAAGACAGAACTGATCCTGTGGTTAAGGCCGAAACAACACCTTGAATTGTGGGCCTCGCTGCTGGAAAGTCACCCAATTAGATTTCAGCTAGGGTCCTGTGCTCCCCCCCCCCCACAGCTTTCTCCCATAGGATTAAGATTAATGTTTGACTGTAGTTTTAAAGTTCTTTAAATCTATTAATTCATTTAAATTCCTAAATTGTTTTTACTATGTAATTTATATTGTTGTGATCCACCTTTCTTTGGAGAGAAGGCAGCAAATAAATGTAACAATAAACAAATATTTTCCTGAACATGACAAAGCACCATCCCTCCCTGCTCCACATTTCATTTCCCTTACAGAATAGCTGCTATTAACTATGTTAGAAAAGACAATGATATTGTAGTATGTGTTATATGTAGGACTGGTGTCAGCAAACCCCCCCCCCCCACACACACCAGTAAGACAGATGCTGAGGCTCAGATCCTCTCGTGGGACCTACTGCTGCTACTCCCAGTATCCACCTGCTTACAAACACTCCTTCAACTTGCGCTCTTGGTCACACATTGCTGTCGGGAGAAGGTCATGTGTGCAGTGCAAGCAACTTGGAATGCAGGCAATGGGAAGGGTTGAAAGAGTGAGATAAAATGGAAGAATCAAGTGCTCTCCCCCGGGCTTCTTCTTGAACACCGTTGACCCCCTTCTCCTCCATCCCCCCTTTTTTTAGGAAGGGGGGTAGGAAGGGGATTTTATTATTGTGCCGCCATGCTGTGATGGGTTTTTAGACACTGTAACCCACCACGAGCCATTTGGGAGTGGCGGGAAATAAATCGAAATAATAATAATAATAATAATAATAATAATAATAATAATAATAATAATAATAATAATAATAATAATAATAATAATAATAATAATAATAATAATAATAATAATAATAATAATAATGGGGCAAGAAGGGGGGAGTTCAGACGGGGGACACTGCAGTAAGGCCCAGGCACTCTCTGTCCAAGGCTCCCTAAAACGTGGAATTAGCCCTCACTACAAGAAACACTTGTAGATTCGGTCATGGATCTCCAGTTTAATGAGTAATTCTGTCCAAAGAAAGAATAATAGGATTTATTTATTTGAATTTGTAACCCACCCTATCCACTGAGGTGGACTCAGAGCAGCGGACAACGTGTACATGTTAATGCAATTAAGTTACATTAAAACCATTCTAAAAGTTTTAAAAATACAAAAGCCAGAAGCCTAATAGCCAGTACCTAGAACCCCGGGTAGGGTCCAATAAAGGTGGGAGGCCAATCTGATATAATATAGATGCTAAGTATTATACTGTTGACTCTAGGCCTGGTGGAAGAGCTCCATTTTACAGGCCCTGCGGAACTCAGTGAGCTCCGACAAGGCCCTGGTGTTTAGGAGTGTAATGCTGGTGCAGGACATTTTTAAGCAAAGTGAAAATTAACATATAACTCTACTTATGCCTGCATTGTTACAATATCCTTTCCCCAATTATTTTCCTAGAACTAGAAAAGGTCCTTATAATACCATCAGTACCAATTTTTGTCATCCAGTTTTGAAATGTAGATTAGTAACAAGTAAAACTGAAATATACTTACAAGTGACAAAAATGAATTATACAAATCACACAAAAAGAGATTAGTAACAAACATAAATTATTTAATTTTAACCTATTGTAAAAGTTATGCTCATTCATGTGTCAGTTGTTAGATGATTAAATACATTTTAAGAATGTATTTCTTACATTGTAAGAAAATGTTAAAGCATTCCGCAAGCACATGGAATGAACTGAATGTATAATTTTTAAAGGATGCAACAGAACAAAGCACAACCATTAAAAACTGGAGAAAAGATACAATTTTGAAGGAATAATCATTTTGTTCTTGGGCATTTGATTGCAGGATTATCTAAAGATGGTAGCATCATGCTTTTGTTAGGTCCAAATTAATGCCATGAAACAGTGAACTAGCTTTTAAGGCTTCATAGAAGGATATTTAAGAGAGCAGAAAAATAAAAGTGTAACAGGAGAGTCACCAGCTTTGTGAGGGAGTTCAGTGGATATTGCAGGAATCTATGAATAAGTTTAGTTCCTGTGCAGTTTATTTATAACCTCCATGCATGAAACAGATTTCCTCCAGATATTCCTCCTAAAGGAATATTGTGAGGTTTGGGAAATATTCCTGGACCTAGTGGGGGGTTGCAGTAAGCAAGGGGAATTAAATTGTTCCCTGCCTCTTCTGCCAAAACAGGTCAGACATAGTCCTCCATAGGTGGAATGGGGAGTGGTCGCTGAGTTGCTTTTTCTTACTGCGGCCCTTAATACTACGTTCCATTACATCCACAAGTGGACCAAGGTCATAATATGATCTTTGGGGAAGGGGTCAATGTCACAGGGAACTGTTGTGGGAAAGGGCAAGTAGGGTACACACAGTTAGGGCCATTCCGCACAGTAATGAGCGTTATGCGAGGACAATGTTGTAATGCTAAAGAAAAATGCACCTCTGGGAATTCCTCACCTGCTGGCTCCTCTGCCCCCCTCTCTTGAGTCTTGCTACTCTGCACACCTACTTAAAATGGCAGAAGAGGGGAACATGCTATACATGGTCCTCTCTTCCACCTGCTAATCAAGACAGGCGGCCAATCACCTCTTTTAAAGGGACTGCGATGCCAGCTAATATTTTAAAAATAAAACTTCTCCATTTAAATGCCTATGTATCTATTTATAGGCATAGGGCTTTTTTTATTGCCACCCCGCTTGGAATCCTGAGCCTTAAAGCTGTTAAATCATTTTCCCCCCGATTTGTTTTTTTTGGGGGGAGGCCTGCTTTTTTGTGTAAATGGGTGGGACAAAGTTTTTCTTCCATCTCTGCCTGGGCGATTGTACACCTATTCGTTGCCGCAGGCAGTTTAAAAAAGTCACATTCTGGGTGAAAAGAGAGGGATACACCCAAAAGCAAATGAAACCAATAAGCAAAAAGTGGTATCTTCTTGAGATTTATTATCCTAGGTTGTTTAAATAATTCCACCAGGTCAGGCCCAGGATCGAGAAGGTGGGAGTTAATTAATTTGTTAAACATATTAAACCAGAAGCCTTGTGAGTCTGTCTGCCTTTGACAAATGTGCATGTTAAACACATACCTATCTTTTCTTCTTTAGGATGGCTTTATTGACTTCCTCGAATTTATAGCTGCAATAAATCTCATTATACGAGGAAAAATCGACCAAAAACTGAAATGGTATTTTAAGCTATATGATGCTGATGGAAATGGATTTATTGAAAAAAAAGAACTGGCAAAAATATTCAGGGTAAGGAAATTGCATATAGCATCACATATCTGTTTGATACAGGAAATCAGTTAATTAAATGCATCAGTATTCAGTGTTAGTTTACTGACCATTTCAAAGATACCTACCAAGACAATGATCTCATAACATTTTATAAGATCTAACAACTGAAAGAGGCGGTCATTGACAGAGACCTGTTGCGCGGACTTTCCAATAGAATCGCTGAGGGTCAGACACAACTGAACGGATAACATCATCATCATCACCATCATCAACTAGACAGATGTTTTGTCATTTTTACCCCAACCAAGAATTCTTAGATGGGAACGATTCTTTGGCTGCTCTAAGATACTGCTCCTTCCCATGGATTGCAGCAGTTAGGGGATTGTGGATTTCAAGAACAAGGATGGATCTCTGAATGTATCATGGTGTGGACCAGGGCAATAGCCCATTCTCACGTATATATAGAAATATCTTCACACATAAATGATTCTCCATGCAGCTCTCAGTGCCACTGCTAATGCACAGATATTTAAAGCAATCACCACAATTAACTGACCTTTTTAAAACAAGTAATTATAAAAATAGTAATTGCTATAATGGTATTGCCATTTTTGAGAGTCCTCTCTGTGGCACACAGGAATAGTATCAGAAGGCTGAATCAATGAAAATGGCACCATTTGGGGATGTGCTGCAGCTCAGTGGTAGAACATCTGCTTGGCACGTAGAGGGTCTCAGGTTTAATCCCCAACCACTCCAGTTAAAAGGACATGGCAGGAGGTGACATGAAAAACCTTTGCCTGAGACCCTGAAGAGCTGCTGCCAATCTGAATAGACAATACTGAACTTGATAGCTTGATCTGATTTGATATGAGGCAGCTTCTTGTGTGGATCCACAAAAATGTGCACTTTCCTATCCACAAAGTGTATAACAATCTTTCTCAAAAGATTATACCTGGAAATAGACCCATTGGAAATAATAGTTCCAACTGAGGTTGCTGATAGTTATAGATGCTGTACACTACCTTGATCTGGCTTGCCAGGAGAACAGTATATAAACCAAATTCTTATTCTTAATAGTCAGAAGATGACAGAATTGCAGAAAACCAGGGAAGTAGGTGATTAAGGGATGACATTGTGTGGATGTGCCAAAAACAAAGAAAAACCCAGATTGGAAAAAACATTTATTTGGGGGAGATACTAACTAGTTCATTTTGTGAGGTGGTAACCAAAGCTGCTAAGAACTGTAAGCGTTCCTAGATTAACTATGTAATCATACGCAAAGCTGTGATAGTCTGCACCCATTGATTTAAGGGAGCCAAAACTGATTTATAGGAATGATGTATTTTCTCTTTTGCTTCCTATCATAAATAATACATTATATATGAAATAATACAATCTTACTGGCCATCTGATCTTCTCAAATTTACTTCATTGGCTGGCAGGGGAAACACAGCACAGCTGTACGGGATATTGTACTTTGTGTATTATATGTAACAAGGAAGAAACACACATGGAGTGATGGCAGTTCTATAGCTTAGCCATTTTAATGACCTTATTCAAATATTCAGAGAAGGTGTACAGATTTCCAAAGCCTATATCACTTCAAATGCAGTGCATACTTGTGCATTGGTTTTCTACTAGCTGGCAACCTGCAGGAAGAAATCTCATCCCCCATGAGAGCTTCCACTTTCTTTCCTTCCCTCTTTCCATTTCACCTACCTTTTTATCCCTTCCCAGCCTAGTCACCACTTTTCCATATAATCCTGTCACTATCTCAGTGGATGAGATAGGGATGCGAGTGTCCTGTATAGTATAGGGGGTTGGACTAGATGACCCATGAAGTCCCTTCCAACTATTATTCTATTATTCATCTTTCCCCAGTCATTCTATATTTTGGAGGAATTATAACCTTAAACAGTATAAAAAAGTGATTTCGCACATCTAAGAGAATTCTTTAGATGTACAGAAACATCTTTCCCATTTGTACATGGTCCTGCCATGCAGATTGTTTGCTCTATCCTGTCCGACCATTGCCCAGACTTCGATACACTGATGTGTCACATGGCTACAGTCCATCTGTTCCAATGCAGAGGTAAAACTGACTTTGACTTCAAAGTATGTTTGCTTGTTTCTGCATGATGGAAGATGGCCACCAGTCAAACATTCACACAAATCTATTTTTAAAGGTGACTTTATTGTGCTGAGTGACAAAGACTATGTGAGTTATACTCACTTCACTAGGAAGATTTAATTATACACATTTTTATTTGTGATAAGAAACCTTTCCTAAGCTTTGATGCCATGCACCCACATCTATCTATATAAAATAATCCCCTCTTTAAGAGACATAGAGCATATTGAACTTCCTGAATACCAAATTCTCTAGGGTAGGATAAAGACATTGCTCTGTTTAAGAATAAATCACATGGAGTGATCTGGCCTTCAATGATATGCAAATTCAAACCATAATCCTTTAGGCAGTGTTACATTAATTTAATTTCTAATCCTCATTACTGGAGATTTACTAGAAATTTTATCTATACATATTCCCCCTGTGGCTCAGTGTGTGGCATAACAGCTACCATATGCATTCACAATATAGAGAACGACAAGTCTTTGACATGTTTGCATTTCTGTTTCTTTAGGCTGTTCAAGCTATTACAGGCTACTCTGAAACAACTCCTGAAGAGTTCACAGAAATGGTATTCAAGAAGGTAGATATCAACTATGATGGTAAGACCATATGGATCTTCGAGTGACATTTTTCTTTTAGAAATAAAATACAAATGGAGGCTTGTAAATAGACAGGGTCAATAAATGTGGAACTCTTCCTTTAAGACATGTGTGGTTTACGCTGGACAAATCTATGGAAGAAAGCTACAATCTGGACATTGTTTAAACTAGAAGTTGGAAAAGTTGTCCCTCAGTAAAAATGATTATTTCTCTGTATTTTAAAATAGGAAAGCTGCAAGAATCCCTTTTCAGTCATCTCCTCTCTAGGCTAAACAGACCAAGCTCTACTGTTAGGTTTAAATGGCTGCCAGTCGAGCTGTTGTACTGAAATGGCTATGAGCCATTTCACCTGTTGGTTTCACTTCTGTTACCCAAATTTCATGGATACATGTCCTAAAACACATGTCTTTGAGCTTGTGGGGAAGATTAGCCCAAATGCAGTGAAAGGGAGGTACCTTAGCATTTATGGATCAAAATGCCTATGTATTCGAGGGTCAATTACACCCATAAGAACTCCAAGCGAATGTAAACAGTAAAATAGTAATATAAGCTTTATTGAAAAGAAAATAATAAAAGAGCATAAAAATATCTAGCACATTAACAAGCAGTTGGATATAGAAGAATAGGGTGGAAAAGAGAGGGTCCAGTATAGTTACCACTTCCTGAAGAGATGATAGGCAAGAGAAAGCAGGCTGCACGGAGATTGTGCAGGGTGTTCGGATGAATCCCGTATCCGAAATGCACACCGGGGGGGGGGGGCTTGATAAAGCCATTGTTTATATTGAGTTTGGGGGAGCTGGCCTACATGAAACAAGCCAGGTGGAAGCTAGTTGGAAATTTCCACTGATCCTGGTGTTGGGCAACTGCTGCTACAAGCCGAAAATGGCTGCTGATGACCTTAGACAAAGGTCTTAATGGGTCTGAGGAAGGGAGCCATCATATCTCAATAGGTATATCTGTAGGGTTTCCCCTGGCAGAAGGGCCAAGAATGAGTGATATGCAAAGACAAAGAAATTGGCCAAGAAGCCCTGGCCAAACCAGTTCTGGTCAGACCATGCTTTCAGCAGAACTGGGGGGGGGGGGGGTTAGAGGCACCTGAAATTCCAACCTGTAACAAAGGACAAGCTGAGGTATGTCCTGGTTTCCAAGATGGATTCTGTCCTAGCAGTGTGTCTTGCCAGGGTGTTTCAGCGTGTTCCTGTGTCTGGCTTGCTCCCAAGCCTAGACAGTTACATACAGTTATGGAATAGTGTGCCAGCATGTGAGGCAGGAGTGCTGCCATACCTTAAAAATCCCCCCCCCTGAATTAGACCACTCATGGAAGAATTCTTCCTTAGTGTGTCTGATTCAGACCAAATGTCTACTGCGTGAATGGTGGCAAAGGCCTATTATGCACGGCCGCTGAAACGGCGGCATGGAGAACGCAGAGGAGGAAGAAGCGAAGCAAACCGCTTACGCACGGGACGGAATGCAACAGCGGCAAAACCCAGAGTATCCGATTATGCACGCGGCTACTCTGGTTGCACCCTGGTCCCGGGAAGCTCCACTTTCTTCCGTATCTCGCTAACACGGCTTTTTCGGCAGCATATGTTGACTCTGCGCCCAGTTGCTGCTGGCAGCGTGCATAATTGGTGATTTTAGCCACCGCCATTCCACCCCGAATGCGGACCTTCCACTCCATGCATGATGGGCCAAAGAATGGAAATAGAAAGGTAGAACTTGTAACAAGAACTATATTCCATACCTTAACATGCCCTCCCTTCGAAGTTGGAGGGGGGATTGAAACAGATAATTTCATTTTGTTGTACAATCACTACAGAAATACTCACGTGTTGTTTCTGCTGAGACCTGTTGGCATTTTTCAGGTCTTTCAGACTTTTGAGTTATTACACTTTCCAACTACTGAGGGTGAAAGATATGACACCTATTTCGTCTAATAACTACTGATTCCAAATCTCCCATATCTTTATTCTAGGAGAACTCTCTTTAGAAGAATTCATCAATGGTGTGGAGAGCGATGTGGATCTTTTCAGAATGATTTCGAAGATCTTCGACCTCTCCAATGTACTGAGAATTATACAACATGGGAGAACAAACATGGCGGTCTGAGTTTTGGACCTTAAAAGAAACTTGTAGAAACAATCACTACAAGCCTATTAAATATATTCGGAGAATTTTACATCCTATCTACTATTGAAGATTAAGATTCAAAAGAGGAACTATCATTTCAGAGATCTTTCAAGTCTCTTTTGCTATTTTCCCCACCTTTGGCTTTGGATTCTACAAGCCATCATAAAACGCTGTTTAATACTGCAGAAAACAACATTACCAACATTTGTAATGGTGTGGAGGACCCCACATACTTAACACTAAGAAAAATGGATTCAGTTGTTGAATTGTTTAAGTTCCAGCTGTTTAATCTGCAATTTACTGAGCGGTGATAAACTCCTAAATAGGATTGACTTCCAACTAGATCAATTAAGGACAATGCAGAGTTTGCATTTACCTAATATTGGCATTAATAACTGTTTAAAATACAACTGAATTATTTGAGAAACACCAAAATATCCTTATAGCTTCAAAAATAAATATCCCCTAGGAAAATACATTTACCACTTCAGTATTATTAGAACAGGTATAAGTAATGTGGTGGTATTTACACCACTTTGCTTTGGAGAGGTTTTTCTTGGGTCTGGACAAGACCTAATGAAACTCTGAAACTAAGCACAAACAGAAAGCCACTCTGTATAACATGATTTTTATCATTCTATTTTATGTATTGCCAGAATAATGCAAGACAGAATGTTGCAGGGAACCAGTTTTGTCTGACTGTGACTTTTGGCCAGCTCCATTAGGTGAAGTAGCACTTCCAGAAACGCTAGGACTCTGCTTGCAAGCAGATATGCAATAAATAAGTTTGTACAGCCTATTTTTTTCTATCATAAACTATCAAACCTGATAAGTGAAAGGAAGAGACTAACAACCTAGTGATTTTTCCCCTTTCAGATTCTTTTGAACTCTATGTCTGCATGTACATTGAATGTGCCACATCAGCTGTAATTACTTTACCAGTGTGTTAGTTATGATCAATATAGCAGACAGCAAGTGAATGTAACAAGTACTGCTTGACATTATAAACACACTTGACATTCTAGCTTTGGTATTTAGATATTTTACATCTGTTCTCAGCAATGTAACAATAAATTTGAACTTAGACATTTCTACTTATTCAGCATGGGGACATTAATGTAGCATAGTCTGTCTCATACTTTTACAACTGAAGAAAAAACTCACTGTAGAAAGGAAGGAAGCACAAAGGAATCAAATAGAGGCTGTTCCACAGAAATAATGAGACTGTACATCTACCAGGAATATTTTGGAGTCTTCGAAGTACTTGATTTCTCCCAAAAAACTCTGACAGTTAGGCACAGCACCAGCTGTGTCACTCATCGCTTGATTCAAAAAAACCTTAAAAATGGCCTTAAAAAAACACCTAAATTACTAAGTACTGAAAACAAGCAATAGGAAAGATAGTCAATTAATCAAAAGCTACAAAGATATACCTATTGTTCCATTTACAATGTACAGCTCATGGAATCATCTTTATTAGTGTTCACATCAGGTGTATTTCCCCCTCTGAACAAAAACATGTCTTTGGAATGGAAACACACTGTCAGAGCAGAAAGAATGCTCAAATGAGGGCAGGTGCAAAGTACATGGCTGGTAAAAAGTGTGAATCAAAACTCTGAAACTTATTTATCACTGAGCAATGCTCCATCTATCCCAGCAGCCAGTTTCACACCAAAGCCAACCAGTTGCCATGGAGGGACAACAAACCAGGCATAGATGTGGAAGTTCAATTTCAATGGCTAATGGCCATTGATGGACATATCTTTAAAGAATCCATTTTTTTCTGCTGCTTTGTTCCATTCGAACTGCCCTCTTTTCATGGTGTATTCTCAATTTGATTATGTAGGAATGGCAAAATTAACAACTTATTTGAGTTGTTGCAAAATATGAGGAGAGATGGAATATTTATTATGTAAGCAGGAAACAGAATGAGAAACAGTTTAAACTGTATAAATGTATTACAATGCATTTAAATGTATTACAGTGCAGAAGCAGAATGAGAACAAGTTTTGTATATAAGGGTATAAGCCGGCTCAGGGCACTGTATAATATCATCATAATCTATAATAATATGCAATACTCTAAAAGTTAAAACATAAGCGAAAAACAATTAATTTCTAGAACCTTTTCTGATATCGCCAAAGTCATTGTTCTATACCTGATAGGGTATAATGATTTTTGATATATATGATTTGTTCTGTAGTACCTTCTTTTCTTTTGTGTCCTTTTTATATTATTATCCTGGTGTCTTTTAAATAAAAATATATGATTTTTAAAAAGACTATCAGCATCTTCCTGAATGATTACAGCATCTTACACTGGCAACATAATACAAACTCAAACTAAGCACTGCAGGGATTTTGACAAACAAGAGAAAGAAGTATCTTCACCATCAAGCACTGATTCAGGCTATATTCCCAGTCTTTTCATTTTTAAAACAAGAAACAGACCACCATGACTACACTTCCTCTCTTCTCTTCTTTTGATGAACATGGGTCCCACACAACCTTCAGTCCACACTGGACTAAATGGATCCAGAAGTTACAAATCCTGTCCTGGGCTCTGGATAGACTGAAAACCAGAAAGTGTGCTGAAACTCACAAAAAGCAGCCTGGTACAGTGGTTAAGAGCGGCTGAATCATCTCAAGAACCAGATTCGCCACTCTTCTGTATGAAGCCTGCTGGGTGACCTTGGGCCAGTCAGTTCTCTCAGAACTCTCAGCCCCACCTACCTCAGAAGGTGCCTTTTGGCTAAGAGGAAAGGAATGTGATTACAAGCCAGGATGTGACAAGAAGAAAAGCAGAGTGTAAAAACCGACTCCTCTTCTTTTTTACATCTCATGCCATTCTCAAGAAGCAGATGCAGGTCCCTCTCCGCAATGTAATTACAATGGTCCTCAACCCCGCAATCCCTTTTCCACCTTCTCGGTGATGTTTATTACACCCACTGTTAGTGGGGGTGGGGAGGCGGATAAGAAGCTACTGGACTCAATTTTTGTTGTGCTACTTCAGACTTGAATCCCACTTGAATCCACTACGTATAGTGAAAACGTACGATTATAAAAATGTTTTGGCAATATTAGGAAAATCTTTGTATTCCCTCCCTCCCCGGAAATAAATCCCCTCTACTCAGAGAAAAAGAGCCTCTTGTGGCGCAGAGTGGTAAGGCAGCTGTCTGAAAGCTTTGCCCATGAGGCTGGGAGTTCGATCCCAGCAGCCGGCTCAAGGTTGACTCAGCCTTCCATCCTTCCGAGGTCGGTAAAATGAGTACCCAGCTTGCTGCTGGGGGGTAAACGGTAATGACTGGGGAAGGCACTGGCAAACCACCCCGTATTGAGTCTGCCATGAAAACGCTAGAGGGCGTCACCCCAAGGGTCAGACATGACCCGGTGCTTGCACAGGGGATACCTTTACCTTTACCTTTACTCAGAGAAAGTTCCCTTTCCTCATTCTAATACAACCAGCAGCTTCCATTAATCCTCTGAGAAAGGCGAACAGGCCAGTTTCTGCTGCGCTCCTTCCGCATATTCTGCAGCGTCTTTGCACCGGCCGGCCCACCTCTCCCGTAATCTGATCTCCGATAAGAATTCTCAACTGAGCTGCTAAATTGTTTGGATTGTTGCAGCGCAACCTTGTCGGTAGCCAGTTTAAGAACTAAAGAGGCGGGACTGGGAGCTTTCAGAAACCAGCCAATCAGCCAAGGCATTCTCGTTCCCCTATACAAAAAACACACACGGAACCCGACGGATTCCTCTGAGGCCTCTGATTGGACGCATTGCCCAAAGCGACGTTGGGAGCCGCCTATCGGAACGTGGAGCATGGAACGCCGCCTGGTGCGATTGGGCCGGCGCTAGATTTGAATTGCGCGGCTGGGTTCCTGCCTGTCCCGTCCGGTGCGGAGAGAGGGACCCGCGGCCTGTCCCCGATGGCGACGCGAGCGGGCGGGGAAGCGTGGGGGAAAGAGGAGCGTGACGGGCAACGGCGACACTCGCGGCGGAAAGAGGGGCGAGTCCCGTACAAGCGCCGCGACTCAGAGAGCAGCTTCAGCTTCATGGACGAGCTCCTCAGGAGGAGCACCTACCGCTTTGCCTTGTCCATCTCCAGCATTGTGGAGAAGGTGAGCGGGGGGCGGGGCGTGTGTGCGGAGGCCCACCTCGCAGGGTTCCTGTGCGAGTACACTGAACGAGGGAAAGAGCCGCAGGTCCCGCCCTAACCTGTAGGAAGACCGGGGGAGGGGGAGGGGGAACCTCTGTGCCCCGCAGAGGTTTAAGGGGAAGAGCCGGGTTGAGGTCTCTCTTGGGGGTGGGAGGATGGGAGGCCTTTGTCATGAGTGCGGCAAACGTCTGGCTCAGATGTCTTTCGTCCTTTTCTGTGACCTACTCTCACTGAGCAACGCAAGCAGGGAAGGCTCATAAGAGTGCAGTCATGGTTTGCTTTGCTGTTTGTGCTTGTATTTTTAACCGGATTACTGCTTTTTTAAAGGGCTGCGTACTGTGCAGTAGTGCAAAGTAGATGACTGGCCCCCCTCTCCTTCACAAAGTCTAAAACATGATTCGTTTAAGTCTTCCCGCGTTGTTCTGCCTCGTTTGGCTCTCTGCAGTGCAAGGCAGCTAGCCACTTTCTAGGTAGATTTTGCTGCATAGTTGCTTCTGGTATGAAGAAACCCATCAAGACTTCTTTGCTACATTTGGGGTTTCTGTCCTGTATGTAGTATTGTTTGCTTCTGAACAAAATTTGTGTCCAATGGCACCTTTAAGACCAACAAAGTTTTATTCAAGGGGTGTGTGTACACTTTCTCAGACAATGAAATAGAAATCTTCTGAGTACATATATAAGGACAGTAAATTAGCATAACAAGGATATCCACCAAATATGCACCATAATCAAGTGCCTTGCTAGAATAACAAGCTGAGGTTATCAGTCCTTTGGATTCAGTTCTCATTCACAAAAACATAAGGGGAATGAAAATGTTAAGGTAATGATTAATGGCAGATGCATTTCCAGTTGTGAACAAAGGTAATTCAAAGCAACCTGTTGCTAGCTTTATCCATCTCTACCCAAGCATGGAAGCATCCCCACAAGTAACAAGCCATACTGAGTCCAGTCTCCTGTCTTAAGACAGAGAGAGTTAGATTCTAAATTATATTACACGCTACTGTTCATTATACTCCATTACATCAGTTTGCCTCTGTGAATGTTTCTCTTGTCTGGAGCTCATGTGAAAACAACATCTCTATCTTTTAAACTAGTACAACTTTCCTTTTGAAGACGATAAGCTTATCTCCATGAATTCACTGATGTATGATACACCTGATGGTAAGATTTTTGTTACTAGCTTCTTGTATTTCATTTGTTTTTTTGGACTTTAAACACAATAGGAAAATTTGGAAGTATATGTGTACACTGTTTTATGAACGGAACTTTCGTAGTCTGTTCAGAATTCTAGCACATTTCACTATTTAGTTAGCCTAATGGTATTCTAGGTTATTCCCGTGTTAAAGCAATGGTATATGTAGCGTAACTTCTTTCTCTCCAACATGGATGCAATAGCTCCACTGATACCTTTGGAAGAAAAAAATTATTTTGACAATTTTGGAAGTCATATTTATCACATACCTGCATCTTTGTGCAGCAACTGAGACAAAGAATTAAAGAGAAATCAAATTCTAGATCAGGGGTAGTCAAACTGCGGCCCTTCAGATGTCCATGGACTACAATTCCCAGCAGCCCCTGCCAGCATTCGCTGGCAGGGGCTTCTGGGAATTGTAGTCCATGGACATCTGGAGGGCCGCAGTTTGACTACCCCTTTTCTAGATGGATTTGAAATGCCAAAACAAAACCTCTTTGGACACATTCTGATCTGCCTACAGAAGTGTCAGTTCTCGTCCCATTTCTAGAACAATGAGAGGACTCCATTTGCATGCTAGCAGATAGTAGTGAGTCCTCGGCTCCTTTTTACCATCAGAGTCCTTTAGTGTTCTTCAAACTTCAGTTTGAAAAGTATTTTCTTAGTAAATCATTATTATTCCCCTGTCAGTGCTAAGCTATAGGCTAATAGCATTCTTTCTCAACTTAGTTTACAAAGTGCAGTCTCTCCAGTAGCAGAATAACCATTGCCTTTCTCTCTCTAAATTATCTACTATATGGAGGAATTTAACAATCCACTTCTAACAAAACACCAGACTATCCATGGTGTTGAAGCTATGAGTATACCAGCTACAAAAGACACCTTGCTAAAAGATTATATAAAACTGGAGTGAAAATTATTAACTTCAAGATTGAGCAAAGCTTTAAGACCTTTAGGGTCTTGCCCAGTTCCTCTAGCACCAGGAAAGAAAACGAAGCTTTGGGGACAGAGTTCTTGTTCTGTGGCTGAGAAAAAAAACTACTACTGCCTAGTCAGTTCTCAGGGGCTTTTTGCACGCCTTCAAAATAGCACAATGGTTGCCAATTGAAAACGCTACTGATTTGCTGTTATGCACAACGTCGTCGACAATCTGCCACACACCTGAAACCAATCTGCAAAAAGCGCTTCCTTGTAGCGCTTTCAGGGAAATCCCCAAAAGTGGATTCACCGTCCGGAAAGCGATACACTCCTGCAACCAATCTGCAACACTAGCGAAAACGACCTGTGCGTTAACATTGTTGCGGTTTCTACAAAGTCCCTCCCCCTGGCTCTCTTCTCTGATCTTCCGGCGAAGCGATCGCCATTTTTTTTTCTCCGAGCGAGCGAGGATAAACGCACCAGCGAGCCTCTTTCAGTTTAGAGGCTTCCCCGGCTTCAGTCCCTCCCCTTCAGTCACTAAGCACAAAGAACAGAGAAGCTCGTTTGCTGATGTATTTTCCCTTTATTTTTTACACATTCATTCAGCCGAAAATCGGGCCCGTGAGAGGGGGGGGGGATTTTTTTTTTTCACTCGGAGGGAGCGTGGCAACGATCAAACGACAGCTCAAACACACCTGCCAGCTGGATGGGTCTCTCCGTTGCAACGAATTAACACAGATTCGTTGCAATGGGTCTGTTTTTTTTAAAAAAAAAAACCTTTCTTAAAGGGAAAGGGGCTGTTTGGGAGCATGCTAACGGCTGCCCATTGGCTGCTTGACGGCCAGGGGCGGGACGAGCTCGGCAATAGCGCTTCCTTTCTAGCGATTTCTGCCGAGACCGGAAGCCTGTGGGAAACGCTACAAAACGCAACTGGATTCCACTACAAAGGCAGGTATGCATAACGACAAATTCCACTATTTTAAATGGCGATTTTTCATTCAGTGACCAATTTGCTACAAAGATCCCGATGCGTAAAGCCCCTCAGTATCTTACCGTCTGTGTAGAAGGGCAGAACAGAACTATGTTGCCAGGCTAGTCTTTTCAGTCAGAAAGAATAGATAACTGTATAAAAATACACTGATTGTCTAAAAAATAGTTCTGTCATGCATTAGTTTGCCCAAGGTATTAAATGAGGTTGTGTAGGTCAAAGCATGCTTTATTCTGAACAACTGGAGAAGTGCTTCGTGTGAGTTCTCACTGTAATAGTATTCTCTTTACAAAAATGGATGTTTCTGTAATTTGAGGCTGCAGTCCTGCATATAGTTTGTCAGTTTCTCCCATGATTTCAGATAGAATTTCATATGGTTAAGCTAAAATCAACACGCTAAGTCAAAATGCTTGTTCTAACAAATTTCTATGTATGTTTCATAATGATTATGCTCTCATTCTAGGACCAAAACCTTGGGGTGACGAATCTGAAGAAGAAAACATAAATGATCTAGACAAGACATCCAAAAATGTTTGTTTTTTAATTAGTGCATTTTTATGTTTACTATTATCAGGCAAGATTACTTTATAATAATTGAACTGATTGCAGTAAAGCTAGAAATTTTGATTGAATGGTTGTATTGATTGCAGTGGGGTTAAAAATACTGTCTGAAGAACCCTTTTCTTTGGTTTTCTTGTTAAGCTCTAGTTTTAGTCCAGGTAAAATACATAGCAAAATTATCCAACAATTATTTGTCCTAACCTGTTATACTTCTGTCTAGTAAAGCATATATCTATAGTATTTGTGGCATGTTCAGACTTTGTGCAAGAGGATCAAAATACCTACTACTAGATATTATTATTGTTGTTGTTGTTGTGATACATTCAAGTAGATGCTTAATGCAAAGTATTTTGGAGAGGCAAACTTAGCTAAAAGTCTAGCATTGTCCAAAATGTCTTTAGATGCATACCATTACAGTGTCAAAAATTATCAAATTCTGTGATATGTTAAAATGTAATGGTTGACTGCAATAATGGCTTATTTCAGTTTAGTATTATTACAATCCATTATCGGCCATCAGGGACATCAACAGTACACAATGAATCCATAAAATTGGCAGTCAACACAGAAAATATGCAATTAATGGCGATAATAAAATTATTTTTAAAAGTAGACCATGTTCTTCTGCCTTATTAAACATGCCCAAGTGCAGAATCTTGCTATCTTAAGAGTAGTTTTGTTGAAATAGCAAGAAGAAAAGTATAGAAATAGAAATAATTCCTGGATATTTCCTGGATAGGGTTGGCATAATGTACATGTTCTCAATGTCCTGGTGAAATTGGCAATGTAAAATGATACATTCAGTTGTTTCTACCATTCCAGCCTGATGTGGACAGAGACACTGTGCATATTGGTTGCATGCACATCTTCATTCAAGTCCTCTGTTTGAGTAGCCCTCTGTCTCCTGAGTACCCAAAATGCAGTAAGGCTGTTCCGGAAAAAACAGGAAGCTGCACTTTGTCCTCTATTGCTCTCATTCATTTTGAGTGGGAATTGTCTGAGAGGATTAATAAAGTTAATCAAGGAGAAGGGAGCCAGAAGCCTATAACTTGGAAACAGGCACGCACTTTTAGTGGAACCAACCATTCTTCTAAGCCTAAGAAGGGCATTAGGCACACAACAAGGAGCTCCAGATAAGGATCTGAGGAGTTTGAATTTGGATTGCTTCTAGTTTGCTGTCATCTTTATCTTTATACTTTATAAAGCTTTTACTTTAATTTCCCCCCTCTCCTGGAACTTTAAGTTAACGGAAGAAGAACAGTTCATGAGCTCATGTGAAGATAGTCCATCTGGTACAGGTAAGGTGAGTTTGGAAGGTGAGAAGAACATAATCTGCTTTAGTTAAGGCTGCACCTTCCAGCCCCTTTTCTTGAAAGAGGAGAGCAGCTGCTGAATTGCTTTAGAGAAAACTATTAAAGAGCAATTACAGTAGCACTGGAGGAGTGATAGAAAGTGACTTTAATTTTCAGAACAGTGGTTGATCACTCAGTTTGTTTGTTCTCACCTTCCCCCCACCCCCAACTGCTTCACCGGGTGCAGTTATCTATTGGAGTGATTAAAGCTATTGATTAAGTTACCAAAGTGTAGCTCATACTAAAAATTAATACCGTTATCTCCAACGTAGCATCTGGTTGAGGGGCCATGGTACTTCCAGATGTTTTTTCCTACTTGCTACTTGAGTCTTGGTGATAAAATCCAGGGGTTTTCTGTGGGACAGAAGAAAGTCAGAGAACTGATTGGTCATTCCTTATCACTTGCCTATCTGGCAAATTGCTAAATTCATCCTGGGAAGACATGTCACTGCTGTAAGTCCCTGTCTTGGCCGTAACCAAGACTTTTACAGTACTGGACATAGAAACTTCATCCATGCGCATACAGGAAGTAAAACCTTTCTGGTGGTGTTGAAACCAAACAGCTCCTTTCCCCTTAAGATGAGCTGGTGTACTGCCTTTCTACCACCTCCTTAGTGCAGGAGATTCTCTAGAAGAACCCATGAAACACCTTTTTTGTCTATGCAGAGAGTTTTCATTTCAAGCAGATGCTTCTCTTGTAGGAAGTTGCCCTATCTTGGAACATTTTATGATTGAACCCACCCTCTTGTGGCAGCCTTTTTTGTTATGACACCTACTATTTCTTCAAACAATCCAAATCTACATGGAGTCCTAGCGGATAAGGAAGCCCTAGATTAATAAACCCAGAGACAGAATCACCATATCCTTTGGAAAAAATATAATACTACATGAAATGCATTTTCTGAAAGCTTTGCTGGGATTATCCTCCCCAAATACAGGAAGTTAAAACAATAAAATGTGACTTTTATAAAACATTAAACCTGTCTGTTAATTATGCTAACTGAAATGTTTTTCTTTAATTTTGAACTGTAGATTTCCCAGACAATTCTGAGATGTCATCCATTAAAAGATATTTGGATAATATGCACCTCAAGGTAACATTTCAGCATAAATAAACACGTATTTAACTGAAAATATACTGAATTTAGAAAATTTTGGTCTAAAGAAAAAAGAAACCTGAAGGATGAGTTGAACAATGGAGTATTCTCCTGGTTTCCTGTGGGAATGACAGCAGCAGTAACTTTTAGGACAGGACCAATATATGAAGGGAATTGACTTTATATCATCTAAGACAATAATAGAATATATCCTTATAATAGATTATACTCTCATATGTATCAACAACTACTCTGCTAAGGAAGATGGTAATAACTCCTAGATCAGGATCAATATGTAATGGGAATTGAATATGTATGTCAATATGTATGCTAAAAGAGGATGACAAACTATACTTCATAGGTATTAACAAGACGGCAGTAGTAACTCTTAGGTCAGGGCCAATTTATGAAGGGGACTGACCTTATACCATTTAAGATAATAACAGAATATATTCTTATAACAGATCATATTCTCATATGTATTAACAATCACTTGGCTAAGAAAAATGGTAAAAACTTCTAGATTAGGAATAATATGTGATGGGAACTGAATATGTATGTTAAAAGAGATGGCAAACCATATCAGCTGGTCGCTTTTTTTCTTAATTTTTCTGTAAATGCTTTATATAATAATAAATAATAAAATTATAAAGAAAAAAGAAACTAAGCCTTGCTTAGAGCCCAGGGTATTGACAAAAGCATTATATGAAATGTTATTTATTAATAAGATGAAATGCAATTCGGTTATCACCAATACCTCCCCAAAGATGTTGTCTTGCCACTTGGGAGAAACAGCATGCACAGTGATTAGAGTGTCTAGCATCTAGTAAACCCAGTATAGAATCTCCTGCCCTGGAGGCTTACTTAGTAACCTTAGACCAGCCATGTACTCTCAACCTAACCTACCTCACATGGTTGATGAGGACTGGGTCCTATTGATGATAAAGGCAGGGAATATAAACAAAGTAAATAAAATCATCAGTCGTCCTTGAGTAGCTGGAACAAAGAGCTGTGAATTCTAAGAATCAGCATGAGTTTTGCAAGAACAAGTCATGTCAGACCAACCTTATCTCTTTTTTTGAGAAAGTGACTAGCTTGCTGGATCAGGGGAATACTGTGGACATAGTTTATCTGGATTTTGGTTACGTTTTTCATAAGGTTCCACATGATATTCTTGATGACAAGTTGATAAAATGCGATGTGGATCCTAATTCTGTCAGATAACTGGTTGACAAATTGTACCCAAAGGTACTTGTAAGTGGTTCAGCATCCTCTTGGAGAAGAATGGCAAGTGGAGTGCCCCAGGGATCTGTCCTGGGGCCTGTATTGTTCAACATACTTATAAATGATTTGGATGGATGAAGGATTAGAGGGGGTTCTTATTAAATTCACAGATGATACTAAACTGGGAGGGGTAGCAAACACAACAGAAGACCAAATCAGAATACAGGATGATCTTGATAGGCTCGAGAACTGGACTAAACTACTGTAAATAAAATGAAATTCAATAGGGACAAATGTAAAGTTCTGCATTTAGGTAGGAAAGATCATATACACCAATATAGGATGGGGGAGACTTGTCTTGGCAGTAGTATGTGCGAAAAGGATCTAGGAGTCTCAGTAGACCATACATTGAACATGAGTCAGCAGTGTGACTCGGTAGAAAAAAACGCAAATGAGATTTTGGACTGTATCAAACGGAGTATTGTGTCCAGATCACGGGAGGTGATGGTACTGCTTTATTCTGCTCTGGTTCAGCTTCACTTGGAGTACTGTGTTCAGCTTTGGGCACCACAGTTGAAGTGGGATGTAGACAAACTGGAGTGTGTCCAGAGGAGAGCAACAAAGATGGTAAGGGGTTTGGAGACTAAGTCGTATGAGGAAAGTTTGGGGGAGCTTAGTCTGTTTAGCTTGGAGAAGAGACGACTGAGAGCGGATCAAGTATTTAAAAGGGTGCCATATAGAGCATGGAGCACAGTTTTCTCTTGCCCCGGAGGGATGGACTAGAACCAATGGGATGAAATTAATGCAAAAGAAATTCCGTCTAAACATCCGGAAGATGTTCCTGATAGTTAGAGCAGTTTCTCTGTGGAATAGGCTTCCTCAGGAGGTGGTGAGTTCTCCATCTTTGGGGATTTTTAAACAGAGGCTGGATAGCCATCTCACAGAGAGGCTGATTCTGTAAAGGTTCAAGGAGGTGGCAGGTTACAGTGGATGAGCGATAGGTTGTGAGTGTCCTGCATAGTGCAGGGGGTTGGACTGGATGACCCAGGATATCCCTATCAACCCTATTGTATGATTCTATGAAATGAGAAGTTGAACAGTTCAGCTTTGCAATTTTATACCCTTCTAAACCCACTGACTCAGATGGCCTTTGAAGGAGGTAAGTTTAGGATTGCCCTTGGTATGTTTGGAATGCATTCACTGGTGTTCAGAACTGGTGGAATGAGCTCCAGGAAGAGCTGAGGGCCCTGCCGGAATTGTCAGCTTTCCGCAGGGCCTGCAAGATGGAGCTCTTCCACCGGGCTTTTGGTTGAGGCTGGGCTGCATACCAGGCAATAGGATTTGTGCCTATGCAATCTGGTCCCCTGGGAGGGGGACTGCCATCGCCCCCAGACTTACATCGGATGGACACAGCTGGGAATAGAAGGAATCAGAGGAATAGGTATTTAGGATTATCTGATAACCATATTTTTGGATTACTGTTTGTTTTTATGTTTATCTGGTTTCTAGCTTGTATTTATGAGGTTATGTTTTTAACATTGTAAGCCATCATGAGCCAGCTTGTCTGAGAATGGCAGGATAAAAATTAAATTAATAAATTAAAAAATATATGTCTTTACAAATTGCTGTGTCCAAGGGAGACATCAAGTGAGCGGTGGTATAGAAGCTGAACAAATAAATATTTTTCTTGAATATAAGGTTAACTTGTCAGATACAGGACTATGCACTGTGCTCTTGAATTAACTACTCTTTGCTATCTTTTCAAATGAATTTCTTTCCTTAAGCAGCCACATTTTATTCACTTTTGATTTTTCTTTTTACTAAAGGACAATATTAATCTTGTCTGCCATTCTGGAGCTGTAATGGATATACTAGTGAATGATGATGCCTACACTGTGTTGGAGTCACCTATGGTAATGCAAATGTACAGGTTATAAATCTCGCTGGCCTAGAATTCATGAATGTTCCTATTTGCCTGCACATGCCCAGGCAGATATTCCTAGTTTTTCAGAAGTGGTGTATAATCACATGTTTGTGGAGATAACTTATGAGCATAGTAGTTTACTTCTCTCGTTTAAAAAAAAATACTTCCTGCCCATTCAGCCCATTTGCGGGTGTTTACAAAAATAATATTTTTGGTGGAAAAACCTTAAAAATCAATAATGAAGAAACAGAAACAGCAGTAGCAATTCAAAGCCTAGAAAAGATACCATTAAAAGCATACCATTAAGAGCCAGTTTGGTGTAGTGGTTAGGAGTGCGGACTTCTAACATGGCATGCCGGGTTCAATTCTGCACTCCCCCACATGCAGCCAACTGGGTGACCTTGGGCTGACCGAGCAGTGATATCAGGGCTCCCTCAGCCTCACCCACCTCACAGGGTGTCTGTTGTGGGGAGAGGAAAGAGAAGGCAACTGTAAGCCCCTTTGAGCCTCCTTCGGGTAGAGAAAAGCGGCATATAAGAACCAACTCTTCTTCTAAAAGAATGGTTCACCTGGCACTTAAAAGTTAATAGCGAGGATGCCTTGAGAGAAAGTTCCACTCCCTGAGTGCCACCATAGAACGATCCTTTTCAGTAATCACTTGTTTCATCTTAGAAGGCATGGATATGTTGTAAGGGGCTTTGTGAAGATGGGCATATTGATTATTGAGAAAACAGATCTCATGTGTCTGGTGCTTTAACGATGTCTACAGATCTCCAAACAAAGTAGAAGCTCATGGAGACCTTTTAATGATCACAGCAGCCAGTACTGGTTCAGTATGATCACTGCATTTTGCTGTGCTCACAAGAAATATATTTCTGAACTGGCTAAGGTTGCATTCAGATTTCATTTATGCTTCCTTCAGCTTCATTTTAATTGACTTCTAAAAGTGTAATATTGAACAAGTGTGCTGGTTTAGCCAGTATCCAACAGTAAAATATAGGAAATGTATTGTAAATTAAAGCATAATCTTTTGGGTTGCATTATGTTTTTCTGGAAATAGTAAAACTCTCCACTATTTTGTTTGATGGCTTTTGACTTAGATTTTAAGGAAAGAATCAAAGAATGTTCAAGAAGAGTCTACTTTTCAAGAGCCGGTGAATGAATCCTTACATGGTGAGCATCACAGCAAATCATGAATATTTTACTGAAAAAGAAATTAACAGTTCACCTTATTACAGAATAAGGCTCAAAGCTGTAAATATGCAATCTGGTGAGCACAGATAGTTTTGGGTGACTGGATACAACCCACATTGTGCAATATTTTTTTTCCCTTGGTATTTTTCGGTTCAGGTCTGCTGACTGTCCCCTCAACCCCATCAGAATTCCTGAAAAAAACCTGGATCCCAATACTGGTAGAATATTAGGATCCATGATTTTTCAAAATTCCAACATTTGTTCAGGTCCAATAGATCCAAGGGCAAAAGAAGAAGGAGACGACAGGGAATGAGGTGGCTGGATGGAGTAACTGAAGCAGTAGGTGCAAACTTAAATGGACTCCGGAAATTGGTAGAGTACAGGAAGGCCTGGAGGATCATTGTCCATGGGGTCGCGATGGGTCGGACATAACTTCACACCTAACAACAACAACAACAACAGATCCAAACTAAAAAACATCTGAACAGCCGCGGACTAAATAATTCAGTAAGCCCTTTAGGGGCGGGATGTGTCCGGTATGAGGAAGGTTCCGGATTGGACCCTTCTCCCTGACAGACAATCAGAGGGACCAATTGGCAGGCGCAAAGCACCTGCCGATTTGTCCCTGCGATTTCCAGCCCCGACCAACTGCGCGCGCCTCGCAGTTGCTCTTTGGCCGGCGGGCCGGCGCAGCAGGAGGCGCAAAGCGCCTCCCGGCACCGTGGCCCACCAACTGCCGATGACACAATCACTTTGCCCCCCCCCCCCCGGCGCAGCCAGCAACAAGATGGCGGAAATACTAGCTTCGCCACCGCCGCCCCAACGGAGCAACCCACAAGCCGCCGCCACCAGCTGTGGCCTGCCCCACGACCCACAAGCACCCAAGGACCTGCAAACAGGTAGGCACTGCCCTCATGGCGCGCCCTGCTAGCGCCCACTGCATTTTGACTGCAGCGGGCTTATTTACTAGTCAAGACAATAAAGCAGCAGCAAAGCCATTAAAAACAGCTGAGAGGCAGCTCAGCTTGGGGGTCTTTTGGGCAGTCCCTTTAAATCAAACTGCTCAAAAGACCCGACTCAGCAGCTGATCCTGTGGGGTCCACAAGTCCAGCTGGAGCTTTGCTAGGCAGCTTAAACCAGACTGTCCAACAGCCTGGCCAGGAACTAATCCTGCAGTTACAGTTCTGCTCACACACTCAGGTGGGGTTCTGCTGGGCAGCCTGGTTTAAACCAGACTAACCAACAGAGCTGGCCAAGGTGCCAATTATCGCAGGCTCTGCTGGGCAGCCTGGTTTAGATTGAACTGCCCACAAAGCCTGCCCAGGAGATGTTCTAGGGAGAATTCTCCCCACAGGGACAGCTGGGGCTCTGCTGAATAGCCCTGCTTTGCTGTTAATTCCTGAACATATCCAGGATTTTTTCAGGGATTTTTTTTCCAGTTTTCCTAAGACATCCTGGATATATTTAGTAAACCTAAATATATCTGGAAAATACTGATATGGCATTTTTAAGGTTTATTTATGATTTGGATAAACCCACATTCACAACTCCAATTGATACAGGTCTGAGTATTCCTAATGGGCTGGGTTGAAATATTGCCAGGCCCAACTGATGAGTATTCTAAGAAGATTACTGGTAGCAATTGGTGGTTTGTACAAGAGCAGAAAAGAGTTTGCTTAGGATACTGCAGAAATCCAAACTACAGAAGTTAATTGTGCAGCCCAGCTTTAGCCACAGTGATCCATGCAACAGTCACCTCTAGACTGGACTTCTGCAACTCTGGCCTGCCCTTATTCTTGATCCTGAAACTGGTCTAGAACACCGCTGCAACACCTCAGAGGTCCCACATCCAGCACATCCTCCAGCAGCTATGCTGGCTTCTGGTTGACTTCCAGATCAGACTTAAAGTTTTGGCTATCACCTTTAAGGCCACACATGGTCTGGGCCCAGTATACCTGAGGGATCACCTCTCTGCCTACACCCCTCAACGAGCCTTGCGCACTACCACCTCCAACCTCCTGGTGGTCCCTGGCCCAAAGTAAGCCTGCTTGACCTCAACCAGGGCCAGAGATTTCTCCATCCTGGCCCCACTTGGTGGAACAAGCTCCCAGAGGAGATCAGGGCTCTGACGAAACTTGAACAGTTCTGCAGGTCCTGAAAAAGGGAGCTCCTCCACCAGGCATTTGGTTGTGGTCGACCTAAACCACTGCTTCCCATTGGTCCCCAAGCTTCCCTCTTACAACTACTACAAATACGCCCAACCCACTGGGCCTCAGTATGAATTGAACTTACGCTCTTTGCAGTTTCCACCATTCTGTAATGTTATTGTTATTATGTTAATCTTATTGTTCTCCCTCTAGGTCAGGAGGACAGCTTGGTGGGTGTTTCCCATCTCTCTCTGGGGGAGGCAGGTCAGATTCGTAGAACTAAGGACATCAGGAAGTCAGATTGTTCATTTATGTTTCTGGCATGAATGTGGGCAAGCCTATGTCTAAGACTGCCATCAGGAGGAGTCTCCGTTCTGGTATAGTGGAAGCTTTTAGGGCCATGGAGGGAGGTGATTTCTGAGGGGATCACAGCTCATTCCCTTTAGGAATGCTGCCACCTCTAGGGCCTTCGCCAGTAGGGCCATGTTAGAGGAGGTCTGCAAGGCTATTACCTGGGCCACTCCTTTCACCTTCGTGAGACATTACAGAGTAGATGAATTTGAGGTGGCTGAGTCAGCCTTTGGCCGAAAGGTCCTTCAACATGTGTTGGATGATACCTCATCCTACCCGGGTTATTGGAACAGCTCTAGTAGTTCCCACCAAGCTGTCCTCCTGACCTAGAGGGATAATGACCATTGGATACTCACTGAGAAGGGTCCTTCTCATAGGTCATGAGGACAGCTTGTCCCTCCCGAGAGGTTTGTCATCTATCGCATCTGTTTATTTAATTGGGCGTTTCAGTATGACAGTTAACATTTTCTTACATTCCCTGTATTTACAGTAAAGGGGCTAGAGTTGATGATTATTACATTTTCTCATTAGTTATAGACGTCATGTTTATAGAATGGAAGGTTTTCCCTGTCTTCTTCTATCGTTTTTTTCCCTTTTTTGCTTTTACTAACGGGAGTTAAACTCTAAAGTTGGTTATTGTACAAAGAAAATCTCTCAGATGGTCCCTACTGGCAAGATGGGGGCGTTTCCCACTGGAAGACAGGAAGTTTAATTTGACCTGCCTCCCTCAGAGAGAGATGGGAAACACCCACCAAGCTGTCCTCATGACCTACGAGGAGAAGGACCCTTCTTAGTGAGTTTCCAATGGTTGTTATTACCTTGTTATTACTATAAATGGAGTTAGCTGTATTGTTTCTTGTTTCATGTAAACTGCCCTGAGCCTTTGGGGAGGGTGATATATAAATACAATTAATAAATAAATATTAGTCACAGAATTCAAATGAGTACAAAGAATAGTCAAAAATGGTTGCCTTTTGCTTGTCATTACACCAGTATTTTGCACCTGTTTTTCTTTTCCTTCTAATGGGTGTAAGCTTCAGTTATTCTCAGCAAGTCCATGGCAAAGCTGAATTCCTTTGTTCTATGGAAGCTTGTGTGTTACATGCTCCCAGGGCTCCTCCCACATTCCTTGTACATACAATCATTGAAAAAAATCCTCAATCTTCAGTACTATAAAACAAAGTAGAACAAACGTTAGTGGCTTCCTTTCCTTGATATCCTTTCCAGTCATTCTTATAGGCTGCTTTCCTCATATTTAATTTGGGGCCCTGCTAACTGCATTGATGGACTGTCTGGATTTTATATGCTGTCCAATCAGAAGCAATTTGTATCCTTAGCCAGTGCATGAACAGAAAGCCTTTCATTACTTGGCCATGACCTGATGTAATGTTTCAAGTTATGTTTGAGGTTGCAGGCTTCATGCAAGTGCTGCATACCTGGCTTCTTAGAGTAGGAATGGAAGAGTAAACAAGCCTCTATACCAGGCTTTGGTGAGTTTGGTGAAACCTTGGGCTTTCTTTACAGCCATTGAAGGGTTTCCTGAAAGGGTTTTTAAAACTGTTAAGCATTTATCAGTGATATGACCGTATGTGGTCATGTTGACCTTCCCCAATGGCCAATGATGGGCCTAGAGGGGATGGGAAGAGGAGGGACCCAGGGTGGGCATGTAAACAGCTATGCTTCCCAATGATATTCTGCACGATCATGACACTTTGGGGGTCTTCCCAGAGCCTAAAATATGTTGGCCTTGGGGGACACTTTGGGGGGCTTCCCAGAGCCTACAATATGTTGGCCTTTGGTTGAAACCTTGGGCTTTCTTTACAGCCATTGAAGGGTTTCCTGAAAGGGTTTTTAAAACTGTTAAGCATTTATCAGTGATATGACCGTATGTGGTCATGTTGACCTTCCCCAATGGCCAATGATGGACCTAGAGGGGATGGGAAGAGGAGGGACCCAGGGTGGGCATGTAAACAGCTATGCTTCCCAATGATATTCTGCACGATCATGACACTTTGGGGGTCTTCCCAGAGCCTAAAATATGTTGGCCTTGGGGGACACTTTGGGGGGCTTCCCAGAGCCTACAATATGTTGGCCTTTGGTTGAAACCTTGGGCTTTCTTTACAGCCATTGAAGGGTTTCCTGAAAGGGTTTTTAAAACTGTTAAGCATTTATCAGTGATATGACCATATGTGGTCATGTTGACCTTCCCCAATGGCCAATGATTGGCCTAGAGGGGATGGGAAGAGGAGGGACCCAGGGTGGGCATGTAAACAGCTATGCTTCCCAATGATATTCTGCACGATCATGACACTTTGGGGGTCTTCCCAGAGCCTAAAATATGTTGGCCTTGGGGGACACTTTGGGGGGCTTCCCAGAGCCTACAATATGTTGGCCTTTGGTTGAAACCTTGGGCTTTCTTTACAGCCATTGAAGGGTTTCCTGAAAGGGTTTTTAAAACTGTTAAGCATTTATCAGTGATATGACCATATGTGGTCATGTTGACCTTCCTCAATGGCCAATGATGGGCCTAGAGGGGATGGGAAGAGGAGGGACCCAGAGTGGGCATGTACACAGCTATGCTTCCCAATGATATTCTGCACGATCATGACACTTTGGGGGGCTTCCCAGAGCCTAAAATATGTTTCAGAGGTTTCCAGTTGTAAAAAGTTGAGAAAAGCTGCTCTATTCCTTACTGTTCTCTCTGTATTGGGCTCCAAAGGGTTAAATTAAGACTCTTTTCAGTAATCACGGTTATTCCCCATCTCATCCTTTTACTGTCTAGTAAATTTGTCTCCAAGTGGTTTATAAAAGGATAATCATGTCAAATTATCCAGAGCATTATGCTTACTGGGGTATATAGCAACCTGTACTTGACAACACAATAAAAGATTGTTGTGATCAAGACAAATCATTGGGCTGATAGCTGTCTACTATGCTGCGGTGATTGAAAGAAGCTTTGTCTCAGAGAAATACATATTTTTACATTCTTGGCAGAAGAGCAATTTGTAATATTTTCCTCCTAATAGTAAGTAGCCAAATTGCTAGACTGACATTAATTTGAACTAGTGTAATGCAGAAGATGGGCAGTTTGGATGGATGAGATCCATGCTCAGATCTGACTTGTCTGTGAAGTTGTTTTCTCAGAGCTGATATTTTCTTGTTAATGATGTAAGATATCCTGATTTTTCTCATGTTTTATCTTGAAGTGCTTTTTTATCTGTTCCTAGTTTTCTTTCTAGGCGATTAACACTAAACATATTTGAATAATTAGAATGAATAAATGTAGGGGAAGGCAGGTGATCAACCTGCAACCCACAAAAATGGTCTAATTCAGCATAATCCAGAAGCCATATACTTGCACATGTGACATTTGCGGAAGCCTTTGTGGGCTCACATCTATACTTATATCTGTGACATATAAATGAATAAAGGACTTTCATAAGAGTATCATAATGTACAGTAACTTTGGGGGTAAAAAAAGGCTCTCATAAAACATTTAATAAAGAAACCAAGCCCTTATCTTGGAACAAAGAGGTCTTTGTGTGAACCAAAGGGGCTATGGTTTATGCTGTGGGAAGCCTTCCTTGAGCTGTAGGAGCCCCCCCCCCCCCTCCCTGGAAGAGGTTGTATATGACAAGCCTCTAGAAGATTGTGCTTCATCTCTATGAAATGGTTACCAGGTACTTTATATCTTATTCTAGTTGGGTAGATTTATCAATAACAAAGTAAAACTTCATGGTTTCATGTATTTTTACTAATACTTCATTTGGTCTGATAGGTTTCCGTGCTGTGGTTCCAAGGAAGCAAGAACATAATGGGCATTCTGCATCTATGTCTCTCCAGTTATTCAACTCTACCGCTAAGGATTCAGCAGATGACATAGTTGCATCTGGCAATCTGTCCATTCGGAATAGTGAAAAAACTGGCCATAATAGCTTTTTGGAAACTTATGAGTCTGCAGATGAACATTGTTCTTGGAATAATATTACAATAGCAGACTTGTATCCAGAAATGGTTAAGATGCTTAGCAGGCTTATGCATAAAGTGCCCCATAAAGCCTCTTCCCGTTCTCAGATCAAACGGTATGGATACGGGTACTGGCACCCCAAAAAACCAAAGTTTAACACAGCTACCGAAAAAGTGAGGAAATTCAAGCCATTAAAACAAAATTGTATCCTGGCAACTACAAGAGAAAATGAGAAGTGTAAATCGCATATGGAGAACAGTGGAATAAATAGACTTTTAGGGAATGGCAGCAGTCAAATGAACCATACATTGCTCAGTGAATCTAGTGTGACCTCTCCTGCATACTGCAGTGCAGATGGAATGAAAATGGACTCCTCTGATACCGAAGATTACTCCTATGTTGAGAGAGTTAGGCAGAATGGCATAGGAGCTACCATTTTTCCTAACAAACTTTCTGGAAGAAATATATTTCATCTTAAAAGTCCATCAGGGTTCCCTTCGTCTTCAGAGTGTGAAAGAAAGGGTCAGCAATTTGAAGAGCATTGTGTTCTTTGCCCTGATGATCCAGGAGCAACATCTGATTTGATGGAAGGAGATGAAACTGGGGTGGCAAGGATTAAATCATACAAGGCTCCAGCGTATTTAAATTTATCTTTGAGAAGTAACACAAATCCACATTTGCCAGCAAACAAGTCTTCTCCACTGAAATCCCCGTGCAGAAATCATGAGATTAAAATTTTCCCTACAAGTGGTGCACTACGGCGAGTTCAGTCCTTTTCACAGTTTCTTGTTAATCACAGTCGCATCAAAGTTCAGCAGGAATCCAACGATGCATTTGAAAAGATGTACAAAGAACTGTGTGGTCCATCATTGCAGAAATCATTTAGGTCTTCAAACATATGCACCAACCCAACACAGTATGGTGACAAGCTGTTAAAACCTGAATGGAGTGATTGGACAAAGTTTCATCAGAAATCTAACAAGTCTGGAGAGATGTATGTTAGATCAGTTTCTGAAGGATTTCCAAAGAACTCTACGTTTTTGAGAGCTGCAAGATTAAAGAAATATGAAGGAGTACAAGTATCTCACACAGTAAATGCCCTAGTCAATTCTCCTGTACGAACTCTACCTACAGTTAACAGAACTAAAAGAACAGCAAATTTTTCTAATGAAGGTTTTCAGTCTTCGCCTGTAAAAAGACTAAAGAATATATCTGAGAGCTTTTCTTCTAGAGTACACAAGAAACTACCAGACTGGGAGAATATCGAGCTTGATAAATCTGGCATGAGTCTCTCATTGTATTCTCCTAATTCAAGCAAATGGCCTTCAAAAAAATCAGTAAGTAAATTTTGATTTGAGTCATATGAAAAGTACTGCAGCGTGAATTCTTCCTTACAGACATGGGTGCTTTCAGTGACTGACAAGGTTACTGACTATTTGAGTCTTCATTTATCATCATGGCTTAGCTACTCTGCATGCCTACCTAATTAAGCCTCACTGAACACAGCAATTTAATCTTGGCTGCTCATTTCACCTAAATAACTAATTAGAATATACTGCAGGAGAAGGGGAAAGTAATTTTTTTTCTCCCACCTGATTGCATAGAAAAAGGTAAAAAAACAAGGTATACTGATTGTTGTAAATAACCTCTGAATTTATAATAATGCTTCACACTTAATTTTCAGAGTTCTGGATTTCCTGTTTCTTCAAATCGCACCTTTCTGGTTAGACCAAGCACTTATATGCATGGTAGGTTTTCAAAGGTTTGGTTGTTGTTATACTCAATAGGTATGAAGCAAGTCAGATACTCCTCTTTGCAGGTATGACAGAGAAGTCATATTTTCCATCATCTTAACCCAATTATATTTTGTTGCTGTTGTCAGCCATGTCTGACTCTTGGTGATCCCATGGCATAGCCACCGCCATGATCCTCAATCCCATACTGCCCCCCTCAGGTTTTTAAAAGACCTTTTTAAAATGGCTTTTTAAACAAGGTATTTAAAATGGCCAGTCCATAAATGTTACTCAGCAAACTTCAGTTTTGAAGTATTTTGATGTATCTGAGAGGAAGTTGAACATAACATCAAATTATTTCCCAGGGCAGAAGCTGCAAATTGTTCTTTTTCCAGGTCCACTAATTCTGGTTTCTGTATGTTCATCTCTTACATAGAATAGAAGAAGAAGAGTTGGTTCTTATATGCCGCTTTTCCCTACCTGAAGGAGGCTCAAAGCGGCTTACAGTCGCCTTCCCATTCCTTTCCCCACAACAGACACCCTGTGGGGTGGGTGAGGCTGAGAGAGCGCTGATATCACTGCTCGGTCAGAACAGTTTTATCAGTGCCATGGCGAGCCCAAGGTCACCCAGCTGGTTGCATGTGGGGGGAGCGCAGAATCGAACCCGGCATGCCAGATTAGAAGTCCGCACTCCTAACCACTACACCAAACTGGCTCTCTTTACTTTATTTAGGAATACTTTAGGAAAAACTAGATTTGTAAAGCGGGCCGGTAAATACTGATTTTCAGAATATTTTTTTCTCATATTGACATGGTGAAACTGGAAAAAACAAAATGTAATAATTACCACTAATATTTTCTCCAAACAGGAATAGAGTTTTGGAGGACCAGGTATAATTTCCAGGAAGTAATTCTTGAAGTTTGCCAGGAAGTGGCTCTTTGACCTGGCCTGACTTGGTCAAATGTGTGGGGAATAGAGAGGTGATAAAACTCAGAGAGGAAGTCTCTGGCAAAGAGCCAATTGGGGAAAGCTTTCACTTGAGGTTGGGAGCAGGCAGCCATTAGGCATGTAGTCACCTTGAGAACTGGAGCAAGCTTTTAGGTAATAGGAATGTAGGAACCTGTAACTTTTTAAGCTAGAGGAGCCTGCCCTATATTTTAAAATCTGGTATGACATGTTTAGTGAGAGGTCTAGAAGGATTGTGTTTTTACCGAATTTCTTTTGGAATCTCTTGCTCAATCTGGTGCTCTGCTAAATGGTATGTTTGTAAATATTTTCTTTTTAATCAGTACTTTATAACTTTGGATGCTGATAGTGGTTTTCTGCATCACATTGACCTTCACCATCTTGTTTATGTTATTCTAAAGGGGTGCCCCAGAAAAAGAGGGAGGTTGGCAGATAGCAAGTGGCTATTAGTCCTGGGGTATACCCAGAAGTAAATTGTCCTTGTGGCCAGAAAGTTGGAGTCACAGACAAGCCCTCAAAATTGAAAAGGGAAGCTGGGGGTTCTGACCCTCTGTGGGCAATTTCATATAAAGTGAAGCCTATCCAGGTGTTGGGTGTAATGGAGCCTGCAGGCTAGAGAAGGCCCGTTCAGCCGCAATTATATCTGTTTATGCTGTATAATCTGCTTTGAGTCTTAGTGGAGAAAGCATACTATGAATATAATAATTAATAACATGAGCTTTAACCTGGATATTCAGTTTGAAGATTTCAAAGAAATTTGAACTTCCTCAACATAGCAAATTATTGAGCAATAAAACAGCTTAAACAAACACCAGTTTCAGAAACTAATTTGTGTTTGAGACAAACAGTTATGCAACTCCCTGTCTTTTAGTCTAGTTTATACATTTGAGTGTAGTTTATACAATTCAACATAGTGAGTCAAGTGAATCAAGTTTTAAAAAATTCATTTTCAGCATGAGTGCAGTAGGGTTTCAAAGCTGAATAACGACAACTCAACGTGGTCCTTTTGAGACCTTGGGAAGGTAGCATTTGTTATTTCATAAATAGTGCTTTCTGTTCAGGAATTGGCACAGCAGCACAAATACCAAGTACATACTAGAATGGCAAGGAGGATAGCATCTCCTATGGAGTTACTTAGTATATTTGACAAGGGGAAGATACAGCTTGTATATACAGTTCATCTTGATATCAGAGAGAAATTGTGTCTTTTTTTTTAACCTGGTAGGTTACCAAGGCAAAGCTATGGCAAGTTGGAAAGAAAGGCAGTAAAATAAATGTTTTGCAAGAGCACTGCATTCATATTTGTGTTTGGTATTATCCTTAAAATGTAGAATGTACAATCCTTACAATGTCTCTTTGAGTAAATATCTATAGCATGACAGTGTCTTCATGGTTCCTTTGTTTGGGAATATTTGAATTTGCCTTACCCTTAGTCATGGAAGGGACAAGCAGTAGGATGATAACTGCAAGAGTGTCTTTCTGTAAGCAAGTACCAGGACTAGACATGTCAAATATCTATAGAGAAACACTGTGGCAGCTTGCTAAACAGAAAATTTTCTAATAATCATCCCTCTGCTTTCTTTTCAAATCTTTAAAATGATCAAATGCTCATCCTAATCCCTTCCATCCCTGGCTTCTATTTGAGGAAGGTTTTCAGCTTCTTCTGTAATCCTAAAAATCATATTCAGTTCTATAAATGGAGGCTATAAAGAAAGATCTCCAAGAAAAACCCGTATTACTGATTGAATATTTAAATATATTTATTTATGCAAAGGTAAAAAGAGTACACTAGTTTTCTCACTAATAATATTATAGCCAGAGGCGGTTAAGTAAGGTTGTACACTTGTCCTTTTCCATTTCATTTTCTCAATGAAAACTGTAATCCTGCGTTGAGCAGGGGGTTGGACTAGATGGCCTGTATGGCCCCTTCCAACTCTATGATTCTATGATTCTAAGGCACTCCAGTAAAAGATTTGTACATATATAATATCTTAATGGTGTTATGTGGCTCTAAAACATGTCCATGCCACAAGACTTAAAGGTAATTCAGCTAGTCATTAGGATTTTAACATTCTGTTGATCCAATAGAACAAAAAGATTCTCTGTGTTTCTCAAAGTGACCAACACTTAAAAACTGTATTTTGCATTTGTGGTGCAAATGCTCCTCCTGTTATGTTTTAAGTAGAGAGCTTGGACCCATCCAAAGGCATGTTATTTTTTCCATATCTTGCATGGTTTTACTAGTTTATTTTTAATTCCATGTTAGTTCCTTAAGCAATCCAAATTTAAAGTCTGCATTAACTTTTAAATCAAGTTTTCTATTATGTGATTCATTCCAATCCTGAATAGACATATATACAAAGTGTTGCTGTAATAACAATATACTGGGTTGAATACTAAGACCTCCTATAAATAGAGGGAGGTCATAGAATGACTCTTTCATTGTTTCCTCACAGGTACCTCTGCCCTAAGAGCTGGTTCTTAAGGCTAGGGACATTTGAAAGAGTAGAATGTATATAAAAGTCTGTAGCAAAGAAGGGAAAATGGGAAGAAATCTGCTCCTCGCCCAGTACAAACTCTTCTGTTCATAGGATTGGGTCAGGATGGTAATAATTTCTATTCCTCTATTCTATTCTGAAGAGGACAGAGATCCCATGAACACCTTTTGTTCAAAGGCAGAAAATAATTGTTTAAACTAAGCATAAATGCAAGTACCGTATTTGCCGGCGTATAAGACGACCCCCCCAACATTTCCACTCAAAATATAGAGTTTGTTACATTACATTACAGTACTATGGGCAGCTATGTCTATCCCAACTGAAGTTCACCCGGCATATAGGACGACCCCCCCACTTGGAGGCATGTTTTTCAGGGGGCAAAAGTAGTCTTATACGCCAGCAAATACTGTATATTAATTCTGTTGATTTATACAGAAGGGACTGTCCTAACTCTTCCTTTTGAGTGTAATGTGTATTTATTTATTTATTTTTAAATATGTATCCCACCTCTTGTAACAAATATCACCTCCAGGTGGCTTACGGCATAAAACCATAAAACAAGATAACCCAGAATACCCATTAAAGGTTTGGATTGTAGCTCACGTGTCCATGTATCATTCTTGTTTTATATAAACTGTCCTAAGCCTTCGGGGAGGGTGGTAAAGGTAAAGGTAAAGGTATCCCCTGTGCAAGCACCGAGTCATGTCTGACCCTTGGGGTGATGCCCTCTAGCGTTTTCATGGCAGACTCAATACGGGGTGGTTTGCCAGTGCCTTCCCCAGGGGAGGGTGGTATATAAATGCAAAAATAAATAAATAAAAGTATTTTGGTTGACAGTGAGAAATAAATACGGTTGGTCTAATCAGGTGTGGTCCCCTAAAAAATCTTGGTGCTGAACAATCCTATGGAGAACAAACTCTGGGAGTATAGTCAAGTTGCCACTCTAGGACTTAGTTCTCCATAGAATCGCTTACCACTGAGAACCCTTAGGGCATTTGCTGGCAGGGGCTCATGGGAATTGTAGTTCATGGACATCTGGAGGGCCGCAGTTTGACTACCCCTGCCTTAGGAGACTAAGCCTGATTAGGATGACCACATTGGATGCAAGTCTTCTGGATTAGTGGAATTTAAGATAGGACAGTCAGAACTATTCCCAGCTTTCCATAACAACACATGATTTATTACGCCATGTTTGTGATGCTTCACTTAAAAATCAGTTTTTTTACCCATGGCTTGATTTTATGTGAGCTTCAACTAACAGATAGTTAGAGCTTTATAGATTTCATTTTTAAAGGTTAAATATAAATTTGAATGTTTGCAAGATTTCATTTTAAACTGTTAAATCTTCTTTATCTATCCTGTTAAGACATAAAGCATAACTTGGCTTACATTAGTCCATTGTGCATTTTGTGTTGTCTTTCTTATACTTGATTTAGAAAATGTATATGCTTCCTCTCCAGAGATTTGCTTGAGGCTGTTCACAAAGTAAAACACGATAGAATCATAAAACCATTAAAATTAACATGCCATTAGAAACCAGCCACTGAGCCCAACTGGAGCATAAACACAGCATAAAACATTTAGCAGCCTAAATTGATCCATGCAAAATTATCCTCAGGCCAGAAGGAGTCTGCAAAAAAATTTTTTTAAGCTGAATCCTCTAGTTTAAAAGCAATATTCTGGCCTAATGCTAAAAGAGTGTATTGCAGGTGCCTGGAAAACGTCACAGGGAGAAAGCATTTCACAGGTGAAATACTACCGTTGAAAATCCATGCCCCTGGTTGTCCTCTCTGAAAGGAAGGGCACACATACACCTTCCCCTTTGTCCCAGAGGCTGACCTTGTGAGGAGGACCTTGGTGAATGGGACAGTATGGGTAGCCCTAAACCAGGGGTAGTCAACCTGTGGTCCTCCAGATGTCCATGGATACAATTCCCATGAGTCCCTGCCAGCAAACATTGGGAGGGGCTCATGGGAATTGTAGTCAATGGACCTCTGGAGGACCACAGGTTGACTACCATTGCCCTAAACCACTCAGGGCCTTCAAGATAAGAATAAGTCCTATGAATTATGCCCAGAAACAGATGGTAAGCCAGTGCACATATTTTCCTGTAGTGTATATATAGTACTTGTATTTAGCCCTTGATAGTAGCTTGGCTACAATATTTTGAACCAATTGGGGTTGCATTAAAAGTTCCTACTGGAGTACCTCTCTATTCATACCCACTGTTTTCACAGAATCCGGGATTGCAAATGACTATGAATACATTCCCAAGTTGTTGCAGAGTTGTGATGCTCTCAAAAGGATGCAAAGTTGTTCAAGAGGGTAAGTAACTTCTAAATATACTGTTGTATCCATCTCATGCTTTCCTTTGTTTAAAATGGGTACACCCATTGCTCAAAAAACCATCCCTAGACCCGCAGAAGCCTAACAACTACTGCTCCGTCTCGCACCTAACGTTCTTGAGGAAGTTGAGAAAGGGCTACAGTGGACCAATATCAGCATTCCTGGAGCAATCTTCAGCCCTTGACCCATTTCATTCAGGTTTCCAGCCTGGCCATGGGGTAGAAACAGTGCTAGTTGCCCTGATGGACAGCCTCTGTTGCCAGCTAGACCGAGGCGGGTCAGCACTGCTTATACTATTAGATCTGTTAGCAGCGTTTGAAACTGTAGTTCACGAGCACTGAGCTCACCACCTTGTTGACGCCAGGATACAGGGGACAGCTCTCAAATGGCTGATATCCTTCCTCTGGGGTCGTGGACAGAGAATTGAAATAGGAGAGAGAATCCAACTCACATGTGGAGTAGTCCTCTCTCCTATTTAACATTTTCATGTGCCCTCTTGCTCAGCTGGTATGGAGGTTTGGACTGAGTTGCCACCAGTATGCAGATGACACCCAGCTGTTCCTCCTGATGGATTACCGCCCCGATTCTCCCCCCCCCCCCCCAAACCATAGCCAGATGCCGGGAAGCAGTGACGAAATGGCTCAAGCAGAGTCATCTGAAGCTCAACCCTTCAAAGATGGAGGTCCTGTGACTGGGTAAGAAGAGACCAAGCGAGGAAGCGCACTTACCCAACCTGGACAGAGTGCATCTAGCAGTAGCCCACTCCATCAGAAACCTGGGTGTGATCCTTAATACCTCTCCATGGAGGCGCGGGTCACGAGAGTAGCGCAGCAGGCCTTCTACCATCTATGCCAAGCCAAGCTACTAGCACCCTACTTGGCACCAGAACACCTAGCCACAGTAATCCATGCAATGGTCACCTCTAGACTGGACTTCTGCAACTCACTCTACACAGGCCTACCCTTATCCTTGACCCGGAAACTGCAATTGGTTCAGACCGCAGTGGCCAGCATTCTCACCAATACATCTCACATCCGGCCCATATGTCAACAACTCAGCTGGCTCCCAATTTAATTCCTGATCAGGCTTAAGGTTTTGGTTCTTATATTCAAGGGCATACGCGGTCCGGGCCCTGAGAGACCGTCTTTCTGCCTATACCCCCAAAAGAGCATTATGTTCCGCCACCTCCAACTGGCTGGTGATCCCTAGCCCCAAACAAGCTCGTCGGTTCTCAACAAGGGCCAGAGCTTTCTGTTCCAGCCCCCATTTAGTGGAATAAGCTCTCTGAAGAGATAGTAATGGAAAAAAAAGACAGAGCTTGAGGTCATGACTATCTATGGAAGATGTTGTCTTTGAAACTGGTCCTCAGAGATTCAGTAAAGTTTTCTTAATTTTTACCATAAGTCATTAATGAAGAAGTAGAAATCAGCGTGCGAGTAGGAAGTTCTGTGATTGAGAATGTGGTATTTTTAACATGCAAATCTTTAAATGAATGCCTTGGTGTGTCACCTGCAATTTATATCTGAATGTTGTGCATCACCATTGGTCCAAGGTGGCTTATAGCCTCACTTGATAGCTATAATGCTGCTTCATGGCAGTATCCCAAAAGTTAATGGTTGGTTTAGAATTGGAGATCAAGCTGTTGCCAAAAAGTCATCGGCCTTATTGCATCACACAATCCAGCATCCTATTTCCAAAGTTACCAAGCAGATACTCCCATAAAGTGTAAAGTCAGCCTGTCCCTGCTATTGAATTCCAATAATTGCCATTGATAGCTGATTGTTTAAATATCAACTTTAGATTTACTTTGGTATTATATCAAACTGGCCATTGTTCTATATACAATCATGTTGATCTACTGTAGCCAAAATTGTCACTGAACAACAATAATCCTGGGTGTAAACTGCACGGAGCTTTTATTTCAATCCCAGGTCGATTCAGTCCCTGCCGTCTACACAGGGGTGATTTAAATTTTCCTTCTGCAACAAGCAGGATCGATCCGGAGTGACTCTACCTTTATTGTGCAATATCTTAGAGTGCTTTTAACTCTCAATATTTTAAGATTCAGATTAAGAAAGCAGGCTGTTTTGAATCTGGGCTCTGCTCTGTGATAGAGAACCCCTGATTGGCCAAAGCTGTTCATGTGACAAGCTTGCCTTAAGGGAGAAGCCCCTAATTTCTCTCAACTTCTGTCAGCCTTAGATTTTTTTTTCTCCCTCCTCTGCCTTCTTCGATCCTCTCCCCCCTTTCAAGAAAAGAAAGAAAGAGGCTGTGCTTGGCTCCCCCCCTTCTGAACTACCCCAACCACGTGCAGAACACTTTTCTGTTTCAATGGGGAGGGGGGGAGAGGAACACCCGAGTTCAAATCGATCTAAATTCAACAGGATTGACAATGGAATAAACAAAGTAAGTGCAGACTCTGCCCTAGACTCTCTCAAGGCATATAGTACCTACTTATGCTCTGACCACAGCTAAGATTTGAGCTAAATTAACTAAGGCTGTAGGGTTGTGACTCACTGTAGCAGTAATAGCTCTAAAATTGGCTTTGATGTTTTGCTTGTATGCTTGCTTATGGTACTCTTTGTATGTGATACACACAAAATAATTATTCTTGTAAGGATATGATCCAGATAGCCCAGGCTAGCCCAGTCTTGTCTGATCTCAGAAGCTAAACAGGGTTTGCCCTGGTCGGTATTTGGATGGAAGACCACCAGGGAATACCAGGGTTGCCAAGCAAGGCAATGGAAAACGACCTCTGAACATCTTTTGCTTGGTTAAGTCAGCTGTGAGTTAATGGCAAAAAGAAGTGCCATTCCTTTTCACCAATACAAAATTAATGTCTGAGGTGTTCAGGGGAAATGTTTCATTCTGGGGGAAAAAAAGACGCTGGTCTCCAAGTGAAAGTTTTCTTAGTTGCTGTTGCATTTTGAGATAATCTGAACAATAATTATTAGTAATTATGAATTTGGCTGTTGTAGCATGTGTTTCTTGAATAACTTTTCTTTCTTTTCAGGGCTTCCAAAAAGCTCAACTACAATGAAGGAAGAACAAGAGATGCATATATGAAAGAACTTGTATGCAAAAATTACCAAGGATCATTTTCAGAAGAATGGGGAGATGAAATGTGGTGAAGATCTAAAGGAGAAAGATATTGAAGTTACAGCCTGCCGTTTGGAAACACATTTCTAAAACTCATTTTGCTTCTATAGCACCAAGAGACCATTTTCTTGAAAATACATCAGATCTGAGGATTATTGTCTATACGAAACTAATATCATTTGGAGTACATTTTCTGGTTACATAATCCACTGGACAAAATTTATTCTTAATGCACATTTAACACATTGTTTAATGTATGTACTACTCTGTGAGCATTAGCCATTGAAAATAAATGATTTGGAAAAATCTAAATCATTGCTTAGCAAATTTGGTCTTAATGTCATAAATGCACATGTCTAGTGCTTGACACTTTTAAATTTTATTATGTAATAAACCTTTATATATGGTCTGTGTTCCAGAAGCTACTCAGTTATTACAATCTAATCTTGTTAAATCACTGATTTGGCAATCAATGAAATATAACAGTCTGCCTCTTTGTGTGCTCTCATTCACCAGACTAACAAACTCAACCTCAAGTTCAAATGAACTATATGGGGATAAAAGAATTTAAAATAAGCTGGATGGCAAAATGATAGATATAAAAAATGATAGATATAATTCAATAGGAAGGGCAAAGCTATGCAATGGAAAAACGTTTCTTATAAGGGCAACGGCATTCCTTGATTAGACAACTGCAGGTTTTAACCATTTTCTTCCCAAATTTTTAGCAAGATTAAGTGGGCAAGAAAATGTCTAAAAGGTGCAACAAGCCATGCTTACTTTGCTTTAAAGAGCTGTATTTTAAAAGAAACTGCATGGTATTTATTTAGTGTTGGGCAATATCTAATTTCAGAGTTCTAATTAAGAATAATTATTCATCTAGAAGCTTTCAGAGACAGTTCAAATAGTGCCTCTGCCAACAACTTTGAGACCACTGTGGTTAGGAGGCACAGTATTCTATTGCTTATTTGGCTTTTAAAGAAATCAGTCTTCATGTTATCTACCCTAATAAGAAGGAGGACTTAACAATTCTATAAAATGCAAGCACATAAAGAAATTTCCCTTTATTTTCATTGCTGTTTTGATCCTGATGTTTCTGTAATCCATTGTTCATTGATATGGTAGGAAATCAAGACTGGCATTAGTTTTAATTGAATATTGTTGTCTTTGCTTACTTTTGATATCTATTGTTAAGAGGTATGTTTGGGTTTGTACTTGAAAGGTTTGTGAAATGTTTTGAAAGTTTCCCTGTTAATAAGTGAACTTATTTTGGATATGAATTGGAAGGGGAAGTCATAAGGATTTTCTCAGCTAAGCATAGGGAAGACAGCTGGGAGATGTAGAAAAGCTGTCTATAAATATTGACTATATTCCTTGTATTTGTCTATTTTGCAACCCTATCTCCTACTTTTTCTATAGAGAAAGCAAAATAATATTACTGATATACTCTTTAACCTGTGTGTCTTGACTAGGGATGTGTATCTGGTTTACCTGAGTTGGAAAAAAACATTGAAAAATACTTTATCAGTATTTTTCTAAATTCAATACAGATTAGAGAATCTGCTTCGGCTACAGGTATCATTGACCAGGAAAAAAGTTGATTTTTTCCTTTTGTTTTTTTATTTGGGAGTATTCAGCTATAGCAATCAACTGGGGCAGCAGGAGCTCTCAGCTTTTGCTGTGCCCCACCTTATCTTCTCCGGTGTGCGTGTGGTGAGCAGAGATCTCTCCAAGAGTTGGTAGGCCACATAGGCCACCCGAGACAGCTTTGCTGCATGGTGATTTAACTTTTGGAGTTAGGTCTGCAGGGGGTGGGGAGATGCCTCCCACACACAAGTGCTAAATATGACTTCTTCTGCCCAGAGGTCTAAACATCTCTGCATCCTGCTGGCTTAGCTGGAGCTGGCTCCTTTTACTTGCAGTTTGATTTAAACTGAGCTTAAAGAAACAGAAGCCGGTGGCGAGTCCCAGGCAGTTAAAAGGATCTCAGTCCTTGTAAGTGTCTCTGACGGAGCTGAAAAAAATGTGGCATTTCTTATTATTTACTGAATCACAATTCCATACCAGTACTGGTATTCAGGAATATTGGGAAATACCAGTATTTTAGGGGTTCAGTATAACCAAATCCAAAAAGTACTGGTGGGTTTTTGGGGGGGAATGGTTTGTACATCCCTAGTCTTGAATAACAATATGATGTAAAATCTAGAACTGCAAGTGGGGTGGTATTACACATCCTGCTTTTCTTTGTAATAAACTATTTTTATGCTAGATGTTGTTTTCCTCTTCTCAAAGTAGGGTCTCTGTACCATGTCTGTAACAAGAAAGCTTGTTGGTATCAGGAGGAGCTGGTGCTTGCCTCTTACCTTCTTGCTCTTTTGGATTGCCAAACAGAAGTAGCTGATCTGTGCAAATGTATGATGGGAGAAATGGGTGGAGAGAAGTGAATGTCAACCTCTATTGTGTTAAAGCTTATTATCTAAGATAAATGTGAGGGAGCTATTTAGTGTTGGCACTGATAGTAGAGGTCTATACCTGTCCATTGCATTGGTTAATATACTAATTGTATTGCAGGTAATTAGTGAGCTTCCCTTGCTGTCTCCTCCTAGTACTTGACTTAGAAATCAAATAATAGTCTTAGTCACAGTATTGCAATAGTGTACAGTGTTGTCTTGTCCTGAGTTTAAGAAGGAACAGTTGTCAGTATATACATTTGGAACAATAATGTTTGCTGGGTGGCCTGGCGGATGGATGTTAGCCTAGCATGTTTGTGCTGCTACAGATCAAGTATGAATTTTCTGATCTCTCATGGTATTTGAACTGTCAAACATTCAAAACTGTGACTTGAAATAATTTAAAGGTATACTGATGCCCCTTTCCTCAGTCCCCGCCCCCTAAAAAGGACCTTTCAATAGTCTAGCCACTCTTACTACAACTTTCATCTCTGACCCACAACATGTGCTACTATTTGTTTCAAGGAAACCACAGAAACCACATTACACCAGCTGTTGTGGGGGCAGTTGTACTAACTTGAAGGGCTGAATAATCACATGAGTGATTATTTGCTTTAAAGCAAATAAGCAACCTACCCAACTTCTTACCTCCTTTTGGTAAATTCTCAATGTTCTTTATAATCTAGGCAGTTTTTGCCGTCTGCCAGCCAGAAGAATTAAACAACATCTTCACAAGTCAGATGTCATGGTTACCCACACATTTCTTGCCATGCTTGTGTGGGACATTACATGTCAGTCTGCCCCATGTAGTTCCTCTTAGTGAAACAAGAAGGGCCATAGCTCAGTTTTGGTTCGTGAAGACTACCTGGGGTTCAATCTCTGGTGCTTCACCTTCGAGAGCGGAATGAGAGCCTACTAGTGATTCATAAATACTCTGCAGTTTTCATATATTAGGATAACTACTGTGGGCTTCAAACCTATTATTGCAGATGCCCATCTGACTAGGCTGATCCAGGCCAGAATAACCCTTGAGGTCAGCCAATTTCCTCATGGTCTGCACAATCTTCGAACAATTTTGAAACTTCACCCGGTTTAAAATGCAGTTACAGCTATCACCTAGAGCAAAGTGGAATATACAGATTTTGATTTGTCTTTCATTGGCTGCCTATTTATATCCAAGTTCAGTTCAAGGTGCTGGTTATATTATCCTTAAAGCCCTTCATGAGCTAGAAGAGTCAATTCGGAGGGTAATATCTTCGACGGCCCTTTCTGCAGGTCAAGGTTTGTTGCAGGTCTCCTCTTGCAGGCATGTTAGAATTACTTCTGTTCCAAAGTGTTTAACAATTGCCCCAGTGTGTCGGAGAAGCCTGGCTTAAATTCTGTTTGTTCTGAGGTTCTGACTTATGATATATATTGATTGATGATATTGTGTAACTCTTGCAGAAATCAGTTGCTACAGTATTTAGATAATTTAAATATTGCTAGAATGTTGAACTTCAAAAATCATAACGTCATAACAAGGCAGGGCCCTGAATTAGAATAATTTATAGGTTTACAAAATTTGTAATGCTGAATTTCTGCCCTTATAAAGGTCACAAAGGCAGATATCAAAAAACATACATAAAGCTGCATTTTCAAACTAAAAATACTAAGCCTAAACTCTAGATGGGATTTTCATCAAGTTATACTGATGATTATACTGATACCCACACACAAACATCCCCGTTAAGGTGGCTAACATTTAAAAATATCATAAAACCCATTAAAATCCCCCCCCCCAAATGAAATACACATGTAAAAATACAATGGCAACCAAGGCCATTTCAGTTCTACAAAGTGGCCTGAAATCAGATTGGCAGTGATCCAGACAATCTGCTTCAAGAATCCTTGATACCACCCATCCAGTCACCATTTGAGACCAGGTCAGTAATTATTCAAGCATTTGAGTCTGGGGGCATGTGTAAAGTGCTATCAAACTGCAGCTGACTTATGGTCACCATAGCAAGGGGGTTTCTGATCAAGTGAGAAGCTGAGGTGGTTTGCCATTGCCTTTCTCTGTAGGCTTCCTTGGTGGTCTCTCCCAAGTATGAGCCCTGCTTAGTTTCTGAGACCTCACAAGATCTGGCTGTACCATGATACCTTCCCTCCCTGAGACCAGGGCAGCACAGTTTCAGGGTTGGGACAGCTACCTTCACAAGGAGGCTTTAACTACCTCTTGGAACCAGTCAGCTAACCTCCCCCACAGATTCAAGCAGCCAGGAAGAGCAAATTTAAAACGAGTGGCAGGCCTTAAACATCCAAGGATTCTGTCTACCATCTGACAGCTAAATCCCAAGTAATTACAAATGCTATTTATCTGCAAAGTGCTGAGCAAAATAGTCACTTTACTGTTGCTGGGCTTTTGTTGGAACACCGGTCAAAAATAGTGAAGAAGCCAAAGGCCCTTTTAGAATCCTGAACAAGCATGGTGGGCAGAGTCACAAACCGGCTGCCACAGGAGGTAATGCCCATCATGAAATGGATGACGCAGCTTGCTTGCAGTCAAATAGTGAAGATTGCTATGATGTGGTGGCAGCTCCTGACAAAGCAATATTTTTTTTTAAATCTGCACAGGCAATCAAATATCCAGTAACTATAAAAGCCCCACCTGGCCCCACTCACGTTCTAAATACATTCGGTGGTTACCAGGAAATGTGTTTGCCGGCACTAAGTTGGGGACCCCTGGTCTAAACACTTGCAGTTGCACTTTAAGCTAAATGCACCTTTAAAACTTAACCCAAAGGCATCCTTCACTACCAACTGTAATCCCCATCTAGTTACATGTCATCAAATTACATATTTCATCAGCTACAATGATTTGGCTTAGCTATAGCCCAGCTGAACTTTGGCACTTGTAGTGTCAATTGAACCAAACAAACTTAAGGGATCATCATCGGCAGGAAGAATCTTCAGTCACTTTGTTTTCGATGCTCAGCTGCTCACTATTGAGATAAATACAGGTGTCTGAGGGCGTGGAGCTGATTCTGGTAAGTTGGTCTTCTTCTGATTCTAATGGAGGGTATTTCTTTTTTCGAAGGTTTTTGTGTTTTCTTTTGACGCTGTGATCAAGGGAAGCATAGCACATCTGACGTTCAGCTGTTGGCTGAAAATAAATGTATTTGCATTAATAATCTCGAGTTGATTGTGTTCTTGACCATCAAAGGTAAAAAAAAACCCTGAAGCATTAAAAATCACTGTTGTATAAAATATATTCGGTCAGTGCTCATTTGCCCCATTTATGTGTGACTTAGCAGCAGTGTGCTCACTCACTAAGTTTTACTCTGTTTAATAGAGCCGAATATAAAATAAGATGTAATGCCAAGAGATTTGCATTTGGAGGTATTAGCAAGATAAATTGTAGTCATGAGCCAGACCACTGGCCTATCAAGTTCGGTGCTGCGAATGGCAACAGCTCTCCAGGGTCTTGAGCAGGGGCCTTTTCAGTCACTTGATACTTGATCCTTTTCAACTGCAGGGGTTGAGGCCTGAACCTGGGATATGCATGCCAAGCAGTAGCTCTGCATCCTTGAGACCTATACATGACCCTGATGCAGGCCAGAGATGTGTGGAAAGCAAGCGGTTTGATTCTTGATCCTTACACGCTTTCACAACACATGCACATCCCACACTGTTATTGGCCTTTGAAAATAAACAGGCCACATTTTTTTCTCCCTTCGGGTCTAATAATAGGGAGGGATCAATTTTGATGGGTGAAGCCATGCAGGAGGGAAAGATTAAAGCCACTTTCTGCCCACCTCTCCCCACGGAGCCACAAATGGGACTGACTGCAGCTCTTCTAAAATGCTGTGAAATATGACCGTGGATATCCCAGGGACTTGGTGCAATCTGTTCCTTGGTAAACATAAATGTGAGTTGTTTTACATCCTAGAAATGATAACAGCAAGTAGGGCCATCAGAATTCATACCTTTCCCCAAATTTCTTTACTATGGAAAGGATTTGCTCTTGAGGGAAGAGTCTGCACATGCATTGTTTGCTCCCTAAAATTGAATTCTTGTTTAGAATAAAACCTTAGACAAATTTAGAGATTGAAGTAATTGAAGGACATTTGATGCAGTCTGTACATAAGGAAGTCTAATGGTTCAAATGTCATTAGTTTCAATGGAATATTATGTGTTTCATCCAGGGCAGGCTTTTTCAACCAGAGTTTCATGAAACCCTGGGGTTTCTTGACAGCCCCGGAAGTGTTTTGCAAATGGGTGTGCCATCGTTTGGAGGAGGGGAGGTGGAGGGAGGCAGAGCCGCTATATTTATATATATCAACATTTGTTAAATATTTTATCAGGTGATATGACCATGTATGATCATTTTGATGCTTCTGAAATGGTAATTGATGGGCCTCAATGGGGTGGGAAGGGGAGTGGCCCAGGGTGGGTGTGTCCACAGCTATGCTTCCCAACCATATTCTGCACAGTCACACCACTTACGGGGGTTCTCAAACTTGAAAAAATATTTCAGTGGATTTTCAATGCTAAAAAAGTTGGGGAAAGGCTACTCTAGGGTATCCTTTTGTGTGCAGGAAGTTCTTCCCATCCCTTGCTTCCTAGACCACGGGAGAATCCTAGACTCAAAGAGTTAGAATGGACCTCCTGGGTCATCTAGTCCAACCCCTTGCACTATGCAGGACACTGGCAACCCTCTCATTCATCCATTGTAACCTGCCAGCCCCTTGAGCCTTCACGGAATCAGCCTCTCCATCAGATGGCTCTCCAGCCTCTGTTTAAAAATCTCCAAAGATGGAGAACCCACCACCGCCCGAGTAAGCCTGTTCCACCGAGAAACCGCTCTAACTGTCAGGAACTTAGAATCATAGAGTTGGAAGGGGCCATACAGGCCATCTAGTCCAACCCCCTGCTCAACGCAGGATCAGCCCAAAGCATCCTAAAGCATCCAAGAAAAGTGTGTATCCAACCTTTGCTTGAAGATTGCCAGTGAGGGGGAGCTCACCACCTCCTTAGGCAGCCTATTCCACTGCTGAACTACTCTGTCTGTGCTTGTTTTCCTCATGTTCAGTTTTAGATTCTCTTCAGCTCACTGGCTAACCTGCTCCAAAATGCTTTAAATTCTGGCATTTAAATGCATGCAAGCAACACTGCTTTAAAATGTCCAAATATGGAAAATAACGCTGTTGTATTAGTATTAATACCTGTACTTCATTGTTGGATGTCTGAGAATGGGCATTCATTTGTTCATAGTAACTTTCATCTGGAGATCAAAATTTAAAAAGTGAGTGATGCTGTATGTGATTAAAAGTCCTAAAATAAACAGGTAATTCAAAGCATAGGAATCCTAAATATGTGATTCAATAGACATAAAGGTTAAGGTCTTGGACTATATAAATATTATGATGGAACATGCTCAGTGCTCAATAAGGCATAGTTAAAACCTTTTTTAGAAAATTATTTGCATACATAAAATACATTGCTGTTTCTTATAACCTCCTGCCCCCTTCTGACTGCAACATACACACCAAATGTATTTATTTAAAACATTTATTTGATGCCTTCCTTTCTTATGGAGCTCAAGACAGCTCCATAAAATAGAGTACACAATAAAAATGTATAAAGCCAAACTATATACCCTATTTGCTGGCGTATAAGACTACTTTCCCCCCCCTGAAAAACATGCCTTCAAGTGGGGGGGTCGTCCTATACGCCGGGTGCACTTCAGTTGGGATAGACATAGCTGCCCATAGTGGCTTTCCGATGCTCGCCCGGTGCCCATAGTGGCCTCCCGATGCCCGCCCACCTCATTCTACATACCATCCAATATCGCACGGTATCCAGTGTTGCCGCAGCGGGTCATCAGCATGGCTGCGGTGAGCATCAGCAGTGAGACAGGGGTGCCAGATTTTTCAGCGTGACCAGCCCGTTCTGCTCGATGGGAAGCAGCGGCGCTCCAGCCCGCCCCTTGTCTATGCAGAGCTTGCATATGCGCACTTGCGCACCAGTGCCAGGGAGATGCAGGGCCGGGCCGGAGGCGCTGCAGTTGTGCTGTGGCCGTACAATGGTGACAAACTCTATATTTTGAGTGGAAATGTTGGGGGGTCGTCTTATGCGCCCAGTCGTCTTATACGCCGGCAAATACGGCAGTAGTTTTGAATTGCCAAATAATCCCATTGCCCCCATAAGGAATAGATTTATTATAATAGATGCAAATTCTTAAGCACAACTTACTTAGAATATCTTGTTGATGGTGTTTGAGGTTGTCATAAACAGGGCATTCTTCATTATAAAACTCGCCATGTCTATGAAAGAAAGTTTTAAAAGCTAGATTCAGGTGGATGCCCACGTTGATCAGAACAACATTTGCAGCATGCATGCATGCACACAAAAGCTTATATCCAGAATAAAACTTTGTTGTTCTTAAAGGTGCCACTGGACCCAAACTGAGTTTTAATAGCTGTTCCTCCTATCTCATTTACAGCACAATCTTACCCCAAGGCCCACCCTTCTAAGACTGACCACCTCAGTGGACTCAAGGCGCATTATTCTCTTTAGGATTGGACTGAGCCTAGTATTCACCCAATTTTTTGGGGGGTAAAGGAGCAATTTTAAAAGATTTAAAAAAAAAATTAGGATATGCCACATTAGCCATGGGATCCTCAGCAGCACTGCATCATAAGTCCATTAAGCATCAATGTGTAATTCTACTTGTGATTGCACATCAAAGTAGTTCCTTCAGAGATGGCACTTACTGTGGTATCAGTGGAAATAATCTGAAAGGGAGGGATAAATCATCTTCTTTTCCACACATTGTTTTATGAATGGAGAACGACATTTATTTCATAGAATCATAAAGCTGGAAGGAATCTCCAAGGTCATCTAGTCCAACCCCCTGCAGAATGCAGGCAATTCACAACTACCTGCCCACCCACAGTGACCCCAATTCCATGTCTAGATGATGCTGCCCCCATAAAAACCCCAGAATCCTTGGTCAGTCTGGTCTGGATGAACTTCACCTTCTGAACCCAAAATGGCGATCAGCATTTCCCTTGGTGTGCAAGAAAGGGCCACAAGAGACAAACACTGGAACATCTCTTCCTGCCCACCCAACTCACAATCTGCCTAAGTTCACAAAATCAGCATTTCTGTCAGATGGCTATCTAGCCTCTGCTTAAAAACTTCCAAAGAAGGATAACTTATCACCTCTTGAGGAAGCCTGTTCCACTGACAAACTGCTCTATCAGGAACTTCTTCTGTCAGGAATAATACTTGCATATACTTTGCCCACAATGTTGTTCCTGAGTCTGCTAACCATTATGGACAGCATCAGGAGCCTGTAGTGCACTGACAGAAATCCTGGCCCCCACTAAGAAAAGTTAAATGCTCTTAAGCCTGCAGAACCTGATATAAGCTGATTACAATTAATTGATAAATGTCCTGAACTGAGGTACAGCCCTGGAAAATGCTAACCATGTTTTCGAATGTAATTTATCATATATAATAGGTAGTTTATTTTAATTGCTTTAATTTCCTATTTTAATACCTTGTATTTGATACATGCTACTAAATATTGATGTTGCCTGTTTTATTGTTGTTAAGGGCTATGGTTACTACTACTACTACTACTACTACTACTACTACTACATTTCTTCCACCTTTTTGTTTTTGGCTTAAAAATGAAGCATTATCTAACAGAGTAAATACAGATAATAACAGTTTGTTTTTCCTTATCCATTGTTTATTTATGAAACAGCCCTGGGAGTGGAGAGTGTCCTGGCTGTCCGAGATGGAATAGGGCCAATCAGGGTGCGGCCTGATTGGCCTTTCCTCTCCAGCTCTCACCCTTCTTCCGTGGACGCTAGCTACTTTGCTCTCAGAGAGACACACAGAGACAACCCCTGATTACCTCCTATGGCTCCTGCTGAGAGAGAGAGAAAGAGAGAGAGAGATCTGCACCTACCGGTGCCCCCTGGGTCCTAGCGCCCATTGCATTCCTGGTTGCAATGAGCTTTCTTGCTAGTTCATACATAAATTAATATTGTAACTGACTACTCACCTGAAGGACATGAAGTAAAATAAAACTATGAAAACATTTGCCCTACCTTGGGCTGTATTCTGGAACATCTTTGTATGCTTTACCTGGAAAAATATGAACAATTCAGTAATACTGAAAACCACAAGGCATTTTTTAGCTTTGCATGATTTACTATTAACTTTAACATTTCCCACAGGTTTCCAGTCTCGCAAAAATCGCTAGAAAGGAAATGATTTTTTCTGTGCTTTGTCCCGCCCCTGGCCATCAATCAAACGAACAGCCAATGGGCGGTTGTTATCATGCTCCCAAAAAGCCCCTGTCCCTTTAAGAACAGTTAAAAAAAAAAACACACATGTTACAACGAATATGCCTTGATTCCTCCTAACGTAGAGACCCATCTAGCTGGCGTGTGAGCTGGCGAGTCATTGTTACCACAGCATTTTACCACCTGTGCCAAGCCAGGCCACTAGTGTATTACCTGTCCCCAGATCACCTGGCCATGGTGATCCATGCAATGGTCACTTCCAGATTAGATTTCTGTAACTCACTCTACATGGGCCTTCCCTTGTCTCTGACCCAGAAATTGTAGTTGGTACAAAATGCATCTGCCATCTTGGAGAGCCCATGTCCAACCTATGCTGCAATTAGCTTCCAGATCAGATTCAAAGTTTTGGTTCTTACCTTCAAGGCCATCCATAGCCTGGGCCCTGCATATCTGAGGGACGGTTTGTCTCCATATGCCTCTTGCAGGGCTCTTTGCTCTGCGGGTATGAATTTGCTAGTTGTCTCTGGCCCGAGACAGCGGAGCTATCGATGGCGGCGGAGCCGGAGGAGCCGCCAGAGCCGGCGCGGCCTTCAGCGGTGCTGCCGCAACATTCTGCAGCCACGGCGATGTCACTGTGCCCATTAGTGAGCTGGCAGCGCGGACACAGCCGGAGGAGCCTTCTGCCGTGGCGGAGATGCCAGTGGGGCCCTCCCCTGCAATGAGCTATGGCGCCGCCTATTGCTGCTGCGACGAGCTCTGCTGCTACGGCGTACACAGCCCGCCACTGCGCCGAGCTTTCCTCCTCCTCCTCCGCCCACCTGTCGGCCAGCCAACCTCCGCCCACTCGCCAAGGGCACTGGGCTTGCCGCGCGGCCTGCACACCCACTCCGGAGGCCAGGAAGAAGAGGCTGAGGAGCCCTCGAGGAGCGCCCAGGGCAACCGGCACAACGGCCCTCTGAGGGACAAGGTGGCGCGGCGGCTCAGGAGAAGAAGAATGGCTCTCGGCTCAACCTCATGTCTACGGTACAGTTAGGCCATTCTGCGGGGGGGGGGGGCTAACCGCTAGCGCCCGCTGCATTTAGACTACAGCGGGCTTATTTTCTAGTTTCTAATAATTTGGTTTCATTTTGAGATGAATTATCTCTAGGCAACAAGTTGGAAGACTTGGTGTAGCTAGAACCATGAAGGGTAAGCTGTCAGTGATGGTTTGACATCACTTCAATGAAAAAACAAAAGTGATGTCACACCTCTCCAGGACCACTTGATAAAATCAATTTTTCTTGTTTCATAATGGCAATTGGCTGCCTTAGCTCGATGCTAGAGCCTCTAGAACCCCTCAAAATGCTTTGTCTGAGGGCCATGGGAATTATTCTATATATCAGGTTGGACACAGTATGGAAGTAAACAGGAGGAATGGGGAATTGATGAAAATTAACCCTCACTCCTTATGCTGTTGCAAATAGACTGTATGATCCTGTGCTACCATGTAATCATTAAAGCAGGACTAGACTGTATTATCCCCATGTTGCAAACAAAAAGTGAATTCTCTCACATATGGTCGCCTGGTGCATTTATGTTTGAAACCAGGCACTTCTTGATTTGAACCTCATTATCTCAACTACTACCCTACCAAAGAGAGGCTCTAAGAGTTATTCAGATTTCTCCTGCTCAGTCATCCTTAACTCTATTTTGCTCCCTTATATTTGGGAAACAGCCCCCTGGGAGGAGACTGTCCGGGGCCCTGTCCAGGTCCACCCTGATTGGTCCTCCCCCTCCAGCTTCCACCCTTCCTTCTTGCCTGCTAGAAGTCTTGTGGCTGCAGCCTCCATTGTCGCCCACGAGGAGAGAGGCAGCGACGGGGCTTTGTGGCCTGCAGGTATGCTCCTGTTGGGAGGGAGCTGGAAGGGGAGTTTAGAGCCTCCCTGCAGGCTGCAAAGCCCTGTTTCCCCTGGCGGGGGGGGGTCCCTTCCCTTTAGCCTGCTTTGCCAACGGGTCAACGGGAGCTGTGGCCATCCTCTCACGCCCTCCTGCCTGCCGCCCCTTTTAAAATGGCAGCCAATTGCCATTATGCCATTATGCAACAAAGTCCCTTTTTAAAATGGGCTTTGGTACTAGTTCAATATGTTTTCAAAGCTTAATTCTAATATAGCTCATTGCTTTTCACCCATACCAAGTCAGACAATTGGTTTATCTAATCCAATACTGTTCACAGCAATGAGTAATGTCACTCACATGTGAACCGTGTGTTCCTTTAGCTGCCTGAGAGAGAGAGAACATTGTGCATGCAAAGAGTGTGTTATATGTCCCTTGCCTTATATTGCTAATATGTTAACTATATGCTGTTGTATACCAATTAAATTTTAAACTGATGCTTTTACAAATGGATAACATTTTTATACTTTGTGAACTGCTTTAAGTGCTATATAATATAGGAGGGGTGAAATACTCTGAATAAATGTAACTCAGTTTATCATTGCTTATATATTTATTAAAACTGAAAGAAAATGCTGAAAAGCCACTGTGATTTTATCCTTGAGTGACACTGAGGGTGAGGTGATAATGTTTTAGATATTACATTAAATTACTGAAGTTACTATTCCATTAAAAATACCATTTTACAAAAATCCAGTTCAGGATAATATACACTATACTCTGCAAACTCATTTTCTTTTATGACATTTTTCTAACAATCATTCTCAAAGATGAAACAGGCCATCTCTCTTACCTCGTTTCTTTTCTTGTAGGTAGTATGAAACATTTTTCACCAAGGAAATAATCATAATTGCCGTTACGAAAGCAAAACCCATCCAGACATAGGTACACTCTGAATTTCCCATTTCTGTAACAGAAATGTTCATGCCTATTTTTAATAAATGAGCATTTTTATTTCAAAGACAGTTTAAGCACGTGTTTGTCCCACTGAAGTAATCATGCTTTGTGTGTTCCATTGTTTCCAAATTATGGCAGCCCTATGAATTGCATCAGGCTTTAGCTGAACCTAATAATGTATTTGATTGCATTATCGGCCCCTAACCCATTGCTGGTTATGTGTTTTGCAAGGAACTAATGGTTCAGATGTAAATATCCATTCCAGTTATCATCAACATGCCTCCCTGTCCAATCTAGATGATCATTTGAATTTTATCTGGTACCCATTCACATCACCTGCAGAGGTAAAACCCATAGACAAATTGTGTTGTACAGTGGTACAAATGACTGCCATATATCCAAGAGTGGAAGCCAGTCTTTCTTGCTAGGTGGGGCTGCCATTGGGGAGTATTTAAATAAAATGGAAGGAAAACTAGGGGGCTTTTCGCATGCCTTCAAAATCGCACAATGGTTGCCAATTGAAAACGCTACTGATTTGCCGTTATGCACAACGTCGTTGACAATCTGCCACACACCTGAAACCTATCCGCAAAAAGCGCTTCCTTGTAGTGCTTTCAGGGAAATCCCCAAAAGTGGATTCACCCTCTGGAAAGCGATACACTCCTGCAACCAATCTGCAACACTAGCGAAGAAGACCTGTGCGTTAACATTGTTGCGGTTTCTACAAAGTCCCTCCCCCTGGCTCTCTCCTCTGATCTTCCTGCGAAGCGATCGCCATTTTTTTTTCTCCGAGCGAGCGAAGTTCAACCCACCAGCAAGCCTGTTTAGAGGCTTCCCCGGCTTCAGTCCCTCCCCAGAGCTGTTTATTCACTAAGCACAAACAACAGACAAGCCCGTTTGCTGATGTATTTTCCCTTTAGTTTTTACACTGTTTTCGGCCGAAAATCGGGCCCGTGAGGGGGGGGTTCACTTGGGGGGAGCGTGGCAACGATGAAACGACAGCTCAAACACACCTGCCAGCTGATGGGTCTCTCCGTTGCAACGAATCAACACATATTCGTTGCAATGGGTGTGTGTGTTTTCACATACATACATACATACATACATACATATCCATTAGTCTGTTCCATGATTGGCTAAGAGCCCAGGGCTGGCATTTCCCAAGCAAGGGCTCAGGTCCAAGCTTAGAGTCTCTTACTGTTCTGGTTATCAGGCTTAACCAGAAGTGTCAGGCTCCAGCAGCCATTCAGTATGCTTGAAGCAAAACAGAGAGTTTGAAGATTAGTCAGCAAGGCTGGTCCGGAAAGCCAGAGGTTCAGTCAAGCAGGCAAACTAGCTCCAAAAAGGGTGGTCAGTGGTCTAGTCTAAGGTCAGAATGTCCAATCAGTCTGGCAGGATTTCCGGCAGGGGTCAGGCAAGGTGGGTATCACCTAGATCATTGTTCACATTTGCTTCCACACAAATCCAAGCTCTCAGCTCCCCTAATAAGCCTGATACCAGAGATTCCAGTTCTCATCCTGCAAACATACTCCCTGTTCTGGTAACTGCCGATGAGACCACACATGGGTCATCTTTCCACGTGCTGATTGGTCTCTTCCCCCTCATTAAAAGCAACAAGCCACCGGCTATCATGAGAGCTATCCACCTGATCACTAGCAACTGGCCCCAAGCAGGGCTAACTCTTGCATGGAGAGGCTTCGGCTGGTACCTCTGGCTCAGCAGCCGCTTCTGGCTCAGCAGCCAACTCCCCCAATTGAGTCTCTGCCTGTGCCCCTGGGTAGTCCTCCCACTACTTCTCCAAGGAGTATGAAGACGGCAGCGGACTCATGGTACTTGAAATCCATACACAACAGATACAACCTGTAGTAGAAAAGAACCTTTCTCTCCACACTTCTGAACAAATCTCTCACTTGTGTTTGATGCCTCTACAGCCATGTTTTGTAAAACAAAAACAGGGCCACATCACATGCTGAAGCATTTCTAGGCCAATTGACTTTATCAGTGCATTTTTATCCTGTTCAGAGCTGCCCTGTGGTAGGTAAGGCTGAATGTGGCAGACCCAATTTCACCCAGCAAGCTTGATGGCAGAGGGGGAATCTAGAACAATACTCCAATCAGATCTCTAGACTGGCCTTCTTTTCCTATAGTAACATTGATTAGTAGTTGCTGGTTGGTGGCAAGACAAACTGCTCTCAATAATAATAATAATAATAATAATAATAATAATAATAATAATAATAATAATAATAATAATAATAATAATAATAATAATAATAATAATGCAGGGTCATACATAAATCTTTATTGACACTATACAGAAAAGGTCCATTTGACAGAACATATAACAGGAGAGATACATTAAATCAATTTTCTATTAATACCATAATTGCTCTAGTGAATAAACTAAACACTCTGAGAAATCTAGCTACCTTCTCAATTCTCTCAGGCATTGTGTCAACAAAAAGATTATGGAGTCTTAATTGAGTCAGAAGGATTGGAGCTCTCATCTAAAAGGTACGTAATATAAAATTTACGTTGAAATTCATAAAAAGTGCAATAAAACATCAGGCATAGTCTATCTTCAAAAGGTATCCCCCAGAATCTGCCTTCGAAAACTGCTGAAGTCAGTTGAACCTTGTCTGAGAGATGACTCGTCACAGATTTGAACTAATTAAAGTCCTAATGTATGGGGCCATTTGGCCCGGATGGGGGAGGATACCAAAGGTCAAGGTCAAGGGAAAGTATGTTTTCTGAGCATCAATAATTAATTTTTGATATTCTAATTTGGTTAGACATTTTAAATATAAGAAAAGATCTCCCTCTCTGATAGTCAATAGGAAATCATAGTCAAATCCAAGTTTATTTATTTTATTTATTTTTCAAATTTTACCCACCACTCTCAGCAATTGTCATTTTTTAATAGTTTGATTCCAACTGGAGATTTCAGATTCTTTCAACATATACTGAACCAGATTCTCCTCTTTACTGGTAAAATGAACTCTTAACCGCAATTTGAAAATCATTATCAATGCTTTTGTTACTAAGACCAGTTACTTTGACCAGTTTCAAGATGCAAGGCAGTGTACAGGATATATACAGAATAATATACAGAAAGTTTTTGCTGGTCAAAATTTGTACAGAAAGTTAGACTGAATCTTATTGATACTTCTCTTCAGGCTTCCCATCCAGATAGGGCAGCCATAAAGTAGCTGCGAAATCACTTTTGCGTTAAAATATATTGACAGACTCCATCCAGGGATTCTGTGATTGTTACAACGGGCAACCACAAAATGCGACAGAGGAGAGTTCAATGTGTTTGATGATCATGAATAATATTAATTAAACTTGCTGAAATCAGTGGGAGAGTTTTTGGAGTGATATTTAAAGTGATTGCACTTTCGCTATCATCTGCAAAGGTGCTAAAAGTTCCTACCAAGCTTCATTTTCTGTGTTTGTTTCCACATACAGTATATATTTTATATTTTCTTTATGGTGCTCCTTGGTTATCACATGCTGCTTAAGGTTCAGAAACACTGAACCCTATCCTTCCCAAATTTTTGTTTCAGTCTTAATAACCACAGAGACAAGTAATTTAATCCATATCTATTGTATTTCCATAAACTGAACCAATCATCATAAATAGTTAATATTGTGTGAATGCATGAGCCTGTGTTTTGGACAAGCCATGCTGCTGAGTTGATAATTACCTCTCTATTTCATACATTCCCCTTTTGTGAATTTTGATATAGCCTAGCTGTTGGGATAAACAGCATACTTTGATGCTAAACCCAGTGCCAGAAAAGACTTGGAAGTCTCAATGCCATCCCAAGCAGAGCTACACCTATGAAGGTCCACCAACATCAGTGGTCTTACAAGAATTTAATCCTGTTTAGGAGGATGCTGTCTGTTAGTATTTAGATGGATATCACCCAAGCAGTATGTCAGGAGTAGTGGTAATAAATTCTATACTTGGGCACTTATATGCCTTACAAAACTGTATGTAAGAGAGATTTTTGAAAGATTTATTTCATACTAGTAGGAAAGCCCATTTATAAAAATGGGCTGTCCTACGGCCTGGCAGAAGGCTGTGGCCGGCAGCCAGCGCACAGCTGCCCTCCTCACTCCCCGGGGAAGGTGGCCGGCTCGGCGGCAGCAAAAGAGCTCCTGGGGCTCCTTCACCGCCAGTCCCCTCCCCGGGCAAGGCCTGTGGCTTGGAGGTGGGAAAGGAGTAGTGCCCTGCTCCTTTCCCATGGCGCGGTCGTTTGGCGCCATCCCCCTCCCCAGCCAAGGTCCCTGGCTGGCTGGCGGGAAAGGAGCAGGGCCGCTGCATCAAAGATGCAGCAGCCCTGCTCCTATCCCGCCGGTGAAGGCTGTCCCCACGGGCTACTTACCAGTCCCGGAGCGCACAGCCGAGGACGGGCCAAGTAGCTAATGGGGAGCCACGCTGTGCACGACTCCCAATTGGCCATTTGGCCCCGGAGTGACGCTCAGAGGGGGCAATCAGGAGCCACTTTGCGGCTCCTGATTGGCCCCTCTGAGTTTTTATCACGGTCTCAGCCCGCCCCTTTCACCTCCCAGTTTGCCCTTACAGTTTTATTTATACTGCTCCGCAGGAGCGGTTTACAGATAATCATAGGAAATGTGACATAGGTTACATAATTGCAAACTCAACATATATAGTTTCAGATATCATCTTTTTCAAAAAAATGTAAAATACAAACAGGGAAATGTCATGTCAGAAACATCTCTGTGTCTTCGCAAGGAAAGGACAGACCTTCAAACTTGGTGCATTTACAGTAGCTAGCTATTTGAAATCAGCCACCTCATCCCCATCATTTTGAATTCAGGTGTTGGTAGGAAGGCAGAGAGTGATGTGTGAGTCCAGTGGCACCTTTCTGATACGTGTACATGAAAGCATCTATCCAGAATTAAGATACGTTGCTCTTAAAGGTGCCACAGTACTTTCTTCTGTTTCTTCAATTATACAGTCACTGGAAAAGCCCTCTCATTATTTGTGCAAAGGCCGATTTTGACACAAAATCTGCAGGAAAACATCTAAATGCTATTTGGGTGTTCTGTGTTCTAAGGCTGGCCTGATAACTGGAGGGAGAAGGAGGTAAACAGAGGCAAGGAGATGGTGCTGCTCCTCCATTTGCAAACAAAAAATTAAAAGGAGGTTCAAATAGCAGATGGAAAATTAACAAATGGAAGAGAAGCAGAAGATGAGAGATGTTCCAGAACACTGAAGAATATTATGACTGAGAGCTTATTAGGACTCATACTTGGCAAGATAACATTCAGAAGTACTTCTGTTCATGGCTGGGAGGGGGGGAGGAAGGAGAAGCTGGGGGGGGGAGATATATCATATAGTGTGAACAGCAGACACTAATCTCATTGGTATAATCAAAGAGGACTGTATGAAATAGGCCTGTGTGTTAAAATTACGAGAGAGAAGAGGAAGGGCTAGAAGTTCCAAGCCACTCAGGAACCAGAGCTCTTTGAATTACAACAGTATGGGGATGGTCCCCTCCTCCCCCCCCTTTTTTTTTAGTCCAAGCCAAATCAGCCAAGGAAGAAACTGCAGACCTTAAATTCTGCCTTAACAAATGACAAAGTTCAGTACCGCTGAACCTTACTAAAGGGAAATCCATAAAGTAACTGAATAATTTTGATTAAAAAGTAACAATATAAAATACACGTTTCTTTCCTGACAATTCTTAGTGGAAAGATCCTCTTCTCACTTCAGGGAAGATTTTTAATACTGATAATAATGTCTATCAGAGATATTATTAATATAAGCTGAGCCTTCAGACAGACACTCAGAACTGCTGACAGAAGAAAAACACATACCTTTTTTTCCTGCTTTCTGCTGATAGCACAAGTGGGAGAAAATGGGGTTTAAGGCTGACGGTGTCAGAGGCTTGTGCTTCTTGACCCAACTTTGAGTTGATCTGAGAACTTAAATTGCAGTTTAGATGTTTGCAGTTACAAACAGGAAACGTGGCAGACGAAGCTTCTGTAACCACCATGGGATCGAAGGTGAGACTTTCTTCTTCTTTGTAAGGAAGAAAAGGTGAGAGAAGAGCTCTGCTTTTGAAACATGACAGTAAAAGGCCATCTCCAGTCCAAATACTCTTGTATGAAGGTTTTCACTGCCATTTCAAAGATACATGATTATAAAGACCTCAAGAAAAGTTGTATTGTATGATAAAATCTAACACTCTTATCATCTTAGCAATTAGGTCTCAGGAGGATTTTAGTAATCTGATTCTCAACAGGGACTTCAGATTGCACATTTTTGAGAATTACACATGAACACATGAAGCAGTCTTGTACTGAATAAGACCATTGGTTCCTCAGTGTCAGTAGTGTCTACCCACAGTATTGCCTGCACATTTTTTTCTACTCAGATCGGCAGCTGCTCTCCAGGGTCTTTTTGTAACTGGATATGCTAGTGACTGAGCCTGGGAACTTCTGCATGCCAAACAGATGTGCTATCACTGAGCCATGACTTGTCCTCAGGCCACAGCCCCTCCTCAATTCATTATTTATTTCATTTACTCCCCAATTACTGAATTGATATTCTGCTTTTTTCATTGAGGCCCAAGGCAGATTTAATAATCGCTATGAACAGCAGAGGTACTGCTTTTAATTCTTTTTCTAGAATAGTATTTGGAATTTAATATTCATACACAGATACCTCATTTCATTTTAGTAAAGATAAATTACAACTCAATACTATGCCGAAATATGGGTTGCCCTTGTCATCAATATGAGGGAAATTAAGGGTTTCACACAGATGCCTATTCACTGTAATTCAAACAAACCCTACCCAATGGGAAATCTAGTGACAAATTCCTTAAAGAATAACAGTCCATCTAGTCAAGCTTGGAGCTTTTCAGTTTAGAAAATAAGACTACTAGAAGGGGGACTTCATAAAGATTTGTAAAATTATGCACGGTGTGGAGCAGGGATAGTCAAACTGTGGCCCTCCAGATGTCCATGGACTACAATTCCCATGAGTCTCTGCCAGCGAATGCTGGGAGGGGCTCATGGGAATTGTAGTCCATGGACATCTGGAGGGCTGCAGTTTGACTACCCCTGGTGTGGAGGGTTAAAAATAACTTCTTTCTGTCACTACTAGAGCTTATAAGCACCCAATGAATTTGGTCATAGGTCAGAACCTAAAAAAGAAAATACATCTTCACAAAGTACATAGTTAACTTACAGACCTCACTGTTTCACGTTGTTGTGACAGTTGTGGCATCAAACAGAAGTGACAAAAGTATGGAAGATAGGCTAATCAGTGGCTATCAGCCATGATGGTTAAATGGAACATTCATGGTCATACAGTGCATGCTTCTGAGAATCAGTTGCTGGGAAGAAAAACAGGGGAGAGTGTTCAAAAGGAACTCAGTGGACAATATGAAAAACAGTGTATTGGACTAGATGGACTATCTGATCTAGCACGGCTGTTGCCATGTTGGAAGATACATTCACCCTTCTGTTAAATACAGAGGAGAGATTACAATTGCTATGATATATATGTACATCATCTGATAACAAGGTAAGTATGTTTTCAAGTTTAATTGAGTAATCTATGAAAAATCTGATTTAAGATTTTGTTTGAGTCACCCCTAGATATCACCCATCATCTTGGATGTATTTCTATTACACGTAACAATACTTGAAGGTAAAACAATGTTTCTGAGTCAAAACAAACTTACTGTCACCTGCTCTGAAAGATTTGTTCTTATTATAAACAGCATCACAGACTTCCTGTGGAGAAACCACTATGTTTTTTCCAGAGCTTTGAACAATGCTCTCAGGCTTCTAAGTCATTTTGAATTCACACATTTTCCATTGAGAGAAATCTCTTTTGTCACACAAGACTTTGGTTGGATTATAGAGGCAACTAAGACAAACAGATTTCACAGTACAAAAAATAGGCAGCACAGATAATGTGATGCTTACTTTTGAAGCAGGGGTGTTCTTTATAGGTGATGAAGATATATATACACTGGCACATACCTTAACTCAGGCTTTCTCAACCAAGGTTTTATGAAACTTTTACCATCCTATCATATCCCACGTCAGACTAGGGAGGCAGTCTCCTGCTTTGCCTTGTCTGCTGCTGGGTGACATGGAAAAATACCGGGGGATATGGAGAGGCAGGGGCATTCGCTGGCAGGGGCTCATGGGAATTGTAGTCCATGGACATCTGGAGGGCCACAGTTTGACTACCCCTGGTCTAGCCCAAAATTCTATGTTTAAGTGTTGTCAGAATACTCATCCCCCCTCCCTGTTCAGTCTCCCAGTGAGCTGGCGATCCTGCACCAAACACCATACCACATCAAAGTTCTGGGCTAGTGAACATCTGGGAACATTCTGTTTGATAAATTGGGGCATTAGCCTTTATATTCAATAGCTTTGGCTGTCAAGTGCTCATATTTCAATAAAATTATTATTGCTATTGTGCAGTAGGCTGTGCAATAAATTAAGGCAGGGAACCTGTCTGCAATCTTACAATATAATAGTCACAGTGTAAGTTGTCTTCTTGAGCCTCACAGCCGCTTCACGTGTCTTGTCTTTCAGTACGTGTACTTAGTATTTTAAAGAGACAATGACCTATGAATGTGCCCTTCACATGTCTTCTTTGAGTGCCACATATGTCAAGTCTGAGGCAGTCTCCTTCTGAAATAGTTATAATGTAGCAAATCACATGGCCTTTAGTGGGTTTTATGTGCTAGTTTTAATATTTTTGTCTCAGTTTGAAGTTTTTAGAATGACTCACAACCAGAGATACTTTGTTACTTCATGAGTTCTACTCAAGGCCCATTCCCCATTAATTGTATCTGTCCAGGAACCCAAAGTCCAATTTTATTCATCATCTTTATGCACCCTCTTGCCCATCTGGTACAGAGGTTCAGGCTTGGGTGTCATCAATATGCAGATGACACCCAGCTCTTCCGCCTGATGGATAGCCACCTGGATCCACCCCCACTGGTTGGGGACAGTGGACCAACAACATCTACTGATCCCTCCAGAACCTACTTCTATCAGATATGCCCACTGACCACATCATGGGGCAATTTCAGTCTGACCAAACTGCTGGTTTATGGTTAAAATGGTCTAAGTAGTAAATGATTAAATGTTCAGTGTTATTGATGTTTATACAGTTACTGAGTTTGTGTTGTATCTGTCATATTGAATTCATGTTCTCTGTGAACTGCCCTGAGCCACAAGTGAGGGCAGTTTGTAATCAATAAATAATAAATAAAAACAAAATAAACTCAGTTCACAAAATCAGTGTTTAACAAGCTTCATAGTTGACTCTTCCCAACCAAACATTTTTACACAGACATCCACCACAGTCTTTCCAATTAAAATCCCGGAGATAAAACATTTTGACAGAACCATCGATCAGCACCCAGATACATCTACCTACACAGAGTGGATAACAGTTGAGTGCCTTAAGTAAGTGATTAACAAAACAAAACAAAACAGTCTGTAGTAATGCCATATTATGACTGTGGTCTTTGAATAAACAAGATACTGCTTGCGAACATTGACTGATTTTTTTGATGTTCAAAAAGCAACGGATTTAACAGATGTATTTGAACATCTTTTGGCACTATTATGAATTCAATTGTCCGGAGCCAGCCTTTGGAGGCTGGTGATGATTCAGAGGCAGGTGTGCAGTCCAGCACTGGCTGCGAGGCCTTGAGCAGAAGGGAGCTTCTGGAGCAACAAAGGCAAAAGCAGAGGCAAGTGCCCAGCTGGCTGAGAGTTATCACCAGAGGCTGGAGGATGTATATGATTCCTCTCAGGATGAGGGCTGAGGCACAGAGAGCTCTGCCTGGTGCAACAAGTGGAATTGTTGCCTTGTCCACATCTATGCACCTAGGATCCTGCCCAGCCTGCTCTCTGGACCATGCTTGACTACAGAGTGACCATGACCTTGACTCCTTGCTGCCTGTCTTGACCTCTTGGACCATCTCTGGCTATTCTGCATTGCTGCCTGTCTTTGGACTTCTGGACCGTGTACTGACCCACCTCTGATGGGCTTCTTGTACTCTGGTAACAGACTGCTTGTGTTCTTTATGCTCCCAGGAAGCTGGCCAGGACTTGTTAAGACTGTGTTGCTGGCTTCCTGCCAGGTCTGATAAATACAGATCAGAACTGCCAGCTCCAAGGTTGGCACAGCTGAATACAGATAGTGTCTCCTGGTCCTACCTGGCGACAGCCTGGACTTCCAGCCCAGCCAGGGACAGGCCACCCTATCAGTGATACAAAGTTTGATATTACTTCTTAGTAAATGAATGCCAGTAGGAATATAAAAATGCGTCTTCAGGTGTCTTCTACAAATAATCATGTTACAGTAATGATACAGTATGTAGTAACAGAATCTTGGTTGATAAGCATTCACAACTAGACCTTAAGCTTGGAATTTTCCAGTGAAACTGACTTCTTAGTATCTTTTCTCTGCAGCTGGTCGTGGGTTGATCCAGACTATACAATCATAGAGCTGGAAGTGGTCATAGAAGCCATCTAATCCAATTCCCTGCTCAGTGCAGGATCAGCCTAAATTATCTAGTTTTGTTAGTTCTAGTTTTGAGGTCACTTATTTTTGCATTCACAGCCTCCATGATGACACTGTTCTCATATATCTCCACTCTGGTTCATTTTTACTTCCACACCAACACATAGCCCAGCCATCTTCCTGCAACTTCTAAAAGGTTGGACCATTAACTTTCTTGCTGAATTTATGTTTATTCTTCAGCTATTAAAAGCAAGCAGAAAAGGAAAGAAAAATCAAGAAAGGGAAAGGAAGTTGAAAATACCAATTATAACTTATATATTGATTGACTGTATTTGACTGACTCCCATGTTATGATAATGGCTGACAATATATTTTTAGGCTACATCCTTGAATGGGATGCTTTAATCCATTTTCTATGTGACTTCAGGGTAATGAAAAACATCAAGCTGTGTTGACAAGCGGCATGGATATTCAAGGTTGGTGACAAAGGAGTTTCATATATAGGATGTCCTTTATGCAGAAATACTACAAAGGGCTTTACACGATGCAATCAATATCTCATTTCTATTATGCGCCTAGATTGTTTCATTCAGCCCTGACCTGGTACTCCTTTCAATGTAAACATAGCATGAGTTTCACAGCAGCAATGTACCATACATTTAAAACAACACAGTTTGACACTGGAATGGGGGTACATTCTAATGAATTTAATTAGGGAATGCTGGGATTTGGCTAGAATAGCAGGGGAAGTTGCTGAACAGAGTTCCTAGTATTTTTCTTGAAAAATCAGTAGACAGGGGACCAGTTCAGAACAGGATAGAGTTACCACTTTCCCCCAGCCTAAAATAACTCAGGACATGTGCTATGTGCTCTGACAGGACTTGTATATTCTCGCACTGTGGTCCTGATCCCCCTCAAGGGTTTGAGTTTTTCAAGCAAAGGAAAAACAGAGGGGTCTGTAGGGCAGCTGAATCTATACATTTGTGACAGAAATGAGAATGCTGCTTCCTTTCCAAGATGCACCATTTTCATACCTCTTAATTTTTCAAAATGGTGCTGATAAAGAAGATTAGAGTGTATGTTCTGTCAGAATATCCTTCTCTTTGTGTTGCCCTGCTTCCTATAATTTCATAGCAGGGTAATGGAACTTTGGTTATTTCTGCAAGGTCATCTGCCCTGGATTCAATGGCTTTCAGAAGTGGTCTGTTTTCCTTCTTCCCTGGTGAATCATGAACCTTGCAGGTTTTCCCTGGTTTTCCTGTGATCTTTCTCAATCCTGAGTTGTGCTGAACCTGTATGGGTTGTTGTGTGGGTGAGAAAATTAGGATTTTCCTGACTACATGACAATCATTTCTCCCATCCTTGTCCCCACAATGGCCATTCCTCCCCCGTCTCATTTTTTAAAAATGAGGGTCTCTGTCCCTTCTTGGTATGGAAATAGAAAAAGAAAGGCACATCTCTGTACATGAAGGAACTAGAGACTTACTTTTAAAAAATTAAAGCTGGGAATTCAGAGAACCTGGTACACATATTGGTGAAATGATATATTAACATAACATCCTAGTGTCCCAGAGCAGGAGGTTGGTTACTGCTGGGGAGGTGGGAGGAACAGCTGCTATTAGATCCGTAGGTTCAGAGAACAGGACATTGGATGTTCATTTCAGATCTTTATTGTGACCCCAGCTAGATGGCACAAGAGGCAAAACTGAACTGGAGAAACTCCACAATGCTCCAGTCTATTTACAAACAGGGAACAAAAGAGCTATTGGTCAATTCCGCTTTAAACTGACTGGATCCAGCAGATGGGATCTGACCACGTGTACTCAGGATTATGATCCTGCCTCGGACCTGAAGCTCAGTCCTCAAGCTCAATCCTCAGCAGGTCTACAGACACAACAGCAGCCTTATGGAAACTCCATTGCTGCTGCTTTTATCAGCAACTATACCAGCCATGAGTAAACCCTACAAGCCTGTCCCCATGGGGAAACCTCTCCACAAAAGGGGATCATAGCATCTACCTATAAACACTAACGTTTTGGACACAAAGACTGCCTACTGCTAGGTATATTTGAAACAAGACATTATAATATTTAAGAAGAAGAAGAGTTGGTTCTTATATGCTGCTTTTCTCTACCTGAAGGAGTCTAAAAGCGGCTTACAGTCACCTTCCCTTTCCTCTCCCCACAACAGACACCCTGTGAGGTGGGTTTGGCTGAGAGAGTCCTGGTATTACTTCATGGTCAGAACAGCTTTATCAGCGCTGTGGTGAGCCCAAGGACACCCAGCTGGCTGCATGTGGGGGAGTGCGGAATCGAACCCAGCTCACCAGATTAGAAGTCCACACTCCTAACTACTATGCCAAACTGGCACAGCAATCCCTGCCATGATAGAAACTGTATGCATTTGAATTACAAACACCTTCATTTCTTGTTTTCACAATTTAGCCCTGTGCTAGACTGGTAATCAATATTCTTGCCTTGTTCTGAGAGATAAGGAAAAGACTCGCGGGAGACTGGCACCACTGAAGTCTTTACTGACAATTTTAGCTGAATTAGTATCTGACTTTAGCTTCCAATGTGAAGGATCATGAATTTTCAACAGTGATGCCTGTGTCTAAAGTGTCATCATTCTATAGCCATAATGAATCACAGCCAAAAATGGCTATACATTTTATGTTGCCTTTTTTCCTATACTCTTCTTCAGACAGTTTTTCTTACCCTGACATACCCCTGAATCTAATGGGCTCCTTTTTTTTTCTTGCTGAGACTCAAGGAGGATTACAAAGATGAAAAACAATTTTGATGAAACAGCATAAGACACTAAATAGCAATTCACCAGGAGTAGGATTATAGGCAGGGCTGCCAGCTTTGGGGAACTAGTATGCTTGGCAGTGCATTTTTAAAGAAGAAAGAAAAGTGTTAGAGCTCATATATAAGGTTGCACCAATTTCTGCTAATTGGGACTTCAAAAAGCCCACTAAAAGGCACTAGTAATAAATACCAGTGAGAACCATCACCCCCCAAAGAAACCCTGATGCAGAACAACCAAGGTTCAGTCCCCGCCATCTCCAGTGAAAGGGATCAGTAGTAGGCAATACAAATGAACTCAGCCTGAAACCCCGAAGGGCTGCTGCCAGTTTGCATAGCCAGTCATGATCCTAAAGGACCAGTGACATGATTTCAGGATTTCCTTTTATATGAAGTCTTTTCAAGTACTTGAAGATGGCTATCACCTCTTACCCCCTTCAAGGATCGCTGCCTTGTTGTGGCAAGGGGGCTTGCGTAGTTCAGTGAAGCTATGAGCTATGCCGTGCAGGGCCACCCAAGACGGACAGGTCATAGCTGAGAGCTCTGACAAAAGGTGATCCACTGGAGAAGGCAATGGCAAACCACTCCAGTATCTTTGCCATGAAAACTCTATGGACAGTTCCAATAGGCATAACGATATGACGCCGGAAGATGAGCCCCTCAGGTCGGAAGGTGTCCAATATGCTACTGGGGATGAGCAGACGGCTAGTACGAGTAGCGCCAGAATGAATGAAGCGGCTGGGCCAAAGCCGAAAGGACGCTCAGTTGTGGAAGTAACTGGTGGCGAAAAGACAGTCCGATGCTGTAAAGATTTTTATTCCATAGGAACCTGGAACGTCAGATCCATGAACCAAGGCAAGCTGGACGTGGTTAAACAAGAAATGAGAAGACTGAACATCGACATTTTAGGAATCAGTGAACTAAAATGGACAGGAATGGGTGAATTTAATTCAGATGACCATCAGGTATACTACTGTGGACAAGAATCTCGCAGAAGAAATGGAGTAGCCTTCATAATCAATAAGAGAGTAGGAAAAGCAGTCTTGGGATACAATCCCCAAAATGACAGAATGATCTCAGTTCGAATCCAAGGCAAACCATTCAACATCACAGTGATCCAGGTCTACGCCACAACCACTGCTGCTGAAGAGGATGAAGTTGATCAGTTCTATGAAGCCCTACAACACCTTCTAGAAGCAACGCCCAAAAATGATGTGCTTATCATCATGGGGGATTGGAATGCTAAAGTAGGAAGCCAAAAGATAACCGGGATAACAGGCAAGTTTGGCCTTGGAGTACAAAATGAAGCAGGGCACAGGCTGGTAGAATTTTGTCAAGAGAATACAATGGTCATAGCAAACACTCTTTTCCAGCAACCCAAGAGACGACTCTACACATGGACATCACCAGACGGTCAACACAGAAATCAGATTGACTATGTGCTCTGCAGCCAAAGATGGAAAAGTTCTATCCAGTCAATAAAAACAAGACCAGGAGCTGATTGTGGTTCAGATCATGAGCTTCTTGTTGCAAAATTTAAGCTTAAATTGAAGAAAGTAGGGCAAAGCACTAGGCCACTCAGGTATGAACTAAATCATATCCCCGACGAATACACAGTGGAGGTGACAAATAGATTTAAGGAATTAGATCTGATAGACAGAGTGCCTGAAGAACTATGGACGGAGGTTCGTAACATTGTACAAGAGGTAGCAACTAAAACCATCCCAAAGAAAAAGAAATGCAAGAAATCAAAATGGCTGTCTGAGGAAGCTTTACAAATAGCTAAGGAGAGAAGGGAAGTGAAAGGCAAGGGAGAAAGAGAAAGATACACCCAATTGAATGCAGAATTCCAGAGAAAAGCTAGAAGAGATAAGAATGCCTTCTTAAATGAACAGTGCAAGCAAATAGAAGAAAACAATAGAATGGGGAGGACCAGAGATCTTTTCAAGAAAATTGGAGATATGAAGAGAACGTTTCATGCAAAGATGGGTATGATAAGGGACCAAAATGGTAGGGACCTCACAGAAGCAGAAGAGATCAAACAAAGGTGGCAAAATTATACAGAAGAACTATACAAGAGCGAGCTTAACATCCCTGATGACCACAATGGGGTAGTTACTGACCTGGAGCCAGACATCCTGGAATGTGAAGTCAAATGGGCCTTAGGAAGTCTGAGCAACAATAAAGCTAGTGGTAGTGACAGCATTCCAGTTGAACTATTCAAAATCTTAAAGGACGATGCAGTAAAAGTGCTACACTCAATATGCCAACAAATTTGGAAAACTCAACAATGGCCACAGGATTGGAAAAGGTCAGTTTACATTCCACTCCCAAAGAAGGGCAATGCCAAAGAATGTTCAAACTACTGCACCATTGCACTAATTTCTCATGCTAGCAAAGTTATGCTCAAAATCCTACAAGCTAGGCTCCAGCAATATGTGGACCGAGAACTTCCAGAAGTACAGGCAGGATTTCGAAGAGGCAGAGGAACTAGAGATCAAATTGCCAACATACGCTGGATCATGGAGAAAGCTAGGGAGTACCAGAAGAACGTCTACTTCTGCTTCATTGACTATGCTAAAGCCTTTGATTGTGTGGAGCACAACAAATTGTGGCAAGTTCTTAAAGAGATGGGAATACCAGAGCATCTTATTTGTCTCTTGAGAAATTTATATGCAGGTCAAGAAGCAACAGTGAGAACTGAACATGGAATCACTGACTGGTTCAAAATTGAGAAAGGAGTTCGGCAAGGCTGTATACTGTCGCCTTGCCTATTTAACTTGTATGCAGAGCACATCATGAGAAATGCGGGATTAGAGGAGTCACAAATTGGGATCAAGATTGCAGGGAGAAATATCAACAACCTCAGATATGCAGATGATACCACTCTAATGGCAGAAAGTGAAGAGGAACTAAAGAGCCTGTTGATGCGGGTGAAGGAGGAGAGTGCAAAAGTTGGCTTGAAACTCAACATCAAGAAAACAAAGATCATGGCATCCGGCCCTCTCAATTCCTGGCAAATAGAAGGGGAAGAAATGGAGATAGTGACAGATTTTATTTTCCTGGGCTCCAAGATCACTGCAGATGGGGACTGCAGCAAAGAAATTAAAAGACGCTTGCTCCTGGGGAGGAAAGCTATGGCAAATCTAGACAGCATCCTAAAAAGCAGAGATATCACCCTGCCAACAAAAGTGCGTTTAGTCAAGGCTATGGTCTTCCCAGTTGCAATGTATGGCTGCGAAAGTTGGACCATAAGGAAGGCCGAGCGTCAAAGAATTGAGGCTTTTGAACTCTGGTGCTGGAGAAGACTCTTGCGAGTCCCTTGGACTGCAAGGCGAACAAACCGGTCAGTCCTCGAGGAGATCAGCCCTGACTGCTCTTTAGAAGGCCAGATCCTGAAGATGAAACTCAAATATTTTGGCCACCTCATGAGAAGGAAGGACTCCCTGGAGAAGAGCCTAATGCTGGGAGAGATCGAGGGCAAAAGAAGAAGGGGACGACAGAGAATGAGGTGGATGGATGGAGTCACTGAAGCAGTAGGTGCAAACTTAAATGGACTCCGGGGAATGGTAGAGGACAGGAAGGCCTGGAGGATCATTGTCCATGGGGTCGCGATGGGTCGGACACGACTTCGCACATAACAACAACAACAAAAATCACCTCTTAGTTGTCTTCTCTCCAGGCTAAACAGACCATCCATGTTTCCTCATACGACTTCTTCTCCAAAACCCTCCAAACCCTTGTTAGAGAGCGGAATCTTGTGCCAATGGTGCTAAAATACAAAAGCCCAATCCCAATTGTTTTATATTGTCTGGAAAGTTTCTACAATTGCAGTTAATGTTTGGCACTTTTAAGCAGTTGGGTATAGCTATATGTGGTAACATGATGTTGCAAAAATGGATATAAAGGATGGCACAAAATTTTCAAGGCTCTTGTTGCTATTCTTGGTCATCCATGTTGATTCCAAATGGTCACTGGAGTGAAGGTTTGTGAACCAGTGTTTCCTACTTAAACAAGTTCAAGTAGTTACTAATGAAGCTGTACCTCTTTGCCAAGTAAGGTAAAGGTAAAGGTATCCCCTGTGCAAGCACCGAGTCATGTCTGACCCTTGGGGTGACGCCCTCTAGCGTTTTCTTGGCAGACTCAATACGGGGTGGTTTGCCAGTGCCTTCCCCAGTCATTACCGTTTACCCCCCAGCAAGCTGGGTACTCATTTTACCGACCTCGGAAGGATGGAAGGCTGAGTCAACCTTGAGCCGGCTGCTGGGATTGAACTCCCAGCCTTATGGGCAAAGCTGTCAGACGGCTGCCTTACCACTCTGCGCCACAAGAGGCTCATCTTTGCCAAGTACAACCAGATAAATATTGTGTGTTTCTCATTTTGTGTAGGATAAAAGTTTCCCTGAGTCATACAGAAAACTGAACTGCATATGTTTTTATGTAAAGAGCTATTGCTCAAATTTAATTAGGCAGGATTATGAATCGATAATAGTCATCATTAACATAATGCTATTCCCAGGAAAGTATGTGGGGGCTTATGAATTTAAATGATTTTTCCTTAGAACATGCATCTCTCATTCATCAAAGAGTAGCAGTAACAATTTTCACTTGAAGAAAACATCTTTGATTTACATATCTATTCTCAAGTCATGATGCAGGCTTCATAAATCATTTTGTCAAATCTAAAATATGCCCTCTGTTCAAATTACAAAGCCTATGGGACAAGGGAACCATTACTTGAAATGGAAATATAATAAAAACTTCAGCACCTCTGATATAAAGCTGATATATTTTGTAATAATGTTTTTAGCAGAACTTGCTGCGACTGTATTAATCAAGTGAACAACTGTGATTTGGTTGCTTTCTAAACAGTAATGAAGCTTCATATACTTCAGTCTCATTGGAGATTTAGAATTTAAAAATGGCATTGGGGTTTGAAAAGCGATGAAGCTTTCTGAAACTGGAAGTGAGTCTGAGCTAAGCAAACTGAGTCAGAATCCAGGTTTCACAGAAGGACATGTCTACACATTGCATTGTTGTACTGGTCTTAAAATGCCTTCACAGCCATTGGTCAATGGCTTAGGAACAGGTACCATGATGCAGTCAGATATATAACAGTGTTGAATATAGTCTCTTTACCAATTAAAAGGGGAAATTAATCAAAACTTAGAATGAGTGAAAGTATTCTGCTCTGAAAAGTTTTGCCAGAGAGCAGAATGATTGCATTCTACTTTATATCAAAATCCACAATGGATTGTGAAATCTGGTGCTAATTCTTAAATAACAAAATGTAGAATTACCTCCCTTATATGCAATGTTACCTCCCTTACCAGATACCTAACATGGCATATTTTATTTCTATTTTTAAAAAGAAGATCCAGGAGACTTATAGATTGGTATCATTCCAGATGAATAGTTGGAAAGCATTTGTAAGACTAAAGAAGAATTTCTGATAAAGAAGTAGACAAAGATTCAGTAGGCAACTGAGACTGGTTCTATTTAGCACCAACAGTGAGAAAGCTAAATTTGCAGGTTAACCCCAAGTTTTCAAAATGATGACATCTGAGACAGGATCTCCCCAAACACAGGCTCCAGCATAGCAAAAGAATGTCAAATAAGATTAAGAATAAATGTGCAGATTGATGAAAAATCCTGACATCAGATATACCAAACTAGCTATAACTACTTCTGAATAATAGATTCAGGTGGGTAGCCATGTTGGTCTGAAGTAGCAGAACAAAGTTGGAGTCCACTGACAACTTTAAGACCAACATAGTTTTATTCAAGGTGTAAGCTTCTGTGTGCATGCACACTTCCTCAGGCTTTAAAGATACCACTGGATTCTAACTTTGATCTGCTACTGAAAGAGTCTGGTTACTGGAGTGATGGAAAATTCATTCAAAGTGTCCACTTAATGCCCACCAGCAGTGAAAATGGTGAAGCCAGTGTCAACATTTAATAGGAAAGGGACTTAAAAAAGTATCATGCTGCCATGGCATATAGTTATGAAATAACTGGCTATAAAGGAAATAGTAAACAGATTTACAGAGAGGCTACAGGCAGCCTCATTGGTATTTTGTTCCACGCAGGAGGAACGTGATCTGAGGGTGGAGGAATAGATAAAGTTCCTTGGTCATGGGCACTACCCGCTGGGTTCCATCTTGTCTCCTATTCTGTGCACTCCTGTTCTGTGACCCTGCCATAGAGGAATGAGGAGAAACCATTCACACAATATATATTTTGCAGTTTTGTTCTATCCTCCAACAGACCTGTGTCTTCAGTTTTCCTTACAGCTGATTGTTGTAAGAGATGTTGCAGCTACTATGCTACTTGGTATGGTATGCTACAGTACAACTTGCATGAATTCCCTTTGTGAGCCATTGTTACAGGTCTTATAATTTCAAATGAAACACAATAAACATGCCTTTTCAGTATAAGCAAACTATAACTCTGCAGGTCCCATTGTACAGATACACTATTTCATCAGTACAATTAGAGAAATCTCTTTGTTAGGATACAGTAATTGCATTTAGTGGGTTTTTAGGAAGCCTTTTGATTTGGATAGGGAAAAGTACAGTGTCTTATCTGTCACATGTGAAAGTATTATGCTTAACATTTATTATGCACACATAATGCTCATTTGCACTGAAACCGTCTGCAAGAGACCTCATGTAGCTGGGTTGTCATCATATCTGGTTAATTCAGGGACAACATGAAAGAATGACCTGACTAATCTGTAGTGAGGCTGTGGCTTGACTATAAAAAGAGCTCTTTTCCAACTACTATTCTAGTCCACAAGTAGAATGGTAAGGTATTGTCTCTCGTTAATCTATTTTCAGTTGGCCTAAGGTTATGTTATTCCTTATTCCTGCATCAGCAGCACTCACCATCAATAATCCTGGGACCTAGGAAGGCCACCCCTCAGGCACTGGTTCCTTGTTCCATAGTGACTGCTAAAATCACATAAGAACCATAGTAATGAGCCCTTGGTGTCTGTTCTAAATCAGTGACTATCTCAGGGCACTTTCCTTGCAGAAAAATTATGTGGATAATTGCCCAGTTTCTAATCTGCTCTCCTTAAGAAAACTGATGAGGAGAGTAGTAGTCGGTCAGCTACAGGTCTTGGGTTACTCATCTCCTCTGGATCTCTTTCAGTCTTGTTTGAGGCCAGCTTATGGGACAGAGATGGCCCTGGTAGCTTTAGTTTATGAGCTCTGCACATAGAGTAGATCTATCTGCAGCCTTTAATACAGCAGATCATGCCATCCAGTTGAGATGTTTGAAAGCAGAAGAAGATATCAGGGATGTGCCCTGGATTGGTTTAACATATTCCTCATTGATTGGACTCAAGTGGTGCCTTTGAAGACTGGCTATCTTCAGTGTGTGAGCTGTCTTATCCCCATGTTATTCTACCTCTATGTAAAGGCTTTAGGAAAAATATGAATGGCTTTGGAATTGGTTATCAATATGCTTGCTGATGCCCAGTTCTATATTTCACTATTAAAATCCCCTGGTGATGTGGTAGAAAGCCTGACTGTTGTGGTTAAATGGCTGAAAGTGAACAAACTGAAACTGAACCCAGACAAGACAGACGTATTGCTGGTAGGAATGGCAGTGGTCTTGATGGACATTGTGCTGACTACTTTCAATGGAGTTCAAACTGACCTTGGCTAATTTGGCTAAGAGACTAGGAATCATAGTGAATCCAGCATTGCTGTTAGAGAAACAAGTTAATGCATCTGCAGAACAAAACAATTTCTTCCAAGTCGGCCTGGCTTCCATGATGGCCCTCTACCTCAACATGGCCATTGTGGCCACCTGGTAACACTGAGGCCCATTCCGCACAAGGATCAATGTGGCAAATTGCTTCCAGAAAGAAATAACGGAATTTAAAATGGTGGAATTTGGTGTAACGCATACCTGCCTTTGTAGTGGAATCCAGTAGCGTTTCAATCGTTTCCCACAGGTTTCCAGTCTCGCCAAAAATCGCTAGAAAGGAAGTGATTTTTTCATGCTTTGTCCTGCCCCTGGCCATCAATCAATTGAGCAGCCAATGGGCGGCTGTTATCATGCTCCTGAACAGCCCCTTTCCCTTTAAGCACAGTTTTTTTAAAAAAGAAAAACACACGTTGCACCGAATATGCCTTGATTTCTTGATTCCTTGCTTCCTCCTAACGTAGAGACCTATCTAGCTGGCAGCTGGCATGTGAGCTGCCAATTCATCGTTGACACACTCCCCCGAGTGAAACCCCCCCCCCCCCGTGCACGGGTGCGATTTTCGGCCAAAAATAAAGGGAACTTGCAAACGGGGCTGTGTTGTGCTTGGTGACTTAGGGGAGCTTTAAAGCAGCTCTGTGGAGGGACTGCAGCCGGAGAAGCCTCGCTGGGTGAATGAAGGCTCGTTGCTCTCCGCTTGCTCCGAAAAAAAAAAAAGGCAATCGCTTAGCTGGAAGTTCAGAGGAGAGAGCCAGGGAGACGGACTTTGATGAAGCCGCAACAATGGGAACGCACAGAACTTTGTTTGCAAAAGTGTAGCGCTTTCCAGAGGGTGAATCCACTTTTGGCGATTTCCCTGGAAGCGCTACAATGAAGCGCTTTTCGCAGGTCCGTTTCAGGAGTGTGGTAGATTGTGTGCGACGTCATGCGTAACTGCAAATTAGTAGCGTTTACAATTTGCCACACTCCTGCTACATTTAACTTGTGCGGAATGGGCCTGAGATTATACTAATGTAAAGCACTCTACATAAATCTCCCCCAAAATCCACATAGAGACTCTAGTTTGTGGAGGATGTTTTGCAGCTCAGTTATTATTGGGAACTAGGCAGAGACTGCATATTCTTCAATCACTTCATTGGCTGGCTGCCCATCAGTTACCAAGCTCAGTTCTAGATAATGTCCATCACAAAGATCATCAAGGTCTGAGTTCCATACATTCAACTTTTATTAAAGGGCAGATAGGTTTTTTTTTTTTTTTTAGAGGGGGTGGTTGTCAACTGTAGCTCCCTCCCCAACCAGGGAGGAGATTTCTATTAGCAAAATTGCACAAGGGGAAGATTTTTCAAAATGTTATGACTGATCTAAATCCTGATCCCCATATGTGCCTATAATGTTAAACGAAATGATGTGCAATGCAGTCTACATAATTATGGCCTTCGTAGTGTTGCCAACTATTCTTTTAAACATAGGCTTGAGGGGATACTCTATACCAGGTGATGTCATTCACTTCCACTGCAAGAACACATCAGCTTCTCATCTCCACAGAACAAGCTTCTGTTAAAAGGGTAGGACATTTTTTCCAGACCTCTCAGGAACCCTAACTTAGAAGGGTGTAACTCTGCTAAGCATGGCATTCAATGTGCAGTTTTGATTATGAGTCTCACTGATTTCAACAGAAATTCAGTGCAACTGAAAAGTGATTGGGTCTAGCGTACAGAATATTGGGGATGGATCTTCTTTTATTCCTATCACTGCCTTCCTATTTACATCACTAGTGCATTTAAAACACACATACGCTCCTCATATTCATCAGAAGCTAGTTGAAGTTAGGAACTAATTTGTCTGTTTGATAGCTTAAAAATAAGCCTTAATTAGATAGCTGTCTATGTTCTCGTGAGGTTGTTACAGCAGAACTCCTGATGGTATCTCAGCGGGAGCATTATTTCATCAGCGCAGCTAAGACAAACATCTGATCAAAGATTGAAAGAAGTTTATAGCACTCTTCCCTTTTTTTTTTTTGACGTTTTTAAATGGAATTTTGAAAATGATTGTCCCGATCTATTGCATGTCTGCAAGTGACAAGATAGGCAGACATGTTAATCTGTCTGTAGCCGTAGAAAAGAGTAAGAGTCCAATAGCACCTTAAAGCCTAACAGAATTTGTGGCAGGGAATGAGCTTTTGTGAGTCACTGCTCACTTCTTTGGATACCAGGGAATATAAGGGGATATAAGGTATCTGATGAAGTGAACAATGACTCGTGGAAGCTCATACTCTACCACCAATTTTGTTTAGGGTGCTTCTGGGCCCTTGTTCTTTTCTATTGCAAATAGAAGTTTTACAGCATACTAAAGTTTTGCAGCATGCCTCCCAGACACACACACATCATTCTAAGTATTGGGCAACAATGTACCATCTCATGTGCCACTCATAAACTACTACAATGTTTTTTTCCATCAAATATCATGTTTGCTTTCCTACTAGAAGGGAATTGTAGTCACTCACTGGAATGCATTGTTGGCATGGGAGCTGAGTTCCCAATCCTCATGAACTCAACTGTTATTAACAGAGCTTGCTCTTGTCATCCTGCACTGTGTTTCTTGATCATGCCGAAGTCTGAAAGTTACCAGATGCAGCTTAAATGTAAGGAGAACCAGGGTTAAATCCAAATGGAGTCTTGAAATTAGGAGGAGGAATGAAAAGCTTTCAGAGCTCTCCTGAGGACCAATGTTGGCAACTCTCATATAGAGCACAGAATATTTGCTGTGCTGCAGGCTGCTATTTAATATTGATGATTTCTAGGAATGCAAGGGAAGCAACTTTCCATCTATATTCTACCTTTTTTCTTTCCTATTTCATCTTTATATTAATTAAAATACCTACTGTGTGACAAGCAGAAATGATGCACTGGTAAAGTCAAACTGATCTAGACTGACCTCGACTGGACCTAGGTTTTAAAGGGCCCCCATATCTGGACGCTGGAGAAGGGAAAGAAGACGAAGAGCTGGTTCTTAAAGGCTGCTTTTCTCTATCAAGAGGAGTCTCAAAGCAGTTTTCCATTCCTCTCCCCAGAACAGGCACCCTGTGAGGTTGGTGAAGCTGAGAGAGCCCTGATATTACTGCTTAGTCAGAACAGCTTTATCAGTGCTGTGGCAAGTCCAAGGTCACCCAGCTGGGTGAACGTGAAGGAGCAGCGGGCAATCAAACCCAGCTCACCAGATTAGAAGTTGGTGCTCCTAATCACGACATCAAGCTGGCCCCTTGGAAATCTGTTTCCTGAAGTCTAAAGCCAGACTGAGAAGGAGGAGGAGGTAGACTAGCTCCTAGTTTCAAAAACAATGTTAAGCCTGCTTGTTTGAACAGCCTCTCTGAAGTTTTCTCATGGAAGTTCCTTAGGGCAATTGCATTTAGTAGTGTAGTGTTTGGTGGGACAGATGAACCTGCCTTATACTAAGTGAAACACTGATCTGTCAAGGTCAATACTTCATAGTCTTTCAAGCAGCAGCCTCCGGATCTCAGAGTCTTTCATAGACTGTTTATGCACTGGGAACTTCAGTGCCCCAGCTCCCATACAGGAGCACAAATTGGAGGCGGACGAGGTGCCCCAGGCCAAGTGTTCCCCCATGTGGGTGCAGGAAGAGGTGGGGCAACCTGCTATGACTAAAGCTCCAGCCTCAGCCTGGCATGAAACCTCCAGTGCATAAACGGTCATACTGCCTACTACCTCTGATTCTTTTAGCTGAAGATGCCAGGGACTAAGCCGGGTGCCTTCGGTGTGCAAAGCAGATATACTTCTATTTTGCTTTCTAAAACACAGCCTGCTGCCTAGGACAGCAAACCAAGTCATGAGGAGAACAAAGCTGCAAACACAGATGTGGTATTAAGAAAGTCCATGGAATTAGGAGAAAAACCCTGCTCTTTCGATTCATAAGAAGCACATCATTGCAGTGTACTGAATGACGTTTATGATTGTGAGCTCCTCTGCTTAGTGTAGGCAAACTTTGCAGTATTTAAATTTCTGTGGTTGAAAATATAGCATGAGTCAATGTTTTTGCAGTTCCTTGAACTGAATTGCCGATCTACTTACACTTCCTTAGTTGCATTGTTATTCATCACCCATGCATCGCTTAAAAATCATCTTCCAAGCATACCCCAATATCACAACACAAAATCTTATTAGCAAGCTATCAATAAAGTTATTGGCCAATATATAAGAATATATATGGAAGTACAGGCATGTCACTGAGTTATTTTGACTCCTGTATCCTCTGGGGAATGGAACATTTTAAAACAATATTCCTCTTACCCTCTGTCTTTATATTAGGCAGAGTCACATTGCCATCTAGAGGCCCAATAAAGGTTTCAAATGAGCCGTGACATGAAAAGTCCCTTTCTAGTCAATAAAAGTGCAGTTCGTACATTTTCTGAGGAAAATCCCAATCTCCCTGGGCTGTATTATTGTGCCACTCATATTGCACTTGCGCACCATTCAGATTGAAAAATGCAACATCCCTTAAGATGCTAATGTGTCCATTGAAATGGCATTGGCTGAGTGGAATGGAGCTACCTGAAAGCCATAATCCAGCCTTTCTCAACTTTTTTACCATTGAGAAACCCCTCAAACATTCTTCAGGCTTTGAGAAACCCCAGAAGTGGCATGATCATGCAGAAGAATATGGTCGGGAAGCAAAGCTGTGTACATGCCCACCTTGGACCCTTCCCCTTCCCACCCCCCTCCAGACCTGTCATTGGTCATTTTTGGGGGATGGACAGGTCAATATGATCATATATTGTCACATCCCCTGATAAATTTAACAATTCTTTTCAATACTATTAAAATAATTAACTCCCAGCCATTTGGGAAAGCCTTCCAGAACTGACAAGAAATCCCAGGGTTTTCTGTAACCCTGGTTGAGAAAGCTTGGCATAGACAATCAAGGGACAGTGTATGGCCTATTATGCACGGCTGCTGAAACAGTGGCATGGAGAACGAGGAGGAGGAAGAAGCAAAGCAAACCAATTATGCATGGGACAGAATGCAACGGCGGCAAAACCCAGAGTATCCGATTATGCACGCGGATACTCCGGAGCCGCTTCTGGTTGCACCCTGGTCCCGGGAAGCTCCACTTTCTTCCGTATCTCGCTACCACGGCTTTTTCGGTGGCATACGTTGACTCTGCACCCGGTTGCCGCCTGCAGCGTGCATAATTGGTGATTTTAGCCGCCGCCATTCCACCCCGTATGCAGACTTTCCACTCCGTGCATAATGGGCCTATGTGACATCAACTGCTGAAAAGCAATACACTTTCTCTCCTCTCTTCCATGTCCTCTTGGCCTAATGGAACTGGGGGAGGGGCACTTTGTATTTACAGTAAAATTAAGAAAGTTGGAAAATCCAGTGATGGATCTTAAACCAAGATTTGTCATTTATTTGAAACAGTTATGTGTTGCCTCTTTAAAGACCTAAACTGTTAGGTTGGCAACCATTTAAACCCTGTTTTGCTCCCCCCCCCCCTTCAATGCAGGGGGAGGTGGAATGGACTGCTGAAATGGCTGGCAGCCATTCAAACCTAACGGGTTGATGGGTATGCCTACCAATCTGCTTTGAAGCAGGGTGGGAGTAAAATGGAGGGTTTAAATGGTTGCCAGCCATTCAAACCTAGTATTTAAAACTAACATCTGACGAGTGGACCCATCTTTGATGAGACATCACATAAATCTTAGTTTGATTGTAAACCCTGGTTCTAGGTTCCCTCCCACATGGCACCAGGCAATGGTTCTGCTGGGCTTGCAAAAACCTTCAGTTTCTACTAGAGATTCTCTGGGACTTTTATTCTGTTCTGCTGGGCTTCTATTGCCCTTGCTTATTTGTTTTTTTGGGTATTTATTTTGCTACCCGTTCCCCTTTATTTGGAATAATTTAGGATGGCACATCTTACTGGGAGAGGCATAACTCAGACCTCATAAATCCTCACCAAACTTGGAGGGCAAGTGGAGGAGAATCAGAAAGAGATCCCCTACAAGTTTGGTGGCAAGCCAGGGAGTATTATACTGAATCATGAACCTCGACTGTTTGTTTAGCACCAAAAATGTTATGATGGTTTGTGGTTCATGAACGGGGTATGCCATGAACCCAGTGTTGTACCTAGCCTATATGGGCCTAAGATGGGCAGAGCTTGGTGACACAGGGGCAGATGGGCCTTGTTCCACCTGGAAGCAGCCAGTCAAGTTCACAGACTATTTCTGTACGGAGGTGACTCCTGCTTGCAAATGCATGGTTGTAAGCTGCGTGTTTGCACGTAACCTCACAGGAGACCCCTCCTGCCTTGTAGTGGCTTTTTGCCTTCCGATGAGGCTACAAGGGAAAACAAGTTGAACTCCTCCCCCCTCCCCAGCTCCTTGGCTTGGCAATCATAGGAAGCCACCAATCACAGCACAGCAGTTCTCTCATGGATTGAAACTTTCTTCCCCTCCCCGGAGCCCCAAAATTAATTTTTAATTTAAAAAAAGACACTTTTGGCCAGGCATTATTCCAGAATGCTTTTATGCAGCAGGTGAAGTCACCACTAGCAAAGGTTCAGGGCTGGAGACGGCTTTCCAAGATACTGGGAAGAAACTTGCGTGGGATGTTTTGACTTCCTGCTGCATTGGGCTCACGGCTTCCCCGTTGTTTGGGAATTTTAAAAATGACTCCCAGAGTCTAGAGGGGCCTCTTTCCCATGCCTATTCCCCCCCTAAAAACATGGCCCTGTTGGGCATTTTCCCTGCTCTCATAACCTTTACCAGGGGACAATGGCTACATATAAACTAGTGAAATCAGAGTACAGCCATGATCAGGATTGGAACAGATACTACACTGGCTGACCATGAGTACACTTCACCAAAGCATTTCCCCAAAAAATATTTTTGTGATGTCAGCTTCTGTTTAAAAAATGAGAGGCTTATTTTCAAGACCAGATAGTTTCTGATTTCAGAAAAATAGATCTATCAATGTTAGTGCTTCAAATTCTATACACCAGCCCATTCTACCTATGAAGGGTTTTTCAAACATACTATCATCTTTCTTATTTTTAAGTGAGTCTGTAAATGTTCAGCTTCATCATCTATGGTTGAGTGTGACATAGTTGGTAAGGGGTAACTGATGATATATTGTGCTATTTAAGAGGGAGATATTCTTGCTTGTTATTAGAACGCTACTGATTATAAGAATAACTATTCATATTCCGTTTCTGATGCTAACAATTCATGGTCACTAAACTGCTCATAGACACTTCAACTTGATAACAGGATTATAGAAATTATTGTTTAAAATCACATTTGTTTTTCTGAAGTCCCACTTGGAAATAGCTCCCCCCCCCCCCCTTGAAGGAAAGAAGGCTGGCTACTGCACCATAGCACAGAGTGTCAAGAAGAAAAGAGAATCATATCCTGCACTTACCTTCTCCCAGTGTGGCTGTATTGCCATTTTAAGACATTTGTCAAGAAATAAGGGTTTTTGTAGGGTTGGTGCGTTATACAGAAAACAATCTAGGTTTGTTTGTTTTTAAAGTGATAGTTGTTTGAGTGACATTTTGTTTGACAAAAGATCACGAGCAAGCCTGCAGCAGTGAATTCTAAATTAGACCAGGCAATTTGCTGAATTATTCCAGCAAGAAAAGCTGATGTGACAGGCTTTGCTCTCCCCCGCCCCCCAGCAGGAAAACAACTCCTGGCCGCTGTGTTCTGAAGATGCCCAGCATGGTGTAAAGCAGTCAAGGATGAACTCTAAGAGCTTAATCAAATTCTCAGAAAGGGAGACAGGAAACTATATGAGGATGTTGACAGTTCACTGCTGAAAATGGCTTTAGTAACTACACTAAACAACTGGAGGTTTTTCTATGCAAAACCAATTTCCCTCTCACAAAAGCCAGTATAAGGTTTGTAACCTCCTAAACCTAGATATCAGATTGCCTTTCTTCGGCTGCCATATGATGGCCCAATTATAGATTCATCAAGTTAGGTACACAGGATGACTCAAACATGCTGCACTAGTATTCCAGTGCAGGCACCTAGATTTTCTATTGCAACTCTTTGTAGCAGCTTACTTGGACTGATAACTGGTATCTTTTACACCCTGTGGCCTTAGTCCGTCTGTTGTATTATAGGAATGTGGTGTGCACAGACCTGCCTCCTCAGACTGCTGAGAACATTCAGCTTGTCCACAAAGAGGCATTTATGTGATTTAAAAAATCTGCTGTAATGGGCCCCGTTACACATATGCTCAGAATCTTGAGAACATGTTTTTTATGTTCTCAAAAGTGGTTACCACTGTAAGCTTCCACACCGAAAGTCCTAAATTTGACCTTCAATGCCCTAAACCAGGGATGTCAAACATATAGCGTGAGGGCCAGAGCCAGCCCGTCCGGGTCTCTTATCTGGCTCTCAAGTAACTGGTACAAGGGAGAGAAGATAGGAGGCTGCTCAGGTTGAGGGGAGTGAGTGCACACAGAGAGGTGTTTATGGTCAAAGCTGTCAAGAAACATAAAGGAAAGGGATAGGGGGAAGAGCTAAGAGACTGAGGTAAAATAGCGTGGGAGGAATGGTGGTGGAGAAAGAGGAGGTGTGAAGGTTTTCCCTCCTGCCTCCACTGACTGCAGCTCAGCAAGGATTGGTGAACCTTCTACATGGGGAGGGGGGCAGAGCTGAGCAGCCAGCACCACACCAAACAGTGATTGTGAGGGGGGTTAGCAAGAGTGGGTGCATGGAGCAGTGGTTTGCTAACAAAGAGATGGGACCAGCAGGGGAGAGAGAAGTAGGAAGGCTGGCACATGTATTGAGAAGAAACTGGGCATGCTGCTCTGAGGGAAAAAGTCATCCCAACCTCAGAAGCGAGTGGAGATTCTAAAAGGAAAAGGGGTACCACTGTTGCAGGCAAATGTATGAACAGCTGTGGACCCAGGAGGAAATGTCAGGGAGCGTGGGGGATGGTGACCTTCCTTCTCCCCCACCCCCACCTGTTCTCATCTTATAAAGAAAACTAGATATAAAGCCCATTTATATGACAATAAAATGGGCGCTAGAAGGGCTCAAGGTTCCCCCGGGGGACTTCTGTAGGGTTCTGTGTGGGCAGGGAGGCAGGCGGCAGATAGGGATGGAGTGTTGTGGTGGCGCAGTGGGGCTGGGGCCGGCTAGTGGGGTGTAACTCACGCGGGCAGGGTCCTGGGATCTCCTAATCGGACGGCGATGTCATCAGGTGTGGGCGGCAAGTGCAGCGTGGCGCGCTGTCGTCGGAGCGGCGGGGCGTGGGGCGGCCTGTGGGCGCATCGTTGTCGAGGGCGGCCGGCGATGGTTGTTGGACCCGGTCGCCGCGGAGCGGGTCGGAGGCGTCGTTGTCGCGGCAGCCATCTTGCGCGGCTCGGCAGGATAGGAGTGCTGCCGGTGTTGTCTTTGCAATGGTTGTTGAGCCCGGTCGCCGCGGAGCGGGTCGGAGGCGTCGTCGTTGTCGCGGTGGCCATCTTGCGTGGCTCGGCAGGGTAGGAGTGCTGTTGGTGTTGTCTTCGCATCTCTTGGGGTCCGTTGGAGCGGCATCGGTTTCCCGGCCGCTGGAGCGGCTTCGGGGCATCAGCAAGCCGGCCCGGCTGCTCGAGCGGCCAGGAGAAGGCACAGTTGGGCGTGTGTGCGGCTGGAAAGGAGCAGGGCCGCTGCGTCTCCGATGCGGCGGCCCTGCTCCTTTCCCCGCATCGACTCGGAAGCAATGGCGGCCAAGGAGGCAATGGGGAGGCGCACTTCGCGCGCCTCCCCATTGCCTCCTTGGTCCAGGATTGACACTCGGAGGAGTTTTTATCCTGGACAGAGCCCGCCCTAACTCCTCCCCAACAGCCCTTAGTGTTTTATTTAGTCTACGGCGCCGTGGGCACCGCGGGCGGTTTAAGGATGGGATTGCAGGAGGGAAACAGCCGCTCCATCAGGCCTTCTGCTCAGTCCTACCTTTCTGTGAGAAATGCAGGAGGATGAGGACTGGGCTTGGGGGAATCTGGGAGAACCAGGTTCAGATCCCCTCCTTCTCCAGGACTGGGGCTGGTTGCTCAGCCTGACCTACATCAAAAAGTTGTTATTGGTAGGGATAGGGTGGTGGAGGGAGGAATCTGGTGTATCCCATGAGATTCTCAGAGGTAGTTCGTGAGAAGAAAGGAAACAAAGGGCAAGAGAGCGATTGTAGCCGTGCTTGGATGCTGAGGTAAGGGTGTGCGTGCTAAAAAAAACTACCTTATTTACCAGCAAGGAAGATAATTTGTCTCCCAAAAGTGCTATATATATATATAGAGGAAATAACTAGTTAAATATTATTAAATACATTTATTGGAGCTTTTGTGGGTTCCCTAGTAAATCAATTGCTTTCACTCCTAGGAATCTATTGCTCATGTCTGAATTTTGAGTAAAAAATATATCACTAATTGGGTTTGCCTATGGCATTTATAAAGTTTATATCTTCGGTACCTGGGATTATGTTTTATGGCACACATGGCCTGGCCTGACAAAGTAATATTTTTGTCAGATCTGGCCCTCGTAACAAATGGGTTTGACACTTCTGCCCTAAAGCTCAGTGTTTGAAGTGCTTTATTCTGCCCATAATGACTAAGATTGTTTTGAGTTCTACTAGAGTTACCAGATGTCTGCTTTTTAGAGGACATCTCTTTTTGTGTGTCTATCCTCTTTTGGGCTTAAAAAAAACGTATGAAAACATCTACTTTTCGGGTCGCAAGGTTAGGAATATTCCTAGTTAGTAGCAATTATCACAGCTTAAATAGTAGGAGTACGTAAAACGAGATTTGTCATAGTGATCAATTGTTTGAGGTAGTCAGTCAGGACTCTTCTTTGCTTTTCAAAATATGGTAATCCTAGTTCTACTTGGGCTCTTTGGTGGCATCTGAAGGTAACCAGAATGGCCATCTCTGGGGTAGTACCTTATTTGCAATTTTAGATTTGGAGAGACTAGTTCAACAAATTTAGAGTCCAGTGGCAACTTTAAGACCAATAAAGTTTTATTCAAAGTATGAACTTTCGTGTGCACGCACACTTCCTCAGATACAATGTCATGGAATTACATTCAGTTCACTCACTGAGGATTTTTAGGGAAAAACCGACACCCCCAATACAGTCCACAGAATACCTTTTATTAGGACCCAACCAAACGAAATATAGCATGCAGGCTTTTCTTTGGAATTCTTCAGGCTGGATGTTACAAAAAATAAAACACAATAAAAGGAAGACGTTTCTGAACATTATGTACTTGAACTGGAGAACTTGAAAGCTTGCACACTATTATGTGTCATAGGGTCTGTCCAATTTTTATTTTATCCACTTAAATTCTGGATAAGGCTTAAGGTCCTGGTAATCACCTTCAAAAGCATATACAGTCTGGCCCCTGCATACTTGAGGGACTGCCTCCCTGTTTACAGCCCTCTCTCAAGGAGCACTTTGCTCCTTGAATGCCAACAAGCGGGTAATCCCTGATCCCAAAGAGGCATATCTAGCCTCAACTAGAGCCAGGGTTTTCCCTGTCCTGGCTCCCACTTGGTGGAATTAGCTCCCCGAAGAGACCAGGGCCCTGTCAGAACAGAAGCAGTTCTGCAGGGCCTGCAAAATGGAGCTCCTTCACCAAGCCTTTGGTTGAGGCCAACAAAGCAACACCACCAACTAGGACCCCCAGAAGTCCCCTCGCTACTACCAGTAGTGCCCATCAGATACAGCACAGGGCGACTCCTGACTGGCCACCCATTATTCAGTATTACACCCACCACTGAGTTGCTAAAGTTGAACATTATAAAGTTTATAATGTAAAAAAAAAATTATAACAGTGTTCATATTGTTAAGTCCTTAATTTTTGATTTGTTCTTTGTATTGTACCAGCATCACGGGATTGTGAGCTGTGAACCTTTACTGTAATACACCTTGAGCCGCAAGGGAGGACGGTATAGAAATATAACAAAATATACATAAACAAATATGAATGTGTTCTTGGGTTTTGGATTTATTTTAATTGGCATGGGAGATAATAACAGGAAAACAGTGAAACTTTTCTGTTTCAGGCCTTTTCTGGTAAGGCAGGAATGGTTATAATCTGTTGTTCTAGTTTATTTGCTTGGTTTTGTACTCTCATATTTTTGTTAACTTTATCTTTGGCGGCTGTGCTCCAGGTGCACAATTTATTAATCTTAACCCAGGAGAGGGCCTTTTTGGTCATGGCACTGAAACTCTGGAACTCTCTCCCAGGGAGATCTATCTGTTGTCTTATGTTGCCATCTTCCATTAGAAGGCAAATATTTTTTGGCATTCCCATCAGTGATCCTTGCTTCTCGCCCAATGTTTTCAATTGTTGTTTTTGTTTTCTGTGTATTTTAACTTCCAGTTTGTTTTAATAAATCTAGTAAATAAATCTATTATCAATTGTGTCTAAATGTCTCGCTGAAAGCTCTTTTCAGTTGGGGCCATTGGAAGCATTTTCCTTTCAGTTCAGACTCCTGACTGATCTGTGTGACTATTAGTCCACAAGAGCTCTGCAATCATGGGAATAAATTTTCCTGGGCTGGAAATGGCTGCTGGGAGGAAGGGAAGGGAAGTAAGAGTTGAAGTCATTTTGTCTGCAGTTTGCTGGATTCAACCCTCTACTACTTCAGGATCGCACACACTCTGCCTCCTCATTGCTGTAGCTCCAACAAGAATGACACAGACCTTTCTTACTACCTAAAAGTAATATACAACTGAAATAGTTGTTCTTCAGGACTCAGAAAACAGCTCATCACAAAATAGCATAAGTGGTTTGGAGAAACAACGTGACAAGTTTAAAACTGCCTGGCTGCTGGGACTGAGGAGGATGTGGGAGGAGCCCAAGCAGGAGTCACCAAGGATGGCTTCCTAAGGTACTAGTTCAGGGAGGAGTTAGCAGACTCTACCATTGACAGATATGTCAATGTATGTTAGGTGATGGAAATAACTACCATAAATGAGTGCATCTGGATGCATCCACAGCACAGTCCCACAGGCTCTTGTTTTGCAGTCTCTAGTAACAAAGATAGCTGTTTATGCATACATCAGTAGAAGAGAGGTTCATGTTCAAGATGTATACAAATGAACAAAACATGAAGTCAGACTGATGAGAAGATAAATGAAAATTACTTCACAATTGCTTCCTCATGAACCACAGAGCAGCAGGCAAGACCTACAATATGTGGCCTGCACTTTTGAATCAGGATAACACTGCTGTTATTACTTGATCTTTGGCCTGGCTACTGAAATACCATGACAATCAGATGGAAAATATGAAGTTACGGATCCTGAAATTTCTACAAGCAGTCCTGCATTCAAGTCTTTACAGAACCACCACTTGAATTGCACATGGAAATGAGCATTAAGAGTTAGTGTATTATGTTGCCAGTGTCTTTTAAGTGCTGAATTGCAATATTATGCATCAGCTAAACTGTCTTAGCCTAAGACAGTTTAAGCTGGTAGCCTAAAGAAGGAGTCACATAGTAGCTATAAAAGTGAAAGCCTCTTCTATACTTGCTACTGCAAAACATTTGCCACTACTACAAAAAGAGCAGATATAGAATGTTGGCAGGAAAAGGGCACTTTGAAAAGTTAGTAAGTCTTGGTTGCAATGAGGTTAGAGAGAAGGCAGGCAAAAATATGTACCTGGAAACTCAAAGAGAGAGCCACAGTATAAAAAGAGCAAAGGGCCCTGCAGAAAGCATAAGGAAAATGACGGTTCCTCAAGTTCACTGGGTCCAGACTGTGTATGGCCTTAAAGGTTAAAAACAGAACCTTAAACCTGATCTGGTATCTATCAAAGGTATTGGCAGATGTACTTGAATTCCTGGTCTTTACCAGCACCGATTGAACATACCAGATTCCAGAGTGCAATAGTAGTCCTGAGAGTAGAAGTTTGGGGCCCGTCACTCTGGGCCCAGAACACTTCTACTCACAGGGACCAACATTCCACTCTTGAGTCTTGTAATTCCAGTCTCTAAACACCAATGCTACTCCCTGAGACCATCATTCCACTCTGTAGGCAATCTTTCCTACAGAGACCATCCAAAATCTACTTTTTTTGTGTATGTGCTGTAATGTATTTCAGTAGATCCCATGCAAGTCACGTGGCATTACTGACCTGGGGGTACTTGCAAGGGTTTGTAGAGAGCACCCCTTTTTGTCTCAATTTTCCCACACTAGTTCATCCTTCCTTCACCTGGCAACCACCACACTCTTCTCTGTTTCCTTCTCTCCTTCCTAGCGACCCACCTTTATCAGTGTTTTATGTACCAGGCAGTACCTCCCTCATCGGCACTGCCTTCTGACTTACCTTGTGTGGGACTTGACAGGGCTGAACTTTAATGGACACTTCCATCTGCCTCATCTTGTGTAGGGCTTGGCCAGGCTGGATATGAGCATATGCTGGTAAAGGCAGAGCCAGGTACTGCTACCTCCTCCACCTCTCCACTTGTATGGAGCTGTGCCAGCTGCTGCCCTCTTCCTTGCTTCATTTTGCATGGGGCTCATCTGGGCATCAGCCTCTGCCTTGCTTCATGAGGTCTTGGCTGCACACCACTCTTGTCTTGTGTAGGGCTCAAATAGGCCAGAAATTGGTGCTATCCTTTGCCTTGCATAGGGGCTTGGCCAGATCAGGTGTAACCCCCTTTCTCACCACATGGGCGGCTCAACCAGGTTGGATCTGCAGTCTGTTTTTCCTTGCTGTGTGCAAGACTCTGCCTGTCTACTCTTAGCTGGGATGGATCTTGGTTGGGTGCAGCATCTGCCTTATCTTGCATGGGCTGAGCCAGGCACCACTCTGTTTTGCATCTCACACAGGGCTCTGGCAGACTGTCTTCCCTGCCTTGCCTCCTGTCAGGCCTAGCTGGCTCAAGTATGTTGGTGGTGGGGAGAATCCTGATGTATACCACCAGCTTTTATTATTTTTTTATATAGAAAGAATATACAGAAAAAAGTGAACAAAGCAAATACAAAAAGCAGAATTGTGGCCTTACTGTTCTAATACATTTATTAACTATTTACTTAAATAGTCCATATAGGAACACCAGAATAGGAACAAATTCCTCTATAGGTCTATTATTCATTAGACTGGTCAGTTTTACCATTTTAGCTAGCTACCCCAGTTTATCGAGCCAGTCTGTCACTTTTGAAATATCCCATATTTTCCAGTGTCTTGCTGACACAATCTTTGCTGCTGCATGGAAGAAAAAGTCTCCAGCTTTTCAGGGAACATTTTCTGGCATTACAGACATATATTCAGGGAAATTTAATATTCAGCATTACTTCTAAGGCCTTACCAGAAATATATGGTGGAACAGATAAAATATTGCCTGGAAGTTCCTTTGCTTATATTCCTGTATCCAAGACACATTAATGCATTGGGATGCCAAAGAGATCATAGAATCATAGAATCATAGAGTTGGAAGGGGCCATACAGGCCATCTAGTCCAACCCCCTGCTCAACGCAGGATCAGCCCAAAGCATCCTAAAGCATCCAAGAAAAGTGTGTATCCAACCTTTGCTTGAAGACTGCCAGTGAGGGGGAGCTCACCACCTCCTTAGGCAGCCTATTCCACTGCTGAACTACTCTGACTGTGAAAACTTTTTTCCTGATATCTAGCCTATATCGTTGTACTTGAAGTTTAAACCCATTACTGCATGTCCTTTCCTCTGCAGCCAATGGAAACAGCATCTTGCCCTCCTCTAAGTGACAACATTTCAAATACTTAAAGAGGGCTATCATGTCCCCTCTCAACCTCCTTTTCTCCAGGCTGCACATTCCCAAGTCCCTCAACCTATCTTCATAGGGCTTGGTCCCTTGGCCCCAGATCATCCTTGTCGCTCTCCTCTGTACCCGTTCAATTTTATCTACATCCTTCTTGAAGTGAGGCCTCCAGAACTGCACACAGTACTCCAGGTGTGGTCTGACCAGTGCCGTGTACAATAGGACTATGACATCTTGTTATTTTGATGTGATGCCCCTGTTCATACAGCCCCAAATGGCATTCACCTTTTTTACCGCTGCATCACACTGCCTGCTCATGTTTAGTTTACAATCCACTATGATGGACTCTATCATTTAACCATGATAGACTCTTAAAGCCTTCTATTTGGCTTGGTTTATACAACCCAGGCAGATCCTTGCGCATATCCATCAGCTGTGTCGTCAAGCACAGTATACATAGACTGTCTGAACCACACTGGCTGTACTTCTATCTAAATCAGTTATAATATGTAAACTAGGTCAGGCTAAACCCCCACCTCCGCTTTCCTCAGACAATTAAAAACGCTACTCTTTGCTTATAATGCAAATCTGAAGACTTTTATTTAAAGATACCTGCAAATGACGAAACCATTCATCAGTTAGTGCTTCCTGTGCCGTCTTGTGGGTGTCTAACCCTTTCAAAGGGATGAAAAACAACCAAGTTGTTAAACTGATAAAACGCTGTCAATTTCAACATCCTTTCCTCCCCACTTTGGTTTCAGCTCAGTAAAGAACAGGCCCGCTTCTCATGTGAATTTTAAGACTTAATCTGTAAAACAGTTTTTCACAGGCAAATGGAGCTGCCGTATTTCCATGGAAATATAACGAAAGAAATTTGCGAACAATTACTGATCCAAAAAGGAAAGAATGGAAGTTTTTTATTACGAGACAGTGAGAGTATACCAGGAGTCTTGTGCCTTTGTGTTCTGTAAGTATTTTCCTTTTCATTCAAACTTCTGTCTTGCTTTGGTCATTGGGAAAATCTAGAGAGCCACAGGAATCACAGGCACATTTGCTTTGAAGCGATTCCCACTGGTTTAAGTAGAATTACTTCCACACATATCTTAATAACAATGAATCATGACAAAAATAAACACCACTGGAATCAAAGGGTTTATATATTTGTACTAGTATTTTTTTCCTGTTGTGCAATTTTTGGAGGGACAGGAGAACTATTTACATTTTTGGAAAATTCTAAATTTCCTCCCAGAGACATACACAACTGATTCAATTAGTATTGTACACTGTTCTGTATGTCTGGCCCAGATTAAAAGGTGGGATAATAGTCAGTGAATAAATAGGTAGTAAATATTCACACAAATGCTGTTAATAATCCATAATTTCCTTCCGGAATCCTTGCAAATGGCATTGACATTTTCTAACCAGAAAGTTTAATAATAAAGATCCAATTGATCTGTAATTAGCAATTTGTTTTGTTTCATGCCCCACTGTACAATAGCATAATATCTCTTCATAAATGTATTGTGTGGTGAAAAGGCACCCTTTGGCTGTATGGAACTATATGCAGAATGGTGATCACACAGTGGAGCCATTTTCAATATGTGAATCTCTCCTGTGGACCCTGGCAATTAAGGTCAACGTTGATATCAGTAGAACATTAGATTCATTCAGTATAAGGCAAATTATTGTATTTTAATTTTCAGTTCTCACAGCTACCATTAGTTTCTGCTCTACTGAACCTTGACTTTTCCAAATGCATTATCCGGTTTCTTAAAATACTTTATATCCAATTGCAAGAAATTATTTGTTTCTCACAAGACAACTTTCAACAGATAACTGGGCACATGTAGAAAATAATAGTACTATTTGCATCAGAGATCTGTTACCTCAGATAGCAATGAAGATTTTAGCTCCCTACCACCACCACCAAAAAAAGCAGTGACCATTACCATAAAGGACCTGATGACCTTATGCAGGAAACTAAGTCTAGTAAACTACAAACCTAGCTGTGAAATACTAAGAAATACTAGAGTCTAACTCTAGTTAGGATTGCACTGGAACTGTACATGTCAATAAATGTTGCACACTATGAGTAGCCATGAATCTACTATGGCTCACTTCAGTTCTAGCATTATATGAAAACAGGTAGGAAGCAATGACTTCGCAGCCCAGCTGGCCATTTCTCACAGTAGTCCCTGAAAAACTAATTTTGACATAGCAGATAGACCTAAATTATTATGAATGTATCAATTTCCTCACACGTTTTTTCCTTTTAAATTTCAGCTATGAACAGCTTGTCTACACTTACAGAATATTCAGGAAACGTAATGGACATTATATTATTCAGGTAAGAAAATGCAGATAAAGCCAAATTTAAGAAATATTTTCTTGTTGATTAATACATTAACTTATTTTCTTCTTCAAAATAACAGAATCCTCCGTGTATTCCATATTATACCACTTCATTTAAGCATGTATTAAAATTAATAGGCTACATTAAAATTTCTTTTGCTAGCCATTCAATGTCCAAATACCACAACTCCTAACATACTGATGTATGACTCAACTCAATTACACTTTTAGAAAATATCTAAAAGTGGTGCTCTTGACTGTTACTTTTTCATGACAGTCTTGTTGTTGCATTGTTAATGAGTTTCACTAAAAATAATCTTTCACCAGTCAGTATTCTTTGGCTCAAATACATTTGTTATTCACACATTTAGAATTAAATTTAAATTTCACAGTATTTAACATATTGTTCACATTATTTTGCAGACTTCTGAAACAGGCCTCAGACAAGATTTCAGAACTTTAAAGGATTTAGTTGCTAACTATGAAAAACCTAATCAAGGACTAGCAATCCATCTGTGCTATCCAGTAAATAGATCTACATTCCACCAGGGACCTCAGCAACACCACGGTCCACGAAATTATGTTGGTAAGAATGCACATAACAAATAAAATGGCAAATGAAGATTTACTCTGGGTAAGACATATCATGTAAATAAGATTGCTCTCATTAAGTATTTGAAAAGTTATCACTTGGAGGAGAGCATGGAGCAGTTCCTGTTGGCAGCAGAGGTTAGCTAGATATTGGGGGGGAAACTTCAGTCAGTGAAGTTCAGCAGTAGAATCAGCTGCTTAAAATGGTAGCAAGTTCGCCCTCACTGGCGGTCTTCAAGCAGCAGCTGGACAGGTACTTATCATGGATGCCTTAGGCTGATCCTGCATTGAGCAGAGGGTTGAACTAGAAGAAGAAGGGTTGGTTTTTATATGCTGCTTCTCTCTACCAGGAGTCTCAAAGTGACTTACAATCATCTTCCCTTCCCCACCCCCTCAACAGACACCCTGTGAGATAGTTGAGAGAGCCCTGAGATTACTGCTTGGTCAGAACAGATTTATCAGTGCTGAGGCAAGCCCAAGGTCACTCAGCTGGCTGCATACTGGGGAACAGGGAATCAAACTCAGCTGACCAGATTAGATGTCGGTGCTCCTAACCACTATACCAAGCTGACTAGATGGCCTGTATGGCCCCTTTCAACACTGTAACTATTCTACTAGTAAACAAACTTGCAATGGATGCTTATTTGTAAATAAAACTGACTTATGATAAAGGAAGAAGAATGAAGATATTCTTCAACAATTTTCAGAGAAAACAGTTAAAAAGAAGCACCCTCTCAGTTAATTATATACAAAAAAGTATTTAAGGAACTCAAAAAGGAGAGCTACACCATTCTGCTGAATAATCAATGTTAAATGTTTTATATAAAATGTCCAACAAGCAACAGGCATATTTTTTCTCAGTAAAAATATGTATTAAACCCCCAGGGCAGCTGGTGGCATTCTAGAACAAACAATTCTTTCTCTCACTCCAGAAGCAAAACCATTTCTGCAATGGTTCTTGTTCTGAAATGTGAGTGCATAATAAAAAACTGTTTTCTTTCAGAACTATTATTTTATTAATACCCTCATTTATGCAATGAAATCAGTGCCTTAATCACTTAATCGGTGCCTTAAATTTTCTTTAATTGGCAAACAAACCTTTTGTAGGCATTGCTTGCTTTTAAACATGCTTTGGTAGCTATCTGAGGCATGAAGAAGTTGAGAAAAGCAAACCCTTGTAAAAAGCCAGAAATTAGGCTGATAGGAACCAGCAATAGAAGCATTTGTGGGTTTTAAGAAAAGAAACTCACTACAGACCAGCCCGTGAAGGAAGGAAGTGCAGAGTAATCCAAAAACATTTTCAGAAGGAACTTTATTGAATTTATTCACCAACTGCAGGACTGTAGCCTCTTGGGTGTTCTAAACAAGTCAGCATTCATGACCACACATAAGTTCTGAAAAATAAAGCTTTTAGTTTATTTTCTTTGGTATAATTCTTTTTTAATCCAGTATTTTTGGGACAAAGTTTTGAATCAGGCAGAATACCAGACTCTTGGGGTGGGTGGAATAAAGATCAGTTAGAAATCCAACCAAAACACCCTTGAGAAGAAGAAGAAGAAGAGTTGGTTCTTATATGCCGCTTTTCCCTACCGAAGGAGGCTCAAAGCGGCTTACAGTCGCCTTCCCATTCCTCCCCCCACAACAGACACCCTGTGGGGTGGGTGAGGCTGAGAGAGCACTGATATCACTGCCCGGTCAGAACAGTTTTATCAGTGCCGTGGCGAGCCCAAGGTCACCCAGCTGGTTGCATGTGGGGGAGCGCAGAATCGAACCTGGCATGCCAGATTACAAGTCCGCACTCCTAACCACTACACCAAACTGGCTCTCTTATACATATTTAAGATCACATATCTCTACTAACTTATACTACTAAATTATATCATGTATAATATCATATAGGGCACTTTAGAATGAATAAAAGTCAAGGATTTTGGGAAGAAGGCATACTGCAAAAGGTATAATTTAAAATAACCCAATTAAGATTTTTTCCCAATTGTAGCAAAAAACAACATATTAATGGTTGTATTTATCTCTTTAAACTGAATCACAGCCAACTTTCTGGTTGAGTCACGCTGTTTCACTATGTAAAACCATTAACTGTAGGGAACCATTTCTGACTTGTATAATGTGGAAGGTAAGCATTTAATGCTGATAATTATTTATTTATAACCCAACTTTTCAATGGAGATCCAAAGTAACTTACAACATGTGGAAGGTCCCAGGTCATCCAGTGAACCTGCACGGCAGTGTGGCAATTTGAATCTGATCTCTATGATCATTGTTCCACTCTAACTATTACACTGCACAGTCTTTTATATCTGATTGTATCTCATTTTTACTATGAGCTTTCTACAGATCAGTAAGTTGTAGTTGTTATAAAAATTATAACTGCTTGTCTAGGAAATATATGCATTGAAATAGAAATAGAAAACATGATTTAAATCAACGATTTAGAGTAGCTTGACTTAAATCACTCTACCCTGTAGGGACAAGTGAGACAGACTGCAAGAGTGATGAATGTTCTTATAGTAAGAAGACCACATTTTAAATTTTTATTTTGGGGAACAAAATGAGATCCCTCCATGCATTTAAATCACAAATCACAGCCATCAGTCCTTTCTCTGGTTCCTTTTTCTGGCTCTGAAGCCACTTTTAACTCAAGTAGTAGATAACCAAAGAGATCAATCATAAATTAAGGAAACTGATTTGTGATCCAGGAACAGTAGTAAGTCAAACCTAAAAAAAAGAAGAAACCATGGAATATTCAAGATTGCTAGAACACAAAATAGAAGTCAAATATGGGGAAATTGTGCCTGGATTAATAGTTTTTCCTCTTGTGGCACAGAATGGTAAGGCAGCAGACATGCAGTCGGAAAGCTTTGCCCATGAGGCTGGGAGCTCAATCCCAGCAACCAGCTCAAGGTTGACTCAGCCTTCCATCCTTCCGAGGTCGGTAAAATGAGTACCCAGCTTGCTGGGGGGTAAACGGTAATGACTGGGGAAGGCACTGGCAAACCACCCCATATTGAGTCTGCCATGAAAACGCTAGTGGGCGTCACCTCAAGGGTCAGACATGACCCGGTGCTTGCACAGGGGATACCTTTACCTTTACACTTTGTATAGTGGCTATTTCAGTCACCAGCATCTTTCATTAAAGGATATGAAGCCACAAGGTCTATGAAAGGTATTGACTAGTTAACTCCTCTATGACTAATTTTATTAGTACAGCATAAGCTTGGTAGGCTATACCCACAGAGTCAGGAAACCTGGGATGCCTCAATTCCCCTTTTTAATGCCACCTATGGCTATGTACAATGGTCTTGCAAGGGTATAAAGACTTTGGTTAGAACTATGTCTTAAGTAGTCACCTTGTAAAATAAAGCCTCAATGGCTACTTCTCTGCAAGGCAGTGCCAGGAAAAGATAAATGACAATGGAGAAGCAGCAGACGGGAAAGGGGTTAAGAATACCATGTTCTAAAAGGGATTTGCAGAGACTAAACCATTAGGGTTTCAGTACACAAGGTGACTCCTTACTAAGTTGCTTCAGGCTCTTTGTTCTATGCACTTTCATTCTGCAGTACACAATACCTTTCAACAGTAACTGATTTAATACAAGTAATCACATCATGTCTTTTGAGCTTACTAATAAATTACCTGTTTAATTGATGTCAGAACCATAGAAATAATCAGTTGGCTTATCTTTTTGTTTCCAGATGTTGAAGATGGAGATTATATTGATGTCGAACCAGAATGAAATGAGTTTGGCTTTCTCAATATGATGCTTGCTCATCACCAGTAGTCATACTCTTGCTGACTGAGTCTTTTATTAATATGACAAGGTTCTATATTATATTGCTCTGCATAGTGAATTTTACATTAAGTATAATATATAAGGCCCTACATCCACTATTTCTATTTTTTTTATTTTTGCATCACTTCTTTATTTAAAAAACTGCCCCCTTTACCCTTCATGTATCTGAAAAAATAGCCTTTATCCCTAGAAAGCTTACAATAAATGTATTAGTTGATAAGATGCTGAAAGAATTCTTCCTGTTTTTCTGTCTCAATGGATTGGCTTATTTGAACTAGCTAAGAGCCTCTTGTGGTACAGAGTGGTAAGGCAGCAGACATGCAGTCTGAAAGCTCTGCCCATGAGGCTGGGAGTTCAATCCCAGCAGCCGGCTCAAGGTTGACTCAGCCTTCCATCCTTCTAAGGTCAGTAAAATGAGTACCCAGCTTGCTGGAGGGTAAATGGTAATGACTGGGGAAGGCACTGGCAAACCACCCTGTATTGAGTCTGCCATGAAAATGCTAGAGGGCGTCACCCCAAGGGTCAGACATGACCCGTGCTTGCACAGGGGATACCTTTACCTTAACAAAACCTCAACCTGGAACTAAATAAAAAAGTATATTTTGGTAGGTTCCTATTTGCAACAGAAATTCAAGGTTTTTAGTATACTTTTTCAAATGGAACTTCCCAATATAAATACAGGGCTGCTGTTCAAAATGGCAGTTTCATATCAACTTCTTCTCTATTCCCTCAGTAAGTACATTATTACACATCCCAACATCACAATGCTGTACAATTTCTCAGTATGTCAAATCACTAGCTGCCAAAATTGAATATTTTCCCCAATAACTACTCATTTTTCCATCTTAGACTTCGCACATGCTAAAGCATGTCAGCAGCAGACAGGACCTAAGTCAGCACCTGGTTAACACAGGATTTAACACTTTCCTGCTAGCTGCCTAGTGCCAGTGAAACACCATTCCTTTAACACAGCATTTGTGCAAGCTTGCGGCCTGGGAAGTTTTTTACTGCGGGGGGGGGGCGCGGGGAGAGGGAGCTGCGGCCCGGCGCCATGGCCTTCGCGGCCCGGCACCGGGCCACGGCCCGCAGGTTGGGGACCACTGAACTAGGCAACTGAGGGAAAGCTCCTCAGAAGCAGTATTTTAAAGCTTAGGTTCAGGCCAAGTAGATTCTTTAACAAAAAAAGGCCATTACAGGGTTAATGCATCCTAAAACATTACAGGGTTAATGCATCCTAAAACAATGGGTCCCAAAGAACAACAAACAATGTAAAATCAGCTAAGGTTCTACTTTATCGACTTCATTTACTGCAACAATTTAGGACCTACAGGACCTCCTTATCCCCCTGGCCTGCTCCTTTCCACCACACTCCGCCGCCTTCTCCCCCACACAATCTTCCCAGCCACTCCCCCTGCCGCCGCTTCCCACCCCCATTCCCCCCCACGATCTTCCTGAATGCCCCCCCATCCCTGCTCACCTCCGCCGCCACTTCCCACCCCCTTCTCCCCCCTGCACGATCTTCCCGGCTGCCCCCGCATTACCGCTCACCGCCGTTTCCCACCCCCCCGTCTCCACCCTGCGTGATCTTCCTGGCTGTCCCCCCATCCTCGCTCACCTCTGCCGCTTACCAGCTCCCACCTTACACACCCATTGCTACTGGCCCCTCTCAAATTTCTAGCTGGCCTACTAGATGGGCTAAATGATAAATCCGACCAGGAAAAACTTGTTTTTGTTAGCAGATACTAATTCATTTGTTTCTAACAAAATGTCATTATTTGCCCTTGCAGCAAAGAAAATAAGGGCCAGAGTGGTGCTGCAGAGAGCAAGTACCTAGAGGAGTTTTAGGATAGGTGGACATATGTAGTCTGGAAATGTTTTTATGATGTTAAGTGATTGTTGTCTGAGATTGCACATTCTTTTTATTACTGATTTGAAATGTTTTAAATCCTTTTATATTTTCCTTTTGTATTGTAATGGCCTATGGCTACATGCAATAAAATCTGACTTGAACCTACTGGCCCCTCCCCCTCTTCCTCCCACCCCTGCCACTTCCCCTTTCATGCCACCTACCTGACTCCCTTCCTGCCTTCCTTCCTCCCAGCATTCCCTTTGTCCTTCCTTCCTTCCTTCCTTCCTTCCTCAATTTCTCTCTCTCTCCTATCTGGCTCTCTTTCTCCCCGTTTCTCTCTCTCTTCCTTGCTCTCTTTCTCTCCCCCTTCCTTCCTTCCTTCTGCCCATCCATCCACCCACCCCACTAGCACCCACCCCACTAGGCTTAATATCTAGTTGGTAAATATTTCACTTGTTCAGCCAGAAGCTGAATCTTGGACATATATTACAGGAATTCCATTAAAAATAAGCAATTCACTTTTCTCACTGATCAAAATAACTAGATATCAGTATATAATTTCCGATTGAATTAATCTCAGCTCCACTGAAGGTTCTGCTGTTAAACACATTATAAGAAATAAGCTTTCTTTGAGGGAGATAACCAATCACACCACTGCAAACTCCCCTGTGGAGTTCTGCAGGAGGCAGTCTTATCTTCCACTTTATTCAACATCTTTATGTGCCCTCTAACCCAGCTAGTCTGGATACATGGGCTGCAGTGCCATCAATATGCTAATGACACACAGCTTTATCTCCTGATGGATGGCCACTTGGATTCACCCCAGACACATTTGCCAGTCATTTGGAAGCAGTGATGGTCTGGATCAAACAGAACCATCTGAAACTAAACCCTTCCAAGATGGAGGTTCTGTGGCTTGGTAGGAAAGAACCAGGAGAGGATGCACATTTGCCTTGCCTAGATGGCGTGTAGCTTACAGCTGCATCATCTGTTAGGAGTCCAAGAGTGGTTCTTGATTCCTCCCAGTCCATGGAGGCTCGGATCACTACAGTAGCTCAACTGGCATTTTACCACCTTTGCTAGGCTAGCTACTAGCACCTTATCGGAGCATCTGGACACAGTGATCCCTGCAACGGTCACCTCCAGGTTAGACTTCTGTAATTTGCTCTACATGGGCCTGCCCCTTTCCTTGATCTGGAAACTGCAATTGGTTCAGAATACAGCAGCTCAGGACCTCAGTAGAACACCTTGAAGTGCTCACATTCTGCCTATTCTTTCTTAGGCAACTGCACTGGTTCCCAGCTGAATTTTGGATCAAGGTTTTGACTTTGACCTTAAAGGCCATATGCGGTCAAGGCCTGGCACACGAGGAACCACCTTGCTGATTATACCCCTGAAGAGTGCTGCACTCAGCCAATATGAACGGGCTAGAGATCCCTGGCCATAGATAAGTATATCTGGCCTCAACCAGGGCCACGGCTTTTTTGGTTCTGGCCTCTACCTTGTGAAATAAATTCATGGAAGAGCTGTGGGCCCTACAGAAACTTTCTCAGCTTCAGCGGGTGTGCAACAGAGGTCTTCTACCTGGCCTTTGGTTTGGGCCAGTGAATGATGGAAACTGACATCATCATATGGGGTCCTCCATAAAGTAACCCAGTCCCCCCTAATGGGAGATGGAGAGGTAGAAACTAAGCCACACAGCTAGTGCGATTATGGAATATATTAACTGTTTCTAACTGGTTATCTAATTGTAAATTATACTGTGGTTGTGAACCGCCCCAAGTCAGTAACCCTGAAAGGGATGGTATAAAATCTAAAAATATTTAAATAAATAAAATAAGTATACCTATGATTGTAGCCTTAGTGCATGGTAAGAAAAGCAAGAGTTTTGTTCTTATCTATTTAGTGCATTTCAGTTCATGCAAGGGACTCAGGGCAGTATCTCCCATTTTTTCTTTTATCCTCACAACTTTGTGAGCAAGACTGGAGTCACACTAAGTTTCATGGCAACTGGGGATTTACACTACTCCAACACTTTAAACACACCATCATCTTCTGCAGCAACAGAAAGCCACTCACCGTGCTGGCATGGGCTCATGGGAATTGTAGTCCATGGACATCTGGAGGACTGCAGTTTGATTACCCCTGTAAAGCTTACATCATCATATTCAGCCATCCCATTGCCAATAGACATGAGTTTGCTATCCTACATTAATTTTCTTTATTGATAAAGGGCCTTCCTGTTACGGGTACCTCCCCTCGCTTTTATCCTGACAACAACCCTGCGTTGTAGGTTACACTGAGAACGCGCCGCAATCAGCAGACCGGGTGCCTTCATGCCTGCATGGGACAACGCACGTTCAATGCCCCTCAGTAGATTTTCCCGCTTTGCATTTGCAAGTCAGCAGCTGCAAAAGCACAGTGGAAGTGCATTATCCAAGGTGAGCGAAAATGATGTGGTTGACACGCCTTCCGGGCTTGGCCGCCACATTATGTTACAAAATCCCCTTCTTCAGCTCGCTCGGGGATGGAAAAGTGCCGCTGCTGCCCTCTCCAACTTATTCAGCTACAAGAAAGCAGGTCGGGGCAGGCGCCTCCCCGCCGAAAGCAGAGCGGGCCGTGCTTAGAGCCGCTTCTGTGTCAGGAAAGGTTCCCGTGACGGCGCCAGCACTAGCCGCCGCCTTCGCAGCTTCGCCGAGCCAATAACCCATCGCGCTCCTCTCCGCGCCGGTGGCCCCGCCCCCGCAAGGGCTCTGACGGCCTCAGACAACCTGCAGCTCCCGACGTGGCCCACGAGGGGGCGCGATAGCGATGGCTCCCGGGCGCCGCCGTGGGCGCTCGTTCTTACTGGGCGCCCACATCAAAATGGCCGCGGGAGCGCCAAATACGATTTGGTTGCGCTGAAGAGGCGAAGCGAGGGCTGAGGCCTCACCATGGACGCTTCAGCCTGCATGAAATCGCTCCTCTTAGCAGCATCCCAGTACCGGGCCGCGCGTACGCAGCATAACGTGGCGCTCCTGCAGCGGAGCCTGGAGGTAAAAAGACTGCAGTCAGGGGCCTGCCCTCCCTCTCCTGGCTCTGTTTCCCGTGCTGGGGGACGGGGGGTCGTTTTGTTGTTTCGTTCATGTGTATCCCATACCTTTAAAAGAATTTGGTTCTACGAAGTATTTTATGCGAAATAGGGTAATGCTTGACGATATTAGCCTGAACAACTTCTCTTATGCATGCTCTATATCCCTGTTTAATTTTTCGACGTTGATGCACGAGTTATGTCTCCTCATTCCTAGCAAAGGGTTAATGCAATAGACACGAAAGCCTGAAAGAGAAAATAAAATATAGTAAAAAAGAAAAGCAGGGGGAAAATGAAGCCCGTGAATTAATCTTGAATAGATCCTTTGCATGCAGTATGTATTTGCATAGCACTTCCACAGATTTGTTTATACTATTTTTTCTCAACAGTTAAGCCACTTAACTCTGTGTTTAGGTATCTAGAGATAGTTTAGTTTTATCTTTCTATTTCTGTACTACTTTCCTTTTAAGAACCATTGATGCTTTTGCCTATGGTATGTGTGCTGTTAATGTTTCTCTCCATTGGGATTCTTGCTCTGGTTTTCTTCTGGCAAAATTGTTCTGCTTCCATAGTGCAAGAAATCTATATATTGGAGTTCCCAGATAGTTAGGAATTCATAGATCAGACTGTCAGTGTGTAGTTCACAGCCTGCATAAAATAGTGGTTAGACTGAAAGTTGGATTAGAGTCTGGGAGGCCAGGTTCAGATCCCCACTCTACTATGGAAACTTGCTTCATAACTTTAGGCTTCTTACTCTCGGTCAGTCTAAGGTGCTTCACAAGGAAGAACAAGATGCTTTGAATATTGCTATTGGGGAGAAAAAAATTAAATACATGAATAGGTAATAGCTGTAATTTACCTGTTTATTTTGTTTTTCTTTTGCCAGGTTGTTTCCGAATTGAAGTTGACAAGATTATTTGCATTAAACCAAACTTTACCAAGTGAATGTCTCAGTTGCTTAGTAGAACTTGTTGATGACCCGAACACAAGTTCTCAGTTAACCTTAACTGTGGTTGGTTTGCTCTCTCAGTTAGGTAAGTAATTAACTTGCAGTAAAAATCTAAGACATGACAAAGCTCAAAAGTTACTAAAATGTCACTTCCAGTTTGATAAACTGAGTTCTCTTGTTTTCTCACTATATCCTAAGAAAAATTTAGGAACTAAGTTACAGCTGCTGATTAAAATATTATTGTCTGTGGATTGTTTGCTTTTTAAACCATGGCTAACTCTTTGTAGGCCAATTACTTCTGATCTTCATGGTATTCCAATTACATGTTATGTTTGCATGATAGTTTCAGACAATGAGACCAGAGAATCCCTTCAGAATACTTACAATCTGAGTAACGTTCTAGCAAATGTGGTTCATCGGAGTTCTGTCAGTCCTATTGATCCAGTGTTACTACCGGTAAGTGTTTTATGCCACTGAAATTATGAAGATTATACTAGAATGCTAATAATATATAGTGTAAGAAACCAGGTAACAAGAATGCAGAGATTTATTGTGGTCATAAGTGATTTGACAGTCATACAAGAAATACTTTATACTTAATTGCTGCTTGGGTACACCCTTAACAGCTCCCATGTCTACAAACTTAATGTCCAGCTCAATACATCAATGACAACCATCAGCTGATGTATTAAACCTATTCCAACCCATCAGTTACCAATGTTGTACCACATTGCTACCTTGCATCTCTGAAGACAAGATGCTTTTCTTTGAAAACAGAGTTGCCCATCCAAAAATACATGGTTGGCATGGGCCTATCCAAAGAGCCCAACACCCATCAATAAGATCTGCACAGATATTGTAATCACAAAATTTTGATCTAGGGAATGAATGATTGTGAACATGGATACGATCAGTGTCGATATCTATAACCTGATAAACACCAACAAGAGGCCCAGAAGATTTGACTTGACGTGTAAAAGTATGGAAGATGGCTGCTAGAATATAAAAAGGCTTTGGTAGTTGTGCAGACATGTTGTTTAAATGGGACAAATACCAGGACCCAAATACAATTATAGTGCAGCCCACAAAACTATTTTCCATACAGCCATCATGCTTTCCAGGATGATAGGACAAGAATATAAGAATTGTGCTTGCCAGAATGATGTAGTAGAGCTCTTTGTACTCTTCCCAGCTGTGATTGAATGGATTGAAATTAGATATTATTTAGGGGGATTGTCCAATCAGTCTGCATACCTGTATCAGTTGCATATTTTAATTATATGCTTCCTATATGTAACTCTGCCATGCAATAAATAAATATTTTAAATAACAAATAATGCAGTGCAGTGTGCAACTTGATATGATCATGAGGAACACCTTTTTCCTTGGGCCCAAACCATACAGCAGGGAAATTAGCATCTTTTTGTTATTCCCTCCCACATGTGTTGATTGTTTGATACTATCATTCCCTTTTCCAGCAGGACCCTTGAAAAATATGGTGATTTCAACCATCAAAATCCTTGGACGTATACTGCTGATAAATGTCCAGCTGTGGCAATTCATATATTACATTAAGTTTCTTAGATGGCAGTTTCTACTGGATAGTTTCCATAATGTCTGAATAGTTTGTCACACAACAGCATACAAGAGTACATCATTGTTCATAACAGTTGAAATAATCACTTGATGGGCATTATTAAAAGGCAGTAATATTCTTTTCATGCTTTGCAAAACCAAATTTGATTGGCCAAACTAGAAGGGAAAAGCCTAGTGTTTAAATGAAACAAGCCATATTAATTACAAAACACTAATTTTGTCATATTTTCATATCTATATAGAAATGCCTTTGTTATCTGAAATTTAGACTTCCACACTATATTGGGTATTAATTCATTTTTGGAATTATGTTTGATCTAATAATTTTAGATATTAAAATACAATACAAATGCTTAAAATATTTTTCTTCATGGGAAACATAACGAGCCTCAATGAATTTGTTTTAGTTATGACACTTTGGGATGAATATATAGAATATATTTTGGATGAATATAGCATATGTTCAATTGGCTTATTTTTTATTTCATAGAGTATTCAGCTGCTGCAGAAACTCACCTACAATGTACGAGTATTCCATGCCAGTGCTAATATTGATGAATTGATTTCATTCCTTATACATCGTATGTAAGTTCCTTGTTCAAGAAAAATATTTACCCACCTGAAGTGTGATTTATTTTTTTCAGTAAATGTGACCAGATTGTGTTGTGTTGTATCTTCTGAAATTTTAAGTAACTCCATTGTTCAACAAGACCAGCTATTACATTGGGAAAATCCTCTAATGCAGTGGTCCCCAACCTCCGGTCCAGGGACCGGTACCGGGCTGTGGATCAGTCGGTATGGGGCCATGGCTCCTCCTCGTCCTCCTCCCCAGCTGCTGCCTCAGGGGCTGCTCTGCCGCCAGCTCACCTTTGGTGCTCTCCGGCGGCCACCATGGCTGGGGTTCCCCTTCGGCGTGGTACTGCGCAGCTGCTCTAGCAGCGCTGCCCAGCAGGCGGCAGGAAGTCAGGGGTGCCAGCGGGAAAGCAAGCAGAGCAGGGGCTCAGGCGGCAGTGACATCCTTCGGCAAAAGACTACCCCCCCCCCCAGGCCTTAGTAAAATTTTCAAGCGTTGACCGGTCCTCGATGATAAAAAGGTTGGGGACCACTGCTCTAATGCTTTATACACAGACTTGCATCATTTGTCTTGTTCCCAGGCTGTCTTCTATACTTGTACTAGAAGGGTTAGGCTCATTCAGGGACAAAACTACTGGAGGCATCTTAAGGCTATTTTCTGTGTCTGTACAATGGCTGTACAGATAATCTCTATTTGTTTGCTGTAGCAGTGCAAATTTGCGGTTGAAGTTAGCTTTAACAATTGACACCACTCTGTATCAAGGCAATCCTGTATAAGAAGCCCAAAGTTGAGACTTACCTCTCTGTCTACACCACATCACTGCTCTCATTTGTGGTAGCTGAGCCAGCACTATGGCTTTTAGGAATCCACTGTTTTACACTGAGCTGCTCAAACTCCATAGAAGGACAGAATCTAGGCGTATGATGAAGTAATGAAACTTGTGTGTTCTGTATGTGGGACCATTCTGCTGCATTCTATAGCAAAGCTGAAGATTCCTCTGAGAAAATAACTTGTAAGAGCAAGTTTATACAAGGAAGGAAACGTAGAATTTTACAAACAAGCTTAAAAATGCACTTTGGGTTTTCATTTTAGTCAGTCCACAGAAGATGAACTAACAATACCATGCCTGGGACTTATGGCAAATCTATGTCGGCATAATCTATCAATTCAAGCACACATTAAATCATTGGTAAGGAACTTGTTTATTGAAGAGTGTATCTATTTAATGAAAGAGTAGGATATGAAATCTCATTATTTCTGCATTTGAAGGCTTTACAGTGCAATCAAACATAGCTTCACCCTTTCGTGTCTACTAGTTAATATTTAGTAACCCACTGGTAGTGTGTTAATTGAGCAGTGGGGGAGTTTATTATTTTGGCCTTATGTAGCAGCTGAGTGCAGCGGTTGCATCCAAAGCACATAGAAAAAAGTGGAAGTTGAGTGAAATTGCTCAAGTTAATTTGGGATGTTTTTTTACCTTTGATAAAGCTGTAAGGATCTTTTTTCTCAGTTTTGTGTATTATTCAAACCTAGAGACATTGGACCTAAATGAACAAAACCACATTCCATATTTTATAAGAGTGCATGTTATTTTGTTGATGGTTTATGCTCACAACAAAATTAAATTAGAACAATTGAATTTCCTGCTACTGAAGATTTACTAAGCAATAAAGAAAAAAATATTGGACTGGATATATAGGAAGATCGTTATGTGTAGGTAGCATGGCTCATTTACTAGCATTGCTGAACTGTTGTGCATATGCACACACATAACATCACAAAGGCTACAGTTTGGGTTGACTAAAATTTGTGTTTGTGTAAGGGAACTCTTGTTTGAATTAATCATGTTGAACAACTATACTGTCAGAATCTATAAAATTTAGTGGTTAATAAAAACACTTAAGACTGCGATCTTTCAATTGATTTGTACCTAAATAGTAGTTCAAGTTTGCAGAGTAAACTTGTAGTATTTTCTTGATCTGACTACCAGAAGTCTAAATTCTCAAAAGTATCAGACCATATATGTTAATTGTTATCTTTGTAGTGGAAACCTTGTAATTTAAACTTACACAATCACTTATGGCGTTGAATAGGAATTTTGCCAATGGCTCGTGTTTACACTCAAGTTTTGGACTATCCGTTATTTTCTTAGTATTGTAGCTAATATGGTCTGGTATATTGGTTTAAATTTGCAGCAAATTATTTTCAATGAAATTTTCTTTGATTCCCCTGCACTAGACCAATGTGAATGGTTTCTATCGCACTCTGATCAGTTTCTTGGCTCACAGTAGCTTAACAATGGTTGTCTTCGCACTTTCAATATTATCAAGCCTTACGTTAAATGAAGAGGTTGGGGAAAAGGTAAGTATACTGCCTGTTTTAAGATTATCCTTTTCATAAAATATATTTTACAATTATTTCTGGCAGGATGTGAAATTACAACAGCATTCTATATAAGGGAAGTATCATGAGCCTGTTTCACTGTGTATCTCCATCATAGATATTGCTCCCATGTTTTATGTTTGTCATGATATAAATGGCTGTGGTCTCTTGAAGATTAAAAAACATGATTCTTTGTTTTAGCTTTTCCATTCCAGAAACATTCATCAGACTTTCCAGCTGATATTCAACATTCTTGTGAATGGAGATGGAACATTGACAAGAAAGTACTCTGTTGATCTGCTCATGGACCTTCTGAAGAACCCTAAGATTGCAGATTATCTTACAAAGTATGACGACTTTATTGTGTAAATCAGTTTTTTTTTGCAAGATGCTCTGAATGCTTTTAAACGTTACCTGTCTAAATTTCTTCACATAAGTTTTCCAGCTTTAAACGTTCTTTCCATGAAATTCTCCATGCAAAGAAAAACTTGTATAGCTGTAGGAGTTTTTGCCCTTTTTGTTAGCTGCACTGATTTTCTGTTTGCAGGTACTTCTGAACACAGACGCATGTTTGAATATGTGCTCATCTATCTGTTGTCAAAAGTACAATCTAGCCCTACATTTCATTGTCTTCTATTGTAGTTTTGTATGTGGAGGGTTGTGTATGGCAAAGGAATCAGTATTGTCCATGTATTGAATTGTCATGTTTCCTTGTTGGCCGCCATGTACAGGCATCATTTTTGTACTTTGTGGAAATTACACTGCTGTGATCTATATGTATTTGACTGCTACGTTTGGCATTCTGAATATCATTCAAAGATGTGCAACACATCTTAATTAATGCATCTGTGTCATGGCCCATTAATTGTAACTAGTACATCAATTAGAAATGTGATATGAGCAGTGGAAATGCTTTCTGTGTAGACTTAAGAGGAAATTCTGCTTTAGTACTTCAATCAAAAAGCTGAATTTCAGTTTTTGTGTCTGTCTGGTGATGTAGGTATGAACATTTTAGATCATGTCTGAATCAGGTATTGGGCCTGCTTCATGGAAGGGACCCTGATTCTTCAGCAAAGGTAATTTTATAGTAATAAAGTACAAGTATATAATGATAAATACCTTTATAGGATCTAGATAGCATGTGTTCCCTCATGAATTTCAGCTCACCCTTATTTTAAGAAATTAAAGCTATGTTTTCGAATGTTGATTGTAGCTACAAATATTTACAAGAGTTAGGCATTTACGGTTTTATTTCATTGCAATGCCTACAGTGAGCTGAAACATAATTATATCTACAGCATACATTATTACTGTTCTTATAATATTGCAAGAAATTCCAGGTATTTACTAGGACAGATTTTTTTCATTGTACAAATTTTTCATTGATACATATAATTCCATAAACATCTGCAGTTTTGGCCAGAGAAAAATCTCAATTGTGCAGAAAACTGTATTTCCTTGAATAATACTTATGGTATACCTGTGAAGAAAATTCTGATCTTCAGTTTCTCTCTCCTAATTAGTGAACATTTTCAATCTATAAAAGTGAAAGCTGTCTTTGGTGTCTAGATAGCTGCCAGTTGATCAATAGTAGAGAAAAAAGTTTGCATACTGTCTTCTAAGTACAATCCAAAGTGTCTCCATTTTCAGTCTGAGTGAGATCTCTGCATGGTCAGAATAGCCAGCTGCTTGTGTGATTCAGTATAAGGCAGCTTCATGTGTAACTTTCTGGTTTTCCTTGTAGGATGTTGGATGGAACAAACCAACATTTTCAACTCACTGACATTATTTGGGATAATAGGAAAAATGTATTAGTGTTAATCCACTGTTATAATATATAAAAATTTAAAAATGCTTTGCATGAGAAATCTGAACCAGGCTTTGATATTGCTGCTAAGGAAGTTTTGCTTAGGAACATACAAAACACATGGAACTGACTCCCCCCCCCCTTTTTTTGGCTAGGTATTGGAGTTACTTCTTGCTTTCTGTTCAGTACCAGAACTCCGTCATGTCTTGTGTCAAGCAATATTGGAGCCAAATACAGGCAGTTGTGGAAGCACAAGACTTGCATCTCGATCAAAGCCTTCAGAGCCATCTGTTCTTCTGGTGCATTGGTCAAATCAACCACTGGAAGCAACTGAAAACTGCTCAACTCTGGCCTTGGAGCTATTTAGGGAGCTATTTGAGGTACTGAATTCTTTTAATACTGAGTTGCTATAATTTCCTGGCAATAGATGGGGATGCTTGCTCTTTCACTATTTTTATTTATTTTATTTTTCAATTTATGCTACCCTTCCCTGAAAGCTAGGGGTGGCTTATAACTTATTTATAAATAAGTAAATAAAAGCTAGGGGTGGATTATAACATATTCACAATAAAATAAAGATTGAAACATTTTAACATTAAAAACAACTTTAGAATTTTCTTTGGAACATAGCTACCAATTTTACTTCCAGCTGTTTTGTGGTGAATAACACTGCACAGAATAAAAAGTCTATCCAAGATGGTGCTGACTACTGTGGCTAGCTGACGGTTCCCATGGTTGCTCCATAGCAGCTGGAAGTTTCCAACAACCTGATTGGAAGCAACATGATCGTGTCAGAAGTGATGAACAGCCAGCAGGAGGTGCGAGTTGAGGACAGGGAATGGCTGGACAGCCCAGAAGCATAAAAGGAGACTAGAAAGGCATGTGAGGGAGGAAAAAAGCTGCTGGGGCCACATGAGCCCATGGGGATGGGAGCCAAAGTGCCAGTAAAAGCAGAAATGGATGTGACAGCTGAGAAAGGGCTGGGTGAGGAAGCTGGGAAGAGCTATAAAGCCGTGGAGGCAGTAGCAGCCCAGATGGTCCAAGGAGAGTCCAGCAAGAAGTATCAGTAGGACCCATTATGCACGGGGGTTTTAGCGCACATTTGGGGTGGAATGGTGGCGACTAAAATCACCGATAACGCACGGTGCTGGCTGCAACCGGCCGCAGCTTTGGTGCATGCCGCCGAAAAAGCCGTGTTAGCGAAACGCGGAAGAAAGCGCAGCTTTTGGATGACTGGGGCGCAACCAGAAGCGGCGCTGGGATTGCCGCGTGCATAATCAGTTACTCTGGGTTTTGCCGCTGTTGCACCCTGTCCTGTGCATAACCGGTGTATTTCGCGTCTTCCCCCTCCGCGTTTTTCATGTGACCCGAAATCACCATTTCAGCGGTCATGCATAATGGGGCCTGGAGGAGCCTCCAGGGAAAGATTACAGCAGTGCCAGGACCCAACAGGGAAGTCCCAGCAGAAGAGTTCAGCAAGGACAGGGAGGCAAATGGGTCCCAAGGCCACAGCAGCTCCAGCATGGTGGAAGAGGCTGAATGTCAGGGAACTGCAAGGGACCTTATGGAAACTGGGGGCAGGGACGCTGAGGACAAGCTCTCTTTAATAATGTCCTAGGTACTGAGTAAGAAAGGATACCAGTGCCGGGTTTGGCAGGACAGGATTGAATTGGGAACTCAGGTGAGGCAGCGATAAATGAAGTAGCGAAGGAGAACAAGAGGGAGTGATCCTGGTCTGAGATAAGGGAAGTTGCAACTGTATGATAACATTTGTGAGTCATTTAGAAATTGTAATATCTAAGTGATGGTATTTGATTTTATTTAGGGGAGCACAACTTTTTTTAGGATACTCCATTGTGTTATATATAGATATTTTCATGTTTATTTTTTTAATTTTATAGAGAAATTATACTTAGGTCTTAATTTCACTACAGAAACTGTACAATATAATGGTTTAAGGTTCTGAACCATATTGGATTACCTCATTGTAAGTAGCAAATGAAAAAGCCTGCTTGAATACTGAGAAATTTTCAAAAAATGAAGGCTTTTACAAATATACTCATGGAAATTGCAAATTAAGGATCTTTCTTAAATTTGTGCACCTTATTAGACATAAAGAACAACTGTTAAATATGCCTTTGAAACAGAGCTGTTCTTTAGAAATACTCAAAATGAAACTATTTACTAGAGGCATGCAAACAGAGGCAGAAACAGTCTGCTCTTGCCTCTGCTGTTTTTGGATGTACCCTGTAATTCCCAAATATATATCCAGAAAAACCCAGATACATTTGGAATGCCAAGATATACTTAAAATAGATATTTTGGGGGTATATTTTCAGTTCAAGGGTGGAAAGAAACCCTACTATTTAAACCTATGCAGTCTACTTGTATTAATGATTGGTAAAGGACATTTGGTTGTCAAACATTTACCCCTATATTTTATATTACTTCAGTTGTTGAGCAGTTTCACTGTCTACATTAAAAATATTTCATATAATTTTGTCCATGCAGGTTTTGTAAAAAGAACTTGCAAAATCTTTTCCCATAAACACATCTCACTTTTCAAGCTAATTTCATTACTGAAATAATCACAGCTGTCCTCCTCACATACCAACTATGCACTTTCACATTGAAGTTCATATATTTAAAATTCCTCAACAGGCCCACAATATATTGACTTGAAATGATGTGTGTGAAGAAATACAACTGTTCTTTCAAGTTTTGAAATGAGCAAAAAACCTTAGAGTTTTAAAAGTCCCCCCCCCCCTGTGCAGAGGAGAGACAAGGAGTAGGAAGTCAGTCAATGGCCTTCCAGGTGTACACCTCAGCTACCTCTTAAGAATGCTAATAGGAGGGTCTACTTCCCCCTCTCCCAACAGTGATCAGAGATTTGAAGGAATACAGTACTAGAAATACTTCAGGAATAGCCTCTTTGACCCAGCCTGACCTGTTCAGTGGGTGAAGAAAAAAGAGGTAATAAAACTCCGGGGAGCAAGAAGAAATTATTTTGGACATGGAATCCATCAGAACAGACAGATCACTTAACTGAGGTCTGGAGGAGATAGCCATGGCCTATGTGTTTGCCTGGACAGCTAAAGGAAGCCTCATTATAATAGAAATTCTGTGGAGATTTGCAGCTTCCTAAGCTAAGGAGCTTTTTCTATTTTTTTTTTTTTTTACAACTGATAGGACGTATAGAGAGAGGGACAGAGGAATCGCATTTTACCCGTTTCTTTTGAACCCCTTGATGCATTTCCTGCTGTACTAAAAATATGCCTGTGAATATTTTCTTTTATATGAATACTTCTATAATTTTTGAATCTGGTAGTGTTTCTTTGTACCTCATAGACCTCCACCATCTTGGCAAGCTATTGTAAAAGGAGAACCAGGAAAGCCAGCAGTTGACAAGTGGCTATTTCTCCAGGGGCACTGGGAGCTGGAGACACAGAGGCAAGACTTCGGATATGGGATGGGAAGCTGGGAGTCCTGGCCCTCCCAGCAGGCAATTCCTTAGAAAGATCAGGTGGTAGTAGAGTATGACACCAGAGATTGGAGGGAGGGGGGAGCCTCTCCAGGTGTTGGGAAAATCTTGGATGACAGGGTGGAACTTGCAGGTTGGAGCTTTCCCATTCTGTCACAGTAGGGTCAACTGGGGCTGAGGGTTGGAAGAAATTTTCCTTCCTCCCATATGTTTTTTTCAGAATTCTGTAAGATCTCAAGGGCTTGAACAGAATAACTGTCCACTCTACAATCTTAAGTTCTCAGTGTTTCTTGGAGCTTGATCGGTACTTACAGGCTGTGTTTTTGGGAAGGACATTCTTGTTAATTTATGAAATATTTTTCAGCATACCTGTTGTATACCTTTGTTTACTGCAAGAATTCTGATTTACTGCTTTTATGTTTGACATTTAAGTTTCCTTTATGTTTATCATTTTAGTGCTGGGCTTTTTCAGTGGTTATGTCTTGCTTTTATTTTATTTATTTATTTATTTATTTAGTTAGTTAGTTATTATTGCATTTCTATACCGCCACTCCCAGAAACTGGCTCGTGGTGGTTCACAAACAAAGCAGAATCAATAAAAATACTCCCCAAAACAGTAAAACAATATAAATACAGATACAAGATGGTGGTACACTAATAACTTTAAACATTGCTCCCCATATTCCAGGCATCGATCTTTATAAGTACCAGCTGGGAAATGGAAACAGGCCCCCGGTACAGTCTGCCACTGTAGTGGCAGCCAGGGGATGCCTTTCTCTGTGAGGCTGGCCCCATCCTGCTCTTTTTTAGTTGCCACACTGCAGGCTTTTAATTAAGAGGTCTATCTTTTTCATGTTTTATGTCTGCTTCTGGCCACCATTTTACACAGCTATGTGTGTTTTTGATGCTTTTGTGCACTGGCTTGTTTCAATGGCATCAGCTTTTTAAATGGTTTTGTTTTATTTTGTTTTATTGTCTTATGTAAGCTGTTATGTTACAGCAATTCTTCAGGGGAGCCTTATGAAAATTAACAGATCTTAGGAGGCGAATGGATATAGTGGTAATTAGTGATTTTAGTACTTTTAGTAATTCCTTCTCCCCACTTCCAGTGGCTTCTGACTGTTAACAGAAATTGATGTATACTTCATTCTGAACTGATCAAATACTAGATCCTAAATTTCTCACCTAGATCTTTAAAAATAACAGGTATTAGGCCTAGCATTTAAGGAATTCGCTGCTGACCTTGGAGCACAATGGTCATTTGAATGCTTGTTCAAATGCGTTATGTGCACATATCATCAGAAATACATAAACAGCACAAGGCAATTTAATAAATTTTTCTTTCAAGCTTCTGTTTTTCTATACGTAAGTATCTGAGGGAAAGGAATTAGTTAACATGAGCCTTTTATTTGCACTCTGATACAGTCAATACAAAGGAATATTATTACAATGAGAATCAGGTCCTTTATGGCATGGTAGGATGTTGCCTGCTCTTGTAGAGCTGCCCCAACCACCCAGGGTTAAGGTTATTGCATGTATGTTTAAAAGTTTATATCTCTCTTTCTTTAAAAATGCTCCATGCCAGTCTTTTTTACATGCCATTTCCTGTTCAATGCAGAACTAAGTATCCCTTTTTAAAACAAAAAGTGAAATTTATGTTAAGTTATGGTGACGGTAGGTAGGATGCTAGAGTAACCGAAGTGTAAAGGAACTGATCAGATAATATATTAAAATGGCTTCTTGGAGATGTTTTACTGAAAAGGAAATGATGACACTGAACATTCAACAGTAATCCAGTATGAAACATGCACAGATTTTTGACAGTAAATGTTTCTGATGCAGGATGTTATTGATACTGGCCATTGCGCTATGGCTGAACGCTTTGTGGAACTTCTTTTGCCTGTCCTTCTTGACCATCTTCATGTTCCGGATAATTCTCTAGAAGACTTATTGTTAAAGAAGAAATGTGAAAAAATCATGAAAGCCATTGACATCTTGATAAATATCCTTGATGCAAAAATTAAAAGGAACTTTTGGAAGTTGTGATTTACTTGATCAAGTTTCCCTAAGAGCTGTCTTATAGTTTACACTAGTAGAAAGCCTGCTGCGGGAGAATGCAGCAAGCGCTAGCTGGACAGCTGTTGGGGGGGAGGCAGTGATGCCAAGGCAGGGGGGAGCGTGGATTGGCCTCAGGGCTAGGAGGCCCTGGGCTGGCTGCTGCTGCCTCCCCCATTACCTGTAGCACTGCACCACCCTGCCACCATGTCCCCTGCAATGTGGCCAGAGGCTCCTTGCAGGGTTCTCCATCTCAGCCGCATGCTCTGTGTGGCTGCCATCATGGCCTTGTGTGCTGCCTGCGTGCTGCCGCCCCCTCCTCATCTGCCCCGCGGCCGCTGCCTCCCAGCCATCACCCAAGTGGAGCAGCAGGGCGCCACACATGCATCAGCCCTGGTAGCCAGGCTCGTCTGTGGCCAGGCTACCGGAGAGGCAAGCGGCTGTAGGGGCCAGCCTAATCAGGGTGCAGCCAGCTTTGTTGTCAGCACCCTTATTGGGCCAAATTGGAGTCCAGACAGTTTCAGTGGGCTGGATATGCTCCACCCACCGGCGCATTTAACAAATATATAGAGTCACCATGGATAAGGATAAGTGGTAGCAGTGTACATAGATACCGTTTTTTATGTTCTTGCTCTGAGGTCTTCACTAAAAGGTGTTGTGTACATCTAGAAAATGTTGTGGCTTCCAAGCGTGAGCTGACCACAAATTTCATAGCTATATAATGATGTGCAAAGGGTTCATGTGAAGTTCAGACAAATCAAGAGCAGATTAATTTAGATAATTGGAAACCATTCTTTGGCTAATTTGTAAACTTATATTGGTGATGTCACTGTGCATTATGTTCACTACTTTTAACCTGTTGTAGTTCCAACTCCAAATGTTAAAGAGCTGAAAATGCTGAAGCCATGAAAAAAATTATAAGGAAAATATATATGCATACATATATGCAACTCTTATATTCACGTGAAACCTAAACCTTATTTTCCTGATTAACATAAAATGTTTCATCTTTACCTTTAGCATATAAAACTGGTGTAGTTACAGAATGTTAACACTATAAATGCCTTAAGTTTCTACAAATGAGAGCAAATCTAACTCACAAACTAAAGTGATATCTGAAAAGTGTTGCCCTCTGTTACTCATTTTCAGGTCCTCCCAAAATTTCATAACTTTAGGTGTGTGTGTGTGGGGGGGGGGGGTGTTCTGTTTTCTCTCCCCCCCCCCCCCCCCCGGTCTTCATATTTTGTGTCACAACTCATTGTGGATCTAGGTACAAAGATTTTCCAGCTAAATAAAACCTTTGCCTGGTGACCCTTGAGTTTTCATTTCACTCAGATATAACTACTATTCATTTGTGAACTTATTCTTTTGTAAAATTTTAAATCAAGAGTCTACTTCCTTAACAGAATGTACCGCTTTGTGCAGATGACATATTAAAAAGGCATGTTACAAAGGTTCTCACAGCTAGCAAATGTACCTGCTTGATAGAATACCATTTCACCTGTAGTGGAATTGACTTTGGCTTTGGAACAAAGTTAATAGACTCTGAACTCAGGTAAGAAAGGTAAAATTGCAAACTAATAAATTCTGAATTCTGTTTCCGTTGAAGGGGTGCTTTCAATAGAGCACTGATAAACTGTAATTACTGGCAAGACTTCAGCTTTTCAATTAATAAAGCTCTCTGTGTGATCAATTAAAATCATATTTTTTAAAATACCCTTTAAAAACATGAAAATATCCCACCTAAAATTATAGCATCTATGTGAGTGAAGTGCCATCCAGTTGCTTCTGAGTTAAGGCAGGCTTATGAATTAACCTTCTTTGAAATTTCCTTTTATTAACACCCTTGCTCAAGTCTTCTGGGAACTGTGGCTTTCTTGATTGAATCAATCCATCTAGTGTTGGTTCTTCCTGCTGCCTTCCTGGAAGCGTTTCCTAACATTGTCTTTTCCAGTGACTCTTCTCATAGTATAATTGCCTCAATTTATTCATTTTAGCTTCTAGGGATAGTTCAGGCTTGATTTCGTCTGAAACCTACTTATCATTTTGGCAGTCTACGGTAGCAATTAAACTCTTCTCCAATACCACACATCTTGATTTTGGTTGTCAGTGGCACATCCATGCTGTTAAAAAAAAAAATTCTTCATGGGTGTCCTTCCCAGTCTTTGCTTCCTTCTGATTTTTATTTGTTTGCAGTCTTCTTTTTGGTTGATAATGGAGCCAAGGAATAGAATATCTTGATCAATTTCTTCTTTTCAGCCTTGAAGTTGTGTAGTTCCCTAGTAGTCATGACTTCTGTTTCCTTGATAGTCAGCTGTAATCCTGCTTTGGCATTTTTTTGCTTTAACGCTCAGCAGTGGTTGCTTCAAGTATTTACTATTTTCTGCCAGTAATGTGGTGTCTGCCTATCTGTTAATGTTCCTTCTACCAGTTTCACCTTACCTCCGTCTAAATTGAATCCAGCTTTCTTTATGATGTTTTCTACATATCTCTCAAAATTAATAGCCCACCAAGATGTTGGAAGGAGGACTAGCACTGTACAGGATGGATGCCATACCAGAATGTGCTTGACTTAGTGAAGGGATAGGAGTTCAGTGCATAAACAACTTCTGTGTGGTCAGAAGTAACTCTACGGAAAGCTTCATTTACATACATGTGTTTGGTTGTCTGAATCTCCTTTCATAAAATATGGGTTTAGGGTTTGTCAGCCTTATTTGAGAGCTCTAATTTTGGGGACAACTTCTCCAGAGAAGCCACTTATTGGGCAAAAGACACTGGTAGTAACATACAGTAGAAGCTATAAAATTGCAATACATGTTAGGTGTATGGTAGTGCTACATAAATAGTACATTTTACAGAAATATTTTTCTGAAATTGCCATATTCTACAACTAAGAATTTGTTTTAAGCAAATGTATGTTTAAAATTTTTCCTTTTTTGCTCATTATATTAAAAAACCCTTTTTAATTGCAAGGATTTATTTATTAAAACATATCCTGACTTTACTCTTAGTTCAAGGCAGCTTACATTAATTGTTCAAACATTCCCCAGCTGAAAAAGAATGATTCAATATCAGAAGTTTTTGTTATGTATCCTGATTGTGGTGGATTTCTTTTTTTTTTAACATCCTTTTCTAGCAAGCTTGCTGCTGAGGTAATATTAAGAACACTGGATCTTATGAGCAAGCTTAAGCAGCTGGTTCCTAGTATGGAAGTTAGTTTTTACAAAGTTCTTCAGGTACGTTTTCTGCCTTTAAATCAATGAGATAATGTGATATTGTGTGGTTGAGTGGTGGCTCTCAGTTCTAGCAAGCTATAAAGTATTAGTTCTTAGCTTTTCAAAATGTATGTGCTATATTTTATTTTTCCCAAATAGTTCAGTGAGAACATCCTTAAGACAATTATTATGTAGATAAAACATGAAGTCAAACCAATCTCCAGTTCAGATAGTGACTCCGTTACAATGTAAAAATGAAATTGAATTAAAGATGGTTTACAGTGCAGTGGTATAACTATATCAAGATTGTATCTAGTTCCTGTAATATTTCCTGTGGGGGTAAACGAACAGATCTGATACCTTTTACGGTACTTTAATTCTTGGATGTAAGGAACAACAAAGAGACAAAGGGATATGTGTTAATGCTTTTCACTGAAAAAATGACTTGTGATCAGTAAAATCTAGTTTTCTATTGTAAGTGTTCATAGATGCAGTAAAATGTATAAATAATTTGATGTGTTTGCCTTTCATGCTTTATAAAAGAAGTAATTCTATGAACTAACAAGTAGTTTGTGTCTAGGACCAACGTTTGGTTTCGCCTTTGGCTTTTGCTTTAACATCAGACCACAGAGAACAGGTACAAGCAGGACTCAAAGTACTCTTTGAAGCGGCCCCACTACCAGATTTTCCTGCCATAGCGTGAGAGTCTTTCTTTCATTTTAATGTTTGTGTTACTGTCTTCCTGACAGCTTTTGCCCTTACAACTTCCTTAAACATTACTGCATATACTTTGTCATTACATGCAGATGCCTTGGTCCTTAATTCATCTTTCATTTATGAATGTTTGTTCCCTAAATAGGCTTGGTGAAAGCATTGCAGCCAATAATTCTTATAGACATCAGGAAGTGGAGCATGTACCTAAAAGGAGCCATGTGCTGGCAGCTACAACCTGTGCTAATTCAATGAAGGGTTCAATTGTTTTCTCTCCGAATGAGGATGCTGCGACTTTCAGCATTCAGGACCTGATACAGAAACTTCAATCAGGCCTGGAGGTTAATGGCTTTTTAAACATGTCTTTTAGAAAAAATCAGCATATTTTTTCCTGGCTCATATAAATGCAGAGAAGTCTGTATTAATCTGCTTAGATCAAATCACACCAGATTCTGTAGAATTCATTGAACAAAAGAAGTCAAATTGCTAGGAAGGTTGAAAACAGCCATTCAGTTATGAGACTCGAACCTATAACAGCCAGGGATTAAGTCCACTGAAATGAGTATGATTGGGTGGCTCAACTTGTGCATACTTGAGGTACATTGTAAAGGTACAGTAGGTAGAAACATGCCATTGTTTGGATCTGACAACACATCCAAAAGAGAAAATACATGCCAGAGAAACAGGTGCACTTGACAATTGATAAATTATGGAGAGGAAGGAGAGAGGTTGGTGCAGTAACATAATAGGAATCCTAAACCCATGAACGCTTAACTCCAAAGGTATCCTAATTATTTGATAGAAGCAAAGAGGGCATTTTTAGGTATGCATTTGTAATAAGAATCAGCCTATTTAAATATTGCTGGGAGATTAGGCCAAAATAGTGGAACTGTTTTTTTCTTCAAAAGCTCCTTATTTATAATATAAATTTATAAATTTATAACATGAAGGTGAGAATCTGATACATGCATTATGAAGATACAAATCAAACTAAAGGGCTAAATGGATTGTAGCCATTTAAACTTGGGGAAGGATCTTAATAAGATCAATGACCTCCAGTGAGTATAAACTTGTAAAAGAGATACTTCTAATGCCTTGAAATATGTTTACTATAGAGCCATACAAATCAGATAAAAGCTAAATAAATGTTGATGCTGAGCAGGGGCCCATTTATAGAAAAATGTCAATATAATTAATTAACACTTTCCTTGACCAAAGCTACTGCTTTGTTAATACACAGAAACAAGCGAACGTTGGATATCTGACAATACTTTAATTATTATGATTACTCATGTCAAGCTTTTCATTTGTCTGAAATCTAAATAGTTATAAGTTTGAATTGATTTGCCTATTGCTGCATCTCATGCTGTACCACAGGTGAAGGAATCAGTAACAGATGTGAGGATATCTGAAATAATGGATGTATATGAGCAGAAACTATCTGCATTAGCAGTGAGTATGTATTTAATATGCATATTTGTTTTATGAGCATGTTTTCTGATAACTGCCATTATTATATATTTTTTTCTATTTTTAGTCAAAAGAAACTAGATTGCAAGATCTTTTGGAAGCAAAGGCATTAGCTCTTGCTCAAGCTGATAGACTCATTACCCAGTACCATTGTCAGCGAGCTCAAGCTGAGTTAGAGGTAAGTAAAACCTGAAACCACCACATACAAATTAATTATTTGCTACCACCAGTCCAAGATGACTTAATCATTCCTTTATTTTTTAAAGCAATATTTAGCAAAAAAGATCTGTTAAAATTTTCCTAAGGTTTTGCATATCTGTAGCATCCTCATGGTTGTTTTGCAGTGTGGACTAGGGATGTACATGAATCAGTTCCTTATTCAGCATGAACTTGGCCTGGTTTGTAGCCCCCCCAAATAGGTTTGCTGAACTTTTTCTGGTTCAGTTTGCCTATTTGGGCCATTAAAACTAACAGCTGAATAGGGCAGGTCCTTCCCCAAGTTTAAATGGCTATAATCCATTTAGCCCTTCAGTTTTATGCCCCCCCCCCCCCACTTCCAAGCAGAGGAAGGGAGGAAAATGGGTCAGTGATATGACAAGTAATCATTTCAGCCTAATAGCATAAGGGTGCCCCTCCCTGCTAAGATTTAAATGGTTGTAAGCTGTTAAATATAATCAGAGTTTGAAGGGGCAGTACAGGCCATCTAGTCCAAACCCCTGATCAATGCAGGATCATCCTAAAGCATCCTTGGTAAGTTATCTATCCAGCTGCTGCTTGAAAACTGCCAGTGTGGGGGAGCTCACTTACCTGTATTTCGTCCCCCGTGCTTTGAAGAAGGGGGAAGTGAAATGGATGTGTTAAAAGCCTGCAAGCCATTAACCCTTCCTGAGTGATATCTTGTCCCCTTTCTCCTGGTCATGGCAAGCTATAGCTGGGAGGAAATGGGATCCAAACTGCCTGGTTCAATTCAGGGAAATTTTGGTTCAGTGCCAGGCCCAAAGTGAACTGGATTTCTTAGGTCTGTGCCCATCTCTAGTGTGGACAGTCAAAATTTTAACCCTTAAGTTATTGAATAGGCATTAACATTAAAAGTGGGAGCTTACTGATCCAAGGCAGAATTTCTGAAGATAAAATAGTTACATAAGGCATATGGAACTGAACTACAAATTCTTAATTCCTCCTAATTTCTCTACCTTTCTGAAAGGCTAGAACCCTGGCTTCTATGTTGAAGGACACTGAACGCAAAAATGAAGATCTTGAAGCATTATTGAAAGTACAGCAGGTGGAATCTGAACGTGCTCAAAGTGATATTAATCAACTGTTTCAACAAAATAAGAAGCTGCAAACTGTAGCTGAAGAACATGATATACTTAAAAGATCCTCTATTGATCTTCTTCAAAAGTAAGGCATTAAACTGCTGCAAAATGTGCATAATGCAGTGATTTTAGCCAAATAAAACACACATCCCTTGGAAAAATCTGCTCACTTATGAGTGTGTATCTTCAAAATTCCTATGATTATAAAATTAATAAGGGACTATTTTTTTAAACATTTACCTATGCGGATTTTGGGAGAGGATGTAACTTATTTACAGTATGCTTGTCTCAAAATCAATTCTTTAGGCTGCTGTCTACATGGTGTAGTCTCTCAGGAAACTGCAATGAACAGTTTGTAGGATAGGAAAGTTATGAATAAAATGTTGTTGGTTTGAGTCTTTCTCATGGCTGCCACAAAATGTTGCTCTGAGTGGCTGTTATCTATGTTCAAATCCGATCAGGGTTTCATTCAAGACTTTTATTAATAGATGTGGTTTTATCATACATACATATATACATACATATGCACACTCACATAACTACATGCATATTTATGTATCTGGAACAGCTTGCACTGTAAAAATAAAAAGCTAAGGAGTAGGTGGGCAGAGAATAGACGGACCTGTCCGAGGCTTGTCCCAATGGGAAGGTGCAAAGCGCCTGCCGATTGGGCCAAACCTCGGACAGGTCCTGGCCACCCAGGACTTTGGCCCAATTGGGAGGCGCATAGAACCTCCTGATTGGGCCGAAGTCCAGACAGGGCCTGTCCACCCAGCCCAGCCAGGGGCAATCTGGTGGCATCACTGCCAGTTTGCCCCTGGCCACTAACAGGGCAACAGGTAAGTGGCCCTTGGGGATGGAGGCAGGGGGGAGGCTGCGCTCCCCCAGGGCTGGGAAGGCTCTCTGTGGCATTGCAGAGGCCACGCAGGGACTTCCCAGCCCAATAGAAAGTGGGGTGGGGGGAGACTGCTGTCCCGTAGGGCCTGGACGGTTCTTCGCGGCCTCACAGAGGCCACATAGGGCCTTCCCAGCCCACTGGAAAGGAGGGAGCAGGGTAGAGGCTGAGCTTCTCCAAGGCCAGGAAGGCTCTTCGTAGCCACACAGAGGCTGCACCGGGCCTTCTTAGCCTACTAGAAAGTTTTTTTTGGGGGGTGAGGTTGCACTCTCCTGGCTACGTAGGGCCTTCCTGGGCCATTAAAAAGGGCAGGGGGCCAGGAAGGCCCTTTGCAGCCTCACACAGGCTGCAGAGGGCCTTCCTGGCCCACTGGTTAGTGCAGGGGTGGGGGAGGGGGCGACTGCGTTCTCCCTTGGGCCAGGAAGGTCCTCTGTCCTATTTCTCTGTCTCCCTTTCTATCCCTCTCTCACCCTTCCTTTCTGTCACTCTTACTTTTCCTTCCTTTCTGTCACTCTTACTTTTCCTTCCTTTCTATCTCTCCCTCTTTCTTCCCCCTCTTCCTGTACTTCTGTCCCTCTATTAATTTCTCTTTCACTCTCTCTCTCTTTCTCAGTAATTCTCTGTCGTCTTCTCCCTCTCTTTCTCTCTACATTTCTCTCTGTCCTTTCTATCTTGGAGTTTTTCCTTCTACCTATATTTGTGGCTGACTCTTTCTTTCTTTCTTTCTTTCTTTCTTTCTTTCTTTCTTTCTTTCTTTCTTTCTTTCTTTCTTTCTTTCTTTCTTTCTTTCTTTCTTTCTTTCTCTCTCTCTCTCTCTCTCTCTCTCTCTCTCTCTCTTTCTCTTTCTCTTTCTCTTTCTTTCTCTCTCTCTCTCTTTCTCTCTCTCTCTCTCTCTCTCTCTCCCTCCCTCCCTCCCTCCCTGCTATGTTCCCCCCTCCCCCATACTAGCGCCCATTGTGTCAGCTACAATGGGCTTTAATTCCAGTATATACACACACAAACTCACAAACACACACACATTATATATACGAACAAGTTCCATTTGAAACCTGTAATTCTAATTTTGAAGCTTAGCACATGGCACTAATGAAAAACATCACGTAAACGCTAATTCATTTTGTTGATATGTTAAATTTTACAGGCATGAAAGCACTGAAAGGCAATATAAAGATCTGCAGGTGACATGTAATTCTTTAAATAAACAGCTAGAGAATATAAAATGGCAGAATGAATCACTCAAGCAACAGAATGACAAGTAAGTTTAATTCCTTTCATTAATAACTTTTAAAATACTGTCACATCTCATTTTTGTGAGGTGGTATCCAAGTTTTGATTTGAACTAGCTTGTTAATGTACTGAGAACATTTTAGTGGGGAATCCAGGGTTTGATCTTGTTTTTTTGTGTGTGAAATGATCATAGTTTGGGGTTTTGTGAAATAATCATAGTAAAGAATGGAGTAGTAATGTCATAATAGTTTGAATGTTGGACTGAAACCTTTAAGACTCAGGTTCAAATCACCACTCACTGACTGAAATTCAGGTCAGTCATTTAGCCTAATTTATCTTGCAAGATGATTTGTGGGTACAGTAGAAAGAGAGCAGTAGAAAGAAGATTGGGATAAAAATATGATAGCTATATGATGGTCATATGATTATGCAACAATTTAAATATTAATGCTCTGAAGTTTATTTGCGATTCAATTTAATATTTGGTTTTTTTCCACCCATTTTTGCTTGCCTGGCTCCCAGCTAAGTCCTAAGGGAGAGCTTAGTTGCTAGGTATTTTGCAAGCTCTGAGATTTATTCTATTATAGATTGAGGCTGATAAATACTAATGCTTTATTTACCTTTTTAATAAAACTGGATATGTCTGTTCTGAGAATCTGTAAATCTTTCTACAACATTCTACAGTTCATCTTTTTGATCAATAGCCATAACATCTAAGTGCTTCTTATTTCATTCCAACTGAGTAGGAAGCCGACAATCTTAAATCTAATCTTAGTTTGAAGCAAGCATATGCATGGTTGTCTTTATCTAAGTGTGTCTTTTACACATCTCATTCTTCAGTTAATCTTTACCAATATCTAAACTTGAGACAAGTTTGGAGGCAATCATAAAAGAGAATTCCACCATTTTTCCTGCAAAATAAGTCCTATTGTAAAGTAGAGTATAGCACCTCTTAATTTTCACATTTGCTAGTCTTTGAGACAGTTGCTAAAAGAAGAAACACCATTTTTCAAGATAGTTGAGTTAATATGCTATTTTTTAACAGTTTGAGTGTTTAAAAAATTTTTAATCTCAATGTCCTATTTATTCTAGGTAATACTCTGATAAGTAAATAGTACTGCAATACATTCATGAATGAGTGAAACTTTGCACATCTTTGTTCTTTGGGGAAACTTGCATTTATGTACCATTTCAATTTTTCAGAACTGTATCTCAGCTGCTAGAAATTGAAGAGTGTAAAAAAGAACTGCACAAACAGCTTCAAGATAGAGAAGGAAAAATATCAAGTAAGTTACTGTTGAAGTATTGCCAGATTCTCTCATCTTGTCAGGACAGAGACTGGAAAATGCTGCGTGCTACTATTCCGTTTTCTCTTTGAAAAATATTTAAAAATATTTAAATGTGCAAAGTGAGTGTCAGATCTGAAGGACAGCCCACTCTCAAACATGCAGCTTTTCAATTGTATCCTGTAAACACTTTTGCCTAAGAAATTGTAATTGCATCTCTTTTAAATAAAAGAAAGCACACATAAATGATGCTACTGATTTTTGTTCTAATAAGCCATACAATCCAGGGTCATTTTTTACTTAGGTACTTGCTGAAGTTTGGACAATATTTTGTTATCACATCAGGACCCACTGCAATGGCCTTGTAGTAGTATATGGATATCTTCTGACTTACTTTTTTGCTTATAAATATGATGATTGGATTCCCTTGTTAAAAATGTATATGCTGTTTGGCCCTTCCGAGTGTCAGTCCAGGCGTCAGCTGCACCGCTCCCGATTGGCCCCTTGGCCCGTCCCAGACTCGGCAGGGTGGGGGGCAGGCCTGCTCCGAGCCCAGTGCTGGGAGCTCGGGGGGGGGGGCCTTCAGCGTGGGGGCTGGGGGGGGACGGGAGAGGCTGGGGGTGCCTTCTGCACCCACCCACTGCCTGCTAGGATCTGCTGTATTTTTGATACAGCAGGCTTAATTTCTAGTATGCTGTAAAGGGTAAAACATTGAATAAAAAAACTGAAGGAAACAGGATTAAAATAGTGTGATCCATACAGGAAAAAAGAATAAACAATTATAGAAAACAAGTGTGGTGGTGGAGGTGATGATGATGATGATGTCATCCGTTCAGTCGTGTCCGACCCTTGGTGATTCTATAGGAAAGTCTTCGCCATGCGTCCCTGTCTCTGACTGCTTCTTTTAATTGGTTCATGGTCATCCCTGTATCGGCTTTGATTGTGTCGAGCCAGCAGATCCTTTGGAGTGTAATTTTCTTAAATCATAAAATGGCAGCTGTTATAGATACTGGCACTAGTAATACCTGCTGTAAAAAAAAATCCAATCTATAATTTAAGGATTAAAGATAAGATCTAAAAAGAATCTGATATTTTAAACAGTATCATATGAAGCCAACCCAAAATTAACAGTTTATGAAGGCTTCGCCAATTTTTAATATAGGCTTTGTACTCTCATATCTGAGTATACTCACAGGTACATTTAGTGTTTTCCTCTGGTAAGTGGACATAGGGTTGAAGCTATAGTCACCTCACATCTCAGGTACATGCCTCACAGACTCAGATGATAACCTCAATTTTATCCAGGCTTAGATAAGAGTAGATCAGCCTTTCTCAACCTTTTTACCATTGAGAAATCTCTGAAACATTCTTCAGGCTTTGAGAAGCCCCAGAAACCTCAGCAGGCCACCCTTTCTGTCATGGCTTCAAAAAACACGTCAGCAGAAGTGACATCACCCAGATACTCCCACCGGATGAGACATCACCAGACCATTACCGTTGCACAAGAAGAGGCAGCACAGAAATATTTTATGATTTGTGAACTGAACCATACTTGCACTATGGACAAACAGTGCAAGTATGGTTCAGTTCACAAACAGCTTCTATTGTATGTTGAGTGATGTGTTGTTTTAAAGGTGAAGCTGTTTGAAAAATGGAGTTGCACTTTTCCACTTTAGTATTACAAATACATACTTTAATAAAGCTTATTTCTTAAATTGTTCCTTGAGATTGAATGTCTCTGCAGGTTTCTGCAGCAGAGTGTTTTTGGTTAGGCAAGCAGCTGGTTAAGATGAGCTACTAGTGTTCAGTAGATGGCAGTGCTGTGTAACTCATGTGATTGTAACTGATGGAGTAGCTTAACTAAAAACACTGACTTCTTACTAATTCTTCAAAAGGTCTGCAACAAAAGGTAAAAGTTCAGGAAGAAAAACTGAAAGCAAGGGAGAAGGAAAGAACTGATATGGAAGAGACTATAAACATCCTTAGAAAAGAATTAAGTAGAACAGAGCTGACAAGAAAAGAATTGAGTATTAAGGTAAGCAAACTTCATGCCCAATATAGTACCTTTCTGAAAGGGCTGAGGAACAAAACAGACAGGAAGAGAGAAATTGTAAGGTTTTTCAAACCCTTACCTTGTCCCAGTTAGATATCTGGCAGCTTTGTGTTTGATCTGTGGACAAAAGAATTGTACTTTCACCAACATTTTCACCAAACTCTGAGAAAGTTTATTCTGAAAACTGCGGAACATGTTTCCCCGTGTGGGTCGGGTCGGCATGCTGTTGATGGAAGAGGCACCCAACTTGCCTTGTTATTAGTTCATATGTATCCTGCAACTCTGGGAAACAGTTGTTCATGAATTGATTGAACTGATTGGATAGGGATACTGGGAAAGATGACCAATAATTGGTGGGATGTTTTAAACCACACTGCTCAGAATGCACCTCAATACAGTTATTGTGTAACTTGCCTGTCTTTGTTAATTATATCTGGTGATGAAGGATGATGGCAATGCTTTTTTCTGACCCATCTCCAAATTGCAAGATCTTAGCCACTTTTATGGAATCATAGTTTGCCCACTCTATGGGAAAGATAATCAGTTATTAATGAACATATAAACCAATAATATATAACTATTGTTAGTACCCAGCTTGCTGGGGGGTAAACGGTAATGACTGGGGAAGGCACTGGCAAACTACCCCGTATTGAGTCTGCCATGAAAATGCTGGAGGGCGTCACCCCAAGGGTCAGACATGACTCGGTGCTTGCACAGGGGATACCTTTACCTTTACCTTTTATTGTTAGTTAGATGTGGCAATACTGTGTCTTTGTTGCTTGAGAAAGCTGGGGTGGGAGGCATTTAAAGGACCTGCGAAGCAGCGGATCATGACAGATCTACTGCTTGGCATGCTCCCCCCCCCCAACCCTTTCTTTAAATTGGCTGAATTGTAGAATCACAATTCAGATAGCGCTGATTCAGTCGGTTAAAAGTATACGGATGGAAGATTTGGCTTGGATAGGTTGGAAAAATACCTGAATCAGCATTGATTCTGGTACTTTTCTGTTTAATGTTACCAAATCACCCATCCCTAATTAAGAGTGGTGGTCGTTAATCTGGAGAACCACATTTGATTCCCTGTTCATCCACATGAAGCCAGCCAAGTGATCTTGGGCCAGTCACAGTTCTCTCAGAACTATTTCACAAGGTCCCTGTTGTGGGCAGAGGAAGGGAAGGCCACTTTGAGATTCTTTAGGGTAGAAAACCAGGGTATAAAAACATATTCCTCATAATGTACCAGATAGTAATCTGAAACGTTATGTTGTTCATGTGAAAGAAATTGAAGTCAACTGTGCCATATGGTTTTAGTCTTGCCCAGATTGATATGTCATGAGCAAAAATATATACTGGAGACAAATGATGGAATAATCCATATTATGTGTTTTAGGCATCCTCTTTGGAAGTACAGAAGACTCAGTTGGAAGGGAGACTGGAAGAAAAGGAGGCCTTAGTCAAACTCCAGCAAGAAGAGCTGAATAAACATTCTCATATGATAGCCATGATACACAGTTTAAGTGGTGGTAAACTAAATGCAGAGACTGTTAATCTAAGTTTATAGAACTGAATTAGCTAGAACTGTATTTCATCCCAAAAGCCAACTAAAATTATTGTAAATCTTCATTATTATGTAAAGGAACCTATTTTTGGTCAGTCTTGAATATTGCTTCAGTAAAGATTGTGCCTTGATGACTCAATGGTCCCACAGGTATCAGCTGCAGCAGGGACCTCATTTTCTGCCTTGATAAAGCTGTATTTCTACTGTTATTTTGAAAAGCAGCAGATAGCTTTGGTGCGCATCACTCATAATGTGACTTTGAAATAATGATCCACTTCTAGATTGATTTTTACAAGTATGGGTTTTTAAATGTGGTTTTAAATGCTGTGTATATAGAAATTTGTAAAACAGAATCCAGCTATCAAAGGAAAATATACTGCTTGTATACCAAGATATGAAATTTAAAATATTGCACTACACTATATATTGCAGTTTGTGCTAATAGAAGTGTCCTAGCCTATTCATCTGTGTTTCTAAACTTCTAATAACATGTTAATGTCTAATTTCAGAAACTGGAAAAAAGTTACTTGTATTTGACTCAATCTTTCATTTTCTTTTTCATCACTATATTTCTTATATTTAGGTGTAGAGGTAATTTTATACACTTTTAAACCACTGCCTGAATATTTAATAAATCAATTCTGCCTAAACATTAAACTAATGGCTTTTGAGAACGTATAACTGTGGAAAGGTGCAAGTATATATTTCGCTGAAGTTCTATGTATGTCCTATGAGTATTTTAATTCAAAAAAATCCGTCAGTATTTGGAGACATCAAAATTCTAAAACTGTAATTACTCTAATTTCACTTAGTGCACTGATGTTAAGCTGTAACATCAATAAATATGTCTTAAATGTTTGCCTTCTTCCCTTTAGTTGATGCATCTCAATCTTTTGATTTGCTGTTTGGAATTGAATCAGTTACATTTTACAAAACTTCAAACTAATTGTCTCCAGCTCAGTAGTAGCTTTTAATGTTTTAATGAAATAGCTATTCATTCTTGACCTTTCTCTAGATACCATTTGTCTTTGTGAAGGGAAATAAAAACCTGACTTCAGATTTGTATGTGTTTTAATGCATTTCATATAGCCCACATGTTTGGATCCTATCTGAACCTACATGCCTTTTTTTAAAAAATCCCTTTATTTAACATATTTGTATTAATGATAAAATATATTTAAAGCAGGTTGAGAAAAGCTGGGGAGGGGGAGACACATCCTTACCATATATAGTGGCTCTATATAATTGGGAAGAGCCACTATGGGTGAAGCGGTGTCTGGATGTGGCCAGCAAACCTGACTGCTCCTGAATTGGGCTGGCCTGTGGAGCGCCCACCCCCAACATCCGCACACTCCCCACCAGCCGCTGAGGCCTACCCAGCCTGCTGCTGCATCCGGCCATTGCTGGTGACCATGGCAGCGGGGAGGCAGTGCCAGCGGTGCTGAGGAAGCGGCAGGAATGCGGCAGGCACGGTGGTGAGGCCAGCACTGCTGCTGCAGACAGGCACCGGCATCAGCAATCCAGTGGAGGCAGCAGCAAGGCGGCAGCCACGGTAAGGGACCAGGAGGGGAGGCCACTCTGTGCCTCATGGAGCCAAACTCCACATGCGTCTGCCACGTTCCACCCCCCTAAACACCTCCCCACTAGTGCTTGCTGCATTTACATGTGCAGCAGGCTTTTTACCTAGTTATTAAATAAAATACTCTTTACATTTAAAAAACAACAACCCTGTGTTTGAAAACATGGTTGGAAGAAAAGGTTGTAAAATAATCTTCACCCTGATGTGCTAGATTTCTATTTGCAAAGTTGTGTGTGTGTGGAAGTGTATTATTATCCAGTCTGTTGTAGAACATTTTATGAGGAAAGGCTGAAGGACTTGGGAATATTCATCCTGGAGAAGAAGAGTTTTGAAAGGTTGTCACTTGGAGGAGGGTAGGGAGCAGTTCCTGTTGGTGGCAAAGAAATAGGACTCACAGAAATGAGTCTAAACGTAGAATGGTACCAGCTAGATATCGGGAGGAAAAATTCACAGTGAGTGTAGTTCACCAGTGGAACAGGCTGCCTAAGGAGACTGTAAGCTCCCCCTCAATGATGGTCTTTAAGCAGCGACTGGGCAGATACTTATCCCAGATGCTTCATGCTGATCCTGCATTGAGCAGCAGGTTGGACTAGATGGCCTTTATGGCCCGTTCAACTCTGTGATTCTAGGGAGAACACAACTGGACTGTTCGAGCATGGTGAGCAGTAACACCTATGAAGAGCTAGAATTTGAATGCAGACCAGTTGCACCAGGTTGGCTTAGAGTAGTTCTGCCTATCCTCATGCTTTCACTGTGCCAGTGGATCAGCAGTATCGAGCAGGGGTGGGAGTGAGGTCTGGTGGTGGGAGAGTATTTGATTTTGTCTTACAACACTGTCTTAAAGAATTTGGGGAGATGCATACTACATTTTGAGAGGCTGTGCTTCTGGCACACTTGATTTTATGAGTTAAAGAACTATTTTAATTCTGCCTATATTTGAACATATGGTGAAGGATGAAAGGTGGTTTTGATTTCTGTCTAATCTGTTGCAGGGTATCAGTATACTTCCCGCTTCAACTTTGATGTTTTACATCACTATGTTGAAAATGATACCTCTTTTTTATATGATAGGTTGATGGAGGATAAGATGGACTTGTCTTATTTGGCCGTGTGAAGATTGCAATAAACGGGACTTGAAAGTGCTAGTCTTGGGCCAGATTATGCCAGTAGAATTTCCTTTGCATTCAGGACCCAAAGGCCATTTCCTGGCATCTCCAGTTAAAAGGGCCTCGTGCAACAGTGGCTGGAACAGAGAAACCTTTAAGAAGTCACCCTGTTACATTATTTAACAACATGAATGGCTGAAGTCTGTATGAGCCACATGTCTGAGGAGTTACTGAGTTGGCCTATGATAATGAGTTGTGACAACTTAAATTTATTTTGGCATAAGCATTCTGGAGAAGTGGGTTCTAGTTACCAAAAGCTTAGTCCATTATGAATGTGTTGGTCTTTAAAGTGCAATGAACTCTGCTGTTCAACTAAAGAGAAACTGAAGTTCTGCCCTCTCCTAACATCTCTAGTCTGCTTAGAGAAGTCACCATGTTGATTCTTTTTTTTTCTGGTACCAGCTACATGCATAATGCAAACAAGGCATTTCTGCTTTAAAAATGATGCTAATTGAAATTTGTTAGTGTTTCACTCCTAGTGCTGCCAGCACCATTATTAGCTGCTGTTTCACTGCCTCCAGAGATTCAAATGCCTGGCTGGGTGATTTTCATTTGATTATTTTTTCTGATTTACCATAAGTCACAAAGGCTGTAGGATACACAGTTGCTATTTTAAATGCTGCTGGACAATTGCATTTGAATTAAATTTTCCCTTCCCCAAATCTGTCTTAATTGCCCCCAAACAGCTAGCAGCCTTTGGCACTGCCTTAAGGCAGATACCCGCAGGGTATTTGGCACTTAACATGCAGTTCTGCCAACTGCTTGGACGAAGACAGAGTTTGAGTGGTTCTTGACAGTTGCCTAGAGCCAGGCTGATCTCCCTTCTGCCAGATTATGACAGGTAAGACGAGTTCTGGGAAATGGGTTCATGGACTGTGCTTGGAAAGCAGGCAATCTGACTTTACATTGTGATGTGTGGGGCTGCCATGGGTTCATGGACCCGGACCATATTGAACAAGCTTAATCTCATAAAAGTTTGAGACTTGGAAAATAAGGAGATCCTCTCATCTTATTGCAGTTGCCATTTTATCACCATTATATCACAATCCTTAACATTTCTGCTGCGGGTATGTCCCATTGATTTCAAAGCAATGTACTTCAAAGTATATGAACACATTAGAAGAATTTTGGTACAGCCACACAAGTATGATCATATCAGGTTTGTTCATTTGTGATGTTTTAGTAAGAGCTTGATGGACATTGGCAAGATACATGTATGTGAACTTCACATGCAGCATGCTCTATCTACAGAATTCACAAACAAAAAGGGAGCTGTTTGGATCTGAAGCACAAAAACAAAGTTCTAACGGCACCTTTTAGACCAGGGGTAGTCAAACTGTGGCTCTCCAGAGGTCAATGGACTACAATTTCCATGAGCCCCTGCCAGAATTTGCTGGCAAGGGCTCATGGGAACTGCAGTCCATGGACTTCTGGAGGGCCGCAGTTTGACTGCCCCTGTTTTAGACTAATGAAGTTTATTCAGGGTATAAACTTTTGTTTGCAAACATACTTCTTCAGATCCAGCAGAACTGAGTTTCTAGTTGACAAGTTCCACATCTTTTAAATTTGGCAGAAAATTTCTGATGGAACCCCAAACTGTACTCCTCTAACTATAAATGCTTCCCTAAGAGTCAGCTCAGATAAGATACTGGAAAATCTTTGATGTTTCTCTAGCAGATGGAAAAGAATTGGGCTGCCAACTCCAGGTTTGGAATTCCTAGAGATTTGAGGTGTATCCTGGGGAGGATGGTTTCATAAGGGGATGGTTTAAGGAGGGATATAATGTTATAGATTGTATCTTCCAAATCATCCATTTTTCTCAAGAAAAAAGGGTTGCTAACCTCCAGATGAAGGCTGGAGATCACTCATAATGACAACTGTCCACCAGATGGCAGAGAAAATGACTGCTTTGAAGGGTGAAGTTTGTGGCATTATATACTAAAAAGATCATTTCCCTTCCCAAACTTCACCCTCCCAAGGCTCCACCCCAAATCTCCAGTAATTTCCCAACTTGGAGTGGCAACACAAAGTGAATTGTTCACTGTAGTTGGAAAATCCAAGACATCTCCAGACTGGCAATCCTAGAAGAGAAGGAAGCAGAAAAAGGGGAGAGGCTATGGGGGCTCTCAGGAAAGGGAAAGAGGCAATGGGGGGGGGGAATGAGATGTCTCCTACAAGTGTTCCCACTTGTTACTATATAAAGGAGGCTGATGAAATACCTGGCCAGTTGGGCAAGGCGTAGTAATAAATAACACTGGGCAGAGGATAGCTCACTGGGATATCCTCTCCCCTAGTGCCACCCCTTGTTTCCAATCTTGGAGGAAAGATTGTAGCCATTTTAAGACTATACATTGAGTCCTCATGTTGGCTAGGTATTGGGCTTGCAGCTGATGGCTGACAATGCTGAATTTCCCAATAGAGCCGTCAATTCCTTGTATATCAAATATGATTCAAATATGATTCAAAATGGAATTCCACTCAAATATTCATTTATTCTTCTAGTAGTCATTTGAACACAATCAGAACGTGTTCCCAGGTTACTCAATTCCACATTTTCCCCATTACAGTGTATTGGTTATCATCTTGGCTCTCAGCTCATTAAATTCTGGAGTCCTTGCTATGACGAACCCTCCCACTCAAAGTAATCTCCAAAATTATAGGAGATTTCATTATTCCAGGTGTTACCAATCAGTTCATAGGAAACAACTCAGGTACCATTCTAAATTGAGTCCATATGGTTCCAAGGTGTTGCAGTTAAAGATATAGGAGCCAAGATGATAACCAATATGCTGTAACTTGAAAATATTGGAAGGTATGTTGAGATGGTAAATGCTGGTTTATATACTGGATTACATATATGTTAAGGACCTTAGAAATGAACTTTATGTACTTGCATCTTGTAGTCTCAAAATCACTGAAGAAGGCAGGGAAAACGAGGAATTGAGTAACCCAGGAACCCATTCTGATTGTGTTCAAATGGGAATTGACTACTAGAAGAATAAATGAATATTTGATTTGACTTCACATGCATGTGGAATTCCATTCTGAATCATATTTGACAATGTTGAATGCCACTATCAAGTCTAGCAAGAGCAGCAGCACTGAACCAACTAGATCCAGCTGTCTCTGGAAATAGTCTGTGTGGGTATCCAGAGCCGTTTCCACCCCATGGCCAGGGGTTGATTGAAATGGGCCAATGTTTTTTTTAGGAAACTCCGTGGCTGTCCAGTGACATGTAATTCAAGCACTGTATACTGAACTGATAACAGAGTGAAGTTCTACAAATTTATAACATCTACATTTTGGGTGTACCGGCTGCCCCCGAAGAATTGCTTACAGCTATGAGTTCACAGCTCAGTGAAGGTTTCAGTATTCAGCTCAAAGGGGTGCTTTGAATCATTGTCTTATGCCAGCTCTTCAGAAGCTTCCAGAAGTTCTTTGAAGAGCCAAACAGTGTAATGGTTAGTGTGTCAGAATCCTGGGGTCAATTCCACAATGCTGTGGAAACGTGGAGGATGAGCTTGGGGCAGTTATAACTACCACACTTGATTGGTGTGAAGCTAAAACTGAGAATTAGAAAACAAGATGTGAGCTGCTCTGAGCCTCCAATTTGGGGGACTACAGTCTAAATGCAGATTTAAAAAAAACTGTTTTGGAAATATGCTTATTGCTTTGACCTTTCATTGGGTTGTCCACAGTAGCAGGGCATGTTAGGGAACCATTAAAAAGACATGACGGCTTGCTAGTTTGAAATTCTGAAAATTTCAGCCGGGTGGTACAATAAAAACAGATGTTGTTGTTTTAATCTAGGACGGATGATGCCATCATTTGCAAAGTTGCTGTCAAGTATGTGTGACATATTTTGCAAAGTTCCATAAATTAAAACATGGGCTCTCTGAAAATATTCCTCACTTGCCCCAAACTGCCAAAGTGTTCTGGCAGGATCTCCTTCATAACAGAAAAACTGCTCAGGAATTGTATGTATTTAAAATTAGTCTTTGCAAAAGAGGGTAAAGCAGCATGCAGTGAGAGAATGACTTCAAAGTAATGGCCACTGGCCATGGTAATGCATTTTGGAGCCTTTGCTCTGCACAATGTGATTAAAAACTAATTTTGCTACCAGGCAGCTGTTGTCAGGCCTTTATATTACTGTAAAATATCGGGTCATATTATTTACATTAGTGTTCATTTCAACTGTCTAAGAAGACTGCCAAAAATTCTGACATCTGAAAGCAAATAAAAGAGCCTAGTAATTCCAGTCTTAAAAGGCTTATCCGAAAAAGAACACTTATCCACTTACACTGGATCTGAGCTTCATCACAGAAAGAAGGCAAGGGTCATTTGTGTCAAGTGTCTTTATTGGGTCTGTCGTTTGAGGACGCAGCTTAGAAATACATTTTTAATCTATTTTGAACTTCTACTCATCAATTGAAATCTAGCTTGTATCGGCTTCCCTCCCCCAATCTTATGCACAAGAGCTATTTGTATCACAAACACGGCATATTCCCAAACCACTTCATGCAACTGTTGAAGTGGGCTCTAATCGACCACACTTTTGAATAAATTTGTTGTTGACTTATTTGTAGCATAAAAACAAATCAAAAAACCTCAAAATGCCTGTCTCCCCAAGATATGTGTGTTATTTTTATTCCATTATTTTCTTAGACACTCTACAATATAGCTGGCAACAACAATAAGTGAACCTAAAATATCATCATATAGAATATAACAATGCCCACCTATGCCTTGGAAGTTTGCTGGGTAACCATGGGCCAGTCATACACTTGCAGCCTAACCTGCCACACAGGGTTGTTATTATGAGAACAAAATGGAGAACACGAGAAAAATAGAAGTAGTTTTGGGGAGAAAGGTGGGAAATAAATAAATTAAATAGATTTCTATAACTTGCTCTATGCGGGCCTTCCTTTGTCCTTGTCCAGGAAATTGCAGCTGGTATAAAATGCAGCTGCTAGAGTCCTCACTGGAACACCTTGGAGGGTCCACATCTAGCTTGTGCTGAGACAGTTGCATTGGTTGCCAGTTGCAGCCCAGATGAAGTTCAAGCCCAGATGAAGTTTTAACCTTTAAGGCCCTTCGTTGCCTGGAACCCACATACCTGAGGGATCACGTATTGCCTTGTGCCCCCTGCAGGGTCTTGCACTCTGTGGGTACTAATCTGTTGGCGGTTCCCTGCTCACAGGAGGTTCGCTTGGCCTTGGCCAGGGCCCTGATCTGGTTGAATGAGTTCCTGGGAGAGCCGAGAGCCCTGCAGGAGCTTCCATGGCTCCACAAAGCTTGCATGATAGAGCTCATCTGCCAGGTCTTTGGTTGAGACCAGTGCGTGGAAAAGCGAGGGGCCCATTCATGCTAAACACCAACTAATACTGTAATGGGAATGGCAGGCACATTTTAACTTTCCTCCTGAGGCATTGGCAGGAGGAGTTGAAAATAGAGGAAGAAGACTTGGGCTGTTTATTTCCACTGCCATTTTAGTGTGAGGTAATATCTCTATTTTAATACTTCATTTTTATGTACGGTTTTTAATGTTTTTATCTTTGTAAACCACTGTGAGATGGTCCCCTGATAATGGCAGGAAATAATGGCAGAGAGCCAGTTTGGTGTAATGGTTAGGAGTGCGGACTTCTAATCTGGCATGCCAGGTTCGATTCTGCACTCCCCCACATGCAACCAGCTGGGAGACCTTGGCCTTGCCACGGCACGGATAAAACTGTTCTGACCGAGCAGTGATATCTGGGCTCTCTCAGCCTCACCCACCCCACAGGGTGTCTGTTGTGGGGAGAGGAAAGGGAAGGCGACTGTAAGCCGCTTTGAGCCTTCTTCGAGTAGCGAAAAGCAGCATATAAGAACCAACTCTTCTTCTTCTTCTAAATCAAAACAATGGCCATCATGTGCCATTCGGAGCTTGTCCCCTGTGACAGCCATTTTGTGGTGGTGCCCATTCCCCATTATTAAAATTCCCAAAGCAACCATAGATTTAACAAGATTTGGAGAAACCTGATATATGGGAAGCATGCGCTCTGCCATCATATCTTGCCATAATTTTCCTCGACACATGCTTTGTGTCTTTTTATTTTTATAATTGAATTATACAGAAATGTATTTATACAGAAATGTATTTAGATTTGGATGTTCTGTATTTTATTTGATCAGGTGTTAGTGCAAAACATGAGAATTGAAATGATGCTTCCATTCATTTCTCATGTCTGTACATGCAAACTGATGGTGAAGCTGTGGAATGCTTTCTCAAGGGAGATTCATATGGCACCCCTGTTACTGGTATTTAGGAAGTAGGTTATGACAATCTTCATTTGTACTTATGGGTTTGGATAAAACTGATTTTGGCTGAATAGATTCAAGTATCTTGATTTTAACTGTGGATTTTGGCTTTTACTTGTCTGTTTTGTTGCTATTGTTGTTACTTAGACTTACCATTTTGTTGTTTTTTATTGTTGGAAGCTGTACGTATTCCTGCACAGTATCCAGCTATTCAGCTATTCAGCAGATGGGCAGTCATATTTTGATGCTTACATCAGAAATATGTAAACAAAACTGAAACTAAACGTATGCATCAACATAGCATGTTAAACATTGTAGAAATTACATAGCAGGATAATACATACAACCCCCCCCCCCATGTAATGTAGTCCACAATCCTTTTCCTGTTATTAAAGCATCTTCCTGAACCATTCCATTATAAGGTAAGCCTAATATCCCTGTAGAAATGTCCTTCTGATTAAGTTTTGTATAGTTTGGACAACACCAGAAGAGTAGGAGCATTCCTGACCTCATCAGACATACCACAACAGAAAACACACTTTTATAACCAGTTGTGGATCTTGCTGTTTTGTAGTTGCATATGTAGGTAAGTATTTGCAGATGACCTTGTTCAGATGAGCAAAGTTGTTGTGGAACATAGGAAGAGATATGATGCTGTGGTCATGAAGAGCTTGGTTGGTGATAGCCAGTATCTTGAACTGAACTTGGTAAAGTGATGGATAACCAACTGAATGACTACAGAATGGGTGTACACTCAGAATGCAAGAAATCCTTCTTTGCCTAGCTCCTGACCTGAGGCATGTTTAACCAACTGGAGTCTTTGAGGGGTGAGTGCATTGCAGTAATGTTACTATGATGTGGATCCAGGTGAATTAATGACAGGGGCCCTCTTCTGGGCTAAACATAGTTGGAAGAAAGAGGTGTTTTTGTAGTTGTACTGACTTGCTTCTCCAGCATGACATCTGGCTTAAACAAGCTAGTCATTCTTCCAACAATTTCTTCAACTTGGAAAGCAAACCTCCATTTCATTTATAACCAACCTTTAAAAGTAGGAAAACGTTGGGAGCTGATAAAATTCAAGTGGGCTGATGGTAGATAAGAGCTTAATGTGACATGTTGGAAAAAACACTTTGACAATAATAGATAAGGGTCAACAAGTGCCACTGCTGCTGTTTGTGTGATGACTAATCCAGTGCAGAAACATCAAAAAACCTTCCTGATTAGTTTCAGGTCCATTATCTGCTTTCTCAAATTCTGGTCATAACTAGAAATTTTCCAAAACATCTTTAGCATAATTGGTTTAAATCATATTCATCTGGCTAACAGAAGGCCCCTTTAGAAGGCAATATTTAGCATTTGAGTTCTTGTACGGCACTGGCGAGTTTCCTCGCTCTTCCACATACAGCCAGCTGGGTGACCTTGGGCTCCTCACAGCCCTGATAGTGCTATTCACACAGATCAGTCCTGCCATAAGCTGTCTCAGCCACACCTACCTCATAGAGTGTTGTGGGGAGAGAAAGGGAAGGCGAGTGTTAAGTCGCTTTGAGACTCCTTCGGGTAGAGAAAAGCGGCATATAAAACTAACTCTTCTTTGGGGGGGGGAGAACAGTTCTGTATGTGAAACCATTCTACTCGCTTGGCATATTGTCTGCTTTATTTCAAATATCATCTCTCCTTCATTCTCTATTGGAAGGATACTAGCAAAATTCTAGGGATATCATTCTACTTTCTCTATTTTAATCTGACTGTTATTACTCCTAGCAGTCTGTAGCCTCACAACACTCATTGCTGTGAATTGTGCTCCTTTGCCTCTTCACATTGTTTATACCTATATGTGGAAGACCAACATGATGGTATTCCTACAGTATCTCTCCTCCGCCCAACTACTATAATGGTAATGTAGAGTCTACCACCATGAACAAATTTAGAGTCCAGTGTCATCTTTAAGACCAACCAAGTTTTATTCAAGGTATGAGTCTTCATGTGCACACACTTCCTCAGATACAATATCATGCACATGAATAAAACTTGGTTGGTCTAAAAGGTGCCATTGGACTCTAAATTTGTTCTGCTGCTTCAGACCAACACGGATACCCACTTGAATCTACCACCATTAACATTCCTGACATTTCGACATCTTAATCAAACTACATTCTCTCAGCCCTAGCTGGGATAGTAGGGACAATGATATTGACTCATTTCAATAATACGACTGATTTCAATATTTTATTGTTTTAATATTTTAATATTAATCTATAGTATAATTATCATACTTTATGTATTATTTTATCTATTATGTGGATTTTACAATGTTGGAAACCAACCCAGGCCAGCTTTCTGAAAGGAGCAGTGTATAAATCTCACGTTAAATTACATTTGTAGGGTTATTGTAACACTTTGGAAAACTCTCATACGCAGGACTTTCACACTAAGAATTGTTATTAAAGAATACTCTATCTTCTCTGGGTACCTTTTCAGGACTTCCACAGATTCACCTCACTTGGCTGTTCAGGAGAATTAGAGCTAGTATCATCCACATGTTGGTGGCACATCACTTTGAATAGAACTTCTCTTAGGAAGAAAAAGGAAATGTTCAAGAAATAGAGGGAAGGACAGACCTCCAAAAAAGAGTACCTGCAGGTTACTAAACACTGTAGGTCAGCCATCAGAGAGGCCAAAGCTGGGAGTGAGCTGAGACTGGCCAGGGAAGCCAACAATAACAAGAAAAGCTTTGTCAGATAAGTGAGGAGCAAATGTAAGGTAAACAAGGCAATAGGCCCACTGTTGGGTGAAGATGGAGAAATTCTGACAGTGAGAATGCAGAGTGACCCAGTACCTATTTTGCCTCTGTGCTTTCCCAGAAGAAAATGGACACATCTAGGGATGGTAGTAGGCAAAGTACTGGGTGGCAGGTTAACTTGGACAGAGGGGTTGTCAAGAGGCATCTGGCTGTACTGGATTAGTTCAAATCTGCTGGGCTGGATGGTGTACACCCAAAAGTGCTCAAAGAACTTTCTGCAGAGCTCATTGAACCCGTGTCCATAATTTTTGACACCTTTTCGAGGACTGGAGAGATGCCAGAAAACTGGAGGAGAGTGAATGTTATCCCAATCTTCAAAAAAGGTAGGAGAAATGACCCAGGAAACTACAGGCCAGTGAGTCTGATCTCAAGTGAAGATAATGGAGCAGAAGATAATGGAGCAGATTTTAAAGGGGGTGATCTGCAATCACCTGGAGAACAATTTGTTGATCCAGGAAAGTCAGGACAGATTTGTCTCCAACAGATCCTGCCAGACCAACCTGGTTTTCTTCTTTGACCGAGTGATGGGGCTTATTAGATCATGGAAACTCAATGGATGTTGTTTACCTAGATTTCAGTAAGGTTTTTGGTGAGGTTCCCCATGATTATCTGATAGGTAAACTGGAGGACTGTGCTGGATTTTCAGATGGTTAGATGGATAGGGAACTGGCTTGAAAACCATAACCAAAGAATGGTTGTCAATGGTATTTCATCTGAGTGGAGGGAGGTGAGCAGTGGAATGCCACAGGGCTCAGTACTAGAAAGAATGTACCAGCCTTCTGGAAACAAAAAAATTCAGAAATTACTCAAGAAAGTATGCTGGAGTGTTTGGAAAACACTGGAACAAAAGCCTCTCAGCATAAAGATTTTTAAAAGCTGTAATAGCTTAATAGATTGGTAAGACCTCACTTGCAGTACTGTGTTTAGTCTTGGGCACAACAAGTGAAGAAAGATGTAGCCAAACTGGAGTGTGTCCAGAGAAGGGCTATGAAGATGGAGACCAAGTCAAGTGAGAAATGGTTGAGGGAGCTTGGTCTGTTTAGCCTGGAGAGAAGACAACTAAGAGGTGGTATGATAACCAAATATTTGAAGGGCTGTCATATAGAAGATGGAGTAGAGTTGTTTTCTGTTGCCCCAGAGGATCGGACCCAAACCAATGTGCTGAAATTAATTTAAAATATTTTTTGGTTAAACATCCTTAAGATGTTCCTTAATGGAACAGGCTTCCTCGGGAGGTGATAGATTCTCCTTCTTTGGAAGTTTTTAAGCAGATGCTAGATAGTCATCTGACAGAAATGCTGATTTTATGGACTTAATCAGATTGTGAGTGGGTGGGCAGTTTACAGCACTGTTCTCTCATCCATTTTATCCTCTCAACAATAACCCTGTGAGGTAGTTTAGGCAGAGAACGTAACTGGCCAAACCAACTTTCCAACCTTTTTGGATTGCTTTCAATTTTGCCAAACCTTTTTGTTCCCTGATTCACTGATTCGTTATTCAGCTTGGTGTAGTGGTTGAGTGGTGCTGGCTTCTAATCTGGAAAGCTGGGTTTGATTCTCTGCCCCTCCACATGCAGCCAGCTGGGTGGCCTTGGGCTTACCACAGTACTGATAAAGCTGTTCTAATCAAGCAGTAATATCAGGGCTCTCTCAGCCTCACTTATGTCACTGTGTTGTGGGGTGAGGAGAGGGAAGATGATTGTAAACCACTTTGGGACTCCTGGTAGAGAAAAGCAGTATATAAAAACTCAACTCCTCCTCCTCCTCTTCCTTCGAGTCATATTATTCTGCATGTCTGGAGAGGTCCCTGAGTACTGACAGACAGACCATCTCTTCAACTTTTTCTTTATTTCTTTAGGTGCAAAATTCTATACCAAAATCAAGCCATTTGTTTGGTCTGTTGCTGGGCACCCCACTGTCAGCTCTGGAATGGATGCAGACTAGAAGAAGAAGAAGAGTTGGTTCTTATATGTTGCTTTTCTCTACCTGAAGGAGTCTCAAAGCGGCTTACAGTAGCCTTCCCCTTCCTCTCCCCACAACAGACATCCTGTGAGGTGGGTGAGGCTGAGAGAGCCCTGATATCACCGCTCGGTCAGAACAGTTTTATCAGTGCCGTCATCCAGCTGGCTGCATGTGGGGGAATGCAGAATCAAACCCGGCATGCCATATTAGAAGTCTGCACTCCTAACCACTATAACAAACTGGCTCTCAATGTTAACACTTGGGAAAGTAACTTATTAGCTTATCCTACTAACTCTTATCTAGGACAGTCAACTGGCTATCCCTGGAAAATACTGCCTGGTGAGGGTTAGAAGACAGTTGTGAGCACCACAAAGTGTCTTCAGCTGATGGAGTCAAGGTGAGTAAGTATAAATGGGAATGAGATTTCAGAGTGTGCTTCTTTTGGATTGAGATTTGTGAGGACTCCCTCCCCACTTTTCCAACTTCCCTGTGAATACCTGAATGGAAAAAAGTAATGTTGAAGTGTCCTTTCAGCTTATACCTTCCTGCTGTAATATGGAGCCTGCCTAGTTGGTTTATAAGTATCAGTGGTGGTGACTATTAAAAGGTCCAGGAACTCTGTCAGCCTCACTTCCTGAAACTGAGTTCTGCCACTAAAGGCATGACCTATTTAGAAGTTCTTAAGATACAATAATGATCGAATGTCAGCGGGGCAGCCTGAGTAATGACAGCTTTACAATTTATCCCTACTTAGGCTAGAATGGCTGGGGAAGGCAGGGAGGGGGAATGGGCAAAGCACTGGCATGTGGTACTTCAGCATAAGGGTGTGTTATATTCTGCCAAGCACTCTTGTCCACTTGAAAACGCATTAGAGATTAGGCATGCCCTTCTGCTTCGAAACCCATAAAGCATGTAGCATTATTTTCCTTTTGTGATCTGAGACTTTCTTTTGATCTCTTCTTATACAACTTGTTAGTGACTATCGAGATAGCAGGCTTTTTGAGACCAGGAATAATAGGGTATTTTCACTCACCATGAAACCAATTTAATTACTTCTTAAACACAGGGCAAACTGTCACTCATACACCGGATAGGTGGATGTGGTTGCTTTTTTTTTTTTTCTTCTTCTTCTCAAGAGCAAATTCAGCCATCTGTTCACCACCTGGGCACTGTTTCAATGCATTTCTCACAGCTTGAGAAAAGAACCCAGAACACCTTGGTGATGAGCTGACCTGATTTCCCAGTCAGTGAAACTGCTAATTATTATGACTGCTATTGCATGCTCTACATGGCGTACAAGCGCTGCACAGAAACCTCTGCTAGTGTCTACTTATTGTGGCTTCCTTAAGTAGACTACCAAACTGCCAGTTCACTCACTCCGAAAACCTGCACTTCCTTGAAACTAGAAGTCATTTGGCAGAAGCTGCAGGAGGAGAAACGGAAGAAAGCTTTTGGTGTGTGATTTATTGAATATTGAGATCATTGCTGACGCATGGGAAGCAGCACATGCTGGGGCATACGAGGAATTAGTGGAGGGAGTAATTTGATTTTGGAAATTCATATTCTGTAAAGTCTTCTCAATATTCTCTAGAAAACCTCAGAGAGAACAGTCTTATGCCTTTCTTCTTTTAACGAAAACTCTTGATAGTTCTTGTCAGAATTTGATTTCCCCCCCTAGCTTATTTATTTATATATGTATGTGTTTCTACAAGTCTTAGAAACAGGATTGTTAACCTCCAGATGTCACTTGGAGATCTCCTATTATTACAATTGATCTCCATATGACCTGGAGAAAACAGCTGCTTTGGGGAATGGATCCCCTGCCATCATATACTGCTGAGATTCCTCTACTTCCTAAATCCTATCCTCCTGAGGCTCTACCCCCCAAATTTTCCAGGTATTTTCCAACCCAGAGCTGGCAACCCTACACTGGGAAACCCTGAAAGCACATACTGCCTTCCAACTTCCCTCTGTATTTGCCTGTTATATGGGGAGACTGTCTGCACTAGGACCAATCAATTTACTATCACATGTCAAGTTATTTGGGAGCCTTTCCCCCCTTAATTTTGCACATGCACAAATATAGGAAGAAGAAGAGCTGGCTCTTATATGCTGCTTTTCTTTACCCGTTCCTCTTCCCCCAACAGACACCCTGTGAGGTGGGTGAGGCTGAGAGAGCCCTGATATCAGTGTTTGGTGAGAACAGCTTTATCAGCGCCGTGGGGAGCCCAAGGTCACCCAGCTGGCTACATGTGGGGGAGTGCAGAATCGAACCCGGCATGCCAGATTAGAAGTCCGCACTCCTAACTACTACATCAAACTGGCTCTCTTAACTGGGGAAAGCATGTGCAGTATTTTAAAATATATAGCAAACCAAGAAGAAACAGTAAAATTCAAGCGCCTATCTTGTGGTGAATAGGAGCTATTCTAGTTTGAGTAAATATAACATGGGATTTGAAACTGGATGAGCTGTGCTACCTTCCCTAAATGACATCAGTACAAGGCTCCTCACTTGATGGAGCAGTCTGGTTTTATACTCGGCTGGTTTAGAGCCAGCTCGGTATAATGGTTAAAAATGATAGTTTCTAATCTGGTGAGCAGAGTTTGATTCCTTGGTCCTCCACATGCAGCCAGGTTACCTTGGGATAGCTACAGTCTTGTTCACGCTGTTTTCACAATGCAATCTCTCTCAGAGCTCTCTAGGAAGGGAAGGTGATTGTAAGCTGCTTTGAAACTTCTTTAGGTATTAAAAGGCAGGGTACAAAAAAACAACTCTTTTTCTTTCCTGGATATAGATAACTTGACCACACTAATCCATGCTCTGGTAACCTCCAGACTGGGTTACTGTAATGTCACAGTCCTGTTAGAGCTGTTCTCATAGAGTAGTCTCTCTCAGAGCTCTCTCAGTCCCACCTACCCCTAAGGGTGTCTGTTGTGGGGAGAGGAAGACAATTGCAAGCCACGCTGAGACTCCTTTGGGTAGTGAAAAGTGGGGTATAAAACCTAACTCTTCTTTTAGCTTAAATCTCTTGTTTGTTGGGGGGGAGGGTCTAAGAAAATGGCTGTAACTGTTGCGCTTCTCAGTTGTCTTGCACATCGGCCACTGGGATCACATGGAACTGCAGCTGTGTGGCAATTTGCTTCATGAGGCAAGTAATTTGTCTCCATAAGTCTTCAAAACATAGGTAGTTTGCAGCTACACAGAGAATGCCAACCTTCATGGCAAATTACTTGTCACATGGAGCTTTAGAAATGCAAAACTGTGCTAATTTTGGTGTGTGTACAAAGCAGCCTTCTGTATGTTCAATAGACTGGAAGTGTGCGTAAACTTTAAAAACATGGCATATTATATGAAATTCTGCAGCTATTCTTTGTTTAGACAGGAGTAAGGTGTCATAAGTAGGTTTAACAGTATCCAGACAACCACTTGAAGGTTCTGGCATTACTTTTGACACTCTTTGTTCAGAAAAGATAAATCTTATTACATTCTTTTACAAGAGGTGATTGTTTTAAAAATAGACTAGTCACAGGGATAGCTTATTGCAGCTCTTTACTTGTTCTGCTTCAGCCTATTAGTTAGACAAATATTGACCAGCAATGACCTCTTCTTCTGACCAATATAGTTTGCCTTATTTCAACACTGATAGGAATAAGGTCCAATAATGAGACCCAACTGAATTGACTGTAATATTATTACACTAAAAACTGTACAAGGAAGACTAATTTTTGTCAGGTAACTAGAACTTCAAATGATATCCCTGTTAATGTTTTTTTTTAAACATATTTTTCTGTAAAAGTGTTCTCTAATTAAATTCTCACCACTTCCAGTTATTTAGTGCATGGTATCTGTTTTCTTACTGTGTTGTTTTAAATATTGATATAACCTTTCTGTTGTGATACCAGGTCTAGAAACCTTGTGTTTTGAAATGCTTTTACAGGTCTCTCATTAGGGCTGTTTGCTTTCAGAGACTGAGGAAGCCAGCAGGATGCCAAGAACTCTCTTAATTTGGTGTACCCTAGACATATATTTGCATGAATATAGTTCAGGTTTCCCCTGGAGTATTGCAAACCTAGAGCCAAGTAGAATGAAATTCGGAATGGTGTTTCTTAAGGATAATGAGGGAGACTTTCTTAGAGTAACACCATTCTTGCAAGCAGGGTTACCAAAGTCCAGGATGGGTATGGAGTTCTCCTGTAACAATAACCAATCCGCAGGCTACACAAAGCAGTTTTCCAGTAGGAAATGGCTGCTTCAGCTGCTCTATGGCATTCTACCATGCTGAACCTCTCACTCCCTTCTCAGCCATCACCTCTAAATTTCCAGGATTTTTACAACAGCAACTCCATGGCATCATATCTCTGCTTTGTTCCTTCCCTTCAACAAAATCTGTCCTCTCCAGACACTGCCCCCCAAATTTCCAGAAATTTCCAAGCCAGAGTTGGCAAAACATACTTTACAAGTTAATTGCTTCAAGTCTATATGCTGGCAGCCAGCCACCTAAGTAGAATATCTGGAGCTTCTTGAGAGCTTTGATAAAAGGTGCACTATCAACACACTCCTGTCTCTGGAATCACTTATTGCACAGATCATTCAAACAACAGTATGCTAGATATACTGTATAAACAATGGTTTCATACTGGGCTGGCTAAGAATAGCTAATTGCCTCCCTGTGGAAGATATTTAGAAATAGAACATTTGACCTTTCCTTTTTTAAAAAGTTAGACTCCAGCTCTTGAACAAGCAGACTCTTTGCTGCGTTATTTACATTTCTGCTTATAGTTGACTGTATATAGCTTGAAGTATTCCCATTCCAGTAGGAATTCCCTTTCTGGCGTGAACCCAAAAGCTCATAAAGAGTTGAAATATTCTGCTAAACATGAAAGCTGCTACATCAGTGAGGATTTTGGCTTAGGAGCTATTCTAGTTTGATGGAACAACATCACAATTTACTATGATACTCCATTATACAGAAGCAGGGCAGTTGCCTTGGGAAGGACTTGTAGCATTTAATAGATAAATGAATCTTGTATTCTGTAAGTGAGGATACTTATTGTGCTTTTACTGGAGGGTCCCAGGCATCACCTATGTGCTCAGCAGAATAAAGTGAAGTGTTCTGAAGTGGTATAATGGGCTGTTTGACTTCAGACAGCAGGGAGAGGATTATATATTCAGCGTTTTCTCTTTAGAAACTCCCAGCAAACAGAACATGAGATGCTCTAGAACTTTTGCCCCTGATGTGCTGCTAAATAGTTTTTAGGGAGATTTTGCACAATGGGGCCGGTGTCTTCCTCCTACACTCTGAAGTGGTATAGTCTACAATGTCATCTCCAGGCCTCACTCTGAAGCGTGAAGAGGTAACAGACTTCCCTGCAGTGCAGGATTCTGACCCATATGCAGCTAGACTTGTTCTGTGTTAGTATTTGGGTATGATATGAGCTCTCCATTTAGTCCCAGTAAGGACTCGTGCTGCTGCGTTCTGGACCAACTGGAGCTTCCAGATCAGCTTCAAGGGCAGCCCTGTACAGAGCGAGTTACAAAAGTCTAGTCTGGAGGTGACCACTGTGTGGATGACAGTGGCTAGGTCAGGTGCCAACAGGTATGGTGCAAGTTGTCATGCCTGGTGAAGATGGTCGAGAGTCTGGCAGGTGCCCAATGTGATCTGGGCCTCCATAGATAGAGAAGTGTCCAGAATCATGACCAGAGTTCTGAGAGTCGTAGATGTTGAACAGACTCCATCTTGTGCTGGGAGTTGCACCGTATCTCCCTCAGCATGCCAGTCCAGTCAGAGGACCTCTGTCTTTGCTGTATTTAATTTCAGCTAAGTCCCCTTGAGCCAGTCCACCACAGGCGCCAAACATTTAGCCAAAGAGTCTGGTTAAGGATATTTTCAGTTTCTTCATGGTTGTCATTCCAGCCTTCTGATTTTTTGGTTTCCAGGAGGAAACAATCATGATGATTGAGCAAAGGAACAGAGAATTGTTATGTATGAAGACTGGTGATGAAAAAATTGAAATGGTTAACATTTTTTAATATTGTTAGTATTTAAAGTAACTTGTGCTTTAGGTATTGATAACTCCTTTATTGAGTTGTCTCAGCTTTCTCAATTCAGTATGAAAAGGAGACTTCGGGGGAGTTTTCATGCTGATTGCAGCGCCATTTGGTAGTTTCAGCCATATTATCTAATGACCATTACATTTTTATCCTGCCCTGCCCTCAAACAGTTTAGGGTGAAACTATGGCCAGTGATAGAGCATGGAAGTTGCATGGGAAAAGTACTCAGGATCAACCTGTAGAATCATCAGTTACAAGTACTAGATAGTAGGTGGTGTGAAAGACCTTCATTTGAGATCACGGAAAGTCATTGCCAGAATAGGTGATACTGACCTCAATAGATTGTTCATCTCACTCAGTATAAGAAGCTTCCTGTGATTATTTTGTTTTCATAGCAAAGAGGGGATTTGAATCTAGATTTCTTCAGTCCTTGTTATACTTTCCAGCCACTACTTTGCACTTGGCTGTCCTTGAAACAGTGAGATCATCATATAGTCAATCAAATTTAGTGAGGTGATAACATTGCTGAGAGCAAACAAATCTGTTAATTTACTTGAAGTCGGGAATTTTTAAATTTCTACCCAAAACCTGGACAAGCAGCAATCTACGTTTTGTTTCAGTAACCAAGTGAGTGACAGTGATACTTGGGCTAGGACTTGCTCTTAAAGGACTAAATTAGGGGCCAGCTGGATCAAGGTGGGTTGGCCCTTCTCGTGATGCTTGATACAGAGGATGGTGTATGAGAGGAGAGATCATGTACGCACTTGTGGGTCCTACAGGGTACAGTAATCTCCTTCATATTGTTTAACATGGTTGTCCGCCCTCTGAGTCAGTTGGTGCAGAGTTTTGGACTGGGTCATCATCAATATGCTGATGACACCCGTTGTATCTCTTATGGGCGGTCACCCCAACTCGCCCCCACCCGAGGCTTTTGCCAATTTCTTGGAAGCAGTGATGGTCTGGCTCTACCCTGACAAGATGGAGGTCTTGTGGTTTGGTAGGAAAGGGCCAGACCAGGAAGTGTGTCTACCCTACCTGGGCTTAAAATCACAGGAATTTGGGTGTGATCCTGGATACCACCATTTCGATGGAAGTACAAGTCATGAGAGTAGCCCAACTGATGTTATTCCACCTACACAAAGCAAGACTACTAGCACCCTATCTGTCACAGGAGTACCTTGCCACAGTGATCCATGTGACAGTCATCTCCAGGTTGGATTTCTGTTGGCTTTCCTTTGTCCTTGATCTAGAAATCACAGCTGGTACAAAATGCAGCTGCTAGGATCCTCACTAGGACACCATGGAAGATCTACATCCAGCCTGCACTGAGGCGGCAGCATTGGCTACTGGTTGAATACTGGATCAGGTTCAAGGTTCTGTTTTTGACCTTCAAGGCCATTCTTGGCCTGGGCCTGGTGTACCTTAGGGACCATCTAACTCCCTATGCATCATGCAGGGCCTTGTGGTCTGTGACAGCAAACAGGCTGGTGATCCCACGGATGAGCTGAGGGCCCTGCAGGAGCTTGTAAACTTCTGCAGGTCATATAAGATGGAGCTCTTTCACCAGGCCTTTGTTTGAAGCCAGGTGGAATTGGGATATCTTCCCCTCCTATGGTGTGTCCTACTGACCATCTCCTTGGAGCAAAAACAAAACAAAATAAGGGGTAGTGGTGGTAGTGGTGTTGGGACTGACAGAGTGGGGGGTAGGGTGGAAATTCTATTGTTTTATTGTTTTATTTCGTAAATATTCATTGTTGTGAGCCACCTTGAGCCAGCTGTGCTGGAATTGGCAGCATATAACTATATAAAATAAATAAATAAAAAGTAGGAGTAGACTTTTAAATTTTGGCACATTTCAACTAACTTTCTTATTGCATGTAGAAACTAACATTCAAATTGAATACTATGCTTTTGTATAGGCTCTTTCTACTCTCTAAAATTTTGCCGTGGGGGGATGGATTATGAACTCAGGAAGATCCCATATGCATGCAGCACAATGGTTATTAGTCAAGACAGCTTATGGAAAGTGGAATACCTCTGAGGGACTTATTTTGAGGTCAACTAACCAGGGATGCTTTAACACCTGCCGAATCAGCTCACAGTTTCTTTACCAGTTGCAATCAAGAAGTTTAATTCACACATCCTGATGGGAGACTTAGCTCACCCTCCACCATATTTTCATATAGTTAAACAGTTTGGTGAATTTTGCAGCATTTCATGCATGCATGTTTTCACACAGCCTGATGAGAGACTTAGTTTCCTTCTCTCCCACAGACCTATTGTCACTGTGTGCTGCTTGGCTGCTATTAATTTAAATAATGGAAAAGCAAGCCGGTGATTCAGCCAGTAATTTAATTTTTCATTAATTTTTTAAGAGGCTTTATACGTTGGTGTTTGTAGAAGTCTGCGCTATTATGTTATTTCATGCATAGGCGTCTTTGCAAAGCCTTGTGGGGCATGTAGTCTCCTCCCACACATCACTTCATTACCTGAACCAATTGTCACTGCAGATAATTGATTTTACCTTGAGACTAGATACAAAAGCAGCCACTCATCAGACGAAAATAAGGCTCCACCAATACAACTGCTGTGCAGACACAAAGCTGCTTGGTAGCTGTTCAGGTTTGGTGGTGTCAAGTCAAAGATATGCCAGGCATGGCTCTGGAGTGATTATGGCTGTTGAAAATGGGGCCTTCCCTCTCAAGCAGGCGGTATCTGTAGAAAGAACAAAGACGGTGATTCTTGTCTCTTGTGAGTTTCCACAGCCCCTCTGTCCTGGATGGACTCTGGTTTCAACCAGTAAGGCAATTATTTTGTGAGTTTGAGAATTGTGGTACAGTATAGTTTGACTCCTGCACTTTATGTGCAGTAGAAAGGGTAAGGGGTCATGTACAAGGCTGAAGCTTACTCCGGTTGCCAGCGCTTTGCCATCCTTTCCTGAAGAGTGACATTTGACCTGGCTGTTGGAATAACTACCTTGAGGTCCACAGTTGTGAATAATGAAACTATGTCTGGATAGTTGTTACTTTAAAAATAAAACTGGCAAGGCATTGCCTTTCTTTTCAATATGTGTCCTTAGTGAATGTTGTATTAATTAATGGAACACTGGGAAGGATTAAATTGAAATCAAGTCACAAACCACTCCCCTCAGCATTCCATGCATGCTTCAGCACTGGTTTTCGTTCCAGGGCCCAGCAGACAAATATAGAAACAAGGGAAACAATTGATGCCTTTTACATCCTTATCATCAATGACCTTGGCAGAAGATGTATAAAAAGTCTCAAGTAAGCAGACTCCTGCTACTTGGTCCTTTACAGTCTGGGGTAGGTACCAATCTCTCTCTCTCTTCTAGATATGTTTGTGTGTGTGTGTGTGTGTATAAATAAAATGTATTGTGCCTTATGCTGCTAAGATGTAAAACTTTAATATGAATATCCATAAACCCAGAACATTGGTTTAGCATCATTAAGTGCCATTAATCAATAGAGTGCATTGGAGATGTGTGTTTATGTCAGTCTCCTGATAGGCTAAGGATTGACCATCTGAAAAAACCCACATACATTCTAAAAGGAAATCTGCAGATTTTTCCTCTACTAGGTGGACTGATTGTCTTTTATATGCAAGTCATGTTTTCTGTCTTTTCAACATGCCTTAAAGGACTTTTGTAATATGTAGAGTAAACATCCTGGTGGATCAGCTGTCCAAGGTAGCTTTTAGTTGGAACTGAGCTGGAATCCCTTAGGATGCTTACAGACCGAGCCAGTTCTTATGGATATCACAAATGAGAAAATGTGATTGTAGAGGACAGAAATCCTGAAATTTGTATTTCTGATATTCATTTTTTGTATATTTCACTCTTTAAAAATGTATGTTTTTACAGTTTTTATGTCAGGCAACACAATTCCCAATACATTTAAACTTCCCCACACTTTTGTACCCACACCACTGACACACTGCATGAAATCCTTGCCTTGCCCGGGAGACACAACCGCAACCTAGTGACTAGTGTGTAAGAATCCCATCATGTATGCTATCATTCTTCCCACCGTAATCCATCATTCCAGTCCATGAGTGAATTTAACTAATGCTTATGCAATTCTTTGAAACCCTCAACAGGGAGGCCCTTAGAGAAGAGCTTATTGTGACAATGTTTAAGTGAACTAAAGTCCAAGATGGATCATTCAGCTTCTGATGCATAAACTCTTTATTGAGAAAGAAACCCTGCAGAGTTTCTTATCTGGTAATAGGAGATTGAAAACTTGGGTCAATTGATATTGATGCACTCTTCAAGAGACTCACAAGTTAATGAGACCACCACCACAGAGCTCTCTGCATTCTACTTTTAACAAGGCTGTTTGAGCATGGAAGAGTGACAACTTCTATCAGAAAGGCATACATTAACAGTGCAATATGATTAAAGAATCTCCCAGCTGCATCAGAAGAGCATTCCTCACTCCTATTTAAGTGCTAAAGTGAAAGGAGTTTTTAACACCAAAACTCAGAATCCATTTTGAAAACCTGCCTAAATTAAAGGATCAAATTTCATTTCATAAATCAGTGGAAAGAACACCAGGAGATAAGTGTGATATGATTTTAGGATCTTTTTGCAGTAGAATTCAAAGGGAGATTCTCAAATGAAAGTAAATGTTAGTGCTAATCAGAATTTGAATCAGAGCAGTTATTGAGTATCATAAACATTTTATTAAACCTGAGTTAGGACTTATTAAAGAGGCCTTTATTTCAGGTAGAAAGAATTATTTATCATGTGGCGTGTGTATTATTGGAGATCCAAGGATTGTCTGGGAGCCAAGCAAGGAGACATTGGGAGGTGTTTTACCATTGCATGCCTCTGCATCATGACTCTAGTATTCCTTGGAGGATCTCCATTCAAATCCTTGGATGTCTCCCATCCAAATACTAGCCAGAGTCTGCCCTGCTTAGCTTTTGAGATCTGATGGGATAAGGCTTGCCTGGGTTATCCAGGTGAGGACAGGGAGGAGGAATGTTTCAGCCAAACTAAATTTTAAGTGTTTAGCCCTACAATGGTTTCTGCTGACCCACACAGATAATAGGCATGGGATCATAGTAGTCAGCCATGTCTGCATAACTGGATTCTGGTGTTCGGTAAAGGAAGAAAATACTGTTTACCAAGGGCTTTCCTCCCATTAACTTTCATGTGTACTATAGCAGCAAGCCTGTAGCAAGGAAAAATGTGATTTTCTGGGATTTCCAGAGTTGTAGCCATGAAAATACAAATCAAGTGGCACCTTAAAGATAAGCAGCATTCATTTCAGCAAAAGCTTTTGTGAATCAGAACTCATGACATCATTCCATACCTCTAAAAAGCTTATGCTGAAATAGTTGATTAACCTTAAAGGTTCCCCATGGGCTTCTGTTTTATTATAAAGAAAGCATTATTTACAAATAAAGACCACTACCAGTTCTGAACTGTGGACTGATGTTAGTGAAGGCTGAGTCTTAGAACACCAGAATTCAGTAGATCTGTTAATCTTTAAGGTATGACTAGGCACTTTTATGCTCTATCTCCCCTTCTGCATAGAGAAATTGTAGTCTTATCTAGTTTACGCTCAATTTTTACATCCTGCCCATCCCATTGTATGTTTCTTTGAGCATAAATGGGGAAAAATTTCTATCATATATTTCATTAAATATTTCCTTTAGGCAAAAAAGGAACAGAAGAGCAGCAAAGATGTCAGAGAGAAAATATCAGAAAAATTAAGCAAATATAATTTTGTTGATATCACACTCAAAATGGTCGTGCCACTCTCCCATTCAATATAATTGAGGGTAAAAATGACTCACCACCATCAGAGCACATACTGCATTTTTTCCCAATAGTGAAGGAATGAAACACCACAGGGCAAATGACCTTGTCAAGGTTGAGGAATATGCAGAATACAGAACTGAAAAGACTGGAAAACAAAGTTTTAGAATCCCTCCCCCCCCCATGTTGCTGGGTTAATTTGACCCCATTTTTGTTAAGGGTTATAGCTGAGGAAAATTAAATTGCAATATAACGAGGCTGATAATTTTATTCTGAAAAAGGCAAGGCATCTTATAACGTGCGTAAAATTTGTAATCTGGTTCTGTGATGAACTAACTCAGTTATTTAAAAAACTGAAAGGGTTGAGCCACACAATGTTTTAATGGGAATTTTAATGGGGTTAGTTGTTGTGACCCGCCTTGAGCCTGTCAGGAGAGGTGGAAAATAAATCTAATAATAATAATAATAATAATAATAATAACTAAGCTTCTGCATCAAATCTATCTCTACAGCTGATGTCTACTCCTTTGGGAAGTTCTGTTGTCATTCTTTACGTGACCTCTGTTATCCGCTTGTGCATAAAGTGCTCGGCCTTTCTCCAAAGCGTTCCTAGAACCCTGAAATGTTGTTACTAAAAGTAATAGGCCCACCCAAAATGTCCATGTGTTCAGGGGAGGTCTATTTTAGCCAATTTCTGTCTCCAACAGCCTGTATCTGGCATCTGAATCAAACTTTTCATTTTCCAACTTGAACTATTCCACGTCCCTTGGCCGGGTGGAGTGGGAGAGAGATCTGGGACTTTAAGAAGAGGGGTGGATGTAGGCAGAGGTTCTCAAACACCCGCCAGTCCAACACATCTTCTGTTTGCCGGTCACAAACAAGGAACTGATTATTTGATGATTACTTTGACTGTCAACAGGCTGCTGCGTTGTGTATCTTCCAAGTTCCTAATGGTGGACTATAGCACAACTGGCTTTTCTTAAATTATTTTTTTCGCCTTGCCACCAGAGGAATTTGGAGGGTTTTTTAAAAAACAGCAGTTGCTATTATAGTATTGCAATTTATCACACTACCAAAGTATGGACACCATCACTGAAGTCCCACCTTTCATTTACTTTTAAAAGTAAGCCTCAACTTTTCCTGTGGAGTTCCAAAAGGAAAAGTCTTGACAACTTTTTTCTCCTTATAACGCCACAATTAAAGCAGCTAAAGACTTACCTGGGAATGAAATCTTCAGTGATCCTTCAGCTGCAAAAGAAATTGTTTCTTTTTAAAGACCCCCCCCCCCCCCGAAGACTTCCTGTGGAACATCAGGTGCAAAATGCAGAGAAAATGGTGGTTCCCTATGTGGATACATCCATATACAGTTAAACTAATCATAAATAAGTATAGTGTTAGAATCGAGTCCTTAATTAATGGCTGTTAATCTGTATGGGTTGAAAACATTTTGCACAGGTTTGAAAAATCCAAGACAAATCTGTTTTGCAGGCCTTTGATCACTTGCTGCCAAGTCATCAGGCAGAATAATTGGCTCACATCTAATTTTTGCATTTAAATGCCACAAATTTGATTCTCAATACATTAGATGTGAAATTCATGGCATCCCTTGTGGTGACGAGATCATCCTTTGTCCATTGAGGGGGGTTGTCTTTGTGTTAGAGATAGCAGGTACCTTGGAAAGGGTTGTAGTGTAATGGCTAGAATGGCTGGACTTGAAATGAGGAGATCTTGACTGAAATCTCTGTTCCTTCTCTGGTTGATCTTGAATCAATCCCTGACCAAGGTCATATGGTTGTTTTAAATAATATCTGGGATGGGAACGCTATATATGCTGAAGGGGCAAATACTGGAAGTATATTATAGAATAAAAATGTTGCAGATCATCATCATCATCATCTTGTGAGGGCTATAAAGGTGGCAATGCACACCAAAGCAAACATCCTTCTGACTATAGCCATTTGTTATGTAAACTAACTGGGGTACCGTGAGATGTGACTCAGTCATTAACCAGAAAAACTCTGCAAGAAAAGGAGTGTTGTTATGTGTCAGGGCTCAACCCAAGGATGTGTCTGGGTGTATTGGAACATATGAAGAAAAAATAGATCAGCTTCCTTTACCATCAGGTAACTATGTAGCATCCCCACATGTTATGATTACCAAAACAAAGAAAAATATTTTCAGAGAGACTGAAGCATCTCTTTTTCCAAGATTGTAATGAAACTACAATACGATCCAACATCGCTGGAATCTTAATTTGCCAATTGGTTAATGAGAGCTGAGGCAGCCCTGGAACCTGTTCTGAGTGCCAGGTTTTAGCTGTGTGTCTCCAAGCCTGTGTGGAATTCATTTTCTTCTTCGCTGAGTAACAACAGCTCAAAGCTGCATTGCGCATTGTGAAGTTCCTTGATGACCTGTTGTAGCCAGAATGGCAGGGCATGTATTTGAAAAAGCAATGAAAAGAAAAAAAAAGCTTCTACGAAAAGCAGAAGGCTGGCATTAGTTGTTACTATTTTTTTTAAATCATAGAATCATAGAATCATAGAGTTGGAAGGGGCCATACAGGCCATCTAGTCCAACCCCCTGCTCAATGCAGGATTAGCCCTAAGCATCCTAAAGCATCCAAGAAAAGTGTGTATCCAACCTTTGCTTGAAGACTGCCAGTGAGGGGGAGCTCACCACCTCCTTAGGCAGCCTATTCCACTGCTGAACTACTCTGACTGTGAAAATTTTTTTCCTGATATCTAGCCTATATCGTTGTACTTGAAGTTTAAACCCATTACTGCGTGTCCTCTCCTCTGCAGCCAACAGAAACAGCATCCTGCCCTCCTCTAAGTGACAACCTTTCAAATACTTAAAGAGGGCTATTATGTCCCCTCTCAACCACCTTTTCTCCAGGCTGAACATTCCCAAGTCCCTCAACCTTACTTCATAGGGCTTGGTCCCTTGGCCCCAGATCATCCTCATCGCTCTCCTCTGTACCCTTTCAATTTTATCTACGTCCTTCTTGAAGTGAGGCCTCCAGAACTGCACACAGTACTCCAAGTGTGGTCTGACCAGTGCCGTATACAATGGGACTATGACATCTTGTGATTTTGATGTGATGCCTCTGTTGATACAGCCCAAAATGGCATTTGCCTTTTTTACCGCTGCATCACACTGCTTGCTCATGTTTAGTTTACAATCCACAAGTACCCCAAGGTCTCGTTCACACACAGTGTTACCTAGAAGCGTATCCCCTCTCCAGTAGGCATGCTTTTCATTTTTCTGACCCAGATGCAGAACTTTACACTTATCTTTATTAAATTGCATCTTGTTCTCATTTGCCCATTTTTCCATTGTGTTCAGATCTCGTTGTACTCTGTCTCTATCTTCCGGGGTATTTGCCAGTCCTCCCAATTTGGTGTCATCTGCAAACTTGATGAGTAGTCCCTCCACCCCCTCATCTAGATCATTAATAAATATGTTAAAAAGTACTGGGCCGAGCACCGAGCCCTGAGGTACCCCTCTACTCACCTCTCTCCAGTCTGATGAAACACCATGGACAACAACTCTTTGAGTGCGGTTCTCTAACCAATTCCCTATCCACCTGACTATCTGAAAATCCAGATTGCAGTCCTTCAATTTATCCATCAGAACATCATGGGGAACCTTGTCAAAAGCTTTACTAAAATCCAAGTAAATGACATCAACCAAATTTCCCCGATCCAACAAACCTGTTACTTGATCAAAAAAGGAAACCAGGTTGGTCTGGCAAGACCTGTTGGAGACAAATCCATGCTGACTTCCTTGGATCGCCAAATTGTCCTCCAGATGTTTGCAGATCGCTCCCTTTAATATCTGCTCCATTATTTTCCCCACAACAGAGGTCAGACTCACTGGTCTATAGTTTCCCGGGTCATCCTTCCTCCCTTTTTTGAAGATCGGAATAACATTTGCTCTCTTCCAGTCCTCCGGGACATCTCCAGTCCTTAAAGAGGTTCCGAAGATGATGGAAAAGGGCTGTGCAAGTTCTCTGGAAAGTTCTTTGAGTACTCTCGGGTGCATTTCATCCGGACCAGGGGATTTGAATTCATCCAGTGCAGCTAAATGCCTCTCGACAACCTCTCTATCCATGTTAACCTGCCACCCAGACACTGTCCTTTGGCTATGGCCATCTCTAGATGTGCCCAAACACTTTGACCTGTGGGAAAAAACAGATGTAAAATAGGCACTAAGCCTTTCTGCTTTCTCTGCATCTTCCGTTAGAGTTTGTCCATTCGTACCCAACAGTGGGCCTATTGCCTCCTTTACTTTAGTTTGCTCCTCACATAACTGAAAAATCTTTTCTTGTTACAATGGGCTTCCCTGGCCAATCTTAGCTCACTCTCAGCTTTGGCCTTTCTTATGATTGATCTACAGTGCCGTAACCTGTAGGTACTCTTCTTTAGAGCTCTGTCCTTTCCTCCATTTCCTGAACATTTTCCTTTTCTTTCTTAGTTCCTCTTGAAGTTCTCTGTTCATCCAAATAGGCTTCTTAGAGCTCCTGCAGTGTTTTCGTCTTTCTGGGATAGTCATTGATTGAGCATGCAATAGCTCCTGTTTGAGTAGCGCCCACCCTTCACATGCTCCCTTCCCTTCCAGCATTCTCGTCCATGGTATGACACTCATCATGTCTCTGAGTTTATTAAAGTTTGCCCTACGAAAATCCAACATCCGCATCTGGCTACAAGCTTCCTTGGCTTCCCATCTCAAAAGGAATTCTATGAGGACATGGTCACTTCCCCCTAGGGTCCCCACCTCCTTCACCTCATCCACCAACTCTTGCCTGTTGGTCAGTATTAAGTCCAGTATGGCTGAACCTCTTGTGGGTTGATCTACCATTTGATAAATGAAATTGTCAGCCAGGCAGGTCAGAAACTTGCATGACTGAGGACGCTTCGCAGAGTTTGTTTCCCAGCACACCTCTGGGAAATTGAAGTCACCCATGATGACTAGGTCCTGCCGCTTGGATATTTTCTCAAGCTGCTCACAAAGTGCAGGATCCACATTCTCTCGTTGGTCAGGCAGTCGGTAGCAGACACCAACCACCACACTGTTTGTTTTCCCCTCGCTTATTTTCACCCAGATGCTTTCCACTGTAGATATGCTCTCCTTCACTAGAATTTCCTGACAGGTAAGCCCTTTCCTCACATACAGTGCCACTCCTCCACCTCTTCGATCGATTCTGTTTTTTCTGAACAGTTCATATCCATCCACCATTACATTCCAGTCATGAGAATCATTCCACCAAGTTTCTGTGATGCCTACTAGATCAATGAATGAATTAAATAGCAAATGGGTTGTGAGTAAGGTTGCCAGACTCCCTCCCCCCAGTGGAGGTACAGATCCCCCACCACTGGCCCTCCCCCCAGCTGCTGATCAGCTGGCCAGAGGGGATTACTTACCAGGAGAAAGGAGAAGGCCTTGTGGCTGATGTCGCATGGTACTTTTTTTCTGTCTACTGCACTGAAAATTACTGTACACCCTTCTGTGGTTCTAGTAGTGCACTGGTAGATAAGGGGAGAAATACTAAGCTGGTCTTCTCATGTTATTCAGATGGAGCCTACTCCCAAGAAAGTGTTTTTAGGACTGCAGTGTACGTCTAGTAGTCCCCCCATATAGAAAACATCTGTCAACTTGATCAGGAATTTTGCTGGGCTGCTGTGCTATATCTCTAGTTCCAAGAAGCGATGTAATACTGGTTGATTGGCATGCTGGTAAATGGCCAAAGAAGACGCAACACAGATTTTTTGCACAGCTTTATTAACTAACCAAAATCAATGGTTGGCCTGGCATGAGATGTAGAGTAATCCCTGTGCAGCCGTCCAGCTGCTGATGTGGGCCCAGGAGGAAGGATCCCTTGTCCCTTGAAACCCTCCCCAGGGAGGAGGCTGGTAATGGTTGTTGGGCATCTACCTCATCCAACCATCCCTACCTCCTGGCTCTGAGCCCCTGGCCTTCCTAGCCAGGCAAGGCCATGCTTGGTGTTAGCTGATCTCTTATTGAGTGCCCCACCTCAAGGCCCAGTACGCAAACTGGTCCCTGAACCAAATACTCTACCTCATGCCCCTATTCTGCAAAAAGAACAAACAAACTTCTACAGGGCAGAACGGCGGGTGTCTGTCCTCTGGCTCCTCCATGTGGCAAGGAGAGCGACTCCAGGACACATGGCGCTTATATCAAGTGCCCCAGCTCCGCCCTCCACACCGCCACTGATGCACTCGCTAGTGCGCCAATGCTTCTAGGGCCTGATGCCGTCATGTCTTCCCAGCCTGCCCCATCAGCCGTGTCAACTGCGGCCTTGTTTAGCCGCAGCCACTCTTTCTCTGGGCTTGGGTGCACACAGTGCATAGCTAACTCCCCTTGGAAGCAGATGCTATCCGGATGTGCCCTATCACTTTCTGAATCTTGGACAATTTTATCTTTTGAATTTTTTTTCCAGCCTAGGTTGCTATATATTTTCTATATTTTGGGAGCACACACATCAACTTCCTTGCCAAGATGATGGATATGTCAGAATTCGGGGAAGCTGCGCCTTTCCTCCGAAAAAGTGAAAAGGAGATTATGATGATGCAGACTGTGGCCTTTGATGGTAAGGTACTATCTTCTGCTTGTATCATGGACTAGTTAGTTTGAATGAAATGATAATATTTGAATAGCATGTGATGGAACATTTTAGTGATCTGGAAAAAATTTATTCCATGGGAGGGGTGTTTTGTTCATTGCTTTGAAAAGCCCTAAAAGCATTTTAAAACTTAAATATAATGCAAGCCAATAGATGAAAAAAAATTAAAACTATATAGCTGACTAACATCAATTAAATAAACAAAGAGTGCTAAAAGATCAAAAGCTCAGAGCTGTTAGAATGCCTTGATTCGATATCTAAATTAAGATAGCTGGTGTCTTCTGAATATCTCTGGGAAAGAAGTTACATAAATGGGATGTTGCCATAGAAAAAGGTCTGTTACTAACCATCCCTCACTTTGAAAGTCCAATCCCCCCTTTGGGTAGTCTTCTATTGTAATGACCATAGAGTTGGATTTTGCTAGATTTTCTGCTGGGGCAAGAGGATCACTTATTTAGTTTAGTTATTTAGAAGATATATATGCTGCTCCTCCAGAGATAGGAGATGAAATTGATTTTCACCCCCACATGGGACCATCACATGGAGGAAGTGTCACGGAAAAATCTTGTATCATCCCTTTTATCAATAGAAAAGCTGGTAGGATCCGACAATTGCCTTTCTAGGCCAGTGCTACTCACACAATTTGGCTGTTTCCCAAATATATAAGGGAGCAAAATAGTGTTAAGGATTACTTTACTGCACAAAGATGGCTTATGGTCTATATGAGTTCAGTGCTTTCAAGCACTAAAATGAAGAAATTAGACATCATGTTTCTTTACGTTTCAGCCACAACAACTGGAAAGTGTGCTGGCCTCAGGCTGACTAGAAATGGCCAAGGTCATTTGTGGCTCATAGGCACAATGTGTCTATTTATTTAGATTATTGGTGTCATAGAATCATAGAATCATAGAGTTGGAAGGGGCCATACAGGCCATCTAGTCCAACCCCCTACTCAAGCAGGATCAGCCCTAAGCATCCTAAAGCATCCAAGAAAAGTGTGTATCCACACTGCCAGTGAGGGGGAGCTCACCACCTCCTTAGGCAGCCTATTCCACTGTTGAACTACTCTGACTGTGAATTTTTTTTTCCTGATATCTAGCCTATATCGTTGTACTTGTAGTTTAAACCCATTACTGCGTGTCCTTTCCTCTGTGGCCAATGGGAACAGCATCCTGCCCTCCTCCAAGTGACAACCTTTCAAATACTTAAAGAGGGCTATCATGTCCCCTCTCAACCTTCTTTTCTTCAGGCTGAACATTCCCAAGTCCCTCAACCTATCTTCATAGGGCTTGGTCCCTTGGCCCCAGATCATCCTCGTTGCTCTCCTCTGTACCCTTTCAATTTTATCTACATCCTTCTTGAAGTGAGGCCTCCAGAACTGCACACAGTACTCCAGGTGTCCTGTTTTGCCAGATAAAAATTGTCTCAACTTGATAACAATTAAAATATGCAATACAAAAATACACCATGGACACTTTACTGAATGCATCTCCAATTGGTAGCCAATTTAAATTTTTTGGTTAAATTTCTCCTTCTCCTTCTCCTTCTCCTTCTCCTTCTTCTCCTTCTCCTTCTCCTCCTTCTCCTTCTCCTTCTCCTTCTCCTTCTCCTTCTCCTTCTCCTCCTTCTCCTTCTCCTTCTCCTTCTCCTTCTCCTTCTCCTTCTCCTTCTCCTTCTCCTTCCTTTTATGTCATTCCCCTCTTCCATCCTTCATGGCAAAACACACACTCCCCAGAGTTCCCAACCAAGAAGAAGCCATGAAGAAAGCCAAGAAGGAAACCCCAAACAAAAGAACACCTCCCCTTTTCAGATCCCACCCCCTTGTAGAGCTGCTTGCTCTGGGTTTGGAAATACCTGTAGAATTGGGGATGGAGCTGGGAGTGGGCGGGATTTGGGGTGGGGAAGGACTCTAGTGGAGTATAATGCTGTGGAGTCTACCCTCCAAAGTAGCCATTTTCTCCAAGGGAACTTATCTCTTTAGCCTGGAGATGAGCTACAATTCTAAGGAATCCCTGGTTTCACCTGGGGACTGGCATCTCTATCTCCGTGTGTACTCTGGGGTCCTCAGCCAGTCAGGGTGCTCAGCTGTGGGACTCCCACTCTCCAATCAAGAGGTTAATGCATCAAAGCAGAGGTAGTCAACCTGCGGTCCTCCAGATGTCAATGGACTACAATTCCCATGAGACCCTGCCAGCGTTTGCAGGAGCAAACACTGGCAGGGGCTCATGGGAATTGTAGTCCATTGACATCTGGAGGACTGCAGGTTGACTACCCTTGCATCAAAGGATTGACATGTTGCCATTCCCAGCTAGAAAGGACACCCTGTTTCTGCAAAGAGCACCTTTCCCCCTTCTTCCTAGCCATGAAGTTATCTGTGAATCTTTTCCCATCATCATAACTGTCATCTGTTCCACAGTACTGCAAGCTGCTAACAGAAGACCCCCCCCTTGCATCTTGAAATATCTTCCTCCCTCTTTTTTGTATGCATTGTATATGAGCCTTTATTATTTGAGTACCATGTTTAGAGCATGACGTGTCTGCTCCTGTCAATGCTTTGGTGTTCTGTCCCTGAAAACTCTTCTGTCATACATATATTATTTAACCATCCCTTGCTACGAGAGGGCTTTTTGCCTGGCTAGGCTTAATGCCAACCTTTCTCAGGTTCACCAGGGTAGATTTTTGAATATTCCGTGTTCTGTCTTTGTCTTTTAGGTAAAATCACTACGTCTATTCATATTCTTTATGAGTACCCAATCTTGGAAGATCTTAGAGCATCTTTTATTACCCGTCCTCTTTTAATTTGCCATTCTGAATTTACAATATCAGATGCTTTGTATTTTTTATTTTGTGATAAGGATCCTAAAACTATTTGAGCAGTAGCCAATTTTTTTTCAACCGTTTCATTCTTTAAGTCAAAGATATTTCTGCTCTGCAAGAGCATCGTCTTGTGGAGCTTTGATGGGAGAAAGGAGTCATTTTACATCCAGCCTGATGAAGAGCTGTGGGAAATCCAAAGGTTGCACAAAGTTTTGTGACATTTGGGTTGGTCCTAATAAAAAAGTATTGCACTTTTATTTTCACATTAAATAGAGAGCTTAAAGATATAAGCAGTAATAAATAGTAGCCAGAAAAATCACTGTAACAATATAATAATTTAAAAGCAGCAGGAGATAATCACTGAAGCTCAAGAAAAACCAATCAAGATCTTTTATCAACACTAATATTGGAAAAAGTCAAACAAAATATCGGATGAAATGAAAAGAAAACTAAAGAATTCCTACTGGCAGCCAAGACTCCAGGCAAATCTCCTGTGAAAAAGTATCCCAAGAGACATGCCTCTACCACTAAAATAGCTTAAAACAGCCTAATCTCTCATTTCCACCTCTCTCTTAGCAGGGGGACACCAAGCAAAGCTCCTGAAGAAGATCTTAGTGTCCAGATAGGCTCTCATTGTGTCTTGTGAGATCTGCACTGTGTCGTCAAGTATAACCTGCTACATGGTTTATCAGATTAGTTTTGGTGTGTCGTGTCAATGAGCACGTTTTATTTCCTTCCATTCTAAATTTTAAACATAAGGTTGCTTTGTTTCTATTGTTCCCAGCATGTTATAAATGTGAAGATCATGACTATATCTGCATTCTTTTGTTTATATTAAATGGATGTGTAAATAGGTGCATAAAGTATGGGTCATCATGCTACTCAAAATGGATCCCCTGAGGGGAATTATGGGAAATTTTAATATATAGCAAGAGGCTGGGCAATTTTCATTTTCCAGTCATTTTCCCACGGAGAAATCATTTTAAAATAATGATGACAATTTAGCTCACACTCAAGGAGATTTATTTGGGGAAAATATTGGGGTACATGCAAAACTTACACACAAGAGCAAAACATATCCCCAAGGGATGAAATGGTGGAAATGAAGGAGTTCAGAGTATATCCAGAAGTGCTGAGGAGTGGAGGAGCCTGACACATGATCAGTAGCATGACAGTGGAGGGGAGCATCTGCAGCCAGTTGGCAATCCAGCTGGGTTGATCACTGAGCTCACAAAGGGGGCTGAAAAGGCTATTTTTATAGTTCATTCATTATTTATTTATTTACAGACGTTTAGACCAAAATTTCACTAATAAACAATGGCAGTAAAAAAGGAAGATAATACCTCAGAAAGCTTCGCTAGAGGTTAGAAATGCTTCAGCAGTAAAACTTTAGAACTTTTAAAACCATAAAAGTCAATATTTTAGTTGAAATGTCGCCTCTAGCTATGTGCTGGTGCAGGAAGCCTAAACAATAAATGGATGGGATTACTAAAGAAAAGTAAAAAGGTTGGTGGCCTATCCAGGTGTTGGCATGATGTCACTGGAGTTTCCCCAGTCTGGGACAAGTATCGATAAGGGCTTGGGAACTTTGGAGGATGGATTTCCCAAGGAAAGTCAAGAGTTGCTAATAAACGGGTGCTTGATATTCCTGAGCTAGGTGTGGATGGGAGTTTGGGCAGGGGTGAAGTGGGAATGAAAAGACATTTCAAAGATGGGATCTGGGGCAGGCCACAGTCTTGTAAATAATGTTTTGCTGCTGTGTTGGGAGAGGAAAGAATTAGCAATCAGAACCTCCTCCCAGGTCAGCTGCAAGGTTACCTGCTGGACAAAGTGGAGTCTGGCTGGAGTGTACCTTTTCCCATAACTGCATCCGTGCAGATATTGTGTTCAGTCTCTTGAGCTGAGGCTGCCACTTTTTAGTGCATTTCCAATCTGAAGAGATGATGACCAAGCCATACTGGGGTGCAGGCACACTGAACTATAAGAGTATTTCTGGGCAAATGTCCCCTCAGAGACCATTTATGCACTGGGAACTTCACTGCCCCAGCTCCTGCTCAGGAGCACAAATCTGGGGTGGATGAGGTACACCAGGCCAAATGCTCCCCCATATGGGTGCAGGAAGAGGTGGTGCAAACTGCCATGACTAAAACTTCAGCCTGCAGCACAGCATGAAACCTTTAGTGCATAAACGGTCAGAGTGAAGGCTGAGTCTGTCTACCAAGAACTGAGGATCCCTTAAGTGGAAAGTGACTCAAACTTCATGCCATTAGGATGTGACTTATTACTTGCACTGTTGCTTCCAGCTTCAATTAGGTTAATGTCCAGGTTAGGCTTGGCTCTAGATGTTCCCTTTGAAAGGACTTGTGGTAGCACTCGAGTGATCAAGAGATTGAGCTGGAAAATTTCTGGTTAAATTCTTATCTTGTTAACTCACTGGGTTGTTTTGGACAAGTCAGCCTCATTATTCTCTCTCGCTCTCTTTTTCTCTCATCCTTAGGGTTGCCAGCTCTGGGTGGGGAAATACTCAGATAATTTGGAGGTGGTGCCTAAGGGGGGGGGGTGAGATTTGGGAAGGGGATGGACTTCGGCAGAGTACAATGTCATGAGGTCTACCTCCAGAGCAGCCATTTTCTCCTGATAAACTGATCTTGGTTGTCTGGAGATGGACTGTAATAGCAAGAGATCGCCAACTGCTACCTGGAGATTGGCACCCCGACCTTAGCAGGGAAAGAGCTTTCTTCCGTAACAAGATGCTTTCTGGGTGTTGCTGAGTTTATGGAATGTTTTTAGGAAATGATAGAATATGAACCCGAGGCAGTATAATGTAAAATTCATGATACATTGTGCAGAATTTAGTATGCTTGCAAGCCATTGGAAGACTAATTTTGTTTCCTAGGAAAGAAGAAATGCTGGATTCCAGATGATAAACACGCTTACATGGAAGCAGAGGTTAAAGAGAGTGGCGGTGGTAAAGTCACTGTTGAGACTACAGATGGGAGGGTAAGGATTTCCCCCAATCCCAACCCTGTTTGATTAGTCACCAGAGCAAAACACATAATAGACATAAATAATGAGGACAAAGGAACCAATTTTGCCACATACATGAGCCAGAAAATCTTAAATAGAAAGAAGCAAGTATAAAGGAAGGGACATGCGGGAGAGAATGTCATGCAACAGAGACATTTCCTCACAATTTCACCATATGAGATCCCACTGCTAAAGAGACAAATCTCTTTTTCAAGTGAACAGAAGCTTGTGTGTCTTCAGCAGTGGAGAAATGCTGGGATGACAAAGCAAAGAAAGTGAAGTTCTGTTCCAATATGCATGACTCTTCTTTGTGTTGGAGTGAGCAATTCAGCATGCCTGGATGTTGGGGGGGGGGGAGGAAAGAGGGCTACATCACTGTTTATTGGTGATCTCGCCTTGAATGGGACACTTATCTTTGGCTTAACCTAGGAGCTGCCCTCTGACCCCTTCTTTTCTCTCACATTGTCCTCTCACTCTCTGTACATGGCCGTCCATGGAGACACATGCCTCTGTTTGTGACAGGCAAAGTACGCTTTAGATTCAGCTTCTCTCTCTTCTTTTAATGTGAACTGGATCTATTTGAATAAATGTATGTTTAGCTTTTTTTGCAATATACTTCTTGGGAAATTTATTTACTGCACTCAGTATCACACTGCTATGACTGGCAAAACTCTGTCATATTAACCAAATAGTCCAGTAATTTGAATCTTGGGTATAGGTATGAATCAGACAGTCAGGGGCCCATGTGCAATTGCCTCCAAATATATCAGATTTGTTGGTTTTCAAACTGGAGGTAGATCATGTGTACAAACCTGAGCATTGACTATCAGGCGGCGACTACCAAGGAAAACGCTACTCCTGCTAGCAGTGAAAATGGCCGCAGCCTTTATTGTTACCTCCCCTCAATGGAGGGTTGGCAACCACAACTGGATAAGGGAACCTGAAATACCGCCAGCCATCCGGCTGCTCAAACTCTTGCCTCTGTGACGCTTGGCACCCCCGCTTCACTCCCAGCCAGGAGGGCAGGTCATGCTGTGTCACAGGGGATTCACGCAGGGAAGCAGCTATTAGGGGACCAACGGGCATCCGCCTCCATTGGCCTCCCCAGCTGCCTGGCCACTGGCCTCTAGCCTCCCAGCCGGGAAGGCTGGTCTCATGTGGCTGGTCTCAGTAAGGAGACCCCCTTCAGTCGGGAGTCCCGTACGCAGACGGGACTCCCTACCAACAGGTTCCTTACCGGTCGAAAACTGCGGCTGTGACAAATTAGAATAACACAACAGAATAAATGCTTGAAACAAGGGAGGGAGGGAGGTTGGCTGGCTGGCTGCGGCATGGAGAGGCTGGGAAGCCTCACGCTCAGCCCTAAATAGGCCCGCGCTTGCCCCCGCCACGTGAGACGGGCCATGAGGCCCAGCAGGAGCCAGCCGCTTCCCTTGCGCCACTGCGGCATCAAAGGGGCGGCCGCGGTAAGTCACGTCCTTTTATTCTCAAACTTTCTCAAGCTGCCATATTTTTGTGAGAAGCAGTGTATCTTCAGCCGACATATCCATGCGGAAGCACTGTTTCATACTATTGGTTTCTTCTTGTGATTCTCATGGTAGTCTGTTCACTCACGGAGACAATTATGTGGAGACCACTGAATATATGAACAAAACAGCTTTGCAGGTTTGACATAATTTATGTCTTGTGCATAAATACAGAGGAATGAGCCACTTAGTATCTTTAAAAATGGCTCAAATAAAAATTAGTACTGTTAATTTATTAACCAAAGACTCTTTCATAAACCATGGCAAACAGTCCTTGACAACTTATAAACTATATTTCTTATACTATGGGCCATTCCGCACCAGGATCTATGTGGCAAATTGGTTGAGGGACGAAAAAACACCATTTTAAATAGTGGAATTCGTCGTTATGCATACCTGGCTTTGTAGTGGAATCCAGTTGCATTTCTATCGTTTCCCACAGGTTTCCGGTCTCGGCAAAAATCGCTAGCCAGGAAGCGATATTGCCGAGCTCGTCCCGCCCCTGGCTGTCAAGCAGCTAATGGGCGGCCGTTATCATGATCCCAAAAAGCCCCTTTCCCTTTAAGGAAGTTAAAAAAAAACACACATGTTGCAACGAATCTGCATTCGTGCTTGGTGATTTAAAACAGCTCTGCAGCCAGGGAAGCCTCGCTGAGTAAATGAAGGCTTGCTGGTGTGTTGATCTCCGCTCGCTTGGAGAAAAAAAAATGGCGATCGCTTCGCCGGAAGATCAGAGGAGAGAGCTAGGGGGCGGGACTTTGCAGAAAGCGCAACAATGGTAACGCACAGAACTTTTTCGCTAGTGTTGCTGATTGGTTGCAAGAGTGTAGCGCTTTCCGGAGGGTGAATCCACTTTTTGGGATTTCCCTGAAAGCGCTACAACGAAGCACTTTTTGCGGATCGGTTTCAGGAGTGTTGCAGATTGTCAACGACGTTGTGCATAATGGAAAAACTGTAGCGATTTCAATTTGTAACCATTGTGCTATTTTGGATGAGTGCAGAATGGCCCTATGTTTTGCTTTTGATGCCCTTTAAAGTTCTAGATGGAGAAATAGGATAAAAATTTAACTTTTAACTTCAATTCTCACCACTTCAGATATCTATCCTTCTCATTGACAGGATGGCATATAGCCATCACAATTATAGTTCTGAAAGCAAAGGGCATTACAGAAATATTTTAAGATTCGGATTGAGAAAGCAAGCTGTTTTGAATCTGGACTCTGCTCCATGGTAGAGAACCTCTGATAGGTCACACCTGGTCATGTGACAAGCTTGCCTTAAAGGAGAAGCCCCTAATTTCTCTCAACTTTTGTTGGTCCTGGATTTTTTCTCCCTTCTCTGATTTTTTCAATCTTCTCCCCCCCTCCAAGAAAATAAAGAGGCTCCCTGCTTGGCTCCTCTCCCCCCCCTTCAAGAAAAGAAGGAAAGAGGCTTGGCTCCCCCCCCCTTCTGAACTACCCTAACCACGTGCAGAACACTTTCCTGTTTCAATGGGGAGGGGGAGGAAGATCCAAGTTCAAAGCGATCTGAATTGAACAGGATTGACAATGGAATAAACAAAGTAAGTGCATGTGAAGGGCTTCCTTAGTAGTAGTGTTATGGCTGCAGAGAATGGTTCAAAGAGTAGTTTCCCTTTGTTGGCAATCCCATTTATGAAAATAATTTCCCAAATGACTATTTATTATTAAAGCATGTGTCAGCTCACTTGGTCATTTCTGTAATAGTGGAAAGACTGCCATCTTCTTTCTTGCAGACAGTCACTGTGAAGGAAGATGATGTCCAACAGATGAACCCTCCAAAGTTTGACATGATTGAAGATATGGCCATGCTGACCCACCTCAATGAGGCATCAGTTCTACACAATTTGAACCGACGTTACACTAACTGGATGATCTATGTAAGCTTTTTATACATGTTTTGAATCATGTTATATAGGAGAAATGTTATGGAGTTGATCAACAGTTCTAGCTGAGCAGGTGTGTTCAGCATGGTGTAGCGGTTAAAAGCAATGGCTTCTAATCTGGCAAGCCAGTTTTGATTCCCTGCTTCCCCACAAGCAGTCAGTTGGGTGACCTTGTGCTTGTCACCGTCCTGATAGTGCTGTTCTGACCAAGCAATCCTGTTGTGAGGAGAGACAGGGAATGTGATAGTAAATTGCTCTGAGACTCCTTTGAACAGTAAAAGACCAAGGTGTAAACTGCACGGAGCTTTTATTCCAATCCCAGGTCAATTCAGTCCCTGCCATCTACACAGAATGCGATTTCTGTTTGGATTTTGGGCTATTTAAATTTTCCTTCTACAGCAAGAAGGATTGATCTGGAGTGACCCTACCTTTATTGTGCGATATCTTAGAGTGCTTTTAACCCTCAATATTTTAAGATTCAGATTGAGAAAGGCTGTTTTGAATCTGGGCTCTGCTCCATGGTAGAGAACCCCTGATTGGCCAAAGCTGCTCATGTGACAAGCTTGCCTTAAAGGAGAAGCCCCTAATTTCTCTCAACGTCTGTCAGTCTTGGATTTTTTTCTCCCTCCTCTGCCTTCTTTGATCCTCCCCCCCTTCAAGAAAAGAAAGTGGCTGTGCTTGCCCCCCCCTTCTGAACTACCCTAACCACGTGCAGAACACTTTTCTGTTTCAATGGGTGGGGGAGAGGAAGACCCAAGTTCAAATTGATCTGAATCAACAGGATTGATAATGGAATCAACAAAGTAATTGCAGACTCTGCCCAAGTCTTTCTTTGAACCCCCTTCCCAGTACTAGTTCTGCATAGAGTATTCCCTTTTTGTCATCATATTATCTTCTTCCTTTTCTTCACCCACATTCTCTGTCTCAATCTATATTTCCCCTTTTCTGTATGAAAGTCTGCTGCTTGAAAATTCCTGATACGATAGATGCCATATGGTGAACCAGGCTACCCGTGTTAGAGCTGTCTCACCTAAGATAGCTTGGCCTGCTGTATTTTCTTGCCAAAGATCAAGGAAGATTTTCTCACAGATTAGATGCAGAATGTGTGGCTAAATATACAGTGAGATGGTAGTCTGGGTTGGCTTTCTTAGACATGGGTTATCTGTCATTCAATGGTTGTACAGCCAGTTGGACTTCATGTTTCAGAACTGCTTGGAATGGCTTCCATTTTAGAAAATTGTTGCAAACAGTCTTTCTTCCAATATGATTCTCTTGCTAGGAAGAAGAGAGTAATTTTTAAGAGACGAGGTTCCAATAATTTCTCTTTTTCCTCCCTGAGTAGCAACTTGCCTCTGGCAGCCGCCAGTCTAGCTGTCAAAGGTTCTTTTTGCTACCCTATATGAATCCAATGTTGCTCGTGTTTTATTATATGATGAGCAGTAACGTGATAGCATGTTAAACGAACAAGGACTGAGTGGGGGACAGTTTTCTCATTTTCACCTGCAATGTCTGTCATTTTAGCCCCTTTAGAAGTTTCTTTGCCTTGGGCAGCCAATAGAGCAGAGCGGTCTTAATAATGTCCCCTGCAATGTGAAGAGGTTCCAGCCAGTTGGCAAACTGCCTCGCTATGCCTCTTCCAAGCAACAGTGTTCACATGAGGCAGCTGCTGATGGGATTTTGGCCGTCATAGTATTTGCTTCTATGGTTTGACCATTCTGGCAACAAGAAAGGTGTTTTGAGTGACATCTTGGAAATTGGAAGGGCTGGCCCAGACTGCTCTGGTTTGTCTCCTTGCTGCTTCCGAGGGATAGCAGAAGCAGAATAAATTATGCATAATGAACTAATATGCATATGTTGCATAATTTATTCAGCTTGCCGCAGTTGGCTTTTCATGTAACAGAATTTGGATATTTATAGAAATGGAATATCCAGACTCAGAGCCCTACCAGCCGCATAAAGAGGAGTTTAACTCCTTTTTTAAACTCCTGCTTTATGAGTCTGAGACTGTTTATATCTTGGACTGTGCAGACTGTTTTGTTTACTAAAGGCCATGTACAGAACTGCACTGTTTGGGATTCAAGATCTTGTAACAGACGAAGAGCTGAGTTCAGATACTGAAGAACCAGGTTTAACGTGTAGTAGGTACCATGATATTGATTTGCAGGCTGGCACTAGTGCCAAATAAGACACAGCTCTCTGGAACGGCTTTCACATGTCCACAGCCTTTTATTCTGTCCAACCCGTAACAGAGGGTTGGTCCAATTTGGAGCACCTGGGAGGAAGCCTGCACCCCACAGCCATCTGGCTGCACACAACCAGGAGCCCAGAGGCGCCCTGGGACCACCTTGTCACAGCTGGCAAGCCAGTCACAGCTGGGAAGGTTGGTCCCCTGCCTCTGGAGCTCTCCATATGGAAAGCAACCTTACCAGGAGCCAATAGACACTCATCTCTTTTGGCTTCCTCAGTTGCTCAGCTTCAAGCCCATGGCCACCCAGCAGGATCAGCTACACTCTGGTCTCTTAATGAGACCCCCAACACCTCCCTGCCAAATGGGCTCCTTCTTGTGCTTCCTAATCTGCAGCTGTGACAAAATTTGAACAGTAAAAGTTACACCCCAACCAGAACCACCACACCATGAACCATTGAAAACCGGGAGGGAGGGTGGGCCAACTGCATGTGGCCCCTTATAAAAGTGCCCTCCAGCTCCGCCTTCTGTCACTATACCTTGCATGCCTCTGGCATGCACACTCCTAGGTCGTTGCACCTTTTTTGGGTGGCTCAGCTGCGTCATCAATTGGTGGCTGCCCTTAATGGCGGCCACTCTTTTTAAACAAAGATTTTAAACAAATTGTTAGCACAACCTCACAGGCTTCTTGTAATGTGGGTTGTAAGATACAACAAGAACATTATCACTGCCCATATTGTAGTGGGTTGCCATTCTCGTTTCATTCCAGTGGGATGCCATAGAAAAGATGGGTAATATATTGAGTGACATTGCTTTCTCCTAATCAAGTAGCATGGATGGGTCTTGGAGGTGAATTGATTCTCCCAAATGTATAAATTACATGTTGCAACCCTCACATATTTGAATGACAAACCTAATGGAAACAACTTGCTTCAGTGCAAGCGCTGGTGTTGTTAATGGGATTTACTTCCATTACTATACTTTCCTATCTATAACAGTTTTATTCTGCTCTTCCTCCAGAACGCTCTTGAGGACAGCTCTCCCTTCCACATTATAGCCTCACAACAACTATCTATAGTTGAATAGGTATAACAGGCTGAGAGAAAGTGTCTGGCCCAGACGTGTCTTGTGGGCTTCATAATATTTAAAGCCCAGTCTTCTTAGTCCAACCACCATGCTACACTGTCTTGTACTATGGTGCCAATCAATTTTCCGGTTGAGTTCTGTGCTCTTAGTAAGTTTTTATGGGTCACCTTGTATAAAAGTGCCTGGGAAAACTGGAGAAATGACTGAGAAAAGCCGAGAATACCTTCCCAACCAAGGTTGGAACTTCTAAGTAAAAAAATGCTAAAGAGACATTTAATTCTTTTGGCAAGATGTAATTTACTTCCAACAGCTGAATACACAGGAAGGTTTAAAGATATTCCTTGGAATGGAAAAAAATTGCTTTTCTGCATCCAGAGTAGTAGAGACCGTTTCACATGTGCTGTTACAGTATCCTTTGTTTGCTCCAACTAGGCATGATATATTAAGATCTCTTGTCAACTCTGACATTCAGAGCTCTAGTGATTATATTATTCTGAAATGGTTGTTTTCAAATTATGTGGGCTGGCTAGAAGCTGTTGCTAGATTTTAAATACGTTTTTAAATGATCTCAGCATTTATTGTTTTATTGATTTGCTCTGTCCTTGTTGTATTAATAATCTCACCAACCTATGGCTGAAGGGCCTGAAAATGAAATGTAGTAATCTCTGAGTGCTTTCTTTTGCTTTCCTCTTTAGACTTACTCAGGGCTCTTCTGTGTGACTGTGAACCCTTACAAATGGCTACCGGTCTACAAGACAGAGGTTGTTGGGGCTTATAAGGGCAAGAGGCGTTCAGAGGCCCCTCCTCACATCTTCTCCATTGCTGATAATGCATACCATGATATGCTGCGCAGTAAGTAGTTCGCTTATTAAAACTGTAAGCTGTACAGGTCGGGCTTCCTAAAGAAGGAGAGGAACTTGACAACTATTAAGGGGGAAAAGACTGCTTGGAAATATTTGCTGTAAAGGAAGATGACCCTGAATGTAACACAACTCCCCCTAAAAATAGAGAATGCTATACATAAGAACAGATAGTCCTGATTTGAAATAACAGAGGAGGAGGAGAAGAAGAGGAAGAGGAAGCAGAAAAGGAAGAGGAAGAGGAGTGGTTGGTTTTTATATGTAACTTTTCTCTACCTGGAGGTGTCTCAAACGGCTTACAATTGCCTTCCATTTCCTCTCTCCTCAACAGACATCCTGTGAGGTGGGTGAGGCTGAGAGAGCTCTGATAGCACTGCTCGGTCAGAATAGCTTTATCAGTGATCTGGTGAGTCCAAGGTCACTCAGCTAGCTGCATGTGGAGAAGTGGGGAATCAAGCCTGACTTGCCAGATTAGAAATAGGCACGCCTAACCACTACACTGTTGGCTCTTAACCAATACACCGCTCTTAACCACTACACCAAAAAGGTAGCAGTATAAACAAAGTTTTTAATTGTATTGTAATCCATATACAACCAACAATATAGACAATATAAGAAAACAAACATTTTAACTCTGTATACCTCTTTGCATTGTAACTGTTCACGAATAGTCTTGGATCATGCTGTTTCATATTTTAAAAGGCTTTCCACATCCCTTGAAATCAATGGTTTTAGAAAGGTCTAATTCTTTGTGGAACTATATTGTTAGTCTCCCCCCTCAATACTTTGGTTAGCTAGAACTCACACTAGCTAGACAATGTGGTAACACCGACCCAGTAGAAACATCTTTATCCTTTAACCAGGCTAAAAATACCTTGAATTGAGTTTGACCCACTTCAGGGAATAAATGCAGGCACTGTAACTATACTATAACATATAATGTAAAACCAGCCACTACTAATGACATGTATGCATATATCCAGCAAAGACATTATCGTGCATGTATGAGAATGTCACCTTCTTCCATCAGAGGGCAGTCATGATACATGGTTCACAATTAGAAGGCTAGTATTTGCAAAATGTATTCCTGGGGAATTTTTTGGCAACCTGTTTGTTTATTTTAAAAGTAGAAGAGAGTACAATGGAGAAAGTACAGTTTACACAGCAAAAGTAATGTATCAATTTAAAAGAAAAAAATTACATTTTGGGCATTGTGTTAGAACCACCTGAATTATCATAAAGGCTAATATGTAAAAGAGCAGAGCGAAAGCTGTAATTATGCCTGGCATAACACTATTGGTTTCTAAATACTTGTAATTATACCATCTTTAAATGAGAGGTTCCTCCCCCTTTAGAAGGCATCAGCTATTGTTAATGAAAGAGCGAGGAAAGCTCTTCCCAGTACCCTTTCCGGCCTAGTTTATTTAGATCTAGACAAAGAGAACTGGGTAGGAATTTATTTTGCCATCCTTATCCAGCAGTGCAATACCACAGATGTATGACTCATGTTTGCTACTTTTCCATAGATTAATATTTTGAGGACCAAGTACTTTTAATTTCTTCATTGTGAGTTGCAAAGAAATCACCTGTTTCCCTGACACAGTGCTAATTTCTGGGTGTTTTCCCACAGAAGTTCTTCCAGAGAAGAAGACAAGCCACCCTGCTGCCCCTGGAAGCCTTCATGGCCTCCATTCAGCAGAGCACCAATGCTGTTTCCTGCATTCTCAGAGCATCTCCCTTTACTAGTAAACAGACAATCCACTTGCTCTTGACATAGTTCCAGTACAACCAAATCTTTAAGTGCTAAACCAAAAATTGCACTGCGTTCTACCACATATCTGAACAAGGGAAAATGGAGGCAAAACCTTTCTATGAGAATATCTTCATTTTACTGTTTATCATGACACTGACTCTTTGATAAACGAAATCATTGCAGTCTATCCAAACCCATCTTGTATCTGATTCTTTGCTTTCTTCATACTTACATTGTTTAATAAGACCTGTGAAAGCCAGCTTGGTGTAGAGGTTAAGAGCAGCAGCCTCTAATCTGGAGAGCCGGGTTTGATTCCCCACCCTTCTTCTACATGCAGCCAGCTGGATGACTTTGGGTCAGTCACAGTTCTCAAAGCTCTCTCAACCTTGTGTACCACACAGGGTGTCTGTTGTGGGGAGAGGAAGGGAAGGCCATTGTAAGCTGCTTTGAGACATGGTTGAGTAGTAAAAAGCGGGGTACAAAACCTCCAGCTGTTTTCTTCTTCTTCTTCTTCTTCTTCTTCTTCTTCTTCTTCTTCTTCTTCTTCTTCTTCTTCTTCTTCTTCTTCTTCTTCTTCTTCTTCTAACACAAGTGTTGCTTTCAGGGTTGTTATTCTTTTCAAACTAAGAAGCCAGTTCAGTCAAATCATTTTTAATCTATTTGGGACAGAGTCAGGCAACAGCTTGTACTGCGGTAATCCACACAGCATTAAATAAGATGAAGGGCCCAGCGGCATTTGGTTTGCAGTCCAACAGAATAGTGAGTTTCACCAGTCCTCCTAACAATATAATAAACAAGAAATCCAATTTGCCAGTTCATTAGAAGGAAGTCTCATTAGATGGATTTCTGGTTCACTATATCTTATGGGCTTTAGTGAAACTTAGTATTCTGGACGTGCGTCCTGTGTCTGCTGTGGAAGGTGAGTGCAACAGCTGCTGCATGGCTCCGTCCCAAACGGATTAAAATGATCTAACTGGAGCAGCTTCCTGGTAGAATTTCTAAAAATGACATCTGCTTGTCTTCAAATAAATAAACAGAGGAAGGATTTTGACTGGTGAGTACATCATATATCCCATGGTATGGAAAGCAGTAAAATTAAAAGCTTCATATTAGAGTTGCAAATTCTTATATAATTGGCAAGTCAGCATAAGACTGAGAACAGTGGTCTGTCAGGCTCAGTACTGTTTATTCTTACTGATGGACAAAAAGTGTCTTTCCCAATTCTTGAAATCCTTTGACTTGAGATACGAGGAACTGTGCCTGAGACCCACTGTATGCAAAATGTTTACTTTACCACTGAGCCACAGACCCTCCTGATGACGTTTACCTGTTTTCTTCTTATCACAGATCGAGAAAACCAGTCGATGCTTATCACGTAAGTGGCTTGTTTCAGACATTGACAAAAATTATTATTTCCCTAATGGATTTCTTGCATGTTTTGGGATCGCATGAAACTAGTCTAGTATGTCTTCTTATTTGATACTCAGCACTGGCATTAATAGAAAGTGTAGATTTCCCCCCTGGATTACATTGAATATCCTATCACCCAGGGTGTATAGAATTTGTGGCTACATATGGAGATGCAAGGACCCTGTCCTGAAGGAGAAATGGCCTGCCTTCTTACATTCATTTTAAATGAATGAAGAAGTCATTGGCTGACTTTGGTGATCCAAAGAAGTCAGCATGGATTTGTCTCCAACAGGTCCTGTCAGACCAACCTGGTTTCCTTTTTTGACTAAATAACAGGTTTGCTGGATCGTGGAAATTCGATTGATGTCGTTTACTTGGATTTTAGTAAAGCTTTTGCTAAGGTTCCCCATGATGTTCTAATGGATAAGTTGAAGGACTGCAATCTGGATTTTCAGATAGTTAGGTGGATAGTGAATTGGTTAGAGAACCGCACTCAAAGAGTTGTTGTCAATGGTGTTTCATCAGGCTGGAGGGAAGTGAGTAGCAAGGTACCTCAGGGCTCGGTGCTCGGCCCGATACTTTTTAACATATTTATTAATGATCTAGATGAGGGGGTGGAGGAACTACTCATCAAGTTTGCAGATGACACCAAATTGGGAGGACTGGCAAATACTCCGGAAGATAGACAGAGTTCAACAAGATCTGAACACAATGGAAAAATGGGCAAATGAGAACAAGATGCATTTTAATAAAGATAATTGTAAAGTCCTGCATCTGGGTCAGAAAAATGAAAAACATGCCTACTGGATGGGGGATACGCTTCTAGGTAACACTGTATGTGAACGAGACCTTGGGGTACTTGTGGATTGTAAACTAAACATGAGCAGGCAGTGCATCAAAATCACAAGATGTCATAGTTCCATTGTATACGGCACTGGTCAGACCACACCTGGAGTACTGTGCGCAGTTCTGGAGGCCTCACTTCAAGAAGGACGTAGATAAAATTGAAAGGGTACAGAGGAGAGCGACAAAGATGATCTGGGGCCTATGAAGAAAGGTTGAGGGACTTGGGAATGTTCAGCCTGGAGAAAAGGAGGTTGAGAGGGGACATGATAGCCCTCTTTAAATATTTGAAAGGTTGTCACTTGGAGGAGGGCAGGATGCAGTTCCCATTGGCTGCAGAGGAGAGGACACGCAGTAATGGGTTTAAACTACAAGTACAACAATATAGGCTAGATATCAGGAAAAACATTTTCACAGTCAGAGTAGTTCAGCAGTGGAATAGGTTGCCTAAGGAGGTGGTGAGCTCCCCCTCACTGGCAAAGGTTGGATACACACTTTTCTTGGATGCTTTAGGATGCTTAGAGCTGATCCTGCGTAGAGCAGGGGGTTGGACTAGATGGCCTGTATGGCCCCTTCCAACTCTATGATTCTATGATTCTAAGACAGCTGGGACACATAAAGCTGGCAGAGTGTTGCAGAGAAGAGAACGCAGAATTCAGAGCCAAGAGTTGGTTGCTTCTTTCCTTTTTGCTCTGATATTGAGTAAGCTATTTTTAGTGCTCTTTACATGATTGCTTTCTGGATGCTGTTGTGATTGATGAGAGCAGTTGCCTGTTGACAAACAGGAGGCATCTATACAACTGGGTGTGACTGCTTGCTCTGCAGGTAACAAAACTGATGATACCCCAACTCATAATTGCCTACTGGCCATGTGGTAGCTAAATGGAAGTGCCACATTCAAAAGAGCTAGGGCTCTGAGTGCAGGTTGCTCAGAAACAACAAAATCTTGGCCCATGGACCTCACATGGTATCTGGTTGGTCAGTCAGAGAAACAGAATGCTGAACTTGATAGATCATTGGTAGGAGACCAGAAGTAGTGTGTTGCCTTCATTCAACAAGGTCAGTATAACTTGCAATCCATGAAACAGTACAGCTGTGTATTGCAGCCCATTCCAAGCTTGGTATGCTTCCTGTGCTCGTTGCAGTAGGCAATAACTTCCCTGACCTGGATAGCTCAGGCGAGCCTAATAGCCCAGGCTAGCCTAATCTTGTCAAATCTTGGAAACTAAGCAGGGTAGGCCCTTATCAGTATTTGGGAGGGATAGCAGAAGGAATACCAAGGTCATGACATGGCGGTAGGGATGCCAACTTCCAAGTGGGACCTGAGGATCCCCTGAAATTACAGATCTTCTCGAGACTACAGAGATCAGTTCCTCTGGATAAAATGGCTGATTTGGAGGATAGACTCTGTGGCATTTTATCCTATTGAGGTCCTTGTCCTCTCCACACCCCATCCCCAATTCTCCAGGTGTTTTCCAACTCAGATTTGGCAACCCAACCCCACCAGTGGCAAAAATAAATAAATAAAGGGCAACCCTATGCAATGATGAGCTTGAGCCAAACATGGAAAAGCAAGGACATAAGCCTGACTACCAAATGTACATTAGTTAGATCTATCATATTTCCAGTAGCCACTTATGGCTGTGGAAGTTGGATGATGAAAAAAATCAGAGAAGAATTGATTCATTTGAGTTCTGGTGTTGGAGAAGGCTTCTGCAGGTTCCATGCATGGCAAAAGTCACAAACGAAATACTGCAGCACATAAAGCCTGATCTATCATTGGTAGGCAAAATCATGAAACTCAGTGGAGAATGTAATTATGCTAGTATTGGTCAGTGGAAAAAGGAAACCTGGCCGAGAAAGATTAGACATGATCAAAATGGACACCAGCCAGGACATTGCACGGCTGAGGGAGGAGGTGCGGGATCGAGGATCATGGCGACAGCTGTGCAATGGGATCGCCAAGAGTTATACACAACTGAATAGATGACAACAACAACAACAACAACAACAAATGCTCATAAGACAGTGGTGCATGGTAGATCTAGGTAGTGCATGGTAAATTGCAGGTGTGATGTGAGCAGCTTTATGCATGTTTCAGGGATATTTTAAGAGTGCCGTCTCTCCTATATGGTTTGTGTTGAAATGGTTAGTGTTTGACTAAAGTGCATTAAGGAGCTACTCACAAAACGTCTTAATGATATGGTCCGTCACCCACACAGTTGCATGATGAGTGGTCACATGCATACAAAGCCATCTGTTGTGGCCTGTGAAAATGTAATTTACAGAGCTCACACTTCACTACTCTACCGCTAAAATAGATAAAATCAGGCTTCTGAAGAGCACAAACTGTAACATAGTGGAGCATTGTGGCCTAATGCAGTTGTAGCATTGCCACAGCATTTTCTACTAGCCATACTGAGAAATTCAAGACAATGTTTTTGGCAGTTAAAGCATACTGTTTGGCCATCACAAATACAGGTGAGGGGATCCCCTGATTTTTTTCACCTGGGTACCGAACAATTCAAGCAGCTGCCAAACTGGGTTTTTTTTGCTGACTTTTAGATAATTGGGTAGATCAGCGGGGAGATGGCTTCTGACCCCCCCCCCCCCAGGCTTTACTGCATCCCTACAAGCTTGGGATATAGCCTGTTTGTTCTGAAAAGGCACAAACCAGGTACAAAGATTCATACATGAACGTGTTGTTATTGCATATGATAAACTATCGCAAACCTGTTTTAGTAGTTCTGTAATTAACACTAAATGATCAGGGATGTAATTCCAGCAAAAGCATTGCGTACACATACCATAGTGAGTTTACAATTTAATGCCAATGTTATGAGAGCTCTGGATAAAATATAATCAACTGTACTTACTTCTGGCAACAGAACATCAGGCAGAATCTTAATTCACCCTTGAAGTGCCAGCAGCATAGCTTAGGTAGACAAGGTTGGAAAACCAATTGCAGAGGAATGGGAGTTAAGTTACAGCATTTTTTTTTCTTTTCTCTCCCCCCGCCACCCCAATGTAGTGGAGAATCTGGTGCTGGCAAGACTGTGAACACAAAGCGTGTCATTCAGTACTTTGCCACGGTAGCTGCAATTGGTGAACCTGGGAAAAAGAATGTGAGTGTTGGAAATTACTGTTTTCTTCTTTCATTCAAGTAACACTTAATAAACAACAGAAGGAAGACATTCTATATACAGGTCACTGGAAGTATGGGTTGGACAGTTGCTTTTGCTTTCATCCTGTTAGATCATTGTAATTTACATGGTCTTTCTTCAGAATCTGTCTTCCAGCACTGTAATTGGAGTGACTAGGCTTAAGCTTCAGGGCACATCTTTGACGTACCTATTAGTTTTTATAAGCAGTTTGACCGCCGTATCTTCTCCCAAGAATCCTGGGAATTGGTACATGGTGATGGTATTGGACACTTTCTGTAAGAGACTCTCGGAGCTCATCTGGAGGCTACAGTTCCTAGATAGAAAAGAAATTTTTGAAGTCTTTCTTCTAGATATACCTTCTGGTGCCACAGTTCTTGATGCTACATTAACAGGACAAAAACATGTTATAAAGCGTTTATATCCTTAACCTCTCTTAGTTGTGTATTTTTTGTTCTGGTTTTCTTTTCTCTGTGTTAGTGGTGTTCCTTGGGGGGAGGGGAGAATATACTGGATCCACTTTTCAATCTGATGCCTGACCCCTTTTGTACAGATGAATCCTTCCCTCTTTGTCTGGTGCAATATAACTGACCCATAGACGGCAGGCTTCTGAAAGGTGAATCAGAGCAGAGCACTAAAGCACTTAAGCTAGTACTCCAGGAACTTCAAATTCATGATTTGGGTCCATTGGAATGTCAGAACTGGTCAACTGTTTGATGGTGCATTTCTTCTGGAGGAACATAGCATATACGCCCATGGGTTTTGGTTCTGGGTATGAGGGAGGGTACATGGAAGCATGTTTCCATGCACAGCTACTTCTTGCTGATTCAGGGGGGAAGGCTTAATGGAACTAGAAAATTCTCTTTAGGGATGTTTATGAAAAATAACATATAATTATATACATGAATACCAAAGTCTGTGCTGAATTACTGATGAAGAGCTATTGATCAGTGGGGATGGATTATACTTGCAACTCTGTTCACCTTTGATTAGCTCTTTATTTAACAATTTTTTTTCATCTTTTCTCCTCCAACTGTTCCTTTATTAGCAACCAGCTACCAAGACTGGAGTAAGTAGATGAGGCCACACTTCTTGAATTTACGTTGCATGAAGTTCCTGAAATACAGTTAATGATGTTAATAAACCTACACAAATATATTTTTGCATGCTTGAAGCCTAAAATCAGGGCCAAACCAGGCTAGATACAAAAGATTACCAATTAAGACCATGCAAATATCTAATTAGCATCCAGAAGGCCTGCAGATCAGGGAAAGAATGACATGGGCACAGGGTGTTTAACCCTTCCCTCTCATGTGCTTTCAGTGAGTTTGATTAGCTTTTTGAAAAGGCAGAAAATCCTTATCACAGATCTTTTTTTGTTTATATAATATTCAGCTGTATTTCATTCTAACATAACAAACATGTCCACATCCAGTCACCTTCCTCCTCAGTTCTATCATATCTTCTGCATAAACAGAGAATATTCTGCATAACAGAGAATATTCCTGTGTCCATTAGACTAAATGTCAAATCTGTAAGGCATGATCCTATGCGGATCTCTGAGGGCTTATAAATGCTAAGCAGTGAGACACAAATTTTTGGTTGGTTTAATACCACCTTATTTTTTCACACAATGATTGGTGTTATCAATGGAAATGTCATTATGTGTGGCTTCCCTTTCTATCCCCCAGTGAATCACTCTATTTTGTGTTGGTAGATTAGGTTAATGGAGGAAATGTGTGAGCATAATATATTAATCGCTATATGAAAGTTTTCACCTTCAGCCAGTCTCTGATTCTGCACACAGTTCCGAGCTGATTTACTTTGGCATTAATAAAAATGAAAGATGCATATTTACAGCAACACAGACATTTATGTGTCTCTGTGGAACTAGCTCAATAAAATGTACTTTGAATCTTTGCATTGTAAGGGGACTTTGGAAGATCAAATCATCCAAGCCAACCCAGCCCTGGAGGCATTTGGGAATGCCAAAACCTTGCGAAATGACAACTCCTCACGTTTTGTAAGTATGCTTCATTGCTGTGGTACCTACTGTGTGCCTTCTGCAGCACTCACCATGGGCAGCCATTTTTCTTTCAGCTGCTGAAACTTTCTCACACAAAGATCTTCTGATGTCATGCTGGCTGCGGTACCACCATCGACTATGTGAATTACAATAACTTCAGCCAACAGGCCCAGGGTTTAGGGGAGGATTTGACATTTGTGAAATAGCCAGCATGTCTCTCATAATCTGTTGATTACTTCAGATGATAATCACTGATACAGTTAATTGGAAATGAGAAATGATTGAACAGACATAAACAATATGTCATAAATATGTAAGATGCCTGTATATGTACAAGGAGAGCCACTGCAGTGTACCTGTTAGAGCAGGGGTAGTCAACCTGTGGTCCTCCAGATGTCCATGGACTACAGTTCCCATGAACCCCTGCCAGCAAATGCTGGCAGGGGCTCATGGGAATTGTAGTCCATGGACATCTGGAGGACCACAGGTTGACTACCCCTGTGTTAGAGTGTCAGGCAAGGATCTGAGAGATTCCAGGTTTGAATCCCCACTCTGTCAGGAAAGTTCACTGGGTGACCTTGGGCCAGTTGCATTCAGGCTAAATTGTTATTTGGAAGTATAAAATGGAGGAGAAGAGAATAATAAAAGCTGCTTTGGGGCCATATTGGGTAGAAAGGTAGGGTATAATTGAGGCCAATGAATAAAGAGGTCATAACAGTGATAGCAGGAATGCTAGACCGGTTTATTAAAAGCAAAGAATGAGAAATATTTGATAATGTGTTCCACAATGAAGGGAACCATCCTGGCTGGTTGGAGGGAGTGATGAAAACCTCTCAAAAGCAGTGTTTCTACAGCAGATCTCCTGTACCATCTCCATCAATAGCAGAGAATACAGCACAGTGCAAGTGAAGCATACAAGTCATGCGTAACAGTCCCTGAGGGTTGCAGAAACAGCTATCTGGTCATGAGATTACAGAAGTGAGCGGCTGTTCTAATTTTGGCATGTGGGATGCAAAGCTGCCGAACTGCCGCCTGCCTCTGCCGCTTCCCTGCTCGTGTTCCGTAACAAGGACCACGGAGACTGTGGCCTCCTCAGACGCCTACAAGTTAGACAGTATGTGATGACCAGGTTCTACTTCTTTAGCCCAATTTGAATGTTTCTTTGAGAAATCATTAGACTGCAAGCCCTGAAAATCAATACCTGTCCCAAATTTTCAAGAAATTCATAAGAAAGCAGAGCTTACAGTTTGCTCTGTGCCTGAACCATGAGTGAATCTGCCCAAGTCATCGTTTATCTGTATTTGTCAGATTCCAAATTTGCCTTTGAATACCAATTTATGCTGGTTTATGCTGTGATGGCTATTGATTGAAAATTGTTTTCATTCATCAAAACTTATTACTCTGTGTGTCCTATGGAAACAAGGCAGACAACAAGTAACATAAATAATTTAGAAAATCCCATCCTTGTCATGATTAAAGTTCAGAAACATGCATGCTTTCTTTTGTTTATTAGTGAGATCCTAAACAGAGTTATACTTTGCTAAGTGCATTGACTGTAATTTCAGTTAGGACTACAATGCAAATATTGTACCTACCTATTTTGTTTCTGTATTTCTATTAATATGCTTTCTTTTCCTTGCATACAAATTAGGGTAAATTTATCAGAATCCATTTTGGCACTACAGGCAAACTATCATCAGCTGATATTGAAATCTGTAAGCAACATACAAATGTATAATTACTGAAGTACACATCCTTGGTTTGATCTAAAGGAGCCTTTGCATGAATAAAAGGCACTTCTGCTTATATAAAGGGTGGGTTGGTCCACTGGTTCTTCTGATTTCTCCAGAAGGTTTGTAGACCCTTGTGCTGCTTCTCCTGCTATTCCAGGGGGTTCCCCAGCCCTCATTAGCAGCTTTTCAAGGGGCACAAGAAGCTACAGGAGTGGTGACTAAAATCTCTTCCACTTCTGCTTGCATTTCTTTCAATCCAACCCCTTTCCCACATGTTTCAACTTAATTCTCAATTTTTCTCCATCGTATAACCAGATCTGCTAGAGAAATCCCGAGTGATTTTCCAGCAACCAGGAGAGAGAGACTACCACATCTTCTACCAGATCTTGTCAGGGAAAAAAGCAGACCTACAAGGTAAGAATAAAGACAAGATAAGTTGATGTTGAGATCTGGAACTTGTAAAAGAGCAAAAGGAAAGGCTGTTATTTTGTCTAAACCTGTAATGAGGAACTAGACTAAACTAAACTATCACATATAATGAGGAACTAAGCTAAAAACAGGTCACTTGTTTGAAATAAAGAAAAATGGCAGTCATCATCCATGGAAACTGGCTATCACTAAATACAAGGACTTCTGAATTTATTACCCACATTTTGCCATGCCAAAAACTGCAGTTATGGTCCAGCGAGGCAGAACCACATGTGAAAGTTGTCTTCCATCCTCAGATCTACTTGCTTAATAACCTTCCATGTGGGAAACACTGTTACAGCTCGATTTGCCTACATATAAAATGATCAGGACTGATGCTATATCAGAAATCATGCAAGGAAGGGTCAAAATATGGCAATTCAGATGCAAAGGTGATGCTACCCCTGGCAGAGTAGATGAAGGTATGTTTTTCTACATGGATACTTTTAGTTGTATCACAAGATTATTTACAACTTTTATTTGAAACCACCACACACAATTATTATGTAAACTAGTTCACAATTGAGGTTATGTGCCTTTTACAGCAATTATTTCTTTAAAAAAATATTGCTGTCATTACACAGAGATGATTCAGATTGCTAGAGGATCCCCAGCTAGGCGCCCCTTCTTCTAATATAGTGAAGAGAATCATTTTATTCGTGTACTAAATTGCTGTTTGGCAAATGCAGTAATAATCTCATTTAAGTTCTTGTCATCCAGGCAGAGTGGCCCATCTGCTAAATCCTTAACCCAGTTAGCCTTTGCAGTGGTCTAATTAAGGAAGATTAAAGGAACGGTTTCAAAGTAATTTTGCTCTAACAGGATTTGGATGCAAATATTGTACTGTGAAAATGTACATTCCACGGCAAATTGCCTATTCCCATGCTACATGTTAGCAGAGATTCCTACATCTATAAACTGCAGCCTAAATTTCTTGTTAGATGTCACAGTCAGCTGATTACAAGTAATCCTGCCCCAAATAGTTCCAGTTATAATTATAGGTTAATTTCTGTCTGGAGCTGAGGTCAGGGCAAGGTAGAAGAATCTAAAATCATGCCAAAGGTTGAGCAGCCAGAAGTTCAGAGCCTGACAACTGGCCAGCGGGGCTGAGGTAATGCCAGGCCAGGTCAGAAGTCAGGATCACGGCAGAGTCAGCCCTACAATACCCGGTTCTGTCTTCAGAGACTTATCCTGTTGTCCAAACATATGCTCCAAAGCTTATTTGTATTATATGTTTGCAGTGAATCCCACACAAACAAGTGTATGTACTAGTCATATTATATTGGTGCCATGCAGATTTTGACTGTATGCATGAATCTCTGGGGTTGGACTAGCAGGTTGCAATCCTGTCCCTCACTATGCATGGAGAGTGTATGCACTTTGAATACCTTAATGCAGGGGTAGTCAACCTGTGGTCCTCCAGATGTTCATGGACTACAGTTCCCATGAGCTCCTGCCAGCATTTGCTGGCAGGGGCTCATGGGAATTGTAGTCCATGAACATCTGGAGGACCACAGGTTGACTACCCCTGCCTTAATGGGTCTCCTAATTTAGACACTGTTATCCAAACTGTGCTGGCATGACTTCTTGCAACAATATTTCCTGCTGTGATGTGAGCAGAAGGCTCACTGCCTTGCAGGGGTAACCTCAATAATAACACTGAAACTTGTATTTCTTTTTGGCATGAAATGGCCACAGCCGATTTTATTCCCTTGAGGGTGGTGCAGCATGGAAGCTGATATCGCCTTCTTGTGGTCAGCCGACCACAAGGCAGCCCCAATCATTAGCAGGTCCCTCAACAGGTGATGCTGGCTAACATGCATGTTCCCCAGATTTGACCTGCTAGCCCGCAGGAGGTGACATCCGACATGCGAACCTGCTGGGCGTTTTGCCTCTGCTGGGTTTCGCCTGCCACCCGGAAATGTGAGCCCTTCAACCGGCTCCGCATCTACACGGCCCCTGACGGGGCCCCCCTATTAAACGGGTAGGCCAGTGCGCAAGCTTGGCCCCCACCGAAATTCCGTTTCCAGTGTACCATTCGCCCAGCTGTTACATTTAGTTAACAATTTTTTTTTAACTCATAATTCTCAACAAACTTCAAACTCTCAACACACAGGGAGGGAGGGTGGGTGCTGCTTCAGCCACCGAGGGGGAAAAGAGGCCGGGCCTGCAACTCACAGCTCCTTTCAAGGACCTCCACCCGGTCCCTCCCCTCACTGCCATCGGCATCCCGCTGCCCAAAGGGAGACTGGGAAATGTAGTTCCCAGCTCTCCCTGCAACATTCTTCTTCAGGGCGTCAGCCCCCACCGCGGCAATTGGCCCCCTCACCTATAACTCAGGTGCTCTTCTGGGATGTTCCACTTGTGCAGTATTTTGACTGCTGAATGAGTTTAAGGCGTATGAATAGATCATTTCTCCAAATAGGAATTTGTTTTCTTCTTTTCATTTGCAGATATGCTGCTGGTGTCCACAAACCCATATGACTACCACATCTGCTCTCAAGGTGTTGTTACAGTGGACAATCTGGATGATGGGGAAGAGCTGTTGGCGACGGATGTAAGCCGTTGATCGTTTTGATTAGAAATATGTTTTAAAGCTTATTGCTGTCCAGAGTATTTTCAGTGGCTGTCAGATGGTCTTGGCACGGTGACCTCCTGACCCCTGACTTCTCTTGATTTATATTATGTTAGCATAGGAGCTGTGGATCTATGCACACAACCTAAGTACCTGTGGGTGTTTGTTACATTGGCATACACAGGGTAATAAGAAGCAGCAAAAAATTGTTGCAGTCAAGCATCAGAGTGAGTAACATTTTAAAAGGTTTTGTATAGCCAAGGAATATTTTTGATAGCAGTGGAAAATGCCCGGAGGAACAAAAGAGATTCATTGTCTTAAGGAGTTTGCTTAGTGTTATGTACTCTTGAAAAATGTTCAACATTTTCAAATATTTTAGAAATGGTTTTCATACCATATTCTGCACCTCTCAGGTTGAAAACCCTCAACAGCAGCCTCTTGGCCCAAAAGTTTCAGTTTTGAAAGATCAATATTAGCACAAGCACAGCCACCAGCAAGAGATCAGAAAAATAAAGCTGCCTGTTGTTTTCAGAGGCAACTGACAAAATGTCCTGTTCTTTTTACTTTCCGCAGCAAGCCATGGATATTTTGGGCTTTGTTTCAGAAGAAAAATATGGTGCCTACAAGCTCACTGGTTCGATTATGCACTTTGGAAACATGAAATTTAAGCAGCGTCCCAGAGAGGAGCAGGCAGAGGCCGATGGCACTGAAAGTAAGCCTGCTCTCCCTCCCATAATGCATCTGTCATGAAGAATGAGAGTTCAAAGGAAGGCGGGATGCCATTCCACTTTCTTCTCAGGTGGAATGATCCCACTACCTCTGCAATGCATGGAAGCCATCCTGGAATGGAGGAGGATTACACAGTAAAGTTACTAACAAAATTTTGCATGCTTGTGCCTCTCTTGGCAAACCTAGCTGGAAATTTTCTCTGCTGAGCTTTTTGGCTTAGCTATAGAAGAAAATTGTGGCTGTCTCTCTGAGCAATGCTAGATGGCAATAACCTGGGTCCTATTCCATCTAGGCTTTGGTGGAACAGAGGGGAAGGGAAAGCTTTAGGGGTTGAAAATAAAGTGGCCAATGTTACACTGACTCTGTATAGAACTATGGCGTGGCCTTATTTAGAATACTATAGTCTTCTAGTCTTTGTATCTCAAAAAAGATATTGCAGAGCTGGAAAAAGTACAGAGGAATGTGACCAAGATGATTAGGGAATTGGACCACGTTCCCTATGAGAAAAGGTTGACTTTTCAGTTTAGGAAAAGTCCAGGACTCCTCAATCTTTTCGCATAGATTTACTGAGTCATAAATTGTGCAAAAGGAAGAAACCAATTGCTGTTAATTAATTTTATGTAGATTCATCATCCATGAGGGTCTGCAGCATTCATGGCATTTTCTGTGTATTTAAAGCAGAGAAGTAATTTGCTTGCCTGATTTTGTGTCCATGCTCCTTTGACCTTAGGATTTAAGAATCATGCCAGTAGTTTCATTAATAAAGGAATGGTGAGGCATTCTGTCTCACACCAGAAGAAGAAGAAGAGTTGGTTCTTATATGCCGCTTTTCCCTACCCGAAGGAGGCTCAAAGCGGCTTACAGTCGCCTTCACATTCCTCTCCCCACAACAGACACCCTGTGGGGTGGGTAAGGCTGAGAGAGCCCTATCACTGCTCGGTCAGAACAATTTTATCAGTGCCATGGCGAGCCCAAGGTCACCCAGCTGGATGCATGTGGGGGAGCACAGAATTGAACCCGGCTCGCCAGATTAGAAGTCCGCACTCCTAACCACTACACCAAACTGGCTCTCAATGTTCTTCACCATGTTCTTCTGTGTGATTAGGGACATAGGTACAGAGCCAGGTAGAGAACTGATTGTGTTGTGAATTAGAATGCATTTTAGAAATAATATCTTTAATCACAGCTGAGACCACAATTGTAAAGATAGCTGCCAGGTTACCAGCCTGAGGGATACACCAGCCTTTTTCATATGGTTGTGCATCTTTGTTTCTAACTGCATGCAGGTCTAAAAGTGTGAACCTCCCGTCTGCATCACAATGTGTCGAAACCTACAGTTTAGCTCAACCTGCAGTTCAGATATTCCTGTGGGTTACAATCCTCCTCTAACTAGGTCGAAGGTGGGCATTCATATGAACCACAGTAAAACTGCTCTGTGCCTTCCAGTTCTCATACTGTCCTCTTTCTCCTAAACCTCCTTGACTATATGAACACCACAGAACTTAATTTTTCTAGATTAATAACCTCAGTGTATTTACAAAAAAAGTCTTAAGAATGCACATAGCTCTTTTCCTTTGCCTTAAAAACTCTTGCATTGTTCAAATTTGCAAGTCTATTTCAACGACTACTAAGATAATGTAGGTAAACGAGCTTTGTGCATTCAAAGTGTCCTTGTCAAATGCTTGTTCTTCCTTTACCCTTCCTCTTCCTCTTTTACCTTCACTATTACCTCACAGTTCTGCCCATTATTTGGTACTGCCTGCTGCCAGTGAAGTGTAACCCTTTCCCTCAGAAATCCTTGATCAGACCCTGCCATCTTAACATCATCATTGCCATTTCGATGGCACTTGGATCATATACCCTCTGAGCGAGGATTCTGACAGTTCTGTGTTCATCACAATGCAGAGCTTTTTCTCTTGGGACTAAATAAATGTCAAAACACAGCATAGCAGCTGCAAGATGTTCAGATGCATATGATACTGGGAGTAAGGCAAACTGAAAGTGAATTAGGATCTATGATCGGTAGGACTGATGTTTCCTTTCCCTCCCATCTATTTAATAGTGTATATAAAAGGTAATTTTGGTATGATAGGTGTTAGTTGTGTTTGTAATTTAATAAGTACTGTGTTTAATTTACTTATATAAAGAGAACAGGGCTGAAATTTGTTTTGCTGCTTATTGCATATGTCCTTTTAAAAAGCATCATTCTTTCTCATTCACAACATAGTCCCAGAGATTGGGGCCACGCAGAGAGATGTTTCTGTAGATCCTGGGCGATATGCAGAAAAATCTGGAAATGAAAGAAAAAAATTTTTTAATCCCCCAAATCTTCTTTGCAGGGAAAAAGCCAAGCTCTAATGACACTATGTTGTGAGGTCTTTGCAGACCTTTGAGAAAGGAGAAGGTAGGAAGATGGGTGAGTGAGTAGGGAGATGAGCAGGTAAGCATGGCACTAATGCCGACAGCAGCAGCATTGGAGGCGTTAGACTAGCAGTCTAGTACTATGGTGATGGGGCAGAGAGAACAATAGGGGGACAGGTAGGTAGAGTGGGGTTGAGTGAGTAGGGTGCCACTGCTACCGGGATTCCCACTCCCTTGAGAGTTTCTCTTAAGTCCTTACAATTGGGTTTTGGAAATGTTCTCATGTTTTGATTTTTTTAAGTGCTAGGATTCTGCCTGAGACCAGGGAAAAAAACAAACTGCAGTTTACATAAATGCACTGTTAATGAATTGATCACTCTGCTCAAATGTGTCATCCATCTACCAGGTGCCGATAAAGCTGCATACCTGATGGGCATTAACTCTGCTGATATGCTTAAGGGTTTGATGCACCCTAGGGTGAAAGTTGGAAATGAGTATGTCACTAAAGGTCAAAGTGTAGAACAGGTAAGTTGTTTAAACTGCTGGAATCCAGCCTGATATTTATCCCTTGTACATTGATTTCTCTGCTGTGTAGCTATTATTGTTGTTAGTCATGTCTACTGCACTTCTTTAGTCCAATTTTAGCTACACTTCCTGGGAAATAAGGCCATTGATTTGTAAGCTTTCATTCCAGGTAACTACATTTTAGATTAATGTATCTTAATGTACCAAGTGCATCAAGTTGACTTTAATTGGCTTATCCCTAGAGCTTCAATATTGTGAAGTAAGTCATTAACAGTGTAGTCCTAAGCAGAGTTGCATCTAACTTTGTTTAAGATTGCACCGAAATTGTATTTTTGTAGAAGGCAGAATTTAAGTGAATGTTGTAGACTGGGTAATAGTAAATAATTAATCCTGTTCAGAAAATTATGGCAGTCATAATTAATCCTGTTCAGAAAATTATAGCAGTCCATTTAGGCACATATGCTATACCTTCACTGTAGAACAGGGAGTTTTTATTCTCATTAGCATTATGCATGCATGCTAGATAGCTAAATTTGCAGTCGTAACACTATTAAACTGATAAACTTCTCATGACATTTTGTGGATTTGTGAGAATTAATTATTAATCTGTGAGAATTAATAATTAATAAAAATAATAGGTTGCATTATGTTATGACTACCAAGACCATGATGCAGCACAAAATTAGGAAAGATACTTCTGTTTGAGAAGGACTATCTTTTATTTAGGCTGCAGATCTCATGACCCTGTGCCATTATAAGAATATACACAATATAAATTAAAACATCAATTTCCTACATTTTATGAGACTAGTGAGAAAACAATAAACTGAAAACACACTGGGAAAGTTTCAGTTCAGTCAGTACATTTCCTAAGAAAATGTATTGCCTTTTAGTGATGACAATTCTCATTTGGCTGTTTTTATACAGATGAGGAATTTTGTATAACAAATAATTGACTTTCCCAAAAACTACACAATGAATTCAGAGGAAAACTGAACTATGACCCAATATTCTGTCATCTTGATTATATTGGTGCTTACCTTTAGATGAATAATTGAATTGCATCCTTAACATTAGTAGTTGAATAGGAAAGTAGGAATCTCAAAAGAAATATCTGGAAATCATGCGATGGTAATATTATTAAGGTTTTTGTCTGTTTATCTACTAATCACAGAACATCTTTGATGTAGGTTTCATATGCAGTTGGTGCTCTATCTAAGGCAGTTTATGATCGAATGTTTAAGTGGCTAGTTACTCGGATCAACAAGACCTTGGACACCAAACTGCCAAGGCAGTTCTTCATTGGTGTATTGGACATTGCTGGCTTTGAAATCTTTGATGTGAGTAATTGATCCAAATAATATCCATACAATCAATACAATCATATATCAAAAAAGCTCAAAAATCTTTTCTAAGGCTAACACAGAATCATAGATGCTAATTGCATTAGATTATTTGTAGGAAAATGTTGTATATCAATATATGCTCAGGAAGGTTTCCAATTACACAATGTGAAACTAATATCAGAATCAGCTCCCAACTGTGATTGTATGTCTAATTTGAATCTAAAAATCATACTGTTTAATGCAGGTTATCTAAAAGAAGCCATGACATTTTGCTGTTTGCAAAACAGCTAAAGCTGTTGTCCATGCCATGAAGCCTCAGGATATCCCTCATCAAAACATTATGCACTCAGATATATTCTTAAAGTAGTCCTGCATTTCCTTATTTGTTTTCTAAAGGTTAACATGCTACTACCTGTGCCTGACTTCAATGCATCAGTCCTAGGAGGGCTGAAAACAGTTGGCCTGCAAGAGAGAGATTTTACAATAACAAGTTCTTTAGCTCCCAGTGAGAGAAGAAAACTAGTTGCTCTCAAGTCCTATTATAATCAGTGGGACAGGTTAGCCATGCTTAACTTAAGCCTAATTTGTTTCTTTCAATGGAATTTAAGCATGACTGACTTTGTCTGGCTCAGGGCTTTGGGAAAGATACCTCTAATAACCCTACTTGGTATACATTAATAATCCATTTAGTGGTATACAACTGTACCCCAAAATAAAAATTATGCTGTCACATTTTCCACATTAGCCACCTTTGACTGACAGATATTTCTTTATATATTTTGTGCCATTTCTTCTGCACACTTGCTGCTGTTCCTGCTTTAATCCTATGCTAATTTTTGTGACTTTCCTCCCCCTTGTAGTATAACAGCTTTGAACAACTTTGCATCAATTTCACAAATGAAAAACTGCAACAGTTTTTCAATCACCATATGTTTGTCTTGGAACAAGAAGAGTACAAAAAGGAAGGCATTGAGTGGGAGTTCATTGACTTTGGCTTGGACTTGCAGGCCTGCATTGATCTCATTGAAAAGGTATGGGAAAGTTGGCCAGAGCCTCTACTGACCTGTTTGATTTTGTCTTCAGTATCTACTGCAACTATACCAAGGTACTGTTTAGGGCCTCTGGTGATTTATAGGTGCATTCACTGAAGAATCATTTATTCCTTTTGCAATACTGTCCCTGCCACATTCAGAACAATCAAGGGCTTGTTCCTAAACGGGTCGCTAGTTAAACCAACCTCCAAGATCAATTTTTATGTTGGCTATAATGGCCTCTAATATATGGCAAGCTGAACGGAGTCCACAGCATGTGTGGCTTCCCACAGGAGCATCGGTACACCTGCTCTGTTTGTTGCCTACACTGGACTTCCAAGACAGGAAGGTTGTCCATGGGTGGCTGTGTTGAGTTTAGTAGATAATAATTTTTACAAACTGGAGCTGTACTAGTGTTGGGTTGGTTCACAATTTATTTATTAAGAATTTTTTAAAAAATCATTCAATTTCAACACTTTGAAAACCAAGTATCAATATTATGTCATCTATCTTTATAAAATGCACCAATTTCACACAGTGTCACCAAGTCTGCTGGCAATATGAAAAGTCATATGTTAATGGCTATGGCAAGAAATTCTCCATAAAAGAAAATTGTTCATGCATGCTGATCCAAATGATGACTTTGTTTAAAGTGGTCCTTGTATTTGTTCTACAGCCCATGGGCATCTTGTCTATCCTTGAAGAGGAGTGCATGTTTCCAAAGGCTACAGACATGACATTCAAAGCCAAGCTCTATGATAATCATCTTGGCAAATCACCCAACCTGCAGAAACCCAGACCTGATAAGAAAAGGAAATACGAAGCTCATTTTGAGCTCCTGCATTATGCTGGGGTGGTAAGTTTTTTAAACAGATGTGGCCACTTCGGTTTTCTTGATCTCACACTGCACTGAGATGCAGGATTAGAAGAGTGAAATATTTATTTATTTATCCACTATTTATTTATTTAAAATATTTTTGGGTGGAGGTAGGGGTAGTCAAATGAAAGTTCTTAGGTACCAAGGTGTTTTCTGCAGTTGTCTGTATTCTCCGGGCTTCCTTCATATTGGTCTCTGGAAGCTGACATTGAATTTGTGCCTGGCTCTCCGCATATGTCATCTCTGAATGGCAATACTGAGGACTGGTTTTGTATCATGCTCTTCACATTTACTTCAGAGGCATTGGCAGCCAGTCTTGCTTCCTATGATATTTTTGGAGGTACAGGCAGCTGGCCCCGCCCCTTCCTTGTTGTTTTTGTTTGCTCTCATTGCCAACCTTCTTCCCCCTCCCTTCCTCCCCATCCTGTGGGGAAAGTGCCCAAGCATTTCCCTTCTCCATATACTGTGCGGCTCATTCCTCCAGAGGAAAAAAGTTCCATAACTCTAAGGCTACAACTGAAAAAGCACTGCTTTCGGTTGAGGTCAGTCTTACCTCTACAAATGACTAAAGAAAATGGCCTGTGAAAGAGGTGTCTATAGAAGATCTCAGTTGTTCAGAAAATTCATATGGGGGAGGCTGTTCCTCAGTTATTCATCCACTCGGACTGTTTAGGAGTTTAAAGGGTGAAGCAGCTTGAATTTGGATCATAAACAATTTGGAAGCTGGCTCAAACAGGGTTGTCAATCTCCCGGTAGGGCCTGAAAGTCCCTGGGAAATATGAGCAATCTTCATACCAGAGGTCAATTTCCTGGAAAGAATGGCACCTTTAGAGGTTGGACTCTATTCTACCCTATTCCTGCTGAGCTCCTTCCTCTCTCCAAATTCCTACTAGTGAACATAAGAGTAGCCATCCTGGTTCCTATGTTCCATCATTCTATTTCAAGATATAGCTAACAAACAGAAAGATTCCAAGGCCACCCTAAGTGTTGTCTTCTAACACTGGTATCTAGAGGCTTATTGTGTCTGAATGTAGAAGCTCCTTTGAGACCTCGTGGAAATTTGCTATTGATGGATGTCTGCTCCATAAATTTGTCTAATCTCCTGTTAAAGCTATTTATTCTAGGAGGTACCTTTAAGACCAACAAAGATTTATTCAAGGCATGAGCTTTCGAGTGCAAGCACTCTTCCTCAGACTATGAACTGACCATCATGACAGTTCATAGTGTGAGGAAGAGTGCTTGTACTTGAAAGCTCACACCTTGAATAAATCTTTGTTGGTCTTAAAGGTGCCACTACACTCTGATTTTGTTTTGTTGTGCTGCTTCAGACCAACTTTCCCCACTTGAATCTATTCTAGGAGGTCATTCACTGTTAGCGAACTCCACAATTTAACTGCTTGCTGAATGAAAACATTTCCCCCTCTTCTGTTCTGAATTCATGTCCATAAACATTACTGGGTACCCACCACATTCTAATTTTAATGCAGAAAGAGGAAATTTCCCTATCACTTTTTTCTACCTCTATGAACAGTTTTAGAAATTTATAGTGAGATGAACTGGCAAATTAACATAAGCTGATTAAAGGAAATCTGAGCCACAGCAGGCACCTGAGAACCCAATACTAATTCTGGATAAAAGAATCTGAAAAAGTGTGCATGCACATGAAACTAATACCTTGAATAACATTTTGTTGGTCTTAAAGGTGCCACTGGAATTTATTCTGCTGCTTCAGACCAACATGGCTACCCACCTGAATCTTTCTGGATCAAAGAACAACTCACATTTTGTTTCTGATTATCTTCAGGTTGGAATGCCATCCAAAACAGTCATTTTTCCTACTAACTGATCCATCAAGCCCCTAGCCCAAACCATCAGCTCAGTCTAATCTAGACTGGGTTTAAGTATGTACAACATTCTATGGAATACATGAATCGACTAGTTTCAGAGTGAAAAGAATAATGTCATACTGGAGTTTCCAGGCATTTTCACACATTCCCCTGGTTTTTATTTAAAGATGATAGGAAAGTATTCATATAACATGACTGCATGTAACACTGATATTCTAAACTGAGAGGAAAAGCTGGAGAGATGTGAAGGAAAATGAGAATGCAATTATTTGGAGGCATGTTGTGATAGGAGCATGCCTTAACATCTCAAGAGGCATACTTGAATATGTTTGTAAGGTGAAGACTATCTATTGATAAAAAATTTCCATCTTTCTTCTTTTCTTTACAACATTTCTTTGGTGCTCTTAGGTTCCCTATAACATCGTTGGCTGGCTCGAGAAAAACAAGGACCCTCTCAATGAAACAGTGGTGGGCACTTTCCAAAAATCTTCCAATAAACTTCTGGCAAGCCTATTTGAAAATTATATCAGCGCTGACAGTGGTAAGTGCAACTTTTAGATCAGAGCTCAGAAGAGACATGAAATAAATATACCAGATCAAGACATCCAAAAGTCTTTCAACTTTCAGTGCAATTTCCTTTATAACATGTATGTGGGGAACAGAAATATTGTCCTTTCCATTCACTCAAATCAGTTGGTGCACAGTTGCGTTAGTAGATCACTCAGCCTGTTTGCTAGCTCAGAGGGGAATGACATCTGCTGCAGCCACAAGTTCACACATTACATTTGTACATTGTATTGGTCAAATCTTTTGTAAGTACATGCTGGAATGTAGCAAACGTATATTTGTAAATATGCATAAAGGTTCAAGGATTTGGGTCATTTAAGCTTGGAGGAAAATGGCTAAGGAGGAATCTGACAGATTTATAAAATTATTATGCATCATAACCCAGAACTTTTTCTTCCCTGAAAACATTAGAACTTGAGAGCACTGACTGAGGTTTGAGCAGCTGATTCAGGACTGACATTCAATAAATACTTCTCGATACACTGCATCACCCTATTAGCCTATCATCTTATTCTCCTTGCAGGGCCTTGCGCTCTGCGGGGACAAATCTGTTAGTGGTCCCCAGCCCACAAGAAGTATGCCTGGCTTTGACCAGGGCCAGGGGCTTTTCAGTCCAGGCCCCAACCGGGGGGAATGAGCTCTTGGAAGAGCTGAGGGCCCTGATGGAACTTTCACAGTTCCACAAGGCCTGCAGGATGAAGCTCCTCCACCAGGCATTTGGTTGAGGCCAGGGCAGTGAAGATCAGGGGCCTCTCCTCAGCTTAGCTAGGGCTATTTTCTCCATTAACATCCCCCTGGTGGAACAGAGGGGAAGGGAAGGCTTTAGTGTTCACCATCTGGAAGAGTTAAAGTTTTAAGGTGGGGAACTGTTTTTATTGTTTTATTGTGAGTTTTACGGTTTGTAACCTGCCATGAGCTAGCTTGCTGGGAGCAGCATGTAAGAAATCTGATTAATAATAAACAAACAAATACATACATACATTGTAATAGAGGCAGATCCCCAGCCAACATTAGGTTCAATGTAGTAATCTGATGAGTGCACTTTTGATAGAAATGCACCTAATATAATCGATACAGAAAGGGTATACTGGAGTATCATGTAATGTCAGAGGCATGGATAATGAAATTATACAAGTTTACTAAATGATACACCAATAGAATACATTTGTCACTATGCTGGAGTCCTTGACCATGGATGGAGGCTATTATATCTTTTTCATTCTGAGAAGCTGCCCCCACTCCTGCATGGATGAATGAGCTTATGCTGAGTTAGTTTTATGAATCAGCCACCATGAACACATACTGCAGTTTTGCAGTCATTGGCCCTTTTGGTAAACAAAAAATCTAAAAAACATAAGACAGAGAACTCCAAAAAAAATAAGAGCATGAACTGGTTCATAATGGATGTGAGTGGAACATGTCGTTCACGGCTGCATAAAAATAGATTACTGTAAACAGAGGAACTGACAAGGTCTGCTGGAATGGCATAGAGAAAAACATAGCTTTTATGTTGCCAATCTCAGTTGTATAATTACAAATATTGTGTACTTAACAAGAAAAGCACAGAGAGCTTCTCTATAGAGTAAATCTCTAGATTCTGAAAGTCAAGTGGGACAGTGCTGCAGAGAAGAAATGGTTCTTAAATCATCACCCCTCTGCTTTTAGGACAGGGCAATTTGCAGGTTCCTGCGAAATTATATTAAGTAGGACTGTGACATTACAGAGATTTAGCTGGTATGTCCTACAGCCATAATGACTTGCAGAGTATTTATTAAGAACCTCACTGAAGCAAATGCTGTTATCACAAATTATAAAAGGGAATCGAGTGCCAGCGCCATAATGCAGACTGGGAAATGAGCCGAGTCAAAATACCAAAATCTGTGACTGGCCAATCATGGAAAGCAATTAGATATTGCCCAATTTTGCCCATGGGGGTTACCATATGCCAAAGAATATTAATTCCTTGGAGTTTCTTTATAGTGTGTCAGCCTAAGGCCATGGCCATCTTAACAGCATCACTTCATAGCAGCACAAAACACATGATGCATTCACTTCCCTTTTACCTGGAGTGTTGATGCAAGGCACAAATTGCCTGGTCCAGCCTTTTACAGGACTTCCAAATGAGGGCATCGCATTGTGCTAGACTCCTTGATCTGGCTCAGTTGTGGCAGCCTACTTACTAAGATTATCATTCCTCAGTCTGATAAAAGTATTGTAGAAGCACTGCTTTCATTCAAATTGTGAGATGTCAAGACCAGTGTGTAAATATTCATATATTTATTGGGACATTTAGCTATAGTCATGCTCCCTTTCTATGCCCATTTTCCAAACATATGTATTATTCTGTTTTGTGATCAACCCAACAGGTAATTTACTTGGACATAATTCACATTGATTTCAATTAAATTTGCATTCCAGTAGCACTTCCATGTAGCAAAATGTATACCATCTGCCTTTAGATTATGATGTATGATGATCAGACATGTTTTTAAAGTTGCTGCACGTTCTTGCTGGCAAGTCTTGCTAGGAGGCAACAGGAAACGGCAGCTTGCCAGCATGTATTACATAGGAACAAATTCCAGGCACACATCATCATCATACTTGACAACATACACCCAGGCTCTGTATGCTTTTCATGTTGTAAATTCTTAAGACTGGAAGTGGCCTGAGGGTCAGTCTACACGTTGCATTTTGTACCGAGTGGGGTCTGTTTTTCCAGACTCGTTTCCCTTTCAGGCACACGACAGCTGCTGGAAAAGTCATTTAAAAGGCTCTTAGGGACCCGATTCAGCTCAGGATTGGGGTGTGAGAATGAGGAGCTCCAGCTGCCAATTTTGTTTTCTCAGGCTGAAATGGTCTTGGGGCTATTATTCACCCCATTTCAGAGCTACATAAGCATGTAATATGTGAAGATGTGACGCCACCAGCAAAACCATAGCACATTGTTTAGTGGCTGAAAACACTGCTAGGCCCCAAACCGGGCAGACCTTGGAGCCTGGTTTTTAACATTAAGTTTGTAATGTCTATTCTTTATGTTGACCTGACCTGGAGGACCTGATCTTGTTGGATCTCCAAAGCTTAGCTGGGTTGGCCTTGCTTAGTACTTGGATGGGAAACCACCAAGGACATCCAGGGTCACGTGACACAGAAGCAGGCATGGCAAACCACATCTGAACATCTCTTGCCTTGCAAATACCACGGAGACGTCATAGAACAGCTGTGATTGACAGCAACAACATTAAAAAATCCTTTGCTGGAAACAAAATCCAGTGCTAGAAACAGATTTTAACTTGGGTGTCTTGTTCCTTTGTTTTTAAACCACAAGCTGATCACAGTGGAGAGAAGAAACGCAAGAAGGGTGCTTCTTTCCAAACAGTGTCATCAATGCACAAGGTAATTTCCAGGTTTCTTTGAAAGTACAGGTTGGTCATTTTTCTTGTCATTTCACCACCTTTGTCATTTCACCACTTGTGTAAACCAAAACCTTATTCACTGACCTAAGAGGACACTGAGCTTTCAGGTTCCTGATGTAATAATTTTAAAATTCATATTTTATTGAGTTTTGGTTTTTTGTTTGTTTGTCTGATTCAGCTAAATGTCTAAACAGTGCTTTGCTGCCCCAACCCAGCAACACTGACACACTCACAGAACTAGACTAGTGCCAGTCAAAAAATGCTGCGTGAAGCAAAAAACCCTCTCATCTGCTCCCAGGAGCCAAGCATTGCTTTTTGCCCTCCTATCTGATAATTAGCATGGTCAGATTGGGCAGCTCTGATCATTCATTGGTGGGAAATAGAACTTGAACATAGCTTTACAGATTCTTTTTCAGTACCTAAGGATAAAACAACTCAAGAAGGTAGGAGAGATGAGACTGGAGCCTTCCTGTTCTTTTAAAGGCAAGCTTCTCAAGGCTATAATTCAAAGCAGGCCTAAGTGCCAGGGAAGATTAAAGGATTTAATCTATCTTCTCCAGTGCAGTTTTACCTGGTGAAATCTAAACCATTACTCCATCTGCCATATTGCTGCAAACTGTGGAAGGGAAAGCAGGTGGGTGGGTGGGTGGGGGAACAAAGTACGTGGCTGTTTTCCCTTCTGTGTTTAATGTAGGGATTCCACATTGGCAGCTATGGTAGGCAACCTCTGGCCTTGGATTCTAGGTTCTTCTAGGTGTACTTAGCCTATTTTACACCATCAAATCACAACTAATTTATGGCAACCCTGTGGGGTTTTCAAGGCAAGAGACTAGGTTGGCATCTAGTCAGCCACCAAACTAGCCATTTCATCCAGGGACATAGTCTGGAGATCAGCTGTAATTTCAGCAGAACTTCAGGAAATGCCTGGAGTTTGATAACCTTAGTTGAGAGACACAACTACAGATCTGCCAGCACCTTGATGGCCTATGAAAGCCACTTGAGAGCTGATATTTCAAAGGCACATAATGGTGGCTGGTTTTTCTTATGGCTATGGCTATTTCCCGTTCAGGGTCAACAGGTCATCTAACTTGCTTCCTTCAGAAGTTACAGTTCTGGATAGTGTTGGCAGAATTGCACTAGGAAGGGTCACAATGAAAAGCAGTTTCTGTTTCTGGCAATGAAATAATTCAATGACCTGTTCCCCATGTTCAAGGAGGCATAGCAGGAAAAGGAATGCATACAAGCATGTAGCATGCTAGCCAACAGGAGCACTGTGGAGACTGCCTATTACTAAGATTCTTTTTTTTTTTAACCACCAGCAGAAAACCTAAAAGATAGGAATCCAAGGCTACCCAATAGAACCACTGGATACTCATTGTTGTTGCTTTCCACTATAACTCTTTCACTCAATGAGAGAAGAGAGCATGGCAGCTGTTCTGTGAATATGAAAGTAGAGGATTGCCTCAGGGCTAAGAAACATCATGGAGAGCAAATTGTGTTCTTCAATTCAGACTTCCTTCTCTATTGTGAAAAGGAAGGAAAGAGTAGAAAATCCAGGGGTGTATTAGCAGGAGTATAGTATAAAGTTCAGTTTGGTTTTATGTCAAACACTTTTTCCCCTCTGCCCTCCTTGACCTGTTCTGGCTTTGAAGTGAAATATTTACTTCAGTGTAAAGTAGCACCAGCAAGTGGTAGACAACAAAAGAAATGCAATAGCCCCAGTGAGCATGTCTGTGTGTCTTTGTTTTTCTACAACTCAGTGGCTCCTTTTTGTCTCATATGGATGGGTGGTTTGTATATCAGAGAGTTGGCGATCAGTTCTGTATGTAACTCAACATGGTACACTTCCATCCAAAAATGTTGGCTTGGCATATTCTAATCTCCATTTCCTCTTTATAGGAAAATCTAAACAAACTAATGACCAATTTAAGATCCACGGCTCCTCATTTTGTGCGTTGCATTATTCCCAATGAAACAAAAACTCCAGGTAAAGAAAGCCAGAGTAATTTTATTTGATCTTCATTTTGACATTTCTTCTTATGATATCACATATATAAATTCCTGGTAGAATATGAAAAGTCTGTCTTCAGTTTTTATAGCTTGTTCTTTCATTTTTCTTTTGGTCTGTTTTTCTATCTAGGTGCTATGGATCCTTTCCTTGTCCTTCATCAACTTCGCTGCAATGGAGTCTTGGAAGGAATCCGCATTTGCCGCAAAGGATTTCCAAACAGGGTCGTCTATGCTGACTTCAAACAAAGGTAAGGTGAACTCAGCAGCCTAGCCAAGCTGCTAGTTTCTGGACTATCTGTTCTCACCTCAGGAAAATTCCTTTCTTATTCCCCCCTTTTGAATCATCTTTGGATAAATGTCCTATGACTTGACGTGATAAGTACTTATTCTCTTAACAATCAGAGCTGAATCAAAAAGGTGCTTAGACTGGGAATTCAGTACCATTTTGATCCAGCTCTGATTGTTCAGAGAATAAGTACTTATCACAGTGGTATCAAAAACACTGTTTAGCAGGCAAAATTGAAGTAATGTTTAGTAGCAAATTATACCTAACTAGCAAGAAAGCCCATTGCAACCAGGAATGCAATGGGCGCTAGGACCCAGGGGACACCAGGAGGTGCTTTTTTTTTCTGCTGCGTGGAGCTGTGAAAGGCTCCTACAGGGTTTTTTTTTTCCTGCTGCTTGGAGCTGGGAAAGGCTCCTACAGGGTTTTTTTTTCTGCTGCTTGGAGCTGTGAAAGGCTCCTGCAGGGTTTTTTTTTTCTGCTAGCTCTCGTGGGCGTGCCGGCTTGGAGCTCCTACAGGGGTTTTTTTTCCTGCTGCTTGGAGCTGGGAAAGGCTCCTTCAGGGTTTGGTTTTCTGCTGCTTGGATCTGCGAAAGGCTCCTACAGGGTTTTTTTTCTGCTGCTTGGAGCTGTGAAAGGCTCCTGCAGGGTTTTTTTTTCTGCTGCTTGGAGCTGTGAAAGGCTCCTGCAGGGTTTTTTTTTTCTGCTAGCTCTCGTGGGCGTGCCGGCTTGGAGCTCCTACAGGGGGTTTTTTTCCTGCTGCTTGGAGCTGGGAAAGGCTCCTTCAGGGTTTTGTTTTCTGCTGCTTGGATCTGCGAAAGGCTCCTACAGGGTTTTTTTTTTCTGCTGCTTGGAGCTGTGAAAGGCTCCTGCAGGGTTTTTTTTTTCTGCTAGCTCTCGTGGGCGTGCCGGCTTGGAGCTCCTACAGGGGTTTTTTTTTCTGCTGCTTGGAGCTGCGAAAGGCTCCTACAGGGTTAATTTTTTTCTGCTGCCTCTCGTCGGCGCGGCGGCTTGGAGCTCCTACAGGGGTTTTTTTTTCTGCTGCCTCTCGTCGCGCTAGCGGCGAAAGGCTCCTCCGGGGGTGTTTCTTTTTTTTCTGCAGCTTCTCGGCGGCTGGAGTCTTGTGTTGTGTTTGCGGCGGGGGCTTCCTTGGGGCCGGCCTGACGCGGTGAGAGACGCTTCGCGCCTCTCACCACGTCAGGCCGGGAGCAACTGCGAGCCGCGCTGAGCGCGGCTCACAGTTGCTGGGGCTGGGAACCGGAGGGACCAATCGGCAGGCGCTTCGCGCCTGCCGTTTGGTCCCTCCGGTTGTCTGTCATGAGGAAGGGTCCAATCCGGACCCTTCCTCATCCCGGACACATCCCGCCCCAGAACCCCTTACTGTTTTATTTAGTCCGTGGCGCCCGCGGCGCCACGGGCGGTGTACAGATTTTAATGTTACCTCTTTCTGTTAGAGTTAAGTAGTTCCTCACAGTTTCCAAGTTATAAAAGTCTGTTTTCTCCAATATTGTTACATGTCCACCACTTACCCAGGTGGTATGGTTTTAGCTTTCTATTTGGGTTGGTTCCCTTTGGGGAAAAGAACACCAGAAACATACCACATTTTTATAGTACTAGCTTTATGTAGCAGGTGGCAATAAAGAGGCATGCCTACAAGGCAGTAGATCCTCTAACCCAGATGCCTTCAGTAGGCATCTTGAGATCCTGTTTCAGCTATCTCTCAGCAGAGTCTGCCTGCTTCTCAACTGTGGGTTCTCCATACACCAGCATACATCTACCTTTTTCATTCATCTCAATCGAGTATCATACAAACCCTGTTGGGAACATGGATGGAGTCATGTCCTAACAATTAAGGCATTCTAAGGAAACATTTATAGGCTCTTTTGTCATAGGCACTGCCTCTTCCCAAGGTGCACAGTAACCAGATTTTAAATTTGCATCGTGATGGCTTGGACCTTATTGGAACATTCTGGGGATTTAGTGAAGAACTTCAGTAGTGGTGAAGGAATCATCAGTAATTACTCTCCCCTTTTCGGCTGATGTGAGTGCCTGTTGCCAATGGAAAGTATAGCTGGGATCAGAAAGCTGAGAAATGTGTGTTAAGAATTTTCACCCAAAACTAATTCTGTGACCATTTCTGCATGAGTAATTTGCACCTGCTTAGCCTCTCATTGTTTGCAGGTTTTAATGCTGCCTCCATATGACGTTGGCAGCAATCTGTAGCTCTCCAGTGGGTGGTGTGAGTTTTTGTCCTCTTTGCCACGCTATAAGGAAAGTGGTAGAATCTGCTTCCCCCTTTCTTGTTGCGGGGCACAACGTGCCAGTCTGGAAGGAGAAACATGCGACAGTCTCTGCAGCATTTTGCCCGCCCTTGCACCCACCCTCGCCTCTCCATTTCCGGATCAATTTTTTTTTAATGGTGCAGTCCATGTTGCTACGGGACCACAAAGCAATGTGCCTTCAATTCAAGTAAAATGTTGTCTTCTGTGTGCACAGTAATATTGGGATCTGGAAACAACCCAATCTAAAACACATTCCTGTTTCTGTTTTCTGCCAATGGGGTATGAACGGGGGGGGGGGGGGGGCTGTAATGAAGCAGCTCTCTCCCTATTGGCTTAGTGTCCATTCTCTTTATTGTAAATCTTTATTGTGAATATACAATCATTGGGGTCCAGTTACCAAGGCCAGTCTATCAGAAATCTACACGAACATAAAGAGAGACCATTATACAAAGAATCCCAAAAAGATATCTAAGGAAATGTTTTATTGTTGTGGCATGATCCCATAGCAATGTGGAAGTGTTTTGTTTTTAACTTAATTTTGGGACTTTGGGGGGATGGAAGTTTGAATCCCAAAAACAACCCTGTGAAGGGATTCGTGGCTTGCATTGACCGACAACCTGAGGAGTGGGGGGAATAGCTGCAGGTTGTTCACGCTTCCAGCTTCTCCACCATTTCATCGGGAAGGGGAAAGCTGCGATGAGATGGGGGGGGATAACGCAGGAGGGGTCTTCTGTCAGGAAGTGTGCAAAAGCAGGAGAGGGCGTGCGTTGTCTGCCTCCATGCAGAAATGATCCCTATCAGGTTTCATTTTTTATTTAATAATGTTTAAAGATCATCTCCAATTGTTATTAAAGCATGGTCCTGTGTGTAACAATGTGTGGCTGGTGGCAGCAGTATAACAAAAAAGGAATTTTCCTAGTGTAAATCAGACAGGTGAGGGATATTTGCATAACCAGGTCTCCACTGTAAGCCAAGATCATATTGGTAGGCACTTAGACCATCCAGCTAAAGCTGAAGTATGTATAGAACATTTTGTAACCACCAACCTTCCATTTAGTGTGAAAAGCCTCCAGACAAAATTGTATCTTTGTTTTGTCTTTTAAAAATAACCAGAGTCTATTTTAGAGCTGAAGGATGGATTGAAGGGCCAGAATTTCTGCTCTTATTGTTGGCAAGCAAGTGGCCATGATGAAAATGTATCTGGAAAGTTCCAGATTGCTCAGACTGAATTCAAGAAGTCACATTTTAAAATATGTTTTGTTACTAAGACTTGCCATGCGCGGAATATTTAAAACCTTTTGCGTTAACTTCAAAGAGTGGGGAGGCTTGGCAAATTAACTGGACCTGTTTTAGGCTAGGCATCTTGCAGTTCAAACTTGTCTCATCTCACTTCAGTTATCCCTCTCTTGGAATTGTCTACTGCCAGATGTTTTCAGTTGAGATAGATGTAAATATCAGCTTCACCAGTTACTCTTCATTTGTGCAGTTCACCTGGCCCAGAGTTTCATTGATTTACATGTTCTATATTGGCCATTGCCAGGTACCGTATTCTGAATCCTTCTGCAATTCCAGAGGACAAATTTGTGGACAGCAGAAAAGCAGCTGAAAAATTACTTGGCTCTCTAGATATTGATCATAACCAGTACAAGTTTGGACACACAAAGGTAGGCTGCATTGCACTCAGTGAATATTCAGGGGCATTAAAAATGGGGGGGGGGGCTGGAGTTAGGGGGGCATGTGAACCACTAGGATTCTGGGCATGGGGGCACCAGTTTCCAGAATGCATTTATCACAGACTATTTATCACAGACTATTATTCACTCAGTAGCTGAAACCAGCTTTACGTATAAGTTAACAGTACTCCATAGGGATCCACTCAGTTTTATGCATAATTAAAGGAATAGTTGAAGTTAGTACCTTTCAGTTTTCTTAAAATTTCTGTGAGATTAAAGAAATCAGATGTGTATCTGCTTACATATGGCATAAATAAATTGACAGCCAAATTTATCTTCTTATATGTTGGGACTAAGTCATGCATCCAAGTTGTTGTGAAGTTCAGTTGTTGTTTTTTTACAAAGAGTTAAACAAATGGAAGAAAGGTGCCAAGGACACCCCTTTACTAAGGGCACTGTTTGGTCTAATGTGATACCTGCATGAAACACAGCCCTTGAAACTAAGGGCCAAACTACAGGTGATGTGAGTCAGGATGCCGGTGCCTAACCCTGAGTCATCACGAGTAAGAGTAAGATTAGCAAACGCTGAAAGCAATGTCTTGCTCCATGTAGCTTCAAATGCTGCAAGAGAGGAAGAGGAGCTTCTTTCTCATGCTGATTTTGGTTGTAGAAACAGTGAAGGGGTTGGGGACTGCCCCAGCTGAATCTATAGGGAGAACTCTCCCCATACAATCAGCTGCTTTGCATAGGAGAGCCAGCATAGTGTAGTGGTTAAAGACTGGCAAACTCTACATCTGGAGAAGGAGGTTTGATTACCCACTCCTCCACATGCAGCCAGCTGGGTGACATTGGGCTAGTCACAGTTCTCTTAGGGCTGTTCTCACAGAGCAGTTCTGTTAGAACTCTCTCGGCTCTATCTCACAGGGTGTCTGTTGTGGGGAGAGGAAGGGAAAGGTGTTGTAAGCCACTTTGGGACTCCTTCAGGTAGTGAAAAAGTATAGAAAACCAGTTCTTCTTCTCTATTGGGCAATCTAATTTAAACAGAGCTGCCCAGCTGAGCTTGCAGGGAAGAATTCTCCCCCTAGGATCAGCTGCTTTGTAAGCTCTTTGGGGCAGTTCAGTTTAAAGGGACCTCCCAAAAGACCTCCAGCTGGACTGCCTCTTATTTGCCACTCCTTTTTCTCTCTGTATTTTTGGTTCAAATTTATTATTGGTTCAGGTTTACTATTTACCTGAATTTTTTTGGTATTTCTGAAAAATCCTGGATCCAAATATTTTGCCAGCATTGGGTTCTAGGGTTTTGGGGGGAATCCCAAATTTTTGATGTGGAACACATCTTCTGGTGCACCTCCTGGTTTGGAAATGGGTATGGACATAATGTCTGTAGTCCCACCCGAGGCAGCATGCCAGAAGAGGTTGGGCCAGCTTTGGGGTGGCATGGCAGGAGGCTGGGCTAGTGCTGCTGTTGCCCGAGGCTGCCAGGGAAGTTGCGGGGTGGTGCAGCAGGAACTAGGGCCAGCATTGCAGTCATGGGATGGCATGGCAGGAGTCAGGGCCAGCGCTGCTGCTGCCTGAGGCAGCTGGGGCAGTTGCAGGGTGGTACGGCAGGAGCTGGGGACAGGGGGAGGTGGGAGGGAGTCTGGGTGTGTGTATGAAGGAGGGGGAGGGACCATGGAGGAAGTCAGGGAAGTGAGAGGAAAGGGGGGTGAGGACAGGGTAGGAATGGGGGGAAGGGGTTTGTGTGTGTGTGTGTGTGTGTGTCTGAGAGATGGGGAGGGACCAAGGAGTCTGGAGCAGGTATGTGTTCCATTAACATTTTTTTCCAGTTTGATAGACCTAAACCGAAAAATACTGAGAAAAATATTGCACATCCTTATAGGAAAGGATCTGAGTAGACAGTACTGACCTTGATGGACCAAGGGTCTTATTCAGCGTGTGTCCAGATACAAATGTGCACAAATCTGTTGTGTTGTTTGTTTCAGTCATGGGAGTAACTCCCAGTCACACCCCTGTCACTATGAAGTGCAACTAGATGCCAACCTAGCCTGAAAGATATGCCTGAAAATCTTTGCATATTTTTCTGCTACTGAAAAGATTGAAGTTCCTTCTAAAAATTCTTGCTTCCTCCCTCAGCATTCTGATTTGCAATACCTCATCTTTTGATCGGTGCCGAAAGTAAAAACAGGATGAATGTGACATTTGTATACAAATCTAGGTTAAAAGGAGAAATGTTAACAATCCAAACCTTTGCTGTAGGATCCTGTTGGAGCCCCAGGCCAAAGTTGCATAATCTTCCGGCCAAAGATGTCTCCTCGTCCATTTTCACCTCTCTGCATTCAATATTGTCTTCCATTTAATGTCATAGTGTAATTTAAACTGATTAGTGTCGCCTTTTTCAACCTTTTGACCATGGAGGAACCCCTGAAATAATTTTTCATACTTCAAGGAGCCCTGGAAGTGGTGTCAGCTGGCCATGCTCCTCTGCCATGCCCCCTGAAGTCACATCAATACCCACATCCTTAGCCCTCCTTTTGCTCCCTCCCCCAGCCTTTACTTCTACTTTGGTGGCTCTGTTTCATGTGGGATGGAAAGAAGAGTAGGAGCTGGGAAAACAGCCTGGATCCCCCCCCCCCCCATAACACGCCGCTTCAGAGTTCCGGTGGACACCTTTCAGAACTCCCATGAACCCCTGGTTGGGAATCCCTGGATTAGTGATTTACTTGAAACTTATGTTGTTTAGAGCCAAACAGAATGTGCCACTGGGCATCCCTCAGCAGATCCCTAGATGAGTATTTTAGCAGCAAAAGCAACTTCAAGGGCCCAGTTTGGATCCAGGTGCAGTTGGAAGGTTTGAGAGAGGGGGGGGGGGGAGTAGCACTGTTGCCTTTTCGTTTTCTCAGTCAGGAACACTCCCTCCTCCATCATTAAGCCACCGGAGGGACAAAAGACAGACCCATCTATCATACGTCGTTTATCCCAACAATCATTTGAATAGCCGCTGATCTCTTGTAAGAAATTCTTGCTGGGGAAAAGGAATTCCATTCTAATGAACCTGAGCTATGATGCAAGGCAAGGTTAGACACACTTAAGAGAATTGATTTCAGGGGGCTTGCGTGAGCCTAACTCTCTGTGCTGTATTGAGGCTCCTGAGTGACTCATAGCATTGTTCACAAACCTTTGTGAAAAAAATTAATATCATTATAGCACTTCAGATTAAATGACCAGAACAAAAGTGAGCCATAATGCAAGTTGTTAAATAAAATTAAAAAGAGGCAGGAAAGTAGATCGGACAAAAGATCAATAGATACCACCCAGAGATGTGTAATTCTCAGGTCTGATTGTACCCAATGCTTTTAAATTGCTGCTATCATTTCTATTAGCCAGGTTTTTGAAGTAAATGAATGAGTAATGCAAGAGAATTGAACAGCAAGTATATGAATTTTAAAAGGCAGAGCACAGAAATATATCTCAGATTTAAAAATCTTGGGTTATGCTTCCATCCTTCTCTTCTGTCTCTGCTTTTTAAAATTTATATGAGATGCTTTTAGCAAAGTGAAGTGAGTTAGTAATGTGGTACAGGCAGCAGAGCTATACATAGCACAGGAGCAATTTTAGTTGGCCTGATGAGCACCGCTAACTACCACATTTCCTGGTCCCAGTGTTTTGGCTTTAAAAATCCTTTTTTGTTTTGGCTTATTCCTTATTCAAATTAAAACAGTGAGTCTTCGCATTATTTTAAAGATACAAATGTATAAATGGCAATGAATCAATCAAACTGGAAACCCTGGCAACAAAAATAAGTGAAACTCATAATAATGACATAGAAGAATAAACAGAAATGGGCATATTCATAAATCCTTTCCCAGGACATTTGAGTGGACTAGGCAGTATCACTGGTACCTCAATTGGATGCAGGATTTTATGCCATTATTGCCCTTGTTAACCAACTTCGGCTCCTAATACCTACTTGTAAAATCAGTATCAGTACCGATACCAATCAAACTCAGCTTTTGCAATTATGTTTTAGAACTCAGACTCATATCTCATAAAAAGGAAAAATGTGTCAGTGATCAAGCTCAGCCCTGCTAGTAAGGTCCATGATAAAGAATAATTCTGGATTCCAAGGTATTGGAAAATCCAAAAGACAGCTTTATTAAACAGACAGTACAAAGCACAACAGCGTGCCAAGACCCATTGAGCAAAGGTCTTGACAGATCCAAAAGTACAATAGGCTTTTGGTGATTCTTATAGGAGTACCCCGTAGGGGGGCTTTGGGATTAGGCGGGAGAGCAAGAGATACCAAGAGGTGTGAGGTTTCCCAGCCCGGCCAGATGGTCCGACTTTGATCCTAACAGTTACATTTCTGTTTCGTCTCCACTGGCCAGACAAGGCCATAGACGAGATAGTGGACGGGGCCCTGCTGGGAACTTCAGTGGAATGCAGAGGAGGCCAGGAACCAAGGAAAGATTTATGGTTTTATAGTGCTTGGCCTGAGGGACCTTATGGAAGGCCTGGCATAGCAGGGGGGCAGGAATCGGGGTTCATGACAAAATGTTCCAAATGTTATTTGTTTTACTGTATCAACTAAAAAAAATAAGGCCTTAAAAATTTAAGGATCTTTTCAAGGTGGAGACATCATCAATCTGTATATAAACATTGCCCCCATTCTATTACTGTTGATGGGTACATGCAGAGAAACGCAAGAAGGTTTGCTTTCCATGAGCAGGCTAGAAGTGCTGCCAGATGTCTTCTTTCCTTCCATACTTTCTGGTTGATCCAAAAAGCATGGAGCTAGAATCATCTCTATCACCTGATGAGGAAATTTCAATCAGCATGCATAACCCAGTGTCCCATATATGAAAAGGCTTTCCTGGGACTGTGATGGGAGAAAGAAGGAGGGAGGAAAGAAAGAAAGAAAGCCAACCTAAGCTGCCCTGTGAACAGCAGAAGCAAGAAAGGGGCCCATGGAATCTAAAAGCATCAGGAAGGAGACAAGGGAAAGAGCAAAACAATTTGGCTTCATGCCCATCTAGTAACCCCGTGCAGTACCCCCCAAGACCCCCCTGGCCACTGGTGAGGGATGTAAGTCAGGTTGCTAGATCCAGGTTAAGAACTAATAAAATTTGTGGCAGGGCATGAGCTTTTGTGAGTCACCCCTCACTTCTTCAGATATTTTGATAGTCATTTAGGTGTTACTGGATTCTTGCACTTTTCTGTTGTTACAGACAGACTAACATGGATACCCATCTTGGTCTAGATTCAGGTTAGGAAACTCCTGGAGATTTGGAGGTAAGGTCCAGAAAAGACAGGGACCTCAATGGAATTCAAAACCATAGAAGAAAGTTTTAGTCCAGTGGCACCGTTAAGACCAACAAAGGTATAAGCTTCTGTGTGCATGCAGATACAAGTATACAATGCAAGTAGGGCTCACCCTCAAAGCCTCCATTTGCTCTGTAGTGTGGAGGAACTGTAATGCTGAGGAATCCCTAGGTCCCACCTGGAGGCTGGGTTCTCTGCCCCTGGGCTAACAATACTTGTGTCAGCACCTAGGTCTGCAAAGACTACTGCAGTGGACAGCCATCATGTGATGGTGAGCTGAGGAGACACATGTACAGCTCATTAACTGGTAGATGACTTGTTGCATGTGCACAAGCTGTGAATTGCAAGAGGAAATAGGAGAAGGTATTGAACGTGAATGGCACTTGAGGGTGAGGAAGGGGATAGAAAAGGAAGATATAGGCTGGTAGAGGAAACACCTCACCTGGGTGACTAATTGGTCTGCCACTTTTGGGAACAAGATCATTTTAAATTCAAGGTCATCTGGTTTTAGGCACCCCCCCCCCCTCGGAAGATTGCCTTACATTCCAAGCTGTTTTTCTTTTGAGTAAATACAGGTAATTGGCTAAACTTATGGCCTTTGTTTCAGGTATTCTTTAAAGCTGGCCTGCTGGGTCATTTAGAGGAAATGAGGGATATGAGATTAGCGAAAATTTTAACACTAATTCAAGCAAGATCCCGAGGCAAACTGATGCGCATTGAGTTCCAGAAAATCGTCGAGCGAAGGTATTACAAATCTCCCACAAGCGTCTACTGGATGCAAACTAGTAACAGTTGCCTTTAAAGCCGTTCCTTTAGCTTTGAACTGTATTTCCCAATTGATGAGAGTCTGAAGGTTTTATTGCTGGGAAAAGAATAGAATCATGCAGCACAAGTGGTATATTGAGGGAAGTCACATAGTCATGGCTTCAGATATTATAAGAATACAAAGGGGAACATGAAGAGCAAATATCTTGAGATTCCTATCTCGCCATACATCCTTTGTGTACAAAATAGACCTTTTGTGCCTCTTTCAGGGCAAAGTTCCCAGTGTTGTGTCTTTAATTGCTGTAGGAAATGGAAAAGGTCCTTCTGAGGTGTCTCATCCCCTTCTGCCAATGCCCCCTGCGACCTCAAACCACTGATGCTGGAAGTCATGGGAACCCCACTGACAAAATGCCATATGACATGAGGGCCTCCAGTAAGGAGGCAGAATTGAGTCCACTCCCCCTCCCTTTTCTGCGAACAAAGTATATTTTTCAGTTTACTCAACGGAGAGATTTTTGTCCTCCCTGCATCCCACAGTGCCACATGGCCCATTATGCACAAGGCCTCCCTGACTCCCAGCATTAAGGGTGGAGTGGGGTCCAGTGTGATATAGTTGAGGAAGAGCTGCATCTGTTTGCGTCTTCCACTCATGGTTCAGTTCATGGGAGCCAAGCTTTTAATTTTTAAAGGAAGAGATATTGAGGAGCAGAAAGTACCAGGCAGTTGCTCATCCTGTTTCCTTAAATCATTATGCGGTCTAAAAGTGCTGGGCATTCCTGGAGGGTGGGAAAGAAAGAACATGTGCCTTTATAATGTATTTCAAAAGCCTTAGAGAAGAATCAGTTTATGCTCCTATCAGAGTAAAAAAAGATCATAACACTAGCCACAAACTTTGCAGGATTTATTAAGAGGAGGCAGGAGAAGCAGACATCTGCATTTGCTGCAATAGAAGCTATGACCTCTGGCATTCACTGGGAATGGGATCTCTGGCATTCCTCGGTAATCAGATATGCCAGATACTAAAACTTATTGCTCGGTCTCATCCCCTACCCAGAGACATTTGCAGCAAACAAATCCCACCCCACTGCAATGTCATGGTCACAGCTTCATATCTGGCAGGACCTTTCTCCTTCCTGCCCTCCCAGGCCATGGAACCATTCTATGAAGCATGCAGTCAAGCAGGCCAGTTGTCTGTGACTCTCTGGCATGGCTGTCTCCTGATGGTATTGGGCAGGCTGAGGAGGAAGGAGGCATCCACAAATTATGTCAACTAGCAGCTTTCATTTTCATAAGCCTAGCAATTGCCAGAGGCTAGAAGGTTAGAAGTGGGGCATGCACATGCCAGAAGATGCAGGAGTATGAAGGTTTAGGGGATGGAGCTTGCCCTCTGGGTGATGCCAGGTAACTGAGCTTCCTGGATAATTGAGTGCTGGACAGCAAAGCTTTTACCATACATAGGACCCCAATCATGTAGAAAAGGCAAAGAAGTAGCATTAAACTTTCCTTGTTTCAAAGACCTGATGCAAACATCTCAACATTTCAGGGAGTAGATTATTTTCTTCCTTTCTTTAATCTAGAGATGCGCTTCTTGTCATCCAGTGGAACATCCGAGCTTTCATGGTTGTGAAAAATTGGCCTTGGATGAAGCTGTTTTTTAAGATCAAGCCTCTGCTGAAGTCTGCAGAGACAGAAAAAGAAATGGCCAATATGAAGGAAGAATTCCTGAAACTAAAGGAGGCCTTGGAGAAATCTGAAGCCAGGAGGAAGGAACTGGAAGAGAAGCAGGTTTCCTTGGTCCAGGAGAAGAATGACCTGCTCCTTCAGGTTCAAGCAGTGAGTGGACCAAAATCCTCTTATTATTTTTTTAATGGTGGAATGAAGGAGGCATGCAGAGCAATACTGTCCTTTAGCACTCTAAGGTGTGTGCTACCAAGTCACAACTGACTTATGAAAACTCCAATCAGGGACAAGGTAAATGAGAAGCAGGTGTAGTTAGTCATCGCCTTCCTCTGAAGAATCTTCCTTGGTAATTTCCATTCTAAGTTCCAGCCCTGCTTAGCTTCCAACATGCTGCCTTCCCTTCTATTCTACAATACAGTATTGTACAGATCATATAATGTTTATTTGTATATTAACTGGCAGGAAATATTTCATGTGGTGGTATGGGTAGATGAATATTGATCCTAAGACTCAGCCAGAATCTCTTTTGTAGGTCATACTGTAAATAACAAAAATGGATTCTGTCAGATACCAATGCTGTTTGCAAGAACAGGCTTTGACTAAGAAGACAGATTACCAAATGTTCTCACAGTGATATTCTTTCTCCCTTTCGGAATATGCCTGAGATAAAAAGAAATATAGCTGACCGACTGTGCAAAATGCTTTAAATTTTTTTTTTAATGGTAGAAAAGTCAAATGACTTTATTTAACCCAGTCTTTGTCACAGTTCCAAGTAAAATTGACAGTATTTATTAATATATTGAGTTGGGCAATCCAGAAGCTTCAAACAATTTTTAAAAGATAATAAAGATATCACAGAATGTGGAGAATTCAAGGTAACTGCCACTCAGCATTCTTGATTATAGATACCAGCCAGTCATTGCCTGTGAAAGTTTCACAAGCCATTATACATAGCCATGTTAACAGCAACAGAATTGTCATCCAGGGCAGAGTAACATTTTTGAGGTGACAAAATATTGTAATTGGAATGCTGGGAAAATATGATCTTCTGGGCAACAGAACTGCTACTCTGAGGAACAATCTCTAGTTCCCAGCTCTGCATTGTTTATCTACCTAGTTGTCATAGTAAGACTCAGATATCTGCAATGTTGGATATAAAAACGACAAACACAAATCATGATTGTATGTATAATTAACAGGGTTGATATGATACATCTTTTCATCTACTTAATGTGGAAGAAATATGTTGTTATTCGAAGACTGAATTTGATAATTATTCAGAAAGATTTTCTGTCACTGTAAAATGTAGACACTGAGAACATTCATATTCAGCTGTTGCATGTATGAGAGTGTGTATATTTAGTATATTTATACTTCTCAAGACTGCATCTTGAAGCTAGAATTGTAATATAACAACTGATCTTGATAATTTGTTCAACGAAGGATTGCAGCTTTAGCTTTACTCTGCATTAGTTTACATTACTTTACATGTAAATAAATGAACTGCAAAACTTAAAGGCTTGGATATAAATACTAATGTTCTTATCTATATTCCAGTCTGTTGAGTCTGTTACCATGGTAAATCAGTGAATCAAGGAGATGTTAAACCTGGAAATGTGGCATTTTACATACAGTTCGCGGTTGTGCGACAGCACTAGCCATGGTCATTAAAAATTATTTTCTTTTAAAAAAGCCACTAATGTCATGTGTCAATGGAAATGCATGTTTATTGTTATTCTACACAGCCATTTGAATGCAGAGTAGTTATAATCTTGTACATCCTTGTAAAACCATGTGGGACATTATTATTTTCATTGTTAATGAGGAGCTGATGCTGAGATAGTCAGTCAGTGTTAGTGTTACTTGTCTGTATCTTTCCTTTGCAACTCCCTGCAGAGTTTCTTATGGACACTCCCTACCTAGTCAGGCTTGCTCAAGAGTTTTGGGGGTTCTTTAGGGTGCTAGCAAAACAGTTCTATTTAAAGGGCTTTTTATCATGTGGGGGTTTATGTTGCCATTTAGGGGCTTGGCTGGTTCTTTATCTTTTACCTTTATCCAGCAATCTGATAGCCAGAAAGGCTTGTTGCATGGTTATTTTGTTCCACAGTGGCTTTTTAATGGCTGTGTTATTCAAGAGAGCCCATAATAGTTGGATTTAGCAACACAGGAGGTATGTCACTACATTTTGTTACTGCTTGTATTGTGATCTGAATCATCAACATTTTTTTACAGTTTCTCACACCTGAGATGAAATTGCAAGGCTCTTTCTACTGAACTAAATTAAAATATATATTGATAGTAAACTCAGTGTTATCACGGATAACCCCTTTCTGTTGCTTACATGAGATTAAAATAGCATTTAAGAAGAACAAAGAAATCAAATGGAAAACTTTGCAAAGAAAATGGGGTGAAATGTTGACTAAAATCTATACAAAACCTAAAAGACAAGAAATAATATATTTGTACATTTTTGTGAGAAAAGCATTTTTAGTATAAATGCAGATATATAGGCCTATGTTCTATCCACTGGGTTATGGGGACATTAACAATACATATCCTTAAGAATTCATATTAACCTTTTTCCTGAACTGTTCATAGTGTGAATATATGCTAAGTGTGTGGGCGTAGGTCTCATGGAAGAGAAGGAAGTTGTGGCTAGGAATTTGTTTAAGAGAGAACAAGTATCTGTACTAGGCAAGTCAATAAGACATCCTTTTGCAAATCGTGACAGGAGCAAGACACCTTGGCAGATGCTGAAGAGCGATGTGACTTGCTGATTAAATCCAAGATCCAGCTAGAGGCCAAAGTCAAAGAGTTGACTGAGCGGGTGGAAGATGAAGAGGAGATGAACTCAGAACTGACATCCAAGAAGCGAAAGCTGGAAGACGAATGCTCTGAGCTGAAGAAGGACATTGATGACCTTGAAATAACACTGGCAAAAGTTGAGAAAGAAAAACATGCAACTGAAAATAAGGTGTCCTAAATAAATACTTTGCCATAAAAATGCTTTATGTAATGCCAGAAATATGCAATAGTGCATTTTCTTAGGAACACTTGGGCCCATTCCGCACAAGGACCAATATTGCCAATTGGTCCCTGAAAGGGGAAACACTATTTTTAATAGTGCAATCTCGGCGTTATGCATACCTGCCTTTGTAGTGGAATCCAGTAGCATTTCAATCGTTTCCGATCTCGCAAAAATTGCTATCCAGGAAGCGATTTTTTCTGTGCTTTGTCCCGCCCCTGGCCGTCAATCAAACAAACAGCCAATGGGTGGCTGTTATCATGCTCCCGAAAAGCCCCTTTCCCTTTAAGAACAGGGTTTTTTTTAAAAAAAAGAAAAACACACGTTGCAATGACTATGCCTTGATTCCTCCTAACATAGAGACCCATCTAGCTGGCGTGTGAGCTGGTGAGTCATCGTTACCACGCTCCCCCGAGTGAAAAAAAAATCCCCCCCCCCATGCACAGGCGCGATTTTTGGACGAAAATAAAGTGAACTTGCAAACGGGGCTGTGTTGTGCTTGGTGACTTAGGGGAGCTTTAAAGCAGTTCTGTGGAGGGACTATAGCCGGAGAAGCCTCGCTGGATGAATGAAGGCTCGCCGGTTCGTTGCTTTCTGCTCACTCCGAGAAAAAAAAATGGCGATCGCTTCACCGGAAGTTCCAATGAGAGAGCCAGGGGGAGGGACTTGGCTGGAACCTCAACAATGGGAACGCACAGGTCTTTTTCACTAGTGTTGCAGATTGTTTGCAAGAGTGTAGCGCTTTTCGGAGGGTGAATCCACTTTTCTGGATTCCTCTTTAAGCACTACAACGAATCGCTTTTTGCGGATCGGTTTCAGGAGTGTGGCAGATTGTGTGCGATGTCATGCGTAACTGCAAATTAGTAGCGTTTACAATTTGCAAGCCTTTTGCAACATTGAAGTCGTGCGGAATGGACCCTGAAGTTGAGAAAGAAATCAGCAATCTAGACCCCCTTCACTGTGATAGTAACCAGCATAATTCTGGAGCAAAAGGAGCTCTATTTGTTTTGTTTACATGACTAGCCTTTACTAGTTAATATTAATGTGGACAAGCAATATGTGATCTGAATCTGTCAGTCTGCAACTTCTTTGATCACAGCAACTGGAAATAATAATATATTAAGCACCTGGTTGCTGGGCCAATATTTAGCTGCCCAAATCTTCACATTTAATAGCTAAATCATAGATAGTAGCTAGCCAAGTCGTGTTTTCCTTGCTTTAGTCCACTAGCTTCCTCTCTTTCCAGTCTATATGATATCTGGGACAAGGTTATATTTGTGCTTCCAATTAAAGGCCACCATTGCGTGCACGAGCAAGAAATTAATGGTGTGACCCGGTCCCATGTTGATCTATGGGGATTTGTACAGTACAGCTGCAGTGTAGTCAGTTCTCTCAGGTGAGGGGTGAAAAATACCTGACTGCAGTTGATTTTACAAAGACCTCTGTTTCTGCTCTCTCCCTCTTCCCCTTAGGTTAAAAATCTGACAGAAGAAATGGCATCACTTGATGAGACCATCAGCAAGCTTACAAAAGAAAAGAAGTCCTTGCAGGAAGCTCATCAGCAGGCCCTGGATGACTTACAAGCTGAGGAGGACAAAGTCAACACCCTGAGCAAAGCTAAAGTGAAACTGGAGCAGCAAGTAGATGATGTACGTTGCTCCACTGCACAATTACCAAGGTTGTTTTTGATGTGGAGGAAGCTTGAAAGATCTTTTTAGCCCTATTTAAATATCCAACCCATTATTTGCTATGTATCCAGACTAAAAACAAACTTGTTATACCTCTGAAGAGAAGCTAGACGGAAGGAATACATTCTCTGCATTGTGTACAGAGCTACAGCTTGGTGTAGTGGTTAAAAGCAGCTGCTTCTAATCTGGAGAGCTGGGTGTGATTCCCTGCTCCTCCACATACAGCCAGCTGGGTGACCTCGGGCTAGTCACAGCCCTGATAATGATGTTCTCACAGAGCAGTCCTATCAGGGCTCTCTCAGCCCCCACCTATCTCACAGGGTAGGAAGGGAAGGTGATTATAAGCTGCTTTGAGACTCCTTAGCTTAGTGAAAGGTGAGATATAAAAAAACAACTCTTCTTCTTCTACGTGATAGGGCAGGAAATGGGTATTTTCCCTTAATTCTTTTGTCTTTATCAGGATGTCCTTTTTTGTGCCACAGGACAGTTGGAGACACAGAGAGCTGAACCTGGTTTACAAAAGGAACAAATCCCTTACTTGGGGTGCCAATTTCTATTGCCCACGAAACACACAATTTATTAAATATGTAATTGATTTTTGTCTATACTTGCCTTTCTTCATTTCTGTAGCTTGAGGGTTCTCTTGAGCAAGAAAAGAAAGTGAGGATGGATCTGGAAAGGGCCAAACGCAAACTGGAAGGAGACTTGAAGTTGACTCAAGAGAGTGTTATGGATTTGGAGAACGATAAGCTACAAATGGATGAAAAATTGAAAAAGTAAGACAATACTTGTAACATTAGAATTTGTCTAAATGGTAGAAAACAAATCCAGTGTGTAGTCTCTTTTAATGTAAATATTTCAGTCTCTTTTTATGTAAAAATATGAAAAAGGAGAATTAATCACAGTGTGTAATTTTACTGTGTACCAGGCATGAGGTTGGCCATAGTGAACGAATCTGTGCCTTTTCAGTCCCAGAAAGGCAGCAAAATACAAAAGGCTAAGTAAGCCTTTAGTATACTAGTATACATCATGTCTTTTATTTGTTGTGTTTCAAATTGTACATGACTGCTATATGCCAAATCAGAAGCAGGAATGGCTGGGGATATAATTAGATAAACCTGGAACCTGGAAAGGACCTATCAGAGGCCCCAGAGAGCCTTTCAAGTCAGCAAGCTCGGCTTCCCATGCTAGTTGTTTTCCTTTTCCATCTGGTGTGGAATCTGGGATTCAGTTCTACATTAGTAGATCAGAAAGTTTGGCAAGCTGTTGGATCAGAATATGGGGATATAAAGCCAAGCAGCTTCTCCTGCCAACTGCTACAGGATCTCTGTATGACTTAGATGAAGAGTCTGCTTGTTTTGTTGTTATATGGCATCTACCTGTTTTCCTAAGGCACAGGAAAGACAGTAATATTTTATGTGCAATATATGGAAGTGGATATCAATGACAGCTGAATGGTAGCCTACGCAATCAAGAGAGTTAAGTGTAACCAGCTGGAAGAAGGTGATATGTGGGAAGCATGAATTTGTACCTTGTATAGCAAGAGAGGAGAGAGACAAGGATGCTTGATGAAGGAGATAAGGTGTTTGGTATATGAAGCTAAGGCAAAAGAGGCCTGTATGGGTAGCTGCTCAGAAGGTCCAGATCTTATATACAGAGGTAAGAACAATGAGAACTTGCAAGGGAGATGATCTGAAAACTTCTTGAGTCAAATTAAATTGTGGACATTGGTGAGATATGGTCAGGCTTGGTTAGCTAAGAAGAAGTTATGATCATAGAATGACAGAGTTGGAAGGGCCTCCAGGGTCATCTAGTCCAGCACTCTACAGAATGCAGGAAATTCACAACTATCTCCCCACCCACAGTGATTCAAATTCTATGTCCAATGATGCCCCCCCCAAAAAAAACCATAATCCCTGGTCAGTCTGGTTTCGGGGAAATTCACCTTCTTACTCCAATGTGGCGATCAGCATTTTCCTGGGCATGCAAAAAAGGGCCACAAGAGCCAAGCTCGGACACAATCAGTTCTGCCCACCCACTTACAATCTGACTAAATTCACAGAATCAGCATTTCTATCAGATGGCTGACCATTTCCACAACAGGGTAAAACTCCTGCTTGCGAACACGGGATGGTAAACCTCACATTTACAGTCCTCCTCATAGGATACCCCTCCTGCGTTTTCCCTCTGCCCCATTACAGCTTTTTGCCTCCTGACAAAGCTACAAGGGAAAGCAAAACAAATTTCTCCCTCCGCTCCCTGGCTTGTCAATCACAGCAAGCCACCAATCACAGCACAGCAAGTTTTCTCATGGACTGAAACTTTCTCCCCCCCCACAAAACCCCAAAATTAATTTTTTTAAGGGCACTTCTGCATTGCTATGCAGTAATGCCACAACACAGAAGCATTTTAATTAAAAAATAAACACTTCCACGTTATGTAGAAATGCCAGAATGATACAACATCCCTCCCTTTTTTTGGATTCGTGGTTTTTCAGGCTCTATTTCTGTCTGGGTGGATTTGTGAGATGCTGCGTATGGTAATTTGAGCCCAAATAGTCATTTTGTGTAAACAATTGGCTTAACAACAAAGTGCACACAAGCCTGGATGATCGGGATAAGGCTGCTTGACCACCCGCCTCCCCCTTCCCAGCTCCTCCCCCACCTCCAGAAAACAGAAACGGGACTGTGTTTTATCTGCCTGATTTGTGATCCCAAATAGTCTTTTTTTTGTAAATAGCTGGCTTAAGAACAGGACGGCTGGATGATCAGGAGAAGGTTGCTTAATCACCTGTCCCCCTGGTTGCTCACTGGTTGCTTACCAATGGGGTGGCATCCCGAGGCAAATCTGGGCAACACATGAGTCAGCCCCTGAACAGCCTCAAGATGCAGGCAACGTCATGTGGAGGGGGCTCTAAAACCTGCCAACAACCAGAGGCTGTGCAGGGGCAGATTCCACGTGTGGAGATGCTTGCTACCTAGCCTCTCTTTGAAAACTTTCAAAAAAGGAGAACCTGCTACTTCCCAGGGAAGTCTGTTCCCCTGAGGAACTGTTCTAACTGTCCAGAATTTTTTCCAGATGTTAAGCTGAACATTTTTTTAAAATCAATTCCATCCCATTGATTCTTGTCCAACCCTCTGGGGCAACAGAAAACAACTCTGCTCCATCCTTTATGTGATAACCCTTCAAGTACTTGAAGATGGCTATCATATCACCTATTAAATGTATCTCTTGTCCCTTCATGTGCTTTGTTATGTGTGTTGTTGAATTATTGGCTTGTAACCCTCCCCCTTTTATGATTATATAAAATATTTGTTAATGTTCCCTGCTGTTTCTTATATGGAGGCAATTTTTGTAAAATTCTAGGAGCTTTTATGCACGGTGGCAGCTACCTCGTGCTGCCGCCGTGCTGTTGTGGCGGGGCACAATGCCCTGCCGCTCCCTGTGTACGCACGGGGGTGGGGCATGCTGGGCTGCCCTGGCGTAGCACGCGCTCACCTGCTGGCCCCCGGCATCCCCAGGAAGCTGCGGAAGTCCCTGCATTTGCTTAAAGCAGGCCTTCTGTAGCCCTGGGCTGGGATGCGCCCGCGCTGGCAACGGTGGCGAGCATTATTGGGGATTTTCCCCGAAGCGCTGCCACTGCCAGCGCAAACATTATAGCCCGTGCATAATGGGCCTAGGAGTTGAAATTGCTGCAACAATATTAATATAAGTGTGTCTTGCTTCTGAGACTGCTTCCTCTGTTGAAACAAATAAAATTATCTTATCTAAGCAGTAGTTCTCCACATTAATTAAGCATATATTGCAATTGCAGGAAAGAATTTGAAATTAATCAGTTGAACTCCAAAATTGAGGATGAACAAGCCATAGTGATACAACTCCAAAAAAAGATAAAAGAACTTCAGGTAATTACTCATCCTTCTCATCCTTTCTTGTTGGATATATAGGATAATGTATAGTTCAAACCTTCGGGGAAGGCGGTATATATAGAGAGTTATATATATAGAGAGAGTTATATATATAGAGAGAGAGTTATATATAAAATAAATAGAGAGCTTTTATTTCTGAGCAGATTATTGCATTTGAACTTAAGGTTATTAGAAACCACCACAGAATTATTTAAACAATATTATTTAAACAGTTCACAGGATCACACCTAATGTATATTTAGTCCAGCAGTATATTTCTAGTGGCAGTCAGTTAGATGCTTCTGGGGAAGCCCATTAGTCATGAATGCCAGAGTTTCCTCATGTTTACCACCAGCAAAGGGCAATCAAAGGACAACTTCCTGGGAACATGAAGATATGTGAATCTTATGGCTTGTAGCCATTTATAGACCTATCCTCCATAAATCTATCTAATTCCTTTTTAAGTCATCCCTAGGATTGACCCTCACTGTATCTCATGACAGTGAACTAAGAGCTGGGAATGATCAATTAATCACAGCAGAAGGTTAAATATGTAATTTGGAAATTTCTTCCCTGTAGACTGGTCTCGTCTGCCAAGATTGTACAAACTCTCATATTGAGCAAGCCACTTTCCCCATCTTCTTCTTAAGATTGTCCCCTCTTTAACTTGCAACAGGCTATACCTCAAAGGAAACTGCTCTGAACTACTAGATGAGTCACACTGGCTCTGAAGTTTATACCCCCAAAAGAATTATCTCAGAAATCCCCCCTCCCCATCTTCTTGGCTGCTGATCTGTAGAGGATCAATGACCTAATTGGGTTTGCAGCTGCCAGAACTGCTCCTGGTGTTCTTCTGTAAGGTATTGGATGGCCATTAATAATTCTGCAACTAGTTGGTGACCAGAGGGGGACTGCATGCCTAATTAATTTGGACAGTTCAAATTCAGAGATGAAACGTGGAAACGGACCATAACAGTTGAAGTTGCCCTGTATCTTTATTCTATCCCTCCTCATTTTAGACTGGTGCAGAGCAATCTTTATAATAAAAGCCACCACTTAGGTTATCCTCCATCTTGTTGTGATTTATGCCTCTTCTTTATACCCATAACTAATTATTTGCTGCTAATGAAGGTGGTACAGATATTACCTAGTTATTTGAGCATGTAACTAAGGTAAGAAGACCAGATTGTCTCATTTTTGGTGGGATATATGGGGGTACCTGGCAAATTGTACTTATGTTGAAATTTAAAAATATATATTACAATACTATTTTTGAGTTCTATGCATTCTATGAAACTTTTTGTTGCTCCATATAGACCAAATTTAATCAAGAACCCCCCCCCCCGGTCAATGGTGTCCCGCTTTACCAATGTGGGAGGGTCAAAAGTTATTATAAAAGGTACTTAAAGTTGGTGCTCACATATTTAAAAGGAGGCCCGATGAAGTTTAGGGTGTTGCTGTTATGTAATGTTGCTCCGTTTAATAGGCTCGCATAGAAGAGCTTGAAGAAGAGCTGGAAGCAGAAAGAACTGCCCGCGCAAAAGTAGAAAAGCAAAGGTCAGACTTGGCTCGAGAACTGGAAGAGCTGAGTGAGCGGCTAGAAGAGGCTGGGGGAGCTACTTCAGCACAGCTGGAGATGAACAAAAAACGGGAGGCAGAGTTTCTGAAACTGCGGCGGGACCTCGAAGAAGCCACGCTGCACTATGAAGCCACTGCAGCCACACTGAGGAAGAAGCATGCAGACAGCATGGCAGAGCTTGGAGAGCAGGTGGACAATTTGCAGAGGGTCAAACAGAAGCTGGAGAAAGAGAAGAGCGAGCTGAAGCTGGAAGCAGATGACCTGTCATCCAGTATGGAGCATCTGGTTAAGGGAAAGGTAAAAACTCTGTCTTTATGCCAGCAATCTTCACAGTGGGCAGTAACACTTGAATGCCTTCCGCACAGACCCAATCCATATGAAGTTTGCATGCAATGTCATCTGTTTCTAGTGATCCATGAAAACAGTGCATGAGTTTAGACCAACACAGGTGATGCAGATGTTTTAACACTGGCAGAAAACATTACTTGAAATACATACAACTTGGTCAGCAACTGGTCACTATCCAGAATGAAGTTTCAGTCCCATAGCACCCAAAGAGTAATGAACATGTGGCATTTACTGCTGCAGGAAGTGGGGGTGGCTATGAGCGTAGATGGAACACTATGGGCCTTTACGCACGGGGATCTTTGTTGCAAATTGTTTGCGGAATGAAAAATCGCCATTTAAAATAGTGGAATTCGTCGTTATGCATACCTGCCTTTGTAGTGGAATCAGTTGCGTTTTTTAGCGTTTCCCACAGGCTTCCGGTCTCGGCAAAAATCGCTAGAAAGGAAGCGCTATTGCCAAGCTCGTCCCGCCCCTGGCCGTCAAGCAGCCAATGGGCAGCCGTTAGCATGCTCCCAAACAGCCCCTTTCCCTTTAAGAAAGGTTTAAAAAAAAAAACAGACCCATAGCAACGAATCTAGGTAGATTCGTTGCAACGGAGAGACCCATCCAGCTGCCTAATGTGAGCTGTCGTTTGATCGTATGATCGTTGCCACGCTGCCTCGAGTGATAAAAAAAAAATCCCCCCCCCCTCTCACGGGCCCGATTTTCGGCTGAATTAATGTGTAAAAAATAAAGGGACTTTATTTCAGCAAACGGGCTTTTATGTGGTTTGTGCTTAGTGACTAAAGGTAAAGGACTGAAGCCAGGGAAGCCTCTAAACAGAAAGAGGCTCGCTGGTGCGTTTATCCCCGCTCGCTCGGAGAAAAAAAAATGGCGATCGCTTCGCCGGAAGTTTGGAGGACAGGCTCAGGAGGAGGGACTTTGAAGAAACCGCAACAATGGTAACGCACAGGTCTTTATCACTAGTGTTACAGATTGTTTGCAAGAGTGTAGCGCTTTCCGGAGGGTGAATCCACTTTTTGGGATTCCCCTGAAAGCGCTACAACGAAGCGCTTTTTGCTGATCGGTTTCAGGAGTGTTGCAGATTGTCTACGACGTCGTGCGTTAAGGCAAATCAATAGCGTTTCCAATTAGCAACCATTGTGCGATTTTGAAGCTGTGCAAAAAGCCCCTATGTCTGGGCAGTGACGCTCTGTATTCTTGGCACTTGACGGGACAATAGTGCTTGGGAGGCTTCTGGAGTTCTGGCCCCATTGGTGGCCCTCCAGATGGCACCTGGGTGCAGGCACATGAAAGCTTATACCTCCAATATAACTTTGTTGGTCTTAAAAAAGCTACTGCACTCAATCTTTGTTCTGCCAGTCAATATCCAGTTTGATATATAAAAAGCAACTCACAGAAGGCTTTGGGAATGAAGCTATTCTTCCACAGGTAGCTAAAGCTAATATATTTATTTTAGAAAAATGAAGATGGGGATTTGTCCCTCTCAGTACAATCTTTTGAAAAAGCTTCCAGTATACTTATCTCAGAAAAAAACGATACAGAGAAGAATGGTAGAATATTCCGATGGGGATATTTACTTTTTTCCAATATTAGGATGAATCTGTTAAGAAGCATGATCTTGCAGCGCACGGTGAGATTTTTCCATGAAAGCTCTGTTGAAGAATTCATACCTGTTATTAATTAAATGACGGATACTTTTCCACATGGCTACCCACTAATATTTAGTTGCACTATTTTTAATGATTCTGATAAGAAAATGCAAGCAGCACAAAAGGGTGTGTGTGTGTGTATAATATACACATACATGCATAAATTGGTACTTAGAAGGACTTAATGTTAGCTAGTTCATTCCTCAATTTCTGTGCTAGTATTCTTACTGCTTTTATTGTCAAGGTTTCTCTTTCTGCTTGTACAAAACAAGTGTGCCATTATTACTCTACGTAAGATTGCCAGAGATTAGTCTTAAGGGGAAAATGAATGAACAATACACGTTGTCTGGGATACGATACCATAACCTTTCTTCCTGGTCCATTAGGCAAATGCAGAGAAACTCTGTCGCACTTTTGAAGACCAGCTGAATGAGGCAAAAACAAAACTAGAAGAGATGACCCGCCTTATGAGTGACCTCACTGCTCAAAAAGGAAAATTGCAAAGTGAGAACGGTAAGTCGGACAAATGACTATCACAAACAAGGAAGCATGTCAGGGACATAGTTACTAGTTCGACACCAGTACCGTACCAGTGGTAACACAGAACACACCTCTCCTTTGTTTCTCTGGCTCTTCTTTCTTTGATTCGTGCGATATTTAGTGCCAAACTATGCATTACCCTTTATGTGAGTTACCAGTGGGGATGGCAGCCATATTGCAGCTCCAAGTCCCTGACAGCAACTCCTGTGAGAAAGCACGATAAGGGCCCAGTCAGAATGGGTCTGTGGTGAAGGAGAAGGAGAGGTTCCTGCCTTCACCCATGCCATTTTCAATAACCAAAACAGTGCAGAGGGAGGCAGGAGCCACTCCCCACCCCCCATGCTTCAGTTACAAGTAGAATTGATTCCCAGCTGTGCTGTAACATAGGAGTTTCTACCGGGGTCTCATAGCTACAGTATGGCTACTGGTCCCACTCGTGAGCTCATATAAAGTATTACGTGTAGAACTTAGCTATATAAAAGGTAGGGAGGAGGGGAGACAGACAGAGTATTCCTTCTTCATGCACCCTCCTGGTTCTCTGGAACTGCCTCTGAATCTTAAAGCGACTTAAATACTCAGCGAGGGCATGGGTGGGTGTGGGTGATCAAATCAAGGCATCAAGCTGACAATCATGTAGAAAGTTGTCCGCATTTGTCAGATGGATGTGAAGGAAAGATTTACTTTCTTCCCTCTCATGGTCTCCATCGTATGTACAACCTGGTCTAGATCTGCCCATTGCTTCTCTGCAAGAGAACCGATTGCTGTTCTCTTGGGTTTACCATTCCCCACTGCTGTCTGTGTATATTTCCATCTACTTGCCCAAGTGTTGCTGCTGTCGGGAGGGAGAGAGTCTCTGCTTACTGCACAGGTCGGAGTGGCTTGCAACATCTGCCGCCTGCCACTGCTGATATGAATTAGATCCTTCAAAGGAATTTTGTCTTGCACAAATGTGCTGTTCTTTCTACATACATTTCACTCATTGATGGTTTATTCACATTCAACGTGTACCTGCTGCTTTCTGTTAACTTTTTCTGACCGCTGACTATTTGTTCTCCTGCAATGAAAACATTATTTTTTTTTAATTAGCTTCCTGGGACTGAAGCAACAAAATGGCTGACAAAGCTGCCAACATAGCAGCCCATGTAGATATGCAGGAATTCCTTTTAGTGATTTTTGCCCTTTTAAATTCATATTCCTGGCAAGGATTTTGTGGCAAGAGGACAACCAAACTATAGGGTTGAAGCCTGACTTGCAGCCATTGTAAATCATGCAGCAAACCCTTAACAAAAAAATTGTCTTAGTATTTATAAGATGCAGCAGCAATCTTTGATTTAAGACATAGTGTAGGACCAGTCTGGTCTTGTCTTAATGCCATCCTTACCCCTTAGAGCGGGAGGAGATTGGCCCCTTCACACTTAGTAATAGAATTTATATGCAACTTTTTAACATGTTGTAGCTTCACTCTCCAGTGACAAAAGACCTTCATAGCATATTGCAAAGTACAGTCTAGACCAGTGCAAGTTTGAGAATTGCATTACATGGCCAAATCATGGAAGGAACTCCTTAAGCAAGAATCTCCTTTCTTCTTGGTTATCAGATACCATGCAATTTCCTCTTCTTTTCACTGTGCCCAGAGGACTCTATTGGGCTCTCCTTTTGACAAGGAGTGTGGTTAAGAGCAGACTCTCATATGGAGAACCGGGCGTTATTCCCCACCCATCCACATGAAGCCTGCTGCGTGAACTTGGGCCTGTCATAGTTCTCTCAGAACTCTCTCAGCTCCACCTACCTCACATGGTGTCTGTTGTGGGGAGAGGAAGGCAATTGTATGCCACTTTGACACTCCTTGGGGTAGAGAAAAGCAGGGTATGTATATTAAAAAAAACCCTGTCTTCTTCTTCCTTGTCAGTTTCTCTTTGGCACAATGCAGTCTACCCTGAACCCAAAATGCCTCTTCCTCCTCAGAGATAAACCTCTGCATACTCTTTTTATTTCCTTTAGGGCACAGCACAGTTCTCCCCTTCCCCATTCCTTGTCCATCTGTGTTAGCTGAAGATGATTATAAATATTAAGATAAGAGGCTTGTGTTAATTATCATTTCTTGGGATAACTTTTTGGCAGGTGAATTCACAAGGCAGCTGGAGGAGAAGGAATCACTTATAAGCCAGCTTTCCAGAGGGAAGTTGTCTTTTACTCAACAAATAGAGGAACTTAAAAGACAGCTTGAAGAAGAGACTAAGGTAATTCTTCCACCTGGCTTGAAACAGACAACTTTGGTCCTTGAAATGGAGCAGAACTGCATATGTAAAGTAAAAGCAGGGGAATTACAATGATTTATGTAAGGTTTGGTACAGCCTGTAATGGCCAATGGAAAGCCATTCAGGAATAAAACTGAAACAGTAAGGGGAACCATTAAGATGGTCAGTATGATGTAACAGAGTGTTTACTTTGGAAAACCTAGATTGTGGGGATGTGGTATTTTAGGGGACATTTTGGGATGCATGGAAAGAGGGGAGGCAACAGAGTTGTGTTCTGTAGGCTACTTGCAGAAAGACTCCATTGTATTCAGCACAGTGAAAAACCATGGCTGAATCTGCACAGAGCTTTGATTCCAATCTCAGGTCAATTCAATCCCTGCCGTCTACACTGAATGTGATTTCCATTTTGATTTTGGGTGATTTAAATTTTTCATCTGCAACAAGCATGATTGATCTGGAGTGACCCTACGTTTCCCCTGTGATATCCTGAAGTGGATAAAGGTAGAAGAAGAAGAAGAAGAATTGGTTCTTATATGCCGCTTTTCCCTACCCGAAGGAGGCTCCCAGCGGCCGCTTTGAGCCTCCTTCGGGTAGGGAAAAGCGGCATATAAGAACCAACTCTTCTTCTCCTTCTTCTTCTTATAGTCGCCTTCCCATTCCTCTCCCCACAACAGACACCCTGTGGGGTGGGTGAGGCTGAGAGAGCCCTGATATCACTGCTTGGTCAGAACAGCTTTATCAGTTCTGTGACGAGCCCAAGGTCACCCAGCTGGTTGCATATGGGGGAGCGCAGAATCGAACCTGGCATGCCAGATTAGAAGTCCGCACTCCTAACCACTACATCAAACTGGCAAAGGTATCCCCTGTGCAAGCACCGAGGTACGTCTGACCCTTGGGGTGACGCCCTCCAGCGTTTTCATGGCAGACTCAATACAGGGTGGCCTTGCCAGTGCCTTCCCCAGTCATTACTGTTTTATCCCCCAGCAATCTGGGTACTCATTTTACTGACCTTGGAAGGATGGAAGGCTGAGTCAGCCTTGAGCTGGCTGCTGGGATCGAACTCCCAACCTCATGGACATCGCTTCAGACAGCATTTCTCCTGCTTACCACTCTGCACCACAAGAGGCTCTCCTGTAGTGGATATAACCTTCCAATAGACATGAGTAAAGGTGCAGCTCTCTGCTTTTCCCCTCAACTAACTTGCTGCCTTGAGCCTCCAACACTGTAGAAAAGCCCTGACTGGCCAGGGCGTCAGTTCAAAGACTTCCTCATTCCCAGGTTGGGAGGCTTCCCTTAAAGGGGAAGCCCTCACTTCTCTCCGCAGAAGCTCCAGAAACCCTATCTTCTCTTGGCAGAAATTTTCCTCTTGCATTTATTCCCCATCCTCTGCTGTCTCCAATCCTCTCCCCCCCCCCCGCCCCCGTTCAAGAAAACAAAGAGGCTCCTGCTGTGTTTGGCTTCCCCTGCCTTCTGATCTTTCCTAATCATGTGCAGAACACTTTCTGTTTCAAGGGGGAGTGGGAGGATAGAGGAAGACCAGAGTTCAAATCGATCTGAATTCATCAGGATCCACAACGGAATAAACAAAGCAAGTGCAGATTCAGCCCATCTTACAAACGTTATTTGATTTGGAGGTTCAAGTGCCTTACAATAGCTACCTTTTCCACTTTTGCATGGTCCTCCTTCCCTTCAGTCAAAGAATGCTCTGGCCCATGCCTTGCAAGCTGCCCGTCATGACTGTGACCTTCTGCGTGAACAGTATGAGGAGGAGCAGGAAGCTAAGGCAGAGCTGCAGAGAGCACTCTCCAAGGGCAATGCAGAAGTGGCTCAGTGGAGAACTAAATATGAAACTGATGCCATCCAAAGAACTGAAGAGCTAGAAGATGCCAAGTAAGTGATACCTTTTCAAATGAGATCCCTAGGCTGGACTGCTGCAATTTTATTGGGTTGCAGAGGTAGTAGACAGCAGCACTAACATGGATCTTCACTGTGTGACTGAAGGGAAGCTGCAGCTGCCATTTTGTGGCTGTAGCAGCCATTTTGTGGCTGCACCCACCATACAGTATCAGAATTCCAAAGGTGCTCACAGACCTAACAAGGCTGGTACCCCTGCCCTATGACTTTAAGTAACTGTATATGAAAGTTATACAATGTGAAACTTGGAAATAGCCGGGGATTTGTTGTTGTTGCTCAGTATCACCTAATAGCAATCTCTTCTGTTAGGAAAAAGTTAGCTGCTCGTCTCCAAGAGGCTGAGGAAGCCATTGAGGCCGCCAATGCTAAATGCTCATCTTTAGAGAAGACCAAACACAGGCTGCAGAATGAGCTAGAGGACATGATGATTGATTTGGAAAAAGCCAACTCAGCAGCAGGAGCCCTGGATAAGAAGCAGCGCAATTTTGACAGGATCATTACAGAGTGGAAGCAGAAGTATGAGGAGTCCCAAGCAGAACTTGAAGGTGCCCAGAAGGAAGCCCGGAGCCTAAGCACAGAGTTATTTAAGCTGAAGAATGCCTATGAAGAGTGCCTGGACAATCTGGAGACCTTAAAAAGGGAAAACAAGAATCTGCAAGGTAGGCTTGTACACTCCTGTAACAGATGGAAAACTTCAGTCAGTGATCGGGAGAGAAAACTCTCTAAAGTGCTAGAGGAGTGTAACAGATGAGTTTCCCCATTCCATTACTGAAAATGGGAAAGATTATTATTCTGTCTATCATAAAATCTCCTTGATCTGAAGACAGAAAGAAGCAGTGGAGCCGGGCTAGACTCCAGGCTTCCTCAGTGATGTCAGCCAGTGTCAGAACCCTCTTTTGTACTGAAACACAGTCTGAATTTCCCACGTAGGATGTGGTAGATATAGTGGGAAATATCTCCCATTGGAGTGTATGTCATTACAAACTTTAAAAAAAGAATTGGAAGGGTGTGGGTGGAATCTATAGTAGTAAACATTCTGTTGACTCTCCTACATCCCACGCAAAGAAAATTTACCTCAGACATACACAATATGTGGCCTAGATATCATGCTGTTATCCACAGAATGGGATTTTGAAGAACATTCTGCAAAAACTAAACATTTATCAATGCATGGTTTAAATTGATTTCCTGTATAGAATAATAGAATAATAGAATTGGAATGGACCTCGTGGGCCATCTAGTCCAACCCCCTGCATTGTGCAGGACACTCACAGCCTTATCGCTCATCCGCTGTAACCTGCTACCCCCTTAAGCCTTCACAGAATCAGCCTCTATGTCAGATGGCTATCCAGCCTCTGTTTAAAAATTTCCGAAGATGGAGAACCGACCACCTCCCGAGGAAGCCTGTTCCACTGAGAAACCACTCTAACTGTCAGGGTCTCAGGAGCTTCTTCCTGAAGTTTAGACGGAATTTCTTTTGAATTAATTTCATCCCATTGACCGTTTATGCACTGGAGGTTTCACATGTCTTGCCCTGTTCATGTATAAAGTGGATGGGTAAAGGAAATTGAAGCTTCACCACTTATATCCTCCTGGGACCATACATATGCTCCTGTCCTGTCTCTGATACCAGGAGCTGGCTGGGCTGGGTAGAAAGTACTTATAGTGGTGGGCTGTGCAAAGAGAAGGTTCAACTACTCTCATCCCATCCTCTTTTCATGTTAAAATAAGATACAAACATCCCAGCTCCACTTTCTAAATGAATGTGACAGATGTGTGAAAAAACAGACATGGCTGCCTCTGTCATATTTAACATTCTTTTACTCCTTCTGTGATCCACTGTTGATATAGTCCATATCCCATTAATGGAAGGAAGGAAAGAGACTGACCTACAACTATCTGCCTGTCACAACTTTAGCAAATGCTTTTATTCTCCCCCTCACACATACAAAGAGGCTGCCCCTCCCAACCAGCCTGCAGAATATTGGTTTAAACCTAGAATATCTATTCATAGCCACCACTATAGGAGCCTTTCTGAAAACACTCAAACAGCAGCTGGCAACAGCATCATTGAAAGAGGAGACGTAAGAAGGGGATAAATAAAGAAGATACACTGTGCAGCAGCAGGAGGCTGTGTACAATTTCAGTGTGTTCATTTGTGGCAGAAATGTTTTGTGTGCGTCATCAGTGAGTGCTGCTGACAGAAAAATGAGGCAAAATGTTCTGAATGCATTAACCTAATATAACCACAATTTCCTTCTTATACAGAATCTGTATTCTTTAATTACTTTCTGTTGGCTGCTGTTCATAATTAAATAGGGAACTCTAGTCTTACACAATATAGAATCATAGAGTTGGAAGGGGCCATACAGGCCATGTAGTCCAACCCCCTGCTCAACGCAGGATCAGCCCAGAGCATCCTAAAGCATTCAAGAAAATATCTTGTGACACCAGAAAAGTTATTTGATTGGAAAGTAGTTTGAGAATTTTCCCTTTCCCCTGTCAGATGTTACTCTGTTGGATACGATTTGGTGCATTCCGGAATTTCTGATCCCTGAATTCTATGGTTGTTCCTTGCTTTAACCCTTTCAGAGGAGATTGCTGATCTCACTGACCAGATCAGTGAAGGAAACAAGAATCTTCATGAGGTAGAGAAAATGAAGAAACAGATTGAACAAGAAAAATCAGAAGTCCAGCTAGCCCTGGAAGAAGCAGAGGTAAGAGTGATGGAAAAATAAGTTTTATTTCTTAAATGCATACACCCACAATCAAATAGCAGTGGGTAGGTATGCAGCAGCTTTTTCATATACACCAGTGCAAAACCAAAAAGGAAAACCGAAACCCAACCTAAACAGAAAAGTTAGGAACCCAAAGGTTGAGCTGCAAAAATGATTTTTAAATATTTTACAAATATTTATTGTTGTTGTTGTTAGTTGCAAAATCATGTCAGACCCATTGCGATCCCATGGACAATGATCCTCCAGGCCTTCTTGTCCTCTACCATTCCCTGGAGTCGATTTAAACTCGCACCAACTGCTTCAGTGACTCCATCCAGCCACCTCATTCTCTGTCGTCCCCTTCTTCTTTTGCCCTCGATCACTCCCAGCATTAGGCTCTTCTCCAGGGAGTCCTTCCTTCTCATGAGGTGGCCAAAGTATTTGAGTTTCATCTTCAGGATCTGGCCTTCTAAGGAGCAGTCAGGGCTGATCTCCTCTAGGACTGACCGGTTTGTTCGCCTTGCAGTCCAAGGGACTCGCAAGAGTCTTCTCCAGCACCAGAGTTCAAAAGCCTCAATTCTTTGACGCTCAGCCTTCCTTATGGTCCAAATTTCACAGCCATACATTGCAAGTTGTTAAGCAGAGGCTAAATCGTCATCTGACAGAGATGCTGATTCTGTGAACTTAGGCAGATTCTGAGTGGGTGGTCAGGAAGGGATGTACCAGTGTTGTCTCTTGTGGTCCTTCCTTGCATACCCAGGGAATTGCTAATTGCTACTGTGGGATGGTAGATGAATTTCCTCCAGGCTAGGCTGGATTCTGGAGATTTTTGGTGGGGGTATCACTTGGGCATGAAATTGGGGTCACTGTGGATGGGCAGGTAGTTGTGAGTTCCTGCACTGTGCAGGGGGTTGGTATAGATGACCCTGAAGATCCCTTCCAACTCTATGGTTCTATGATTCTGTGCCTGAGAACTATCTGTCACAGAATTGTATATAATATCTACTCATCATTCATTTTTTTGTTCAAGGTGCATTACAGTCCTTACAAAAACCATATATTACAGACACCATTCTTTCCCCCATATTGCAGGCAGAGGACTGACACTGAGAAAGTAGCTAACATAAACTTACATTGTGAGTTCATGGGAGAGACAAAATATGAACAGGGGGCTCCCAGGTCACAGCTCTTCCTTTGTGCTCTTGTGCTATGTCAGTTCCCAGTTCAAATTTAATGGATAAATGAGTTTTTAATCTGTTCAATCTGCACACAATTGCAAACCCTAAGGAAGACACCGTCTCTGAGGTTTGTGGAGGCACATTGTGGAGGCAAACATTATTTTCACCATGGCAATCCCATCTCTCTCACTCATGAGGGTAATGCCTTTTTAAAGATAGTGTCCTGTCCTTTGTGCATTTTTAATAATTATTTGTATTAAAAATGATAAAGAGCAACTTTGAAAATATGCTGCCTGATTAATCAGGATCCCCTTTTTAGTCAATCAAAACATGTTTCCTATAATTAATTAATCAATTGTGCATTGAAGCTCTGCTGAGGACTCATGACCTACAATGTGAAGCCTTTACTGATAGATGATATTTACACATATTAGTCATGCTTAGACCAGTGTTTGGATAACTGAGTGGCAGTGAGACTACAGAAATTCGTCGGTTCTAGTCTAAATGCTAATCCCCAGGTGGGAATTATAGGTCATCTCCAGGCATTGGAGATCAGTTCTGCTGGAAAAAATGGCCACTTTGGACTCCATCACATTGTACTCCACTGAGGTCCCAAATGCCACCCACCCCTGGCTTCATCCCCAAAGTTTCCAGGTATTTCCCAACCCAGAGCTGGCAGCCCTACCTAAAATGCATCTCAAACAATTATGCAATATGTAAGGGTTCCATGGGAAATGGAAGTTCCTTAGACATCCAAGTCAGTGTCGTAAGTATTCCTGTGGGGCTTGAAAGTCTGGAAACAAATGTGCCAGATGAAGCAGATCTCTTTGCATACCAATTTGCAAATCCCTTAAGTCAACTTTGCTATGTCTGAGCTGCAAGAGTGCTCAGATGTTCTCCCAAGCAGGCTTTGTTGGAGATGCTGCTCTCCTAATGTGCAAACAAATTACTACATTACCTGACAGAGCATGAAGGAGCAGTGGCGGACAAGTTTTCTGGGCTGACAAATGGAAGTATCTCTTGAAACACCCAGAAATCACTTTAACAATCACACACACGAAAATCTCTGGTTTCCATATCTGGTATCTACTCTTCTTGATTTTCTTCAGTGTGCTGAAATGACAGAGTGTTTATGACGTTGCAGGTGAATTTAATACATGCTCAGACATTTTCATACATTTATGTGTGTGTGTGTTTTTAATCCTATATTTTAATGAGATAGCTCCTTGTCCCGTCACCTTCTAGCAATCTTTGAAATGCATTGATGCTTAAAAATCAGCTCTGACCAAGCCTGTCTAGATAATTTTATTAACCTCCTCCTTTATCTTGCAGGATCTTTTATATTTTACAGGGATTTCTCCTCCAAATAAAAAGGTGTTGATATCAGGACAGAGCAAACAGCATGTTTTATTCCGTTGCTTTGAAAAGTCGAGCATGATATGTGTGCGCGCGCATATATATACGTATATATATATATATTGCATTGCTATTTTGTTTGATTAGATATAATACATCAATTTGTGATGTATTCCAGACCTTTGACAGATAATTGCAGAATGTGCCATGGTGTGATTTTGCTAAAGCAGCAGTGTAGAAAATTTGGAAATAAAATGGAAATGTTTTGCCTTTTTCTTCTTCCTGAGCAATGTAACTTACTAATAGCCAGTTCCTATAAATCTCTATTGGCTCAGAAGTGCTTTCACCGCATTCTGCTAGCCCTTTGGTCGTTAGGACTGCGGAGAGAAGGACCACTTACGATCCCATTTCTGCCATAGCTGTGGTGTAATTGCTGTGCTTTGTGCCAGGCAAGCTGTTGGGAGCATGTTGCTGCTGCATCAGCTCTTGGTCCGGGCCTTTGGACTAATGTCCTTAAACCCAACCCTGTGTACCAGCCTATTAGTACATAAAACACTCATTGGTAATTTGCAGGAAGCAGTTTTCATTAATTGTATGTGCTCCTCATTTTCCCCAAGTACTGAGAAATTCCAAGAGCGGGATTGTTTTCCTATGGATGAGAAAGCATTGCAGACTTCCTAATATTTGCTTTATTTACACATATACAAGTGGAAGTAAAGAGGCACTTTGTAAGGCAGCCAATCACATCAGATTCCCTAGAGCGAGGGAAAGACAAGGTGTTTTAGTTTCAATTAACTCACACCTCTTTGCCTGTTTCTCTCTGGGTGTTTTCCAAATTGGAAAATGCTGTTTCTTCACACAAAGTCACATATCCCCTCTGCCTTAGGAAGTGGTTTCATCAAAGTATTTAATTCAAGAGAGAAAGCCTTCTAAAAGTTCGTTCCCATTTGAGATATCCACAGGCATTAAGGTATCTGAATACTCTTTTGTCTCAAGGGCCTGGTATCCATATCAGCTGACACTTCAGACCAACCTATATTGATAAGCCCATATAGTGTTATCAGAAATTACTGAGTGCAACCACGATACACACTAAAGAAGAGCATCCAAACATCCTGGTTTAATCAAGTATGTCCTTCTCAACACTCAAGAACCTACACCAGCACCCCAAATCTGAGAGAACATTGCTCAAGTTGAGGCACCTTACTACAGAATTAAATAAAAATAACCGGTCTCAGAATTCTTTATAATGGACATCTGCATGAGTTGAATGTAGTGACATCCCATGCAAATAATGAATTATGTCCCAAACGTATGCTTTAGTGGTGAGGAAACGCCTCTCATTCAGAGAAAATATTCAATCCCTGTGGTATCCATTCAGTGCAAGAACATTGTTTATTAAAGCATTTTCCATCCCATTCTTCCTTCAAAGCACCTTGCAGAAAATCTTAAATGATAAAAGTCAACACAATCAACCTCAATAAACAGTAATCAAAACACTTTTTAAAAATGCGTCAAAAGAGCAAGATACATAAAAGTGGTCATCATGAAATGATGGAGGCTCTATCTGCCTGCCTAAAGGCTGAAAAATTGAGAGAAGTCTGCCTATTCTTTAGTTTTGCTTGTCAAGGAGTAGGTCTACTCTTCTGCCCATGTCACACTGGTGGCAGGTAAGATGTTTTTCTGCTGGAGGCCACTGCCTCTGCACGTTTTATGCATCTCTTGCCTCCACATACCTCCTGCTGTCACGATTTCTACTGCAGTGTCAGCACAGATAATTGCCTTGGCCCTCTTAACTCTGAAAGCCACATGGCAAGCCACTGTTGCCTTACAGGGCTCCCCAAACACTTGCAAGATCGCTTCTTCTCGTGAGAGTTGGGTCATCATTTTGGTTGCTAAGGAACTACAGTAATCAGGGTTGTCAGAGTAACGGAAATGATGGTTGAACGCTTGCAAAGGAAAAGGCCATGCTTACCTTGCTGGGCTGCTTTTAAATGGGGCTGGGAGAGCATGGGAAGAGATGAGGGGGATCACTGCTCTGCTCCTGGGCAAGGGTGGAAGTAGAGTGAAGTAGAAGTGAGAGCGGGAAGGACAGGAGGCCAAATAATGCGTAGGCAAGAGGGAGGTTGGCACTCTCAAATTCTGCTGTCTGGTGCAAATACCTCAGGATACAGCTGGCCTTCCTTAATACCATCCTCCTATTGACCTCCTATGTCTTTATTGAAAAAGTGAATGTATCCTGCAGCCTTTCTCAACTTTTTTACTTTGAGAAACCCCTGGAACATTCTTCAAGTTTCTAGAAACCTCAGAAGTGGCAGGATCATGCAGAATATGGTTGAGAAGCACAGCTGTGGCCACATTCATTTGCAGCATCTCCCCTCCAGGCCCATCACTGGCCATGTTTTTTTTTGGGTGGGAGGGGGCAAGTTGACATGACCATCTATGGTCATATCACCCAATAAATGTTTAATATTTTTTTAAAAAAATATTGTTAACTCCCACCCATTTGGGAAACCCTTCCAGGGCTGTCAAGAAAACCCAGGGTTTCACAAAACCATGGTTGAGAAAGCCTGGTCTACTGAAAGGCATTGGCTCACACCAATTCTCCTCTATCCTCTGGTACTTAGGGACCCCAGGAGAAAAGAGGGTGGAGACAGATCTCTTGTCTCTTTAAATTTCTGCTAGCAGCAGGTGAGGGTATAGTATGCGGACTATAATGCCAGGAATGGGAATTAAGTCTCTGTGCCACTTATATGATGTCACTCACATGCAGTCACTCAAGTCACTCATGGCACTCATGATAAGAATCTGTATTCAAAAAGCTGCAGCTGACCTCAATGAGAAACCCCCCCCTCTAATAATATATATAGTGCAATATATATAGTGCAATGTACATGACGTGTTCTACATGCAAAACCTGGATTTCTGTTTGCAAATATTTAAGTGCAGGTTAAGGAGGATATTGTACAACATTTAACCATTTAAAGGTGAGGTGATGGTAACTGATAGCCTGACCCTGCCATACCTGCTGTCATTGGCTCTTAATCATCTACTGAAAAGTCCCATGAAAGGTGCAGGCTGTCCCTTGCATCATCACTGTGTTGGATCCTGTGGACTACTGTGCTACTAATGTAGGATTGGGCTGCATATTTCATAGTTTGTGTTGAATTAACCAAGAGATTTGAGCATAACATATACATTATACTTTTTAGGGGGCTCTTGAGCATGAAGAAAGCAAAACACTACGTTTTCAACTGGAACTTTCCCAAATTAAAGCAGACTTTGAAAGAAAATTGGCAGAAAAAGAGGAAGAAATGGAAAACTTCAGGTACAGTATGCTCACTGGGTGGTTAATAGAGCTGATTTCTGAAAGAACTACGTATGTGGTGAGAAAGAAGAGGACTGCAACTAGCAGAAGGTGCAATTTCTAGATTTGACCTTGCTTAAAAAAAAGAAAAGAAAAAAAGACCAGATCTGTTTCTTACCCCTCACTGCAATTTCTCATGCTAGTTCTGTCAATAACACATTATGTAGAAGAGGGCAATTTACTTTCTGCTTGTGTATCTGTTTTGCCATCTGTACACACTGTCTTAATTTGCAAGAATGTTGTTAGGACTGATTGATAATTACTGTCTGCACAATATGTTGACAAAAGATACACTAATAAACAAGAGACAGTAAACAAGAGGAAATGGAAATCTGACTTGAGAGTATTTTAGGGAACAGATTCAAAATGAAGTGATGCTACTGTAAGATGAATATCGAAGGAAAAATGATAGAATGACATCCTTGAGATGGAAATGAAGAATAGTGAATTTACATATTTGCTCTTGAAAGCACAGCCGTGAAAAGGTGCCCTTTATAATAGAAATAAAAGCACGGTTGAAATATGAGGAAGGAACCCAATATCTGTGTTGTCTATATATTACTGCAAAATTAGGAGAAACCAGCAACGCGCCATAGACACATTGCAGTCCACTCTGGATTCTGAAGCTAAGAGTAGGAATGAGGCCATTCGGCTTAAGAAGAAGATGGAAGGAGACCTCAACGAGATGGAAATCCAGCTCAGCCATGCCAATCGGCATGCTTCTGAGGCCACAAAGACCACACGTATCCTTCAGGCACAAATAAAGGTACTCTTTGAATCAAAATAATGGGAACTGTTCATGAACTTTAACCATCACCGCCACCCTCAGCCAGACACATTGGCTACATTAGTGAAACTTGAAGTTCCTAACCCTACCTTTCCCTCATAATGTGAACATGGAAGCCTGTGTAAGACAGAATCAGAGGAAAGGAAGCGCACTCAACTATCCTATTGACTGATTCTCTCCAGTAAAACCCTCTACCTATTTAAATGTAAAAGCTACATCGAGCCAGGAATCTGAAAGCTAGAAAAGAATCCAGCTGGGAAAAGGTCAACCACAATGGAGCATTTGTTGGAGAGAATTCTCTACTCCCTTCATTTCCCATTATTGCTGCTTAACAGGGCATTATGATTGCCTCTTGGGATTGCTGGAAGCACCTAGATCTGGTGATAGCCCTAGCTGAGACCTTCTTGGAGGGCCCCAACTCACTGTATACTTGTGTTTATTTATGCCATTAGGCATGTTGCTTTTTTCTCAACCCTCTACTGTTTCCTTTCTAGGATTTGCAAGTGCAACTGGATGATACCACACATCTGAATGAAGACCTAAAAGAGCAGTTGGCAGTCACTGACAGACGGAACAGCCTTCTCCAGTCTGAACTGGATGAACTGAGGGCTCTGCTGGATCAGACGGAGCGTGGCCGTAAATTGGCAGAACAAGAGCTGCTGGAAGCCACTGAACGTGTGAATCTTTTGCATACCCAGGTTGGATTGCATATGAATTCTGCAGGCCTTCTCCCACTCTTTTTCCCCTTCAGTGTAGCATAAACCAGATATTATGTATATATATATAATGCTGTTTTCAGGCGAAATATGGCCTTGTTACCAAGTATGCACAAAGGTTGTTCATTCTCAGGTGGTAGAAGAAATTACAACATATACTACATGCTGAGTGTCTGCAGTGCAGTGACCTCTGGGTAATTGAAAATATGCTTTCTTAGAATACTATGGTGCCCTCTACCACCTCAGAATTATTTGCTTAAGAAAATATTTTCCCTGTGAGTATTATGACTCTTGTTTCATGCTCTTACCACTCAATCTATGCCGCTTTCTTGTTCTTCCGCTCTTATTGCACACATTATGCTTTAAAAAGAAATTCAAAGAATTATCCACATCACAGGATATTTAGAGCATTCACCAGGGTGTTCCTATGCAGCTTTTAGAATTGGTCTTCCCCATTCATGCCGGGCTATAATTAATGAAGCCTTTCTATATTACCCTTTTTCCCCGTCCAAGTTCAAATAGAATGATAGCAATGGCTGCCTCTGTGAGCTTTCCATAGAAAGCTGAATAGATTATAGAACATTTCAAGCATCTAAGAACAGAAATGATTTACCTTATAGTTTCAGCTAGGTTCAAGTAAAGGGTCAGCCAAGCAGCAAATTAGATATTTCTTCAGTTAGTTGAGCCTTCCCTTTTCAAATGTCCCCTCAGCCAGAGCAATGGCCCACTCGTTTCTGGTGGCAGCTCTAGCATTATCAAATGCTGTCCCCGAAAACAGGTGGAAGGCCTTATGATGCCCACCTCCCATAAGAAATTGAAGGCCATTCTTTTGAGGTGGCCATTTTGCAGTTCAGTTCATAAAATAGGTATTGTTCTGAGGAAAACCTGTATGTGGTGGTAGTGGTGGTGGTGGTTTTAATTGCTTCTTGCCTGCAGGACAGGTTTTTTTGTGAGTCACCAAATTTGGTTGGAACAATAGCCTATAAATATTTAAATAAATAGGGTATATCCAACCAATGGTAAGGGCTTATTATTATTTTCATGGGAAAGAGCTGAGTGTGATGACCTGCCATGTAAATAAGTAAGCAGGCTTACAAGTGCTTAACTCTGGCAGAATTGTGCCCTTAGTTATTTTCTTCACGGATTTGTATAAAATTATCTTCCCAGGCTTGATGATGTGTTTGATTGTACCACACAGTGGGCTGCACAGAGAACTTGTGTGTATTTTATTTTGATGTGGGAAGTTCCAGAATGTCTTTTTCTGCAATCTCTTTATACCGGCATAAAACATATGTCCCATTTTATCTGATGAGAGATTCTTTCCCATCACCTAATAATGAGAGTCTTTCAGTCCTGATAATAAGGAATTTTCAGCCCATATCTGGAAGAAAAAAAAAGCTAGTTATTTATACCTCACTTTTCACTACCCAAAGGAGTCCCAAAGTTGCTTACAAACATCTTTCCTCTCCCCACAACAGATACCCTGTGAGGGAGGTGGGTCCAAGAGAGCTCTAAGAGAATTGTTCTGGGAGAATTTCTCAAACTAGCCCAACATCACTCAACTGGCTACATGTGGTGGAGTGGGGAATCAAACCCAGTTCTCCAGATTAGAGTCCACCAGTCTTCACCACTACCCCAAGCTGGCTTTCAAAAGAACAAGCTGCATCTTTAGCTTCCCAGTGAATTAACTTCACTCAGATTTGTTGCCTAAGGACTTTTGTAAAGAGGAAGATTGGTCTCATTGAGGTTCTGCCATCCTAAGCAGAGTTACACCTTTCTAAGACGAATGGCTAAAATGGATTTAGGGTATAAATCTTTTGCAAATGTCACTGTTGACTTCTTCTGATCCCCATATTTGACTAAGTGTGGGTTAATAGCACACATTCACTCGTACTGCCAGGTTTACAGTACAAATAAGGTTCATAAGATATAAAGTGCAAATCTAGTGTGGTATTTCATCTGAACACAGCCAAATCTACTTGTGTGATGAATACACCTTTTCCTTTTCCCTTTTGAAATCAAGAATACAAGCCTGATCAATCAAAAGAAGAAGCTGGAGACTGATCTGACTCAAATGCAAAGTGAAGTGGAAGAAGCTATACAGGAGTGCAGGAATGCTGAAGAAAAGGCCAAGAAAGCAATCACTGATGTAAGTAGACTAGTTCTGCTTTTTCTGGAGGTGTCAGATTGCATTCTTCCTGGTTTGCTGATCTTCTGCCTCTCTGATGCATCTTTGCACGTAGGCAAGTCAAAGTTAACAAGGCTTCTGTCACTAGAAATTCTGTTTCTTTTTTTTCCAAAAATAATTAATTTAACATGTCTATCATCGTACAGGATAGTTGAACTTTTGCAAGATGAAGAGGCATCATTTTTCATAGTCTTTGCAAATTTATTACCTCTAACACTTAAATAACCAGATGTGAAATTTGTTGAAGATGTGCAAAGCGCCATTAATGGGGAGTAGGTGCACTTGTCTCCCTCCCACGTTCTGAGGCTTCAAGTTTTGCCCGTTACCTTCTGTAGTAGTAATTATAAATATGCCATGTTTCATATCCCTACATATAATAAACTAGACTTATGGCAGGACTCTCACACAATTTCCTCCTTTTCCCTTTCCTAAAACCCCATAACCCCTCCCCTTTTCCTGCTTCCTTCCCACCCACCAGGCAGCCTGCACTTACCTTCCCCTGCCCCTTCCTCAGCTCTCCCTCCTTCCCTTCTTGATGGAAAAACTGTAGCCAAGTTGTTCAGTGTCAGCTATTGGGCCAAGCCCCGATGCATCTTGGGAAACCCTCTAGAACTTGTGAGGGCCTGCATTTCCATCCTGTTACCCCCAGGCAACTTTTCTACCCTCATTTTTTCCTGCTTCCTTCTCTCCACCCTGCTCACTAATCAACCTATTTATTACCTGTTCCCCATCTTCATCTATATTTATCATTTACTTCCTTTATATTCCAAAATGAGGACCTAAAGCAGCTTACATCATTTTCTTATCCTCCATTTTATCCTCACAACATGTAACCGAGCCTGAAGTCACCTTGAGAACTTCCATGGCAGAGCAGTGATTTGAACCCACATCTAGTCTGGCTTGTTTGGGTTGGCTGCTGTTAAACAGTAGCAAGCAGCTGGGCCTTGGTGAGTCATCAATGTTGGGTCGTAGCAAGTCATCCAGTTGTTGCTGCTGGGCCTGACCTGAGGAGACCTCCCTCAAAGGCCAAAGTAGCCCTGGAAAGGGCCTTCCTTGCCCCTTGCCTGCTTTCTATTATCAGAAACCAAGGCTTGAGGTTATCAGTGCTGTTGTGGTTGCATAGAAACAACCATTGAGGCCATATATTTATTAAAGCTGCAGGTGTTGTATTATTAGTTGGGTGGTTAGCCCTCCAGTTTTATTTATTTATAGTATTTATTTTGGGGATTTCAAATTTTTCTGCAAATATGTCTTGTCTCTGTATGGCTGTCATTGCAGGATTTGAGTATCCACATGTTTGGCCATGTCAGAGAATTAGATATATCAGTATCTGTAACTAAGCCTATGTGAAATGAATGAAATATTCACTGTGGCATAGTACAGTACATAGCAAACTACTATTTTAATTAAAACTTTACATCATATCTTTACATGTCTCTCCAGAGTATTCTTCAGGTTTTCATAGTAAGTAACTTACACTAATAGGATTCCTGTTTCTCTTAGGATGTTATTTCACCATCTACCCACCCAGGCTTCCTAAGGTCTTTTATCTTATTCTAGGCATCAATGATGGCTGAAGAACTTAAAAAAGAACAAGACACCAGTGCTCACTTGGAACGAATGAAAAAGAACATGGAGCAAACCATTAAAGATCTCCAAAAAAGGCTCGATGAGGCAGAGCAAATTGCTTTGAAGGGAGGCAAGAAGCAGATTCAAAAGCTGGAATCCAGGGTAAATTTCTGGTCCTTATGACAGGCAATCTTGTTGCTGTCACGTTACCCCACCCATATACACTAGGTATGGTTTGGGGGAGCATAGAATTTAATGCGTGCAGAGATGAGCTGTAACAAAGAAGAAAGTGTAGCAATGCAGTCATTTGTACCAAAACTGCAGACAAGATGACAACTATATGAAAAAGGCTGTGAAGACTAAAAATGCCAAAAGACCACCTGTAGTTCCTGCTCTAGATACAATGCTCTCTGGGCAATTCTTAATATGCTCATCTTTAAGATCACAGTAGAAGAGCAATCTGTGATGAAATAGCTATATTTTAATGCACAAAAAAAACAACAGAAAAAGTACACGTGTGTACTCTAAAGCCTTTGGAAAATATTTTGGGAGCACATTCCAAAGACTTCCCACTAACACTTAGTTTTCCGATCATACCTGTGATGTAGTACTTCTCTGCACATGATGCTTCCAGTAGTACTTATAAATTCTGTGTTCTGGTGTAGATGCGTGAACTGGAAAATGAACTCGAGGCAGAAGTCCGTCGTAATACAGAATCTCAGAAAGGAGTCCGCAAATATGAGAGGCGCATCAAAGAGCTGACTTATCAGGTAATAATAACAAGTGACAGTAATTGATGTAAGTAATTAAAGACCCAAAACACTGTTCTAGAAACAAAAACTTTCCAGATACAATGGCTAGTTTTGTCACTGAAGTAAAAGCATTAACAAAGATTTTCTAAGATATTGATAGCAACTAACAGTCTGCTGGCAGATGTAGCCATTGATCTTTGCACAGGGGGACATGAGACAAGGAGGAATGGTTCTATTTTGTCTTATTTGTGCACTTCAATCCCTCTCCCCCCTCCCTTTTGAGTCCCCAAGTCCTTCAGGAAAACTGGAGGGGAAAAAATGAGAGCAAAGGTTGTCAGCTGATGCCTATCCTGAAGGAGACAGAATTGGTTCAGAGCTGCTGATCTGTCCTGTCTGCACTACAATAATTTCAATTGAATTACTCATATTTTTATTCAATTGTGAACAGAATGTCTGAAGTTATGAAAAATCATTTGATTAATCTGAGCTAGCTGCATGAAAAACGGTTCCTGTCTTTCATTATATTTTTAAAGGGTAATCAACCAAAATAATGCAGAGTGCTTATGTCCAAATACAGGGCAAACATGACAATACCTCTAAAGACAAAATTTGCTGAGAGAGAGAAAGAGAGAAAGGGAGGGTGTTGTGCCAGTTTTCTTTCCATGGTACACGTGAAGTCTATGAGTCCCATGGCAAAAGTCTGCTAATGGAAGGGAGGGGGTGATTTCCATCAACTTCTTTCCCCTAGTTTGGTGTAGTGGTTAGGAGTGCGGACTTTTAATCTGGCATGCCAGGTTCGATTCTGCACTCTCCCACATGCAGCCAGCTGGGTGACCTTGGGCTCGCCACGGCACTGATAAAACTGTTCTGACCGAGCAGTGATATCAGTGCTCTCTCAGCCTCACCCACCTCACAGGGTGTCTGTTGTGGGGAGTTGAATGGGAAGGCGGCTGTAAGCCACTTTGAGCCTCCTTCGGGTAGGGAAAAGTGGCATATAAGAACCAACTCTTCCTCTTCTTCTTCTATTGCAAACCTCTGCCCTCATGCTTTTTGAGGTCTCCAGTGTGTGTGTGTGTGGGGGGGGGGGGGTTGATCCTGCAGTAGGATGAGGATGTACCATATGATCCAAACCTAGAGCTATTACTTGATGGATCAACTTACTTAGGTCACCCTTCTTCATTCTCATAATCATGGTGAATCATAGAAAGGATTGTTGTCCTCACTCATCCCATTCAGATTGCTTATGGGAGAAGCAGCTGTGAAGCTTCCTGGGTGGTCTTAGGCATGTAAGACAGATCTGTTCTGCCACACTGATGGGTGAGGCCAGTAAATTAACATCAACAAAATATTGGCCTCCCTATCTGAGAATTCAATTGAGAACCATCTATTAAGAAAATCTGGCCAAACACTGACCAAGCCCCCTCCTCCATCCGAAAAATTCTAACCTAATGAAGAGATGGCTTTTAACCTAACAATTTAATTTTAAAATTTAAATTAGACTAAATTGACTAATTTTCTTCTTATGTAATTTGTCAGAATTTATTATTATTACTAGTATCAAAGCCCATTTTTAAAAGAGGCTGCAGGCAGGAGGGCGTGAGGGGCTGTCTGCGGCTCCCTTTGGCCTGCAAAGCAGGCTAGAGGGAGTGGAAATCCCCCCCACTCCCTACCAGCGGTGACAGGGCTTTGCGGCCTGCAGGGAGGCTGCAAACCCCCCCCCCCCCCGGCTCCTTCCAAGCAGGAGCATACCTGCAGGCTGCAAAGCCCTGTCACTGCCTCTCTACTCGTGGGCAACAAAGGAGGCCGCAGCCACAAGGCTTCTAGCAGACAAGGAGGAAAGGTGGGAGCTGGAGGGAGAGGGCCAATCCGGGTGGGCCTGGATGGACAGAGCCCTGGACAGTCCTCTCCCAGGAGGCTGTTTCCCAAATATATTAGGGAGTAAAATAGTGTTAAGGATGTAGTGATCTCACAGAGTGACAATGGAATAAAGTGGAACAGCTCCACGTAGGCCATTCTGAGCCCCTTGGAGGAAGGACAGGATAAATACAGGACGTATGACATATAATTATTCCTCTGTTTATACTCCAAAGGCGGAGGAAGACAAGAAGAACTTGACAAGAATGCAAGAGCTGATTGATAAACTGCAGCTGAAAGTGAAAAGCTATAAGCACCAAGCAGAAGAAGCTGTAAGTGCCATAAGCTGGTGCCGTGTACATGACCTTAACTGATAATAAGTGTTATTTTTCTCTTCACTGTTTGAGACAAAATAGCCAAGAGGGAGCAGCCTCATTAGGGAAGAAAGGCCAACCGTGGAGTTTCTTGTTCAGAAAGGGCACATCCTTTTGAATTATTAGCTCTTGAATTAAAAGGACATTTCTGTTTCTGAGCATACATTTTATATACTTTACAATAGTGAAATAGTTTGTGCTGAATGCAATGGCAGTTGGGTCCTGTGGTACTAGAGCAGAGCAGGAAGTCTGCAAACCTGTCTGGCCATGAAAGTATCTCCCAGGCTAGTTGTAACTAGCTGTCTCATTAGCCCTGGAATCTGAAAAGCACAGCAGTTTCTCTTTCCTTTTTGAAGATGAACTTGCATGGCTTTTAAGAGTACAGAGGCAAACATGAAAATCCATGGTAAACGCTTACTAAACGGTCTACTGTTGTCTCTCCCCATGACCCCAATGCTACAAATAACATCCACTGTTCCATGAATGATCTATTAATTTCCTTCTGTCATCCAAACTAGGCTTTTCCAAAAAGGAATCTAGTTTTACAAAAGTTGGAGACTTTGAAGTCAGGATAAACTAGGCACAGTTGTCTAGTTTTCTAAAATGTTTTTTTTTTTTGCTGAACCAAGTTTTGAATTACATTTGGGAGTTTTTAAACGTTTTGATGTTTTTCCCCTCTGAAAATTGATGATGTAAGATACAACCCGCAATCTAAATACAATTTTATTGCACAGAATGGTACATTGATTCAGAATCCTTTGTCTTTGTATGACAAATGAAGCCCCTCGGTCTTACAACATTTCGCTCTCCTCAGTGAATGTCATAGATTGATCTTCTGACTGAACACACTAAAGAGATGAAATGAATCAAAATGCTTCCTGAAAGAATCTGGTGATCCACATAATAGGCATGTGGTTTAAGACAGCTTGCCCATGATCTTATGTCTAAAACCAGTGTTCTCAAAGAGTAAAATAGGACTTTGTATAGTAGTGTCATTTGCTGAAGCATGAACTTCTTTGTGTCCTATTTCTTAAATTCTGATATTTCTTGATTCATTCATAAAGCAGATTACAGAACAGCCTCATGCCTGATCCAGTCAGTGCTTTCCCAAATCAGTTTCAGAGGGTAGTCATGTTGGCCTGCAACACAACAGTTGATTGGAGTTCAGTAACAAAGACTAACAAGAGTTTCAGGGTATAAGTTTTGAAGAGTCATAGCTCTCTTCATCAGACCTGAGGGGAGTAGAAATGGTCTCTAAGGTACTACTCAATCCAATCTCACTATTCCTATATCAGTATTGTTGGAACAAATGGAGAAGTTACTAACTGGAGAAGGGTTGGTGGTAGAGTTGCTAACTTTGGGTGGGGGAATTCCTGGAGTTCTGGGGGTAGGGCTGGGAGAAGGACTCAGGAGGGATGTGACACCATAAAGTCCATCCCTTGAGCCTGCCACTTTCCCCTGGGGAACCAGACTCAGAAGTCTGAAGATCAGGTTTAATTTCAGGAGCACCTCAGGCCCACCTTGAAGTTGGTAATCTCTTGAATCCTTAAGACTGACTGTAATACTGCTGCATGGAAAGTTTGAACTCCTGTAATCCTTTTATGTCCCCATTTCGGTACTTTGAACAAGAGTAACCACTGTTTTTTGTTTCCTGTTCTTGAACATTCCTCTCTGTAGCACAGGAGCTTTTTGCTTACCAGTGAAAGGCTAAAAATGACTGCACAGGGGTAGCTGAAAACATTTTACCTGCTGTGTCTCTCTCCTTCCATGTCTCCATAGCTATAGCCCACTATGAATGGGGCAGTGGTATAATGGGTGCAAGGGATGTCATGGAACATGCCTATCAGGCTTTCTAACTTCCTCAGGGGTAGGTGTGTGCAAATAACCAGACATTTTTGTAAAATTAATAAAGGCTTCAGAAAAGAGATGTAGCAATAATTTTACTTAATGCAACACAGAATTAGAAACTATACAACATAAAACAAGAAAAGCTAACTTTACCACCTGGTAATGAGCTTCTAAATCCAGGTGGTTTACTCTTCATTACAAACATGAAAGCAAGCCTCAGCTTGAAACATTTCTCTGTGCAGCTATACTGTTTAGAGACATGAGACACATGCCATTCCAGCTAGCTTCTAAATTCACTTACCCAGGCCTCAATTTAACCCTGCAGCTCAGGGATTTCAGGTGTTCCTCTGGGACCAATCCAGTTCTGATAGAAAAGGCCAGAATCACCCACTCAATCACCTCCTCCCTTCTTAAGTTCACAAGTTCTGTCTATAAGCAATTAACAAAGTAATGGCTTGGGAAGCTCAAGAACTAGCTACAGGAAGATGCCAATTAGGCACCTGCACCTGGAATCACTTTACATTCCTGCAATGATATGGGGGAGCAGGGGGGGAGGGGAGGCAGGAATAAACTATGCTTTCCTTCACATCACAAAAGGGTATAATTGTCCTCTTGTGCCAGCCCTGTTGGGACAGGAAGGCCTCATGAGCAGTCCATTGCAGCCAGGCAGCGTGCACAAGTTGGTGCTTCAAGCGGCCATTTGATGGTCAAAACCCAGTGACAATCCCCACACTTGTACAAATCTCTCAGTCAGGTAAGGAGGGCTAGTGGTATCCCCTGACAGAAGAACTCTTTTAGAGGGAACTACTTTTCAAAGCACAGGTAGCAAGTAAACCTCGGGAGGCTGAATCAAACACTTGTTTCCTGATGCATGTTTGACTTAGCCCTTCCACTTAACCGTCTTGCGGAAAACCACTTATTGCCTTGTTACCAGAGTAGAAGCGTTTTAATGTACTTGTTTCCCCTGATAGGAATCACAAGCCAACCAGTACCTTACAAAGTACCGGAAGCAGCAGCATGAATTGGATGATGCTGAAGAACGGGCTGAAATAGCTGAATCCCAGGTCAATAAACTCAGGACCAAGTCCAGAGATATTGGCTTGAAAAAGGTAGGTCAGAAAAATCAGGGCATGGAATATTTGCTAGAACTTTATGCCAAGCCACACCTCTGTAAGGGCCCATTTATGAGTCTGGAAAAGCCTTTCCTAATTTTTCTCTGCTCAGCCACTTTGGAGGAAGGCACAGCAATACCTGTCTGGTCAGATGAATTCTGAGTGACCAAAAAGTAGCTCGAAACCCCTAGAGCAGGGGTAGTCAACCTGTGGTCCTCCAGATGTCCATGGACTACAATTCCCATGAGTCCCTGCCAGCATTTACTGGCAGGGATTCATGGGAATTGTAGTCCATGGACATCTGGAGGACCACAGGTTGACTACCCCTGAGGGGCCATCCTTGCCTCCCTTGCAGAGTTCATAAAATGAGATGTCCACCTCTCTATATCATTGGCTACAGCTTGTTGTGGAGAGGAAACTTGTATTCAGACATCTCAGTCAACCATGGTTTTCTCAACTGCAGCTTGATCAACAATTCTTATTTGTGACATCTAAGTGCAGACCTTCCAGAAAATAACAGACACTTTGGGAGGTCTAAATGGAGACTCTTTGTTACAGATTGTAGGTGGTTTATCAACAAAAGTTTGTAATAATTGTGGTTTGTCATTACATCTGAACAAGTGGGAACAATGACTTGTGGGTGACATCTCATTTCCCCTCTCTTTCTGTTGCTGAAAGCTCCCAGAGCCTCTCCTTTTTTCCAGCTTCTTTCTCTGCTTTCCACCCTGTATCAACCCTACACTTATCTGCCCCTTTGTCTTTGCTTTACCTCCCCACCCCAGCCAGGCTGCAGCCTCTGCCTAGGAAAACTGAAGGCTGTATAGGTTACCGTGGACAGCACTGGAACATGGCTCATCTTTGGGGAGGGTTCAGTAGTACAGCATCTGCTGTACATGCCAAAAGTCCCAGGTTCTCTAGCTGAAAGGATCAGGGAGCAGATGATGTGAAAGACCCTGGACAATAACTTCCAGTCAGAGTACCTTGATGGACCAGTGGTCTGACTCAGTATAAGTCAGTTTCATATGTTCATCAGCTTTTTAACATGCTGATATTTGTGATTTTTGGGCAGTCCCTCTCTGAGTAGTCACAGGGTGACCTACAACAGTACATAAAAACAGTCAGATTCAAAACCATTTAAAACAACAGAATTTAATGCTAATAATGTTACAATATTTCCTATCACCTAATTGCTTCATCTCAAAATCACACCCAGGTATACATTTCATGGTGTTCTACTGTGTGGCCTGGCTCAAGATGGGGGCAAATAGTCTGGGTGGGAACCCCAGGTATGGGCTAGGCAGTGGGCCCATATAGATGTTAGTGGTTAGAGCTTGAGTCTCAACCAAATGCCTGATGGAGGACCACCATTTTGCAGCCCTTTGGAGCTTTTCTGTGAGGGCCTGTGTCTCTGCAGGCAGTTCATTCCACGAGGCTGGAGACTGGGCCAAAAAGGCCCTGACTCTGATCGAGACCAGACACACTTCTTTAAGGCCAGGGATCACTTTACTTGGGAGCAGGTTGATTAGCTGAGTGAAGAGCTCTTCAAGGAGCATATATGGAGAGGCAGTCCCACAGGTATGCAGCTCCCAAACTGTGTAATAAGTTTAAAATCAACATCTTGAATCGGAACTCAGTTGGCAGCCAATGCAGCTGCTGGAGAACAGGTCAAATATGAGCTCTCCTTGGGATCCTAGTGAGGATGCAGACAGCTGCATTCTGTACCAACTGTAATTTCCAAGTCAGGGATCAGGGGAATTCCAGGTCAGGAGTGCCGAGGGTTGCCAGCTCTGGGTATGGGAAATACCTAGAGTTTTGGGGGGTGGAGCCTGGAGAGGGCAGGGTTTGGGAAGGAAAGGGACCTCAGCGAGCTACAATGCCATAGAGTCCACCCTCCAAGCAGCCATTTTCCCCAGGGGAACTGATGCCTGGAGATCAATTGTAATAGCAGGAGATCACAACTCTAGGAAACCCCCAAAGATCTCTAAAGGGATGAGTTTCTACTTCCTCTACCTTTGATGCAGCCAAACACTATTGTATGGCCTGTATACGTAGTGATGCTTTGCCAACAGCCAGACCATGCAGGTGCACTTAGGATCGCAATCAGGGATTCTATTGTGAGGCAGGCAGGAAGGCAGCAGAAGCCTGGGGTTTATGTACAGCCTGTGTGACGTCTGGTAGGGGTTGTGCAACATCTATACTTTAAACCAGCTGTAGCTTACAACAGTATCTAAAACTCTTTCCACACAGTTTATTTAACCCTGGATTTGCACTGCTGGGAAGGGTTCCCTACCTCCCCACAGCCTTGCTGAACATTCATGCACTGCTGAGGTTTTCCCCAGCTCTTCTCCCATCGTTTTCAAAATGGCCATTCTCCAAAAATTTGGAAAAGATTACAGGAAAGTCTAGATGGCTCAGGTAGGGGTAGGAAAGATCAGATTTTTCTGGTCCTGCTTACATAGCAATTATTTTCCTGTCTCATCCACTTTTCATTTTTTTTAAAATAAAATAACTCTCTAGCACCTTTTCTTGCAAAGATATGCCTTTTCCATTATCTTTAAATAAAATAACTAAATACAGACAAAGAAAAACCCACCCTGGCTGGGAAGTCAAAGAACTCGCTCAATACGCATATGGTTATAATGATAGTCAATTGCCATTTTTAAAAACACCCTCAAAAAATCCTGGTCATGAGGAGTGGATAGATGCTGCTAAGGGACTGAAGCTCAGAAACGATAGAAAATCTGCCATGAAGTAGCCCTGTTGCTCACTGTGCTGTATCAAGAAGTCACAGTGTGACAATCACTCTCCCCATGTGGAAAATACCTGAGTGCAGAGTGATGATTCTGCATTGTATGGTCAGATACTGTAACCTTGCTGTGGCCATGTTCCCTATGGCAAGCTCAACATCTAGTATGATTCCGACAGGGCTGTACGGTGTGAGCAAGGAGTTAAGGATCCCATGAGAACAGCTTCCACAGAAATCCAAAATTTCTGTCAAGACTTCTGAGACTTGGTTGCAAATAAAGTACATAAACTGTGGGAACCTGTTCCATATTACGGTGCCAAATGTTGCAGTGTATTATTTTAGTCTAGGGCAAACTTGTTAGAGGGTACCCATGAAATATTAATCATCCAATGTGATATATTTTATGCTTGTAATGATGCCTTAGGAGCTACTGTAATTAATATAAGTATTAGTTTGTAAAGGTACAATCCCAGGACTATTAAAATCAATGTGTGGTTTCACAATGAACTTTGTTTGAATTTGGATTACCCTTCCCAAAAAACAGCTAACACTGGCAGTTACAGCCTTGGCATTGGTTCACATGAGTTATTTTGGCAGCCATACCTCACATTTTCTAGGTTGATCAACATAATTTTCTCTAATGATGGATATTGAGAAACACCTTATTCACTAATACACGCTATAAAAGCTCCCACCACACTGTGGAGGCTAAGGAGGAGGTCAATACTGGCACATTGCATGCACATGTGATGCTGTTGTCATAGCCACCATTCTGGGGGCTCAACAGGGGGAACACAAGATTAGAAAGCATGAATGCTTGCAGCCCGAATGAAAAAGTCACGCTTTAGCTTTATAGGAAGTCTATGAAAGACACAGACTCACAGCCATTTCCGCAGCAGGTGAAGAATATGCCCATATCTCTTGATGGTTTCTTTTAGAAGCATTTTTCAGACTCCAGCAGAACACCACGGTTTGACTGAGGGTGGAACAACACTTTATAAAGATTCTTTTTGAGGGACTTCAAAAAAGCGAAATGTAAACCACTGGGATTTCAATTCCATTCCAGGAGTTTTTAAGTCTTTTCACTCACACCATTTTATTGCAGAAAGTTGTTTTCCCCAACTGCATCCCTAATAATATATGCTATTTTCAGACACACATACACACACACACACACACACACACAAAAGCTGGAACATTTGAGACAGTCTTTGTGGTATGCATCCCACAGCATGGGCAGTCTAGTGAGCTTTCTTGTGAACAGATATATAGATCCATGCAGACCTATATTGGGAGAAACAGGGGAAATAATGGGAGACAGAAACTGTGCATGTATTTATTTTGTTTATTTTCACTGGTAAATTCTGTGCTTTCCGAGCCAGACAGAAATCTCTTGGAGTTCAGGGAAACCCTAATTTCCTAGTGAGTGTGTACAGAATTATCATGCAGTGATTTCTATTCTTCCTAAACTGTATTGTCACCTTTTATAATATTTTACAGGTCCATGATGAGGAGTAAAAATATCATGCCTGTTGTGCATCCAAAGGACAGAACAGTGATGATACAGTCTATTACTTTAGTCCAAAACGGAAGATGAAGAAAACAGGCACCTTAAATAAAAATCAAATTTAATTTAACTGTTCTTACTGTTTGTCTTTTCTGCTCTGTTTTTCAAGATTTGGGATTAAGATGGCAAAAAAAAGAGTCTGCAATGGCCATTATATTGGATTTTGTTGATTTAGGATGTGGGAGATAAATCGACTCCACTGGAAACTTTTTCCTCCCTGTAATGCTCACTGAAATGAATTATGTTGTGTGGGACAAGCCTAATCCACTTATGTAGATGTATTGCTCAAAATAACCCACTATGAATGGCCAATCTGCAAGGGCCATCTAGTTTAGAATCGGGATTAACCACAAACAATTCAGTTAAAGCGTCTACATTGATCCTAATGAAATGTATTTCCTTCATGAGTAACATGCCTTTCTCCCCAGTGGGGATCCAAAGCAGCTTACATGGCTGTCCTCGCCTCCATTTTATCCTCAAAACCCTGTGAACTTAGGCTGAGAATATGTGACTAGCTCAAGATCACCCAGCAAGCTTCCATGGCAGAGTGGGAATTTGAACCTGGGTCTCTGAAATCTTGGTGTCCAATCCACCACACCAGCTCTAAGCAGAGCAAAACCTGATCTTTTGCACACAAATATGTTACATGAAAAACTCTTAAAGAATAACCACAGACAAGAGTTGCCTGCCATAAACATGATCCCAACTGTGAATCAAAGTCTTTTACCAAGGTTGCGTCTCAGAATCCCTTAAGGTCCTCAGCCTCAGCTGAGACATACAAGCAAGTGTGTGAGAGAACTGAGTTATAATAGAGAATAGAAAAGAATCATAGAGTTGGAAGGGGCCATACAGGCCACCTAGCCCAGTGCAGGATCAGCCTAAAACATCCATGATAAGTATCTGTCCAGCCACTGCTTGAAGGCTGCCAGTGAAGGGGAGTTCGCCATCACCTTAGACAGCCTATTCTGCTGATGAAATACTCTGACTGCGAAAATGTGCTTCCTGGTATTTAGCCGGTACTATTCTACACACAGTTTATGCCCATTACTGTAGGTCTTATCCTCTGCTGTTAACAGGAACTGCTCCCTACCCTCTTCCAAGTTACAACCTTTAGAAAGAGGAAATAATCCTGTGGCTATGTAGCCCACAGAGAAATGGAAACATTTGGCTAAGTGTGACAAATTTTGTTTTAAAATTTCAGGGAAATTTGTATGGCTGTTATGACACTTGCCTGCATTATCAGAAAAAAAGAATGTCATTCAATTGCAAATTCTTTTGGGATCATTTTCATTGTCGGGGGAAGGGTGGCCTGGGGAACACTGATGTATATGCAAGTGTAATTGAACTTTGGCCAAGGGTCTTCCTATCCAGAAAGGAAAGACTGTGGTTTGTTCCTTCTACTGTTAGGTCAAAGACAAAAAGTATAGATGTGTTTTTAGTGTTACAAGAAGCGATGCCGTGACAGAATTAAATGCTCTGCCATGCATTTTGTCAAACATAAGTCTTGTATTCTGACAAGTTACGAGGAAATAATTATGTACTGGTGATTCCAGACTATTAGCACATCCTTAAGAGAGTAAATGACAAAAGAGAAAGCTTTGTCTTTAACTTTAGAAAGTGTACCTCTGTCACTGAGTTCCATTTTTCCTTGTCAGTAGACAAAAAGTGTCATGAATGCATAATCTATCTTCCACAAGGGAAGCTCTTTTTCATTATCCAACATTTGTATTAAAGCATGAGCAGTGATGTTATTTCCAGCACTTTACTAGCCGTTAGTCATGTCTGTGTTACATGCCTCACACTGACAGCTGGGTGAAGACTAACCTGTGGTCTTAAAATGCATTATTCTTAATAATTGACAAAGCAGTTAAGGATTTAGGCAGTGAAAGTCCTTGGAACGATTGGGACCAGATAGGACTCTCATTTCTAGTTCTTCTTTGAAATAAGCCCAGTCATTGTCCACATAATGGATAAATTATCTATTTGTTTGCTCTGTGAATTTATTAATCCAAAGGCTAAATTCCAAAAAACTACATGTTTCTCCCCCCAAAAAAGGGCTGTGTTTTACTAGAGCTACATAATCACTCTAATTTCAAAAAACAGCACTGTGAAAAAAGGGGCCTTGTGGTGTTCAAGAACAGTTCCTGAATCAAAATGGACAACTGCCCCAGTTTTTACTACCATACATAAAACTCTCCCCAATGAATCAAAGACCACATTAGGCTTCTTGGTGTTAATAATGATGGTGAAGTATCTGCCTCTCTGTGCTACGTAAACTTCACAAAACAGATGGCTGAAAGTTTCCAGTCAGTCTACACTGTTTTGTATAGAAGAGAAAAGATGGCTTATACCATGTCAGAATCTTCTGGCATATCAGTGTTGTCTTAATAAATTAATAGGTGTCTGTTTATGAGCAGTGTGATCACAGCTACTCCAGTGGGTTTGAGAGCACATCCATACCCCAACACTACATTTGAACCCTCACCAACCAAGAGCCCTGCTTCTCTGAAGGACCTTGCATGTCTTGCCTCATCACTGGTTGACTGTATTTTATTTATTTACAACATTTTAATAATTCATTTCCATAAAACGAAGTGTCCCTCGGAGGTGAACATATATATACACACACACACACACACACACACACACACACATATATAAATAGGAAGGAGAGAACGACAACAAAACAGAAAAGTGTTCACCTGCTTGCAGAAGAAAATGATGGAGGAAGACAACATCTCTCTGGAGATAGAATTCTATAATCTGGGGGTCAAAACTGAAAAGGTATTTCCCTGGGTTGTCTCCCATATAGCCTCAGGTGATAGAGGGCACCTCAAGCAGGGTCACAAAGCTGGCTGTGGGGGTCAGTTAGGTTCATATAGGAATAGAAGGTTCCTAGGGTATGCTGGTTCAAACTGCATAGGACTTTAAAGGTCAATACCAGAACACTGAATTAGGACCCAAAGCACACTGGGTGCTATTATAGATGGAACAACACTGAAGTAATATGGCCCCTGTAATAGACACCCATCAGTATTCTGGCCATAGCATTCTGTATCAACTTTTGTTTCACAATGTTCTTCTACGGCAGCCTCACATAACCTACAGTTATATGCAATGCAGGTAGTATTGCATATATATTTGGATACATGAGGCTAGCCTGATTTCATCAGATCTTGGAAGTGAAGCAGAGTGGTTCTGATTAGTTCTTGGATGGGAGACAATGAAAAACCATTTCTTTTTTACTCTTGTCTTGAAACCCCTATAGTGTTACTATCACATCACTACTTCATTTGCATCTGCTGTTAAATGTCCACAGACATAACACCCCTCCCGCCCTAAGATAGGCACACACCAAGTTGCAGGCAAAGTCCCCTACATACTTGGGTTCAGTTCATTGCCTGCAGGAACGCCTCAGCTCTGGAGTGGCTGGGGGAGACATAGGGTCTGCCTCGTCTTGCAGCGTGGTTGGAAGCAGTGTGAATGGTGCCTCTGGTGCAGCCAGCGGGATCTGTACCTTGGTTGCTGGTTCTGTGTTGCTGCCCGTGGTGCTGTCATCAGGCTCCCTGTCACTTGCATTTTCCGCTGGCCGATTGATGTGAGCCTGCATTGGGGGCAGGAAGATGGCCCTGCAATTGGTCAATGTGGCAGCATAGCTGACTGCACTTTGTAGAACACTGATCCCATGCTTCGGAGGACCGTAGCTGGGATCCAGTGGGGGGGGGGGGATGCAAAGTTGTGGGCTTAGACCTCAGCTCAGATGGCAAAGGAGTGCAGGGTCTGACGGACCTCTTGCCCTGTAGGACGGGTTGAGTTGAGGTCCGGGTTCAGGCAGTCAAGTATAGAAGTTAGAAGTTAGGCAGTGCCACATTAATAGTTTTGCTGGGATTCATCCAGTGGCCGAAGATAGGGTGCGATGCTGGTAGAACACTCGGATAACCACTGATGCCAGTCTCCATGCACCATCCGTTCAGCCTGTCCATTGGTGGACGGATGGAAGGGAGCGAAGGTGACGTGCTGGATCAGCTGGCTTGTGGTGAAGGCACCGAATTGCTCAGAGACAAATTGTCTGAGACCAGTGTGTCCAGCAGTCCATGTGTTGCAAAAGGTGACCGAAGGACCTTTATGATAGTCTTAGAAGTAATCAATGACACAGGAGCCACCTTGAGCCATTTTGTATTCAAGTCTACAATGAAGAGGAATGTTTGCCCCTGGAAGGGGCCGGCAAAGTCCAAATGAACCAGGGACCATGGGGTTCTTGTTTACTCCCACAACTATATCAGAGCCTATGGCATTTTAGGCTGGTTTCCTGGAATGTGCTGCTGCACTGGAGGGAGACCCCACAAGATGGCCAAAGGGGGCAGAGCCAAGAGGGGCAGACTCCCAGATGCCACACTATGCTGTTGTCCCTGGAAGCCCTGGAACCGGTCTTCTCCCTCATTTTCTGAAGCCAAGGAACAGCAGACCTTGGTGATGTGGCCAAGTTTGCCACTGTGCATCTTGGAACCAGCATGTCTTCCTCATATGTGGGACACCACAGCTGGCACAGGCATTGACTTGAACGAGGATTGCCAAACCTCTTCCACCTCCTCTTCAGATGTGCTGGCCCCACTGTCAGCATTGTGGAACGGGGTTGTCTTTGGGTGGAATCTGGCAGAGGTTTGAGCCCAATGGACAGGAGAGGAAAGGGAAGGCGACTGTTGGCCGCTTTGAGCCTCCTTCGGGTAGGGAAAAGCAGCATATAAGAACCAACTCTTCTTCTTCTTCTTCTTCCTTGGTGCTGGCCAAGTCCTAGCCAAGTGATTCAGCAAGCTGAGCCCTATCTCTCTGGGGCAGCACTCAGCAGAGTTGCACCAGCGGTCCTGGCAGGGATACTGCAATATTCTCCTTTATCAAGAGACAAGAGCTGGAACTGCGCTCAACCAGTTGGTCCCTTGTTGGCGGGCACTGGGCACAGGTGAGATAGGTCCACCGGTGGCATCAGCTGAAGCATCGCTTCCCAGGGCAGTCTGCCTATACAGCAATCCCATCCTCATCGCCAATATTAAGTCCGCGGGTTCTTTAAACACAGACTCCAATTCTTCCAAAAAACAAAACAAAAAAAGCTCTTTTATTTAGCAACTCCAATATCAACTCCAGACACTGAACAGAGAAAAACAGGCATGATCAGGCACTTTTATACACTTCAGACAGCCCACCAAAGCCCCTGACTGGTTCCAAGCAGAACAGTCTGATTGGACCTTAACAGGTCCACTGGATTGGTTAGTTCACAGGATGGCAGAAGCCTTCATTTGCATCTTCTGTCAAATGTCCACGGATATAACAGTCACCATATCAGCTGTGATTTTATGACACTTTCTGCAACCAGCTACTGATTCGGGGCCATTTTAGGATTATAAGTAGTTCAGCACAGACTTTGGGCTGTTCCATAAAACATCATTTTTTCCCCTTCTCCACCTTTTTTTTTCTTCTTTTAGCATTGAACTTCTAGCTTGATGAAGAGTACTCAAAATCACAAAGGATTGTGCCTGCTGTTCTATGATATTTTGGATGATTTGGGGACTATTAATAAAGAGAGTCCTCTCTTTTTTAACAGTGCAGATCACTGCACTTCCTTAGTTTCTCCAGGTTTTCTTTAGGAAAATATAATGGCCTATTAATATTATTTTGGACTGAATGAGAAAAGTAGTTTTGTGTGTGTGTACAGCAGCATGAATACAGGTTTGATGCAGCTTTCTCTTCTCCTTCATGTGATAATAGCCATTGAAAAAAGAAGTTTTGCCCAGTGGCTTCAAAATGTCATTCTGCCTCTGTGGAGAAATTTCCTGTTTGTTTTCGTTCAAGGGATATTGTGCCTCTGATCACTTTCCGAAATACAAAGTAAGGGCTGTTAGAGAGCTAGTACTGTAGGGAATGTCTCCAGGGGCATTTAATTGCAAATCGCTGTACTGCCTGTTCAGAAAAAGTTCACTCAGCTATGCTTCCGTTCTAAGATTTCATTGCCAACAATTTGAAAAAAATGGATGCACAATTCTCAAACAGCTGATTTCCTACTCTCCAGAATGTCTCAGCTACCCAAGTTACCAAAATTAAAAACAGTCTCTAAAACAAACTTTGCAAAAATATTGGAATACTTTGAAAATCAGGCTGCATATTCAAATGACTCTTTAAAGCCAAATTTGTAAAGTTTAATATTAGTGATTGTATTCAATCTATACACATATCATGAACTTCTCCAACATAAAGGGTTTCACTTTGAAAAGACTTTTCCTGGTTCTCACCATTCTAAACCAGGGATTCCCAACCAGGGATCTCTGGACCCCCAGGGGTCTGCAGGAGCTCCAGAGAGGGTCTGCAGCTTTTCTTCTCCTGCCTTAATGGACTTGGCCACAAAAAGGGAATGGACCACTTACATTGCTTCCCCTTCCGGCCTCCTGCGCATGAGATCTCTTGTGCTTTCTTCACCTGGGAAGGAGCCAAACCTGCATGCCTATTCCCGTCTTAAACCTGTCTCTCCCACTCTCAGTCTTCCTCAAGGCTGCCTGTAAACATGGGCAATGACATCACTTCCAGTGACATGTCACTTCTGTGGGCATGGCAGGGAGGCGTGGACAGTTGACATCACTTCCGGGGCTCCTCAAAGCCTGAAAAATTATTTCAAGGGCTTCTCCATGGTGAAAAGGCTGTTCTAAACACTGGGCACAATCCTACCATACCAGTGAAAGACAGATATACTCTTCAAACAAAAACACCAGGGCCAGCCCAGCAATGGACAAACACTTAGGCACAGATCCCATTTCCTTCCTTTCTGCAGGCATGACTGAGATGGAAACAGGGCTTGGGGACAAATCTGTGGGCACACAGAGCAGGAAGACTGACAGATGGCTGTAAAAAATTCTAGATCGCGCTTCTCACTGAACAAATTTTATTGCAGATTGGATGTGTTCCAAAATGATTTCATTATAGTTCCCAAAATCTCTATGTAACAATGTCATTCTTTTCACCTTTATTCCTGAAGTGCTGTGAGATATATATAGCCTCATTGTATTTCATATATATGTGTGACAGACGTGCATTTACTTGTGCCATATTTCTGAGTACCTCGCCTGCAGTTACTATTGATGTGTAATGTAGTTCAAGTGTATTAAGGGTTTCAGTTTGTTCAGCTTAACCATTGGTCCTGTTGTATCTAGACTTGTATTCCAATAACAGCTGCACACAAGTTGTTGTCATTCAGTCAGGGGCTTTGCAATTTCAAGAAAGGTATGTTCTCCTGGGGATTGCTTCATGAAAAAAGGGCTGTTCAATTTTTGTACTTGGGGGTTTTGATCCAGCAGTTGATCTTAGTTGTAACAGTGGTAACACACATTTCTTCCAGCAAATTGCTTTTGCCATTACCAAGAGGATACAGCAAGGCAAGATACTATCTCCAGAAAATCGTCCTGTTAGTTCTCTGCAGTCTTTAAAAAGGCAACATATGAGGTTATAAATATTTAGGGAGTAAATGGTGCCTTTCTTTCCCAGATTGCGAATGCAATGTAGTAGAACCGGTCTTTGGATGTTGCCCAGGACGTGCTGTTGGCTCACTTATTTAAGAGCATGTGCTCTGATAATGTTTTTGAAAGGTACATGAATTAAGGTGCAAGTGCATCATCCTTGCTTCAGTACATATGATCATTTTCAGTCAGCCTTCACTTTCTCTATATCAGACAGTCTAAGGTGAGGGCAAATATCCAGACTCACTAGTCAGTCCTAGTGCCTACCAAATTGGACTGCAAAAGACTGTGGCTGTAAATTTGGTACTGCTGTTCAGTATTACCTGGAAGAGTGAGCATGTGTGTGGAATGGGGACAGACTAGAATGTACCAATGACGTCTCCTCTCACCAGCTTTTTCAAGACACTATCTCTCCCACTCACTCAAGTTTCACACATTTTGGTCCAAGGACTCTTATGCTTTACCACAGTGAGTCTCCATAGCCGAAGAAAATAATGCATTTTTAAATTGTGGCCTTTTATGCAAGTATAGCTTACTTATCAGGAAATCAATGTGGCCATGCTATACTCCAAATTATGTGCCTGCACTCTGTATTTTCCCCCTCACCCTTCCAATTTTCTCTTGGGTATTGCATAGTATGTGTTCTGCTTACCAATGAGAAACCACGGATAGTATCACAGCACTGAAGGGGGTGTGCAACTTGGTCTCTCCTTATTGGTTCATTTTGTGTCGGGTATGTTTTGTGCTGGGTGTGTTTTTTAAAAAATTATGTAGAGATTCTTCAAGCTGCATTACTTTTGGCTAGCCATCTTAGCTGAACATTTAATGGTTTGCCCCCTTGGTGTATCAACTTCAGTACTGGCCTCCTCACAAACTCATTCCCACTCTCTCCTTCCTCCAGCCTTCTCCTCCCCTGCTCCCACGTTTGGAATACAGGACAATGTTGGGAGGAATGACGGGAGGAGAAGGCTGGAGGGGGGAGAGAATGGGGACCACCTCTATGAGGAGGCTGGGGATGGTCTAGAGTCAGAAGAGGACAGGTGAAGGGGTAGCAGACTAGCATGAGGCACTGAAAAATGCTGGGAGCCCAAGACTGCTGCTGATGACAACTGGAGTCCAGAACTTGTCAGCAAAGCACACTCCTCTGTTGCAGGGGGCAGACAAGGGATGGCTGGAGAAACCAGTAGGATCTTCTACATTCCAGCCAAATGCCTTCTCCTGCTCCATTAGTGAACCCATCTTCCTTTCAACAGTGGCTCTGGAAAACTCGCTGCTGCCTGCCACGGGGCTGGTGGAGGGGACATGCTTAGGTGACATGTTGGATGAACTTAGTGATAAGTCATAGAACAGACAGAAAATGGTGTCCCTAGAAGAGGGAAGTGAATTCTGCTTTTTTATTTGCTGTTCCTACTCTCAAATTTTAGAGCCTCTTGTGGCGCAGAGTGGTAAGGCATACATCTGAAAGCTCTGCCCATGAGGCTGGGAGTTCAATCCCAGCAGCCAGCTCAAGGTTGACTCAGCCTTCCATCCCTCCGAGGTCGGTAAAATGAGTACCCAGCTTGCTGGGGGGTAAACGGTAATGACTGGGGAAGGCACTGGCAAACCACCCCGTATTGAGTCTGCCATGAAAACGCTAGAGGGCATCACCCCAAGGGTCAGACATGACCCGGTGCTTGCACAGGGGATACCTTTACCTTTTACTCTCAAATTTAGGAACCACATTGAAGCTTCTTAAGCATTCCAACATTACCCAAAAAGTCAGATTCCTAGACATAAAAAAAGAAAGAAAGAAAAATTTAAACTGAAGCTTATATACTGATGAAGGAAGATGGAAGAAGATACAGAGTGGGAGGAACAACCTCAATGTGGGTGGTGAAGGGGTGGCCTCTGAGAGGTGAGAACAGGGTGTGTGTGGGGGAAATCCAAGTGAATGACTTCTGAATTATCTTCGGCTTGGGAACAAAACAAGAGGGAAACCCCACTACAAATCCACTCTCAGAAAACCTAAGGAAACAGCAACCAGAAAGCAATCTGAGACCTGAAGAGACCAGATCAATACAGAACAGGAAATAAAGACCAATGGACCTGTGTGATAAAAGTTAGAAGAAATGCAGAATGAAAAAAGAAAACTGGACAGACATATACAGTGAAAACAAGGGAAACACCTGTGTATAAAAGGCCTATTCTGGCCTCATTTTTTAGTTAGGGAACGGTATAGTTGCTTGTTTCACTATAATTCCATCAGCAAATCAGTTCCATTGGTTATCCTTTCTGAAGTAGACACAATGAGATAATCTTCCTTGACCTTCACTTACGCAGAGGACTGCCAAACCCCTGCAGGGAGCCGGGAATCCCCTACCTCTGTTCCTGTTGCTCAGAACAGCATCTTGAGAAAGATACCAAAATGGCCAGCAGGCTAATGGTGTGATGTCAGTTCTCTCTGGGAATCAATGGAAACTTTCTTCTTGTAACAGATATTGGATAATTCGTGATCTTGTTTGACCCATATGTACTAAGGCTCTGATCCAAGGTCACCAAGCAATGCATACCTGTTTGCATTTTACAAAATATATCAGACTAATGTGGCCTCCCTCATTTCCTGATTCTGATAATTATGTGGTTATGCCCATACCATCCCACTTTCCTATACATTTTCAACATCTCAAGAACAATGTTAATAAGGCTGCTATACCCTATAGCAGAAAACAGCAGGTGTTCATGGTTTCTCCACAGGCATGTGTACAATCATGTGTCCTTCCCTCTCCTGCACATGGTTTAGAGGAGAAGGTGGAATTGTATGCAGCTTCATGGAGGTGATGCACATTAAGTTCTGGGATGCAAAGTGGGAGAAAGGCTTGAAAGGGTAAACATCTACCTTCTTGGTGCATTTTCCAGGAAGCTCTGGAGCTGATTGGATACTGAAAACCTGAAATGGTAAGCCTTCAGGTGAAGCTAAGGCAATGAGCACAAATGGTGGACTGAGGTACAGGCATAGTTGGAGGCAATATCATTTCACCTCAGCTGGCCATGAAAAATAGGCTTGCTCCAGAGATCAAAATGCCCTCTTTGGTTGGTGGATGAATAGGCTGCCAGGAAGATGACAAAGAGGCTACTGTGTTGACAGGCAGTGGAGTTGCACCTGGCTCTTTCTGTGTTCGTTCTAAGCAGAACAATGTTCTCCCAATGTCTTTTACAAGTAAAGCTCAGATACTCACACTCTAATTCAGTGGTTCTCAACCTTGGGGTCGGGAACCCATTTAGGGTTGCCTGGCCCCTTCCCTGGGGTCACCAGGTTGCCCGCCACTGCGGAGGCAGGGGGCAGTGTGTGGAGGCATGTGGTGGCGGTGGTGATGGTGGGCAGTGGTGGCGTGTGGAGTCGGGTGGTGGCGGCGGAGCTATGGCAATGGCTGCCTCCACCTCGCCTTGATTGTTTTGTGCATGCATGTACACACCCGTTTCCAGCACTCCACTGGCTCCTTCTGCAGCTGCCCAGCCTGCCTGGAGGGTCATGCCTGCCGAGGAATGCGCTGAAATGCTTCGTTTAGCTCTTTCAGAGCTGGCAAGAAAGCGACACCCCCCCCCCACGGATCCAAAGTTCTCCTATCCCGCCCGACTCCATCCGGAAAACCCTGCATGCTTTGCAGCAGGGCCACCACAGACCCCCCACTGTGGGTGCAAGAAGGGGAAAAGGAGAGAAGCCAAGGGAGCAAGATGCGTGCCCAGAGCAGGATGGCAAGCAATGTGGATGCGGTGGGAGCAGCAGCAGCAGCAGCAGTCCTCTCCACCAGGCAGGGTCCTCACCCCCCTCCAGTCACCTCCTGCAGGGAGTCATCCATGGCTGGGGGGGGAGCAGTGGAAGCGCCTCCACAGCGCTAGCTGGCAGCTCCTCCGGCTGGGTCCCTGCTGGGCTCCAGAAGAAAAGGTTGAGAACCACTGGTCTAATTCATACTGGATATAGACCAGGAGAGATGGTTTACTCCTTCTACCTCACATGGTTTGGCCCTTCAAAACTGCCCTCCCCATGCAGCTATTATCCCCACACGTGTTTTTTTTAAGAATCACATGTCTTATCTACCTGTTTCTATTTGAGCAGTAATAATGCGGCGAGAGTTGTTTCAGTCAGCAAAACCACAAAAGAAAAAAAAATTAAAGCCTTTCTTCTCCCCCTTGGATTCTTCAGTATTAGCATCAGCATTTTAGAAATATCAGGAGGGTCTGATCACCCATATCTGTTTCAAGTAACTGTAGGGCTTAAAGCAAGACAGTGAAGTTGAAAGCATTCCCACATGCTTCATTGTAGCATGCTGTGGTACACTACACACAAAATGAGCTCAAAGGTCCTCCCAACCCCAATTCAAAACCTTGAGTGAATTTAGGACAGTCTGAGCCCCCTGTCCTTTGTTTGTGATAGGTCATCCTTACTTTTTCTGTTAGAAAAAGACACCTATGAGAAATAGGGTTGCCAGGCAGCCCTAGGTTGGAAATACCTTGAGATTTGGGGAGGGGAGGGTAAAGCCTGATTGGGCCTGGGTTTGGGGGACGGGAGGCACTTCAATGGGGCATAATGCCATAAAGTCCAACTTCCAAAATAGACATTTCTTCCAGATGAACTGACCTCTATTGCCTGGTAATCAGCAATAATTCCAGGAGATCTCCAGCTCCCCCCTGGAGGTTGGTGTTTGAGCACTGAGGGGGTAGGGATACAGACTTCCATGTACACGGCCTAACAAGACGTTAGTCTTTACAAGGTGACACAACAATTGAAAAAAGGCTTAATGCAGCGAAAGCTCAGATAAATAGTAGGAGTTTCACAGAGTACATAAGGAAACAGATCACTGATACTGTCGTCTTGTCAGTCAACAGGAGATGAGGCGTTTTCAGTCCATCTCTAGTTTTTAACCCAACTTTAAAGTGTCCTTTTGATTCAAACTGCAGTAGCCATACAGCAGCATTTTTTGTTCCTCTAGTTATTGGCTAGGTCACTGCTGCTTGATGGTAAAATCTCAACTTTAACAGAAATGTGAGTTTCTGAGGAAACAGGAAGCTTGAATACGAGAAAGGAGTCTATCTTATTATTCACATTCATCACAGTTTTAGGCCCACCCTAACTTTAGCACTTTTAGAGCAGCAGGAAACGCCTTCACTGTAGCTCTGCAGAGACAAAAATGAGAACGATGGTTTGCCCTTAAGCTTTGGAAGGGCAGGAGTGACAGTTATCCTTCTGAATCTTCTTTGACCAGGAGTCTTTCCCTCATTATGGAGCTAAGGTGGAAAAGAAGTCACTGAGCTCCTGGATTCACTTTTTCTCTTTTATTGTGTGTGTGTGTGTGTGTGTGTGTATGTGGCGGTGGCAGTGGTGGAAAGGAACAGAGCAGCAAAGAGAACCCTTAAATGAAATGAAGCAGGCACGATGCCACTTTTTGAGAGCTTGGGAAATGGATGAAATAAAAAGTGTTGACACCCTCTCAGGCAAATCACTGCTTTAAACAGCTGACAAGAAAACCTCCATTGGTGGTCTCTAATGTCCCTTTAAAAAGAAGGAAAATCAATTTTAGAGTTTCAAAGTCAGGTTGGCAAATTCTTGGAGATTTTGAGGGTTTCACATGAGGAGAAGGCTGGGAAGGGCTCGGTGACCCCACTCCATTTAATTCAAACATACAAGGAATGGTCATAGCTAAAGCCCAAATTTCTTCCTATCTTTTTGATTACAAGACACCAGGGATGCCTGGTTCTTTCATGAATGTAGAACAGAAAAGATAGTTCTTGGTCTGATCAAGCTTGCCAGTATTTATGATTTTCAAACCATTTTTGCTGGGCTTAATCATGAACAAAAAGTGTAAGAAGAAAAATGTTGCCAAGACTGCCATAGTGTTTGCCATATTGTATACATTATTTATTTATTCTTTGATTTCTGTACCAGCCTTCTTGTACTAGCCCTCTTGGATTAGCCCGTATGCTAGAGATGCACCCCCTGACATACACACACACACACACACAACACTTTCCTTGGGATTTTACATTACATGTTTTGGAAGATAATTCTAATGGAGAAGTAAAATCAACTGGTTAGCCCCCAGCAGTGTAAACACACCAAAGATCTAATTTTACTGTTCTGTTAGGAGCACCTATATATAGATAGATAATGGTCTATCTATAAAGGACAGACAGATATTTTTTCTAGTGAGCATTACAACAGAAGAGCCAATCTGGAGCTGCATTGAAGCTGAAATATTTTGTTACAGATTCATTCATTTCGTCTGTCTTCTGGCACACAAGTTCCAGTGGAAGTTGAAAAGACTCTCTTGAGAGCTGAAGTGGTTGGAAAAGAAGCATTTGAAATCTTTGATCACCAGAGGCTTGTTGACAAACCTGTCAAGTTCTATATATCTCTTCTGAGTCTGTCCTTAAGACTTTTAGTTCTCTCAAAACAGAAGAAAGAAGTCTTTGAAACTGAAGATCATTCATATGACAGCACAACACAGTTTCGTAACCTTTTGGAAAAGAACTATTCCAATTATAAACCACATTCTATCCATTAGGCTCAACCAGTGTCTGCAGCACCGATTATTCTATGCACAAGGTTCATTTCTCTGAAGACAATACTTATGAAGAGCCTGAAGGTAAGACCATGTTGAATGAGTATTGATGTGTCAATAACATGGTTATGCTTTGGGTGGGAACAGCCTACTGTACATATTGTTCTGTATCAGATTATTTAAAATTAGCATAGAAAACAGCATTTTGGCCACAATGTAAAAACTGGGCTTGCTCATTTTGGAGTAAGATAATTTCACGGACTCATGCAATTTCTAGTAATCTGTTCCACATAATAAATTTCTGGTAAGGCCTTGGAAGAGGCTGGTTATCCTGACCCTGAGTGTCTCCTCCTCCAACCGGCTTGCCTGTCTGTCCAGCAGCCAGCCAATCGTCTTCTGTCTCACACCTCTGACCACACCCTCCTCCTTCCACTTCCCTCCGAGGCTGCAGATCCCTACTGCATGAGAGCTGCCCCTGCCAGTGAGTTCCCTGCCTGGGGGCCTCCAGCCTGCAGACTTTCCAGGTCCAGGAGGGGGGGGAGAGGCCATACACAGAGTTCTTCCACCCCCCCCCCCCAATCTAGCGCTCGTTGTATTCCTGAATGCAACGGGCTTGGCCCCTAGTGCATGATATAATTTTCTGTTGTGTTACTCAGTGTTAAGGATGTATATAATTGTATGGTAATAAAGGATAAACTGGAAGCAACAGTTCTGTAATTACTTGTGCACTACACCATAACAAACCAAAAACATTGTGGCATACCTCTTGCTACTGAATTAAATGATTTGATATAGGAAAGCTACCTAGATGCCTAGGGTTTCTAAAGTACATGCCTATAGCTGAATCCAAAACATATAATCATACAAAGGGAATCTTCCCAAAATTTCATACACAGTGAGTCATCTCTCATCTTATTGCTTCTCATATTCTCTCACTTTGGGTCCTACTTTAGAAAATTTGCTTGAACTGGTAGAAACTGAGTTGGTAAGAACTGCTTGATAATAGCAGTATCAAAGAAGTGAATCACTCAGTGATAGCAGAGTGACAAGACACATGAGTAATGTTAAATTTGAACTCACCCACAATAGGCATGCATAAGAGCTCTGGGAATGCTTCACAAAGTATGGTGTAATTCCCAGGCAGTTCTTCCTGGAGCATGATACAATCTCCCTTTGTGAAATCATAGAATCATAGAACTATAGAGTTGGAAGGGAGTTCATGGGTCATCTAGTCCAACCCCCTGCACTATGCAGGACACTCACATCCCAATTGCTCATCTACTGTAATCTGCCACCTCTTTGCCTTCACAGAATCAGCCTCTCCATCAGATGGCTATCCAGCCTCTGTTTAAAAATTTCCAAAGATGGAGAACCCACCACCTCCCAAGGAAGCCTGTTCCACTGAGAAACCACTCTAACTGTCAGGAACTTCTTCCGGATGTTTAGATGGAATTTCTTTTGAATTAATTTCATCCCATTCATTTTGGTCTGTCCCTCTGGGGCAAGAGAGAACAATTCTGCTCCATCCTCCATATGGCACCCTTTAAATATCTGCAAAGTAAATGGCACTAAGGTCTGCAAACAGAATGTAACAATTCTATGAAAGGGATATATTCTTTTCCTCTACTAGAGCCAATTTGGTGTAGTGGTTAGGAGTGTGGAATTCTAATCTGGCGAGCCGGGTTCAATTCTGCACTCCCCCACATGCAGCCAGCTGGGTGACCTTGGGCTCACAACAGCACTGATAAAGCTGTTCTGACTGAGCTCTCTCCGCCTCACCCACCTCACAAGGTGGGGAGAGGAAAGGGAAGGCGACTATAATCCGCTTTGAGCCTCCTTCGGGTAGAGAAAAGTGGCATACAAGAAACAACTCTTCTTCTTCATCTTCTTCTTCAAGTGAGGTCTCACTGTGTTACCATTACTAGGTCACATTGGTGAAATATGTATTTAGGGATGAGGGTTGTAAATGAGTTTCTCTTCCTTCCTAATTTTGGTAGTAGTTGATTACTTGACACGGTTTTGCCTTTGCTATTCTTTATTCCCAACTTTCATTACAAGGTAAGTTCTGTTCCAGTACATAGTGAAGGCAGGGCATTTCCATGTAATAGACTGCCCAATTTCAATTCATTTTTCAGGGGTTTCAGATTTTCTTTGTTCAAGAGGAAATATCATTGTCCCAGAATTCAAAACTATATATTTGGTCTCTAGGAAGACATAATATTCTCGCCCATCTAACACACCATTTATAATAGGAGCACTGTGGAAGATGGTTGTGTGTCTAAAGTACCTTTAGGTTACTCTTCATAACATAACTAAATAAACAACATAAAACCCTCTTTCACTATGCCCACACCATGCTTTAAAAAAAAATAGTTCTTAGAGGTTAAACATTTCTCTACTATGCTGTTCAAATACAGGGCTGGTATAATAAAAGGGAGAACAACAAACTTATTCCCTTGCCCCAGTTTAAAACAAAAAGATGGTGAACTTTTTCTATGGAACATTTTTTCCATGTGAAAAAATAGATGGGGAACACATAAATGGTTATTTCTACTATGGGAATTTGGTCCTGCTTGGATACTCGAGAGCCAGCTTGGTGTAGTGCTTAGGAGTGTGGACTTCTAATCTGGTGAGCTGGGTTTGATTCTGTGCTCTCCCACATGCAGCCAGTTGGGTGACCTTGGGCTCTCCACAGCACTGATAAAGCTGTTCTGACTGAGCAGTAATATAAGGGCTCTTTCAGCCTCACCTATCTCACAGGGTGTCTGTTGTGGGGAGAGGAAAGGGAAGGTGAATGTAAGTCGCTCTGACTCCTTCAGGTAGAGAAAAGCAGCATATAAGAACCAACTCCTCCTCCTCTTCTTCTTCTTCCTCTTATGAAAAACCTTGATCCGTAAACTGCAACTGTTCCAAAATGCTGCGGCCAGGATCCTCAGAAATACACCATGGAGATCCGATGTCCGGCCTGCATTTCAAAAACTCTGCTGGCTGCTAGTTGAATTCTGGATCAGGCTTAAGGTTTTGGTAATCATCTTCAAGGCTATACACAGTCTGGGCCCAGTGTACCTGAGAGGCCATCTCCCTGCCTATTCTCCCCAAAGAGCCCTGAGCTCCACCACTGCGAACTGGCTGGTGATCCTTGGCCCCAAAGAAGCACACTGGACTTCAACCAGGGCCACAGCCTTCTTGGTCCTGTCCCCCACCTAGTGGAACAAGCTCCCTGAACAGATCAGGGCCCTTCCTGAACTGCCACAATTCCAAAGACCATGTAAAAGGGAGCTACTCCACCAGGCATTTGGTTGAGGTTGGCCAATTCAACATCTATTGTCTCCCAAACACTCCCCTCCCCTCCATGATCTGAGCCATGCTGACCTGCCACAGGTTTATGTTAAAAGTTGAGAGTTGTCACATTGTCAATCTGTTATAGCGTTTTGTTATAATCTGTTATGTTCAATTTTGGAGCCACTATTATAATACTATATCTAGACTTCAATGTATACCCATAACATTTTATGTAAACCGCCCTGAGACTTATGGGAGGGCGGTACAAAAATGTAAGAAATACATAAAATAATTTTAATTCCCTTTCCACATATCACCATGGTATTCCTTTGCACCTCCTGGATTTCCTTTGGCCTTCCAAAACCTGCTTTACTATAATCTTTTTGGGAAAACTGCAGCAAAATGAGGAGAGATGCCATGTTGATAAGAAATTCCTAATCCTACCCACATCAGTACCATTTCCCCTCCATCAGTCCTCATCACTGCCATTCCTCCCTCTCTGTCACTAGGGGGGGTTTCACTTTTAAATTGGTAGTTAGTGTTGTGATTTGGAGAGGCAAGGTGCTCTGAAGCACATTGGGGATGTATTTCTACACAAATAACCATTAGACTACCTGCTGTGGCAGGGCAAGCTGGATAGCTATTGTAAAACATTATCTAGGCATACATATATGAGGAATGTGCACTCAAGGATGATTGGCAGAATTGGGATGGACCTTCACATATGGGGCAAGTTCCCTAAAACTGGATTGGGAGAAAGCTTCCAGCCAACAAAGGGTAGGAAGGATTAAAAGGTGAAAAATCTGTTAGTCTTTGTCCAAATGTTTTGTGCAAATGCTGGGAATGAGATTCGTCTTGCACTGGGGCTCTGGAGAAGCATTTGTTCCACAGAGCTTCAAGATGGGATGTCAGAGGTAACTCTTCTGGGTTCGTTTGTTTGTTTTTAATTAGACCTGTAACCAGTTTGTAGAAATTAAGTATTTTCCTGTTTAAGAAAGCAGACTGTAAGTCAACTTATCCTCATATGAGCCTTAGATTACTCACTCACTCTCAAAGACCTCTCAAAGGACAGGCTGGAGTAATTCGGAAACTCTACCATTTGTACTTGCTCAGAGGCAGCTTGTACTAGAATTCACTAGCAAAATGCACAGACAACATGCATGTGAGCACACTGACCCAGGGCAGTTTTATGACAAATGTCTTCACAGAACACAACCCAGTAGATACAATAATCGGTGTTGCAGACAGTGATTTAATAATTCAGTAATTACTAATTTTTGAAAAACCTCCAAAAGGCCTCCAGTGGTATGCAAGAAATGGTCACTGTAGGAAACTGGGGCAGGGAAACTTGCCATGTATAACATAATTACAGAACATAATGGTTTCATATCTTTTTTCTCTTTTTAAAGATTCCCTTATTTCTATGCTTGGGATGAATCTTGTTGCACTTTTCTCTTTCCATCAGCTGAAATTAGGAAATTGAACTCATGCCCTAAGTGTTTTCACATGAAACTGAATGTATACCATGGAAACCCTGTATATATTTGGAGAGTAGGAAGCGTTTTGTTTCATGTGCATGCCTCTGTTTAATCAAAGAGTCCACTCAGGAAAACAATTCTGTAAATAGCAGGAATGTACAAAATGATTTGCTCCGCAGTCAATCTTTGTTAATCACCAGTACATACTCAGTCAGTACATACTCAAAGGAGAAAAACACACAGGAGAAAACCTTTGAGTGTAGGAAACAGTATGCCTATCAATCAAGCTTTGCAACTCACCAGAATGCTCACCGGGGAGAAGGACTTAAGTAAACTATTAGTAAGAGGTTAGGAAAATCTTTCCCCAGATAAAATGTGTACGTTATATAGTTAAATCAGTCTAGCTGAGGCTCTGCATGGAGATATAGGTCAGAGCTCTTTTGGACAGACAAAGCATAGATTAATTTCCAAACAGCCATGTTGAGAAATGAATGAACTGAGGAGGCAGCACTGATCCCTGAGCAGTCTGCTCCCTGGGATGAAAAGGAAAGCTGTAAGCCTGACACTCTGTATGCCCGCTCTCAGCGGCTGTCAACTATGCCACCTGCATCATCTTAAATAATACAGAACACCTTGGGTGTATAGGGGGCAGAGGTTGGAGGATCACCTACATGCTGCTGCAATACAGAGGCAAGCAGCAGGGCTGCAGGACAAGGAAAATGTAAAGCTAAAGGAATGAAATATTGTTAAAATTGGGGTACTGTTTATATAAAAGAATAACTATATAGAACTATAACACACAGAGAGAATAATTACACAAAAAAGGACAATGGATCCTCCAGGGCTAAACAGGAACCTAGGATTCTTTTTTCACCACATATGATAATTCCTCACTCGAGGCATTTCCTCTCTGCTGTATCGTATCTGAAGAAGTGTGCATGCACATGAAAGCTTATACCCAGAATTAAATTGTGTTGGTCTTAAAGGTGCCACTGGACCCAGACTTTGTTCTGCTGCTTCAGATCAACATGATCACCTATATACTATACCTTTACATCCTTTACAAGCATTCTTTACAACAGTGGTCCCCAACCTTTTTATCACTGGGGACCAGTCAACACTTGACAATTTTACTGAGGCCTGGGGGGGGGGCAGTCTTTTGCTGAGGGATGTTGCTGCCGCCGCCTGAGCCCCTGCTCCACTTGCTTTCCCGCCGGTGCCCCTGACTTCCCGCCACCTGCTGGGGGGCGCTGCCAGCAACAGCTGCGCAGTGTCACACTGAGGGGGAGCCCCAGCCATGGCGGCCATTGGAGAGCACCAAAGGTGAGCCAGCGGCAAAGGAATCGGGCTGAGCCCAGCCTGTGGAGCCTCAGGTGAAAGCGCATTCGAAATCCAACAGCAAATTTCAAAAGTAGCTTTATTAGGCAAAGTCCACAGTACGCTAAAGCATGCCAAGATCTTCCTAAGCAAAGATCTTGATAATAACAAAGTATCAGGGGAACAGGAGGGGTAGTTATAGGGCTCACCAAGTAGGGGAGGGGGTCCAAAGGTATTTCAGCGGGAGAGTGGAGAGGTGACAAAGGAAGTTGGTTCCCAAGCGGCCAGATGGCCAGGAACCTTATCAAGCAGTTGGCACTTTGTTGAGACTTTGAGTTGTCTCTGCAAGGACACTTACAGTAAGATTGATACATTCAGATGGAGCCTCTCCCGCTGGGAAAGGGAGTGAAGTTCTCAGAGGACAGGTTTATTGCTTTATGGCCTTGGCCAGAGCTGGCCGGAGAAGGCAGAGAAGTGTGAAAATATGCAGGAACGGATAGAGCCAGGGATGGCATGAATCGGGGTTCATGACAGGCAGCCCCCGAGGCAGCAGCCAGGGAGGAGGATGAGGAGGAACCGTGGCCCAGTACTGACTCATCTACCGGTCCCTGGACTGGGGGTTGGGGACCGCTGCTTTACAACATCCCTCCCACCTTCTGACTGTGATTTAAAAAAAACTCGAGATCGCCATTCCTGCTCACGTCTCACAAAGGGAGCTTTGATTGTCAAAACCTCATTCTCTGAAACTCTTGCAGGTCTCTAATGAATCAAATCTAACCGTATAATCGCAAACCAACTTGTCTACCCTTGGAACTAATTACAAAAATAAGTTATTCTACATGATTGGAATAAATTATTATATAGAACAGTGCCACAGAAATATAAATTTAGGAAAAGCTAATTTAGGTTGTTTTATTGGATTTCTGTCTATACCAAATAGCTTCTGATTCCCCAGGGGGCTTAAATGGAGGGAATGCTACGGGAGGAAACTGTAACCAACAACAAGTGCCTATTCTTGAAGCATATTCTTGAATCATATATGAATCTCACTGTGGCATAGGTGATGTGTAACGTCCTCCCCTCTAACCTTTATAGTTGATTGTTGTCCATTACACACAGATGTTTTCCTTCACTTTTGCTCTGCATCTCAGTTATGTTTTCTTTTTCATTCTGCATTGATTTCCCCATTTCTCAGCACTCCATTCATTTTCTGGTCACTGTTTCCCTTGGTTTTCTGAGAGTGGTTTTGTGCCAATTTTCCCCCTTGTTTTGCATCCAAGCCAAAGGTAATTCATAGGCATACAGATGCACTCAGAGGAAAGGGAGACTTGGATCATTTATGCACTGGGAACTTCATTGCCCCAGCTCCTGCGCAGGAGCACAAATAGGAGGTGGATGAGGTGCACCAGGCCAAATGCTCCCCCATGTGGGTGCAGGAAGAGGTGGGCCAACCTGTCACGACTAAAACTCCAGCCTGTAGCCTGCAGCTGAAACCTCCAGTGCATAAACGGTCTTGGCTTTGTATCTCTCTCCCCATGAAAGCTGCAATGCAACTGCATCAGCAGCACGGAGAAGAAAGCGGTAGAGAGCAATTCAGGCAGCTGGATGAAAGTAAACCTGTTTGGGGTGGGAGGGTAGGTATACTCCCTGGGTTCTGGACCGGGGTGGGGGAGAAGAGAGGGAGAGACATGTAGAACTGGGGGATCTTCAGGCCCCAACTGAGAAATACTAAGACTGGAGGGTCATTCTCGCTCTAAGTCAATACAGTCTACACAAATATGTATTGCCCTGCATGGAGTGAAAGGAAGCATGACCTATCTTGGATGACTTCACTCCACCGAATCTTCAGGTAAGTTCCAATGTTTTGTTCTTTATCATGCCAAGCTGTTTGTGGAGGAGGGTAAAACAATGCTGTAAGCCACTTTGTGTCCCCATTGATGAGAGCAGCAGGGTATAAATTATCTATTGCCAAAATATTCTCTTGTAATTCCTTTTCCAGTTTTTCCATCAGGATCTTGCATAATGTAAATTGTCCTGGTTTTCCACTGCTTTCCAAGGTTTCAAAGGTCTTCCAGATTACCTGCTACGTGATCCTTTCAATGCAAGATGTTAGGTTCTGCATGCAAAACAGATGCTCTGCCCCAGAGAGAAGACAAGAAGTCCAATCCACACATTACAAACTTTACATTTTATTTATTTAATGTATAAATATATATATGTGTGTGTGTGTGTGTTTGTGTTATGTCATGGAGAACTTGGTTTCCAAACAATGGCGGCCTCATTCCACCTATTGCACCAACTTCCTTATCTGAAATGGTATATTTATTATTTATTTATGTTATTTAGATTTTATTTGCCTATTGAGGAAACTTAACAAGTACTAATGGCTACATATATATTCTCATGAGGCAACCAGCACCCCACTTCCAGTCAGGAAAATGTCACGGGGAAACCTTTAAGCCATTTCCCCCTGACTGCCATATTCTCAATTTGAATTGGAGCCCTGATCACTTGGGAATTGAGTTCCCCAGATGGAATTCCAGGTGCATATCTGATCAAAAGCTAGGGTTGCCAATCTGTAGGTGGGCCCTGGAGATATCTCAAAATTACAAAACACAAAGTTCAGTTCCCCTGGAGATCATGGCTGCTTAGGATGGATTCTATATCATTGTACCCTGAAGAACCTCCCCAAACCCCACTTTCCAGACTTCACCTCCAAACCTGCAGGAATTTTCCAACTCAAGAGCTGCAGCAAATAGTGCTTCCCAGCATTGATATTCAGAAGTCTGCTGCCTCTGTATTTGAAAATGTCCTTAACTCATCATGTCTTCTATCACTGATGTGTCCATAAATCTGCCTGATTCCCCTTTTAATGCCGTCTTCTCATTTCTATCAATGTATCCCTGTCCATGAACGCCATAATTAAATTTCTTGTTGAGTACAGAAGTATTTCCTTTTGTCAGTCCTGAACTTTGTTGGGTGTCCCCAGTACTGTGAAAGAGAAAAAGTTCCCTTCGCTGCATGATCTCTATTATGACCCTCTCCCCCCCCCCCAGATTTGGCAACATATTAATTGCCGCTCACCAGTGAGAAAGTGTTAATTAAGCAGTCTATGTTTTAAACAGTGAGGTATCATAAAGTTGGAAAAGTGAACATGAATTGCTGGATGTGAGATTTAAGATTCTTTATGGAATAGATGTGCTTTTTCTGCACAAATGGTATTCTTGATATGCGGTTGCTTCCAGGATCGCAAAGCAATTTGCACGAGAAAGTGACCATATTTTGTCACCCCCCCCCCCCAAAAAAAAAGACTGTAAAATAAATTTTTCTGGGCAAACACTATTCATGCTGCAGCTGTGGGTGGGACAGGGACGGGGGACTTTTTAACAGTGCCAAGTACTCTAGTGCAGCTCTGTTGAGTAATTCCCTCCGCTGAATAACAGTTGCCCCCATTTTTCTTTCTATACTGTTGAGTTGCCCATTGGAGGGTACCTTATATCTTGATTGTTTACGGAAGCTTCCAACGTTATTTCGGTCTGACCCGAAGATGGCGACCCAGCTGGCAAGCGGAGACCAGAACGCCACCATTCCACGCATGCGCAGCCATTAATCCCTATAAGCGCCGAATGATGGGGGGGGGGAGAGGCGCTGACGGCGGACGTGATTGGCAGGCGACGATGGCGACGGGCGGGGTCTGTTTCCCCGGTTACGCCGGCGCTGACGTCCCTGCCGGCGTGTTGTGGTGGCAACTTGGAAGCGGCGGAGACGGAGGGCTTGCGGGATGGTTATGGCGGCCGCCGCCGAGGAGGGGGACGCGGTGGCCGAGCGTGGCCCTGGCGCGGTTTATCACATGTTCGTCATGATGGAGGATTTGCTGGAGAAGCTGAAGCTGCTCAGTTACGAGGAGGAGTCGGCGCTGCGGAGCCATAACATGAGGCCGCCTTCCAGGTGAGGCGAGAGAGCGGGCCTCGCTCTCCGGCTGGCCCCTTCCCGGAGCGGCCAGGCAGGAAGGCCCGCGGGATCCGGAGGCGGCGAGGAGGGGCCGGCCCCACGGGCGACTGGGTCTCTGTGTGTTTGGACGACGTGCGTCTCTGGTGGATCGCTTGCTTGCGACCTCCTCCTTGGTGCACTTGCAGGGTTAGAACCTGCGAGCTAACCTGCCCGCAAACCAGGGGATGGGAGGGTTCTCCCATTATTAGCAACTGCAAGCCCTCATCCCCACCCCCCACCCCCGATGCTGAGTGGTAGCTTAGGCTGAAGGGATCCACTGGCTCAGGAATACTTGTAGGTATCATGCCTGAATAGGGGTTTAAATTTATACCCGAGTATACCCGATTTTAGCGCAATACCCCCCCCCCAATGGCCCTTTTGCCCACTGAAAGTTGCTGTGTACAGCTCAAATCTTAGTATATGGCTTCTGATGCAAGTCCAGTTGAGTTCAGTGGGACTCTCCCCCTTCTAAGAGTGCATAGGGCTGTAGTCTGAAATGTGATGTATGTATATTTCATATATGTTTTGGGCTTCTGTTTTCTTAGGCATAAAGAAGAGTTGCATGAGTTAGGGTAGAGCTACAGTCTAGCATGCACTTGAAAGTTCTGTTAAGTCAGCTGGCTTTTGAAAACTTGTTTATATGATTGTGCCATGAATTCATATCTCATATTGAACAGGTTGAACTTGTATGTTTTGGAGAGCTTAGTACAGCTGGCAGCAAAAGAAGTGTTCTTCCACAGGGCAGCTGTGTGTTGTTTTGGCAGAGGATTACTCAGGATGAGTGTGCAGAGTGCTGGTCTTTGACTTTCTTTGTAATCGTCTATTTAATTTAACTAGGTTGCTCATTAGGGGTCGAGACCTACCTCTCAGCTTCATTGTAGAATGGAAAACAATGTCAGTTTTTTGAGGATATATGTTTTGGTTTTCAAAAAAATATGGGTAGCATTCTGTATGTTGTCTCGTTTCTGTAGTACATGTTTGCAAAATGTTTGAATGTCTGTTTATATAGAATTTCCCTGACAGTATGATTGTTCCAGTGAGTGGCTGAATTACATCCTATGCAGATTTATCCCCTTTTTAGTTCACTGACTTCAGTGGGTTTAGAAAGGTGTAACTTTGCTGGTGTGCAACTCTGTGGAGTCAAGACTCCTTTGTAAAAACCACAAAAAAGTGTCTATAATATTGGAACTGTTTCCAGTTTCACTATGTAATACACCATAAGTTCTAGTGGAGCCCCATCTAAACACTGAAAGCTGTCAGCTCCCAAAAGAAAAATCTTCCAAAAATTGTGTTTTTGTTGTGTAGGTGAAGAGTGTAAATGTCTCAAGGTTCTTTGCACTGATACTCTTAAAACTAAAGTTGTCCGTAGCTTGAAACTTTTGTCTTGAAGCTCTGACTACAGTCCATTGCATCTACTTCTTTGAAATAAAGATATTCCAAAGTGTTTAGTTTTCCTTGTCACTGGCAGTCTTCCATCTGGAAGCAAAAAATAATACAGTAATTATATTAATTAACCTGGTTTGATCATAACATGGAATAAAGTATGGCCAGTAAGGCTTTCTGCCAACTTAACATCAATCCTTTTGTGGTTCAAATGGAGGCAATATTCAAAGAACAGTGTGCATTATTCATATGCCGTGCAGCATGGAGTTTAGATTCCCAATCAAGCTTTCACTTATTAAAAAAAATGTTTCTAGACCTTGTACTTGAGGGAGAGGGTATAAGTCTCTGAAGCTAAAAGGTATGGGTGAAGCTTCAGAGCAATGAGATGAATCACTGAACATCTTTTCATAACACTACCTTACAATCATCCTTGATGCATGCCTTCTGTTCCTTCTGATTCCCTTTACCAGTATCATCCATGCCAACATTTTAAGTTGAATGAATGCCCAAATATAAGTGAGTGATATCATCAGTATTTCTAATTCTCAACATCGCTGAATCTGTGCATGCTTAAAACTGGAGAAAAGCTCCGGGTTTGGAGAAAAACTGAAACATAAAGTATAAACCCTGTCTCTCTCTCTGGGGTTTAATATCCCTCTCAGACTAGAAGCAGCATCTATAGCTTTAAGAAACTAGTGCCTTTTGTGGTTCTTTCTAGACCACCACAGCAGTATTCCTCGCTGCCTTAGTCCTTTCCAACGATATTTTGGCCTTTGAGGGACACTTGGGGCTAGGCCTGGGAACAGTCAGGGACAAATTGTTCCATGTGACTTCCATAACTCACCCAGACCTGATGTCGCACTACTGTAAGCTAAATATGATCCGACAGTGTTATGCCGAGGTAAAGTCTTGGGCTGTACCAACAGAGGCATCACATCAAAACTGAAAGATGTCATAATCCCACTGTATCCTGCATTGGAGTAGTTCTGGTGTTCAGGAGGACTCGCTTCAAAAAGGATGTGGGCAAAATTGAGAGGGTGCAGAGGAGAGTGACAGGGATGATCTGAGGCCAGGGGACCAGGTCCTATGAGGAAGGCTGAGAGACTTGGGAATGTTCATCCTGGAGAAGAGGAGGTTGAGAAGGGACATGATTACTATCTTGGTGTAGTGCAGGGGTAGTCAAACTGCGGCCCTCCAGATGTCCATGGACAACAATTCCCATGAGCCCCTGCCAGCATTTGCTGGCAGGGGCTCATGGGAATTGTAGTCCATGGACAACTGGAGGGCCGCAGTTTGACTACCCCTGGTGTAGTGGTTAGGAGTGCGGACTTTTAATCTGGAGAGCTGGGTTTGAATTCACACTTCCCCACATGCAGCCAGCTGGGTGACCTTGGGCTTGCCACAGCACTGATAAAGCTGTTCTGACCGAGCAGTAATATCAGGACTCTCTCAGCCTCACCCACCTCACAGGATGTTTGTTGTGGAAAGAGGAAAGGGAAAGTAGATGTAGCTGCTTTGAGACTCCTTTGGGTAGAGAAAAGTGGCATATAAGAACCAACTCCTCTTCTTTAAGTATTTGAGTGGTTGTTACTTAGAGGAGATACTTTTCATGGATGCTTTAGGCACTGAGCAGGGGACTGGACTAGTTGGCCTGTATGCCCCCTTCCATGATTCTGCTTTTTAACAGCAGCCACCAGCTTAAATCTTATATGGTGTAGTGGTTTAAAGTAGGATGTGGGAGGTTCAGGTTCAAAGCCCAATTCTGCCCTGGTGTTCATTGAGTGGCTTTGAGCTATCAACCGAACCTACCTCACAGGGTTATTGTTAGATATAATGGCGGAGAATGTTGTAAGCTGTTTGTGCTCCCAGTATGATGGGCTATTGGGCCCTCACCCGGACAGTAAACAAATATAGCTGAAGATAAGGGACAGATATAAAAGGTAGGTTAGTTAGTGGATGGGAAAGAGAGAAGGAAACAGGGAAAAATGAGTAGATGGAAAGGAGGATATAAGGGTAAGAGAGGTAGGTGACTCCCTCAAATCCTTGCAGGTTTTCACCATGCTGCTGAACCCAGCCTGTTGGCAGACACCATAGTTTTCCTTGGTAGAGGCTGCCAGGGAAGTGACAGAGGAAAGCTAAAGGCAGAAGCAGAGAGTTGGTGGAAAGAAGGTGAGAAAGAAGCAGGAAAAGTGGAGAGGCTATGTTGGCTTTCAAGGAAGGTAAAGGATGGGAGAATGGAAAATTAGATGCCTCTTGCAAGTGCTTGCAGTTTTCCCTTATCTTTATCTGATTTGTATACATTGATACAGAACTGAAAGACTATGTGCAAACATCACTGTATGCAGTATGAGTTGCAAAATGTAATATGCTGGCCTCTTTCTGAGTCATTAAGGAGAATGTAAAATGGGATGTTCCGGCACCTTTGTATGAGTTCATTTTGATAATAGATAACTAACAAGATTCCTCAAAACACAAATAACCAAAAACCCGATCCTACCCTTCTCTCATGGCTGGTCTTCTTGTGTGGGTTATGTCAGGGGTAGTCAACCAGTATTTGCTGGCAAGGGCTCATGGGAATTGTATTCCATGAACATCTGGAGGACCACAGGTTGACCAGCCCTGGGTTATGTAACATTAGACAGATTAACACGTAAATGTTACCCCTTCTCTTTGCAGCTTCAGTTTTCTGGTTCACAAAAATTATGCTGTGATCTGTTATGAGCTGTGATGTTATCCTGTTCATGCAAGTTAAAACTGCTCACAGGAGTTGGGGGTGTATGGGGTGGGGTTGGAAATAGTTGGCCATGGGAAATAACTTTCTCTGACACAAGCGTACAAAAATATTCCTATTAGAGTCACAAAGCTACTCAGTATACCGGTTAATAGCCCCAAGGTAGCACAGTGCTACACTTTCATTATCTAGCAATATTGTGAGAATTTGGAGAGGCTACTTATGAAGTAGTAACTTCCTTATGTGTGGGAGTGGGGCTAGCCCTTGAAACATAAATATGTTTTAGACTTTCCTGTGGCCTAAGGAGGCAAAAGGTAATACATTTTATTGATAAAAATCTTACTGGGTTTTTCATCCTGCTGTCAAGGGTGACAAAAGATGTCAGATCTTCCCCAAAAGACATAGTTTCATTGAACAATTGCATGTCTTTATCGAGATAAGGAGTATATTTAGTAAAGAATGAAAAATGTGGAGTGCTCTTGTGTTAATAACGTCATTAAACAAGTTTTCTGGCTGAACTTCATGTCAGTATTGCAAGTTTAAGGTCAAGAACTTGCTTTTAAAAATCCTGACTTCACTTTCTATGTAACTTTACTTACACAAAGAATATTTTTAAAACAGTCAAAACAAATGCCATTCATGAAAAAAGACTTTGTAAGAGGCTGCTAACAGCCAGTGGTGATCTATAAATGGAATTGTGCACTACCAGTTATCCTCAAATCCATCTCACATAGAATAGATATTTGAAAAGTTTGTTTGACCATGACATATGACAGGTGTTGTTAAGAGAGTACTTTTGGACACATACGTTGTTAAAAGAGTACGTAATCTTGGCTGTCTTATTCCTGTTTTTTAGAAACGATATGGGCAGGGGTATAGGTAAGGCTTTTTATTTTACTTATTTATGCTTGCATTTGTTAAACGCCACTCCCAAACAGTTGGCTTGTGACGATTCATAAAGAGGACCACAAGGACCACTACAATCTGTAACTGCTCCGTGAGCGGTATCATATTCAGATAAAGGCCTGGTGGGTGGAGAGTGGGTGGGGCCGATCCAGGACAGAGCCCAATCGAAAGGTGCTTCGCACCTTCCAATTGGTCCCTCACCCAGACAGGCCAGTTGGGTGAGGGCCCAATTGGAAGGCGGAAAGTGCCTTCTGATTGGGCTCTCACCAGGACAGGACAGAGTTCTAGCCAGTCTGGAGGCGCTTTGTGCCTCCTGACCCACCCTCTCTGCCCCCTCGGGGGACTCGGCGGGCCCCGCAGAAGCCACAGCCTTGCCGGCGGGGAGGGAGCCAGGGATGGCTTCCGCTGGGCCCGCCCAGCACATCCGCTGCCTAGCTGGGCTGCCAGGTGTGCTGGGCGGCCACAGCGGGAGGTCGGGCCTTTCAAAGCCCGTTCTAACGAACAATAACCATCAACAGTAATGGCGGAAGACCTAAACATTTCCTTCCCCGCACCCACCCCTGGCTGATGGCAACAGGCCCCAGAAGTCCGCAGAAAAAAAACACCTTCACCCTCAGGAGAGATGGCCATGCACAGATGACAGGCATGTGTCTCACTGGGCCTGTCCAGGGGCCTATACAGGAAGGGACTTGATCTCCCTAGCCTGGCCTCAACCAAATGCCTGGCAGAAGAGTTCTGTCTTGCAGGCCCTGCGGAATGCTGACAGCTCCTTCAGGGCCCTCAGCTCTTCCAGGATCTCATTCCACCAGGTTGGGGCCAGGACTGAAAAAGCTCTGGCCCTGGTCGAGAATGGCCTTATAGGTAAGAACCAAAACTTTGAACCTGATCTGGAAGCCAATTGGTAACTAGTGTAGCTGCCCTCCAAGATGATCTCGAGAGGACCCTAGCAGCCGCATGTTGCACCAACTGCAATTTCCGGGTCAGAGACAAGGGAAGGCCGGTGTAGAGCAAGTTACAGAAGTCTAGTCTGGAAGTGACCATTGCACAGATCACCGTGGTCAAGTATTCTGGAGACAGGTAGGGTGCTAGTAGCCTTGCTTGGCATAGATGGGCCAATTTTAAGTTGTTCTGCTTTTTTCCATTAGGTTTTTTGTATCAGTGTGGACAGTCTCCCTTTTTAAAAGATACAAAACAGTGTGGATCTGTATAGTAGCAAATAAGAGAGAAGAGCTGGGGGTTTTGTACTCAACTTTTTACTGCCTGAATTAGTCTCAAAGCAACCTACAAACATTTTCCCTTCCTCTCCCCTCAGCAGATAGCTTATGAGGTAGGAGAGGCTGAGAGAGTTCTGAAAGGAACTGTGACTTGCCCAAGATCACCCAGCTGGCTGCATGTGAAGAAGGAGTGGGGGGGGAAACAAACTCAATTCTCCAGAGCAGAGGCTGTTGCTCTTAACCACCATACCAAGCTGGCTCTCTTCCATAGAACGTTAAACACTAAAGAGATTTATAAACTATCAGATAATAAAATCCCTTTTTCTGTCAAGCATTTGGCTGAAGGATTCTTGAGAATTGCATTTTTAGCCTTTGACTGGCACTCATTTTCTATAGCGTTTACATACGCTGTAGAAGTCATAACCAGTGGTGACATAAGATCCTGAAAATACTGCAAAGAAATGAGCACATCTGTCAGTGAAATGTCACCCTAGAATGTCATCCTGGAGAAAACAATTTGGGGGAGGGGGAATAGGGATACAGCAGAACTGTGTTAACTAGGAAAATAGGAGTATTTTTCACCAGTCTAGGCAGATTAATCCTTGCTCCTTTTTTACTTTAAAACAGGCACTACTTTGCATTGCCCACTAATCCGGGTGAACAGTTCTACATGTTCTGCACTCTGGCAGCTTGGCTGATTAATAAAGCAGGACGTCCCTTTGAACAGCCACAAGAATATGATGATCCAAATGCAACTATATCCAACATACTCTCAGAGCTACGATCCTTTGTAAGCTTTTACTTTTAAGAAAAATCAGTGGTTCTGAATTATAATGTTTATAATGTTATCAGTGCTTTTGTGAGCTCAAGGCTTATAATGCATAATGGATGCATCTCTTCTGTTAAAGCCCTCACACATTGTGTAGGCTTGATAAATAGGAAGTTGTTACATTTAGGCAGAAATGCTTGGGGATGTTAAGATCATGAGTAATGTAAATGAGTAGGGAATGCTAAAAGACAGCAGGGTTTAAGACAAATAAAGAGAAGTTGTTTCAGGGACACCTACTTAACTGTGGACTCATTGCCATAAAAATGTTGTGATGGCCCCGTGTGTAAATGGCTTTCTGAAAAGATTAAATCTGATAGTGTAAAGCCTCCTTTACAGGGACAATATTTAACAAAGTAGCAAGATTAAATCGCAGGGAATTTTTATATCACTATCTGTTGCGAGATGGTTGAGTTGTAATTGGTCTAACGCAACAATTCATACATTGTTAGAAGCAAAACTTAGTACACACCATGTATGCCTCCATGCCTATAGCACAGTTCAGACAGAATTCTAAATATGGTTTGCTCTAGCCCATAGTATAGATGTCAGACTGTGGTTCTGAGATCACAGATGTATAACAGACAAATCATTGTTTAAGGTAGTTTGCCAGCTTTTGCATTCTGTGGTGTCATTGCTCAAATGCAGAACCCTGTGGGCCATGAGCTGTTTATTCAGATAGTGTTGACAAGTAATGGTTTGCACATGAGCTACAAATTCACTTTAGACTATGCTTTTCATTTTTGGTTTTGTGGTTGATGTCACAAATTATTTATCAGCTCAGATGTCTCCCCAAACCAAGTTTAAGCTCTTTCTGAAGAAATTATCTCTGATTCAAGAAAAGGGGCTATTCAGACAACAGTATCCTGTGATTGTGCACTATTCCCAGGACAGATTAGGGCTAAGGAGAAATGATGATGTGTGTTGCCTATTCAATGTACACTTGAACAGAACATTCATATAGAAGCTTAAAATGTGAATCTACATGAATAAGTTACGAATGTTATGGTTGCAGTTTGTTCATACATGTCTTGATTTTTTTATTACTTGAAAACATAGAAGGATGTGTGAACGTACTTAATTGAACAGCACTGTGTTTGAGATGATGTAACTATACATGAGCCTCTTGTGGCACAGAGTGGTAAGGCAGCAGTCATGCAGTCTGAAAGCTCTGCCCATGAGGCTGGGAGTTCGATCCCAGCAGCCGGCTCAAGGTTGACTCAGCCTTCCATCCTTCCGAGGTCGGTAAAATGAGTACCCAGCTTGCTGGGGGGTAAACGGTAATGACTGGGGAAGGCACTGGCAAACCACCCCGTATTGAGTCTGCCATGAAAACGCTGGAGGGCGTCACCCCAAGGGTCAGACATGACCTGGTGCTTGCACAGGGGATACCTTTACCTTTACCTTTAACTATACATGAATTCTGTTGGTGACATTTCATCATATAAGCAGATGTAGTCTTTGAATGAGGAATATGAAGCTGTTGTTGAAGGAAGGATATCTGTTTAGTTAACAGCTATTCATGGTATGTGCTTTTGCTTTCAGGGGAGATCTGTGGATTTTCCTCCATCAAAGTTAAAAGCAGGTTACGGAGAGCAAGCATGTTATGTTCTTGATTGTTTAGCTGAAGAAGCTTTGAAACACACCTCCTATAACTGGAAAAGGTATGATTCTTTAAGAAAACAGGATTCAGGTGCTGATGGTACAAAATGAGAAAGGTAGAACCACATGAGGATGTCGTATCAAAATGGTTATCTCCTGTTACCATTATCTCTTAGGTTTCACAAACCTTGTGTGTGTATTCTTTTTACACAATAGTAATTTTGTAGGTATTCCTACTGCAAGAATCAGTTATTTTCTTCAAGGCAGAGTCTCTGTTGGTTATATGTGTCATTTTCCCAGCATTTGAATCACAGTGTTTGTCCCAGGGGAACTGGAATGTTTTCCCCAGGGGGCCTGCTGTTTTTGTTGCCTTAGGGAAATATTGCAGGCCCACGTGCAGGCCCATGTGCAGGCCCATCCGTCACGTTTAATCCCACCATTTGTCCAAGCAGATTGGAGTGATACATGTAGGTTATTTCACTTTATATTCCCAATTATGGTGTAAATTAGGTTAAGCTGAAAGAGAGTGACTGCCCAATGTGAATTTTCTTTTTGCTTCATAGTTTTTTGATGAAGAAACTGGACAGGAAGAAAGTTGATTCATTTGACTTGTGGTCTTACAGGGGAGTCTTACAGATACTATGTACTTCCAAAAAGTGGGTTCTCCCTAGATGCTAAAATGACTATACTGAGACTATCATACTTCAGTCATGTTATGAGAAGACAAGCATCGCTGGAAAAGACAAGGATGCTAGGCAATGTTGAAGGCAGTAGGAAAGAGGAAGACCCAACGTGAAATGGATTGACTGAATCAAGGAAGCCACAGCCCCCAATTTGCAACATTTTAGAGGTCATTAATGCATAGGGTTGTCATGTTGGAAGTGACTTGATGGCACTTAACAGACGCACAAGTTTGTGATTTGTGCCTTGGTTTCTCAGACCTACATCTAGTCCTCCTTCCGCAACTGTAATACAGGAATAATAACTCTGGCTGCCTTAGATGGTTGTTAGATTCTTGTTATACTCATATTCAATGAGATCATGAAAGAGGTATACATATTACTGAAGAAGAAATCTAGAACTGCCTTGCTCTCCATATTTACAAGAACACGCAGAAGACATAAGCACAGAACTTTAAAGATAGGCAGTCACTTGAATCATAGATTTTCTTGGCAACCATGAGTGCCACACATTTTTAAAAACAATGAAAAGCTGATATTCGCTCATATTTCCATTAATTTTGTAGTCGATGGCTTCAATATATTTGCTGTATATTTTGATGAAGAACCTAATGAACAATACTATGCATATGTATGTTCAGGAAGCACAAGTTTTATCTCTTCATTATTGAGCTTACAGGCACATTTCAGAATGGTTGACAGTCTTGCTTAATGTATGGCTAGCAGCCAAATGCTATTTTTAGTGGCTTGTGCTTGAATTTGGTGCAGTTTAAAGTGAAAATGAATCTGACAAAGTCCTTCAGTAGTTCATCAACTACTGTATATGGGATTATTACACAAGTAACTTCTTCACCTCTCAGAATAATGGAAGCTATTAAGGGGAGGCAGGGGACCAGTTGGAGGGATTGCATAGGATATGGCATTGTTTCCTGTCAGAAGCACAAAAGTTAATCACTACCAGGCTGTGTCGTAAAATAGCTGTGGGTAAGCTAAGCCCCTAGCAGTGCCTTGGGAAAATGCTGTATCTCAGGATCGTGTTGATTTCAGGCCAGTATACCCAACGGAAGAGCTAGAAGAAGAAGCAATAACTGAAGATGATGCTGAACTGACCCTTAATAAAGTGGAAGAAGAAATTGCGGTAGGTAGGCCTAATCTTCTAGTGTTGAGGTTATTGTTAAATAATAATTTAAGGAAAACCAGTATTAAACAGGACAGAACAAACAAGATAAAGGAATTATTTTGTTCACTGGACCAAACTTACCTCGTATTAGGAATGTGAGAGCTTTTGTGAACTTTTCCCATGTCTGTTTTCAAGTGAGTTGCACATACACAGTAATACTCAGAATTATAATACTGGACAAATGTCCTTATATATGCAATTGGGCCATCAAATAGAAACCTAGGCTTGGTCTGCTCATGCAGCAGAATAGCTGGTGTCCTCATATAGGAATGGCCTGTGCCACTTCAGAGAGAGGACCTTATTTTTTTTAAGCATTTTTTAAAACTGAAAACATGCTATCTACAAGTAGTAAATCAAGGAGCCATCTGTACAAGAATATTTTCCTTTGATTTGATAGATTTTTATGTGCTTCTATATATTTTTTTAAAGAGAAACCTTCAGAAATGTAATTTCCTGCCCCCTTCCCCAGAACCTGAAGAGGCACAGCCTGGGCTCCCTCTTGTTGCACGTGTCCTTAGTCAGAGGGCAGATATCAGCCAGTCAAGTCCTATTGACTTCAAACTGATGCTTGGTTAGGCACCTGTTATGTTAGAGAAAGAAAATATGTTCACAAGGTGTATGTGACAGCAGATTCATAAGATATATATGACAGCTCTCCCAACTGGCCACAGGCACATAATTGCATGAAATGGCAATCCTGGATGCATCTAGTAGCAATTCTCCAACTGTCACAACTGTAGGAATTTAAGCCAGGAGTATCCAGAATTGTTATTTCACATTGTTATATTCATAAGCACAATTATGTGCCCAGGATGCACTCAGGCTGGTGTGTGAAATAAACATCTTGGGAAGTGGCCATAAGTGATATTTAAATGCAAGGAAGGGCAAAGCCATTAACGTGATGATAGATAAAGGCATGGTGTTCATAAAGAGCCGGATATTGTACATGTTGCCCTTGACTAATGTGGTTTTATGATGTATTTCAGGAAGCATTTTTAAAATACAGTTTTGCATTTCTTTATGTATTGTAGATAATATGCTTTTTTATATTTTAAGGAAGAAGAGACAGACAATGAAGATAACTACATTGATCTGAATGTTTTAAAGGCACAAACTTACAAATCAGTAAGCATTTTCCTCTTCTGCTAGCAGTACGAAGGGTAGTATTTGTGCACTGAGACACATACAAAAATGTGCAGAACTACTATATTGGATATAAGCTAATTATGGCTTAAGTTAGGCATGTTAAAATCAGACAGAAAACATGTGAAATGACATCAGTTAGCCCAGGAGTTCCCATCATGGTGCCAGTGGGCACTATGGCACCTGTGGGCACCTTTTCTGGTGTTTCTAGAGTAGTTTTAGGAAGTGAATGGGGGGGGGGTTGCCCAGCAAGCCTTCTGGCTGGACACTGGAGATCAGATTGGCTGTACAGATCTTTTAAAACATTGCTTCGGTGGCAGCTGCCACCACAAGGTTCTTCACTGTGTGACTGAGGGTAACTGAAAATCTATATGCCAGAAAATATTTAAAAACAATCTGCTCTGACATTTTTGTGGCTAGTTTCACTTCCTGTGGCATCCACTTTTTGGTTCCACCATCCTCAACACCCTTCACAGAATTCCAGAAGTGCCCACAGGCTGAAAAATGTTGGGAGACCTCTGAATCAACCAGTCTTTTAACTTTCTTTCCTACATAGCACTGTTTAAACAATTACCGTACATACTTGCATAAAAGCCGAGGGACCCAATTTTACCAGGAAATCTGGGCAAAGTTATTGACTCGCATATAAGCCGAGGGTAGGAAATGCTCCATCTTCACAGGCTCTTCCATCCAGCCTCCCCCCAACAAATACAGACAAGTCAAGAAGATGAATAGCTGCTGGTTTTTGTACCCCGCTTTTCGCCCATAGAAATCAAAATAATAGTATGGAAGAAATGGTTAAGAAGAGGAAGAAGTGAAGGCAAAAGGGAAAAAAGCAGGCTTGTATTTTAATTACCGTATATTTATTTATTTATTTATCATACTTTTATACCGCCCTCCCCGGAGGCTCAGGGCGGTTTACATTATAACAGAGAACCATACATAAAACAGTCTGTAGAACATGTACACCAATAACCAACAATTGCAACCAAACACAACACAGTATAACAATAAACAATCATAACACAAACAGGTCCAGGGCTTGTTGATGGGATTCTGAGGGGGGTGGCTTATTGATTGAATTCTGAGGGGGGGTGGGGGGGAGCAGGGGCCCTTGGTCGCTGTAGATTGCATCTGGTCTCGGCCAAATGCCTGGTGGAGGAGCTCCTTTTTGCAGGCCCTGCGGAACTGTTTAAGCTCCGTCAGGGCCCTGATCTCCTCTGGGAGCTCGTTCCACCAGGTAGGGGCCAGAACAGAGAATGCTCTGGCCCTGGTCGAGACCAGACGGACTTCTTTAGGGCCAGGGATCCTTAGCTGATTGGAGGCAGTAGAGCGTAGAGCTCTTTTTGGGGGCATAGGCGGGGAGGCGGTCCCTCAGGTACACTGGGCCCTGACCGCGTATGGCCTTGAAGGTAATTACCAGAACCTTTAGTCTGATCCGGAATTCAACTGGTAACCATTGCAGCTGATGGAGAATAGGCCGGATATGGGACCTCCACGGTGTTGCCGTGAGGATCCTGGCTGCTGCATTTTGAACTAGTTGTAGTTTCCGGGTCAGGGCTAAGGGCAGGCCTGCGTAGAGCGAGTTACAAAAGTCCAGTCTAGAGGTGACCGTCGCATGGATCACTGTGGCTAGGTGTTCCGGGGCCAGGTAGGGCGCTAGTAGTTTGGCTTGGCGGAGATGGTAGAATGCCAGCCGCGCTACCTTTGTGATCTGGGCCTCCATTGTCAGGGAGGCGTCCAGAATCACGCCTAGGTTCCTGGCAGAGTGAGCCGTAGAGAGCTGCACGCCATCCAGGGTAGGCAGGTGCGCTTCCTCGCATGGGCCCTTCCTACCTAGCCACAGGACCTCCGTCTTTGAAGGATTGAGCTTCAGACGACTCTGCTTGAGCCATCTCATCACTGCTTCCAGGCAGCTGGCTAATGCTTCTGGGGGAGAGTCAGGGCGGCCATCCATCAGGAGGAAGAGCTGGGTGTCATCTGCATATTGATGGCAACCCAGCCCAAACATCCGTACCAGCTGTGCGAGAGGGCGCATGAAGATGTTGAATAGGATAGGAGAGAGGACCGCTCCTTGTGGGACTCCACAAGTAAGTTGCCGGCGGCCTGATGTTTTCTCTCCTATTGCAACCCTCTGTCCACGATCCTGGAGGAAGGAGATCAGCCATTGAAGGGCTGTCCCTTGTATTCCAGCATCGATGAGGCGGCGAGCTAGAAGCTCGTGATCGACTGTGTCGAACGCTGCTGAGAGGTCTAATAATATCAGCAGTGCCGACCCGCCTCGATCCAACTGGCGACGGAGGTTGTCCGTCAGGGCGACTAGCGCTGTCTCTACCCCATGGCCAGGCCGGAAGCCTGACTGGGATGGGTCTAGGACCGAAGCTTCTTCCAGGTATTCTGTCAGTTGGTTTGCGACTGCCCTTTCTATCATCTTGCCCAGAAACGCTAAGTGAGACACGGGCCTGTAGTTGTTAGGCTCTTGTGGGTTTAGAGATGTTTTTTTCAACAGTGGACGTACCACAGCCTCTTTCAAACCCTCCGGGAATTCTCCTGTTGTTAGAGATAGGTTGATTATCTCCTGGAGGAGGCCCATTATCTTTATGCCAGCTGTTTTCAAGAGCCAGGATGGGCAAGGATCTAGTGGGCATGTAGTTGGTCTTGTTGTCGCTAGAATCCTGTCCACTTCGGTCAGCGTGAGTCGTCTGAAGTTACTCATAGTTTTCTCCAAAGATGGCCAAGGGGCCTCTAGTTCACTTTTTGTATCTAAGGTTGGAGGGAGGTCGTGGCGGAGTGTCGAGATTTTGTCCGCAAAATGACTCGCAAATGCCTCACAGCTGATGTCCAATTGGCTACTGTTTTGTTGCCCTTCAATCAGGGCAGTGAGGGATCGAACTACCTTAAACAATTGAGCTGGGCGTGAGTCTGCAGATGCGATAGTAGCCGAATAAAAATTGCGTTTTACTGACTTCACCGCCATCTCATAGGCTTTCATCTGCATTCTATAAGATGTTCTCGAGGCTTCGTCACGAGTCTTCCTCCAAACTCGCTCTAGCCGTCTCAGTTCCCGTTTCTTGTTGCGAAGCTCCTCGGTGTACCAGGGAGCTCGCTTGAGACGGGGCCGGAGAGGGCGTCGGGGAGCTATCTCATCAATGGCAGTAAGCAGTCTGTTATGCCAGTCACTGTGTATATACCCGTGTATAAGCCAAAGAGGGCTTTTTCAGTGTGAAAAAAGGTGCTGAAAACTAGGCTTATACATGAGTATATAGGGTATGTCTCTACCAAACCAGTAGAACTGCTGCTTGTAGGACAAGTGATGGTACAACAGCAATTAGACTTTGTGTAAGAATTGTACAATAATACTTAGCATTGTCATTGATTCACTTGCCATGTTTGATAGGATATGAATGAATCAAAACAAGAAGATATTTTAGAATCCACAGTAGATGCAGCTGAGTGGAACCTCGAAGTGGAGAGAGTCCTTCCTCAATTGAAAGTAACAATCAGAACTGATAATAAGGTAGGTAGTCTTGCCAATATCTGTGCCTGTCCTTATTTGAAGTGCTTATTCGTGTGTAAGTTAAATACAGGGAAAAGAACCTCCATAGTCTGAATCAACACATATTACTTAACAATGAGCCAGAATTCCAAATATACTTAATTTTAGTTAATTCTCAGTTGCCTTTCGTCTGCAGAAAAAAACAGTTAAATGTAAAGTGCAATTAAAGCAACTTGATGCCACAGCATTTAAAAATAGATTAGCATCTATAAATTGAATTCTTGTTTTTCAGCCTAAACATGTTTTTAAATTTAAATTTTAAATTTAAGGGTCTTCTTGAGTACCAGAACAAATATGTAAGCAAATATTTTGTTGAGAGGTATGACATGGAAGACTTGGGCTCTCCAGCTTCATTGATTTCTTTGTGTAACCTCAGACTGCTGTACTTTCTGAGTAATAAATGTACGGGAACAGGACTTTTCTATCAGTTAACCTGCTGAATAATTTCCCCTGAGGAAGAAATAAATGTTAGAAACACAATAGGTATCAGGTTGGCACTGAATAAGTTTTGCACCCCATAGCTCTTGCTTTCTGCGTCTTTTCATTATGGGTTGTTATCCCTTCTTTCCCCCCTCCCCCACTGGTAGTATATGCTGTTCCCACCATTCCTTCTTCTGAAAAATGTCATATCAGCAATTCCAATTCTATTGAGTATGATCAAATCTAAGAGACTCTTTTCTACTCTTATTGTTTTTTAACTCTGCTGTCTTCGGCAGACGCTGTGTCTGCAAACACACTGAGACAGAGAAACTGTATTCTTCTGCATTCTTGTATGATTCTTGTTGAAGTCCTCTAGTCCAGGGGTAGTCAACCTGTGGTCCTCCAGATGTTCATGGACTACAATTCCCATGAGCCCCTGCCAGCATTTGCTGCCAGCATTTGCTGGCAGGGGCTCATGGGAATTGTAGTCCATGAACATCTGGATGACCACAGGTTGACTACCCCTGCGTCTAGTCTACTGTCTTTCTTGTTTTGGTTCCCTCAGACTTGCTCTGGCTGTCTCTCATTCATAATCATAGGTCCAAGTGTCATTTCCAGCATGTAAGAATTACTTCATTTTATTTGTTAGATTGATTTTGTAGTCAGCATAGTTTGAAGCCATCACTAGCATGATTACGACACTAATCAAAGGGACTCACACTTGAGTGTGCTCAGTACAACACAGTGCTGTTGTGCCGTAAAACTCATAGGGTTCGATTCTATGATTCTGTGACCGGGTGTTATTCTGATGAAGAAAAGTTTTTGTTTGTTGATTGAAGGAGGAAAACGTGATAGAAGGGAATCCTCATTCAGCCAGGGAAATTTGCTGGCTGACCTTGGGCCAATCATACACTCTCAGCCTAACCTTCCTGTCAATGTTTTTGTGAAGATAAAATGGAGGAGAGAATTTTCTAAGCCACTTTGGGTCCTCATTGGGGAGAAAAGTGGGGCATAATTATTTAAAATTCTATTTATTTTAAATAAACTACCCTCCCTCCACTAATGCAATTTCTGACATGTTGTGCTCTCCTAAAATCTTGAGTGAGTGGAAGCATGGGGTGGATATCCTAGGTGTTCCTGAAACTTTAATGGTCACTTTGGACTCCATGTGAGAGAATGTAGTCAGTAGATGGTGCTTGTGAAAGAATGTGCAACTTTGTACAGTATATGAGGAAAATAGAATCTGTTGTAAGCAAGGCAAGGAGCCGACTTTATATAGGTCCTTTTGGGTGGAATAAATTTGCCAGTGGTAGGATGGGGACAAAGGGGTTCACTTGTTGACCCCTTAGGTATTTTGAGTAAGTTTTCGAAGTTCACTCAAATCAGCAGTGGGAGTTTGGTTTCTTTGGGCTTGGTGGAAGGAAAGGGTTAATGTGAAAAGCCAGGCAGCTCCTTTGCAATGTCTGGGGCAGGAGATGCAATAACAGCAGCATGCCATATCAAGAGCAGCTGAACATTTCTGAGGAGGGAAATCTTCCGTGACCTTGCATTACCACTGGCCAATGGCAACATGACATGGCAGAGCTTTACCCTTTGTTAGGTGCTGCAGTGCAAACTGAGATACTTGTTGGGTTTATTCAAAAGAGGCAGGGGAAAGGGTCTTGGACAAACCAGGCTTTGAATCTTCTTTTGTGAGCCATGGTGTAGTTCCCCAAACTAACAGTTATATTTGAACCTATGCTTGTGTAACTGTGGTCCTGCGTCATGAACTAATTGATAACAAGTACAAAGATTTTGTTACTTGCAAAATTAGCCTCTCATCACACAGTGGATTTAAGAAGCTGGAATCAACAATACAGATTGGAGCATTATTTTAAAACTGTTTCTGAAACAAATATTCATAATCAACAAACTTCTTGCAAATGTTAGGGTTTTTTTTGTTTGTTTTTTACAAAAGCTACAAATTTTATACCCTGTCTTCCAGGCCCTCCAAGGCAGCTAACAGATTAAAAACATGTATAATAAAAGTATATCTTAACATCATTTAAAACTAAGCAAAAATGCACCCTTAAACCAATTAAAATCAAGCCATCTCCCAGTCACCACCTGCCTAATCTCAGAAAGTGGAAGCACCTAAAGCAGATGGTGACTGTAGTGGTTAGGTAAATTCATATGGGATTAACCAGTCAGATCCATTGGCAATTTTCTTTTGGAACACAGAGGTGTCTTGGATGATTCTATTCCAACAAGACTGTCTTGGGACTGAAACTTTTCACCCTTTCCAGCTTTAAGATGAATCGGGTATGAAATAAATCATGTTGTGTCGTTTTACTTCAATTGTAGGATTGGAGAATCCATGTAGATCAAATGCACCAGCACAAAGATGGAATTGAATCTGCTTTAAAAGAGACCAAAGTAGGTTTCTGATATATTCAAATAATTCAAATGTGTTTTTTGATGGCTTGCTTAGTACTTCATGCGTTTCTGACAAGAGAACTTCCCCTTCCTTTGTGCAGCATTGCTTTTGCTCATTGATTGCTATTGCCAGTTCCTTCTGCATGTAAATTATTTGTGGTTTTCCCTAGGAAGCATAATGGTTCTCTGTGGTTTCCATCAAGTGCCTTCAAGTACTGTAGTGTGGGTTTTCTCCAGCAAGCCTCTCAGTGGAACTAAAAAGGAGCTGTTTTTGCTTGCTATCTGGTTCATTCTTGAGCTAGGCCTTAATCACTAACTGGCTCTATTTTCTGTATAATAAAAGTGTGGACAGATCCTATATATACCTAGTTGTGAGGAGTAAAATGTTACTTGGAGTCTTTGTTGTCCAGATGAGGAGGCTATTTGATAGCTTAGAAATTGATTGATTTTCACAGTTAAACAAATAAGCTCTAAGACTAAAAACTTGCTGTTTTGTTTATTAATAATCCATTCAAACCTTCATTTCTCAAACAAATGTGAATTTTTAAAGAAAGAAATGGCTTGTCTGTTGTTTTTCCTGGTGTTGAAATTTATTTTCTTAGTGATTTGTATAAACTAAACAGTTAACCTGAAGAAGCACTGTTACTTAAGAAGTTTAGGTCTAGTTGTGTCTGAGCAATTAAAATAGCTTTGCCTTTTTTAGTTGTATTTTGATCAGGATATTGAGATCCACACAGTTTAGTACGACATACCCAAGGGGCCTTTGAATTTGTGTTTCTTGAACAGTAATGTGTTCACATGCTCACGCTCATACTTGTGACCTAGCAAGTTGCCTTTGAAACAGACTTCAAACATCTCAACCCTTCAAAATATCAAAAGCTTAGTGACTTGGAGAGGAGAAGTCTTCAAAGGAAATCACTGAAAAACAAATTCAACTATGTATGCTGAGCATCATGTGCTCACTTAAAATAACCCTTCAGATCTGACTCATGTTAAACTATTATAGGGCTACCATGACAAACTTCATAACGAAATCAGCAGAACCCTGGAAAAGGTCAGCAGCCGGGAAAAATACATCAACAACCAGCTGGAGCATTTAGTTCAAGAGTATCGTTCTGCTCAGGCCCTTTTGAGTGAGGTAACAAGCTTGCTTTCAGTCTTAAACTGTGCAGCGTTGACTTCTGTAAAGACTATATAGGTACTTTTTCATAACTTAATGAAGTTTTTGTTTAAGATATGTGTGTCTCTTATTACTTGCTTTCGAGGTACCAGTTATAGATTGTATCTTAATAATAATTGTGTGCTGTAAAGTTGTGCCATGACTCACAGCAACCTCTAGACCAGGTGGCAATTAATTAATTCTTATATAGTATTTAAATTTGTTAAACATTTATTGGGTGATACGACTATATATGGTCATGTTGACCCCCCCCCCAAAATGGCCAGTGATGGACCTGGATGGAGTGGGAATGGGAGGGGCCCTGGATGGTCATGTGTGCAGCTGTGCTTCCCAGCTATATTCTGCACACTTGTGCCACTTCTGAGTTTCTCATAGACTGAGGAATGTTTCAGGGGGTTCTCAATGGTAAAAAAGTTGGAAAAGGCTGCCAGGACCATGGGATTTTCAATGCCAGAGATGAAGTGGTTTGCCATTGCATTCCTCTGTTTAGCAATCTGGATTTCCTTGGTGGTCTCCCATCCAAGTATTAACTATGCTGTACCTTGTCCAACTTGCAAGTTCTTATAGGCTAGTCATGTTTATTCTGGCCACTTTATCATATACGAACCTCTTATGTGTGCTTTCATGCTCAGGATTGTTCATAGAAAAAGATTTTCAGGGACTCTGCATTTTATATTATGCAATTTTTCCCCTCGTAGGCCAAAGAAAAATACCAACAAGGAAGCGGAGGAGTAACTGAGAGGACTAGAATTCTCTCAGAGGTGAAGTCTTTTTTTTCTTTTTAGCACTTGTGATGTTTTCAGATTCTTGGTGTGTGCATGTATGGTGTTTATTAAATTAAGATTTCCAGAAGTACTATGTCAAGTCATGCATTTCAAATGTGATATTTGTATATCACTTTTTAAGTTGGTGTGTTTGAAATGCAATTCTCTTGCTTACTGTGCAGTCCTAGCAATAGTTCTCTTGGAATAATCCCCACTGAATGGGCCTCGGTAGGAATCCAAGTAGACCTGTTTAGCTTTGCTCTTAGTATTTTATGTTTGAAATCCTGGACATGATTCAAGAGAGAGAGAGAACTTGTCCAAAGGAGTTGTTCTGCCAGTGTCCTTTCCTTTCCCTTTTTTTGAGCCAGCTCACTTAATTCCTTATTACATAAATGCCTGCTTCTTTGAATAAGTTATTCAGAATGAGTGGGTTACTGCTTTTAATTTTCACCAGCACTTTTTATATGCATTACATTTGATTATTTATTTATTTTATAAGATGATTTATGTGGATGAATATAAAATGACAGCATATAACTTCATGTACCTTGGAGGACCACTCATGAGCATGTCATTGGCACCAAGCCATGTGTTCCCTTAATTCATTCTGTATTCTTGAGAAGTAAATAAGGGTGCACATTTGTCTTGCCTGTACAGTCACTGGGACAGACAAAGGAAATGGTGTGTATGAACTGTTTTTTAAATGTTTAACGACTTGGCCCCTTACAAGGATAGGCTTTTACTGCATTGAGATCCTTACTGCGATTTCCCATCCATGTTTTGTGTAAACTGCAGGGTATGAGAGTGCTGTTCAGTAGTTAAGATTCTGCAGTGATTTCTGTATTTCATATTTTCTTGTCTGGACTTGCCTTAATGAGTCATGTACATTTGAACATCATGAAATGGGTTTCAAAAGAACTTGGCTCTTCTGTGAAACAATTGCTGCCAAGCTATTGCTGAATCAGTGTGTTGCTGTTAACAACAACTTAAAAAATAAAAGTGGTCTAGATATCTAAAAAATGATCAAATTTAGGATAGGCTGAGCATATTTTAGTATTTAAAACATACAACATTTTCAGTTGATTGCAGCATATTTTGAAACTTTAAGCATTTTCAAGCTTTGTTCCGTAAATGTGAGGAGGGAAAATGAATCCTTATTTTTCTGAACTTCTGTCTCTTCTATAAAAAACAGTTATTAGACATTTGAACATTCACTGCTCTGTTTGTACCTTCTTGTGCACCCCATTATGCAACTCACCTGCACTCTGTGTCCAATGGAAACATAACTTGGATCAGCCTGATCAATATGTGGTGTTCAGCAGATCAGTAGATGATCTATTTGGAGGGTACGGGGGTCATCTATTATTATTATTATTATTATTGTATTTATACCCCGCCTCCCCCCGAAGGCTCGAGGTGGCTTACATAACCCCGTCCCCTAAAACCATAAAATAACAATAATGTCCAATAATTTACAATAGTGGCAACAACGATGGCTTAATCTTACTCATTTGGTTTCCGCATCCTCAACTACAGGAGGGGGGTGACACTCTCTACCGCCAGTTTGTGAGGGGGGGGCTCACATCTTGAGTGGGTAGGTTTCCTCTCTGGTGTCTCACCAACCTTCAGTATGACAAACTGGGGAAACCAAATAGAAAATGGTCAGAAATCTTTCCCCCTCGGCACCATTATAGGCACAGTGTGAAGTATGGTGCAATTTGTAGAGCAGCCTAAGGTAGAGGCTGTTTATCCTAGTAGCACATGTACCACATGCTATGGACAGCATGGTGCTCTGTGGTTAGGAGGCCTTCACACTGTGGTTGTTAGAGGGGTCTTCATACTTATGTGGGATTGCAGACCATAAGGGTGGGGGAAGCTGTCAGTTGCTTCCAAAGTCCCAGCTATACTCGGGAAGGGTGACCCACTGTTAAAGCAGAAGTGAAAGCACCAGTTATGCTCTGCTAAGATCCTGTGAATCCTTAAACTAGCTCTGGTGCTATGGGCTTTGCAAATCCTTATACTGACCCTGCCCTAAGTGAAAAGAGTGTGTCAGATTTGTTAGCCCACCCAGGTACGATCTAATACCCTCTGTCCTCCAGAATGCTTACCTTTATGCTATCTGAAAACTCTCCTTCCAGACAGTAACTCCCTGTGTAGGCTCAAGCAGCAAGGGAGCTGAGCAAATGTTAATGAGAGCTGAGCAGGTATCCAACACTCAGCCTCTGTTGGAGAATGATTCTGTCCTGGCAGGTAGCAAGTCTGTCCCCCCCTCCCCTTCTTTTCTCATTTTATATGTCTTGTGCAAAAGATGCATGTAGCTCTCTCAGTGGGAAATAAGATTCTGGTCCCCTGTTTAGGCATCGTCCCGATAATGCACATTGAAAGCTTAGAGAGGTAAGAAAGGGTGTTATGTTATGCTGCTGTTTTGAATAATTGTGGTGTAAAATCTGGATGGGAAGACATGTTTGGGTTGTGTTTATTATAAAGACAGAGCAGTGGAATTGCAGGAAACACTTTCTAACCGGTGTGATTGTTTGAATGCAGATTTGAATGCAGGTTTTATGTTACTTGTAAGAACAGCACAGAACATTTGGTTTAAAGAATAATTCCGTTTATTTTGCTTAGATTACTGAAGAACTCGAGAAAGTGAAACAGGATATGGAAGAGAAAGGAAGCAGTATGACTGATGGAGGTAAGTCCATCAGCCAGCTCTTTCCACAGATAGTGTGCCCACCCTTAGCATATGTATGTGGATTAAAGGGGGGAAATCCAAAGCAGTAGCTGAGATGTGGTTTTGGTTTTCTGTCATGTTTGGACATGGGAACCCCCCCCCCCTCCACACACACACACAATTTTAACTGTATAAAACGGTCAAAGTTTCTCTGAAGTAACTAATGAAGATTGAATTATGCTTATGATGTTGAACACATTGCAAATGTCTAGTGTTACTCATTCCATTTTAAAGCTCCCATAAACATAATCCTTTCCTAGACGTCTGAGTCATTCTCTCAGAAAAAAAATATATAAAGCTTCCCTGTGTACAACTATGCTCTGTCGGTAATGCTTTGAGATTTGTGTGTCTGCCATAACTCTGGGTACTTGGAGAAATTGATGGAACCTCTGCTAGTTTATATTAAAGAACAAATCTGTAGAGGATTTTTTTCAATACTTTTTTGCCAATATAAAATGTAATATTCTGACTATAAGTACTGGGAGCATATGTACATTTTTATGCACATCTTCAGATCCCAAATGTCAAGAAAGTGGTAGAATTACCTTCTAATTTTAAAATATCTTGCATGTGAAATAATGAATCCGTTAAGTTATGTCTCCAGAGTATTGTCATCCCTTTGTTCCTTCAGCTTTCCTGATTAGCAGAGGGAGTGAATTACAAAAGGGGGGGATGTTTCTTTGTGTGGCAGACTGACAGGAAAAATGTGCTGGTTTGCATTTTTTTTCTTTTTTGAACAGCTCCTTTAGTAAAGATTAAACAAGCTTTAACCAAACTGAAGCAAGAAACCGTTCAGATGGACATACGGATTGGCGTAGTGGAACACACATTACTTCAATCAAAGCTGAAAGAAAAGTCAAATATGACTAGAGATATGCATGCTACTATAATTCCAGATTCCTCAATTGTTGGAACCTATTAAATTCTCTTGACACTGTTCATTTTTGGTAGGCTAATAATATTTTGTATATAATATATATTTTTTTACAATATGTATGTAACATTATATAAAATGTTGAATGTTAATTCTGTTTGTTTAAATGGGGTAATGTTACATTTCGTTGTTTCAGGATTTATTACACAATTCTTTTTTCTTTTTTAAAAATTTTAATAAAACATCATTAACAAGCTTCTGGTATGGTGTCATGGCTCCTAAAGTTCCACACGATATTTGTGTGCAAATAATCAAGCACTTGGTATCATTAAAAAAAAGTTTATTGAAAAGGTTTTAAAAGGCACAATACAGATAGAGTAACAAGAAGATAATGAAACTAGCTATGTACTTAGCTTAATCTAAACAGTCCTTCTGTTACATTACTTAAATCAAGGCTCTCTCTCCAACATTATTGCCACTGCACAGCTCTCAAGTGACGTACCCTGAACATCCTGCTAGCTTCTGCCCCTTCCAGCCCAATCTGTATTGAAGACCATGGTCTAAATGAGCCTATGCTTGATCAGAACCAATCCAGATACCAATGCAAAGGAAACTACCAGAATGCAGACCACCCACATGTTCCTTCCCCTGAGTTCATAAGTTGTGACTATAGGCAATGAGTAAGATGTTATATGGCCTTTAAAGGTGTGAGGCCCAGGCTCAAAGAGATAATGCCAAATGGGCTGCAGCTGGAGGCAGTTTCACATATCAAACTATCACTACAGGAACAGGAAGGGAGGGTGATAAGGAATGAGAGATGTTTGTTTCACGTATGGCTAAGTCAAAGTATTTGTACTGAGAGTAAAATCTCTCCTACCCATCAATACAGATTCCAGTGATATTTAGTGCTCCTTCTCTTTCACAAATAGATTCAAGTGGGTAGCTGTGTTGGTCTGAAGCAGCACAATAAAACAAAATCAGAGTCCAGTGGCACCTTTAATACCAACAAAGATTTATTCAAGGCGTAAGCTTTTGAGTGCAAGCACTCTTCCTCAGACTATGAACTGACCATCATGACAGTGGGAATAAATAAGCAAAAATAATCTTTGTTGGTCTTAAAGGTGCCACTGGAATCTGATTTTCTTTCACAGATGTTGCCCAGATGAGGTAATGAGTTTGGTTTGGGGAATTTGCGGAAGAGGATGAGTAACAATAGGATCGCTGCCTATGTATACTTATTCCCCTTTAGAAACTCTTAAGTAAGCTAGGACTATTATGCATGTATCAGTTTTCAATGCAGTCAGCTCGCCAACCCTTTTAAAATGTCCTTTTAAAAAACATTTTTTAAACTTTCCCATTTATGTACATGCTGTGATTTTGCATTTTTTTTCCTCCAGCACTTATGCACCTTAAAAAGATCCTACAGTAACTCAGAGAGAGGGAAGAGAGTTTGAGGAAGGCATTCCCTTGCTAGGCAATGTCATTCACATTCCAGTTAAGGTCCGCAATTAGCATTTCAATTGAAGCCACTATCTTTAAGACAGAGAGCCTTGGTCTGCAGAAATCAAGCTAGGAAGGACTGCTTTCTGGGGAAAATTGCTCTAAAGTGGTTGCAACACAGAGTTAAGGCCAAGCCCCTTCCTAAGAAAAAGCCATGCAGGGAACACCCAGGCTGTCCTCCAGCTACTATGGGCAATGGGAGACTGAATCAGATTGCATGTTCACATGATTGCTGACACTGAGGAAGCAGAAATCAGCAGCAGGTGCCTTGAGCCCCCCTCCCCCCCTCCATGGTCACTGATCATAGAATCATAGAATCATAGAGTTGGAAGGGGCCATACAGGCCATCTAGTCCAACCCCCTGCTCAACGCAGGATTAGCCCTAAGCATCCTAAAGCATCCAAGAAAAGTGTGTATCCAACCTTTGCTTGAAGACTTCCAGTGAGGGGGAGCTCACCACCTCCTTAGGCAGCCTATTCCACTGCTGAACTACTCTGACTGAAAAACTTTTTCCTGATATCTAGCCTATATCGTTGTACTTGAAGTTTAAACCTATTACTGCGTGTCCTCTCCTCTGCAGCCAGCAGAAACAGCATCCTGCCCTCCTCCAAGTGACAACCTTTCAAATACTTAAAGAGGGCTATCATGTCCCCTCTCAACCTCCTTTTCTCCAGGCTGAACATTCCCAAGTCCCTCAACCTATCTTCAGAGGGCTTGGTCCCTTGGCCCCAGATCATCTTCGTCGCTCTCCTCTGTACCCTTTCAATTTTATCTACGTCCTTCTTGAAGTGAGGCCTCCAGAACTGCACACAGTACTCCAGGTGTGGTCTGACCAGTGCCGTATACAATGGGACTATGACATCTTGTGATTTTGATGTGATGCCTCTGTTGATACAGCCCAAAATGGCATTTGCCTTTTTTACCGCTGCATCACACTGCCTGCTCATGTTTAGTTTACAATCCACAAGTACCCCAAGGTCTCGTTCACACACAGTGCTACCTAGAAGCGTATCCCCCATCCAGTAGGCATGCTTTTCATTTTTCTGACCCAGATGCAGAACTTTACACTTATCTTTATTAAATTGCATCTTGTTCTCATTTGCCCATTTTTCCATTGTGTTCAGATCTCGTTGAACTCTGTCTCTATCTTCCGGAGTATTTGCCAGTCCTCCCAATTTGGTGTCATCTGCAAACTTGATGAGTAGTCCCTCAGAGGTAGACCTTTGTAGTTTCAGGAGCGTTCCAATGTCATAAATACCACAGGCTAATTTCTACTAATTTACGTAGTAATACGGTTCGATTGCAAGGGCAAATGGCATGTTCATGTGAGTGCTGACAAAGACAGAGTATCAGTAGCAGGGTCTTAATCTCCCGTTAGTAGATGTATTGGAAAATAATGCGGAAGATATTGTTATGAGGAGTTAGTGACAGGCCTTTGTCCTTTCTCACATCACATAGATCTGTTCCCTCCATTTTGTATGGGTCTAGAAACAGGCCTTGCTTTTTAGCTGTCTTGCTTTTAGTTTTCTTGCTGAAACGCAGCTGTAAGCAGCAAGTATTGTTCATATGTAAACATGCTTATCTCAACCTTTTGAACAGGAAGCTGGGTGAAGATTCGTATGATCTCAGCTCGTTAAAAACAGGTGGTGCGTTATAACTGGGAGACTTCACCAGCCTCTATTTTTTATTATGGAAAAAGAGTTGTACATGACATACATGATAGTAAGAGACCACCCCCCCCCCCTTGTTTATATTTTTAGCTTGAGCTGAAAAAGTCACTTAGTTGGACTTTGGAAGCTCAGTACAGATCTAGTGCTGGAAGCTGTACACCTCAGGCCAGGGGGCCATACTTCTGCTGCTGACCGGTCTTCCAGTGGCTGATTAGAAATTAGAATCTGTCTCATTAGATATGTATGATTGCTGTGAAACTGGAACACCTATATTGCAACTGCCTGCTAATTATAAGTAATAAACCACAGCCAATCTACCTTTACACTGGTGTGCCTATTGTTTTCAAATCCTAATAAAAGAACCATTTGCCACTTTGACCTGGCAAGACAGTAGCCAAAGGACTGCAAGCAGGAAATGAGAGGAGACCAAAAACATGCTGACATTTATGCATCAAAAACAGACTGTTCTCTGTGCCGTAACACAAGAGAAGTCACCTTAAAGCTGGTTTCAGAAGCCTCGCTGATAAAACGCTGCCTGAACGGTGGGCAGCGTTTACAATGCAAAAACAATAACACAATGGGTTTTGTGCTGTGAAAACGGTGTTATGTTAAGAATTGAAAAATAAAACGTCCTTTTTGGCACTCTCTTTGCGAGTTTTCCATGATGAATAATAAATCCTAATCTGAAGTTCTTCTGTTCTTGTCCCTGCCCCCTTGTCATTGGGAACAATGGAGGTTGGATGGGAGCACCTTTTTTGGATGGGCATAAAATTGGATCCCCCTGGTCCAATCTTTTTTAAATTTGGGGGTTTACTTAAGTAGAGGCTCCTGCAGCTACACTGCAAATTTGGTGCCTCTACCACAAACCCAGGCCTCCCCCAGACCAAGGAATAGACAACGAAAAATTAGTCCTTTTAAACTGCTTGATCTCTGCATGGACAAATCGCACCCAAATCACAGTTTGGCGATTCAGCCAAGGCTGATTTTGAGCAGTTTAACTTAAGGGAAAGTGCAATTCATACTGGATTTGTTCAAAAAGTGTCCAAATCAATACTTTTCTGACTATCCAAATGGATTGCGCATGACCACCGCCGCTATATGTTATGTGATATGTTATATGTAACTTTTAATTGGGGTTTTTATGGGGATTTTATTGTGTTTTAACTATTTATGTTGTAAACCGCCCTGAGACCTATTGGGAGAAGGGCGGTCTAAAAATTAAATAATAATAATAATAATAATAATAATAATAATAATAATAATAATAACAATAACAACAACAACAACAACAACAACAACAATGTCTAAGGATTACTATGGTGTACCTCAGCATTGGTCTCTCTTCTCAAGCTTTATAAATTAGTAGCTTCAGCATTATCAGTGCTGAGAATACAGGAGAGTGCAGGGCAGAATGCTGGATTTGGCTGAGTCAGAAAATGGGATTTGCCGTTTGTCTGGCAGCCAGTGGACAGAAGAGACTTCAGTAATGTTTGGCTAGGTCAAGAGGAGATTTGACATGTGAAGGGTGGTTTGGAGAGCTGAAGAGCATGCTCTGCCTTGAAATGGAGCTCAGGTCATGACTTGGAGAAACATGCGTATCATCGCTGGAACTAGTGTATATGCAAAGCATGAGAGCTAGCTTGGTGTAGTGGTTAAGAGCAGTGGCTTTAAATCCAGTGAGCCAAGTTTGATTTCCCACTTTCCAGACACAGCCATTTGGATGACCTTGGGCTAGTCACAGGCCTGATGGTGCTGTTCTCACAGAGCAGTCCTATCAGAGCTCTCTCACAGGGTGTTTGCTACAGGAAGAGGAAGGGAAGGCAATTGTAAGCTGTTTGAGGCTTCTTCAGGCAGTGAAAAGCGAAGTATATACTCTTCTCGCCTACTAATTTACGTGATGTCACATCAGACCAATGCAGAGCAGATTAGAGAACTTCACGATTAAAAGCCTCAGATCTTTCTGCAGACAGCAAAATTCTGTGCATTTGTTGTTCAAACTCACCAGAAGAACAAGAAACATTGAAATCAGAGTCCAGTAGCACCTTTAAGGCCAACAAAGATATATTCAGGACATGAGCACTCTTCCTCAGCTTGCACTCGAAAGCTCACGCCCTGAATAAATCTTTGTTGGTCTTAAAGGTGCTACAGGACTCTGATTTAGACCAACATGGCTACCCATTTGAATCTATCCTTAAGAAACATTGAGTAATTCTGAACATTTACTCTCTTAAACTTTTTTTTCTTCCTGTTAATTTTTCATAATGATATCTTTTAGCTTAATTTTAATACACCCACAAACTGTTTCAAATGCTTGCGTATCACAAGCATTCTGTTTTTATCCTTTATGTTTTTGTATTCTGGCCTAAGACTGTATGACTAAATAAACCTACTTTTTCTTCTGAGTAATCAGGCTTTCTCAATCAGGGTTTCGTGCAGCCTTGGAGTTTCTTGTCAGTTCTGGAAGGGTTTCATTTTAATATATATTTTTAAAATTTGTTAAACATTTATCATGTGATATGACCATATATGGTCATGTTGCCCCACTTACCCCCTCCCAAAATGGCCAATGATGGGCCTGGAGAGATTGGGAAGAGGAGGGACCCCAGGTGACCGTGTACACACACAGCTATGCTTCCCAACCATATCCTGCATGGTCATAGCACTTCTGAGGTTTCCTGAAGCCTGAAGAATGTTTCAGGGGTTTCTCAATGGCAAAAAAAGTTGAGAAAGATTGTATGGTACAGATTCTAAAGGTCAGATTCCTAAGACATAACCTGTTTACGGTATCTTGGAGGGGAGAAATCACTGTGTGTTAACCTAGGTTACAAAGAGCACTTTATTTTTCTGATCTCATAAAATTGACAGTTACAATCTCGCACTACAAATAGTATAATAAAATTCTAATCTATATACTTCACTGACTTTATAATCGTGCAGAGTTTAAAAGCCATTGGTCTCAACACAATTGAGAATGCAGGTTCCCATGGCAGCACCGGGCCAAACCTCATATAAATTTGAGGAGAGTTCCAGGGCTGGATGCAAATCCAAGCAGGCTGCTTCTGCCAACTGCCCTTAGTTCTGAGTCTGCAGCCACTTGCAACTAGCCACCTGATCCTAGGCTCAATCAAGTAGTGGTGTTTAAAGTTATCTAATGATGATTCTACTCTCATAATTCACAAGTTTTGTTAGCAAATGTATACATCTGTAACCCTTGAGCTTCTGAAGATTGTGGTGGGGGAAGCTGGGCTCTGCAGCCTAGGAGTTTTGATGCATTTGCTTGATTCCAGATCACTGGCCTCAACATCTAAGCCTAAAAACAAGTAATATTATTTGTATAACGCTGGAAGAGCCTGGGGTGTTGACACTTGCTAGGTTTTATTGTTTTTCACGTGGGCTTGAGGGATTCTTTTCAGAGCCTTTTGCTTGTTTTTCTTTCCATCTTCCTGAATCATTTGAGATCCTCAGTAAACCTGGACACTGCACTGCTCACCTCTGGCTCTAGCTTGTTTATGACCAAGATAAACAGCATGCATTGGAATACATCTGCATGAAGGCTCTCACTGCTTAGTTTCCTGTATTATGGATTTTTATTTCCTCCTTATGCTTATCAATGTTTAACCCATTACCAATCCATAAGGTGACCATCCCTTTATCATTACTGCCAAGCTTACACAAGTAGCTTAAGCTTTTGTGATACCTTATCCAAAGCTTTGTAAGTGCAAGTATATAATGTCTACTGGATCACTTTTTCTATATGTGAGTTGACCTTCTCAGCTCTAAATGATTGATGAGGCAAGACTTCCCTCTTCAAAAGCTGTCAACGTTTTCTCATTAAGATTTGTTCCATATGTATGTCTGTTTTCAGTAACATTCCACCAGTTTACCTGGGACAAACATAAATCCAATTGCTCAATAACTTTCTGTCCCTCCTTTCTCCAGATTTCTTTTTAAAAATTAGCATCATGCATTGATATAGTGGTTAAAAGTGGTGGTTTCTAATCTGGAGAGCCTCCTTGACTTTCAGCCAACTGAGTGACCTTAGGCTAATCATAGTCTTGTTACAGTTCACAGAGCAGTTCTGTCAGAGCTTTCTCAGCCTGACCTACAACATTAGGTGCCTGTTGTGGGGAGAGGAAGGGAAGGCAAGTGTAAGCTGCTTTGAGACTTCTTCAGGTAATGAAAAATAGAGTATAAAAACCAACTCTTCTGTGTTCTGATATTCCAAGGCTGAGTAACATGGCATAATTTTTCAGATAGATTAGCAACTTGATATTTGAATATTGAAAGCCCTGCTGAATCTGTGTAATCGAGAACTGGTCTCATTTTATTTCTGCATCTATAAATTTACATACATTAATTCTGCATTTTCTCTGGAATTTAGGATAAGCATTTGGCACAATTGTGCCGTAGTGTTATTGTCCAGCCAAACATTTTAAATTTGTATTTGTTTCACTTAAATTTCTTCTATTGAAATCCATGGGACTTCAGAATGCTTAAACTAGCTGTCATACTCCATGTGCAGCAAGCATAACCACATTAGTTTTAATGGGTAATAAGCAAGCCCAAATTTCCTGGGATTTTGCCACTGGAGAGTTAGAAAAGAGTTTGTGTTTTCTGTAGTATCAGTAGGTTGTTCATAGCTTTGAAAGCATCTTTAAAGGCACTCTTAATGTAGAATGTTGAATTTACTATCGAAAATCAATGTATACATTCAATCATGATATCCTTTTTTTCACCTGCTAACACAACCCACTTGTGAAAGGATGTTTCTCTGGTTTCCAGTATAAATGTGTAATGACTTAAAAATAACCACTGTTGTCTAATTTTGAAAATTAATTTAAAGTTTTTTAAAAGGTTTTTTTCTTAAACACTGTAATATAATACTTTATATTTGCCCTAAGGGGCAAATGGTTGTTCCATGAGCTTGAGAAAATTACAGGGGACCGTGCCTATCTCTTTTGTTTTGTTTTTAATAGTGATGTTTGGAAGGTGTTCTAGATACCAGAATGGCCAACACCTCTGGCAGTTCGGTTAGGACATTCTGCTCAGGATATATTCAAAACAAAACTTTCTCTTACTATTTAACCTGTACAGCAGGTTCCTTGTGCAACAGTCAAATGAATACCAAACCTGTAATAAATGTGTCATAGTTCCTTTAATAAACTGGCCTTTATGACTTGGTGACTCAGGGGGAAATCCCCAGAAGCCTAGGACTTCCTGGAGTTTACAGCAGGGGGTTTCCAGCTCCATTGACTCCACCCTGCTGTTCTTTCTTGATTGTCAGGAACTTGACTGAGTGTAGGAGTTAATGTTTTCTCCTGGAAGCTTCACATATATATATATATAGAGAGAGAGAGACACACACCCTGCAGAAAGAATTTTGCTACGGACACGTTTCCAGAGTGCAAACAATCCTTTACTCTGAGCTTGGATCATATACATCAAGAACTCAACTCAGTTAACTTCAGTGGTGTCAAGGCCAAGTCAGAGATGGTATAAGGCTGGACTGGTTTCATGACAATCATTGGGTTAAAGGGGGGTTTTTACTCGTTGACCCTTTTCTTACTGGTTGACAGATAAGACTTGCACACCATCAAAAGCTGAATCTAAAGAAAATTCCCTACAAGAGGATTTATGGTACAATGGCAGAATTGAGTAATGAGTGGAAGGCTGGAAGCTGAGTCCTCGCTGATGTCGGCTGTTTAGTATAGGGCTGAGCTGCTGATTCCATCACAAACAGCTGTTGCTGGCCTGGGCACAAACATTAGGCATCATGAGGCCATTTGCCTTACGAAGTAGAGCATGTGCAGCTGTTTAATGTTATGTTCAGCTCCCCCCCCCCCCCAGATTGAGAGTGGTGTCCTCGAATCTGGAAATCCAGGTTTGATTCCTCACTCCTCATCGACATGCAGCCAGCTGGGTGACCTTGGGCCAGTCACAGTTCTCTCAGAGCCCACTCAGCTCCACTTACTTCACAAGGTGTCTATTGTGGGAAGTGGAAGAGCAGGCAATTGTAAGCCACTTTGAGACTCCTTTGGGTAGTAAAAAGTGGGGTACAAAAAAACAGCTTCTCTCCCAGGCTGCCACTTTGATTTTCTTCCTCAGATGTTTTTACAGTAACACAAAGGGCTGCAGTTAAAAGCAAAAGCAAAAGCCCGCAACTGCTGCTGCTTCGTTAGTCCCTTCCACTAGTATTGCAATTTTAATAAATGGATTTTTTTAAAGTGTGGATTAGTCTACAATATGTATTAGGTGTCTGATTTTACACAGGGAATTAATGTTCAATCATTTTTGCTGCCTACTTTAATCCTCCTACCTTCCTTTCACAAACCTGTTCATTGTTTTCACTCATGAGCTCCATTGTTGTGTCAGACTAGTTCTGCCGCCGCACGTGAGCATCCAATGTGGAGGTTTTTCAATGGTGAAAAGAGGATTAGTAATGAAGAATGTGGAATCTTTTGATGTAAAGATTCCCTTGCCTGTGTGCTTCTCCTTTTATCCCTATATTCTTTTGTAGACATTAAGACTGTTGTGCTCCAAGCCAACTTTAAATCTGAACTGGTAATGTTATTTTTTTTTGGGGGGGGGGGATCACGATGATTGTACTGTAAGAGTAGGGAGATTATCATAATTGACAATTCTGTCCTAAACAGAATTACAACCTTCTAGACCCTAGTCTTCAGTGGATTTACAAGGGTGTAACTGTACTCAGGACTGTACAGTCAAACTGCAAGCCTTTGGATCTGTGAGATTCCTTTATATGTATAATATATTGTACTCCACTTTCAATCTTTGAGATGAGGCGGGGCTATACAGTGGACTAGTTCCAAGTGGGTCCTGGAAATAGCAGTCACTGGGTTGCTTATGGGATAGTTATGGGTTTCTTATGGGATCTCAACAGTAAGTTGTCAAGGCAAATCTTCTCCAGGCAGACATGTTGCTATACAGGGAGATGCCATCCTGAGGAAAGAATGGCATAGGTTGGCATGCAAGACCAGTTTCAGCAGCTGAGCCTTCTACCAACCAAAGCTAAACCCTAGTATTGTACGCCCCAAATATCTAAAATTCTGCATCAGCTTTGATTGGGGAAAAACATGAAGTGGACATGAGAGTAGTGACATTTCATATCAATAATGAACACAACATTCTTTATTTTTGCCTTCCAGCTTTTGAGTCTTTTGTAAATACTTATGGCATGTTTCCAAGTAATTTCCCATAATTACAGAATATTCAAAAATGTACCCCTGATATACTGCTTCCAAGCTTATTTTGGAAAACAATCTCTATAGCAGGTGGTTTTTGTTGCTCTTTTTGGTGCCTTTTTACAATTTTAGTTTGTAGAGCCATCTGTATTCCTTACTATGAAAATCCCAATTTTGCAATTAGGATAAGTTATGCAAATTGAACACAAACGCCTCCATTTGCTTAAGTGTAACTTCCTCTGCTTCAAACATCCACTTTCAAAAAGCTGGTCTTTTGGGGAAAGAACTGGAATGAAAAGGGGAAAGATGGGATGGAAGGGCAGGGAGATTCCAATGTACTGTCTATTGTGAGTAGCTTCTACATCAAGGGGGTGATGCAGATACCTAAAGGTCCTCTCCTCTTGAACACATGAACACTCAAAGCTGCCTTATTCAGAATCAGGCCATTGGTGCATTAAGGTCAGTACTGTCTATCCAGACTGGCAGTGGCTGTCCAGTGGAGGTCTTCCACATCACCTATGCTGCTTGATCCTAGATAGAGATTCTGGAGATTGAACCTAGGACTTCTGCAGGCCAAACAGATGCTCTACCACCGACTGACTTCCTGACTCTCATCTGGTGCCTGAGTCTTGTCCACTTTTGTCCACAGATTCTCAAGCTTGCTTTCAGAAGCATGCCACCCAGAAACTTTGTTCCCCTTAAATGAAAGTGCACCTTACCCAAATGGCAGTTAATTCCATACCACGAATGAGACCCACACTTAAGCATAAAAATCTGTCAAACTATATGGATTTTTAGCCATATCAGTTCAGCAAATTACAATGTGTAGAGCACTCTGAGAGATCTGATGTAGAGTTTTCAGGGATTCATGTTACTGTGGCAACACTTTATGGTAGCTAGAGGAGGCACGCCCAAAATAGTAGGAATTGTAGAGCGGGTGGTTGTGCTTGTCTGGTTTACTCGTCTTTGTCATGTGAGGGTATATTCAAAGCTGTTTGGACAACTCACGTGGACAGAACATTTTAGCATGAAACAGTCTCAGTTTTAATCGTTAATTTAGAATCCAGCATGCACAGAATTTCAGAGTTGATAAGTGCAAAGTGAAGTACATCATAAATAATCTGAAATATACATGACGATGGTTGTCTTTCATAATCCAGCATGACAGCTTGGACTTCTCCTTACTCCACACTGAAGATGTGGCTTTGCTGTAGATGTGGAGACCTGTGCTACTTAGATCTCAAAAGTACAACTAGACCTGGATAAGTGTAAACCAGGCATGGATAAATCATTGATATATATTTGTTTATTTCCCTATGGTCATGTCTGTCCTCAAATAGCTTTGTACTTTAACTACTGGTTTTCCTCCCTGACAAATGACTATACTATGGGGGTGATGGCTTTTCATGAGCCTGATTTTTATGTATTGTCTCTCACTGACCATTATATAGTCTGACCAGGGCATGGAAAGACATGTGGGTTATTTTTGTGGCCTTTCTACAATCCCTGCACTTGGAGAAAGCACCTAAAAGCAAAACCAAAAGGAATGTGACTAGGCCATCATTCTTAGCTAAGCTCTATACAGTTCAGAGGTCTGCAAAAATTGAGGGGCTTTTCGCACGCCTTCAAAATCGCACAATGGTTGCCAATTGAAAACGCTACTGATTTGCCGTTATACACAACGTCGTTGACAATCTGCCACACACCTGAAAACGATCTGCAAAAAGCGCTTCCTTGTAGCGCTTTCAGGGAAATCCCCAAAAGTGGATTCACCCTCCGGAAAGCGATACTGTCCTGCAACCAATCTGCAACACTAGCGAAAAAGACCTGTGCGTTAACATTGTTGTGGTTTCTACAAAGTCCCTCCCCCTGGCTCTCTCCTCTGATCTTCCGGCGAAGCGATCGCCATTTTTTTTTCTCCGAGCGAGCGGGGATAAATGCACCAGCGAGCCTCTGTTTAGAGGCTTCCCCGGCTTGAGTCCCTCCCCTTCAGTCACTAAGCACAAACAAGAGAAGCCCGTTTGCTGATGTATTTTCCCTTTATTTTTTACACATTCATTCAGCCGAAAATCGGGCCCATGAGAGGGGGGGGGATTTTTTTTTTTCACTCGGAGGGAGCGTGGCAACGAATAAATGACAGCTCAAACACACTAGGCAGCTGGATGGGTCTCTCCGTTGCAACGAATCACCACAGATTCGTTGCAATGGGTCTGTTTTTTTTTTTTAAACTTTCTTAAAGGGAAAGGGGCTGTTTGGGAGCATGCTAACGGCAGCCCATTGGCTGCTTGACGGCCAGGGGCGGGACGAGCATGGCAAGAGCGCTTCCTTTCTAGCGATTTTTGCCGAGACCGGAAGCCTGTGGGAAACGCTACAAAACGCAACTGGATTCCACTACAAAGGCAGGTATGCATAACGACGAATTCCACTATTTTAAATGGCGATTTTTCATTCAGCAACCAATTTGCTACAAAGATCCCGGTGCGGAAAGCCCTGAAGTTTCTCCAACTGCTGTATTGTTATCGACTACTCTTTAGGGGAGGCAGGCAATTAGGAGAAGGCAGACCAGTCTGTCTACCTGAAAAGGGAGAGAACGAATTAAATAAAAATGGGTTCAGGACAACACATTTTTTTCTAAATAAAGCAAAGCAGTCTCTCTGGTAGCATTTTCAAGTGCTCTGCCTGTCACATCAGCCTTTTTATAAGCAACAGTCAGTAAACATTTGCATAACCTCCCAGCAATGTTTACACTTCTAGCCCTATAGGAATCTTGTAAACTGTGCAAGCCGAGTGGGGTTGAGGGCATCCCAACCTCAAGTACTCCAGAGATATCTGCTCTTGAGAAGGTGGACCAAGTTCATCAAGCTGAATAAGCCTGTCACAGTTCAAAATGGGATTTTCCCAAGGCCTATAAAGCATGGCTGCTACAGGACAGGACAGGTGATCACATGATGGAAATTGTTTAGTAATGACTGGGAAGGCACTGGCAAACCACCCTTTATTGAGTCTGCCATGAAAACGCTAGAGGGCGTCACCCCAAGGGTCAGACATGACCCCGTGCTTGCACAGGGGATACCTTTACCTTAAGCAGCCCTGATATATGTGCCTTCCCGTTTCTGCTGTGTGTCCCACGTGCCCTGCTGATTTTAACTCCAAATGTTAACATGATTACCTCATATCCAAAGCAGTCAGCCCCATTCCTATCATGCAGTGAAATGAGGCAATTAGGTCTGGCTGATTTGGCATGCTCAATGCTAGCTTCCCATTCATAATGCTTTTACAACTATAACTCCCCTACACACCCATATATTCATGTTATTGTTTACTTCTGCACTTTCCCCCACAATGTATCTTGATGATGAGCAATGACTTTCTCCTACAACGTGCCTGTCAGCCAGGCTACGATCAGCTGCTATAGCATGGCTGTAAACAAGATTCTGAGAAAATTATAACAAATTGCAATAGATTGGAGAGACATGACTTTCCTTCACAGAAAAAGATTAGTGTTAAGCGTGGGGGGGGGGAGGTGATCATAGAAGATCTAAACAAGGGATTTGCCTGTTCTATTTTAGAACATCAGTATCACACATGTATTTGTGTGTATTTGTGGGTGGGGGAATGGTATACCCAAAGTCAGTGAATAATCCTGTAACAGTTTGAATGAAGATGGATCTCTCCTCAAACAAATCCCAAACAAACTAAAACTAAAAACTCCCCAAAGCAAACTTTCTTTCACTGCTGTAACTAGCACAGTGATGTCACACAGCCCATGCATGACACGGTGAGACAGAGTGAAGTTTTTCTGAAATGTTTATTAAAACTATTTCAGTAAAAGAATGGTGCTAGTGAACTGACTCCAGAGTTCTGGAAATCGGATATTCTAAGATGTTCTAAACCCACTGGTGGGGTAACCAGTTAGGGAGACATGCAGACCATTGTGTTTGACATGTACACTGCCAAAGGTAGGACTCAACAGCTGTTTCTACTAAAGGGTTTGGGTCTGCCCCCCACATTAGCACGAGTTCTGCTCTTGCACTGAGTCAAGAACCCTGAAAGTTATTCTGTTTTCCCAGAGTCTCATGGGCTATAAATGTATGATTTTAACCCTAAGCACTTTCTCTAGGGAGCAGGTCCCATTGAACTCAGTGGAATTTATTATCAGAATGAGCATGTTTGGTTGTGTTGCACAATTGTGCGATTGAATGTCTTGAAACAAATGAGATTTATTTCCAAGCTGACAGTATCCCTTCTGCTAACTGCTTTTTCCATTTGCAATTATGTTGTTTTCAGTGTTTTAGGGAATACACACACATACTACCAAAATTGATGAGAAAATGAAGTCCAAGTAATTTTACAAATAAGCTTTCGGATGATTAAATGATCTTAACATTGTAGTCACAAGTTTAACTATTCAGCCCAACAGCTGTATTGGCTCTCTAGCATACAGCTGTAAATCACATCTGGGAAGTCTCAAGCTGCTGAATTGTAGAACTTGGCAGCTGCTCTTCACAGCTCCATGACAACAGTTCTATGTGCCTGTTAGTTTATGGTTCAAATCTGATTTGTTTGTGAGATTATCATTGGAGCATGTGTCCTTTAGCTATTTCCTGTGTGTGCTCAACATGTTAGGTTTTGGGGGTCCGTTCACTAGAAGCAGGGAACAAACAGCAGAGCTGTTGCAAATGTTATGTGAACTTCTTCACATTTTTAAAAACCTAGAGAAAGGGCTGACCGAAGAGTCAAATGAGGTCCAAGCCAGACATAACACTGGGAATTCTGTAAAAGAAACTCATAACTTAAAAAAAAAAGATAGCAAGCATGTGGCCCCAATCCTGATCAAGACAGCCGTGCAAGGGGAAGGAGATACATGCATTCCCCACCAATGTTGCGATGCCCCCTCAGTTGCTATTTCCTCTCCCAGGGAATTACATTGGTATGTTTGCTCCATTAATCGGATAGCAGCCACATGGGACATTTCTGGTTGGTGAAATGACCCAGGAGGAGGTTTAAGCCAGTTTTTTTTTTGTTGTGCTGTAGCCATGATCTGATTTGGGCCTGCATTTAAAGAAAAAGAAGTCCACCTGGGAGAAGGGGGATTAAGGCAGTAACAGGAGGGCAGGAGCAGGTACATGAGGGACAGGGGGAGGAAGGAACTGCAGAAGTGGGAGTCAGCTGAGCAACCAAAGGAGTGAGCAAATGTGCAAGAGACCCAGTGAGTGAGAGGCAGCAGCAGATGTGAAGAAGGAGGGGGGGGAGAGAAGAAGTGGCAGCAGGAATGGGGTCAAGCACATGAATGAGCCAGAAAGCAAGAGGAAGGGACAGTATCAAAGAGGTAGGAGTGGGGGAGAGAAGAGAAACAAAGTAGAAGGAAGTGGGGACAAGCAGAGATGAATAGAATTTCCCTTCACCTGCATGTTCCTTATGGTTCCTCACTGTCCTGTCTATAATCCTGATAGATGGATCAGCATTATCTACACTGGGGTTGGTGAGGAATTGCATGAGGAATTTACAGTTTGGAGATGCCATCCCTTTGTTCCAGATCGTTGTTCATATGTACACTCAGAAGCTGGACCAGGCCAACTTTCCCTGCCCTCCTTCCCCTCTTTAACTTAGCAGGAACTACTCATGATTCTGGAACATATTTAGTTCTGATAAACTAAATAAGGCCATTTCAAAGGGATCATGTCTCTTGGGTGATTGCAAAGTCATTTTCCCCCTGCCTACATACAAGGTCCCCTACATACCAGGTTCCCTCAGTCCTCAGAGATCTCATTCTTGTCTATGGGTGGCCCAGCTTTGTTACTTTCATTATAATAAAGGCCAGTAACAATAAAATATAATGACAGACCAGGGCCCCCAATGGAATAATGGTGTCTCTCTAGGAGCCTCTTGTGGCGCAGAGTGGTAAGGCAGCCGTCTGAAAGCTTTGCCCATGAGGCTGGGAGTTCTATCCCAGCAGCCGGCTCAAGGTTGACTCAGCCTTCCATCCTTCCGAGGTCGGTAAAATGAGTACCCAGCTTGCTGGGGGGTAAACGGTAATGACTGGGGAAGGCACTGGCAAACCACTCTGTATTGAGTCTGCCATGAAAACGCTGGAGGGCGTCACCCCAAGGGTCAGACATGACTCGGTGCTTGCACAGGGGATACCTTTACCTTTACCTTTACTCTAGGAGTGAATAATCTATTTGGAATCTTACCTACCCACCACAAATTTCCTTCAATGATTCTCTAAAAAATCTTAGGAGGTTGACCCTCCCCCCCCCCGCCCCCTGCTTTATTGTGCATATTTTGACTTCATTGGGCCATTGTTTTCTTTTAGTTAATTGATAAAGTCATCTTTTCCTTCATCACTGGGGCATCCCCGAAGAATATGAAAACAATGGCCTTTTGTTATCCTCCCAGTCTACTTGTTTACTATTAGATAACCAGTGAGGGGAGTGAGGGGTGGATGAGATTTCCCAAGACCATTGAGTGAGTTTGTGATAAGACGTGATTTGTAACTGGTACCTTCTTGTTCCAAGTTTCCTCTTGCTCTGAGCTCTGCATTAACTATCAACAGGAGTCTAATGTCATTTTCCAGCCGGAGACTTATTTATTTGAATTTATTTATTTCACTTTTATAGTGCCCTCCCAGCAAGCCAGTTTACACACTTCTGATAATCAAGAAGCAGCTCTTCACTGTCCACCTCACATCCAATCTTTGCTATCCTCTGTAAACATCAATGTGAGTCAGAATCTCTTGCGTAAAACCAATCTGGGACAGATTTCATGGTATGGGAACTTCCAGCCGAGATGAGTCCATGCAATGAAAAAATAGTCCTGAGGGGATCTTTATAGTTTCACCACCGTAGTAAGGTTTGACTCATGGCTGCTTATTAGATATGGGAGGGTGGGGCTTGGCATGTTATAAATACAGCAAATGAGGGAGGCCTGGAGTTCCTGCCAGCATCCAGTGGGGAGTTTCCAGCTTGGACACACTCATTTCACTGGTGGCAAATAATTTCCTCAGTGCTTATCGCTGCTGTCAAGACTTGTGATTTCCAGGCCCCATAAAACATCTGAACTTGTTTTGCCTTTGATCCATATATAAAATTCACCACTGCTTCATCTAGGCCTCCATACAACTCCGGATTATTATCTGAGATTTGCAAATTTGCTTTGCGCGCTAGCAGAAAAAAAATATTAGGCAGCAGAATGGCACGCTGAAGGCACTTTTAAAAAATAGAGCGAACCAATAGTTACAGTGCCCTTCTTTAAAAATGAGCTTAACAGTGGGCTCAGCCATGGGCAGTGAGAAAGCCTGGTCTGAAAAAGCAATTATCCATGTCATTTATTCTACTGATGGATCAATGCAGGAAGCCACAGCAGCATTAAAGCTAAATCAGTCACTTCAGATTAAGTTCAGGACCAGTGCTTGTGTCTCATGCTAGGCATTCAATCCATACAATTAATACAATTAAGAACTATTTTTGTCACTCTGCTATAATGAAACGTTAGATGAGCCCCAATGTTCCTTGGTAGGGTGATCAGACAGCTCTGATTGCCCCAACAAACAGAACTAGCATTGTCCAGTAAAAATCCTATGCATATTTCATTGGGGTTGGATTTTGTGGAAATATTTGCAGGCACAAATGGAGAGTTATTCTCTTCCCCATTGTGGTGGTAACCCTTCAGCTCCCTCATGCTGTTCCGGAGAGGCCTCTTCCTCCCAGAAGTAGAATATTGGAGGGGGGGGGATTTCAGACTGCAGCAGGAACAAAAAAGCAGGGAAGCTAAAATTCTATACGTGGACTTTTGACAGGATGTAGCCCTTGGCGCTTAACTCAAGGGTGCCTCACAATGAACTCTGTGAAAGACTTAAGAGCCAATATCCATAGGATAGTTGATGTGAGGTTGAAATTCAATGCCTGCTACTTGGGAGAAGGTCCCACTGAACTCAGTGGATTTCCTTTTGGATAAAAATAAATAGGATAAGGCAGCAGTCAGCAGAAAAGACACCAAAGGGAAATGATGATATGACAGATAATGTTAATGACCGGGCCATACGTCAACCAAAACAATTAGGTCATCTTCCTACCAAACAGCATAGACCTAATTAGTGTTTCTATGCATAGCGCTTCTACTTTCTACCAGTCATCATACCATTTGTCTAACTTTGCACGGGCTTCCTGATTCTATATAAATACAAGTACTGCTTATATGAGTGGTTTCACTGCATGTAATGGTTGGGCAAAAGCTTTTCTTGCACACATCTTTAACCTTTAACCCGCTCTGCGGATTAAATAATTCGTTAAGGGCCATGGCGGCGGGCCCTGTCCGTGATGAGGAAGGGTGCCCATAGGCCCCTTCCCCCGGACTGACACTTGGAAGGCCCAATCGTGCCTGCCGATTGGGCCCTCCGAGTGTCAGTCCGCCACCAAGGCACTAATCGCGAGCTGCGCGCAGCACGGGTCACGATTGGTCCCTTGCCAACGGACTCACGAATCGGGAGGCGCACAGCGCCTCCCAATCGGCCCCCCCAACTCGGCTGCTGCCGGCCGACCGCCATTCCCTGACTAGCCACAGCCACGGAAGGTCGCCCACTGCCGCCGCACCGCCAACACGAGCCTGGACCCACCCGCGAACATGCTGCCTCCCCACTGACGCGAGACACAACCCGCCGCTGCTCCCGAGCCTACGCCTGCGCCGCGAACAACGACCCAGCCACTGCTCCCTTCCCCCGCGCCTCCGTCCATGCCGCCAGCCGCGACACCGCCACGAACGCCTCCAGCCTCCCTACCTCTGGACACCGCTCCTCGCCGCAGCCACCACCAGCTGCCTGTTGCACACTGCCGCCCGAGCGACCACCCTCCAAACCTCTCAAGCCGCGCCCACCGCACCGGACACCGCACCAATGCATGCCAGGACACGCTGCGCCACCCGCGACTCCGACGCAGGCCCCGGCCCCAACCACAATACCTCCTCTGCTGCCTGCCGCTGCTGACCATCCCGCCCGCCATCTCCTGCCTCCCAGTCAAAGTTTGTCCTGCGACCGCTCCAAACGTCTTGCACCCACACAACGACGACGCGGCCACACAGGCTGAGCCATCCCCGCCCTCCGGTGCCCTGCCTTGCCCCTGCCAAGTTGCGCACCCACCCCGCAACACTCTTCCCCACCCCTAGCACCCGCTGTCTTCAAAACACAGCAGGCTTAGTTTCTAGTAGTAATATAAGCTAGGAAGATAGGAAGCCTCCCTTCAGCCATGGAAAGAGACAAATGTTTTGTTTGCACATGCTAGCAGCAGGCAGGGCTGCAGCGAACACAGACAGGTGTTGCGCTCCCATCCCTATGGCAGGCAATTCCCCTGCCTGGAAGATATTTGAAAAATCAATTCACATTTTAAATCACAAATCTGTGTCAAATCCCCTGTCGAGGCCTCAATAAACAGACACAACGTGGGGAAATAATCACTTTATTGTAGAAAGTAGATGTACAGAGAGGCAAGGTTTTTCCTTGCCAGAATTGAAACACCAAACTACATGCATACTTTTATGTCCCTTGCAGCCCCTTCTCCTTCTCCTAGCATACCGGGCCCTGTTTTTTCAAGCTCAAAAAGCATGCATTAACTCCCAAACACTACCAGCAGTCTTAAGAGTACAGATCACCCCCAAGGTCAAGATGATAAACACCTGCAAGACAGCTGTGAGAAAAGCACTCAATTAGGCACAGGGTGAAGACAGGTCAAAGGAAACATATTTCAAGCAACGCATAAAACAGGTCAAGCAGCATATGACATATGAAAACACAAAGCATTGCATGGCAAACTCATAATATAGGATCTTTTGTATAAAATCATAGAGTTGGAAGGGACCTCCAGGGCCATCTAGTCCTGACCCCTGCACAATGCAGGAACTAACAACTACCTGCCCACCTACAGTGACCCCAATTTTATGCCCAAATGGAATTCAGCCTGGCCCAGTAACACCTGATTGGCAATAGCTCCTGCCAGTCAAGCCAGGGGAATGGAGCAACCCTCAGGGAGGCTGGAAGTGGTGGGCATACCCGAATAAGTCTTCCTCATAAGGGTAAAGGACTCTGGCGACAGCCCTCTTACTATCTATCTGGCTACAGAATACAGTAGAATAAGAGGAGGAAGATCTAGGGTGCTGTTAACCCCTTCCCTCTCTAGTCTACTGTCTCCCAGTGGGGCCCTGGAGGATATGTGGGCTCTGCTGGTGCAGTGGATATTTACCACTTTAGAACTGGAATCCATCATTCCTGGTTCGCTTGGGCTGCCTTTCTCTGTAACAACAAAGTTGCTTGCTATTGGACTCCCTTTATTGTTCTGAGCAGCCAACCAGCTCTCACCAAACTCGATTTAGGGGAAAGAATTTAAACCAATAGGGCACTGATTTCATGTATGCTGGTGCCCTGGCACCTTTCTGTCTACTGGTTATACACAACTTTTATACAACAACTTTTATCTATTTCTGAATTAAATAGCAAAAATGCATCTTTCATATCTGATTTGCCCTGCTAATGCAAACTTCTGATTTGCCACACTGCTGCTGATGTTGCATGGATCAGAACCATGTGATTCTCCAATCTGCTATTCTGGGAGTCAGCCTTGCAAGCTAGCTATAGTCTCTAAACTCTAGCATTTTTCTGGTGGGAATCAGGAATAGCTGTGGTTGGGCCCCAGCACAACCAAGTGTAACTTCATTTCCCCTGTCCGTAAGTTCCCTAAAGAACAGTGCTCTATACAACATATGCTGACCCCATACATTTGCTGAAATTTGATTATTTTTGAAATGGAATTAGAATCAGCAGGGTAGGCAAGGAAAAGGTTCTAATGACTTCCTTCAGAGCAATCTTGCAATATGGTATCCAAGATTAATGTTACCACCTGTAGCTGCTCAATTTGCTCACAAGCAAATGGAAGGAAACTTTCAGTGATTCTTCTGGGTTTGCAAGATTTTCTGGGGCTTTAAAAATAATGCTGTTAGTCTTTCATGGCAATGTCTGAGCAAGCGAAGAAAGAGGTTTCTCTTCTTCCCTGGATTCCAAAAGATTAAGAGACTGTCTCCCAGAAACTGGGAATGAAATATTGTATACTGTGATAGTTCTGATAAAATCATAAGATGAATATGTTGAAAACATATAAGGCACCCATGGAATATGCACGAGATGAGAGCCAGTCAATGTGATTCTCTTTGTGCTCATGGCATCAGTACTCAAACTGTCCTAAGGGAACAAGGTACAAACATAGAGGTCAAAATCTGTAGGAGCTGATGCACTATCAGGTCTTATGTTGCAGATGAGCTTTTCCCTCAAGTACAATGTCTCATGCAATGAGTTACTGACTTTAACTCTATTAGGTGATGTCCAGAAGACTAGTCAGAGAATCTCACTGGGTATTCCTACAGCATTCCTGGCCCTTATCCAAATGACTATAAAGCTTATCAGCCAATGGGTTGGATCAAATACAAAACTGCTGTGAGTTCAAGAACTTCCACCTGCAGAGTGGAAATGTTATGACTCGTCCCAGACACCCCCTCAATATTGGCCTGGGGATCCCCTTCTCCTCCAGGAGCAATATTGAGGCAGGAGGCAGGAGCCAAGAAATAATACTGTGTGGACAGAAGTCCATGCTCCATCTGAAACACGGTTTCTGTCTTATCTACTTGTTTTTCTCTAAATTGTCCCTTATCAGTACCCCTTACCCACCTATCTAGTATAACTTCAAGCATAGTGGTTGCACACAGGATGGTTTGGGCTCACACTAAACACAGATGCATACAGCCCAAAGCATTCAGCTCCCCTGTCCCTGCCCATTAGAACTTATGTTGTTTTCTCCAAAGTTGAAGGACTTTCCACATATGCTGTCAGGACTTTCCATGCCATTTTGTTCTCTATTTATTGTTGCTCCATAATTTACACAATCTTTCTTAGGATTCCCAATAGTCCAGTTCTACCTGTGTCCTTCTAAATGTGACAGTTCTCTAAGGTTCCAGAAGGGATTGTAACCTGGAAATTAGTTCTCTCTTCTATAAACTCACCTATAGCCTGAAAGTCATGATCTGAAGTGAATGTTCTCTTTGCAGCTATGAGATTCTGTCTGCGCTTGAATGTTACGATTATGGACATGCCACGCTGGGCTCCTCAGAACTCTTCTTTACTGATTTTCTCTCAAGTGGTAGTGATGGAAGCAGTGAAGCTTATATATCTGAAATGTGGACATTTGCATGGCCCTCTGCTTATGTGGAAGGGACCTCCAGTATTGTGCTTTTTAAAAATTGTCAAGTTGGCAAATAGCAAACAGCTATACAATACAGATTTCAAATAGTCTTAACTCCTTTTGAGAGACCTTGGTTCAGTATTTCAGCTATTACTGTCTACCAGTAAATGGATGTTTTGATAACTGAATAGTGTATAGACAGCAGGGAATGGCTAGAGGTGCGATCATTTTTAGCGCTACGCCGTTTCACCGGCATAACGCTATTTTTTCAGTGTGCAGAAATGCCCAATGATTTGTTTTACCCATTCACAGCTTCCATCACCAGATTTAAGTATACAAAATATCTGGTTTATCCAAAGTATCTGGACTTTGCTGTTAGAATAAAAGATATATTTGGGTCTCTAATTCCCAAATCGGCTAAAATCTGTGCTATTGTGTCCCATTGCCAGATTTCACAAATGGTACATTTTTTTAAAAAGCAAGCAAGATGCCGTTTGCTTAGAATCTGGCTCCTGCCTTACTTTCTGTGAATGTCAAAGCCTCTTTGCAGCATAGCCATGCATGTGTACTCCCCTCCCCAGAACATATGCCATATACCCCGTTACTGTTCCATTGTCAGCAGCTATGCTTAGGCATTAGCAACCGTGAAGCATTATGCTGTCAGTGCCTTGCACCCAAAGTTACATTTACCAAAGGCATGTCTCTCATCAGTAGTATTTTCGTTACAGTAATTGCATCTACAACAGCAGCTGAGTTCATTTCCTGGCAAGAAGCTGCGACAGAATGTCAGTAGGTTCACCAGATTGATCAAATGTGCAGCTAGCTATGTCTTTTTTATTTGTTAATATATTTTTTGCTATTTGCTAAATGCTCTAAAAATACCCAACAAATAGCATGGTGAGAACACAAAATCCTCTGATCTTCAGAATGACTAAAATAAACACGGCTACATTATTTAGTAGCCTGATCCTAAACACTGGGGCTTAGAAATATGTGCAATTGATTTTAATGGTACCTAGAATTACAGTCTAAAGCTAATGGAAGACATTAGAGGAAGCACTTAACCATACAGACATATACACATGCATATTGGGTTAAGGTTAATCCTCAGCATTTCAAAATATTGCACATTCACAAATCATTCATGAGTCCGACACATGTGCACACATGCATACACACACACACACAAATTATTTTTCACCAGATCCCTTCATCCTCAGAATCATAGAATTGGAAGGGCATCCATGGTCATCTAGTCCAACCCCTGCAGAATGCAGAAAATGGCCACAAGAGCCAAGCATAGTCCCTCCTGTCCACCTATCTGCCTAAGTTCACATAATTACCATTTCTGTCAGATGACTATCTAGCCTCTGCTTAAGAATTTCCAAAGATGGAGAATCTCTGACCTCCCAAGCAAGCCTGTTCTTCTGAGGAACCACTCTAACTGTCAAGAATTCTTCCAGAGGTTTACCCAAAAATCCTTTTGAATTAATTTCATCCCACTGGTTCTGGTCCGATCTGCTGGGGCAAGAGAAAACAACTCTGCTCTATCCTCTATGAAACAGCTCTTCAAGTATTTGAAGATGGCTATCATATCACCACTTAGTTGTCTTTTCTTCAGGCTAAACAAGACCAAGCTCCCTCAACCTTTCCTCATACATCATGATCTCCAAACCCCTCACCATTTTCATTGCCCTCCTCTGGACATGCTTGTTTGTCTACATCCTTCTTCAATAATACTGCCCAAAACACACTACTCTAATTGAAGTCTCATCAGAGCAGACCAAAGGGGTACCATCACCTTGTGTGATCTGGACACTATACTCCCTTTGATACGGCCCCAAATCCCATTTGCCTTTTTAGCCACACTGCTCATGTTTTTTACCGCTGCATCACACTGCCTGCTCATGTTTAGTTTACAGTCCACGTACCCCAAGGTCTCGTTCACACACAGTGTTACCTAGAAGCGTATCCCCCATCCAGTAGGCATGCTTTTCATTTTTCTGACCCAGATGCAGAACTTTTTTTTCAACAAGTGTGTGATGATCCAAATGTGATTGGTGTAGCTTTCCAGAGTAAAGTGTGGTTGCCATCTTTTAAACTGGCTCTTCTGTCAATTTAAAAGCTTGCATCTGATGTGCAAGCAATTATCAGGTAATCTTACCTGACAACCTTTAGGCCATGAAAAGCTCAACTGCCCTTTTCCAGTCATTAATCTTCTGTTTAAGGGACGGGACACTTTCCCCTACCCAGTTGGCAAATATACAGTAACACTGAAAACTGACTGGGGAAAACTCTGGCCAGGCCTGATCTTAGAGATGGCCATGATTCTGGGGCCCGAGGCAAAGATCAAGGATGCCTCCCTTCTTCCTACATTCCAGGCCCAATATACAATCTCCCAGTATAAGATTAGCAACCTTGTGCTAATTTTACTGAGCAAAATCCATATATATAAGCAAGGGAAAAAAAGAGTTTTGGTTATCCATCCTACACAGAATATAAGTGTAATACAATCTTCCCTTGCCAATCTTTCATTGGATTCACATTGAGGAGAAAATCAAGGTGTAAATACACTAAGGTGACCAGATTGCCCCACTTTTGGAGGGACATCTGGCAAATTGTACGTATGTTGAAATTAAAAAATATATATTGCAATACTATTTTTGCGTTCTATGCGTTCTATGAAAAATTTTGTTGCTCCATATAGACCAAATTTTTAATCAAGAACCCCCTTCCCCCCCGGACAATGGTGTCCCGCTTTACCAATGTTAAAATCTGGTCACCTTAAAATACACACATCCCTATAATAGCTGTTAACAGTGTTGAATATAAAATGTAACTATACAATACAATATAAATTAAACAGCAGTGTATAATTTATTACTCGTTGTATGTGTGTGTGTGTGTACACACACACACGCACACACAAACACTAACTTCAAAGCCTGTTCCTAAAAACGGGCCTTGAAAGGGTCCCCTCCCATGGCCCCAGCATGGCAGCTTAAGATGGCTTTGGGCCGCAGTTCGCAGCCAGATCAAGTGGGGTGGGCAGGGCCTGGCCAGCTCATTAGCAGGCCCGGGGCAGAGCTCCTTAGCAGGCAGTCAGCAGGCCAGGAGGCCGTCATTAGCAGCCTTGCTTAGTAGGCCAAGGGGCCCTCGTTAGCAGGCCCTCCACCACGACCCTTTGCCCAGGGCCCTCTCCCTGCTGCTGGCTCCAGGCACTGAGGCGCATCTGCGAGCAAAGAGACTAGAGTCCAATGATGGAGGGTGGGAGCAGCTGGCTGCACCCTGATTGGCCCTATTCCAACTTGGACAGCCGGACACGTTCTACTTAAAACTATTAGCAACTGCAGAAGCTACCTGTGAGCTATTTTGTTTGCACTGGCTGTGGTGGTAGTCACAGCACACAACTTCCATGGGCCATGGCTATGAAAAAGGAGCATGTGACACACTTGCAGTCTTTGCCCCATGTATCTTTGCCTATATCAGCTGGTCTGGCAGCAGGGGGAGCTGACTGCACAAATATGGTGGGTCCTCCATGTTGGACAGAAGCTGAATTAGGAGATGCTGTAAGGTGCCTGCTGTGAGATGGGATGCTGTGAGGTGCCTGCTCATGCACTTGCCCACCAGCCACAGTTCCTTCCAGGCTGTTCCTTAAGGCTGCTTGGCTAAGGATGGCTGGCTTGACATGTGAACAAATATCACCGTAGCACAGTGCTCTATCTCCTGTGCCCCAGCCTACTTTCTGCCTTGTCTCAGCTGCTTGGTAGCAGCCAAGGCTGGCTGGATTGACGGAAAATCAGAAGGTCATTTTATAGTGCCCCAACTGCCTCTGCTCCTTGCCTTGTGCCAGGGCAGGCCAGTAGCTGTAAGGTGGTCAGCCACCCAGAATGGAGCAGCTGCCCCAGTTAACAGTATCTGATGTACAGAAATCACTGGATGAAACCAGCTGCAGCATGAAGCCTGCAATGGTCTAGCCATCAAATTGTTATCAAAGACACAGTGGCACCTTAACAATTAATATTTATTCCAAAACATCCTTTTGTGGATCAGAGATCTCTTCTGCACATGCTATGCAGAAAAGTTGGCAACCAAAACTGGAGAGGGTGATGATCTTTTACTTGCTGCAATGAAGACTATGCTTCTTAGTTTCTAGTTCTTGTTGCTGCTGTAAAGAAACTAATTTGTCTGTCCTCCTGTAATTTGTCAACTAGATAAGAGTAAAGCATGTCCATTAAAAGACATTCATGGAGCTTCCATCAGCATAAAGCAACATGAAACAGTCACTTTGGGCAGTAGATTCCAGGTGAAGTGCCAATTTCCTGCCTTCTTCCTCTTTGCCTGCATGCCATGCCATGCAGGAAGAAGCCTTTTCACTTTAGGTGAGAAAATGTCTCAAATTGGCCCTGCAGGTAACTTGTTCCTTGGTGTCCCACTGTTGCAACAGCAGAAGGCACACTGAGCGGAGTGCAGAAAAACTGACATGGCCCCTGACGCTCTCGCCATAGGCAGCACTCGGTTTCCAAAATAGGCTTTGCTTGGAATGACTCCAGACGATACCTTGAAGCTTGTACAGAAGTTAGCTACACTTGGCACCTCGGCCACTGGAACCAGAAGCAATGCCAATAATCACCAGCTAGTTTCAAGTAACAGTTTGACAGGATTTTCATTAGAATTTATTTGAGAGGATTTAGTGCAGTTTGCTTTGGGAGTTGTGAAAATCAGCAGCACCTAATGTGAGGAAGAAACAGAGAAAATGCCTGCAACACAAAATATGAACTTGAGTCAGTCACTCAAACAAAAACTCGGAGGAACGATTGAAGGAACATCCTTTGTGAGATGTGGACCAAAGTGCTTACTAGACTCAGTGAAGTCACCAGCTAGTATCTGGTTCTCCCTGTCAAACGCTGTGCCCCAGACCCATTTTAAGGTTCAGTCATTCAATACAAATGAACATAGTTGTTGTTGTTGTTAGGTGCGAAGTTGTGTCCGACCCATTGCAACCCCATGGACAATGATCCTCCAGGCCTTCCTGTCCTCTACCATTCCCTGGAGTCCATTTAAGTTTGCACCGACTGCTTCAGTGACTCCATCCAGCCACCTCATTCTCTGTCGCCCCCTTCTTCTTTTGCCCTCGATCGCTCCCAGCATTAGGCTCTTCTCCAGGGAGTCCTTCCTTCTCATGAGGTGGCCAAAGTATTTGAGTTTCATCTTCAGGATTTGGCCTTCTAAGGAGCAGGCAGGGCTGATGAATGAACATAGTCTTTTTAAAAGCTGGGGCCAGGCTAAAGGAGCCATGTAAGAGGAAGCATACTTTCAAATGTGTCACCATTGGCATATTTTCATAGAATCATAGAATCATAGAGTTGGAAGGGGCCATACAGGCCATCTAGTACAACCCCCTGCTCTATACAGGATCAGCCCTAAGCATCCTAAAGCATCCAAGAAAAGTGTGCATCCAACCTTTGCTTGAAGACTGCCAGTGAGGGGGAGCTCACCACCTCCTTAGGCAGCCTATTCCACTGCTGAACTACTCTGACTGTGAAATTTTTTTTCCTGATATCTAGCCTATATCGTTGTACTTGAAGTTTAAACCCATTACTGAGTGTCCTCTCCTCTGCGGCCAACAGAAACAGCATCCTGCCCTCCAAGTGACAACCTTTCCTCCTGAGCCAGTGTGGTGTCATGAGCCAATTATGCACGCACAGTTTACAGCAGATTTTCTGAGCTGTAAAACTTTAAACTTATTATTTATTTATTTATTTATCATACTTCTATACCGCCCTCCCCGGAGGCTCAGGGCGGTTTACATTATAACAAAGAACCATACATAAAACAGTCTGTAGAACATGTACATCGATAACCAACAATTGCAACCAACACAACACAGTATAACAGTAAACAATCGTAATACAAACAGGTCCAGGGCTTATTGATGGGATTCTGAAGGGGGGTGGCTTATTGATTGAATTCTGAGGGGGGTGGGGGGGAGCAGGTGCCCTTGGTCGCTGTAGATTATGTCTGGTCTCGGCCAAATGCCTGGTGGAGGAGCTCCTTTTTGCAGGCCCCACGGAACTGTTTAAGCTCCGTCAGGGCCCTGATCTCCTCTGGGAGCTTGTTCCACCAGGTAGGGGCCAGAACAGAGAATGCTCTGGCCCTGGTCGAGACCAGACGGACTTCTTTTGGGCCAGGAATCCTTAGCTGATTGAAGGCAGTAGAGCGTAGAGCTCTTTTGGGGGCATAGGCGGGGAGGCGGTCCCTCAGGTACACTGGGCCCTGACCGCGTATGGCCTTGAAGGTAATTACCAGAACCTTTAGTCTGATCCGGAATTCAACTGGTAACCATTGCAGCTGATGGAGAATAGGCCGGATATGGGAACTCCACGGTGTTGTCGTGAGGATCCTGGCTGCTGCATTTTGAACTAGTTGTAGTTTCCGGGTCAGGGCTAAGGGCAGGCCTGAGTAGAGTGAGTTACAAAAGTCCAGTCTAGAGGTGACCGTCGCATGGATCACTGTGGCTAGGTGTTCCGAGGCCAGGTAGGGCACTAGTAGTTTGGCTTGGCGGAGATGGTAGAATGCCAGCCGCGCTACCTTTGTGATCTGGGCCTCCATTGTGAGGGAGGCGTCCAGAATCACGCCTAGGTTCCTGGCAGAGTCAGCCGTGGAGAGCTGCACGCCATCCAGGGTAGGCAGGCGCACTTCCTCGCATGGGCCCTTCTTACCTCGCCACAGGATTGAGCTTCAGACGATTCTGCTTGAGCCATCTCGTCACTGCTTCCAGGCAGCTGGCTAATGCTTCTGGGGGAGAGTCAGGGCGGCCATCCATCAGGAGGAAGAGCTGGGTGTCATCTGCATATTGATGGCAACCCAGCCCAAACTTCCGTACCAGCTGTGCGAGAGGGTGCATGAAGATGTTGAATAGGATAGGAGAGAGGACCGCTCCTTGTGGGACTCCACAAGTAAGTTGCCGGCGGCCTGATGTTTTCTCTCCTATTGCAACCCTCTGTCCACGATCCTGGAGGAAGGAGATCAGCCATTGAAGGGCTGTCCCTTGTATTCTAGCAACTTGACTTTGGATTCTGTGTCCATCTTACTCAACATTCTTTTTCCTCTGGTGTATTTATTCTGCAGTTTCAATTTTAAAAACCTCACTTTTCTAAATTGGGATGGGAACATCACCTGTGATGTATGGGGAATGGGATCCAATTTTTAAAAAAAATTTACACAATTACCCTATCACAGCTGTGTAATAAAGTCCAGCAAGCACCCTCTGTTTAAATTCTCATGGTTCAGGTTTTTCGCATGCATTATAGGTCCGTTCTTTGAATGAAAGGGAGCATTAAGGAATGCAAGCAAAGGGGGGAACACAATTTTGAAACGGATAAGACTAGTTTTGAAACTGACAAGCAGCAGCAAAGCCCTATTTTCCATATTGCCAAGCACTAGAGATCTCTCTGCTTTTTCACTTACTGTGAAAAAGTGGGAAAGAGTCATATGATCTGAAAAAATATGGGGGGGGGCATGCTGACTGTACAGAAAGCATGGTATAACCCAATGACACTGGCATTGCAAGTCTTGATCATTGGCAACATGTGTGTGTGTGTATGTACATGCCTATACAAAGTCATCTGCAATTCTACTACTCTTTGTTCAGGGCTGCAATTTATATAGGTGAGGAGCTCTCTGGAGAGTTTTTATAGTCTTGTGCCACTAAATTGGGTGGGAGTATTTTCACCAATGCCCTAGTGCAGCTGCACATTAATGCAGTTTTTTTGCACTCCTTTGCAAATGTGCATGTTTTTTCTCTAATTTGATCCAGCACATTGGTTGTGATCTTGGCAATGTTTTAAAGTCTCTCATGTACCGATTGCACTCTTTCCTCCAAATTGATCAATCCCAAGTTATTTTTGAATTTGCAGAAGGTTCACGTGGCTCAGCCGTCATTTTGATGTTAGGCTTCTGGAGACTGCCAAATGGTTTCACCTCCAAATTTTGGGATTAAGGCCCTTCTCAGGAGTAAGCATGAGCCTCTTGTGCCGCAGAGTGGCAAGTGACAGAAATGCTATCTGAAGCTGTCTGCCCATGAGGCTGGGAGTTCAATCCCATCAGCCGGCTCAAAGTTGACTCAGCCTTCCATCCTTCCGAGGTCGGTAAAATGAGTTGGCTGGGGGGCTTGCTGGGGGGGGGGGTAAAATGGTAATGACTAGGGAAGGTACTGGCAAACCACCCCGTATTGTCTGCCATGAAAACGCTGGAGGGCGTCACCCCAAGGGTCAGACATTACTTGCACTGGAGATACCTTTACCTTTACAGGAGTAAGCTAAAGAAGGTGGGAATTTGGGAAGGCTATGAGAAAAAATGATGGTCTTAGAGATTCTGGGACTTTCCCTACCCATCTGACTGAACAAACCTAAAGCACCCACTTTTCACAATGCACATGTCTTCAAAAATGAACCATGGTTCATGCTTTGATTTTATTTTCTACCACAATTTTCTGTCACTCCCACCAGCTGTCAGCCCCATTCCCAATTCAGGGCCATAGGCAATTGCCCAGACTCTCCCATACATAAGTGCACTCTTGAAGAGAAAGGGGATTTAAAAACTCAGCAGGCAGCAGTGAGAGGAGAAATCAGCTGGGTGGCTTAGGCAGAAAGTGGATAAGAAGAGTAACCCTCAAAGCCTGGGGTTCCTGCCATTTGGAGATACCAAAGCCTCCCTAGGACTTCAGGTGGTGTTCCTGGCCAAGAATACGGTGCATAGCATCTCCTGGGGCACTAGGACTCTAGCTGCTTCAAGCCTTAACTCTGCAGAAAGGTTGTAGAGGCAGTAGATGAACAACCTGGGAATGGCTCATATCTGAAAACATAGGAACCTGGGTTGAAGCCAGTAGGGGAGATTATCAGAGAATAGGCCTGCCTGCTGAATTGGGATGGTTAACCTCATGAGCTGGCTATTGTAAACCATATGAACAATTAACTGCACTTCTGCCATTCCGTGTTATTGGCTTGTCCATGCTGACTACTCTAGCAGGCAAGTTGTCTGTGGTCCTAACTGATGCTAACAGCAAAATATGTTTATCTCACTGAATACATTTAAGGCAACCTGTATGACAGCTTGGAAATCAATGTTTTGACACAATATTTGGAAGGTGCTCTATTTGCCACTGTCTTTTATAACTTTCTTGATGTTCCAGGACTTTTTTTTTGTCCTGATGAGTATGAAAACAACATAAAAGAAGTATCCAGCACATTGCTCTTGTTAACACTCTGTGCAATCCTGCTGTGCACAGTTGCCACATTGCATGCCAGACTTGATGGAATTCTATTGATTATATAACTGTATGTTATCACTGCTCCGACAGCTTTTTTTTTTTTAAATAGCAATAACCAGGTGCACACTACTTCAGCAAAACTCCCACCTCCAGTCTTTGCAATGGCTCCTGGGCTCTGGCTTGAGCATCTGAGGATGAAGAGGCTGAAACTGAATCTAGACATGTTTTCAATACTGGCAGAGGATTCAGCTGTCTTACATGATATGGCTTCTTTAAAGCAGTGCTTTTGTCAATGCTGGTGCAGAATCTCAGGTTTTAGTCTGCCTTTAGGAACGCAGGCTGCTGCTTTAGCCAAAAGAGCTTTCCTCATCTTTCTCTTGCAAAGAGACTTTCAACCCTTCTAAACAGATAAGCCCCACATCGATAACTTCCAGACTAGGTTACTGCAGTGTGCTTTATGTGAGGCTGCCTTTAAAAACAGAGAGACTTTGTCAGATAAAAAATGAGGCTGACCATGTTATTGATTGACAGATTTAAAACATTTAAGATATTTGTGGGCCATGTTTCCCACAATGTGAGACAACTATTTTCACACTCGGTCATCTGCCTTGAGTCCCAGTAAGACAGGAAGACTAAATAACAACATCATCATCAACCACAAAACCAACTGAAAGCCCTCTGGAATAAGATTGGCTCCCCTGAATGTGAGTGAGAAAGAAACGTTCCCCGTTTGTAGTTGTAGTCCATTCATCCCACAGTGCTAAATCAGTTATGTATACCGATCCCCGAGCAGTTAGACATGTAGTGAAGATACCCGTCTGGTACCCACTAGGGTTTTGACCGCATGCACCCTGCTGGGGCTGGAATACTTATCTCTAGTTTTGTTCATTACCCCAGCAGTGAAACAACTTTGCAGCTGGTATTTGAGGGCCTAGCTGCTACTTTGTTGTAGATTGCTTGTAAGCATTTTTTATCCCCTGAATTTCAGACGGTGTTATGAAATGTAAGCTGTTTTCAAGTCTCTTTGCTGAAACAGAATTACAGATGCTTATGCAAGAGGAGACAGACAATGCTGGGTCATGTAATCCATCTTTGTTTATTCAGCACACAGGGGGTGGCAGTCTTCAGTGAATCTGAGACGCTGCCTTTCACACACTGGTTCATATATTCCAGAAAGTTAGCTGTGTTCATTCGTTGCTCCCAAAACGCCAGTGTTGTGTCTTTTGGGGATCTTAAAGATTCAAGTCTTCTGGTGTTCTTAAAGGCTCACAAACAGGGTTCTGTACAATGGCATAAGGCAGGGATAGTCAACCTGTGGTTCTCCAGATGTCCATGGACTACAATTCCCATGAGCCCCCTGCCAGCAAATGCATAAGGTATTCCTGGAGATTTGTGGGGCAAAGCCTAGGGAAGGCAGAATGTGAGGAGGGAGCTCAGTGGGTATGTGATTCCATAGATTCTGCTGTGTTCCTTCAGAAGAATTTATCTCTGTACTCTGACAACAAAATGGGGACCTGAGCCTGTGTGGAAACAAAGAACCCTACTCTTGTACTGATGAAGAAGGCAAAAGCTTATGTTATAGTACATGCATTTAGTCTTTAAGATGCTACAAGACTTACTCTGTGTATGTGTGTGCGTGTATATACACATATACTACATACCCACGTATACATGCACAAACAAAACACACACCTGACAGAGAGACTTTACATTACATGCAACTGTTGCTTTATTGAGAAAAGTCGCCTTGAGTAACCAAGGAATTAGTTTTGTCTTTTTCCTCTTGGACTTTGGTAGGTAGGAATCCACGATTGAAAGAATCACTTGGCTCTTGATTCTTTTTCCCTCTTGTATATTTTCAGCATCATTGCCATCGTCTTTCTGGCTCTGTCTACATGAGCAATGGCATGATGTGTCATCACCTGGACATAGCACCCATCTTAAAGACTGAGTGCTTTTATTCAAGAGATTTAAATTGCTTTTGAGTCTTTGAAAGTTTGCTCATTTGTATGAACATTGGATTGTTGATCATGCGGAATAGACAGCGGAAGAACGGCATTTGTAATTCAAATGAGCATTCTGGCCAGTGTAGCTTAAACATTTGACAGTACAAACTGACTGAAGTAAGGACTTTTGTGGGCCTTCTTTGTGATGCTAAGCTAACCAACTCTAAACTAACTCATAGCCATGGGTGATCTTTCGGCAAAACGTTTAGAATTTAGAGGAATGGGATATCTCCTTTTGAAAAGAAATGTAACATAAACATTGAAGGAAGGGAAAAGAGGAAGGAAGGATTAATTATTTAATTAAAAGTTCACAAGAGAAGATTATCCCATCAATGAACAGATTTGCTAATAGTATACAATAAAGTTTCTAACATAATACATGAAAGAATCTATTAAAATCTGTTTCAAACAATGGAAGTTGCACAATATTTAAGCACAACAGTATTAAATATGTCACAACAAATATTTTCATGCCAACATCTGATGGAAGGTGAGATATCTGAAAACTACCAATTTTTTCCAGACCCGCTTCAAAAGTCTGATGGCAATGATGACCTTTCACAGCCCTAAACATTTAGAACCAGGATATCTGGATGACCCAGATGATCCAGTCTGAAAATCTAAGGTCTTCAATCTATGGCCAGCACTGTTGAGAACCCTCAGACAAAGACTGTCTGGGTTACCCAAATTAAAAAATATGAAAGATCACATGATTTTTCTGAACCCCATTATCCCTCCCCACAGATGATCAGGCTCCCTGGAATTTTGGAGCTTAGTTCTCCCTCCACCTTGGCGGTCCTGCTATAATAACAACAACAACCTTTAGGGGTCTGTTTTGTGGGCCCACCCAATAAAACATAGGGCATATCCGCACATTGTTATAAATAGTGCTATGCCAACTGAATGGAGTAGCGCTAAATATTATCGCACCTCCTAGCCATTCCTCACCTTCTTGGTGTCTTGCTCTAGTCTGCCGCCTTCTAGTGCTTCTCACCCTCCACAAGTGCTGCTGGATATAGCAGAAGAGAGCAACATGCTTTATATGCGACTCTCTTCCACCTGTCAATCAAGCCAGGCAGCCAATCCCCTTTCTTTTTTTTAAAGGTTCTGTAATGCCCACCAATTTTTTTAAAATTAATAGTTCTCCATTTAAATGACTGTGCATCTAATTATAGATGCATAATGCTTTTTGACTGCCACTGCTTACGGAATCATGAGTCTTGAGTCTTTTAAAAATTAATCTCATTCCTGATTTGGGAGGGGGGCTTAAAGAGGCATCCTTTGTTTTTAAAGTGTGGGGAAAAATTATTTTTGGTTTTTCCTGCATGCTTGTATGCCTATT